>NC_135479.1:78698087-81620587 GCF_052094955.1 Ictidomys tridecemlineatus | reverse complement strand
ATTGAAATTTAGTTTGGCTCTGAGTTGCTATGCAGCATTATAGCAGCAGAACCTCACTCATATAGCTAACTTGATTAACCAGAAAAATCCCGTCTTTTCCCCTGATTTTCTTTAAGTCAGAAGAAAACTCAGATATTAACCCATCTGATATCAGGAGACCTTTCATCACCTTTGCAGTCATTTGTGGTAATGATTCCTTTCAAATGTTCTATTTCTTCTAGGACCAATTTCCAAAGTTCATATTTGTAGAGAATCAGTCATTTTAAGTTTTTGAGTTTAGTATTCTTGACAAATATTCTAATTTCATTTGCAGTTATGTTTCCTTTCTCATTCCTAATCGTGTTTTTTGCCTATTCTCTCTCCCTTTGATTGAAGGATTAAGTTTGTAAAGGATATATCCATTTTATTTGTCTTTTTTTTTTTTTAAAGAGAGAGGGGGGACAGAGAGAGAGAGAATTTTAACATTTATTTATTTTTCCTTAGTTCTCGGCAGACACAACATCTTTGTTTGTACATGGTGCTGAGGATCGAACCTGGGCGGCACGCATGCCAGGCGAGCACGCTACCGCTTGAGCCACATCCCCAGCCCTCATTTGTCTTTTTATGCATTTGTTATTTACTTATTTGTTAATGGAGATTTGAACCCATAAACACTTTACCCAGGAGTACATCCCCACCCACCCTTTAAAAAATGTGCGTGTATGTGTGTGTGTGTGTGTGTTTTGTAGATGGACAAAATACCTTTATTTTATTTACTTATTTTCATATGATGCTGAGAATTGAACCCAGTGCTTCACTCCTGCTGGGCAAGTGCTCTGCCACTGAACCACAACCCCAGCTCCCTCAACCCCTTTTGTTTGCTTGTTTGTCCTTGAGACAGTTTCCCACTAAGTTGTCTAGGGTCTTCCTAAGTTGCTGAGGCTGGCTTTGAACCCGTGATCCTCCTGCCTCAGCCTCCGAAATCGCTGGAATTATAGATATGCACCACCACATGCGGCTCATTTTCTTTTTTTTTTCTTTTTTTTTGCTAATGGGAATTGAACTCTCATGGGTACTCAAACACTGAGCCACATCCCCAGCCCTATTTTGTATTTTATTTAGAGACAGGGTCTCACTGAGTTGCTTAGTGCCTCGCTAAGATGCTGAGGCTGGCTTTGAACTTGCAATTCTCCTGTCTCAGCCTCCTGAGCCACTGGGATTACAGATGTGAACCACCATACGTGGCTCTTTTGCCTTTTAAAAGGCTCATTCTAAAATTTATTCCACCTTTGAGCATTTTTATTGTTGTTTCTCTTCCACTAATTTCAGTTTTCATTTCCTTTTAAATCCCCCTTGCCCGATTTCTTTATTTAAAAGGAGGATCCGGGTTTTTTTATTATTATTAGTATTTCTTTTGATTTATTTTGTTTTTCTAACTTGTAAAATGAAGATTTAATTCCTTTAGTTTTTAGTTCCTTTACTTTTATTCTTAAATAATGAAGATAGTTTAAGCTATACAATTTCCTCTAAGTGTGGCATCCGCAGTGCCCACTGCCTTTGATGTGACCTAAATAGGTTATTGCTTTCTGGATTGTATGTGAGATACCTTTGCATGGTTTTATCTAAGAGGTGAGGGATATGGTAAAACAGTTGTAGGTTCATAGCAAAATTGAGAAAATAAGGCTGGGGTTGTGGCTCAGTGGTAGAGCGCTCGCCTAGCATGTGTGAATTACTGGGTTCAATCCTCAGCACCACATAAAAATAAATAAAATAAAGGTATTGTGTCCATCTACATCTAAAAAAAAAATTAGAAAAAAATTGAGAGAAGAGTACAGAGTTCTCACAGGTGCCACCCCTGCAAGCCACCCTGCCCACATGGCCTCCCGTGCTATCACCTCCCACCCCACATGCTACCTTGGGTAATGAATGACAAAACCCATGCCAACACATCACTATCACCTGAAGTCCATCATTTACACCAGGGTTCACATGGGTGTTTAGACTCTATGGGTTTTGGCAAATGCATAACTGACATGTGTCAACCACTATTAATATTAGAGTAGTTTCACAATCCTAAAAATCCTCTGTGCACTGCCTGTACCCCTCTCCCTCCCCACGATCCCTTTCTATTTCCTGTCTTCAAGGTTTCACCTTCTCGAGTCACATAGTTGAAATCATACGGATGAAGTCTTTTCAGATGGGCTTCTTCACTTAGAAATATTCATTGTTTCCTCCATATCTTTTCATGGCTGGATGGCTCATTTCTTTTTAGCACTGAATAATACTATACATATTGTACATCTCGATGTTCCACAGTTTACTTAACCTTTCACATACTGAGGGACATCTTGGTTGCTTTCAAATTTTGGCAACGCTGCATAAGGCTACTAGAAACATCCACAGGCGGGTCTTTGTGTAGAAGGAAGTTCTCAACTCGTTTGTGTAAATACCAGGGAATATGATCACTGAATTGTATGGCAAGAGTGTGTTTAATTTTCTATGAAACTGCCAGATCGTCTTTCAAAGTGGCTGTGCCATTTTTCATTCCCACCAGAAAGGAATAAGAGAGTTCCTTGCTCCAAGTCCCTGCTAGAGTTCGGTGAAGCCAGCATTCGAGCCATCTAGAATGGTACATCATCCGTGGCGTTTCCTCGTGGTTTCAACTGGCAAATCCTCAGTGACAAACAAGCATTTTCAAAGAGCATGCTTCCTAACTTTCAAGTGGGTTCGATTTTTGTGGGGGGTCACCTTATAATTATTGGTCACTGATTTAAATAATTACCATCAAGAATAGTTGGTAAGGCCACTACTTATTAAAATGTGTTAAGATTTTCATTAAGCACATGTCAAGTTTTTGCATCTGCTCTATGAAGATGGATATGCCTTACTCAAGAAAGGAAGATTCACCAGGCACAATGGCACAATCATCCCAGCCACTTGGGAGGCTGAGGCAAGATGATCACAAGTTCAAGACCAGCCTCAGCAACTTAGTGAAACCCTGTCTCAAAATTTTAAAAAAGGAGGCAGGGGCTAGGGATATATAACTCAGTGGTAAAGTGCCCCTGGATTTGACCCCCAGCACCAAAAAAAAAAAAAAAAAAAAAAAAGTGTGTGTGTGTGTGGGTGGGGGGGTTCTTGGGCTATTAAATTAGGGTTATTGAATATATTAGTTGATTCCTCTATATTAATAAACATAAACAATTTAAAAATGGTTTGATGTACATTTTTTTCACTTGATTTGTTTTGAAAGTGATATGCAGGGGCTGGGGATGTGGCTCAAGCGGTAGCGCGCTCGCCTGGCATGCGTGTGCGGCCCGGGTTCGATCCTCAGCACCACATACCAACAAAGATGTTGTGTCCCCCGAGAACTAAAAAAAATAAATAAATGTTAAAATTCTCTCTCTCTCTCTCTCTCTCTCTCTCTCTCTCTCTCTCTCTCTCTCTCTCTCTCTCCTCTTTAAAAAAAAAAAAAAAAAAAAAAAAAAAAAAAAAAAAGAAAGTGATATGCATTCCATAGAAACTGCACTTCAAATTTTGAAGTTTGATCTTTTCCCAGGTTAGCAATACACAGGATGGTGACTCTTTTTGTGACACTGGGTAGCCAAGTGATCTGCAGCTCCCTGTCATCCACTCAATTCACAGAGCAAACGACAAGCTCTATGTGGTGGACCAGGTGCTGAGCTGTGACATTCAGTAGTCAGGTGCATTAAATGCACTTTCAATTATTGTGACATAACCCCACTGTAAGTCAAGAAGCAAGTTAAAAGTGTGACTCCTAGGAACATAGAATGAATACCTGTAGAAGATTTTTATTCAACAGATTAACTAGTAATTGGCAAAATAGTTAAATGACTCAAAGGGAAATTTGAAGGCTGGATTTGTATAGGAAATTTGATCAATCAATGTTAGAGTAATATTGTCAGATTAGATGGCAAAAATTGGTTAATGTCCTATGAGGCAGTGAATCATAACCTTTTGAAACAGACTGAATTTGTCCCCAATTTGAAATTAGGAATGGCTTCCTCATGCTGAGAGCAAAGATGGCAGAGGCTGCAACCCTCTCCCAACTGTTTCTCCAATCTATTCCTCCATCCCTAACATCCTCTCTTTTACTATTCTAAGTTCTATAGCAAGGCCCCCTGTGATACCCTTTCTTCCCCGCAGTTAAAAAGATAAAATGTTTGGCCAGGCACGGTGGCATGCGGCTGGGGAGACTGAGGCTAAGCAACTCAGTGAGACCCTGTCTCAAAATACAAAATAGGGCTGGGGATGTGGCTCATGGTCCAGTGCCCCTGAGTTAGGCTATAGATCTATACCCTCCCAAACTGATTTTTTCCCCTAATTTCTATCTCTTTATTTTTTGCTTTCCGTGAACTGTATTTTGTTGTTGTTGTTGTTGTTGTTGTTGTTGCTGGGTTGTTGTGTTTTGGTGGTGCTGGGGATGGAACCCAGGGCCTTGTGCATGCTAGGCAAGTGCTCTACCACTGAGCTACATCCCTGGACCTGGATTTTTTACCTTAGTTTTCTCAGTTACTTATCTGAAATCTGAATCCCTATAATGACCATTCTCTCCTTCAGTTCATCCGATGAGCCATTTAGTTGGAAAATCAAATATTTTTAGCTCTGTACTCAGTTTGCTCTATTTAAATTTCTGGTTTTTTTTTTTTTTTAAAGATTTATGTTGTCATCTTTCTCTTTCAGTAGTTTTATGTCATTGGGTGTGTGTGTTGTTTGTCCCTCCTGACCTCCCTGTCTCTGCCAGCTCACTGGGGCTCAGGTCTAAGCCCGGAGGCACCCGAAGGAATGAAGGGATATTTTCTATTGGTAGAGAAAGCAAGGAAACACTGTCCTAATCATGGCAGCTGCAGGCATACTCCCCATCTCCCACAGAAGCCTCCCTGCTCTGGGTTCTGAAAGTATCCCAACATCAGAAACAAGGAAACCTAGCCCACTTGTTCAAGGGCTTCTTAGTCCTGAGATAAGGCACAGGGGACCAGGTGTCTTCATGTAGTGCAATGTCTTCCTTCCTTTGGGGATCTCAGTCTTTGAGGTCCAAGCCCTCCCTGGGATCCACTTCTCAGCCCTTGTTTCAAGCCTCCCCAGTATTTGTTGAACTAATGGTGAAGAGCTAGAGACCCAGGCCACACAGAGGCCCCCCCCCAGGCGAATAGGGCTTGGAAGGTGCTGGGTGTGCTGCTGGGGGCAGGCTCTGCCTGCAGCACAATGGGTGCTTCTCCACTACCTGGTTCACTGGTCTCTACAACTGTTTGACTCAAGAGGGAAACGGAGAAAAAAGAAAGCACATCCAGGTTACCACATCCCCAGAATGGGGTTGTAGTTCAGTGGAGAGCACTTGCCTAGCACGTATGAGGGACTGGGTTCAATTCTCAGCACCATGTACAAACATATAAAATAAAGGTTCATTGACAATGAAATATCTAAAAAAAAAAAAAAAAAAGATTTTAAAAAATAAAATTAAGTTTAAAAAGATTTGTAAAAAATACTTTGTTACAGAAATCACAAAGATGGTATGTAAACAGTAAAGTTTGAGAAAGACTACACCAGAACAATGTCCAGCTTCCCTTCCCCCTCTAGTGTTTGATTACGCTTCTCACAGAGTTTCCAGAATGTTCTAAGGGTGTGTGTTGGGTGTATGGCTGAAAATAAAAGGAAAAAAAAAAAAAAAGAGGGCTCACAATCATGATCAAGCTAGCCAAATAACTAGTTTAATGATTTTCTTCATGGCTGGACAAACCATACATCTCTATCATACGAGTCCCACATGCATAGGCAGACCTCGAAATAGAGGTAGATAATTAAAGAAAGCAAGGAAGCAGGAATTGTCATGTTCTAGAAACTGTCCAATTGAGTGATGACAGCAAGGACACAGAACCCTGGGACTACTAGGGAAAGGCAGGAGAGAAGTTCTGACTGTTCTGAGGGACATCCTCTCACAGCTTTCCTTCTCCGTGAGAGTCTGGGTTACTATGAAGGAGATTTTTCTTAATATCTTTATTTTTATGTGGTGCTGAGAATCGAACCCAGTGCTTCACGCATGCCAGGCGAGCGCGCTACCACTTGAGCCACATCCCGGCCCCTCTTTCTTTCTTTTTAAATAAGAACTTCACATTTCTTTTTGTTGTATAGTATTATCAATGCAATGTAGAAGTTTGAGAAAAAGAGCACACGGTTGCTGGCACCTTCTAAAGGCCCAAAGGCCCGGCTGGCACACACACATATCTCTCAAAGCCACAGACACACAAGTACCTTAAGCACTTGCAACCCCAGGTCACTCCTGTTGCCATTATCTCCACCGCAACAAATGGGTCCTGACACCTGATGTTGGTGAGTCTGGCCTGGACCCACATGGTTGCTTTATACCTTCCCGAAAGACTAAGTGTTGTTACCACTGTTCACTGGTGACGAGTCCTTACTTCCCCGAATGCACCAGGGAAGCACGCCAAGGCAAGTTTAGAGTGGAAAGTAAAAGCTTTATTAAAGGACAGCAGAAAAGACTTCTCCCTGGAGGAAAAAGAGGACCCGAAAGGCAGAATCCGTGGAAGGGGGAGTTCTTCCCTTTTTTATAGCTAAGGTCTTTTTAGTTTTCCCACATTCATGTCTTTTGTTTCCCTTTATCTTTCAATGATAAAATGCAGGTGGGAAGGCCCAAAAGGTGGGAGATAAGTGGGCTGGAGGTGTAATGTGGGCAGGAAGGGCCTGGGGCAGCTTTTGATTAGCATTTCCTTGTTTGCTGGGAGCTGTTTCATAAATAGTTGCATAGGATGGGTTCCGGCCCTTGGGGACATTAACATTTCAATTTCCCCAAGTGCTGCTCTGGTTTCCTGGACCCAATTCTCTATAATGGCCTTTATCTTACTTGATAATGGCCTTTATCTTACTTGATAATTAGATCCGATTTACCTAACCACACTAACTACCTATCTGTAAATCTGGCTTCAACTGTGACACTTAGCTGAGGGCTCACAAAAATGCCTTCCTGGCCTCAGGAAATTTTCTGTCCTGAGAGCTCTGCTTTCAGATCACCTGCCTCAACCAGGTTCAGGTCATTTTGTTTCAGATGGAACGGAATGCACAGGTAGGGGAACAGGTCATCTTTCAGTGTTGGGAAGGGGAGGGGACATTCCCTCCCCTCCACCAAGTGGCTGAGCCATGATCCACCTCTGATTCAGAGATTTCGGTCCCTGCCCTACCCGGGGCACTGAAGTCAGCTGTGTGCCATTGAAGAAAGCCACTGTGCCCTGGGCACTTGGGCTCACTGGCCCAGGGCCCCGCGTGAGTGTGTGTTCAGTATGTGTGTGTGTGTCTGTGTGTGTGTGTGTCCCAGCACGCACGCGGCTTTGGCCCAGCACTCTCGCCCCCAGCTCCTGGGGGACGCCGGGCACATTTGGCCAGAGCAGCACAATGGCCAGCTCTCCGCGGTTGGCGCGTGGCCGAGCCCGGGGGCTTTCAGTCGTTTTGCAGAATTCTCTTATTGTTCGCGAGTCTCGGTGGCCGTCGCCTGCGGCCCGGCGGGCTGCAGATCCATTCACCCGGCTGCCCGGCGTCCCGCGCACCTGCCCGGCGCCCCCACCCCGCCCGCCCGCCCGCCATCTGTCGTCTGAGCGCCATTGTAAGCAGCCGCGCCTGGCGTCCTGGACGACACCCAAGGGGACCCGGAGCTGAGGCCCGACCGGAGGCAAACAAGGAGGGTTTATTCTAGTCCCCGTTTGGAGGTGACCTTGAACAAAATAGCCAAGCCTGGAGCATCCGCCCGCTCCCCCGCCCTCCAGGGTTTCTTTAGGACCTTCTCCTGCACGGGGACCCGGGGGTCGGCCATCTGAGCCGGATCCTCCAGTTGAGGACGTCTGGGGTGTTCTTCTTTCCGGGAGGAGCCCTGCAGCGGGCAGATCGCGCCACTTGGCTTCCCGAAGAGCCCCCCCACCCCACCCCGGGAGCCCGTTTCGAATGCAGATGTGGGTTTTGTCTCCCGGGAGCCGGATCCTCTGAGTTCATCCCGATTGTCCGCGCCTCTTCGGATGCTGGGCTGAAAGGAGAGCTTCTCTTTCCTGCAGTTGCAAATGCAGCCCTTTCAAGCCACCCCCCCACCCCCACCCCCACCCCCGCCCCAGCCAGTCTGCGGCCTCAGCAGTCTGCATTTTGCCCATATTTGTTTTCTCTCTCACGTCCTTCCTATCAAGCGCTTGGCCATATTCTGACAAAGCTATGTCTTTGTCGTCGCGAGGTCGCGGTGAGCTTGCCTTTACATACAGACCATAGCCGTGCGCCTCCAGGATTCTACTCCGACCTCCCTCCCAGGCATCTCCCCCTCCTAGGCATCTCCCATCCCAGTGTAAGACTTGCATGGGTTCCCACTACCCGCTGCCCCCATGCACAACAGGGACATCAACTCTCCTGAGGGAAAACAAAGGGTCAAATACCCTAATACAGGAGGCGCCCACGGGCAGATGTGAACCTTATCTCTTTGTGCTTGTAAAACAAAAGCAATCCACACTCAATTTGGATTGCTATCACCCACTAGCATTTCCCTGCTAAGACAGGTGTCAGGCGGTCTGGGGCAGGATTTGAAGCTGGTCTTTCTGGGGTGACACCCCAATGCAGCTGTAGCTCCCTTTCTGTTGTCTCTTGACTGTTGCCCTGAGAAGGGAGGGCGAGACCCTAGAGGTTCCAGGAATTGCTGGGCTCTGCCAGTCAGACTGGGTCCCTCTGCCTCTTGGACTGGATTCCAGTTTACAGTTCTCTGCTGGGGAAAGTCCTGCAAGGGTCGTCATGGCTCTGGAACTCAGAACCAGGAATGCAGGAAACTTGAGTCCCTATTACAGTGCAGATCCCTCTTGGACAGAGTTGGGGAAAACAAGGAAAAAGAGAAGTGGATCTTTGAATCCCTCTTCCCATTGCCTTCAATTCACAAATGGTGTGTTTGTGAGTGTGTGTGCGCAGTAGTACATGTAAATAACACACACACACACACACACACAGCTAAATTAAAAGGAGCATAACGATTCAGTGAAAAAGCAAGTCTCCCTCCAGCCTAGGTGTCGTTTTTTTTTTCCTTTTCTGTTACGGGGTGGCTCCAGGGGGCCTTACACTTCCATCTCAGGTTCTGTGCTCCTTTATTATTGTTTCCAGCTGTGGGAGCCTCATCAAGACTCACCACTTGCCCTCCATAGTAAAGCAAGGGTAAGAGGCTACTGCAGAGGCTTTAGGACTGAGAAAGTGTTAAATGTGTTCCAGGCCAACAGAAGTGCTGTTAACCACTCTGTGAGCCAAAGTACTCTTATCTGTCCCCTCCTCTTGTCTGGCAGGGATTGAGGAGATAGGATTGAAAGGTCTTGGGTAAAAAAAGGAAAGGTTTGGCAGGTGGCAGGTTCTTAGAAAGTGCCCACTCCTAATCCCAGCTACTCAGGAGGCTGAGGAATGAGGATAGCAAGTTTGAGGCCAGCCTGGTGACTTAGCAAGATCCTGTCTTGAAATAAAAAGGGGTAAGGATGTGGCTCATTCATTGAGTCCCCCTGAGTTTAATCCCCAGTACAAAAAAAAAAAAAAAAAAAAAGGAAAGAAAGTAGAGGCAAGCTGGAGTTGAGGGGGGAGATAGAGATGGAGCTCTGGAGGAATGTCAGTTGGGTTATGCTTTATAACAAACAGCTGCAAAACATGCACAGTAACAAGCACTTCTCTCTTGCTCTGCCTTTGCAGGCTGCTGCAGGTTATGGGTCTGTGAGATGGCTGGGGTGGTTCTGTCCCCTGTGTCTTATTTGGGAGCTGGAATAAGAGGCTCAGCTCTCTAGGGGATTTTCTGGCAATGGCTGAACTGTGAGATGCCAAAGCAAGCTGTACAAGTGTAATACTTGCCTAGTGTTCTACGGGTCAAATAAGTCATATGACCCAATCCAGAGTCAGAGGGGATCAGTCCATCTGCCATGAAATAGTGGCAAAGTTGTATACTACCAGGGAACAAAGATTTGGAAGCAATTTTTCGATCTCTTTATATTATTTTTTCAGATGATGGCATCCATCTCTACATCCTTAAATACTGTTGATATAGCTTGGTTCTTGAATGTCCCACAAAGGCCCATATGTTAAAGGCTTGATCGATCTCCAAGGTGGCTCTGTTGGGAGGTAAGACCTATTGAGAGGTATAATTTGGGATGTGCCCTTGAAGGAGACTGTGAGACTTCAACCTCTCCTAGTGCTTTCTTTTGCTTCTGGATAATGAGGCAAGCAGTTTTACTCCACCACATACCTGCCAGGTGGAAAAGCAGTGGGTCTGCCCATCATGGACTGGAAAATTCTAAAACCATGAGCCCAAAACACCTTTTGTCTTTGTAAGTTAATTTTCTCAGGTATTTTGTTATAGTGGGGGAAAAGCTAACACACCTACTTGCTAAGATTCCCTAATGTACATTCCAGCCTATAGCTAACCTGGAAGATGCAAATAGCCTACAATTCCCACTCCCCACAATAGCTCCATGTGCACATCTCAGACTTCTCCAGATAGAAATCTCGACTTCCTGTCCCTAACCCAAGTCTGATTTCAGCAGTGGTCCCTCCTTCTACCTTCTTGTTCAAAGTAGAGGCAGAGGGTTACTTCCTCCAAAATGTGCCTTTCCTTAGTCCAAGCCCCCCAGCATGTCACACCTGAATAACTGCCATTTTCATATCTATGCCCCCTGCTTCTGCCCTACTCCCTTCAGTCTCTTCTCAATACAGCCACACTGGCTACTCATAAGTTATAAGTCAGATCATGTCCCTCCTCAGCTCCCATCTCAGAGAAAAGTTCCTTATAATGCAGCTAGAAGACCCAGAATTGTCCCGGACTTGGATGTCATTCCTTAGTTCTCAGTCCTCACACATCTGTTCCAGTCTTGCTGCCTCCCTTATTGCTCTGCAAATACCACCATGTGCCCCTGACCCCAGGGCCTTTGCTTTAACCATTCCTTCTACCTGGAATGCTCTTCCTCAAATATCTGCAGTGCCAGTGTCCCTGCTTCGCTTCTATAGGAAAATCTTCCTTAGCCACCTTATTATCCAAAACCTCACCCAACCCAAACTTCCAGACCCCCTTTCTTATCACCATCAAACACATGAAACAATTTGTTAGCTTTTTTTCCTTATTTTCTGTCTCTAGTGTGGATAGAGCCCTTTCCATGTATAGTAGCCATCCGAAATGACCATGTCCTAAGGAATCTCTGGAAACCTGGGATGGCTGGTTATCAAGAAGGCAGAGATTTTTCTGTTTTGGTCACTATTCTACACCTATCCCTGGTGCTTACTGGCACTCAGTAAGGAGTGGTTGAATGAATGAATGAACAGTTAGAATGATCATCTAACCATTGTAAATCAGAACATATCCCTGCTACGCTAAAAACTGTTCAGTGGCTCCAAGTTACTGTTTGGATATGAGGTGTCCCCCAGAAGTTCATGTGGGAGACAATGCAGGTGTGTTCAAAGCGATGGGGTTTATGAGAACTGTAACCAAGTGGATTGATCCACTTGAGTGGATTAACTGGGTGGTGACTGTAAGCAGGTAGGGTGTGGCTGGAGGAAGCCTTTGGCATTTACTTGTATTTCTGGTACCTCTTTCTCTCTCTCTCTCTCTCTCTCTCTCTCTCTCTCTCTCACTCTCTCTCTCTCATTCCTCACTGTTGAGAACTGAGTAAATAAATTCCTTCCGCCATGTCTTTCCACCATAATGGTCTGTATGCCTCACCTTGGACCCAGAGCTGTGGAGTCAGCCGACCTTGGATGGAACTTCTGAAATCGTGAGCCAAAATGAACTTCTTCTCTAAGTTTTTCTTGTTAGTTCTTTTGGTCATGGTGACAAAAGATGGCTAAAACACTCAACATTGTACCTAAGACAAAATCCAAACTCCTCACCTGGTCTCTGAAGCCTGCCTCTCCAGCCTGACTCTCACTGAGTCTGGGCCACCTGACCCCCTTCCGCCCATCATTCCCATACCTCTAGTTTTTGTAGTCACTCTTTCCTTGACTTTCCTTAAAGGCTCCTGCTCTTCCTTTGAGTTTCAGTTCAGACAATATCCTCCATAAATCCTTTTCATGTCGCTTTTCCAAGAGGCTTCTGGCCAGTGCTCCAGCCCCTCAGCCTGTTGATTTCTGGCCCACCACTCTTCACTAACATGTATCTTTGTTTATTTCTTGCTACCCATAATCACAGGAGCCACATCTGCCTGTTTTCTACCACAATCCCAGCCTACACCACCGGTGCTCTTGGGTATCTGCTAAAGCAATATTTTATGGTCAGGAAGAGAGAAGGGAGAGTTGGAAAGATTTCATGCACAGGGAGAGGAGTCGTTAATTTTACTGTAGACCAAATGGGCTCTTTGAACAATGGAAGGAGTATTTCCTTGAACCTTGTCAAGGAAGATACTAATGGCAATAAAAACAACATACATATCTTTTATTTGGTACTTAACATGGGCAGGGCATGGTGCTAAGCACTTTCTATTGAATCTTCACAATAACCTTATTATTATCTCTATTTTCAGGTAAGAGAACTAAGCCTAAGTAATGCTATCTGTTGTTTATCTAATATCCATTTTCCACGTCTCTACTAACAGGATTCTGAATGTACTCAGCCCTAGGTGATGGAGCAAAGTATTTCCAGACTCCCTTGTAGCTCAGGGTGACCGTTTGAGCCATTTCTGGGCGATGTGAATGAAGTGGAGTCTGTTGGAGGTGGAGGTATTCTGAGAATACTTCTTCTTTCTACCTTAAAGTGGTGTGTTGTCTGGAACCATGGCAGCCATCTTGTGACCAGGAAAAGCCCAAGGATGAAATCCATCTAAGTATGACAAACCAGAAAGAAAAAGAAGTGCTTGAATATTATGGTCACGTTGTTAAGCAGTTGAATCGACAACAGGCAACCATCGACCTCCTATCTTTCTGTTGCATGAATGAAATAAGGGCCTATTTGTTTAAGCCAAATTTGTAGTCACTTGCAGCAGAACACATTTTGAATTGGTAGAAGGGGATTCAGATAAGTTCAAAGAGAAGCAAGCCTAGAGAGGAAGAATCCCGTCTGGAGGTTGTGACCATGAAACTGCAGCAGTGTCAGGACTGGAACGAAAGCCCAGATCTTGTTATGGCAACTGAAAACTAAACAGATCCCGAAGACACGACTTGTGAGATGTCTTATGAGAAGGCACAAAAGGTCACTTCCTCTGCTGATCGGGATGTGATGGTGGAATTTCCAAAAGCGACAAGGAAACCTGTACAGAATGTTAAGGTACAAGATGCGAGGTCTCCTCCAGGCATGGCAGTGCATGCCTGTCATCCCAGAGGCTCCGGAGGCTGAGACAGGAGGATCACGAGTTCAAAGCCAGCCTCAGTAATGGCCAGGCCCTAAGCAACTCAGTGAGATCCTGTCTCTAAATAAAATACAAAATAGGACTGGGGATGGGGATCAGTGGTTGAGTACCCCTGAGTTCAACCCCTGGTACCCCCCAAAAACAAACAAGATGCGAGGTCTCACCATATGGGAAGCTATAAAAGAGTCAGCACTTTTTAGTTTCTACAGTGCTCCAGGCATCATGCCAGAAGATTTAGTGTCCGCCCTGGGACCCTCCCAATGGCCTTGCAGGAGAGCAGCTCACAGTACAGAAGAGAAACGGAAGCCCAGGAAGGCAGGGAAGGGAAATGCCCAAGAATTACAGACTCAAAGCAATCCTGCCCGAGCCCAGCGGGGTCTTTCTTTCCACTTTAAGTTTTTTTTTCATTTTAACATATAAACTAGCAAGCTGATTCTGAAGTTCCTATGCAAATATGAAAGGCTGAAATCTCAAAACAGCCTTCAAAAGGAGCTTAGGAATGAGAGGAGCAACACTCGATTTCAAGAATTATTGTAGTCGGGCCTCAGTGGCCCACCCCTGTAATCCCAGCGACTTGGGAGACTAAGGCAAGAAGATCACAAGTTTGAGGCCAGCCTCAGGCAATTTAGTGTGACCCTGTGTCATAATAAAATAAAAAGGGCTGGAGATGTAGCTCAGTGGTAGAGCATACTTGGTTCCAATCCAATCCTAGTCCAGTACCCCACCCCCACACACACCAAAAAAAATGTATATATGTTTTAATATTATAAAATATTAAAGCCAAGTGCAGTGGTACATGCCTGTCTTCAGAAGGCTGAAGCAGGAGGATCCCAAGTTCAAAGTTGAAGACCTGGGGGCTGGGATTGTGGCTCAAAGGTAGAGCGCTGACCTACCATGCGTGAGGCACTGGGTTCGATCCTCAGCACCACATAAAAATTAAAAAAAAAAAATGAAGATATTGTGTCCACCTATAACTAAAAAATAAATATTAAAAAAAAAAAAGTTGAAGACCTGAGCAATTTAGCAAGACCCTATCTCAAAATGAAAAGCAAAGCGGGCTGGGGATGTGTAGTTCAGTCGTAAAGTGCCTGCCTAGCACGCATGAGACCCTGGGCTCCAGCCCCAAACGGCAATGCATGTTTAATAAAGGACTTGCATCCAGAATATTGAAAGAACTCTAAAACTCAACGACAAGAAGAGAACCCAATTTAAAAGGGGAGGGGTAAAAAAATTTAAAAGGACACAGCACCACCAGGAAGATATAAGCTCATCAAACAAGGCAAATGAAAAGATACTCAACAACATTAGTCATTAGGGAAATTCAAAACAAAAACGAGATACTACTGCATTCCATTTAACATGGCTGAAATGAAAAAGATTGGCCACTCCAAGCACCAGTGGGTGGGTAGAAGTGATGCTCTCGTACATTATGGATGAGCATGCACAACCGCTTTCAAAAATCACTTGGCAATTCCTTTTAAAATGTTATCTATATACTTACCATATTAACCTGCTAGTCCTCTCCTAGGTGACTACCCAGGAGGAAAAGAATGTCTGTTCATACAAACACTCGTACATGAAGCAACAAAAGAAATAAACTATGTGCACAATATGGATGAATCTCAAGAGAATTATAGAGCTGAGGTTGTGGCTCAGCGGTAGAGTGCTCACCTAGCATGCATGGGGCACTGTGTTCGATCCTCAGCACCACATAAATATAAAATAAAGACATTGTGTCCACCTATAACTAAAAAAAATATTTTTTTTAAAAAGAGAGAATTATGCTAGGTGGGAAAAAATAGATAAAAAGGAGTACCTACTGGATTCCACTTATGTAAAGGTTTAGAAAACATAAACTAATTAGGAACAGAAAGCATATCAGTGGTTATCTGGGTATGAGGGGTTGGGGGTAAGGGAAGGACCATAACCAGGCATAAAGAAACTGGGAAGTGATGTATATGTTCACTCCCTTGATTGTTGTTATTAGTCAGCTTTCCTTTCCTATAATAAATAGATGAGCAAATCAACTTATAAAGACAAAAGGTTTGTTTTGGCTCACACTTGGCCCCACTTTCTGAAACTGTGACAAGATGGCACATTGTGGTGGGAGCACAAGAGGGAGAAAAACCAACTCGCCTCGTGGCCAAGAAGCAAAAGAGAGTGAGGAAGAGACCGGGGTCCCACAGTTCCCTTGAAGGACATGAAGATGTCTCTTTAGGCTTTACAGTCTCCCAAGAACACCACTGTGGGGACCCAGCCTTGAACACATGAACCTTTGAGGGACATTCAGGATCCAAACTGTACTAATGGCTTCATGGGTGTGTGCATTCAATCAAAACCTGAATTGTTTATTGCATGCCAATAATATCTTTTTACCCAATAAAAACCTTTTCTGAAAATACTCAGGAGCACTGAGGGGTGAGAGGGAATGTCAGAACCCTCACCAGATCACCAGGGCTCAAGAGCACCCCCACGGGCTGCCTCCCTACCCCCAGATGGCCAGAGTCTGTTGGCAGGAGCTATGTAGATGCAAATTACGGCTGGAATAGCTGGAATTCTTCATCTAAATTCCAGGAAATCCAGGGGATTCTGGGCACCATATGAAAATATAAGAGGGAAAATGTGGCTCATTTTCTAAAGAAAAATCAACTGTCTGTGATGAAATCCAGGAACCTCTGCAACATTCCTCCCCTTCCCCCCCCCCCCAGGCCTTTTCCTTGGTGTTCCTGGGCTGGGGTGGGTGTTGGAAAGAGAAAGCTCCAGTTCCGCCTGACCACTCCAGTCAGGGTCGGTGTTCACTGAGGCTGGCAGGAGATTCTCCATGGACAATCCAAATAGGTGAGGGACAGGCTGGCCGCAGCCCCAAACTGAAACATAGGAAATTAGACTGTTGGTGGAGGGGGCGTTAGAGCTGTGACCCGAAGGAGACCTGTGTCACTTGCAATTTTTCCTGGTGGCCAGACTGAGCTGAGGGCTGTTCCTAGCAAGCTCTGCTCCGGAGGCCACACCCACACCTCACACCCGGACCCTGACACACACCGACCCTGCCACCCTGGTGGCGGTGGGCACCTCGGCAAATCGATTACCATTGTTCTCCTCACCAGATGGAACTCTATCAGCAGAGTTTATCAATTTGTAACTTGGCCTTGATATTAGCTAGTCCTTTTCTGTGTCAGACACTGAGCGCCTACTGTATGCCAGGCACTCTTGTAGTCTCTGGGAATCCTGGCTTTGCATTCCAGAGGGGAAAACAGCCCACCAACAGGACCAAAAAAGGGAAGGTACAATGTGTCAGAGGAGGAGCAGGGGACAAGGACAGGGGATAGGGTGTGGGCAGAGCTGGGAGGGGGAGGAGATGGCATCCCACCTTTCTCCTAGGATGGTCCACCCACCCCTGATCTTACAGCAGACTGCAGAGAATCAGGGTTAACTTTGTTGCGCCCCCCCTCCATGCTGTATGGAGACCCCCTCACATTCTCAGTAGCTTCCTAGTCAGGCCCATCCCAGCCCCGTGACTACCCACTGTTTCAGGCTGCTTATCCCTGGGACCAAGAAAGAGCTAATTACCCCCAGATTTGAGTCCTTTCCTCATGTCCCTACTAAGAACCCCCTCATCTCACCACCTACACTTAGGAAGTTCCTGCCCCACAGTCTCTCATTATTGCTGCTCCATTACCATGCACCTTCCATTTATTCTGGGCTGCTTCTCCACCATGAGCATGTGGCACCCATTCCCATTTCCTTCCTGTGCCAGTTCTCATGGCCTCTTCCCCTAGACGCTCCTCACCTAGAATGCCTTCCTCCAGTTCCAACATCTTTAATGCTCAAAGGTGAAGTTCTCACCCACCTATGTCTAAAATCCTTCCCCTGCCCACATTAGGCCTAGGAACAAGCCCCCCCCCCTTTTCTCCATCTCCAACAGCAGATGAGGTCTGCACCTCATGACTGAGGGGTGTCTCTGTGCCACTGTTGTCTCTGACTGTTGACCTGGTCCCTCCCATGTCCTTTTTCCTTCTGTACCCTTGAAATCCAAGTTGGCACTGAGCACACAGAAGGTGCACCACAGATCCAGCTCATTCCACCCCTAAGAACAAAGCCTTGCTTTGTCCAGATCTCTCCCTTTCCATTGGAGACTTGAAAAAGGTTTGGAAAATTCCAGCATGGGAGTATTCAGCCTTATTTGAGTTGTGCAAGTGGGAAAAAAAAAAAATGTGCTTTTCCAAAAAATTAAAAAAATTCCCCAGCCTTTCCTCCCAAAGCAGTGCATAAACCTCTGAGCCCAGTGTGTGAGCTCTCCAGTTTCTTCACCTCCCTAAGGGAGTGAATTGTCCTCCATTTCTACATGGTGTGCACACATGCGTTTGGGGGTGAAGGAGGAGGATGTGGAAGTTAACCAATCTTGAAAATGAAGCATGTAACAAGTGGAAAGGAGTAAGCTTTTTCAAGGAGCGTGTCCCCTGGCTTTCCAGTGTGTAAAGGAAGCCGTGTCTTAACAGTAGAGTGCTCCTCTGATCTCTATTCTTCCTCTCCATTTATCCAAATTCATTCACTCACTCAACAAACACTAACTGAAGGTTAAATGCCAGTTGCAGCCTTAATTGCAATTGCAGCCCATAACGTGGTTCCCAGCACTCCCCATTTCCTGGGACTTCCATCTTGGGGGACCTTCCTCCCTTGAGTTTGCACTGGACCTACTTAACTGGCTTCAATGAAGAGACCTCAGAGAAAGTGCTGGAATGCCAAGGCCAACATTGAGTCCAGAGACATTCCCTTCCTTCTTGTGCGCTCTCTCTCTCTCTCTCTCTCTCTCTCTCTCTCTCTCTCTCTCTCTCTCGCCTACCGTCTTCTATGCAGTCAGTTGCCATGTTGTGAGCTGCGCTATGAAGAAAACCCCGAGTGCCAACCTGCAGTGCAGAATCTGCCAACGGTCAGCAAGGAACCGAGGTGCTCAGTCCAAACAGCCTGAAAGAATCTGAATCCTGCCAACAGCACATGAGCTTGGAAACAGATTGCTAGGGTTTGGATGTGTCCTCCAAGGGCATGTGTTGAAAGCTTAATCCCAGAAGCCTTGTGGCATTGGGAGAGGATCCTAATGAGAGGTGCAGAGTCACAAGGGTGCAGCCCTGGTGAGTGGATCAATGTCACGATTGCAGGATTAGGTTAGTTACCACAAGAGCAGGTTATTATAAAAGTGAGTCCTCCCTCAATGCTTTCTCTTCTGCACATGCTGGCTTGCACCTTCCCCTTCCGCCATTTAACATGAGCACAAAGACCCTTCCCAGTTGCAGGAGCCATGCCCCTGGGCTTCCCAGCCTCCAGATCTATGAGTTAAATAAACTTATTTTCTTCATAAATTTCCCAGTCTGTGGTCTGCTGTTATAGCAACAGAAAACAGACTGACACTCAGATTTTCCTCCATTTGAGTCTTAAGATGAGACGGTAGCCACAGCCACCACTTTGCTGGCAGCCTAGTGGGAGATGCTGAGCCATAGGTCTCGGCTAAGCAGCATCCGGATTCTGACGGACTGTAATGTAATGTAGTAAACACTGCTTTAAGCCATTAAGTTTTGGGGTAGTTTGTTTTGAAGCAATAAACATGACATAGGATATATGTCATTTGACAATTATGTGCCGGGAGCTCTTTTTGACCCTGGGGACACAGAAAAAGTAAACATACCTATCCCTTCCCTCATGTAGCTAACTATCTAGTGAGAAGACTTTGGCAGATGATCAATAAAACTTGATGGCCTCAATGGTCTGGGTGAGTCCCTTAGTCTCCTAAATTCATATGTCAGAAACTGAATCTCCAATGCAACAGTATTAGGAGGTGCAGCCTCATGGAAGTCCTTTAAGCCATGAGGGTGGAGTCCTTCTGAATGATGGGAGAGGCTTCTCTCTCCTCTGCTCTTGACCACCCCGTGGGGACACAGTAAGGGAGTCCAGCTTCTTGATATTGGACTTTCTCGCCTCCAGTACAGTGAGAGAAACCATTTCTATTCTTTATATATTACCCAGTCTCAGTTATTTTGTTATAGCAGCACAAAACAGGTTAAAACAAGGACAGAGGGGGGCTGGGGCTGTAGCTCAGTGGTAGAGCACTTGCCTAGCATGTGTGAGGCACTGGGTTCCATCCTTAATACTATATAAAAATAAACACATGGGGGCTGGGGATGTGGCTCAAGCGGTAGCGCGCTCGCCTAGCATGCGTGCTGCCCGGGTTCGATCCTCAGCAGCACCACATACCAACAAAGATGTTGTGTCCGCCGAGAACTAAGAAAAACTAAATAAATGTTAAAAAAATTCTCTCTCTCTCTCTCTGTCCCCCTCTGTCTCTCACTCTCTCTTTAAAAAAAAAAAAAAACACATAAAATAAAGGCACGCTGTCCATCTACAACTACAAAAAAATAATAACAATAAATAAGAAGGAAAAAAAAAGACAGAAAAAAATGAAGCCTGAAGAGGAGTGGGGAATGGATAAGGGTTCCTGGTGAGTGGTTGAGGTGGAAGTCACAGAGGTTGTGTCTTTAAACAGGGCAATCAGGAAAGGCCTTCAAGCGGTGATGTCAGAGTGAGCCATATGCTGTTTAGTCAAAGAGTGTCCCACGTGGATGGAACATTCTAGAATAAGCTTTTGTTTTACTTGGCAACGTAAAATTTAGAGATGGGAGGGCTCTTGGCTTGCCTTTCTATCTTAAAAGAAAGCAACTAAACACTAGCAACCCATCGGAAATGCATTCAAACTTTCCTCCTGTCCCCAAAGAGAGCTCAGAGGCCAGATGGGGTACGCTGCGCTTCCATGGGGTCAGTTTCTACAATTCTCAATATAGGCAGTTAACTCACCTTGGCAGCTGGGATTTCTGTGATTTTTAGAAGAGAAAAGAAGCTGCCCTTCTGGTCCTACTGTCTGCCCTGGCGTAGCTTTCCTGTCTGACTTGGAATGGGAGACCTGGGGGCTGGAGAGCTGGGACCCCAGCCGGAGGCACACCCTCTGGAGGAGACTTGAACTGTCCGGTTCACTTTTCGATCCTCTGTGTTACCAGTTCACATTGGGCCAGACCCCCTACCCACCCACCCCTCCCCCACCCCGACCCTGGATCTCAGAAAGTGAGTGGCTGTCCAGAGGTGGTCAGACCCAGGGCCGTTGATGACTATCGCTGCTACCCACATGGGCCTTGAGGCTTATCTAAAGAGTACAAGCAGAGAGCCACTTATAAAATGTTTTTGGTCAATTGTTATATTGTGTGTATAAACGAATATGTAACAACAAATTCTACTCCTATGTATGATTATAATATGCACCAAGACAAAATGTGAGTGGAGCTGCCCTTTGATAAAAATAGTTCTGACAAATTATTCTAATGTGAGAGAAAACAGAGGTTGGGTTAGACTCAGCAATTCTTACCCCGGTGGCCCATGCTGTAATTGTCACCCAAGCGATTCAGGAGGCTGATGCAGGAGGATTGCAAGTTTGAGGCCAGCCTCAGCAACTTGGTGAGACCCTGTTTCAAAATAAAAATAAAAAAGGACTGGGGATGTGGCTCAGTGGCAAAGCACCCCTGGATTCAATCCCCAGTGCCAAAAAATAATAAGAGACTCAGTGATTCTCTCCTTCACACCACGGTGCTTTGCCACCATGTTGTGAAGGTGGACATGGAGACCCCAACACCACAGAATGCTGATTTGTACTAGGAGATGCTAAGAGCAGCTGCCCTTCGAAATCCTATAAGAGTCAGATCCAACCCTTGGGTCACTCACTGCCTGTGACTCCTGCCAAACACTGGCTTTACTAGATACCTCTCATAGCCAAGAAAGAGGATGTGAGCTTTCCACCCAGCCTAGGTCACCCAGCTCTTCACCGTGTCCTCCCCCGCAATAAGAGTGCTCTACTTCTGTCCACAGGAAGGAAGGATGGGAAAAGGCACATTCCAGCCATTAAAAATGGGAACTTCTTTTTTTAAATCAACAAACCCACCTTGAGGAAACACTTATGGGACAAAAGAAAAATGATCCCAAAGGGCAGCGTGGAGATGCCCAAAGGAACAAGGAGCAAGGAAAAAAAAAAAAAAAAAGTACAGGAGTGGCTGGGTGTGATGGTGCATGCCTGTTCTCCTAACCACTCAGGAGGCTGAGGCAGGAGGATCCTGGGTTCAAAGCCAGCCTCAGCAACCATGCGGTGCTAAGCAACTCAGTGAGACCCTGTCTCTAAATAAAATACAAAATAGGGCTGGGGATGTGGCTCAGTGGTCGAATGCCCCTGAGTTCAATCCCTGGTACCAAAAGAAAAACAAAAAACAAAAAAACATGAACACAAAAGCACTAGATGAGAGAGAGAGAGAGTGATATAAAGTGTTCTAAGTCTTTCCCTTGCACTGTAGGGTGGAAGAAAGTGTTCATTTAACAAGTCAAGCTCTCAGGTGACCACTAAGAAAAAATAGAGGAAAGAATAACTCATAAGCTTAGTAGGATGAACAATAAAAAACTACCAAGTCCAAAAGAAAGCAAGAAAAGAGGGAAAAGAAATGTAAAATAAGTAAAATTTTAAAAAACAGTAAGATAGTAGATTTAACTCCAAATATATTAGTAATTTTATTAAATATAAATGGGCTAAAAGTTCCAACTGAAATCAAAGATTGTCAGACTGGATTTTTTTTTAAAAGAATACTGATTCAAGGACATTCATTCACCCATTTTCCTGGCTCTCCTTAAGCTTTGCCTTCTTACTCCGTGGAAGGCAAATTTGATAACTGAAGCTGCAGTGTTTATCTTACAACCATGAGGCTACTTGAGTGTGAAGCTGTGGCCAGAGGATGGAGAAGCAGGAAGAGAAGAAGAATCCGAGACACTGAAGACTTTACGGTGCTACCATACCAGCCCCAGCCTGCCCACCTGCTCACTCGATGCTTAAAAAAAAAAAAAAAAAAAAAAAAAAAACTTGTTTAAGTTCAAATCACAATTTGTGTAATATCTGATGTTCATGACCAAACACAATTCCAGATACACAAGCTCAGGACAATATATCTGCAAAAGCCACTGATTGTCAGATACTAACCTTGCCCAATTAAAGCCAGTGGGTTGTACCACATAAAGCCTGTAAGGAGCACATTGTCACCTGACCGAAAGAGAAGAGGCCATTGGACCGATCAGATCACAAGGAAGTTTTATTTTTGTAAAACTTTTTCTTTTTTGGGGGGAAAAAAAAAAAACCCTAACATGCACAAAATGTTGTAAATCTGATGTCAGCAAAAAAATCAGATAAAATTTCTCATATTTCTAGCTGCATTTGGAAAAAAAAACTTTTTATTTTGAGATAATTTTATATTCACATACAATTATAAGAAATACACAAAGATCCTTTGAGCACTTTTTTAAAATTTGCTTTTTATTAGTACATTATGATGATACATAATAGTGGGATTCATTATGCCATATTCATAGGAGCACATAACAGATCACAGGGAACCAACCGCCATTGATTTGGACTAGCCTTGGGCCTACACCATTAAGTGACCACTTCTCACACCTACAGAAATACTGCTTCGCTACCTTACAAGGAACAATGAGATGAGCGGTTTCCTCCGGGCAGCCACTAATCATAGAACAGCTTGGATCTACGTAGATGTCCAAGGGTTCACTCCACACACAAACATTTACAGAACATTTGCCATGTACTAAATACTGTCCCAGCCATCGGGGATACGGTATTGAACAAAATGGGTAAGACTCTTGGGCTACATGAAAAAAACAATTAATAAGAGAAAAAAAAAAAAGAGAGAGAGAGAGAAATAGTGTGTAGAACAACAATAAGTTGATGTGGGGGGGCTGGGGCCAGAGAAAGGGATCAAGGACTGGGGCAGGCTGACGTTTCATTAAAGTGATAAGGGAAGTTCAATGTGATGTTTGATAATGACCTGAATGGAGTCAGTGGAAGACCAAAAACAATGGGAAAAGTTCGTGCCCAAGCCGAGGACAGAGTCCAGGATGAATAAAACTTATCCCCAGGAATGGCTTTGGCTGGGGCTGCTGCTTGCTTGGCATGGCCCTGAAGTCTTTGTTAGGGGAACCTGGCACTGGGGAGGTCCCGCTGCAGTGGGGAGAGGTGGGACTTTAAAGAACCGTTCCATAGAAAGGGTCATCATGAAGCATGTTCTGGATGTCACTGGATGGATGGCTCCATCAATGCTCCCAACCTTGTGCCGACCTTGAGGTAGGAACTGTTAGGATGCTTCTTTTTTCCTGCACAAGCTGCGAGTTAGGTTAATCTTTTTGTCCAAGATGGCAAAGCCAGTGAGCAGGTGGGAGTCTTTCCCAGGCAGGTGGACTCAGCCCCTCACACAACCAGGCATTCCCGTCTCTAGCAACTGCCTGCCAGGCCAACACCCAAGAGCAGTCGGATCTGAAGGAGTTCCACCAGCTCAGAAGCAGAGAGAAAGGACCCAAAGGAAGACTTTGCCCTTCTTGGAAGTCTAGGCCGAGTGCTTCCCTCTTCCTCTGACTTGGTATTGTAAGGGGGCATTGTGGGTCCAGGAGACCGCTGGCAGTTGCAGGTGTGGGGGACAATGGGCCGGCCAGGTCCCACTATGAAGGGCTTTGCAGTGGCAGAGGAGAAGTTGTCATCTTTGTGTTCCCCATGCCATCCCCTCACCTGCTCTCCATGCACACTCCTCTCTAGACCTGCCTCCTTTAACCCTTGTCCCTGTGGAAATGCTTTTTGTGCCTCCAAAGGAGAGGGCCTGGAATGTGCTGGGATAATAGATCTCCCAGGGAACCCCATCTGGAGCAGGATCACCAGCTCTGCCAGCCGCTCACCATCAATAAGACCTTTCAGCCACAGGGTCAGCAACAGGGACTGGACCCCAGCAGATGTGAAGACACATGATTGGGGGGCTGGGGATGTGGCTCAAGCAGTAGCGTGCTCGCCTGGCATGCGTGCAGCCCGGGTTCGATCCTCAGCACCACATACAAACAAAGATGTTGTGTCCGCCGAAAACTAAAAAAAAATATATATATATATTTAAAAAAAAAAAAGACACATGATTGGGTCCACCCCAGATTTCAGATTCTTCTTTCTGAAGGGCAGAGCCAGTGAGTTCCCTGGGAAGTCTTCAGAAGAGAGACCCAAAGTCCTTTTCCTTCCTCCCACTTATTGTGTCTTCAGGGCCAGGCCCCATGAGGGGCGCTTTTCATCCTCACAACAAAAATCCACGAGGAAAAGTCCAGGAGGAGACTGAGGAAGAGAGAAATCACAACAAAGGCAATGCAGGCTCCTGACCTGGGGTCTTCGTCCCTCTCTCCTCCCTCCATTGTCCCCTTTCTGATCTCTTAATCCTCTCTCTGTTTCCTTTCTTCCTTCTCTTTCTTCTTTTCCTCTTTTTCTTTCTTCTCTGTATTAAATGATTCAATAAATATTTATGGCCAGGCGCGGTGGCACGCGCCTATAATCCCAGCAGCTCAGGAGGCTGAGGCAGGAGGATCTCGAGTTGAAAGCCAACCTCAGCAAAAGTGAGGCACTCAGCCATTCAATGAGACCCTGTCTCTAAATAAAATACAAAACTAGGGCTGGGGATGTGGCTCAGTGATCGAGTTCAATCTCTGGTACCCAATAAATGAATAAATAAATAAATATTTATACATCGATTGTTAGATCCCTACCCTGTGATTGGCACGGGGATCAAGCAGCAAAGACAAAGTCCCTCCCCTTCAAGTCCACATCAACTGGGGATAGACTGACCATAAAGAAATAATCAAAAGCATAGAGTATTAGGTGGCAGTGGAGGAGAGGCTGTGTCAAGTGTGTTGTTAGCCAGCCCTGAGCCATGGGGAAGGGGAAGGGCGATGAGGGTGAAACTTACAGAAAGGAAACCAGACATATGCTCCAAGGAGAGTCCACAGGTCACAGGACTGGGGATGGTAGGAAACGTTATCAAAGCAGGCCAGCATCAGGACACGGGAGCTGGAATGTCCAACCATTCCCAAGCCACAGAGAGTTATAATCCCTTAAGGAAAGTATTACGTAAAATCATAGGAACCTTATCAAAGCAGACAAGCTTCAGGAAAATGGGCCCAGAACTTTCCCCCCAGTCATGATTCATTATAATTCCTTAGGGGAATGACTGGTTCCAGACCATATTACCACTATCTCTTGTGACTAGATCACCAGGACTCTTCTTTATCACCAAAACCAGATCACCACTACTACTGTGACTGAGTCATCAGGATCCTCACATAGAAACTTACTAAGGGTTTGTGGCTCAGTGGTAGAGCACTTGCCTAGCCTGTGTGAGGCACTGGGTTCCATTCTCAGCACCACATGAAAATAAATAAATAAAAGAAAGGTCCATTGACAACTTATATATATATATATATATATATATATATATATATATATATATACACACCTTAGAAGTGAACCCTGTGGCTCTAGTCAGTGTTTTGGATAACGGCAGCCCAACCAACAGCATAACTTCAGGCTCCTGACAAAGTCCATGTGAGAGGCCAAACTGCTCTCAACTTCTGTCCACAGAGACTGATAGAAATAATAGTTCGTGATTGTTTGAAAAGTCACCAAGTTTGGGATAATTTGTTACACAGGAGCAGATAGCCAATACAGCAGGAAGAATGTTGAGATGGCATAGAAGGGAATCCAGAGAGGAAACCAAAGGTCTGCCTGTCCACCTGTGTGTGCCTTCAAGCTGAGCATGCAGGGATCTCTCTGCTCATGGATGCTGATCTGTTCAGAGGTGCATCCACAACCATCGCTGTTGACTGTTCTGCATGCCTGTTTATATACATGAGGACAGTTCTGAAAGCAATTTCTCTAATTCTCAGGGGCTATTATGTGATGGCACTCAGCTAAATTCTCAGTAGAACTTTGCATTAAATCTCACAACAAACCTTTGAGCTGAATATTATTATCCCCGAGTCTAAGACTATATCTGGTACACAGTAGATATGTACATTAGCATGGACTAGAATCTGGCAATGTATAGACATCCAAATTTCAGAGACTTATTAAAGAACAAGAAGTTTTAGACCTTTTTCATCAAAATCCTAGAGTTTTGGGCATGTAATGTGAAAACCCAGTGAATATAACCTTGACTGCTGTATTAATCAGAGTTGTCCAGAGAAACAGACCCAATAATATATATATATATATATATATATATATATATATATACACATATACATCTTACAGGTGTGTGTGTGATGTGTGTGTAAAGAAAGAGACGCATTGGTTTTAATGAATTGTCAAATTTGAAATCTGCAGGGGAGGATGACAGGCTGAAAATTCCAGCAAGCATTGATGCTTCGGCTGCAAAGGCAAAGGCAGTCTGCAGGTAGAATCCCTTCTACCTCAAGGGACCTCAGTTTCCTCTCTTGAGGTCTTCAGCTGATTCAGTGAGGCCACCCACATTACGAAGGGTAGTCTGCTCTGCTCAAAGTCTACTTATGTGATTGTTAGTCACATCTAAAAAATACCTTCACAGGAACATCTAGATCAGTGTGTGACCAAACTGGACACCATGGCCTAGCCAAGTATACTTAACCACTGAGACACATCCCCAGTCCTTTTTATTTATTGATTTTTTTTTTTTTTTAGACAGGATCTCGATAGGTTGCTTACAGCCTCAGTGAGTTGCTGCAACCCTCCTGCCTCAGCCCCTGGAGCTGCTGGGATTACAGGTGTACACCACCATACCTGGCTAGCTTTGGGCTTTCCGTCCTCCTACTTGAGTTAACAGGATTACTGACATACACCACCACGCCCAGAAAAATGCAACTATTTTGAGTTGCATTTTATATCCACAAGGGATCAAATGGATTCTTTTCCTATGAGTAAAAAAGCATAAATATTTCTGGGGAAAATATTTTACCATGTGCTTTGCTGAGGAGGAGATATTGCTTAAATATGTCAAGCATTTTATTCTTTGATATTTATTTATTGTGCTTATATGTTGCTAAGCTATTGCCACACACACACACACACACACACACACACACACACACACACACCTGCCTCCACATACTAACTCTGTGCATCAGCCGTGTGAGGGACACAGGAGCCTTGGAAGATCCAGGAAACCAGGCTGGACAATTCTCTCTGTGACCCTGGGGGTACCTATGGGCTTGCCAGTAACTATAAGGCTACAAATTGTTTTTACAGACTCATTTCCTAATCTCTTACCTATACCTGTGGGAATGGAGATAAGATCAGACATGAGATAAGATCCTAAAGGAGATTGTGGTTCTCTGCTTTTGTGTCTTTTCATGAGAAGATTTCAAGCAAGACAAAGTGAAAGTATAGCAAAGTTTACTAGAGGTGAAAGAAGGAATGGGAAGCACCCGCAGGGAGAGAGGCAGATCCAGCTTTTATTGGGGCAGAAGGGAGATTGTGAGAAGGTCCCACCCGAGTATCACCACTGGGCTTTGGATTGACAGACTATATTAGCCAACAACCTAAAGGCAATAGCTGGCTATCTTGGCCTGACTGACAGGTCCTCATTAGAGTATTACAGAGAAGCCAGGCGCGGTGGTGCACACCTGTAATCCTAGAGGCTTGGGAGGCTGAAGTAGGCAGATCATGAGTTCAAAGCCAGCCTCAGCAACAGAGAGACCCTAAGCAACTCAGTGAGACCCTGTCTCTAAATAAAATACAAAATAGGGCCGAAGATGTGGCTCAGTGGTCGAGTGCCCCTGAGTTCCATCCCCAGTACACCCCTCCCCCAAAATATGAACTATTATTATAGAATTTATGGTCGGTGGGCTCCAGTCTTTACCATTTCCTAAATCTGGACGTCTCTGATCTGAGTTGTCTGCAAAAACCTGTCTTAGAAATTAGACCCATTTGAGCAAATAAATCCTTGCCCTTTGGTTCTTACCCCTGCATTTATCTTTGGGACTTCCTGTTGTCCTGTTGTCAGAGGAACACTTTATAGGGCTGAAATCAGTCTAGGGTCCCGAAATAGCTCTCCTGTTAGACCTCGAGGTGTCACAGAGGCAGGGCTGCCCATTAACTGATTTGTTCTGTAGTAAACATTTTCTTAAACACCTGACCCACTGTTCATGTCTTACTGCTACCTATCCATAGAGGTGTCCCCTGGACTGCTTCCCTTCTGCCTCTCACCCTCACCCTCTGTTCTGGGCAAAGAAGTATCTCCCAGATAACCTGTCAGGACACTTACCACATACCCCATTCACATCAATGAGAAACACATGTCCAATAAAATGTTACCTTGTTTAATAGTTATTTGCCAAAATATGTTTTGGTCAATTGTATTCTAATGATCATTGTAATAACTGGGAATGAATGTCTCATTCCTAGAACATTTGAATCCTAGAAATTATGTAAATGTATGATTCGCTTTTATTTATATTTTTATTGCAGAGAAATATAAGGGATCAGCAAAAGACTTTCTAGAATCAAATTCTTTAGGGGAAGAGAATAGAAATACTGTACTTCACTGAATGATCATCGCCATTGTGTTAATATATATTCATAACTATTCCATGCATCCTAATCTTGAGCCAAAACCAGTTTAGTAATAAATGATTTTAAGTAATGCTAGCACAACTTAAAAAAAAAACTTCACATAATGGTTGCACCCCACTTTTTTGTGGTGTTGGGGATTGAACCCAGGGACTTGTACATGTGAGGCAAGCACTCTACCAACTGAACTATATTTCCAGCCCTGCATCCCACATTTTTTTGTCAAAAAAATTAAAATTGGCATAAAATCTGTGATGATTATGCAATGGAATATGGTACAATGACAATTTTTTAAAATTTTGGATTCTTGGGCTGAGATTGTGGCTCAGCAGTAGAGCACTTGCCAGCATGTGCAAGGTCCTGGGTTCGATTCTCAGCACCACATAAAAATAAATACATAAGCTACACATGACATTACAATGATCTTGGCAATTCATACATTTGAATCAATTGGGGCATAATTTCTCATTTTTCTGATTGTACATATTGCAGAATCACACTGGTCATAGAGTCACCTATATACTTACAGCAATCATAATTTAAAAAATTAAAAATAAATTATAAATAAATACATACATAAAACAAGGATACAACTACAACTAAAGAATAAATATTAATATTTATAACCATAATATTTATGATTAAAATTTTAATATTTATAAATATTAATATGTATAATCATAAATATTATGATTATAAATATAATAATTATAAATATTATAAATTTATATTTATAAATATTATAAATATGATTATAAATATTCACTTCCCAGGAAACAATAGCCTTCTATAGCTAGGCAGTATCAGGCACTTTCTAACCAGTTAGGAATTAATTCTTACAACAAATTTATGAGTAGATAGCATTCTTTTTCTTTCATAGTTGAGATATGATTGGTAGGCTTGAAGATCCGTACATAGACATATCCATTATGCACCATTCTCAATATATATATCCTGGGCTCTTCCTTCAGCTAAGGTGACCTTCTTCTTGATGTGGGGAGCATGCCTGTAGCCCCTGCAACACTGACAGCCTGCATGTAGCTCAGCTGCCTGGCTGCTGCCACTCTGACTGCCAAAGATGCTAGGACTGGTAAGTAACATTTTGTATTATTTGACTTATCCTTGAAGAAGTTAAGGTGCAAGTCACTTGCTTAATATTTGTTGCCCAGAGAGTAAGTGGATCGTCTCCATTTAATAGAGAGGGGAGAGAGCTGGGGATATAGCTCAGTTGGTAGAATGCTTACCTCGCATACACAAGGCCCTGGGTTTAATTCCCATTACCACCAAAAAAAAAAAAAAAAGTGAGAGGGAGATGATGGAGGGGGATAGACAAGTCACAGACTAGGAGAAAATATTTGTATAAAGAGCTTATATCCCAAATCTATAAAGAGCTCTTGCAATTCATTAAAAGGAAAGCAATTCACTGGGGTGGAAGCTCAGTGGTAGAGTGCTTGCCTTGCACTTGCACGTGTGAGGCACTGGGTTCTATCCTCAGCACTGCATAAAAGTAAATAAAATAAAGGTATTGTGTCGATCCACAACTAATAAAATTTTTTTTTTTTAGAGAGAATTTTTTAGTACTTATTTTTAGTTTTCGGCATACACATCTTTGTTTGTATGTGGTGCTAAGAATCTAACCCGGGCTGCACGCATGCCAGACAAGTGCGCTACCGCTTGAGCCATATCCCCAGTCCCTAAAAATATTTTTTTTAAAAAGGAAAGCAATTCAAGTTTTTAAGTGGGCACATTTAGACAGATATTTTATAAAATAAGATATGGTGGTGGGAATGTAGCTCAGTGGTAGAGTGCTTGCCTAGCATGGGCAAGGCCCTAGGTTCAATTCCCAGCACTGAAAAAAAAAATGCCCAATATCACTAGTCACTAGAGTTGCAGACTAAAACCTTAATGAGATACCATTACACACTAGACTGGGTAAAATTAAGAAGACTGGCAAATACCAAGTATTGGCAGATGTGGAGTATTGGGAACCCCTACCACCCATGGCAGGGATCCAAAATGGCACAGCACTTTGGAACATAGTGTACCAGTATGTTATAGGGTAAAGCATATATTTCCCATATACCTATTTATTCTATTCCTAGCTATCGACTAAAGAGAAATGAAAATGTATGTCTCCACAAAGCCTTGGATGTGAATGTGTATAGCAGCTTTATTTGTAGTTACCTCAAACTGAACACAACCCAAGTATTCATCTCCTGGTGAAAGGGCAAACAGTCCACACTATGGAATACTACTCAGCAATAAAAAGCAATGAAATAGTAATATTCTTCCCGCACCAGCCACTTCAGATTTGCCAAAAGGGTATGAGAAAACAGGCTGGAGAGTCAGGACCCAACAGACCTCCTGACAGAATTTAGCGGAGGATTAGTCAAAACAGGTGCTGCATTATTTGCTGTCTCCAACTCTGGAGCCATCTTGGATTCTCCACTAGAGTGTTAGGCTCTCTGCTCCCATTTGTCCGCTGCCTGATATCTTTTGAGGTCAGCCTAATTTCTTTCCACCTGTCCTCACTTACTAGGGTGACTTAAGCCAAATATCCGGCTTCTTTCCTACAGGCATTTTCAGTCCCTTCACCTAGATAGATGCCACCATGACACCGATTGTGGGTTCCCTTGGCACACTGAATCAGTGCCCAGGGAGCACACCCTGAGAGCCTCTGCACAAAACAAGGAGAGCTTATCATGTTTCCCAAGAGACATTCCAGGCTTCAACCCTACCCTGCCAAACAGAACCTTTCCAAAGAGACTCAGAGCTCAGCCTGCAGGAAGCAGCAGAAGGCTGAGGGAGGCGAAGCCCTCTTCCCCACCCTCTTCTATGAATACTCAAAAGAACAGGGGGGGACCTGGGTGCAGAAGCCTCTGGCCAGCCTGCTCCTGTAGCACCACCAGCTTCCTGAAGGCAAAGGGTACCCAAAGGGAGCACCAAGAGCCTCCTGAATTGCAGCTCAGCCCCCAGCCTTGAGTGTTTCTGTCCAAGGTCATGGCTTTAAACCCTGGAGTACCAGAGTGAGTACCTGTGCCTCTGTGGTCCAGAGTACTAACAGAAGGCCCCACACCCCAGGCTTATCCTTGGCAGATGGATGGGAACCCAGCCCACAACTTGGAAAGCAAGTCCTGAAGTGGTAGAACCAGCCAGACAACCCGGAGCTTGCCAGCTTCCTGTCCTAGGTGCCCACACCAGTCCTGAAGAGGCCCCCGGAATGAGCTACTGCGGTGGGAAAAGAGAAAGAGGAGGCTGGGTGGGTGGAGCCTCTTCACCCTGGCTCCGCCCCAAGCTACAAGGAGGAAAGAGCCTGAGCAAAAAGTCCAAGCTGTCAGCAAAAGAAATCAGGAGTGGAGATGGGAAGAGGGTGTCAACAACATTCCAGAAGGTGGAAAAACAGATCGTTGAGATTTTCACTTTCTCCCCATCGCGGAATGTTTAGAGAAAGAGAGGTAAAGCCAGCTCAGCACAGCCTCAGACAATCTCAGGAAATGGAGGCCCCAGCACCTCGAGGAAGGTGGGGGTGGGTGCAGTTGGAAACAGGAAGTCTGGTTGGAACTCTCCAAAATGCCCTCCCTCCCCATGTAGAGGCAAGATCCGCACCTCAGTTTTTGGCCAAACTTCAGAGTTGTCCTCTGGAGAGACCAGCTGTGGGGTCCTGGTGTGGCTCATTACCCCGACCACCTTGGGCATCTCTTCTCTTGCTGCTGTAAAACCTAGAAGCCCCGCTTCCAGCAAGAAGAGGCACCTTCACTAATAAGCTGGTCCAAGGCAATGACCTATGTATGCTGCTGTTTTTTGGGGGGGCAGGTCACCAGTATTAATCAGGGCCACAACCTCATCCCCTCCTTTTCCTGTGAGCCCCACCAAAAGACCAACTCAGCCCCACACACAGGTCTTCCATTGGCTGCTAAATGCCTGAATCTTAAGTAGGACCCAACAGCCAAGAATTAAAGTCGTTTTGGGAAAGCCGTAACTATGAGAAACAGAGACCAAAACAAACAGAAAAAAAAAAAAAAAAAAGGAACTCTAAGGAAATGGAGATAATGTGGAGATTGGAACAAGAATATAATTTTCATTAGAATTACTACTGCCGGGGGAATAAGAGATTAATTCATGAACCAAGAAGCCAATGTTAGAAAAAGGAACCCTGCACCAGAAACAGCTCTTGAAAATTAAAAATAATGAAAAAAAAAGAAAGAAAGAAAGCTGCAAACAAAGAGGAGGAATTTTCTAGAAAAGAAAAGAATACTAATGTATAAGAGTAGAATAAAGACACTGACACATGAACAGGTTTTGTTGTTGTTGTTGTTGTTGTTTTGTTTTTAATTTGTTCCTATAGATTCATTCTATAACCCAGAAACAGGAGGACAGGAATTCAGGAAACAAGGGACCAGAGTGAAGTGAACTGAGGGGACTCCCCAGCAAGATGAAGAGAGGTCTCAAAATGCAAGTTGTTTGCGGGGACCAAAAAAGGTGACCCACTGTCCAACTCTGCAGAAGGGAGGCTACCTACACAGAGATGGACCCAATGGAACAGCAATGGGTCCACATTTATAGAGGAGATTTATAGAGTTCTCTCTAGGCACAGATTAATGCCATCTAGAAAGAACTCCAAGCAAATGGAGTCCAGGTAAGGTGGGGCTTGTTGGTAATCCCAGCTACTTGGGAGGCTTGAACTTGATCTCAAGTTCAAGGCCAGCCTCAGCAATTTAGCAAGATCCTATCTCAAAATAAAAAGGGCAAGGTGTGGTGGCACATGCCTGTAATCCCAGTGGTTCAGGAGGCTGAGGCAAGAGGATCAGGAGTTCAAAGCCAGCCTTAGCAACAACTGAGACTCAACTCAGTGAGACCCTGTCTCTAAATAAAATACAAAATAGGGCTGGGGACGTGGCTCATGGTCATGGTCAGGTGCCCGTAAGTTAAATTCCTAGTACCCTTCCCCCATAATAAATAAATAAATAAGACTGGGAATGTAGGTCAGTGGTAGAACACCCCTTGGTTCAATTCCCAGTATATAAAAAAAAGAAAGATAGTAAACATATCAATTTTCTTTCAATTTTCTTATGTCCTTTGGAATCCCTCTGTTCTGGGACTCCTGGAGAGGGACATGTGGGTGGCCATGTGGGTGGCTGAAGTTCAGTTGCCACTGAGGAATGGCTCAATGCTTCCTACTTCTGTTTTAGTGGGACAGGGGGTCTGTACTGTTAGTGCACATTCTGCAGATTGGGGGGGAGGGGGAGGGGAAAGGGGAGGGGGTGGGGTGGGGAGGGGGGTGGGGAGGGGACACCTCACAGTCCAAGTTGACCTGTTTGAGAAGCACCTCCTCCTGTATGCCTGCTATGACTGCCTCCCTGAATCCTGCTGGCTTCCTTCAATGCGGGACTCTACTCTGCAGAGCACTTCTCTCCTGTATTGAGAGCCCTACAAGGATGAAGAGAGGCTGGTTCTGAGTGGGGACTCAGGAAGTATTTGTTAAATGAATGAGTGAAATACAGGACAGAATTAGATGCACAGAGGGTGAATGGGTGAGTGAATGCAAAGTACTTTACCAGTGTCAATTGACATAGAATTGTTTGTATGAAAGCTGGTGTGTCTTTCAGGACCATGTGAAAGCCCAGGAGAAGCTGAAATGGGAGGAAAACTAAGAAACAATACAACTGAACCCAGTGTCCATTTTTTAGAGGGATCTGGGAGACATCTGTATCACAATGAAATCTTGTCCCATCCCAAACATCTCATCTCTCACTCCTCCAATCCTTCCCATCCCCACTTCCAAAACCAGACCCCAAGGCCTACCTGGGGAGCCCTGGGCTGAGCTGAGCTGACCCAAGCAGCTGGGAATGCAGCTCACTAGGGGGCACTCTTTGGTCATACTGGCCCTTCCCTAGTAGACACAAAATCTTACCCTGGGCCCTTTCCTACAAGACCTGCAAACCCAGAGGCTTCCTGCATTCTCTGAAGCCTTCTATCAAGAGCAGAGGATTTTTTTCTAGACAGCAATGGCATGCCCACCAAATCAGTACCCACAGTCCAAGGTAGCTTTGCAGAAAAGGCAGGTGACTGAGACTAAGCTAATATTTCTAAAAGATCTTCCTTTAGCTGGGATGGCACATACCTGTAATCCCAGCAGCTCTGGAGGTTGAGGCAGGAGGATGGCAAGTTCAAAACCAGCCTCAGCAACTTAGCAAGGCCCTAAGCAATTTAGTGAGACCCTGTCTCAAAATAAAATACAAAAAGGGTGGTGAACAGAGGAAGTGGTTAAGCACCCTTGGGTTCAATCCCCAGTACAAAAAAAAAAAAAAAAGATCTTTTTTATTTATAGGCCTGAAGTTCCCAGTTCCAATCCCTTCCCTTTCTGATTGATGACTCAGACATAGACTGAAGGGTGCACTCCCACAGTTTCTCCTCTTATTCGCCTATATCCATTAAACACATGTTTCAGGCAGGACTGAGAGTGATGGAGGAAATGGCAGCAATGGTCAGAGGTCCCTTCCCATTCTGTGGTCTCACCATTTGCAAAAATCTCCCCAGCCCTTGACCTTCAGGGACAAAGGACCACAGAAAAAAGCTAATAACTCAAGGGGTGCATGCAATTTGGAAAGACAAGGATCCTTCATTTTTTTTAGGAAACCATCCTCTGACCTCAACCATTATGGAGTTTTAATTCACAAAGGCTTCAAAGTTGGATTTAATTCCCAGAGACACAGATTGAGGGGAGGGGGTGGGGGTGGGGCAACCTGTGAGAGATTCCAGGGCCTAGAGTGCAAGGGAGCTGGGACCTCAAGGAGCAGAAAGCAAGGGCTTTGGAGAGAAAATTTAGAGGGAGGGGTGGTGAAGGGGGTGAAGAGGGACAGGACTTTGCACAAGGACAAAGAGAAGAAGGCTCTGACTTGGATCCTCTTGTCTTGGAAGTAGCACTGGAATTTCCATCTCAATGTCCAGGGATCTTCCTGTAGTTTGCTTCCTGCCCCAGATTCTGGTAGGCTTCCGGTTCCCATAACCTGTCAAAGGGAATGTTCAGGGGAGGCTGGAAAGGGGAATTTCACAACTAGCCATCTTCTTTTGATGTTGCCATCCAGGCCCTGAAGCCCCTCCCCCACCAATCAACCATTTGGAAAGTGAGAGGGACCCGGTTCCTTCTCAGCTCCATGGAAGCGGGCTGCTAAGGGAACGGGGTTCTTTCCCCCTAAGAACCCCTTAATATTTCAGTCAGGTGCAATGAGATGCAGCTGCAGGGCCAGACTGAATTTCTATCACAGGCACAGACCCAGGCTAAGGAAGAATGAGGGTGTGATTGCCTGGATCTCTTGCAAATCCCCGTACACACCTATGATACACCACGCCCCTGCGGACCGCCCTCTGCAGGGCAGAGGCCTGAAGCCTGTCTTGGTCTGAGAACTGGGTCACTTCTGCATCTTTCCTGGGCAGGATTCCAGACAAAGCCAGCCACACAGTCACCTAGGAAGAATCATTACCCGCGGGTTGGGAAGGGGGAGGTGGGGGGAGGGGCAAGGCAGGCCTAGAGACGTGGATGAGGAAGAAAACCCTTGCCTCTCTTCTCCTGTCAGCAAAGATTTATATGCAAGCAGCCTGGCCAGCCTGTGCCCACCTATGAGTATCTGCTTCAGGCACATTTGAGCACACACATACTTCAGGTGCGCGCACGCGCGCGCGCGCACACACACACACACACACACACACACACACACTTTTTAGAAGGGCTTTATTAAAAATTAACAATGTCCTTGGCTATTGAGCTTGCAAAATTTCCTTGTCCCTGGTTCCCTCCAGCAAAGTCTGGGAATTGGAAACTCCATGCTGAGGAGAGGAAGGGAGGGCCCGGCCAGTGGTAGTGATCAGGTAGACTCTCCTGGGGGTCTGGGACTGTCATCCCTTCACCCAACCACTCTGAAGAGCCAGGCATAGCTGCCAGCTCAGGCAGGTTCCACTGAGGCCCCTGGCCCTGCCCTGCTTGAGAGACCCTTCCCTCCATTCTTCTTGCAGAAAGGAGAAAAAAAAAAAAAAAGAAAATGTTTTTCTTCTTTTAGAAAGTTTACAAATTTATCCATTCAAGTGTTGGGATCCCCCTACTCCTCCTGTCTCTCTGGGTCCATCTTGGTCTGCAGCAAGCTTGCCCCCCACTCTAAGAGGTACCTCCTTAACCTCAGCTTCCCTGAACTGACCCCTTTCTGCAACCATTTGAAGAACATTTGTTAAGCATTTTGTTAGCCCCCCCCCCCAAAAGCCCCGGAAAGACAGGACTGTCCCATGTGGCCTTTGTCCTGGTTTTGCAACCCCAGAGTGCACATACCCACACCCACTCTCATTCATACCTCCACCAAGTGTTTCCAAGAAGAATGCTATTCACAAGGCAAGGCCTCCTGGGAACCCTTGTCTCTTCCCTCTCCTTTATAAAATTCCTGTCTACTGTGTCTAGTTAAGAGAGCCATATAGTGGCCATAGCTTCTCTTTGTTAGCTTGCCATAAATGACCCATTTTCTCATTTGTCTCAGATCCAATCACTATTTGAAAGGCAATATTTGGCTTCCAAATAAAACACACACACACACACACACACACACACACACACACTTTTTTAAAGGAGGGCTTTACTAAAAATTAAGAATGTCCTTGGCTTTCCTATCCTCTACTATCCCCCCCTCCCCTCCCCTCCCCTCCCATCTTCTCTCTCTACCCCATCTACTGTAATTCATTTCTCTCTCTTGTTTTTTTTTTCCCCTTTCCCCTCACTTCCTCTTATATGTAATACAGCATACACTAGTATGGCAGTAGGTAAAAAAGTGGATATGTAACCGATGTGAATCTGCAATATGTATATAGGGTAAAAATAGGAGTTCATAATCCACTTGAATCAAATGTATGAAATATGATATGTCAAGAACTTTGTAATGTTTTGAACAACTAATAATAAAAAAATTTTAAAAATTCTCTCTCTCTAAAAAAAAAGTAAATAAAGTATCTTGAAATTAAAAAAAAAAAAAAAAAAAGAATGTCCTTGGCTATTGAGCTTGCAAAGTTTCCTTGTCGCTGGTTCCCTCCAGAAAAGTCTAGGAATTACAAACTCCATGCTGAGGGGAGGAGAGGAGGGCCCAGCCAGGGATAGTGATCAGCCCAGACCCTCCTGGTGTTCTGAGACTGTCATCCCTCCACCCCACCCTCATCTCATGAACCTATGGAGAGGCCCAGTGTGGTCAGGACTCAGGAATGGCCCGAGGAGCTGTGGAGGTAGGGAGGAAGGTGCATGTGACCCTATCAGAATAGGCTTTGGGAAGAAGGTGTTCTCCACCTCACAGCCTGGTGGCTATATAGGGGAGGAAGGGGCTGGGGGCAAAGAAGTTTCCCTGTAGATGAGAAAGAGCAGGAGTCAAAGAAGTAGGCACAAGGGAGAGTCCTTGGCCAGCAGGGGTGTGGAAAGAGGTGAAAGAAGAAAGACACTGGAACAGGGAGAGAGGAGAAGTCTCAGGGCTTGCCCTGTTCATCTAGTGAATCCTGATTCAGGTGAGCAAAGAAGGGAGATGGCTTCATCAATGACTCTCTGTGGGACCCTAGGTAAGATGTTTAACCTCCCTGGGCCTTGGTTTCCTCATTTATGACAAGAATGATAAACGAACTTGCATGGTGACATGGGAGGGCAGAATGATGACAGTGAAAAGCCGGTGGCGGCATGCTTAAAGGGGCGCCGATTACTACCTTAGAAGAGTTGGACAGAATGCTTGACAGAGGGTGATTCATTTGGGTAGGTGGCTCGAATTCACCGGATTTCTCAACCCAGATTCACACTTCCTGGGGAGACTGGTCTTAAGAACTGGCGAAGGTGTTTGTAAACAATAAAAGTGCAATTCAAAGGTTGCCGCTGGGGGTGAAAACAGAGGGGGTGAGGGGAGAGGCTCGCCACTGGAAACAGAATCATCTCTTTGCTCCGGTACGGTCCAAATGGACTGGATGTGGACGTCTTTGTAGCCTAACCCCCCCCCCAACAACGCTCGGAGCACCCCTCCCTCAGCATCCCCGGGATTCGGGGTGCACATCCCAGCGTGGCTTCCAGTCGAAGGCTTTAGGGATGGCGGCTGAGCAAGGCGGGGAAGAAGTGGGGGCGTGATCGGCCGAGTTGGATTAAATCGTCCCCAGCAGCTCAGACGGCGGAGCAGGGGGAGAGGACCGAGCGCCGCGGCTGGGGGCCGGGGCGGCGGGGGAGCGGAGCTCAGCGGCCAGCCCTGCGCCCAGCCCGCAGCGCCGCCTCCCGGGAGGAAGGCGGGGGCCGGGCGGGGGAGCGGGAGGAGGCGGAGGGCGGAGGAGGGCGGCGCGCTGAGAGGTTATTTGTGGTTCGCTTTGATCCCGAGGGGGAACCTGAAACTCTCACATTCCTGGCATAGCAGCCGCCTCCAGCGCCGGCCGACCCTGGGGCTGCGCGCTGGAGCCCGACCGGCACAGAGCGTCGGCGCCACCGACGAGTGCGCACCTCCGCTGTGGAGCTGAGCGGGCTGGGACGTCTGTTCTGATCGCGGCGGGCACCAGCGGGTCTCAGCGGTAAGGAAGGCCGCTGGGTGCTTCCAGGGACTGCGTGGGGCCGGCCGATCGAGCCTGAGTCCGGGTGCAGCCCGGCCTTTTCCGGGACCTGGCGTCCTCAGGGCGCTCTTTCGAGGCAGCCGCAAAGCCCAAGTACACCTGGAGAGCGCTGCGCCGTGCGCTTTGGGCGGGTGGGAGGTCTCTTGAAGGTGCATGGATCCTGGAGGCTGGAAAAGGGAGCAGACTCTGGGGAGCGCGGGGTTGGTATTTTGGTTGGGGGTCCAGTGAGGGGGGTCGCGGGAAGAGGTTGCAAGGTCCTCTTGCAAATCAAGGTCCTTGGAAATCAAGGTTGCAGGGCCTTGGCAGCCGATTTGGTTAGGTGAGGGGGTACAGGTGTCTGCCCCCAACTAGCCCAAGAATTCCTCTTTGTCTTCCTTGGAAAATCCTCTTTGGAGCCACGAACTGGCTCTCACTTAGAAAGAATGCAGTCTGCTGTCCAGCCCGGTGACGTCAGCGCTGGAGTATTTGGAAAACAAAGAGGGCTGGGGAGGGAGGAAGGGAGGCGGACCCGCGACGCTTAAAGACCTTTCCTGGCTGCGGACTGCCCTCGCCCGCTCGCCCTAGGCTCTCGGGGCGGCTACCGGTGCTTGTGGTCCGCCTAGGGTCGGGGTAGGTTGGGAGCCCTGGTCGGGTGCGATCTGATTTAGAGACTGGCTTTGGTTCCTTTGGCGAGAGTGAAGCCAGGCAAAAGCTTGCAGACGCGTGCTTGCTTTCAAAGGAGGCTTGCCGAGAGCACAGCGCTCTAGCACCTCAGGGGTGCAAGGTTCGGGTAAGGGAAGCAGGTTTTAATAACGGTTGAGCTTTTAGGTATCTGAAAGGTTGTGCATCTCCGAGACAAATTGGCGATAAGAGGCCTCGGAGATTTTCCTTGCGTCCAGTCCTGGCACATTGTTGGCGCGCCTGGAATCTGTGGGGAAGGTTCTGCATTCCTTCTTGCCGCTCCCCGATCCTGCTCAGCAGGAGTCAGCTCAGATAGTGATTAACTTAGGAAATGCCTCACTGGCGAAACCCCATGTGAACTGACTCCTGTTGGCTTGTTTTGCCTCTGGTAACTCTCTATAGTCTTAAACATCCGGGGAGGAGGGTTGGGTGCCAGGAAGCATGGGTACCTAGGTGTCCTCCAGACTGGTCTCCCACTACCAGCTCTGGGCAGCTGGAATCTTGGGAGTGGGGGAGTGAATTGGGAATGGCTGTTCTGCCAAGCCCAAACAGACAAGGCACTGGAGCTAGTTCTGTGCGGGAGGAGAGGCTACATTCCCCTGTTACCCTTCCACAGTACCTGTGGCAGTGCAGTTTGTTTGGTTTTCTCTGAATCCCAGTTTAGAGGTTTGTGTTGGAGGAGTCTGTGGAAAGGAAGCTGGGTGAGGGAGGCAGGCAGCCTTCCAGGCTATGAGCCACTAGGAAGGAGCCCAGGCTTAGAAGGGAACACCTAGATTTTGGGCACAGTCTCCAGCCCCAGGTGGCTGTAACAAAGAGCTTCTCCCTCTCCCTCCAATTGGCCCAGGTAATTGTTACTGATGTCAACAAAGATATTGAGTGATCATCCCCTATGTCCCTAGAGGACCAATGGGGGCTTTTCCAAGGAGCAAATTGGGGGAAAAAAAAATCAAAGACACCATGCCATTCTTTCTTCACCCTGACTCCCTTGCAGTAACTGTGAGCAGGTGACCAACCTGCTAACCTTGCTGGGTAGCACCTTTTGGCTTTATCTCACCAAACCATTGTCCTATTGTTCTGTAGCCTCCCCCACCCCCGTCCCTTATTCTCTGGTCTAGATGCAGGTTCTCCCTCTTCTTACCTTGTAGAACTACCAACAGACTGCCAAGGTCTTCTGTGACAAAGAGTCCAAGATTAATTTTATCAGCAGCCCTTGATGAAGTAGAGCCTAGAGTCTATCCTAGGAGCTCTCTGATTCAGGAACAGTGAGGGCAGAGGGAAGATGGCTGGGGGAGGATAGAGTGTAGTAGATTGTGACAAAGCTAGACTTATCATGTGTCAAAAACTAGGGCTCCTGTTTACTCCTAGCCTGGACAGCTCAGTGGTTGGATCCGCCTGGAGTTGTCATTAAGAATGTTTGACGGGCCCCTGACTGCAGGAGCTGAGGTTCCTGCTAGGTTACCCTGTGGGTTTCTGTTGTATTTTTTTTTTTTTTAAAGAGTGAGTGAGAGAGAGGGGGACAGAGAGAGAGAGAGAGAGAATTTTAACATTTATTTATTTTTTCTTAGTTCTCGGCGGACACAACATCTTTGTTGGTATGTGGTGCTGCTGAGGATCGAACCCGGGCCGCACGCATGCTAGGCGAGCGCGCTACCGCTTGAGCCACATCCCCAGCCCCTCTGTTGTATTCTCTAGGCTTAGTAGGTCTTCATGAATATCATTACAATGATGACCTTGCCAAGGATTTGCAGTGTTCTGGAAGCTCAGTAGTCAGTGCCTCTATTCATTCTCAACTCCCTGAGCAAGCAGTATTTGCTTTTTTTAAAAAAAAAATTATTTTTTAGTTGTTATTGGACACAATACCTTTATTTTATTTATTTAAATGTGATGCTGAGGATCGAACCTTGCACATGCTGGGAACACTTTACGCTCAGCCACATCCCCAGCCCCTGCCCCCCCCCCAAAGGAAGAAACTGAGGCTCAGGGGTTAAGTGACTTGCTTTAATCCATAGGTGGCAGCGTTAGCACTTGGACCCAAGCTTGCATGAAACCTTCCCATCCCAGCCTTGTTCTTTACCATTGTGCTTTCAACCTGCTATAATGAAAAGCCCTCCCCTTTCTCACATGCTCCCACTGAATGCTCTTCTGTCTCTCTTGCCAGGTGCTCTGGGGCCAGGTGCCTGTTGGCCATTGTCTAGGCAGGTGTGTGCAAGCCAAAGAAACATGAGGACCCTGGAAGATTCCTCAGGGACAGTCCTGCACCGCCTCATCCAGGAGCAGCTGCGCTACGGCAACCTGGCGGAGACACGCACGCTGCTGGCCATCCAACAGCAGGCCCTGCGGGGTGGGGCCGCAGCTGGGGGCTCCCTGGAGATTTTGGCACCTGAGGACAATCAAGGGCTCCAGCAGGCCACTAGGCAAGAGCCCCAGGGCCAGGAGCACCAGGGTGGTGAGACCCACCTGGCAGAGAACACCTTCTACCGGCTGTGCTCACAGCCCAGCAAGGGCGAAGAGCTGCCCACCTATGAGGAGGCCAAAGCCCACTCTCAGTACTATGCAGCCCAGCAGGCGGGGTCTCGCCCGCAGGTCGGGGACCGGGATCCTCGCGGGGCCCCAGGAGGCACCCGGCGGCAGGATGAAGCTCTGCGGGAGCTGCGGCATGGGCACGTGCGCTCCCTGAGTGAAAGGCTCCTGCAGCTGTCCCTGGAGAGAAACGGAGCCCGGGTTCCCAGCCACATGAGCTCCTCCCACAGCTTCCCACAGCTGGCGCGCAGCCAGCAGGGTCCCCCACCCAGGGGCTCCCCTGCTGAGGGCCCAGAGCCCCGTGGGCCCCCACCTCAGTACCCACATGTTGTACTAGCCCACGAGACCACTGCTGTCACTGACCCGAGGTATCGCGCCCGCAACAGCCCACACTTTCAGCATGCGGAAGTCAGGTAACAACCTCCATCTGCTCTTTCAAATCTTGGCTTTCTTCCAGGGTACTCTCCGAGGCTGTAGAGTTTCAAGATCACACCTTGGGTCTGAGCTTCCCCACCCACCCCAGTTCCTGATCTAATCCTTCCTTCTTGAGAAGGGAGAGCCAGTGGCTGAAGGAAAAGGGAACTTAGCCAAGGTCACATAAGAAGTTCAGAGGAGCATTGCCTAGACTCAGAGGTAGACACCTGCTTAGTTGTAACCTTCAAGTAAGTAGGGTTCCCAGAGGATTTGAATTGTAGCAGAGGTTAAAGGTGACATTTCAGAATTTCCCAAAGACAGAGAATGGCAATCATTGCTGAACTCTCCCCAAGTTCAGCAGAAAGGAGAGACCTCCCCTGAAGGTGTTTTATATACATATTTTTGGTAGTGCTGGGGAATAGAACCCAGGGCCTTGTGCATGCAAGGCAAGCGCTGTACCTACTGAACTGTATCCCCAGCCCCTAGAAGGTGTTTTAAAAACATGCTTGCTATGATTATTGGGAGGGGCTCCTGATGAGATTATAAGAACCAGGTGGCCACCTTGTCAGCTGTCAGCTGTCCTGTCTCTGCTCCTCATTTGAGTGTGAAGAGAAACCATTAGAGGATGTGATTTATCTTAAAAAGGCACATACATGGGTGATAAATGGCTGTGTGGAGAGTGGAGGCAGGAAGCCCGATGATTGCAGAAATACAGGTTTTAGATAGAAGGCTCTTCCATGGTCATCTCACTTGGTCCTGAGAAGCCAGCCATCACTTCTGCATCTCTACCCAGACGGGTCCAGGAACCCCCACCAGAGATGCCCCATGGATTAATAACTGTCTTCCTCCCAGTGGCTGAAGCTCAAAGTCTGGTTCTCTTCATTCTTGCTGAGTCTTCATTTAGTCACCACCTTTCCCACCATTTGGCCTTTCCTGGGAAAGATGCCTTTTCTTGCTCTCGAGAAATGAGTGACGTGATGTTGCTGGTATGGAGGAACCAGAGGATGGAGTCTCTTGGTTTCTCTCCAGCCTCCACCCCATCCAGACTCCCACCTTATCTCCCTTCTCAGGACCGATCAGGAAGAGTATCGGAAGCTGAGTCTGAGGTTTCTTCTTTTGGGCCAGCCCTATTGAACCCCTGTCAGGAAAAGATAATATCTTGTGCAAGGAAATTGACTATTTGCAGGAGAACAAAAAGACATGGGGTGGGGAGGGGGGACAAGGGGCAGGGAATGCAAGTGTGAAGGCTATTCTTTCTTGGAGCTAAGTCATCTCCAAAGAATGTGTCTACCCTGCCTGGTGCAGAGGGCAGAAAGCTCTGAAGCCACCTTGAGAACTAGCCACATGTAGCAGAGAGAGTTTGGACTTCACAGTGGAGAACTTCTGGCCAGTTCTGGCCAGTTCTCACTGGAAGCCCCACTTTAAGTAGCCCACTGCCCTCTCTTTTGTAGCTGATCAGATGAAGACTATTTGTTGGGAGCTGGGTCAGGAATTTTAGCCGAGGGAGAGTCACAGGCTTGAGGGCTGAGGAGATGGACCTGGAGTGGATTTCAGGGCTTCTGGAATTTGGAAAAGTCTTTGTGAATCTGAAGTAGTTGTGACAGTGGGAATCCTAAAGCTCTAGAAAACTCTCTGGCTTTTTGTTCCTCCCCTCAACATGCAGCCCTGAGGTTGATGTTACACCAGTGCCAGGGGCCAGTAGAGCATTGTTCCCTGTTCCCTGTAGCCTGAACTCACCCACCATACTAGTCCAGAGATGGCCCCTCATTCTTTAAATTGAGTGAGCTGAGTCCCCATTAGGAGAGGTGGGAATGAACCCCCCCATTATGGGAGTACCAGCACTCTACTAGGCCTTACCTGTGGGCCTGGAGACCTTGGTGATTAGCAGAGGAATGGCAATGCCAAGGGGTAGAGGCACTTGCCAAGGGTCAAATGGCAGGAGCTGTGATTTGAACATCTATTCGTCAGACTCTTATCCTGCAATCTGTCTTGTCTAACCATTAACTGGAGTCTTCTAAAAATGTTTTCAGTGTTTGCGGGGGTGGTATTACAGGCCCTGAAACAGAAAACTTGAATGTGCTGCTTTGGCGGTCCTGAAAGGGGCAGCTTATAACAAACACAGAGTAGCTGCTGGGGACCCACCACCAAGTGGCCCCAGGGTCTGAAAGGCTACGTGCTCAGTCATGATCACGGTGGCCTCCAGACCTCAAAAGAACCTTGTATAGATTAGGAGGATCTAGGCTGCATTTTTTTTTTTTTGATATTTATTTATTTTTTTTAGTTTTTTGGCGGACACTACATCTTTGTTTGTATGTGGTGCTGAGGATCGAACCCGGGCCGCACGCATGCCACGGGAGCGCGCTACCACTTGAGCCACATCCCCAGCCCTAGGCTGCATTTTTTAATGGTGCCTCACTTAAGCAATGGTTGCTTAGGAGGCCCAGGATTGCTTAGGCTGATCCCCAAAGCCCTGACCTCAGTGAGGCAGGACACAAAGCACCATCCTCCATTAATCCCTCCAGTCCTCTTCTTTGGCTCTTGAGAGTTCAGGCAGACATCATTTGGAAAAAGCCTTCCCCACTGGTTTCTGCTAACTCTGGGAGGCTGTGTAACAGTCAGCAGCCATATTGGTCATTTATTAATATAGGTATAGTCTCTGAGCATCATCTCTTCTGTTTCCCCAGGATCCTGCAGGCCCAGGTACCTCCCGTGTTCCTCCAGCAGCAGCAACAGCAGTACCAGTACCTGCAGCAGCCCCAGGAGCACTCCCCGCCCCCACCCCCTCATCCAGCCGCCCTTGGTCATGGACCCTTGGGCTCCGCCAATCCACCTGGGGTGGGAGGACCAGCGAGTGCCCAAGCCTCGACAGCCACCTCGGGCAGTGCCCACCTTGCCCAGATGGAGGCCCTGCTGAGGGAGAATGCCAGGTTACAGAGGGATAACGAGAAGCTGCAGAGGGAGCTGGAGAGCTCAGCAGAGAAGGCAGGCCGCATTGAGAAGGTAGGTCCTGCCAGGGACCCTGGCGGTCTGGCTGGGGAGTGGGCAGTGCAAAGAGAGATGGGATCCTGAAAGCCTGGGTCTGGCTGGACTTCTCTCCACCCTTCCATTCCCCCACCCCCTTCACTCCTCATGCACCCTCCCAAGCTGACTCCAGACAGCTGGGCAACAGCCGAGAGGCCTACAGGCCTGGAGCATGAGCAGTTGCTGGCCAGTGGCAGTTAGAAAGAGCTCATTCACCAGCCCCCTGCACTCTTGCCCTGCACACACCCCTCCCGCAGACACCTCCCACAGAGAGCCCTTTGTGTCCCCCACACAACAGCCAGTCTGTTCTAGGCCAAAGAGAAAACCCCTCCTCTTGGGAAAAAAAGCCACTTGTTGGCATGGCAAGCCAGCTAGGAACACGTGCGGAACCTGTGGCAGCCAAGTGGGAGGGGCAGCCGGGCCTAGGCTAGCCTTTGGCTTGGATGGGGCCACTTCAGGGGCAGATATTCCAGACAGAGGCAGCTCAGGCTCTGGTCTTTAGTGGAGGTTTACCACTGTGCACCAAAGTTCGGTTTTAACGGATAGCCTCAGGCTCTCATGATTGTCCTTTGGTGTCCTGTTGATCCATCCAGAACATGCCCGCTCCTGACCCTTTGCTCAGAAAAATGCTTCTTATTGAATGATGGGCACAGAAAAGCTAGGTTCATTCAGCCTCTGGTCCTTGGGGCAGCAGATGGGACCCTACTGTGGTCCCAGTAGTCTGGTTCACCTCAGGAGGCTGCAGGCTTCTGACCAACCCACTGGAGCCATCTGGAGCTCCTGTTCTTTGCCCTCTCATCTCTCCCCTTTTCTAATGGAAAGTACTGCCAGTCTCCAGCCTGGGATCGATCCTGGGATCCCTCCCCTTCCTTCAGCTTGCTGTCTGTCCCTTGCAGCTGGAGAGTGAGATCCAGCAGCTCTCAGAGGCTCACGAGAGTCTGACAAGGGCCTCTTCCAAGCGTGAGGCCCTGGAGAAGACCATGAGGAACAAGATGGACAGTGAAATGAGGCGGCTACAGGATTTCAACCGTGATCTTAGAGGTGAGGGCTGGGGAGAGTCTTTGGGCCCTCTGGCGCCGGGGGAGTCTTCATAATCTGTGTTCTCTGCAAACATAAGTGCCAGGCTGAGACTCTTGGGGAGCCACCCTTATGGAGAGATTCTTGTCTCTGTGTTCTGGGTTTTGGAATTCCTTATGGAGTTCTCACCATATGGCCCAGATCATGACCTCTGAGAGGGTGCTCCCTTCTTATTGGGACCTGAGCTGAGCTGGAATTATAAACAGTGAGCTACAGCAGGTCCTTATGAGCCCATTCCCAGCCCAGAGGATGCAGCCTCACAGATAAAAAGAACCCCAGGGAAAACCCAAAGCATGCAGCATCACCTAACACCGAAACATCTTTCTTTCGCTTAAAATAGAGAGATTGGAGTCTGCAAACCGCCGCCTGGCGAGCAAGACACAGGAGGCCCAAGCCGGCAGTCAGGACATGGTGGCCAAGCTGCTTGCTCAGAGTAAGTAGTGGTCTCCCTAAGAAGCCTAACCAATATGCAGGCAATAGCACCACTGATCTCTTGGATGGAGAGAGGGGGTTGGTCCTTTCCCTTGCAAAGCAGTACTTTGGGCACAAGTTCATTAAATGGCTACTATATGCCCAACACTAAACGAATGGGAGAGAGGGTGGCTTCCATAGAAGAATAAGATCTGGATCTCTGTTTATTGGGAAGGACAAGAGGGAAGTTGTGGTTTGCTGAGCTATGGTACTGACCATCATTGCAGTGTTGGTCAGCATTTTCGGGTGCATTGGGCAGTAGGGGATACAGGATTGCCCTGGTCACAGTAGGATGAAGGAGAATGAACAGTCTGAGGTTTTCAGGGAGTCCCAGGCAGCAGAAAGTTTGGGAGTGCTTGATGGGAATGAGAAGCTGGGGAGGATGGTGGAGAGCCATCCATAGCAAGGCAGCCAACAGTCTAAAGGGGTTCTGGAGGCTTCTCTGTAAAGGAGGAGGGCCGTGCATCCTTGAATGATGAATTCATTGACTATCCCATCCATCCCTTCATTCATTCATTTGTTCATTAGCAGAACTGGGCTAAGCACCTGACAGGTGTTTAGCAGAGGGTGGGAGCAGACCCAGGAATTGGCATGGGAGGTCCAGAGAGAAGCCATGAGCTTAACTGAGGAACAGATTCCCATACATTCAGAAGTGTTCATGATTCAGGAGACTGATCAGGAGATCCCTGGATCAGGAGGCCTAACTGGGGGAGGGGGGGGCTTCTGGGGATCTCAGGGGTGGAATAGAGAGCCAGAGGTGAAGAAGCCATTAGATAGCTTCCCTGGAAGTGCATGGAGAAGCCACTGAAGGCATCAAGGGTTTGAGGAGGCAAAGCAGGCAAAGTGATAGGCAGGCAAAGTGAGGTGGCAATGGCTACCTCTCTCTAGAGAGGAGTGGAGGGAGAAAAGGAAGAGGAGGTTGCACTTGGGAGAGTATCCATGGCAGGGCCAGGCAGATGAGGGGTGCCCTGTAGGGAAGGGAGGGCTGGCTTTTAGGGCCTGGCTCAGCCAAAGAAAGGCCAGTTTCTGGAAGCCTGTAAAGGAGGAGGGTGGGGGGAGGCAGGCAGGAGGCGTTTCCGCTCCCCAGGGAGCTGGGGAGCCAGGCTGTTCTTGGCTTCTCACTGGAGCCATTAATCTCACAGCAGCGGGTGACCTGGATGCCTGGCATTCCAGAGCCACTGGGCTGTTCCGCTCCTGGCTGCCCCCACCCCCTGCATGGCCCTTGGAGGCAGGGCGATCACAAAGGGAGAAAAAGGAGACTGGAAAGTGGGGGTGGGGGTACCTAGCAGGCACTTCTACATCTCCTGGCCAGGCTGCATGGAAGCCCGCCAGCTGGCCTCCAAAGGTCCAGCCTTCCACCTCCATCAGGAACCTTAAAGATTGTGATGGGCTGAAAGGGCACAGGCAGCTTTTCTTGGCCCACAATAGGCATTTCCCAGGGCCGCAGGACCAGTGGAGTTCTCAGAGAAGATGGCTCTGGTTGACCTTTTTGGCAATCAGACAGCACTAGTACAAAAATGTGGCCATTGCCATTTCCAACGGCTTTTACCCACCAGCAAGCCATAGAGCTGGCAGCTCTGTCCCTCTGACCCCTCTGATCAGGCCCTGCCCTCCTGCCAGCTCTGCCTCTTGGGCATCTGCCTCTCGCTCTTACAGGTTCTCAGACTGTAAGGGTGGGATGGACTTCTACCTCCTAGTCAAACTAAGGCAGGTCTTGTGTGAACCCTAAGTAACAGGGCTCTGTGGACCCAAACAGAAAGGGGTACTGTCCCAGTCCACCGTGCCTGACCCCACCCACCCCACTCACTGGGTGTTAAGAGTATGGATAGTTCAATTTCAGTTTTTTTTTCTTTCTAAGCCAAAGAATGAGACCAGTCAGCCTGGGCCCAGTCTTCAAAATTCTATAGTGAACCAGGAGATGACCTGGGTTGACTCTGTCGCCTTCCTGTCCTCCTGCGGGCCCTGAGTCAATGGATCTTCCCTTCTGCTTGCCAGGGGTAGTGAGGGTCTGATAATGACAAGTCCTTAGTCACATGTGTCTAAAATTTAAAATGAGTTAAGATGAAACCTTCAGTTTCTCCATCTTACTAGCTCCATTTCAAGTGCTCGATAGCCACATGTGGCCTAGTGATCACTGCTTTGGACAGCACAATATAGAATAATTCCATGATAGCAAAAAATGTCATTATTCCAGAGATAGTAGTGCCTTTGGGTTTATTAGGCAGGCCCCATGGTCCCATCCACCTCCTGCTCTTCAGTAAAGTAAAAAGAGCCCATTTCTTGGGGACCAGCCTGAGACTCCCAAGCAGCCGGTGCACAGAAGTGGATTTAAGCCCAGAACATTGGCTAGAGGACTCTGATCTGGCCCAGGCCTCAGTCAGCATTAAAAGTCAGGATAGCTGGAACCACAGACCCCAATCTTTCAACCAGAGACATTTGCAGTGTGCTGCAAGTTTGTGTTCCTTGGCCAAAATCTAGGTCCCCAGACCATGGGAGGAAATGTGGTACTAAACAGGAGAGACCTGGATCTGCAGAAGGAGATGTAGGGGCCCATTGTAGGGGCAAATACCTCACACCACAGCCTGGGCTTTTGGAGCCAGACCAGCCTGGATTCCCATCTGGCAGCCCCAGTCCCGCTCCTCTGTTTTTCCCCCTCTAGGTTGGGGAAGAAATTTGTCCTGCTCAAAGAATTTAGTGAAATGAGTTACCTGCATGCCTGGCTCATGGGGTGGCAGATAGTGGTTCTCTTGTCTCTTTCTTCATTCTCCCTCCTGAATGATGACGATGTCACCGTCCCCCAGAGCCTTCATTTTCTCACCTATAAAAGGACATCATAGGCATCCCAGTTCCTAACCACCAGTCCGAAAGTTACCATGGGGCTCAAGGGAAATTGTGAATTATGGCATCTGGCACAGGTGCAGTGTTTGGGGCTGTCCCAGTAGAAAGGTAGTATAGCCTATTTGCTCCTGCAGGGGTCCTGGAGCCAGGCTCTGTCATTTACTCCTGACTTCATCTGAGCCTCAGTTAACTCCTGTGAAATGGGTTCATCACAGAACCTACCTCCTTGGGACTGTCAAGAGAGTGGGGCCAGCCAGGGTGGTTGCCATCACTGACCAAGCCCCTTCTTTCTCCCTGCAGGCTACGAGCAGCAACAGGAGCAAGAGAAGCTGGAGAGGGAGATGGCGCTGCTGCGCGGTGCCATCGAGGACCAGCGGCGGCGTGCAGAGCTGCTGGAACAGGCTCTGGGCAATGCTCAGGGTCGTGCAGCGCGTGCCGAGGAGGAGCTGCGCAAGAAGCAGGCGTATGTGGAGAAGGTGGAGCGGCTGCAGCAGGCGCTTGGGCAGCTGCAAGCGGCCTGCGAGAAGCGAGAGCAGCTGGAACTGCGTCTGCGGACGCGCCTGGAGCAGGAACTCAAGGCCCTGCGCGCACAGCAGGTGAGCCGGGAAGCCATGCAGGAAGCAGAGTTAAGGCAGCATCTGAGGAAGCCTCAGCCTCCTGGGAACGCACCGGTGTCTGATCCGTGTACCCCCTTTACCCAGTGGCCACTCACTCAAGTAGCAGAGGCTCTGCTACGTGGCCTGAGTCCAAGCATGGGCGACTCTTCTTTTTTTAGTACTGGGGATTGAACTTGGGTAGTTCACCTTTGAGCCCCATCCCCAGCCCTTTTTTTGTATTTTATTTAGAGACAGGGTCTCACTGAGTTGCTTAGGACCTTGCTAAGAGTTTGGCTTTGAAATCCTGATCCTCCTGCCTCAGCTTCCCAACCTGTTGGGATTATCGTCTTGCGCCACCATGCCTGGCTAGGGGGAATTTTTTTATGTTTTATTTTGAAACAGAGTCTAAGCTGCTTAGGGTCTCACTAAGTGGCCAAGGCTGGCTTTGAATTATAACCCTCCTGCCTCAGTCTCCCTAGCTGATGGGATTACACCCATGGGCCACCACATCTGGCCAGTATGATTATTGATAGCCGTCCTGATCCTAGTAGTTTAGAGAGTCATTTATATGGTCCTTGGCCACAGGATTCAGGGGTAGGATGTGGGGATCTGTGCTGCCTCTCTCTGGGGCACAGCAGCATGGAGAGTCTGTGTTATATGAGGCTAAACAAACACATGGGAGTAGTAGGCATCTGTGTGAGGATGTGGAGCTACTGTACCACAACTCCCACCCTTGACCTCAGTGCATCTTTCTCTGCAGAGACAGACGGGCACCCACAGTAGTGGTGGCAGCAGTGGTGGTTCCCCAGAGCTCAGTGCCCTGCGACTCTCAGAACAGCTGCGGGAGAAGGAGGAACAGATCCTGGCGCTGGAGGCCGACATGACCAAGTGGGAGCAGAAGTATTTGGAGGAACGTGCCATGAGGCAGTTTGCCATGGACGCTGCTGCCACCGCAGCTGCCCAGAGGGACACTACTCTCATCCGACACTCCCCCCAGCCCTCGCCCAGCAGTAGCTTCAATGAGGGCCTGCTCGCAGGTGGCCACAGACATCAGGAGATGGAAAGCAGGTTCGACACCAGGCCAGGCTTGGGCCCTGTGGTGTGGGTGGGGTGGCTGAATCTGCCCTGTCCTTGATCCCTGGTAAATAGGCCTCTGTCCCCACTCAGCTCAGTGGGCCCTCCTATTTCTAAGCTGACTCTATATTTGACTAACTTCTTGGCCTTGGAGATGGTAGCTACCATCCAGGCTCTAAGCTTCTCCACCTTCTCTGGGGCTTTGCCCTTCAGGACAAGAGAGGGTCAGATCATTGCTGCCTTCGGTGAGTCCAGACCACCACCACCACCACCACTCCCCCCCCCATGACAAGCTTTTGCCATGTGAGAAGCACTCAGAGCCTCACAAGCCTGGGCTTAGAGCATCAAAATGCAGAGCTGTGCTGGCATCTGCAGCCTCACACCAGGTCCCTGATGCAAAAGAGAGGGTCCCCCCCCACCCCCCAGGGCTGTAGGGAGGGAGGCTGGGGCTGTGGATCTGATGAGGGTGCTTGGCCTTTCTCCCCTCAGGTTAAAAGTGCTCCACGCCCAGATCCTGGAGAAAGATGCAGTGATAAAGGTCCTTCAGCAGCGGTCCAGGAAAGACCCTGGCAAGGCCCCCCAGGGCTCCCTGCGGCCCGCCAAGTCAGTGCCATCTATCTTTGTGGCTGCAGCAGCAGGGACCCAGGGCTGGCAAGGGCTTTCATCAAGTGAGCGGCAAGCAGATGCCCCCACCCAGATGACTATAGGTAAGAGGAGGCTCCTGGGGGTGGGGGTAGATGGAGATTTCTCAGGTTCAAACAGAGTACCAGACCTTTCCTCCCGGCACCAAGGATGAAAAGAGCCAGGCATAATAGAGTTTTCTGTGCAGATCCATCTTCTCTACAAACCCCTTCCACTCTTCCTAATCAGATACCACAGAAATTCTAGATTGATTCTGCAAAGGAAGGTTCTACCCTTCAAAACCCTCTGTAGCCAACTCAGCCTGATGGTTACTCCCATTCGCATTTAGTCTTATTAGAGTTATTGCAAATCGTGAGCAATCCGTACAGCCTTCGGTGTGTCCTAGGTTCTGTTCACTTGGGGTGTTTTTCATAGAAGCTACCTCTTATAAGCCAGGTAGTAATCATCCATCTCCTGCCTTTCCCCCAGACAGGGCACCGTCGGAGGAGACAGCAGCTACAGCTTCTCTCCCTGCCCATACCAAACATGGGAGCAGAGATGGAAGCACCCAGACTGATGGCCTGCCAGACAGCACCTCTACCTGCCTGGCACCAGAGCCCGATGGCCTGCTAGGGTGCAGCAGTGGCCAGAAGGCAACCTCTCTGGGTGAGCTGCACATTTCTCCTTGGCTTTTGTGCTGGGTGGTGCTGAGGGTGCACTTGGTATGAACTAGAACACCAAGGCCCTCTCTCCATACCCCTCCTGGTTATTCCCTGTCCTCCATGGGGAGCCCTTCATAATGAGAGGTGAGGAGAGGCATCTGACCCATCTCAGTGTGAACACCAGGGCTGTTGGCTATGTGAGTCGAGGGATCGGAAGCCCTGATTCGAGACAGATCCAAATTCAGGAAGAAAGCAACAGAACAGAAAGAACTTTATCTCCTCCTCCTTCATGGTTTTCCTGACATATTTCATTGCCAGTTTAAATAGCTAAGATAATGAAGCCTGGCAAGTTATCCTGAGGGCACTCTCAAGTTAGGAGACTGTTTAAAAAAAGAGTCCAGGAAGGAGAAACTTGAGAACAGGCTTTTTTTTTTTTTTTCTTTTTGGCTCCCCTTCTACATTAGCCTTTGCATATTTGCCTGTGCCTCATGATCTTAAAAAAAACCACAGGCATGGAAAGAATGCAGCAGCCTCCCTCCCGCAGGGCCCTCCATGACTCCTTCCAAGCCCTTCAACCAGTTCAAAGTTAGAAACAAAGGCAACTTCCCCATTGGAGGCTGGGGGTCTGGGCCAAGAGCTGAGAAACAGCAGAGTGTTGTTCTAGGTTGGCCTGGTTATGGGCTGAGGGGCTGGAGGATCACAAGTTCAAAGCCCGCCTCAGCAACTTTGCAAGACCCTGTCTCAAAAATTAAAATAGAGGGCTGGGGATGTGGCTCAAGCGGTAGCACACTCACCTGGCATGCATGCGGCCCAGGTTCAATCCTCAGCACCACATACCAACAAAGATGTTATGTCCGCCGAGAACTAAAAAATAAATATTAAAAAAAAAATTAAAATAGAAAAGGGCTGGGGATGTAGTATTTGCCTAGCATACATATGGCTCTGGTTAGATCCCCAGTGTTGCAAAAGGAGGGAAAAAAAAGAAAGTACCAGTCTGGTAACGGGTGCCTATGTTCTTGTCTCTCCCCAGACTCCATAGCAACATCCCGAGTCCAGGATTTGTCGGACATGGTGGAGATACTGATCTGAAGGAGGTGGTGCCTTGAGGACCCTCAACCTCGCCCTCTCCTCCCCTGCCCTTGGCCATTCCAGCAGCTCCTTCTTCAACTGCTGCTTCCCCGCTTTCCCCAGCCAATGACCATCTGGTCCTGAGAGCTCAGGAAGGAGTGTTGCAGGGGAGAAGGGAGCTGAGAAGAGACCAGCTCCCTAGAAGACTGCTTCTTAGTCCATACTCCTCCCCTGCCCATGAAGAATAAGGATTCACCCTCTGCCTGCTGCCCAGGGCTAGCAGATGGGGTAGCAACTAAGAGCCCAGAAAGGAACTGAGCCCACTCTGACCTGCCACCTGCCACTTGGCACTCAGGCAGGGAAGGAGAGGGGATGTGTTGGTTTTGGGGGCTGATTGCCCAGGTTAGCTGCCCATGGGCATCAGTGGGGCTGGTTCATGAATCAGGCCAGCCATGTTCTTTGGCTAAGTGTGGTCCCAGCCAACATCATCTGCTCTCCAGTTCTTCACTGTCATCTTGGGATCGCTGCACCTTGAGTCTTTGGGGGACTGTTGAGGATGTGAGTCCTGTGGAAGCCACAGTCTCATCCCTCCTCAGTTAAGAGTGGGTTGGGGCCATTTGAGCGGCCTGGGAGACAGTTTCCAGTTTGTAAATAATTCCCTTGCTTGTGGAACAGAGAAAACCGAGGCACGCTGGTTCCGATTTGTCTTCAGGGGTGGTGTTTCCCTGTCCCTGCTGCCACAGTTCCTGAAAACTTCTGACTGGCTTCCCAATTATTATTCCTTCTCAAGTTCTTGGTCCATGGATTTTGATGCTGGTTGTTTCAATGGGACATTGGCGGCCTGTCCTTCCATCTGGAACCTTGTATCAAATGCCCCATGGGATCCCCACCATCAACCTGTTGAAATGGCTCCACAACTCCTGTCCCTGGGACATCCTGTCAGTTTGATTATAAATTGAGCCAGAGGAAATGAGCCACCACACATGGACAACTGCCATGCCACTTGTAGATGAAGGTGACCCACCCAGCACCAGTTCTCTGAGGAAGCTGGAGTTATCTTGTTCTCATACTGTTGTTTGTTCCCACCTGGAGGGATTGGGAGAGGATGCTGTGCTGTTGAAGACTAGTCAGTGAACTACAAGATGTGACTTGACATGGAGCCTCCATCACAAAATGGCGCCCATGTGGAGCCTCCATCACAAAATGGCGCCCACGAGGCTGGCTCCTCACGTGACCCATGCGCAGCCCCCAGGCACGGCCGGATACTTTGAAACTAGTGTGGCAGCCTGCAGCAGCAGAGATTTTTTTGACTTTGGTCTTAAAAGTCCTCCAATTCAGTCAGTAGTGATTGGTGGGTTTTAGCAGTTGCCTTTACTGTTTTCAGTTCTTGAATATTTGTCTTTTTTTTTTCCCCTTTCTTGTTTTTTAGTTCTGTACGTGTTTGTTTCATTTCCATGTTCCCCAAGTGATCTTTTTAAACATTTGCATTTGCTGGACAATTGCATATTTTTTTAATTCCCCAACCCCTGAAAAATACATTTGGTTCATGTGCATTGTTTACAAAGCAAAAAAAAAGAAAAAGAGGAAAAAAAAAAACAACAACAAATATCATGAAAGGAAAAAAAAACAACTTAATATATTTTGGATTAATATTTGGTATTTCTTTTAAAGTATTTTTTTGTGCTGTGAACATTTTCTGCCAAAGACCGTGATGTGTGTCTGTATGTTTAAGTTATCATAAATATTTAAATGTAAACATGGCTGTTTTGTTATGCCACCCTGTACCAGGATTGCTGCTGCATTCCACTGGGTGTAACAGTATTTTAATAAAAAAATTTATGAAGAGTGATGTGTTTGAACTGAGGGAAGGAAACGGGGTAAGAATTTTATAGGGCCACCCATGTCAGGGTCCTATCTCCAAGAACCCAAGAGAAGTCCTAGGAATTCTGTGAAGTTGCTTTAAGAAGAGTTGGAATGAGGATGTGGTTGACTTCCAGAGGAAGTTCTTAGAGTGTTGGGAGGGGCTGAGCACAATGGCTCAGGCCTGTAATTCCAGCAGCTCAGGAGGCTGAGGCTAGAGAATCAAAGTCAGATCAAAGCCATCCTCAGCAATTTAGCAAGGCCTTAAGCAACTCACTGAGACCCTGTATTTAAATAAAATACAAAAAAGGACTGAGGATGGGGGTTCAGTGATTGCGTTCCAATCCTCCATACAAAAAGAAAAAAAAATATGTTGGAAGGGAAAGGAGACTGTCAGATGGTGGCTTCCCTGGGTAGCTTCGACCATACTATATAGTAGGAGTAGTACTCCACTGTGTCCAAAATTGCCATTCTTAACCCCACTCCTACCTTCCTTCCCATCCAAGTAACCAGGCACCATGCCTATTGTCTGCTTGGACACATGCAGAAGATGTTCATGTGTGTGGCATGTTCTTGGGCACCTCTTATGCTGTAGCATCACTCACTCCCAATGCCCGGGAAAGTGTATTGCTTTGATTCAAAAAAAAGAAAACCATTCTCAATCTTTGGATTTCTTCCCAATGGTAGCAGCAGACAGAAAGCTGACCATCAGGCAGCCAGACAGGCTCTGAGACATGTAACAGCACCAGTTACCCCATGACCATGGGTGAGGTATCCTCAGACAGGTATGGGGACTTTGTAGCCATGTTGATGAGTAACCAAACTGCTATCCTAAAGAAGGTGTTCCTATGCCAGCCTTCCTGCCCATGGGAATGAAGTTAAGCAAGTGGAAGAATTCAGAACCTCCAAAATTTTTCTAGGAACTTTGCAGATGACAACAGACCCTACCAAATGAGGTGATCACCCAGCCCTCCAGCCTGCTTCCTGCCATCTGGGCAACATGGAGGGCTGCCTTGCTCTCTCCAAACCCTGGACTGGGGTTTTGGCTGTGCAAATAGGTTTCTCACCTGAAAGGCAGCCTGAATGATTGGCTCCTGCACTAGTCCTCTGCTAACATTCTGTGTTCAAATCAAAATGGCAGGTTCAATGGCAGGGGATTCCTACTCAACTCTATCTGCCACATGCACCCCCAAAAGCTCTGGACGGTGGGGGTTGCAGCTGAGACCCGGAGCAGTAAGCCCAGAGCACCGCCCCAACCCAGTACCTTTGGCCAGTGGCTTTTGAAGAGTTTGTGCCTTTTGTGGAATCTAGTCTGCTAGGAGCCACCTTCCTAGTTCCTTGGGTTATGATGAAATCCATCCCAAGGTACCCATACATGTTCAGGCATGTATATTATGTGTGCATACATGTGTCTGGCCACGTATCCCAGAGGAAGGTGCAAGGAGCACCATACTTTCTAGCTGGTGCCCTTACAAGGCACTGGAGCTCTTCATTCAATTTGGATTGATCAGCTTGGAGAGGGGGCTGATTGGTGCACTTTGAAATGTAGCCCAGTCAAACTCCAGAAGTGACAGAGCAATGGAGCAGCAGGCTGTGGTGGATTTGAACATACCCTAGGGAAAGAGGTGTTTGCCCCAGGTTTCTAGATATCTGTGGAGGAGTGAGGCCTTGGCCAGAGCCTGGGCCCCTTGGAGGCCAAGCTCTTCTTTGAAGAGACTCTGTCCCTACCCAGGGCCAGGACCAACAGAGCTTGGGGGTGGGGGTGACTCAGGGGGGCAGCACACTGCCCCAGAACAGAAGAACAGCCCAGGAGTCATGAGAGGCTGCCCCAGCCTCTCATCTCTCACCTCCTAGTTAATTGTTAACTCTTCCTCTGGCTCAAGAATGTGCCAGGCTCAGAGAGCTTGATAAAAATGTGCCAAGATGGGGGCAGCCAATCGAGACCCAATCACCCCTAGATAACTAAAGCCACTTCACTGTCCCCAAGGACCCCACTGGACAGGAAACTTGTATGCAGTGTCACTGTCTTGTCTCCTAGCCCAAGTGGGGAGTTTGCTGGAATGCAGTCTCCCCCAACAGCTCTTGCAGTGTGTATCAGAGCCCTCAGGAGGTAGACCAGAAACCCCAGCGACAAGCAGCGTGTTCATGGACACTCCATGCTTGAATCTAGTATGTGTGCTGAGCAACTGAGCTCTCAGTGTCTTTTTTCAAAACAAGATAGAAATCACATACCATAAAATTCTCCCTTTTGAAGTGTGCGAGTCTGGTATAGTATGTCACGGCAACCACTTTGAGCTAGTGGTCAACCATGGGTCAACATCAAATGCCCACCAGTGCGCCATATGGACACCATTAGCAGTGTTATTTGATCTGGTATGTTCACACTTGTCGGGCTGCTATTTCCCACACTTTGAACTTTCTGTAGCTGACCACTGCCTCCTTCCACCCCCTTGGGCCCGGCAGCTTGGCTGCATCTCCACACGGCTGTAGTGGGGAAACTGTGTGCTCTGAGTTGGAATCCTCTACCCTCTGTCCCCTGTGCCAGGGCATGGGTTCTAGTTGAGGCTTGGGAAGGACGCCCAGGAACCCTGAGCCCCAAAGTACCCAGTGTCTGCTGACTGTTTTCCAGAGTCAAAGAGGATCACCAGGGGTGGATCCAGGTCTGTGAGGCCTGAAGCTTATACTTTTTCTCAAAAAAAAAAATAGATGAGGGGTCTTTGAGAAAAAGAGTACAAGCCAGATATGGTGGTACGCGCCTGTAATCTCAGCAACTCGGGAGGCTGAAGTAAGAGGATCACAAATTCAAGACCAGCCTCAGCAACTTTCTGAGGCCCTATAAGCAGCTTAGCAAGACCTTGTATCAAAATTAAAAATAAATAAATAAAAATGGCTGGGGATGTGGCTCAGTGGTTAAGCACCCCTGGGTTCAATCCCTGGTACCAAAAAAAAAAAAAAGAATAAGTATGCAAAATGGTGAATATGAAATTAGATCCAAGTCAGGCACAGTAGCATGTGCCTATAATCTCAGCAACTTGGAGGCTGAGGCAGGAGGATCCTGCATTAGAGGCTACCCTCAGCAACCTAAGCAAGATCCTCAGCAACTTAAGGAGATCCAGTCTCAAGATAAAAAAAAAAAAAAAAAAAAAAAAAAAAAAAAAAAAAAAAAAAACAAGGACAGAAAGTGTAGCTCAGTAATAGAACTCTCCTGGCTTTAACCACCAATACTGGGGGGAAAAAAAATGGGTCTAGAGTCAGTTCAACAGAACACTCTAAGATCTAGCTTCATTAGCTTGGCAGTTTCATTAGCTTCACATTAACTTCATCTGCATCTGGGCACATCTGTCTCCCCAAGGGAATGAAGATCAGGAGGTGTCCACAGTGGTTGGCTCCTTCCTTATCTCTCCCCAGGAAGCCCTGGTGCTGAAACTCCATGAAACTACAGTTTTTTTCTCCTTGGGGCAAAAATACTTACAAAGGGGGCCCAAGGGCCTGGTGGGGAGTATGTCACCATGAAGCCTGAACAGCAGGGCTACCAGCTCACCAAGACGCAGGCCTAAGACTGGCCCACATCAGCACTGAGCCCTCACCCACCAAGCAAACCTCCAGCCCTGGGGTGGGCACACAGGGCAGCCAGTTTCCACTCAATTGTAGTTCGAATACGTTTTGCTCTACTCTGAGGGACTGTCAGCCTTTGATTCTGATCCAGCCAAATGACAAGATCTGTCCAAAGGCTGCTACCTGGGGACACATTCCAGATGTGTTGGGCAACAATGTGGCCACTTCCCTGCTCTGGTTTCCCTCCTTTGCATCATTTTGGCCTTCTCTTCTAGCTCTGGAGGCCCCGCCCAGACTCTCCTCTGTGGCCTTGGCTTGCTCAAGGAGAAACACTGTGGAAATCCTCCTAGCCTATTGCATCAGCAGCAAAAATACCAAACACCCTACCAGTAGACTGATTAACTGCACAACCCACAGCAAAGCCTTGCCCTGAAAACTTTAGAGTAAACTTTAAATTTAAAAAGAAAGAAAAGGGCTGGGAATGTGGCTCAGGCGGTAGCGCGCTCATCTGGCATGCGTGCGGCCCGGGTTCAATCCTCAGCACCACATACAAACAAAGATGTTGTGTCCGCCTAGAACTAAGAAATAAATATTAAACAAAAAAATAAAAAGAAAGAAAAACAGCCTTCCTTCCCCTAAGACTTTTCTGGCAGGTTCAAGTCTTGGGTCTCAGCACAGTTGAATTCTTTCCTCCATTCTATTTCTCTATCAGTGGCCGTGCTCTCTTTAAATTCATTCATTCATTCATTTTATACATGTCTATTGAGAACCTGCCATTTGCCCAGCACTGTGGCAAGACAGCAAGGGTACAGAAAAAGGCAAAGTGTGTGTCCCAACACCTTTATGTCCCTGATGTTTGATCTTTATACCCCATTTCAAGCCAAGCACAGGGGTGTTCAGAAGAGTTGGATAAACTCTGGCTCCAAATAATCATCAGCCTTCTGCGCATACCAAGCCATACAAATAGCAGGTAGATGTGGCTCTGGGTGTCCCATGGTCCTCACTTCTAGGCCTCTGTGCATGCCATCCCTGTGCCCTGGAATGAGTTTCTCCTCTCATTGCTCCTCCAGCCTGAGCATTTCTTCTTCCTGACACCCTCTGCATTCAGCTTCCTTTGTGCGCCCACAGGATCATGAGAGGGAGAAGTGGCACTTGCAGTGTGTGGTGCTGGGGATTGAAGCCAGGGCCTTGTGCATGGGAGGCAAGCACTCTGCCAACTGAGCTACAACCCCAGCTTCTGACCTTTTCAATTAGACTGAGGTTTACTTCCTATGCAGGACCAGAGTCACAGGTGGCCCAGAACACTACCTTAGCCCAGAGGATATTTTGACCAGAGGTCCCAGGCCCCTCCTCCTGGGCCAGACCCCAGCCCTTTGCTATTCCCTGGAGGTGGGAAAGAATGAAAGGGACTCTGTGGGTGGAGTCTTCAGGACCGAGAAGAAGCCGAGCCCCAGGGCTCCGCCACGCTGCAAAGGAGTGAATGTGCAGGTGGCCATGGGCGTGTGAGCTCCAAACCAGCCCTGTCGCATGGCTGGCCCCTGAGTCAGGCCCAGGCGCTGACAGCCACATGGGCCTGGGCCAGCCTAGCCGTGGGAATGGCAGGCAGAACCAGATCTCCCTCCACCCCCTAGAAAGCTGCTCCTGCCTGGTCCTGCCAGCCCTGCGCTCCCCTGGGCTGGGGTGGGGTGGAGACAGATTACTTTTGATCAGGGGAGGCCATTCCCTGCATGGTGCTTCAGTCCTGAGAACAACTCACAGGGGTTCAGACCAAGAGCACAGATCAGAGCCGGTCAGGGACAAGGTCCCTGCAGAGTTTCCAGGTAATCCTTGAGTGCCAATCTCCTTCCCCCTCCTCCCCAGAAGCAGAAGCCCCACAGACAAGGCAGAGGGAGAGGCTGGTGATGCTTTCCAGGGAATGCAGAGTGCTGCTTGGCTCTGAGCCCCTATCCCTTTTGTTTCCAAGTGTGTAGGAAAGGAGGACCCCCTCCTGGGCCACAGGAAAGAACCTGGCCTCCACACCTGTGGTCCTGTGATCCAGGTTGGGCAACCTGGTCCAAGGTGTGTTCCCAAGGCCTGCTCGCTTCCAGCTGCCCCCACGCTGGTACCTCTAGGCCTGGACCCAGGAACAATGAAGCCAGGACAGTGCCATGGGATTGAGCCTTTGTTGACCTCCCACCCTGTGTGCCATTGACCACGTCTTCAGTACACACTCATTCAAATAGCCTTAGCCGGTGCAGTGGCACATGCCTGTAATCCCAATAGCTTGGGTGGGCTGATGTAGGAGGATCTTGAGTCCAAAGCTAGCCTCAGCAGAAGCGAGGTGCTAAGCAACTCAGTGAGACTCTGTCTCTAAATAAAATACAAAATAGGGCTGGGGATGTGGCTCAGTGGTCAAGGGCCCCTGAGTTCAACACCTGGTACCTGCCCCTCCCCAAAAAAATAGCCTTTAAATACCTACTGTGTGCCAGACACTATTCTAGGTGCTAGAGAGATGGTGGAGTAGAAGGCAGACAAAATCCCTGTGCTACGAATTGACATTACAGCAGGGATGGGGCGAGGAGCAAATAAACAGGAAACCAAATAAACCCTAAAAATTGTGTTAGAACAATGATCCTTAAAACGCCTTGCGGTGAAAAGCTAGTAGATTGTCTTCACCCAATCTGCATTTGGATTTCTGGGCAACATCAAATTGCTAAGGAAGATTCACGGTATCTAGCCAGGTGTGGCATTCCACACCTTTAATCCCAGCGATTTGGGGGGCTGGGGCAGGAGGATCCAAAGTTTAAGGCTAGCCTCAGCAACTTAATGAGACCTTCTTTCAAAATAAAAGATAAAAAGGGCTGGGGATGTAGCTCAGTGGTAAGAAGGTCCCTGGGTTCAAAACTTAGTACTAAAAGAAAAAAAAATGATTTATAGTTTCTATAGATGCTACTGTATGGACATTTCCAAACGCACACTCTGAATTTCTGTACTTGTGTGCTCTTGTGCTGGTCCACACTATAAGACAGGGTTTGGGGAAAAGAGAAGAGAGCTCAGGTGTTCAAAGCTGGCAAACCTGGGGGGGGGGGTGTGCAGCTGCAGTTTTTTGTTTTTTTTTTTTTTTAGAGGAGAGAGAGAGTGAGAGAGAGAGAGAGAATTTTTAACATTTATTTTTCAGTTCTCGGCGGACACAACATCTTTGTTGGTATGTGGTGCTGAGGATCGAACCTGGGACGCACGGCATGCCAGGCGAGCACGCTACCGCTTGAGCCATATCCCCAGCCCAAGCTGCAGTTTTAAAAGGCTGTTGACACAAAAAATATTGAAAGAGGTGAGGGAGTGAGCCTCATGTATATCTGAGGAAGGTGCGTTCCAAATAGGAAATAAGAAGAGAGAGTTTATAAACTTGGCCTTGGACTGGTTGAAGGCTCCTTGGTGAAGGCTTCTTGAGGAGCCAGGCACAGGGACAGGGTGTTGGGCAGGTGAGGCCTCAGGGGGCCACACCCCCGGCACCCAGCACACCAGATACAGGCCTTTTTCCTGACTTTATGTGCAGTTTGTGTGCTCAGAGAGTGCATCTCCCACCAGCTTTGAGAGAAGAGGTGCTTCTCGCCCAAGGGGTGGTTTGAGACTCATTTCTGTGTCTGCACAGCTGTCGGGCCATGACACTGGGGAAGGTTCCCTGTGTTTCTACATCTGTATCCTGCCCCTGTGGCACAGGAGACTCATGGCAAGATGGAGATCCCTTGGTCCACTGAATGCACTCCTCACCTGCATGTGTCCCAACGCGGAGACGGACAGATAACTTCATGGGTTTGGCCACATGCACACCAACATCCATCATAAACACAATGGGAGCGTGCATGCTGTGCACACACACTACATGTACACGTACACACATGTTCTTGTAGACCTGCAACCACACCCCACCACACACACCCTCCCAGACACACACGTGTGCCCCTCCCCTGCTTGAACACAGGCTCATCTCCCTGAAGGAGAGTTTCTCCTCTGTGCAAATAGGTGGAGGGGACAAATTTCACCCACACGACCAAGTGGCCCTAACCAACACAGCCCTGAAGGGGAAAGTAGAAGGCCCACCACCTCTCTCCTGACCTTCCCTTCTGGAGGGCAAGGTCGGGGTGGGGTCAGGTTTGGGCAGGAGGAGACTCGGAACTCCTAGGTGCTGACTCAGTCCAGGAGCAGATAGCCTGGCATTCCTGACAAGTAGGTCACCAGGACTGGCCCACACGTTGGGACCGAAGGTCGACTGGGAAAGACTTGGGGAAAACCCAGCTGTTGTGAGCAGCAGGTGTTAAATGGGTAAAGCGCTCTCATTCCTGCCTGAGCAGGGTTCTGTCTGGGCAGCGCTGGGGCTGGGGCTTGGGCCTGGGTGTCAGCACCAGGGTTGTTGCTGGATGCATCATAGACAGCTTGGGAGGGGCCCAGCACTGGGAAGGATGAGAGAGGAGAGAGGATGCATCACCAATGTTGTGATTTTTAAAACTTTATTTTTTCATACCAGGGGTGCTTTACCACTGAGCCACATCCTCAATTCTTTTTCTTATCTTTCTTTTTTTTTTTTTTTCTTAGTGAGACAGGATCTCACTAAGTTGCTTAGGACCTAAGTTGCTGAGACTGGCTTTGAATTTACAATCCTCCTGCCTCAGACTCCTGAGTTGCTGGGATCACAAGCATGCACCACCACACCAGACATATTGTGATTTGTGCGTGTGTGTGTGTGTGTGTGTGTGTGTGTGTGTGTCTGTGTGCTAGGCACGCATTCTTTGTGCATTATCTTGCAGGATACAGCAAGTTAGTTTTTATTGATTCCATTGGGGAGCTGAAGGTCAGAAGCCTTTGATAAATTAATCTAGATCCTCAGCTAACAAAAGCAGAACTGGGATCTGAGTCAAGACTCTGGATCTCAGACCCTACATCATCATGTTGAAGCTGGAACTCACAACTCTGTGTGTGTCTGTGTGTGTGTGTGTGTGTGTGACACAGGGAATTAAACCTAGAGCAACTCTGCCCTTGAACTTCATTCCCAGGCCTTTTATTTTTTATTCTGAGACAGGGGTCTTGTTAAGTTGCCCAAGCTGGCCCAGAACTTGCAATCCTCCTGTCTCAGCCTCTCAAATTAATGAGATTAAAGGCCTGCACCACCATACACAGTTAGAACTTGCCTTTAAACAAACAAGAGGAGCTTTGTGATTCAGGCAAGAAAACTAAATGTGATATTCTGGATGGGATCCTTGAACAGGCAGAGAATAATAGGGAAAGCCAGGGACATCTGAATAAAGTATGGACTTCAGTTAATGATTATGTATTGCTATTTGTTCATTAATTTGTGACAAAGGTAGCATACCAATGCAAATTGGTATGCAAAAAAGAGGGGAAACTGGGTGTGAAGCATGTAGTACTGATAAGCTTAACCTTGGTACAACTTCTAAGCAGGTTCCATGACTAATCTTGAAAACAGAGCTCTTAAGCTCCACCCTGGAGGCTGACAAGAGTGTTAAATGAGATAATAGATGAAGACCTCCAAGGCATGATGTCTGGCATAGAATACGTGTTTAAGAAATGAGGACATTATTATTTTATGCTAAATTCTTAGTTACTTTTACAATTATTCTAGAAGGAAGTCAATTCCCTCATTAGCTTCATTTTACTTATAACTTTAAAAATCAGACTGGATGTAGGGGGCACATGCCTATAATCCCAGCGGCTCAGGAGGCTGAGGCAGGAGGGTTGCAAGTTTGAGGCCAGCCTGGGCAATTTAGTGAGATCCTATCCCCAAATAAAATGGGCTGCAGATGTAGCTCAGGGGTAGAGCCATTCCCAGCACCACACCCACATACGAGTCTGTCAGTCTCCCTCAGTAGGTACCACTGGGCCAACCCCAGACCCAAAGAGTGTGAGGTCTGCCCTAGAGCATCTCTTACCCCTCTCTCCTACCTGGATAAGCAAGAGAGACAGCTTCCCATTGTTTCCTTCCCTCCTGAACTACCTGCCCCCATGTCAGGATGGCAATAAGGACAGTCCAATGGCAAAGCCCTGCCCTTCAGCTCCAGGAGTGGACCCTAGTTCTTCTCTCCCCCTTTGGAGGGACTTCCTCTCTGCATTCTGGCATGGGCCCCGGCCCCTGAACTCTTCCACACCAGCCTTATCAGGGTAAGGCAGAGTCCCCCAGGAACACATTGGCTACCCTGCTATCAATGAGGGTACATTTAGAGATGGCCTTGGCCCTTCCCTCCCAGGAAGCAGATCAGCAGAACCAGCAAGGCCAGAGTTTTGGCCTGAAAGGCCCTGGAGACCAGGACCAGGGACAACATCCTGGCCCACCTCACAGTCCTTACTAATATGGTCCTTTCAACACAGCCACAGTTAGAGTTGACCACGACCTTGAAGGAAATTGATCTTTGTTTGTTGTTTGTTTAATGGCACTGGGGGAAAGGGGACAGAACCCACAGATGCTCCACCACTGAGAGCTATATCTTGACACTTTTTCATTTTTCATTTTGAGACAGGGTCTTGCTAAATTGCCGATGCTGGCCTCAAACTTGCAATCATCCTGCCTCAGCCTCCCGAGTCGCCCCCAGCTACTCAGAGGCATGCACCACAGAGCCTGGCTTGAAGAAAACTGAAGAAGAAAAGTTGGACAGGCAGAAGGAGAAGTAGGGTATCAGCAGGCAGTAAGGACTATGGAAGGTAAAGGAGGGTGGGGTCTGGAAAGTACACAGGACCTGGCAGTTGAGAGATCAGAAGAGGCCATCGGGAGCAAACTTTTACAACTAGGTGTTGAGGTTGCTCTACAAGAATGTTTGTTTTAGCATTGCTCATAATAGTGAACAGTCAAAAATAACTTCAAAGTGACAGGAGACAGAAATATAAATTCTGATTTAGCCATGCACAGGTGAAAAACTGAGAGCTCACAGGTTTCATATAGCTTTTAAGAAGAATGGGATTTTTGCTAACATTAAAAAGATTGAGCCAGGTGGTGGCACATGTCTGCAATCCTAGCAGCTTGGGAGGCTGAGGCAGGAGGATCTCGAGTTCAAAGTCAGCCTCAGCAACTTAGCAAGACCCTGCCTCTAAATAAGATGTAAAAAAAAAAAAAAATGCTAGGGATGTGGTTCAGTGGTTAAGTGCCCCTGGGTGTGAGCTCTGGTACAAAAAAAAAATTGAGAAGTTTTATGAAATATATAAACAAAACTCCAGATGTCCAGATTCTCATGATCACCAGAAACTGGGAATACGGGACCCTCATTTCTATGTGACATAGGAATCACTAGAGCAAGAAGCAGCTTGTCTCCTTCAAATGAGGATGTCTGTCAGGTGGCCAGGGTTTCTACCCCACTGAAGTCACACCTTTTGGTCTTCATTAGCTTTAGGTGGAGTTTTTTGTGCACGATGTTCCCCGTGCCAGGAAAGTTCCCTCCGTAGCTGTATCCTCCAGGGGTTAGCATAAGTCTCCTCTTCAGAGATGATTTTCCTGACTAGCTCAGACTGAGGAAGGTCACCCATTGTATGTTTTCACTGAAGCCTCATAAAACTCTTCACTGTTGTCACTAAGGAAGTATTTGTGACAATTCTCCCGTACAGAAGAATTCCATTTAATAAACACAAGAGGAATGAGGAAATACAAAGTCACCGTTAGGACTCCAGATCTCTGAAGGCAAGATCCACCCATGGATATTCAAGCTCTGGGTGAAAGTTTAAGAAACATGGTATTTGAGCTGGGTGTGGTTGTGGTGGACTACGCCTGCTGTCCAGTGACTGGGGAGGATGAGGCAAGAGGATCAGTTTGAGTTTGAGGCCAGCCTCAGCAACTTAGCAAGATCCTGTTTCAAAATGAAAAATACGGTAGAGTGCCCCTAGGGTTTAATCCCCAGTACCACAAAAAGAAAAAAAAAAAAAAAGAAAAGAGAAAGAAAGATGGTATTTGGATGGTATTTGGCATAGTCTCAAAATATTCTCCCCAGATAATCGTGTGTGTGTGTGTGTGTGTGTGTGTGTGTGTATACACAAGGGGTGTTTAACCACTGTGTGTGTGTGTGTGTGTGTGTGTGTAAGTGTACACCAGGGGTGTTTAACCACTGAGCCACATTCCCAGCCCTTTTCCTTTAGGGTCTCAATAAGTTGCATAGGGCTTTGCACAATTACTGAGGTTGGCTTTGAACTTGCACTCCTCCTGCCTCAGCCTCCAAATCTGCTGAGATTACAGGCGTGCCTGCTCTCCCCAAATAAATTTTCAACTATAAAAAAGAAAAACACGGATCTTAGAGAAACTCAGCTGATTTTACTGTGACAAAGTTAACATCACCAATAAGATATCTGAATATCTTGGACCCCAGATACGACGCTCTGAGAAGAGTAGATCACTCTCACCGGATCTTTTCCAATAAAGGTTAACCTTGGTCTCATCATGAGAAAACCTCAGAAATTGAGGGACATTCTATAAAACAACTACCCAGAACCCTTGAAAAGTCTCAAGGTCATGAGAGCCAAAGAAGGACTGAGGAACTGTCACATTGGAGGACACGAAGGAAATGTTGACAACCAGACGCACCATGAGACATGGGATCGGATCCTAGAACAGAAACCAAAAAGTGGGCAAGCAAATTCGTACTGAACAGGTTTGTGCCAATGTTAACTTCTCCACTTTCACAAATATAATGTGCATGAGATGCTCATCTCAGGGAAGCTGGGTGAAGTCAGATGAGAATTCTCAGCATCATTTTTGCAATCCATCTGTAAGTCTAAAATGATCCCCAAAATTTAAGCAATTGGTGGGTGGGCATGGTGGTGCACATCTGCAGTCCCAGCAATTTGGGAGGCTGAGACTGGAGGATAGTAAGTAACTTAGCGAGATCGTGTCTCAAGATAAAAAAATAAAAAGGGCTGGGGATGAGGCTCAGTGGTAAAGTGCCCCTGGGTTCAATCCCTAGTACAAAAAAAAAAAAAAGCCATTGGTGTCATTGCTAGATACCTGAGTCTTTTTTAGACTATGAATTTCATGAGGATGAACTGTGTATGCACTGTCCTTTCATCATTGACATTGGCATTATATAAAGTGGCCTGCACACTGTGGGTGTTCAATTAATACATGCTGAATGAACAGGTGCATCCTTATTGATATTGAAGACTGTCCATGAGTATTATGAAATGAAAAACAGAGAACACAAAACAGCACATGTGGGAGGTCCCACTTTCAGCTTTGAAAAATTATACGTCAATATTTACATAAATGAGGGCTGGGGTTTGGCTCAGTGGTAGAGCGTTTGCCTAGCATGTGTGAGGCACTGGGTTTGATTCTCAGCACCACATATAAATAAATGAATAGGGCTGGAGGTGTGGCTCAAGCGGTAGCGCGCTCGCCTGGCATGCCTGCGGCCCGGGTTCGATCCTCAGCACCACATACAAACAAAGATGTTGTGTCCACCGAGAACTAAAAAATACATATTAAAAATTCTCTCTCTCTCTCTCTCTCTCTCCTCACTCTCTCTAAAAAATAAATAAATAAATAAATAAATAAATAAAGGTCCATCAACAACTAAACAAAAAATTTGCATAAATGAGACTCTAAGGATTTAAAAACAAAATGTTAGCAGTGACTCTTGCTGGAAGATAATATCATGGGTAGTTTTTCTTTTCTTCTTTGCTAAAGTTTCATAAACTTTTTGTGTAGAAAAGAGTGTGTACACACACACTCACTTTCATTTCAGCGAAGGCCCCTGAGTACTATCCCTGGTTCCTGAGTGCAGAGGTGGGTTCCAGCACATGCGCAGACCTGAGGCCTGGGAGTCCTGGGAACCCGTGACCCAGATGCAGTGGGGGCTGTAGATAGCACAGGGGTGGGTTGCTGAATGGGTGTGCTGATTCTCCTCTGCTTCTTAGCTCCTCCATTCAGGGCATTAACTTTTTTCTGCCTTTCTGTCTTTTTTGTGTGTGTGAAACTGCAAATTGAACCCAGTAGTGCTCCACAACTGAGCTATATCTCCATCCCTTTTTATTTTTATTTTTATTTTATTTTTATTTTTTTAAAGAGAGAGTGAGAGAGGAGAGAGAGAGAAAGAGAGAGAGAGAGAATTTTTAATATTTATTTTTTAGTTCTCGGCGGACACAACATCTTTGTTGGTATGTGGTGCTGAGGATCGAACCCTGGCCGCACGCTAGCGCGCTACCGCTTGAGCCACATCCCCAGCCCCAATCCCTTTTTATTTTTGAGACAGGGTCTCACCAAGTTAAGGAGGCTGGTCTTGAACTTGTGATCCTCCTGCCTCAGCATCCCAGATAGCTAAGATTAGAGGTGTGCCCACTACCATCACGAGTTCAAGACCTATATCCAAGTAAGGCCACGTTTACAGGTACCAGGATTTTAAACTTGAACTCTCTTTTTGGGAAATACAATCTAACCTACTACAGCTGGGAACTGTCCTGTACCCATTTCCTATCCCTGTGTAACACACCACTTCAAAACTTAGCTGCCTCAAATAACAATGATTTTATTTGCTCACATTTCCATGAATCGGTAATTAGGACTGGTCTCAACTGGGATCATTAGTCATTAGTGTGGCTACAGCCTTCTGGTGGCCCCACTGGGCTTGGAAAGCCTCAGATGGCTTTTATTCAAATGTCTGACCTTTTTATTTATTTATTTATTTATTATTTATTTATTTATTTATTTGATACTGGGGATTGAATCCAGGGGCCCTCTACCACAGAGCTACATCCTCAACCCATTTTGTTTTAATTTTCAGATAGGGTCTCGTGTCACTAAATTGCTTAGGGCCTTGCTAAATTGCTCAGGCTGGCCTAGAATACTTGGGATCCTCCTGCCTCAGCCTCCTAAACTGCTGGGATTACAGGTGTACACCACCATGCCTGACATATGTCTGACTCTTGATGCTGGCTGCAGTCAGTCAGTCTGGTGATTCTCAACTGAGATGGCCCTTGCCCGCTCCGCAGGGCCTCTCTGGCTCTAGCAGGCTAGCTCAGACTTGTTCACAGGCAGTTCAGCAGGTTCAAAGAGAGCCAAAGCTATGAGGCCTCTTGAGGACAGGGCTGCTGCATTCTGGTGATCAAAGCAAGTCACAGGCAAGCTCAAGTTCAGGAGGTGGAGAAATACACTTGAACTCTTTATAGGGGAAGAGCAGTCAGGTGGCCGGAAGGCATGCACACAAGAATGGAAGGAATCCCTGACGCCATCTTCATCAATAGTCTCCCTCAGACCTCAAGTTCGTGAGATAAAAAAAAGATCCAGACCCTTCTGTGGCGAAGCTAGTGTAGCAGCAGCTGACAGGATGCACAGGAGCAAGTGCCATGAGGTAGAGTACAGGGACAGGAGAAGCAGGGGACTTCTTGGTGTGTAGAGAGTTAGAAGGGGGGCTGAACACTGACCTGACCTTGCCCTCTGAGTCCCAGGTCAAGGGCTCTCTTTTGTGTGTCTGGATCTGGATGACATGATCCCCGTGTCCTGGGCTCTTATAGGGCCCACTCACAGGCTCAGATAGTCATTGCTGGGATCATAGTTTAATCTCAAAGCATTGGTGGCATGATCTCAAATCCTAAAAGAAGCAGCTAGGTTCTCACGAACAGTGCGGACTCGGGCAAGAGATCGTTGGACAAGAATTGCTGCAGAAATTGGTGCAGCCAATTTGGAAAGCAGTATGGAGATTTCTTGGAAAGCTGGGAATAGAACCACCATTTGACCCAGCTATTCCCCTTCTGGGTCTATTCCCTAAAGACCTAAAAAGAGCATGCTACAGGGACACTGCTACATCGATGTTCATAGCAGCACAATTCACAATAGCAAGACTGTGGAAGCAACCTAGATGCCCTTCAATAGACGAATGGATAAAAAAAATGTGGCATTTATACAGGATGGAGTATTACTCTGCATTAAAAAATGACAAAATCATAGAATTTGCAGGGAAATGGATGGCATTAGAGCAGATTATGCTAAGTGAAGCTAGCCAATCCCTAAAAAACAAATGCCAAATGTCTTCTTTGATATAAGGAGAGTAAGAACAGAGTAGGGAAGAAGAGCATGAGAAGACTAACATTAAACAGGGATGAGAGGTGGGAGGGAAAGGGAGAGAGAAGGGAAATTGCATGGAAATGGAAGGAGACCCTCAGGGTTATACAAAATTACATACAAGAGGAAGTGAGGGGAAAGGGAAAAATAATACAAGGGGGAGAAATGAATTACATTAGAGGGGGTAGAGAGAGAAGAGGGAGGGGAGGAGAGGGAAGGGGGGATAGTAGAGGAGAGGAAAGGCAGTAGAATACAACAGACATGGGTATGGCAATATGTAAATCAATGGAAGTGTAACTGATGTGATTCTGCAATCTGTATACGGGGTAAAAATGGGAGTTCATAACCCACTTGAATCAAAGTGTGAAATATGATATATCAAGAACTATGTAATGTTTTGAACAACCAATAAAAAAAAAAGAAAAAAAAAAGAATTGCTGCAGAAATAGGTATGGAATTAACCTTTGGGAGAGTCCCCTCTCTGTCTCAGGCGAACACTTGCCCTTTCTTCCAGTGACTGCTCAGGAGAGGTCACCCCTCACGTGGGAGGAAAACCTCTGGGGCATGCATCCAGCACCATAGGAGGTGAAATCCTGACTGTGTTATTCATGGTGTGACTTTGAGCGTGTTTCCTCATCTGTGAAATGTGGGCTCCCTGGAGCTTTTGTAAGAAGCCATGAGAATGATTTGTGAACCTCCAGAAGCTGTATCATCATGTGCAAGTGCTCGGGCAGCCCTTGGCTCACCCATTCATTCAGGCCTGCACTCATGCAAGGGCCAAGGTGGTGTCATTCTTCTAGGATCTTTCTTCATCCTTCTCCAACCATCTCCAACCACATGCTTTGAATGGGAGCTGCCATCTTAGTTACCCCGCCTCCTAGTGGGCCGAGTCTGGACCACTGGCTTCAGTTGGGCCAATTAATATTCTTCCTTGAGATTTTTCTTTTCTTTTTCTTTTTTCCTTGGCAGTGTTGGGGATTGAACCCAGGGCACCAGGCATGATAGATAAGAGCTATATCACTGAGTTACACTCCCAGTTCTTTACTGGGATAGTTCAATGTGAGATGGTTAAAAAAAATAGATTAGTTCCCTGTGGATTTGGAGTCCAAAAGCTCTGGAGTCATTGATGGTTCTGTCCCTCACCTCAGGAAGGAGGCAGAGCAGAGATACAAGATGCAAATGAATCCTGGTCAGCACCTCAGTTCAGCTGTCTCCCGAGGCCCCCCACACCCTCCCCTTCCTGCAGTTATAAGACTTTCCCAAAGACTCTTCCTTTTGCCCAAACTTGTAACCAGAGGAGTTTCAATGAAGACAGTGAGTGTGTCTAATGTTTATTGAGTAATTCCATCTGCCAAGTCCTGGAGATACAACCGAGAAGCTCTGAATCCTTTCTTTTGAAGGGTTGTGATGGCAGAGAAAGTAAGAGCAGAGTGAAGCTGCCCCCACTGCCATGGCTCCCAGCAGGCCCACACACCTTTGCTCAGGTGCATCCACAAAGGTCTCATGGGAGGCAGTGCTTACCCTGCACCTGAGGTCTGTGGGTGAGTCTCCTTGAGAATAGGAAACTGAGAGAGATCACAGGGGCCTGGAAACATTGTAGACAAAGCCTTAACAGCTTGAATCAAGGTGCAGTATGTGGAGGGACACAGTTTTTCTTGGACTGGGGCTCAGGTGGAAAAGGAGGCAGGGTGAGACAGGACTTCCACCAGGGTTGAGAGCAGGACTGTGATGGGCAGTTGCTGGGGAGCTGGGTACAGTGAGGGGCGTGTGCACCTGGAGGGGAGTGGCATGAAACATGGGGTGAAACATGGGGGCAGGCATGGCTTCACCCTGCACTTGGGGACATTCACCTGGAGGTGGCCAGTCAACAAAAATGGAGTTCAGCCATGCAGACAAACTCAGCTCCTCAAACTGCCTCATGCCTGGCACCTGTCACTAAGACAATGAGGTAGGCCAGTCCCTCTGCACATCCTGACCATGGTGGGTGGCCTCGCGATGGGTACCATGCCCTCTGCTCCCATGAGAACCTAGAGCGGACTGTCCTGGCCAACCACATAACTACTCACATTTTTAAAGGCAACAACAATTGAACCCTTCAGTTCATGTGGGAAAGAGGCAGAGAATTTAGAGGAAATGTCCTCTGTGGAGGCCTCTTCAGCTGAGGATGACGGAGGTGGCCTCCTTCTTAGGGCTAGAATCCTTCTTTTTTCAAGCATCTCTGAGTAATAGGTACCAGGCTGCACCTTAATGCACCACGCAGAAGGACCCACCATCCAGGGGCAGTCAACATGTCAGCCCAAGTAGAATCCATGATGGGGACACAAGAGCAGGTGGTCAGCTCAAGGCTAACAGGCTGCCTGGTCATGTATAGCCAAAAAAGTGGTCAGAGGTCAACGGACATCACAGAGGCCTTCAGGAAATAGCAGGAGAAAGTAAAAGCAGAGGTCAAATACCTAGATAGTCTGCAGAGACTCACATACGTCTTCCAGAGCCCCCTGTGCCCACCCAGCTCCCAGAGTACCTCAATCAGCCTCCTGTAATAATGGACCACAGCAGGATTTTCTAACTGGTTTCCCACTAGCTGTGAGGACCCTGAGGGTGGGGCCTGGCTTCTTCCCACTGCAGCTCCAGCTCCTAGGCCTGGGGTGGGGAAGAGACTGGAAGAAGGAGTTGTTAGTGAATAAGTGACCACTTGGTAAGCCTTCACGAGGACTTTAGGGAGAGCTGGCAGTGGGTGTGGGGAACAAGATAGCCACAGAGAAACTAGGGGACAGGAGGGCAGAAAAGCATCCCAAGATACACACCAAATTCATATCAAGATGACTTGATCTGAGACAAATTCAGAGACAGGGAAAGGAAACTGAATCCCAGCAGAAGAGGCCAGAGCGGGGGTGGGGGCGGGGGACAGAGATGCAGGGAGAGGATGGCCCTGCAAGACGGAGAACCCACAGTAAGGGGGATAGGACAGAGCATGAGTACCCAAAATCTTCATCCCCAGGGAACAGCTCTGATGACAACAATATGAAAGATCTCAGATCTGTCTCTGGGATGCCCATAATGACCAAATCCTCACATCCAGGCTCAGGAAACCCTCAGGAGCAGAGCAGCCAGAACCTACACTCAGGATGCTGGGCAAGATGGTACCCGACAGAGCAGGTGACCCCTTCAACTGAGTGAGCATGAAACTGGGGGACAGGGACAATGGCCATGGGATTCTCTGCAACTGCAACTTCTCAGCGTTGCTCCTGGACCCTGCCAGCGGGTTGGTGGCAGGAGCTTCAGGATTGCCTGCAGAGAAGAACTTGAAGCCTAGATGAGAGTCAGGGCCTCTCCTTTCCTGAACAGTAAATGGAGGTCGAGTAGGACTCAAGCTCTTGGGATGGAGGGAAACAGAGTGAGGGGCATGACTAGAAAGGGGCTTGAGACCATTATGGAGGGCCAAGTAGGTTGAGGCCAGAGTTGAGTGCTGTCCAGTTGTCTGCAGGGTACCAGGGAGGGGCCACAAGCAAGGAATGGCAAGGTGGTCAGGTTTGCATTTTTGGAGAGCTGTCGACTCACTCTGCCTGCCCTGCCGTTGTGCTCCACTCGGGCAGCTGTGGCCTCCAGCTGTCAACGATGACTACAGGAGGGATAAGGAAGGCAGCCAAGGATGGGAGCTGGGAAATTGCCCACGCTCAGCCTCACCTTCAAGGGAACCCACTCCAGCAGATTCCCTGTTGGGCAGTGACCCTGGGAGAAATTAGACTGGTCCAGACCCAAAATGCCAGGGCCTGGGAGGATGCACGGCTACAAGCCTTGGCTTCTACCAGAATGCCATCCTTTTGAGAAGTGGCTTCTCAAGGTGCTGAGACTCGCCTGCCATCCTTCCCCACCCTGCCTGGTCCTCCCAGCCTGGTTTCCCGTTGGGCTGGTCTGGCTAAGCTAGAAGGCCCCAAGGCTACATTTTAGGCCTTCCCTCCCCTGTGCCTGCGTCAATTCTTCTGCCCTCCTCCCCCTCGGGTTTAAAGAGGATGCTCATCCTGGGCTTGGCTCCTCGTCAGCTCCCCGTCACCTGTCAGGCAGTCTGGGTTGGGCTATATACTTCTGAGCCACGTCCTGCCCCATTTCTGCCACGACCTAGTTCAGTGTCTGCCAACAATATTCGTGTTCCCAGGATCCACCTTAGTTGAGTGACACAGGTCTGTCCCTCTGTACAAGTCCAACTGGCAGAGTCCCCAAATGTGCACAGGGCAGGGAGTAGGGGGATCCTCCCCGCCACTGCACAGGCTCCCTGCCACCCATCATATGTTCCCCAGGACAAGGCTGAGCTACAATCTCTAGTACTTTCTCTGTGCTCCTAGAAGGGAGAGTTGTATAATGTGGAGACTTGGGGACCAATGATTCATCCTTTTCAGCAGCAGAAGGATGACATAGTCTATAGTTCCCCACAGGAAGGAAGGGACAGGTCCAGAGAGGCAAGAGGGAACAGGGAATCACATGTCCTAACGATTTTTCAGTCCAATACTGTGCTAGGCAGGTGGTCAGCAGCCCCGCGTTGTTGGAGGAGCTAACTAGCTAGAGGTGGATGATAAAAAAAAAAAAAAAAACTGACAATATTGGGCTGTGGTTGTGGCTCAGAGGTAGAGCACTCGCCTAGCATGCGTGAGGCACTGGGTTCGATCCTCGGCACCATATAAAAATAAAAAGAAGATATTGTATCCACCTAAAAGTAAATAAATAAATGTTTAAAAAAAAAACTAACAATATGGGCTGGGGTTGTGGCTCAGCAGTAGAGCACTTGCCTAGCACATGCGAGAGGCCCTGGGTTCGAGCCTCAGTACCACATAAAAATAAATAAATAAAACAAAGGTATTGTGTCCAACTACAACTAAAAAAATAAATAAATATTTTTAAAAACTGAAAATAGGTGCAACAGGTGTTTATGACTTAGGAAGCAGAGGTTCTACAGGAACACAGAGCTGAGACTGGGCATCTGGGAAGAACCAGGGAATCTCACAGTAGAAGAGCATTCAGCTGAGGCTGCAGCTTGTTGGCCAGGTAAGGAAGGGGATGCCCTAGGAGAAGAGCAAAGGTCCAACGGAAGGAGCTACAGTTACGGGCATCAAAGGGCTCTGGGGGCCAAGGCCTGGGAGATGCCAGGAAAGGAACTGCTCTGCATGACAGAGATCTTGGAGGCAATAAGGGATCCGGAATGTGCCATGTGAGTTATTCCATCCTTCTGGGACTCAGCCCACTTGCACTCTCTGGAGCACATAAGAAACTTACTTTGCAAAAGAGCATCTGAGGATGAGAGTGGACAAGAACTGGACCAAAGTCACATGGCACATCAGACATAGAGGAGGTTCAAGTCTGTCCAATGCCCAACTCCAGGCAATGCTAATAGTTGTCATCTGCATGTCACACATATATACAACAGATTACTGGGTCACATAAATTTGGGAAGTGCTGGATTCCATGGACACAAACAGGCACTTTTCTGTAGGACTTGTCAGAGCCTTTACATGCTAATAGGTAATGTAATGCCAGATTCGTGGGACCCCAATAGACTTCCAGGAGCCGAATCCGATGCAGTCACCTAAGAGTCTTTATTGCAGGCTCGAGCCTGGACTCACAACCGTTTCTGACGCAGCAATCCCAGGGAGTGAGCCCTGGCCCTTAGTTCAGTGAGATTTTATAGGTTTTGGGGGATACTTTGCATCACAACATCACACAGCAAATCATTTCACACTGCAGGAAAGTCCAACAACAACTCTTAACATTGATTAGCACATTCACTTTCGGGAACAAGTTGGATAGGGGTGATTGCTTAGTACAAGAGGGGGATTTGTTTGAATGATTGGTTTAGGCCACGAGGGGTGTACGTGCTGAACTACATGGTTTCCCAACATGTTATCAACCACCATAAACTACTGGGGGGTCATCTGGCATCCCAGGTATTTTCTCTGTCTCATGCTGATTGGTGGTTGCTAGGGGATTGCTATGAGTCCTCACCTAGCCTAACTGAGTCAGGGACACCTGGCGCCAAGATCTCTCCTGTTATTTGCAGACAACTCAGCAGGGTGGGTATGTGCCTAGGGTTTTTCCAAGGACTCACACCCCCTTCCTTAGGACAGGCTTTGCTCTGAGGTAGAGGCTGGTTTTTCAAAAATGGAGTCACATCAGTTTCTCAGTAAAAGGTCTGCATGGCACAAGAGATGATTATAGATTCCTTTTGTCCCATCGGACTGTGGTCTCTGAAGAGCTCACTCTGGGACCTTCTGATCTGAATTGCAGGGTGAGAGACAGGATTTTGGCTTCATGCTATTTGTAAGTTCACTTTAGAATTGTCTCTCTCTCTCTTTTTTTTTTTTTTTGACATTTTTTATTTTTCAGAAGTAGTTGGAAACATTACCTTTATTTTATTTATTTATTTTTATGTGGTGCTGAGGCTTGAACCCAGGACCTCACATGTGCTAGAGGAGCCCTCTACCACTGAGCCACAATCCCAAGCCTCCTGGAGGGCTGGGAGGTTTTGCAGGAGCTCAAGTAGAGAATGCGTGAGCCAAGCCCCTTGACCTTCATCCTATGCACTTTGCCTGGGGCCTTGCTCACTAATGGCTGGGAGTCCAAAAGGGACACTCCTAGATGAAAGACTCATTCCAGGGACCAAAGGCATCTGCACGTTGTGGGAAGGCTTCCAGGAGGTGGTGGCATTGTATCCTGAGGTGCAAATGGGAGAAGAGCAAAGGTCCAAAGACAGGAGCCATAGTTACGGGAGTGGCAGGGCTCTGGGGCCTAGGCCTGGGAGAAACCAGGAAAGGAGCGGCTATGAGTGGCAGAGATCTTGAAGGCAATAAGGGATTGGATTTGTATCTCCTGGGGCCAGAATCCCAGAAGGTGCTTGACACAGGGTTGATTTGATGAAATCCACAAGTAGTTCCAGCCTGGGGTCACTCTCAGCACAAGGGATTCCCAACATTCCTTCCTCCCATGAGCTCCTTCTCCATCACTTGACCTTCTGTCTCATTCCTATGCAATGTGACAGCTTTGACCCTGTCCACGACACTTCCTGCCTTGACCTCCCCCCACCCCCAGCCTCCTTGGCTTGATGTCTCTGTCACAACGGCTCCTTCTGGATCCCTGCAGATTACCCCCCATCATCCTCAGAAACTTGCACCCGGCCAATCCCAGAGCTGCTGTCCTTGTGCAGACTCCTGGGCTCAGTTACCCGGATGCACCATCTCTGCTCACCGGGGACTGCCCCCCCACACACACACACACTGCGTTTAAAGAAGGTGGTAGCTCTGGGGCACCAAGCAATGGCTGGGACCTCAGGAAAATGCCAGCAGATGCCCCTCCTACTCAGGGAACATAAATAGCACACTCTCTCCTTGGCCCTGTTTTCTCTCCATGCCAACTTTCCTGGAACCCAACCCTGGCCTGTCAATCAGTCCAAAGACTGGCCCCCAAGACACACCCTGCCCAGGATGCTGGACAATTATGACACTCCCAATGGGCACATACCAAAAACTGCCTGGGGAGAGGGGATGGAGGGAGAAGACAGGGGTTGCCAGGCACGGTGGCCCACACCTGTAATCCCAGCGACTTGGGAGGCTGAGGCAGAAGGATTGTAGGTTCAAACCCAGCCTTATAGAGGCCCTAAGCAACTCAGGGAGACCCTGTCTTTAAAGAAAATATAAAAAAGGGCTGTGGCTGTGGCTCAGTGGTTGATTCCCAATACCAAGAAAAAAAAGGAAAGAAAGGGGTTGACTGAGGCCATCAGACTTCCATGACCTGTGCCCCCACCGTATTCTTGGCTGGGCTAAGGCTGATGTGCCCTCTTCCTTTTTGGTAGGGCTGGGATAGGATGGCTGCCTTCAGGGTTCTGACCAACACATCCTTTCTTCTTCAGTGGATTAATCCTTTTTTTTAAAAAAAGATGTTGATGGACCTTTATTTTATTAATTTATTTATATGCAGTGCTGAGGATCAAACCCAGTGCCTCACACATGCTAGGCAAGCACTCTACCACTGAGCTACAACCCCAGCCCCTTCAATGGATTCTTTTTATTATTATTATTATTTTTTAGTTGTAGTTGGACACAATACCTTTTTAAATTTTATTTATTTATTTTTATGGGGTGCTAGGGATCGAACCCAGGGCCTCGCACATGCTAGGCAAGCGCTCTACCACTGAGCCACAACCCCAGGCCAGATTAATTCTTTTTTTTTTTTTTTTTAAAGAGAGAGTGAGAGAGGAAAGAGAGAGATAGAGAGAATTTTTTTAATATTTATTTTTTAGTTCTCAGCGGACACAACATATTTGTTGGTATGTGGTGCTGAGGATCGAACCCGGGCCGCACGCATGCCAGGAGAGTGCGCTACCGCTTGAGCCACATCCCCAGCCCCCAGATTAATTCTTTAATGTGGTCATCCTTTGGCTTTGGAGAGGTGGCTTTTCTCATCTCCACTGGGATTTTGGAGATGGAGTTGCGTGGCTAGCTCATGATGGCCTCAAGAACTGTCCCCACAGCATGGAGATTCCTTAAAAAGCTTGGAATAAAATCACCATTTGACCCTGTTATCCCTCTTCTCAACATAGACCCAAAGGACTTAAAATTAGCACATTCATCAATGTTCATAGCAGCTCAGTTCCCAATAGCTGAGCTATGGAACCAACCTAGTTGCCCTTCAACAGATGAACGAATAAAGAAAATATGGTACATATAGACAGTAGAATATTACTCAGCTGTAAAGAAGAATGAAATTATGGCATTTGCCAGTAAACAGATGGAACCGGAGACCATCCTGGTAGGTGAAATAAGCCAAACCCAAAAACTAAAGGCTGAATGTTCTGATATGCAGATGCTAACACACAATAAGTGGGAGGGGGTGAGAATAGAAGTTCCTTGGATTAGAAATAGGGGAATGAAGGGAGGGAGAGGGGAGGGGAATGGGAAAGACAGTCGAATGAATCAGCAATAACTTTCCTACATTCGTATATGAATATATAACCCGTGAAACTCCACATCATGTACACCCACAAGAGTGGGAAGTTATACTCCAATATGTCAAAATACACTCTCCTGTCATGGATAACTAAAAACAAACAAACAAACAAGAAACCCTGCTCTCCAAGGTCGCGAGGCCCTCTTCATTCCCAAGCACGGCCTGCCTGCCTCGCATACCTGGCATTCTGTGACCCTCTCTCTCCCCTGGCTTCCAGGAAGGACCAGAGGCCTCAGAACCTCGTGAATCTGCTCTCTGAATCCCCGATGGCATGTTAGGTATTTTTACAATTGTTCTAAACTCCATTATCTCAGCTTTCTGAACTGGCTCCTGCTGACTGGATACGTGACTGGCCACCAACTGTCCCCACTGCCTTCCCTCCAGGGAATGCCAGAGAGACAGCCCGGCCCCGGCCAGCCCCACCACCATCCATACACTACCTTCTCTGAGGCCCCAGCCATGGGAAGAACAAGATGTTAACAAACATGGAAGAGGATGGTCTCCGCTGCCCAGGATAATTGTAAACACTGAACAATGTTGCAAAGAAAAAAAAAAAAAACAAGAGTAAAATTGTCAAGTCCTGAGCTGGGAGGGGCTGAGGGAATTTTACTCCTCTCAGGCCCCAACTTATCAGGGGGAGTAATTTTTCCCTTATCTTTGTTATTATTTGCTCAGTTCATTCAACGAATATTTACTGAACACAGGACAAGCTGGGCACTCTTCAGTGTGCGTGGGCTACATCCGGGGAAGTTGGCAGCAAATGATTTGCCCCAGAAACAGGGAAATGATGTTACTGGCATGCTAGCTAGGCCCTGACTGCTGAGGTCCCAGCAAACCAGATCCAGCCCCTTGCCCCCACAGAATGAAGCAAAAAATGTGGAAAGTAGGAAAGGAAGACTTAATTGATATTGGGAAGGCAGAGTGAGGACCAGCACCTCAGCCCTCTCTGCTCGGTATTAGGTTTAAATAGAGGCAGAATTGGGGCAGGAGTGAGAGGATGCATAATTGGACTGTGTGGTCTGATTGATCATTCAGGTCTGGTTCCATGAGTTGGCTCCAGAGACCTTGGGAGGCGTCCTTATCTCTTGAGGGGCCAATTTCCACTTATTGCTCAGGATGTTTATCCACCAGGCCTGTGATCCTGGAAGGGGGCAGTTCAGTTCCCAGTCTCCCGCTGTTTTTGGAAGGTGTGGTGGGGGACTGAAGACTCCTAGGGCCACCCCAGGGTTCTGGAAGTAGACGCTATAAATCTGGCCTCAGTCTTGAAGGTAGACAAGATGGGTCAGGTAAATTTAGGGTTAATAAACCTTGTATTGCTAGATTTTAGAGGAACATTCTTTAAATGATTAACATGTCCATGTGCTGAGCTCAGCAGGGGCCTGACCTAGAGTTTTAGGAGGCAGATACCAAATGAAGGCAGAGGTGCCCAGCGCTCTCTCCTGCTCTCAGTCACCCCTTGCGCATGTGCAGGCCTAAGTGAGGAGTCACTGCTTTCAGCAAAGGCAGCCTCTCCAAGTCCCTGTTACAATGACAGACAATGTCCTCAATTAAGTGCTGGGGAAAACAGAGGCAGGAGAGAGAGCAGGGTGAACCGGAGCTGAGGGTGGAGCTGGTTGTAGCCTCCAACAGAAGGAGCAGGGGGGACCTCTGGGGAGCAACATTCCAGAAGGAGCTGTAAGCGTGGAGACCTGTGGGAATAGGCAGGAACTGGAGCAGAGCATAGGGGAGGCGAGTGGGAGAGGAGATGAAGGAGGTCAGGGGCATGTCATGGGCTCGCTGTAAGGACTTTGGATTCTAAGAGAATGAAACGGGGAACCTTGCCAGGGAGGGAGGGGCAGGATTGTCCCTTCATGTCCCTGGGAGGCCCAGGAGGGCAGATCAGCGTGCAATGCCACTCCTACCACAGGGACCGGCAAGAGCTGAAAAATTCCAGTGGAATGAATGAGTTAATGAATGAATGCACAAATGAACAGATGAGTGAGCACAGGCGGGTCACTATGCCCACTCCTTCCCAGAGAGAGAGAGGACTGTGGGTACATTTGGACAAACATACTTCCCATCTGGATCAGACGTTCATATTCACGTTGCCTGGGAAGCTTTTCAAAGTCCTCATACCTCGATGTCTTTTCCCCCCAAATCCTGATCCTCAGGGTGGGAGTGTCCCAGATGGGACCCAGCCTTGAGTAGATGATTCTCATGCCTAGCCATTTCCTAATGAGAAACATCCATCTAGATATTTCCGGGGTACTTCCAAATACTTAGCACCTGGCATCCCATCCAGCCCCAGGGCCGCACATTTAATAAATGAACAGATGTTTGTTGACTGAACTCATCCCATGTGTAAATGCATAAGTAGAACGAATTAATTGCTCTTTTCCATTTTCAACTCACATATTTGGAATTGTATAAATAAATGGCTTTCCAGAGAATAAGCATCTTCCAGCTGTTATCTCCTGTCCCTCATGCCTGTCCCATGACCCCTTATCTGGTTCTCTTCTGTTTTATTGGCTCTGACCTGATCTGCCCTGAGCAAAGGGGGAGCATTAGGATTTCAGGAATTCCGAAAAACAGGTTGCCTTGTGTAGCTCCATGTGTTTCTGCAGAGCTCTGAGCTGCGGCGGGGCCTCTCCTCAAAGAAGAGGGTTGTTGAAGAATGAGGTTTTGCTAGGTTGCCCAGTTCCCTTAAAACAAAAGGGTGCCAGCCTCAGCTATGAAGGTGGGGCGCCAGAGGGGTGGAGGCAGCCACTCAGTCCCCTTCCCTTTCCACCCAGGAGGGGCCCGCCCCACATTCCAGGGGCAGAGACCTAATGCTGCCTGCAGGAAATGCTGGGGCTGCTAGGACCGGAAGGTCCCACCCCTTTCCTTCTCACTTTGTCCATCTCAGTCCAGCTGGCCCACTCCAGAGCCTGAGGCTCCAGCTCAGGGTAGCTGGGTCTCACAGACTGCCCCTTGCTTGCAGGTGTTGGTGGCCAGAGCTTATTGCATGTAAACAGAAAAGAGCTCCTAATTATCTTGACATACTTGAAATAAGCAAAGCCATTTTTTTTTCCTCTCTTCCCAGAATTCAAGAAAGGCTAGAGATTCCGCAAGGCATCTGACTCAACTCTTATTTTCTCCTTCCTCTTCCTTTTCCACCATTGTGACCTTGAAAAGACAGCTCAGAATCCCTGGCTCTGCAGCCAGGCCTGATGCTGCTGCCACACCTGGAGGCCTGAGTGGAGGCAGGGACCCACCTGGTGCACCCCATTCAGGGGGCAACTCTGTGCCGCAGCAGAGTAGGCAGCCTGAGTCATTAAAAACCCAGCACAGGGGGCTGGGGATGTGGCTCAAGCGGTAGCGCACTCGCCTGGCATGCGTGCGGCCCGGGTTCGATCCTCAGCACCACATACCAACAAAGATGTTGTGTCCGCCGAGAACTAAACAATAAAACATTAAAAATTCTCTCTCTCTCTCTCTCTCTCTCTCTCACTCTCTTTAAAAAAAAAAAAAAAAAAACCCCAGCACAGAGGTCAGGTGTCCAGAGTTCAAGTCCTGGTTCCTCCACTATCAACTATGTGGCAAATGGGTTATCTTCTGTGAGCCTCAGTTTTCTCATGTGTAAATGGGTGTGTCAATTATGTCTCCTAGGGAAGCTGAGAAGATTACATGAATAAAGCACAGAGAGCACTTCATAAAGAAGAACTATAATTATTGTATTTTTATTAGTATTGAACACTTCTCATAGCCCCACCACAGTACCAGTTTACAGGATCCTGAATCAAATGAGATGCATTCCAGGCATGGAGACATATGCAAACAGGAAGCTCTAGGCTGTGGGTGATTGAATATGGGATTGAATTAAATGTGTGATTCAACATAGAGGGTGAAGGTGGGGGCTAGCTTTTGCAAAGAGCTACACATAAGGAAAAGACCCCTGAAAAGGTTTTGAAGATTGCATAGGAGTCCTTTAGACAGACAAGGGAGAAAGAATGAGAAAGGTGAGCAGCCACATCTCAAGATCCCGAGGCTCAGCCAGTAAGCTGGGTTTGAAAGCCCAGCGTGTAAAAATCTAAAATGGGAAGAGGACAGGGAACAAGATGGGCAGAGCCATCCTTGAGGGCCTTGAAGTCTTTGCCAAGAAGAAAGTCTTGGCTAAGAAGATGTCCAAGGACTGGAGGGCTCAGTAGTAGTGTGCTTAGCTAGAATGTGCAGGGTTCTGGGTTCAATACCCAGCACCACCAAAAAAAAAAAAAAAAAGAAAAAAGAAAAGAAAGGAAAGAAAGAAAGAAAGAAAAATTTATTTTCAGCCATCCCTGATGTTTGACCTCCTCAGCTCTAAGGACCATTGGAACAATTATGTAAGTAACATCTCTCTCTGTGCCAGTTCATTTTAACAGTAGATATCATTTCTGGGAAACCACTGTAGCTACTCTGTCATCTTTGCCTAAAATCCATAAAAATATTACACTCCTAAAATGTGCATGTCCGGTTGTCACTGGAAATCACTTCTCTGCCCACCGGTGGTGGCATCTAACTTGCGCTTGGGGAGCCATGGATCCTACTTGTGATAAAATGGCCCCATTGAGCAGAGGTCGGGGGGTGGGGGGCAGAGGAGATGTTGGTCAAAGGACACTACATTTCAGTTAGACAGGAGGAATATGTTCAAGAGATCTCTCGTATAACATGGTGACTGTGGCTAATTGCTAGGTATTATATACTTGAAAATTGCTGAGAGGAGATAAAGTGTTCTCACCACAAAATAATGCTAAGCATGCGAGGTAACGTGTCTGCTAATTAGCTCAACTTGGCTATTCCACAATGTTTACTTGTCTCCAGATATGTTGTAGCCCATAACTGTGCATGATTTTAACACATTGATAGATAAATACATAGAGGGCAGCGGGGACAGAGGGTCTGCTCTGTGTAGGGTATGGCTAGGCTGGCTCCCAACCGGGACCAACACCGGACCCTGGACCATGAAGGTCTTTATGATTTTGCTTGGAGATTGGAGGACACATCATTGCCACTGCTCCTAAGTGAGGACAAGAGGAGTGTCTCCCCTGACCATGAGGCCTGGGCTGCAGCCATCAGCGCCCCTGGACTTCCACAGTGTCTGGGTTCCAGCCACTTGGGACACAAACAGGCAAAAGAGCTTCCTGTAGAGTGAAAGAGCTTTTAGCAGACTCAAGGATGACTCAGTTGTAGGATCCTCTGTGGGTAACTGGAATTGTACCCTATTAATGAAAAATATGCAGAACAAGGGAGGGAGCAGAGGAAGAAAAGAAGGTGGGAAGGGAGGATACACACCATCTGATTTATGGGCACAAGAATCTCATAAGACAGGAATTACTGTACCCATTTTATAGATGAGGAACCAATCTCATTAAGCTACCTTCAAGGTCATTTCTAGTAAGATACAGAACTATGTTACTTGTCCAGATCTGTCTTACTTTGAAGTTGACCCTTTTTTTTTTTTTAAAGAACAAGTTCTCAAATCACATCACCGTAGCATAGCAACTATTTATATGTGTGTGTGTGTGTGTGTGTGTGTGTGTGTGTGTGTATTTTTTAATTCTTTTTACTACTGGGAATTGAACCTAGGGGTGCTTTACCACTGAACTACATCCCCAATCTTTTCTACTTTTAATTATTTTTAAATTTTGAGGTAGAGTCTCACTAAGTTTCTGAAGGCTTCACTAAGTTGTTGAGGCTGACCTAGAACTTGCCATTCTCTGCCTCAGTCCCCCAAGTCACTATGATTACAGACGTGCACCAACCACCATGCTCAGTTTATTTTATATATATTTATATTGATTTATTTCTATGATTTATTTTGCAGTGCTGGGGAGCAAACCCAGAGCCTCATGCCTGCTAAGCAAACACTCTATCACAGAGCTACACCCTTAACCCAACTCTTTCTGTTTGTAAATTCCTTTCCAGATTTCTCTTGTTCAGATACAAAGAAAATGAAGAAAGAAATCATGTATCTTCCTTTTGTTCACTTAACATTATATCATACGCTCTCATCATGTTGCCAAATAGTTTCTATAATAATCACTTTTACATAATATTCTACCCTGTGAACATATGGTGACTCACTCAGTCATCATTGAACATTTAGGTGGTTTCAATGTCTCAGGATTAAAAATCCTCTCCACCCCCAGCCTTCCCCAGACAGCTCCCTGATATGAGCCAGCGCTCCTACCTGCCCAGGGTCGGGAAAGTTATGTAGGTCACTGGGACCTGGTCGGGCTTGCAAGAACTTCTAGTGTTTTTAGTCACCCCTAGAAGAGGTGCTTCACAGAATTATATTCTCTCCCTCCCCTGTCCCTTCCTCTCCCTTCCTCTGTAGAAAGTAGCCCCTTGCTAGTGCTCACCCTCTCACCACAAAATCAGGGTGGGCAAAGGCTGTTGAGGGGGATTTGGGCTGATGAGGAAGCCAGCCCTATGTCCAGACATCTCAGGAGCTCGAGGGCACCAGTGGATCCCAAGGGCTGGTCAGTGAAGGCTGCAGTTCTGGGATGAGAGCTGGATTCCTACAAGGGGCTCAGGGCATTGCTTGATCCACATTCCCTGAAGAAGCCCCTTGCAGAAAGTTCTGTTTTCTGCCTCCCCTCAGGGAATTCGGCTGCATCCCAAGCTGGCTCCCTAATAGTTCCAAGATGGACTCTGGAAGCCAAAACACTCAAGGCAGGCAGGCAGGCACAGCCGCCTAAGGTGACCGGCCGAAGATCACATTTTCAGGATGCTTCTCTGCTTTATGTGTTTGCAAAGCAGATATTTGGGGAGGTTGGGCTCAGAATTGCTTCATGGTTGCCAGCCCCATGGGAAATGGTTTGCATTCTTAGCATAGTTGGAGGGCTGTGAAGCAACAGAGAGGATAGCTCTGAGGCCTCTCTGGGACCAAGGACGATGAGCCACCGCCTCGGCATCTTCTCTTCTTGGATGGGTTCCGGGATAGGACATGCTGGACATTCTTTCCAAGAAAGCAGGGTGGTGGGAAGTCTCTAGAGGGGCCATTGTAAGCGTCACTGAATCGCTTATGCAAGCCCAGGACTGAGCATTGCCAAGTGATCCAGGACCCTGCCCAGAGACGGGCACCCTGTGCCCAGCAGGAAGGGGCTTCAAAGATGCAGAGTGTTTACAAGAGCAGCTTTCTCAAGCCTTCTGTAGCTGGGCATTTCAAGTTCTGCTAGTTACATTGCTTTTTTTCCTTTTGATAAAGAATGTGTATCATTTTAAGTCAAAATCAAGCCAGGCATGGTGGTACATGACTAAATCCCAGCAACTTGGAAGGCTGAGACAGGAGGATCACAAGGTCAAGGCCAGCCTCAGCAATTTAGCCAGACCCTGCCTCTAAATAACAAAGGGCCAAAAATGTAGCTGAGGATTGGAAAGCCCCTGGGTTCAATCCCCAGTACCATACACACACACACACACAGACACACACACACACACACACACACACACACACACACACACAGCAACCTAAATCAACAATCAATAAATTGTTGTTAAAAAAATAACCAATTTAAAAAGCAGGAGCCAAGGCATTTTTTCCTCTGCCTCTATGGTAAACCTCAGGATGCAGCAACCTTCCTGGGCCTGCTGAAGAGGAGGGTGGGGTCACACCTGGTGCAGGTTTACCATGGCACACACTGGCCGGTGGCCAAAAGCCACAGCTATTAGAATTCCCTGAAATGAGGAACAGCATTCTTGAGACCACTCCACACAGAGAGCTTCAAAAGGCCTGTTGGACTTTAGTCTGGCCCTGCTCAATGCCAGGAAATGCAGGGAGAGACAATTGCCTCCTGGCTCTGTGGCCAGCTCTCAGGTCCCCTGCCCAGCTGGTGTGTGTAGCTCTGTCCTCAGGAAGCTCAGCCTGAGACCCTCTGGCTGTGATGTGTGATGACCACAGCTAGGCAAGAAGGGGCTTTGCTCCCTCAGAGCTTCAGGAAAGTTCCAGAAGAGAAACACTGACATCTGCACAGAGAAAGCAAAGACTATTTGCCTGAATGTAAAATAGACAAAGAAATCCTCCTGGGAGCCTGAGACCAGGTGTGCGAGTGGGATTTAAGAGAGACCAAGGCCCTGGGGTGGCTGTTGTGGTCCAGGGAGGAATGAGAGGCATGCCACACAAGTGTCGGGGCCAACAGGTGTGTGTGCTGGAGGGCTGACGGGAGACAGCTCCCGGTAACAGGAGTTCTCAGCCCTGGCTGCACATCAGATATCACCTAGAGAGCTTTTGAAAATCCCAGTGCACCCTATCCATGTGCTGCACCCCAGACCAATTCAATGGGGATCCTCAAAATGTGAGGATCTGTTTTTTTTTTTTTTTAAACTTCCCTGGTAATTAAAATATTCAGCCAGGCTTGAGAACCAGTGCTTTGAAGAGTTATCTGATGCATTTCAGGCTCATCAAAATAAGTAGGGCTCCTCCTAAGTGATTCATCAAGTACCTTCTCTCTAGAGGACTCCTCATTTCTCTAGTCTTTCCAATTTCTTGCCATCCTTCAAAAGCCATCTCAACGGGCACTTTCTGATGGAAACCTCTCCAGTTGCCTCAGCTACAATCAGTATGTTCCTCGGGGGTCTCCTGTCACTGAAGACTGGGCTGCTGACCACGCACAGCCATCAGTTGACAGGTATTTTCCTGTCCAGTTGGGCAATCTGCTCCAGTGAAGACAGGTATACTGGTGCGTCTCATGATTTCTTGTAACCTGCTGACCTACATCCTACGTGAGGCTTTGCCCACATTATGTGCTTAGTAAATGTCTTTTGGTTGACTTATGCCCTAGTGCGTTTCACCATTTCAAGCAAACATGATGAGAAAAATCAAAAGCCTATCTGATACGAGTAAGTAGGTTTACTACTGATCAGTGATTATCGTCATGGAGATATACATGGTGGGAATGGGGTTGGACAACAGATGGCTAGAGGTCAAGAAATGCCTCTGAGGCCGGGTGTGGAGGGGCACACCTGTAATCCCAGCGGCTCTGGAGGCTGAGACAGGAGGACAGAGAGTTGAAAGCCAGCCTCAGCAATTTAATGAGGCCCTAAGCAACTCAGTAAGAACCTGTCTCTAGATAAAATACAAATAGGGCTGGGGATGTAGCTCAGTGGTTGAGTGCCCCTGAGTTCAATCCCCAGTACCAAACAAATAAATAGATAAACAAAAGGAATGCCTGTGAGGCTGTCTCTAGGGAAGGTACGTGTCACCCATATAACCCAGCCCTCATGTGATGTCTTTGAAGATGTTCAGTCTCTGCACTGAACATCTTCAAAGACATGGCGGTTCCACACAGTGGTAGGTGATGAGGCTGTTTTCTTTTAAAAGCACTTCAGATATTTACTGCCATCTCCAGAGGAAACTTGAACGTGGCACACCAAACACATACCTGTATATGTCTTCTCTTTCATTTTTCAAAAAGCACAACTCAGGAGTTGCTCCATTGACTGGGTCTTGAGGCGGGAAGAGAAACAGGGTGCTCAGGTCCCTGAAACCAGCTGGGAAGGGTCAGAGAGGCTCAGAACACCCATGGTGTTCAGAATGCAAGTGGTTCTGTGAGTGTGGAGTGTCAGAAGAAAGGATGGGTGGGTAGAAAGGACCTGAGATGAGCCAGGTGCAGTGGTACACGCCTGTCATCCTAACAGGGCAGGGGGATCACGAGTTCAAAGCCAGCCTCAGCAACTTCGAGGCACTAAGCAACTCAGTGAGACCCTGTCTCTAAATAAAATACAAAAAAGGGCTGGGGATGTGGCTCAGTGGTCGAGTGCCCCTGAGTTCAATTCCTGGTACCAAGAAAAAAAAGAAAGGATCTGAAAAAGAGGAGCCAGGCCCAGTATGTGAAGGGCTTTGAATCAATCACAGGCTTAGGAAGTAGATTCTAGAATTTTCTTTCAACTGAAGCCTAAGTCTGAGAAGCTCGTTGATGGGATCACTCTGACAACATACCAAGGACAGAAGGCCAGTCAAGACACCACAGCAAGACCCAGGAGAGATGGCTGGGCAGACAGAAGCTGGGACATGGGAATTGGCACCATCAGGTCCACCTGTATCTCCAAAGCAGATGCTTCTGGTAGCTTCTGGGTCCTGTTTCTGAGGAGGTCTGTTCTTGGGCACTGAAGATGGCCCCACCTACCATACTCAAGACACACTTCCCAAAAGTGCCAGTTACCCTCCTCCAGGCTACTGCGCCTCTGAGCTATCTGTGATGGGAGGAGGCCCCTCAGCTGCTTTTTTACAACAGCGAACATTTTTGCTTCATTTCTAAATCAGGGGGCATTAAGAGTCACCGCCAAATAGAAAACAAGCAAAAGAATCTTTAGACCCAGACAATATAAAGTGTTTTTTTTTGTTTTTTTTTTTTGTTTTTTTTTTTTTTTACTAAACAATTTCAGAAGTCTGAACTGCTTGGGGTTTCCAGGAAACCGAGATAGAGTCAGAAATACAAAGTGAGTTATCAGGGAGGAGTGGGGACAGCTGTGAAGGAAAGAGGTACCAACAGAACGGGAGTCTTCCGGTCCCCAAAGACCTGTCGGTCTCTGCTAGTCTCCAGGGAGCTTGAAGATCTCTGGCTAGCAGACTCCCAGGATAAGTGGAATCGTGGTAGTGGCTGGGCCCTTGTGCCACTATATCAATTAGTTAGTCATCAGCCCAGGGTCACCCAAAGAAGATCATCCACTTGGACGAAAAGCTGAGTGGACCCTGGAGGAGCCAAGAGCTGCAGACGGAGAGCTAGCTGATCACAACCTTTCTGCTGGGCAGTCCTTTGTGGTGGGAGCAAGGCATCTGAGCTAAACATCTGTGTCCATCTTAGAGCCCTTTCTCCCGGGCTCCAGAGTAAGTGGCTCACAGCCCGGTGTACTGAATGTTGTAACCTGCTTCACTTGCCATCACCTTCCTCCTCCCACTTCACCAAGCAGAGGGAGCCCCTCTCTCCAGATCTCTTCTGACCTCTCCCTCCCTCCCTTTCCCAACAGGGACACCCTTCCCTTTGTTTTTTCTCCGCAAAATGCTCTGCCTAAAATACACCTGAGCCAAAACACAACCTGGGCGAGGATCTGTATCTTGAATCACTAAGGAAAAAAATCTTCCCGGAACAAAAGCAGCTCCATACAAGTCACAGACACTACCAAACAGAAAAATGAGCAAAAGACACCAACACACAGTTTATAGAAATAAAAGTGCAGACGACCCTTGGATCCAAAGATGCTCATCTTCACCTGTGGTAAAAGAAATGCAAGGTAAAACTACCATACACCAAGATGCCGTTTTTACCTATCAGATTGGCAAAGATCAAAAGAATGTGAATCATCCCCAGTAATGGTTGGGAAACAAGTTTGGTCAAAGGATGCCGATGGGAATGTGAACTGGTAAAGTTATGTGGAGGACAATTTGGCAACATCAGATGAATTACAAATTCCCACGATCTTCAAAAAGCAGAAGAATGTAGCTGGACAGGGTTTCGCATGCCTGTAATCCCAGGAACTCAGGAGGCACAGGCAGGAGGACTGCAAGTCTGAGGCCAGCCTCAGCAACTTAATGAGAACGTAGGCAACTTAGACCCTGTCTTCTGTTTCAAACTTTAAAAAATAAAAACAATGGTGGTGTGGGGTTGGGATGTGGCTCTGTTTCAATCATCAGTACCAAAAAGAAGAAGAAGAAGAATGTAATAGTTAAGAGCACAGGCTGAAATCAGAATACCTTGGTTTGAATCCCAACTCTGCAAGCCATTTAATTTCTCTGGGACTCCATTTTTCTCATCTGCAAACGGGATAGAAATCATACCTGGCCCTGGGGATTACTGAGAAGATTGAAATGCATTAATGATTATAAAGCACTTACAACAGTTCTCAGCTCTTAGTAAATTCCATGCAAATGTTAAATATCATTATTATTAATTGGCCCAGTAATTTCTACTGCTATGAATTTATCCCACAGATATTCTTACACATGTGCAAAGTGTTTAGTGCTGTTTGCTGAAGCATTTATGTAATTGAGAAAACTGGAAATAATCCAAATGTCCATAAACAGGCTAAACTAATTATGGTGCACATGTATAATGTAATATATTATGCAAATGCAAAAAAATATAAGGAAGAAGTTCTGAATGCTGTACATTTTTTTTAACTTTAACACTGACCCAGTGTGTACAGAATGCTGTTATAAATTTATTTTTGCAATCCTGAGGATAGAGCACTCCTCCTCTGAGTTTCATCCTCAGATCTTTTTCTTTTTTATTTTTGAGACAGGGTCTTGCTAAATTTCCCAGGCTGGCCTTGAGTTTGCAATCTTCCTGCCTCAGCCTCCAGAGTCACTGGAATTACAGGCATGCACCACTGTGCCTGGCCATAAATTTTAAAATAAGAACAAAAATATAAACGCAATGCCAGGCATGGTGGCCCATGCCTGTAATCCCAGCGACTTGGGAGGCTGAGACAGTAGAATCATAGTTTAAAGCCAGCCTCAGCAGAAGCAAGGAACTAAGCAACTCAGTGAGACTCTGTCTCTAAATAAAATACAAAACATAGGGCTGGGGATGTGGCTTGGTGGCTGAATGACCCCGGTACCAAAAAAATATATAAACACACACACACACACACACACACACACACAAGTCCACATTGCTTTTACCCATAATTATGAAATTCAAAAACAAAAGTTTTTAAAAATGTATGTATATATGACACAAACATATTTCGTCACAAAACCTGAGCTGGGCTGACTTAAGCTGATCAGGGCTTTATTTACCCTCCTTGTTGCAGAAATATTAGCGTATTTTATCACAGACTTGTTGGGAGTGATAAAGTGGCATGAACTATTCACACACCCCTGCTACACTCCTTGGATTCCAAAATTCCAAACCTGTCCCTGAAGGTTCCAGATAAGGGACTGTGGGCCTGGAAGACTATTTACCTTTTTTTGCAGGGTGGAGCTATACATAAGAAACTAGCACCAACTTCCTCTAAAGGAACGCATAGCTATGCGACAGGATTGGGAAGGAGAATTTTTACTGTATCTCAATCCAAGAATTTAAAGAGTATTCCAATGTTTTCTTTATCCAAAAAATAAAGACCATTTAAGGTCTCCTTGGCCACTGGGCCCTCTTGAAGCCTGTCACCCTCTCACTGGCCATGGTGCATGGCAAGCTGCCTGGCAACTTGAACCTGGGAAGTAGGGCTCGAGGGTGGGAGCAGGTGGGACTGGAGCCTCATCTCTGAGTCACTGTGCGGCCCTGGGCACGGTGGCGAGGCCTCCTCCCTAGAAAAGTGCAGATAATGAGAATGACTCAGTGACAAGCACTCCGATGGGCTGAGTGGCAGGGAGCCAGGTCCCCCCCATCAACTTCCTCTAGCACAAGCCACCCCTCCAGACACCTCCTGGGCCCACATCTCCCCAGCAGGGACTGGGAATAAGGACATCAGAACCTTGTTATCAAGGACATGCGTGAAGGCCTATCAAGTACCCAGTACAAAAAAATCTATCAGTGCCCAGCAAGACAGGTGGGGTGAGAATTCAGACCCCTGGTACAAAGGAAGGACGCTCAACACCAGCACACAAAAAAAATCAGGTCATTTAAGAGAAACAAACCAGACAGGGGAGGCTTCAGTGTTGATCAGTGGAGGACAGCAAACATTTTTTTTTTTCCTTTTCTTTTTTTAAGAGACGGTCTCACTAAGTTGCCCAGGCTGGTCTTGAACTCATAATCCTCCTACCTCAGCCTCTTGCGTAGCTGGGATTAGAGTTGTACCCACCATGCTGGGCTAGGAAATCAAATTAAATTAAATGTAAATGTATTAAAATGAAGATGCTTTTTTAGATGTTGGCTATGCAGTTTGAATAAAGGAGTCTGGAATTTTAGCGGATATTCATATATACATACACATACCCACACACACACATATACAGACATACACACACATACACACACAGACACACAGATACACACACACCTATGTACACAAACACATGGACACAAACACATACACTTAGTGTTTTTGCTTGTTTGTTTTTGTGATATAGGGGATTGAACTCAGGGGCCTTCTACCACTGAGCTATAACCTCAGCCCTTTTTATTTCATTTTGAGATAGGGTTTTGCTAAGTTGTCTAGGCTGCACTTAAACTTGCAATCCTCCTGTCTCATTCTCTGAAGTCACTGGGATTACAGGCATGTGCCACCGTGCCTAGTTCATGAAGTTCTCAAATACGGTTGCACTCTAATGTATTCGGCCATTCACCTAGGAATGGACATTTGCTTCGATTCCAGTTTTTGGACATCATGAATGACACTGCAATAATCATTATCTTACACAGATACTTGAGGACAGATATGCAGAATAGATTTTTAACAACTGTACTTGTATATATGAAAATTATGTAGGTTATGTAAAATTGTTAATTATATAATAATTTTAATTGAATGATTTTTAGAAGGCTATAAAAATGCACATTTCCATTAACCCTGCATGTTGTATTGACAATTTTTAAGCTGTCCTAACCATTTCACTAAATTCTAGTGATTTTTCATAATTTTGACTCTTTAAGATTTCTCTTCTGATTCTGCATTCTGTACAATCAGAAAAATGAGAAATTATACCCCAATTGATTCAAATGTATGAATTGCCAAGATCATTGTAATGTCATGTATAGCTAAAAAAAAAAAATTCTCTTCTATAAATTTCCAGAATTTCTATTAGCCATTTATCTTTTGCTTGTCAATTTGTAGATGTTCTTTACTCCCCCTTCATCCTCAGATTTATAGAGACATTTTTCAAATCTGGTTTTTTTTTTTATTGTCTTTCTGCTACCTTCTGCAGTCAAATGTTTTTTTTCCTTTTTCTTTCATGGCTTCGGGGTCTCTGGTATTTGTTAAGGCTTCTTCCCACTCCAAGTGTTCATGGTCCAAGAAGGCTGCTAGAATTCTAGCCATCACATCTGCATTGCAGGCAGCAGGATGGAGAAATGAACAAGAACACCCTACCTTCCTTTGAAGGCATCTTTCCAGAAATTTCCACATAATCATTCCATTTACTGGCATAACTTAGTTTTACAGGCATCGTTAGCTGCAATACTGTCACAGCCATGTTAGAGAAAGGCAATCTGCTACACCCACGGTGAGAGCCGAGAACTCCTGCCTGTTGGCATTCAGTCGACAGACTGAACCTGGGAACCTGCCTCTAAGGACAGAAAGAGTCTCTCTTCTGGTCCCACAGGCAGCAGGCTGAAGACAGGGGGCCTATGGAGTCACCGAGAGGCCACCTAGGAGGACCTCAGCTCTGAGGTTTGTGTGGACAAAATTCCAGAGCAGCTGCAGGGTCCGGAGGAGTGGCACCCCTCGGTGTCCTCCCTGGGGACGGGCAGGTTTGTGGCTGGGCGGGGAATAGCTCAGCCGGCTGGCATGCTGGGCTGATGGCTTCTGAGCTGCGGGAAATACCACTAGGCATTTCCAGGCAGATGGGGGCTTCAGGGAATTACTTATGATTCATGCCAGTCTGTGGGTGTGTCTCTGCCAGAGAGAAAAACACAACATTGGAAATACTTTCTAACCAGACTCACCCATTCCTTCACTCAAACACTCACAAGGCCATTTGTCATTTGCTGAGGTCCCAGAGAGGGGCCAAACCCATCGCCCACAGTGTGCTCTGAATGAAGACAAGCACCTGCAGAAGAGGTAGGCCCCTGGGCAGCAGCAGGGCCACCAAGAGGAGACCCAAGAAGATTTGGCTCCAACTAGGAGCAAGAGGCCAGCTTGCTGGGCTGTGGAGCAACAGGGATTCTGAGGACAGGCTTGGACTCTGGTCTGGGACCAGGCTCTACCATGTCCCAAATGATGCTCTTCTCAGAGTCCCTCAGCAAGCATTTGTTTTCTCACGGGCTAAGTGGAAGTGGCATCCCAGGCCTGTCCCCTGACTAGACAGTGCCCAGGGCACCGACCTGCATGGTCCTTCAATCTTGGGTCTGAACGTCCATGACCAGCTTTGTCCCACAGGTCAGCACACTCACCTACAGTTCTTTTCTTTTTCTTAACATATCTTTAAGAAGTTACAGGTTAAAACTGTTAAAATAATCAGGAAACACAGAGAAACAGAAACAAAAAGGCAATAAAATAATCATTCATTGCAGAGGAAAGAGCTGTTCATAACAAGACATGTGCTCTTAATGGATTCCAGTATCTACACAGATTTCTAATAGAACCACTCTTGTTTCACTCGATTATATACCATGAATTAGTTCCTTTCTTTCTTTTCTTTCCTTCCTTCCTTCCTTCCTTCTTTCCTTTCTTCCTGTCTTTCTTTCTTTCTTCGCTTTCTGTTGTACTGGGGATTGAGATCAAGGGCATTTTACCACTGAATTACATAGCCAGTCCTTCTTTATCTTTTTTTTTTTTTCTTTTGAGATAGGGTATTGCCAGATTGCCAAAGCTGGCTTTGAACCTGCAATTCTCCTGCCTCAGCCTCCCGAGTCACTGAGATTATAGGAGAGTGCCACCGGGCCCAGCTACGCTATATGCCATGTGCTTCTATGTTAGTAAGCGAATGTCTATAACTTAAACTTTAAAGCTTGCATGATATTGTATTGATGCTGTATTTCATCCTGACACAGGATCAGTATTATTGATTCTCTTTTTTTTTTTTTTTTTTTTTGATTCTCTTTCCCTTTAGGTCCCAACACAGCCCAGCACAGGCTTGCTGATGATCCCATCCTTACTTAAAATTTTGTTCATGGAGTTGTTTGGTACTTCTACTTTTGTTTCCTTCTCCATCATCCCAGAATCCTGCATCACGTGGGTATTCCAGACTCCATGCCACATATTGTTGGGATCCTTAGGTGGCTTCTGGTCTTTCCCATTGATTGGTCTCTGTATTTCCAGCGCCTTAGAACCATGCCTGGCACCTGGTAGGCATTTCATACCGACTGATCGAATGAGAGAATGAATGAATGCATTGGTGAAGCAAAGAAATATTATAATGATCATTTTGTGCCTAAATCGTTGTACATGCCCTGGGAAGAAGGAACCATGTTAGGGGACAAGGAAGAGAATCAGAAGCCACCATGGACAGCTGAGCACACCTCCATGGGTCCAGAAGAGGTAGCAGCCTGAGTCTGGTGTGGGTGTGATGGAGACAGGTCCCAGGTGGGCTGGGGATGTCCTTTCAGTTTGTGGACTGCCAAGGCCCACCTAGAACTCTCATTGAATGTCCCCAACATGGTGAAGCCCTCACTATTATACTGGGCCCAGACAGTTGGAACCCAAACACTGCCACATCCCCACCATGGGACTGGAGTACACTCTTGCAGATGCTCACACGTCCAGGCAGGAGGGCCTCCCCCACCCGGCTGACTCAGGAGCTCACTTGGAGTCTGGGCTCAGGCCTGCTGGCCAGACCACTTCTCCTGGGCACCATGACGCCGAGCTCCCAGGGTGGCGCTGCTTCTCCACAGCAGTGGCAACTGGGGATTTTCCCAACCCCAACTCTCGTGTGGAATGTTAAAACAACAAAGCCAGGCTCCAAGAGAGGAAATTCTAAGAACATGAACTAAGTCAGGAGAGCAGAGGTGGGTGTTTATTTTCCATCCACGTCTGGTCCGCTGCTCCCTCCCCGACTGCTCAGGCTGGGGGAGGGGTCCGGATTCAGATGTCAGCCCCACAAAGCCAAAGGAAGCCCATCTTCCTGTGTTTGCCAAGGAACAATGCTGGAGAGGCCATTCCAAGGCCTGCACTTTTTCCTCTGTCCACAAGAATTGGGGCCCCTGTGCATTCCTGGGAGGGGAGCCCCCCCACACACAAGAAATTTCTGGATATAAATATTCTTTTTCCATCCCTCAGTGACATTTGGGACGCACAGAGGTTGTGTGGCCCCCTGTGCTCAGATCCACACGGACCTGTGCCAGGTGAGGATGGAACAGTGGACTTGGAGCCCTGGCCCCATCTTGCAGTCTGGGCTCACCTGCCTCTCAGCCATTAACTCCAGTGCGGCTCCTGCTCCCTGAGTGCTCGGCCTTGATGCTGTGCACCTCATGCATCCTGCACTAAGTCTCTGGGCCATCCCCCCCCCCCCCCCCCCGGCAGAGCACCTCCAAGTGAGGTCCTTCTCTGCTCCAAACCCTCTTGCCCTGCAGCCCCAGGTGCCCTGGCCGTATTCCAGAGCCTGTACAATGGCTACAACGGCGCCAGGTTCATCTCTTGCATGCTACCACCCCCAAACCACGGAAGGACAAAAAGTTGGAATTTCCTGACCACATCTGGTACATCAGCCAGGTACTGCCCCCCCAGTGATGAAGGACCGGCCCTTTTCAGTGGCAGAAACTGCTACCTTGAGGAGGAACAGAAGTCAGTTAATCGAGGAAGGCGTTGAAAGTCCAGACAATGTTTACTGAGCACTTATTAGGTGCTAGGCACCATGCCAGATGCTTTGTGGGCCTTCTCTGGGTTCCCAAATCAGAATGCTGAATCCTCTGTACCCTCCTCACAGGCCATGACTGCCTCCTGCAGAGTGGGAGCTCCATAAACCAATCATCATAAGTTGACTGAGGTGGACTCTTGGATCTTTCTGTAACCCAGATGGGTCTTTGGCAGGCCCCTGCTCTGCTTGGGGGGCCACTCAGACCACATGCTCTCCTCCACACCCAAGGTTCCCTCTGTCTGAGCACTCTTTTAACTCCTATTGGTTTTTCGGGCCACTTTGCAGCTTCTCCCAGGAAGCCCTCCTGGATTTCTGCACCCAATCAGAATTATTCCTTTGTGTTCCCTAACACCCTGGGGTGCTTCAAAGACTCTCCCTAGAATAAGAATGTTGATCCTTCTGTGTCTCAGGAACTGGCAGATAGCCCGAGACTGGGTAAATATTTGTTGGATGAATTCAATGTATATTCTCGGGTATTCAGCCACTCCCAGGCCGGTCAGAGAGCAACTGAACCCAAACAGGATGGGCCCTTCTTCTCCTAGGCTTTGCCATAAACAATATGCCCCAAGATAGGCAAGTCTGGGGATCTGAACCCTGTGCCTTTGAGGTTCCCCAAGAAGGGCAAATCCTATTGCCATGTCCAGCTCCTGGCCGGCTTTCTCAGCGTCTACTTTGAATGTCCCCCCTTTTCTAAACTACAACCGATCTCAAAGTACCCCAATCCTTTTGTTGAGTCCCTGCAGGACCAACACCCTTGAGCACCTAATAAGTGCTGCAAGGTCCCTGGGGGTGGCAGACCAGGGTCCCCCCTGAGCCGCTCTCTGGCATTCTGAGACAGGAGAGGCGCTAGTACGTTCCGGGCGCACAGCGAACACCCTGTTCACATTCCTGCGATGGCCGGAATGCAGGCCGGGGACAAGCCAAAGGCCGCATTCCTCCGGCAGCCGCCAGCGCGCAGCCGGCTCCCGCCCCGCCCGCCCGGTGTCCAGGACGCGGGGCCGCAGCCCTCGCGGGCGCCCCCTGGCGGCGCCTCTGGCCCTTGGCTTCGGGGTCACTTCCTCGCGCTGCGCACCTCTCCCCTCCTCGCGTTTGGATCCAAGAATCTTCTCTCTCCTTCTGCCCGGGAAAGCGTCCAGCTTCCGGCCACTGTGGCTTCCATCTCTTCAGCTCCATTCTCCGTCGATTTTAGTTTTGGGGTTTGGCTCCCCAGTTGAATCGGGTAACTTTCAGTGGCTCCCCAGAGCCCTGATGACAAATTCCTGGCTCCAGGGTGGCTTTCCCGCCGTCCCATCCTGCGTGCAGACAGCTGACTTTCTCTAACGCTGGGACACCCCCGACCGTCCAGGCCTGCTCTCATGGGGCAGTCGCCCACCCTTGCTGTCACCCCCTTCCCGCAGCAGGTGCAATCAGGACCAGAGGGGGGCGGCAGGTCTCACTCTGGCCAAGTCCTCCAGTGTCCACAGAGTGATTTTCCCCTAGGCTCCATGGAGGGCTAGGGGAAGGAAACGTGGCCGGTCCTTCCCTTCTGGGGCCCTGGCTTGAAAACTGAGAAAATGGGCCCAGGTTAGATCCCACGGGTGTCTATTGGCCTGCACACGAGGCCACACTGGAATAGAGTCCAATGGTGAAGACCTCTATTGGAGAGAGTTGAGGCCCCTAAGAAGCCCAAAGCCACTGGGCTAAGGGTTCCAGGATGCTATAGAAACCACTGGATCACCCCAACACCAACGAGTGAGCAAGTGATTATTTTTACCTAAAACCAGGACTAGGGCAGTGCCATCTTGTAGGAACTTGAGGGAAGGGAGTTTGTATTGCTCTGGGCTTGGGAGGACTTGCCCACAGTCTTGGTCAGCATGAGCACTGGACAGTGCCCCGCAAAGCTGGGCCTCCTCCCACCCATCCTCCCAGCTTGTTGGTTGGGCATCTGTCTTTGTGAGAAAGGAGCTACCGTCCATTACTATTTGCATAGGGAAATGTGCATGGTTATCAGCCCACAGACCTGTTGAGGACTCACCCTGTGGACAAAGTGACACCTGGGAACCCAGTAATGAAGAAAGACTTGCCTAGAACTGGCATTGCTCACTCACTAGGGGTGGGGGAGGGGGATTGTTGCAGGGAAAGAAGGGAAAGCAGAGGACAAATTCTCAGTAGCCAACACTGGCTTACCTCACTCGGTTGGTTTCTCAGCCTCTAAAAGCAGGGGGGCAGGGGGAAGTGCCCCTTCCCAGCTGGCATGAATGTTGCCCTTAAGGCTTGGGGGTAGACCCAGGGGTGACAAGGTGGCAAGTGGCCATGCAGCCCTGGCTTTAGGTCCGCCTCTTACCTGTGACACAGAAAGGGAACATTCTGGAGGTTTCATACCACCTTGGCATGTGGAGATGAAGTCTAGAGAGAGGCTCCTCCCTTGTGCAGAATGGGAAAATACGCCATGAAGTACAGGTGGGCCCTGAAAAGTCCTACGGGGTGGGGGTTCCCCAGTGAGCAGGGCAGAGCAGCATACCAGGGAAGGCTGAGGCCCACCTTGACCCACTTCTCATTTTCCTCCTGTTCTCCATTATAGCACCCACACACCCATGGGCAGATCCAAACCAAACAAAACCCACCTGATTTTAAGGCCCTCTGTGAGAATCAGAACCAAAGTCCCTCAGGGTCACAGTTCTAGCACCTGGCACCTGAGCAGTGTCAGCAACAATCTCCTCAAGACCCAATGGTTCAGGTCCCTGGCCCCAAACAAACTCTTAAGAGTTGTTAAGACAGGAATACTGAGCTACTGGCCAGGCACACACAGCGCGACCTCTGTGCCTTTTGTTTGTGTGTGTGTGTGTGTGTGTGTGTGTGTGTATGTGTGTGGTACTGGGGATTGAACCCAGGGATGCTCTACCATTGAACTATACCCCCACCCCTTTTTATTTTTATTTTCAGAAGAGTCTCACTAAGTTGCTGAGGCTGGCCTCGAACATGCAATCCTCCTGCCTCAGCCTCCCAAATCATTGGGGTTACAGATGCGTGCCACTGCGTACGGCTTCCGAACTTTTTTGATCTGTTCCTTGGCCTCCAGATATGTGATTATTTGAGTCTCTGATATGCCATGGACATATACTTCTGTCACTAACTACTACTAATACGCAGTGATTTTTGACATTATGGTGAGCCTTGTCATCAATGACAGTAGATATAATTTCAAGCCATTTGACAGGTTTGGCTTTGGGAGATGTGCCTTGTCAGATCTGTTGAGACTGTCATTGGTTCATGTTGTAAGGCAGTGAGAGTTGAGACAAGCACAGAAGTGACAGCTCTGACATCTTCCCTGCTCTGTGTGTGCAGGTAATGAGAATATGGCCTTCAGATCTTGGCTTGGAAGGGTAGGAGTGTTTCGAGCTTCTCATCCATACTGCAAGGATTATTTTAATTAAATGGTGTAACACACACCATAAATCCAGACCACCAGGAGCACCTGAGCTGTGCACTGATCCCTGAGGCTTCTTCCAACTCTCCATGTTGCCTTTGCTGACCCAGGACCGTTTGTCAAGGGAGCCAGCACCAACCTGGATGTCAAAGATTAGTGAAGCCATATCCTTACTTTTTTTTTTTTTTTTTTAAAGAGAGAGAGAGAGAGAGAGAGAGAGAGAGAGAGAGAGAGAGAGAGAGTTTTTAATATTTATTTTTTTTTTAGTTCTCGACGGACATAACATCTTTGTTGGTATGTGGTGCTGAGGATTGAACCCTGGCCGCACGCATGCCAGATGAGCGTGCTACCGCCTGAGCCATATTCCCAGCCCCCATATCCTTACTTTATATTAAAATTATAAATATATAAATAATCATTCTAGAAAGTTCTTCCTGCTCCCCTAAGGGATCACTTTACATACCCTAACTTAGAGACCACTGACCTAACTGGGATTCTCTTGAGGTAGGACAGAAGAAATAATAGAAGAATAAGGAAATAAGATTTTATTGACTTTTTTAGTTGTAGATGGACACAATACCTACCAATTGAATAGATACTCGTTGCTTTATTTTCAAAGATGTCCCTCTTTTGAGAGTGCTCTCATTCTCCCTTGAATGTGTCACCTACTTCATTAAATAAGCCTCTGTCCAGGTCTGACTGGTGTGTGCCAATAACCCTGACCTTTCTGAGACCCCTCTTCTCCCCGGGACACTCCTACCCTAGGAACTCAGGGCTCTGAAAACCACACTTCCCCTCTCAGGAAGGAAGATCAGCAGTTAGCAGTGTCCCGGAAACCAGGTAAACAGGCACCTGTCACTCAGAGAAATTCTGTCCTGAAACCAGGTGCCGGTAGCTTGTCTATAATGCCAACCACTCTGGAGGCAGAGGTGGGAGGTTCCTAAGTTGAAGACCAGCCTGGGCAACTCAGGGAGACCTTGTCTCCATATAAAATTAAGAAGGGCTGAGGTTGTAGCTTAGTGGTGGAGTGCCCCTGGGCTCTGTTCCCAACCCCCACCCCACCCACCCCCAAACTCCACATTCTTCAAGGTCTATGTTAGGAAAGGGAGGAAGGGAGGGAAGGAGAAAGAAGGAAGGAAAGAAAGAAGGGAGAGAGAGAAAGAAGGAAGGAGGAAGGGAGAGAGAGAAAGGGAGGTCAGAGGAGGAGGGAGGGAGCCACTCTGTGCTGGAATCTCAAGTCCCAATTCACTCTTCCACTTGGGCATCTTCGTCTGCCAAGGGCCTCCCCACACTCTTGTGTGGGGTTGCGGGAGACGCGGGGGGAAGGTAGCGCTGAGGAAAGTGGGGTGGGGTACCCCTGAGTCTGAATCTGCGGGACTCCCGGGGTTCACGGGGCCAAGGGAGGACTGCGTTCCTGAGGTCAGCGGGGAGCGCCGCGGGACCGCGCCCCAGCACGGAGAACTGGCGCCCCCTGGTGGCCCTGACTCGCCATGCTGGGAACCCCAGCTCCTTCCAATTTACTGAATGTTTTAAGAAACCCTGGTTTTGATTCTGAGTATATTGGTGTGGTTGTTTGCATACAGGTGTGTAAGAACGACCTGGGCTCCTGTTTGAGCTCATCTGTGTGACCCCAGGCCAATTGACTTCTCTGAGTCTCATTTCTCAGCATTACAATGAGATAACTAGTCCTACTTTTTAGGGTTGGTGCTAGGGGTAAGGGAGACCAAATAAACAGCAGGAAGGCCTTTCATTAGGACGTCGGTTAGGATTGATGTCCATGCCTCTAGACATCTGAAGCACCTGGAAAACGTCACCATGCATAGGCCTGGAGGGAGGGTGGAGGAGATGGGCAGGTACTTTTGTGTCCCTTGCCAACACATGGATGAGCAGTGGCTGTGTTCTGTCTGGTGTGAGCTTGTGTGTATGTACGTGTGCAGCATGTTTGTGTGTCCACAAGCACACACACAGTAGAAACCACAAGATCTCCAGAAAGTGCTTAGTACACATCCAAGAGGGGAAGAACCAGCTAGACATGGCAACCCACACTCATAATCCCAGCAACTCAGGAGGCTGAGGCAGGAGGATCACAAATTCAAGGACTGCCTCAACAAATTAGAGAGACCCTTAGCAACTTAGGGAGACTGTGTCTCAAAATAGATAGATAGAAAAGATTGGGGGTGTAGCTCAGTGGTAAAATGCACCTGGATACAACCCTCAATAGAAAAAAAGACTGGGTTGGGGGAGAGGATGGGAAGCTATGGCAACAGGGAATCCATTATTGTGCCTTGTTGCTTATCCTGTGTGAGTCCCTGGATTCAATCTCCAGTAATACAGGGAGGAAGCATGGAGGGAGGGAAGAGGGAGAAAAAGATAGGACCCTACAGAGTTGACCCTGAGAAAGCATAGGAGCTTATTAACTCTCATCACAATTACTTATTGATGACCTACTATGTGCTATACAGGGTTAACAAAACTGAACAAGCACCTATCACAAGACTTTCAAATAGAGGTAAATGCTAAACAACAGAGCTGGTTTTGACCCAGTGGGGGTGGGGTCTAGTCTAGGCTGGTGGTCTGTAGACTGATCATTGTTCTCCCTAAAGCCACCAGGACAGCCAGGTCCAGGAGGAGCAAGGATTTCTCTACTCAGATGGCCTGCCAGAGGAACGTCACCATCCAGCTCATTGGAATATGTTGGACCTGTATGGCCCAGATGAAGGCAGGACAAGGGGAGACCTGAGCTCTCTGTGGTCACCCCTGCCCACCACGGGGACTTCCTTCAACTCAGATGCACTTCTCTAGAAAGCTGTTAAACTCTGAGTGTGTTCCCAGCTTTCCCCTTGCCACCTTTAGGCAGAGATGTAACTTGGTGATGGAGAAAGAAGTCAGCACGGAGCCCAGAAGAAGAACACAGGACTTGTCCTAGTAGAGCCCCTGTGAGACCTTTGGTTCTTTCATTATCTGGAGGAATTTAAATATTTGCCCAAATGAACATCAGGGTCAGAAGGCATGGTCCATATGTGACTGTGCTCCCCACTCAACACTAAATTACAGACCTCTGGTGTGTGGATACCTGTCCTCACAGCCTTGAGAAGCACCCTGAGCTCATGGAACTTCCTACTTATATCACATACTGAACATCTATTATGTGCTAGGCAGGGTTAGCAAAATTAGTGTTAGGGAAGGATGGGCACTGAGGTCAGAGCACCTGCCCAGGTGGAAGCTTCCCCTTTTCATGACTCCCTTCTCCCCTAGGACTCCTTTTCTTCCCACCCAGCACACTCCATTCTTCCACTTAGAGGCAGGGAAGGCCTACTTGTGACCTGCTTCTGTTTCCACCCAACACAAACCATCAAGGCTCCCTCTCCCTAGCGCTGCCATTCAAGATGAAGGCAAAATGGTTGCTGCTTCAATGTTTCTGCTTTGTTTTCCTCCACCTTTTTTTTTTTTCTTATTGGTGCATTATAGTCGTACATACTATATGTTTCTGCTTTCTTGCTAGCTTGGAAAACAGCAGTGCAGCATATAATATTACAACTTTTCTAGAAAGGTCCAATATAGCTGTCCTTCCTGGGAGGGGTCTGGGGTAGGGACCAGTCATCACAAAAACATCATTTCTATGAAGACATTCTGAAATCGAACAACTGATTGATTCCAAAGGCTCTAGCTACCTGATGGCACCAGATCTCTTTTTTGACTCTTTCCTGGCACTACAAGACGGAGACAAACAAAGCAAGAGCAAATCCTGGACAAGGGCTCTTCCAAATTAAAAAGATATTTTCAATTCCTTTTGGACAGTTTAGATTTTAGTAAAGGTAGATACAAAACAAGACAAACAAACAAATAAATAAACAAAAAAGTTAAACAATTACAAACTCCAGGAAAAATAAAAGGCAACTAAATATAATGAACTCTGTCTCATCCATGAATTACACCCACATGTTTTCCTGAAAAAGTGAATAATAGTTTAGCAAAATGCTGGGACATAACTATCTCAACAGAACGGAGAAAATAGCAGTGGGGACATGGAAGTAGTATTAGTATTGAATCTTCATCTTACAGGACAGGAGGTCAAAGGTTAACATCTAAGTTTGAGAAATATGGAAATAAATACATAAGTAGTTAGTTTAAAAAAATTTAAGGAAGGGAATTGGGAGTAAGAAATTGGGGGTCATTGCAGTTTTTACCATCAACCATGTGATCTGCATTTTTCACCCTTATGCACTACTTTGATTTTTTAAAATAATGATTTAGAATTTTTTAAAAGCAAACTAAATGGGAGGAAATATAGAAAAGCATCTCCTTTAAAGCAGGGTGAAAAGATCAACAAATGGGAAATAGAGGATAAAAATAAAATGACACATGGACAAATTCAGATGTCTGAATCAAGGAAAGAGGCCAAGAAGATAGAAGGGAGGAGACATGAGAAAGTAGCCAAAGGCCTTTTCCAGAGGCAAAGACAGATTATCAGAGAAAAGATCCAAGAGGGCAAGAATATGAGCGGGGAAGTCAGGAAAAGGAAACACTGGTGGGTAATAAACAGAGGAAACGATACGAAGCCATATATACAGCTAAAGAAATACACATCAAAACACCAAAGTTTGGGAGACAGGGTGTTGCAGTGCATGCTGAGCATGTGCAAGGTCTTGAGTTTAATCCCCCAAACCAAAAACAAACAAGAAACCCCAGAGTTTTTACCTATCCAGGTTGGCAAAATCTTGATAATACCCAGTATTAACAAATGAGTGAGAAATCAGACACTGATAATCATTGTGTTGAGAATGCAATGGTACAACTTTTTTGCAGGGCAAATTGGCAAAAAAAAAAAAAGAAAAGAAAAGAAAAAAGGAAATCAATCAATCAAAATTTAATGTCTTGGGGCTGGGGCTGTAGCTCAGCGGCAGAGTACTTGCCTAGCATGTGTGCGACACTGGCTCGATTCTGAGCACTACATAAAAAATAAATTGATAAGCAATTAATAAACAAAGATATTGTGTGTCCCTCTACAACTAAAAAAATACTTAAAAAAATTAATATCTTTAGTCTTTATTCCAGCACAGTTCATACTAGGAATTTTGGGGGGAGTGGGTACTAGGGATTGAACTCAGCAGTGCTCAACTACTGATCCACATCTCCAGCTCTATTTTGTATTTTATTTAGAGACAGGATCTCATTGAGTAGCTTAGTGCCTCGCTGAGCTAAGGCTGTCTTTAAACTTGTGATCCTCCTACCTCAGCCTCCGGTGCCTCTGGGATTACAGGTGTGTGCCACCGCACCCAGCTCCATACTAGGATCTTATTTCTCACATAAATTCTTTAATGTTGATCGAGGCACAGTGGCATGCATCTGTGATTCCAGGGACTCAGGAGGCTGAGACAGGAGGATTGCAAAGTCAGCCTAAGCAACTTAGTGAGATCCTGTCTCAAAGTAAAAAATTAAAAGGATGGGGATGTGGCTTAGTGCTTAAGAACCCCTGGGTTCAATCCCTAGCACCAAAAAAAAAAAAAAAAAAAAAGCAATATTTTTCACCTTTTGGAGGAAAGTTAAGTTGAATCTAGAGTTGTATAGCCAGCCAAATTAGTACCCAAAGTGAACACCGAATAAAGACATGTTCTGAAATTCAATGAATCAGAAAATTTGCTACTCATGCCCTGCATATGAAGAAATTACTCAAGATGTCTTGCTGCCCAGCACCATGGCACATGCCTGTGATCCCAATGACTCAGGAGGCTGAGGCAAGAGAATCACAAGTTCAGGGTCAGTCTCTGTAACTTAGCAAGATCCTGTCTCACAACAAAATAAAATAAAAAAGAATGGGGATGTAACTCAGCGATAGTGCCCCTGGGTTCAGTCCTCAGCACCATACACACACACACACACACACACACACACAGAGACAGACACACACACACACACACAGTCTTGCTAATACAAATTCTAAAAAGAACAAGTGAGATTAAAATTTAAGAAGAAGGAAGAAGAAGAAGAAGGAAGTTGAGCCCGAGAAGAAATAGAAACATGGGGGAAGAGGGCTGAAACTGACGGAGGAGAAGGAGTCTACAGAGGAGAGGCCAAGAGTTCCCCAGAGAGAAGGGGGAGCTTGGGCTGGGATTGTGGCTCAGCAGTGGAGTGCTTGCCTAGCATGGTCGGGACCCTGGTTCATTCCTCAGCACCACATAAAAATAAAGGCATTGTGTTGTGTCCATCTACACCTAAAAAATAAATATTAAAAAAAAATCCCTTTAAAAAAAAAGGGTGAGCTTGATGAGGGAGCAGCAGAGTTCTTGGTATATGTGATGGAAAAGAAGTTTTGCATGTGCCAGTCAGAGACATTGCCAGAGGTTCAAGGAGAATGCAGACCATTTCAAGACTGAGAGATGCATTTAGGGTGTTTTAAAGGAAACCCCGCTGTGAGGGGTGGGTATGGGGAGGTAGGCAGGCATGACACCAGGTCTGCTGATCTCAGGTCAGTTTCTGGCAATCTCCAGATGTTCTCAGGCTGACTCATCTTCTAATCAATGGATAGTGCTGGAAAGTTCCTTAAATCATAGGTTTCTGAAAATATTATCTCTCTTTTTACTTAATCCATTTATTGGAGGGGAGTTAACTAATAGTGCACAGGCGGATTTACAGATTTCCTAGGAATTTGGGAGTAACAGGCTTGGAAGAGAGATTAGTTTAGGGAATAGCAAACCTGGAAAGGCATGTGGAACTTCTATGGATTCAGACTATTTTCTTGTCCTTCCTTTATGTCTCCTTTCCTATGTCTCTATTTCTTATTTCTTCTATCCTACCTCAATATTAGTTTGGATGGTGAACTTGGGACATTCCTCCTTAACCCACAGATGGTTAATAATCTAAAATCAATTTTTTCTTAAAAGCTCCAGTCCCACTACTTGATTTTGCTGCAAATTATATTTATATGATATCATATAAATATTGTAGATTATAATAAAGCCATATATATTCTTAATATCTTAGAATCAATCTGTATACAAAACAGGTAACAAAACCAATAGAATATAACATCAATATTATAAATCTTAACAGAGTAAAGAGGAAATTACTGCTGATATTTCTCTAAATTCTTTTAGCTGCAATTAGTACAGTTTATCTAAAACCAGGCCTGGTTGCTTAGACTTTAGGGGTCTATGAAATGCAAACTGGGGAAGTGCCCCAGCCAGGTTAAGTGGCCCAGGGCAACAGAGAAGCTGCCTCCAGCTGCTCCTTAGAGCTGATTGACTTTATCTCTTGAAATTAACCACAGTGGGAATATCTATACCTCAGATACTAGCAAATGCTCTACATCAGGTTTCTTTTCCTCCCAGAGAGCGGGTTGTTAAATATTTACCAGCATACCCTTGGGAAAGTCCAACTTCTCTGGTCAGAAGAATCATAAAAGGATGAAGAAGATAAAAGCAGGTAAAAACCCTTAGGGCTAGATAAGTTCTAGGGAAGACAGTGATATCTCTGGAAGCTGAAATCCTCTTACCTGCAAGACAAGTACCAGCCCTTGGGCTGTAGTTTGCTGACCTCTGACCTAAGACAAATTCCACAGGAGCGCTTTTCAGACACAGCAGAAAATCATTCAGTGACCACAGCCAGGGGCCGCTGGACAGCTAGATATTTGAGACAGAGATCCTTTTCCTGACTCCCTTTGGCCTTTAAGTGACTTGCAGGGGGTCCAGAGGTTTCCATGTTCCAATTGAGGGAACACAGAGGTGCTATCTCAGATAGAATTAGGTTTGGCTTTAGAGTAGCCTAAAAACACACAATTTAACAGGGGCTCAGAACACACAGATTTATTCCCTCGTGTGAAAGCCTAAGGAGTGGCCATCCAGAGCTGGTCAGGAGGCAGACCTGTGTCTCTGGCCACCTCTCTTGCATATGCATAGTGTTTGCAATACCCCAGAAACACAGAGTTTCCGTGGGCCCATGATGTGCAGGGTTTCAGCAAGATCTTGTAGTTGCTTTGAATTTTCCAAAAGAGTCTATGAAAAGCGGCCACAGGAGGGAGTTCAACTCCAAACAGACTGAGTACTCAACCGGAAGAACCAAAGGCAAGCCAAGCTTCCCCACTGCATAATAGGGTGGGACTGCTCAGGAGGATCCTAATCTTCCCAGATCTGAATGGGGGGTGCACACTTGCAAGCCTGATAGCCTTACATGGCAAGCATTATCTGTCTGAAATATACTTCTCTGTTTCTTCTCCCTCCATCCATCCCCTAGTCTTATAACCTTTGGTTTCCTGGCTGACTTCTCAACAGTCCACACTCAGTTCAGGCTCCACCTTCCCCAGAAAGACTTCCTGACACCCCTACTCTCACTGTCCTTCCTGAGGGTGCTCAGTGCCACCTGCACATAACCAGCTTCACAGGAACACTTGGAGTGACAGCAGGCATTACACTGGCTATAAGATCCACAGGACTGGATTTGAGGCCACCATGCTGCTTACCCTTGAGCCTGTCACTACATATAATACCACACCTACCTACCTTATAGGATAATTTTAAATTTAGTTTGGTTTGTTGTTTTGGTTTGGTTTGGTTTTTTGGTACCAGGGATTGAATCCAGGGGCACTTAACCACTGAGTTACATCCCCAGGCTTTTAATTTTTTTTTATTTTTTTATTTTGAGACAGGATCTTGACATGTTGCACGGGGTGGCTTTACAGTCATACTTTTAATTTTTTTTTTTTTTGGAGGGTGGTGGGAGGTGCTAGGATTGAACCCAGGACCTTTTACCACTGAGCTGTATCCCAGCGCTTCACTAAGTTGCTGAGGCTAGCTTTGAACTTGTGATCCTAATGCCTCAGCCTCCTGAGTTGCTGGGATTATGGGAGTTCTCCATCATGCCCGGCTATATATTCATTCTTTTGAACAGCTGCCTGGTGTCCCTCATATGGGTGTATCCTAACTGATTTAGCCAAACTATTAGATGCACCCATAGTAGACACATTTGGGTATTTTTTTTTTTTATTGGATACAAGTAAGCTTATTTTGTTCCATTTTTATATAGTTATAACTTTTTAATTCATAAAGCAATCCACCATTATAATAATCTTAAATAATCAATCAAATCATCCTGGGCACTATTACTATTGGAATATTTTAGAAGTAAATTTATTTATTTATTTATTTATCTATTTATCTATTTATCTATTTATCTATCTATCTATTTATTTATTTATTTATTTATTTATTTATTTTGGTACAGGGGATTGAATCCAGGGGTACTTAATCACTGAGCCACATCCTTAGACCTTTTTATTTTTTATTTTGAGACAGAGTCTTGCTAAATTGCTTAGGGCCTTGCCAAGTTGCTGAGGCTGGCTTTGAACTCACAGTCCTTCTGCTCAGCCTCCTGAGCCACTGGGATTATAGGTGTTCACCACCACACCTGGATTATTCATTTTTACTTATTTATTTATTTAGCTGGGCTAGGGATTGAACCCAGGGCCTTGTGATGCCAGGCAAGTGCTCTATTTTTTTTCAGCCAACAAGAAATTGTTTATATTTGGTTTTTTTCCCCTTCTATTTCTATTTCTTTTTTTTTAATTTCAAAATCAATTTTATTGTAGCCAAAACAGTAGAATTAACTGTACATAATAAACTATTTCATATATACACATTGTAAGTTATAGGAAATAAAGTTGATTTTGGTAGATAGTGTTAAACAACATTAAAATTGTATACATTAGTAACATAACTCAACATCAAGAAATTGTTTATATTTGTCATGTGCAATTTAAAAAATATATATACAAGGTAGAATGGCTAAATCAAGCAGATTAACATATGAATTACCTCACATATTCATTATTTTCTGTGGTGTGAATACCTAAAATCTACTGTCTCAGTAATTTTCAAGAAAACATTACATTGTTATTACCAATGGTTACCATGTTATAAAAGGTCTCTTGAACTTATTCCTCCTATTTTTTATTTTAATTATTATTATTTTTTTAATTTTTAATTTTTATTGGTTGTTCACAACATTACAAAGCTCTTGACATATCATATTTCATACATTAGATTGAAGTGGGTTATGAACTCCCAATTTTACCCCAAATGCAGATTGCAGAATCACGTCGGTTATACATCCACAATTTTACATAATGCCCTAATAGTAACTGTTGTATTCTGCTACCTTTCCTATCCCCTACTATCCCCCCTCCCCTCCCCTCCCTTCTTCTCTCTCTACCCCATCTACTGTAATTCATTACTCTCCTTGTTTATTTTCCCATTCCCCTCACAACCTCTTATATGTAATTTTGTATAGCAATGAGGGTCTCCCTTCATTTCCATGCAATTTCCCTTTTCTCTCCCTTTCCCTCCCATCTCATGACTCTGTTAAATGTTAGTCTTTTCTTCCTGCTCTTCCTCCTTGCTCTGTTCATAGTTGCTCTCATTATATCAAAGAAGACATTTGGTATTTGTTTTGTAGGGATTGACTAGCTTCACTAAGCATAATCTGCTCTAGTGCCATCCATTTCCCTGCAAATTCTATGATTTTGTCATTTTTTATTGCTGCATAGTACTCCATTGTGTATAGATGCCACATTTTTTTATCCATTCATCTATTGTTATTTTAATTATTATTATTATTATTATTTATTTATTTATTATTATTATTTTTGCAGTACTAGGGATTTAACCCAGGGACCTTCAACCACTTAGCCAAGTCCCCAACCCTTTTTATTTTTTTTATTCCAAGACAGGGTCTCACTAAGTTGCTCAGGCTGGCCTCAAACATGATTCTCCTGCCTCAGGCTCCCAAATTGATAGGATTACAGGCCTGTGCCACAGCGTCCAGCTTATGCTTCCTATTTGACTGAAAATTTGTATCCTTTGGTTAACACATCCCAAACCCTGCTTCCCAAGCTGCTGGTAACCACCATTCTACTTCTAAAAATCAACATTTTTAGATTCTACGTATAAGTGAAACTGCAGTGTCCATCTTTTTCACTTAATGTCTTCCAGCTTCATTCGTGTTATTGCAAATAACAGGATTTCCTTCTTTCTAAAGGATGAATAACATTCCATTGGGTATATATACCACATGTTTTGATCCATTCACCCATTGATAGACACAGGCTGATTCCTTATCTTGGCTCTTTTGACAAGGCTACAATGAACATGGCAATGCAGCTGTCTCTTCAAGACCTTGATTTCATTTCCCTTGGGTAGATCTGCAATAGTGGGATTGCTGGATCATAGGACAGTGTGCTGGGGCTCCTTTTTCTCCACATCCTCTTCAGAATTTGCCATCTTTTGTCCTTTGGGTTTGAGCCCTTCTAACGTGTGAGATGATATCTCATTGTGATTTTAACTTGCATTTCTCTGATGATTAGTGATATGGAGCCATTTTTCATACCTTATTGGTGATGTGGCTCAGTGATTAAGTTACTCCTGGGTTCATCCCCAGTAGTAAATAAATAAATAATTTTTAAAAAATGTCTATTCAGATCCTCTGTCTGTTCATTTTCTTATTATTAAGTTGCTTGAGTTCCTTACATATCTCAGATATTAATCCTTCTCTAATTTGTGGTTTACAAATATTTCCTCCTATTCCATAGATCATCTCTTTATTCTGTTGATTATTTCACTGACTGTTTGATGTAATCCCATTTGCCTATTTTTGCTTTTGTTGATTATGCTTTTGAGTACATATAAAAAATTATCGCCCAAACCCATGTTATAAGGCTTTTTCCCTGTTTTCTTTTAGTAATTTTATAGTTTGGGGTCTTACTTTTACTCCTTAATCTATTTTGAGCTGATTTTTTTCACATGTTGTGAAATAAGAGTCTAATTTGCTTCTATTTGTGGGTATCCAGTTATCCCAGTAAATCTTACTGAAGAGACTCCTTTTTTAATTGAGTGTTTCCCAAAGCTATCAGACTTTGTCAAAAATTAATTGACCATAAATGTGTGGATTTGTTTCTGGCTTCTCAATTCTGTTCCACTGGTCTGTATATCTATTTGTTTGTTTTTACTGGGGATTGAACCCAGGGGCACTTTACCATGAGCCATATCCCAAGCCCCTTTTTATTTTTATTAATTTAAATCTTGAGACAGGATCTCACTAAGTTGCTGAGGTTGGCCTTGAACTTGTGATTCTCCTGCCTCTGCCTCCTAAATTGCTTGGGATTACTGGTGTGCACCACCACGCCCAATGCTTGTGTGTCTATTTTAATGCCAATACCATGATGTTTTGATTACTTGATCTTTGTAGTATATTTTGAAGTTAGGTAATGTGATGCCTTCAGCTTTTTTTTTTTTAATTCATATTGCTTTGGCTTTGGGGGTCTATTGTGGTTCTTTTGAATTTTAGTATTGTTTTTTCTATTCCTGTGAAATTTTTCATAGGCATTTTTGTAGGGATTGCACTGAATGAATCTCTAGATCACCTTGGACATCTTAACAATGTTAATTCTTCCAACCCATGAATGCAGGCTATCTTTCCATGAATTCGTGTCCTCAATTTCTTTCATTAATGTTTTATAGTTTTCTGTGCACAGGTCTTTCACGTTCTTAGTTATTTTTTTCCTTAAGTATTTTATTTTATTGTTTTTTTGTAACTACTGTAAATATGACATTTTCTCGATTCTTTTTGGGTAGTTCATTGTTAATGTATAGAAACAATTGATTTTATATGTTGATTTTATATCCTGCAATTTTAAAGAATTTACTTATTTTGAGAGTATTTTTGTTAGGATTTTCTTTCTTTTTTAAAAATGTTTTACAGTTATAAATGGACAGCATGCCTTTATTTGTTTAGTTTTTTATGCAGTGCTGAGGTTCAGAACCAGTGCTTCACGTATGCTAGGCAAGCGCTCTGCCACTGAGCTACAGCCTCAGCCCTAGGATTTTCTATATATAAGATATTTGGGTACATTTTCAAAATGCAAATCAGGTCATGTTCCAGACCTGCTTAAAGTGTGCATGACATCTTCTGCCTCTTAGGATAAAAGCCAAAGTCCTTGACATGACCTGACCTACAGTCCTGCAGCTTCCTAGCATTCGCTAGCCTCCCCTCTGGCCGTCCATCACCCTCTGCTGTTATCTCCACTCCCTCCTGTGACTAGTCATTAACACAAGTCTTCCTCCTAGAATGTCTTCTCCATCTCTCACTCTTACCCTGATTAACTCTCCTCTCCCTTCAGACTTCAACTTGGCAGTTCAGGATTTACTCACCAATGTATCCTTGGACCTCACAGAGATGGCTGTTATCTGTCTGTGCCTTCTTCACCCTTGGAAAGCGGATGATACTGTCAGGATTCCACTTGGAACACACCCGCTGGCACTGAGTGCACTGTTAGAGGTGCTACCTATCTCCCTCAGCTCCAACAGGCTGCAAGATGTCAAACCCGTCCTCTAAAACTCCTAGCCAAACTGGCTCAGAGCACATGATCTGGACACTAAGATGCAATTACAAGTCACCCTTCCCCTGTGGGTTCTCTCCTCTTCTTCCAGAAAATCTCTGCTGGCACCCACTAGAGGGGAAGATGCCAACAAGGAAGTGTCACAGCCAGAGTTTATCCTGTCACTCCCCAGGGGCCCATCGCCAATTCCCTGAGCGGTTAGAAGTGCTCCTTTAGACTGTCACCTGACCTCCACGCTACCTTTAGGTGATTAGTCCTAAGCTCATGGTTTCTCTAAAATGATATGAAACTTTCGGTGAAAGCCACATCCTTCCCCGGATGCCAGAAAACCTCTACCCACATCCTCTTCCTTGAACACTATCTCCTTTCCTCTATTTTTGATGGCAAAATGAATCAAAGTAGCTCACATAAAAAGCAAGAGAGACACAGGGACAGAGATAGAAAAGATAGACAGGGACACCAGGCCCCTTAAACATATCCAGGATTCAACTGTATCTTTTCACCTATGTCCACCTCCCTGGTCTGAGTCATCTTCTTTTAACCCGTTCTTTTGCAATACAACCTGGCTAATTTTCCTGCTTTCAAGGTTTTGTTTGTTTGCTTGCTTGTTTGTGGTACTAGGGATTGAAACCAGGGGCATTTAACCACTGAGCCACATCCCAGCCTTTTTTATATCTTATTTAGAGCCAGGGTCTCGCTAAGTTGCTGAGGCTGGCTTTGAACTCATGATCTTCCTACCTCAGTCTCTAGTACTGCTTGGATTACAGGCCGCTGTTTCTGGCCTGCTTTCAGTTTTATGCCCTGGAACTTCCTCCATGTCTAGTTTGCCAGATAAACTACAGGACCTGCAGGCATATGTGCATTCCAGATAAAACAAGGAATCATAATTTGAGTTTAAATATATCACATCTATTGGATGAGATATACTAAGATATGATTTACGATTCATATGTAACTGGACACGATAAAGTCTGACTTACTAATTTTAATAATTCTTTCTGTTAGATGCCAGAATCATCCTTTTAAAATGTAAGTCAGTTCAAGTCACCTCTTTGTTCAAAATCCACCAATAGCTTCCCATCTTGAGTGCAGTCCTCACAAAGCTAGATCTGCCTTTCTTGGGACTTCTGCATCTCACCTCCTACCCCTATCTTCCTCATTCACTCTGTCCTACCATGCTGGCTTCCTCCTCGTTCCTGGCACTTCTCCCAGATATTTGATGACTACCTTCTTCGGCTTTGGGGTTTTGCTCCGATGATATCCCTTTCTCAGGAAGGCCATTTCTAGTAAGTACCCTTTTAAAGACTGCAGCCACCCTGCTCTCTACCCGCTCTCTGCGTTTTCTCTGTCATTCAGCATGTCACTTCTGACATGCTACATCATGTGTGTTTATGGGTTTGCCCTGTCTCCCCACTTGTGTATATAGTCCACAAGGATGGGTCCTGTGTTTTGTTCAGGCTGAATTTCCAGTGCCAGACCCTGCCTGGCCCATAGCACTCATTCAGTAAATATTTGTTGAACCAATGATGAAACCCAAGGGCGGGAAGTGCAGCCAGGAATGTCCAGAACAAGAGGGTTTTGTTTGGTTTGTCCTCTGCAGGCTTGCTCTAATCTTTTCCCACTTACTCATCTTGCTCAAGGCCCGGTTTGGACACTGTCCCAGGTCTTAGAAGGACTTTTCATGGAGCTATCAAGACAGGGATAATCTCATTGGCTCAACTCCTCCTTTCTCCTCCCCCCTCCCTTCCCTCCCTCTGTCCTTATCTCTCTTTCCACTAGCATTTAAAATTTTTTAAATAAATGCATAATATTTCTAGAAATATGCTTTAGTTTCTTTTGCCAAGACTGGGGAGTAGTGATTTGGGGGTTCTGACAGTCCACAACAAATGCCACTAAACTGCTGTCTTGTGTCCCTTCCTAAGTTTGGGTTCCCTGCAGAGAATGACCAACTCTCCCATTTGTATCAGCCAGAAGAGAATTGGCTTTGCTTTGGAAATAAAAAGTCCTCAAATTTCAGTCTCTTATAACAGCATTTTTACTTGCTGCTCATGCTACATTTCCAGAATGAACTGGGGCTTGACAGTTCAGTATCTCAGAGACCCAGACTGGAGGAGCCTCTGCATAGTCTGGTCACCCCTCTTAGGAGCAGGGAAAGAGAGATATGGAGGGATACCCGCTGGTTCTCGGGAGCATCAGCCCAGAGAAGCAAAGGCCATCTGCTTGTCCAGAATCAGTTAAGCTGTTCCACATAACTCCACAGAAGTCAATGTCTCTTCCCAGGCACCACCTTGAGAAGGGCCGGAAGGCACAGGTAGGCAGGGATCTGTTCATACAAGTGCTTCATCCACCTGTCATCCCACCTCCCAGATGGTGGTAGGGAATCAGGAGGATTTCCTGGCCGGCCTCCTCCTCATTCCCTGATCTCACACCTGCTCTGGAAAATCATACTCCCTTTCATTTATCCAGCACCGACCCTTTTCAAAGAACTGTTCTTCCCATTTGGACTTCGCAAGAAGTAAGTAGAGATCATTCCCTTTTGGAAGGAGAAGTTAGAGACTTGAAAAGGTTACGAGAATTACCTAAGGTCACAAGAGTTTGTAAGAGGCATTGCTGGGACTTCAGAATCTCAGCCTCTCCTGGTCCAGAGCTCACTCACATAGCCTGCTGCCTCTGAAGGACTGAGCAGCAGGGAGGGAAGAACACAGGGCACCCCACAGGTCTCCCCAGTTGCATCACAATGTAGAAAACTATGGTTTGTCCCCCCCCCACCCCAATTTTAGAAAAAGTTAACTCCATTCAAGAAACAGAAATCATGTTATCCTGGAGATCTCCCTGGTTGTGAGAGCCAAAGGGTAGGATGTTCAAAGCAGAAAGTTTAGGATAACTTGCCATTCAACCAAGTACCAGTGTCATTCCCAACAAATGCCAATTATCTTATCTGTAAAATGGTCACAATAGCCCCTACTTTATAGAATTCTTTTGGGGGGGATACCAGGGATTGAATTCAGGGGCACTCAACCACTGAGCCATATCCCCAGCCCTATTTTATATTTTAGAGACAGGGTCTCAGTGAGTTGCTTAGTGCCTCAATGTTGCTGAGGCTGGCTTTGAACTCAAAATCTTCCTGTCTCAACCTCCCAGGCCACTGTGATTACAGGCATGTGCCACCATGCCAGGCTTACTTCATGGAAATTTTTTTGTAGACATAGTGGACAACAAGCTTATACAAGGCCCAGCACACAATAGCCTAAGATGGCCGTTAAGAGCTGTTGAGTGGGCTGGGAAGAAGCCAACAGAAGGTTCAGGAAAATGTGCCAAAGAAGTTGGAGGGCATTTGGGCATGGTGGCATATGCCTGTCATCCCATTGACTCAGCAAGCTAAAGCAGGAGGATCACAAATTCAAGGCCAGCCTCAGGAACTTAGTGAGACTCTATCTCAAAATTAAAAATGCAAAAGTCTGGAGATGTGGCTCAATGGTGGAGCATCCCTGAGTTCAATTTCCAATACTGGACAAGGGGTATGGGGAGAGAGGCCCATTTCTTATTTACCCAGTGTCCCCTGCGAATCTAAACAATTCATCCAGCTGCCCTTCATGTGGTGATTTAAGGATGGAGGCTACTTAAATCTTATGTCACCTCCATTTGAACATGGTCTTCCTTTGTGTTGGAGAATCACTCATGGGCTCATAAATGCTTGAGTCCAGAATAAACATTTATCATCTCCTAGTCCTTGACAGAACTGGCCATGAAACTGTGTCTTAAAGCAAGGCAGGGTGGGGAGGGCTGGGAACTAGTCACCCAAGTGTTCAGAAAGAAGAGAACTGTGAGTTCCAGTGATAAATATTTCCAACTCTAGATTTACATAACTTTTTATTAATTATGCATTCCATAATTTATGGTCAGACATTTAGGTTGTTTTTAATATTTCAGAATTATAAATATAATTTAAGCTTCCCAGATTCACAATGATTGCATTTGGGATCACAATTGATTTTTTTGTTTGTTTTTGTTTTTACAGTACTGGGGATTGAACTCAAGGATGCTTTACCACTGAGCTGCATCCCCAGCTCTTTTGTATTTTGAAACAGGGTCTTGCTAAATCAGAGAGGCTAACCTCAAACTTGTCAAGGCTAGCCTCAAACTTGCAATCCTCCTGCCTCAACCTCCCAGGTAGTTGGGATTACAGGCATGCACCACCATGCCCGTCTCATACTGGCTTTGATAGTACTTGATATTATCAAATCTGTGCTAACCATCTACTTGTGTGATATGTCAGCTATCATCCCCAATCCCCCACCCCATAAGTCCCAACTATTTCCTCAGACTGACGATGACCATCCAGCTTCTGCTCATTCAGAATTTTGCACGGAGTTCTTGCTTGTATAAGGCACTGTGCCTGACATCCTTCTGGAGACAGGGCAGGACATGGGACAGACAAGGTCCCTTCCCTTACATACTCCATTCATGCTGTTATCCTCTGCTGGTTCCACCTCTCATGGAATGTGGCTGAGAACTCTGTGCCTTGATGGTCCTCTGGTCTGTGGCAGAGCGGGGAAATAGGACAATGCTCCCCTGCTTGCTCAGCATGGCACGAGGCCACGAAGCTCCTTCAGCTTCTCATAAAGGCTTAAAACCAGTGGAGGCAGCCAGTCCTGGGGCAGTGGAGACTCACACTCTCTCATTCCCCAGGGTCCTGAAGGTGGAGGGAGAGATCCTTACTTCTGCCTCTTACTTCTTTTTTTTTTGGTTGTTGTTTAAATGCTTTCTTTTTAAAAAATTTTCTTGTAGTTGTAGATGGACAGAATGCCTTTATTTTATTTGTTTATTTTTATGTGGTGCTGAGGATCCAACCCAGTGCCTCACACATGCTAGGCAAGTGCTCTGCCACTGAGCTACAGCCCCAGCCCCTGCCCCTTATTTCTTATGTGGGCTCTCTGGCTGGATTGCAGAACTCAATTAATATAAGAGCTGATGAGCAACAGAAAAGCATCTTCATTATATCAACATACATGTACCTGGAGATCTTCACAAGAGAGCCAAGTCCAAAGAAATGACCAAAGCATGATGCTTTTGTATGTTTTTGACAAAACAATAAATTCATGAAGAAATGATAGGACAAATGGATGTCTGGACTGGGATGGCAAATTCTTGGAATTTTTTTGAATTCTTAGTAACACTGAGGCATGGGGTGGGGTAGAAGCCAGGGGGAGATCAGGGTTTCTTCTAAGATTTTTCTTTCCGGTTTATCACAGGCCAGGTTATCAGTCCCTAAAATCAAGGCCCTTTTTCAGCCTTGGTATGTGAAGGACATCCATTTGAGAAGAATCTTTATGGCTGCTGTATGTAGGAAGAGAAGCCAACCGTTCCCTTCTGAAGTTATAGTTCTTTAATGATTCTGGCTTGAAATAACCAATATGCCAATTTGGCACATTTGAGATGGCATATCCTGCAAACCTTTATCTTCATCCTCCCTGGGTACCTCTTACTCAGTTTGGGTTTTCAACCCAAACTCCTAAGCTGTCATGCACATCAACGCCTCCTTGTGGAGTCAGTATCCTAATGCCACTCTCTAAGAGCACTGTAGGCCCAGGGCCAGATCATCTAGAACTCTCTGAGACATCACTAAGGCTCAGTGTCACTGAGAAGAGTACCTTCCTTCATTACATAAATATGTAAAAGAAATAAATAAATAAATAATCGTGATGGGCAATGATCACATTTTCCCTTGTTTTAATTTGTACTTCTGTGATGACCACAGGCTTTCATCTTTTGCAACACTTGTTTATAACAATGTTTCCACTTGAGTGATTTGTGAGCAGATGTTAATTTATGTATTCAAACTTTAATTTCTTAAACCAATTTTTGTAGGTTCTTTCTATGACAAAGATGTTGGTCTTCTTCTATCTGTGGTATTTGCCTCTTTGAGCTTTTACCCCACTGCTCCCTTTCTGGTCTGTTTGTCTTTTTATTTTGGCTGTTTTGTTTTCATTGCTTTTGTTGCAGTGCAGTTTAAAATTTTTATTTACTCAAATTCATCTGTCTTCCTTGCTTTCACATCAAAGCTTACAAATGTATTTCCTGTTCAGGAATTTGACCAATATTGGATTCTCTTTTCTTCCAGTTTGTCTTCTAGGATTTTATTTTAGTTTATATTTACATCATTCATCCAATGATTTATGCCATTTCTTTTTCCACGAAAAAAAAAAGTAGAAAACTTTCTACAATTCCTTAAGCCAAATAAATAGGAGAAAGTGAAGATCAACCAAAAGCATCCATCCCAGGATATGTGACAGCTGGGGATAGACCTGGAAATAGGAGATTTTTTGAGTTCCCTTCACCCCCAGTGTTTCTGATGAGTAAATGGCCCATCTGGTTGACCCCTTTTCCACCAGATCCCTTTCAGGGGACACAGAATGAACCCTGATTGTTAAAAGGCTTTCTACTTATTTATTCATTATGTCATTCATTCATTTATGTATTAGTGTAATAGGGTTGGTGTTTGGTCGAGAAGATGGAGAGGGATTGCATTTTCAAAATTGAGACTCAAATTCTTAAGGTAGGAGCCCCAGCACATAGATAAGTGAGGGGTGGGAGAATCGGAGTCCCTCCCTGCACAGAGTGTCTAACAGCTGAGTCCTCCACCATCCATGAGGTGACCACCCTAATTAAGTGGACGGGACCTGGAGCAGGCTGCCCTGAGATGGAGCAGCCTCAGGAATACTTTCCACCTTGGAACTTGGTGAACAGTGCCCTGTTGTCCCTTCATCTTCCCACAAGAGGAGAGTCAGAATTGTCCCCCCTTGCTACAATCTCCCCACCCCCTCACATACCCCAGGACAACTCTCCTCATCCACAGTAAGGAAACAGAAACAGTCCTCTCCTCTCTCCTCTCTTCTCCTCCCCCACCCCAAGTTGTCCCATAATGACAGGTGGACAGAAGAGGGACTAATAAATACCAACCTAGAAAGCCACCAGTTTCACATTTCTCCTTCATTTACTTTTAATTAGCCATAGCAGAGGAAGCTGTCTGCTCTGAGAGGTAAAGAAACTTACTTTGGGTTTTGAATTCCAAACCCAATCTCCCAAGCATTGGATTCTTGATAATCCTTGGTTTGAAGGATTTGGGCTCACTGTGGCCTTTGTTTCAAGCAAACTGAAGTACACAATGTGGCCATCTCCCTGGCTCCTCTTTGTCTACCTGCTTGCTTTTTAAATTTTAAATCCTCTGGCTTTTTAAATTTCCTTCTTAGAATCTGGTCAAGGACAGTTCAAACACATCTTAGTTTCTGTTTTTAGAAAAAGAATAAGATATTTGTTTCATCAGCAACTTTGGCTGTTCTGAGGCCACAGTTGACCCAGAGATGCATCCAAAACAAACACGAATCCATCTGCCAAAGCTTGTAGAGTTAAGACTGCTTTTACTGAATGTTTTTCCAAAAGGTGCAATAGAGGAAAAGTTATGTCACCCAACTAACCATTTCTCCTAGTCACTCCTCCTGTGAGGGAGAGAAGTCTTCTTCTGTTCCCTCTTTTGATTGCTGTTTCCTCCTCTCCCTCCCCCCCACCCATGTGTTCTCAGGAGAGCAGCCTGTTCTTGGTTTCTGCCACTCTCCTATCCTTTTTACATACCCACAGACCTGGCTGGTCCTGACAAGATGGCCCCTGTTTTATTGACTTTTTTTTTTTTTTGTAATGGTAGATATTGAACCCAGTGCTTTATGCATGTTAGGCAAGTCCTCCTCTATCACTGAGCCACATCCTCAGCCCTTGTCTCCTGCTCTTGAAAATTAGAAATCAAAAGGCATGTGTGTAGCCCCTGGGAGTTCTTTCATTTTAATCACTGAGGTCCTTTGGGTTTGCATTAGTTTCTTGTTGCTGCTGTAACAAATGACCATAAATTGAGCATCTTAAAACAATATAAACATGGTATCTCACTACAGTGCAGATGTCCCAAGTGGGCCTCATTTGGGTTGAAATCAAAGTGTTGGTAAGTCTTCCTTTCTGAGAACTCTCAAGGGAATCTGTTTTCTTGCCTTTTCCAGCTTCTAAAGACCCTGCTCTCCTTGCCTCATGGCCCCCTGCCGTTTTTGAAGACTATAATTGCATCACTTCAGCCTCTGCTTGCATACTGTCCTGTCTTCTTATCTGAATGGCTCTTCTGCTTCCTTCTTCCACATTTAAGAAAACTTTTTTATTTTATTGGGCCTGCTCAGTAATCCAGAGCAATCTCCTTGTCTTAAAGTCTATTGATTAGCAACCTTAACGCCGTCAGCACACTGAATTCCCCTCTGCCATGAAACATAACAGATTCACCATTTGGGGGGATTAGGACACAGACGCCTTGGGGGAGCTATTATTTAGTCTACCAGAGGGTTCAAAGGCCAGTGTGATTAGTAGAAGTTTGGAGGGAATGTTCTGCTCTTCTTGCAGCCAAAGGTGATACAGGAGAAGGGTCATGCTGGGCCCTAAGCCCAACTCCAGCAGGTAGCTAAGGGGCTAAGGAAAGTTTTTCTCCAAATTTAGCTCTAGGCAATCCTTTTCCAATTTTAGCTCTGCTCCAACCTTGACTTAATCTCCACATGAGGTGGGTGAAGATGGGTGGTGAGTGGCTTTCAGAAGAAACAGAGATGAGCAGTTACTTTTATCTCTAATTCAAAGCTATTGGATGTTCACAGACTCTTTAATCCTGTCTGGAAAGCTCTTGGCTCAAAGCATTGAGGCATTCAGATTTCGGTGGACTTCTCAGCATTTGAATATCTCTCCCACCACTAGGTTAATGCCAAAATGTTATTGAGTCCTCCATTTGCTCTCTGGAGCTCTGATTTATGGATGAAGAAATGCAGATGGACACCTATTTTGATTTGGGACCAATTATAACTACAGATCTCCACAGTTATATGGTGTGGTGAGCTAGTCATCAGAGAGGACTGTCATCAACTCCTTATCTCCCTGCTTCTCACATTGAGATATGGTATCTAATTCCCCTCTCCAGGATGGCCTTAGTGACTTGCTTGACCAACGGTATGTGGTGGAAGTGAAGTTCTAGGTTGTATGTGTAGAGAATGAACCCAGAGGCAGTCTACCACTGAGCTACATTCTGGGACTTTTTAATTTTGGTATAGGATGTTGCTAAATTGCCTAAACTGGCCTTGAACTTGTGATCCTTATGTCTTAGCCTCCCAAGTAGCTAGAATTACAGGTGTATGCCATTGCACTCTTGTCCTAGGCCTTTTGGCTGTCATAAACTTTTCAATGGTCCTCTTGAGTGCTTCTTCTGGAATCCATCCATAATTCTGTGAGAACACCAATTATACATGGAGAGACCAATTATAAGCATGCTGGTTGATAACCAGCCAACAGCAGCACAAACTGTGAGCCATCTGAATGAATCATCTCGAACGTCTAGCCCAGTCAAGCCTTTAACTGACTGCAGTCCTGATAGTTAGATAACTGCCACATCATGCAAGGACCTAAGTGGGAATGATCCAGTTGTGCCCAGCCAGCTCCCACAACTGTAAGCAATAAAAATAAATTTTTGTTTAAAGCCCCTGGGGGGTGGGGTTGGGGTTGGGGTTGTGGCTCAGTGATAGAGCACTCACCTTGAAGGTGCAAGGCTCTGGGTTCGATCCTCAGCACCACACATGAACATAAATAAATAAAATAAAGATGTTGTGTTCAACTACCACTGGGAAAAAAAAAAAAGCCCCTTGGGGAACACACACACACACACACACAAAAAAACCAAAATCTAGGATGTGCACTCAATGCTAAGGAGGCTAACAACAAATACCAAATATTGATAATCATTGGTTATCTTCAGTTTGAAGGATTAGGAGTAACTGGGAAATGTGGTTTAACTAGGCAGCCAGAGAGAATTGGGTTCTGGTTACTAGGGAAGAAGGAGATTTGAGAAGGGGCGTAGCAATCTGTTCACAAGTTCTTATTTTTTTTTTTTTTCTCAATCTGGGAGCTATCTCAGGAAGCTCCTTGAGGGCAGAAACCACGGTGTCTTCATCTCTGGTCCCCAGTACTGAGCCTGCTTCCCAACCCAGGGTAGGGGTTCAGCCCTCCCCTGCTGAGCAGATGAGGCTCTTGCAGAGCTTGGATGGATGTGGTAAAGATGTCAGCCAATGTGGGGATCCAAGATGGGACAGAGAAGAAGACAGATGTGGAAGAATTTAATAGGGCAGGCACAGGGCTTGATGCATCTTGCCAGAACAGAGAGCTGTTAATGTTATGATTTCTTGTGATCTAAGATGACAGCTCTTTGGCCCACGTTTAAAGGAAGTTGAGCTGAATACCTCACTTCACAGAAATTTATTGAACACATTCCAAAGTGAAGAAATTTCTCAACTGTTTCAAAATCATGGTTTGGAAAAAGCATGCCTCCAGGTTGAAGGCTTCTTGGGTTCTGGTTCAATACGTGCCGCTGCTACTGTCGACAGGTTGGAGCGCCAGGGCTTTCGCCTGGCTCACGTCACCAGCCAGGCCTGCCTGGCTCCAACAACACCTTTCTGGAGTGCTAACAGACCCCAGAAAGGGCATGTGTGCTTTCTGTCACCGACACTAGCTGTTTTCCAGAAAACCGAGCTTTGTGGCTGAGCAGTTTGGATGCATCATTCCTCAGTCAGCAGAAGTTTGGGAATCAGCACAGACTGAGCCTGAACTTTGGCTCAGCTGCTTACTACCCACTTTGGTCAAGTTATTTCACCTGTTTAAACCCCAGATCCTTGGCCTGTAAAGCAAGGACTTTGTAGGGGCTTTGTCACTAGGTATATAAGGATTAAATGAGATTCTGGATTTAAAGTACATGGCCCTGGTCAATAATAATAAACAACAAACAGTCGCTCCAAGTATTGTGACAACAAGGTTTTCAGGCCTCTGTGGCCTCTGAAGTCAAAGGATATTAATAAGTATATTCAGGAATAATAGATAGTTGCAGCTACTTACAAAACTCAAGTGGGCAAAAGTGGAAAGCTGGTAGTTTGGGATGACTATTGAATTAGAGTTCAGAACCCCATGTCCTGGGGACTCCTCCTGGTCAGGTATAATCTCAGAATTTACCCATAAGCATAGTCCCCTTGAGGAGGGAAAAGTGGGTCCTTTTTTAGGTCTTCCATGTCTTGGGGACCCATGCTGTTTTTTTTGTCAGCTACTGATGTCCTGTGGCCTGTGGTGCTCTCCAGACGTGACCATCATGATCTGTGGTCAGCAGCACATTCTGTTTTATCCCATGGAACCCATCTTGTCCTTGCCTCACTTCAAGGAGACAGCCTGTCCCTTTCTTTCTTACTCTTGGAGACAGACCAAGTTCATTCCTCCAGTGGGTGGGTGGCACTCTCCTACCCAGGCCATCTTGGCTCTAACTTGTGGCTCACTAGGAGTTCAGAGAAGCCCTCCTGGCCACATATGGGCCTGAGAAAAAAACCAGGCGCGTTCATGTCTATAGGCACCACGTTCCATTCCTCTTATCAGAGGTGCAAGACCTACCTGAGCAGCTGCAGCTGGGAAACTGAACCTTTACGTATTCCTTTCTCTTAAATACCCCGTCCCTCTCCTGTGGAAAATTTCTTCTTTTTTTTTTTTTTTTTTTTTTAAGAGAGAGAGAGAATTTTTTAATATTTATTTTTTAGTTCTCCGCGGACACAACATCTTTGTTGGTATGTGGTGCTGAGGATCGAACCCAGGCCGCACGCATGCCAGGCGAGCGCGCTACCGCTTGAGCCACATCCCCAGCCCTGGAAAATTTCTTTGTCCCTTGTCTTTTCTTCTTGCACCAGAGCTCATGTTGGGAAGGAGGGACCTTCCAGCACTTCTCACTCTATTCTTCCTCTGTACCTCTGTCTCTCTGTTCCCCAGCACAAAGCTCTTTTATGTAGATAAAAGGATAAGTACGCACACACACACACACACACACACACACACAAACACACACACTCTCACAGGGTGGAAACCAGTTCTCCAAGTTTGTGCACACTCCCCAGACAGTTCAGTCTCCTGTCCACCAAAGAACAGAACTTCTTTGAAATGATAGGCTGAGGAATCTGCCATTCTTGTTATTAGCAGGCCATTTGTGGGGGTTGAAGTGTGAACATGCTCTTTAATGGCTCAGTTACTAGCAGCCGTAAATGAATACTTCATGTTCTATCCTGTCTTAGAAGTCACATGGTTCTTACTAAGCTAAGGTTGGGAAGAGGTCTACCAGGCTGCTCAGTCTATGGAGTGGGGGAATCACCGTTATCATGCTCAATTTCACCCCTCTATATCCCATTCCAATTTTTTTTCATTTAATTTTCATCTTCGTCAAAGTAAAACACATACATTGTTCAGAAAAAATAAAAAAATTCTCTAAAATTCTAGAAAAACAGAAGTCTTCCAACCCTCTCCTTCTGTTTACGACACTCTTTTTTTTAGTACTAGGTATTGAACCTGGGCATAGAGGCGCATGTCTGTAATCCCAGTGGCTCTGAAGGCAGAGGCAGGAGAATCACAAGTTCAAAGCCAGCCTCAGCAATTTAGCAAGGAACTAAGCAACTCAGTGAGACCCTGCCTCTAATAAAAATACAAAATTAGGGCTGGGGATGTGGCTCAGTGGTCAGGTGCCTCTGAGTTCAATTCCTAGTATCTCCCCCCAAAATTTTTGAACCTGGGGTGCTTAACCACTGAGACACATTCCCAGCCCCTTTTTATATTTTATTTAGAGATGGGTCTTGCTGAGTTGCTTATGGCCTTGCTACATTGCTGAAGCAGGCTTTGAATTTGCAATCCTCCTGCCTCAGCCTCCTGAGGTGCTAGGTTTACAGGCATGCACCACTGCTCCCGACTCAGTATACTATTGTAGCTGTTCTGATAGCTTCCTTTCTATTGCCAAGGAGAGGTACTATATTATTATTTCTTGTTTCCAGTTTTGACATTACCTATCCATTTTTGAGTACGGGAAGACTTTTATACTAACTTCCCCTCCCTCCACTAATATTTAAGGTCTATCTGATTTAAAAAAATTTTTTTCACATATTTATTACTGAACCAACTGAACCTGTTACTGAAGATCACAGAAATAAAAAAGTCAGATTTCTAATGAAACATGCCCAGCTTTCCAGACTATGGTGACATTTTCAGCTTGATGTGTTAGGATGATTGTGACCTTGATACAGAAAATGTGTACACTGTTTCATGTGAAGGAAATTTCTTGGAGACCCCACTCCATTCTCCACCAATGTCTCCTCTTGGAGTTGTACTTGATTTTTATTGCCAGTTTTTATCCAAATCTACTGGGGACGATTTTGGTTTTGTTTCTTGACCAGGAACCACTTGATCCTAAAAGTCTTGTGAGAAGACACGGAGAAAGTGGAATCAAGTATGCTCACCACAAAGGCAGAGAAAAAGGGAAGGTGGGATTTACAGTGTGATGAGAACGAAAGTACTAATCACAAGGAAGACATGTCGCATATTTTAATTGCTTTTCCAATTTTAAACAACTTGTTGTTTTCCCTGGGGTTGATGATTGCCTTTTCTTTTAGTTTTCTATACACTTGTCTCTAAATCAGTGTTCTCTTCTTGGAGACTTTGTTTCCAGATCCCTCATTATTTTATTTTTCCTCCTTCCCTCCCTCCCTTCCTTCTTTCCTTCCTTCCTTCTTCTTTCCTTTCTTTCTAGTACTAGGAATTGAACCCAGTGGTGCTCTACCACTGAGCTACATCCCCAGCCCTTTTCATTTTTATTTTTTTATTTTTTTGAGACAAGGTCTTACTAAGTTGCTCAGAACCTCACTAAGTTGCTGAGGCTGGTTTTGAACTTGTGATCCTTCTGCCTCAGCCTCCTGAGCTGCTGGGATTACAGTGCCACCACACCGGGCTTTAATTTTTAACTTTTGAGACAGGGTGTTCCTAAGTTGCCTGGGCTGGTCTCAAACTTATGGTCCTCCTGCTTCAGCCCCCAGATCTCTCTTTCTACCCTCTGAACTGTTAGCTCTCTTGGCCTGCAGCATAGCTGTCATTCTGGAATGTCCCTTTATCATCTTCTAAGGGTTCTCTTTGCCTCTGTTCTGTGTCAAATTCCCTATTATCTGGAATGTGTATGTGACCTGAATCAATTTAACCATTCCAAATCTCTTAGATTCTTTTGGGACTGAGTTGCTGAGGGCCTTGCTAAGTTGCCGAGGCTGGCTTTGAACTTGTGATCCTCCTGTCAGCTTCCCGAGTTGCTGGGATTACAGGCATGCGCCACCATGCCCCACTCTGATATATCACTTTTTAAATCCTCTGCAATCTTGTTCCTTTTCCTTCCCCTGCTCTGGATCTGCATGCAGATATGATTGAGCCCACAGGTTATCTTCTGCCCTCTTGTCAACAGACCACTCAACACATAGATTGGTGCTAATTCACTAATCAGCTTCCACTTTACTCTCAACCGTGCTGGGAACCTACAGATTTCTGGTTAATGCCACCTTTCCAACCATTTCCCCAGAATTCGTACACATTCAGTTGTTGCTATCAAGTCCCCAGCTCTACCCGATTCCTCTGCACTTTAACTCAGAAATGACATTCCTTCATATGCAAGGAAAATGGAAGCAACGAGATGTGGATTTCCTTCCCTTCCTTCTTCTTTTTCTCTACCCCATGAGGGTGCCTATGTCTGAGCCCATCCTGACCTCTCTCTTCAGCAAACTCTGGGCTCAGCTCTGGAACAGACTCTGCTTCCCTCAGAGGTGTCCCTCCTGTCACACAGACCACACTGTAGCTTTCTGTTCCAGCCTTTCCTGACTCTTTGGGACATTGCCCCTTTAGTTATTTCCTCTTGTTCTTTGTATCTTTGACCTCCATGCTTTGGCCCGTTCCTTTCATCTTAGAAACTGCTTAGAATTTTCTCCATCTTAAAAGAATCCCTGTAAATCCCTGCCCCTATCAGGCTATTCCTCTCTTATTCTCCCCTCCCTCCCCACTCTTTACTCTCACACCAGGCTTTTTATTTTTTCTTTTCTCTTTTTGGTAGTACTGGAGATTGAACCCAAGGGGGGCTCTACTATTGAGCCCCATCCCCAGGCCTTTGATTTTTAATTTGAGAAGAGACTTGCTAAATTGCTTAGGGTCTCACCAAGTTTTCCAGGCTAGCCTTAAATTTGTGATCCTTCTCCTTCAGCCTCCTAAGTTGCTGGTACAATAGGCCGACTTTGCTGCTGCTACTGCTATTGCTCCTCTTCCTCCTCCTCCTTCTTTTTCTTCTTCCTATTGCTACTCCTCTTCCTCCTCTTTCTTTCTTTTTTTTTTTTTTTACCACTGAACTACATTCCCAGCCCTTTTTACTTTTTGTTTTGAGACAGGGTCTCACTGAGTTACTTAGTGCCTTGCTAAATTGCAGAGACTGGCTTTGAACTTGTGATCCTCCTGCCTCCACCTCCTGAGATGCTGGAATTACAGGTGTGCGCCACAGCACTCAGCTCTAAATTGTTCTCTGTGTGTGTGTGTGTGTGTGTGTGTGTGTGTGCATGAACTTTTTTTTTCTAATTTGTTTTAATTAGATATACATGACAGTCCAAGGATCTTGACATATCATACATTTGAATCAGATGGGGTATAATTTCTTATTTTTCTGAGTGTACAGGTTGCAGAATCACATTGGTCATGCAGTCACATATATACATATAGCAATAATAATGTCTATTTTATTCTGTTGTCCTTCCTTTCCCCCTCTAAATTGTTCTTGTTGGGAACTTTGGTCACAGTGATGAGGAGCTAGCTAACTTACATCCTGATTCCCCTGGCCTTCCCTGCTACCCCTGTCGAGATGACAGTTTCTCTAGACCAGTTTTCTCTGCTAAGCTCAGACCTACATTTCCATCTACCATGGGGCATTTCTATCAGGATGTTCCACAGGAGCCTCAAATTCATCATGTCCCAAACAGGAATCCATATTTTAACACCTAAACTTGTACAATATACTTTTGTTGTCTGTGAAACCTTGGGAAAGTTACTGCATTTTCATCTGAAAAATTGGGTGATAATACAATTCTTGATAGGATTAAATGGTCTCATTTTATCTCACGATACACGTTTCTGTGGTTTTTATGTGTAGGATACTTGATCCTCAATGTGGTGGTGTTGGCAGATGGGTATAATGGGAGGTTTGGGTTGTGGGTGCTTCATCCTTATGAGGGTGAATTATTGCCACTGTTGCTGAAGTGGTTTCTTTATGAAGGATAGGTTCAGTCTCCTTTCATCTCTCTTGCCATCTCTTTGTCCCTTCACCATGGGATGACAGAGCAAGAAGCCAGATGCCAGCCCCTCAATCTTGGATTTCCCTCCAGAACTGTGATTCAATAATCTTTATTATAAATGACCCAGTTTCTGGTATTCTGTTATAGCAGCACAAAATAGACTAAGACACATGTCAAACACTCATCAGAGTGCCTGACATATTACCATGTTCAACAAATGATTTGATGCAGTGTATATGGCCAGTGAGCATTCATATGGTTATTATTGGAGCTGGAGCTCAGTGTGTGCTTAGCATGTTCTGGGTTCAATCCCCAACCACCCCCAAAATATTGCCATTGTTCTATATCTATCAGAACAACACCATCCTTATCACTTTTTCCCAGATCAAACATTCAGATTGATCCTTGGTCCCCTCTGCCTCTCACTACATGAACTCCTGCCCCTGATATTATTCAATCTATTGTTAAGTCCACTGATCCTACTTCATAAAGATCTCTCATGTCAAGTCCCTGTTACCATCCTCACTGTCCTGTCCTGTTCAGTCCCAATCTTGCTTGCCTTGTTTGTTGAGAAAGCCATTCTGACTGGTTTCCTAGCCAATGGTCTGACCCTTTCTTCTCCATTGCATCCTCTAAATATTCACCAAAATGATCCCTCCAACATGCTTGTCCGATTGTGCCACATCTCTCCCGAGCATGTTTCAGTAGTAATTATAACTGGGGGAGGGGCTAATATTTAAAATCATAACAGGCTGCAGCTGCATCTTCCCCTAAGGCAGACATTCCTCTTGAGCACAAGGTTCTTTGTCTGGAAAAACACCTGGGTGGACACAGAGGTGAACAGTTGGGAATAGAAAACAAAGAGCTAGTTAATCTTTTCTGTAGAGGAAATAAGCAGGGATGGGGTGGGGTTGGAAGACATTCAGAAATAGAATAAAACTGAGAAAAAGCCCTAGAGGGTAACTCCAGCACAGCATCTCAGTGGGAGGCCAGAGGGAATGAGGCCATGATGGGACTAGGGCTCTCCTGTAAAAAAAACAAAACAAAAAAAAAAAAAAAAAAAAAAAAACAGAGATGTGCTTTATGTCCCTCAAGATTTAGGCAGTTCTGTATTGCTCTGCCTTTAACCCTGCATCTTTTATGTTTGTTACACAAACATTGCCTGTTGAGAGCCACAGCCAAAGGGGCCCCAGCAAACTTCCAGCTGCCAGCAAGCTTCAGACTGCCCCAGCAACATCTAGCTGATTGGCTCCTCTGCGGTGATGTTCATTGGGCTGTTTCCCTGCCCTTCAGACTGCCAGCTGATGATTGGCTCACAGCGGCCCCATTGGCTCCTCCACGGAGCTGCTCATTGGGTGACTTCTTTGGCTCTGCCCACGCAACCCAGCCAATCAGCCTCAGGAGCAGGAGGATTGTGGGAGGTGGAGAGGCTGGTGTGGGGGAGAGAGGCTTGTGGAAGCCGGTGGTGGCAGTTGGGCTCTGAGGGTTTTTCCCTGGAGCTGTTTTGTTTGGCGTTTGTAGTTCTAAAAATAAAGTTAGTTTCTTTTTGACAAGTGGCTCCTGATTTGTGCCAAGCCAGACTTCGGCATTTGGTGGCCCGTACGGGGAGCAACTGAGGGTAAGTAAACTGCTCGCCCCTGAGGGCAGGGCGAGAGGATGGGGAGCCATTCTAAGATTCCTCTTTTGTTTTGCTTCATTTTTGTTTTAACTTGCCTGTCCCTGGAGATGAGTGAGAGGGAAGAAAAACCACTCACATCTGAGGAAAAACTATTTGCGTTTGAGGAACAGATAGGGAGAAAGGACGGATGCATATGTCAGGAGGATAGAAAGGCTGTTATAATGATTTTGTGTGGTTCCCTTTTTATTGGATTCTGTCTCGGTTTTGTTTGGCGTCATCTTGTTGGGTTGTATTATAGTAGAAATACGGGATCAGCAATTAGTAAAAAACAAACCGAAAGAGTGTTAAGTAAATTGTTAGAGGAAGGAAGCTTCCCAGTAAAACCAAGAGCAGTCAGGGCATACGTTGATGTAATACAAGAATATAGCCCATGGCTTTTTAAGGAGGAGTTGTTAGATATATCACAATGGAACCATCATGGTGAAGATTTAAAAAGAATAGAAAAGAACAACCCAGGGACTCTGCCAGTTGGCACATTGTCATTGTGGACCTTGGTATCTAGTTTGCTTAGTCCAAAGCCTTCAGTTCAGACAGAGGTAGAGGAAGAAGAAGACATATTGATTCAAGTAGAAGAGGAAGTCTCTCAAGTTAGTCAGACAGAGGAAAAGATTCAAGTAAAAGCTCAAGCTAGTCAGAAAGAGGAAAAGATTCAAGTAAAAGAGAAGGTCTTTCGAGATAGTGAGACAGAGGAAGGAAGTTTAGAGCAGAAAAATCTATCAGGGGAAAAGTTAAAACAGGTGACTGCTAATAAGACCCTTTTATTAGAGAGCGTAAGTGTCCAACCAACAGCACCGCCTCTACAGGAGACTGCTACTAACAGCATTCTATCACCAGAGGGCGTAAGTGTTCAACCAACAGCACCACCTCAAAAGGAGACTGCTACTAACAGCACTCTATCACCAGAGGGCATAAGTGTCCAATCAACAGCACCACCTCCATATGCTAAGAGACTCCCAACCCCCACAGTTGATAGTTTGGATCCTGAGACAGGATCTCAAGTATGCCCTGTATTTGAGGTAGGAGGGCAGCGAACTTACCAGGGTTTAAATTTCAAATCAGTGAAGGAGCTAAAAGAGGCTGTAACAACCTATGGTCCTCAAGCACCCTTCACTGTAAGCTTGGTTGAATCCATTACCAACTTAAGCATGACGCCAGTAGATTGGGCTAGTTTGTGTAAAGCTGTGCTAAATGGAGGACAATACCTGTTATGGAAGGTTGCCAATGAGGAATTTTGCAAGGAGACGGCTAGTCGAAATGCAGCAGCTGGTTATCCTCAGAGAAATCTAGATATGTTGTTAGGAAAGGGACCTTATGAGGATCGGCAGCAACAACTTGCATATGATCCTGGTGTATATTTACAAATTGCTGTAGATGCAGTTAGGGCATGGAAGTCTTTACAAGAACCTGGAGGTTTACAAGGTCAATTATCTAAGATAATACAAGGAGCTAATGAACCTTACGCTGAATTTGTAGATAGGCTTATTCAAACAGCTACCAGAGTTTTTGGGAATACAGAACAAGCAATGCCATTTATAAAACAACTGGCTTATGTCCAAGCGAATCGTTGGTGTAGAGATATCATTAGACCATGGAAACATGAAGATTTAAACACATATATTAAATTATGTAGAGACATTAATGAACAAGGGCAAATTGTGGCAGCTGCAGTAAAACAAGCTTTAGATGCCAGAGACATTAATGAACAAGGGCAAATTGTGGCAGCTGCAGTAAAACAGGCTTTAGATGCCAGAGACATTAATGAACAAGGGCAAATTGTGGCAGCTGCAGTAAAACAGGTTTTAGATGCCAGAGACATTAATGAACAAGGGCAAATTGTGGCAGCTGCAGTAAAACAGGCTTTAGATGCCAGGCCAAGAACATGCTACAATTGTCAACAAACAGGACATTTTAAAAGGAATTGCCCCATAGGAGGAGGGTTTAACAAAACTAGGTATCAAACAAGTAGAATACCGGGTATTTGCCCACGATGCCGTAGAGGGAGACATTGGGCTAATGAATGCCGTTCTCAAACCACCATAGAGGGTACTCCATTATATTGGGCTAATGAATACCGTCCTCAAACCACCATAGAGGGTACTCCATTATCAAAAAACGAACAAGGACAAGGTGTTTATCCACAATATCGTGGACAAAGGCATCGGGCTCCGTTGCCAAAAAATGGACAGGGGGCCCCAATGCTCCGGGGCCCCAAACCACAAATATACGGAGCACTGGAAGAACCCAGCAACCCCAGCAACCCCATCAGGGTAGTGCCCAGCACATCAGATCCCTCATCAGACAAACCAGAGGGAGCGCAGGGTTGGACATCTGCGCCTCCACCAAATCAGTACTAACTCCAGAGATGGGAGTTCAAATCATTCCCACAGGGGTAAAAGGACCTCTTCCCAAAGGAACAGTAGGCTTATTATTGGGACGCAGCTCTTCTACTCTAAAAGGACTTTTGATAAGTCCTGGGGTAATTGATTCCAATTATGAAGGTGAAATAAAAATTATAGCCAGTTCTCCAAAGGGTATATCAGTAATTTCACCAGGAGATAGAATAGCACAGTTACTAATAATACCAAGCCTACATGATAAATTTTCCAGTCATGTTGTAGAAAGAGGTTCCAAGGGATTAGGCTCCACAGGTGTAGATTGGGCTATGCTTTCTTTAAATTTAGATTCTCGCCCCATGCTAAAACTAAATATTCAAGGACATGAATTTAATGGGCTACTGGATACAGGTGCAGATCTTAGCATCATCTCTCGTCAAGAATGGCCAAAACATTGGCCATTACAACAAGCCACTCAATCGCTTCGAGGCCTAGGAGTGGCGACTAATCCCGATAGAAGTGCAATGCTATTAGATTGGAAGGATCCTGAAGGATGTGAAGGAACTATACAGCCATATGTATTGGATCATCTTCCCGTAAATTTATGGGGACGAGATGTCTTAGATCAATTAGGTTTGACATTAACAAATAATATCAATCAAAATGCACCCACTATTATGGCTAGACAAGGTTTTAGGAAAGGAAAAAGATTAGAAAGACAAGAACAATGTATAGCAGCACCAATACAAATAGATCAAGGAACAGACAGACATGGGTTGGATTTTCACAAAGGGCCACTGAGACAATAAAAATTACATGGAAATCAGAAAGACCAGTATGGGTTCCTCAGTGGCCCTTGACTAAAGAAAAGACACAAGTAGCCCATGATCTGGTCAAACAACAATTAGCGGAAGGACATATACAACCTTCTGTATCTCCCCATAATACTCCCATTTTTGTCATCAAAAAGAAATCTGGTAAATGGAGATTACTGCAAGATTTAAGAGCCATTAACAATGAAATGGTCATTATGGGACCTGCTCAATCGGGGATTCCTCAATTGTCTGCTTTGCCAAAAACTTGGTATGTTTTAGTTATAGATATTAAAGATTGTTTTTTTTCAATTCCAATTCATCCTGAGGATAGTCCACGTTTTGCATTTACTATCCCTGCACTAAATCATGAAGGTCCTGATCAGAGATATGAATGGAAAGTACTCCCTCAAGGGATGGCTAACAGCCCAACTATGTGTCAAATTTATGTTAACAAAGTAATCCAGCCACTTAGAAATCAAAATCCTGAACTACAAATATTTCACTATATGGATGATGTGTTATTGGCACACAAAGCTAAAAACACATTGCTAGAATGTTATGCCACACTTACAAACTTATTAAAAAATTATAATCTAGAGATAGCAATAGATAAAGTGCAATTAAATTTTCCAATTAATTATTTAGGAGTTCTATTATCCTCAACCATGGTCCGTCCACCAAAAATTCAAATACGAGTAGATCAACTCAAATCACTTAATGACTTTCAAAAGTTATTAGGAGACATAAATTGGATAAGGCCTTATCTAGGTATTCCAACAGGAGAATTGGGACCTTTATTTGATATCCTAAAAGGTCCATCAGATCCAAATTCACCCCGAATGTTAACGCCTGAAGCAAGAAAGGCATTAAAAATCATTGAAACATATATGGAAAATATGCATTTGGATAGAATTGATATAAGTTTGCCTTTATTATTTATTGTACTACCAACAAAAAATATTCCTACAGGAGTATTTTGGCAAGAAGGTCCATTATTATGGATACATTTATCTTATTCTCCTAACACTATTCTTACTAGATATCCTGAGGCTGTAGGACAATTAATACTCAAAGGAATAAAAACAGCAAAGGCAGTGTTTGGAATTTCTCCCCATAAAATTATTACTCCATATACTATGAATCAAATTGATGAATTAGCTAATGAGTTAAATACTTGGGCAATAATAATGTGCAAATCTAATGTTTCATTTGATAACCACTTACCATCTAATCCTTTATTGTCTTTTTGGTCATTGCATCCTGTAATTTTTCCAAAAATGACAAGAAAAACACCTATCATGAATGCTCCAAATATATTCACTGATGGGTCAAATAATGGTACAGCAGCAATAGTTACACCTGATCAAACTTTTACATTTTTAGTACCCAAACAATCAGCTCAAAAGGTAGAGCTTAATGCAGTATTACAAACTTTTGTGATGTTTAAAGATTCTGTATTTAATTTATTTTCTGATAGCCAGTATATAGTTAATGCTATAGTATCCCTTGAAGATGCTGGTAGAATTTCCCCTTCTTCTACTGTTTTCTCTTTGTTTTCCACTATACAAAGTTTAATCTGGGACAGAAAAGATCCATTCTTTATAGGACATATCAGGGCACATACAGGATTGCCTGGAGCCCTTAGTTTAGGCAATGATTTAGCAGATAAAACTACACGTGACATACATATTTTCTCTGTACTAGAAGAAGCTATAAATTTTCATGAAAGATTCCATGTCAATGCTAATACTTTACAAAAGCGTTTTAAAATAACTAAGGAACAAGCTAGACAAATAATAAAACAATGTCAAAATTGTGTGACCTTTTTACCACAAGTTAATCTTGGAGTCAATCCTAGAGGATTGATGCCTAACCATATTTGGCAGATGGACGTCACACACTTGCCAGAATTTGGAAAATTAAAATATTTGCATGTTACAATTGATACTTCTTCTGGATTTTTGATGGGCTCCCTTCATGCCGGCGAAAAAACTAAAGATGTTATAGCTCATTGCTTACAAAATTTTGCCACTGTGGGCATTCCAAAACAGTTAAAAACAGATAATGCCCCTGGTTATACGTCTACTTCTTTTAAACAATTTTGCTCATCATTTGGCATTACTCATATAACAGGAATCCCATACAATCCACAGGGTCAAGGCATAGTTGAAAGAGCTCATCAAACTATTAAAATGTACTTATTAAAGCAAAAAGATGGAATTGGGAAGGGGTATATATTCCCCAAAGATAAACTTAAAATAACGCTTTTTACTCTAAACTTTTTAAATTTGGATTCATCAGGACTTAGTGCTGCAGAAAGGCATATGTGTCCAAAAAATGTACATAAGCCCAAGGTACTTTGGAAAGATATTCTAACAGGACAATGGAAAGGTCCTGACCCAGTAATTGTCTGGAATCGGGGGTCTGTTTGTGTGTTTCCACAGGAAGAACAGCAGCCGATTTGGATTCCAGAGAGATTAACCAAGGTTCTGACCCAGAACAGCAGCCGATTTGGATTTCAGAGAGATTAACCAAGGTTCTGACCCAGTGATTGTCTGGAGTCGGGGGCCTGTTTGTGTGTTTCCACAAGGAGAACAGCAGCTGATTTGGATTCCGGAGAGATTAACTAAAATCCTGACCCAGTGATTGTCTGGAGTCGGGGGTCTGTTTTTGTGTTTCCACAGGGAGAACAGCAGCCGATTTGGATTCCAGAGAGATTAACTAAAGCGATTTCTACAGACCAAAAAGAAGATGATTTAGCTCAAATCCATAATAGCTGATATCCAAAACTCCAATTTGGCTATCCTTACATCTGCGACAGAACCAGGATGCTTTTTTCAATATCTATTTTATTATTGCCCTTTCCCATATCATGAAGTTCTATTTTATTTTTTTGAGCTCATACAGACCTAGGTTAATGTTTTGCTGATCAGTTCTATTTTTTTTTTTTTTTTTGACTATAGAGTTTTTAAACATTGCAATAGAGATTTTACCTGTAAAAAGTTATAAGGCCTTTACTATTATGTTATGTGTTGTATGTATTATATTATGTGTGCACACTTGTGTTTTGTGTTATATGTTTGAATGTACGTATGTCCAATGTACGTATTTCCATATATCATATATGATGAGCGCTCATGAAAAGATGGATCCAAATATTTTTTTTTATTCACGTGATTTAAATGGTTTAATTTAAATTGGGTAAATAACTGTTAAGAATTGTTTTAATATGTAAACAAAAAAGGAGGTTAACAGATCTGTTTGTTTACTCTCACCTTTCATTTTCATTATATTTAATAATTCTCTTCACTATAATGTAAATTGTTAAGAAAATTGTTTTCTTTTAGTGCCTTCTGAAATGTTACCTAATTTTTTCTTTAGCCATTATTGCCAGAATTTCTATCTTCATCCCAGTGCCGATGAAGACAATATAAATTGTTAAGAAAATTGTTTTCTTTTAGTGTCTTCTGGAATGTTACCTAATTTTTTCTTTAGCCATTATTGCCAGAATTTCTATCTTCAGATGAAGATAATATAAATTGTTAAGAAAATTGTTTTCTTTTAGTGTCTTCTGGAATGTTACCTAATTTTTTCTTTAGCCATTATTGCCAGAATTTCTATCTTCAGATGAAGATAATATAAATTGTTAAGAAAATTGTTTTCTTTTAGTGTCTTCTGGAATGTTACCTAATTTTTTCTTTAGTCATTATTGCCAGAATTCCTATCTTCATCCCTGTGCCGGTGAAGATAAAGATAAAACTAATCTACAGTTTCTGCAATAGCCATCACTGAACTGCTTACAGAACTTGCACTGAACTGCTTACAGAACTATGTGTCACTTGTATGCATTGTGAACTATCTGTTGGTGCAACGACTTGTGGTAGTGTTGGGGTATTTTTGCTGATGATATCATCGGTGGTACAATTTTCCCAAAAGGAGCCGTCAATTGACTTGGTATATCTTCCTCCCTTCTGCTTGTCATGATCATTCAGCTAAAATTTGGGGGTCAACAGAGGTGAGGCAAAGAACCTCACCCCCCCCCCACTGAGACCTCTCCACAGGTGTGGCTGTATACTGGACCGGTAGTCAATGACGGGTAAGATCCAATTACAATGGTACCAACCTAAGACAGGAGGCTGACGCCCTGAGGTCAGCTCATCCGAAGACGGGTAAGGACCATATGTATTGGACAACCTAAGGCAGGCACGGTCCCTAAGCCACATGCTTGTTATTTAAACAGAGAGGGGGAGATGTTGAGAGCCACAGCCAAAGGGGCCCCAGCAAACTTCCAGCTGCCAGCAAGCTTCAGACTGCCCCAGCAACATCTAGCTGATTGGCTCCTCTGCGGTGATGTTCATTGGGCTGTTTCCCTGCCCTTCAGACTGCCAGCTGATGATTGGCTCACAGCGGCCCCATTGGCTCCTCCACGGAGCTGCTCATTGGGTGACTTCTTTGGCTCTGCCCACGCAACCCAGCCAATCAGCCTCAGGAGCAGGAGGATTGTGGGAGGTGGAGAGGCTGGTGTGGGGGAGAGAGGCTTGTGGAAGCCGGTGGTGGCAGTTGGGCTCTGAGGGTTTTTCCCTGGAGCTGTTTTGTTTGGCGTTTGTAGTTCTAAAAATAAAGTTAGTTTCTTTTTGACAAGTGGCTCCTGATTTGTGCCAAGCCAGACTTCGGCAATTGCCCCTGCGTGATTCTGTGATGGAGGAAAGGGTCTGTGTTCTGTCCAGATTTGCTAGGAGCACAGAACTGAGAGCAGATGGGAGAGTGCCCCTGTGACTCTGGGAATTCTAGGGACTGCAGACCCTGGGAACATAAGGGTATGGAAGGGATGAGCCTGGTGTAAGCAAAGTGAAGTTTCAAATAGATTCCACTTCAGTTTCAGAGTGTTCCTAGCTCCCTTCTGCAGGACAATATATCACAGCTCTATTCCCTAAGGGTCAGGTGGATGGGGTGCATGCACAATCTCATGTCACCCTCTCCTAAAGCCTGCTGCAGAATTGTCATCATGAACTCCATTTGTAACTTAGGACCTATGATGTGCCTGGGGAGGGTCAGAGTGTTGGAGTCTGAACCCAGGTCTGTCTGTTGGTAAAGGACCTCATGGCTATTCAGTGTTGCCTCCTTGAATAAATTCTCAGTTCCTCTCAGTAGCCCCTGTTTTTTTTTTTTTTTTTTTTAATTTTAGTCAACTAAGAAGCCAGATCCTTGGGCTGGGGATGTGGCTCAAGTGGTAGCGTGCTCGCCTGGCATGCGTGTGGCCCGGGTTCAATCCTCAGCACCACATACAAAGATGTTGTGTCCGCCGAAAACTGAAAAATACTAAAAAAAATCTCTCTCTCTCTCTCTCTCTCTCTCTCTCTCTCTCTCTCTCTCTCTCTCTCTCTCCACTCTCTCTCTCTCTATCTATCTCTCTTAAAAAAAAAAGAAGAAGAAGTCAGATCCATTCACAGTTCTGAATAAAAAATTCAGGTCTATCCATTCTTTTTATACTGGAAGAGGTGGTTTCAAAGGAGCCATATGGACTTGGATGAAGTTCATCCCAAGCCTAGTGCTCTTTCCACGGACCAGCTTCACAGATGGGCTCTGCAGAACTGGGGGTGCCAACAGGTGTGCCATGAGAAAAGCGTCCTGCAGCAAAATAAGCAGGGAAATTACTGAGTGAAACAGGTTAAAAGAACCTGGCACAGACTTCTTTATATTAACGTACATTTGATTCTCCCAAAGCAGGCATTATATGCTGTTTCCCAACCTCAATGGACAAAGGGTTTGGTGGAACAATGATTAACTTCTATATAAAGGTAGTAGATTATGGAACAGAGCTTGAGAACTCTGGAAAACACACAGAGAGAGAGAAAGAAAGAAAAGAAAAAAGAAAAAAAACATATTCTTTGAGGAAATGCAGGCATAACATTAAGCAGGGGTTCTAGGTAATACAAATGCACCTTTCATAAAGAGGATATTTTCTGCAGAAAGTATGGAGAATCCCCAGAGTCCTCACATATCTTCTAAAAGAATTGCATGTATACAGATGCTGAAGAGAAGGAATATTCTGAGAAATGGAAGTAACTGCACAGGAAAGGCTTGTGGGGAAAGAATAGAATCTAACGGAGGGAATCTAAGAATGAGGCCAAATCTAAGAGAACACATGCTCCTAGCAGGTAGGGACCTGCTAGGATACTCCAAGTGCAAGGATGATATATACCTTCACTTTTTTCTCCATCAAATAAAATCTAGATTTGAGGGTCACTCACTGTGGTCAGTAAGAGGTCTTATAACAGCTCTTTTCTGTGACTCTCTCCCCTTCTCTCAAGTTATACTGGAATCCCAGGTTTGTTTAGTCCAGAACAGTTGAAGGAGATGAATCTCTTGTCTTGGTAGGTCACCAAGAGAGTCACCAGTGTAATTGACACTGTGCAGATTTGGGTTCCAGCCTGGATCAGCAATAGGAAGGACCCTGAAATGATTCTCTGAGGGCTTCATCACAGACAGGGCTCAGCTATAGGGGCCCCTGTGACAACTAGGAGCCCTGCTCAGTGTCCACAGACTTCCGGATTCCTCACTGTATCTGAGATATTCTTCTGTGTGTGGCAGAGGGCATGGGGTGGCGGGTGTTACTGGGGATTTAACTCAGGGTCACTACTGTTAGGGAACAGACAAATGAGGATGGTGGGGACACAGGTTAAGAGAATAATTCTGTAAAATGGGGCCACAGTATTAACCCCCTCATGCTTTCTTTTGCAAGAAGCAATTTACCTGCAGCCCTGCTTGGCGTCTGTGGATAGGATGTGTCACATTCCTCAGCAAACTACTTGTTAACTGCAGGAGAAATGCAGGCCCAAAATAATGTCGATAAGAGGGACCCAAGTTACTCTGAAGGAGGAGGTTTTGTGATCAGATCCTGAAACTCTAGGAGATAAGGATGGTTCCTCTTAATCATAAAATCTATAAGAATGTATGGTTAAGAATCCAATTAGGTACATCAGTGACAAACCCACTGAAAGAGAAACTATGAAAACCACCCCATTTACAGTAGCCTCAAAATAAAACAAAAAACAAAAAACTTGGGAACCAACTTAACAAAAGAAGTAAAGACTGCTACGAAAATTACAGAATGCTAAAGAAAGAAATTAAAGAAGACCTTAGAAGATGGAAAGATCTCCCTTGTTCTTGGATAGGCAGAATTAATATTGTCAAAATGACCAAAAGCACTAATCAGGTTTAATATAATTCCAATCAAAATACCAATGACATTCCTCACAGAAATAGAAAAAGCAGTCATGGAAATTCATCTGGAAATATAAGAGACCCAGAATAGCTAAAGCAATCCTTAGCAAGAAGAGTGAAGCAGGTGGCATCACTATACCAGACCTTAAACTATACTAAAGAGCAATAGTTAACAAAAACAGCATGGTTTTTGTTACTATTAGACCAAAATAGACCTGTAGATCAATGGTACAGAATAGAGGACACAGAGACAAACCTACATAAATACAGTTACCTTATAGTAGACAAAGGTGATAAAAACATATATTGGAGAAAGGATAGCCTCTTCAACAAATGGTGCTGGGAAAACTGGAAATCCATATGCAACAAAATAAGATTAAGCCCCTATCTTTCACCATGCATGAAATTCAACTCAAAGTGGATCAAGGACATAGGAATTAAACCAGAGACTCTGCATCTAATAGAAGAAAAAGTAGGTCCAAATCTTCCTCATGTCAGATTAGGCCCTGAATTCCTTAATAAAACTCCTATAGTGCAAGAAATAAAATCAAGAATCAATAAATGGGATGGATTCAAACTAAAACAAACAAACAAACAAACAAAAAACTTGGGAACCAACTTGGCCTCTGTGGATAGGATGTTTTTCAGCAAAAGAAATAATCAGTGAGGTGAATAGAGAGCCCACAGAATGGGAGAAAATTTTTACTACAGGCACATTTTACTACAGATAGAGCATTATTCCAGAAAGAACTAAAAAATTTTAACATCAAGAAAACAAAATAAATGGGCCAAGGCACTTCTCAGAAAATGCTACGCAATCAATCAACAAATATAAGAAAAAATGTTCAACATCTCTAGCAATTAGAGAAATGCAAATCAAAACTACTCTAAGATTTCAGCTCAGTTAGAATGGTAGCTATTAATAATGCATACAACAGGGCTGGGGATGTGGCTCAGTAGTAGAATGCTTGCCTCATATATGTGAGGCATTGGGTTTGATTCTCGGCATTGCATTTAAATAAGTGAAAAAAACAAAGGTCCATCAACAACTAAAAAAAAAAATTTTTAAAAGAATACAAATAACAATAAGTGTTGGTGAGAATGTGGGTGGGGAAAGGCACATTCATACATTGCTGGTGGGACTGCAAATTGGTGCAACCAATATGGAAAGCAGTATGGAGATTCCTTAGAAAACTAGGAATGGAACCACCATTTGACCCAGTTATTCCACTCCTCGGTTTTTACCCAAAGGACTTAAAAACAACATACTACAGGAACACAGCCATATCGATGTTTATAGCAGCACAATTCACAATAGCTAAATTGTGGAACCAACCTAGATGCCCTTCAGTAGATGAATGGATAACGAAACTGTGGTATATATACACAATGGAATATTACTCAGCATTAAAAGAGAATAAAATCATGGCATTTGCAGGAAAATGGATGGAGTTGGAGGATATTATGCTAAGTGAGTTCAGCCAATCCCCAAAAACCAAATGCCGAATGTTTTCTCTGCTATAAGGATGCTGATTCAAATGTGGATGGGTGGGGAGCATAGGAGAAATGGAGGAACTTTAGATAGGGTCAAGGGGAGGGAGAAGAAGGGAGAGATACTGTCGTAGGAAAGACAGTGTAATGAGATGGACATCTGCCAGGGTTTTTGGCCCCCATCCCTTTCCCTCCTGACCTGCGGGAGAGATTGGGAAAGCACGCCCCCACCTGGACGAGGACAATCAGACGTCAGGGAGACCAGTCGAAGCGGGAGCTCGTTTATTGAGAAAACACACACAGCTAACATAATGTACAGGAGCCAATCAGGATAAAGGTCAGCAAGGTGGAGAGAGTTCACATGTACACCCATATTGGGAGACAGGAGCCCTCTGTGAGGGCAGAAAGGTTCTGAGCCTATCCTAGAGGTGGTCCGATTTTTCGTCACAACCCCTGGCAATGCCTTCTAGCTAATCCCCAGGCGCTATCTTAGCCACATGTGGCCCCAAACTGGGAAGCAGGTAGCAGCCAGCAAGTTAGGTTTCCTCTTTTTTGATGCAATATGCCCCACGTGTTACATGATGCCCTACAGACATCATTACCCCAAGTGCATGTATGAAGACATGAATGGTGTGACTCTAATTTGTGTACAACCAGAGACTTGAAAAATTGTGCTCTATAATGTACTATGAATTGAAATGCATTCTGCTGTCATATAACAAATTAAAATAAATAAATTACTTAAAAAAAAGAAATTCAGCAACAAAGAAAAACAAAAGAGTCCAATTAGAAATGATCAGACTGGGCCAAGGTGACCTAGAGTTGCCATAGCAGTGGGGACTTGAAAGTCTGATGTCACCCTGCTGTCAGTCAAAAATCAAGAGGTGGAACTGGGTGGGACTCTCTAGAAACTTCTCTAGGATCCCCGATAAAAGTGGAGTGCAGGGGAGGCACATTGTCCCTCTCCTCTCTGAGAGGACCTACTCTCTCCCATGATAGTGTCCCCTTTCCCTTTTCCTATCCCTTCAACAAACTCATTCCTGTTACTCTGAGCGTCATGTCTGAAATCTTTCTGACTTGGTTACAGGAATTAAGATTCTAAGAGGAGGTCTTCGCGCTGCCTCAGTTTCTTGGAAGGCCCCAGCTCTGAAACACTAACAATGAGCTACATTCCTAACTCATTAAAAAAATATTTTTTTAATTGTAGATGGGCCCAAATCCTTTATTTTGTTTATTTATTTTTATGTGGTGCTGAGGATTGAACCCAGCGCCTCACATATGGTAGGCAAGTGCTCTACCACTGAGCCATGTCTCCAGCCCCTCCCCAGTCCATTTTTAAATATTATTTTGAGGCTGGCCTCAAATTTGCATTCTTCCTGCCTCAGCCTCACAAGTTGCTAGGATTACAGACATGCCTCAACATGCCTAGTTAGACACTCCTCTTCCTAAAGTCGGTAGATTTTCTTGGTGGCTGGTTCAACCCCCTCCTTCTGTGGAAGCCTTACCTGTCCTCACACCCTCTCTCAATTAATCCAATTTAGCTTCTTTAACTGAGTTCCTGACAGGGAAGGCCTATAAATGCTCTCCTGGGGTCCAGAGGAGCCAATTTGACCTCAAGTGTTCAAGAATAGAAATAGCCCAAGATCCTCTTGAATGGGGAGAAAAAAAAAATGCCTCTTTTTTTTTTTTTTTTTGGTGGTGGTGTGGGAGGGTGGGCTGGTGACTGCATAATAGGCACCCCAAACAACACCTTTAAAAAGAATATATTTTGCAAAAATGTGTGCATCACAAATATACAAGGGGGCTGCTATGTTTGCTATAATTATATTGGCAGTAAAAGAGAGGACAAGGTTAGACACAACTTTAGTAAAATCATTGTTCTGAAACAACCCAGCTCCAATGTGTGAGAACCAGCCCCAAGGTGCCATGACACCAAAAAAAGAGGCAGACAGATGCAGGATTGTACAGAGTAGAATTTATTAGGGAATTCCTGACAGAAACTTGGTCCTGGGCAGCCTTAAGACCAAGTATACCCTCCCCTTTTGGGTTAGAAGGAGAGGTATATGAATTGGTTAGGACAAAATGTCTTCACAGAAGCCGGAATGTACCTGGTTTATCTTAAGCTAACATCAAAAAGTCAGGCACATTCCTAGAGCCAGGGCCTGGCTGTAAAGCTCCACATACCACTCTAATGGTTTTGTCTATTTATAGTTTACTGGGAAACTGTGCAGGAAAAACTGAACAGGGTGACTCTGGGGGCAATCATAGATGGGACTACTTAAAATGGCTGCAGTCACATCAAGCTGAATTAATATAATGAGGAAGCCAGCAAAAGGAAATTTGCTTCACTGGGGTCCTAATTCCCAAGAAGCATCCTTCCACTTAGACCTGGGAAAACCATGGAGTGATTCTGACAAGCGTGAAAAGGATACTCTTATCTCCACTGTAGCTCAGCTGCCTGGGAAGTGTCATGGAGCTGAGTAGAAGAGTCAAGATGTTACTAATGTGCTTCACATCAACAATGAATCCTACAAGTAACCATGGGCAGTTACAGGGTGCATGCTCTAATCATTTCCTCCTCATTAGCAGAAACAGATTAATATAATATCACCGGGATAAATTTGAACATAGTTCTTAGCAACAGATCTAGTAAGAACACATCTAGATAAAGAACATTTGGTCAGCACAATAGAAAGATTAATGGGTTGATGTGATAATGTATGTGGCAGAGAACATTGCTCTCAACTTTTGTAGAACACATTCTTTTCACATGAAATCTGCATGAGCATTGGATCACATGCTAGATAATTAATTTAGCTTCAACAGATTTCTAAAGGTTGATATCTGCTTCAGAGGAACTATTTACAGAGCTTTCAGAATTTGACCTAGAGACAGAACTGCCATGTGTCAGAGTTGTTAATGGTTCAGTCATTTTAGCTGAATAATTTCTAGGAAAGTATGCTTACCTTTTCTTAAATTGACAGTGAAAATAATTATACAACTGTATGAATATACTAAAGCCCTTTGAATTGTCCACTTTAATTAGATAAAGTATGTGGTATACAAGTTTTATCTCAATAAAAATATTTCTATCTATCTATCTTTCTTTCTGTGTCTCATCTCAAGAAGCAAGAAATCTATGTGAGAATGTTTTTAAACTTTCAGAGAGGTAAGATAGATGATAATCTATGGGAAGAAAAAAAATCCATGACACCATTAAAAAGAACATTTCAGAGAATAAAACAGTTCTTGGCAATTATGAGAAGAAAAAAAACCAATTAAAGTATTATAAAATAAAGAAATTACCTAGAAAGATTAGCAGATAGATAAAGAGATGATCCCATAGCTGGAATATAGGAATTTTAGGAAAATAGAAAACAGAGGGAGGAAATCGTCCAGGATATAACTCAAGAAAATTTCCCAGTATGAATAGTTTATGTTTCCAGATCAAAAGGACTAGGGAATACTCTGTGCAACGAATGAAAATAGACACAAAAATGCACATTAAAATCTTTTAAGCTGGGTGTTGTGGCCCACACCCCTAATCTCAGCAACTGGGGAGGCTAAAGCAGGAGGATCACAAACTTGGGACCAGCTTCGGCAATTTTTTAAAAATATATTTATTTAGTTGTAAATGAACATATAGTATCTTTATTTATTTTTATATGGTGCTAAGGATTGAACCCAGTGCCTCACACATGTGAGGCAAGCACTTTACCACTGAGCTATAGCCTCAGACCCCAGCTTCAGAAATTTAATGAGGTCCTAAACAACTTAGCAAGACTCTGTTTCAAAAAATAAAAATGGCTGGGATGTAGCTCAGTGGTAAAGTTTCCAGGAAAGTGAGAAGGAAGAGAGAAAAAGAAGGATTTACACAAAAGGCTCAAAAATCATGATATGTGACTTCTCAAAAGTTACATGAAAATTTAGAAGACCATGGAGCAGTGCCTTTGAGATCAAGGGAATATAATTTCTATCACAAAATAAAAGTGTTATTGAGATATGTCCCCATTCATTTTCATTTTTTATTTTGAGACAGGGTCTTGCTGTTGCCAAGGCTGACCTCAAACTCAAAACCTTCCTACCTCAGCCTCATGAGTCACAGGGATTCCAGGCAGATGTCACCATGCCCAGTTTTTTTTTTTTTTAATAAGGCTTGTAGAATTATTTGATTCTCTCAATTACATATGTGTATGTTTTTGGTGAAAATAAAAACTAACTTTTAAAATGAAACACACATGAAATAGAAATATTTAGTGGTTTCTATTAGCGGAATTTTGCAAATGCAGGCTATTTGAGGACAATATGAGAGTGAAATGAAGAAAACTTATCAGTTGTGAAGGATCTGAAGCTTATAAACAGAGATTGCAAAAGAGAAAATGAATCAGAAATAGAGAAATAAGCTGTCATAATAAGAAAGCTGATAAAATTTGGCTAACTGCTAGTGCTGCAGAATAACTTCTTGTTTATTACCACTAAGACTACAGTAATTTGTTACAGCAGCAATAGGAAACTAATACAAGTGTCTCATCCCCTGATCAGTTTTCCCATTTCCTCAATTGTAGAAATTTCCCCATATTATAAATGAATATCCCCTTAGATTTTCCCTGGGACTCAGAGCCTGCCTTTGACAGATGAGACTTCATACATTGAATTAGTTAAGACAAAGCCATTGTAACAAAGAGACCCCGTTCTTATGTAGGTCTGGCTGGTGTAGGCTGACAAGATGATTGAGCTCATGTGGCCATGAAGGCTACATCTATGGTCTAGCTTTACCTCCCTTGAGGTCTTGTGCTCATCTTCACAGTCAAGATGAATGTTGCCATGTCTGCAGGAAGAGAGGAAGCAGAAAATGCAGACATCACTGTTGATCACACGGCAAGGTTGATAAGTTAGCAAACTGCAAGGGAGGTTGGGAAATTTGCATAAACTTTTAAGTGCAAAGAGGAAAATGGATTTGGAATACAACTTGGGTCCACCACATGCATGAACATCCACTCTTAAGATTCCTAGGTCCCCTTAGTCTAAGAAAATCTCTTCCTTTTGGTCCCAGATTACTACTCACATCTGTATCCCCATCACAGAGTACAGAGAGCACTTACTTCCATCTTTGGGGACATACTCGAAAGGTACCCTGAATATCAAAATGGTCCCCTATTGATAGACCTCTAAGTTTTCCAGTATTCTGGTAAACTGAACAATGTTGCAATAAATTATCTGTTGTATAAATGATTAGGCAAACGTATATATCTAATTTCAGACTTTAAATTGTTGTATCAAAGGATATATACCATACCATTGCCAAATTTCCCAGCAGAACATTTCCATCAATCTATATTCCCACCAGCAAAGCATGACAGTGACTGTTTCCTAAAGTGATTTTCAAAAGGATGTGTTAGTAAACTTTGGCTTTTGCCAAACTGGTGAGAAATGGTTTCTTAGGGTAGTTTTAATATACTTTACAATTTAGCAATGATCCTCAGCTCCCAAATAGGATGACCAACAGACTTCTTCAGACTTTCAGCCCAAGACCCCAAATGGAAATATTTTTCATATTTCAAATTCCAATACATTTACTTTGATTATAAATGTATCATTTTTGTAGAATTTCTTCATAACATGGTGCTGATTGAAATTTGGGTTTTTGAGCTAATAACTCAACTTTGATCTTTGTGGTTTAAAAAAAAAATTGCGTGCAAGAGATGAAGATCACCTATGATGCTGTGGTTTCTCAGAGGATCACATGACTATTTTAGTTTCAATTACTGTAGCTTATAATTGGTTAATCATTTAAAGTGCAATGCAATTGCTTAATTGTTTAAAGTGCTATGAAAAAAGTCATCCTTAAAAATGAACTACTGAACAATCTGGAACTAATATGTAGAACAACGCTGCCCAACGGAACTCTAATGAAGCCATATATGGAATTTTCTAGTTACTAAGTCAAAAAAGGGTAAAGAGAAAAAATTGAAATACATTTTAATAATATATTTTAACACGGGATATCAAAAATATTTTCACTTTGACATGCAATCAATATAAAAATATTAGTGAGATATTTTACATTCTTCAAGATCCAGTGTGTGTTTTAAAGTGATAGCACATGTCAGTTACTGCTAGTCATATTTCGAGTACTTGGTAGCTGCATGTGTCTAGCATCTGCTGTGCTAGCCAACTGAAATCTAGATGATCTCCACATGGGAGGTGTGCATGGGAGGGTGGAAATAAAAGCAGGCAGAGGGTTGTGTTTTGCTTAAAGTTCAATACAGCTACTAAGAGTGGAATATTTAATAAATACCATAAACAGTGTTTTGCACAAATGGCTCCCCATATGGAAAAAATAAAATGGTGTCATATACTATACATAAACAAAAATTCCAGATGAATTAAATAACTTTTTTTTTAGAAAAAGGGAAAAGGATGAATGCGTTAGAAAAAATGCATTACAATGAATGCATTAGAAAAAAAGCAAAACTATTAATTGGGAGATCTTTCTTCAGCGAGACACAAAAGACAGAACCCATGAAGGAATGGATGGTGAGAGTTATCAAAAATAGAAATTCAACTGGGGATATGGCTCAGTTGGTAGAGTGCTTGCCCAAGGCCCTGGGTTCAATCCCCAGGGTCACACACACACACACACACACACACACACACACACACACACAATAAATAAATAAAAATCCAAAATTTAAATATTTAACTTAAGCAAAACAATAAGCAAAGTTAAATAAGAAGGGACACAGTAAAAGAAAATGTCTACAAATCAATGAGAATACAATCAATCCAATCAAAAAACAGACAAAAGACAGATATTTCAAAATATAAACTGAATGACAATAAATATACAAGATGCTTATGCTCATCAGTAATGAGGGCAATAGAAAATAAACAATAGTAAAGTCTTTGGGGGGGCAATTTAGCAGACTCTATCAAAATTAGAACAATTAACTCCCTTTGACTCATTTCATAGAATTTGCTCTCCTAAAACAAATATCTAACTATGTCATAAAGATATTTGTGCAAGGATTACCAGAACTAGTAAAATCTGTGTTTGCATGTGGGAAGGGGGTACAGGGGATTGAATCAGGGCGCTATACCACTGAACTACATCCCTATACATTTTTACTTTTTATTTTGAGACAGGGTCTCAAAATGAAAGTTGCCCAGGCTGGCCTTGAACTTGCAATCCTTCTGCCTCAGCTTCCAGAGTATCTGGGACTACAGGTGTGCACCACCATGCTTCACTACAGCTAGTAAAATCTTTTTAAGTGTCCATTCCAACCAAAAAAGTGCCATGGAGGTGACTCTGGATGCTCTGTTATATGAAAATTCTCAAGAGCTCAACTCATTTCCAACAGTCAAAAAAGTGAATTGTGTTGACCATGATTTTTTGTAAGATTGCATTTCTTAAAACTGAATAAACCACACACACACACAGAGTTGTGTGTCTAAATGCATATATGTAAGTAAATGCTTAGAGAAAGGGCTATAAGAATATACACCAAACTGGGGTTGGAAGGAGGGTATGTGTGCAGAGGGTAATGTTCTATTTTACTCCTTGTACTTCCTTGCTGCTTGATTCTTTTACAATGCAAATTGGTTAATATATTACTTGTGGAAAGAGAAGGTTTACAGAGATAGCAGCATTCCCAGTGTTTTTTGCAAGAGGAAGGGACTGTTTTCAGAACCTAGAGCCATCCCATCCCGACTTCCCCCTCTCTGAGTGGGTGCAGCGTATTCTGAACTGGGGATTTGTCTCCAGCTCTGTGATCTCTGAGCAGGCTGGGTATCTATTCTTGTGCATGCACAGAACACCTGTCATTCCATTGTTGGGATGGCCTTGCCCCTGACCAGGCTGCACAGTGCTCCTTCCTGCTCTGTGACATCTCAAGCCCAAGGCTGGTCTTTTTTTTAGGAAAAAGGAAGTGAAATGTTCTTATGATGGCATTTTCTGGAGAAGAATAAGGTCAACCGCTATGATAAGCAAAGCCAAGAGCGGAGGCAGCATGTGGAGTATGGTCATGACTGTGGCTTTCATTTCCCTCAGGCAAAGAAACCTCAGGAGGCTCAGGTTGGGTCTTGACAGCATTTTCACATAAGGCTTATGGGAAAATGTCAAAAGTTGCCCCCCACACCTTGATAGGAGAGATTGGAGACTTCCTTTCCTTTCCTGGGGTGGATTGTTGGTGGTGTGAAGACCATTGTACGAGACTGGGTAGCCTGCAGAAACAGGAGAGAGACACTGGGCATGGGTTCCATCTGTCTTGGGAAGTTTGCAATTTTCTTTTCTTCTCTCTTTCTCTCTCTCTTTCTGTGCTGGGGATTGAGTCCAGGGACAATACCATTGAGCTACATCCCCAGCCCTTTTTATTTTTTATTTTGAGGCAAGGTCTCTCTAAACTGCTGAGGATGGAGGCTGGCCTGGAACTTGTGATCCTCCTGCCTCAGCCTCAAGAGGAACTAGGATTACAGGCATGCACCATTGTGCCCAGCAACAGTCTTAATCTTATTCAGAAGTTAACATTTGATTGTAGACGTGAAGAAGGTGAGAGACGAATCCATGTGGACATTAGAGGGAAGAACATTTGAGGCACAAGGAACAGTAGTGTACAAGCCTTGAGTAAGCACCATATGTGGCATGTTGAAAGACCAGCAAGGAAGCCACTGTGGCTGGAGCTAAGTGAGAAAAAGAGATAAGTTGGAAGGGAGGAAAGAGGAGGGTAACAACTGCCTTAACACTGCAAGAATTTTGCCTTCTGTTCTAGATAAATAGAGGAGCCATTGGCCGTCTGAAAGCTGGCAAGTGACATGATTGTGCTGATGTTTAACAAGATGCTGTGCTGAGAAAGACTGAAGGATTAAAAGAGAAAGCAGGCAGGACAAGGACCAGGCACCTGCAAATGACCAAAGGAGAGATCAGAGCTGAGCTTTTCCCAACTGAGTGGCCTGCATCAGAATCCTGGTGGGTTTGTTAAAGCAGTGGTAGCCCACAGTTGCTACCACTGTTAGTCTGGGTTGGGAGTCCACAAATTTGCATTCTAAAGTTCCTGGGTGATGATGATACTGCTGTACTGGGAACCACAATTTAAGAACCGGGCAGGGAGCAAGGTGTGGTGGTGCACGCCTGTAATCTCATAACATTGGCAGACTGAGGCAGGAGGATGGGAGTTCAAAGCCAGCCTCAGGGAAAGCGAGATGCTAAGCAACTGAGTGAGACCCTGTCTCCAAACAAAATACAAAATAGGGCTGGGGATGTAGCTGAATGAGTGCCCCAGAGTTTAACCCCAGTAACTACACCACTACCATCCCCCCCAAAACAGGCAAGGTAGTACATACCTGTAATTTCAGCTGCTGGAATTACAGGTATGTACTACCTTCAGGAGGATAGAAGCTCAGGGCCAGCTTGGGCAACTAGGCAAAACCCTGTCTCAAAATCAAAAAGGACTGGAGATGTCAATCCTTAGTACCCAAAAATACAAAACAAAAAAACACAGACCCACTAACTTTTCCTTTATAGAACCGATGCAGCATGTTATCATATGTCCTCAAGGAAGAAATTTGCTTACTCCTATGTCCCTGGGGCTAGTATGATACTGGGCATTGAATGTGTTTTGAGCTCAGATTCACAGGCCAGGCTTGGTGTTAGTGAATGAAGTTCTTGAGGATCCCTGGTTAGAACTCTTTGGAGGTAATTGGTGATGAAACTTTTACAGGAAGTGGTCATTAGAGGGAAGGGATTCATTATAATAATAACAGGTGTGGGAGCCACCCAGTGTCTGCCCAGGTGTTTTTTTTAATAGCTTCTTCAAATAAATCCTGTAAAAGCCCTTCAAGTCAGGCATTAGCACCCATGTTTTATGAATGAGAAAAACAAAGCTTGGAGACAATTTTCCCAAGTACACATGATTAATAAGTACCAGAATCTAGCCAGGCTTGACAGCTCTGTATTGTTAATATCACAGACTGCCTTAAGAAGTCACTGGGCAGAGGAAATCTAGAAGCATTAAAGAGCTTCTAGAAGAAAGAAGGTTCCATACTTGGGAGCTATTGGCCTTTCTCAAGAATGCAGGAAACATGCTACCCTTTTGAAAAATGCCTCCTGACTGAATGCAAAGCCCTATTCACACAGCAAATGCCCACTCCCAAGTCCCTCCTGGCAGAGTCCCTAATAGACAACAGTGTCCAGCTGTCTTTTGTGTGTTTTTTTTTATCATTCTCAAAGCACTTTTTTCTTTGTTTCTCTTTCTTTCGTTCTTTTCCCTTCCCCTTCCCTCCTTCCTCCCCTCTTCCTTTTTCTCTCTTTCTATGTAGAACTGAACCCAGAGGTGCTTTGCCACTGACAGCTACAACCCCAGCACTTTTTGGTTTGAGACAGGGTTCCACTAAGTAGCTGGAGCTATCCTTGAAATTGAGATCCTCCTTCTCAGCCTCTAGAGTTGCTAGGATTACAGGTTTTTGCCACCACGCTTGGTGGCACACTTTTTCTTTGGTCCTTGCCTCTTCTTAGCCTTCTTCTGTAGGAAAATGGGCATTGTACTCTGTTCTGGGAATTGAAGTTCCACAAATCAAGGCAAGTTTATCTCCAAATGGAAGCCATCCCTCTCACTAAAGACAGGGAAAGTCAATTGTCAGGACTTCCCTCTTCATCATCCTCCCTTTCCCCACCCTTCCCTAAGATTAAAAATAGCTATCTTGCAAGGCCTCACTGTGGATGGAGCAACTGCTCACTGAAACTGAGCCCCGAGGGAGAGCAGCTGCTCTCAGGAGGAAAGGCCTGAGGTCAGTGCGGGCTGACTTGCCATCAGGGACCTCAAGGAGGAGGTGACCTCCTGCAGGGCAGAGCAGGGACACTTGGGAAACTACCTGAGTGACGCCACCTGAAGCAAGTTTAACTGTCCTAGTGGGCCACTCACAAAAATGTCACGGGGGAGGGGGGCACTCAGAGGTGTATCAGTGTGTCCCCACCCCCATCCAGGTATTGGGGACTGAACCCAGGGCCTCTCAGCACTGAGCCATACCCCCCAGACTTTTATTTTCTTTTTAAAAGACAGGGTCTTGATAAATTGCCCAGACAGGCTTGGAACTTGAAATCCTCCCGCCAATTTGAATAGCTGGAATTATAGGCGAGCACATCTGTGATTCTTAACCTTTTTTTTTTTGTGTGTGTGTGTGTGTGTAAACTCCCTAGAACAAATAATGAAATACACGTACCACTTCTCTGTTGCTTAACCTAGACACACACACACACACACACACACGCACACAATGTGCACAGAAACAAGCGCACACACACTTTTGCACATTATTTAATATAATTGGGGGGTTGTCGAGACTTGTCACGCATCACAGGGCTAATTCCAGATGTAGGTTGATCACAGTAACATAGAACAAGGATAAGAAGCAAAAATTTGTAACCCATTAAAAATAAGTTGCTAAAGTTTGCTAAGATCTTTCTGTAAAGTACAAAGATGTATATAGTATAAACCCATGAGGATAGACACGGAAATGTTGAAGTTGACCTCCGACGGTGGGATAACGGGTTATTTCTATTTATCTGCATTTTCTCACTAAACAGAAACGCATGTTTCTCTTTCGCAACCAGAGCAGAGCAGCGCACGCACGCAGGCATTTCCGTGGTCCTGGGGCGCCCACTCGACTGCAGGCGTGGTCTGTCGCCTGCACTCTTGACAACGAAGGAGGCTTACAGACAGTGGACTAGCAAACTCCAGAAGCGGTGACAACGTAGGGCGGGAACCGGCTCTTCAACTTAGGGCGTCCCAAGAACTCTTTGCTCAGTAGGGGCACTTTAAACCTCTACGCCCACGGCCCGGCCGCGTCCCGCACCGAGCGGGCCGCGCGTGCGTACGCGCTCCCGGGGCGGCGGCGGCGCGCACGGATGCGCCTCGGCGAGCAGCCCCCAGCAGTGGACGATGCCGCGCGGCGGCGCGCTCCGGCAGTCTGAAGCGGTGGCTGGCTGCCACGGGCCGGCGGCGCGATGAGCTGGGCGGCCGCCCCCGGCTCGGGGCTGTGAGGGGCTCGGAGCCGGGGGTGGGCGGCGGCGCGGCGGGCGGCCGAGGCTCTTTCTCGGCGGCGGCGGCGGCCATGCACGGGGCGGCGCGGCTGGGGCTGCTGGGCCGGGGCCGCCTCCCGGGGGCCCGCGGCCTGAGGGCCCCGCCGCCGCCGCTGCTCCTGTTAGCGCTACTGCCGCTGCTGCCCGCGCCCGGTGCCGCCGCCGCCCCAGCCCCGCGGCCCCCGGCGCTGCCGTCCGTGGCCGCGGGGCCCAGCGTGAGCCTTTACCTGAGCGAGGATGAGGTGCGCCGGCTGATCGGTGAGTGGGGCCGCCCGGGCCGGGGTGGGCACGTCGCGCGGCTTCCGGTCCCCTCCCCGCCCCAGCGCTCGCCAGCCCCTGGCGGGGCCGGGGTCGCCTCGGGGTCCCGGGACCCCGGCCTCCGCCTGCCGTGCTGGCCTGGAGGTGTGGTCCCTGCCTGGCCCCCGCCCCGGGCAACCTCCCGGCCTCCCCTTCGCCCTTACTGCTCGACCGCCCTGGGGACCCCCGGCTGCAGCCAGAGACCCGGATCCAGCCCGTTCCATCCTCCTGCAGCCCTTCATTGCCCCCTGGCTCTCTGGAGTCCGGCGTCGAACATCTTTTATTCCCGGCCCAGCGAAGTTGCCTTAAAGTGTGTGTCACTCGAGGGTCCTGGAGTTTGGGATACTTGGAAGTTCGCTTTTCAGACTAAACTGGCAAACCATTGGCTCAGGTTTTGATATCCCAGTAGGCCACGCTGTTTGCTCATACTTTCTGCTAACATACTTTTACAAAATAAATAAATACATGGATAAATAAAAGGGAGGGGAAGGTGGCACGAAATATGTCAGCCTTCAAATCTTGAAACCGATAAGAATATTTTTAAAGAGTAGGTGAATCGCCAGGTAGCAGATCTTTTCGCTTCTGCAGTATCCTTTTGGTGTTAGGTTCATTGGGGTTTGGACTGATCTGCATTTCCAGGCCACTCGCCTGCTGTGAATACTTTGAAGGGAAAGGAGAACTTGGCTTTGTGTCGATTGGTGATTTTATTTACCTACTTAGCTTTGTTGTTTGGGGAATTACTGTGGAAGAAACTGATGCTGTTCTCCAGTTGGGACTTTGTAGATTCTAGATATACCCCTTAGAGGAAGATCTGGCCCCCAATGGAGTATGATAGTTGCAGATACCTAGACTTAGCTTTCTTTTGTGTGTTGTGGCAATCCCTTCATTTTTGTCTCTGGGTGTGGTGCTTCTGAGTATTTGAGGGGAAAGTTTTAAGTATCCATTATCCGTCAGTTTTATTTTAGTGTTCTTTTTTTTTTTTTTTTTTTTAAGGTTAGAGTACTTTCTTGAGGTCTGCTGAGATAAACTCAGAACTGAAATGAGGTTGCTTTTAGCAGATGGTTTAGACATTGTTACACGTATGGGTTTGTAGCCTTTAATCAAATAATAATTTTGTTCGGTACTTAATCCTCATTTTAGTCCACCTGAACTAGCTAAATTTAGTCTAAATGAACTAAAACTGCAAATTGAGTTAGTCCTGGAACATGAGAGTAAGGGTGAGGAAAAATAATGAATGCTTGTAAGTCAACTCATATCATATTAATTAAAAATATTAATGTTATGCATGCTTTTGTAAAGCTTTTTTTTTAAAAATAAAATATATAATTTGTGACTTACTTTACATGTGTTTCTTCTCCCCTCCCAACCAAGGATAGAGGTAGGGGACAGAAAACTAGAGGCTGACATTGATTGAGTGTTTATATGTATCTGCCTCTAGATACTTTATTTTAGGAATTTAAATAACTTGCTCAAGGGGCTGGGGATGTGGCTCAAGTGGTAGTGCGCTCGCCTGGCATGCATGCGGCCCAGGTTCGATCCTCAGCACCACATACAAACAAAAGATGTTGTGTCCGCCAAATACTAAAAAAAAAAAAAATAAATATTAAAATTCTCTCACTCTTTCTTTAAAAATAAATAAATAAATAAATAAATAACTTGCTCAAGGTAACACTGTTTGTTTTTTTATGTGTGTGTAAAAAACTTAGGTGCAGACGAAGTTTTATTGAATGAAATGAAGATATACTTATGGTGGAATGGTGGAAAATAAATAATTGCTAATTAGTATTTGAAATAATATAAATTTTTAAACCCAATTTTTTATATTTGTAGCAGAGGAAGCTCCTGATTGATGAGTATCCAGTAGCAATATTTTCTCTAGTGTAAATTGAACTGATCTGTTACAGTGTTTCTAGACTCTTCATCTTGCCAGATTCAGGTCTCTACTTTCTGTCCCCATCTCCTTCATACAGTCTACCTTAAAATAATTTCTTGGCTCCTCTTTGACAGAGAAGAGCAAGTGAGATGTATATCTGATCTCCTGAGTTCTCAGAATACGTTTTTCCAGGGAAGCGGTTATAATATTTTTGTGCCATATTTTTGAATTGTTATGAGTTAAATGTCTTCTAAATACTGGTATGCAAACTACCCATGATTTTACAGTATTTCTAAGGAAATGAGTTTAGGATTCCAAATAAGAAACTTACAAATTAGGTTGATAGTGACAGTTACCAATTTGTAATTGAACTAATTGTGCTTGGTATGAGAATAAGTTGTTTTAATCCAATTATTATGTGTACATAGGTTTCTAAAAAATCGAATTGAGGCTTAAAACAAAAAGAATAATAATCTCTTGCCTTTGGCTTTTTTATCCTCCAGGCCCTACTTTCCAGTGGTTGCTGCCATCTTAGCTAGTTTTTGTTTATTTTTCCCTTGTTTTTTACTTTCATATTTCTAAATCAGTGTATAGAGTAAGCATTTGACTTCCTAATATCATAACTGATTTCTTATACTCTTTTTCCCCTAAACTCTTCAGTGTAATTTTTTTGTAAAACCAGCAGTTAGTATATATGATTATGTACATATATATGTTGCTTACTTCTGAGTTAAATAGGGACTTATGATTCAGTTTTTCTGCATGTTGTTTTTACCTAGAGCAAGTTGTGTTTTAAACTTTCTGATTAGTGTTGTACATCTATGCATGAATTCCCTCAAGTACTCCAAGAAACATGCTAAATACCTTTTGATCTCCCCTGCCCTCCTCCTAGGTAGGCACATCTAGTCATCTGTTAGTTCCACTGGATTTTATCTTATAGACTTCTTGGTCTGGAGCCTTCCATCCTCTTGCCTCAGTCTGGACAGAGGACTTCCTGTCCCTTCTCTCCTGTCTTGAACCTCCTGTCTTCCTTTTTCTTGGTTTGCTTTTTTTTTTTTTTTTTTGCTAATATGTATTGTATTCTCAGTAGCATCCTAAGAAAGGGTACATGGGAGATAAATTATTTGAGGCCTTGAATGTCTGAAGGCGTTCATCTTATCCTCAGTTTTTAAATGATTTGGCCGAATTTAAAATATTAGGTTGAAAATAAATTTTCTTTACAATTTTATTCATATTTTCACTCTGTTTGCTGTCTTAAGTGTTTCACATAAAAAGTCTAAAGCCAGCCTTTTTTTTCCCTCCCTGTGGTTTTTCAAAGTTCATGGTCTTTCTGGCTGGCATTCTAAAGTTTTGAAGCTTGCGTGTGGTTTGTGTGTTTCTTTTGTCTTTGTGGGTCTTTTAAATCTGGATTCATATTCTTCAGTTTTCAGAAATACCTGTTCCTTGTTTTATAATCTACCTTTATCTGTTTTTCTTTTAGAGACTTCTTTTAGTTTGGTTATTGAATCCCCTAAAATCAAGCTTCCTTTCTGCCTATAATTTATTTCTTTATAAGGAAAGGAGTGTACAGGGGAGGATTTCTCAATTTTATAAGTTTTCATTTTTAAAATGTTAATGATTGTATTTTCAAATTTAAGGCTTTTTGTTCTTTATTGCCATTTTGTTGCATCTTATTTTATAGGTGTATCACTTTTCTTTATATCTGAGGTGTGTATGTATTGTTTTCCTTTTTTATCTTTATGCTTAATATACTTTTAACATTTCTTTGCTTTCTCCACTGTGCCTGATCATTTTAGGGTATTTTTCTTTATTTGTGTAGATCACAAATACCTGGTGATTCTTGACTGTATGTAATGAAGAATAAGATGTTGAGAAGTTGATTGGGGAAGAGAGCACATCTGTGCTGGTGATATGACGACTTCCTTTGGCGTGTGAATAGACTTTTTATTGGGAATCTGCCTCAGTATCAGTACCTTTATCTTCTTTGGCATTAGTCAATTTCTCCAGAGAATAAATTGCCAGACTCCTGTATCTGATGTGCTTAGTGATACACTGGCTACCAGGGTTTCAGTTGGGTGTCACCCTTCAGACTGTAAACTTTTACTTTTGGTTATAGTTTTCCTGCCTCTCTGATTCAGCTTTCTCAGAAAACACTTCAGGTGTCCTGCTGAACCTGTGCATCCAACTTTTTTGAGTCCTTGCTGTGGCTTCTATCTTGTCAGGGTTAAGCTTCAGGTCATTCTTTGGTACTTATTCCCTTGGTGTCTCCATGGCTGAGTTCCTTCTCAGGGGACCAGGGGTAGTGACCACTCCTCTGTCTAACTACTTTCCATCTTGCAAAGTTTGTTGAAATGTGTGCTCAGTTGTCTCTCCTGTTTGTCCTTGTGGTTTGATGTCATTGTGATTCCTTTACCATCATTTCAGAAGAGTTTTGGAAGGAAACAGGGTTAAAAGCTGTGGTCATTCTGCAATGTGTAAAATGGCAGTTAAGCTTGGACTTTTTTTTTTTTTTTTTTAAGAGAGAGTGAGAGAGGAGAGAGAGAGAGGGAGAATTTTTAATATTTATTTTTCAGTTCTCGGCGGACACAACATCTTTGTTGGTATGTGGTGCTGAGGATCGAACCCGGGTCGCACGCATACCAGGCGAGCGCGCTACCGCTTGAGCCACATCCCCAGCCCCAAGCTTGGACTTTATTGATGAGAATGTGCAGCATTGTATTAAAAGTAGCAATGGTGTTTGCAGTAGTAGTTGACAGTGCTATTGATGTGTGGTAGTGTTTTGCCTATGTCAGACATAAAACTAATCCTTGTGTTAGGTATACACTATTATTCCTATTTTCTAGATGAATGTCTGAGTTTGTTTGTGCTATTGTAACAGAATATCATAGAGTAAGAGGCTTTTAAACAATAGAATGTTGTGTCGTGTCCCCTACCCCCCACCCGTTTTGGAGGCAGCAAAGTCCAAGATCTAAGCCCTGGTAGATAAGGTGACTGCTGAGGGCCTACCTTCTTGTTCATAGATAGCCCTTCTTGCTGTGTTCCTGACATAGTGAAAGGGTCAAATGAGCCCCATGGGGCCTTTTTATAAGGGTACTCATCCTATTCATGAGGATTCTGCCCTTAGGACCTAATCATTTGCTCATACTATCACTTGGGGGATTTTAGCATATGAATTTGGAGATCATAGCAATGAGGAAACAGACTTCGAGTGGGTATGTAACTAGCCTGATTCTTTGGTAGTAGGCCATGCAGTACTGATGGAATTTCACCTATTTTGAAGACTTCTAGAACTTCAGGAACTTTTTTTTTTTTTTTTTTAAATCTCTTAGTGACTTTCCTGTGTCCCTAGGCCCTGCTTCATTGCTGTTATTTACTGTTCTTAACAGATTGCAAACTAGGTTTCCACTTAGCCATTTAATGATTCAGGGTCTTTTGGATAGTGGGTAGAGATCCAGACTTTGATTCAATCTTGCCTGAGACTGAAATCCATACTGCCTCCTCGTCAGATCTGTAGGAACTATAGTTAACCAAAGACTCAAGGAGTTGGATCTGAAAGCTGCCACATGTGCTTGTTTGTGGTCTTGATAATTATCTCTGTCTTCCCATGTTCTCTATCTAATTGATAATTTTGATACTGAGTTTCACCCTAGCTGGGGCAATGCCAGAGATTTGGGAATAAAATGCTGGTGGGTGGGAGGTGTTACCTAAATTGGTCGTTGCAACCCGGGTGGTGGTAATAGGGGATTTGTGGTTGATTGGGGTCAGGGAGACTTCTGAGAATAGATTCCTCACCAGATAGAAATTCACTTTGAGTGACTTGCATCTTCTTTTAAAAATAAGTATACCTTCTATAAAAGTGAAGTTTGTTCACATCTATTTAAAATCAGCTCATATATCATTGCTCCCCATAACAGTACAGAAAAAAATATTTGAAGTCAGATCATGTATCATTTGTGGTAGAAAATTGTGATAAAATAATTGGTTTTCTTTTTGAGAATTTTGTAGGGGGTACCAATTGTTATATCTACATCTTTACACGGTGTTAAGAATTATATTGCTGATTGATAGAAATTTTAAGTATTTTTGCAGGAATGATAACTTTTGAGAGAGGCAATGGAGGGAAGGTGTCGCTGAAAAGGAAACATTGATCCTCATCTTGAAGGAGATGGAGAGGCAGAAGAGAGGAGCATTTCATGCCAGGTAGAGAAAATGGCATGAACAAGGGCATAGAAGTAGGAAGCAGATTTGTGAAGTCCAAGGAGTGAGATAAGAAAAATTTGCAAAGCCTGGGAGTGGCAGAATATAAAGCCACAAGTAAAAAGATAAAGATAGGTTGAGGTTGAGGTTGAATTAGGAATTTGAATTTTATCTAATAGGGAATGAGAAGCTGTTGAAGAATTTAGAAAAGGAAAGTGCATTGGCAGTATTGAGTTATGGAATTGACAACTTTGGTCCAAGTGATATGGTGCCTTCGAGACCGAAAAGCTGGATGGGGAAATAGGATAGTCAGCCTTGAGATGGTAAATGGGATTAATTGGGGCAGTCAGAGCTAAAGACAAGGGAAGGGTCACAGAAGAATCCAGATTTCAGATTTAAGCACCTGAACTAAAGGACCCTTTCCTCTTGGGAGAAATGGTCAAGAGAAAGAAAAATGAGATGCGCCATGTGTTCCTGTCCTCCCAGCACTTCTGTTTCTTCTGATATCAGGCCAAGTATTTGGTGAAGGAGAGTGTTCTCTCTGCTGGTGTACTGGCATAATCTGACATAGAACACAGATCCTAGGATGGGATAGGGGCATGTTGGTGGAAGTAGACTAGCACCCAGGAGCAAACCCTTAACCCTGGGCATTTTGGGTAGGACTGTTGGTATTGACGCAGTATTAATTTGAGTCCATGTGTTCTTCATTGGGAGAGTAGGGATGAGACATTGTGCAATTGTGGGTTTGAGGTTTTTTGATTTTTTTTTTCTTTTTACACATGTGGGGGAGAATTCTATCCAATTGTGAATTATGGCTAAACCTGTCCCTTGTGAGTCACATCCTGAGTTGACAAATGAGTCAGTTTTGAAGGTCCTGCCTAAAATGCTGTCTGGGTTTAAAGGATCACTGTAGGAACAAATGAAATGTGTGTATTTATTCCAGCACTCCAAATTGAGAAGTTTCATGGCATTACTTTTAGGGATTTGATGCAGTTACGCCAGTGTTATGAAAAATCTTTTTGAAGATATTTCCTAAAACAAATAAAAACTTGTACATTAAACAGAACTGGTAGTTACTCTGAAATTATATTAAAAGGATACTTTTTTGTGTTATTCATGTTAATGTAAATCAAGTGTAATATTTTCAAATCAAAATGTTACTAACCAGCTTTCATTTGTGTAGGATTGCTTAAAATGTTATGTACCCAAACAAATGTATATTGCTGAATTACATAATAAACGCTTACTGAATTGTTAATTTGGTGTTCCCTCCAATGATACTGCTGAATGAATTTCATAGGTGCTATTCTCATTCTTTTTTTTAATTTTTAAATTTTTTATTCTGATCCGTGATATATGACAGAAATGCATTACAATTCATATTACACATATAGAGCACAATTTTTCATATCTCTGGTTGTACACAAAGTATATTTCACACCATTCGTGTCTTCATACATGTACTTTGGATAATGATGTCCATCTTATTCCACTATTATTTCTACCCCCATGCCCCCTCCCTTACTCTTCCATCCCTTTACCCTATCTAGAATTCATCTATTCCTCCCATGGTCTCCCTCCCTACCCCACTATGAAATAGCCTGATGCTGGTTGTTTTTAATGAATCATAGTAATAGCCATTATTTATCATGTGGTTAGTATGTGCCCAACACTTTAAAAACACTTCATGAAATAGATTTCTTTTTATGGTCATGTTTGTTGAGATATACTTTATATATGGTAAAATTTGCCCTATTTAGTTTTATAGTTATATGAATCTTGACAACACATATATAAAAAATGACTCTCTATATAGATATAGATATATAGTACTACAGTCAAGATACAGAACATGTTACCTTGATCTCCTTTACTTCTTTTTTTTTAAACAAATAAGAGAAATTAATTGTAATATATTTTCATTTAACCCAATGCATTTCCAACATAATTTGCAAAGAAAATAATTGTTAGGAAGATATTTCATGTTCATTTTGTTTGTCCTATTAATTCTCTGGAATCTAATGACTGTTTAACACATAGCACACCTCTGTTTAGATTAGACACATTTCAAATACTCAGTAGCCTCATGTAACCAATGGCTGCCATATTGGCTCCTTTCTCCATCTTTTACCTTTTGGTGAGACATATGCTGTAGGTTGCATGATAAGTCCCCTTGTTATGTGGTTTCTTGTTGAGTTCTGTCGAAAGGGACACCAAAGAGATGAACTTAGAATATACAAGAGTAGAGTGAGGTGCTTTATTCCTCCCTATAAGATTCTGTTAGACTGTGAGTTGGTTTCATCATGCTTTTGGTGGGAATAACTTCATTTAGGTCACCTTCTCCTACAAGGTTTTCATAATGGCTTTCTCTTTTTTCACCTCCTACCTGTCCCAAGTCTACAGAAGGAAAGGTGCTTCACAAAATTTGTTGGTTTCCCTCAACCTTGCCCTTACCTTTATAAATGCCTTATTAAATAATTTTTCCTGATTGATCTTTTTCATCCTTGAATAGTATACATCATCCCATCACAGGCAATATATATACACATACCAGGTTAATTATATATTAAAATATAACATATAAAATGCTAAAACTTGTGTAACTTTATGAAGAGAAATGGAAAACAAAAAAAAATACAAAATAAACAAAGACCTGAAAAATTAGATGACTTAGTAGTTAAATTTTTATGTGTAAAAATTTATCAAAAAGGGGTGAAAGAGACATGAATTGTACTGCTGGTCATTTTTGTTTACTTTTGGTATTTAGCTTGACTTGGTTTCTACTTCGGTTGGCTTTTCCTTTATTGTAGTTCTTTGCATATTTTCATTGTTGTTTTTCATTTCCTCCCTGTGAAATATTTTGCCAAGAATGTTCTGTAGAGTAGGCTTTCTTACTGTAAATTCTTTTAGCTTTTGTTTATCATGGAAGGTTTTTGTTTCATCATCAAATTTGAAGCTTAATTTTTGCTGGATATAAATTCTTGGTTGGCATCCATTATCTTTTAGAGCTTGGTATATGTTGTTCCAGGATCTCCTGGCTTTGAGAGTCTGGGTTGAAAAATCTGCTGAGATCCTTATTGGTCTTCCTTTATAGATAATCTGATTTTTCTCTCTTGCAGCCTTTAAAATTCTATCCTTTTTTTGTATTCTAGGCATTTTCATTAGAATGTGTCTTGGTGTAGATCTTTTGTAATTTTTATATTTGGTGACATATAGGCCTCTTGTATTTGATTTTCCCGTTCATTCCTCATGCTTGGGACATTTTCTGATATTATTTCATTGAAGAGATTGTACATTTCTTTGGTTTGAATCTCTGAATCTTCCTCTATCTCAATAAATCTTAAATTTGGTCTTTTGGTGGTATCCCATAATGCTTGGATATTCTGTTCATGGTTTCTTACCATCTTCACTGTGAGGTCAACTTTATCTTCAAGATTGTATATTTTGTCTTCATTGTCTGAGGTCCTGACTTCCAAGTGATCTAGTCTGTTGGTGATGCTATCTATTGAGTTTTTTAATTGGCTTATTGTTTCTTTCATATCAAGGATTTCTTTTTTTTTTTTTCCCCCAGTATCTCTATCTCTTTCTTGAAGTAATCTCTTGCAACCTGTATTTGTTCTCTTATCTCTTTGTTGGGGTGATTGATTTTTGCCTGTATCTGCTCACTTAGGTCATTCTTTAATTCCCAAATCATTTTAGTTATGTATATTCTGAACTCCTTCTGACATTTTGCCTACTGTGCTATCTATGGATTCTATTGTTGTAGTATCTTGTTTTGTTTGGTGCATTTTCCTCCCTTGTTTTTTCATGATGTCTATGTGTCTTCCTCTCTTGCAGTGTAGATCTGACACTATTGTCTTATAGTGTCCCTATAAGTTACTCACTTTTAAGGGAGAAATCAATATTACAGCACTCAATGTACCCACATGCAGCCCTAAATTAGTTAGCTTCTATTTTTACATTTACAGTTTTGTCACTATAATCAGAAATGATGAGTTCGGTTATCTTCATAAAGTCATTAGGTTTGTGTAATGGTTTACATTTTGTAATGGTAGAAGCGGGACTGGGAGGTTGGCTGAGATGTTTTTGTGGTAGGATGTGAGAATATAGAGGTATTAGATTATATGACAAGTGAGAGGATAATCAATAAGAAGTTGACTATTAGTAGGAGAAACAAGAGACTCCCTATTCTCATTCTTATATAAATCTTAAAAAAAATTTTTTAGTTGTAGATGGACACAATATCTTTATTTTTATTTATTCATTTATTTAATGTGGTGCTGAGGATCAAACCCAGGGCCTAATGCATGTGAGGCAAGCTATCTACCACTGTGCTACAACCCCAGCCCCTTATATAAATCTTATGTAGTAATGGAAAGCACACAGGTCTCACCTGGTGTGGTAGCACAAGCCTATATACCAGCAACTCAGGAGGCTGAGGTAGGAGGATCACAAGTTCAATTTAGGGCAATTTAGGGAGACTCTGTTTTGAAATATAAAATAAAAAGGGCTGGGATGTAGCTCAGTTGTAAAGCACCCCAGGTTCAATACCCAGTACAAAATAAAAACAAAAATAACTGAAGAACAACAAGCTCCTTCCCCACCATAGCTCTCTATTTAGGACTAAACACATTTTGCTATATACCAGTATTTCATATGTATTCTTCTTCTTCTTTTTTTTAATCAGCTATAGAAAGTAGGTTTTATTTGTTTTACAGATAAAACTGAAGCACTGGCTGGGCACTGTGGCGCATGCCTGTGATCCCAGTGGCTTGGGAGGCTGAGACGAGTTCAAAGCCAGTTTTAGCAATGGCAAACGCTAAGCAACTCAGTGAGACCCTGTCTCTAAATAAAATACAAAATAGGGCTGGGGATGTGGCTTAGTGGTCGAGTGCCCCTGAGGTCAATCCCTGGTACCAAAAAACAAACAAACAAAACCAAAAACAAACAAAAAAATGGAAGCACTGAGAAATTATAGCAAATGCTGGCGGTCTCAGATGCATGGGGCTATGTGACTTCAAAGTGCATGCTTTCTTACTGTGTTGTCTTTGAAGATTAATATTAGTCTTTTTTTTTTTTTTTTTCGTGGTGTTGGGGATTGAAACCCAGGGCCTTATGCATGCGAGGCAACACTTTACCAACTGAGCTATATTCCCAGCCCCTTAATATTAGTCTTTACCAAACCAAAATCATGAGGAATTTAAGCAAAATACGAATTCTGGGGTGTACCTTGAACAATTTGTGTAGTTGATTGGAGGTGGAACTTAATTAAATCAACCTTTTGAATGCCAGGCTTAATTTATTATAAGATAGTTTTTATACATTTTACACAATTCTGAAATTGAACTTGTCTTATAATCAGTGATGAATCATCAGTTAATTGACATCTTTTTTTTCTTTAGTGCCATAGAAATGATATACTTTAATTAAATGAAGGTAATATTATAGCAGGACCTTTACACAATTTACCACCTTTTTATGTGTGTTTATGTATGCCTGTCAGAACTTTCTTTCAGTTGTAAAATTGACTAGAGGTATTTAATATTTGTTAATAATGATAAATGGCCATGTAGTAACGTTCTTGCAGGGATGTCATTTGCTGTATGAGATAGTGTAATTAGGTTAACAGCTTTTTTTGTGTGAAAGTCTTGGGCCCTTTCCATAGACATTGGCATGGATAGCCACATGTTTTAAGTTATGCACACTGTGCCAGTGCTTCTTAGACTTTCGGGACCCTGCAGGAGAGACCCACAAAAGCTGGATCTGTCACGTTTTGTATTCTGACCTCCTACATGAATTTTTAGAAACTTGAGTCCATTGAGATTCACTCTGTTGTAATACTGTTTGGGTTTTGACAAATACATAAGGTACTGTATCCATCATGTTATCATCAGAGTAGCTTTACCTCCCTAAAAAAGCCTGTATTTATAAATACCCACTTTATATTTTAAATAAGTTTGTTTTTAAAATGTATTTATTATGGAAAATTTCGAAGATTTCAGAAGTAGAATAGTATAATGAATCTGTAGAATCCATCATCAGCTTCAACAAAGGTCAACTCAAAGCCAGTTTTATTTCATTCATCTGTACTGCTCCCCTCACTTTGCCTTCACTCTCCTCATCCCTTGCTTAGATTATTTCAAATAAATCGAGACATATAATTTCATTAACATTTTTTTTCAGTATGGTATGTCTTAATGATAGGGACTTATAAATAATTTATAGTAATCATTATTATACCTAAGGAATGGAATAATAATTTATAAATACAAAATATTTAAATGGTTCACATTTTCCTGATTTATAAATCAATGTGTATTTAGAGACTTTTACCTGTCACATGGATCCTCTCTTATCCCTTTCCCGCCAGTACACTGCCTACCTGCTTAGTTCCCTTGGAACCAAACTTCCTTATCATGTGGTCTGCATTAGATGCTTACTCTGCCTCACATGCTTTTCCCAAATCTTAAAAGGGCTGGAGTCTTCTAGATCTCAACTTTAAATGTCACTACCTCTGAGAGCTTCATTTTCCCAGGGTTGACCTCAGTGCCACTGTGTTCTGTAATACCTGATACTTCCTTCTTGTTGTTTGTGTCTCCCCAGTAGGAAAGTAAGTTCTGTTTGAGACCTTTTATGTTATTCCACTCTATATCTCTAGCACCTAAAACAGGACCTGGCCGTGTGGTAGGTGCTCTGTAAAAGTTGAATGAATTAATAAATGAATAAATGATACTTTTAATTTTTTTCAATTTCCTACCCTGTGCTGGGCTCATCATTCTCTTGATCATTTCATTGCTTTCTAAGTTATCCCAAATGGAAATTAGGCTGAAGTTATACATGTTAATAGAAGTTTAAATAGTTAGTTTTGATAGCTTATTTTCTTTGAAGTTGCCTAATTTTGCTGTCTCTGTTCCATTGTACCCACCTTTCTGGGTGGGTAAGGTGCATCCCATGTTAGCTTCCATAGCTACATATCCCGTGTAGGTGGACTTGTATTAGTGCACCATCACATTCTCTCTCCCCAACTGTACTGAGGTCATCTCAAGACTTCACACATAATAATCTCAGTAGACTGTTGGTCCACACTGTGACTGAAGAATGTGAAATACTGAAAAGTGATTCTGGCAAAAGCATTTTCTAGGGCTAGGGATATAGCTCAGTAGAGTGCTTACCTCGTATGCACAAGGCCCTGGCTTCAGTCCCCTGCACCACACACACACACACACACACACACACACACACACACACACATACACACACACACCAAAAAAAAAAAAAGCAAGAAAAAAGAAAAAGCATTTTCTAATAATTAAAAGTTGAGAAATAGAATTTTCCATCTTTTTTTCATAAATGCCTAGCCTGCTGTAAATCCTATCCCATGTATTTTTTTTGTCTCATATGTTTTCATCTTTAGAAATTTGATATATTCTGACCTCCTATGTGAATTTTTAGAAACTTGAGTCCATTAAGATTCACTTTGTTGTAATGTTATGTGGGTTTTGATAAATGCATAGTGTCCTGTGTCCACTACATTTTCATGTGGTAATGTATAGAGCTACATGCCCAGCCCTTTTTATTTTGAAGCAGGGTCTCACTAAGTTGCCCAGGCTGGCTTTGAACTTGCTACCTTTCTGCCTGTCTTCCAAGTAGCTGGGATTGTAGACATGTGCCACTGTGCTTGACTTTGTTTCTTTTACTTACTATTCTTGGATAAGGTTGGGAAGCATCTTTAACATCTCTGCAGTTGTGGTACAAATGTTGTCTTTAGTAATAACATTTATCCATTTATTATACAGTTATTTATTGTTTCTACTTAACTTTTTGACCATTTAGAGTACTTGTATTTATTGTTTCAGAGTTTCCTTATTTATTCATTCTAATGTATTTCTCTCCATATATATGTGTTTTCTTATTTCTTTGCATACCTGGTAATTTTAGACTGGGTGTCAAGCCTTGTGAATTTTACCTTGCTGAGTGCTGGATATTTTTGTATTCCAATAAATATTCTTGGGTTTTGTTCTGGGATGCAGTTAAGTCACTTGGAAACAGTTCAGTTTATTCAGGTCTTTCTTTTAAGACTTCTTGGATAGAACAGGAACAGTGCTCATTGTAGGGCTAATTGTTTCTTGTTGCTGATTCAGGACCTTTCTGTGTACTTGCCTTAATGAACTCTGAAACGTGAAGTCTTCTATTCTGGCTAATAGGAATAGTTCAGAATTCTATGTGACTGCTAGGCACAGTTACCTTTTTCGTGTGTGTGTGTGTGTGTGTGTGTGTGTGTGTATGAATTTTTTTTAGTTGTAGATGGACACAATACTTTTATTTATTTAATTTTATGTGGTGCTGTGGATTGAACCCAAGGCCTTATACATGCCAGATGAGTGCTCTACCACTGGACCACAACCCCTGCCCCTGCCTTTTTCTTTATTGAGTAGTTTCTTATATGCCTACTGTGATTAGTACTTAGCTAAATACTGGAGGGCAGCTCTCTGCAGATTGTGAATTTCTCTTCAGATCTTTTTTCTAGTTATTTGTGCTGATAATCTAGCTTTTCTTTCTTGACTTTCACCTTTGTCTTCTTAACTCTTCTGTGTACCTCAGTTGTAGAACTCATCTATTTGTGATCCTCTCTTTTGGCATCAATCACTGTTTTCTGTTGTTCTATGTTTTAAACAAGTATTTTATATGTTTTGTCTGTTTTTAGTTATTTCACATGATAGGATAAATCTGGTCTTTGTTATTTTATCTTATGAAGAAGTAGAAATGACCAGGAATTGTATTTTTATTGTTTACATCTTCCTTAAAATTGGTTAACTCCTTAAATTATTTATTGAAGGAGAGAACCCAGTCCAATCTAAAAAAAGTGTTTAGGTTTGTATATGTGCTTGCATGTACATATAACATTCTTTGGGATATAATAGATAACATGATGTGGGAAAGTATTGGATTTAGAAATCTGTATGTTTGAGTTTTCATTCCATCTCCTTCAGTTGTCTGTGGGTGGACACATCACAAATGTTTCTAAGTTTTATTTTCTTCATGTATAAGATGGGTTGCTTTTTAGTGTACAATAGGGTTGCTGTTAGCACAGATGAAAGTGCTACATAATCCTCAAAACTATTTTAATCATTGGTGGAAATTTGCATATTTTTGGATTAAAAATGAAATTATAGGCTGTTATGTCATTTAGGTATAATTATTTGATTGATTGCCTTAAATAACAACATTTATTCGCTTTTACAATTATTTATTGAATGTATGAGAGCTTATTTTAGGGACTTGAGGTCAAGATGTCATCTTTGTGGAACTAACTTCTGGCAGAGAGCTGGGTGATTAGCCTTAGAAAATAATTCAGGTAGCTTTTGAACTGGATTCCCAAGATAGCACTTTATAGTACATCCTCTTGCTGTCAGAGAGAAGTGAAGTTTGTGGGTTCTTCCTTATGCTTTGAGTTCTTGGACATAACAGCCAACTCTAACTAATGGCTGCTGAGACTGACTGGAGGAGAGAATGTACTCCCCTTAGGACTTGGTTATGAAAGAAGTTGAATGGTGACGATGTCAAACTGATTAAATTGTTCCATCTTTGTTACAGTGCTGTGGCACACATATAAACATATCAAATAATTTTCTTCTTTTAGGTCAGGGACCAATGGCAAGTTGGAGAATTCTGGCACTTTGGCAGGGGATGCCTCATATTTTATATTGTAATGTTAGAGATTATGGGTTTTGTTTCCTTCCTTCCTTCTTTCCTTCCTTCCTTCCTTCCTTCCTTCCTTCCTCCCTCCCTCCCTCCCTCCCTCCCTCCCTCCCTCCCTCCCTTCCTTCCTTCCTTTCTTCCTTCCTTCCTTCCTTCCTTCACTGGGGATTGAACATGGGGTCATTCTTCCACTGAACTACAAGCCCAGCCCTTTGTATTTTGAAGCAGGTTCTCACTAAGTTGCTTAGGCTGAACTTGAACTTGCCTTTGTCTCCCCAGTAGCTGGGATTGTAGGCATGTGCCACTGTGCCTGACTTTATATATTCTTTTACTTACTATTCTTGGATAAGGTTTGGGAAGCATCCTGTTAAAAGATGCATCCCCCTGCAGTTGTGGTACAAATCACTTTGGGGGAAACTTTTAGGAAATTTTTTTAGATGATATATATGTTCTTTGGTTGTGAAATTTTGTTCCCTGACCGTATGTTATTGTCCAGCTCTTTATAAAAATTCTTAACTATCTGCTGTAGTATTTTTAGATTGGGGAAGATATCTGTATCTATTTGAGTTATCCATGTAAAAATCTAATGACTATATTCTTGCCTTGATTCAATATATCTTATTCCAAAGGTACTACTAGTGGAGGAAAACCTGAGCACAGCTTTTGTAATGGGTTGCTTTGCATTTTCATTTTCAGGGATCACAGAATTACAGTGAAAGTTAAAAAGTTCTGAGGTGGAATCTCGGGAGGATGGAGGAGAGGAGACCTTTAGTAAGTGGATTTTTCTACCCTTGTAGTTCAGAGCATTGCCAACTAAAATTCACGCCAGTGATTTATTTTTAAGTGGATATTGATTTTGACCACACATATCTTTTTTTTTTTTAAACCACATATTTTCTTCCTGAAGTGTCACTGAAGTTAGGAAAGATGCTCAGAGACTGAAGATGGGCCAGTTTTTCTTCAGAAGGTCAGGAGTTTGCTTTTATGTCTCCTTGCAACTGATTCCTGAGCCCCTTCTCAGTATCAAAAGGGTGAGCTTGACTTCTTTCCTTGGTGGAGGCCAATCTTAATTGGAAAGGAGGCCAATTGAAAGAAAGGGGGTAAAGAGTGGGGGCATGTTGATATTGTTGATCATGCATATCTTTTTTTTCTTAAAGGCTGTCTTTAATCTTTATATTCTCTGTGTACAAATATACACTGTCAACTCAGTTCTATCAAGACACTTAATGTTGCAGGAGAAATATAAGGAAAATGCTGAACGTGGCAGAGAGAAGTTAGTGAACAGATTATTTAATATGCAGGATTATTGCTTGAACAACCATGAGGGTTGAAGACTTATTTAGTTTTTTAATTGAGGAGAAAAAAATACTCTTATCCTGTAATCTAACATTGTAATTCCCTGTTTTAAGACTTAGTTAAATATTAAGTCTCAGCTGATTTTTTAGGTAATTTGATTTTAGCTTGATTAATTAGATTTTGATGATTATTTATTTCAGCTTATTAGTTTCTATAAGTTAGAAACATTTGAAATAAAAGCCCCCTATTTGTTTTCTTTTAGCATCCATCAAAGTATATTCTATGGTTTAATATGTATTATATGATTTCTTCCCTCTGATTATGCCTCCTATATCAATATCCTTAGAACCTAGAAGATTGTCTTGCCTAAATGAATTTTTAAAGTTTTGACTGGCATGTGGAAACTGGATGATATCATAGAATATTTTGTGTTTTGGCTGGCATTTAGAAACCATGGATGATATCATAGAATAATAGAATTTTGTGGTGGAGGGGAGGACATTAACATCATCTTAGAATTCTAACTCCTTTGTTTTATAATTGAGAAAATTGATGCTTAGAGAAGGTGGTTAAGTAATTGATTACCAAAGGTAACTCAGCTACTTAGAAAACTAGGAAGAGAAGTCAGAACCTTGAACTTCAGTTCTGTCTCAACACTGTCACTCTTTGTTTTTCTTGCCTTAACTGATTTCTGACATTTCCTTTAAAGTCCATTTTTTTTAATATAGTCAGTTTTTATCAACAACCAGCCATTCATGCATCATACATTCAGGTATCATTTGAGTAAGTACAAGTGCAATAAGACCCTAGCCCAGTGAGTAAGGTGTGCAAGGCAGTGGGAAGATAGACATGCTAAATACTATAAACATGACCTTTTACACAGGTGGGGGGCAGTTTGCTGATTTGGCACTATTTAACTATAATTGCAGCCTTGGGGAAACCATAGCTGATTTTTAAAATCATCTGTAAAAAATGTTTGAATCATTGAATTACTAGCACGTGGGTTAGATAGGTCAGGTCATAAAGAATACAGGATTTGAATTGAAGTTTGGACTTTGGACTGTATAGGGAAAATGGATTTTTCTTGATAGGTCTTGAGAGTTTTGCAGGAATACTAATGTTTCAGTGTGGAATTTGGGTTGTTTAAAAATGAAATTATGAACAAATGTTATACATTCTAATGAGAGCAACATTCTTGCGTTCCTGGAATTGGCAGTGAGAACTTCATGTCTGGTTAATGTAATTAAGCAGCTGAAGTGTTTTTCATCCTAAGAATAAAAATATCCTGTGCATTCTAATGTCAGCCTGCTACTTCTTCAGTGCATGGCTGTTTTCACCCTTGCACATCTTCCAGCAGAACCCTTTCTGCAATTTACCCGCTCTGTTTTGCTTTGTCTTTCTCTTCTGGTCCTTTCAGGTTTTTTTGTCTTCTGGAGCTCCTGTTCTTCTTTAAGGTCTCCTCTGACTCTTTGCATTGTATTTCTTCAACTTAACCAAAACTTAGTTTTCTGGTGTGATGGTTTCCTCATAACCCTTTTCAGGACCCAGAAAACATTTTTTATTATGATATCTTCCCCTTTGTGATGCAGGGACCAACGCACATTTTTTGTTTTTAAATGGCATCTCACTGTATTCCCCAGGCTGGCCTTGAACTCTTGGACTCAAGTGCTCCTTTTAGCCTCTCAAGTGCTGGGACTATAGCCATGCACTATAGTGCTCAACTTTAATAGTAATATTTGTTGAGGTAAAATTCACATAACACAAATTAACCATTTAAAAATGATGAGTTTAGTGACATTGCACACCACCTCTATCTAGTTTCAAGACATTTCTGTCACTCCAAAATAAAACCCATTATCTATGAAGCAATTTCTTCTCATTTTTCTCTGCCCCAATCCCTGGTGACAAGCAATCTGTGTTCTGTCTCTATGGATATATCTATTCTAGATATTTCATATAAATAGATTCACGTAACGTGTGTTTTCGTGTCTGGCTGTTTTCACTTAGTGTAATGTGTTGGAGGTTCTTCCATATTATAGCATGTATCAGTACATCATTACTTTTTATGGCTGAATAATATTTCACTTAATGTATTTATATCACAGTTTATCCATTCATCATTTGGCCTGTGAACACATTTTGACTATTACAAATAATGTTGCTGTGAATACGCATATACATATACTTGGTTTGAATACCGATTTTTTAATTTGAGTATATACCTAGAATGGAATTTTGGATCATATGGTCATAATTAGTTTAACTTTTGAGGAACCACCAAAATGCTTTTCCACAGTGTCAGAAACATTTTTGCATTCTTTCCAGCAGTGTGCAAGGATTCTAAATTTTACCACATCCACACCAACATATGCTATTTATGCTTATGGCTATCCTAGTGGGTATGAAGTGGTACCTCATTTTGATTTTGATTTTGATTTTCTCAGTGATAAATTAGATTGGCCATCTTTTCATGTATTTTTTGGTCATTTGTATATCTTCTTTTGAGAAATATCCATGCAAGTCCTTTGCCCACTTTTTAATTGAATTAATTGTCTTTTTGTTGTTGAATGTTGTTATAGTTTGGATGTGAGGTATCCCCCAAAAGCTCATGTGTGAGACACTGTAAGAAGGTTCAGAGGAGAGATGATCGGGTTGTAACAGTCTTAACCCAATCAGTGATTTAATCCCCTAATAGGGATTAACTGAGTGGTAACTGAAATAGTAGGGTGTGGCTGGAGGAGGTGGGAATTGGGGCGTGGCTATGGAATATATATTCTGTGTCCAGAGTGGAGACTCTCTGCTTTCTGATCACCATGATGTGAGCTGTTTCCCTCCATCACCCTCTCCTACCATGATGTTCAGCCTCCCCTTGAGCCCCAAATAATGGAGCAGGGCTTCTACAGACTAAGATTTGTGAAATTGTGAGCCTGCAAATAAACATTTCCTCCTCTAAAATTGTTCTGGTCAGATCTTTTAGTCACAGCAGTGAAAAAGCTGACTAAAACAAATGTTAAAGGTTCTTTGTATATTCTGGCTACTTGGTGCTTATCAGATATATGATTTATAATATTTTCTTTCATTCTGTAAGTTGTCTTTACCTTCTTGATAATGGTTTTTGTTGTACAGAATTTTGAAATTTGTATGAAGTTCAATTATTTACTGTTTTTAAGTTGCCGCTTATGCTTTTGGTGTCATTGTAAGACTCCATTGTCAAAACTAAGGTCATGAAAATTTACTCTTTTTCATCTAAGAATATTTTGGATTTAGGTGTTAATATTTTGAGGTTATTGATTCATTTTGAATTATTTTTTGTATATGGATATCCAGTTGTTCCAGCACTGTTTGTTAGACTAATCTTTTTGCATTAAATTACCTTGGCACCCTTGTCAAAATTTTACTAGCCAGAAATATATAATTTTATTTTTTGGAATCTAAATTGTATTCCATTGGTCCACAGGACTATCATTATGCCAGTGCCACACTGTTTTGATTGAAATAGCTTTGTAATGAATTTTGAAACTAGGAAGTATGAGTCTTCCAACTATGTTGTTTTTAAAGATTGTTTTGGCTATTTGGTGCTGCTTTACAATTTCATATTTTAGAATCTTCTTTTCCACTTTTGCAAAAAAGGCAGTTAGAATTTTGATAGAGATTGCACTGAGTCTGTAAATTATCTGGAGTAATATTTAAATCCTAATAATATTAAGCCTTCCCAGCCATGAGTATGGGTGTCTTGTTGTTTACTTAGACTTTCTTTAGTTTTTTTCAATAATGTTTGTAGTTTTCAGTGTGTAAGTATTTCATTTCTTTGGTTACATTTATTCCTATGTATTTTATTCTTTTGGATCCTATTGTAAATGGAATCCTTCCTTCCTCCCTCCCTCCCTTCCTCCCTCCCTCCCTCCCTCCCTCCCTCCCTCCCAGGTCCTTGTGCATGCAAGGCAAGCACTCTTCCAACTGAGCTATAGCACTAGCCCCTTGGTTTCCTTTTTGATTGTTCACCATAGAACTGGCTTTTACCATATATTATATCTTCCTTTCTTTGGTTGTTTTGCTCCAGGATAGTGACTCAGTATCCTCTTCTCCTGATTTTTGTGATTCTTAGTTATATAACCTTGGACCTATTGGAATTGTAGGAGTCATCAGGTCTCTATAGATCCTCAGTTTCTTTACCTTCAGATTGACTTTCATTGTTTCCCTCCCTTTATTCCAAAGGGATATCAGAACCTACCCTGATTTTCTCTCAGCTGTTACTCCTGGGGCCCTGCTGGTCTCAGTTCCCAGAAATCTTTCTCATAGAAGGCACTCATTGGAATGACCACTTTAGACTTGATTCCCTTCTAAGCCCTTGGAACTTCTTGTTTTAATTTTGGCACCCCCTCCCTTCCTTCACATTTACTGTCTGGAACTAGGCTCCATTTCCTGGTTTCATAGTTATGCTACTCCTGACTTGCTGAGTAACTGACTCAGTAAAGCCTTACTGAATAAATTATTTAACTCACTTCCTTTCTACAACCATTCTTCACTATTTTACTTCTATGATGCCTACTATACCACTTCCTGCTGTTGTCTACTACCCGTGCATTCACTTTGCATTTAATTACTTTAATCTTATTTGGTGGACTAATAATTCATAACAATTAGAAAGAAATAGATTATGTAGATCTTATCTTACTGTCTTAAATTTTTTTCAGTGTATATTGAAGGAAAGAGAAAGGAAATTCAACTCAAATTAAGTATGATATTCTCTATTTTATATAACGCACAAAACAAATTTGATTAAAATTATTTTTATTAGTTTTATTTCCTGGTTATAATATGAAACATACTCCTTATGATAACTTGGAACATGTATAAGACCATAAAGAAAAAGAAAAGTATCATATATTATTCAACCATGCAATGCCAATTTTTGGGAAATAATCTTTCCAATAATTTTTTCAAGGTTATTTTTTCTCTTGTTTAAATCTTTTGTAAGGATTAGAGTATAGGTGGGGGCTGGGGAGGTGGCTCAAGCGGTAGCGCGCTCGCCTAGCATGCGTGCGGCCCAGGTTCGATCCTCAGCAGCACCACATACCAACAAAGATGTTGTGTCCGCCGAGAACTAAGAAAAAAATAAATAAATGTTAAAATTCTCTCTCTCTCTCTGTCCCCCTCTCTCTTCACTCTCTCTTTAAAAAAAAAAAAAAAAAGAGTATAGGTGACTCTTTGAGGTAGATTGCACGTCAGATTGTACTTCAGAATCTAAATGGTATGTTTCCCCTTTGACCGCTTCCCATTGTGCTGTGGTCAGATTGGGGCCTACATATTTTCTGACTTAAGAAACTGGTTGTTGTGGAAGCTAGCGAGGAAAAAGGGAAAGGATGGAGATTTCATGAAAATCAAGGGAGATCGTTAGAGGAAAAGGACCAGCAGGTAGAAAGGGTGAAGTGCTGGGGAGTGATATTGGCCGAATCATATTGTTATATTGTATGCTGTGTACAAATCTGTAACAACAAATCCCACCATTATGTATAACTAGTAATGCACCAATAAAAAAATGGGGAAAACAAAAGGAATTGATTGTGCTTTACTCTTATTTCAAAGAAGATGAATTTTCTACAGAATACCATCTTGGTGTGTGTATTAATTATGGCCATATTAATTATGAATATATATATTCATATATCCTGTACAAACTAGTTTTGTACTATTACCATAATTGTACTTAGCATTAGGTTCTCTTTATAGTTCTGCTTTTTTCCTCTATGCTTTTCCTTTTGATTTAGAGCAATAAAAATTTATGATTATTATACTTTCATCATGAAATATACTTCTTAGTAGAAAAATCTCTATTCCCTGTTAAAAACAAAAGTTTAATTAGTCTCAGTATGTTTTACAGTAACTCTTTTGGGAAAGAATATGTGATTGGTATGTTTTTTGAGACCTTCTGAGACTCTTTTTTTTTTTTTTTTTTGAACACCTTATAAGAATTTGTTGGTAATGAAACTCCTCAATTGCTCCCTGTTTCCCTGAAAATGATAGCTTTGTTCTTTCCTTGTCATCTTTGGGGTTTTCCATGTTATTCTCATTGGATAGTGAGAATGGGTAATCCAAGAATTTTCTCCTCATGTCAGCCCCTTTGCCAATGATGAATATGCAGATTCTTTTCAAATTTTGGTGTTCTCTTTTGGTCTTTCTTTTTATTTCATAGTATTTTCTCAGATTTTGCTTTTTTACATATCTGGATTTTTTAAGAGCAAGTTGGAGGAAAGGGATTTTAGTCATTAATCTTTTTTTTTTAAAATTATTGTTAGTGTTAACCTTGATATACCAAACATAATGCCTTTATAGATGTGATTTTTTAAAAATTGAATTTGGTTGTTGGAGGAGGGACTTTTTCTCTCTTACAGCCTTAATGTGTTTTTTTAGACAGTAATTGGATTTTGTTTTAGTGAATTGCTGTGACCTGTATGCATAATCCTTTAAACATTTTCTTGTAAACTTTTTTCTAGTTATATTTCATAGAAAACTTAAGAAAAAGAATAAAAGCATGTGATAAAAAAAATCACTCATAATCTACAATTTATAATTAACTACTATTAACAATTTTTGGTATTTCTTTTTTAAAAAATGGAGCACATGCAATGTGCATATTCATATATATTTAACTTTAATTCACTGGGGGGTTATTGAAAACTTGAAATAAACATTAATCATTTAGGTGCTACATATTTTTAAAATTTGGTGCATATAGTTTGTATCTTGTGTTTTTTCATTTTACTGTTATATTCTAGGCAAAATCCAAATCATCAAAATTTACTTGTAGCATCCTTATTCATGGCTTCATAGTCTTTTTTCAGTGTTTTTTGTCAGTTTTTGATCATTAAAACCTGTCTTCAAAAGAGGTACCATCATTTGATTGGAAGGCTATGTAATTTCTTAGAGTATCATCTATTTCCTTTTCCAAAGAAAGAAAAAATGTTGAAGAGCATTATTTTCTATAATGGATGTATTGTAGTCTATTAGTCATTGCCCCATTGCTGGTAATTTATAATTTTATCTTTCAAATGATAATTTTAACATTAGTTAAAAAATTAGACATAAAAAATTTGTGTCTATCTTTCATTTCCTTAGGATGGAATTTTTAGTATTAGAGTTACTGGGTCAAAGAGTATAAATATTTATAAAACTTTATATGTAGTCATAAATTGCTTGCAATATCCTGCTCGTATCATAAACATTTCAGTTGTAATATCAAATGTACTTTTTAAAAATCTTCAAGATTTCTTATTCACTAAAAATAACAGGATTTATGGGAAAAATAAGGTTAAGGGCAGACTGCTCAAGACCTCTGCAATTTTGAAACCAGAGTACTAACAGAAACATAATTGGTACCTTATGAGATAACTTGGGTAGCCCAGTCAAACCACTTAGTGTGGCCAAGGCTGCCTCAGAGGAAAGTTAAATCTATTAAAATTTAAGGGGCTGGAAATCACAGACCTAAATGGTCTAAGACAGTGTAGATAAAAATAACTTTGTAAGCCTGTGGGTCTGCCATATAGGTGGGCTGTGAGAGGCTGACTGTGCACCTGAGGAGGGAACTGTGGGTGCAGATGATCACTTTTAATATTCTTGAAATAGAGCTAAAGGGTTCTTGCTTGGCAGTATCTGAACTGAGTGAGGGTTCTTTCCCACTGGAAGTTATAGTTTTCTACCTGCTCTTCCAGTTCCTCTTGCCTGGGGAAATTCATATGTGAAATGGCACATCTGCCATGTTATACTGGCACTGTTATTTACTATGTGAATCAGTATTGTAGAACACGTCTTAATGATAGGACTGTCTGTTTTCAAATTTGATAGGTGAAAATTTGAGTATAATTTGGATTTTTCCTTCTCTTCTCTCAGGGGAGCTCTACCACTGAGCTTCATCCCTATCCCTTTTTAGTTTTGATTTTGAGACAGGATCTTGCTAAGTTGCCAAGGCTGGCCTTGAATTTGAGATCCTCCTGAGTTTCTGGGATTACAGTCATGGGCCTTCAGCTTGGATGGTTTCTTTAAGAATTTCAAACCCTTTCCAAGGACAAATAACTATTTTAGCTAATAAAGAATATCCATTTCAAAGCAAATGTTTTCAGAACTTTTCAGAAAATAGCAGCTGTTTAATAATTGTATTCTAATTTAATATCTCCATCTATAGTAGTCAATTTCAAATTTTAAATTTGTTTTGGTGATCAGTAGGTGTTCATGGAGATTTGGATCACAGGCTTCAAACTTATCAGCCACTTATAAATGTTATTTCTTGATAACAGAAGCATCATTTTGTTGTAAGTCATTTGTAGCAGTGGCTTCATTCCGGCTTATACAACATTTAGTTACAGCACCTAAAATGACAGGAGGTAGGGAAGTTGGTTTATGATTGGAGTGTTTTCTGAGTGAGGTATGTATGTTGACAAGCTGGGGGAAAAAGACGACCATGCTGGTGGAGAAGTAACTGAAGTAGTTGGAAAGTAATTGAATAATTGAAATAGTTGTAAGGAGGTGAGGAAATGATTGGTATAATTGAATGGGAGAAATAAGAGGATTTTAGATACCTTAGGTGGTCTGAACTCAGAAAAGCTGTGAAAACAAAGAAATCAAAGAGCTACTAGATACTGAGATGATATAGTTCAAGAGTTTGGAGGTAGAGTAATTTGCATATTGCTGCAACCTAATAGAATGGTTTGTAATTTGCATATTGCTACATTCCATAAAAATGGGTTATTTTGGTATGAATGAAGGTTGTTGGAGTTGAGGAATCAAAGGAGCATTGAAGGGCAGGTTGGGAATGAGTTGGTTTCAAGGAATTTGGGAGTTTGCCATGATGAGTCATAGGATAGGGATTTATAGAAGTTTATAGATGGGTGTGGTGCCTCATGCCTGTAATCCCAGCAATTTGGAAGGCTAAGGCCCGAGGATCGAAATTGCCAGGTCAGACCACACAATTCAGTAAGACTATCTCAAAAAATGCAAAAAGGTTTAGAGATGTTTTGGATCCTTCCTTCCTTCTGTTGAACCCAGGGGAGCTCTACTAGTGCTAGAACAACCCTGGGTTCAATTCCTAGTACTGCCCACATCCCTTCCCTGATTTACAAATTAGTTCTAGAATCCTCATTGAATGAGGGTAGCTGAGATATTGGGAAGGAAGGATAGAAGGTGTCACAATTGGATAGCATGATCCCACAGGAAACAAAACTTTTGACAAGAAGGCTCAGTAGTCATCCAAAGTGGTCATGGGGATCCAGAGCAATGCCCATGGAAGGTGGGAGAATGGGCTCTTTGGGTTCCACAAGGCCTAGAAAAAGTTACACTTCAGTAATGTGAGGAGATTGGTAAACAGAATACTTTCAGGGGATGACAGAACACAGAATGGTTCTGTGATTCATTGAAGGGGAATCATGGATGGATGGACAGGGTGTTAAGTGTGCCAGCACAAGTTCAGGTCCATGTAGACTTTAGAAGTCTGAAAAAGTTAGTTGACTATATTATTTACTATCTTTATTCAGTCTTCATTTGTAATTTTGTAGAGAAGTCACTCTGATATCTTCCAGGAGAATGTTCTCTGCTTAGGAACCCGGGTTTTGTTGAAATATTTGATTAATTAAAACTGGAGAAACCAGGGGTAATGTAAGAAGGACTAATGGGAAGGGATTGACTGTGTTCCTTAGTTTCATTTTATGAGATAAGAATTTAGAAAATTCCTAGTAGGACTAAACCACAAATTATTAAGTGACAGCATGTATGGCTTGGATTCATGCTTGTATTTTGTTCTTTATATCTTGTCTAATTGTTAACAGCTATTTTTCATCTAGCTTTATATGGAGTTGAATTTGCAGAATCCCTAGATATTCTTGATACTTTGAACTGTATTCTAGAAAACCTAAATACTCATACATTGTTTTTGCTATTATTACTAGTAATGACATTAGAAGTATTATTTATTAGGAACAGAGTTTCTTCCTTCTCCGTGAAAAATATTTGAAGTATAAATTTGGAAGTTGTTGATCATTTAAGGTTAATCTTTTCCCTAAAGCTTTTTACTGCTATTCTAGGACTTTAAAGGTTTTTTCCCCTTTGTCTTGTTTTTGTGATTCTGGGGATTGAACCCAGGGCCCCTCTACTGCTGAGCTACATTTCTGGCCCTTTTTAGTTTTTATTTTGAGACATGTCCTCTGCTAAGTTTCCCAGACTGTCCTAGAACTTGGAATCCTTCTGCTTCAGCCTCTTGATTCACTAGGATGACAGGTATATGCCATTGACCAGCTGTCTTAAAGTTTTTTGACATTTTAGTAGAGAGGTAAAACTTAAAAAAAGTTTTTTTCTTTTTTCTTTTTTTTTAACTTCTCTTAAAAATATTAGGTAAACTTTACATTTAGATTTTAAATGTCCTTTTCTTTGAGTTTTCAAAAAATGTATACACCTATGTAACCAGTACTCTAATCAGATTTTAAACATTGGTATCACTCCAAGAAATTCCTTGATGCCTTTTTGTAATTCACCAGTCTCCCTTTCACCCCTTTCTCTTTTCATGCTTCCTTAGATCTGAGTTTTATCACTATAAATCAGTTTCATCTGTATCAGAACCTTATCTAAATAGAATTGTATAGTTTGTATCCTCATGTGTCTAGTTTCTTTCACTCTAAGAAATTCTTCCTTGTTGCAGAGTCTTAGCAGTTGGTTTATTTTCACTGCTGAGTAGTATTCTGTTGTATGAACAATTGATTGTCTATTGGTGTATGCTGATGGACATTTGTGTTGTTTCCAGTTTTCACTATTATTAATGAAATATTTGTTAATATTTGTGCCCAAGTCTTTCTGTGGACATAATGTTTTTAGTTCTTTTGAATAATTATCTGAGTGGAATTGCTAGTTCACAGAGTAGGTACATGTTTGGCTTTATAAGAAACTACTAGCTTTTAAAAGCAGTTGAACATTTTTACACTCCCAGCAATTATGAGAGTTGGAATTGTTTTATACCCTTGCCAACATTTAATTTTAGTTATACTCTTAGGTGCTTAATGGGTCTCACGTTTTAACCTGTTATAGTCCATCCTCCTATATATATAGGACACCTATAAAAACCTAAACAGAACAATCTTTATGAGTGTCCTATAAAACTTCATAGGTTTTTATATAGGATGATGGGACATAATGGATTAATTTGTTTTTCTTTAATGACTAACTAAGGAGGTTTATCACCCTTTTATAATATGCTTATTTGGCCAATTGTATATCGTATTGTAAAATGTCTGCTTATATCTTTTGTCCATTTATTTAATTGTTATCTTTTAATTTTTTTCTAGGTCTTGATGCAGAACTCTATTATGTGAGAAACGACCTTATTAGTCACTATGCCCTCTCATTCAACCTATTAGTACCCAGTGAGACAAATTTCCTGCATTTCACTTGGCATGCAAAGTCCAAGGTAAGAGAGTGGTCAGCAGATGTTATGACAGGGTCACCCAGGACCCAGAGGCAAGGACTGTATTTGAGTAGTAGGCTTTCATTTCTACAGAAGGGTTAGTGGGTGGTACTGGATCTTTTTAGGTTTATATTTTAAATCTAGAGCCTATTCCTTTAAAATCTCTTAAATCCTTTACAGTGAAGGAAGCCATCATTTAACACATAACAGACATTTGCATCCTTTCAGACTTTTCAAATGGGGTCTGCATCTAGCTTGAAAAGACCCACAGCTGGATCTGAAAATGACCTTGCTGTTATGGTGAAATCATATGTGTTGGGGCTAGGGTAGGCTGGGAATTAGGTCTTCTAGATGTGTTTGATAAAATGGGTGTCATTTTTTTATTCATGGTGAAAATAGGGGATGGCAAGCACATGCCTGTGATCCCAGTGGCCCAGGAGGCTGAGGCAGAAGGATTACTAGTTCAAAGCTAGTCTCAGCAAGTTAGGGAGACCCTTTCTCTAAGTAAAATACTTTTAACAAAGGACTGAGGATGTGGCTCAGTGGTTAAGTACCCATGGGTTCAATCCCTAATACCACCAAAAAAAAAAAAAAAAAAGTGTGGCAGACAACCCACCCATGTGTCTGTGGTGAGGCTGCTTAACATCAGGGGCTAAAACCCAAATACTTAAGAATCTCTTGACTGGCTCACTTATTGCTGAATTCTTCACATTTCCTCTGACTACCTTGGTTCCTCAAATGTATGTTTTCCTTTAAGTCAAAGAGTGGGAGACTAAGTGTGGTTTCCCACCCTTCCACCCACCCACCAACCAACCAACCAACTTGAGTTTCTCTGATCAGCTTTCTGTATAGGCTTTTGAGTGGGATATTAGTTGAGGAAAAAAAAATTTTACTATTAAAAATAAGTAAGAGGGGCTGGGGTTGTGGCTCAGCGGTAGAGCGCTTGCCTCGCACATGAGAGGCCCTGGGTTTGATCCTCAGCACCACATAAACATAAATAAATTAAATAAAAATATTGTGTTCAACTACAGCTAAAAAATAAATATTAAAAAAATAAGTAAGAATACCTATTATAGCAGTTTTTAAGAATTATAAGGTGATTATGTGTTTTGATATTTGCTGCTGGTTGTTTAAATTTGCCTCACTTTAATATAGACTTTTTAAAATTTTTTTCTACGTAACAGTGCAATAATGCTTATTGGGGAAGTTCAAATATTACAGAAAATTGTTAAAAAGTAACAACTTTGTAGTTTTATACCTATAAGCAGTCATAGTTTATAGTTTGGTATAACTTCTTCAGGGTCCTCTTGTTCTTTCCTAAAAAAAAAAGATTTTATGATATGTCTGTTCAGCAGTGTTTTCTCCCACCTAGTAACAATATATCATGACATCTTTCCATTTCTCTGTTTTACTTATTTTCTTTAATGATTTTATGATATTGAATGAATGGGTGATGTGTCATTATTAAGTGCCCCATTGATGGAACACAGATTTTTATTGGTATTTTATTGGTATTGGTATTTTACTATTTACTGTTACACAGTTTATTTCACTTCATTTGCTGGGCAAAAGCTAACGTAAAGGAATGGTGAAAACAATTGGTTATTCATCTTTTGTTGATATTTTACTTTATTATTTTAAATTTTTTAATTAAAAAATTTTCTGTCTTTTCTGTTGATAAATGTAGAAACAAAAAATGTGCATATGTCTATAAATACAATAAGAACATCTTTGTCAGAAAGCACTGTATGGCATTGTGTCTGAATAGTAAATTATCACTGAGAAGTGAAGTGGCTGGGTCCAGAAGTGTATGTTTATAATTTTGATACGTATTGCAAAAATGTTTCTTGTTTTCCTCTTCCAAGATTGTACCAGTGAATAAACATTCCTTACAAAGTGAATAAGGGTACTTATTTTTTCTTTTCATTGCCAAACACTAGGCATTTTAAATATATTTGTAGTGAGGTTAGTAAGAATGATTGTATAAATATACATCTATTCATGTTATTATTATATAAACTCATATTCATATTATTGTTAATATACAGACACATACATTAAAATGTAGCTTGAGGAGTGATATGATTATAGTTAAGTTATCTTGGATCTTGGGTGCAGCTTGTGTGTATTGCTGTTGGGAACATCCCAGCTGTCCCACTATCGCCTCAGGGTATTCAGATATGGGGGGTGCTTTGCAGCAGTATAGAGATTACTTTAGGGTGAAAGCTGCAAAAATAGAAAATTCGTGTGAACTAATTAAGAACATTTAGTACATGGTAAGCTGGGTATGTGAAGTACCAAAATAAATGGTATAGATAATTTGGAAAAGGTCAAGTGTCCAAAGATATTGAAACCAGATATGTCAGTTGCAGTTTTTGAGCACCTGAACTCTTAAAGGAAACTGAACTCAACACATTTTTTTTTTTTTTAGTATTTTTACATAATATTGTGTGAACTTATTTTTTGGATAACTTGTCATTTTCATGTAACACACACACATACACACACACACAATACACACACATACTTTATCCCCTTAAACTCTTTGAAGGTGAGTCTCAAACATGTCCCTTTACTCCTAAATATATCAGTATTTTCTAAGAACATACATAACCAAAGTATAGTTATCAAAATTAGAAAATGTAAGTTATAATACTGTTACCTTATTAATGGTAATGACATTTCATAGGTAACCCCAATAATGTTGTTTATTATTATTTTTTCACTAGTTGGTGTCTGTTTAGTTTCTTATTAATCTGAAACAGTTCTATAGCCTTTCTTTGTGTTTTTTGACCTTACAGTTTTAAAACACACAAGCCAGTTATTTTGTAGAATGCTCCTCAATTTGGATTGCCCAAGGTTTTCTCTTGATAAGATTGGAGAATGTTTCTATGGCAGTAATACCCACAGAAGGGCTGTTCTTCAAGGCATGAGAGGTGTACACCTGATACCACTGTGCAGTGCTGGTTTTTGTTAACTCTGAATACTTGGATGACTAGATTTCTCCACAGTAAGGTATATCCCTTTATAATTAATAAGTAATTTGTTGGGAGATTTGAAAGTATTGAAAGTATGAATTTGAAAGTATGTAAAAAAATCTCCCATTCCTCATTACTTTTTTCCACTAGATTTTACCTTTGTTTAGAACTACATTGCCCTTTTCACCAGTACTGAGGGTGGTGCATTCTCTCTTACCCGGGAGGTCAGATCTACACTGGATAGCCAAATGGTGGGGGACTGTAAAAGGAATTTAAGCATTTGCAGAGTGACTGGTCTTGAATTTTAAGTTCCCTTGCATCTCTGAGACCCAGTGTATCTATGACATGTCTTTCAGGTAGAGAGGCTTCTTACTTTCTCCAAAGCTTGATAGTAATTTTTTGTTATTGTTCCTATTTTTGATGTTGACAGTTATAAAAACAAAAAGTGCATTTTGAAATAGTGAAAAATGTAGTTATTCCTTTCAAAAGCTACGTCTGCTGACCTTGAGCAGAATGAAAATATTTCTGGATTATTATGTACACTCAGGAAAAAAGGATGCTGATATGTCATAAGAGTGTTTGCTGGGCAGTATATGGGTTGTAATTTATGAATAAAAAAGGCAATGTAGGAAGTTAGATTTGAACAGAATGAAGCCTTTTGTTACTCTTTCCTCATAAAAATGTACATACACTGATGTTTTTATTTGAAATGAGTTTCACTGCTGTGATGTTGGTGGTGGTGGTTGCTTGGGTCTTGGGGGCCTGTCACAGGAGGAAGTTAAGAGTAGAAGATAGAAGGGTCTCTGATGAATCTCAATGGCTGGGTACATTGTGAATCAGGAGGAGCCATGGTATAGCTTTTTCCATATTGTTTATTTTTTTTTTGTGGAGCACAAATTTTAAAGTCCATGCTTAGCAGACATCAAATGATATCATTAGTGTATATTTGGACTGCTGCTGATGATGGGAAGTGCCTGGTAAGGTGGGAGTTCCCTGACTTGTTGTGGAGCCATCAGCATCTGTTTACACATGCAGGCCAAAAGCCTTATCTCCTTTTTCTGTACCTTCTAAATCTAGGAGGTTCTCTTTCATAATTATATCATTTTTTGTGGTGCTGGGGATCGAACCTGGGGCATTGTGGATGCTAGGCAAGTGCTCTGTCACTGAGCTACATCTCCAGCTCTTATAATTACATCTTAAATTTCTACCTCTCTGGAAACCTACTGCCTTATCCTTAATTTTGGTCTTCATTATTTCTTCCAGGATATGGTCAGTATTCTTAACTGAACTCCTTGCCTCAAATTGGCTTCTTCTTATACCATCCCCATAGCCACAGTAGGGACTCTCTGTTGCCACCAGAATGAAGTTTGATTTCTTGAGAGATCTTCATTATTTTGTCCCTGCCTTTCTTTTCTGCCTCCTCTTCAGCCAATCATTAGTGCCATCGTTGTCTGTCTTGCAATTTCTTTTTCCTTTTTCTTTCTAATATGTGAGATTGAACCCAGGGGTGCATTACCACTGAGCTTACCCACCCTTTTTATTTTTTATTTTTGTACAGGGTCTCCCTAAGTTGCTTAGGGCCTCTCTGCTTGCCTCAAACTTGTGATCCTTCTGCCTCAGCCTCCTGAGTTGCTGGGATTACAGTCATGCACCACCTTGCCTGACCTGTCTTGCAATTTCTTGATCTATCGCTTTGATGCTGACTGCTCTGCTAGAAATATCTTTTATCCAATCAGTTCTTTTTTTTACCTGATTAAGCTGGTGTCCCCTCTCCTCCAGCTGTAGCAGGTGCCTTTTCCTTATCCTTAGTGCCCTTCTCCTCTCTTATAACCCTAGTCATACTCCCAAGAATATTGTAAGAGTTGATTTTCTTTTCTGTCTCCCTCCTAGCTGCTGAACACCTCAAGATTATTCCCTGTGCCTGGTGTAAGCACTTCGTACTGACTGCAGAAGAAACAGACAGGTAGCAGCCACAGGGCACAGCTCCACAAGGAGAACCTCTGAGGTGTTAGAGCTTTTCAGAGTTGCAATGTGCTGCTTTAGGAGAGGGGACTTTCCTGGTTCTGAAGTGTAAGGCAGGGTACATGAGACAGTAGGTAGACACATAGGATTTTTCAGGTATTTTACTCTAAAATTGAGTGAGATCAGTTTGGAAAAATGAATGGAATTTATAGATTGAAAATGTAGCTGAACTTATTTGAAGAGTTCATCCGTAACAGGTATAAACATTTATGATAAAAAACTGGAATTTTTGTGTGTGAATCTAGTTTCAGGCTTCAGCCACCATCTCAGCTCCTAATTCCACTTCTGGGTCATGATGTGTGGTGATTTGAGCAGTTGATTAATTGCAGTTTGTTCATTTTAAAAATTAATTTTACAAGTAGGCAATGTATGGACATGGTACATATTCAAAAGTTATAAAAGGTATACAGTGAAAAATAAATTCCTTCCACTTTCCAAGTACCATCTCAAGCAATCCAGCTACCGCATCTCCTTTCTCTGGGTCACCCATTATTGCCTGATTCTTGTCTTCTAAAGATAGACATTTATTTGTGTGTGAATATGCAAGTATATATGTCTATATATTTTAAACAACATACTCTATATTTTTCTGCAGTTTGCAGAGCGCTGAACAATGTGTCCTGGTAAAAGTGCTCTGCACCTTCATATAGAGTTCCACTTTCTTTCACCTTCAGATGTCCATATCACTTTTTTTTATATGATTGTACATTTTGGTTCATTGATCAGTTCCTAGGAGAGGAGATGAAGACCCATATTTGGGAGTGGCCTTGCTTAAAGTAGTAGCAGGGGCAGAAAGAGGCAGAGATGACTTGAAATGGGAAAGTCATCCAACATGATTCAGTGATAGGTTCTTCACCTGATATTTGGCTCTGAGATGCAGTCCTGAACTTTTAGAAGGAAGTCTATAGCTCCTGAGCTCTAACACTATCACAAATTCAGTTCTTACTTTTTAAGTCTTGCTAGAAGATGAAATATTTGCTTCCAAAGATCTATAGACTTGCTGGTATGGCAGAGATATTTTAACATTAGTTTTCACACATCAAAGCTTTCGCTAATAGTGTTATTCTCCAGTGTTTACATAACTGTTTTGTCTTGCCAGATAGATTGTGGTTTCCTCAGAGGCTGGAGCTGTGTGTATCTTATTCTTAACATGTATGTCACATGCCTTAGTGAGTGAGTGGAAAAGACCATTGTGTAAATTGCATTTAGAGATGGGAGTAGAATCTGGTATCGATTGTCTTTTACAAGGCCATGCATTTTAATTTTTTTTTCAAAGCAGACTACTGTGTGTTTTAAACAGATATTTAGTTTCTTCTATATTCTAGAACATTCCCTAATGCATCTGTTAAGTGTCAGTAGATATTTTAGATAGCTAAAAAGCAAAATGTAGTAAGATGTCGTGGAATACTTCCACCACCCCAAAGCTGTTCTTTGGTTTCAGGAATCCTTCCTCATTGTTGGGAGAGTCTGTGTGAACTTGTCTGAGTTCCAGCAGCAGCCCCTGGGGGTGAGCAAGCTGTGTCCCCTGCAGAGTGAGGTTTCTATGACAAAGGCAGCTCTGGTAATTTCAGAGAAATTAAGAGGGCTATTTGCTGTCTGGCAAGTGTATTCACTTTAAATGTGTACTCTGTGTGTTCCAGAAGGAAATGGCTTTACTCATCAGCTGCCTATTTGCAATTGCCATTTGTTTCCAAGTAAGGGAAGATTACCAAAAATGTTTATTTTTTAGCTTATTCAAATATTTATATTTTCTCTAGCTTCTTTTCTAGAAGCTAGAGAAAATATAAATTCATTTTTCCCCCTGATAAACAACTGCTGTTCAAATTTTTTCATTCCAGTATATTATAAATTTAGTCTTTGAAAAGGTATTTCTTCAAAAGGTGTTTGGTAAGTGAGATTTCTTGTAGATTAATACATGCCAAAGTACAGAAAATTGGACTTTAATAATTGGCAATTCTTCTCTGATCTTAGAAACTGCAGTTTAAAAATTGATATCCTAAGGACTCATAGTCTTTCAAAAAGGAAGCCTTGGGCAGAAGGCAGGCTCCATGCTATTTTATACTCCTCCAGACTGTGGCGTGGCCAAAGAGGTCACTTTCTCAAACCTCCTGGCTAGCTCTTTGTCACCTCTTTCCATGCCCTAGTCTGCCTTACTCCATCAATTTCATCTCCTTTCCTCTCCCTTTCTCTTACCCTTACCACACTGAGGTGCTTTGGTGTTAGTCTTGTCCCTTACTCTCAGCACTGCAGTTAGGGCTTTTGATTCCTTTCCTTTTTAAGGGCTCAGGTTCCTGGTTAGCTGCTCTTCTGTTTGCAGGAAAAGAGCTAGAATAAAGCAGAGTAAGTTTGGCTTTGAATCTCTTAAAATTGAGGGCCATAGGACCACTAGGTAGATGTGTTTAGTAGGTAACTGTACATGTGGAAAGACTGAAGATAGAGACTAGTTGATAATGAGATCACATTGTGGTAAAATTGGCTAGGACCTAGTATACTATGAGAGAAGGAATTTATCATTTAAAGAGGACAATGGACCTTTCCTTGGAACCGGGGGTACAGAGGATGGATGGGCCCTCCAGCAGATCTGCTTGGTGCTGAAAAGAAAGCAAGATGGTTCCTCTGTTGGCTGAAGAGACAAGAGCATTACCTGAGAGTAAGGAAGAAGGAAGGGCAGTAGTGAATCTATAAGGGTCTGTGAGGTTTGGAGTGAAAAAGAGTAGGGAGGAGAGGGACCACTGAAGAAGGGATTGCTGAGCAGGATAAAGGCAAACCCTGAGACTGGAGGTCATCATGGTATAAGAGCACCTTCTCTCCAGAATGTGATTGCTTGCAACAGGCTGGGCAGCAGTAATAGAGTAAGAAACAGTCAGGATGCTGGTGTTGCCTTCTAAGAATATAGAAGAGGAAGAAAACCAGTTCAGGTTGTCAACATCACTATGTCAGTAATGCCCTTTGGGAGGCACAGACTGTCGGAATGTGAAATCAAGTGGTCTTTTCTGGGCTGGAGGAGAAGGAAGTAGTTTAGTTGGTCACTGTATCCCAGTTGTAAGCATAGCCCCTTGCTCATGTATGTGCCTCATAAATATTGACTGATTTCCAGTAGCAGAGATGAAGAGTTTTGTAGGAATCGGAGGTGGGTAGTCAGAGATAATAAGGGATATTTGATACAATGGTGTTTTTGTATTTTCTTTGGTTTTGAAGATGGCAGGAGACAAATGAGTTAAGGGCCAAGGCCTCTGTAGAGTTCTATGTATCATTGGTGTAGCTGATGTGAGTCCTAGCCATTAGGAAAAGTTGTGAACTTCAGAGCAGAGGGGACTGTGCATATGAAAGAGATGTCTGGAAAGGACATATGGATCCTGAAAGACACTCATCCCACTGTGAAACCCCACCCATTAGGTGTTGTAGAAACTGAATGCTGGGTAAGAGAAGAGGTCACTTCAGATTGGGGAAGAAGAGGCTGAGAGTGTGGGAGGCTGTTCAGAATAGTGAGGTTACCCAAATGGGGGGTCAAACAGGAAGACTGTGACATTGCTATCAGTAGCACAAGAGGGTTTGTGTCTGAATCCCTGGGGTTGGCAGTAGGTTGATGGGAAGTATAGCATGACCGTAGGAGAGCTACTCTGGAGTGACTGGGTCTGCGTTTATCAGAGGGAATCTGCCAGTTTAACAGGTACATAACATAACAGGTGTGGTCTGTTATCCTGTTTGATTCTCATGTTGTATTCACATTCTACAAAGCTTGAAAAGGGTGTTAATTTATGTAAGGGTCACCTGGTACCATAGTTCCAAATCTATTTTTTCTGTGTTAATTTGTGTACCTTCCTTTGATAAGTGGTCCTCTTCAGAGATATCATGGTATAGTGATACAGTCAATGATAAATAGTATAGAACAGAAAATGCATTCTCTTCATGTTTTAGGGCTCATTCTTGGCCCTTGACTATAGCTCTGTAACACCCCCTGGTGGCAGCAATATTTTTGTGACTATTAACACTTCTAGCCAAGGTATCACTGATTCACTGATATGATGCAGGGGGAACATTTGTTTTGGGCTTTTTGTTTGTTTTGTTTTTTTCTCAAAGGTATAGTCAAGTTTATTTAGGAATGTAGATAAATACTCTAGGGAGAATGAAATCAAGAGGGAGAGGTCTTTGGGGTATAGCAAGGAATATACACTCAATGTGGGCTATCTCCAGAGGGAAAGATAGCCAGAATATTTTTTTTGTGTTCAATGTGCTACCAAATAAAGATTTTAACAGTTGTTTATGTACCTATCTAAATAACAAAGGAGAATTTGATATTCACATCTCTATAGTGTTTAGCTCAGGGACCCCCAGATAGAACGTGGAAGGAGAAATTCAAAGGGGGAACAAAATATACTGGGTTGATTGAGTCCCCCTTCTTATCCATGGGTGACAGCACCCACTGCCTTAGCTGATACCCAGGGACCATTCATTCCCTATAGTCTGGGATGATACTTTTCCTCTTTCATCTTTATTAGATACACCATTTCATTGATATTTTAAAATATAATATAAACATATTTATCTCCTTAAAAAGAATATAGAAAAACTCTGGGACCCTCCTTTCCCACCTGTCTTCCATTCTTTCTAGTTAAGTTTTGTTTTTTAAAAATTTAAATTAAATTTATTTTAATTGATATATTTTTATATCAATATAAAAGTTGTACATATTTATAGAGTACCATGTGATGTTTCAATATGTGTATACATTGTATAATGTTTAAATCAGGGTAAACAATATCTGTCTCCTCAAACATTTATCATTTGTTCGTGGTGAAAACATTCAAATTTTTTCCTTCTAGGTTTTTGTTGTATGTAGCACATTATTGTTATCTGTATCACTCCACCATGCAATAGCACTCCTGAAGTTTTTACTTCTGTCGCCCAACCTCCATTAATGACCTTTCTGCTCTGAACTTCTATGAGATTTACTTTTTTAAATTCCATATGTGAATGAGATCATGAAGTACTTGTCCTGTGCCTGGCTTATTTCATGTAACATAATTTCCAGTTCGTGTTGTTGCAAGTCACAGGAGTTTACCCTTAAAAAACTTTTTTTAATGGCCGGATAGTATTGCATTGAATATATATAGTACATTTTCTTTATACATTTATCAGTTAATAGACACTGAGGTGGTTTCCCAGTGAATATGAGAGTACAGATATCTTTTTGTAAGCTTAACAATGAGTTCTTGCATTTCTTTCTTCCCACTCTTTTTCCATCCCACTTCTTTATAGCTCTGCCAGTCATAGCTCTCTACCAAAACCACCCTATGACCGCTGAATGGGAGAAGGGCACTGTAGTTACAAAGATTCAAAGGCAGGACAAAGAATATATGAAATGTAAGACCTCATTGAAGATCTTGAAGGTTGGAGCAGTTCAGAATTTCAGCTATTACTTTCCAATTTGAGCTGCTTTTTCCGTGAATTCTGTATAGCAATAGGGCTATATTTATTGTTGTTAGTTGGTTCTATTAAGCCAGGTTGGTATGCCAGGTTTGATAGTTACTGGTGTTCCAGGGATGTCTTATTGGTCCCTTCTGGATTCTGAGTCACTTGAGAAATAGATCCAGAGATTAGATATGGATTCCAAATATGAACTTTCTTTGCCATTGTTAGCTTTCCATTACTGTAACAAAATATCTGAGACAATAAATTTATTAAAAAAATAGGTTTGTTTCAGCTCATGTTTTTAAAGGTTTTAGTCCTTGATTGAGGGCAATGCTGCTTTAGTTCTCTGATAGCATATCATGGAGGGACCCTGTGGTAGAACAATTGCTTACCTCATGGCCAGTAAGCAAAGAGGAAGAGGAAAGAGCCAGGATCCCACAATCTCTTTTCTGGAAATGTCCCCAGTGATCTATAGACCTCTCACTAGGCTCCACCTCCTTAAGGTTTTATCACCTTCCAATAGTGCTACCCTGGGAACCAGACCTTTAAAACATGGGTCTTTGGTGGACATGCAGCATCTAAACTACAGCAGAGGGAAAAGCTGTACTAGAGAATATGGCTTAGATATTCCATGAGAATGCCATGCCTTGGAATCTGTTAGGTGAGTGTGTGTGCAGAACAGACCTCCATCCACCAGGCACATAGAGGCCCTCAGAGCTTGACTTGTATCAACTAGACCAGGTGTTGGAAAATAGTTATGATCTGTAAATCATATGTCTCCACTCCTTGGTTCTTCATATCTTGCTCTCCAGGAGTTCTCTGTTGATGACTACAGAGTCTTCAGAAGGATTTCTGAATCCTAGATTGTAGGGTTTAGGGGAAAGGATTTTGGGGATATTATTCTGGACATCAGATAGAGGTGACTGATTGGGTTGAATATTTATCTAATTGAAAATTCCTAGGACTACTTCTGACTATTTAGATTTTTTTGATAGCTGGATTCTTTGTACATATGAAAAGCTCATGCATTGATTAATAAGCTAATTAATGAAATCAAGCTATTGAGGTCCTTTCTGTTATCATAGGTCTAGTGTGTTTGTTTCTTTCCATTTACAGGTTGAGTATAAGCTGGGATTCCAAGTAGACAATTTTGTGGCTATGGATATGCCCCAGGTCAACATTTCTGCTCAAGGGGAAGTTCCACGCACTTTATCAGGTCAGTAAGTCTCAAAGGCTGCTTAGTATTCTGCCATGTCTCACATCCCCCAAAGTCATTTTACTGATGTATATAGTGTGTCTTAGTTTGATAAATGTAGCACATATAAGTACTTTGAAAGCACATTTTGTGAGTACTTTTTTTCCACTGTGTTCTTAAGTTGTTCCCTCTTTTCCATCCTTCTAGAGCTGTCTATACTCAGATCTTCCCTCTTTTTCTGAATTGCTGGCACTGGCCCCCACATATCTGGTCTTGCTTCTTTGTTTAATGCTCACATCTCACACTGTGGCCTGGATGGTCATTGCACGCTCACATCTAATCACATATTGTCAAGCCTCAATGCTACCTGCTCCCATCAAACAAATACATTCCAGACTCCCCAGCTTGTGTCCTGGATTGTTTATCCTCTGCCCCTGCCTGCTGCACTTGTCCAGGCATTCCAGCATTTACATACAGTTTTCCATCCTTGTTGCCAAGCCTTAAACCATCATCCCTCCCCCCCTTCTACTTCTACAAGACTCAAAATCTGCACTGTTCTTTTTCTGCCTCCTTCTCTCCAACTGTTGAATTTTTTTTCTTTTCTCCCTTACCATAGAACCTTACATTCTATTGGTCTTGAACTGCTTATAGTATCTGACAGTTCCTAGGTGCCTAGCATAACAGCTGGTGCAGGATAGATGCTAAATACACTCAGCTGAATGAATCAAAAATGTGTCTTACTCATACCAATTTAACTGCTTTTGAGGTGACTTGAAGGCTCTTGAAGATGTGAGGTTTTAAGAAAATGGAAATATTAAAAAAATTGAAAGTATTGGCTACAGCAGTGTTGTGAAACTTTTTCTGGCTGTCTTACTGTGATTAATGACATGCATTAATCTAAGCAGAGGAAGGCTGGTTAACTTTTATAGGTCTGTAAAGAAATTTCAAAATGCTTGAATTTATGGTATATTCTTTTAGATGGAAGAAGGATATATTCTAAATTTATAGGAAAAAATCTTAAGCTGAAAGATTAAAAAAAAAAAAGATGTACTAAAGTCTGTTATCCCATCATTACAATTATTGGTTAAAGCCAGTTTCTAGAGCTCAGGATGTATCTCAGTGGCAGAGCACTTGCCTGTCATGCCTGAGGCCCCAAGTTCAATCCCTAGCACAGGGGTTGGGGAGCAATTGCTATTTAGAAAAGTGATCTTTTTAATTCACAGTTGAGAACTTATCAGATTTCTGTATAGGTTTATATTTGATGTTTTCATTAGGAGGAGAAAATAATTACATCTTGGTACTGAGTTGTCTTTACTTTTTATCATGTAATTTTTGTTGTTTCTGGTGTTGATGTGAATGATAAAGTCAGCAGGGTTTGCCTTAAGATTCTGTAGTTTTTGTGTATTCAAATAGCAGAATTTATAAATCATGAGCTGGGGCAGTGGTGCACATCTGTAATCCCAGTGAGAGGCTGAGGCAGGAGGATCACAAGTTCCAGGCCAACCTCAGCAAATTAACAAGGCCCTAAGCAACTTAGTGAGACCCTGTCTCAAAATATAAAATAAAAAGGGAGAGGGACATGGCTCAGTGGTTAAGCGCCCCTGGATTTAGTCCCCAGTACCAAAAAACAAAACAAAACAAAAAAACTCCTCCATAAACAAAAGTTAAAAATAATTATCTCTTCATTTGTTCTTTAGCATTAACTTTTTTTTTTTTTTTAAAGAATGAATGAAATAATGTCTTGGAACTGTGGTGATCTGAAAGTTTCTATTTAATTTATTTTAAAATGTGTTATTTTTGTTTTATTGCAGCAAAAATACAATTCTAGAATGTTGTTTTTTTTTCTTTCTTATTTTTTTTAAGACAGTTAAAATAGTTTATTTTATTTCTTTAAACAGTGTTTCGGGTCGAGCTTTCCTGCACTGGCAAAGTAGATTCTGAAGTTATGATACTAATGCAGCTCAACTTGACAGTAAATTCTTCAAAAAATTTTACAGTCTTAAATTTTAAACGAAGGAAAATGTGCTACAAAAGTAAGGAATTTATTTAACAAAATGTATCTTATGTATATGTGAAAAGGTCAATGAGAAACTTTGTTGTCTTTGTACACATTTAATTATGACCAAGTCTTAATTTTAGTTGCAAATGAGAAATGAAAGTATACTAATAGATATGAAATTCTGAGATAATCCCAAGATAATTTGTAGCTAGGATCTCATTTAGGCCCTACCTTGCTTTCTCAGAATCTTTTGTCAGAATTGCTAGGGTATTTTCCATTAGGATTGTAAAATAGTATTCAAGTGTCTGAAGAGGTCAAGAAATAAGATCAGTCTGACAGGAGCCTCCTAGTAGCTGAGTGTTACTTCTTTCCTTTACAATGTACTTTTATGTATAAACAATGCTCTGAGTTTAGATAGACCTGGGTTATAATGACAGTTCTGCTTCTTTTAGGAATTTGGGATAAATTACTTAACCTTTCTAAGGTTCAGTTTTTTCATCTGCAAAATGGAAATAATACCTATTTCAGAGGATTTTTTTTTTAAATAAAAAGGTTATTTAAAGGTAGCCTAATACATATAATATTGAATGTGGGTACTTAATAAATGTTAGTAGTTTTGATTTTGAATTATATTAGCTGTTATTCAGGAAATTACAGTAGGGTGGTACAAGTCTGTAATCCAGCTACTTGGGAAGCTGAGGCAGGACATCGAAAATTTAAAACCATACCATCCTGGGCCAACTTCATGAGATACTGTATCAAAATAAAAAACAATAACAAAATAAAGGGCTGAGGCTGTAGCTCAGTGATAGAGTGCCACTTGGTTCAATACCTAATATCACCCCCCCACACACCCACACACACAAAATTATAGTAAATATGAAAGAGTTCCAGCATGCTAGGCCATAGATCAAAGAGTTGTCCTTAAATTTTATCTAGTCTAACCCACTCACTATAAGCTACAAAAAGGTAAAGTGACCTGAATTTTCAGGGTCACAGTTGGTTAGCGTCTAAGATAATATCTAAACTACTGAATGCTTACTGTGTCTCACTTGCTTTATATTATATCCAACTCATTTAATCCTTAAAACAGCCCTAGGCAATTTATTCTCCCATTACTTCCATTTTTAGAAGAGGAAGCTGGGAGTCAGAGAATTTGACTAACTTGTCAACATCAAACAGCTAAGTGGTACAGCTTGGAGGCACACCTGTGATTTTAATCTCTTTGTTACATTGCCTATTATCAAATTTCCTATGAAATTAGTACTAAGTGTTTTAAAACATCTGAAACCAGCAAGTGGGTTATAATGGCTGATTTTAAGATGCATTCCAATAAAAAAGTTGTACTGCATTAAAATAGAAATTTTTGAAATAAAAAGCATCTTTAGTTTTAATGTTAATATATTCAGTTGTAATGTACCTACATTCATGCAATTTTGCAGTCAAAGGAGACTATAGACTTTCCAGTCTAAACTGGTCATTATATAATTGATATGAGGAAGCTGGGCCTTAGAGAGGCCACCTAGGTTTGTTTTTTTTTTTTAATTTTTTATTTTTTTATTGGTTGTTCACAACATTACAAAGCTCTTGACATATCATATTTCATATATTAGATTGAAGTGGGTTATGAACTCCCAATTTTACCCCAAATGCAGATTGCAGAATCACGTCGGTTACACATCCACAATTTTACATAATGCCCAATTAGTAATTGTTGTATTCTGCTACCTTTCCTATCCCCTCCTATCCCCCCTCCCCTCCCCTCCCCTCCCATCTTCTCTCTCTACCCCATCTACTGTAATTCATTACTCTCCTTGTTTATTTTCCCATTCCCCTCACAACCTCTTATATGTAATTTTGTATAGCAATGAGGGTCTCCCTTCATTTCCATGCAATTTCCCTTTACTCTTCCTTTCCCTCCCATCTCATGACTCTGTTTAATGTTAGTCTTTTCTTCCTGCTCTTCCTCCTTGCTCTGTTCATAGTTGCTCTCATTATATCAAAGAAGACATTTGGTATTTGTTTTGTAGGGATTGACTAGCTTCACTAAGCATAATCTGCTCTAGTGCCATCCATTTCCCTGCAAATTCTATGATTTTGTCATTTTTTATTGCTGCATAGTACTCCATTGTGTATAGATGCCACATTTTTTTTATCCATTCATCTATTGAAGGGCATCTGGGTTGGTTCCACAGTCTAGCTATTGTGAATTGTGCTGCTATGAACATCGATGTGGCAGCATCCCTGTAGCATGCTCTTTTAAGGTCTTTAGGGAATAGTCCGAGAAGGGCAATAGCAGGGTCAAATGGTGGTTCCATTCCCAGCTTTCCCAGGAATCTCCAAACTGCTGAGGCCACCTAGGTTTACATAGCTAGTTAATAGGATGTTGAACACCCAGTTCCTGATCCCCAGGTAGGTATGCAGTGACTCTATCATAGCGATTCATCTGTTCCTTTTAAAGACAGAATGATGGCTGAAAGTGGTGTGGTCTGTGGATCCCACCACTGCCAGTATCAGCTAAGGTTAATGATCAATTAATATTCAGAATGATCCTGTACCTTCTCCATTTTATTTAATGTATACATGAAAATTAACATTAAAATTCCATATGGGCATAATTTTCTACTCTATTTTAAATTTAATATAATACCACTGTGTTATTTGGTGTTCATTCTTTTGGCCATTCCAACTATCCGATTCATGTTCATGAGTGTTACTTATTATATGATCTTGATGTGATATAGGTGTTACTCCCTAGAAAAGTTCCTTTATCATATGGGGGTGGTAGTAATGTATTTATCAAATTTTATTACTCCAAGAGTCCTTAGAGCCTCTATATTCTGCTGATGTGCTCTATGAACCCCCATAGAGACAATATAGGATGTGGCCAAGCCTCTTGACCATAGAAACACTTTTCATTGAGAGTGTGTATGTAACACTGATATAGACTTTTTGATTGACTGTAATGATGATTATCAAATACTAAAGTATTCATTATTTTGCAATAAATACCATTTTTTACTTAGTACAGGCAATGTTTTGATAGAGCACAAAACTGTTGAGGAAATTCAGAAAATCTTAAAGTATTTAAGGATTACATGGAAAATAAAGAATCTCTAAACTATATTTTATCTCCACCTTCAGAACTTGAAGAAGTAAAAACTTCAGCATTGGACAAAAACACTAGCAGAACTATTTGTAAGTGTTACTGTGTTGTTTTTTCTCATTATCGGGGTGAAAAAATTGTTGATTGCATATGAACATGATTGTAAGAAGCCTTATGAGTTCCTAAAAGTTTGTCAAATTAATATTGCTATTTATTTTGCTGATGTTTATAAAGGTTAAATGAAACTGATAGAATATTGAATATTTTGAGAAGCAAATTCATACATATTTTATACAAGTTAGCCAAAAAGCGTTTAGAAGGAAGAATTTATATTGTGCCTTTTCAAGTGGTTATAATTAAAGAATGTATGTGAAAATATATCTAAGTTCTTTATCTATTAGGACATGATTAGAAGATATGATATGCGGCCTAGACCTGAACTATAGCTAATTCCATCCAAATAAAAGTGCAGGCTTAAGGATAGTGCATTATTTAAACCCACAGCAGAGACTTAATGTAGAGTTTTATTGTCAATATTGGTTTTGTTTAGATGCTATAAGTTTGTTTATTTTTTTCCCTTTTTTCTGATATATACACCTCATCAAGTCTTATTTTTCCTGAGGTGGTGTTAATGGAAATATTTTTAAAGGGTACTAGATTTTTTTTCCATGAAAGTAGTCTTTAAAAAATTTTAAGAGGAAAATTTCAAATATACAAAAGTTCAGGGTATGCTCTGATGAACCTGTGTGCCCACCACCCAGTTTTAATAATGGTCAACATTTTGTTAGTGTCCTGCCTTTGATCACCTATTCCTAGGGATGGGTTAGAGTTTTTTTTTTTTTTTAAATTTATGGGTTAGAGTTTTTTAAAAGCACATCATAGGTATCATATCATTTTACTAATAAATATTTTAGTGTAGCTCTCTTAAAAGGTCTTTAAAAAATAAACCCCCAAACCCAAATGACTTACTCATTTTACTTTATCACATGAAAAAGTTAATTCCTTGATGTCTTCTAATAGTCCATGTTCCAATTAAGAAGTGTGTCTGTCTGTGTCTCTCTCTCTCTCTCTCTCTCTCTCTCTCTCTCTCTCTCTCTCGCTCTCACTCTCGCTCTTGCTCTCTCGCTTGGTAGGGGGATTGAACGCAGTGCTTCACATATGCTAGACCAAAAATTATCTCTTTATAATTTTTTCCTGAGTTAGGATCCAGATGAAGACTATACATACTGTGTTTGGTTGATATGTATTTTATATTTGTCAAAAAACACCTCCTGTCTCATAGAGTTTCCTGGTGTATATTTTTTTCTCTTTTTTACAACTGGTAGTTAGGTTTTATGTGTGACTAGGTTCAGGATGAACTCTTCTGGCAAGAATAGTTCATGGATGGTTGTATGTTACTTGCTGTTTCGTCTTTTCATCATCTCAGGATGCATGGGGTATCTGAATGTTCTAAAGTAGATCTTTTTCTAAGGTAAAATATGAGATTGTCTACCCATTAGAATGTTTCAAGAATATTTCATTTGAATTCATCTCTGAGAAGAGAGAAAACATTTTTTTTTAAATGTTACTGCTTCCAAAGTTTACTTTTAAGATTCGAGTTATTTTACCCATTTCTTTTATGCAGGTAGGATGTTACTTCTTATGATAAGCAGTATTGCATCTTATTGACCTGTTTCTAAATGTCTGTGTCTTCCTTGCACATTCTCATCTTCCTTTGCATCTTACATAATTCATCCATTAAACGTTTACTGAGAAGCTAAGATGTACTTGGTTGTGTGACTGAGGTAGAGGATTATACTGTGAGCAAAACAGACCCTGCCCTTAAATGGTTACTTTATTGCAGTAGGCAGCGGTAATATCCCCATCCTGTGGTGGGCTCTGTGGTAAGGTGAGCACTGAGGCCTTTGGGAACTCCAAGGAGGGGCACATAACTTCCTCTGAGGGACATCTTAGGGGGGAAAGTGACAGGAGACCTGAAGGGTAACAGGGTGGTTAAAGGTGAAGTCTCAAAGTGTGGGGATGAGAACAGTGCCTATGGGAGCCTGGAAAATTGGAGGTAGAGCAAGAAGTGTGTGGATGAATCTGCCCAGTAGAGCCATGTCCTCTGCTCTGCCCCAGGCAGAGTTTGGATAGCACTGCCAGCACATGCTGCAGGTCTCAAAACTGAACAGCCCTTCTGTGACATACAGAAATTCTTGAGGGGAGTTATACTTTCACTCAGACTACAGCCATGACTAGTTGTCCTAGAAGCCATTTGGTACTATTGCATTAATCTGTTTGGAGTTTTTATTTGTTGATTTAAAGTTAAGCTAGACTGACTGCAGTGGTGCATGCCTGTAATCCTTGCAGCTCAGGAGGCTGAGGCAGGAGGATTGCAAGTTCAAAGCCAGTCCCAGCAACTTATGGAGGTGCTAAGCAACTTAGTGAGACCCTGTCTCAAAATTTTTTAAAAAAGGGCTGGGGATGTGGCTCAGCTATTAAGCACCATTGGGTTTAGTCCCTGGAAACACCCCCACCCCCAACAAAATTTTTGAAAGCACTTTTGTTTCCCTTATTTCTGTTTTTAAAAGCTATAAATTTTATCTTGGTCCTGACCTATCCCAGAACTCTATACTTGTATGTGTCTCAATTTGACGTTGCCATACAGATGTATTAGGTAACCTAACTAGGACAGTACAAATCTCTTGAATCTCACTTCTCCTAACCTGCTTCTTTTTATGTTTTTAAAGTCACCATTATCCAAGTAATGCCATTAGCCAAAACTTGGACTCTTCTTTGTTTCTTTAATATAATCTCTTAGCAAGGTCTTTTGACTCTGCTTTCCAATCTGTTCACTCCTCATCTTCACAGTGACTCTGGGCCAAGCCTCTGCTGTCTCTTAGAATTCTCAGGCTGGGGATGTGGCTCAAGCAGTAGCGCGCCCATCTAGCATGCGTGTGGCCCGGGTTTGATCCTCAGCATCACATGCAAACAAAGATGTTGTATCTGCCGAAAAACTAAGAAATAAAATATTAAAATTCTCTCTCTCTCTCTCTCTCTCTCCTTCTCTCTTTAAAAAAAAAAAAAAGAATTCTCTAGTAACCTTCTAACTTGTTTCCTGCACCTGCTCTTGCCCCTGTAAACAGCATTCTTCATCCAACATGCAGTCATCATTTTTTTTAAGAGAGAGAGAGAGAGAGAGAGAGAATTTTAATATTTATTTTTTAGTTATTGGTGGACGCAGCATCATTGTTTATATGTGTTGTATGTGGTGCTGAGGATTGAACCCGGGCCTCATGCATGCCAGGTGAGCGCACTATCGCTTGAGCCACATCCCCAGCCCTGCAGTCATCAATTTTTGTGTCATTCCTTTGCTTGAAACTTTGCAGTGATTTCCCATCTCATTTAAGACAAACTCCAGATCCCCTGGGTTTTATTTAGTAGAATTATGAGATGAGCACTCATCATCAAAACTTACACAAATCTCCAGTTTTTCTTGTTCATATGCCTTCACCTTTGGTGCCCATAATGCATGTATGTTTGTCTCTCTGTATTTTTTTTCAGTTTGCCTCTGTGTACAATATCTGTTATTAGATTATTTTTCCTATTGCTGAGCCTTCTTTATGTTTCTCTTGTTAAAACAATATAAAGCTGAATATAGTTTTATTTAATCAAGAGTCTTTAAAAACAGAAAAGCAAAATAATTTCTATTACTCCCAAAGGAACTGTGCTCTTCAGCATGGCAGCTACTAACCATATGTGACTTTTAACTTTAAATTACTTAAAATGAAATAAAATTGAGACTTCAGTTCCTTAGTTGTTCTAGTAGCTACATTTTAATGCCACATAGCCATAGGTGGCCAATGGCTAGTATGTTGGAGAGCACACTTCAGAACAGTTCCATCACTACAGAAAATTCTCTCAGCACTATGGTATATTTTATGTGTACCAATTGTGACTAGTGTACTTATTAGCCAGAAGTTGTATTTGAAATCTCTTAAAAACTACAACAAAGAAAGAAAAAAAAATGTGTGTCAATTTGACGTTGCCACATAGATGTATTAGGTACTCCAACTAGGACAGTACAAACCTCCTGATTCTCACTTCTCCCAACCTGCTTCTTTTATGTTTGTAAAGGCACCATTATCCAAGTAATGCCATTAGCCAAAATTTTGACTCTCCTTTGTTTCTTTAGAATAATCTCTTAGCAAGATTTTTTGACTCTTGGTACACTTTAGTTAGATGTAAACTTATACTAACCCACTACTGGTAACTGATCTTATCAAAGAACAAACACATGAAATGGAAATATACAGATAATAGATTACTCATTGTGCATATTAGATCTCAGAGCAATCAGTTACATTGATTTTAAAAAGCTTAATGTGTTTTTCATTTTTATTTCAGATGATCCTGTACATGCAGCTCCAACCACTTCTACGCGTGTGTTTTATATCAGCGTAGGGGTTTGTTGTGCAGTAATATTTCTTGTAGCAATAATACTAGCTGTTTTGCACCTTCATAGTATGAAAAGGATTGAACTGGATGACAGGTATTGTATATAGTTTGGGAAAGGAGAAAAATAAAAGCAGTTATTTGCATTTGTGTAAGAGCCCCAAACACTTTGTTTCTTTCTTGTAGTTCCTCTCTCCATCATTCTCTATCCATCTGTCTATGGAAGACACACTTACTGAATGTCTGCTGTGATTTTAACCAGAGTCATGGGGAATCTTTTGAATTAAACCAGTATTTAAGTCCTCCTTCCAGAGATTCTGATGCACTTGGTCTGGGAGAGTATCTGGGCATCAGTATTTTTCCTAAAGCTTCCTGGATGATTCTGTTGTTAAGCCAGTTTGTGGTGTACTTAGTTATATGTTATGCTAAGTGTTGGGAATATAAAAATTAATGATGGTGTCAAGGATTTGAGCTTTGACATTAACCCATTATCATAAAAGAATAGATTTGATGATTGTGATGTGAATAATATAGTGTGAGAATACAAAAGTACTTGCTCCAGCCTGAGTGAGTCAGAGATGACAAGGAGGAGGACTTAATAGTCAGGACAGAGTGAGAGATAAAGATGGAATGGTAAACAGGCTTATTTCACAATCCACAGTTCTCTTTTTCTTCCTCATTGATTTCCAGGTTCTGACTTAGGATATTCCTGGCTTCATGACTGGGCTTTAGACCTTTAAACTTTTCCTCTTCTTCTTTTTTTCTTTTTTAAAGAGAGAGTGAGAGAGGAGAGAGAGAGAGAGAGAATTTTTTAATATTTATTTTTTAGTTCTCGGCGGACACAACATCTTTGTTGGTATGTGGTGCTGAGGATCGAACCCGGGCCACACGCATTCCAGGCGAGCGAGCTACCGCTTGAGCCACATCTCCAGCCCTCCTCTTCTTCTTACTGTGTCCTTTCTTGCACTGTTCCTCAGTTTGCCCTGCACCTTGCCCTTCAGGACTTTTGAAGGGCTCCTTGTATTTGTGCAGTCCAGTCCAGACCCTCCATTCTTTAATTCCAGCTCCATTGCCATCTTTTTCATGAAATCTTTTATAAGATTTCTACCATCCATTCCCCTCTCTCACCTATGGCAGTTGCTGTATCTTTTCCTCAAGTAAGTTTTATGTACTTTTCTTATTCTTTGTACTAGAATATAAGCCCTCTACAAGTAAGAGGGAAGACTGCTTTTCTGATTGCTGAATCCCCTGTCTTAACACAATGTCTTACATATAGTGGGATAAGTCTTACATTTAGTAAGCACATTCCTCGCATAAATAAGAACCTAAGGGACCAGGGAGTTGACTGGAGTCTGTACTCTCTGTCTCCATTGTGTTACTTTTCTTTCTTTCTTTCTTTTTAAAAATATTTATTTTTTAGTTATAGGTAGACACAATATAGTTATTTTTATGTGGTACTTAGGATCAAACCCAGGGCCTCACACTAGCGCTCTCCCTCTGAGCCACAACCCCAGCCCTTACTTTGCTTTCTTGAGTGGAAAAAGACAAGAAAATAAGAGGGAAGTACACAAGTGATGTGTTTCAGAATGTTTTGTGTACATGTGGTTTTGAAGCTTAGATTTAGATTTTACAGAGGGGAAAACATGCATTAGGAATCAATTGAAGTAACTAACATTTTATATAGGACTTTGAGAGACGATGTAAGTGGATTTACCAGTCACTAGATAGCCATTTTGTTATACTAATAATTCTTTGCATTTTCAGTGCCCATCGCCTGCTCATGTCAGAAGCTCATGTCCGGCTTATGTTTTTCTGTTTCATGAAAGTATACTTTTCTTTGTCATTGGTTGGTTGACTTAGTGTTTTCTGAACTCTCATTGGGGCTTAATTGGGCCTACTTGGGGCTCATTGCACCAGGCACTGGCTGATGAGTAAACAGGTACTTTCCTATTCCTGTAGAGTTTATATTGTCTCCTTCTTGGAGAGACAGACATTGAACATTCCCTACTGGAATGTAGGGTAGGAAGCTTTGTTGTGTTCACTGCTGTATTGCCAACTCCCAGCACAGTAGCGTGGCATATAGTAGACACTTATTAAATAATTATTGAATAAATAAATAAATAAGCAAATTACACAGAAAAATAACAGAAAAGTACAAATTGTAATAAGTGTTTTGAAAGAAAATCTTGATATTTCCCTAAAGTCTTAGCTTTGTTCTAGAACAGAGTTAATATCTCCACAATATTTACAAATTAATTTGTTGGTGAAAATTAAATTTATCTAGACTGGTCTTAAACTATTAAATGTAAGCAAATATACATTTTCATATCATTTTCTACCTGCTTTGATGCAGTTGTAAAGGTCTGAACTTTAACAGATGTCAGGGGTAGGTCTCTAAACTGCTCCTTGCTTCTCTTGTAACATTAAGTCTTGGGTCCCAAAGAAAGTTTTTCATCCACTTAGGAAAGTGCTTTGCTTATTGATTGTTTGGTCCTCCCTTTCCATTTAACATCTGTCAAGCATACAAAAAATTGACTGATAAACCCATAACTCTCTGACTGTGCCCACAAGCCTCTCAGAGATTCTAAAGTGGCACAGGAGTGCCACCCAGTGGTCAGTTTATGGGGAAAAAGGGGTTGTTCATTTATTCAGCCATCATTATTGGTTGCAGGTAATATACTGTGCTTTAACATACATAAATTTTAGCTTCACAAAAGTCCAATGAGATAGGTTTTCTTAATTCCATTTTATGGGTAAGTAATTTATTTGAGGATGGCAATGCTTTTCTTCTCTCCCTGTTACTGAATACTGGATTTCTAACAACTTTGTTTCTGGTTTTATCCTTTAGTAGTACTTAGAACTGGAAAACACATGTCTTTATCATTCTAAGGAATGAGGATGCATAATATCAATAATAAAAACAGTAATAATATGAAATGTATGTCTGAAGGCCTCATGTAATCCTTTTAGCAATCTTGTAGTATTATGCTCCTTTTATCCATGAGGATTTGAGGCTCCAGGAGGACCTAATAGTTTGCCTAAGTCATGCCGTTAGTATTGGTTGTACTGGCAGTTGTGATTTCACGGTATATGCCCCATTTGTTTACTGCACTGCACCAAACCTACTGCATGTATAAACTCATATAGACCAATTCTTGAATAAGCTCCAGCCTTAAAAACTCTTACAGAACTCTGACTGGATGATGGCCTTGTGAATCCTTGTTATATTCTCAGAGTTGCTAAGTATTTTCAGCAAAGGTGCTAGGAAACCAGGGCTAACTGTAGCCCCAAGGAAGGAGCAGATAATCTGAAATGACGGGCATCTCAAGGGAAGGCATACTAAGGGGCATTTCATTATGCAGACAGGCATTTTCAATACACGGTGTGCTGAGCAAAATGGCTTGTAGATGTGCTCTAAATGTTTATTGGGGGACATTCCTATCTTCATTTTTACTCTGTCACTTTTCGGGAGTATTTTAGTTATAATAGCAGATAATAGTAGATTGTATTATTGGTGATTAAAAAAACTACTTAGGTGCTTACAGTGCTCATTGTGTGGGTGTTATATATTTACATTTTTCAGACGTACATAAAAGCTCTCAGAATTGATAAGATTCAAATTCGTGTATAAAAGTTGCAGATTATGTGGCAGCCCTTTGTCGTCATGTATTTTTTTAATTACCAGATTTTGAAAATACAGAGCTTTTGTGTAGAGAGTTAGCTTAGGAAGGTTGGAGCTTTTGTTGGGGCTCTACTGATTCTGTAGCTCAGATTTGTAAGGCCTATCCTGCCATCTGGTTTCACTCTTAATTCTTAATTTCTGTGCTTCACTTTTGCACTGCTGCAGAATTACAAGGATATTGAGACTAGAGTATGCCCAGGGGTGACCTGGGACAAGTTGCTTTACGCTGAAAAGACAAAAGGACATGCTCGGAAACTGTTAATTTTTAGTCTCAAACACGATTAGCAATTATTTGAGCCTACTTCTTCTAGATCTTCTGTCTTATTTAGAGAATATGGAGTAATATAATATTTCAGGTTCTAGAAATTTCTGGGAACTTCCATAACATCTAAAAGAGTGGGATTGGGGAATAGCAGAAACAAATAAACATTCATGTGTTTGTTCACATTCATGTAAATATGAGCCAGATTTGATCTTCCATCCCAAGCTTTGATGATGTTGGCATATTTTATTTGGTTTGATATTCCCTTATCTCTAGGCTGTTTGATTTGGGACCATCACTAAAAGAAACCTGTCTTTCTACTCCTCTCCTAAGAAGCAGTTTACTTGAATGGCATGGGCTCTTTTCTTGCAAGATGAGCCATAGTTCTCTAATGTATCCTTGTGTGAGGTTCAGGACTACTGCTTGAGAACTAGTACCCACATTTCTGAATAATTTTAGTAAGAGTAACCTGCTCAATGAGTTTGGAGGTAGAAATGAAAGAAAAAAAAATAGAGCTTTACATTGTGAGGCAGATTAAAATTTCAATATGGAATATGTTATAGAGATTTATGTGTATTATGATTGTCATCAGGATTTTAGGCTGGTTATAATGCTACATGTGTATTGTATGTATGAAAAATGAATTTTTCATTGAAGCTGACTTGTCAAATATTTCTCTTTTTAAAATGATTTCTAGCATCAGTGCCAGCAGTAGTTCCCAAGGGCTGTCTCAGCCATCCACGCAGACGACTCAGTATCTGAGAGCTGACACACCCAACAATGCAACGCCTATCACCAGTAAGAGTTAATATAATTCTAAAGCTGTTTCCAAAGTTTTCTGTAGTCTGTTTGTGTCAGTAGTTCTTCATGATTAATATACTTGAGGGACATGTGTACCATGCTATGCACATAGTGTCTACCTTGTATAAAATTAGATACGATTTTCAACCTTTGCTTTCTAGAGCATTGAATAAAACATTCTAAAATTGGAGTATTAAAAAATAAAGTTAAATTAATTGCTAGAATTAGTTTTGCTTTGGGGAGCTTTCCATAGTTAAATCAACTCTATAGAAATTAAGAAGGAAGTTGTTTAAATATTTACATGGAATAAGTTATTCAGCTGTATACAGAGAAAGCCTTTGGATTTTAATGAATTGTTCGATATTCTTATGGGCCATGTAAAGACTTTACGTTGTTTTTGTTGTTGGGCCAGTACCTGGCACATTCATGTACTCTACCATTGAGCTATGCATTATTTTCTAATTTTAATAGGCAGGTAGGTGGTACCATTGGGAGTTGAGAGCATGGGATCTAATTTCCTTTTATGAACAGTATTTTGATGAAAGTTTCACACACTTTAACATGTAGGTGTTTTGGGGAAAGTAATTTAAAAAAATTGTTGAAAAATTATTGTAAATATTAAATACAGTGTAATGTTATGATATATGTATATAATATGGAATAAAATAGTCATTCTTAGAGTATAAGACAAAATGAGGAATGGTTAACATGGAAATAAATAACATCATAATCATCAAGATAAAGAGTGGGCCAGAGAGCCACCTGTACAGTTATGACTCAGAAGTGCCATTGATAAAGTAGGATCTTGTAGGCAATTAACTGTCTTCTTTAGTGGCTGGTATTTATACTTTAATAAGATTATCTGCCCTCCACCTTACCCTGTTGTGGTCTTGCAATACTGTTTCCAATTAAAAATAACCAGAATTTTTTGGAGAAGCGGCTGACTCCAGGTCTAGGTCAGGAAACAAATAAGATGAACCTGGGACATGTTGCTGAGCCAGATATCAAGAAAGCTGCTAAAGACTCAAAGAGCTCTCATTGGCCAAAGATGGAACCATTTGAACATCAAAGAGACAACAGGATTGAAAAATAAATTGTGTAAAAATCTATAAATTTATAATGCTTTTTAAAAAATGGTTCATAATGAGAGGTAATTGAAGCTCCAGTAATATCTTACTCTGACAGTTGGCTGCATGAACTGTATTTCAGGGTCTCCAGGTGGTGCTGGTTGATGAGGGAAAAAGGCTTCTTTACAGGAGATTTCCCACTGATAAATGCAGAAGGAATGGTAGGATTAGAAAATCACATTTGCAACCCCTAACAATATATTTGATTCAGGAAAGCTCACCAGTGATTAAAACTCTAAAACAAAGGGAGAAATTTTTAAAATTGAGGGATCAGGTCACCACCTCAATCCACTGGTGAAACAATATTACTAAGAATGAGACAATCAGATAATTTTGTATAGCAGGAGATGGTGTGCCACCCATGGAATATTCTTGTCTTCCCTAAATCCTAAAAGTTAACCTGGACTTAATTAAGGCTATAGAATTGACTTGTAGTTTATAGGAAATTTAGGGTTAAGGAACAAATTATTTGATACTTGAAGAAGTAGATTCCAGATGTTCTCCAGGATAATTGGCCCACCTTTTTCAGTAGACAGTGCCCTCCCCCCAATTTTTTTAAGAATATATTTGTCTAGATTAAAAGAAATTTAACAGAAATCATAACAGAAACCCTACTGTCAACAAAAGAAATATAAGCTTCTTAGGAAATACAGTGCTAGATGTGAAAGTAGTTCCAGCTATTCAGAAGAGGCATCCCTTAATGGTTAGATGGCAAGCTTTGCTTAGAATTGATTCTTAATTGTGGATACGACCTTAAGAATAGATAATTCACTGATGATAAGTGCTAAATGAGCCTTTTAAGTAAGAATAATGGAAATTCAATTATATATTTTAGAAAATTGTTGTTAATAGGATACTTGTGTTTAATAGTGCACATTACCTTAAGGAGCTAGGTAATTTATTATGTATACTTAAAACAAAATACTTTATAAAAGGTCAATAGAAATATATTTGTTTTATGAATAAAAAAGGAGGCATTTAAAGACAGAATGACTGAGAAATTTCTCCAGAAAACAATATAACAGACCACATATTCAAGAAACTAAGAATTTGAGGCAGGATTAAACATACACTGACACACCTATGCTCACACATCTGGACATACTGCCCTCAAACTGGTGATCAGTGGTTTCAAGTGTTGTCAGTCTATATCCATTATAAAGTTCCCCAGAGCCTTTCATGCAGTTCTTCTGGTGGCAATTGATGATCATTGGTTTATTCATTTTTTTTAGAGGGGTTTTAGAGGAGTTTTGCCAACGTTGATAAATCATTAGAGATGCTATTGCAGTTTCTACTGGCTAACACAAGATCTGCTTTTTTTTTCTAACTTTTTTTTTTTTTTTTGGAGAGAAAACTTCAATTTGTAGCTATAAATTTTGTTTTTACTCATTGTATTCAGAATAAATGAGAACAGGTTTGAACTTCACCCTGGTATCATCAGGCTGTGGGAATACCAGAGTCATTAAATTGATAATGTATCTTGTTAGAAAAGATGTTTCTCTTTATTTGAAATGTTCCTTTGCTATATGAGTATATTAAAAAATCCTTTGGGAGAAGAACTGTCCATAAAAGGGATTAAATGAAATTCTGTAAGTCAAAGTTTGTTTCATTTGACTGACAGACATTTGAAGTAATTGTAATATTATTTCTGGTGTTTCTTATTTTAATTATATATTTTAACATTTGGGGGTAGAATTGTGGTAGGTGGGAAAGCATTTCTTTACAAGGTCGTGTGCCTTTCATAAGTAACTCACATATGTGCCTGTTTTCTTTTATGAATCTCGTATTCATTCATTCCTGTGACTTGAGTCCTAAGGTTTTAACTCAACTATTTGACCCCAATACCTTAATAAGGGTATTTATATTGCTTGGTTTGGCTTTGTTGGCTCCTCAGGTTATCCTACCTTGAGGATAGAGAAGAACGACCTGAGAAGTGTCACTCTTTTAGAGGCCAAAGCCAAGGTGAAGGATATAGCAATATCCAGGGAGAGGATAACCCTAAAAGATGTACTCCAAGAAGGTATTTATTATCTTAAAATCTGTTTTTTTTTTAAAATGGTTTTTATTTTCCTGTTTCTTGGGTTTTTTATTATGTCTTATATAGCTTATTGTAACTCTAGATTTTCAGGTATAATAAAGCATACATAAGTGTTCTGTTTTGTTCTTATTTAAAATGATCATTACCTAGCAGGTCTCTTTGAAAATATTTTAAGACATTTCTCTCTGACAAATAGTATGGAGGTTCTAGCAAATGGAATTGGGCTTTGAAATTAGACTTTATGTTCCAGTTCCAGGATATATTATACGTGTGACCAATTAATTACTTAATGTCTTAGATCTCCAGTTTCCTCTTCTGTAAATTTAGATTACACAGTTGTATAAATAGTAGTCTTCATAACTCTTAGACTAGTTATGAAGATTAGATGAAATAATATACATTACATGAATTAGCACATAATAGTATTTGATAGGTAGTAATATTGTTTCCTTCCCCTCTTGCTATCCTTGCTTTCTTTTTTGAGTTTTCAGGGAATTGGTTATAAAGATGCTGAAAGATGAAAGCAGAAATTAATAATAAAATATTGCATTGAGCTTTTCATGTTGCTGAAGAGAATTACTTTCTTTTCACTCCCACTGTAATTCAGTTCAGAAAGTTTTGCGAACATGTAAGACCTTCTGTATTCATCTTTTGGCTGAATACTTGTAGGCTAAACACAGCAATGTGAAGGGTTAAGCTGCCCCCAATGGCAAATGGTAATTAATAGGAGCAGATTTTGGGGTGCCCGCTTTTCAGTGTATAAATGCCACTTCATATGGTCGTCTTTCTAAGCATAACTAGTTTTTAGATTTACCTGTTGCCTAAAGGCAGTTAATAGACGAGATAGCGTTTCTTAAAGAATTAGACCAGTGACTAAATGATATGTTTGCAGTTTCTTTGGGTCTCTAAACAGGATTGAATAAGTTATCTATTGTGGTGGTATAAATTTGAGAAAAAGAGGAAATTTGGAATTATGTAATGTTTTCCTTGATGTTTTCAGGGCTGTAATAATTTGTCTTAAAACTTTTTATTTCAGAAAAGAAAACAAGGCCAATTTTTAAAATTAACATTTTAAAGAGTGATCAGGTTCACTGGAAATCTGATAAATACAAATCAAACAACAGTTACATGCCATTTTTCATCTGTCACATTGAGAAAAATTAAAAAGATTACACCCAGACTGACAGAGCTATGAGGGGACAAGCTGATGGCAATATGAATCCCTGTGGCCTTGTGGTAGAGTGATATATGTTCAGATATACTTTAGTGCATGTTCCCACATCCATAATGGTTTTGTTTCTAAGCCTGTAAACCCATGTTTGGGAATATTTAAAATGGAACTAGGTATGAGGAAGAGAAGACGGAGTATGAATTTCTGCAGTGTTCCCTTGAGAGAGCAAAGCTCAATCAAGCAAGGTCAGCTTGAGTGGGGATAGAAGGGCAGACCTTTGTGAGGAAGATTATGGCAGGTCATGGTGTTACCTCTGAGGGTGTATTGACGGAAATGTTTGAAAGTATTTACTCACCTCTAAGCAAATTGCTTTGAATAAAGATTATCCAAAGATTTTTTTTTTTTTTTTTTTTTTAATACCTTGAGCATCCAAGTTACTCTGTGTCTCTGGGCTACAGTAAGACTTGATCTAGATGGGCACCAACAGCTTCAGCACTTGACGGTGAAAGGCTTTGAAGCCCACAAGTATGTGTAGTATCTGCAGTAAGTTGAAGCTGTTTACAGGCATTTCTTTCTTTCTTTTTTTTTTCAATTTTATTTTAGTTTTAGATGGATACAATATCTTTATTTTATTTATTTTTTTATGTGATGCTGAGGATCAAACCCAGTGCTTCTTGTGTGTGAGGCAAGTGCTCTATCACTGAGCCACAACCCCAGCCCCACAGGCATTTCTTTTTATTTGTGAAAGTAAGAAAGAGGAACATTTTCTTATGGAAAAGAGTGACACGAGACTAATTTTCAATGATCATTTCCTCATTAGGAAACTTTTTTTTTGATTAGCAGGTAGGAAATTACTAATAAAAAAATATGGATTTTCATAGTATTTTTAACCATTGAGTAAAATGATTAACCCAAAGGTCATAACTTCTTCTCTTTTTACCATAAAGTTTTTAGGAACACTTTTATACTAATGATCTGAGAGGGCAAGTGACTTGTCTGAGACTGAAGTAGAGAGTGGTAGAAAGATTAGAACCCAGGATTGTCTAAATCTAGGACTTTGTACCCCTGGCCTTCCTACATTTTTTAGCACTGCAGCAGCAGAGAAGAGAGTCCATTTTTCTCCTTTTGTCACCGCTCTGAGGTGACCTAGAAACTCAAGTGTCTGAATTGATGCCCCATTACTGAACTCCAGTGCTCCTGGCTATGGTACTAGTTTATTTAGGATAATTCAGAAAAAAAAATTTCTCATATATTTAGTGTAGATTTAGTGTTTCCCAAAAGTCAGTTAAGGTTATGAAGAACTTTAATAGCTATTAGATACCAACAATTTGGGCCTTTTTACTTTGGGCTGAAATAATGTTAATCATACATACCCTTGTCATGTTTACGTTGCCAGAAAGTTGTTTTACTGTAAGGTTATGAGGTTTTTGTATAATCGCATTAATTATTATTTTTCCTCTTAGGTACTTTTGGGCGTATTTTCCATGGGATTTTAGTAGATGAAAAAGATCCAAATAAAGAAAAACCAACATTTGTAAAAACAGTTAAAGGTAGGGTTTTTTCTTATACTATTTCCATACTATTTCTGGTATGGCTCATGCCAGCAAAATTCTGTTTCTCAGTGTGTGCTGGACCTTTTAAATTAGGCCATGTTAATTTAGCTCATATGAGGCTAACTTTTGAGGAGATTTGGGTTGTTAGGTATAGAAAATAGAAGACTTACAAATTAAGATATTAAACATTTATTAGATATTATTCTGATTTCTAGTTATATTGTATCCACTTGAATTCATTGTTGTTATATCTAATTTTGGTTTTTCCTTAGGTTAAAACTGTTTGCTTTCATTTCCTTAGAAAACATTGTCATTAGTTTTTCCTCTTCCAATACTGAAGTCTATAAAGAAAAAATTACTATTATCTTCAGACCCATAGCACCCTACATGGTAGACACTGTTTATCTTTTACCCCTTATCTTCACTTTTCTCTTGGATGCTGTATAATAATGTGCCAGAAAATGTCTGTTCCTATATGTATATGTATTTCGTGGTAGACTTTTGTAGGTATAACCACAGCTGGGATTGATGGACCAAAGAGTGTATACATTTAAAATTTTGAGAGATATTGTCAGATTGTGCTCTAAAATGTAGCACTAATTTATATTTTCACGAACAGAATACCTATTTTCACATATTCTTATTTAGGGTTATTTTTTGAAATGTGATGCCTAATTTTTTGTTTGTTTATATAAATTATTCAACTAGAGATTTCCTATCAGAACACTATAATATTATTTGTGTATGTCTTATTCCCTAATTCTGGTAAATTAACAACACTTTTTAAGTGTTAGAATTTTAAATATTTAAATCTGATGTTTGTAAAAGCTTAAATAATACTTACTTAATTTTTTAATTTTTAATTTTCTGTGGTGCTGGGGATTCAACACAGGGCCTCATGCATGCTAGGCAAGTGCTCTCTACCACTGAACTACATCCTCAGATAACTCTTACTTGCTCATTTTGAGAGTAAGAAAAATTTGGTAACATATGAGGTGCTCAGTGTCTCTCAGTATCTGATACAGGTTGAAATGACAGGATACTAGTTTCTAAAAAACAGATTTATCACTTTGTGGAGGGTGAGGGAAAAATTAAATTATTTTTATGAGTAGGAGGTGACAAAATTTTATGAGGTTTACAAAGTTATTTTATAATAACTTTCTAAATTAAAGGAATACTTGGAAAGTATGTTGATTGTCTCTAAAAAATATTTTTGGTTTGAAGAAAAATCTTTGGAATTTAATTGCCTATAATCTAGCAAATTGCTTGTTTAAAGCTATGATTAATAAGCACACTCATACACATACACACCTTTTATCTTTTTTAAACAAATGGTTTAACTTACTATAACGTTTAGTATTTGTTTTTATTAACCCACTCATTCCCAGCCCCTCCCCCCAAATTAAAGGTTTATATTTAAGTTAAATCCTGATAGGCTTTCTAACTAGATTTGAAGGATAGTTCTTACCTTTTTGTAAGGGTAAAATTTGAACCATAAGTATAATAAAACAATTGTTTTTGGTTTTCCTGTTTTTTTTTTTAAAGGGAACATTTCTTTTTAATTCTAACATTTCTTCTAGGGTTATTAAATATTCTGTGGACCATTCAGAACTGAGCTATTATTTATTTGTTTTGAATGAATCCTGAATTAACAAAAGGGGTTTCTTTCTTTTTTCTTTTTTTTATTTGTTTTAATTAGTTACACATGACAGTACAATTATCTTGACAAAAAGGGGTTTCTATACAGAATTGGGTTGATTTAAGGTTGGAAGTGGGAGAAAAGGAAATGAAAACAATAAAGAAGCACAATGTGGATACTAGGACTCTTTTATAAGATGAGATTTCTCTTTTCTGTGTGTGTGTGTATGTGTGTGTGTGTGTGTGAGAGAGAGAGAGAGAGAGAGAGAAAGTGAGAAAGTGTGCGTTGTAGTCACTTTGTTGTTTTTCTGCCTCACCACACTGTGTTCTCAGCTGGACAGAAATAAGAGAAAACACAGTGAGTCTTTAGTCAGCATATAATCATAGTTTGCACAGGGGATGGAGAGGAAGTGTACTTGTCTCAAAATTGTTGAAGAGATAACTTCATTTGATTATCTCTGAGATTTATTCTTTTGGATGTTATTTTTATTTTTTAACTTAAGCTACGTGGAGCTAATGAAGTTCTTCACAAATCTGTATGCTTTGTTACATGCTGTACAATTAGACATTCTGTGTGAAATGGAAAAATGAAGTTTTAAAGAGAATACCAATCTTTCCTTTAGGCATAAGCAGGAAATTAGCTTTTTAAAAAATTCATAATTTTGTGCAGAGACCCACTGGACAGTCAAATGCAAATTTTCAGAGATTGAAATTGGGAGCTTGAATCTTACATAATAGGAATTGTGAAATTGAATTCCATGAAATAAATGAATAAGTTGGGGTCATTGAAATTAAGACAGTATTTTTTTAATAGTTGCTAAATTTTTATAATTTTTGAAATGTCATGTTTAATATCATTTATGCTTCCTTGTAATTTTTAAACTGTAGATTTAATAGTACCCTTTTTATATGTATACATCTTGAAGATAGACCATTTATTATTTAAAACAAAAAGACTGGAGAAGGAATTCATAAAAAATGACTTGTTTTTTTCAATTTAAAGTTTTAATTTTAATGCAGAAAAATAATTCCATCTGTGTGACAAAGTGGAATAATAGAAAAGTAATAAAAACTGTAATGACATTAAGACAAAGCATAGAATTTTTTGATAATTGCTTATTCAGTATATTTGGGGGGGCTGGGGATGTGGCTCAAACACGCTCGCCTGGCATGCGTGCGGCCCGGGTTCGATCCTCGGCACCACATACAAACAAAGATGTTGTGTCCGCCAAAAACTTAAAAATAAAATATTAAAAAATTCTCTCTTTCTTTTTCTCTCTCTCACACACTCTCTCTTTTAAAAAATATATTTTGCAAAATTTCCTTTTTTATCATGTCTCTGTTTGTAAATAAGGTGTGTTGACACCAAATTCACATTTTCATACATGTATTTTGTATAATGATGACCATCTCCTTCCACTATCCTTGCTATTCCCCTTTCCCTCCCTTTCCCTCCCACCCCTAGAAAATGACTTCTTAATAAATGGATAAAATTATTTTTTCCACTTTAAAACTTTCTTAATTATTCAATGCATGTATTCCTGGCTTAATTGAACATGCTTATCAAAGTTAAGGACTTAAAAAAATAGTATATAAAATGACATCCTGACATTAACCTTTTGTGTACTTGAATCTTGCCAGTTGAAGGTAAGTAAATGCTTACCAAGTAGGCTTTTTTCCAATTATTACTTATTTTCAGTCGTCAAAAGATCCAACCAGGCCCCAATAGTTTTGGCCATAATTTCATTAGAAATTATTTAGGTTATAGAAAGAGCATCATGGGCATTCCACCATTTTCAAAAGATCTTTTTAAGCAGTGTTTAGACAACTAGAGTTTATTCCAGCAGACACTAGTGGGAAGCTCCTTTTCCTAAAGAGTGGTTCAAGTCCTTGGCTTTTTGTGTCCCCATTCTACAATTCCTACTTAGGTCTTAACTCAGAGAAGTTATCTAGAAAGAGAATGTTAATAACAAATAATGGGAGGGAATGAGGAAAGAAGTGAGATTCTAGTAGGTTTGGAAACAAATGAAATTTGAGTTATCTGTTTTGACAGTTCTACTGTCAAAGTAGGATAATCTAGTGCCTGAGCTCAATGGACTGGGTTTTATGATGGTTCAACATTTTACTGGGTGGGGCTAGAATGTATGGATCTTGACTTGTATTGATCAGAAACTTTAAATATTTTTATTGTTCACATAAAACTTAGTTATTGGTTTCTTTGGAAGCGTTTTATTTATTTATTTAAGTTGTTGATGGACATTTATTTTATTCATTTATTTATATTCGGTGCTGATAATTGAACCCAGTGTCTCACACATGTGAGCAAGTGCTCTATCACTGAGCCATAACCCCAGCCCTCTTTAGAAGTGTATTTAAGGATATATTGTATTCATTTGGTTTTGATATTTTAAAACTTTTTTAAAAAGTTCAAATTCATTTTCAGTTTTATAGTGGAAATACACTATAAATTTAAAGAAAATATTTTTTTCAAGTGGTGGCAAAAGTCCTCTATACTATTAAGATAGTGGTACCATAAGACAAAGAATCCTCATGGATTTGTGCAAATATTTATTTGATGGCTTCAAAATTCTTCTGAAGGAAAGCTTTACTTTAACCAGTACTGAATATGATTGGTGAATTGCATTGTCATGTCTTTTGTTTCAAAGACATGGATTTTAAAGTCAGTTTTAGTTCTGTCTTGCTACTTTGGATCAAAAACCATGAGTTTAGAAGCTAAAAATAAAATGAAATAATCTTATCTTAATTTGATCATTATATTACTCTTTCACTAATTTAATATTAGCTTTGTTTGTTTTTAACCAGAAAGAGGTAAGAAGAAGAAAATAACAAAATACACTATAGTCTCTAATCAGAACTCTTGTGGTTATTTTACTGTAGTTGTAGGTTTGTAAGTTTATACACAGAGTGCAAACAGAACAGAAAGATATAAAATGTAAGATCTCCCATCTTTAAAAGTTACCACCATAAATAATTCTCTCTTCCAGTAGGATAGAAATGCTCCCCAATATATCTAACTTTTCAAGTAATTCTGTTTTTAAAATGTAACTGATCACACAAATAGATTTATCCCTTGCTTTTAAAATTTAATCTATATCTTAAAGATATCCCTGTGTTACTACATATAAATACCTCATTTTTACAAAGGAGGCACAGAGTACTCTGGTGTACCCATGTAGCTAGTTTTCTGTTGATGGATACTTCAGTTGTTATGAGTTTTCCAGTGGGATTGATGATATAATGTGTGTGTTCATTTTGAAATTGTGTTACATGTTGCTTCTCCCACCTACCCAAGGTGCTATTGTTGAACCTGTTTTCACACAGTCTTGCCCAAACTGGCAGACTGAATTTTTGGTCTCTTTAGATCAGATGGGGGAAAATCACATCTCCTAGTTTAATTTGCATTTCTTTACTTTGGAGTAAGCCTGAGAGTCATTTTGTAATTTTGTTGGTCATTTGTTTGTTTGTTTTTTTCTTTTCTCAGTAAACCATATATTTAATCCACAGCCTTATTTCAAAAATTTTTATACTGTATGAGCTATTTAAAGAAGGAGAAAAAAAAGAAATTAGCCCTTTATATGCTGTATGTGTTGTAGTACTTTTCCAGTTAGTTAAATAGCCCTTTTTTTTTTTTTACTTTATTTATAACTTTCCTGAATCTGTTATTTTTTTGGTAAAAATTTCTCTGAAAGTTGACCTACTTAGTGAGACTGTACTGCAGTAGAACTTTAGATCTATTTAGTTATACCCGTAACTTAAAATGAAAATTCACCTTGCAGTCCAAGGTAGTTATTTACTAATAGCAAAAATGTATTAGTATAATATATATAGTATTAATAATAATTCAATAAATTTTTTTTCTTTATATAGATCAGGCTTCTGAAATTCAGGTGACAATGATGCTCACTGAAAGTTGCAAGCTTCGAGGTCTTCATCACAGGTGAGAGCAGAAGCCAACAACATTTCAGTGTTCAGTGTGTAGCCCCAGAGCTATGTTTTTATTTGAAGAACAGTTTATTGAATTCTGAATTGAAAACTTTGGGAATAGTTTTTTTAAATATATATAAAAGTAAAATACATGCATCAAAGACATTTTACAAACAAAAAGTATGAAGAAGAAAATAGTATGTAAGCCCCTATGAGTAATAATAGTTGAACTTTTCAGAAATTGTGTGTGTGAGTGTGTGTGTTTATTTCACTTAAAAAATAGGACAATGGTATAATAGTTTAGAAAGTGTTTTGTTAGGAAATGTTTTAATATACAGAACACCATCAATAAGAATAATAAATACTAATAAACCTACTTTCTAGGTCCAGTGAAATGATAGTTAATATTTCACCATATTTACTTTTTGTGATTGTACATGTGTGCTGTATTTCTATCTAATCTCTAGATATTTCTGTCAATCTATCTATATGTTTCTCTGTGGAAATATTTTATAGTAAGTTAGCCATAAACACTTTTAGTATGTTTCCAGCATACTTTTCAGAAAAAGGATGTTTTCCTGTGTAATCACAACATCATTTTTTCTTTAATGAAGTTAACGTGCTTCTTAATTTGATAAAGCAGTGTTTCCAGCTTTTTATGTCAGTAAGTATAGATCCTTGACCTCATTAAAAAAGGCAAAAAAGCTGGGTACGATGGCATATGCCTGTAATCTCAGTGGCTCAGGAGGCGGAGGCTGGAGGATAGAAAGTTCAAAGCCAGCCTCAGCAACTTAGCAAGACCCTAAACAACTTAGTGAGGGCCTGACTGAAAATAAAAAATGGGCTGGGGATGTGGCTGTGTGGTTGAGTGCTTCTGGGTTCATTCCCCAGTACTAAATAAATAAATAGGCTATATAGTGGTTCCTTGAATGATAATACCATTTTTTATTTAACTAATCCCTTATGTATGATCATTAGGTCATAATATGATTTTTTAAAAGCACTTATGGTTTTATGTGAAGAGCTCTTTTAAAAGCTTCACATTGGTCCTGTTCACAGAGCTATAATGAAAATTTCTACATTCTGAGGAGGACCTTAAATATAATATCTTAGTGTGTGGCAGTATCAGTATCAAGGGAAGGTTTTTTTTCTTCTGAAGCATTGTCAGTTTAATTTATCTGCTGTCTGAAAATTTGTCTGCATGTTTAAAAATAAAACTGAGACCATCCCTATTGGAAGATGTTTATGGACTTCTCAAAAAAGACATACAAAGTGATGTGTGCAAGAGGCATCATGCATTTTAATTTTTGCAAACCTTGGGCAGTTACTTGAATTCTGCTAAAAAGTAAGATAAATGATAATGAAAGTGAGTCCAGATTTTTGGCATTATGGTGGAAAACAAAACAAGCCACCACTAAGTTGACAACTATTTTTCTGTGATTGAATATAAAATAACTATTAGCTTCTGGTCAACCAGAGGTAAATCTCAGTAGAGAAGAGAAAGAAACAAAGTTGTTTAGGGAGGAAAAAAGCATTTTCCTAGTTTTGAAATTCCAAGATAGAAGTCTCATTAGGTTTATCATATACCATAGACATTGCCTTTTTAGTTTCATTAAAACTTTTAAAAAATAATTTTTTTAGGGAAAAAAATTAAACTCACAATATTGAGGGACAGTGAAGCTGTTCCTTTGAAGGGCTAAAGTCACATAGCTCAAGAATGTTCCTGTCCGTTGGCCTGTTTCAGTCCAAGTATGGAACTCATCGTTTGTAGGAATGAATGGACAGATCATCCCTTAGGCCACATTTTTCTAAAAAACACATTTTGTTTCCTTTAGGCTTTTGACAAGAACTGGGAAATGATCGGTTGGAAAGTTCCTTTTTGGCAATGTTGGATGTGCGTGATGTTCTGTTATGCTGACTTTAGGGGAAGCGCCAAAAGTATTTCAATGTGTCATACTAACTTAATACTTCTCTGCCTAGCCACTATTCTTAAACTGCTGAAAGCAAGACCTGTATGACAGTGTGTGGCATGGATAAATGTAAACAAAACTGGTATTTTCCCAAGAAGCAGTATTATATCCACTGTAGCCCTAAACATGCCTTGGCTGGAAATGTTCAGAGCAGGCATTTGCAGCCTTTCTCTCTCGCATCTTAATTCTGTGAGACTTTGCAGCATCCTACCAGGATGGATTAGCAGTCCCAGGATGCCCTTAGGTCATGGCATGGATTGATATTCTGAATTGGGGTTGGTACTGGACAATTCAATGAGTGAGGAAAGGCTTGGTCAGGTTAATTGCTCATCTTGGCTGTAAAGTGATAGCAGAACTCCTCGATAAAATAAACAAAGCACATTGTTAATATGTAGGAAACATTATTCTTTACATTCACTGTAGCAATTAATCTCTCCTTTTTTTTTTTTTTTGTACTGGATTGAACCCAGAAGTGTTTAACCACTGAGCCACATCCCCAGCCTTTTTATTTATTTTTTATTTTGAGATAGGATCTCACTAAGTTGTTTAGGGCCTTGCTAATTGCTCAAGCAGGCTTTAAACTGGCAATCCTCCTGTCTCAGCCTCCCAAACTGCTGGGATTTCAGGCATGCACCACCGTAACTGGCAGTTAATCTCATTTTTAAGGGAAGCCTACTACACTTTTCTTTTTGACCCCTGATGTTTAAAGACTATTCGTATTATAGGTTTTACCAACAAAATCAGTACATTCATCAAGGAAGGTCACCTGGTTTCAGATTTTACTTTTTTAACTGGTTATGATATGTAATTCTGAATGTTTGGGACAGTCTGTGATTAGAATTGTACAAATACTAAAATATTTCTCACTTCTTTTTCTACTGGAATTTGTGAGAATAATTTTTATCATAAGTTAAAATACCTGAATGGATAAAAGATAACAAGCTTTTAACAACTTCAGAGAGTGCCTTTTTTAAATGTACTCTTGAGCTCTTTCCCCTTGTGACTTGATTCCCCTGTGTTGGCCTGAGTACCTGATGGCAAGCACTTGTGAGGCATGAGTACCTCATAGCTCTCACTTTGCAGGTACATTCAGCAAGCCTGAGAGCTGAAGGCAGTTCTTGTGTAAGCACAATGGATTCTACATACCATTCCTCCACCTTCCCTGTATACCTCCTCTGCTCTTATCCACTCTTAGAAATTTTGGGCTTTCCCATTTATTCTCTTTTCTTTGTAAAATGGGCAGAATAAAGAGCAGCCATTTATACTTTGAAAGCTATTATCTTTCCCATGGTGATAGAATAAGATTTGACTTCTTCCAGCATAGATACAATGCTATTGATTTCTGCTAAATATATTTCAGTTACAAAGAGGTACTCTTGGGGTTAAAGAGATGAGGCAACTCATCATATTCATCCTAAATTATGTTGTACTCAGGTTAATTCTGAATGTAAACCTGTAGTCATTTCAGAGTTCATGGGAGCTAGTAGAAAGGAGGCTCTGTAGTCTTTCCTGTAGTCTTTTTTCCCTGGGAAGAAATGTTCAAGGGAAAGCATAAGTTTTAGAATCAGCTGAAGACCTGAATTTCTTTTCTTCATTTATGCGATCTTTCTTGTCCTACAGGTTACCTGACTCTTCTTCCCTGAAGTGGGTTTCTTTGCCAATGAAGTGGGCTAATGATTGCTGCCACTCTTCTGCTCTAATGCAAACAGAGACTTTTTAGAGGTCACCTCTTACAGGTCCATCCATCTCTGAGCCCTCATTTTCCCAGTTCCTCAGCGTCAGTGCTTTCCCTCTTAGTAACTCCTAAAAATCCAAGTGGAACCCACAGCTTTGCCACTTGGTCACTAGTGGTCATAACAGAGTTTTATGACTGGTTTTAGAAGTGATGCATTCTAAATTGAGACAATTTTTAGGAAATAAAAGCAAGGTAGAGATTGTCTATAGTTCCATAAGTGAAGGACAGCACCTTTTAACTTTTGGTGTATTCCTGCCTAGTTATTTTTTTCTCTATAGCTGTAATTATTCTTTAAACATGTGAATTTTGTTATCTTGTTTTCCTATAAGATTTTACTCATATTCTCATTATATCTCTTTGTGATCATTTTATTGTTACATGTCATCCAATTGTTTTTTCATTACTTTTGGGCATTCAAGTTGTTTTCAACTTTTTACTCCTACTATTTGTTCATGTAATTTTTTTATTCATGTATTTTTTTTTATGTTTGATCTTATTATCAAACATCCTTAGAAACAGAATTTACTAAGTTAAGGAGTAGAAATGATTTTAAGGCTATTGTGTGTATTTTTGTTTCAAATACTTACTAAACATCTGTTTTATATGGCACAGAATATAAAGCATTGAATATAAAAATTAAGATTCCACAATAGTTAATGCCTTTTAGGAATTTTCAGGTAATTATGTAAAAAAGTTTCATAGCCTTGGAAAAAATTAGCAATTATTTCCAGATACCAGAGAAAGAAGTACCATTATGCAGTAGGATAAAACGTGTGTGTGTGTGTGTGTGTGTGTGTGTGTGTATGCATATATATGCCATAGAAATTAAAATAAGAACAAGATTGTCTGCTCCATGCTTGGCTTTATTTTGCACATCAAAGCAACTATTTATGGTTGTTGAGGTCCCTGTGTTTTAAGAGTGAAAACTAAGGCAAAGAGAGAAGGAGAGAGTCCCTCCAGATACTAAATGAGAAACCTGGTTTTCAGAAATCTAAGTCCCATGTGATGCAGTAAGTTCTTGCATTTGTAGCAATTTCAGACTCTTAAATATCTTTCAGTTATTATATTCTTGTCCACAGTATGAATTGGGCCTTGTTTTTTTGTTTTTTCTTTTTTTAAGTGTGATGATGGAATATGAAGTATAATATGATCAAAATATACTCATGAACAAATCATTTTTTAGGTGTCTTTAAGTACCCTTAGGGTAATGATTTAATGTGGCTAGTTATGTCTTCAAAGAATCCAGTATATTGGAAACAACTAGAGTTTATTTCTCTAACAAAAAGTGCAAATATGGGGAATGTTTTAAGTCTGGTTGAAAAACATAGGGCTTTTGTAATTTTATATTTTTAATGATAATCATGTTTCTAAATATATTTGGGATTTTGCTTTATTTTAGATGACCTTTATTACTTTTTATTTAAAATAAGCCCCTAAAGTTTAGATTTCATGTGTTTTTCTCCCAATTTCTTATTATTTTATAGAAATCTTCTTCCTATTACTCATGTGTGTATAGAAGAAGGAGAAAAGCCCATGGTGATACTACCTTACATGAATTGGGGGAATCTTAAATTGTTTTTACGGCAGTGCAAATTAGTAGAGGCCAATAACCCACAGGTGAGAAATTTGCTCAAATACTTAACTACTTACGAGTAGTTTCTGATAATATCTTTGAAGGTAGATGTTAATATTCTTACACATAAGTTGTTTAAAGGTCTGCAAAGGGAAATTCAAAACGATATTTAAAATGTGTTGATTTAGAGGATAATTCCTATCCTGAAGTGTATACTTGGCTGATGCTTATGTTTTTCTTTGTATTTTTGTTGTGTATTTATTCATAATTACCTTGAACTCTCTGCAGCACCATCTCAGTCATTTTCCCAATAACTCTTTGAAGGCCCTGTCCTGAATCTCCCTTCTAGGAAAGGAAACAGAATTAACAGAGCCATTTTGGTCCATATTGTATCAAAAGTTGGTGATGACTAGAGGTCTTGATTATGGGAGAAAATTAGGTATATTCTTAATACGATTGGCTGTAAGACATCAGTCATCTAAGAATTTCTTGTTATTGCTTATGTACTTAGCTGTAAAGCATTTGGTCAGATTCTAAACATATTATAGTAGAAGTAGCAATAAAGCCTTTTAGTTTTGCTGTGTGCTGTGTTTTGTAGACTTATTAAGTTTGGTTTTAAGATACATAATAATTTAGTTAATTGCAATTGCTATGAGAAAATGGATTTTAAAACAGCATTTGAGTATTTGGCTTAGTTTGTAAATTGATGGGATTAAAGCAGTGATTCCCAACTAAGTGGTTAGAGACTGGTTCAGCAGCATCACCTAAGGAAGAACTTCATTCCTCAGCCCATAATTCTGGCATACTAGAGAAGCATATCAGAAGAGAGTTGTAGACTTGTATTAGTTTGAAAATAATCTCCAGGGGATAACATCCAAATTAAAACTGCTGTTTTAAAAGAAAGAACAAATTCTTAAATAAAAGCATTTGCAATATTATCTTGAGAATCAACATTCATTGAACAGATGTTTACTGAGCAGCTACTGTATGTACTGGATGTCAGGGAGATAAATCTAACAGATGAGAGGAGCCAGTTAAGTAAATGTTAAGTCATAAACAGAATAAGGACTGTGCTTGATATAAGCACATTATAGGGAGCTATATGAACATACTTTTGGTCAGGAAAATTTTTAAATTATTTTTTTATTTATATATGACAGAAGAATGCATTATAATTCTTATTACACATATAGAGCACAATTTTTCATATCTCTGTTGTATACAAAGTATATTCACACCAATTCAGTTTTTAAAACTCATTGTATAGGTGTAAAGAAATATTTATGGGTGAAATAGGATTGTGGAATAAACTGTGCACCTACCTTTTTAAGTTTTGTGCTATCTGCAAACCTTGTCATTTTTTCTGTTCCTACAGGCAATTTCTCAACAAGACCTGGTACACATGGCTATTCAGATTGCCTGTGGGATGAGCTACCTGGCCAGAAGGGAAGTCATCCATAAAGATCTGGCTGCTAGAAACTGCGTGTAGGTGCCATGAATTCATCACTGTCACTTGATGAATAGTACTCCCTGGATTTGGGATTCTCCTGGGAGTCACAGTGGGACTTATGTTTTATTTAAGGATAACAGCATTCAATACTTTTTAATTCCCTGATTACATTTGATGTTTGTGTTTTCACTTTTCAGCATTGATGACACGCTCCAAGTTAAGATCACAGACAATGCCCTCTCCAGAGACTTGTTCCCAATGGACTATCATTGCTTGGGGGACAATGAAAACAGGCCTGTTCGATGGATGGCTCTTGAAAGTCTGGTTAACAATGAGTTCTCTAGTGCTAGTGATGTGGTAAGTGTTAGGTACTTCCAGTTACCAATAAAATGGAGAAGACCCATTCTGTTTTACAGTGTTTTTTTTTTTTTTTTTTTTTTAAATTGGGCTTACTGTATCATTGTCTCTTGCATCTCAAGATTTTTATTTTATGATGTAGGATTAGCCTTTTACTTCAGAGTTTTATATGCTTTAAGGATTTGTCTTTTTTTAAAAAAATTTCAATTTATTTATTCTAATTTGTTATACATGACAGCAGAATACATTTCAATTCATAGTACTCTTGTAGAGCACAATTTTTTGTGTTGTACACAAAGTAGAGTCACACCATTCATACATGTACTTAAGATAATGATGTCCATCTCATTCCTCCGTCTTTCATACTCCCATTCCCCATCTTTTTCCCTCCCTCCCTTTTTCCCTGTCTAAAGTTTCTCCATTCCTCTCATGCTCCCTGCTCCCATCCCCATTTATGGATCAGCATCCACATATCAGAGAAAACATTTGGCATTTGGTTTTTTGGGATTGGCTTATTTCACTTAGCATAATATTCTCCAACTCCATCAATTTACCTGCAAATGCCATAATTTTATTCTCTTTTAATGTTGAGTAATATTCCATTGGGTATATATTCCACAGTTTCTTTATCAGTTCATCTGCTGAAGGGCATCTAGGTTGGTTCCACAATTTAGCTATTGTGAATTGTGCTCCTGTAAACATTGATGTGGCAGTGCACTGTGTTATGCTGTTTTTAAGTCCTTTGGGTATAAACCGGGGAGTGGAATAGCTGGGTCAAATGGTGTTTCCAAGGAATCTCCATATTGCTTTTCATATTGGTTGCACCAATTTACTGTGCCACCAGCAATATATGAGTGTGCCAACACTTATTGTTATTTGTATTCTTAGTAGCTTCCATTCCGACTAGAGTGAGATGAAATCTTAGTTTTGATTTGTGTTTCTCTAAATGCCATAGATGTTGAAAAATTTTTCATGTATTTGTTGATTGATTGTATATCATTTTCTAAGAAGTATCTGTTCAGTTTCTTGGCCCATTTATTGATTGGGTTATTTGGTTTTTTGGTGGTGTTTTTGAGTTCTTTGTGTATCCTAGATTAGTGCTTTATCTGATGTGCGTGTGGTAAAAATTTGCTCCTATTCTGTAGGCTTCTCTATTCACCTCACTGATTGTTTCTTTTGCTAAGAAGCTTTTCAGTTTGAATCTATTCCATTTATTGATTCTTGATTTTATTTCTTGCATTATAGGAGTCCTATTAAGGAAGTTGCAGACTAATCTGACATGATGAACATTAGGGCCTGCTTTTTCTTCTGTCAGGCGCGCAGGGTCTGTGGTTTAATTCCTAGGTCCTTGATACACTTTGAGTTGAGTTTTATGCATGGTGAGAGATAGGGGTTTAATTTCATTTTGTTGCATATGGATTTCCAGTTTTCCCAGCACCATTTGTTGAAGAAGCTATCTTTTCTTCTATGTTTGTTTTTGGTGCCTTTGTGTAGTATGAGATAACTGGGTTTTTCTCTGTGTCCTCTATTCTGTACCATTAGTCTACAAGTCTGTTTTGGTGCCAATACCATGCCGTTTTTGTTGCTGTTGCTCTGTAGTATAGTTTAAGGTCTGGTATAGTGATGCCGCTTGCTTCACTCTTCTTACTAAAGATTGCCAGATGAATTTCACGATTGCTTTTTTTTATGAGGAATGTCATTGGGATTTTGATTGGAATTGCATTAAATCTGTATAGTGCTTTTGGTAGTTTTCATTGTAGAGGTCTTTCACCTCTTTTGTTAATTCCCAAGTTTTTTTTCTTTTTAGGCTATTATAAATGGGGTAGTTTTCCTAGTTTCTCCTCAGAGGATTTTGACTGATGTACAGAAAGGTCTTTAATTTATGGGTGTTGATTTTATATTCTGCTACTTTGCTGAATTCATTTATTAGTTGTATAGTTCTAGAAGTTTTCTTTCTTTTTTTTTTAAGTTCTTTTTAAAAAATTTTTAATTTTTATTTTTTGGCAGTGCTGGGGATTGAACCCCAGGCCTTGTGCATGCAAGGCAAACACTCTACCAACTGAGCTAATATCCCTAGCCCCAGTTCTAGAAGTTTTCTTATGGAATTTTTTGCATCTTCTAGGTATAGAATCATGTCAACAAATAGTGATAGTATCAGTTCTTCATTTCCTATCCATATTCCTTTAATTTCTTTTGTCTAATTGCTCTGGCCAGTGTTTCAAGAACCATGTTAAGTAGAAATGGTGAAAGAGGGCCCCCCTGTCTTGTTCCAGTGTTTAGAAGGAATGCCTTCAATTTTTCTCCATTTAGAATGATGTTGGCCTTGAGCTTAGTGTAGATAGATTTTACAATGTTGAGATATGTTCCTGTTATCTCTAGTTTTTCTAGTGTTTTGAATATGAAGGGGTGCTGCATTTTGTTGAATAAGGATTTATCTTTTAATGTATATTACTGAACACTGATTAATTAGTTACATAAATCAGTTTACACTTTTTTCTTCAGTGTATTAATTTTCCTGGCCTCTGTGACAAATCATCACAACCTTCGTGGCTTAAACAACAGAGATTTATTTATTCTCCCACTGTTCAGTTCTGGAGGCTGAACAGATGTAGACAGGGACTGCCCCCAGAGACTCTGTACTTGTGTTCATTTGCTGTGCATGAATTACTTACTTAGTTTTTTCTGAACATTATTTTCTGTTCATTAAGGTCTTTTATTGTTAATATCTTTAAAACACTTTGTTTTTACTTAATTTAAAACCAAGTATAGTCTAAAAAAACTTACCTGACACTTAAAGTGGGTAGAATAAATAAGAGTGATTAGGAGAAGGAATGTTACCTGCTTCGAGAAGCAGCTGCAGAGGTTAACATAAGATTGAAACCTGCTTTGTGTTGCCCACAGCCTCACCTAGCCAGAGGAGCACGAGGCATGTCAGGGAGTAGAAAGTAGTGTGGTGAGTAAATCTATCCCAGTTCTTAGATACTGAACCTTATTCAGCCTGTACAGTAGTGAGAAACTAATCCCCATACGGTTTTCCAGAGCTTTGGTAATAAAATAAAATTCTTTCTTAACATCTAGAAGTTAAAATTCCAAGTAAATCAATATAGATGTCTAAAGAGAACCTGGGCTTTTTGGAGGCTGGGGGTGGGGCCAATATACAGCTGCTATATTTAATGACAGTAAGAACCAATTGTACTTTTTGATAAGGTACTTGTTTTTTGAGTTGCCAGTCTTTCTTTAGAAATTCTGGAGTCTAGCTGAAATTGTTCACTAGTTACTATATTAAGCAAAGCTGTTTTCAATGTGAAACATGGGCTTAAATTTGGTTTTAGAACCATTTTAAGACATCAGTTGAATTAGAGCTGTGTGGTTTTCAAATCTATTTTAGTAGAAAAGCCTGCAGCTAAACATTTTTTGAATGCAAAAAAAGTAAAAGAAACTTTTCTCAATGTTTACTTTAAAAATATCATTCCATACTTTATTTAAAATACAAATTTGCTCATCTCTTTAGAATGTTATTGTTTTTTCCAGTGGTTGATTTAAAAATGGTATGATTTTGTTACTCATTGAGTTATTATATAGTTGCCTTAGTTTAAATAAGATGGCATTTGTAGTGAACCCAAAACTATTTGTTGGACAGGAGAAGAAGATATTTCTTAGATGACAAATTATAAGTGTTTCATATAATTTAAAGATATAACTTCAGGAAATTGGGATTTTTTTTTTTAATTCTCTTAGAAAAAGGAATATTGGCAGCTAATATCTCAGAGGGGAATGGTAAGATGGCTAGGAGCACTGTTGGTTGCACAGTAGAGAATCCCAAAATATGTATTAATGTATTTGTTTTTTTCTGTGTACGTACTTCATTGTATAATTAAGCAGCAATAGGATTTTTATGTGGTGCTAAGGATTGAACCCAGTGCCTCACACGTGCTAGGTGAGCTCTCTACCACTGATTCACAACCACAACCCCAATAATAGGATTCTTAAATAACATATATGATCAAATATTTTCCAGGAACTTCCAAGTAAAAATTAAACTACATGATACCCTTTCAACAAATAAGACTAGAATTAATTATATCTGTCTAAGCAGAGGGGATAACATCTTTTAAGCTGGATATACTGTTCAGTTTTAGCTGGTATGTCCACATTGAGGATATGATTTAGTTAAGCTGAACCTTTCAAAATCATACTTAGAATTAGTTATTTTTATTGTAATATTTTAAAAATTTTATAAGCGTTCAAACGTTTTAATGTCAGAATCTGCCTTTGTAATAATTCAGTTATCTGAAAGGTTTTGTTGCTGCTTCTTTATTTGACAACTTTATTTTTAAAAACTTTATTTTAAACATCACCATGAATTTATTGGTGAGCAACTTGACAGAATTCTTTAAACTCATAATTGCTTTTAGTATACCTTGGCTGAACTTACATGAAACTGTGTGACCTAAATTTTTCTGAGCTGTATTTAGTTAGCACCTTATGGTAAGAATAACTCTTGATTTACATTTAATGTTGTTAACTCCTAAGGTTTTCAAATTTTCCCTTTTCAGATTTTTACAGATTCATTTCATGTACACAACCAATATCTCCTATAAATATTTTTTGCCTTGAATAATAGGGATTGAAAGGACTAGTTGGATCTTTCTGTTTCTATAACTATGATGTGATTGATTATTAGTATAAAAATTCCTCTCTTTCAGTTTTGGGGGATTATGTATTTTTGAATTCTTAAAATAGGTATAAAACACAAATATTGAGGATTGCATTTTAATATTTGGATTGAAAATGTTAACATTTCAATGAACATAATCATTATTATTCTCATTGCCACTTCCTTTATGAGTTGAGTTGGGGATTTAAAAGCTGCATTTGGTATCCTTTTTTTGAGATGACCAACTTTTGCAGTCATATGCAAAATAAACTCCCACCAGAGTTTTTGCACATGTAAAATAGGTACTTTTAATGGTAAGTGTAGCATCCAACTAATGGTATTAGTATCTTAGAGCATTTTCTAACTCCTTTAAAAGATCTGTAACATTTTAAAAATATTTTTTTTAGTTGTCAATGGATCTTTTTATTTTATTTACTTATATGTGGTGCTGAGGATCCAACCCAGGGCTTCACACATGCCAGGCAAGTGCTCTACCACTGGGTCTCAACTCCAGCCCAAGATCTGTAACATTTTTGCATCTCTGTAGTTAAAAATTCTATGTGGTTTGTTCAGAAGTATGTTAATATTTTCTATCTTAAAAATAATACTTTGCAGCTGGGAGACTGAGGCAGGAGGATAGTGAGTACAAAGCCATCCTCAGCAAAGGTGAGGCGCTAAGCAACTCAGTAAAACCCTGTCTCTAAATAAAATACAAAAAAAAAAAAAATAGGGCTAGGGATGTGGCTCAATGGTGGAGTGCCCCTGAATTCAATCTAGTACCATACACACTGCCCCTACCCCTCGACCCCCCAAAAACACCTTTGTGTCTCTGGGCTTTGTTTTCATATTTTTTACTGAAAGGATTAAATATTTCAATGTGTCAAGATTCTCGTGATGTTAACATCAGCTTTTAACTGTTGAGCTTAGGAAATATGCACTGCTAGATTTGACTAGTTGTGAATGTCTTTCTAATATTATGCCAAGATATGACGCCATCATAGGCATTCTTAAGAATGTCTGGATATTGTTTTTATTCTGTTTTCATCAGATGTAGGCACCACCATAGTTTTTTTAATGAGTTTCTTTTCCTTTATTAGAAAATAGATTTCTTGATTTATGTCTTCTTTGAATTATTCAGCTAATTATGGTAGTTAATATAGTTCTGCCATTAACATACTACCTCCTATGAAGAGATTAAATGCAATCAGGAATGCACAGTTAAAAGTTCTTTCTTGTAGGTTTTCTTGTTTTTGTAGTATTATATTGTGTTTTAAAAGCATTTTCATGGGAAAAACAAGTTAAGGAAATGGCTTTCATGCTAATCTTGACAGCATGCTTTATGGCAGTGAGGAGACCTTTTCTAACTAGGACATTTGAATAGTTTTTAGGGTTCAAAGCAAAATGTGCTTCTCATGCCTTTATTTATTTTGTGGATGTTAATGATTACCTATAAGGGGGACATCTGTAAAGTTATGCAGAATCTGCATCATATTATATGCATGTTGCTTCATTTTTGTTCCTGTTTGCCCAGTGCTGTGGAAAGTCATCATCTTGACCTGAGCAGACTTGATCGAGAGGCCTTCACATTTATAAAATACCCGTGAAGGAGGTGATAACTACTGTGGTGTCAAAGAGAAAGAGTTATCAGAGGATGCTTATTATTTTTAAAAGTACAGAAACTTTTTATATTACTTCTTCTTTATTAATTGTACAGCAATGCTTAGATTCCTAATAATTACCTGTTTCCTTTATGGTTGCAGGTTTTATGTATCAATGATCTTAGACTGTAGTTTAAGTATGAAGTTCACATTAAGAAAAATTAATATAATATTAAAATTAGAGATGGAAAGATCATTTCAGACTTTAGGAAATATTTAAGATTTAACATTATTGGTATTAAGAAGATATTGCTTTGTTTTTATTAACTAGTGTTATTTTCATCATCCTGATAATGAGGAATACATGAATTTTACTTCAGGAGTATTTAATATATTTTCAGAGGTGTACACTGTGCTGTCTAGTGACCAAGTAGTTGCTCTGGGTATATTTTCAGTAATTGGTTCTGCTTCAGGATATTATAGGATCTTATAGACATCTCCCTCTCTCTCTCTTTTGTTCTTTTAGAACCTTCTCTTTATCATTCTGTTTGATGTTCCTGTCAGATAGCCCTCTGTTCTAATGGAACAGTGATTAAGTATCTGTATAGTAGAGAGAAGTGTCATAAATAACTCATGTGGGTGATGTCCTGGTAGGCAGCCAAATATTGGCTTCTCTGTCTTTTCTAATCACAGATCCTAGGACAGATCCGTAGCAGAAGTTATCTCTTTTTAGTCATGTATGATACCCTGTGCTTAAAGATTGAGGTACTGTCTTAGTGCATTCAGGCTGTCATAATAAGTTATATAGACTGTGTGAGTTAAGCAACAAACATTTATTTCTCATAGTTTTAGAGTCTGGGAATTCCAAGATCTAGACATCAGCAGATTAAGTGTCTGATAAGGGTTCCTTTCCAGGTTCAGAACATTTATTTTTTTTCTCTGTGTCCTTACATGGCATAAGGAACAAGGGTTTGGGGTTTCTCTTATGGGAGTACTAACCTCGTTCATGAGATCTCTACCTTTGTGACCTGATCTCTTCCTTCTGATTCCAGCTCCTAAATTCCATGATGTTGGGGTTAGTATTTAAAAGTATGAATTTTGGGGAGACATAAATATTCAGTCCATTATGTTATGTCACTGGTCCCCCAAAATTCATCTTTCTCACATGTAGAATGTACCTATCCCCACCCGCCAACAACCCTCAAAGTCTAAATTCATTCTAGCACCAGAACTGAAGTCTAAAATCCAAAGCCTCATTTAAGAATCATCTAAATTAGATATGAGTGAGCTTTAAGGTGCAAATTATTCTGAGGCAGTTTCTTCTCTGGATCTGAACCTTTGAAGTCAAACAAGTTCAGGCTTCTGAAATACAGTGGTAGCACAGGTTAGGATAGACATATCCATCCCAAAAGGGATAGATGGGTAACAGGTCCTAATAATTCAAAAACCTAACAGGGCTAACAGCATAAACTTTATAATTTGAGAATATTTCTCTTGAGCTCAATACTTTGCTTTCCAGGTCCAGTAGGGTGGCAACATCACCCCCCCACCCCCAGCTGAGCAGGTAGGCTCCGGTGGCTCTCTGCCAGGGCCCCACAGGCAGGACAGGGCAGGAGGACATAATTCATCTTACTAATTTTCCTTTTAATGTTTTCACACCACAGGTGACCTGAAACCAAAAGAAAGTGAATGTGTGGGTAAGGGTGCTGTACTAAAATCAGCCTTGCATTATAAGCTACTAAAGAAATAAAATGGAAATCTCTTAAATTCAGTAGCCCCAATTTTATTTAATACTACATTAAAAAGGAAAAAGAATTCTTCCTTTTAGACAAGCCACATTAATATATATTCTTAGTAGGAAAATATATTTTGTATCCTATATCTTAAGAAAGCTACAGAATAACTCAAATTGAGGGGAGAGGAATATGACAAATAAAAAATTGCTATTCTGTAAGTGTTCTTTAAATGGACATAGCTGCAGACTCATAAAATTCTGGAAAAAGCAGCTTGATCTTATTTCCGCCATTCCAGCTACGTCAAACAGAAGTAAATTATAGAATAAGTCTGTCTACATTTTAAATAATTTAGTTATCAAAAGATTTTAAAGAACAGGTTTTCCACAAATCATCCCTGTACCATTTGGTCTTGATTTTCCTTTTTTAAGGTTAGTTTGCCAGCATGTAATTAATCACTTTTATTGGTTTTTAAGAAAATGAAACTGCAGTGTACCCTTTGGCTTGATTTTTTTTTTTTAAATGTTGTTTAAGTGTTGCAGTAAGTAATAGGAGAATCTTAGGTGACTGTTTAGTGATAATAATGTGGTTAAAACATGTGAAAGAAGTAATTTATTAAAGTCAGCTTATCCATATCACATTCCTGTGTTTTAAGTCCAAACCTCAGACCCCACCAGCACGATTGTCAGAGTCCCTGTTTGTTAGTAGAGCATTTATTCCCTGTGTACAAAGGGGCAGTTCTACTTTTCACCATTTCCCATCATTTCTTTCTCCAAAATCTGGTTTGAATTGTTTTTTTCCTTCCCCACAGTTCTTCCATAATCAGTGAATGAGAACAAACCTACCTTATCTCAGGAAGAAAGAATGGGAACACCCTTCCAGGCAGCTTCATTTCCTTGGGCTCTGTTCCATGTGTGTAGTACATTGCCTTCTCTGTGGAAATTGGACACTATTTTAAAAATTAAGCATTGTATTTACTAATCATCATCAGTATTAAGATTTCTTATAGAGTAGAGATTTATTTATTTATTTTTTGTACCAGGGATTGAACCCAGAGGAACTTAACCACTGAGCCACATCATAGCCCTTTTTATTTTTTATTTTGAGACAGGATTTCACTAAGTTGGTTAAGGCCTTACTTAGCTGCTGGAGCTGACTTTGAAATTGTGATCCTCTTGCCTCAGACTCCCGAGTTGTTGGGATTATAGGCATGTGTCTTGAGTAGGGTTCTTAAGATAGGTAAATACCTGGATGAGTGCAGGCTCTGCCATTTAATTTTTTTATTGACTCAAAATCACTTTTACATTGTGTGTGTGTGTTTGTGTGGTGTTGGGGATTGAACCCAGGGCCTTGTGAATGAGAAGCAAGCACTCTACCAACTAGGCTATACCCTAGCCCTTTTTACATTTTTAAGCAGAATAGTATATCCCAATGAAGGAAATTCTAATAGGCTCCAGGTCTCTATTGGAATTTTAGAACTGTTCATCTGTTGATACCTGTTCCTTAGGTACAGACCTTTTCCCAAAGTATAGATCTGAAGGCTGCACCTTTATTCCACTTAAGGATTGTTATTAATGAAAAGGCTATCAGGTTCTAAAAGGCTGGATGGACCGCTTTGGTTTTGGTACTTAGGGTACTATACTCTCAGAATGATTAGGAAGCATTTCTCCCTTCTCTGTTTTCTGAAAGTGGTTGTGTAGGATTGTGTAGTGAGTTAAATTCTGCCTTCACCTCCAAGACATCTTGAAGTCCTAATTCCCAGTACCTCAGAATATGACCTTATTGGAAGTAGGTTGCAGATGTTAGATGAGGTTATATTCAGTGTGGACTCTAGTCCAAAATGACTGTGTCCTTCTAGGAAGAACAGAGAAACAGACACACAGGAGGAGAGTGACATGTGAAGATAGGCAGAGACTGATGTGTTGCGCTGCAAGCCAAGATTTTGGGATTGCTGGCGGCCACCAGAAGCTGGGGAGAGCAGGCATAAGCCCCTACCCACAACCCTCCAACAGGATTTGGAGGGCAAGGCCCTGCTAATACCTTAATTTTGGACTTCTAGTCCCCAGAAGTGTGCAACAATTAATTTTGTTGTTTAGGACTCTATTTTGTGCTACTCTGTTACGGCAGTCCTAGGAAAGAAACTAATACAGATTGGTATTGTTGTTTCTCTCAAATTTGGTAGAGTTCACCAGTGAAATGGGTTGTGAAGTTTTCTTTGTGGAAAGGTTTTAAATTGTGAATTCTGTTTGCTCTTGTGTCTGTTTTGGTAATTTTATTTTAGGAAATGTGTTCATTTTGCCTAAATTATCAAATTTATTGGTATAAAATTAAGTTGTTTATGATATTTTTTGATGTCTTTAGAATCTGAAATGATACTTCTTTCATTCCTGGTATTATTATTTTTATTTGTCTAGTTCAGTGGTTCTCACCAGAGGAAACTACCCCCCACCCTAACTAGGGGACATTTAGCAATGTCTAGAGGCATTTTTGGTTGTCGAATTTGGATAATGTTCTACTGGCATCTAATCAGTAGAGCCAAGGGATGTTACTAAATATCCTGTAATGCACAGGACAGACCCCTGTAAAAAATTCATAATGACAATATTGTTGAAGTTAAGACCTTTTCTAGGTTCCCAATGTATACCCTATGTGTTTAAAAAATATTGTACTGCTTCGTATTTCATGAAAACACCATTCAATATAATATTTCCACTCATCCTCTTTCATCCTTTACATTGTAGTAGACATGGATTTTACTTCTCTATAAATTATAAAGCCCGCAATACAGTGTTTGCTGTTTTGTTTTAAACAGTTTGTTAAGGAAATTTTAAATTGAGAAAAAAAGTACTGTTATCATTGCTCATATGTTTTTCACCTTCCTCATTGTTTGAATAGATATAAGTTTCCATCTGGCATATTTTTCTTCCACATGAAGAATATTTTCATGTGTTTTATAAAACAGATCTGCTAGTGACATTTTCTCAACTTTTATCTATCTTAAAAACTCTGTAAAGACTAAAGAGCAGAATGCTTGCCTCACGTGCACAAGGCCCTGAGTTCAGTCCCTAGCACCCTGAAAAAAATATGACAAATAACTCTGTAATTTTTCTTAATTCTTGAGGTGTATTTTGGTTTCATATAGATTTTCCTACAGATGGTTTTAAAAATATTTTTTTTTCAAAAGTAGTTTCTTTGTTTTCTTGTTTGCATAGATTGTGGTAAGAAATGTACTGTCATTAACTAATGCAGGTTGAGTATCCCTTAGCTGAAATGCTTGGGGCTGGAAGTGTTTTGGATTTGGGGGGAATTTTTTTGTCCATGCATAATAAGATATATTAAGGATGAGAGCCAATTCTAAACATTGAGTTCATTTATATATCACACACACCTTTATATACAAACTCTGATGGCATTTTGTATTCTACACTATGCAAGATACTTAGTGTTCTTTTACATTTGTTGCTGGGTATTTTAAGATCTTTTCAAATGAGAGGTGTCTTCTCTCACTAAAGTTTCTCAATGTGTGTCCTATTAGTTATCTATTATCAATTTTCAGTTAGTTACCTTCCACCTGTCCATGACAAGTATAGAAAGTAAGCATGAGCATTTAGAAACTTTTGTAGGAATTCACAGAGTAGCTTGACTTCTGATGGCAGTTTTATGCGATAACTTTACTATATTTTAACTATGATGTCATGTGAGGTCAGGGTGGAATTTTCCACTTATGGTATCATGTTTGTGTTCAAAAAATGTTGGATTTTGGAACATTTTGGATTTGGGGATTAAGAATGCTTAACTTGTGTAAGGCTTTTCAAAAAATCTGTATGTTTCACAGAGTATTTCTAGACTTTGTTCTTAAAAATAATAACTGGAAGTTTAATGCACTGTGCTTATATTTTGCCAGCAGACTTACATTTGTCTTTTCTTCATGATTTTTTTTTCTTTTTACTCATTTAAAAAAATGTATTTTTGGGCAAGTTACTAATGTGAGCCTCAGTTTACTCACATTGTAAAATTGAGCAGCCAATGAATGATTATCAGAGTTTGCTGTGAAAATTAAACGTGAAAGAGGTTGAAAAATACCTAGAATATGTAGAAACTAACTCATAAACATTATAGATGCAACCCAGGTGTCCTCATCCAGCTTCCTTCGTGACCTTGGAGTTCACACATATAACAGATCATTGAGGGTCCCCTGGTCTAAGCCCTTCCCAGCCACATGGCAGCAGCTCTGTGTGGACATGCTGTCTGTCCCCTATACACTCAGGAGCCACAGTGCATCTAGGGTTGGGCAAAATGGAGAGGCCACCTTAGTCCACAGATAGGCACTGTTGCCACTGCTTATGATTGATTTCTGCTTCTACTGATAGTTCACCTACTGATTTCTAATAAATCTGAACTTTTATTCAACAAAGTTAAAAGATATTTTTTCTGGGTATTTTCATATGTTAATTAAAACTTTTACCTATGGGGCTAGAGATACAGCTTAGGGTAAAGTAGAGCAAGTGCTTTGCAGGTAAAGGCTTTGATTTCAATTCTTAGCACCAAAATAATAATAATAATAATAATAATAATAATAATAAATCCATGATTTTTATATTTTTTGAAATTTGCAAATTTCTCTTATTCAGAATATTGATTTTTTTTTCATTTAAGCTAAAATATTTTCATTTTTTATTTTTCAGTTTTTCAGATTAGCTATAATATTTAAAGTTACAAATTTTCATATTAGGATAATCTTAGATGTAATTAATGGTTTGGGATGATATAGCTTATAATCAATAGTAAAAACTATTTCCAGTAGATCTAATAGATAATGCTAATATTCACATTAAAAGATATATTAATTGAAATGCCCTCTTTTTAATATCAGCAAGAGAAACAGACTTGGTCAGATAGGTTTCTCTTTATAAATAAAATCTTGCTTTCCTGCAGAGTTAGTTGAACTGCTCTTTCTGGTGTGCAGCTGGCCATAGAAAGAAGCACCCAAGTATCTGTTTCAAGCCTCTTCTCATTGTACTGGTGCTTCTTTCCTAGTGGGCCTTTGGAGTGACTCTGTGGGAGCTCATGACTCTGGGCCAGACGCCCTACGTGGACATCGACCCCTTTGAGATGGCCGCATACCTGAAAGATGGTTACAGAATAGCCCAACCAATCAACTGTCCTGATGAACTGTGAGTTTTTTTTGAACTGGGAGAAATGTGTTTCAATCCGTTTACTATTTTGTTATAAAAGAAAAAGAGCAAGTTTCCACATTCATTCAGGGCATTTCCTTTTGAAAATAATGGCTATAATGAGTATGGTCTCCAAAATTCCCTGGAGTCCAGAGTAAGGTAATGCTGTTTCTTCTCTAAATACAGAGTTCTTAGAGCTTAAGATGGAACCTCTGAATTCTTCCTCTCAGAATTTAAATACAGGATAACAAAGATTATTATTTTGACTTGAGTTTTATGTATTTACACGAATTCTGTGTTTGCTGTGATATTTTGATATACTCTTATGAAGAAAATGTACACATACAATCCACATAACTCATTTTAGCTTCTTCTTATTCTAGAGTTGCCAGTAAATAGTAAAAATTGATAATTTTCAATATATTCTATTCTCGGTTTCCACAGAAAGCATATCTGGCATCAAATTGACCAAAAGGTAAAGGACACTGTATCATTTCTTGTCACATGTTCCATTGTCATTGCAGATTTGCTGTGATGGCCTGTTGCTGGGCCTTAGATCCAGAGGAGAGGCCCAAGTTCCAGCAACTAGTCCAGTGTCTCACAGAATTTCATGCCGCCCTGGGTGCCTACGTCTGACTGCCCTCACAGTCCCTCAGCATCAGAAGAAGTGCCTGTCATGGACACTTCATACACAGCACAATGCCAGCAGAAGCACAGTTGTCTTCCAGAATGCCGTGCCTTAAGAATGCTTTAGGACCTGAACTTTTAAGACAGACTTAATGTGGACTATTTTCTAGATACCATTTTTAATAGATTAAACTGAAAGGGGTTTTATAAATTTTTTGGCCCAAAATTTTTAAAACAGTGACTTTGGACTAGAGGGTACATTTTAAAAAATAAAACAGTTTTTAAATTGTTTAGACACAAATATTTGGAATAGCTATTTTAGTGCCAACTGTTTTTTATTTTTTTACTTCATCAAGGTAATGTAGGTGACTCACCTTTAAAGTTAAAATTTTATTTTTATCACTACTCTTGGGAATGGTTTGTTTTCAGATGCAGTTCTTTTAGGAAAGGAAAAATAGCATAAAAAGATTTCTGCTTTGCCTCGTACAAGAAAAGGCAGTGTTGGAAGAAGAAAACAAAAACTAGAGAGACAAAGGAATTTTTAAAAATACTTATTGGAAACAAGCTGCCCTTTCATGGGAAATTGTTTATTTTTCAATGTTTTAGTGAAAAGGAGTTCTGCTTTCTTATCTTGGGGGAAGCAGGAACAGAGTTCATCACATCTTAAATTTGTCAGAAATTAACTTTTCCTGTGAGCCAGAAATGGGTTTAGGGCAGATTAGTAGGAAGCAATGGCAATTTTTATTTATTTTTACTCTCTGGGAAAGAAGATAATGCAGTTCCAGAAAGTGAATCATGTTTCGAAGGTTAAGATTTCTTTTTATTGCACCTAGAATAGTGCTATGCACAGAGCGGGTGCTCAAGTTGTTATGTTTTGTTTTTTTTTTAATTGTAAGCTGGTACATTTGTGCTTATCTTCAAGGCTGTCTTAAGTGTAATTTTTTTAAAAAAAACACTTGAAAAATTAAAGGATTTGTTTTATATTATGACAGTATGGAAAATATTGTTTATAATTTGTGATTGGTTATTGTGTCTCCTGAGTCTGAACATGTAGCAACTAGATGGTCATGTTTTATTTCATTATTGTGTTTCTCAAGTTCCAAAACCCTAACACAATGACAGCTGACTCTACTCAGCCTCCAGGTCCTAATAAGAAGTGGGAATCATTGTTACAAAGGAGTATTAGAACACTGAAATATTCTCCAGAGCCAGTAAATAAAAGGTATATACTTGGTTCTATTTAGCTTACAGCAATTGAGTAGACTTACAATGTAGTGAGGCCTGCAGGTTTCTGCTGCTACTTCCATTCTCACAGGTATATATGGGAGAATGTGTGGCAGTTGGAAGCTTTTTGCTGTTTTGAAATAAGCTTTCTTTTTATTTATTTATTTTTTTAGTTCTCGGCAGACACAACATCTTTTGTTGGTATGTGGTGCTGAGGATCGAACCCGGGCCGCACGCATACCAGGCGAGCGCGCTACTGCTTGAGCCACATCCCCAGCCCCTTGAAATAAGCTTTCTGAATCAGCAGCATACCTGGAGAAATAGCTCACACAGTACACAGTCAAGGGTATAAATTTTGGTGCACTACTTAATACTGATGTTTTGGTTTTCTGAAATATTTAGCCTCCAAATGGCTTGTTTTTAAGAAGCTCCTTTGAATTATTGATAGATTTCAGATGTTTTTGTTTATAATCTGCATTCTTAGAAAGCATTCAGTCAACAAATACTTAGTACTGACTACATATTAAGCACATGGATTGATTCAACTCTCATGTCCCTTCCAAATTATAGAGCATTCTTTTCTGTGTTCAAATGAGTACATTATTTAGAAATCACAGTTCTAGGTACAAGATCTGTTAAAAGAAAAAGTGTCGACATCTGACTTCTGTGCCTAGTTAAGAGGTATTCTCTGTTTGCTGGGATGGTATGATACCTTTAACCTTACATTTTTGTATTTATAAGTTCTTTTTTGTGTTTTTTGTTTTAGTAGATTTTTCTTTCTGAGCTACTTGGAAACATTGACATGGGAAAGAAAGAATAGTTATAAGATTACCTTGGCTGGTATGCTTCTTGTGGTTTTTGTTATAGATTTTGAATATTACTGGACAGATTTTTCAGAAAAAGTAATTTTTGTAGGAAAGACACAAACTGACAAGAGCACTGACATATTTTGAGCTGGCCCTAATGATCTAGAAGTCTATGATGTTCTGTCCTTTCTTGTAACATTCTCATTATAAGAAAATTTAGAACACAAAGAGGATTGATCTACTCATTCAGTATGTATTTATTAAGTGCCTTTAGTATGCTCTTCTTTCAGACTGTACAGAACAAGACAAGTAAATAGTATTTTGGTAAGTGCTGTGATAAAAATAATGGAGTGGTATTGGAATAACTTTAGATGTCATGGTTAACCAGTCTTCTTTGAGCAGGTAGCAATTGAGATCTGAATGAAAAAAAAAGTCAGTCATAAGAAGATCCAGGCAGAAGGGACATGATTGCAGAAGTCTTAAAGCAGAAGCAGGCTGGCCATCAGTCTCAGCTCCTCCTATCCATCTTCCTGCTGCTGCCTTTGGATGGAGAAAGGAGGCTAGTGTGGCTAGAATGTAGTGTAGGAAAAGAGTGGTACTGGGTGGGGTCTGGGAAAAGCAGGAAGCAGCCAATCAGTCCTTGTAAGCCTTAAGGAATTTTTTCTTTTTATTGGTTGTTCAAAACATTACAAAGCTCTTGACACATCATATTTCATACATTAGATTGAAGTAGGTTATGAACTCCCATTTTTACCCTGTATACAGATTGCAGAATCACATCGGTTATACATCCACATTTTTACATAATGCCATATTAGTAACTGTTGTATTCTGCTACCTTTCCTATCCTCTACTATCCCCCCTCCCCTCCCCTCCCATCTTCTCTCTCTACCCCATCTACTGTAATTCATTTCTCTCCTTGTTTATTTTCCCATTCCCCTCACAACCTCTTATATGTAATTTTGTATAGCAATGAGGGTCTCCCTCCATTTACATGCAATTTCCCTTTTCTCTCCCTTTCCCTCCCACCTCATGTCTCTATTTAATGTTAATCTTTTCCTCCTGCTCTTCCTCCCTGCTCTGTTCTTAGTTGCTCTTATTATATCAAAGAAGACATTTGGCATTTGTTTTTTAGGGATTGGCTAGCTTCACTTAGCATAATCTGCTCTAATGCCATCAGTTTCCCTGCAAATTCCATGATTTTGTCATTTTTTGGTGCTGTGTAATACTCCATTGTGTATATAAATGCCCCATTTTTTTAATCCATTCATCTATTGATGGGCATCTGGGTTGGTTCCACAGTCTAGCTATTGTGAATTGTGTTGCTATGAACATCAATGTGGCAGTATCCCTGTAGTACGCTCTTTTAAGGTCTTCAGGGAATAGTCTGAGAAGGGCAATAGCTGGGTCAAATGGTGGTTCCATTCCCAGCTTTCGCCTTGGGACACTTTTATATTTTATTCTAAATACAGTAGGAATACATTAAATGGTTTTTAAAATAAGTGACATGATCCAATTTGTTATTTCAGAAAGATTATCCCAACTCTTATGAAGTTTGGATTGTAGGGAGGCAGGTATGGACTCTTTAAGAATCTGTTGCGTAGTCTAGGAAAGAAAATAGCAATTTGAACAAATTTGGGTAGTGCAACTCAGGGTGGGCATAAAAATTGGCAGATTGGAGATAGATTTTAAAGGTAACAGACAGCACCTGAATCCACTGGATATTGGCAGTGGAATAAAGAAGGGAGGGAGGGGGTCAAAGAAGACTAGTTGGTTTGGAGCCTAAACATGACCAAAGAATGCCCTGAGATCAGGAAAAAAAAAAAAAAAAAAAAAACTAGAATTTTGTTTTGGCAGGAGGAACCAGTAATTTGCCATAGGCCGTGTTCAGCGTACCACTTAATTATCTAAATGGACATTTAGAATTGATAACTGAGAGGCTTCATCTCAGGGAACAGGCCTCATTGAACATACAGATGTTAGAGTATGACACATGGACTATCTTTAATTCTTGGTGCAGGATGAGTTTGTCTAGAGGGAGAAGAGAGAGAGTATACTCCCTGGGACTGAGTCCTGAACCTTCCACCATTTAGGGGTCTAATGAAGGAAGAAGAGATAACAAAATGAAAACTGAGAAGAAACTATGGTATTTGATCAAAGCAGCAGCAAAAAGGAATATGAAGTATTGTGGGAACCCAGGGAGGAAAATGTTCCAAGTGGAGAGAGAAGGTTCTGTGGGACTTGGCGTCTACTAACAAAAACAGTAGGGATTGGAGCAAGTCGAAATGTGGGCACTAAGTGGGGAGAGGAGACCCCACTGTCATCAGCGCTGTCAAAAAATCAGCAGTGAAGAGGGAAATGGAGCAATGAGTAGAGGAGATCTAAGGTTTGGGGTGGGCAGGCACTGGGAAGAAAGTGGGTTCATTTTCTAGATGAAGATCTGGTATCAGAGAATGTTCACAGACAATGGGTTGAGTTAGCAGAAGAGAAAAATCCCTTTGAGATAAGGAGTAATCTTCTTGCCATTTGGTACACACATCTGAAAGCATCTCCACTCTGGCCCCCAATTCCTTTGCATTTTAGTCAGCTTTGTGTCACTGTGACCAAAATGATTAACAATAACAACTTAGGGGAGAGCAACTTTGTTTTGGTTTACAGTTTCAGAGGTCTCCTTGCATAGCCGACAGACTCCATTGCTATGGGCTTTAAGTGAGGCAGACATTATTGAAGAAGCACATTGGGAGAGGAAAGCTGCTTTCAGCTCATGGCAGCCAGAAAGCAGACACAAGGGGGTCAGGGACAGATAATTTCCAAGGTCATCACCACAGTGACCTAATTCCTCAGCACACCCCACGTTGCCAGTATTCCCATTTGAATTAATTTATCAAGTGGGTTAATCCCTCATGAGGTTATAGCCCTCATGATCCAATGACTGCCTAAAATCCCCACCTCTGAACCTTGTCGCACTGGGGACCATGCTTTCAATACATGAGATTTTGGGGGAACATTCCAGATCTAGATCATAACACTTTGGTTGAGGTGAAGCTTGCATTTTTCCTGGGGGGAGAATGTGAGCAGATGAAGGGTGTAGTACACAAGTCTAACTTGTGTCAAAATTGACCTCTGTTGAATTGGTTTCCCCAGGACTTTAGGCCATCACTGTTCTCCTGTGTGCAGCCAGCGTCTTCTCACTGGGGTCGCCTTCCTAGCTGCTTCACTGGCCTCTCCCTTAACCTATCTATCCAACCAGTCAGCTACTGCCAGGTAACACTTCTAGAACTGAGCTGCTGTCATAACTTAAACCTTTCACAGGTTCCTCAGGCCTTTGGGGACCTAAACTCCTGGGTACAGTCTCCCTTGGTCCTTCTGTCACCTCCTGCTTCCCTGCCTCTTCCCTGCTTGAGTGCATCACACTTCTTCACTCATCCTTTCTTTGATTGTGCTGTACCGCCTTTTGGAATGCTGAGCTCTTCTCTGGACACAGTGCCCAGAAGATTCTTCCCACACCTGGTTCCACTCCTCCAGGCTTGTGGTTGCTTCTCAGCCTTATTCCTCGGGCTTACACTCTGACAAAGGTAAGACAGGAGTTTATTTTTACACTTCACTGTGGGTGTTCTTTGAGAATAGAAAATTGTGGATAGAAGCTCCCTGAAGGTACTGTTCTTTAAAACATTAAATTAACTAGTCCCAGAGAACTTAAAGGGAGATGTCTTCAAACCTCAGTGATCCTGTGTTCTTGTTATACAGTAAAAGCCTATGTAAAAAAGAAAATGAAGAATCAATGACATTCAAAAGTATTCCTCTTTGAGCAAATATGCCATTTGTTCTTATCAGTTTATCAAAAATAAATGGGTTTTTTAGTGATTTATATTTAAAGAGTTAAGGACTCCTCTAGAAATATATTGGAGAAACATGTATAAGTTGAAAGTAACTAACCTTAAAAAAAAGTAAATTAAGATTAAGTCATGGCACCTGAAGGTTACATTGGGAATGAGATTTTTCTTCAATCTGAGTCTATTCTTCTGCTTTTTGCCTCCTTGGCTCCAAGAGTAAGTATAGTAAGTATCATTTCTAGATTACTTAAAACACCTGGTATAAATTAGATGCTCTGTAAACAGTTGTACTGTATTTTTAGGGAACAATGACAGGAAATCTATCCATGGTTAATAAAGACAGTTTTTATTCCAATTTTTTTTTTTTTTTTTTTTTTTTTTTTACCTGAGGTTGATTCAGTCTACAGGTGCAGAAGCCCTAGATACTGAAGACTAGCTAACTGCACAGTTTTATTTTTTCCCCTTAACAGATCCAGAGAGAGAGGAGCTGGGGTGGGTTCATTGATCACAGATCACATCCATTACCAGCTTCCTCTCTTTCTGCTGCTCTGCCATCTTTGGCATGCTGTTCTTCAAGACCCCCAAGGACTTATTCTGGGTAGGAAGGTAGAAAAGGCATGAGTTAGCTGAGTCCTTTTTATGTAAAATCTACTAACTTGGCTCTGGTGTGTTTCTACCAACATCTTTCCAGAACTGAAAAACATGGATACTGTCAGTTACGAGGCACCCCAGGAAATTAGATTTGGTTGGGTTTTTGCTTTATTGAGACATAATTCATGTATCACCCATTTAAAGTGTACAGTTATTTTTGGTATAGTCATTGAGTTGCATAATCATCAGCCACTATCTAATTTGATTTTATTACCCCTAAAAGAAACTCCATACCCATTTGTAATCACTCCTAATTCCTCTCCCTCAGTCCTAGGTGACCACTAATCTACTTAATGTCCAGATTTACCCATTCTGAACCTTTTGTGTAAATGGAATCATATAATATGTGGCTTTTCTTCTCTCACTTAACAAGGTTTTCAAGGTTCTGCCACGTTTTAGCATGATCATTAAGTTCTTCATTCTTTTATACTTCTGAAAAATATTCCATTGTGTGAATATTCAACTGTTTATGTATCAGTTGATCCACAATTGAGAAAATTGAGCTTTTATTTGATCACATTCTTATCTGAACAAAACGAGTCCATTGGGTGGGGTGGTTGTTGGTGGACAATCAACAATGGCTGGCCCTATACAGAAATGGACTGGTGCCTGAAAATTTATTTAGCATTTCAAAAGTTCTGACAGGTGTGTGAAGAAGTGCAGTAATTGTGAAGTCTTAGTGACCGTAAGGAGTGCCAGGTCAACTTGGTTTTACCTTGGTGAGTAATGTTGTTACTAAAGAAAAAAGCCTGGTAGGAATTACTATATAATTAGCATGTAGGTCTTTGACCAGAGAACCATGCTTTTTCATTGTGACTGCTATTTCTTTGGCCTCTGACCCTACTGTTTTGCACCAATCCCTAATCCTGCCACCATTTCAGGGATATGGACTTGCAAAGTTATTTATGTTCTCCTCCATGCTTGACATGCAGTTATTTACCACAAGGCACCTTTGCTCTGGCTTCACATGGGTTGGACTATTACTTTCTTTTCAGGGATATTTATTACTTGTAATTAATTTATCCCTTACTTTGAATAAGTAAGATTACAAAGGATCTAAGTTTAAAAAAAAAAAAAACAACCTTTTTAAATCCTGATCCTGGATGAAATTAATCTTCAGTAGATTCCATGGCTTTCAATCATTCTTGAATAATAAAGAGTGTTTATTATTATTCACGCCTCCGGTTCCTTCTAGATTCGAGAATCTTATAATGAAGATGACCAGCCCAGTGCAATTAGCAACACTCTAAACTCTGAAAGGCTGAAGCCCTACCACTCTGCCTCCCCAGCTCGAGGCAGCTGCAACCAGAAGAGTCTGCAGTGTGTTCAAGTCTTTCTACTTTTAGCATCTTCTGGATTGCCTGGCAAAGTGTATTCTGGAAGTGATTTTAGAATGAATTCTCTGAGCTTCAGTTTTCTGATCTCCAACATAGAAGATTACCATCTGTACCACTTATTTCACAGGTCTCACTCCAGATAAGTTTTAGAATAAACTTGCCAAGTCCATATTAAAAGGCGTTGCTTATAACTACATTAACATATGTTGATTTGGGAAAAATTAACATTTATAATTTAGGACCAGAAACATGGTCAACCTCTCCATTTATTCAGGAATGCTTTCAATAACTCCAGTAAAGTTCGATAAGTTTTTATGTAAGCGTTGCACATTTGTCAACATTTTTGTTCCTTGTGTGTATTATAATGGTTTATAAAGGTATTTTTAATATGAATGTTTCTAAAAAATAGGTATTTGGTTAGGTTATTATGGGCTTGTTGCAAAGCTAGTGATTTTGGGGAAATTCTCTTTACAAGGTCTCTTGGTGATTATTTTTAAATTAGTTTTAATAGGTTGTTGGTTTAATCTTTTAAACTTTCTGGGTATATTATAGAATCATACACAAATAATTACTATTTTTGCCTCTCCCCATGTTATTTCTTATTCATGCCTTATTGTGCTGGTAGGATGAACATTGTAGAGCAGTAGAAATGTAGTCCATAAAAAATTTCACCTTCCCTGAACAGAAATAAAGTGCTTAAAAAAAAAAAAAAAAAAAAAGAAAGAAAGAAAGAAAGAAATGGAGTCCAGCACCCAGACCATGTCCTGGTTTTAATGGGGGTGTGTTTTAAATATTTTCTTACTAAATATGATGTTTGCAGTGGATTTCTGATAGATTTCCTTAGAAAAGTTAAGTGTTTCTCTATGTCCTTAGGAACTCTCATCTTGCATTGGTGCTGAATTTTTCCAGTACTGTGTTTAGCATCAATCGAAGTAATAATATTTTGTCCCCTAGACTGACAATGTGGTATTACATTAATAAATGTAATGTTGACCCAACTGTTATGCCCTTCTCATATTGACTTTTTTTGATTATATTATATTGGTCTTTTCTAAGAACCAGCTTTTAGAGGTCTGTCTACTGTCTTACTGTTTTTATTTGTGTTGATTTATATATATATAAATTACCAGCCAATACAAATTCTGATCCTGTATTATGAACCTCTACTAGAATTTTTACATTCATTATCAAGCTTGGCTACATATTGGAATTATCTAGGAAACTTATAAAGGAAATTATCTAGGAAACTTAAAAAGTACTGATGCCTCAAATTCTGATTTAATTGTTCTATATGGGGCCAGGGCACCTTGGGCTCTTCTAATGTGCAGCCAAGTTAGACAGCCACTGTAAGATGGCACTTAAAGATGTGATCTCCATACCAATAGCATTGGCCAGGAACTTGTTTAAAATGCCAGTTCTCAGGCTCTACCCTGGACCCACTGAGTCAGTAGCTCTGGAGTGGGGTCTGGGAGCCTGTGTCTTAATAAGCCTCTGGATGACTCAGATGCTTCCTCAAATTTGCAGACCACTGATCTAATAAGAAAACCAGTGCAGGCCTGCAAAGAGAAGGCAAGACAGAGCGGGATCTGAGACAAGTGGAGGGGCTGGCCTTTCTCAGACTGGGGTGCCTTTCCAGCCAAGCTGAATAAAAGGCAAAAAATGGTGAAAACAGGCACAGATGGGTTTGTAGATCTGGTGACATAAAGGACAAAGAAGTTTTCCTTCTGCTGTCTTCTGTACTTTCCAGAATAATAAGATAAAGTTGAAAGTAAGAAAAGGAGGAGGGCTGTAAGGGGAAGTTTGAGGAGAAAGAAGATACAGTATAATGAAATTACCTAACAAATGTCAAGGCCAGTTTGAAGTTTGAGGTCTTGAATTAGGGAAACCAGCAGCCTAGGTATGTAATTTTCTCCAGAGATATTAATGGCTCATAGTAACTATGAAACCAAGCTATAAAACAGCCACTTCCCTGTTCCTAGAAACTGTTAAGATGTTTTTCAAGACGCAAGTGTAGAATGTGAGGACCTGACTTAACATGACCTTGAGAGCCTGGCATGACCAGACATCTCTAATGAGTGAAGTCTGAGGAAGGAGAACAGGGCCTCGTAGACTTAAATTAGAAGTAAGGACATGGTTATCAGGGTTGGCTTGTGTGCCCGGGCAGTGGCAGCCACCTGTGATCCTCTGAGGAGGCGGAGTCACCACAGTGCACAGCCTGCACTGCATACTATGTCTTTGGAAACAAAAAAGGGGATGTTGACCAATCTCTGAGAGACTTGGACACTATCAGGCCATCCTTCAAGACAATCCCAGTGTAAAACCGCAAGCTATGTCCACTCTGAGTCCAGCTACCCTACTTCCCAGCACCTCAGAGAAGCCTGTTCATGACTGTATACAAATAACAGGAGAAGTTTATTCAAAGAGACTGACCGACTGATTAGCCACTGGAGGATCCAGTCTAGGAACTGTTACTACAGAAACAGTTTCATGGACCAGGACCTCTGGAAGACTGGGTGTGTGATGGTAATTCATCAGGAAGTTTTGGAAGTAGATGCCTTCCTGCCAGGTGTGTTGGCCTAGATGGCTGAATTTATAACTTTAACAAGGGCCTTGCATCATGATTGAAGGTGAGAAGATAACCACTTATATTCACTCAAAGTGTCTTTTCAACAGTCCATGCACATAGAGGCCCTATGGGGGAAAAAAGGTTTTATAACCTTGGGAAGGAAGGAAATCAAATATACTGAGGAAAGACTGAACTCTGTAATGTCCCAGAAAGTGGTCATAGTGCACCGCATAGGCCACCAGAAGACTGGTACAAAGTAGCTAAGAGCAGTCCTTTGGCTACAAAACATGCTGCCAGGACAACAGAACATGAAGTGATGGTACTGCCACTTGCCCACACCTGGATCTCACTGAGTTTAGACCCTAATATTCTGCAATTGATTTAGACAGGGAAGATGAAGAGGGTTCTTCAGAGATGCCAACAGGGAGTCCCTTCAGGCCCTAAGGAAGGATGGATTTATAATAAGTGGGGAATAGTATTAATCCTTGAACACTTAATGGGAGAGAATATTAACTACACTCACCAAAGTGCTCACAGCAGAGATGCTACTTACGATTGGTTGCAAAGGTTTATCATAGGGCCAAACATGCAAAAAAAAAAAAAAAAAACTATGCAAAAGGTGGTCCATAAGTGTCTTATCTGTGCTAAAAACAATGAGGACCAGATCACTGCCAATTATCCAGGGAGTTCAAACCCAAGGAACACAGCTGAAAAAGATTGACAGGTTGGTTTTTTACCACATGTCAAAAACTTGAGGACATTACAGGTACTTGCTGGGTTCTGTGGATATCTTTACTGGATGGGGTTGAGATCATCTCCTACAGCACATAGAGGGTTTCAGAAGTAACAAAAACCTTGTTCAAAAGAGCCAGTCCCCTGCTTCAGCTGGCCTTTATCAATATGGAATAGGAACATAGAAACTTTCATAGCAAAGATAACCCAAGAGGTGCCTGGGACCTTGGGAAGTCTTTGGAAATTACATACATCCCAGAGGCCACTGGAGAAATTGAGAAAATCAGTCACACTTTGAAAAAGACTATTGCCAGGATATGTGAAGGAATAAACTGAATTTGGGATTGCAGTGGCCTAGATCAGGAAGCAGGTCCTAGGCTTGGCCCTGAGAGACAGTGTGTTTAGCTCCCTTAAGGCTGCGATACTGCCTTGCACACTTGGGTCTCAAGGAAGGATGTCAGGCCTCTAGAGGTGGAGAGAGATGTCCAGTCCCCAAAACATGCTCATCAGCAAGCCTGCTACCACCTCCAAGCCATGATTTTCAGTGTGCTGGTATAATATCTGTTAGTTGAATGGAGTTCAAGCTACAAACAGGGTTCAGCAGGTCCAAATCATTACTACCATCTGTCATAAATATTGCTAGTTGCTCTGCTTAGGGTAAGGGTGACCCCCAGAAGTAAACTTCAATGGAGCCCACATGAAATGCTATATAGGGGACCTTACTTAAACCTGAATTCAGCTCATTGCTTAAAACCTGGAAAACCATCACTTTGAGGACCAGCCATGACCCAATGGAATAGCCATGTAAGGTCTTACTGGAAACTTGAATGTCAATAAAACTAAAGGACGTGAGGCTCTGGGCTCATTACACAAGGATAAAAATTATGCCCATGCAAAATCAGGACACACCTCCCATACACACTTTCCCGGCCATGTTCTGAGTAGGAGATAGAACCAGAAGACAAGGGTCAAAAGGACCAACCACCCAAATACTAAATGGTAATGGAAAACTGAAACTGATGTTTATTCTTGTGAACCATTAACTGATCTTAAATTGATCTTAAAGAAAAAAAGTGTAAAGCAGCCCAACCCTGTGCCTATCAACTTAAGATGAAAGTTTTGGTTTGGGATCCTTTTCTCTTTATGTCAGCATCCCTGAGAAATGGAAGGAAAATGCTATGGTCAAAACAATTCAATTCCTCAAACCCCAATCTATGCCTATAACCAGCAGGAAATAGCTATAGTGTTCATTGTCCCTCTTCCCTCAAGAATGAGGAATACATAAAGAGTGAGGAATACATAAATTGAACTATGTGATAAAATAGTAACTTCCCTGTTCCTAAAAACTATTCAAGCTGTTTTTTGGAACCGGACACCTGACTTATAGTAGCCTTGAGAGCCCAGAGGAGCCAGAATCTCTGACAAGCTGAAGTTTAGGAATGAGAAGAGGGCCTCACTAACCTAGATTAGGATGCCATCAACTGTGGCAGAACAGATCAGGATTATCCACAAGTCCTACCTTGTCCCATGTGCCAGGTGTGGGACTATTTTACCAAGATTTCAAGTTACAGCCAGTCAACCCTCTCTTTCCCTACCCTTGAGCTTCTTAAATTCCTTGCTATTGGCCCAAGGGGAGACACAGATTTGTGCAGGCTGAGTATCTTCTTGTCTGTCAACTTGCAATGAAGCTCTTTTTTTTTTTTTTTTTTTAAATAAAAACTGTTGCCACTACTGGTTTCAGTGCACATCAGGCATCAGGCAGGAAGCCCTTGCTCTACCTAGTACAGAAAAGGCAGCCATTTGGATTCACCAGAAATGTGATTTGGCCAGATGAATATTTATAAAAGATGGAGAAATGAGAGTGTTGAGAATATCTGCAATGGAGTGAGGGATTAAAACTGATCAAAGTGGAAAGAAAGAGAAGCCTAAACAGATAAAGAGACCATCTGACAGGAGATTTGAGAAGGGTGTGGATAGAAAAGGTCAGAGTAAAAAGTAGCACAAAAAGAGTTCCATCTTAGTGAAAGGATGGATTTGGATAAATAATCCATCCTTGGCAAAGAGAGGCAAGGAAATTTGTTTTGGCCTAGTCTGTTGATCAGTAAGTCTCCCATTATAATTAGTAATTACAGGATTGGAGTTTGAACTTTAAAAACTGCGTGGTCATAGCTACTGCTGGTACATTAGCATTAGAAGTGGTATGCTGGGTTGGTTACTCCCCCTGAGAGAAAATGCAAAACCCACCAGGAGGCACATGTTCTATCCAGAGCTGGTAGAATTTTGACAAATAAGGCCAGGGAGATTATGAAGTCACAATTCAGATTGCAAGAGAAAAGAAGCCACAATGAATGTCAGCAAAAGCACAAACACCTTTAGACTTCTAGGAACCTCAAAAAATGACATTACAGTATAGATTTTTTTTTTTCTTTTTTTGTACCGGAGATTAAACTCTGTGGCACTTGACCACTGAGCCACATCCCCAGCCCTATTTTGTTTTTTATTTGGATACAAAGTCTAACTGAGTTGCTGTGGCTGAGCTTTGAACTCAAGATCCTCCTGCCTCAGCCTCCCAGTCTGCTGGGATTACAGATGTATGCTACCGTACCCATCCCAGATATAGATTTCTTTAAAAAGTGTTTAAACCAGGAGCAGTGACACACACCTGTAGTTCCAGCTACTTGGGACTGAGGCAGAAGGATCACAAGTTTGAGTCCAGCCTGGATAACTTAGCGGGATCCTGTCTCAAAAATGAAGAAGGTTTGGGGATGAAGCTTAATGGTAGACCATCCCTGGGTTCAATCTCTAGTACCACAACACAACCATATATACATACATAAACATTTTTTAAAGTTTAAGACATGTTTACAATGATTTAAAAATTCCACAAAACATAAACAACCACTAAGACAAAAAGATACATTTTAAAGAAAAAAAACTTATTAATTAAAAATATAACCACTGAACTTTAAAGGTATTAAGAAGAAGAGCCCTAACTGCAAAAAAAAAAAAAAAAAAAGACAAATCAGAAGGTAGGTTACAGTGGCCCAAATGCAGAATAGAAAGTTAAAAATTGAGGAACAATATTAAAGAGAGGTTGAGAGACATGGAAGATAGAACAGGAAAGAGCAAGTTATATAACTTTCAAAAAATATTTTATTCTCCCTCTTCTTGTTAGGTTTTGTTAACCCACCAATAAACTGATCCTTTCCACATAATGCCACATTTTCCTGGCATTTTCTCATAGACAATGGAAGTGAATCAAATGCTTATTGTAGCAGGTACATTAGGTTATAAAAATAATTTTTCCTTAGACCCTTAAAAACAATTTTTTTAAGTTTTTTAAAAAATTAATTTACAAATGAAGAGTTTACAAGCTTAAGAAATAAGAAAGATATTAATTCTATTTAAGAATAACTTATTTTCAAAAAAATATTTTCAAAAAAATAATTTTTATGTTTACAAAAACAAGTTTTTGTTTAAACTGGAAAGTAGCACACAGATTTGACTAAGAATATATGGGTAACTTTTAAAGTAGTTATAAATTGCTTATTAATATGTAAAAGTAAAATTGTACCCTCTCTAAAACAGTGGGTATAATTGTAGCTAGTTCCCTCAAGTAATACTGAAGCACCATTACATTTACTATTAAAGTAAAATTTAATTAAGGTTGCATTTAAATATCATAGTTTTTATTGATTTTATTTAATGAAATCAAACTACAAAGTTTTTTTCTTGGCAAAAGAAACAATCTGTGAGGTGAACAGAGAGCCTTCATCCTGGGAGCAAATCTTTACCTCACTCATCAGATAGAGCACTAATCTCTAGGGTATATAAAGAACTCAAAAAGCTAAGCAGAAAAAAAAAATATATATATATATATCCCAATCAACAAATATATGAAAAAATGTTCATCATCTCTAGCAATTAGAGAAATGCAAATCAAAACTACTCTAAGATGTCATCTCACTCCTGTCAGAATGGTAGCTATTATGAAGACAAACAACAATAAATGTTGGCGAGGATGTGGGGAAAAAGGTACACTCCTACATTGCTGGTGGGACTGCAAATTGGTGCAGCCAATATGGAAAGCAGTATGGAGATTCCCTGAAAATCTGGGAATGGAACCACCATTTGACCCAACTATCCCTCTCCTAGGACTATACCCAAAGGACTTAAAAACAGCATAACACAGGGACACAGCCACATCAATGTTTATAGCAGCACAATTCACAATAACTAAACTGTGGAGCCAACCTAGATACCCTTCAGTGGATGAATGGATAAAAAAAATGTAATATATATACACAATGGAATTTTACTCAGCAATAAAAGAGAATAAAATCATGGCATTTAAAAACAATTTTAAGGCAACTTCCTAGTATCCTTTGCTTAGACAAGAAAGTATATTTGTAACAAATGTATTGTGTATTTTCTAATTTCACTACAAAAAAATTTTTTTAAAAAAATCAAGGAACCTAGCTTTTACGGTGGGGAAAAGTGAGCGAATTCCATTTGTTATGAAATCAACTTGGCAAATGTGAGTGCCTCCCTTTCATGGTAGGTCAGTCAACAGTATCAACTCTAGAATGACATTCTAGATGATGTTCCTGCTGGTGAATTGGAACAGGGAGTTGAGATCTAGGTTAAGGGTCATCTCCTTAGTGATTCATGGCCACAGGGTGCAGCCCAACCCCAGCACTGTGTTTCAGGTCTGAGTCCAGAGGTTGGCCATTGGACTGAAGTTGTTACCCCTACTAGGAAATCAGACTCTGGCTGACTTGTGTAGTAAGTCAGTTGAGTAAATAAGTGAACATTATGAGCCAGATCCTGTGCAATACCACGGGGCACAGCTGTGGGAAAGGCACTTCATCTGCGGGCCTTATGTAAACACCCCCTCCAAGTGGCTGTCTCACTCCACAGGTCCACATTAAGGATAAGTCCATCTTGCTCTGTTCTTTCAAGAGTGTCTAGAAACCAGCCCTGTCTCTGGCATACCTTTCTTTAAACTTTTCAAATTTATTTATTCTTTTTTTTTTTCCTGCCAGTACAAATTCTTGGAATAATGAATCCTATGTGTGTATGTTTGTCAGTGGGAAGGAGTAGGATTACTTTTAATTGGTCAGCAGAATTACTTTCATGCTCCAACTAATCATATTTAATAAATCCCAAGTGCTGAAGGAAATTACACAGAGGAGCTGGAATGACTGACCCTTCTTTTCTTGGGGAGATGACAGTGGAATAGATAAGAAAACCTATAGGTCTCTGTTACATGATTCTATTTGATCCTACTTGTTGAAGGGAAATTTTATTATGACAGATTTTTCAGAGCTTGAGTGATAATCAGAACAGGAAGGGGCAGGTCAGAATGTAATTCTGATAGCCAGTGAAGTACTGAGGAAAAAATGGGGACAGGAGGCCCCCAAAGGATGTTATTACCAAAGTCTGGGAAGGAAGCTAAGAGAGGCTGGCCCCAGTGACCCCGGTGGGCTTGTCAGAGACCCCAAGTTCTGTCCCTGAATGACTTGAGAAGAACCACAACAGGGGTAAAGGTGGCTCCCTGGGGTGGCTCTGGGGCCTCTGGTGGTGGGCTGAGAAGGGAGAGAGTGAGTTTAGTGTTGGCTGTGTTGGGATCCATAAGTGACATTTTTCAAGGGTGGGGGAAGGGGGACGTCTAGATGGTCCTGTGGGGTCTTGGACACAGAGCACATATCTGAATGTAGGCAAGATCATTGAGAAAACTGCGATAGGAACTTTGGGAGCTTCTTACATTTTGGGGAGGGGGAAAGAGATGGAAGCTTGTGCAGAAGCCTTGAAAAGCCCCAAGAGAGAACTGCTGAAGGAAGAGAGGGTTTCAAGCAAGGTGATGTGGCCAGTAGGGTCAAGAGGATGACTGACTGAGTGAAGGCCACAGAAACTGGCAGCCGTGGAGTATGAGGCCTGCAGAAAGAGCCTCCCAGAAATAAGGACAGCGCACTGGCTGAGTGCGCATGTGACAGCCACAGTGTGTCTTCTCTAAGCCTGGGAAGCTCAGGGAAGACAGCAGATGAGAGGTCAAGGTAAGTAGGCCCTCTGAATGGCAGGAGAGGAGCTTCACATCTAGTCTCCACAGGGCCATGGAGCCCAGCTCTGAGGAGGCTGTGGGAGGCCAGGCCTGGCTTTGGGAGCAACCAGGCTAGACTCCTCTCTCCAGCCTGAGAAATCCACCCTCTTGACCTAATTTGACACAGTTCTCCACAAGATGGACATTTTTCGGTATTTTTTCTCTGGGAAAGAGAATATTTGTTTTCCAACAGATTCTTTGATAAAAAGGACCAAGTTTGCAAATAAAAGTTTTAATAAAAATAGGGGAGGCAGAACAGAGGGAGAAAGCCAACTGATTCCAGTTGATGCCACAAGTAATTTCCTTCTCTTAGTCACAAACTCTAGGACAGAAGTGACAGCCACTCAGATAACTCCCATCCTGTGGGTAGTGGCTCCAGCAGTTCTCCATTGGAACAGGGTACCACTGCCCCTCCAGGGGTCACTTATGTCCATAGAGATGTGCTTCCCAGGTCCTCTGCTTCCTAGGCTTTCCTAAGACATGGCTTCAGAGCCCTCCTCTTCTGCACTTTGGCTGGTCATGTGCCCCGCCACTACCACCAGACTGTGAGGACATCATGTCCTCCTTGGCTTCTCCACTCTCAGGTAGTGGCAGAGCTTCTCTGCTGTTCTAGTTGAATATCAAACTAGTGGCAGAATCCTCAAGTAGCAGATCAAACCTTTCAGACACACTCAAAAGTTACTATTTTGAATAATGAGGAGAAAGAGCCAACTTGTTCTCAAAACCCCTCCTACACTTAAGCCTTGGGCAGAAAGATAAAAACAGTGATGCAATTATATTGTTCCCTGTGCCTCTGCACCCACGGGGTCACAGCCTCACCACTGAATCCACAGTGAGACCAGCCTGTCTACCTGCTCTGTCGCCCTGCATGTGACCTGAACAGCCAATGGAAGCTAAGACCCAGGCCAGCTATGGTCTGGTGCGAAGAGATGAAATGAGTGAGGCCAACGAGATTGCCTGACTTGGGGACTTATATAAAAACAAAGCAACTGCCTGGTAGCAGCAGATAATGTAGTGTATACAAAGTGGGTTAGAAAGGCCCACGCTGGCCACGGGTAAGCTTATGTTATGAGCTATAGATGATAAGCAGAGAAAAAAGTCAGCAGTAGAGGAGAATTTAAGAGGCTAGAGATTGAGAACAGCCTTCAAAGAAGTGGGTTTTGCAGGTGAGGGGGATACCTAGGTTGATAAGTACATGTGAAGGCACAAGCTGTCTGGGTGTGTGGGGGGGTGAAGTGTGAGGGAGACCGCCAGGGCCCAAGGATGCTATAGTTTGAATGAGTGCCCCTTAAAGACCCATGTGTTAAAGGTGTGGTTCCCAGGGCTACATGGGGACATGTCCATCTTGGGACCTTGGTGCCTCATGTCTCTGTCTTTGCTTCCTAGCTGCCCTGAGGCAAGTGACTTACTCCACCATGTTCTCCCTACCATAACTGCCTTGCCACAAGCCCAAATGATCATGGATGGAAACCTCCTAAACTGTGAGCAAAAAGAAACCTGTCTCTTTCTAAAGTTGATTATCTCAGGTTATGTGTTAATAGTAGGAAAATGCTAATTCAGATGGTGATAGATATTGTGTGCTAAGGTGGGTATTCTGCCCACCCTTATCTCTGTGACTGCTTTGGAAATCTCTACTTGCTGTGTCAATCTCCCAAACCTTGGCTCCACCAAAGGTCTTGTCATCTTCCAGAACTAAGCCACAGCAAGACTTCTACTCTGATCCCATACTAGCCGCAAGCCACTAACTCCCATTCTAACTACTTTCTGCCCTAGTCCCACTCTACTCTGCAATCTCCTTGGCTTAAGGCTGCCAGCTCCTCAGCTCCTCACCAACACCAGAAACTGAACCCTAATCCTCAGCTAATCCCACAGTGAACCTTTTCTGTGGTCCCAGACTGCTAACTAGCACCCTTATCTAGTCTCCAGAGAAAAACAGTTACAGAATTTTATTTGGAAACATGGATGCCTAGCTGCACACATTTCCCAGCATCCTGCAGCTGGTGCCTAAGTTCTTGTCAATGGGATGGGAGAAGAAGTAATGAAAAAGTGACTTCTCTATAACTTACCTAAAAGAAAATTATTTGCTTTTCACGTCGAGTCTTGCCCTCTTCTAGAAGCTGGACTGCTAATGTAGGAGAGACCCAGCATTGGCCATGCAGCCACATGAACATGGCCAATGGGATGGTAGTACAAGATAAAATTGCACCTTCAAGGGCTTCTCCCCCACCAATGTGGGCCACCTTACTCCCTTTGGAGTGAAATGTGAAAAAAAAAAAAAAAACATTTATTTAACTCACTCTTTGTTATAGCAGATTCTACTATAGCCAAATTCATGGTGAAAAACAACATAACTAGCCAAAGCAGCACGGAACTCAATTGAGTCCCACTTCCACTTATTTTTGGTCATCTTCTTTTCAGATTTCCTTAAGGCTTCAAACTCTCATGCTGTTTACAGTTGCCTGCCCACCCACTCAGTCTCAACCAACAGCGCTGTTTTCTTGAGTCATTACCAATGTTGAGAGCAGCAGGCAGGGTTTCCTGGCATGTCTTGCTTCCCCTGCAAACCTTTCTCTTCCTCCCAGTGGTACTGGTGGTGTTCTCTTGGTGCTCTGTTTAGACTCCCTGGATTAAATTCACAGTTCCACTGTGTCCTCCCTGTGGAACCTATTCAACTGCAAAATGGAAATAAGATGATTTCACAAGGTTGCTGAGATTACGTGAGATAATTCATGTACTTAGCACAGTGCCTGGTGTGTAGTAAGCAATAGCCACCTGCTGTTAATACTGCTAACAGTGATATGACCACGTCATGACCTGATGTAAACCTCTTAATCTCAATCACCTCCAGAACAGTCTAAACTTCTTTATATCAGGCCTTTATGGCACAAATACTATTTACTCCTTGAATCTTTACTCCTGCTACTCTGCCTCAAATACTGGGCTCCAATAATATCAGAATACAGACCTAATAAATAAATAAATAAATAAGCTAGGTGTGTGGCGCACACCTGTAATCCCATCAAAGCCAGCCTCAGCAATTTAGCAAGGCTCCAAGCAACTCAGTGAGTCCCTGTCTCTAAATAAAATATTTTTTAAAAGGGCTAGGGATGTGGCTCAATGGTTAAGCACTCCTGGGTTCAATTCCTGGTACCAATAAATAAATAAATAATAATAATAATAATAAAAATTTTAAAAATAAATGGAATTAGGCTGGGGCTGAAGCTCAGTAGTAGAACACTTGCCTAGCACATGTAAGATACTGGATTCAACTCTCAGCAGTACATAAAATAAATAAAATAAAGGTATTGTGTCTATCTGTTACTGAAAACATATATTTTGAAAAGTTAAAAAAATAGGAATCAACTTTTAGTCATTTGACAGATAAATATCACTAACAGTGTCAGTCACTCTGATAAATGAATTTCCCTTTCCTGGAAAAGCACATCCACTTCTATAACATACCAAAATAAGAAGGAGTCTACTTTCCATCTGTGTCTAGGAAGTGATACTGACTTTGGTTTCTTTATTTATAAAATAATAAGAGTTAGGTTGCCATCTTTTCATCTCCAAGTGCAATGTTGTGCTGAGGTGGTTATGGAACAAAACCAATATATCTTCTTTTAAATCTTAAATCATTTAAAGGTACTTGAAGTGTCACATCCTGTGGAAAGCGAACAAAGTTCCTTTAAGAAGGACATGCCACACAGGAGCCAGACAGTAAGGCTGCCAACTAAGGCGAGCTGAAGAATGCAAAGAAGTCCAGGGTGGCCAGGGAGAGCGGAGCCGGGGAAGCCCCTGGGTGTGGAACAAGGCCAGGTTTCCACAGCGCCCGCAGGCCAGACTCCTGCCTCTTCCTTTTCCTGCCTTCCCAGAAGAGGCAAGAAGGACCCCAAGGAATACTTACGAGAGTCTGCTTAGCTGACTTCGAATGCTGGTCAGGTTGAAGAAAGCCGCCCCTGTCCTTTCAGCTAAGTCATCTGTGGGTCTTTGATGGGGGAGAACAAAGACCAGAAGGACACTGCCTAGAGATTCCAACACAAAACTCAAACACAGATGTGTCAAGAATTGTACTTCCCGATGAAGACATTATGGTCAGGACAAACCCATCCTGGCTTGAGCCAAGGTGGGGCCAGAGGAACTTTATTCAGAATGTTACCTCTGGTGCTCCACTGGAGCAAGGACCCATGGCCAGTTCCTCCTGGAGTCCACCAAAATTCCCAGTCAGTAGCTTGTTCTCTAGTTATGCAGACAACTTCTGAAAGGTTCTTTAGATATGTATTAAGCAATGCTGTTACCAAGCAGTGTCAATTCAAAAACAAACCTCATATGAATAAAAACATGTCTAAATAAAGGCATATAAGTCCAATACACTCGTGGGGTAGATCATTAAATAAATGTTTAAGCTTATTTAATAATAATTTCTCTGCAGGGGATATTAGCTTAGTGGTACAGTGCTTGCCTCATATAAATAAGGCCCCAGGTTCAGTCCCCAGCACCCCCACTGAAAAAAAGAAAAAAAAAAAGAATTTCTATGAAGACATGTAGTCAGGCCCTGGCTTACCTCCAAAGGCCCTAGGCAATCAGACAATGAAGTCAGAGCAAAGGTGCCTGGTGGTGAACACTGAGGATATGTCCATTGTTACAGGTGATTATTTGTATTGAGATAAATCGGAAAGTTTATGGAGATGGGGGTTTGGACCCCTTGGCACCATCAAGACCAGCCTGAGGCTGGGAAGGTGGCTTGATGCAGAGAAAGTCTGATCCTAACTCCCCACTGGCTCTGGGACCTTGAACAAATCCCACAGCCACCAGAAGTGTTCTTATTGGGAGAATGATGGTGCTAACCATCTGGATTATTGACTACATTCAGTATGATGGTATCAAACAGCACTTTCAAACTTTTCCTTGAAAGTAGCACAAAAGGGTGAACCCTGGAGACCGAGACATATATGCTCTTTTTTAAAAAAAGTAATTTTTAATTTGCTTTTTTGGGGGGTGGGGGATACTAGAAATTGAACTCAGGGGCACTCAACCACAGAGCCATATCCCCAAGTCTATTTTATATTATATTTAGAGACAGGATCTTGCTGAGTTTCTTAGTACCTAGCTTTTTGTAGAGGCTGGCTTTGAACTCACGATCCTCAGCCTCCCGAGCCCCTGGGATTACAGGCATGTGCCACTGTGCCTGGCTAATTTACTTTTAATTTGCTATGATTTATTATAATATTTTTCTATCATGTTATAAAATAGACTAATGTGCCACAAAATATGACTAAGTGACATAAAATGTGAAAATCCCTTTGTAAACTGTAAAGTATGGTTAATATATATATCATTTTGCTATTCTAATCAGATACTTATAGAAGTACTTTACTCTGGAGATTATTTGGCTTTTAATAATATTTTCTAAATTATAGGAGGAACAGATATTTTGGATTTTGTCTCCTTCTCCATCCTATTTTATTCCCCACATGCTAGTAAGTCTTTTAGGCCTCCTTTATGTTCTTGATCATAAAGGACATATTCTGTTTAAACAATTCTTTGGTTTTTTAAAATAAATATGGCAGTAGAGTGTATTTTGACATATTATACATACATGGAGTACAACTTCCCATTCTTGTGGTTATACATTTGTGGAGTTACACTGGTTGTGTATTCATAGACATATATGCTCTTTTTTGGGGGGTGTGCCAGGGATTGAACCCAGGGGCACTCAACCACTGAGCCACATCCCCAGCCCTATTTTGCATTTTATTTAGAGACAGGGTCTCACTGAGTTGCTTAGTGCCTCACCATTGCTGAGGCTGGCTTTGAATTTGCAATCCTCCTGCCTCAGCTTCCAGAGCTGCTGGGATTACAGGCATGTTCCACCAGCCCAGCTGATATATATGCTCTTAAGAGTCTTTGATCTGTATACGGGGTAAAAATGGGAATGCATAACCCACTTGAATCAAATGTATGAAGTATGATATGTCAAGAGCTTTGTAATGTTTTGAACAACCAATAATAATAATAAATAAAAAGAGTCTTTGGCCAGCCTGAGAATTCTCAAAGTCTCTTGCTTTATTTAAATTTGAGAAAGTTTGCTTTTATTTTATATCTGTGCTGAATATAAAATTGTTATATATCTTCTTGTAGCTTCCCTCCCAAATCTTTGAGCAAAAGCAAATATCAAATGAAAAGAGCCCTGGGCATAGGTAGGACAGGGCCCTGGGGTGTGAGCAGCCCAGTTCAGGAAGCTGAGGGATGGGAGGGGCCTTGGTAAGCCATAAAACATCATATGTATGTTGCTGACTGTTTTATTGCCACAACTCAGAGGAGAGAAGACGTGAGCATGAGAAAGTGGCCAGGTCTCACCCAGAGGGGCAGATCAGCAAGGCTTCCAAAAGTGGCATGGCCAGGCCTCGGAGGATGACACAGAGTTCCTCTTGCCTCCAGATATCCCCGGAACAACCTCACCAGACCAGGCCTGCAGGGCAGCCTGGCAGTCCTGGTGATGAGAATGTTAAGTCACATCTATTAGCACAAGCCCCGGAACTGTGGTGCTCCCAGTGGGAGCAACAGCCTGGCTCCAAGTGCCCTAGGGGCACTGAGCTAGGTTCATGGGAGCCCATGCAGTTCAATCTGAAGGGGTATTGGCCTGGTGGCACAGGGCCCAGTCAGGTCCTAGAATCTTGGACTAGTTCCTCCCAAGCCCTGTGCACTATAAAGTCTGTGACCTGTGGTAGGACACATAAGAGACACCTGAAATTTTTGTTTCTTCCAGAAAAGTACCTAAGAACCCCAATACAAGGGGTTCCCCCTTTATTCACCAGGTCTTTCTACAAGCCTCCTGATTGACAGTTGGCCTATTTACTATGGGGAAGCAGATTGGGAATCTATGGATCATGCAACACCTTAGGGTAATGGTACCAGTGTGAGCAATGATGACAGCCAAATTGATACTAGAGGGAAGGGAGGGATGGTAAGAAGAAGGAGTGTCTGTAGGACATGCATGGGGTTCATTGAATGAAGGAGGAGAGAGTGCTGGAAAACCTCTCTATCACGCACTGTTGCCTAGGGGGTTTTCATAGTAATCTTGAAAATATTGCACATCAAATATCACTTTCATTTTCTTCCAAGAGCCGATCAGAAGCATTAACCTTGCAAAGTATAACTTGTTTCTTTACTTGGAATCCAATTTCTCATCCTGTGCTCAGCACCCTGGCTCTAGCAGAGTAATATAGGTCTTTCTGGGTTTCTTTGTCCCAGCTCTGTGACCTTGATGGACCCAGACATATTCTTTCCCAAGGGTAGAGACTTCCCCACTGTATCACCACCAAACACCTTCCCTCACTGGCCTGTACTCCCATAACCTGTGCCACTCTTAATCATTGGCATCAAATTGTCTCCTTCATTTTTTTTTTTAGAGAGAGAGAGAGAGAGAATTTTTTTTAATATTTATTTTTTAGTTTTTGTTGGACACAACATCTTTTGTCTGTATGTGGTGCTGAGGATCGAACCCGGGCTGCACGCATGCCAGGCGAGTGCGCTACCACTTGAGCCACATCCCCAGCCCAAATTGTCTCCTTCATTACTTCATTAATTACTCATCCACCACTATCATTTCTACCAACCTCCTCCTACTCCCTGTCTTCACCATCACCCTCATCCCCATCTCCATGGACCACTTTTCAACCATGGTCTCCAATGGCTATTCTCTACCATCTTGCCTATTTTAGAATGCTCTGCCTCTTGTTGGTCCAGGGCTATTCCTGGAAGCCCGAATTTGTCCCTTGATTCCAAAAGTGGGAAATTTCCATGAGCGCCTAGATTCCCCCACCAATTTTAGGAAGAGGAAAGAATGTTCCAAATGCACAACAAGTTGCCTATTTGATTGGAATGGGAAACAACTGGTTTCACAGGTTTCTTTGCAAATTGCCTCTTCACGCCTCGCTGGCCAGGGTCTGCCCCCCTTTCACTGTCTTTCTAATAGCTATCAGTAACTTGCCACACATTTTGAGCAGGAGTTTTGCCCAGAGAATGAATTAGTTTTAAATCAGTTACTCAAAGGCTACCTGGTGGTATCTGCCTCCCTTTGTGGAGGGCTCACTTTAACTCCTGAGGTGAAGAGGAGAGCGGCGTCTCCCGATGTCCTGGACATGGCCACACTCCTCATAGAGGCTGAGTCAAGGGCCCAGGGAAAAGCCAGCAAGAAGGAATTTCAGGGCTCTCGCCTCAGTCTTCGAATGTTTCCAGGAACAGGGCCAGTTCCTTGAAATGCTGTTTACGTTTGCAGAAGTGTTCACGTGGGATGACAGGGCTCTGCCTTTAAACAGACTGGCTTCCACCCAATAAGTTATTGCAGTGTGGCCTTGATCTCCCCATTATCCATTACCATTGTGCTTTGTTTAGTCTTCTTGCCCCGGGCTTGATCATTCACATTCTACTATACATTGGGGACCTATCTATCTCCAAGGTATTGTGAAACTTACATTCAGCCAGACTGTTGTGGGGAAAGCATAGTAGTGTCTCACTGCAATTACTGACAAGGTCAAACACCTTTATTCATCTCTGTATTCATCCTCCGGATATCCTGTTTTAAATTCCTCTTCACCCTTTTGCTCATTTTTTCTGTTGTTTGTTTGCCTTTTTGTTAACGAATTGTAGGAATTCTTTGTCTACCAAGTATGCAAAACCTTTGACCGGGTTTACAAATTTTTTACAAATGTTTTTTGTCACTACGTTTGCCTTTTCTTTTCTTTCTTTTCTTTTTTTTTTTTTTTTTTTTTTTGTACTAGGAATTGAACTCAGGGACACTTGACCACTGAACCACAACCTGAGCCCTATTTTGAATTTTATTTAGAGACAGAGAAGCCAGGACAAAACATAGAACCCATAAACATCTAAGCAAACCAGGTTCAAGACAAAGATGGCCCTCTGCAGAACAATGAAGAATGATGGTCTTTTCTGGTAAATTACTCTGGAATTATAAAACAGCCATATGAAATACAAGTGAAATTGAACTCCTATATCAACTCATTTGCAAAAATCAATTCCAGGTGGACTGTGGACCTAAATGTGAACTATAAAACAATAAAGAAGATAATGAAGATAATGAAGAAAAATATTTTATAATCATAGATGAAGCTTCTATTTGAAAATGAGGCACATAAAGCACTACTATAAGCCAGGTGTGGGTGAGTCCCAGCTACCTGAAAGGCTGAGGCAAGAGAATCACTTGAGCCCAGGCATTCAAGGCCAGCCTAGGCCTCATAGCAAGACTGTCTCAAAACAAAAAGCACAAGCACAGGGGCAAAGGCTGACACATTTGACTACATTAAAGAAAAGAATTTGTTCATTCAAAGATGCCATCAAGGCAATAAAAAGGCAAACATGCTGGGCATGGTGGAGCATGCCTGAAATCCCAGCAGCTCGGGAGATAGGAGGATCACAGGTTCAAAGCCAGCCTCAGCCATGATGAGGTTCTAAGCAACTCAGTGAGACCCTGTCTCTAAATAAAATACAAAATAGGGCTTGGGGTGTGGCTCAGTGGTTGAGTGCCCCTGATTCAATCCCTGGTACTAAATCAACAATGACACAAACAAAAAACCTTTTGGGTACATTTTAATTGGTAATACATTAATCTTGAATCTAGAGATTGAAAGAGAGGGAATAACCTTCTACTTCACATATTTCTTTTGTTCCTTTCTCTTCTCTTTCTTGTATTTGTATTACATATATTTACACTTTTTGTAATTGTCCCACAAAATGAGGATATTCTATCCCATTTTCTCTTCTTTGACTTTTAGCTTGGGACACTTCTTTTTCTTTTCTTTCTCCATAGTGCTGGGGATTGAACCCAGGGCCTTGTGCATGGGAGGCAAGCACTCTACCAACTGAGCTATATCCCCAGCCCCAAGCTTGGGACATTTCTTTTGACCCATTTTGAAGTTCATTGTTCATGGCCCATGACTATGTCCACGCTATTGCTGAGCCTATTAAGGCCATTCTTCATTTCTGTTACAGTGTTTTTCTTTCCTTCTATCTTTTTTCCAGCACCAACGACTGAACATAGGACTTGCGAGGTAAGCATTCTCCCTCAGAGCCACATCCCCAGCCCAGTGGTTTTGATTTCTAGCTATTCCTTTTGATACTATCTTAAGAGTTTCTATCTTTTTGCTTATATAACACATCTGCTTTGGCATGCCATCCCTTTTTCCCCATTAGGATCCTCAGTGTATTAATCATAGTTATTTTTAATTCCTGATATGATAATTCCAATCTCTGTCCTGTCTGAGCCTAGTTCTGATTCTTTTTCTGTCTCTTTAAACTGGCTTTTTTTTTTTTTTTTTTTTTGCCTTTTAGCATAACTTGGAATTTTTGTTCTGAACTAGAGTAATGAATTGTGAGAAGGAAGCAGGTAGATAGGGCCTTGGTGTGAGGGTTTGTGTTTATTTAATTAAGTTTAGGCTGTTTGCTGTTTGCCATGCCTATGTTGTAAGAGGTGAGCATTTCATTTCCTCTAGTATTGTTTTTGCCTTCCCAGTTGTCTCTGGGTTTTCCCAGAGGCTCCTTCTTAGCTAGGCTGAGGGTGTCATGAGCATCATGTGGCTATAATCCCCTGTTATTGTACAGGAGTCCTGTTAAGGTGGTGGTGAAGTGGGGAGGAAGGGGAAGCATTCTCCAAAGCTTACATCTCAGGCTTGTAGTGGGCCTGTGTCCCTGGACTGTGACTTTCCCAAATGCTTTTCAGATCCCCACTCCTTACAGGGAGGCTGTGGGTCTAGAGTTGAGGATTTCCCTTTTCTGGGGTTTGTTAGGTTCTGGTAAAACCCACATCAGTTAGATTCTGGTAAGACAGTTTCCTTTGGGAACAAGCCTTGTTAAAACAGACAGGTCTGGGTATAATTACTTTGACCCTCCAGCTCTTGCTGAAAGTACCATTAAATCTTTCTCCAGTCTTCACATTCGAACCTGGCAAACAGTGTGGAAGATCCCCCCACCGACCTGCCTAGTTTTTTTTGTTTTTGTTTTTTTTTTTTTTTAGTTGTTGATGGACACAATACCTTTATTTTATTTATTTCTGTGTATTGCCAAGGATTGAACCCAATTCCTCATGCATATTAGGCAAGTGCTCTATCACTGAGCCATATCCCTGACTCTTCAGCTAGTTCACACGGAGCCTCCAGCAACTTGGTCATCTAAATATTTCTAGCAGTGTTGGCTCTGGCCAGGGCCTCTGCTACTGTGCTTCTCCTGTGGGTCTCTGTATCTGCTTGACGATCTTCCCAGTTTTCCGGGCAGCAGTTTGCCCTGTGACCTTAATTTTCTGAGGAATTCAAGAAGACTTGTTGATTTTCAGTTTATTCATTTTCTTTCTTGTTTAAAGACAGGAATAACAGCTTCCAAGATCTTTATATGCCAAACCAGAAGCTGGAGGACCATTCTTTTAATGTACATTTTCCAGTCAGTGAACATAGCATTTCTTTTTGGGTCTTCTGGAAATTACTTTTTAAAAGTCTTATCATTTTCTCTAGAGAGGTTTGAAAACTTCCTGGTAGATTTATTTCTAAATATTTAATATTAGCTTATGATACTGTAAATGGAGTTTCTTTATAATTTAATTTTATATCTTTTGCTGATATACAGACATCAATTTATATTTGTGTACTATAAAGTTCAGTTATTCAAAGTATATAATTTTTGATATGTTTACAGAATTGTGCAGCCATTAGAATCATCTAATATTAAAGATTTTCATTGTCCCAGAAAAAACTCTTGTACCCATATCAAAGATAAACAAAGCCAGAAAAACTAAATTTTATAACTGAAGAACTAATGGTTGTTTCACTTCTTTTAAAAAAAGGGGGGTCTTTATGAATATAAAAGAAAGAAAATTAAAATATTTTAAAAGCCCGACACTGTTGAAGTGTTAAGGACAAGGTTTAAGCACTAATGAACTACACTATGTGAACTGAACTCAACTGTAACAGAGGTGACCAGACATTTTAAGGGAAAATGAGAGATGGGAAGGGGGATGTGAAGTAAAACCAGGGAAGGAAAAATTTACAAAAGGTGGGAAAGAGGGGTTGGTTCCTGTGAAACTCCATCAGTTTTGCTAAGTAGCAAAAGTTAGACTCCCACTTCCCAGAGAGGCCATGAGGCAAGGACCTCTTCTCCAGCCATTGGTGAGAATAAACAGTAGATTCTTTGGCAGCCTTGAGTTTTCTCAGACAGTCATCCAAGGGATGGAGCTTAGAGCTGTTAGAAACTACGTTAGTGTTTTATTCAAGTCTTTACAGAGTAATGTTGAGGCCTAGTTGAAAAGCAGGCTTGGAGAAGACTGGCTAGGATGTGGTCAAGGAAAGAATCTTTGTCACTTAACTAGCAATCCCCAATCTGCCCCCTTTCCCACAGGCAGCCACTGGTCTACTCTTTGTCTCTACAGATTTGCCCGTTTCATATAAATAAGATCATACAATATTCATCTGGCTTATTTCATTTAGCAAAATGCTTTACTTTGTTGTGGCATATATTAATACTTCATTCCTTTTTAACTGAATAATATGCCTTTGTATGGATGTACAACATTTTGTTTATCCATTCATCATTTGATGGACATTTTGGTTGCTTGTACTTTGGGGCTGTTATGAATAATATTACTCTTAAGTATTTTAGTCAGCTTTTTCACCACTGTGACTAGAAGATCTTACCAGAACAATTGTAGAGGAGGAACAGTTTATTTGAGGGCTCATGGTTTCAGAGGTTCCATAGAAGGTCAGCTCCATTCCTCAGGGCTGGAGGTGAGGCTGAACATCATGGCAGAAGAGTGTGGCAGAGGGAAGCGGCTCATATGATGATCAGGAAGCAGAGAGAGACTCCACTCAGCAGATACAAAATATATACTCAAAACTGTGCCCCAATTCCCACCACCTCTCACCCCATCCCACCCCTTCAGTTACACTCAGTTAATCTCTATAGGGGGATTAATTCATTGATTGGGTTAAGACTCTTAGAACTCAACCATCTCTCCACTGAACTTTCTTGCATGTTCTCACACATGAGCTTTTAGGGGACACTTCACATCCAAACCATAACACTAAGTATTTATATACAAGTTTTTGTGTGGATATATGTTTTCATTCCTTTTCACTAGATCCCCAGGAGTAGAATTGCTGGATCATGTGACAACTCTTGGTTTAGCATTTTGAGGAACTTCCAAACCATTTCTGAAAGTGGCTGCACCATTTTGTATTCCCACCAGCAAGTCTGAGAGTTTCAGTTTCTTCACATCTTTGCCAATGTGTATTATTATCTTTTTATCATAGCCACATGAATAGGATGGAGTAGTTTCTTACTATGGTTTTGATATACATTTTCCCAATGGCTAATAAAGATATCATTCTTTTTTCATGTGCTTATTAGCCATTTGTATATCCCTTTTCAAGAAATCTTTCTTCAAGTACTTTGCCTGGCTTATTTTCGGGAGGACGGGTACCAGGGATTGAATTCAGGGACACTTAACCACTAAGCCATATCCCCAGCCCAATTTTGTATTTTGTTTAGAGACAGAGACTTGCTGAGTTGCTTAGGGCCTTGTTAAGTTGCTGAAGCTGGCTTTGAACTTGCAGTCCTCTTGCCTCAACCTCCTGAGCTGTTGGGATTACAGGCACACACCACCATACCATGTTCTTTGCTTGTTTTAAAATTTGTTTATTTATTATTAATTTGAAGAATTGTTTATATATTCGAGACCTTACACTTTTATCAGATGGATTTGCAAATATTTTTCCCAGTCTTTGGTTGCCTTTTCTTTTATTGATAATGTTTTTTGAAGACAAAAGTTTTCAATTTTGATGAAGTCCAGATTATCAATTTTCTATATCATTGATTGTGAGTATATATTGTGTATAAGAAATCATTGCCTACTTATAATTGCAGAGTTAGTTCTGTGCTTCCTTCTAAGAATTTTATAGTTTTAATTCTTTTTTTTTAGTTTTAGTTTTAGATTTTTTTCTTTTTTAAATTTATTCTAATTTGTTATATATTACAGCAGAATGCATTAAAATTCATATTGCACATATAGAGCACAATTTTTCATGTCTCTAGTTGTACACAAAGTAGAATCACACCATTCATGTCTTCATACATGTACTTAGGGTAATGATGTCCTTCTCATTCTACCATCTTTCCTACTCCCATGTCCCCTCCTTTCCTCTCCCATCCATCTGCCCTATCTAGTGTTCATCTATTCCTCCCATGCCCCCACCCCAACTCCATTATGAATCAGCCTCCTTATATCAGAGAAAACATTCGGCATTTGATTTTGGGGGATTGGCTAACTTCACTTAGCATTATCTTCTCTAACTTCAGTTTTAATTCTTAATGTTTATATCTATGATCCACTTGCAGTTCATTTTTATATATGATCTGAAGTAGGAGTCCAGATGTATTGTTTTGCATGTGTATATCTAGTTGTTTCTAAACCATTTGTTGAAAAGAATGCATTAAAATTCATTATTATTTCTCTAATTTGATTATCTTGACTTTTTGTCAAAAATCAATTATCTATAAATGTTAGGGCTTATGTATGGACTCTCGATTCTACTTCATTGATCTGTATGTCTATCCTTATGCCAACACCACACTAATTTGATTATTGTAGTAAGTTTGGAAACCAGAGAGTGTGAGTCCTCCAACTTCATTTTTCTTTTTCAAGATTGAGGTAATATTTTGGGTTCCTTGCATTTCTATATAAACTTTAGGATCAGCTTGTCAATTACTGGGTAAAAAACTTAGCTAGGATTTTGCTTATGATCATATTGAATCTGTAGGTCAATTTGGTATTATCATCTAAACAAAATTAAGCCTTCCAATTAATGAACATAGAATAATGTTTATTTATTTTGAGTTTTTACAGTTTATTTCAACAGTGTCTTGTAGTTTTCAGTGTCAAAACTTGTACTTCTTCTGTTAAATTTATTTCTAAGTATTTTCTTCTTTCTGAAACTATTGTAATTGCTATTGTAATTATCTTGTTAATTTCATTTTCAGATTGTTCATTTCTAGTGTCTAGATATACAATTGATTTTTGTACATTGATCTTGTATCCAGTAACCTTGCTGAAGAAATGTGATTTTTAAAAATATTAAATTTGTACCCAGCAAATTTGTTAAACTCTTGATTCTATTACTTTTCCCATGGATTCTACAAGATTTTCTATATAGGCTCAATAATATTATTTACAAATAATGACAAATTTGTTTCACCCGTTCCATCAAAACATTTCATTTTTTTATTGTGGCAAAATATTCATAAAATTTACCATTTTACAGTTTTAATTTAGTGCTGTGTCATTAATTAAATACATTCATGCTATTATACACTGGCACTGTCTCCCACCTCCAGAAGTCTTTTAAAATATCTTGTAAAACTGAAATTCCATGACCATTAAATAATAATTCCTTCCTCATTCTCTTTTCCCCTAGCTTCTGGCAACTACCATTCTACTTTCTGTCTCTATAATTTTGATAGAAGTTATAATTAAGTTTTGAAACCAGAAACCAGAAAGTAGATACCTTGTAAAAATGGATGCAGGGTTTGGCTTTTTGTGACTGGCTTATTTTACTTCTCATGGTGTCCTCAAGGTTTATTCATGTAGTAGAAGGTGATAGAATTTTCTTTCTTTTTATGGTAATAATAATATTCCTCTGTGTGTGTGCACCAACTTTTGCTTCTGTATAAATAATGAATCACCTCCACATTTCAGCTGTCATGAATAGATCTGCTGTGTACATAGGTGTACAAATATCTCATTAAGGTTCTACTTTCAATTCTTTTGTGCATATATCCAAAAGTGGGATTGTTGAATCATGATAATTACATTTCAGATGTTTTATGGGACCATCACACTGTTCTTCACAGCAGCTGTAATATTTTGTATTCCTACCAAGAGTGTATAAGCATTCCAAGTTCTCCACATCTATGCCAACACTTGTTGATCTCTCTCTCTCTCTCTTTTTTTTTTTTTTAATGATATCCATTCTAAGGAATGTGGGGCCCATCAGTACATATTTGGCCCCTGTTGATTTGGGGTTTTCCCAGATACCCCTTCCTTCTTAGAACCTGAGGCCTGTGGCTCTTTTCAGCAGAAATACCTTGTTACTATGTAGGAGTTCTAATGATGTGGGTGAAAGGGAAGCATTATTTATTCTTATGTTTAAGTCTCTTTCTTTCAGGGGGCCTGTGCTCCCTTAGACCTTCACAAGTTCTTCTCAGTTCCCTTTCCTCTCATTGGATGATCCAGAAAAGCTAGAAGGGGCTAAAGTTGGAAATTTTCCTTCCTCCCTGTCAGTTGAGTTCTGGAAAAACCCATGTTATTTAGGCTCTTATAACTCTCTGGAAGAGTTTACGTGGGATTAGAATTATTTCTTGATTAATTGTGAATACTTTTGAAGCAATTTGTGTCTAAAGTTCTTTGTGGCAATATCTTTGCTTACTGATTCATTTTTTGGAGGGCATAGGAATACTCTAGTGTTGTATTTCTCCTTCAGTTATATTTTTTTCCTAGGAACTACTCTGTAACATATAAAAATTTCCAATTTACATAAAATTTTTATAATTTTTTAAGTATCTATAACATTGGTATTATTTCATCATTTGTATTAATTTTATTGGATTCTTGTGCCTTCTATTTTTTCTGATGGATCCTGGAAAAGTTCATCAGTTTCCAAAATCTTTTCAAATAATAAGCTTATTGATCCTCTCTATTGAATCCTTTTTATGTTTTCATAAATTCTTTTGTTGCTTTGGATTTTTTGGTACCTTTTCTACATTCAAAATGTCTATTTATTTTTAGATTTTTTCTTTTCTAATATGTATACATATTGTAATCACTCTCTTCTTTTTTTTAACTTTTTAAAATTTTTTTAGTTTTTGGCAGAACCTAACATTTAATATTTCAAGAGACAAGTAGATTCCAATACTTCTCCAAAGATAAAGAACATTTTTTTAAGAGAGAATTTTTTAATATTTATTTTTTAGTTTTTGGCGGACACATCTTTGTTTATATGTGGTGCTGAGGATCGAACCTGGGCCACATGCATGCCAGGCGAGAGCGCTACCGCTTGAGCCACATCCCCAGCCCATAATCACTGTCTTCTAAATGTTGAATTAGTTAAATTCCTTGAGTTAAATCCCTTTTTCTACTTTATCATTTTCATTGCTATTCAATATAGTTTCTAATTTCCACTGTGATTATTTAACCTATTAGTTCATGAGTGCATTCAATAATATCTAAATACATAAAAAATTCCAGTTATATTTTGTTACTGATGTTTGGAATAGTTGCGTAGCAGACACAGAATATTCTCTGTATGTTTCTATCCACTTGAAATTTGTTAGTTTTTTTTTTTTATGGCTTCCTGGTACATTTTTGTAAATGTCCTATACACGCGTGAAAAGAAATTGTACCTGCAATTGTTAGTTTCAGCAAAACATGACCATTAGGTCAAGTCTGTCAATAGCCTTGCTCAAATCCACCCTGGAATAATGCAGATTTTAATGCATTTGTTCTATTAGTTACAAACAGAGGTACAGATTGGCCAAGCCACTTTTAGTTAATATTTTCACAACATGTTTCCTTCCTTTTCACTTTCATTGTTCCTGCTTCCTTATAACATATTGCTTATAAATAGCCACGGTTGTGGATTTTTGTTTCCATTTTACAGTCTAACAATTAATTGCCAATATATTCCAATTTAATTCACATCTACATGTTTACTCTTTGTCTTATACATTCCATATTTCTTTTTCCTTTCTCGTTTTTGGCTAGACATATGTTTCAATAATTTCATTTCCCCTTGACTGACTTCTAAGTTATGCACTATTTGTATTGTTAGTAGTTACTCAGGAAATTACAACATTCATTTTGATTACCAAAGATTAATGTTAATCAATACCTTCACCCACTTCCTGGACAATGAAATTACCTTAGAACACTTTAATTCCATTTATTTCTTTTCCATTGTTTTCAAATACAGTCTGTTTCACTACAGTACATTTCTCTCATGAGAATTAGTTCATGATTGATAAACTATGATGTCAGTAGAATTAACAGATGCTGCTAGTTTGGGCATGATTTTTCCCAAGCACATGAGTATTTTAAAGCCATGAAAGGCAGGTTTCCTATAATTAAAGACAAAGTCTTAGTGATATGTGAAGACCTTTAGAAAAAAAAAAAACAAAACTAAACAAAATATCCTGTAGCAGTGCCTAACTTTAGCACAAGAAGAGGTTGATTTTTAGTGGCTTCAAAAACTTCTAACATGTTTGGTAACTTTAAGCTCTTTGGGAGATGAGCCTACAGCTAAAGAAGCTTCAAAGATACTTCCTTCGACATTAAAATAATGTTTGATTGACAGTGAGGTCTACTCCTGAATTGTATTTTAAAATTTTATTCTTATTTTTTGTTACTGTATGGGGAACTGACTTTTTTTTTTTTTTTTTTTTTTTTTTTTTTTTTTTTTGGTGTATTGTCCCATGGACTGTAGCACAAACCTACATTTTTGTGATCACGTACACAGTCAGGATAGAGGACAGTTCTTCTCTTTGACGGCTTCCAAGATGTTGCTCTACCTCCCCAGGCCTCTTTGGTTTTTGATACACAATCCAGTCATTTTGCTCTTTGTTCCTATGTTAGAAATGATGCATCAGCTTTTTTTTTTCTTTCTGATTGTTTTCAAGATTTTTTTCCTTTATCTTTAGATTTCAACAAGTTGGATTATGATGTGTTTGATGAAGTGATTTATTTGGCTTGTTCTCATTCAGTTTTAATGAGCTTCAATAACTAAGTTTATGTCTTTCACCAAGTTTCAAAAGACTTCAGCCTTTTCTCTTCATGTATTTTTTCCTGCACTATAATTTTCCCTGTTCACCTGCAACTTTGATGACACAAATGCCTGACCTTTGGGGATTACCCTGCAGCCTTGCAGACTCTGTTCTTTTTTAAAATTTGTTTTCAAGCTTTGAAATTTTTCTTCTAGTTCATAGCCATTTCTCTGTCATCTCCATTCAGTTTCCTAGCCCATCTAAAGAGATTTTATTGTAGTTATTGTATTGTTATTTGTTCTAAAATTTCCGTCTTCATTATTTTTGTTGAGATTTTCTGTCTTTCTGATAATTTTAAGAGTGTTCAGAGGCTGGGGATATAGCTCAGTGGGTAAAGTGCTTGCCTAGCATGCACAAGGCCCTGGATTCAAACCTCAGCGCCAACCCCCCAAAAAAGTTATAAGTGTTCATGCTAGGTGTGGTGTTGCACCCTATAAGCCCAGGAACTCAGGAGGCTGAGGTGGGAGGATCATAAGTTTGAGGCTAGTCTTAGCAACTTAGTGAAGCCCTAAGCCACTTAGCCAGATCTTGTCTCAAAAAAAAAAAAAAAAAAAAATTAAAAAGGGCTGGGCATGTAGCTCAGTGGTTAAGCCCTCTAAGCTCCAACCCTATTGAAAAAATGTTCATCTTTACTTTTATGACAGCTGTTTTAAAATCTTTGTCAAATGATATCACTATTTATGTCATATTTATGCTTGCATCTATTGTCTAAATTTACCCATTGAGTTAAGATTTTCCTAGGTTTTGTGTGTGCCAGGTAATTTTGGATTGTGTTCTGGCCATCTTGAATATGACATTATGGGATTCTAAGTCTTGCTTAAATTCTCTGGAAAATGTTTCATACTTTGTTTTTAGAGGCAATTCACTCACTAATCCAGGTTCAGATTGCAAGTTCTGATCAGCCTTCTGTGGTCTGTGACTTTTAAGAGTTCTATTTTCAGAACTTTTGCAATGCTGATCAAATCTGTCCTGCATGTATGCCACCCAGTGGCCAGTCTGGAGGAAATGGTCTCCCACTTCAGACTCTGGTGTGCTTTTAGGATCAAATTTGTGCATGAACAGTTAGAAGTAAGCCCAGGATTTCATAAACAACTTTATAGGGTTCCTTTCCCAGGCTCCTTCCTAGATGCAAACTTTCTCATTCTTTGTTTCCCTGGGATTCCCCATTTTGGATCTCTGGCAAGGACAATACAGCTAGAGCTTTAGTTAATCCTCCTTCCCACAACTGAGCCCCAGTCTTGGGCCAAGTGGCAGAAGAACAGAAAGAAAAGGGCAACAACAATAAGAGGGGATTTTTCTCACCCTCCTGGGACACTTTTGATACCACAATATTCTGATTAAAGAGTAAGATGCCCCTCCTTCAAAGTTTTAGGCCATTTGAATATCTTTCCTGAGCATCGTTTGTTCATAGCATTTGCCTATTTTCCCATTGGGTGACTGGTTGAATCTTTTTCTCTTCTTTCACTTTAGTTCACAATGTATTCTGGATATTACTTATTGTCTGAAATGTACGAGACAAATATTTTCTCCTAGTCTATAACTAATTTTTTATTATTATTTTCATTTCGGTAAGGTCAAATTTATCTGTTTTTTTTTTCCTTTTGTAGTATTTTTGCATTGAGAACTTTCTTATCTGCTAATTATAAGCACATTTGCCAAAATTTCTTCCTAGTACTTTTTAAAAAAATATTTTGTCTTACTTGTAGTTGGACACAATACTTTTTTAAAATTTTTAATTGATTTTATTTTTTAAATACATGACAGCGGAATCCATTACAATTCTTATTACACATATAAGCTCAATTTTTATATCTCTGTTTGTATATAAAGTATGTTGACATCAATTCATGTCTTCATACATGTACTTTGGATAATGATGTCTATCACATTCTACCATCATTGCTAATCCCCTGCCCCCTCACATCCCCTCCCACCCCTCTGCCCTATCTAGAGTTCATCTGTTCCTCCCATGCTCCCTTTCCCTACTCCAGTATGAGTCAGCCTCCTTATATCAGAGAAAACATTCACCATTTGTCTTTTTGAGATTGTCTAACTTCACTTAGCATTATCTTCTCCAGCTCCATCCATTTACCTGCAAATGCCTTGATTTTATTCTCTTTTATTGCTGAGTAATATTCCATTGTGTATATATGCCACATTTTTTAATCCATTCATCTACTGAGGGCCATCTAAGTTGGTTCCACAGTTTAGCTATTGTGAATTGTGCTGCTATAAACATTGATGTGTCTGTGTCCCTGTAATATGCTGCTTTTAAGTCCTTTGGATATAGTCCAAGGAGAGGGTTAGTTGGTCAAATGGTGGTTCCATTTCCAGTTTTCCAAGGAATCTCCATACTACTTTCCATATTGGCTGCACCAATTTTCAGTCCCACCAGCAATGTATGAGTGTGCCTTTTCCCCCACATCCTTGCCAACACTTACTGTTGTTTGTCTTCATAATAGCTGCCATTCTGAGTGGAGTGAGATGAAATCTTAGAGTAGTTTTGATTTTCATTTCTCTAATTGCTAGAGATGATGAACATTTTTTCATATTGTTGATTGATTGTATATCCTCTTCTGAGAATTAAAACCAAGAATCAATAAATGGGATGGGCTCAAACTAAAAAAATTCTTCTCAGCAAAAGAAACAATCTGTGAGGTGAATAGAGAGCCTATATCTTGGGAACAAATTTTTACCCCTCAAACATCAGATAGAGCAGTAATCTCTAGGGTATATAAAGAAATCAAAAAGCTAAGCACTGAAAAAAACAAATAACCCAATCAATAAATGGGCCTTTATTTTATTTTTAATGTGGGGCTGAGGATCGAACCCAGGGCCTCACATGTGCTAGGCAAGCACTCTAGCACTGATCCACAACCCCAGCCACTCTTCCTAGTACTTTTATAGATTTTTTGTTTTATTTTTCACTTTAAAATCTACCCAGAATTTATTTTTATGAAGTTATAATGTAGATTTATTCTGTTTCCACCTTCTACAATAGATAACTGATTGTTGCCAAATTATTGGTTAATATTCCATCCTTTAAAAGTGTATTTGCAATGCTGCCTTTAACATACCTAATTCCCTTAATGTCTTAGTTTCTTTCTATATTTGGTTTAAACATCACCTTATACTTGAATTAATATCATATAGCTATAATGATCTCTTCATAGCATTTAAAAAATATTATAAGATTTCTTTCTTTTGGTGGTGCTGGGGATTGAACCCTGGGCCTGTGCTATCTAATATCTAAGCACATGGTCTACCACTGAGATACACTCCAGCCTATGATGTTTTCTTTTATTTTCAAATAATCTTGCTTATTCTTGGGTTTTTAAACCTTTCGGATGAATTTTGGAATCTCTTATGAAAACTTTTAAGCATTCACATTGTAATTGTAGTTAATGCAGTTAGCCTTCCATATCCATGTGTTCTACATTCATGGATTCAACCTTCCTTGGTAGACAGCCTTTTCCTCCCTTAAACAATAGAGTATAAATAACAACTATTTACATAGCATTTACATTATATCGGCCATTACAAATTATCTAGAAATAATTTAAAGTATACTGGAGAATATGTGTGGGTTATATGCAAATACTATGCCATTTTACATAAGGGACTTTGTGTACCTAGGGTTTTGAGGATCAGGGGTAGGGGAGTATTCTGGAACCAAGCTCCAGATAACTGAGGCATGATTGACATGTTAACAGCTAGTATCATCCTATTCAGTATCAGGGCATATTTTACCATTGTAATTAATTGCTTTTTATATCTTCCAAAATTTTATGGGTTTGCTTTTTTTCTTTGAGATAGGGTCTTGCAAAGTTATATGGGCCAAACTCAAACTCAAGAACCTCCCGTTTTAAACCTCACAAGTAGCTAGGGTGACAGATGTGCACCATCAAGCCCAGCTGTTGTTTACTCTATATGGAACTTTCACAAGTACAAATTTTATTATTATTATTATTGAATAATATATGATAAACCTAAAAATAGAAGATTTTTAGATTTTTTTGACAAACTGAATGGGGTTTTTCTATTATAACTTTAAAATTGTATTTGTGAGCATAGAAGAAACTTACTGACTTTCTTTCTGTTTGGTACCAGGCTGACTCTCCAGACTATTACTTTTTCTGACAATTTATCAGTTGGTTTTAGGGAAGTTTCTATGTATAGGGTTATATTGCCAACAAATAACACGCAATTTTGTGTTTTGTCTAAATTTATATATATATTTTTCTTTTGGCAAAATCTTTCAGGACAATCTTCAATATGAACAGTGATAATTTTTTAACCCTTACCTTGCTGTTTATGTTACAGGGAACACTTCCAGAGTCATACCATTTACTATGAAGTCTTAGCTTTTTAAGTGCTTTTTATTCTCCCCATTTAAGCATTTTTAATACGATGAAGTTTCTATGTGAAACAGATTTCAAATTTTTAAAATGAGCTCACAGCAAGCATGTATTGCGAAGATCATCTTTTTCTTTCTTAATCTGATAATATAATGAATTTATTTTAAAATTATTTAGTATTAAACCATCTGTATATTTCTATAGTGACTAGTTTGGTCATAAAGTATTATTCTTGTAATATAATCCAGGTTCTAATTTTCTAATCATTAAAAAATTAAAGTTGGGCTGGGGATGTGGCTCAAGAGGTAGTGTGCTGGCCTGGAATGCACGGGGTACTGGGTTCAATCCTCAGCACCACATACAAATAAAATAAAGATGTTGTGTCCACCTAAAACTAAAGAATAAATATTAAAAATTTTTCTCTCTCTCTCTCTCTCTCTCTCTTTAAAAAAATAACTGGATATTGTAGGAAATCTTTTACAAAAATTAAAGCTAAGTTTGTCAACATACTTAGTTCACCCTCTGATTCTGTCATGCTACTCTTCTGTTTTGGTTTTAGGGTGAGTAGATGTTTGCAGTTTTATATTACCTTGGCATTCATCCTGAGCATGTGTTTAACTTTGTCATACCCAAGGCAGGGATCAGTCACACTTGACACAGTTTGCAGCCCCACGCCACACCCGAATGGCTCAAGCTAGTGGCCAGAGATAAAGACTTGAGGTATCTCTCTCACTGCTTCCTTTAAAGGACTATTTATTTTTCCAGGAACTTAAAGTGACCCCCACCCTATTTGCCTGTAGTATATACTGTTAGTTGCCTGCAAATCTTTCTGCCTGACACTTCATTTCAGCCTCATGTGCCCAGAGAAAGAGGACTGCTGTCCTGACTCATTACATCCTCCTTGCCCAGGATTTATAAGTAACAAATCTTTGAACTTATTTTCTATGTATTAAATTTGCTCCTTCTTTTGGAAGAATTAGTCTTCCAGAGGCTGGATTTTCCCTGGAATGCTGGGAGACACCACATCAGGCTTCTAGGAGTGATAGGAAAGCATAAACTGCACACATCAGACAAGAGGCACCCAGGGGTTCTGGCAGTAGGTACAGCTTTTCTATGTGAAGCACCCCATGGTCATGGGTCAGACAACCAGACATTAGACTGTCAGGTAAAGAAGTAGCCCATGAAAGCACCTGTGAAAACCCATGCCCCATTTCTCGTCCCTTCCTCTTAGGATGGGGTTGCTAGCTGCTCTGGTATTGGGGCCCCAGCTGAGGGTTCCAAAAACACAAGCTTAGGTTGAGAAATTTTCTATAAATTACCAGGTTTATGGTTATTGCCACCTGTTTTTTTTTTTGAGAGTTTTGTATATTTTCTTTGCATAGGGTATGATCCCAGTGGTTTTTTTTTTAATTTTTTAGTTTTAGGTGGACACAATACCTTTAGTTTACATTTATGTATGCTGAGGATCGAGTGCCTCATGCATGCCAGGTGAGCACTCTACCACTGAGCCACATTCCAGCCCCAATCCCAGTGTTTATTGCAAAGGGACATCATTGAAGGCCAAGAAGTTTGTATTACTTATATTTTTAAAATTAAATTATAATTTATATGCAATAAAACAAACAGATCTTAAGGGCTTATTTTCATGACCTTTAATAATTATATAAATTTTTGTAATCAGCACCCAAAATATTTTCCAAGAAACTTACCTATATATTCAGATTTTCATTGATTTTGATATGTGATCAAACTTAGAATATTTTCATGATTAAAAATGTTCATTTTCACAAATGATACCCAGTTTTTTTGTTCTTTATTTTGTTTAAGGTCTTCTCTTACTTTTTCTCCTTGATTAAACTTGCCAAAAATTTGTCTGTTTTACTGGTTTCTTTAAATAACCAGTTTTTAGTTTTATTGATCATTTCTACTTTCAAACTTTCTTTTTAATTAGTTTTTGTTTGCATTGACCTTAACATATCTCTTTTATTATCTTTGAGTTTATATTGTTATTCATTTTTAGCTCATTGAATTTAGAGCTTCTTATTTATTAATTTTTAATCTTTTTAATAAATGCACTTAAGGCTACAATTTTTCTGTACGTGTACATTTGGTTGCAAATCACGTTTTGAAATGTAGTAATCTCATTTTTATCCTTTTGGTAAATACTTTTTTATTGTGGTAAAAAAAATAACATAAAATTGACTATATTAGCCATTTTCAAAGGTACATTTCAGTCATGTTAAGTACATCCACAACATTGTGAAACATGTCTCCAGAACTTTCCACGGTGTAAATTGGAAACTATATTCACTAAACAGCTCAACTTTCTCCTACCTCATGACTCCAGATAACCACCTTCTATTTTCTTTTTCTTTGAATTTGACCACATTAGATACTTTATATAATACTTGTCTTTTTCTGGCTGACTTATTTCACTCTGTGTAATGTCCTCAAGGTTCATCCATGTTTTAGCATATGACATAATTTTCTTCATTTATAAGACTGAATAACATTGATATATGCATCATGTTGTTTTTTTTATTGGTTCTTTTTAGTTATAAATGACAATAGAATATACTACGACATAATTATAAAAGCATGGACTATACTTTGTTTTATCTATTCCTTTGTTAATGGACTTCACTTTGGTTTATCTATTCCTTTGTTAATGGACTTTTGGGTCACTTCTCCATCTTGACTATTGTGAATAGTAGGTTATGAGGATGGATGTGTAAATAAAATCTTTTTCAGCCTGGTGCAGTGGCACATGCCTGTAATCCCAGCAGTTCAGGAAGTGGAGGCAGGAGGATCACAAGTTCAAAGCCAGCCTCATCAATTTAACAAGGCGCTAAGTAACTCAGTTAGACTCTGTCTCTAAGTAAAATACAAAAGAAAGGGCTGGGGATGTGGCTCAGTGGTTAAATGAGGGGAGTAAAAAAAAAAAAAAAAGTTGTTCTTTCCTGTGGTTTTGATAGTTGCCAATCTCTTGGGTATAAAGTGATATCTCATGGTGTTTTCCTTTTGTCATTTTAAAGTGTTTAATTATCAAATAAAGATTGAATATATTCAAGGTGTCTAGTGTGATTTGGTAAAAATATACATTGTATGATTATCATGATCCAATTAATGAACACATCCATCACTGTGCATGCTGTACATTAGATCCCCACAACTTGGTCACCTTATATAACTGACAGGCTGTACCCTTTAGTCTACTTCTCCTCACTTCCTATACCCTGGCAACCACTGTTCTGTTTCTTGTTTCTGTGAGTTAAAAGGATTTTTTAAATTTTAGAATCTGCATATAAATAAGAGAATTCAGTCCTTGTCTTTTGATGTCTGATTTCTTTTACTTAGTATACCATCCTCCAGGTTCATTGGTGTCATAAATGATAGGATCCCCCCTTTATAGCTGAATACCATTCCATTGTATGTATGTTCCATATTTTCCCCCACAATTTTTATTGGTGCACCATAGTTGTACATAACGATGGGATTTGTTATTACATATTTGTACATGCACATGATATAGCAATATATTTTGGCCAATATCACTCCCCAGCACTTCCTCCCTCCCTCCCTGCCACTATTCCCTTTCCTCTACTGATCTCCCATTGATTTTCATGAAATTCTTACAACCCCACATCTTTATTTTCCTTTTTCCTCTCTAGCTTCCACATACGAGAGAAAATATACCACCCTCAAACTTCTGAGTTTGACTTATTTCATTTAACATAATGGTCTCTAGTTCCACCCATTTTCCTGCAAATGACAGAATTTCATTTTTCTTTATGGTTGAACAAAACTCCATTGTGTATATATAACACATTTTCTTTATCCATTCATCTGTTGATGAACACCTAGGCTGGTTCCATAGTTCGGCTGTTGTGAATTGAGCTGCTGTAAATATGAGTATTTTTATGATTATGCTTGAATCATTATAGTATGATGACTAATTCTTTAGGATAAATACTGAGGGGTAGAATAGTTGGATCATATGGTGGTTCCATTCCTAGTCTTTTGAGGTTTCTTCATACTGATTTCTACAGTGGTTGTACTAATTTTCAATCCCACCAACAGTGTTAAAAGTGTTCCTTTTCCTCCACATCCTCTCCAGCATTTATTATTATTTGTATTCTTGATAACTGTCATTCTGACTGGTGTGAGATGAAATCTTAATGTAGTTTTGACTTGCATTAGCAATTTGCTAATAATGTTGAACATCTTTTCATATACTTGTTGATCATTTGTGTATCTTCTTTTGAAGTGTCTGTTTAATCATTTGCCCATTTATTAATTGAGGTATTTGGGGGTTTTTGTTCAAAGTTTTTTGAAGTTCTTTATATAATCTGGATATTAACCCTTTGTCAGAAGAGTAGCTAGCAAAGGTTTTCCCTCATTCTGTAGGTTCTTTCTTCGCAGTCTTGTTTCATTTGTTGTGCAGAAGCTCTTTAACTTGATGTCATCCATTTTTTAACTCTTAGAATCATTTCCTGTACTTTAGGGGTCCTATTGAGGAAGTTATTGCCTGTGCCCCAAAGCTACAGTGTTGACCCTACATTTTCTTCTAGGAGTTTCAGTTCTGGTCTAATTTCTAGGTCTTGGATCCATTTTGAGTTGACTTTTGTGCAGTGTAAGAGATAAAGGTCTAGTTTCATTCTTCTGCATATGGATAATCAGTTGTCCCAGCATCATTTGTTAAAAAAAGTCTCTCTTTTTTACAATGTATGCTTTTGGCACCTTTGTTAAAGATCAGGTAACTATATCTGTGTGGATTCGTCTCTGTGTTTTCTCTTCTGTTCCACTGGTCTACACACCTGTTTTTATGCTAGTACTATGCAGTTTTTGTTACTATAGCTCTGTAGTATAATTTGAAGTCAGGTATTGTTAAGCCTCTAGCATTGTTTTTTTTTTTTCCTTAAGATTTCTTTAGTATTCTGGGCCTTTCATTCTTCCAAAGGAATTTTAGGACTATTTGTTTCTAGTTCTGTGAATGTCACTGGTATTTTGATGGGGATTGATTGTATTGAATCTGTATATTGGGTAGTATGGCCATTTTAACAATATTAATTCTACCTGTCCCTGAACATGGGAGGTCTTTCCATTTTCTTATGTCTTCCTTAATTTCTTTCTTCTGTGGTCTATAGTTGCTTAAGTTTTTATTGTAGAGGTCTTTTACCTCCTTGGTTAGATTTACTTCTAGGTTTTTGTTTTGTTTTGTTTGAGGCTATTGTGAATGAAATTATTTTCCTGGTTTATTTCTCAGCAGATTCATTGTTGGTATATAGGAAAGCTATTGATTTTTTGTATGTTGATTTTGTAACCTGCTACTTTGCCAGATTTTGTTTATTAACTCTAGCAGTCTTTTTTTTTAATCTTCTATAGGATCATGTTATTTGTAAATAGTGATAATTTGATTTCTTCCTTTCCTATTTTTATCCCTTGTATTTACTTCTTCTGCCTAATTGCTCTGGCTAGAATTTCTAGCAGTATATTAAATAGGAGTGGTGAGAGTGGACATCCTTGTCTTGTTTCAGATTTTAAAAGAAATGCTTTTATGGGCTGGGACTGTGGCTCAGTAGTAGAGTGCTTGCCTAGCATGTGTGAGGCCCTGGGTTTGATTCTCAATACCACTTATTTAAAAAAAAAAGTGTTGACACAAAAAATATTTTAAAAAAGAAATGCTTTCATTTTTTCATATATATGTCATCTTCTTTCATATATATATCTTTTATGATGTTGAGGTAGATATACCATAATTTTTATCTATGCATCCATTGATGGAAACTTAGGTTATTTTTTTATCTTTGCTATTGAGATTAATGATGCAGTGAACATGCACATGTAGATATCTCTTCAAGAGACCTTGATTTAATTTCCTTTGGGTATACACCCACAAGTAAGATTGATGGGCTGTAGAGTAGTTCTATTTTTAGTTTCTTTGAAGAAGGCTTTCCATAACGTCAGTACTGTCATACATTCCCATCAACCACATACAAGGGTTTTAATAACTCTGAACCATTGCCAACACTTGTTATCTCTTGTATTTTTTGATAATAGCCATCCTAACAGGTATGAGATGATATCTTGTCATGGTTTTGATTTGCATTTCTCTGATGATTACTCATGTTGAGCACCTTTTAATACCTGTTGGCCATTTACATGTCATCTTCTTTCATACACACACACACACACACACACACACACACACATATATATATAGGTTGTAGATAAACACAATACCTTATTTATTTTATGTGGTGCTGAGGATCAAACCCAGTACCTCATATGTGCAAGGCAAGTGCTCCACCACTGAGCTACAGCCTCAACCCTACATGTCTTCTTTGGGAAAAAAAAATATCTCTTTAGGTCCTTTGAAGACTTTTTAATACAACTTCTTGTTTTCTTGCTACTGAATTATATATATTTCCTTACATATTTTGTATATTAACCCATTATCAGATAATGATTTGTACATATTTTATCTAGTTCACTAGGATGGCTTTTCACTGTGTTGGTGTCTTTTGATGCACAAAAGTTTTAAAGTTTGATGTAGTAGCACTTGTCGATTTTTGTTTTGTTGTCTGTGCTTTTGTTGTCATATCCAAGAAATTGTTTTCAAGTCAAATGTCATGAAACTTTCTGTCTATGTTTTCTTCTAGGAGTTTTATAGTTTAAGGCCTTATGATTGGTGTTTTAATCCAGTTGAATTAATTTTTATATGGTGTGAGATAAGGATCCAATTTTATCCCTTTGCATGTGAATATCAAGTTTTCCTAACAGTATTTGCTGAAGAGACCATTCTTTTTCCTTTGAGGGGCTTGGCACACTTGTCAAAGACCATTTGAACAGATATGCAAAGGTTTATTTCTCAGATCTCTGTTCTGCTCATTTATTTGTTTATGGCAATACCACACTTTTAAAAAAATTACTATAATTTTGTGATATAGTTTGAATTCAGGAAGTGTACAGTCTCCATTTTTATTTATTTTTATTTTTTAATTTTTTTCTTTTCAAAATTGTTTTAGTTATGCAGAGTTCATTAAGATTCTGTATGAATTTTAGAAGAAAATATTTTTAGGATTTACAGAGGGTTCATATTGAATCTGTAGATCCCTTTAGGTAGGGTGGTCATTTTAAGATTAAGTTTTCTAACCTAATGACATTGATTGGTGTCTTATTTAATTTCTTCTTCTTTTTATTTTTTGTAGTGCTGGGGATTGAACCCAGGGCCTTGTGCATATGAGGCAAGCACTCTACCAGTTGAGCTATATCTCTAGCCCTTCTTTAATTTCTCTCAGCAATGATTTATAGTTTTCAGTGTGCAAGTCTTTTGTTTCCTTGTTTAAGGTTCTTCCTAAGTATTTTAGTCTTCTGGATGCCATTGTAAATGAAATTATTTTCCTCAATGTCCTTTTTGGACTGCTCATTATTAGTGAATAGAAACACAACTGATTTTTGCTTGTTGATTTTTCCTTAGCAAATTTGCTGAATAAGTTTATAAACTCTAACAGTTTCTTTTTTTCTTTTTTCTTTTTTTTGGAGGGGGAGGCAGAGTCTTCATGGTTTTCTACATATAAGATTGTGTCATCTGCTAATAGGAACAATTTAACTTCTTTTTTTCTAACTTGGATGCCTTTTATTTCTTTGGGTTTTGCCTAATTACTCTGGCTAATACTTTCAATACTGTACCATATTCAACAGAAGTGAGGAGAGTGGGCAACCTTTTCTTGTTTTGATCTTAGAGGAAGTGTTTTCAGTTTTTTCCTACAAGGTATGATGTTTACTGTGGGTTTTTCATAAAGTGTCTTTATTACATGGAGATAGTTTTCTTCTATACCATTTGTTGGTGTGTTTTATCATGAGAGAGTGTTAAATCTTTTCAAATGCTTTTCCTGCATCTGTTGTAGGTTAGATTTTTATATTTAATCCTGCTAATTTGATGTATCACATTTACTGACTATTGCACTGTAGGCCTGGGAGTCGGGGACAGAAAAGAATGGTGGATAGAAGTTTGGCTGAACAAAGCTGTTTCAAGAGTTTTCCTAACATGTCAGTAAAGAATGATTACAAATGCTACCTCCCATCTTGACTGTTCTTGATATATGATGACCCTGTGATAGTATGGGCTGAATCATACTCTTAGTGTTTGGATTTGATTGATCTGTATAATTAGGATCAAAGAAATACAGTTTGTACTTTCTTTTCTATTTCTGCTTCCTTTTATAGTGTGAAACCTTATGTGCCACAGAACCAAGGATCTCTACCTATGATCTTTGGAATAAAATTTGCATCATAGATGATCAGAAAATCAGGCTATAAAGGAGTGGGTGGGGACTAGGGAGAGAAGAGACTAAGACCTTGGACTTAAAACCAATACGGGGCTTATTGAGTTCTCCTCTGCCTAATGTAATCATAAAAAATGGTCTCTCTCTCTACACTATACACTCAAAGATATAATCTCTTTTGCTTACTGAAACAACCTGTGATTGACATGGAAAATATCAATGTGTCTTTTTTTGATTAGGGAATTGGGGTTGTGATTGCAAGCATGCCTTGTTGCTGCATGAACATGTGTTGGTTGTGTGCCAAGATTGGATGTTTGGGGTGAATTAAACATACTGGCTATGTGGAGGGGCAGGTATGGTGAGGTGGGCAGACTGTTGATGATTCACAGGGTGTTATAGGCTCAAGACTGAGGGAAGATAGTTCTGGAAATAGGGATTATTGTGGGGATGGGAGAATAAGCAGTTGACCCAGCTATGGGCACTTCCTGGGGAATAAGGGAAGAATAAGAAGGCCTTAAAGGGTAAGGCATTATTTCTGGATGGAAGGAGGGTGGGGAAGGAAGGCATTTTAGGAAGAGGGAACAGCAAATGTGGACTGGAGCAGAGCTGGATCCAGGTGCTTATGGGCAGCATAGAGGGGCAAGGAATAGAGGCTGAGCCCTGGGGCTGGTGGGCAACCACTGGTGCTAGAGCCCCAGGCATTGTCCTTGTGTCCCTGGCCAGTGTGTCTTCCACATGCTGTGCATTCTGATGATCTCTATCATCAGGCATGTACACAGAGATTCTCAGTGCACTCTTCACTCAATCGGCAGCTCCCAGCTTCCCTTTTCTTTGCTTCATCCCAGTCTTGATGCTTTGCTCCAGTTCTATGGTCAGTCCTACCTTTAGATATTTTGATTTGTTAACCAATAAAATCCCTTGGATTCTTTAAGACAGGGGAGAGTCAGGTTTGTTTGTTTTTTGTAGTACTTAGGATCAAACCCAGGGCCTTGCACATGCTAGGTAAGCACTATATCACTGAGTCATATGCTCATCCCCAGGGTTTTTGTTTTGTTTTGACATGTAACCAAAAGGGTCTTGAGACACTGGACAAATAGCTAGTACCTCCAATACAAGGCCTTTTGAGAAAATATGGTTGAAGGAGGTTTAGGCATTTAAAGTCCAAGTGAATCTATCATATCTGGGTATGCAGAGCAGGCCCAGGTAATTCCCCAAACCCTCCTATAGGTGTGGAGGCAGTGAAACAGAAAGAGACATAACTAGACTCACCCAATGGGGGAAAGAACTACTCAGGCTTGCAAAAGAGTATGGAGGAGACGGTATAGCCAAAGTTGATCTTTGAGGTCAATGAATAGTCTATATTCTGATGATTCAGATTGGAAAATCTTTCTTTCTTTGTGAGGAGCTAATAATTAGGGAAGGGAGGCAAAAGGTAGAATAATGAGAACAATTGGAATTTTACTTTAAGAGGATAGAGTTAGAACTAGAAGAACCTAAGGGGTAGGTATCAGAAGAAAGCTGAGTCTCATGATAATTAGGACCAAGCCCCCTAGAAAATAGCCATCCAAATGAGGGCCTTGTGGCCCCTTTGCCTGGACTGTTCCCCATCTGGTAGCATCTGGTTAAGCTCAAGGAAAAGGAGTACAGTCATGTTTTTGGAGGGAAACTCTTCTGGGCTCCTAGCTGCCTGCTTTACTATTCCTTGGGCTTATTCCTCAACATGTGTTCTGCTATCTGGCAGCATTGGCATGATCTGGGTGTTCCTTTTAAATCTGAATCTGCATTTTAAAAGATCATCAGGCAATTAATTTTACACTAAGATTTGAGATGTGCTGGAGGAACTTTGGGTTTTGCTGCGATTCCCTGGTTCTTGTTTTGTTTTGTTTTTTAGTTCAGACACTGCCCATAGAAACCTCTTCTCAGCAGGCTGTAATAGAGCCAGCCAGTCACTTCACTCTGTGTATGCAGAGGGCAGAGTGGCCATGTTATGGTTTGGAGGTATTTCCCAAAAGTTCACAGAAGAGACAATGTGAAACAATGCAAGAAGGTTCAGAGAAGAAAGGATTGGATTATGAGATCCTTAACACAGTCAGTTGAAATAATCACCTTAATTGAATGGTCACTGAATGCAGATGGGGTGTGGTTGGAGGAGGTGGGGCATTGGGGATATGGCTTTGGGGTATATATATTTTTCCTGGCTAGTGGAGTCTCTTTTTCCTTTTTGATCATGATGTGAGCTGCTTTCCCATGCCACACTTGTCCACCATGTTGTTCAGCCTTACCTGAGCCCCAAGGAATGGAATCATGCTGTCCATGGACTGAGACCTCTGAAACCACGAGCCCTCAAGCTTTTCTTACCTAAAATTGTTCTGGTCAGATCTTTTAGTCATAGCAGCAAAAAAGCTGGCCAAAACAGAAATTGGTACCTAGAAGTGGGATTGTTGCTGTGACTAACCTGACCATGTGGTTCAGAAGTTTTTTGAACTTTTTGAAGTTGGTTGGAGGAATTTTGAGATGCTTAGCAGTCCACACTGGAAATGCTTTGGATTGTTGTAAGTGGAGCTTAATGGCTGATTCTGGTGGGAGCTCAGAAGACCAGACTACCAATAGGCCTGTGGACAGTGAAGACAGGGCTCAGAGGATTTGGAGAAAGAGGACTTTATTGGAATATGGACTAGAGGCTATTTGTGTTACATTTGGAGAAGGAGGACTTTATTGGAATATGGACTAGAGACCATTCTGGCTAAGAAGTTGTCTGTATTTTGCCCATGTCCTGAGACTTTCTGTGAAGCTGATTTTAAAAGCAATGGACTTATTAATCTGGTTGAAGAAATGTCTAAGTAGCACAGCATTCAGGCAGTGGCATGGATATTGCTGGCAGCTTTTAGCCAAATCAGGAGCAGAAAGGCAGCACAAAGATTTGAAAATCTTGGACTTGAAAGGTGGGAATAAAACTAGGGCTAAGGAAGTTGCAGTTGTTAAAAGACATTACTGCCATTAAAGAAATGCTGAAGACTTTGCTCAGAGGCAATGAGAAATATGGCTTGAAGGCATCTCAGCAGCTAGCAAGACCACACCCATCTCAGACTCAAGGAAGTAAAAGTACTAATTCTCTTTAGAAGAGACCAGTGGGGCACCCTTCTTGCCCAGGGTACCGAGGAAGCTTTTACAACATGCTCAGCCACCCAGGCACTCGGAAGCTGCTGCGACCAGGGTCCCTGGAGTCTTGGCTACTGCTTGAGATGGCCAGAAACCTTGGTGTCAACCATGTGGTGCTGGATCTGCAGGAATACAGGATGCTGGAGTTATGAGGTTATGAAGGCTTCCACCAAATTTCAAAGGAAAGCCTCATAGGCCAGGCAAAGTGCAGTAGGGTCAGAATCCCTGTGGGCAACCTTTGAGAGGGCAAAGTGTGGAGATGTGAGGAGGAAGTGAACCCCCAAGATTAAGAAATGCCATTAACATGAAACATCATCCTAGGAAAGCTGTGGGAATTGAGTAGAGACAAGCCAACAGAAAGGCCACTTGGGCTATAATCAACAAGGCCACAGGGGCAGAGCTACATAAGTCCTTTGGAGAGAACATCATGATGCCATGTCCTCCAGATCCTGACACAGAACTACAGGACTTGTTTGTCTAGCTGGATTTCAGTCTTACTTAGATCCTGTCCCTTCTTTCTATACCCCTAATTTTGTGAATGAAAATGTTTAGTCTGTACCTTTATATATTGAATACTTGTAAATTGCTTTTAATTTTACAGAAGCTCACAATGCAAGATTGCCTGGAAGCTGAGGAGAGGACTTGGGACTTGAACTTTGAACAATCTTAGAACTGTTGAGACTATGGGGACTCTTGGGAATGGACTTAATGTGTTTTGTATTGTCAGATGAGTGTGATCTACTAGGGGGCAGGGGTGGAATGTTAGGATTTAGATGTGAGGCATCTCCCCAAAGCTCATGTGTGAGATAATGCAAGAAGGTTCAGAAAAGAAATGATTGGGTTATAAGAGCCTTAACCCAATCAGTGAATTATCACCTGATGGGATTGAGTGGTAGCTGCAGAATGGGTGTGGCTAGAGGAGATGGGGCATCAGAAGACAGTGGCTTTGTGATATATTTTGTGTGTGTGGTGAGTGGAGTCTCTTTCTCTCCCTACTGATCATCATGTGAACTGATTCCTTCTGCCATGCTCTTCACCATGATGTCCTGCCTCACCTCAAGCCCCCAGGATGTCTATGGACTCAGACCTCTGAAACCATGAGCCTCCAAATAAACTTTTCCTCCTCTAAAGTTGGGACAACTTGGGTCTGGTTGGGTCTTTTAGTTATAGCAGCAAAAATGCTGACTAAAGCAGGCCCTTTGAAGGGTGGGGAGTAACTGATACTTATACCAGAAGGAGATAGGCTGAGAGAGGGGCCTGGGGGTGGGACAAGGAGGTGATACCTGGCAAGGAAAGGGCATGGTCCTAGGAGCTAGTAGGGGCCTTGCAGCACCTACCCACCTGCCACATGGGGAATCACCCTGAGCCTAAGTCTAAAGCCAGTCTCTCCAGGCCCAGAGGGCTTTTTCCAAGACGGCTCCTTCACACAGCGGACTTATATCTTACCTTTGGTCCATCTTTAAGACTTCAGTCAGGGCTTGAGTGCTGTGTAAGGGATGGAAGACAAAGGTCAGTCCAACTCATGGAACTTGAAGAACATCACAGGAAGAAAGCTGTAGGGACCTCCTCTTTAATAAGGACACCTAAAGCACTAAGACTTATCTATATGATAAAGCTTTCTCCATTGCAGCCTGTTAAAACCAGCCTCGCTCCCCTGTAGCTACTCTCTTCCCAGGGGGTTGCTGAGGAATTCTGCTTGGTCAGCAGCTCAGACTCATACAAGCTGTTGCTCCAAGTGCTGGAGGGGGAAGGAGGTTCCAGTTTTCCCTGTGGCAGTGGCCCTCAGGTTGGAGCAATTTGTCCTCAGGTGGTTCTTGTCAGCCCTTGGAATCTCATAACCACCGCTGCTCACACGCAGTAAAAGGTTGCAGATGGACTTAATTGTGGCACCAAGGAACTTGTTTGGACACCTCTCTGAGGTCAGCACCAATGGATTTAATAAGATTACTCTGGTGGCAACTTGGCCATGTCCTTAATGTTAGAAAACCAGAGGGAAGAATCCTTCTCTGTAGGATTTCATTAAAAGATGGTTAGGCACACAATTTAGAGAAGAAAATATGTGGTCTTGCATGTGTAAATGTGGGGTGAAGAGGAAGGAAGGGCCAGGCTTGTGGAATTGCACCCACAGGACAAGTTGTCATCTGGGGAGCCTGGCGGTCTTCTGTGTCACCACACTGGTGCATTCCTTAAGCTCACAGGGTCCCTACCCATTTCTTTGCTTAGACAGATGTAGCGTAGCTCTGTGAGTGGACCAGATGATACAAGAGAGTTGACAGGCAGGTACAATTTATTGTTCTCTTTCTCATAGTTCCTGTCTCTTCACTCCACTCAGAAATACCTCCTATTGGCCTATTGGTAATGGCTACAGCCCCAGAAATAAAGGTTTAACTCCTGTCCCAGGAAGGGAATGAAGAGGAAGTCCCTGCTTGTCCACAAAGAAATCCTTTCGTCACTCAGGATAAAGGTAGAATCAAGAATAAGCGTTCTTGGACGCAGAACTCTGGAGGTTACATTTCTGTGTATGGACAGCTAATTACTAGCTGGCTGCTCACCTGGAAGACCCATGATGTGCTGATTGTATTGAATCCTCTGTGCCCATCCTGGTGCCTGGCATATAGGTGCTCAATAAACTTTATGATGATTTCACAACTAAGGGGCCTCCATGTGAGAGGCTAAGCCACAGCACAAAGGGAAGAGGTATTAATAGAAGTAGTTCTGCCTCTTGACACGTCTCATTGGGTAGGGAGCCCACGAGGCTCCTCTCAACTGTAGTTGAAGCCCTGCTGAGGAGGGGCCTCATGGGGCTGCCTTCCCCCTATACACTATCTCCTGGTACAGATGTATTTGGCTCTCTCCAGACTTTCACAGCTGAAGGCAAGCAAGTTCCATCAGGTGTAGAATAGAGTCTCTGTGTCTATCTTCATTCACTGGTTGATTTACCTATTGTTTTCACTTGACATTCATTTACTTTTTCCTAGATGCCAGAGATAGAGACACAGACAGGATCTGTCTCTGCCTAAAAGGGTCACAGAGTCTGGACAGCAAGGTGGACACAGAAGCTATTGTTCACAGGACTGAGCAGCAGGAGGATTGCTTCATCCAGTATAGCTTTAGCATCCAGCACCAGTTTAGCTCATCTCTGGTCAGAGCCTTTCCTATCCCACTGTACAATATGTATCAGCCAGTGGATCCTTTCTGGTACAACCTGTTAAGAGAAGGGTCACAAATCCTTTTCCCCAAAGCCCAGAGGCCTTGGCCTGGCAGCAGAATGGGTCTAGCACTAGAGGCCTAGGCTCTACCCCAGCTAAGCACTTCCTCACTATCAACATGGAAGTCCTACCTTCAATTTTCTCTCTGTGAAGTGAGAAAAAGGTGCTTGCACAGGAACAAGGAATTTGGGGCAGGACAGAATGGAATAAAGTCACAGGAGAGAGACAGGGATTAGGAGAGGAGAGACTTCCAGGCCCTCAGGAAACCAACCTTGTCACAGAACACTGGGACATGCCTCCTGCCTTGGCCATTTTCTATTGTTATACCACAACCTGAGTAGTATAAAGGAAAGAAGCTTATTTGAGCTCCCAGTTTTGAAGGCTGGGAAGTCCAAGAGCAAGGTGCCAGCATCTGCACAACTTCTGGTGAGGGCCTGAGGGTGATTCAACCAGTAGTGGAAAGTGAATTTGGGTGCCTGTGGGCAGGAGAACAAGGGGTGGCTTTGCTTTATAGCAATGTGCTTTGGCAGTAACTAGTCTAGTCCTGTGAGAGCAGCATGTTCTGTGAGATGGCTTTGATCCACTCATGAGGGCTCAGCGCTCATTATCCAAACACCTCCCACCAGGCTCCACTTCCCAATATGGCGGCATCAAAGGATTAGGGCTCCAACACCTGAACTCTGGGGGATAATCTTGAACCATGGAACCTGGCTACCATCTCATTCTGTCCCCTGAGGTGATCAGTGCTCAGTGGGAGGGTAAACCGCCACAGGGAGAAGGGTGTGATGATTAATTTATGTGTGAACTTGGCTAAGCTGATGGATGTCCAGAGAGCTCATTAGTTAAACATTATTTCTAGGTGTGTCTATGAGGTTGTTTCTGGAAGAGATTAACATTTAAACCAGGAGACTATGTAGAGAAGCAACTCTGATCAATATGTGTGGCCAGTCTGGATTCACTAGGTTCAGAATAGAACAATAAAGCTGAGGAAGGGTGAATTCATTCATCTTCTCCTGCTCCCAGACATTCTTTGGTTCTTAGGCCTCTGGATTTAGGCCAGGACTTCCCGCAGTGGCCTCCTGGTTCTTAGGCCTTCTAACCTGCACTGTAACTACATCACCAACTTTCCTTGTTCTCTCGTTGCAGACAGCAGATCATGGGACTTCTCAGCCTTTATAATTGCATGAGCCAATCCTTCATAATAAATCTCTTTATATCTGCATATATCCTATTGGTTTTGTCTCTCTGGAGAATCCTGGCTAACATACAAGGGAAAAGCAGGCAGGTGGGTAGGTATGAAGATAGCACAGGAAAGATTGGTACTGTGAGGTCAATGGTTTTTCTTGCAGGCACACAGGAGAACTGCATTTCCTCGTGCTCCCTGCTTCTGGGTGGAGCCATGTGATTAGCTCTGGTCAGTGAAATATCACCCAACTCTTGGATCTCCCATGAACTTTTCAACTGTCCTTCAGATGCCTGAAGGCAGAGGATCCAACTGAGGACTGTAATAAGATAGAGGAACCACACAATGGGAGAGGCCACCTGTGTTAGAGAGCTCTTCCTGGCTGTAACCAAAATACCTGTCATAAACAACTTAAAGGAGGAAGGCTTTATTTGGCTTACAGTTTCATAGGTTTCAGTCTATGGTTGATTGGCTCCATTGCTTTGGACCTGAAGTGAGGCAGAGCATCATGGTGGAAGTGTGCAGTACAAAAAAGCTGTCAGTTCATGGCAGCCAGGAAGCAGAAAGTGTGTGTGTGTGTGACATAGAGAAGGAGGATGGGGCCCAGGAGAAGATAAACCCTTCCAGGGCACACCCCCAGTGACCTACTTCCTCCAACTCATCCTCACCTCCCAGTAGTCCATGCAGCTATCAATGGATTAATCCACTGATAAGGTCAGAATCTTTATGGTCTAATCACTTCCCAAAAGCTGCACCTCTGAGCATTGCTGCACTGAGGACCAAGCCTTCAACACAGGAGACTTTGGGAGGCATTTCAAGAGCCAACCTTAACACGACCTAACCAGGAACAACCACTGTGTGCAAGAGAAAAAAAAAAAAACATGTTGTGGTAGGCCACTGAAATTTAAGTTTGCTCTAGGTGTCAGTCCATCTTGATGGATGAAGAAAATAGCAAAAGAAGTGAGATCTTGCTGAAATAAAATTCTAAAATCGGTGGCTGTGGCTTACTAGTAGGTTATAAGCAATAAGGAGGCTAGTAAATAGAGGCTGGAGAAGAGACATCCATGTTGTTAGAGGAAAACCACTTGGTAGAATTATTGCTTTGGAAGTGAAAGAGGAAGAGCATGTGGCTTTTGAGTCCTCAGGACCAGGAAGAGGAAGAACAGAGTCCTGAGAGTTCAGGTGCATGTTAACTGGCTGTGTTGGCAAGGTATGGCGTGAATGTTGTCTGTCCAGAGTCAGACTGTGTAAAGGTGCAAATGAAAGAAAATAGGCACTAGGGGGCCCAGAAAGGATACAAAAGTCAGTATTTTGAAGCCCCAAGTAGGAAAAAGAATAATAAGATTAAAAGAAAAAAAAAAAGAAAGCTTTGAGCAACAAAACCTTAGGAACACCTACCAATTGAATTAAGCTCTCAAGGTAAAAATTTAAATGGGTCCTTTTTGTTCAAGCTGGATAAGCTTAAGGTAGCTGCCTGGACACTGAGAGGCAAGGGATGGGGGTGAGATTTGAGAACTATGACCAGGAAAGAGCTTTAGCGATGATTAATACCCGGAACTGAAAGCAAATAGATTAGCAACCCAGCATTTGAAGGAATTAAGTTTTGTTAAGTTACCACAAGCCTGGACCAAAAAAAAAAAAAAAAAATTGGCTTTGTCTCTTCAAGACAAAACAATCGTCAGAGTGACGGTGGTGGTGAAGTGGGAAGCGAGCCTGGGCCACACGTTCCTCCAAGCACAGAATGTTTCGGGATCTTCTCTTATCTGTCAGCTGCCAAGGTGCTTGCAGGGAGTTCCAAGAATACAGGCAACTCACAAGGGATCGAGCATGTTGACTCCCTACACTCTTTGACTCATAAAACCTCAGGATGTGCATCGCCACTTGGGTGACTAATAGAGACTTCCAACCTGCAGAATCTGAAGGTGAACCTCTAAGATTTGCAGTCCTGAACAGGATGGATGAATGGACCAGGTTTACTTCCACCCCAAACAACTAAACAATGAGACATAGCTATGAAAGAGGGGATCCTAAAGAATTGGACAGGAGGCCATAAAGAATTGGGTCCCTAGCCAATGGGAGGGAGGAAGGAAAATAAAGGGGAAATATTGGGGAATGATACTGGCTAAATTATATCGTGGGACTGTGTGCATGTATGAATATGTAACAACGAATCCCACCATTATGTACAACTAGAATGCTCAAATAAAAAACGTGGAACTTTTCTTTAAAAAAGAATTGGAGTCCCCAAAAGATGGGAAGCAAATAAGGTGAGCCCCCTCATGTCTCAGCTTAAAGCCTGGAGGGGAACTTAGGGCGAGCTTAAAATCCTCCCCCAGTTGAGAAGATGGAACTATAAGGCCAAAGAGACCTGAGTTTGCAGGAGGTCAACATAGAGGGGAAGTTGCAAAGATAGAATTCCAGAAATTTGCAGAAGGTCCCTGGGGTATCTGGGAGCTAGCTGAGCTTGAGCAGTGTATGTGTAAGAGAAATTTTCACAAGACGGGGAGAAAAGTGTCACCCAAAAAGTGTCAGAGAGAAAAATCAGAGAATGCCTGTTTTTACCATGCAGAAAGGAAAAAATTCATAATCAGGTAGAATGCACAGAAATTTTTGCTTCTTCCAGCTCTGTGCTCCTGTGACTCCAGCCCTGCTTTCTGAAACCGTGCCCTGACTCAGGGCATACCCCAGGGTCATAATTCATTGCCTGCACTTATCTCTGTAGATCAACAACTTATACTCATCATTTTACAAAGGATAAAGGTCTGGAGCTCCTGCATCCAGGGAGACCTCTGATGTTGGGACAAACAGTAAATCCAAAAAGGAAGTCCCATTTGTTATCTAGTCCCATCTGAAAAATCTCAGAGCCCTTGAGAAGAATAGCAATGGCGATTACATCAGGAGCCAGTCAACCCTGCCCCTAGGCCCTCCTGATGCTCTGGGCAAGCGTCCTCCATCTCTGTCCACTGGGCAGTCACAGAGAGACAAACAGCAGGACTTGTCACTGCCCTTGACTTCTGTGACCAGAGAATGTCAGGAAGAGTAGGACAGGAAGGCAGAAGCCAAGGACATGTGTGCTCTCTAGGTCCAGAGCAGAGAAGGGGTCAGAGAAGAGCTGGGTGGGCCTTCTCTGGCTGATGCAGTTAAAGCCTCGGAGTGCTCAGGCCTGTGGCTTGGAGCAAAGCTTTCTGCACTAGCTTAGCAGCCCTGGTCTCATCAGCTGTGTGAACCTGGCCTAACCCTCACAGCATTCTGAGCCCCTGTTTCCTTACTGGTAGGAGGATGTGGCTCCTAGCCCTTGGGATAAGCAGGGTGGCCAACACTGAAGACTCTGATCTGGCCCTAGAGAAGTCAGTGTGAGACAGAGGAGGGAGGCCAGCACCTGGCAAAGGATGGCCCTGGTCGTGGGGAACTCAAGGATCAGAGATGCAGTGACAGGAGAGGCAGGAGAGGGGCCTCAATTCTACCATGGGCAGCATAGTGATCCCTGCTCCCTTGTATGTGAGCTTCATCTCACATCCAGCCTTATCAGCATTTTCTCTTTCTTAGAAAGATTTAGAAAACAGCAGAGAGCTGGCAAGTGACCCAGGAGGAACTCCTGCGCCTTCTAAGCACTGTATCTTTGTGAGCCCATCTCTTCAGATCCGTATCTCCTGCTGCTCTTTGGATCCCTATCTCCTGCTGCTCCTTCCTCTTCCATCCCTTCTATTCATTGAGGTATTAAAGCGGTTTATTGTATGCCCAGCACTGGGTTCTGCACCAGCCACAAGAGCTTCTGCTACTCTCACCCACTGTCTCCTGTTCTCTCAATCTCTCTTATTTTCAAAATCAACTGAGTTATTTTTATATACTTATACATACAATAAAATGTGCCCATTTTAAGGGTACAGGTTTATGGATGTCGTGAAAATGTATCCACCTGGGTAACCATGACTCTAATCAAAGAATAGTGGCATCAGCCTGGAAGAGTTCCCCTTCCCCTTTGCAGTCTGTCCCAGTCCACTGCTGATCTGCTTTCTGCCACTACGGATTAGTCTAGCATTTCATACAAATGAAGTACTACCATATGTATTCTTTTGGGTCAACATGACTTTTTGTGCTTAACATAGAGAATTGGATAGTCGTTTCATTTTGATGGCTGAGTAATATTCCACTGTAGGCATTACACTACATTTTACTTACCCATTTATCTACTTATGGGTGTCTGGGTTGTTTCCAGGCTATTTCAGAAAACACTGTTATGAATATTTGCAAGTCTTTGGGTGGACATATGTTTTAATTTCTCTCAAATCCTAAGAGTGGAATTGCTGAATCATGCAACCAGTAGAACATTCTAGATTGTTCTACTATTTTGCCTTCCCGTGATATGTGTGCAATGCCTGATTTCCACATTGCTCTACATTCTTCCCAGCCTTTGGTGCTGTCAGTTTTAAAATTTTAACTATTTTGATTTCCAACAATTCATTACTGGTTTATAGAAATGAAATAGATTTTCATATTGACTCATCTCCTGAAACCTCTCTGAATTCTCTTATTGCTTCTAGTAACTTTTTTTTTTTATAGATTCCTTAGGATTTACAATGTGCGTGAGCATTTCATTTTAGAATAAAGACAGTTCTACTTCTTCCTTTTTAATATTTGACCTTCTATTTCTTTTTCTTGCATTATATACTAGGCAAGTACTATCAGTGTTATGTTGTACAGAAGTGGTGAGAAGTACAGCTTAGTACATTGTTGACATCCACCTTCTTTACTTTCTTTTTCTTTTGCTGTAGAGGATTAAAACCAGGGGAGCTTACCACTGAGATACATCCCTAGCCTAGCCCTTTATCTTTTTAGCTTTGAGATGGATTTTGCTAAGTTGTCCAGGCTGATCTTGATCTTGGTATCCTTCTGCTTCAGTTTCCCAAATAGCTGGGATTCTAGGTGGGCACCATTGTGCCTAGCCTTGGTATATTTCTTGAAACCTCACACCATATAATTATTAGATCATATTGGTTCTTCCTTTGAAAGACACCCAGTCAGGTGACCTTGTTTGCACTTTATATAGTGAACTGACAAAATGCAGAATGTCTGAGTCCATATCTTGACTCAACCAGTTACTGGCTGTTTGGTTTTTGGTAATTACCTAGCCTCTTCAATTCATTTTCCAATTTGTAAAAGTAGACTACAATATGCCTACTTCATGGTTTTTCTGGGTGAGGAATTAGCCTTGGCTCAGGCCAAGTGCACACTACGTGTAACTGTCAAGTTGCACTCACCCGTGAGTGGTCTCATACTTCCAGTCTGCCTCCCTTGATTCTGCTCTCAACATAACCAGCAGACAGACCCTGGTAAAACCGGGGTCAGAACACTTCACTCTCATGTTCGGAGTCCTCCCATGGTTCCATTTCATTCAGAGTTATAGTCAAGGGCCCATCCATCTGAGAGTCTTCAATAACACTACCTTTGTCAGGGTAGACGGGACGGAGTAGAGTAGCTGGGTCAGAAGCTTTGGGAGAGTTGTTGGGAGCAGATGAAGGTAGTTGTTCTTCCCTGTAGTTGGGTTACCCTGCCTCCCAGAAAACGTGTTCTTGACCAGTCCAAGTCTGTCCTCTGCCTGAGATGACAGGTCTTTGACACTGCACATGGGCCAGTCTCAAAGGGGTGCTGGGCACACAACCTGTTCTTACTTGTCAGATCAGTGAGCAGGGGAGCTGGACAGATCCCACAAGGTCTATCAACTGGAGAAACCAAGTTGGCTAATTTCTTTCTTTTTTCTTTTTAGTCGGAAGTGTAATGGGGATCAAACCTAGGGGTGCTCCTCCACTGAGCTGCACCCAGACTTGTTAAATTGCCCAAACTGGCTTCAAACTGTTGATCTTCTTGCCTCGGTCTCCAAGTCATGTGCCACTGTACCCAGCTGAACTTGTTGATGGGGGTCAACTCTAGATGGTGCTGCCGTGAGCAGTCCATCTGCAGCCTGCTTGTCATGGAGGGTGTCTGGTGGACCCCATCTGGAAGACAGGGTCCAGGCGTGTTGGAATGTCTTCACCCACGTTTGGGGTCCCAGAGGTTACGCACAGGCAGGCCCCTTGAGCTAGGTCACCAGGAGGCTCATGGTGCTCACCCTCTAGTGGGGAGACAGATAGGCAAATGGTCATGGACCAAACACTGAAGCCGCAGGTACTTGGAAGAAGGCACTCACCTGTCCCTGAGATTGTGGCTGGCAACCAGGAAAGGCTTCCGGGGAAGGCCATAAATCAATTTCTGAAGAAAAACAGTCACTGTAGACCTCACTGGTTTCTTGAAGGGTGGAGGTGGGAAACTCAGATATTTCCTTTCCAATGGCTGTGATAAGTGAAGCACACCTATTCCAGTGTCACCAGGCCATCCTGTGTGAGTCAGATCCTCAGCTGGAAGCCTGGTGCAGGGCTGATTCTAACATCCCCAATACACAGGGTGTACAGGTGGGAAACCAGCGTCCTCCCTGTGCCTGGTGCCGGGCTGGGTGTGTTATGGCCTGTGGACGTCTCATCTCCAGTGCTGCTCTGAGAGGTCAGTATTATTACCTTCATTATAGAGATGAGCAAATGGAAGCTCAGAGGGGTTTGGTTTAGTCCCAGGCTGCACAGCCAGGAAGATGCCCTGTCTGCCTCTGCCCACAGTTCTGTCAGGCTTCAAAGCCTAAGCCCTTCCCTTGTGCGTTAGTCAGCTTTTTTCACCATTGTGACCCAAAGCCCGACAAGAACAACATAGAGGAGGAAAAGTTTATTTGGGGTTCATGGTTTCAGAGGTCTCAGTCCACAGATGGGCAACTCCATTGCTCTGGGCCCGAGATGAGGCAGCACATCATGGCGCAAGGGTGTGGTGGAGGAATGCAGCTCAGGACTTGGCCACCAGGAAGCAGAGAGAGACCACTCCACTCACCAGGAACAAAATATAAACCCCAAAGCCACACCCCCAGTGACCTATCTCCTCCAGTCACACCTACCTGCCTGCAGTCACCACCCAGTTAATCCATTCAAGTGGATTAACCCACAGATTAGGTTGGGTGTCTCATAATCCAGTCATTTCACCTCTGAACTTTCTTGCACTGTCTGACACACAAGCTTCTCAGGGGACACCTCATATCTAAACCATAACGCCACAGAACTGTGGGATCTGCCTTCAAGTTCTCTGACAGTCCCAAGCCATGGAAAGTGACATCTGTGATGTTACCCTCATAGCCTCTGGGTTCCCAATACTGCAAAAGCCTGTGCTGTGACTCTGAGCTCCGTAACTGCCCCCAAGCTTAGCTTCACCTGGATCAGGCAGACTTCTTAGCTGTCAATGAAGCCAGGAAAGTTTTACAGCAAACTTCAGGGATGAGCTCAAAGCCTTCACCAATGGCCTGGTAGGAACAAACACCCTGTGGCCAGGCTCAGAGGAGACAGCTGAATGACATTCCTGCCTATCACTGCAGGTACCAGGCCAGGCCCACATTCACCTGATCCCTTACTGCTGCCTGGCAAAATGGCAGGGCTGGTGGGTGAGGGGGGGTGGGGGGAGGGAGGTTGCTGTGTTAATTCCCTCATGTCAAAACTCCATCGGAGGCAGCCAGAATTACTGTCCTTATTTTATAGAAGAAAAGCAGGCTCCAAGAGGTCAAGGTCCCAAAGCTTGGGTTCTAACCCCTGCAGTCTCCTTCCCCAGCCACCTTCTCCCTTCTTCCCACACCCTGAGGAGCCCGAGACCCAGCAGCACACCTGTCTGACTTGGAGTTTTTATCTGGACAGGGACACTCTGTTATTTGCCAAGCTCAGGAGTCTGGACTTTATTTGGAGGACAAGTTCACTTAGCAGGATGCTGTAATGCACAGATGGTGGATGTTGTGTCCCAGCCCCTCCTTCACACCACCTTTTTACATTTCATGTGGGGTCAACTATAGCTAGGCCAGGGGTTCTCTGTCCTGATTGAACATTGTCACACCCTGATGAATTTTTAAAAATGAGTAAGGCCTGGTCCGAACCTCAGAGATTCTGAATAAACTAAGCTGGAGTGGGACGTGAATATTAATATTTTAAAAAATCTCCTCTACCCCAGGTGATTCTGATGTGCCACCCAGGTTGAGCATCTCTGGTTTAGAGGGTGCAATTCTCTGATGTCCCCACTTGTCCTCCAACACAGGCTTACTGACCCAGGAGATTCTGAACTGGATTCCCAAGGGCAGGTGCAGGGGTCTGAGCCACTTGGGGGTGGGACCTCTGATAAGTGGAATTTCAATGGCCACTCTTGCTGACTGGGCCATCAGGAGAGTAAGGAATGTTGGAGGCCCTGGTTTTTCCATATCTGGATGGAAGTTGAGGACATCCTGGGAAAATTGATTCTAAACTCACAGAGCCTCTTCTTCTAAGACTGAGGAATTTCAGTACTTTAGCTTTCCTTTTCCCCTTTATTAGGATGGCCTTAGGCCTGAGCCTAAGCAACTCCATTTAAAAAAACCTGCAGTTTCACCAGGCAACATCCACAGATCCCTCCAGTATGGCCTCAAACAAGTCACTTCCTCTCACCCTGATAAACAGAGTGAAGCCCCTCAAGACTGTCTTCCCCTGATAAGAGAGGAAATTGAGAAGATCAGGGTGGAGACCACCAGACCAGATGTTGCTGACCCCAGGACAAATGATGTCACTGAGAAATCTGGTGGTAGCTGATAAGGATTGAAAAGGGAGTCAAAAGCCCTAAAATTTAGTATAAATGATAGATCAAATGAACAGGGATTCAGCCAGGCGAAACAAGGATGCACTCGAGCTAGAGAGCCTAATGAGGACCTGACATCCCATCACTTGTCATGATTTCTGAGCCTCTGCATGATCCTCACCACTCTCAAACTCTACTGCCTCGCCTGGACCTTGGAGAGAGCCGTAACTTCTCCCTACGACCCCCTCCTCAACCAGCCGTCCACTCCACACCAGGAAAAGCCTGCCTTGGTTCCGGACCTGGTCACTGTGGTCAGAGTGAGTGTGCATCTGCTGGACATAAAGCCTAAGGCTTAAGACTTTTGAACTTAGTAGGCAGAGGGAATGTCTGTCATTAGCTTATCATGATTAAGTGTGTTTTGCACACTCAGAATTAATCTAGAATTGTTTGCTGTGAATTGATTATGTCTATGGCAGTGCCTAGCATTAAGGATTGTCATTTTCTTGATTAAAAACCTATAGAGTGAAACTATATTGAGTAATTTGAGTGAATAAAGCATTGAAAGGGGCAGAAGCATGTGGACATTCTTTATTTCTCCCCTCGACAGCATACGTCGCAATTTTACTCCTTCTCGACACCCTTGGAAATCAGACTTTTCAACCCTCTGAGGTTGGCCAAGTGGCATGTAATTTTGCAGCCATAGAGCCAAAGGCCAAATGATCAGGGTGCTTTTAGGAAGGTTCCCGAGGTCGAAATCACCATCCTCTCCTTTCTTCTCTGTCGATTCAATTCCTGTCCCATACTGCTGCTGGGCCCAAAAATTTGTGGGGAGACACATGTGACACCCTCATAGAAGATAGCCAACTGAGTATCCTGACAGAGTATGTGCAGGATCCAGTGTGGGGGGGTAGGTATCTCTGGGACATGAAGCATGGTGTACACATTAGTCAGTCTGATAGAAATGCTCTTGCTTTTGGTTGGCTTGTCCTCCATCTGACTCCTGGATATAGCCCACTCTGCCCCAAAGAAACCAGAAGTTGGGGGAGATAAGAGAGAGCCTAGGAGTTCACATTGGGCTGTGAGTGCCTCTGAGTAAGATGCACAGAGGTGGCTGGATTCACAGGGACAAGATCTTCTTGGGGACCTGATCCTCCTCTGGCCCTTGCTTCCTTGCTCGGGCTGCTACAGCATCAGGGAGTTCAGCCAAGAGTCAGGGAGTGGAGGCATCAGAGTCTTAGGAAGTGGTGCTCTGCCAACCTCTGTGCACAGTCCCTCATCTGAGAGGGCATTTCCTGTAAGGGCTCCTCCTCTCTCCAGTGACAATCTGGCCTAGATGCTGGTTATAGCCAAGAGACTGGGAAAGACACTTCCTTTCTTTTCACCTGACCTGATCCCACTGCCCTGCCAGTCAACCTTTCCTGAGCGGGAACTGGTGTCCTGGGAGAAGAGTTCACAGTCCTGCTATCGGGAAGGGTTGGAAACCCTGAAACACTGACACGATGCTTCCTGCAAACTGTGGGGCTCTTAGGGGTAGCCCCCAGGAGCCCAGAACAATGGAACTGTTCTCTCCAGCCCTCAGATCTGGTGGTTTCTTAGGCCTGAGGATTGATTGATTAAAGCAAAAGCTGTGCCCTCTGAAGCTGGTTGCAGCCAAATAAACTGTTTCCTGCTATCTTAGGCCTGGGCTCTCATGAGGATCCTTCAAGTATCAAACTATGGCATTTTCTATATAGAAAGTCTTTAACTGCAGGGGAATATCTTAGGCACTGCAGATCCCAGCTGCTCACCCAGGATCTGCATGGTCTATTTATTGTTGTGTAGTGGCACCCCTCTTTCTTCCCAGAAAAGTCTTAACAGGGCTTCTCCAGAAATCTTCACCATGGCTGATTTTAGGATTGTAAGCAAAAGAGTCTCTACAAGAGTTCAGTGTAGATAAACTTCCAATTTTCATGTTGCCCTGTTTTACTTGGCCACTGGCCAGGAAGAAATCAGCACTCTAGGTGCTGGACACTCCCTTACTAGTTTTTTACAAACATGTATCCAGTACAGTAGTTTGTAGAAATGTGTAATCAAGGTCTCTGGCCTTGAGCTAGGGCTTCACAGAGATGTCTACATTTCTAAGATAAAAGAAGTTACCAATTGGGCTACATGGTAACAGCTGGCAGAGGGAGGAAAGAAAGGGGAGAAGAAGCTCTCTCTTTCTCGGGTGTTGACCCTGAAGGGTTAACTTGCCCAGAACAGTGAAAGAAAAAGCTGCTTTTATGTGAACTTCTACAGACTGTGAATTTCTGAGCGTCTCCCTTACATGCTGTGTATAAAATTCTGAAATTACCTGAACTTGGGGTTCAGGGGATTGATTGATTACAGCAAAAGCTGTGCCCTCTGAACCTGGCTGCAGCCAAATAAAACTGTTTCCTGCTATCTTTGGTGCCTTGCCTTGTCTGTCCCTACAACAGTTGTTGCTTTTGTTTGTTTTTTGAGATGGAGTCTTGCTGTGTTGCCAGGCTGGTCTCCAACTCAGGAGTGAAGCAATCCTCGTGCCTCAGCCTCTCAAGTAGGTAGGATGACAGGTGCATAACTCTGAACCTGGCCCCAGGTCTGTTTTCTGAATGAATCAATCAGTAACTAACTGATTCTTTTTCTGGGCTGTCCTTCCTTCTCATAAGTCCAGAATTTCTGAATTCCTGGCCCCAGCACACTAACAGTCTCTAAATGAACACCAGCTGACCACCTGATGACTGTCCTCTGGACTCTTCACTTTGAGTTCAACTGTGCACTCTTTGGAGTCATGTAAGTCCATCATTTTTGTTCTCCCACATGCTCTACAGCCCTGACCTTCCACCCTGTTCCACAAGCAGCTCCTCACTCTCCTTCCATCCCAGGTAGCATGTGGCAAAGGGCTAAAGGGTAGTGGGTTCCAGTCTGGCGGCTTCCTCAGGAGGCCCGTACAACACAGGAGCTGGGCCCTGGGGAGCACTTAGGAGGCCCCTGCCTTCTTAGAAAGGGGTAACAAAGGGACCCTAAGAAAGAAAAACGAAGATGGACAGTAGGACCCAAGGGAGGTGGGAGTTGGAGATCACAGCCCCTTGGTGTTCTGGGAGGGTATGGGCTATTCTCATGGGCAGATTTACAGCATGGCTAGGAGTCTGTTCCCCATCTTGCACTGTGCCATAAGCCCCTGGCTGCAGACCCAAGAAGGAAGCTGAAGAGAAAGGAGCAAAAAGAGGGAGAGAAGGAGGAGGATCCATGTGAGAAAGCTGAGGTCAGGGCGCCCAACAGGAGCTTCACAATGTTTCCAGTCCAGAGGCTTCAGAGATGGCCTGTGGTAGAGGAGATAGCGAATGGGAGGACACCTTCCTGCTCACCTCAAATCCAGTGAGATCCAAGCTTTTCAAGAGTCTTGACCCTGCTCACATGCAAAAATCTTTCACAAGATTGACACAATAATATTTTCACTCTTTCCCCGCCCCCCTAATAATTTCCAGAAAGTAAATTAAAAGCAGGCCATCTACTTAGGTATGGGCATGGAACAAAATGTTCCCAAATGTTGTTTAGGAATGGAATGCCCACAACCTCTCGAGAGTCAGCTTTGCTCCAATAGGATTAATTCCTTCTCCTATTTACATACTATTTAGTCCAAAGACATAATTTCTATGTGTTTGAATTCCATTAGGTGCCTTATTTAAGAAGCCCAGGAATAGTACCATTTTGCTTCAGAATACCTTTTCCTATGGAAAATTTCAAACATGAAAATAGAGAAAAGAGTAAAATAAATCTCCTGTGTCCATGACCAGCTTTGATAATTACTAACATATGACTGATCTTATTTCATCTCCAATTTCTACTCCCACCTCTTCCCTTGCCTCTGGCCACTGGATTATTATAAAGCAAATTCCAGACTTACATTTCATCTGTGAATACTTCAGTACCTCCAAAAAGTAGGGACTCTCTTCAAAAACAGAGTCACATGCTAATATAACACCCAAGAGCCAAAGGTCATCCACAAATATCATCAGATATTCCACCGTGTTTAAATTCCCCAGTTGTCTCATTAATGGCTTTTTACAGATGGTTTGTTAAATTCAAAATCTGAACAAAGTTCATACATCGATTGCATTTGGTTGGTAAGTCTCCTTAAGACTACTGCTTTTTCCTTCCCTGGTTATTTACTTGTTAAAGAAACCAAGTTGTATGGACTGTAGAATTTTCCATATCCTGAACATTGTTGATTTGCATCCTCATGGTATTGTTCATGTTTTCCTCTGGCCTCTATCTTTCCTGACAATGGTATTTAGATCTGGAGTTTTAATCAATTTTCTATAAGATAATTTCATAAATGGTATAGTTTGGGTTTTTGTTTTATGGCAATAGGAGTCCCATGCGTGTCATTTCTGTTGTTGTGGGACACTGCTAACAGTGTCAACACACCAGCTAGTACTTTTAAAAGACGACCTGGATGAACACTGCTTAGATTCATTATTACCTTAGGGTGTGCAAGATGGCGATTTTCCAGTCTATCTATCCCTTCTGAATTTATTGGCTAAATCCTTTTACAAAGAACTTTACTACATCAACTATTTAGTTACCCTGAAATACAATTTGTGCAGGAATTTCAGATATGCTAGCCTTTCACCAATTTTCCAAATAATGATCTGGTGTTGTGATCATTTCTAAAGGGCCCAATGTTAGTATTTGGGATTTCACTAACTAAAGCCACCAAGCTCATGGATTTCAGCAGAAGGCTTGCAACTCCCAAGTCAGCAATGAAGGACTTTTGCATTCACAGCACAATAAGAAGCATGAGCCTCAGGTTTGCTCAGTTCTCCTGTATTCTGAGTCCCACGACTCAGAATGGTGAGCCCCAAGTGGCTACTGGGGTTGCATAGCACCTGAGAAGCACTGGACTTGGGAGGCTGGCAGGGTGGGGGGGTCACCTTTTTGCTGCAGTATAACATTGCTCATCCCTGCAAGAGTGGTTTGTGCAAAAACTCTGGGTAAGGAGGGGACAAGGCCTTGAATTCCTTGTATATCCAACAAGAACAACAGTGTTTTGGCTTGGGATATTATTATATATGGATTAAATTGTTTTTAAATATATTTGATGGATTCTATTCCAGTCATCATGTTTTTGGCATGCAAATGGTTCCACCTCCAGCCAGTGGGAGCCCTTTGGATTTGGCTTCTGTGATCTTTGACCTGATCACAGGGGACTTGTATAGCATCCTTGTCTTCTAGTTGGACAAGGTGTTGGTTCGTGTCCTACTTCAGGCCTTCAGACGTTTCTTGGGACGTGGTGTTTGGAAACACAATCTGGGTACAAGCAGTGCTGTTGGATGGTATTGATTCCATTCCTTTCAGAGGACAGAGCAAGGAAATAGACATTTATTTTCAAATAGACAAACCTACTATGAATAAATATTAATATTTTGGATTAAAATTTCAGATTATAGAATTGGACTTAACTTTTAAATTTTTATAATTATATATTATAATCTTGTATTATGCTGAAATTTTTGATTTTTCATAAATATAGTTATTTTGTCCTAATTATAATCAATTCAAAATGATGCTATTAACATTACTATCACAATATGATTACTGGAGTAATCAACTTAAGATTTCTTTGCAGTTGATTTAACATATTTCTTGTTTTTTAGTTGCTAATGGACCTTTATTTTATTTATTTACATGCGGTGCTGAGAACTGAACCTAGTGCCTCACATATGCTAGGCAAATGCTCTACCACTGAGCTATAACCTCAGCCCCATATTTCTTATTTGGAATAGTCAATCAAATAATTATATACTAACATTACTTTAGCAATTCTTTATATGTTAGGTTCACGTGCTTTGCTTTGTGTTTGATTATTAGAGATATTTTCTTTTGATTTCTTTTTTTTTCATTATTCGGTAAAACATGTATATGATTCCAATGTCAAGGCTATAAAGCAAGGTACATTCAAAGAAATTCAGCTTCCATTCTCTTCTAATTCCTTTATACTCCCTTCCCATATAGAAAACCATTTTCATTTTTTCTTCAACTATTGCTGCTTTCCTTTTAAAATATTGGAAAATGTGAATATTTATATTCCCATAGTTTTAAAATGAAAAGTAGCATTCTATACACATGACTCTATGCCTTGCTTTTTAAAAAAATTTAACATATGCCTTGTACATTACACCAAGAATGTATACAGAGATCTTCCTTATTCCTTTGTGTGGATGTATATATATAGATCTCCCTTGTGTGGGCATCCTGGGGTATAAGTCATTTCTCAAAACATTGCTCTAAATGTTCATTTCCAGTCTGTTGCTATCACAGTGTTTTAGTGACAAGTGTCATGATATGCCATTTTGTATTATTTGCTAATATGTCTTTAATACATTCCTAAATAGGAATTGCTGGGTAAAAGGGTAAATGTGAATGCAATTTTGTTAGATATCGCCCAGTTTTTTCCCATAGAGTTTGTGTTATTTTGTATTCCCACCACTGGATACATTTCAAAAGTGATGTGACAATTTTACTAAATATCTACAATACATGAGAAATGACACATTTGGAGAATTTTAGACTTGTAAGACAAATCCTGTTATCACTTAATATGGAGAAAGTACAAAGCTGTTCCAAAATTTATTTTATCAAAAGACAAAAGATAACTAGTGCTGGTGAGGATGTGGAGGAGGAAAGGGAAACTTGGTCACTGTTGGTGGGAAAGTAAATTAGTGCAGTCAGTACAGCAAATAGTAAGACCCTTCCTCAAAAATTAAAAATAGAAATACCATATTATCCAGCAATCCCACTACTGGATATAAATCTCTGAAGGAAGTAAAATCAGTTGTGTCAAAGAGACTTCTGCACTTCCATGTTTGTTGCAGCCGCTCTTAGCATTAGCCAAAAAATGCTAACAAACTGTTTATCAGCTGATGGATAGATAAAGAACATGTGGTACTTATGCACAAGGGAATACTATTCAGCCATGACTAGGATTAAATGCTATATTAAATGCCACCAAGCTCATGGATTTCAGCAGAAGACTTGCTACAAATAGACCTGGAAGTCATTGTGTCACATGAAATAAGTCAAACACAGAAAGACAAGTGTTACATAACATTACTTACTTGTAGATTCTAAGAAAATAGGTCTCACAGAAATTGAAAGTACAATGGTGGTTACTAGCGGCTGAGGAGAGAATGGGGACAGGTTGACCAGTGGGGATTAGGTTACAGTAATATAGGGTTAGAAGTTCTGATGTGTGCTTGCACAGTAGGGTGACTACAGGTAACAACAGTGTACTATGTATTTCAAAAACCAGAAGAAAGGGTTTGAGATATTTTCACCACTGAGAAATGATAAAAGTTTGAGGAAATAGAATGTTTGCCTTTACGTAAACATCAAACAAGGCTGGGGATGTAGCTAGAGGTAGAGTGTTGGGCCAGCACATGAAGCCCTGGGTTCCATCCACAACACACACACACACACACACACACACACACACACACACACACACACACTGTACTCATGCATGAAAACATTGCTTGGTACCCCATAAATATGTACAACTTTTATATTTTTATGTATCAGTTAAAAAAAACTTAGTTTCAAGTAAATATTTTGGAAAAGAAGTGGTATAAGAAACTGTAAAGTGATCAGTTCTATCTATATGTTTTACTCCTAGGTGAAGTGAGAGGCTTTGACAACAGAGAGACCTGTGCCTGCATTCCTGATGCCACACCTGCTGGCTAGGTGACCCTGGACAGGTCCCTTAACCTCTCTGAGACTCGATGAGGCATGAAAAACCTCCAGGCTCCAGGCTGGTCCAGGTGGACCACTGTGTAGGGGAATTGAGTTCTGTTTGACTTATCCTTGCTAAGACTCCCTGTCCCTCCTTGTCCCTCACCGGCCCTGCTGGGGGAGGCAGCTACACTAGGACTCAATGTGTAGAGAGTAAGTTGAGCAGCTTGCCTTGGTTTGCCCCACACATTTTTGGGTTTAGCTCTGAATGTCCAGCCCCCAGGAAGCCCCTCAGTCCTGGGCAAATGGGGACAGTTGGCTACCTACTGGGGAGACAGGCCTGGATGGAAGTTGGAGGTGGAAACAGCTCTACCTGGCTGTTCTCAAAAGCTCCCATGACAGAAGATAAAAAGCAAGGTCACTGACAACGGAAGAGACCAGAAACACCTTGAAGTTAAAACAGGACCCTCCTCTTGAAATGTTGAGCCCTCAGGGATGACTGGGGTGTGTGGCCTCTCTCTCCCAGTCTGTGGCTGGGACCAGCTTTCGAAAAGGTTAATGGCCTGTTTGTATGAATCGGAAAACCCCCTATCTTGCCCCAATTGTTCAGTCTTACCGATAACAATCCCAATCGAGAGATATAGAGTTAGCCCATCAGCTATTCTGAGATACGGATTTCAGTGTAATAAAAAGCAGTCCCATGAAACCGAATTTCATCATCCTTATTCACTGGGTTAGTCATTGTTTGTGACCAAGCCACTGAGAACTCTGGTGTTTGGCAGCGTGAGCCTCGGGACTCACACTCACGACAGGAATTTCAAGTCAGATTTGTGTCACTGGGGGTATCTCTCAGTGCCAATTTTTTTCCATCCTTCTCATGAAAGAAAAAAAACGTCCTTCGAGATTCTCCAAGAATGGATGGTGGAACTCTCCAAGATGGCCAAGTAGTGGGGACACTCATCCGGAAAACTGGGGCTTGTGCTGGAATCCTGCTCCCCACGCCAACTCCGAGGACTGCGGAGTCTGCCCAGGGGCAGCACCTGGGCCTCCTGCTCTGCTTCCTGGGAGAAGCTGAGGAACGGTCTCAGGCGTGGCCCCTTGGGCCTCTGAAGTTTAAGCCCTGGTGGATTTACAACTTGAGTCATACATCCCAAGTCCCATTAATAGTCTCTGAGATTTATAACTTCATGTTCAAAATAGCATAATGATTTTTCAAAGCCCGGGATTCCTTCCCTGCCTCCAGGGTCCTCCGTCCATGGAAAATGGGGATGGAAAGCCTCCTGTGGCCTCTGACTTGCTCTAGGCTCCCTTTGATCTGAACCGTCTACCATTGCAATTTTTTCCTCTGCAATTTCAAGTGAACTGTGCTCTCTCAACTCCGTGGGCAACGGATGACCACTTTTGATGGCCTCCCGACACAACAAACAGCACCAATTTCCTTGGTGAATGAAGCCTCCTCACTGTGGGCAGCCCTGGCAGGGTGACCCCAATTGAGAGCAGGACATCCACTACCAGCCCCAGGCCCTTCCTGTTGCCATTCTGATATAGCCCAGGGAGGCACCAGGCCAAGGTCTGTTCAGTGGCACTTCTTCTCCTGGGAGAGCGGGCAGTGGGTGGGCCCAGCAACGCCTGGACTCCAGCCCACCAGGCTGAAGCTCCTGGAGTAGCTCAGAGGTGACCGCTGTCCAGACTCTGGCCTCCTTGGGCCGCACAACCTGTGGGAGTGCATGGTGCGCCGGGGGTCTCAGCACTTGGTGGGCACCTGGTGGTAAAGAAGGTCCGTGGGCCACCGCAACTGAGGACACATGTATGAAATAAACAGGCTCCTCAGAGCCTGGGAATTGAAAACAAATGACTTTAAAAATTAATGAATTACATATTTTGGTTAAGCAATGCAAAAACCTGATATGAAATTCGAAACGTCTGTCATGAGGCACAGGGAGATCCAGTCCCTCTCCTGCTCCCACCCCCGCCCCACCACACACATCTTTGTTCCCTTGCAGATCTAACTTGCATCCATTTTTGTTATCGTGAGTTTCACAGGTTACATGGCAGGAGGCACCACCCTGCTCACATACCCTTCCCTGCTCTGCTTTTTCCCATTGACAACACATCTGAGGCCTCTAGATGGTTCTGTGGGGAGGAGGTGGTTGTAGGCTTTGGCTGGAATGAGCCCACTGAGAGGGATTGACCTTGATGAGGGAGGTAATCCTGGGGCATTGACTGCTGGACAGGGGTACAGCTGAGTGGCCCTGTGGGTTGTTAGCAAAACGGTCCATTTTCTGTTAGGAGACACTATGTCAGAGACTTAGCAAAGGCCACTTGGTCCTCTCATCTGAGGGTATCTTGGTGTGTGTGTGTGTGTGTGTGTGTGTGTGTGTGTGTGTGTGTGTTTGTGTGTCTGATGCCGCTGCCCCATGTAGGGTATGATGGGGTTGGGGAAATCAGGCCTTATTCATCCTCTGTCACATAGTAGGTACTGCCGAAATATCTTCCTGCCCCTCATCCCCAGCACGAAGCCCACACTGCAGCCAGTTTAGGTGACTCCTTCCCATCAGTCCAGCCCTTGCTCAGGAAGTGATTGTGTCGTTGCCTGTGGCCTCCGGGTTCTTCTCCATGGAATATCTGCCCAGTCCAGCGTCTTCTGCTGACCTGGTGAGTGCTGTTCCTGCTGTCCCATTCTTTTCAGGATTGCTTGCCCTCACCACTGGCCCTTGAGTCCCTTCCATGGACTGTTGGGCCCTGCGATGCAGCTGCCAATCACCCAGCATGCAGCCCTTGAGAAGCTCCTGTTGTGGGGAGAGAGGGCAGCAAAAAGCACATCAGGAATGAACCTTAAGTTGGTCTAGAAAGTCTCTCTGATTATGACAGGGGAGGAAGTGGGGCGTGAGGCGTGCAGTGCTTGGGAGCAGACCTGGGACAGGGGGACAGGCAGCAGCTGGGATGAGCTGGGGGAGGGCTCAGGGGCAACAAGGAGCCTGTGTGGCTGGAGGAGGAGCAGGCAGGGGCCGGGGTACTCATGAAGTCCTGAGTAGGGGGCTGGGTTAGAGGTGGGCCGATGGTGGAAAGGACTCTGGATCTTACACTGTGTAAGATGGGAAGTGCCCCTGGGGGGGGGGGTCTGAGCGTCCTAGGAGAGCGGATTTACCTGTTAGAACCATCACTCTGCATCGGTGTGGGGAAGGACTATCTCAGGTGGAGGCAGAAGCAGGGGAGCCAGAAAAGAGGGTGATACCCCAGCCAGGGTGGCCTGGTGATGGTGAGAAGTGGCCTAATTCTGAGAAGATACTCAAGGACATGCTGATGATGAGTAGAGAGGAATCATCATGACCCACATGTTTTTGCCTTGAGCACCCAAAGGCAGGGATGAGGAGACTGACATGGGAGTGGGTTGGGGTAGAGGCAGGACCTCCTAGGAGGAACAGGCTGAGATGTCCACAGCAAAACAATCCTTCTCCAAATGGGCTCCAGTTTCTTCCTCACACCCATGCCCAAGGGGTTTCTGCACTGCAAAGAAAATACAGGAACCCCTCCCGTCCCCACCCCATTCTGCCCCAGCATGTTCTGCTCTGTGGAGTCTCCTGAGAGGACGGGGCCCTCCATGATGCTCCAACATCTCGAGGAAGCCTGTTCTTCTCCTTGCAGGAAGACCATCTGTGGCAAAGTAAACTCAGTTGTCATATGTAGACCCAGATTCTCCAACTTGAACCAGAAGACAGTTTGCTTTGCTAGGTGGATAATTGGTTAAGGGAGGACTTTTGTTGGGAACAGAGCAATCTCAACTGCAAGACATGAGGAATTCAGACCCAGTCCCACCATCATAGGAAAAGTCTACCACTGCTACCACGAGAGAGCACGATGTCCTTTGCAACAATAGAGACTGCTGAAATGTAAACAGTGCCCTTTCCCTGTTAGAGTCTGTAAACAAGTCAAGATGGTGCCTGGCATTTTGCAGAGGGAGTGGTTTATGAAGTAACGCCAGCGAGCCATTAAGTGTGGAGATTCCTTATTGGTTGACTGCTGTATCTAGTTTATGTTAATTAAGATAAGCTGTGTGGAATGTATATATACCCCTCCTGTCCTACAATAAACGGCTCCCACTCCTGCTGTATCAATTTACACAAGTTGTTCGTCACCCCTCGGTTATTTTGCTGCAGCCAGACTGCGGCATTTCCCCTTGGATGTCCTGCCTGGGACATCACCTCTCCCCTCCCTCAAGGTCTCTGCAAATAATAGCTGCACAACTCATCTTTCATGAGGAAGTGGAAGGTCCAGAAGATTGGGGCCGTTCCTCAAGTTTCTGTGTCTTGAAGCTTTGGCTGATCACTTGGCAACTCAAACTGTCCACCCCTTGGTGGGGTGCTGCCGTGCTCCTCTTCCTTGAGACCTGCCAGGGCTCTGCACTATGAGGAAGACAATGAGGCAAGTAGGTGTCCTCCTCTGGCCTGTTCTGATCAGCAGGCTGCTGGAATCCTTAGGAATATAAAATGGTAGCATCTAGCTTTCATATTGGGCTTCCTCTGTGCCTGGCCCTATTCTAAGTGTTGACATGGATTATGCTGTCCAATCCTCCTGATGGATTAATGAGGTTGATGATATTACTGTCACCTTAGTTGAGAAAATCTAGATTGACAATGTGTCTGAGGCCACACAGTCTAGGAGTGCTGGGACCAGGGTGAAAGCCATGTGGTCCAACGTGAGAGCCCTCATGGTGGTGGCTGCCCTCAGCTAGAGCAGGGGACAGGTGACACAAGGTGAGGCATTGCCATCTTGACACCTTTCATACACACTTCCAGACACTCTGGGAACTCAGGGATAAATGGGACACGGATCCCAGTTTATGGTCTAGCAAAGCAAAGATCATGAGCTAATCACAGTGTCACTGAGCTGGTCTTTGCTCAGTAATGTTCCCTGGATGAACTAAAGCAAAGAAATAAGCTGGGTGTGGTGGTGCCTGCCTGTAGTCCCAGTGACTTGGGAGGCTGAGGCAGGAGGATTGCAAGTTTGAAGCCAGCTTCAGAAACTTAGAGAGATCCTGTCTCAAAATATATATATATATATATATAAATAAATAAATAAATAGATAGATAGATAGATAGATAGATAGGACTGGGGATGTAGCTCAGTAGCAACAGTGTCCCTGGGTTCAATCCCTAGTACAATAAATAAGTAAGTAAATTCTGCTGGGTGTAGACATTACTGATGATGCTTGTCTCCGGGAGCTTACACTTCCGAAAACTCTTTCTAGAAATGGCTAATTTTTAATTTCAGTGGGAATGAACCATGAGCATCCTTGACTGTTGGGCACTCACTGTGCCTGGCATGGGACCTGGCACATTGTAGGTGCCTGGTGAGGCTCCAGAGAACAAAGAAACGTGGGTTACTGAAGGGGAGGGATCACGGCACCATTGGAATGGCAGGCCTGGCAAGACGGGTGACCTGGGGAGGATCTGGAAGGCACAGAGAAACTGTGGCTTAACCTGGCCCTGTTCTGTGCCTTGGGAAGGGTCAGCACTTCAGAATTGTATTGCTTCACTTTCTTACTATGGATGCATGTACTTCTGAGCACCGGCCCAATGTCCACCAGAGTGATTCTCCAGGTATTGAGTGGCCTCCCACAGTGGGTGGTATGCTGGAAGGAGCCTTTGATGATGTACAAGAAGACTTGAGACCTGCCCCCACAGGTGGACAGGCTGACCCATCTCCATGACCAAAGGACATGGAGAAGATAAGCATGCCTGTGATGTCCAGAGGCTCTTTTCAAAGGAGCCCATCTTGTGTCCTTGGGTATGACATGCCCAGCTGGGCCATGAAAAGAGGGCAATAGAGGCAGGAGGGTTTCCAGAATATCCCATTCCACTTTTGGGCCCTTGGAAAGAATCAGGTGGGAACTTTAGACCCTGGAAGACACTGGGAATAAGTATAGCATGCTTTCAAATAATTTTTTTTACTTTTTTTTATTGGTACACATAAGTATGCATGATTGTGGGATTCACTGTGACATATTTGTACATGTGTATAATTGGATGGGTTTCATTGCCCAGTACCTCGCCTGACCTTCACCTCCTCCCTTCCCTTGATCACCTTCATCCTTCTGGTCTCCTTTCTATTTTTTTCATGAGATTCCTTATTTTTCTCTCTCTCTCTCTTTTTTAAAAATTTCTAGCTTATTTCCACACATGAAAGAAAACATGATGTTGGATTTTTTTTGATCTGGCTTATTTCACCTAACATGTTGTTCTCCAGTTCCATCCATTTTCCTGCAAATGACATAATTTCATTCTTTATGGCTGAGTAAAATTCCAATGTTTTGAAAATAGTGCATTTTATTTATTCATCTGTTGATGGACACCTAGGATAGTTCTATAACTTGGCTATTGTGAATTGTGCTGCTACAAACATGAGGATGCAGGTATTCCTATAGTATGCAGCCTTTATTTTTATTATTATTATAGTTGTTGTTATTGTTATTATTATTATTTTGGTACTAGAGATTGAACCCGAGGGTATTTAACCACTGAACCACATCCCTAGCCCTTTTTATTTTATTTTATTTTAGTTTTGTTTTGAGACAGGGTCTTGCTAGGTTGCTTACAGCTTTGCTAAGTTGCTGAGGCTGGCTTTGAACCCATGATCCTCCTGCCTCAGCCTCCCAAGCCACTGGGATTACCGGAATGCACCACCACACCTGGACACCAGTAGGCTGACTCTAATTCTTTTGGATAAATACCAAGGATTGGTATTGTTAGGTCATATTTGGTTTCATTCCCAGTCTTTTGAAGAACCTCCATACTGGTTTCCAAAGTGATTACACTAATTTACAATTCCACTAACAGTATAAAAGCACTACCTTGTCTCCACATCCTCTCAAAGATTTATTATTGTTTATATTCTTTTTTGTGGGGAGGGGGATGCTGGGGATTGAACTCAGGGGCACTCGACCCCCACTGAACCACATTCCTAGCCCTATTTTTTATTTTTTTGTATTTTATTAGAGACAGGATCTCACTGAGTTGCTTAACGCCTGGCTAAATTGCTGAGGCTGGCTTTGAACCCAGGATCCTCCTGCCTCTGCCTCCCGAGCTACTGGGATTACATGTGTGTGCCACCGCACCCAGCTATTGTTTCTATTCTTGAGCATCCATTCTAACTGGAGTGAGATGAAATCTCAATGTAGTCTTCATTTGCATGTCTCTTATTCCTAAAGAAGTGGAATCATGTTCTCAAATATTTGTTGGCCATGAAATTTCTGAATTTTCATCTAGCAGTCTTTCAACTCTTTGGTTAGATTTATTCCTAGATATTTTTAAAAGGTATTCTAAATGGAATAGTTTTCCTGATCTATTTTTCAGTGGATTTATTATTTTTTTATATGTTGACTTTGTATCCTGTTACTTTCCCAAATTTGTTTATGAGCTCTAGAAGTCTTTTGGTGGAGGTTTTGGCATCTTCTAAATATAGGATCATAGGATCATATAATCTGCAAACAGTGATAGTTTAGCTTCTTTCTTTCCTATTGTATGCTTTTTTTTTCCCTTCTCCTGCCAAATTGCTCTGGCTAAAATTTCAAGTATTAGTTTGAATGGAAGCAGTGAGAGCGGACATCCTTGATTTGCTCCTGATTTTATAGAAAATGCTTTTAGTTTTTCCTGTCCACTATGAGGCTGACTTTGGGTTTGTCCTATGTTCTCTTTTTGTTATTGAGGTAAATTCCTTCTATCCTGAATTTCTTCTGGGTTTGCATTTCCACCACTGGATACATTTTAAAAGTGATGAACAAGTGCTAAATTTTTTTGAAGGTCTTTTTCTTTATGTATTGAAATGATCATATAATTTTTGTCCTTTGTTCTAGTTTTTGTGTGGCATATTATATTTGTTGATTTGCATAGGTTGAACTATTCTTACAATGAAACCAACTTGATCATGGTGTATAATCTCTGTAATGTGTTCTTGTATTTGATTTGTTATTTTATTAAGGAATTTTGCATCTCTATTCAAGGATATTAATCTGTAGTTTTCTTTCCTTGAAGAGTCCTTATCTGATTTTGGTATCAGGGTGATACTGGTTTCATAGAATGAATTTGGATGTGTTCCCTCCCTTTCTAGTTCATGAAGTAATGTGAAGAGCATTGGAAAGGAAGTTATCAAAATAACACAGATGCTAAAATATATTAAGGTAATATTACTACGTGTGAGACCAACATGTAGTCTCTATACTAGTGAAGGATCCGTGTGCTGCTGAGGAGAAAGTATATTCAGTAATTGATAGATGAAATAGTCTATATATGTCTGTTAAATCTAAATTATTAATTGTATTATTTAGTTTTTATGGTTTCTTTTTTTAGTTTTTGTTTGGAAGATCTATCCAGTAGTGAGAGAGGTTTATTAAAGTCACCCAGTAGTATTGTGTTGTGGTCTATTTTGATTCTTGAAGTGGAAAAGGGTTGGTTTGATGTACGTAGATGCTCCATTGTTTGGGTCATAAATATTTACAATTGTTATGTCTTGTTGATGTATAATTCCCTTAAGCAGTATGGAATGTACTTTCTTGTCTCTTCTGATTAACTATGGCTTGAAGTCCACTTTGTCTAATATGAGGATAGAAACCCCTGCTTGTTTACATGATCCATGTGAGTTATATTTGGTCTTTTCATGTTATTCCATAATTCTTGGAAGTTCTGTTCATGGTTTCTTATTATCGTCTCTCTGTGATCCACTTTATTTTTAAGATTATATATTTTGTCTTCATTGCCTGAGGGTCTGTCTTACCTTTATTTTATTTATTTATTTTTAAGTGGAGCTGAGGATTGAACCCAGGGCCTCTCACATGCTAGGTGAGCACTCTACTGCTGAGTCACAACCTCAGCCCCTAGTGACATGTTTTTTCCCATTCTTTCACCTTCAGTCTGTGAATGTCTTTGCCTATGAGGTGAGTCTCTTAAAGACAACATATTGTTGGGTCTTGTTTTTAATCCAATCTGCCAGTCTATGTCTTTTGATTGACAAGTTTAGTTAATTAATGTTCAACATTATTATTGAGATATGATTTGTGTTACTGGTCATTTTGGTTTATTTCTTGTTTTTAATTTGAATTAGTTTCTCCTTTGACTTACTGTTTCTTTAGTGTAGTTCCTCCCTTCATTGGTTTTCACATTTTTTTCATTTCATCTTTATGGAATATTTTATTGAGAATATTCTGAAGTTCAGGATTTCTGGTTGTGAACTCTTTTAATTTTTGTTTATCATGGATTTTTTAAATTTCATCTTCAAATCTGAAGCTTGATTTTGCTGGATATAGGATTCTTGGTTGGCACCCATTTTCTTTCAGAGCTTGGTATGTTTTTCCAGGACCACCTAGCTTTGATGGTTTGGGCTGAGAATTCAGCTGAAATCCGTATTGGTTTCCCCCTAAATGTAATCTGATGTTTTCTCCCCATAGCCTTTAAAATTGTATCCTTATTCTGTATGCTAGGCATTTTCATTATAATGTGCCTTGAATTGGGTCTGTTGTAATTTTGCACATTTTGGATCCTGAAAGCCTCTTGTTTTTGATTTTCCATTTCATTCTTTAGATTTGGGAAAATTTCTGTTATTATTTCATTGAAAAGATTGTGCACTCCTTTGGTTTGTATCTCTGCACCTTCATTTATCCTGATGAATCTTAAATTTGGTCTTTTTCATGTTATTCCATAATTCTTGGAAGTTCTGTTCATGGTTTCTTAATATCTTCTCTCTGTGGAGCCTTTATTTTCAAGATTATATATTCTGTCTTCATTGCCTGAGAGTCTATCTTCCAAGTGGTGTAGTCTTTTGGTGATGCTTTCTATTGAATTTTTAATTTGGTTTTTGGTTCCCTTCTTTTTTTTTTTAAAGAGAGAGTGAGAGAGAGAGATAGAATTTTTTTAGTATTTATTTTTTAGTATTTGGCGGACATAACATCTTTGTATGTGGTGCTGAGGATCGAACCCGGGCTGCACGCATGCCAGGCGAGCGCGCTACCGCTTGAGCCACATCCCCAGCCCATGGTTCCCTTCATTTTAAGGATTTTTTTTCCAGAATCTCTGTCTCTTAATTTAAGTGATCTTATGCTACCTGTATTTGCTCTCTTACATCATCCTTTACTTCACTGATCAGTTTACTATGTAGATTCTGATGTTTCTTCCACTGTGGTGTTGATGGATTCTATTATTGGAATATCTTGGTTTGCTTGGAATGATTTGTTTCCTTGTTTTTTCATGTTGTTTGTGGGTCTACCCATCTAACAGTAAGGATCTGAGGCAGTAGAGTTTCTACCCTGTGGACTTACAGTGTCCCTGAAGGTTTCTAGTACCTCACTGTTTAGGGGGAAACAATTAATAACAACAACAAATGCAATTTACAGTATTAAACCAAATAGTTCCTACTATGATGTCTATAATGTTAACACAATAAACAGAAATTATATGATCAGTTATTGACATAATAAAAACAGCAAGTTTGCAAAAATGTTTATAGTTTCAAGTGAAACTATAAACTATGAAAAATAATTTTAAAAAAGAATTTAAAGAGAGAGAATAGAAGTGATATAGGATGTTATGATTATGAAGAAGGAGAAGAGAAGAAAAAGATTAAAGAAAAAGTGAAAGAGAAGAGTAGAAATTGGCTGTTAGCAGGAGAAAAGATAGAATCAAGGTAGGAGAACAGGTAGAAGAAAAAATATACATAAAGCAAAATTTTTTTTAATTAAAAATAAAAATAAAAGAATACAAAACAAAACTAAAACATTCAGATCAAACATCCCAGTTTACCAAAAAACTAATCCATGTAAAATAACTGGCTTCAAAAATGCTAGAGATGGGAAAGAAAAAAAAAATAGGAGACTGTATAAAATGTCCATCTACCATTAAGGTCACAATTAAAAGAGTGAAAAAGAATTTTAAAAAAAAGAAGAAGAAAAGAAAAAAATCTTGATGAAGAGTTAAAGAATTCTTTCTGTTGGAGTTAAAAATATTCTCAGCTTCTCTTCTCAGCATTTTTATAGGTGGGTTCTTCCAGAGTGTGATGCTCCACCCTCTGGGTTGCTGGAGTGAGAGAGGTAATCAGATAGTTGGAGTTCCTGGAGGCAGGGTTTAGGCTTATGTAGGCTCCAGGCTCTTTGCTGAATGCCAGTTGGTCTAGAGATTTTAAGTCAGCTCACCTCCAGCACCCAGTACTTGCTGGTCCACACTGAAAGACTTTACCTTAGGTATCTCCCCTGGGTTCCACTCATGTTGTAGGGGAGCCAAGTCTTAGTCCCCTATATCACCTGCAGACCCCACTTTCCTGATTTTCTGGTTTCAGGTTCAGTCTCCTATCTCTCCTGCCTCCACCCTTCCAAGTTCCTGGCCAGCTGCATCTCTCCCAGCAGGTCCTGAAAACAGTTGGATTGGAGGGTAAGGTTGAACTGGGTGGGTTTCCTTGACCAGTTGTCCCCTGTGTTAACCTCTTCCATGTTTAATTTTCTTCTGGTCACTTAAGCACACTATGTCGTGTTGTGTGTGTTTACTGGGACTGTATTCTGGACCAAACTTGGGTTTGCCAGGAGTCGGCCACCATGCTGCAGTTGCAAAACGGTTCCTTCCTTTGTCCTCCACAAGCCACCTGAGAGATGGTGGCTTCTTTCCCCACACACAGATACTGTGCAGCACGTCTTTCAGGTTTTCCAGGCAATATCCTTGGTCTCTAAATGTTCCACACCCAGACACACCTCAGTCCTCCTAAAAATGCGGGTTCCTTTAATTCCCTGATCCCTCCTCTGTGTTCACAGAGGGACCTCTCTGTCTGGAGCTTCTGGCCTGGCTATGGCAGTGGCTGTGCCACTGGGAATTTCTTCCTTATTTTATTACCTCCAACCTCCTGTGACCCTGATCTGCTTTGAATGCCCAGTTTTAAATTCCAGTAAAGTCCTCTTGCTTTTCTTTGTTCACCTACCTTTATGAGAAGTTGCCTATTAGTTTTCTTGATTTCATTCCACAGAGCAGCCCAGAATATGAGCTCCTCTATGCCACCATCTTGAAAAACTCCATGAACTATTTATCTTTGTTATGCTTTTCATTTGCAAGATTTCTGATTGTTTTTTTATATAAGCTTTATCTCTTTATTGAAATACTCTTTCATACCCTGAACTTTCTCCCTTAGTTCATTCCTTAGATCTTTTACTTCATTAATCATTTTATTTTTAATTTAATTTAATTTTATTAGTTTTATTGATTTTATTTTTAAATACACGACAGCTGAATGCATTACAATTCTTATTACACATATAGAGCATAATTTTTCATGTCGTTGTATATAAAGTATGTTCACGCCAATCCATGCCTTTATACATGTATTTTGTTTTTTGTTTGCATTATAATTCTTATTACACATATATACCACAATTTTTTCATATCTCTGTTTATATATAAAGTATATTGACACCTAATTCAAGTCTTCATACATGTACTTTGGATAATGATGTCCAACACATTCCACCACCCATGCTAATTCCCTGCCTCCTTCCTTTCCCTCCCATCCCTCTGCCCTATCTAGAGTTCATCTATTCCTCCCATGCTCCCTCTCCCTACCTCACTATGAGTCAGCCTCCTTATATCAGAGAAAACATTCAGCATTTGTTTTTTGGGGATTGGCTAACTTCACTTAGCATTATCTTCTCCAACACCATTCATTTACCTGCAAATGCCATGATTTTATTCTTTTTTAATGCTGAGTAAAATTCCATTGTGTATATATGTCACATTTTTTTTATCCATTCATCCAATGAAGGGCATCTAGGTTGGCTCCACAGTTTAACTATTGTGAATTGTGCTGCTATAAACATTGATGTGGCTGTGTCCCTGTAGTATGCTGTTTTTAAGTCCTTTGAGTAACACTAGAAAAACTAGGGATAACAGGAACATATCTTAACATTGTAAAGGCTATCTATGCTAAGCCTCATTCTAAACGGAGAAAAATTGAAGGCATTCCCTCTAAAAACTGGAACAAGACAAGGATGCCCTCTTTCACCACTTCTATTCAATATAGTTCTTGAAATACTGGCCAGAGCAATTAGACAGACGAAAGAAATCAAAGAGATATGTATAGGAAAAGAAGAACTTAAAATAGCACTATTTGCTGTTGATATGATTGTATACCTAGAAGAACTAAAAAACTCCACCAGAAAACTTCTAGAACTAGTAAATGAATTCAGCAAAGTAGCAGGATATAAAATCAACACCCATAAATCAAAGGCATTTCTGTATATCAGTGACAAATCCTCAGAAAGGGAAATGAGGAAAACTACCCCATTCACAATAACCTCAAAAAAAAAAAAAAAGACACTTGGGAATCAACTTAACAAAAGAGGTGAAAGATCTATACAATGAAAATTACAGAAACATAAAGAGAGAAATCAAAGAAGACCTTAGAAGATGGAAAGATCACCTTGCTCTTGGATAGACAGAATTAATATTATCAAAATGATCATACTTCCAAAAGCACAATACAGACTCAATGCAATTCTGATCAAAATCCCAATGGCATTCCTCATAGAAATAGAAAAAGCAATCATGAAATTCATCTGGGAAAATAAGAGATCCAGAATAGCTAAAGCAATTCTTAGCAGAAAGAGTGAAGCAGGTGGCATCGCTATACCAGACCTTAAACTATACTACAGAGCAGTAGTAACAAAAACAGGATGGTATTGGCACCAAACAGACTGGTAGACCAATGGTACAGAATAGAGGACACAGAGACTAACCCAAAAAATTACAATTATCTTATATTAGACAAAGGTGCCAAAAACATGCACTGGAGAAAAGATAGCATCTTCAACAAATGGAAAACTGGAAATCCATATGCAACAAAATGAAATTAAACCCCTATCTCTCACCATGTACGAAACTTAACTCAAAATGGATCAAGGACCTAGGAATTAAACCAGAGACTCTGTGTCTAATAGAAGAAAAAGTAGGCCCTAATCTTCATCATGTGGGATTAGGCCCCAACTTCCTTAATAAGACTCCTATAGTGCAAGATTTAAAACCAAGAATCAATAAATGGGATAGAATCAAACAAAAAAGTTCCTTCTCAGCAAAAGAAACAATCTGTGAGGTGAACAGAGAGGCTACACCCTGGGAGCAAATCTTTACCCCTCACACATCAGATAGAGCACTAATCTCTAGAGTATATAAAGAACTCAAAAAGTTAAGCACCAAAAAAACAAATAACCCAATCAATAAATGGGCCAAGGACCTGAACAGACACTTCTCAGAAGATGATATACAATCAATCAACAAATATATGAAAAAATGCTCATCATCTCTAGCAATCAGAGAAATGCAAATCAAAACTACTCTAAGATATCATCTCACTCCTGTCAGAATGGCAGCTACTATGAAGACCATCAACAATAAGTGTTGGCAAGGATGCAGGAAAAAAGGTACACTCATACATTGTTGGTAGGACTGCAAATTGGTGCCAATATGGAAAGCAGTATGGAGATTACTTGGAAATCTGGGAATGGAACCACTATTTGACCCAGCTATCTTACTCCTTGGACTATACCCAAAGGACTTAAAAACAGCATTAATCATTTTAACAAGAAACTTCTAAAATTCTTTATCTGTCATTCCATCCACTTCAATGTGTGTGGATTCAGTTGTTGGAGATATTATGACCTTTGGAAGACATTGTGTTGTCTTCTTTCCTCATATTTTTTGAGATCCTCTATTTGCACATCTGTTGTGATACAGTCCTGTTCCTCTTTCATGTGAGAATCTTCTAATAAGCAGTATGTTTTTCTTATCTCTTTACAATGATCCCTAAGCTGGGGGTATGTCTTACCATCCATTTGTTTAATTAGCATAATCAAAGGGCTAAGTTAACCATCAGTCCCACTTTGAGAGGACAGAGAAACTGCCAGTAATAGTGATGATTTCAGAGCAAACCACATATCAACATACATAAAAAACTCATTGCTAGTGAAGTCTACAACTCTACTAACTAATGAGAAAAGTGGGTGAGAAATAAGATAGAATAGACTGAAACGTTCAACATTAATGATAATATACTTAGTACTAAATTGTATCAGAAGAAGGAAAAAAGATAGAAAAGAAAGAAGAGGGGAAGGGGAAGTTTGAAAGGAAGGGAAGTAGAAGAAAAATGAGGAGAGAAAGAAAGAAGGCAATGAAGGAAAGAGAATGGAAGGAGAAAGGAAAAAGGAGGTATGAAGAAAAAAATCCAACCAATGGAAAAAAACACATAAAATAAAATAAAACCACAAATAAACAAATAACCAGGGAAGACACAACAACACACTTTACTCAAAACAGCTAATGCCTCAACAATCATACAAAGATTTAGTTTCTTTTTGTGGAAATTTTTAAAATGGAAATTTCTCTTTTATGCACTTGTGTAGTTTTAAAAACAGGGGTGGACTTGCCCTTGTCGTTTTCAGTGCCTTGGATGAGATGGCACATGATAGAGACATGGGTGGACTGGCAGCTGGGGAGGGGGGTGGTGGCCAGATCACAGAGAGGCAGCTGGGGTCCCAGGGCGGGTATCAGCACTGGGGTGCAGGGGGCTCAGTGTAGCAGCTGGAGGCTGAGGCATAGGGCGTGGAGCAGTAGGGGAGTGTGAGACTGTGGCCAGGGGCTGGACCATTGGGAGGCCACCAGTGGTAGGGGACATAGTGCAGCCAGTGGTGCTATTTCTTGGGCTCCATACTCTCTGGGAGGGTCATGCATAAGCTCCCCCGACTCTTGTTGTAGATGATGGGTGCAGGGCATGGTGGGAGGGTGCTGAGCAGCCTGCAGGTTGCAACAATCTCACTACACAGGTTACATGGCTGGCCCACTTTCAAGGCATTCCCTATGACATTATTAACTGGTCTTTCTAGGTGGGGTGAAGCTCTAGAGATTTAATTGCTTTCCAAACTGAAAGCATAGGCATGGTCTTTGCAAGCTAGCCACCTACCACAGCTCTCCATTGGCAAGTTGAGAAAAATAGAGCACTTTTGGTTTACAGGTCGCTTTGCAGCTCCTGTCCCAACTAATTCAGTCTGACAGTCTCTTCTAATGCTGTTTCCAAAGTAAGCAGGTCACCGTTTTCCTCTTGCTCCACCTCCCCTGATGCCTGCCCTGAAGGTGCAGCTGCTGGTGTGAGGTTAACAAGTTCTTTCACTTCTGTTCTAGTAACTAGACTTTCAGAGTGCTTCCGAGGCTCGACCCTTCCAGTATGGTGAATCAGTGCATTCCCTGTCACCCACCTCTGTGATCAGCTCTTCTCTCACTGAGTTGATTTCAAATTGCCAAGGAGTTGAGAAATGCAACTTACCTCATCACCATCATCTTGTACACACCCTCATTCAAAGAATGTTTAATGAGCACCTACTTTGGTACATAGTAGACCCAAATCACAGCTCCCAAGAGCCCACCTCTACCCTGAGGGACCATGCCTTTCCTGCTGTCAGTGAGGTACAGATCAGAGATAGATAGCAGTGCCTTGAATAGGAACCAGTCCAGCTGGACACAGAATTCTTAGCCACAGATTTTGAGGGGTGGGTGCGGGGATATGTACCAAGGATTGAACTCAGGAGCACTCAACCACTGAGCCACATCCCCAGCCCTATTTTGTATTTTATTTAGAGACAGGGTCTCACTGAGTTGCTTAGGGCCTTTCTGTTGCTGAGGCTGGCTTTGAACTCGTGATCCTCCTGTCTCAGCCTCCAGAGCCACTGGGATTATAGGCGTGTGCTACCTTGCCTGGTTTGGCTACAGATTTTTTTTTTTTAAGGAATCTTACTAGAATCCCACATAAAAATGTTTTATTAGCATAACTTTATTTGAGGACTTCCTATATATACTATTTACTCATTAAGCTATTGGTGAGAACAGTAAGTCAGTTTTGATCAAGAAAAACACTTGAAATCCAGGGAAGTCAGTCTGTTTCATGTCAATCTAGGTGCCTCATGTCTTCCCATGTATTAGGATTTCTCAACTTATCACATTTGAAACTAGATAATTCTATGTCGTTGGGAGTAGGTATCCTGTGCCTTGAAGGGTGTTTACAAGCGTCTTGGGCCTCTGCCCATTAGATGCCAGTAGCAATACCTCCTTATGTTGTGAAGACCGACAATATCTCTAGATATTGTCAAATGTCCCTTGGGGAACAAAATCACCCCAGCTTAGAATCACTGCCATTTATTTTGATTATACAATATCAAGAAATGCTATTTCATAGGGAGAAGAGCTTGCAATAAGGAAGAAAGTTTTATTTCATTTTATCTTATTGTACTGGGGATTGAACCCAGTTCTACCACTGAGCCATACCCCCAGCTCTTTTTACTTTTAATTTTGAGACAATGTCTCACCATTGGCCCAGAGTGACCTCAAACTTGTGGTCCTCCTGCCTTAGTCTCACAAGTAGCTGGAATAACAGGTACACGCCACCATACCCGGCTTTATTTTATATTGTTAAAATCAGCTCTCCTGACACCTTTAATTCAATAGAAGTTTTATTCCAAGTTCTGCACAAAAGATAAAAAATAGTGCCCTAAGTTAATGTGTTAGTAGTTTTCAGTATACTAAAATTTGTGTGTAACACATTTGAGTGGGTGTGTTGTTTTTAACATGATTTTGGAGAATAAGAAAATCTTCATGTTAAAAACATTCAAACCAAATGTTGGCAGAACCCCTGGAGTCCTCTGGGATGCATTTGGAGCCAGCAATGCTAGTTTCACATAGAGAGGATTGGATAACGTCACAGGTTGGGGTGGGAGGTGGGGTGTCAGGGACCTGCCTGCTGCCCTGAGACCCCTTTTGGTTTCTGTTGTGTCTGATGTAGCCTTTGGAGGCAGAGAGGGCTTTTGGAGGCCTGAGAGCCCCTCCCGAGAGGGTCTGGAATTGGAGCAAGGAAGCAGAGTATGTGAGCAGGAGGACAGCAAGGCCTTGCGGCTGGCCCCATGCGGCACTAACAAGGAGCCTGTAATCTTGGTGACGCAGGGCCAGGAGGTTAAACCCAGAATAATCATAATGAAAACAATCTGTTTGCACCATTGATGCTTCCAGAAATTCCCGGGAGCAAGTCCAAAGGGGAGAATCCCAGCCGGAAGTGCTGCTGGTTGGAACTGAGAGGGTGGTGGTGGGACAGGGGACCAGAAGACAGCCTCTTTCTCAGATTGCAAGGGTGGGGGTGGGGGGGCTACACCCCACCCCCAGGGGAGCAGCAACCAGAGAAGGAGGAGGGGGCCATAGGCTGCAGAAACCACAGCTGGCTTTAATGTTCTTGGAAGAGTGGTCCTTCATGGAATCAATTTGTTCTCCCTTCTCTGAAATTGGGAGCGGATTTCAGGGTTTGCTCCTCAGGAAATCTGCTTAAAATAAAGTGGGGCTGCTGACCACAGGCCACCTACTACCGCCCCCAAGGGGATTTGTAATAGACACAATAAAACAGGCAAAGGCCTGACAGGGACTCCAACCACTGCTTGCATCTTCTCAGCTTTGGGGATGGTTCTCAGTGGCAGCCTGGTCCAGGACTGATGGGATGGGAGCTGGGAGCACAGAGGTGCCAATGCTCACTATCCACCAAGAACACCAGGCACCTTCTCTCCTTTCCCAGAGTCATTCTCAGAAATCCCATTGTGGTCCTATGATGGATCAGCCTTCAGGTGTCAGAACTGTGTGCTGAGAGACCTTCTAGATAATCTGATCCAAATCCTTATTTTACAGATGGGGACACTGAGGTTCAGGGAGATGACTTTTCCTAGTTTACCTGCCCAAGCTTTCTGACTGACAGCTCTGGACTCTTCTAAACCCAACACTTGTTTTCCAAAAGGAAAGGTGACTTGTCCAACCTGGAGTCTCCTCAGAAGCAGGGACCGTGTGTGTGTGTGTGTGTGTGTGTGTGTGTGTGTGTGTGTGTGTGTGCACTTTGTGGGCATGATAGAGGGCACAAGCTCGCGCATGAGTCTCTGCATAGTGTTCACTGTCATCTGCCATCTGTGGTGTTAGGTGCTGGGATTAGGGTAAGGGCTAGAGGCTGGGTATGTGAGTGAGTGTTTAGATTCAGGTGATCTTGGGTGAGTCTGAGGAACATCCTTGGGGGGTCTCTGGCTGGTCAGAGAAATCCCTAGAAAATAAAGCTCCATAAAGAACATTCAGAATGTTACTGATGAAGAGGTGCTTGGTAAGACCCCCAAGGAAGAAAGAATGAGGCCCGGGAATTGGAAAATAAGATGCATGTTTGGGAAGTGTCCAATAGTGCACGCTGGCTGTGGGCAGGTTTATTCCCAGGGAAGAGAGTGAGCTGGTGCATGTCGTTGGAGTACTTGCTATGCATCAGGTGTTGCTCTAGGTGCAGGAGACCAAGGTGGAGATTTTACAGAGATCCTGCTGTAAGGCCTGCACTGAGGTTCTTGGAGGAATGAAGCATGGTCCAGGCCCCCAATAATTCCCCAGCCACAGGAAGTCTCCATGGGCCAATCCGAAATGGAATACAGAAGGCTGGGGGAGCTGCCTAGGAGGGGCTCCCTGGGAATTTATCTATTTCCATACACACCCACCTCCAGGGTTCTGAAGCCAGATCTTGTGCCTAGGGCACCCGTGTCCGAATTCCCAGAGCACACACATGTGCATTTCCCTTGCCTCCCAGGAAGATTCTCCGAGAACTCCAGCTGAGAGCCATCAGCTAGAATGCAAGTCCAGGTCTTGGTGAACCAGGGGAGCTCAGAGCTCACATCAACTGGAGGAAATGAATCCAGGGTGATCTATTTAAAAATCAAGGGTACTGGGTGGAGCTAGTATTCTTGAAATCTTGCAAGACTCCTCACTCTGAGGGTCTCTCCATGCCCCCAGCAGGGAGATCCCAGCTTGCCAAGTTCCCTGCTTCAATCAAAGGCTGACCTCATGGGCTGACCTCTGTGTCTTCCCCCAGGATAATGAGGAACTGGGACTCAGACTCACCCAAGATCACATCTGGGAAGTGCCTTGCCCACTCCTGCTGTATCGCACTCCTCCTTTGAACTTAGCAGAGCAGCTGTGGTTTCCATCTTGCAGTTGAGGCTATAGAGGCTTAAAGAGGGTGAATGTGGCACTGGAGGTGGGTATGGGCCCTGCCTTTCAGCTTTCCCAATAGCCCCCAGATGACTTCCATCTGAATGCAGGCCACATGTGCTCTGCTCCTGCTGGACAGAATGGACTGGTTTCCAAAACCAACTTGAAGTTTCCTGAAAGGCACTGTAGGGTGACAGGCTTCAAGGGCTCTCGGCAGAGCCCTGCCCAGGAAGCAGTGATGCAGCATTTCCCCGGCCATGCACTTGTGGCTGACCCTGGCCGCAGGGGCCTTCCTCTCCTCATTAGGGAAGGATGCTGGGGAGGGTGGAGAAGGCTCTGGGGAGAGGCAAAGCCCTTCTGGGAACCATCCTGAGGGAAGTGGTCACTCCTATATGGCCCTGCCCTGCTCTGGGCCTGGCCCACTTTGGCCTCAGCAGGTCTTTGGTGCTGGAAAGAATGGGCCTCAGCTCCAGAGCCTTGCAGGAGGCAGAGGTCAGCACATTCCAGGGCTGAGCCTTTCCGCCCAATACTCACAGCCTGGGCCTCATCCTGTCCCCGGGCTGCCCTCGGAGGCGTCAGTGGGCAGGGTGGGGGACTAGTGGTCCCTCTTTGACAGTCAGAGCTCTTGGACAGCTGCTTGGCCTCCACAGGGGGAATGGGCCTGCGGTCCTCCTACCTACACAAAATGAGGCTACTGGGCCCCAGACCATCACCTGCTCCCAATTCCTGGACCCCAGCCACTGCACAGAAGACAAAGAGCCTGTTTCTCTGCTGGAGCCCAAGAATCACAGATTCTGGTCCTGTGTCTCTTGCAGACACCCCCCCCCCCCCCGCCAAGTGTTTCTTCCTGGTCTCCCCTCCAGGTACACATGCCTTCTCTGTTCCTCTCTCCTCTGCCCATTCACCATTGCTGATTCCCATTCACCATTCAACCCCATCTTTACCACACTTTCCTAGGATGCCTTTCCTTTGTGGACTCTGGAAGACTGGGCCCTCTATCCCATGCTCTGACCTTCCTCCCCCACCCCCCAGCACTCCTCTGCCATAGTTCACAATGCACTGACTCCTTCTCTCCAGCCAGGAGGCCTAGGATAGTGACCACTGCTTGTACGCTGGCCAGACACAGTGTGAGGACCTAATAGTGCTTACTAGGCAAATGGATAATGGAACGTTCTTGCAGGGTTGGGTCTCTAGAAGGTTCTCCCACGAGGCTCTCCACATTCCTAGGCTGGAAGAGGCAGGCACTGTCAGGAGCATAGCTATGGTAGGGCAGGGCAGAGAGCCTGTGGGTGTCACACTGGGAGGCCAGGCCTGGACGGGGTGTTGGGAAGAGGGATGGGAGGGGTAGCTGGTCGAAATGGGCCCAGATGCCTTACAATAGAGAAGTGAGACCTGTGGAGGGGCTATGCCCACACAGACAGCCAGAGGCCGACTCCTGAGGCCATTGCACCAGTCGCCAAGCACCCCTCCCCTTTCACAGAATTCCCTCCTTGCAGAAGGAGGCAGCAGAGCTCCCATCAGATCCTGCCTTCTCCCTGAAGCCCCCGCTTCTCATCTGTAAAGTGGGGAGGAGACCTAACTGATGGCATCATTGAAATGTCAGCAGAGGAAATGTCCTTGAAGGATGTTATGGAACTGAAGGTCACTTTGCTTTTTCCTTCTCTGCAGAATCACAGAGACCCTGCTGGTCCCTGGGAGGAGGACTTGCTCTCCAGTCGATGGCAAAGGATTGTGTGACTCTCTGTAGTTCTGGGAAGAAGGCAGAGCTGAGTTCCAGCTAACTTTGCAGAGGTGAATGGTTTTCCTTGGCCCTTCCCAGCCCTATTGTCACCAAATGCATACCAAGCTCTTAACCAGGGGCCAGGCACTGGGATGGTGCAGACAGAATGACTCAGCTCTGCCCTTCTCAGGGAGCAGAGTTGGGAACAAGGGTGTACTTTCTAGAAAGTGTGAGCAGACCAGGCTCATTCTTCACCCCCTGAGGAGACATGGCCAAGGCTCTGGCCTTCAGTCCCACATCTGTGTCTCCAGCTGCCACTCATTCCCTTCCCACATGGGCAACGGCTGGACAGCTCATGTCCCAACCCTGCATCCTGGAAGCTCTCCCCAGACTCGCTCCGCCCTTCTCTCCAATCATGGCAGCTCCAGCCTTCCAGTTGCTCAAGCAAAAATCTTAAGAGTCATCTGGACCCTTCTCCTTCTCTCACAATCCACACCCAATCTGTCAGCTGGTTCTATCAGCGGTACCTTTAAATATGTGCAGAGACTAATTCATCCAGATATGGAGCCGATCCGTGGTGCTGGGAGGGAGGAGGCTGAAACAGCTTGAGGGAGTTTGGGAGATGATGGGAATCTAAGTACCTCGATTGTGAAGATGATTAATGGGTGTACGTGAACGCCTAGACTCATCAAACTGTACACTATCATGTATGCCAAATACGCCTCCCAAAAGCTGTTTGTGATTGTGTTTTAAGTCACAGGTTCCCAGTGACCTCGGGGAGGCCTTAGGTAAGTCCTCTACTTCTCTTAGTCTCCCCTTTCCCACCTGTAAAATGGAAGTCTCTAAGGGACCTTCCTGGGACCATCGGTACCTATCATGATCACATCCTTATATCTCCCTACGAGGCTGTAAGGGGTTAAGGGAGGCCCCATCCTGGAGCGGGGGACAGTGAGTCTATGTGACTCAGGCTTGTTCCAGGACTTTTCTGATCATGGCTCAATGCATCAGCCCTTCCCATAAAAGTGGCTTAGATGAAGTTAAGGAATTAGTTGGGGAGAGGAAGGTGTCAGGAAATAGGGTCGGATCACAAGGGGACAGTAAGGAGACGAGAACACATGGGGCAGCCCATGCGTGGGCTTCTGTTCAGGCTCAGACAACTCCCTCAGAGAGCTGGAGAGAAGCACAGCCATGGTGGCCAGACCGACCTCAGGGGAAACTGAGGCCCATGGAGATCCTTTTTCCAGTTCACTAAGCTGGAAACCGGCAGAGTCGATGCTGGATTCTTTTTTTTTTTTTCTCTAATTTTTTTTTTTTTTTTAGAGAGAGAGAATTTTTTATATTTATTTTTTAGTTCTCGGCGGACACAACATCTTTGTTGGTATGTGGTGCTGAGGATCGAACCCGGGCCGCACGCATGCCAGGTGAGCGCGCTACCTATTGAGCCACATCCCCAGCCCCTCTAATTTTTTTTTGATATTTTATTTTTTAGTTGTAGTTGGACACAATACCTTTATTTCATTTATTTATTTATTTTTTTGTGGTGCTGAGGATCGAACCCAGGGCCTTGCATGTGCTAGGCAAGCACTCTACTGCTGAGTCACAACCCCAGCCCGATGCTGGATTCTTAATCACCTTCTCCGTGGGGACTTTCTGACCACCTCAAAGATTGTCACAGCTTGTCCCTTCCCTGACCTTCCAGATCACCATTATCCTGTACCCCACTTTTTTTTATTCCCCATAGCATTTTGCATGTCCTAGTCTGTAATATTATTTACTTATTTAATATTACTTAATATTATTTACTTCTTTGTCTCCCCCTGGAAGAATATGAACTCCAGCGACTCAGAGATCTTTCCAGAATCTCAAAAAAAAAAAAAAAAAAAAAAAAAGCCACAGGGAACCTCTGATTTAAAACACAGTAAAAGCCAGAGCTTGGTGTCTGTTTTGTAAACTGAAGACTCCTAAGCATCTAGAACAGTACCTTGGACAGGCCCTGGAGGCAGAGCAGTCGGTAATAAACACTGTTGAATAAATGACTCGGTCAAAGGTCACTGCCCTGAAAAGAACCTGGGCTTCCAAATTACTCAGAGTTCAGCGGACCCCTCTAGCACTCCCTGCTTTGTCTCACCTCCTAAAGCCTCCATTTCCTCACCTACAAAATATGAAGAGCTATGAAGAGATAGACCACTAATGAATATCTAGCAGAGTACCTGGTTCACAGCACCAGGCCAGGGCCAAAGGCAGGGAAAAGTGACTTTATTTAGTCACAAGGTAAAACTGGCAAATAGGTCAAGCAGAGTGCTGGCCCTTGTGCAGAGGAAATATGATAGGAAGATACAAGGAGAGGCCTCAAAAGGAGCCAATCCTGCCAGCTCCTTGTTCCTGGACTTCCAGGCCAGGAGGAACTGTGAAGCAATACCTTTTTGTGATTGAAGCTGTCCCACCTCTGGTACTTTGTTACAGCAGCCCCAGGAGATGAATGCAGATATGTCTGGATAGAACTGGCAAGTTTCAGCAGGCCCAGAGACTGCTGCCACTCAATCCTCTCCCATGCAGTTGTCCCAGACATAGGTCCCCAGAGTCCATCCCAGAGATGTTCCCAGAGATGTCCAACTGGGTGTCTCAACCTAAAAGACCAGGTAGCTCAAGAGGAGTCTCGATGGCACTGTGGGGGCCGTATCAAAGTAGAGACCCTGAGGAACACATCCTGTGTAGGTTCCATGAGGAGGGCTTTCTGGAAGGATCTGGGTCACATGGATAAAGAGGGAGAGAATAGCCTCTGCTCACCTTTTCTCTGAGTCAATCAGAGGAGAGGAATCCGTACTCTCTGGAAAGGGGACAGCAAACACCCAGGCCCTGGGCCCAAACCCCCTCTTCCCTCCATCTCTCCTGGTCCTGCCTGGGCACGCTGGGCCGTTGGAGTTGGGAGATTTGTTTGATTCAAGCTATGGCCTTTGAGCCATAGACTCAGGTCATCTCTGTGTCCTGCTTCTTTAGTCATTAATCACTCCTGTTGGGACAGCTCATCCCTACCCCTCCCGTCTCGAGCTGGGTTCTGATTTAGTCATATGAGATGTCATGATATCCTCTTATCTTCCCCAAAATCACCTTACTCCATTCCCTCTTCTGGCCTGTTCAACTGCTTTGGTCAACAGTCCAGGCTAAAGATCACAGGCACGAGACCCACATGTCAATATTGTGTAGATTAATTAATCCTTGCGGAAGAGTTTCCGAGTCACCCACGGGTGACCTCTGGTAGAAAGATCTTATTTCTTCTGCAGGGTAAGGGGAAGAAGCTTAACAAAACATTTTTTTTTCTTTTTCCTGACAAAACAAGGCCACCCACATACACTCCCCTTGAGAAGCCAGGCCTGCCTGGAGTAACTGTGTTTTGGTCTATTGTCATGTGACTGTCACCCTGCGTGGCATTGACTCACTCCTGATTTAGGAAAATAGGAGCTGCCAGGACCTAGGCTGCCTGAAACCCCCATCTGATGCCACCCCCACCCCCAGGTCTCCTCCCTTTTCCTGTGTGTTTGGAGACACACCCTGGGGCTTATGGGGAGAGAGGTTTGAATCCCAGCCCCACAGCCCTGCTCCCAATTGCCTCCTGTGTTTAAGGAGAGGAAAGGCCAGCTAGCCTGGGTCAGGCTGTGGGGATAAATGCAGCAAAAATCAATTATCCCATAAAATCACTGGCTCCTCGGTAGCTGCAGGCTTTAGGTGATTCAGATCCTGTTGGGCTCCAGACGGGCGACGTGTGGAATTCAGACTTTAGCTTTGGTCCGAATAGTTAGTTCTGATCAAGTGTTTCCGGTCAGACATTGTAGACCTTTGCTCCTTCCTCCATACATCTCCCAGGCTCCCTAGGTGGGGATGTTTTCTAATAGAAGCTGAGCCATGCCCAGATGTCAAGGTCGGTGGCCTCTAATCTATTTGAACCAAGGATCAGACTCCCATGGGCTTTTCCTGACAGTCCCAAGAGCAGATTAGCAGTCTGTAATTTGTGGCTCTTGGGGGCCGGAATGACCTGAGAAATCCATCTTCTTTCTGTTAGTAGAGGCAGCTTCTGAGAAGGGGGATGGTGGAGAAGTTGGCCTGGATCCCCACAGGTCCCAGTCCTCCCTGGAAGCCTCTCCATTGAGATGGCTTTCTGCAGCCTGCACTGAACAGTCCAAGAATAGACACCACATCTGCCTTCATCTGTAGCTTGTAGCATGTAGCCTGAGCTCCCTGGAACTCTCTGCCCTCTGCCAGGGACTTTTCCTTCTCGCTGGGGCCTCCACATAGACAAGAGCAAATAACCAAGTAGGAATGTATTTTTTAAAGATGTTTAGGGAGTTTCCTGATTGTCACCACACCATAGCTCTTCTTACCTCCTACTTTTGCAGTTGGATCCAGTTGGAATTCAAAAAATGTCCTGGGAATTATAAAATCCTAACCAAATCATTTTTTTAAAAAAAAAAAATTCAATCATACTTACTAGACGATTCCTAGAGTCAGGAAAATGAGAAATATGTTTAGTAAAGAGTTCCAGGAATGGCATGTGAAGCCACAATGGTCATTCTGTGGTCCAGAGATGGTGATGACTATGCCCACCGGCCCAGGCCCAGGTCCCACCCCGAGACAGCTGCTAGCTGGTGAGACGGAGCCCAGGCTTGTTGGTGGGTGTTTCTCTTTCTTTGCTTCGGAACGGTTCCACATTAGCCAGAATCTGACTGACCCTGCTGGTTCTCCCACAGGGACACACAGAATGAAAAACGGATGCAGAGGTGCCGGGGAAATAGCAGACCCAGCAGGGTGGGAGTTGCAGATGGGAGTTTCAGGGGAACAGCAAGATAGGGTTCAGGTGGGCAGAGTGGGTCCTGGGTTACACTGACGGGCTCCTGACAACTTGAGGTGCATCCCAGCCCTGTCCTTATGAGCCCTGGGACTTTAGCCTGTTACAACCCTCTCTAAGCCTCCTGCTCCTCCAATGGGGGATGATGGTGGTAACCAGTGCCATAAGTCTGCGTGACCATTTAGGATGATGCACACAGAGTGCCTGGAGCCGGGTCTGGCACCCAGGAAGAGAAAGTGCTCAATAAACCCTTGCTATCTTCACTGTTGAGTTGGCCTTAGTATTAATCCCCAAGCCCAGGTCCTAACTGCAGGGCACTGTTCATGTCCTACTCATCTGTTTATCTATCCATACCTTACAATATATTGTCATCACTCAAAGTAACTTGAGTATATCTGTTTCTTGCAGCTTGGAAGAGCATCTCCAACTTAGAAATAAAATGAACTCTCTTGATTCTAGAGAGCACAGGTTCCCACTTTGTTCATACACACATGGGAAATGCTGCTTGGCCCTTGAAGGGCCTGGGTCTCAAAGCACCCCTCAGATCAGTACAAACAGAACCAAATTCAAGAAAGGGGCAGTGCCCAGCTGGCCACAGGAAGGGTGGGGAGGACATTTCAAGGCAGACTGGGAGGAGGAAGATGGTGTCCTGGTCTCATCCAGAGGAGGAACCGCAGCACACTCTTGAGGCTTGAGGTCAGCAGAGAGGCTGAGCAGCTGGCTGTGTATGTGTTTGTGTGCATGTGTGCATGTGTGAAGGAGGCATGTATTTGGAGAGGAGTCACAGGATATGCGTGTGTGTGTTTGTGTGTGTGTGTGTGTGTGTGTGTCCTGTGTCCGAGAATGTCTGTGCTTGTGCCAGGATGGATGCATATGCAGGCAGAGCAGGAGGAGAGGGGGTTTCTGAGTCTGCGGGTTGGTACCTGTGGGGTTTGAGAAAGCTGTGGGTGTCTGGAGCAGGTGTGCACCTGGAATGAACACCTGTGCCCAGGTGTGTGATTGTGTGCATGGCCATGTACGCCCAAGTGTCTACGCAATTTCTGTGCTTGGCTGGTGTGTGAGGCAACTCTCCTCTGCCCTCGGCAGCTCCACGAGAGTCATAGCTCAGGATGGGGTGGGGCAGGCCACCTGGGCCACCTGACTGGCAGGGCTATAATGACAACCTTTATGGGGCCTGCTGTGACCCAGGAGCCAGAGCCATTCAGGAACTGCTGTCAAAGACTAGGAATGAGGAAGTCTCAAAGGTTCCTCTGGATTTTCATTTCAAAGGGCAGAACACGACCTTTGCCTGTGCCACTTGGGGCTTGCTGCAGGCTCCTTGTGCATTCCCTCAACAAGGAAGGAGAGGCCAGTTTCACTTTTCTTCCTGTTGTTTTCACTTTCAGACTCCCTGCCTTCAGCACCGAGGAAGGCGCATCTGCAATGGTGCGACGTGTGTCCAAGTCCCTAGTTTTTGTGAAGGCCTGGGTGCAATCCTGTGTGCAATGTTCCAAGCTCAGGAGCTGTGCACATCTATTGCTGTGATCTGCCAGCCCAGGGACCGGATGAGACAGGCTGTGACTTAGCTATGGCTCTCTGATCCTCCTCATTGTGCTTCTGAGAGGAGGCGCTTTGTCCAAAATAACACAGGGTGGGTGACAGAACAGCCGTCAGGCCTGGCATTGAGGGAGGACGTCCAGCTGGTTGGTCAATAGGTGAAGGGAGGCACTCAACTCCAGTCCCTCTTCCTAACAGGCTATGCCAGACAGCAGGACTTCTGGTACATCTTTCCCTCTGGCCCTTCACCATGTCATATTGCCTTTACAGTCCCAGGAGCCCGGAGGGCCCTGGTCACTGTCACAGAGACTCCATCCTACCTGACAGATCCTCCCCACCCCCAGGTGGGGCTGTCCTGTGAACAAGCAGTAGGCCAGCCTTTGCTCTGAGATATCCATCTCCACTGTGCCCCACCCGTTGCCCTCTTAGAGCTGATGCCTTGTTGGACAGTCATGAGGCTTTCGTTCCCCAGAGGGCTTCTGAAAACAACAGCACGCACACCTCATAGGTCCTGTGCTCCTTAGGACCTGCCAGCCTTGACCAGCCGCCCCCTCTCACAACCCCTGCAAACTGTTCAACTCTGCCTGGGGCTCAGCGTCCTGATTCTCCCACCCCCACCCTTTAGGGCTGTGTTGACAACTTGCCAACAAGCTGTGACCTGATGTTCCCTTGACCCTCTTCCAGATGGGATGGGTCTATTCTACATGCAAATAAAATAACAATCGTCTTATCCCAGTCCACAGGAGAAATGGAATACCTACTGAGAACTCTCTTTTGGAGTCCTTCTCCCATTAAACATTTGACATTGGCAACTGCAAACAAAGAAGCCATCAGACCTGTGTAAAGCATCTGACTGTCGACCTCGATCTTCACATTAAATTTGGCTCTTATTTACTTTTATCCCACTGGGATGCTTCATGTGTCTGAGAGGAAATGCTGGTGCCATGACATCCTGCTTGTGGCATGGGTCAAATAGATCCATTCTCTGGGACACCACTGGAGTATAACTTTGCTGTCCCGTGGACCCCTGGTCTGACTGTCCTAGAAGGCTTGGCCAGGATGGATGTTTGTCACTGGCACGTTGGAGGTAGCTCAGGACAGTTGCCAGCCACCTACTAGAGGGTTGCCAGATTGAGCAAGTAAAAATAAAAATAGGGCACCCAGTTCCATTTTAATTTTAAATCAATAATGAATAATTTTTTAGTATAAGTACATCCCAAGTATGCCAAAATTGTACTACATTACTACACTCGTAATGAAAATTTGTTGTTTATCTGAAATTCAAAGTGAACTGGCAACCAGGGCTTCATCTGGCGAGCCTAATCCAGCTCCAACACCCTCTGGTATGTACCACCAGGCATCAGAGGCTCTGTGAGGAAACTGTAACCATAGCAACAGCTGAGATTGTCATTGATCTATACTCAAGGGCAGATTCAGGTCCTTCCTGCAGTAATAATGCCCCTCTCTTGGTTCTAGAAAGTGGAATTGGCCAATCGCAGAGATGCCCAGACCCCAAAGGTCAGTCAGTTCAGTGCTTTGTACCTAAGTTGCCGGCTGGGTAGTGCTTTGAGCTTATCTTTCAACAGGTCCTTTTAGTTTTCCTTTTCTTCTTTACCCATGAAAGCTTTTTTTAGGGAAGGAAGATGATAAGCCCAATAAAGACAGCATGTCAAGAGCATGCACCTTATAACATTGCCCGAAAGCCCACGATGACATCCCTGTGAGTGGTTCCCACATGAGGCCAGAGCTGGGCTTTGGTCCAATGTTTTTCAGGTTCATGATCATCTGTCAATTAAACAACAAATATTTATTCTCAGGCTTTAGTAATACTTTTGAACCTATTAATAATACAAATCAGCAATATATAAACCAAATCAATACTGGTTGAAAAATGTTTGGCATCCAAGAACTCTAATTAATCTTGAGAATTAATTCTGTAAAGCACCAAATTTTAACTGATTTGTTTACTCCTATACCTGTGAAATGTTTTGGGGTGAATATGGCTCCAAAATTTCATATCCAGAGCACACTCTACTATTTGTCTGCACAGTATTTTGAAGATGTGACAACAGCTAGGCGGGCCCTGGGAGAAGACTGTGGATTGGCCCAGGGCATTGCTGTGGGCTGCCTACTCCCTGTCTCCGAGTGGATTTGTAGCCACATTGTTCTGGACAGCAGCCTTCATTGAAATCACTGGCTAGTTGACTCAGAAACCTGCTAGGCACCTTGTATTTTTTCTCATTTACTCGGTCAGGCAAAGGGCTGGGTGCAGGGGCAGTGGGGCAGACCCTCCCTTGGGAGATTTGAAGAGTGACTTCTTTAAGGAAAGGGTCTATGCCTGAGTTTGTGTGGCATCCCCTTGAATCTGGCACAGAGAGCCCAACAAACAAGGTGATCCCGGCAGGAAAACAACCACAACCATGAGCGATCTCAACTCACCTCTTAGCAAAACAGGTTTATTTTTACATCTTGACACCCACATCAATCCTCTAAAACTTTTTTCGTCTGCTTTTTGTTGACTCCTGGTCCCCCACGCCTGGTCTTTCTTTATTGTCCTCCAAATCTCCTGAGGACTGAGAACTGGGGAGGCCGGGCACCACTAGACTGAGAGAACTACAAGGAGGGGGACATCTTCATTGTAATTAGAGGGCTGGTCTCCCTATGCAGATTTCTGCAGATAGAACCATCCAGAGAAAGGTAAGGAACCCTGAATGCTTGAAATCTATGCGGGTGGGGTAGGAACGGGGTCAATGGAGGAAAGGACTGTTTCCTCTCCAACTGGACTGGAGGCCCATGATGCAAGAATTTTCATTTGTGCATTGCTGAGTGACAGCTGCATTGCTCCCTGGCAGAGACAGCTGAAGGATCAAAGAGAGTTTGTTTTATGCCCAGTAGAAGACCTTAAAAAAAGGCAAGGATTAAAAGAAACAGGAAAAACTCCATTTAGATGAGAGCAGCCAGGATCACATCAGAGCTTCTGGAATGGAGATGATCCTGGAATGAGCACATTCGTTCATTCATCCAGCAAATATTTATTGAGCACCTTTGGAGGGCCAGGCAATGATCCAGGCCCAGCACCACGGGCTTTATTCAAGTGTGGCTGTTTGGGATGATTAAATCGGATCTGGGTCTTGGGAAGGAAGTGAGTATCGTTTTATTACAGTATTTACCAAAGAAAATATCAAATACTTTTAGGCTTTATCCAAGGAAACTCTAGCCCTGCCCCCGCAGCTTCACACATCCACCGAGTCCTTATGTCTTCAATCCTCTGAGCATCAGCCCCCTTCTTCCTGTGCAGATATGATCAGCTCTTGCCAACTGTTGAAAACAGGGCAGGAATTTGGCAAGAGGTTCAAGGTGAAAGCTGTGTCTTTAGTTCCTGGAGCAGATGGAGGGCAGAGAGGAAGTTAGCTGGGTGGCTCTGGGGCTGTGACCCTGGGGAACGGAACGATGCTGACCTGCTTTGAGGCTGTCTTGGGCTCCGACATCAGCAAATGCATTCTGTTGTCTCCTCTCCAGGGCTGGCGTCCTCCATGTGTGGAAAGTCCTTCTGACTGTCGGCCCAGAATATGGGTGTTGCTGGGGAGCTGAGCGGTGCTAGGGGAAACTGAGAAAAGTACTCTGAATTCAATTTATAATGTTTTCAGCTTTGTGTCCTCTTAAAACAAACAGGAAAGGTGTCTACAGAAGGTGCAGATCATGAAACAAATGTCCGACTCTGGCAGGGGTGGAGCAGAGCCCCGTCTGGTGGCTGTTGTCCCAACCTTTCTATACCTTTTTTTCTGCTTGCCAGCCACAGCAACAGCGACCAAGTTGGAAAATGATCCACGAGGGAATCCAGGCACAGAGACTCACCATCGCCAGCCAAGCCAACAAGGAGACCCAAACCACCCCTCCAGCTCAGGCAGGGGGAGGCCCCTTCTTTGAGTCTCTTGTACTCATCGAAGGGGTTCAAGGTGAGGCTCTTTCCTCTAAACCAGTGGCTCTCAAAATGTGGTTGCTGAGCCAGCAGCAGCAGCAGCAGCAGCGTCACCGAGGAGCTTGTTAGGCATGCAGAATTTGGGACTCTATCCCAAGCCTTCAATCAGAAACCCCAGGCAGGACTCAGCAATAAGTGCTCCGAAAAGCTCTGGGTGCTTCTGGTGCACAGTGAAGTGTGAGAAGCACAGATGTCTGTTGACCTCCCTGTGCCAAGCCCCTGAGTGTTACTGCACAGACTCTGCAGGCCAGAACACCCAGGTCCCCAGATTCAGCCACTGCAACAATGCAAGCCCTTGCTGATGCCCCCCTGTCCTCTCTCTTCCTCTCTTTCACTGAAGTCCCACAGTGTGTGGAAGGCAGAGGTGACTGGAACCTGAGATACGCTCCACAGAGATCTGATGAGCCAACCTCCTCTATGACCCAGGATGCTTCCTCTCAGGAACAGGTAGAAGCAGGAAAGTTCTGCAAGGTAAACTGAAGTCAGGGAATGGATAGACGGCCTCCTTGCATGGTTAGAACAAAGTTAGGCTAGCTAAGAGGGACAAATCTCATACAACTGGGAAGGGATTACCTTTGGCTCATGAGCTATGTTTAAGTTATTTTAGGTCTTCAGGTATATTAAAGGGGCGAGAAGTGAATTGCAGCTGAAATGGAGGACATTCTGACATTTATCCACACTCCTCCACCATCAGGAGTCTGGAACTCCCTCCCACCCCACCCTACACACACGCACCTTCTACATAAAGAGGGAATGGCCTTGCCAGGCGTGGTGGCACACGCCTGTAATCCCAGGGGCTCTGGAGGCTGAGGCAGGAGGATGGCGAGTTCAAAAGTGAGGTGCTAAGCAACTCAGGGAGACCCTGTCTCTTAATAAAATACAAAATAGGGCTGAGGATGTGGGTCAATGGTCAAGTGCTCTGAGTTCAATCCCTGTTACCCCCTCTCCTCCCCACCCCCACACACATACACAAAAAAGAAGGAATGGCCAAGATTCCCATCTCATGGGGGAATCTGTGCAAGTTCATCAGGAGCAGAAAAAACATGGACATGCTAATTTCTAAAAGTGAGGACTTCAATAAAATGAGTTTTTAAAAAATAGAAAGGGAAAGTGATTAGTGGTAGCATGAGGTCTAGGAGGTCCCATATGGGCTACCCTTCTTCACGTCACTTAATAACCTTCAGGAACATCACGGTGTGGACAGTGAGACCCACATTCTCAATGTTCTAGACAAGTTCCAGAGAATGAGTTATGTTAGCCCCCATTGACAATACCAGCTTCATGACTGCAGTTTGCCACTACAAAGATCCCCTGAAACTGCAAAACGTACTGAACACTTAGACGATATTATTCCTACACATACATGCCCAAGATAAAGTTCAACTTGGAAGCTAAGCACAGCAAGAGATGAGCTAATATTAAAATGGAACAGTTATAACTGTAGACTGCAATAAAATTATGTGAATGTGTTCTCTCCCTTTCTTTATCTCATACTCTCTCTGAAGCCGGGCACACAGCAGCTTAGTGAGGCCTGAAGCAACTTCATGAGACCCTGTCTCAAAATAAAATATAAAAAAAGGGCTGAAGATGTGGCTCAGTGGTTGAGCACCCCTGGGTTCAATCCCTGGTACCAAAAAAAAAAAAATCTTACCATGCTGTAGTCATTCCTCTCATGATGGTTTGAGATGACGATGAAGTGAGGTCTTCTGACCACACATCAGGAGGACGGTCACAATGCTGGCTGCCTGCAGGTAACTAAACCCTAGGAAAGTGAAGACCTCCAGGGAAGCCGCAGGTCTGTGTTGCGACTTCCTGGCTGCGGGGGATGGGGTGGTGTCAGGTGAGACATCTAGCTCTATGCCTTGGAGCTGTTGGTAAGAAAGACATGAGCAGGAGGATGCACAGATGTGGGAGAAAGGAGAATGCATTCAGCTCGAGTTTCAGGCACCTGTGGGCTGTCCAGGTGGGAGGTCCAGAGGCCTCTGGGTATATAAGGTTTAGAAGGCAGAGAGAATCTGGGTTGGAGAAAGATGCGTGTGAGTCATTAGCAGGTAGTAGCCAAGGTCATGGGATGTGGAGAAAAGAAGCATCAGAAATTTATCATATATGTTTTATGTGGATGTTACTATAGTAGTATGTTAGATATGTTATACATATAAATGAACACATAGGTATATATATATATATATATATATATATATATATATATATATATATATATTCTACAATTTATAAAAAGTAGGAATTTAACAAAATGTCCATACTACCAAAAGTGCTATACAGATTTAATGCAATTCCTATTAAAATTCCAATGATATTCTTCATAGAAATAGAAAAAGCAGTCAAGAAGTTCATTTGGAAAAACATCAGGCCTAGAATAGTCAAAGAAATCCTTAGTGAGAAAAGTAAAGGAGGAGCATCAGTACTCAACTTTAACTTATACTACAGGTCTATAGTAATAAAAACAGCATGATATTGGCCTAAAAACAGACATGAAGACCAATGAAATAGAATAGAAGACACAGAGACAAACCCATATAAATACAGTTATCTTGTATTGGACAAAGGCACCATAAACATACATTGGGGAAAAGATAGCCTCTTCAACAAATGGTGCTGGGAAAATTAAAACTCCATATGTAGAAGAAATTGAATCCCTAACTCTCACCCTGCACAAAACTCAGCTCAAAGTAGATCAAGGACCTAGGCATTAGACCAGAGAGAAAAAATGGGTCTAACTCTTCATTATGTCAGCCCAGGAACCAACTTTCTCAATAAGACTCCTAAAGCACAAGAAGTAAAATCAAGAATCAATAAATGTGATGGTATCAAACTAAAAAGTTTCAAAGGAAACAATCAAGAATGTGAAGAGAGAGTCTACAGAATGGGAGAAATTCTTTGCCACTTGCACCTCAGATAGAACATTAATCTTCAGTATATATAAAGAACTCAAAAAACTTAACACCAAAAAAAAAAAAAAACCTAATAAACTAATCGATAAATGGGCAAAGGAACTGAACAGATACTTCACAGAAGAAGAAATATGATTAGTCAGTACATAAATGAAAAAACGTTTGACATATCTACCAATTAAAGAAATGCAAATTAAAACTACACTGAGAGTCCATCTCATTCTGGTCAGAATGGCAATTATCAAGAATAGAAGTAACAATAAATGTTGGTGAGGAAATAGACATAAAGGCACACTCATACATTGCTGGTAGGACTGGTCATCTGTACAATCACTCTAGAAAGCAGTGTAGAGATTTCTCAGGAAACTTGGAATGGAACCACCATTTGATCCAGTGATCCTACTCATTGGTATATACCCAAAGGGCTTAAAATCAGCATACTACAGTGACTCAGCCACTTCAATGTTTATAGCTCAATTCACAATAGGCTAAGCTATGGAACCAACCTAGATGCCCTTCAACAGATGGATCAATAAAGAAAATGTGGTACATATACACAGTGGAATACAACTCAGCCATAAAGAGAAATGAAAGTCTGGCATTTACTAGTAAATAGATGGAGTTGGAGACTATCATGCTAAGTGAAATAAGCCACTTTTAAAAAACCAAAGGCTGGGGCTGGGGATGTGGCTCAAGCGGTAGCACACTCGCCTGGCATGCGTGCGGCCCGGGTTCGATCCTCAGCACCACATACCAACAAAGATGTTGTGTCCACCGAGAACTAAAAAAAAAATATTAAAAATTCTCTCTAAAAAACAAATAAACAAAGGCTGAGTATTCTCTCTGATATGTGGTCTGATATGTGGATGCTAACACAATAAGTGGGGAGGGGGAGATAGAATTTCATTGGATTGGACAAAAGGGAAAGGAAAGGAAGAGAGGGAGTGGGAATAGGAAAGACAGTAGAATGAACTGGACATAACTTTCCTATGTTCATATATGAATATACGACCAGTGTAACTCCACACAGTGTATAATGACAAAAAAAGGCAAATTATACTCCATGTATGTATGTCAAAATGCACTCCACTGTCACATATATCTAAAAAGAAAAAAAATAAAACAAAGTAGGGATTTAAAATTACAAGATAGAAAAGAGCTACAAAAAGAAACTGACATTCTCTGCCCCCTGCTCATGGATGGTCCTGTGTCCCTACCGGGTGCACACGCTCCCCTTTGGGAACTGCTGGGATAAGCTAGTGTCTCAGGTTTCCTGGTGTCTCTTGTGTAAACAAGAGGCTTGCTATGTGCATAGCGAGTGTTCAGTAAATATTTGTGAAAGGGACAAATAAACAAGTCACCCAGGAATGTTCTGGAACGGAGGCAATTCACAGTGTGGCTAATAGCTTGGACTTTGGAATTGGAAGGATTGCAGCTCACGTTCCAGCCCTGTTCCGCACTAGTTCTGTGATGGACAAGTGGTTTTTCTCCCTGAACCTCAGGGCATAAGGACCAGATCTCCCCGGCACCCCCACCCCCCACCCCCGCAGGCTGTTAATGCAAGCCTCCTGCAATGAGCAGAGCCTGGAACACAGGCAGGAGTCATAAAGATGAGCTCTGTTCCCCGTGAGGGGAATAACCCCAGAGCAGCAGCGTTTTCTGGTTTTTTAATGAGTGCTGCAAGCAGCTGAGCTCTCTTGAGGGCAGAGAGTAAGTGTGAATTTTGGCAGAGGCAGTGACTGGGACGTCAGTCGGTACTGGAGGCCGCCCACGTGCCCTCGCCAAGTGCAGAGAAGCAACAGACAGGGAAAAGCAGTGACTCCCCCCAAGTCCGCGAAGGTCAAGGCAGGGTAGGACCAGGAGCATCTTCCCTGACGCCCAACCAGCCATGGGATTTATTGTGATTTGCTTCCATTCTGCAATTGACATTTATGCAAAACTACCATGGGAACAGTCAGTTTTTCCTTCCTTTTATTTTTTTTATAAGGATCATTACATTTGTTTCTTTATAAAGGAATATTTATCATAAAAATTAAAATGTAAAAAAAAATTAAAATGTAAAAGGCCACATTCCCACCATGGAAAGATAACCTTTATTACTCTTTTGCTCTGTTTTATTCTGGCCTTAAGTTCTATGTAACAGCATTTTGAAAGCCATTATGGCAATTATTATATATGTTGTGTAATATGGACATCTGTCTTTTTATTTGAGGTCTTGATATAGGTCTTTTCCTTGTTATCACAAGTCCTTCGTGGACATAACTGAGTGGCTGTTTTCTGCACGTCTGAAACCCTATGCAGCTCAGCCTGTCCCTGAGGAACCGGGCAGTCCTGCATCTGCCCTGCAGCCACAATACCCCTCAGGGCCTGATCCCCATAGGAAATAGTTGCTCCTTGACACCTGAGACCCAGGTGCCGGATCACCCTACTTTCTTCAACTCCAGCTTTCCGTTTCCCTTCTTTGAAACAAGAACCAGACCTGCCTCTCATGGCAGCTGCCAGGCTCAGTGAGGTGCCTGCTCGGAGGCTGCTGGGTGAACTTCCCAGTGCTCTCCAAACCTTGGTTTGTTGGATGGATCAGAACTCTTCAGATGCTAGCAACAGGAAATCCAGCCCAACAAAACTTACACCATAAAGGGAATTTATGGGCTCACAAAAGTGCAAGGCCCAGATGCAACTGCCCAGTGAAACCAGAGCCTGAAGGACACAGCCACCGGTCTCGGTGACCTCTTTCCCACACTCCCATTTCATCCTGGGGCAGATTCTCCCCAAGACTCCCTAGAGCCTGACACTGAGGGAGGTGCCCCAACCCTGGCAGCCTTAGGAGACAGCACATGGTCCTAATGGCTCCAGGAGAGGGCCAAGCTGCCAGGCCTGGCCCAGGTCCTTGTACCCAGATTGGCATCAGCTCACTTAGATCGCCTAACCTGAGTGTGGTACCCGGACAGAGAGTCTAAGTGCTGTCACCAGAAGAGGGGCAGGTTGGGGGAAGGGCAAACAGCAGCTGTCCACCTCACTGACCATCATTCTACTGCTGGGGCAGGAGGGAGGTTCTCAGAGCTGGTGAGGCCAGGAGCCCATGGGCTTGGTCTGCACAGTCTGCTGCAGTCTGGTTGAAATCCCTGGTCACTTTCCTCGACCTCCCCTCCTGTCAGTCCTGCAAGGAATCGGTGACCATTCTCTTCCCGAATTCCCTGCAACAAGGCCACACCCCCAGGCGCTCCCTCCCTGTGACCATGAACTGGGAGGAGGCCTGACTCCCAGTGACCTCATCAGGTGACTCAGCGCACCGTGTACAGCCCAGGCCCAGGGTGTGTTAGGGTCCCCGGGCCCAGCGGAAGGGCCCCATGGAACGTTTATAGGCCTGATGTTTACAGCTCAGAAAGCAGAGCTGATGTTCCCTGGGAGAGCCAGGCTGGGATGAGAGTAGGGATCCTGCACAGGGAGAGGACAGCGCAGCACAACAGGTGGGGGGCTGAGGCTCAGAGCTGGGAGCTGTTCTCTGTTCCCAGTGCTTGGGCCTTAGTTTTGCTCAGTTGGAAAAAAAAAAAAATACATGATAACCTCATCCCATGAGCCCCTCATGCCTGAGAGGCTGGGAGAAGCAGGCTCGCTCCACAGATCAGTCCAGCTGTGTCTCCTGCAGTGGCATCCTGCTATCTACATTTGTGTTTGTGCTTGGTCCCTGCCCTGAAGGCAACCAAGCCACCTGATATGGGGTCAATCCAAACAGGGTGTGTGCAGGACAAGGCAGGGCACAGGCTCCCTTCTGCAGGCGAGAAACAGGACCCAGTACCCGTGGGGGCCATGGCAAGGGTGCAGAGGGAGCAGGAGGGCAGAGAACAGGGTAGTGAGGAGGGCACAGATCTGGACAAATAAGGAGCAAGACCAAGGAACAAGAGTCAAGGAAAGCAGGAGCCCAGACCTCCATTTACTCCAGTTCACTCCTCGGAACAGCTACCAACAGAGGCTGAGTGACCTGCCTAAGGTCACCCGGCTGGTAAGCTAACAGTGCTGGGGTAGAGCAAGAGGAAAAGCCCCGTTTGAACCATGAAGTTCAAAACCTTGATCTTGTGGTAAGGTTCTCACTGGGATGTGGGTGGCACACATTCTCTCTGATCTGCTGTCCCCGGTGCTGAGCTCTCTCTGGAGATGAGGTGAAGGTGGGGGTCTGGAGCAGCCACAACCCATCATATTCTTGGTCAGCCTCAGGTGGTGGGGGAGGGAGGGGGGTGGATTAGCCAGGCACGCTGAGCTCCAGAGCTTCGACTGCTGAGGCTCAGAAGGCCCAAGAAGGCCCTGGGGCCTGAGAGAGAGAGGAATTCTATAGCTGGGATAGTCAGGCCACACCCCCTGGATTGCTGGCCTTCCTCTATAGAGGCCAGCAGGGAGGGAGGCACTGGAGGAAGAGGGACTTAGGTGATGAAATCTGCATGAGAAGTGAGTTTGAGTATTAGAGAGAAAAATGTCTAGAACCTCTAAAGCATTCAAACCCACTGAACTTCTTTACATTTATTTTTTGGTGGGGGAGGTACTAGAGATTGAACCTAGGAGTGCTTTACCACTGAGCTACTTCCCCATTCATTTTTCTTTTTTTATTCTGAGACAGGTTTCATTAAGTTGCTGAGGCTGGCCTTGAGCTTGTGATCCTCCTGCCTCAGCCTCCCAAGTCACTGGGACTACAGGCATATGCCATTACACCCAGCTTTGAACTTAATTACTGAATCCCAGTAATTAGACTGCTGTCGATCAGTTCTAAAACAATGGACTTCTTGCACAAAATTATCTATCAAGTCACTATTTGTAAGATGATAGTTACATACACCCTTACCATTCAACACCAGTGGACAGTTATTTATAATTCCTGACTGCATGCAGCCACACATGAGATGGTAAAGAAGGGCTCCTCTCTTGTGGAATGACACATATTGAAAAAAGTAGGATACCTTACTGTAGTTTTTAAATAAAACCATGCTTATGAGAAAGAATTAGCAAAAGTAGAAAATTCTGCAAAGTTTAAACCCATTAGGCCCAAGCTTTCAATTCTGTAAATATTTCAGTGAAATGGCACAGGTTCATTAAGATAGGTTAGAAATCACAATCCAGAGTCTGTATATGTTAATATATTAATGTCATTGTAATTATCGTGTTATAATTATGTTTTCATCATTACTATTTTGTGTGTGTGTGTGTGTGTGTGTGTGGTACTGGGGTTTGAACTCAGGGGCACTCAACCACTGAGCCACATCCTCAGCCCTATTTTGTATTTTATTTAGAGACAGGGTCTCACTGAGTTGCTTAGTGCTGGGTTTCTGTTCTCACAACTAAAAGGCTCAGGGGTCACTCCATTTGAACTGGGCTAATTGGGCTGCACAAAATAATCACACAAGAGAGCGAGAGCACACACTGACCCCTTTTATTGAGGAGAAGCTATTCAAATGAGGCAAGGGGTCAGGTTTCAGGGGGCTGAGTCTATCTTCATGATGTCCACTGTCAGCAGGTTGATTGACACCTGGGTAGGCCACACCCAAGGGCACAGTAAGAGGAGGGGACACACCCAAGGCACTTCCATGGAAGATTCTATCCTAAACAGGGCAAGGGGTTATATTACAAAGGAACAGGTGAGCACAGCTTCACCCATGGGGCTGTGCAAGACACACCCATGCACTAGACACCCACCCTGGAACCCAAGAAAGGTGGGGAAAGCTCTGCCACATTTCTGTGACTGAGCGCCTCAGCACCCAGCCGAGGAGTGTGCAAGGTTGATCTCCCACAGCTTAGCATCTCACTTTTGCTAAGTCTGGCTTTGAACTCGCAATCCTCCTGCCTCAGCCTCCAGAGCTGCTGGTATTACAGGCGTGTGCCACTGTGAACTAGCTCATCATTATTATTATATCATTGTTATGGATTATATTATTTATATATACATATACGTGTGTGTATATATATGTAATTTTTTTTTGTACTGAACCTAGGAGCACTTTACCACTAAGCTACATTCTCAGTCCTTTTTTACTTTTTTAAAAATTTGAGGCAGGGTCTCTTTAAGTTGCTCAGGGCCTCACTGATTTGTTAAGGTGGGCCTCAAACTTGCCATCCTCCTGCCTCAGCCTTCCAGGCCTCTGGGATTACAGTCACGTGCCACTGTGCCCTTCTCTACTGTATATCATGTCTAACATTTTTTAGGTGTTCCACATCTAGGATGAGGGGCCAAATTGGGTTAAAAAGTGATGTGGGATGGTAGGTGAATTCAATAAAAATTTAACTCTTCCACCAGAGTTGAAACACAGTAGATTATTTTCTGAAAAGGTATAATATAAAAGTTATCCATCAGCTTAAAAACAAGCATCATGGCAGAGATAAACTGTGGTTCCTGTTGTCTGGCTCAGCAATCTGGAGATGGCAGGACACACAGGAGCAGCACAGGACTGAGGACAGGTTAGATGCATGCTGAATGTGGGCTGAGTGACAGCAGAGATGAGATCCTGCTCAGATCCTGCTGAGTATCACCTAGGAGTGGTGATGAGCTGGAACACCCGAGTGCAGGCTGGGAATATCACCTGTACCCAAGTGGGTTTAGTGCAGATGGGGCCAGGCTGGGGCTCCTACCCCCTGGGGAGGTGTTGGCTGAGGGAGTGGACATCAGTGGGGTGTGGGACAGGCCTGGTGCAGTTTCTTCTTTTCCTACCAAAGCAGCAAGTGACCTCCACTGAGTAATACCAGGAGTTGGACCAGTCATCATGGACACTGTGGGAACCCCGTTGGCTGTACCAGGCCCTGGGCCAAGCCCAGAGAGAATGCAGAGCATCTGGGGCTTCAGGAGGCAGGACACCCTGATGCTCCAGTGTCCCTCCCTTGACTCACAGCATTTTCTTGGTGGCTGGAGAGGGGGAGCTGGAGGGAAAATTCTGCCTGGATTCTGAGAGGGCAGATCGGGGTGGAGGAGAGAACAGCAGGCAGGAAGTGCTGCAGAAACCCATGCTACAGGGAAGAAATGCACAGAGAAGGGAACAGGAAAATGGGGTTCTTGGAGCTGGGCTAGGGAGGGCCTGCCAGTGGCCCCCAGCCTTCATTTAAGGAGGATCTCCCAGGTCAGGCATGGTTGTGGTTCTGACAGCAGAGGCTACACCTCTCCTGCTGCTTCAGCCGGGGAGGAGGGAGGCAAGGCTTCCTAAGGGTACAGGAGTGGTCAAGGCACCAAGGTAGGCTTCTAACCCCTAAAGGGTCATTGTGTGGATGGGCACTGGACTTGACCTGTCTGCACCCTGTGTGCAGCTAAGGCCCTTTGATCAGAAACTTAGATTCTGTTCCTGTGTTGCCTGGGTTTGAATGTGTGCTCTGTCATTTACTAGCCATGTGGCTTTCCTAATTATTGTACCTTTCTGGACCCTCCATTTCACCAAGTGTAAAACGCAGTAGAAAAGGAACCTCTCCTGATGGGTTGTTTTAAAGATTAAATAAGTCACATTCCACCAGTCCCTGGCACAGACTGTTAGCACTGTGTGTTTGTTAAATAAAAACATACTTTTTTTTTTTTTTACTTATCAGAAATATATTTATAAGGTCAGGGTCAGGGTCAGGGTGGCCCACAAAGGGAGCAGGCTGCCCTACCACTGACAGTGACAATGAGGTGGGGCTCTTGGCTGCAGAGATGTCCTACAACTCAGGGAGAGGCAGTTATTGGGGAGTTCCCTGACCCCAATTCTTGTTGGTGGATGACTCACAAGGAGCTGGTCACCAGAGTTCATCCATGATAATAGTTGGGTATCCAAAGTGCTCAAGAGACCCTCACCCACTGCTGCAGGAGTGGGCAGTATGGACTGATGGACCCACCACCAAGTTCATGGCCAGTCATCAGTGAGGATGAACAGACAAGGCTGAGCCTGGAGACTGTCAGTGGCTTCCAGAAATGGGTTTTGACAGAGAGAGCAATGACCCCAAGGCCTCAGACCAACGAGGTCTTCCCCAGTCACTGGGGTCTTTTTGGAATTCTTTTCAGCTTGATATCTTTTACTGAACAGTTTTAAGCAATGAAATAAACCGGGCCCAAAACAAGGAGAATTGACCCAGAAAACTATGTCCCCAAGTAGCTTAAGGCTGTGTGAGAAGAAGAGACACGGGGTGTAGTTCTGGCATCAATACCACCAATCACCACTGCAAAGACAGCTGTGTGGTGCTGAGCCCTTACTGGGCACCAGACACTCACATCTTCTCATACATGCTTTATAGCAAACATTTATATCTTCATCTTAAATCAGGCTTCGAGGATCTGAGAGGTTGGCAAGCTATGCCACTCAAGGTTCTAGCCTCTTACACATTCCCACCATCCCTAGTCTCCTGTTCCAGTCAGAATGACACCAGGCAACAGCATGACCCTCTGTCACCCCAATCCTAATCCTCCTAGTCCTTGGACACCTTCTCCAGGGAACCTTCCCATTGTCCCAGAAGGATTGAAGGACCTCTTCTCGTGCTCCCAACGCAGCTCTGTACATCACGATGCTTTCTCTTCTCTCTTCCCACCTTGAGACCAGAAAGGCTTTGAAGTTAGGGGCTGCTCTTATGCTTTATTTATTTGTTTTTTAGTGTTAGGAAATATTTGCTGAAATAGAAAGATGGAAACTCAGGGAGACAGACCCAGGGAGGGTGCTCTTTTAATGGGTGACTCTGTGTGTAGACACTGAAAGCTGAAGATACAATATCCTTTCTCCTTCTTTCCCTAACAGAGCCTCAATTTTGCTCAGGAGGCAGCATTGGTGTTAAATAGATTTCTTAGCATCCTTTGCAAAAATAGCTAGGGTGGGCATCAAGGTTTAAGGAAAAGTGGCTGTGCATGTACATAAGATTTGCCCCTTTCATTTCTTATCTTGTACTTCTGGAATTAGAAGAGGAGCCTGGAGTTGGAGCAACCTTCTTGTGACTGTGAGCAAACCAGGGGGATGAGAACTACACATTAAAGAATTCTGAAGGGGTCTAGGTCATGACCTCTGCACTACCTACTAGCAGACCTATTGCCACCATCAAATGAATCTCATTTAAGTCACTGATTGAATCTCCATTTAGTTGAACTCCCACCAGAACAGAAATGGAAACTCTGAATAGGCCTTTCCTATGGAGATGATGCTGATCCTGAGAGCAGCCCGAGGTCAAGGTTAACTGAGAACAATGTGAAGGCTGAAGTGGTTGGTCCTCCCTGGAATTCCACTAGAGGTTCATCCTTAGGCCGGGAGATTGAAAAAGCAGCTCCAGCCATGATGGCCCTAATGTGCCTGTGACCTTGACCTGGGCATTGTCTGGTCCCTGCTTGGTTCCACCGGTGAAATGAAGTTCCTGGACTAGACAACTCTTTAAGTTTTTGGAGTCTGGGCTTCCACAATCAGGCAGAGATGATTTCACTAATTTGCTATGTGGTTTTCAGGCAATTTTTAATCGGTCTCCAGCATTTCCATCTATGAAGCCCAGACTGCAGAGCTAATCTTGGGGTTAGATAGAATCATGCTTGTGGGTGCTCAGCAGAGCCTGGCACAATCAATCTACCACTGTGATATTACTGTCTGCCCAGCACACCTTGAGTGCTTCATGATGAGAACTGTCCTTGTGCTCCTTGTTCTCCAGCCAGACACAACGTGACCTGGAGTTCCTGCTTGCTCTGGGTCTGGGGCTGCTGCAGAACTCTGGAAAGCCGGTTTGGATACACCTCTCTGTGGAGGAGCCAAGTGGTCAGAGGTTACCCATTATCCAATAGCTTCTGAATGCTGCCATGCCTGAGGTCCTAATGTACTGGTGAACAGGAGAAGCCTGTGGTCACAGGCCAGGCCAGACCTCGCCTAAATGCATCAGGCCCTGGGTAGAAACAAACAGCCTATGTGGTTCATCATCCTATGAGTTTGTGACAGTTGAAGTTTCCTGGATATTGAGGGGCGTCTTTTCCTGGGTGTGGGGTGGGCTCAGAGAGATCAGCTCTGTAGGGGACTACAGAAATTAGGGAGCTGGAAGAAAGCCTCTAGCATTGGATTCCTCACTGTAGCTGCTTTTGGCAGATTCTTTTTGGCCTTTGCAAAAGCCTCACCTTCTTTCCTTTTTCTGAGCTTGCAGTGCCAGAGGTTTAAAAAAAAAAAAAAAACCTCGGGGTAAAATAAACTCGCTGTTCATTCCAACCCTAAGAAGGAGGTCAGTGGGGTGCATCCCGTTTGTCCAGCCCCCCCCCCCTTTGTCCCTCGCAGCACTCCAGGCCAGACCTAGCCTCGCTGACACTTGACAGCGCTTGCCGTTTACCTTGGCTCAGGTCCAGAGAGTTCGAGCCCAGCCCGGGACGGCCCCCACCCCTCCACCTTGCTACCCCACCCCCCTCTCCAGCGCAAAGAGCAGTTTAAATATAAATCAGCCCGCAGCACAAACAGAGCCTCGGCGAGTCTCAGAGCCATCACCGGAACTGAGGGCCCACGTTTGCCGCGGCGAGTGCAAACAAGCAGAGACTGGCTGCGTAAATCTTCCCAAGTGCGTCGGGCGGGCGGGCGGGGAGCCGGGGCTCACCTCTCCAGGAACCCCGGGCTCCCTCCCTCACCTTGCTCCTGCTGTCCCCACCCCAGCGCCCCTCGGACCCTACTACCCCTTCCACCCGCTGGCCCTGCCCATTCCTTTCAAGATCCCCTGTAGTCACCTGCCCGCACCGGCCGCACCCACCTTTTCCCAGGCATCCCCCTACCCGCCTACAGCCCTGCGTCCCTCCTGCCACTAACTAACTCCCTCCTTCCCCCACCCCTCCCAGCAGGCGGGACCTTCTCTCGAGACCGTGAAGCCTCGCGGGTCCGAGCCGAGGTCGAGCCCCGGCGTACCCAGCGCCTCCTGGGCTCAGGCAGCACCGACTCCCGCGTCCCGAAGACACCTGTCTAAGGAGGCGACGGCGGCGGCGGCGGGGGGCGGGGGCTCGCTGCGCTTTGGACACCGGAGGAAGAGAGGGAGGAGGGAGAGCGCGTTTCATCATCGGCGACGGCGGCGGCGGCGGCCACTTATAAAAACTTCTGGGCGCGCACTCTCTCGCTCAGTCTCCGCGTTGCGCGCCTCCTAAGGTCAGCGCCACCAAGTTCGCCATCGGCCTGTCCGGCTCCACCAGCCCGCGCGGTCTCTCTCCACCCAGAGCCCGGAGCCTGCAACCACCGCCCCGGCCGGGCGGTAGGGGACGCGGCCCCCGTGTCGCTCTGCAGCCCGGCCCGCCACCCCGTCACCATGGGGCTCTTGCCCAACCCCGGCGCGCGCCAGGGCAGCAGCGCCTCCTCGGGCGGAGCCGGCCGCTGTTCCCGCTCCGTCTTTGGCAACATTAAGGTGAGCAGAGTCCGCAGACAGTCCCGCGAGGCGCCACCGGCGTCGGTGCTGTCGAAGCCCAGGGGGTGCAGGGTGCTCTGACTCCCTCCTCTGTCCTTAGGGCCACCATCCAGGTCGCATCCCTGGCGCTTGGCGTTACGGGCCAGGGCGCACCTGGACCCGCCGCGCGCGCGCGATCGCATGTGTATGTTCACATGCCCGCATCAGGCTAAGAATCAGGACATCGGAAGTACCTGTTGTTGTTTGTTTGTTTTGAGACAACTGTGTAGAGATATGGCAGTGAGAGAATTGCCATCTTTGCAAAAGAATATCTGGAGGAACACTGTCTCCCGCAGACAGTTAACTTCGTTCTTGGGACGGGCTTGGAGGTGCCTAATGGGGCCTTGTGGGGATGGGCTGGGGGCACTTTTGAGATGGTGCCGATCAGAGCACACCTGTTCCTGATGGCACAAGATGTTCCTCTCGGGGCTTTCAACTTCTGCCAACGCTGGCGGGGACCGTGCTACCTGGCTGCAATTCCCGCTCTGCCGTTCAGCAACCAACCCTTCTCCTAGGACCAGCTTTCCTGGTCTGAAAATCATGGCCCTAGTGGTCAGAAAGATCAGAGCAGGTGCCTCTGGCCCAGTAAGTTATGGGGACACAGGGAAGAGAAAATGGGGTGTTGGCAGCTATTAGAATGACAACACTTTCTTCCCCAAGAGTCAGAAACACTTTCTACTCTCTCACAAGTCCAGGAGGACCTAGAGTGGTTGAATCCACACTCAAGTTCTTTGGGGACTTCCTGATAGAGGGAAGCTCCCCTATGAGGAAGTGGAAGGCTTCAGAGTTTCTTGAGGGCATATTGGGGTCAGGGTAGAAATTATGGCACAGAGACATTAGGTTGTTTCCCACAATCATACAATCAGATGGAAATGGGTAAAGCCTCCAGTGGTGCAGATAGGGGAACTCAGATCACACAAAGGCAGGTTGGGAGTCTCTGTGGACTGGTTACATGTATCTAACAGAAACAGATCTGGAGGTCAGAGGGGATCCCACCTACATACATGTGCTTAGATTGTTTCCAGTGGAATTCCCCATTCCTGTTTCTGTTCTTTTCCCGAACCACAATAATAAAGGTTAAATTGATCTCATGGTGTAATATAAATAAGACCGAAATTTTGAAATAATTTAAAATAATCTCAAACCTCACCTTTTGGCCAGACCTGCATAGAACACTGTGTGCAATTTCCATTTCACCATTTCCAAGTGTTTCTGGAGAAGTTTCAGCTGAGAATTGTGGAAAGTTTGATATCTTAAAATTAGGAATTGGAAGGAAAGGGCCGGGGTCGGGGTTGGGTAGTCTGAAAGGAGTGGAGCCGTGGCAGGAAACAGGGTACAGGAAATCTAACTCCTTTACCCCCAGGAATGGCAGGAGGGGCGGTTGTTCCAGCCCAGATTCCTGACAGTGAGGGGTGAGGAGGGATAAGGCTTGGCCTGCCCTAGTCCCTAAAACAGTTTATGGCAGCAATTTCTTTGAAGATCTGTAAGAATAAGATAACTTCTCACATGCTCATTATTTGTGCCTGAGGCCTGAACTCTGAGCTCAGGCCAATTGGCCCCCTGAGGGTGTTAAAGACTCATCAGTTAAGAGGTTTTCACCAGTTCCAACAACCAGATTCTCTTAATCATCACCTCTTTGGATGAATAACAGTTTTAAGATCAGAATTTGGAAAAATCTCAACTGAGCATCACGCAGGAGCCTGAAACCAGGGTAATTTGGAATCTAGAATCCCAGATTAGTTAAGTGTCCCTCCCAGAACAGTAATAAGTAATCCAGGGCTTTGCTATTTGAGGGGAAATTTCTTCCTCCCAGTGAGAGGTGGGCGATGGCCTTGCACCTTCTCAGTAGGATTTGGGCTGCACATGCCTTGAGATATGGAAAGGAAAGGGGACACTCAACTTGAGGATCTGTCATTTTCCTAGGACAGACTAACCTATTGGTCTTGTGGACATTCCTGAGAAACCCCATATCAATCACTTACTGTGTGACATAGGGAAGGAAGCATTTCTCACCTTTCCTGATCCTCAGGGTCCTTACCTTAAAAAGTGGATAAAATGAACCATGCCCATGTTGGGAGTCAGCTCAGTAAGGATTAACCAGGATGAGGCATAGGAAGTGGGCTTGGTCAATCCGAGATTGCTTCTTCCTTCAACAAACAGAACTGTATGTGCAAATACCATTTTGGAAGTTTTGTTCTATCAATTCCATCATGGAATTATTAGTGAAGAAAAACTACAAATAATAATAATAATAATAATGTCCAAAATAATAATAAGAGTAGCTAACCACAATTGAGCTATATGAATATACCAGGAACTACAGAAATATGGTACCCATATTTTGTCCTCTTTGCAACTCCATCAGGTGAATTATTGTCCCCTTTAATAATGAGGATAATAAGGCTTTGTGTGGACATATAACCAGCAAGGGATGGAGTGTAGAGAAACATGGACTCTAACCACTGTACCACCCAGCCCTCTCATCAGCTGGTTTAGCAGGGGATTCCATGGGTTTCAGTTAAGAGGGCTTTCTTCAGGCTCTGGTGACACACGAGTCCTAGCTGTGACCCAGGGGAGCTGCGGTGGCTGCAGGATGTGTGCTCCCAGTGGCTCGCTGGTTTCTACTCTTTCACTCATCATTCTTCACATCCAAACAGCCTGGCAACTCTCAGGGTTCATTTTTTTTAGACTCCCCTGCAGCAGTAAATATCCTGGTATTTAATTCAGAGACAGTCTCTGGCCTCTGACTTTCGGGATTCTTAGGAAGTTCAGGACCTGCTGGAGAATCACTGTTGGAGGGAGTAGTCCAGCGCCCAGAACTCTAAATTAAAAACAGGTCCATTCAGCGATTATGGGGGTGGGGGGCGGGTGTTGGTAGAAGGGAGACTTTGTGGCTAACTTATCCTGGCAGCCTCAAAGGATCTGTTTTTCCTTAAAATGACGCTTTCTTTGGGGGCCAAACTGAGGTTATCTTATAGTGGGAGTGGCCATTGGATCACTGCTGCCCACGGCTCCAGTGTAGTGAAATCATATATACTTGGTAGGGTGGGGTCCGTTTCATTGGGGGGTGAAGGGTGAGGAAGAACGGTGGGAAGAAGGCAAGCTTCTAGCTTGGCCCCAGCAGCCCTGGTAACCTCTAACTTGGGAGAACCAAAACTTGGGGGAATGTACTTTGTCCTGGCTTGTGTCCAGGCCACACTCTGGGGCCTTCAATTCTCAATCACAGGGAGGCATTTGGGGCTTTAACTTCTCAGTTTCTAGAACAAAATACTCTATCCCAGCAAGTGTTATCCGGAGTTTCCATGCTCCGGAAAACACTCTCTTTTTTTTCTTTTCTTTTTTTTTTTTTTTATTGTTGGTTGTTCAAAACATTACACAGTTCTTGATACATCATATTTCACACTTTGATTCAAGTGGGTTATGAACTCCCATTTTCACTCCGTATACAGACTGCAGCATCACATCAGTTACACTTCCATTGATTTACATATTGACATACTCATGTCTGTTGTATTCTGCTGCCTTTCCTATCCTCTACTATCCCCCCTCCCCTCCCCTCCCCTCCCCTCTTCTCTCTCTACCCCCTCTACTGTAATTCATTCCTCCCCCTTGTATTATTTTTTCTCTTTCCACTCTCAATCAACTCTTCAGGGCCAAAGAATTCCTTCTCTGACCTTCTGTATTAAGATCCCCAGTCCTCCCCAGGGGGTGGTTCCTCTAAGGTTTAAGATAGCACCCTTTAGCTCTCAGGAATCTGCCCCGCCTGAGAGGCCACCCTTGGGCACTGCTTCTGGTGGGGAACGACGTGAACTGTTGGGGTCAGGGCGTCACAGGTCGCTCAGACCTTGTCCTGGGTGATGCTCAAAACCCTTCTTGGCTTATGTTTCCTCTCTAGTGATGCAGACACAGAACAAACTGGGGAGTGACTTGCGTTCCACGGCACGAATGGCTCATTTCATCTCTTCCTGATTGTTCTCTTCTGTGCATGAGAGTGACTACCTTTTTTTTCCATTCTGGAAGACCCAGGATGGGGTGTTAGGATGGAAGTCTGGCCTCCCCTTGCCTTCTTTGGTTTTGCTGGGCCGGAAGTCATTATCTTCTATCTGGCCTCCCCCATTCCTCAGTCTCTCTCTTTGCAGCCTCTGCTAGGTTTTATCCTGCGCTATGGTTTCAACTTCATCTGGACCTTACCTGATCTTCTTTTCTGCCTTTTACTGGCCTGCTCAGAGCTCCAGTTATATGCCAAAGCATGAGAGCAGGGAAAGTGGACCTGAGAAGCCAGGGATATTCCTGAGTGGAAGGGTCCTTCAGAGACCCCTGTTCTTACATTCTTAGGTTCATTGATCTCTACATGGCCATTCCGTCCTCCATTTCTTTTGGAGAATGACATGAAGAAATAGGTGTGTGAGTTTCCATTGTCCATATCCCATGGGTTCCACACAGATGGCTATCACCGTAGTGCTTGGGAACTCTCCTATAAGGGATCACAGGAGAAAGTCAGTTGAGTTCTTAATATAAGACAAAACTTGGTTTATTTTGAGTCTTTTATTTTTATTTTTTAGTTTTCTGTTAGCTTTTCTTGCTATGACAAAATACCTGAGGGCATGACCCCAAGGACCCATCCCTCCAACCAAATTATACTTCCTACAATTTCCATCCCCTCCCAATTGTCCGTGAGCTGTGAATCCCTCAATAGGTTAATACATTGATGAGGTCAGAGCCTTCATGATCCAGAAGCCCTACCTCTGAACAATGCTGCACTGAGGACCGGAGCTTTCAACACATGAGCTTTTGCAGGATGTTCAAGATCCTAACCTTAACAAGTTTGGAACAATTATAGATTCACAGGAAAATAGTACTTAAAGGTCTCGGGTATCCTTCACCCAGCTTCTCTTAGTGGTTCCATCTTATATAACTGCAGTAACTATATAATCAACATCAGGAAATTGAGATTGCTATCATGTGTGTACAGTTCAGTGCCATTTTATCACTTGTGTAGGTTCTTGTAACCACTGGTCCACTGCTTGAAGCCACCACAAAGGCTTCTCTTACATTAACCCATTTAGAGTCACATTCATTCTTCTTCTGACTACCAAATGGCAACCCCTGGCAACCGTGAACCTTTTTTCCCATCTCTGTAATTTAGTCATCTCTAGAATGTTACATAAAGGGAATCATACAAGTCATGACATTTTGAGATCAGCTTTTTTTTTTTTTTCATTTGGCACAATGTCTTGGAAATCTATCCCAATTGTTGCACATATAAAGCCTTTGTTCCTTCTTATTGCTGAGTTGTATTCTATGGTATAGATGTACCATAGTTTGTTTAAATGTTCACTCATTGAAGAACATTTGGGTTGTTTCTAGTTGGGGACTATTACAAATTAGTCTCCGATGAACAACTATGGACAGGATTTTGTGTGGAGAGAAATATTCATTTCTCTAGGGTAAATGCCCAGGTGTGTGTTGGTGGGTCAGACGGTAGTTGCAGGCTGAGCTGTTTTACAAATCTGCCAAATTGCTTTTCGAGATTTGCACCAGCAATGTGTGAGAATTCCAGCTACTTTGGGCCTTGTCAGCATTAGATGTTGTCACTACTTTTTATTTTAGCTAATTTAATTAATGTGTAATGACATCATATCATGGTCTTAATTTTAATTTCCCTCGTGGCTAATAACATAGAACATCTTATATGAATTTCCATTTGTATCTCTTCTTCATTGAAATATCTGTTCATGTATTTTGTCCATTTATTTCTTTTTAAAATATTTTTTTAGTGGTAGCTGGACACAATATTTTTATTTATTTATTTTTATAAATTTATATATTTATTTTTATAAGTGGTGTTGAGGATTGAACCCAGTGCCTCACATATGCAAAGCAAGTGCTCTGCCACTGAGCTATAGCCCCAGCCCCATTTTGTCCATTTTCAAATTGGATTTTTTTTCTTTAGAGCTTTGAGGGTTCTCTCCATATATATTAGATCCAAGTCCTTTGTTGGGTATGTAGTTTGCAAATATTTTCTTCTAGTTTGTAGATTATTTTTTTATCATCTTAACTAAGTATTTTACAGAAAAAAATGTTTAATTTGATGAATTCTAATTTATCAACCTTTTAGTTTTCTGGATCTTGCTTTTGAGGGCTAAGGACTCTTCACTAAATCTTAGTTTCTGAGTGCTTTTTCCTGTATTTCCTCCTAAAATTTAGTTTTCTAATTTTACATTTAAATCTGTGTTCTATTTCGAGTTAATTTTTTTTTTATAGGTGTGAGGTTTAGGTTAAGGTTCTTCTTTTGGGGGATAGAGAGAGCTACTGCAGGCCAGTTGTTCCTCCACCATTTATTAAAAAGACTATCTTTATTTTAGTGATTTGCCTTTGCATTTTGTAAAAAATCAGTTGGTAGACTGGGGATGTAGTTCAGCGGTAGAGTGCTTGCCTAGCATGGGTGAAGCCCTAGGTTCAATAACCAGCACCATCAACAACAAAAAACAAAACAAACAAAAACTCACCATTAAAAATGTTGACCATACTTGTGCAGGTCTATCCTGGGTTTCCTATTCTGTTCCATTGATCTGTGTGAATAGCTTTCTTGCTTGATGTTGTGTTTTGGTTTTGGAACTGGGGTTTGAACTCAGGGCACTCAACCCCTGAGCTACATCCCTAGCCATTTTTATTTATTTATTTATTTTGTTTTGAGACAAGGTCTTTTTAAGTTGTTTGGAAGCTTGCTAAGTTGCTGAGGCTGGCTTTGAACTTGCAATCCTCTTGCCTCAGTCTCCTAAGCTACTGGAATCAGAGGCATGTGCCACCAAGCCTGCTCTGTCTTGATTTTTTGTAGGTATGGATCAAGTTTTGAAGCTGTGAGAAAGCTTGGTTTTATCCTGCAATTATATGTGTTTAGCTTATGGCTGCCAAATTTTATAACCCATTCGGTTTCCCTTCTACTTTGACTTTTATAAAGGTCTCGGGAATCTTCCTAAAATCCGCAAGCTTACTTTACTTTCTAAAACAAAGCTCACTTTTGGTAACAGTGTAGGATCTTGTGTATTTATGCTCCAGCTTTTCTTCTGGTTTTAACTGATCAGTATATCCTTTCTCTTGAACTTGATCTTAGATCTATGTTTCTGATTTTTCTTTTTTTCTAATCTCAACGATAGCCCTGCAATGGAGGTAGCCACATCTTCATCTCATAGTTGGGGAAACTGAGGTTGATTCAAGGCCACATATCCAGTAACTGGCAAAGCAGGAATGTGCACCTGGGTCATCTCCCTCCCCCGTCCCTTTCTGTATCCTCTCATCCTTGACCATTTGGACCTGAGCTTTGTGATCTTAGACTTTCTTTTCCATCCTCAGATTCTCATCTCATGCTCTTAAATCACTGATTGAGATGAGACTAGGAACGGCGCCAGCTGAGTCTGATCTTTGCTGGGAATTGTTATGAAACCTGGCAGAAGCCGCCAGGTTGTCCTTGATCAATCCCCAGCTCACTTGGGTTAGAGGACCTTGATTTTCTGGGTGTGCCTTATTGTTTGGGATGGATTAAATGTGCTCACGGGCAGGAAATGAAAGCAAAGCAGAAGTCTCTGAGCAGCCTTCTTCCAGGGCCCATCTTCCCAGGATCTTGGATCACTGGAGGCGAATGCTTAGGAGGCTCTCAGGGAGTCTTGGGCTCAGCCTGGGGGCATAGCCAGGAGCAGCAACCTCTGGGAGATGCTGCTCTGGACCACCAGGGGCCTCAGTAAGAATGCAGTTGTCATCAGAGGGGACTACATCGAGCTAGCATTTGTAATAAAAGGCCCTGAATTCTAGAAGATATCTCGGGATGTGGACTAACCCTGAGCATGACACTTTGTAGATATATTTCCATATTTTTGCCTGAAACTCAAGTGAATTATATATTCTTCTGCTCCACAATCACCTGTTTCCAATAAAAGTATTCCCCCCCAAATCTTGGGGTAATCTTGATGCTCCAGGAAGCTGTCTCCCAAATGCGGACTCCCAGGTGGAGTGTCCCAAGTTTGGGGAGCAACACAGGCAGATGTGAAGTCAGAACTAGTTGATCTGGTGAGTGCACCCAGCTAACTTGTTGGGTGCAGAGGGACTGGCACCTAGATAGTTTGAAGGGACAGGTGTGTGGGGTGTGGGTGTCCCAAAGTTCCTGGGCTGAGCGCTATGGGACTTCAGGAGAGGAGCCCAGCTAGGGGAACACAGTGAGGCTCCTTTGGGCCTGGGGAAAGGGGCAGCGGTAGAGGGAACAACAGGCTTCCAGAGTCCCGCTCCTCCTGCCCTCAGACTGCCAGAGATCCCGGGATGGGATTAAACTGATCACTTTCTCAGACTGTTTTATAAGTCACTCCTCACTTGCGCTCCAGGCGCTTTTGCAACTTGATGCTTTCCCTTTGGTTCACAGTGCAGTTGAGGGAAAGCTGGGAGCTGAGTGCTGGTGTAGGAGCCTGGGTTTCGCTCAGTCACTGAGAATTTATTGAGTGTCTGTGGGTCAGGCCCTTTATGATGTGTGTTGCACTTCCTCCCCCCAAGCCTCCCTAAGAGGCTCCCAGGTTTCCAAGAAACAATTGCCTGCAAAGTTCCCAGTCTCCCAGGGTAATCAGCTGAGTGGGTTCCAGGGACCCACGACTCTCAGCTTTAAGACTGGGAATGTTCACTGGGCATAGTGGCACACGCCTATAATCCCAGCAGCCTGAGACAGGAGGATCACGAGTTCAAAGCCAGCCTCAGCAACTATGAGGCACTAAGCAACTCAGTGAGACCCTGTCTGTAAATAAAATACAAAATAGGGCTGGGGATGTGGCTCAGTGGTCAAGTGCCCCTGAGTTCAATGCCTGATACCCCCAAAAATAAAATAAAATAAAATAAAGGTGGAATGTTCTAAGAAAATTGGAACAAGTAGTTACCTTGTTGCTGCTCTTGCTAAGACATTTTATAAGAACAAACTCCTGCCCCCTGAAAGGAATCGAGGAGGGTCAGAGATGGTGACCAAGATGAAAATGAACCTCAGGGATTCAGGGAGGCAGAAAGGTGTGGCTTCCTGAGAGCAGATGAGTGGGGCTGGGAGGCGGGGCTGGGCTCTTGCAGAGTGGCAAGGCTGGGTTCTCTGTCTTCTTTCTGTTGAACAACAACAACTCCTCCTCCTCCTCCTCCTCCTCCTCCTCCTCCTCCTCCTCCTCCTCCTCCTCCTCAGCTTTCCTTCATTGTTGGTCATGGTTTTTATGGCCTTTTGAAACTTCTCCCTGCACAGAATCTATACAAATGATGACAAAAATCAAGCTACAGAAAGATAGTGCTTCCTGGTGTCAGGAATTATTGAATTTCAGAATTGACCATGAGAAATGAGCTCATTTGCTCCAAGATGCAGAAATGTCTTGAAGTCCCACCTCTGGTCACATAGCTCCAGGGATGGGGACATCACACTACCTCACCAAGCAGACCCATACTGAACTGAAATCTCTGCCTGTCCTTCTGTGGTGTATCCCTCTCGGAGCGAAGCTGGCAGAACCCCTCACCTTCCTGTCTCCACTAGGAAGGTCTCCCCTGTCCCTAACTGGGGACTGCTTAGCAGGGTTGAAACAGAAATCCAGGTGGCTTGAGCCATCCTCTTCTGAAAGCCAGACCAGGCTGTGAAGGTGGGCATGGCTGGGGTGGGTGCAGTGTGACCCCTGACTCCTGCTGTCCCAGATCACAAAGGTTTCATTGCTTGTCTTATCTCTGCAAAAAGCTCCATCACTACTCATGTGAGTGCCTCAGGCTTGGGGACAGCTGCTAAGAAGTGGCACATCTTATGATGGGGACCCAGAGCCCACCAGGCCCTGCAAATCTGTGATGCCCTCACCATCTCTAAGACCTGCTCTTCCCATCTCTCACACTCTTCCTTCTCACTTCACATCCCTCTATTCTCACACCCTAGCTCTCACTCCTTCCCAACTTTGGAAGCTTTCACGGAGTATTCACAACAAGCCCAGAGAAGCCGTGGATCAGTCATCAAGTCCAGCCTCTAGACCATCAATGGCCCTCTGAAGAAAGAAGAGAAGTGGACCATATGCCCTGGTTTCATTGCCAGAGGGCCCAATCAAGGCCTCTCCGAAGGAATCTGGCCTGATGCTCATGGGAATGTACTTGTGGGTCCAGCCTGTGCTCCGTGGCTACACCCCAACCCCCCAGGCTGGCAGGGCCAAGTTAGTGAAGGACCAGCCTCATCTGTCGGGGCAGCTCCATGAATCCACAGGGGTCATTGATAGTCTGTCTCATTGTCAGATGCTCTTTCCATTAGGAAGCTGCCTTTCTGTGCAGCGAAAATATTTCTCAAGTCTCCTTCTTCTTCAGCCTTTAGCAATCTAGAAAATCTTGGGTTCGTGGAGCCTATCTGTCAATTTAATGTGTAAACATGTAAAATTTACCAGGAGATGGGCATTAGTCACCCCAGTTTGGGGTTGTCTTTAAATCACATATATTCAGGATTCCCACCCTCAGAATCAGCACATTCTGAGTGGCCTTTATAGTTTTCTGAGATATCATCCCCCATGTGGATCTATTTTATTAGGATCTATATGCATGGGGAAACATACAAAGGGGTTTATGGATATTTCGTTGTGAATACATTTGAGCCCTCCTGCTTGGAAGCATCCACTATGTGAAAATTTAGTGACATACTTTGGGCAAGGTTAGGTCCTTTCAGAAACACTACCTGACTAAGCCCCTCTCCCAGTGCTGTGAGATACTTATTATCCACATTTTATACTGGAAAAAATTGGGAGGCAGCCTATGGGCATTGCCACATTACTGTGGGGCTCTCCGGGTGACACCGGCTCAAGATTTTTTTCCACTATGTTTACTTTTGTACTTCACCATAAACCCCAAGCCAGAGCGTTGCCACATACTGACAGACACAGCAGAGTTGCCTATTTCTATTTCTTGTTGTGTTTTCCAAGCCAAATTTGGCAATGGTAGTCCTGCAAGTCTTCAATCCTCAGTTTCCTTTTCTTGGTGCACAGTCCCTTACCCCTGATCTTGGGCCTAGACCCCTCCACTTCAGCTGAGCAGCTGGGAACATTTAGCACTGATACAGGTATGGGCAACCTTGAGCTTAGAAACACTTGATTTCTAAATGAAAGAATGAGTGGGAACTGGTCAGCTACACTGTATCTTATCATGTAACTCATCTGCTCAGAAACATTGAAGGAGGAAAGTGCTTGTATAGGTAGCAATTGGAGAATCACCAGTCAATCACAGGATGTCTGTCTACAGAGTATTTACAAATCATTTTTTAAAGTTTGGCTGAAAATACTTTAAACTTTGGAGAAGAGTCCATCCTCTACTGTGAAGTGAGAGGAAGAATTATGGACGACCATATGTAGAGGTGATCCAAAAGTTTTTAAGTTACTAACATGTAAAGCAGGAAGACTTGAAGGGGGTATATCTGCATAGTGATGAGTCTCTCTGCGTGGAAAATGTATTAACAGCTTCATTTTTCTTCTTTGTGGATTTCTATGTTCTCCATTTTTTCCTACAGTAAATATGTCCTGTATTAAACTCAGGAAAAAACTGTCAATTGAGAAGTCCTAAAGTCTATGGTGACAGCCACCCTCCTTTACCAGGTACCCCTGGCCATCTTAATTGTGGTATATGAAATGCAATGTCATTGCATTACCTTCTGGTCCCTAAGGATAGGCCAAAGATGATGCAGCTGAGACTGCAGCCAGGCGGATGTGATTGTCTGCAAGGACCATGACTCCCAGTACTGTCACCATTCCCACAGCCTTTTTGTATCTATTATTGCATTTGAATCTCACAGTTCTCCAAGGATGGAGGCAAAGATAACAATGGTTGAAATCCTTTTTTTAAAATTTATTTTAACTAGTTACACATGACAGTAGAATGCATTTATGTACTTTCATATATCCTACATAGATGGGATCATTCCTCATTTTTCTGAGTATACATGTTGTAGAATCATATTGGTTATGCAGTCCTATATACATAAAGTAATAATGTCTGTTTCGTTCATTCTACTATCCTTCCTATCCCCATATCCCCTCCTCTCCCCTCCCTTCACTGTTCTCTACCTGATCTAAGGTAACACTATTCTTCCCTAGTGTCCCCCACCCTCCCCCTACCCCCACCTTGGCATGAATTAGCATCCGCATATTAAAGAAAACCTTTGGCCTTTGGTTTTGTGAGATTGGCTTATTTTATTTGTATGTTATTCTCCAACTCCATCCATTTACTAGCAAATGCCATAATTTCTCTCTTCTTTAAAGCTGAGTAGTATTCCATTAGTATATATACCACATTTTCTTTATCCATTCATCTATTGAGGGACACCTAGGTTGGTTCCACAGTTTAGCTATTGTGAATTGAGCATTGATGTGGCTGCATTACTGTAGTATACTGATTTTAATTCCTTTGAGTATAAACCAAGGAGTGGGATAGCTGGGTCAAATGGTGTTCCATTCCAAGTTTTCTGAGGAATCTCCATACTGCTTTCCAGAGTGGTTGCACCGATTTGCAGTCCCACCAGCAATGTAGGAGTGTACCTTTTCCCCCACATCCTCACCAACATTTATTGTTGTCTGTATTCTTGATAATTGCCATTCTGACAGGAGTGAGATGAAATCTTAGTTTTGATTTGCATTTCTCTAATTGCTAGAGATGTGAACATTTTTCATATATTTATTGATCGATTATATTTCTTCTGTGAAGTGTCTGTTCAGTTCCTTAGTTCATTTATTGATTGGGCTAATTTTTTTTGGTGTCAAATTTTTGAGTTCTTTATATATCCTAGAGATTAATGCTTTATCAGAGGTGCATGTCGTAAAGATCTTCTCTGTCTATAAGCTCTCTCCTCACATCATTGATCGTTTCTTTTGCTAAGAAGCTTTTTTTTTTTTTTTTTTAGTTTGAATCCATCCCATTTATTGATTCTTGATTTTACTCCTTGCACTTTAGGAGTCTTGTTAAGGAAGTCAGATCCTAGGCCAAAGTGGTGAAGATTCGGGCCTATGTTTTCTTCTATTAGGCACAGAGTCTCTGTTCTAGTGCCTAAGCCTTTGATCCACTTTGAGTTGATTTTTGTGCAGGGTGAGAGATAGAGGTTTAATTTTATTTTGCTACACATGGATTTTCAGTTTTCCCAGCACTATTTCTTGAATAGGCTGTCTTTTCACCAGTGAATGTTTTTGACACCTTTGTCTAGTATGACATAACTGTATTTATGTGGGTTTGTCTGTGTCCTCTATTCTGTACCATTGGTCTACAAGTCTATTTTGGTGCCAATACCATGCCATTTTTGTTACTATAGCTCTGTGGTATAGTTTGAGGTCTGGTATTGTGATGCCTCCTGCTTCACTTTTCTGGCTAAGGATTGCTTTAGCTATTCCGGGTCTCTGATTTTTCCACATAAATTTCATGATTGCCTTTGCTAATTCTATGATGAATATCATTGGGACTTTAATAGGAATTGCAATAAATCTGTATAACGTTTGGTAGTATGGCCATTTTGACAATATTAATTCTGCCTCTCCAGGAGCAGAAGAGATCTTTCCATCTTCTGAGGTTTTCTTCAGTTTCTTTCTTTAATGTTCTGTAGTTTTCATTGTAGAGGTCTTTCACCTCTTTTGTTAGATTGAGTTCCTCCCCTTTTTTTAGGCTACTCTGAATGGGGTAGTTTTCCTAATTTCTCTTTCAGTGGATTCATTGCTGATGTATAGGAATGCATTTGATTTATGGGTGTTGATTTTATATCCTGCTACTTTGCTGAATTCATTTATTAGTTCTAGAAGTTTCCCGGTGGAATTTTTTGGATCTTCTAGATATAGAATCATGTCATCCCTAAATAGTGATAGTTTGAGTTCTTCTTTTCCTGTTCGTATCCCTTTAATTTCTTTCTTTTGTCTAATTGTTCTGGCTAGAGTTTCAAGGATGATGTTGAATAGAAGTGGTGAAAGAGGACATCCTTGTCTCGTTCCTGTTTTTAGAGGGAATGCTTCCAATTTTTCTCCATTTAGAATGATGTTGGCCTTGCTGAGAGTGCAGCCAGGCGGATGTGATTGTCTGGAAGGACCATGTCTCCCAGTACTGTCCCCATTCCCACTGCCTTTTTGTATCTATTATTGCATTTGAGTCTCACAATTCTCCAAGGATGGAGGCAAAGTCAGATAACAATAATTGAAGTCTTAAAGAGAGGCAAGAATTCAGAACATATTCTGGGAAGATTAGGAGGTGATTCTGTCCAGGAAGTCCTCTCTGCTCTTCTCGTGCCCACTCTCAGGGACTGGTTCAGAGCTTAGGAATCCAGCCCTAAGGGTTAGATACACTTCTTAGAGAAATGAGTGTATCTGATTGGCTCCTTGCCCTATAGGAAGAGTGGGTCCAAGGGTGAGGCGGTAAGAACAGAAGCTAGGATAGGATCTTCAAAAGGCTGATTAGGGGTCTGGTCCTGTGCCTGGGGTTTTACACCTGGGAGGATGTGGAAAGAATTCTCAGAGTGGGCTTTCACTGAGTCATTTGGTGAGTCTTGATTGACCACCCACTGTTTGCCAGACAACTCTTTGCTGGTATTCTGAACAGCATGGATTTCTGAACTCTGAGACCACAAGTGGTGTGCCTGAAACTCATTTATTCATTTGCTTATTATTATTTATCACCTATCAACAATCATTATAGACCTAATGATGAGTAAAACAACGTGGGCTATGTCCTCAAGAGTGATATAGACAGTGGATAAGTACACAAATAATGCAAAGTTATAAAGCATGTCATATAAGTAGGGAAAGAACTGTTTTAGGAGGGAGACCAGGGTGGAAATAGAACTGGATTCTGCTTCATACATCTAGATTATGGGCTCTGGATTTTAACAAGTCACCTTTGTGGTTCTCATGTAGATCCTCTGTATGGAAGAACCACAGCTGTGAATTAGGTAAGATCCCTGTCCTCCAAAGGCTGTGGTTAGATGGGATTAGGTGGACCATGAAGAGTTATAGTGAAGTTATAGTGAGTTATGGGTTCCATCAACATGATGGGTCCACAGAACAGACTCTACTACAAACACCTAGAGGTGCTGCATCATATAGAACAACACCAAAGGTTTGTTTTTTGATTTTTTTTAAGAGAGAGAGAGAGGATTTTTAATATTATTTTTTAGTTTTCGGCGGACACAACATCTTTGTTTGTATGTGGTGCTGAGGATCGAACCCGGGTCGCATGCATGCCAGGTGAGCCTGCTACCGCTTGAGCCACATCCTCAGCCCAACACCAAAGGTTTAAACACTAGCTGAGCTTGCAAGAAAGAGCAAAATGAAGAATGCATTAAACACCAGAAAATAAGGCCATCAGCTGATCTTGTGGCAGAGTAAAAGGAAAAATGAATGTGGTTTGATTAGAACAATAAAATGAAGAAATTCCTCATGGGGAATGGGATTTAGTAATCACACAGGTGTAAAAGATGACATGGGCAGTTGGAAGGAACTCAAACCCATTCATAAAGCTGGGTCCCTTGGTAAAAGGGGAACTAATACACTCATCCCACCACCCCAGGGACAGAGGAGCTTTGTTTCTAACAGGATCCCTGGGTGAAAAAAAAATTCCTCTGGGAAATCAAAACCTCAAAGATATACCACATAGAATTAGCAACAGAATTTATTCTATCTGTATAGTGGATATATCTTTTGCCATCTATAAAAATTAACTCACCGTGGGTCAAAGTCCTGTAAGACATAAAACTCTTAGAAGAAAAGTTGGAGGTGAAGCTTGATGACATTGAATTCGGCAAAGATTTCTTGGATATGACATCAAAAGCACAAGCAACAGAAGTTAGATAGACAAATTGCATTATATCAAAATTTAAAACTTATGTGCATCAAAGAACCCAATTGAAAGAGTGAAAAAGCAGTCTACAAACTGGAAGAAAATATTTGCAAATCAGACATCTGATAAGGGACTGAAAAACTGGCAAAGGATTTGAATACACATTTCTCCAATAATGATACCTGGGTAGGTAACAAGCCGAGAAAAGACGCTCAACATCACTGATGATTAGTGAAATGCAAATCAGATGGCCACTCTAAAAAACAGAACAAAAAAAATCAGGAAATAAATGTTGTTAAAGAGGTGGAGAAATTGGAAGTCCTGCTGCTGGTGGGAATGTGAAATGTATAGCTACTATGGAGAATAGCATGGAAGTCCCTTGAAAAATTAAAAATAGAATCCCTGTAGGATCCATCAATCCCATTACTGGGGATATATACAAAAAAAATTGAAATTAGGGTCTCAAAGGGATATTTACATCCCCGTATTCATAGCAGCATTATGAAAAGGTAGAAACAAATAAGATTTCCACTAAGGGATAAATGAGCCAAGTATGGTGTAGACATACAATGGAGGATTATTCAACCTTACAAAGGAATGAAATTTCTAACCCGGGCTGTACAATTGATGCACCAGGAGGGCATTACACTAAGTGAAATAAGCCCGCTATCAAAAGTCAAATGCTCTATGATAGCCAAATTTGTAAAGACGGAAAGTTAAATGGTTGTTGACAGGAACTGGGGGTGGGGAGAATGGGGAGTTGTATTCAACAAATATAGAGTTGTGTAAAATGAAAAGAGTTTTAGAGATGGATGGTGGTGACGGTTACACAAGTGAATGTACTTGATACCACAGAACTTATACTTAAAAATAGTGAAGATGGTAAATGTTGTTATATGCATTGTACCCCAATTTTAAAAATATATGGGTAATCATTAAGACAAAAGACATTGCATACATTTTTTTTATTTTTTTTAAATTTATAGATGGACAGAATACCTTTATTTTATTTGTTTATTTTTATGTGGTGCTGAGGATTGAACCCAGTGCCTCATATGTGCAAGTCAAGGTCTCTGCCACTGAGCTACAGCCCCAGCCTGGATGCAAGTTTTCCAAGGTGAATAGAATTCAAGGGAGAATAAAAAAAATAACAAAAAAAAATTTTAAAAAATTAACCAAATAACAGAAAGCTGGAAAGAGGAGAGGGGGAAAGAAAAAAACAAACAAACAAAACCCCTTTATGGGCTGGGAATGTGGCTCAGGCGGTAGCGCGCTTGTCTGGCATGTGTGCGGCCCGGGTTCAATCCCCAGCACCACATACCAACAAAGATGTTGTGTCCGCCGAGAACTGAGAAATAAATATTAAAAAATTTAAAAAAAACCCTTTATTATAAATGGTAGCATACTATATAGCAGAGAGGAATCTAGATTTATCCAGCATTGCAGCACATGCGATGGACTATTCTTACCATTTCAAAGCTAGAGAATCCAGGATTGGATGTTTAAAAACAGTGCCAATGTAGTCATATGCTCCTTAAAAGAGACATCTAAAATAATATGACACAGAAAGGCTGGAAATCCGGAGGCAGAAGAAGATATACCAGAAGAATGCCAGCTAAAGAAAGATGATTTATCTACTTTAGTAACAGATAAGAGTGTTTAAAGCAAAAAAGAATGCCAGTCTGTGAGATGACTGCAGACTCTAAAACTCATCAAGGACTAATATCTAGAAAATACAAGTAACTCCTGACAATCAACAGGAAGCCCAGTCGCTCAACTTGTGAAGGATTGGGCAGGTGGGCTGGAGGGCCAGCTGGGCTCCATCTATCTTCTCTCCTTCTCTCTGAATGTCACCTGTCATTATCTTCCACTATAAACCTCTGACTTCCCCACTGCTCAATCACAGCTAGCAACTAGAGCATTCCTGCTACTCTTCATTGGGTTCCTATGTGGAAAATGTCCCAGGGTAGGGCTGTGATTGGCTCAGCTGGTTTCTGTGTCTCTGGCCAGGACGAATGCTTGAAGCATGGATAGGTCAAATAGGTATCCTTCTCCAAAACAAAAGGGGAGCTGATCTCAGACTAGGGCTGAACAGAGAAAACAAATGAGACTTCCTTTGGAGAAGAAGAGAACAGAATCAGTGTCTTAAACAGGGTTGATGCAAAAAAAAAAAAAAAAAAGGCATGGTCCCTGTTAAAAAGGGGAAATTCCTTAGGTCAATTATATCAAGCACAGTTTATTTGAACAAAGAAGTGAAACAAAAATGATTGACAAATCCCAGCAACTCCCAGACCAGTGCAGATTTTGAGAATTCTAGCCAACAATGTGATCAGATAGCACTTATAGAAAAATGGAAGTGAGGCATAGAAAACTAATTAATAGGCTACAGATTAGTCATCTGTTTGGGTACAGCTTATTTATATAGCTGTAGGGCCTTCAGCAACCAACCAATCCAGGTTCAGTTACTACAATTAAACTCTATATTGGTTTGTTTTGTTGTGCCCAGTGCAGGTGGCCTCCTACAAATTTTATTTGTCATTCTGCTACCAGGAAAAAGAAGCAACCTGAATAAGGGCAGTGAGGTAAAGGGAAGGAATCTGCATGAATCGAGGTTTGTGTTAGTTCCTTATTTGCTGCTGTAACAAATGATTCCAAACGTAGTGGCTTCAATCAACATTCATTTACTGTCTTACAGTTTGGGAGGTCAGGAATCCTTGAGTCTTCAGGGAATGAGGAGAACTGTACTTCTTCTAGAGGCTTCATTGGAGAATCTGTCTTTGCCTTTTCCACCTTCTAGAGTCATCCTCCTTCCTTGACTCATGACCCCTTTCTCTGTCTTCAAAACTGACAGTTTGACATCATGAATTCTCTCCATCTCACCTTTTTCTTTGACTTTTGCTTTCCTCTTAAAAGGACATGTGTGATTCCACTGGGCTCACCCAGATGATCTGGATAATCTCCCAATTTAAAATTACTGATCACACCTGGAAATTTCCCTTTGGCCACGTAAGGCACCATATTGAAAGGTTCGGAGGACATTATATTGTACGACTAAGAGTTTAGTCAACTCGTGAATATATACTAACAGATTTATTACAAAGGATTAGTCTGCACAATCCTGGGGGCTGGTTAAGCAAATCCAAAATTCATAAAGTTGACAGTCAGAAGGGACCGTGACAGGCAGGCTGGAACTCACAGGCATGAGCCAAAGCTGCTCTCCATGAGTGGGATTTCTCTTTCCTCCCTCACACTCTTAATTGTCAACCCTGCTTTTAAGGTCTTCCAGTTGATTAAATCAGACTCACCCAGATTATCTAGGAGAATTCCCCTCACTCAAAGCCAAGGGATGGTACATTTTGATTACATCTGCCAACTCCCTCCTCAGCAACACCTGTGTTGTGATTAGTGTTTGAGTAGGTGGAGACGGTAGTCTAGCCAAGCTGACACATCAAAACCACTGTCACAGAATCATGAATGACAAAGGCAATGACATTCTGGGCACATACAAGACAGAATGTGGCAGTAGCAGTCGGGGGGCCCCAGGAGCGGTGAGCACCACTTAGCCACAGAGAACACTAAAGGACAGATGCAGGGAGCCAGGGGGCCTTGGTGGAATTGCTGGTGGAAGGAAGGCATGCTTGGGTGGACTTTTGCAAGGGGTTCCTGGAATGGGGCTTCCTGTCTGCTCCTCCCCACAGCTTGAAAATCCCATGTCTGGGGTATGCTTCCCTCTTCTGCACCAACTCTTCCAGAGCCACAGAGATCCAAGGCCCAACATATCACCAGTACCTGGATTCCCCTTCCTTACCTTGCTTGTCACTGGGGTCACAGGCCCCTGGGCTGTAGACATGAGTCAACCAGTGGTGTTGGAAAGGGGGTGAGCTCATGTCTGCTGCTCTGAGGACCTCAGCTGGTAGGCGTCAAGTATTTGCTTAGCTAATCTTTCCCCACCTAAAGATGCTTATTGATGATTTCACTCAGGAGTTTTGAAACCTACAGGTAGACAGTCCAGCCAAAACCAACCAGGTGTGGATGATCAAACCACCTTCCCATGCACTGCCTTCAGGAACTCTAGACAAAGCAGAGTAGTTGGAAGATGAACCAGTTGTTGGGGTGTTCCCAACCATACCAACAGTGCAGGCCAACCCTCACCAGGATAGAGTCCTCATGCCCAGGGAAGATGCCCAGGGAAGAGTCCTCATGCCCAGGGAGTAGAGAAATCAAGGGGTTGACTCCGTTTTACCCTAGAGAAAGATTTCTTTTTGGCTACCCCACTCACAGAATAGATTGGCACATAGAAGTTGAGAAAAGAGTTGACAGGAAAGAAAGATTTAGGCTAGAGCTCAGGAATACCTACTTGACTCTAAGGCATGGGTTCTCAAAGTATGGTCCCTAGACCAATGGAATTGGCTCCTTTTAAAGGCAAATTCTTGAGCCCCATACCAGACCCACTGAATGAAAATCTGGAGGGACCAAGCTAGTTGTTTCAGCCAGTCCTCTAGGTGATTCTGATGTGCCCTCCAGTTAGACAACATCTGCTCAAGATGCTGCTAGAGCATCTTGGAGCACTGATTCACATGCAGAGGCCACTGAGGTAGCTGTAAATATGCTTGTGGCCAAGATACTCATTCATTAAAGTGATTGGGAGGAAGTAATCAGTATTCAATCCAAACATTTGCCAAAGAACAGGAGCTTCTAATGTGGGAGCCACCAGGGATGGGAGGAGTTTTGCAGGGGGGCGGGGACATTCCAGATGACCAGTGAAGGCTTCCCAGCACCTCCTTCCGTGGTTTGGGCAAAGCCAAGGGCTATGCACCATGAACCCTGAGATCTTCCTGAGCCGGGAGACCTGAGAGTGGGAGGGTGCTGAGATGGGGCCTTGTTACCATGGAATGGCTTACACATACTGGAATTCAGAGAATCTCCAGGGGTGTTTGGGGCGCACGGACTCACTGTGCTAGACTGAGTTCCACATCTACCTCTTTTTGTCCCCAGATAGTTTGGAAAGGACAAATGGTCTGGGAAGCTGAGGTCAGGAGGGTTCCAAAGAATATTTATAGCTTCAAGTTTCAATACTGTAGGTAAACAGGGAATTTGAGAAATCGGTTTGCTTTTCTCTTTGTACCTGCTCTTGGCCTTATTTCCCAGGCTTGGACTGGACAGCTTACATTGCAAAGAAGATGCCCTGGTTGACCCATCCCAAGCAATGGGTGGGAGGGCCTCACTGTGGCCTACTCCCTTGTTCTCTGGAGCCCTGGCATGGGGGCTGGGAGGGAGTACCAGAGGGTGTGGGTACAGGGAGGCATGTTTTGGTGGCTGTTATCTAAACACGGGAAAGACGCAAGCATGCCTTTCTTGACCTTCTGCCTTGACCTCCGCATGAACCAGTTTCCTTTCCTTTCTTAACATCAGCCTGGGACGTGAAGGAGATTTTCTGAGCAAGGATTTGGGCATTTTCAGTGGTACTGGTGAATGTCACTCTCTCCTATTTTGTCCAGTTTCTTCCCCCTTCCCCTATCTAAATCTTGCAAATGCTTCTCTTTCCCCTCCTTGCTGAGCTGAGGATTGGAGGGGAGGAGGGAGGAGGAGGGGACACTTGGAGACACATAGGAGAAAGCAAGAGAGGGGAGGCTGTGGAAGCAGCAGCTCCCTGTCTGGAAAGGTCCAGAAATTAGTCGAAGTGAAAGAGGAGAGCAGAAGCAGAGGCTTCTTGGGGTAAGCAGGTGGCCCAGGCCATGTGCTGAGGTGGGGGTGGGGTGACCACATAAGACCAAGCAGATGCCTGACCACCTGCTCTCCTGGTGCTGCCTTCACTGACAAAGCCATCTACCCCTGTCCTGTAGAAGGGGCATGGTGGGGCCACATTGGCAGACCTCTATCATCCAAAGACCACACCAGAAACTTGACTTGGCCCAAATTATATATGTTAGTAGGAATCAAGGACCTCCATTAGCTCCGGTTCTTCCATGTCTGAAAAGCTGGGGTTCAGATATGTTAGCACATCTGTCAATCAATGGAGCCTTTGTCCTGGTTCTTTTGCCAGTTTAACTGGTGAGGTTCTGTCAGGAGGCATCCCTGGGGCTCTGCTTCAGCTAAGTCTTCCACTTACTAATGGGAACATGCAAACTGTGTGGAGTCTACCAATGAGGTTCTGTTCATGGGAGAAGAGACGAAAGAGCAGAGATGATGGACAGGACTGTTCTAAGCACAGTCTTCCTCCAGGGCACCAGCCTGGAATGAATCCAAGTGTAGCTATTGGATTCCCAATTTAATGGGGTTCTTTGGGTTCCATATGGTCCAGAAAGAATCTTCCAGGGAGTGAAGTTGAATAGTTGACAAAAATGAGACTCTCTTTCCCTAGAGCCACCTACTGGCTTGGCTGAAACCCAGGGATCCCTTCTTGATACCACCGCTAGTCAGCTCCCTGCACACTCTTCCCCAGCTATGCAACTCCAGTTGACACTAGCTGTTTACAAGGCTGGAGAGAACTGGTCTTGTGACTCCAGGTGGGCAAGAGGTGTCCTGCCCCAGCTTCCCTGGATCTGCCCCCACACTCTTCCTTGGAGGTCTCCACTATTCTCCCCTCGACTCAATAGTCTCCATCTGTCCCCCCTCTTACTCAACTCCACCTGTCTTTTGAACCCCTTGATTCCCTAACATTACCCTCCCCTCTCTTGGTCATCAGAAGCCCCTCTCCACCCCTGCACCTCCTCAGTCCTCGGGCCATTGCCTTGCCTGAGTTTCTCTACCATATTTCTCCTTGGTCAATACCACCCCCTGATGGGGGCTTTTCTACTTTGTCCCTGTGCCTCTACCTGTCTGCTCTCTCACCTGTTGCAGGTCAACCTTTCTAAAAAGTCTGCGGCCATCAACCCTGCTCAGAAGTCCTCACTAATGCCAGACGGAGTCATACTTCGCCGGAAGTATGGTACCTCTAGGGTGCCAACCCTCTTTTTAATTGGTTTCTTCCTCTCACCTACCCAGAACTTTCTTAGACTCACCAGATTTTTTTTTTTCCTGACCCGTGATTACCCTGTAATCCACTCTTTGTCTTGTGTCCTAGGTCTGGGGATGGCCCCTCTGTTCCTCTCCACTTTCTGAAATTCGACTTGTCCTCAAAAACCCAGCTCCAACTCATTTCTTCAAGGACCTCTCCCTCACTCTCCCTTGTCATTTGACACCATCACACTGTGTCACCTCCAGTATCTGCTATGTGACCTCCAGAGTGGTGGTTGCTGCTATAGTGTCCACCTGCCTCATCTCATTAACAAACTGCTCCCAGGGTGGGGTGGGGTCTCCTCCTGTTTGATCCTTGGTCTCTCCTGCAGTGTGCTTGGCCGAGAATGATAGCCGACAAATATTTGCTCATTATCTTAAATGCTCCTTCTGGGCAGAATTAGCAATTATATGCTACCAATAGCCCTGGATAAAATCTGTCAAAGATGTTTCAGACCCAGGGAATTCAATTTTGTACCATTACCAGAGGAGACAGCCATTAAAGGGTGAGCACTTACCTGGCACTAAGAGCAAGGCTGTGTGCTAAGCACTTTACAAACATATCATATTAGTCTCCAAATAATCCTGCATGACTATTAATGGTCATTACTATTATCAATACTTTACACATGAAGAGACAGAGGCCTCAAAGAAATATTAGTTGCCTATCATGGTTTCTAGTACTTGACAAAGTCAAGAATCAAATTCAGATCTCATGCAAAGCTCATGCCCTTAGCCCTTGCCTTCAGACCAAAGCCCTGGCCCAGGGTATTAGTTTCTTAGAGCTGCCATAACAAAAAAAAAATATCACAAGCTGCATGGCTTAAAACAACAGAAATTTTTCTCTCACTGTTCTGGAGGCTAGAAATCCAAAATTGAGGTCCTGGTTCAGTTGGTTCCTTCTGAAGGCTCAGACCCCATTCCATGCCTCTCTCCTGGTTTCTAGGGATTATTTGAAATCCTTGGCATTCACTGCTTTGGAAATACATTGCTCCAATTTCTGCCTCCAGTGTCACATGTATTCTTCCTCATGTGTTTCTGTATCCAAATTTCGTCTTCTTGAAAGGATATCAGCCAATGGATTAGGGTCCTCCATATATTGGTATGACTTCTCAACTTGATTATATCTGCAAAGATCCATGTCTCATTCAGGTCCCTGGATTAAGACTCTGACATATGTTTTTTGGGAGTATGACTCAACCTATAATGCTCATCGAGGAAACTTGGGGGCAGAGAAAGTCCTGCTGCAAGATCCAGTAGGTTGGAGAGAGTTATGAAATTTGTTGTGGAGATCACAGCAAAGTATGCTGGGAGTCATGGGTGGAACTGAAGCTAAGAGGCACTTGGGAGGAAGTGGAGCCCCACGGGGTGTGGCGGGGATGAGCATCCAGTCCTCTGTGCCCAGAGTCATCCACAGGAGATGTGGTCCTTTGGGTCCATATCTTTGGTATTTGTTGTTGGCCAGTGGGTAAACTGACCAAGTTATATGTCCCTTCTCTGATCTATAGAAGGCCTTGCTTCATGATCAGGAATGTGCTCCTAGCTTAGTGCTTAGGGAACACATTTCTTTCTGTTGAGTTGTTCAGTGGGACACAGAGATTTGAGGATTAGATAGAAAGCCTTTTTCTCCTACTTGCCACCAGAAAAACAAGAAGGGATGCCCTTAGAAGTGAGGTGTTTTTCCTACATAGGGTCAATCTGCTTTGTTACTTCCTATTTTTTCCCCCTAAAGTGTTGCTCATTACTTTTGGAGTGGCAGTGTCTTGCAAGAGAGAGGACACCTGTGAAGACAGTGTGTGGTTGTGAATCAGGGTCCCTGGGCAGGCAGTCAGGGAAGGAGAATCCAGGCTGATCAGGACAGGGTGTGGGAATGGTCTTGTGTGGAAACAGATGTCTCTGTCAGTGATAGCCTGTTGCAGGGAAGCCCCTGTCTCTGGAAGTCAGAAAGGAACGGCAGTTGAGCTTGCCTGTCTGTCCTAGGTGAAATTCTGGAATGCATAGCCTCAGGACAGACTCTGACATCTGAGCAGTCAGTGGAGACAGTGTTGACCAGCAGCAGGGCTCAGGGCTGCCCTTGGGGGAAGGGCTATCAGGCGCCTTGTCCTTCCATGCAGTCTCCTCTACTGGTGGGCAGCCTGCTGGCCCTTCTCTTAAGCATCTACTACTTGGGGGTCCCATTACAGACTCTTGAAACATTGTTCTCAGACTTCCACTGTGGCTTTGCTGCAGAGGCTAGCCGGTGGTGGATGGATGCAGATGCCTTAGGGCAGGGATTTCCCTGGGCAAGGGTTCCTTCCCCTTCCCCAGGGGACACTGACTAGATCCTGATGAAACTTCCTGGAGCTCCTCACTGGGTGCCTCGGGGACACAGCCTGATTCTCTCCCTTCCTCATGCTCAGAGAGTGAGTCTCCAGTCTCTTGTCTGCCAGATCAAACCTGGTAGAGCCAAAGAGGCAAAACGGGGTCCAGGGCTTCCATTCTCTAAATACAGATGATTTTCTTGGGAGCTCTGGGATGGATAGGCCTTGGGTATTCTCAAGAAAGTGAAAGAACCTGCAAGCAGTTGCTAAGTCATTTCCCATGTCTCCAGAATTTTCTCGGGAGAAAATGGACACAGTAAAGGGAAGATATCTTTTTCTTCAATGAATTTACAACCCAATTTCATAATTTTGTATTTACTAACTTTTGGCTTTTGGATACCTGGTGGGGTCATTCACCAAAGATTATTATTTGATTTGTTCATTCATCATCATTTATAGAGAGGATTGCTTCTTCCACTTAAGATCCCTCCTTATGTCTTTTTGGTGACATATTTGCATTGGGTACCAGAATTGCTACAGGACCCAAAACACTCCTGGTGGTTGTAATTGCAATCTGAACTCAGTGCCCTGAAGGAACAATAGAGAACTGTAACAGGAGGGATTTTTTTTTTTTTTTTTTGCACCAGAAAGATGAGTAGAAATTAACCAAAGGAGTGGGTGGGAATAAAGAGCACTCCAAGCAGAGACCATATCCCCCAGCCCCAGAGTCTCTAAGGCAATGCACCATCTGATGTGGACTCTTAGCTACACATTTCCACTGATTATTACCAAGCACCGCATATAGATAGATTGGAACCTGAGAGGCAGCCATTGAGGAAGGAAGCTCAGGGAAAGCAGAAGATAGATGGGACCTGGAGTAGGAAGGACCCTGTGGGCTGGATACTGTGCTTGGATTTGAATTTAAGGTGCTGGAAATCCATTGAAAGGGTTTCCACAGTCCTGACAAGTACCGATCTCCATTTTTAGAAGATTGTACTGATGTATTATCTAATTCTTTGTCTATAAAGTAAGGAACAGATAAACCAACCTCTTCTCTTAGAACTCAAGAGAGTCATTACCCTGGAGGTAAGGTAGGTGGTAAGAGGGGGGCCCCAGGGTGCTTCCGGCAAAGCAGGCAACAATCTGTTTCTTGCTCTGAGTACCAATCCCTTAGGTATACCCAGCTTGTGAAATTTTTCAAGCCATACTTTTACAATTTATGCGTTTTGGGGGGGAATGTCATACTTGAATAAATTTTTTAAAAAAAGGTTTCTCTGGCTGTTTTTTAAAAAATAGATGGGAAGGGGAAGAGAGTGGGCGTAGGAAACAGCCAGGAGGTCATGGTCACGGGCCACGTGAGAGCGGCTGGGGATTGGAGGGTGGCTAGAGGAGGTGGGTATGGCAGCTTGAAGACTTGAAGATAGTAGCACCAAGCAAAGACTGAAATCAGGAGGAGATGATACGGGGGAGCAGTGCCGGTCTGGGGCATGGATGTGAGGGGTGATCGGGAGTCGAAGTTGAAATGTAAGGGACACAGTTTTCTAGGAGGGACATCTTCAGGACACAGCCCAGGACTCCCTGTGAGCAGACGAACAGGACACAGAGTGAAGAGTATGTGGAGACTTGGGCACAGAGCCCCTGTGCCGTCACCATCAGGCAGGGAGACAGGAGAAGCCTCTCACGGGATTACTAAGGGGGAACAGTTGGAGCTAACGAGAACACTAGGAAGTCAAGTGACATTACAAATGGCGAGTGTCAAATCCTGTAGAACTCGGGTAAAGCAACTGTTGGAGAACCTACTGGATGCAGCAACTGGCAACATTGCTGAACGCAATTTCCCTGGCACTCCTTCTGCTGAACTCTCATGAGCCTGGGTGTGGTGATGGAACAGAGTGATGGGCTGACTTGACATCTGTTGGCTGCTACCACCTACCAAATACAATAGGAGATAATTTTCCAAGCTCTCCTGAACCTGTTTCTTCCTCCATAAGCCCAAAGAGTCATTTGTACCTTTCAGGGCAGGTATGAGGATTGACTATTTCAGCAAGTATTTATTGAGCATTTGTTATGTGCTGATAGCCAGAGGCAGAAGACAGAGTGATCGAGACTGACAAGTGGGGAGGCAGAAATGCACAAGTAAATTAACAAATGCAATGACATGAAGGAAATAAGCGCCATCTCCCAGAGTGTTTCCCTGTGGCTGTCACCCAGCTTCTTGGGCCTCTCTAAGACAGTGTCCCCAATCCTCACTTTCTCTCTCTGAAAAACTGGCTTCCCTTTCCTTGAAGGCAGGAAGGGAAGGGCTTCATCTTCAAACCCTTCCAGGATGTGAGCAAAAACATTGACATCCCATCTTGTTATGAGAACAAAGAGTAGGAAGGATATAAAATAGCAAAGTTTCCATATTCATTGGGTCTGAACGTCCTTTTCCTGCCCTGAATGGATTCAAAGCAGAGTCTCCTCATGAGGCCTCATTTTTGTCCTAACAAATTACTCCTGAGCCAACTTCCCCAAAAGACAAGATGGCACTTGCTCTCCATAAAGGAGAGCTTTCTCGACTCTAAAAAAAAAAAAAAAAAAAAAAAAAAGACTTCAGGAATTTCTGAAGAAGAATTTGGACACATATTTAGATAACTGCCAGTTGATAATTTTGTTTTAAAGTGTTTATTTTTCTGGGAAACCTTGAGCACCACATTTCTAGTTAATCTGGTAAATTCATCTAGTCTCACATGCTTATGTTTCATCTCTTGCAGAACTTTTAGTTTTTTGCATCTGTGACTTCTAAAGCCCAGATCCCAGATCCAAGCCCTCAGGCAATCTCTCACCTTTCTGCTCTTCTCTTTTATCCTCTCACAAATCTCACTACAAAATCCCAGACACAAATCCAGCTGTCTACCTCATCCACTTGTACCAAAATCCTAACCCTGGGGTGGGGTGGGGGGGCGTCCCAACAAATCCTGTCTGGCCACTTGCCGCAAACACCAAGCAGAAAAGTCATCAATACATCCATACTGGGAAGGCAAAGCGAGATCCAGTGTCTCAGCCCTGTCTTCAGGGTGCTGACATGAATTTTAGGTTTAAATAAAAGAAGAATTGGGTGAGAACTTGAGAGAGATGCATAATTAAACAATCTTGGTCAAACTGTGATCTGATGGCTTATTGTCTCTGGTCTGGTTCTGTGAGATGGCTATAGAGACACCCTTGAGAGACGTCTTTATCACTTGAGGGGGCAATTCCTACAGCTTGTGAACAGCTCAGGATGTTTATCCATCAGGCCTGTGATCTTGGAAGGGGGCAGTTCAGTTCTCCTGAGACACTTACTCCTGCTTGCGGGGAGTCTCATCCTGGGGCGATGTGCCTGCCAGTCTTCCGCTGTTCCTGGAAGACGTGGGGTAAGGACTGAAAACGTCTTGGGCCACTTCAGGGTTCTGGAACAGGATGCTACAAATCTTTCTGTAGATCTGACGATTGTCTTGGAGGGGAATAAAATAGGTTAATTTAGGGCTAATAAACCTTGATTTACTAGTTTTTTTAGATAAACATTCCTTAAGTCATTAACATTAACATACAGGCAGAGCTGAGCAGGGGCCTGACCCAGCATTTAATGTAATAAAGAAGACAGATAAAAAACGAAGGCAGAGATGCCCAGAGCTTTATCCGCTTTCAGTTACTCACAGGACATCTGCAGATCCAGGTAAAGGGTCCCTGCTGTTGGCAAAGGCAGCCCTCTGTAGATTCCTGTCACAGGGTCCCACTGCCGCCGAGTGTCAGACAGGACACCACTAGGAAAAGAACAAAACAACCACAGTAGGATTTCTGGTATTATCATGAACTAGAAAGCTTTTCAGATTCTTTTTCATGGCCTGCCTTTCAAATGAGATGCCACCATGGAAATGTGCACATATCATTTTCAGATGGTTCTGATCTTTGTCTTCTAAGGATGCCCAGGATCCTGTCTTATCAAAAGATCTTTTTTTTTTTTTTTTTAGTTCATAATAGCACAAAATAGACAAATTCAAAATAACAACAGAAGCCACATACCTATGCAGATTAGGACTTCCGGAATCCATATTAGTCTTGTCTTTCCTGGTGGCCCTCAAGTGAGATTTTTTTTGTGTAAGCGGAGGATAGGAGGCTAAAAATGGTTGGAAAACCTTGCTTGGGTCTGATTGAGTCAGGACTCGGCTCAGAGAGATGCCATTGGCTGGGGTCCCCCAGGCAATGCAAAAGCTGGGAAGAGTGTCCCTCTTGGACTTGGCTTACTGGGCCTGTTGTATTTTCCTGTGGCCTCCACTAAGGCCAGACACACCTGTCCTTCCAGAAGCTGTTCTCCAGGGCCTTCAAGGGCGGCTTTTCTAAAGGCCTAACAGGGAGCCCTGTCAGACCACAAAGTCGCTCTGGGATAGTAGAAGCTGGCCAAAAGGGATTGGAGAGAAAAGGTGGCGGTGGGTGGGGGATACTGGACCTTGAGAGAACTCCAAGGGACCTGACTCCCCAGGCCCCTGCCAATCTCCCTCCTGGTCCCAGGCCCGGCTCCCCTAATGGGCTCCTTCCCTCTGAAGCAGCAAGGAGCTTGTGATGGAAATTTATGTGTTTATTTTTAGATTGTTCTGATTTTTCTACTCCTCAGGGCCCACAGAGCCCTGTCTTATCAAAGATCTTTGTCTCGCTTATAATAATACTAATAAAATGCTAAAGATACCTTTTATTATTGCTGCTGTGAACACCACCAACTCTGACCCCAGGATGGCTATTTTGAATCTCTGAACTTTATCTTGTGCAGACATTCTTCCTGCGTGGGAACAGTGGGAACATACTTGATTTCCTGAATTACTTCTTGAAAGAGATATTCCCTGCTGGGGCATTGGACCACAGTTTGGATCCAAAGCCACACCCTGCTGAAGGTATGGAGAAGCAGGCAGGCTGACGGACTGAAGGAGCTTTCCATTCAAGGACACACTGATTCTTTGCTTTACTACCTTTTTTCTTTTGGAAGGACAAGGGGGAAAGGGCCCCTCTGTCTCCAGCTCCCTGGTTCTTTCAGTTAAGAAGCCCACTCAGTCCTGCTTCAAGTGTCTGCCTCTCTGACAACATCGGGAGATAGCGAGGAGTCACCCTTGTGGATTCATTTTTTTGTCCTCATTGCATTAGGGACCCTTGAACCCTGAGCCTCACCCCTCAGTTCTTACCCACTGGTGAAGTGCCCATCATGACTGAGGATGAGCTATGAGAACAGAGACACTGAAAAAAGAGAACTGTAAGTGCAGATGAGCAGACACCCAGAGCCAGTTCTGGCCACCTGACCACTTTGGAAGATTCAGTCAAATAAATGAAGTATTATTTCCAGAGTCTGAGGCCAGAGACCTTTTTCTGGAGGTCCCAGCAGATCAGATTCGGCCATCCACCACCTTGAGAATCCAATCAAGAGAGATGCATGGTGTTGAAGCAAGAAAGGGATTTATAATGCCAACAATACTTGGCCAAACTGGGAAGAAGTAAGAGGACCAGTCATTGAAGCCCTGTTTTTTGAGATACTGAGACGAGCTTAGGGATTATACGGGGGTCGGGGGTGGGGAAGACAAAAGCCAGGGGCCAGAAGTATACAGGAATCTACCCCAAAAGTAGTTAGCAGCAGGCCCAAGTGAAGAGTCCATGAGCTTAGCAAAAGTTTCCTTTAAGTCCTTGTTACAGTATCAGGGTACTTGAAAGTAGTAGGGGGAGAGAAAGAATTGGGATGCACTTTTTGGTTTGGTAGCTTAGTTCATAAGTGCAGATGGTCCCCAATTGAGGAAGATTCAGTGTAACAACTTTTCAAATTTACCATGGTGTGAAAACATACCCATACACTCTTCAATAAATGACAGGAGATATCCAACACTTTAATATAACATAGGCTTTATGTTTGGTGATTTTGCCCATTTGTAGGCTCATGGAAATATTCTAAGCTATGGGATTTAGTAGGTTATGTGGATTAATTGCATTTTTTCCCCTATGGTGCTTTCAAAGTATGATGTATTTGTCAGAATGTAACCTGTGGGAAGTCAAGAAGCAGCTGTATGTATTTCTCAGAATCTTTTTTTTTTTCCTCCTGAAAAAAAAAATGGGGACAGAATAATTTATCTGCTAGGTTAATGTCAGGGAATAGATTAGGTTTATTATTCAAGATGGCGGAATGTCTGTCTCTCCTCATCTCCAGTACCCCAATTATAATGAAATTATTAAATAAAAATAATTTTAAAAACAGTAACAGAAAAAACTTGAACAAGGAGAGAACATATGGAAGATCTCAAGTCCATGGTAGGATAGGAAGTAGTTATGGGATATTGATGGATGAAGTGGAGGGGAAGGGGCAATTTCTCAGGTGCTGGTACCCTACCTACCATGGTAGGCATCTCTGAAGCTAGGCACAGCCCCAGAGAGGGGACAAGTGTAGAATCAGCAGTCGTAGTGCAGGACAGCACATTGCCCCCCGGGTAGACTCCAGACACCTTCCCTTCATGATCCGGGGAACTTTCACTAGTGTGGGTACTTCTGTCCAGGAGGGAAGGCCTGTCCCTCTCGATCCCAGCTTGTTGCCACAAAATGAAGAGATCTGATCACAATAAAAATCCAGGACTAGTAAAGCTGGGAGCAGTGGGGGAGAAGCAGAGGTGCAAGTCTAAGTGAGCTCATTTCTCTTCTCTAGTAGCAAGCGCTCTAAAGTGACAAGTCAAGAAGTTGCACAACAAGTATATTTTGGGATATGTGGGTGTAATTAACAGAAAAACTAAAACTACAAAAAAAAAAAAAAAACCCACAGAAGTGATTGTCCCTGAGCTGTGACACTGGTGGTGGGCTGGAGCTGAGTGCAGTCCTGCCATGGTAAGCCCTGCTTGACTTTTCGAACATGTGCAGCAAGTATTACACTTATACAAGGTAAATTTAAAAATTAAAAGTGAGAAGAAGAAATGTAAATAGACTTTAATTTCACAGGTGGGACCCAATTGGCTATGGAAAGGAATTCCTAAATGCAAATTGCTGCCCTGGGGTGTCAGCATTGCATGGGAAGCTCTCCTTCCAAAGAGATGTGTTCCTGTCCATCTGGAGTGTAGTCAGCTCTGGGTCTGGGGTGGAGCCAGCTCTGGGCTCAGTGAGAAGAGGGACAGATGGTCTCTGAGACCAGATTTTGACTCCTAGAGGTCAACAGAGCTAAAGTGGAAGCAAATGGCATCTCCAATGTCCCCTCTGTCATGTAGAGAGCTGCAGAGTGGCCTTCAACTCAGTCCTGAGTGACCCCTGCATCCTTGTGGATGTGAGAGAAAGTTCTTCTTCTATTCTTTGTCCTCTCCTTTCTTCTCTCCTTCCTTCCTTCCCTCCCCCCTCCCTTTGGAAAAGCCGTTCTGTTTGGGAAAACAATTACCATCTAGGGCAAGAAGCAGTTGTTCCCAACTGGGAGGTCACTGGCTGTGTGACAATCCCATCTCCTGCTCCTAAGGACTTTCCTTCCCCTTCCTGGGCTCCCTGATCATATGGAATCGCCTCAGTGAAGTCACATCACAGGGGGTCAGAAGGAATCAGGTGAACTTTCTAGAGTTTCTAGGCTTCCCTGAGATTTGTGTCAACAAAAATCAGAGTTGGCTGACAGCGGAATCAGTCATTGACCAGGCGGTCACCGTACCATTACTGAACTTAAGAATTTGTGTCCAGTGTCCCTGTGACCATGGTGAGATGCCTCTGTGGTCTAACGTGGGTTAGATCCTAGTTCCAATGTTCAGTTGGGAAAAGCCAGTGGTGAGCACGTAGGTGGAGAGGAACCGTGTATCAGCTGTACTGTGGCCCTTTCCCATACTCCCTGGCTGTGGCGGTGTCCCTTCTTGTCCTCATGCTTTATCTTTTATGGTCATCTTACATCACTGCAGTTCCACCTCTGCACCTTCAGTTGGTGTCTCCGCATCTCTTCAGCCGTCCTTAGCTCTTTGGCACAGTTGGTAAGAGGTCCCCTCTTTATTAGAAGAAAGATCTTCATGGCCACTCCAGTTTCTCTGATTCCTTTCTCTCCACATTCCCTCTCTGGGCTTGTTAGAATTAGAGGGAGGATGGGGCTGTGAGTGTGACCTTTGCATTTAGACATCTGAGAGAGTCAGTCCCACTCCACCCTGTAAAAATGTTGTTGCCCCAGTATGAGATTTCTCTGCCAGCTTCCTTCTACAAGATGTGCTTCAAGCGACATGTTAATTTTAACACGCACGCATGCATGCACACACACACACCCCTCATGTAAACTTGGATGTTTAAATTAGCACTCACACACTAACCTAGATATTTACACGGGTCTTGAACCTTTCAAAGTAGGCCCCTTGAACAAACAAGCTTACTCCAATGACGTTGCCAATGTTCATAACTTAAAAAAAAAAAAATGTTTGTGGAGTTCATACAAAGCGTCAGAAGATTAAATACCTTTGTGGTTACAAATTGTTTTTTTGAAAGAGTCTTTCTTCAGTCAATATCATTGAGGTTTCATTTGTATATAATAAAATGCATAGACTTTATTTTTTCATTTTCTAAAATTGCTTTTATTTTTTTAAATACATGACAGCAGAATGCATCAGAATTCTTATTACACATACAGAACACAATTTTTTATATCTCTGTATATAAAGTAAGTTTGAGTTTGGGTGAGTGTAAACTATACCTATGTAAATACCACCATTATAAAAATATAGATTATTCCCTCCACACCAGAAAGTTCCTTGGGCCAGTTGCAATTCTTCAACCTTTTATTTTGAGTTAGAAATATGCAAAAGTGATTTAGGATTGAACCAAGTTAAGTGTGTTGGGGATAAAACTGGCAAATGCTCTTCTGTGCCTTGGGAATTATGTGGCTTATGGAATGAGCTGCGTCATAGGGGACGTTTTTAAATGATGGAGGACAGATCCTTGACAATCTGAGCCTCGCAGGTGGCTTTTCTGATGGCTAAGTCCTGTGAGTGTGGGTCAACAGAATACTCTAAAACGCTTGCCCACTTGAGAAAGACTGAACCCCCATCATGAACCAGTACTGCTCCAAGCACTGGGAATTTTTTGTCCTAAGAAGCACCTGTCATCTTTCCTCCATGAAGTCAATATGCCGGTGGGGGCCAGAGGTGGATAAAGGAGAAATCAAATGCATGATGTAATCTTAGGAAGCAATAAATGCCCAGAAAAAGAAAGTAGAATGAGGAGATAGAAAATGATAGTGTGCTATTTTAAAGAAGGTAAGGCAGCCCATGTAACACACCATTTGTTTTCCTTTTGCAAGGAAATCACAGGCTGGGTTAGGGTTGTGGCTCAGTGGTAGAGCACTTGCCTCACATGTGTGAGGCACTGGGTTCAATTCTCAGCACCTCATATAAATAAATGAATAAAATAAAGTCCATCAACAACTAAAAAGAAAAAGAAAGAAATCACAGGATCCAAATAAGCTACTTCTAAATGGGACATATTATCTTTCCCTAAAGTAAATTCTGCAGAGTTCTAGTATCCATAAAATACGAGGGGAATAGTGGTGGTGGTTGGGGGGGGGGGTTACGTAGTTAAAGAAGTATGGGGAACCTGGGTGTCGTGGCTCATGTCTGTGGTCCTATAAGCCAGGATCTGAAACTCCAAAATCCAAACCATCAAAAATCAGAGCACTGAATTGCCTGAGTGACAGTGTAGGGGATCTTTTTCTGCTTTCTCCAATCCATCTATATTAATACTTTGAAACCTATGTCCTTGAGGGATGGGTTTTTATCTCTTCTGCCCCATATTGAGTATTCCTTACTCTGTCTCTGACTGGCCATATAGTGGGTATTTGATTTGAGCAGCCTGGGTCATGTAATCCACATTACACAGTTTTTGAGGTCATGACTGTGACCTTGAAGAGCCCTGGCCAGAAAGTTCTGTTGAACCATTCATCTACTGCTGTCTCATTTCCAAGCATTCCTCCCCGCCACCCATAGTCATATATCTGATCTCTGTGTCTATACCTGGGGTCCACATCCACTCCAGCACCTCTGCTAGGCCACCCATGAGATATGCAGACTTGATAGGGCTGTAGTGACCCACCGGTGGAAATAAGGTTGGCCTGTAAGGGGGTTGGGGGTGAGTGGGGAGGAAAGGTGTCAGCTGATTCTTGTTGGAGTCTTCCACCTAGCAGCTTGGGGAATTTCTGTACTTACAGGAAATTTTTAAAATCTATCTTTCAGGAAAAAATATGAGATAGATATTCTCTTGCACTATCCCCATCTACCTCTCATGAGACTGTTGAGGAAGCGAGTAGAGATTAGTAACTGCTGTTAATTCATTACTAAACTGGATGGAAGGAGAATGGTCTTTTCTGAGGTCAGTGCTTAGAAACTCGAGTGCTCCAAAACTGATCTCATCTCCACAGAAGCTCTTCTTCCATGGTCCTGTGTCCAGCATAGCTTTGCCTCTTTCTGGCCATCATGATAGAAACTCAATCACCTCTCTTCCTCCACCAGGAATCAGTATCAATTCAGCCTCTGCAGGAGGCCCTGATCTGCCCTCCCTACATGCCCACTGCCCTGGCGAGGCCTTGGATCCAGCCATCATTGTCTTTCCTCCGCTGTTATGATGGTCCTCACTCCTCTGCTGGATGCCACATGCTGAGTCTTCATGTGCCTCTGTGAAGTCAGCAACAGGATGCTTAGGATTGTCAGAAGCAACCTCGAACTTGTCACGCAACTGAGCACTGTGCTGGGTACGGGGGTTCCTGAAAGCCAGGGGGAGCAATCCAGATAACAAAGGGGAAGATAATTCTGTACAGACTGTGAGCAAAGGCACAGTGTGTGTGCTCTGGGGACCTTTGAGAGTATAACCTTGATGGTGTCTGAGGAGCAAAGTGGATAGCAGGTGTTGCTGGTCTCCAAAGCTTAGGGCTTCAGTCAGTGACAGCTCTTGGTTTCCTGGCAACCTACAATGGGTACAGGGCTCAGTGGGGGTAGCTCATTTCTGTTTTAATTGGCATCAGAAGCTGGGACTGGAATCATTTGAAGGCTCATTCAGTCATATGTCTGACAGTGAACTCTGACCAAGAGCTGAAATCTTAGCCGGAGTTGCCAGTTGAACACCAACTTATGGGCTCCCCACAAGTAAAGAAGATGGGGCTTCCTAACAGTGTCTGAGTTCTAAGGATTCTAAGAGAGAATGGGTCATGCATTCTCTACCCATGTTTAGGACCAAGCCTCAGAAGTTACAAAGTTCTACTCTGCTTCATTCTCCTCATTAGAAGCAAGTAGCCAGGTGGCTCATACTTAAAGAGACAGAACATATACCCTGCCTCTTTGTGGCATGTCATTGGCATGTTATAAGAGGTGCATGTGGATGGGAGATATTGGTATGGCCATCTTTGCAAAATATGATTAACTTCAGCAGGGGACAGAACCAAAGAGGTAGGCAGGCAGGGGATTTTTTATTTTTGCTACCAGGGATAGAACCCAGCAATGCTCAATACTGAACTGCATCCCCAGCCCTTTTTAAAAATTATTTTTATTTTGAGGCAGGGTCTCACTAAGTTGTTTAGGGCCTTGTTAAGTTGCCGAGGCTGGCTTTGAACCTGCAATCCTCCTGCCTCAGCTTCTGGAGTGTCTGGGATTATAGGTGTGGGCCACCACACCTGCCATGGGCATTGGTTTTCATTTACAGGAAGTGGGAGCCAGTGAGACATGTTTATTTGGATGTGACCTGCTCTTATTTTCCCTCGAGAAAGCTCTCCTGGAGGTGGTTTGGTGGAAAATTTGGAGGGATCAGACAGGAGGCATGTGAGAGGTATTGCAGTAATCCAGGTGAGACATAGTGAGGGCCTGAGCCAAGGCATGCACCTGGACATGAGGGAGGAGCTGAATACGACAATCTAAGATACAGAAATCTGGCAATGGAGTGAATGTTAGGGGAATGAAAACCATTGCTCTTGGAAGATATGGTGGCCCACACCTGTAATCCCAGGGACTCTGGAAGCTGAGGCAGGAGGATCGATCGCAGGTTCAAAGCCAACCTCAGCAACTTCACAAGGTCCTAAATGTGTCCAGGGGATTCGTGGGAAGCTGAGTGAAGGTGACGGGAAATGAAGGGAAAAGAGTAGAGGTCTGTGGGGGAAGGCCATGAGTCCATCTGGCAAGTCATTATTCTGAGGAGTCCGAGAACCTAAGGTGGAGCTGTCCAACAGATAGTAAATGCACCTGAGTACAGAGCTCTGGGGAAAGTTCTGGAATAAAAACTGAGATTTGAGTGCCATCATTCTAGTGGCAAATGCCATTGCAAAAAGGGTCCATGTCCAGAGAAGGAGACTGCAGAGTTTGGGGGACATTAACCTTTAGAGGATGGCCAGAGGAGAAGGACCTGGAAAGGAATTAAAGATCACATTGCCTCTTTCCCAAGTCTTTCCTAGACCAGAGAATTGAATGTGCTTGGTGTCCTGTGCCTGTGGAAAATGATCAGGCTAACAAATACCATCACCTTCACCATCACCTCTCATCAACACCACCTTCCCATCACCATCACCATGACCTTAACCTCCCCGCCCTATCACCATCACCTTCACCTTCACCATCACCATCACCTTCACCACCAGCATCACCATCAACTCCTCATCACCATCACCTTCACCTTCACCTTCACCATCACCATCACCATCACCATCACCTTCACCTTCACCTTCACCACCAGCATCACCATCAACTCCACATCATCATCACCTTCACCTTCATCTTCACCACCAGCATCACCATCAACTCCTCATCACCATCACCTTCACCTTCTCATTCACCACCAGCATCACCATCAACTCCACATCATCATCACCTTCACCTTCATCTTCACCACCAGCATCACCATCAACTCCACATCATCATCACCTTCACCTTCACCTTCACCACCAGCATCACCATCAACTCCACATCATCATCACCTTCACCTTCATCTTCACCACCAGCATCACCATCAACTCCTCATCACCATCACCTTCACCTTCTCATTCACCACCAGCATCACCTTCTCTTCCCCATCACCATAACCATTGCTTTCATCATGGCTGTCACTCTCCCATTACTAACACCACCACCTCCACTGCTGCAGGGCCTAGCCTTGGGTCCGGAGGAATGCTTATCTTGCTCATTGTGCAGCAGGGAAGTCCTAACTTAGAACGCTATGTTTTGGGACAAAGTGCTGTCAGAACACTGGTAAGCACAATTTCCTCGTTCCTTTGACAAGAAGTCATTCCCCTGTTGGTGTAGGGTTGGGCTATGTGGCAGTTTCTGGACTTCCTTAAGATGATATGTATATATCATGTCTGGCCTATCATGACTGTTATACGTAACCTGGCACATACCTGCTACAAAAGCCATTCTTGCTGCACAATAAAGCAGATGCTGTTCTCTGAAGCCATTTCCGCAGTGGTTCCTCCACTCCCCTGAGCTCCCCACATTTGATGTTGGAGCATTAAGTGCCTCAGCACTTCACCATCATCAGCATTTGCTATTTTTCCATAATCTGTTCTAGAGTTCTTGTCTCTCCTTTTGCCCACAGTTGCAGCTCCTGTAGATTCTGCTTTTCACTTTCTAATCCTCCACACATCACCCTCTGCACAGATAGTTAGAGCCAGGACTTGTCCTCTAGTCCAGTGATTGTAACACATGTTGCAACAATCATAATGACACTCCACCCTTCCCTGGAGCAAAAGCATGAGCCAGAAGGGTACCTTCCACTGACCACTTAGGAACTGAGACTCCTGGCCTAGAACCCATTCATGTCTGACCCAATAGCTGAGAACCCAGGAGGGCCTGGACTGTTAGAAATACTGGGTGTCATGAGAAATCAGACACATACTTGGAAGTAGCTCGGCAAGGCAAAATTTACTTCTGCAGAAGGGTGTGCTACTGAACAAAGTCTGGCAAGCAAACACCTGCTTTTATCTATAACATAGCACTGCCCCTTGCTGTGATAGGAGAGATGCAGGGTTACAATCTAAGAGGTTGGCTAATTTTAAAATTGGGGAAGGCAAAGGGAAGGGTTATAGTTACAATTGGATACAGGTTTAGAAGCTTAAAATGGCTAGTTGGGTTATTTAAAGAAATCCATAGGCCATGGTGCTATTGTGTAACTTTCCATTCTGATCTATTTCCCCTCTGGCTGCCTTTCTTACATCCCAATTTTACATTTAAGGATAAATACTATATTCTGATAATGGACCACCAGAGTTTCTATGTCTTAGCCTGGAGCTAAGAATGCCCTCAAACCCCTCGCCCACCTGCCTGATTTACATCTGTCCTCAGGAACCATGGAATTCACATTTACTCAGTACTTACAGGACAAGGTACATGGGATACAGTGACAAATGGCCTCAGTCCCTTCCCTAAGACCTTGATCATTCTTCCAGAAAGGAACAACTACAACCATAGATGTTAGAATCTGTAAACAAGTCAGGATAGCGTCTGGCATTTTGCCCGGGGGAGTGGTTTATGAGGTGGCGCCAGCGAGCCATTAAGTGTGGAGATTCCTTATTGGTTGACTGTATCTAGTTTATGTTAATTAAGATAAGCTGTGTGGAATGTATATATACCCCTTCTGTCCTGCAATAAACGGCTCCCACTCCTGCTGTATCAATCTACACAAGTTGCTCGTCACCTCCCGGTTATTTTGCTGCAGACAGACTGCAGCACATAGATACCCCGGTAAAGGGCCAAGATAGGCCTAACAAGAAGCCATAACAAGTTTGGATGTGAAGGGACAGTTATTCAAACTGGGTGGTACATCATGGTGCCTTATTGAAGACATTAGAGATGGTCCTTGGAGACTGGGTATTGGGGATGGAGGACAGGTCAGGAGAAGTGGATCTGGAATTTGTACATGCTCCTGGGAGTGAGCTGAATTAGATGGGGTTGGGGGGGGTGCGGCTTTAGCCCTCACAGGGCACAGGAGGAAGTCAGCCCGGCAGCCCATGGGGCACTGAGGACAACTCAAGGTGGTGAATGCCCTAGATGTCGGGCTGATAAGTCGAGCCTTTCCCTGGAGGATGTCTTTCCTGTGGAGCAAGATATGCTATAGTGATGGAGGCATTTCACCATCAGGACCTCCCAATGAACTAAATGTCCCCGTGTAACAGATGTGGAAACAGAGGCCTGCCCACCGGGCCTCACCCCGGAGGCCCCAGCATGGAAGGCTGGGGGGGGGGGCGTGCCAGGCCTCTGTGTGTGCAGGCCTCACGGGCTGTTCATTGTCTGTTCCCCACAGGTGTTCGTGCTCTGCCACGGCCTCCTGCAGCTCTGCCAGCTCCTGTACAGTGCCTACTTCAAGAGCAGCCTCACCACCATCGAGAAGCGCTTTGGGCTCTCCAGTTCTTCCTCGGGTCTCATTTCCAGTTTGAACGAGGTGAGCAGGAGATACCGGGCCATCAGCTCCCCCTTGTACACCCCCCTGATCATAGGAAGCAGGAGGAGCAGAATAGGGGATTGGGGACTGGGGGCTGGAGGCTGGGGTGCACCTAGGGCTCAGGCCTCTCTCTGTATCAGGACACAGAAGGTATCCTCCTAAAGTTGGCCTTTGACTTAATACCCTGGCATGTGTTGGCCTCACTCATGACAGACAGCAAGGAAGACAAGTCTCTGACATTTGTGTCACCACAGTCCTATCTGGCCCTTGGCACTGGCACATAGTGAGTGAATAGACCACAGGCCTTTTTCTTTTTTTTTTTTTAATATTTATTTATTTATTAGTTGTTGGCGGACACAACATCTTTGTTGGTATGTGGTGCTGGAGGATCGAGCCCGGGCCGCACGCATGCCAGGCGAGCGCGCTACCGCTTGAGCCACATCCCCAGCCCCAGGCCTCTTTCTTACTAAGTCTGGACCCTGCCTCTGGATCCTTCTCGGCACAGTGTTCTAGTGTTCCCAACACCCCTCTACGAATCAGAACCAGAGCTGGCACGGAAGGCAAATTCTCTTTTCCAGCTCAGCCCCCAAAACCGGCCAATCTATCATCTGCCATGGCTGTTTTCACCCATATTGTCCCTGAGCTTGGAAAAAAAGTGTGGGTCCAGGAACAATTAGAGTTTTCAAGGGGCAGGGAGTAGCTGGCTGGGATACAATAAAGGGTCTGTTTAAGACAGCAGGCTGGTGAGGCACATTAGGGTGTCATATTGCCCCAGAGCTATCATTCATTCAATCCAGATGAAAATGTCTTAACCACTAAATCTCCCCTTCCCCAAACTGCAAGAATCTGACTTCACGTCGTGCCCATGGGTACAACTCGAAACAAATACCACCAAAGTATTTGTTGTAAAGAGTTCATTCTTCAGACCTACTGTGTGTGTCTGTGTGTGGCCATATGTCTAAGTATTGTGTGTCGCTGTGTGTGTGTACTTGTGTGTGTCTGTTATTCTGTATATATTTGTGTCTGTGTGACAGTATTTGTGTGTGACTATTCAAGTATCTGTGTATATATTTGTGTGTGTGACTATATATACACAGATACTTGAATAGTCACATACAAATACTGTGTGTGACTGTATATGTCTATGTGTATCTATAGCTAGTCTCTGTGTGTGACTGTATATGTCTAGTGTATCTATATCTATGGGTGTCTGAGGATTTATGTGTAACTATGTGTCTATTTGTGCATGACAGTGTGTATGATTGTGTGTATGTCTACATCTGTGTCTGGAAGTCATGATTTATGTGTGGGACTGTGTGTATCTGTACTTGTATGTTTTCATGTCTTGTGTGTGACTATGTGTCTCTGTGTATATTTGTGTGTGATTGTGTGTATCTGTGTATCTGTGAGTAACTGGGGATTTGTGTGGGACTATGTGTGTGGCTGTGTATTTGTGTGTGTGTGTCCTGTGTGTGCCCACATCTGTGGGTTCTGAGGATTTGTGTATGACTAGGTGTGTGTCTTTGTGTATGTTTGTGAGGCCTGGGGGGTGTGAGAAGAAGCCAACCTGGTACAGGGGAGGGGGAGGCCATCTGTGGTGTGGCCTGTGTGGTCTGTATGAGGCTTCAGGATGCAGCTCACAGCCTCAGAAACCTTCTTGGGGCAGACGTGAAGTGAAGGGGCATTGGCTGGGCATGAAGTTCAGGGGCAGTAGGAGGGGCTCCTTGAACAAGAGCCATGGGAGTCTTGGCGCTGGGAAGCAGCGGCTCTTCTTGTGTCCTCTACCAGCCAGGGCTGTGGAACCAAGGTGAACAGGAGCCCAGAGCCCCCTGCCCTCAACGCCTGTCACTAGAGCTGTGGGGGCTCTTGGGCTTGAGACACGGCAGAGCAGGATGTGCTACTAATGGGCTTTGTGACAGCTCTAGGTGGCCCCCCAGCTCCTCTTGGAGCTGTCCCAGGGGCACTCCAGGGCTGGGGGCTGAGGCCTAAGGACCTCTTCTTGGCATGCACAGCTGCAATTTCAGGAATTTTCTAGAAGGGAAGAGGACTTCTTTCAAAGGGACTGTGCTACTGAAGATGAGTTTGACAGCAAGGTCCTAAGCCAGCATCAGCCATAACACCTGAGGAGGTGTGCCCTGGGAGAGGCCAGAGGACTTGTGCCGCCTGGTGGCCACCACTTGTCCGTTCTCCCTGAGTCCTCTTTGGGGCCTTCGCCCACTCTCACACAGGCCTTTTCAAGTCAGCCTCAGTTAGCATAGCCAAAATGGCCTGACAATTGCATATTCTATGGGGAAGCAAGAAGCAAAGACAGGACATCCAAGAAGCCAAGAATAAAGCGCTTTTTCCAGAGGCAGGTTTCAGAATGTTCTAGAACTCCTCCCCCCTGCAGGGGCTGGAGCAGCTTCTGCTGAGGCTGCCTCCTCATGCACCTTCACATCCTCCTCTGGGTATCACAGCCTTGTACTCTTGGCTGTGCTATAAGCTCCACACAGCGCATCCTCCTCTTAAGGAGCCTCCATGTGCCCGTTAGTGCCTTCACTGGCTCAACTCATATTAATGGGCACCAACTGTGTGTCAAACCCCATGTTGGGAGGTAGGAATGAACAGAGGGACAAAAATCAAAAGATTAATGGAATCTCTCGTTACAAAGATAAAGCATCTGGTAGATAAGATGATTATAAGTGAAGAAAAATCGTTGAGGCCAGGTGCAGTGGCTCATGCCTGTAATCCCAGCGCCTCAGGAGGCTGAGGCAGGAGGATCTCAAGGAGCATCTCAAGTTTGACCTTGCTGTCAAACTCATCTTCAGCAGCACAGTCCCTCTGAAAGAAGTCCTCTTCCCTTCTAGAAAATTCCTGAAATTGCAGCTGTGCATGCCAGCTTCAGCAACTTAGCAAGGCCCTAAGCAACACAGTGAGACTCTGGCTCTGAATAAAATACAAAATGGTGCTGGGGATGTGGCTCAGAGGTTGAGCGCCCCTGAATTCAATCCCTGGTATCCTCTCCCTGCAAAAAAAGATAGTTGTGGGATCAAAGTGGTGGGTAAGAGAGGGGGCTAGGGCAGACAGCACTTGTCCCACAAGAAGCCAACGACTCTAATGAAGCCTAGACACTTTAAAGGCAGGCCTAGTTCAAGCCACTTCCTGACCTCGTTATGGTAGGCCTGGTATTAATATCCTTCTGTCATTAGTATGATGAGAGTTGTGTGGTTACATGAGCTAATGCTTACTGCTCGGTAGTCATTCTGTCTACCAAAGTCCTTGGCTCCTTTTGTTAGATCCTGATTGGGTGTTTAGTTGGGGAACACGTACTTTTCCTAGGAGTCAATCAGAATTGGAGACTCACTTAGATCTTGCCCCAAAAGATTGGTCCTATGATGGTTGGTGTTTAGCCTGGGGCTCTTCGTGTCTTCCAAGAATGACTTCCCTAGCACTGGTCTGGAAGGTGGAGGCTGGGATGGGTTTTGGACAAAAGGGAAAACTGAGGCTGCGCATGTGTGGCTGGGGGGTCGGGGTGGGGGAAGGCTTTCAGGACTGGCTGGGGGATCTCTGCTGGGGCTCCTGGCTGGAGTTGGAGGAGCCTCTTCCCTCTCCAGTCTTCCGGGTGAGGTGTGGTCACGTCTCCTGTGGGGTGGGTGAGGACGGGATCTGTGGCTCACCGGGCCCTTCCGTTCCTCTGCAGATCAGCAATGCCATCCTCATCATCTTCGTCAGCTACTTTGGCAGCCGGGTGCACCGTCCACGACTGATCGGCATTGGGGGTCTCCTCCTGGCTGCTGGTGCCTTTGTCCTCACCCTGCCACACTTCCTCTCGGAGCCCTACCAGTACACCTCGGTCAGCGTTGGTGAGTGGCCTCTGACCCCTGCCTCACAGGGAGGAGCAACAGAGAGATCTGCTGGAGGGGTGGTGGTGGATACCATAGGGGCCATGAAAAGATTTGCAAATCTTCTTCCAATAAAGAGCTTGTATTCAGAGTTTGGAATGAACTTTGAATATTATGCATTTATATATATTTATATTTTAATAAAACACAACAAGTAACCCAATTTAAAAGTAGGCAGAGGGCTTGAACCAGAGTTTTCTTGACTTTAATTGATTGGTTTCTCCATAATGCTTATCTGAAGCTCAGAACACACCAAAGTATGTAAATATAGATTTTTTACCCTAGATGCATTGAGTAGTTGTTCCAAGCCCTGTTTGTTGAGGATGGAGCATGCAGCCCCCACCACCTTCGTATGACTCCTGAGGCTCCATTGCCAGAAATGACCCAAACTTCACCTGCCTGAGGACACTCATGAACAGTGCCCATGATAATAATTGGAGGAAATAGAGTCCAACACCAATCATAATGAGATATGGGCATTTCTTGATATTTAATGGCACTTCCTTTCATTTGAACATGTGTCTATCATTCTTTAGGTGACATTGCATTTCTATAGTGCATGCATTTGTTCCCCTGGACACTAGTGAAGAGCAGAGAAAAGGTATAAGTTAAGGATTCACAGATGTCCAGTGACTTCCCCCAAGGACCAGTTGGTTAAGGGGGGAGAGAGAGAGAGAGAGAGAGAGAGAGAGAGAGAGAGAGAGAGAGAGAGAGAGAGAGGCAGGCTTAGGTCTCTTGACTCTTGAAGAAATGCTCCTTCTAGGATTTGCACCTCTCCTTGGTGAGATATCCGGGCCAGGATGAGATGGGTAGAGTTTACATGATTCATAAGCATTGTATTAAATGGTACTAAATTTGCCCAAGAACTGATCCCTTTTTAAAAAGTTATTCTATTTTTCATATGAAAAAATTCAAAGCATAGCAAAGTAAATAATGTGACACATATCTACGTATTGAGCATCAAGATTTAGTGGTTTTCCTTCAGAACTTAAAAAAAATAACTGTATTAAGATTTACTTCACATGGCATATAATTCATCCATCTTAAGTGCCTAATTTAATTAATTTTGATATACTACATTATTTTTTCTAAACTTTGATAAGATGAACATAATATAAAATTTGCTGTCTTAACCATTCAGTGTTCTTAAACACATTCTAAATGTTGTCCAAGCACCCCTGAAAATATTTCCAAAATATTTCCAAAATATTTTTGTGGCTCCAAAAAAAAAATTCTGTGTCCATAAGCAATATCTCTCCACTCCCATCCCCAGAGCCTGCTCACCTCTCATCCACTTGCTGCCTCTATGCATTTGTCAAGTCTAGATATTTCAGGTAAAAGGGGAGTCATACAATACTTATCCTTTGTGCCTATCTTATTTCATTTAGCATCATGTTTTCAAGATTTATCCATGTGGTAGAATAGATCAGATTTATTCCATCATGATTGAGTATATTTTGTTGATGTATATGACACATTTTATTTATGCAGCCATCTGTTGGTAGACACTTGGTATTTTTTGGTCAGCTTTTTCATCACTGTGACCAAAAGACCTCACAAGAAAAACTTAGAGGAGGTCAAGTTTATTTTGGCTCATGGTTTCAGAGGTCTCAGTCCATAGATGGCAGAATTTGTTGCTCTGGGACCAAGGCAGGATTTCATGGCGGAAGGTTGTGGTAGAAGACATGGATCCAGAAAGCAGAGAGAGAGATCCGCTCACCAGGGACAAAACATAATCTCCAAAGGCACAACCCCAGTGACCTACCTTCTCCAGCCATACCCACCTGCCTACAGTTATCGCCCAGTTAATCCATCAGTGGATTAATCCACAAAGATTAGGCTACATCTCATAATCTAATTATTCCACCTCTGAAAATTCTTGCACTGTCTCACACATGCACTTTTGGAAGACATCTCATATGTAAACCATAACACTGGGGTTGTCAGACACCTCCTTTTAAAAAGAAAGTTAGCTGTTCCCTTCCTCCCTCGCCTCTCCCCCATGGCTAGATGCTGGCCTGTAGCTGGTGTTCTTAAGCCACTGCTGATCTGTGTACCTACTGTTCCTCCTTCTAGTGTCCTACTTCTTTAGACCTGGTTTTCTTCCCTACTGGCTTATTAGTTACCTTACATTTAAAATTTTTAATAAATTTATTATGCAAGAAAATTGACTTTTTGCTGGAGGTAGACTAGATGGCTATAAATTTCAATATATTTATAGATTCAAGTAACAATCACCATAGTCAGGGTCCCTCCCTACCAGTTCCATTGCCCCCCCACATTCCATTCTGCTATTCCTTTATACTCACTCTCCCCAGACCTACAACCTCTATTCTGCTTCTGTCATTTCAGATTTATGGCTTTGAGAATATCATGTAAGTGGAAGCCCCCAGCATGTAACCTTTGAAATTCATCCCAGTTGATCCATGTATCAATAGCTTCCTCCTTTTTATTCCTGACATACTTTGCATGGATGTTCCTCAGTTTATCCACTCACCTAATGAAAGACACTTGGAGTGTGTCCAGTTTGTAGCCATTATTAACAGAGTTGTTATGAGTCTTTGTGTACAGGTTTTTGTAGGACTGTAGGTTTATGAGGTGAAACATTGTTTCCTGTGCTGTTTGTTATCCAGATGTCATCTTTGGTGAATTGTTTATTCAAGCCTTCAACCCATTGTTAAATGCGATTTTTTTTATTGTTGATTTTGAGAGTTTGTTATAAATTATGGCTACTTCTTTACTGGATATGAGATTTGCAGATATTTTCCGTATATCCTTGGCTTTTCCTTTATATCCTTTTAATAGTATCATTTGTAGAACAAAAGTTTTAAATTTTGATGAAGTCCAATTTATCTTTTTTCTAAATTTTATTTTATGACTTGTGCCCAGGGTGCTGCCTTTAAGAACTCTGCCAACTTCAGGACTCAACATGTTTTCTAAAGGTGTACCAGTTTTACATTTACATTTAGATCTGTGATCAATTCTCATTTAAATTTTTATAGCGTTTCTTTTTTTTTAGTTTTTCCTTTTAGTGTTTATCAAATTGGATCAACACCATTTGTTGAAAAATCCTCTTTCCTACATAAAATTATTTTTGGACCATTATCAATAAATTGACTTGAGCCAGGGACACAGATCAGTAGCAGAGCACTTGCCTCCTATGCACAAAGTCCTGGATTTCATACACAGCAATGCCCCCCAAAAGGATCATATTCATGTGGGTCAGTTTCTGTATTTTCTATTCCACGTTATTGATCCATGTGTCCTATCTTCTCCAATATCACAAGGTCTTTCTTACTGATGTTTCATAGTACATCTCCAACTTCATTATTTTTCAAAATTGTTTTACCTATTTTAATTCATTTGTCTATCCATATACATTTTAAAATTAGTTTGTCTGTACTTAAAAGAAAAATCCTTCTGGAATTTTTTTATAATTCCAGATCAATTTGAGGACAAATTGGCATGCTTATTATGCCAGGTCTACTTACCTGTGAACACAATATACTTCACCATTTTTCTTAAATTTAACATTGAGCTTGATTTAGCAAACTCTGAAGTTGATCTATTCTTCAAGAGAATAAGATAAGAATCCTAGGATATTTTGATGCCCCTGTTCTTTCCTATCTTCTTTTATGGCTGAATAGAATTTTAGTTCCATCTGTATTTAATCTCCATAGTGGTCATTAGTATTTTTATTATATTGTTACATATGAATAAGTTGATGTTTATTTATATTTACCCACAAGTTTGCCGGGTTTTTTGTTCAGCGTTGCTTTTTGTATTTCACCCTTCCTGCTAATTCAATTTTCTTTCTCCTAAGTATGTCCTTTAATGCTTCTTTCAGGTAGGCCCATGAGTGAGAAAATCTCCTTTTATCTTAAAATGTGCCAATTTTATCTTTGTTCTTGAATTATAGTTTAGCTACAAACTATATAACTGTATATTAAATAAATACAAACTTTTAAATTAATGGTTATTTCTCCTAAGTGCTTTGAAGATAACATACCTACCTGTCTTTTGGCATTTCTTGATGGTGTTGGGACTGCTAATTATCATTCCTTTTTAGGTATGCCATATTTTCTATCTAGTTGTATTTAAGAGTTTTTGTCTTTTCTTTGTTGTTCTGCATGTCTACCATAAGGTATCTGAGTATGGGTTTATTTTTATTCGTCTATTTGAAAGTTCATGGTGCTGTTTTTCTGGAGATTAGGCTTGAAGATTAGGGTTTTTTTTTTTAATTCTGAAAAATGCTAAGCCAAAAATGCTCCTAATGTCACACCATTTTTTTCCCCTGTCCTTTCTTTAAATTCCTTCTACAAATGTATGTTGGTCATTTAATTTCTGGCCTTATTGTCCTTTGATCTCTCTTATATACTTTTCAGTGCTTTGTTCACCTCCACTGTACCCTGGGTGATTTCCTTCAAGCAGGTCTTTCTGATTCTTTAGCCTCTCTTTAGCTTTCTTAGTGTCAAGTCTATCCTTTACATTGTGAATTTTAATAACTCTATTTGGCTAGTTTCTCAAAGTTCATATGATGGTTTTGCAAATCTTTCTGCCCTGATTTCATGATTTCTTGGTGTTTTCCTTATGATTTCTAATTTTTTAAAATGTTTTCAATTATTTTAAATATGTTTATTTTACGGTCATCTTTTTCCAGTTTTGCTACTGGCTCAAGTTTGGGGAATGTTAATCCTCCTGCTGATTAGTGTCTGCTTGCTCTTGTTCATGGCAAACCATCTCTTTGTATGGTCTACAGTGTTTGACCATGGAGCCATTTACAGTGGCATTTTTTTTTTCCCTCTGAAGAAATTGTTTGTGGCCAGGGTTGGGAAATAGTTCTACTGAGTGACTCTGTGCCTGTGTGTGCATTTCCTCAGCACCCTAGGAACATTGCGCTTTGGAGTTCATGTTATATGACTTTGTTAGCTTGGGAGAAATTTGCACTTGTTTTAAGGGAAGTAGGGAGGAGGAAGTAGCTGTGGTTTGACGATGAACAGCAGTGAGATGCCCAGTCTGCAAATGCTCATCCTTAGTCCCCTGGAGTGGAGTTAAACGTGTCTGGGGATGAGTGAGCCACTCAGGGATGTGCTGAGGGAATAACTGATTCTGGTTTGCTTAAATACAAAGTTCTTGTAGAAGTCAAGTATGTAAGGCTGGGGTTGTGACTCAGTGGTAGAATGCTTGTCTAGCACATGCAAGGCACTGAGTTTGATCCCCAGCACCACATAAAAATAAATAAAAATAAACAAAATAGAGATATTGTGTCCATCTACAACTAACAATATTTTTTTAAAAAGTCAGATGTATAGAACATGTTCAAGAAATGAATCACTTGGAAGGATAGATGGGATTCCTCTGTATGTTTTGAGACCTGTGCTGGAGGGAGATAGGTAGCTGGATTGGGAAAAGGATGGAGCAGAGACAGGGATGTCTCACGACAAAATGTCTGATGCATTCTGGTCCTGCAAATCTGTTCTCCACCTCTCCGTAAATCACTAGTGCGCTAGTCATTTCCCTTAAGAACATTCTGGTCTTGGGTCTATTTGGACCGTTTCAAGGCTGAGTCCTTCTTCCAGTGAGCAGAGAACGACAGAACTGAGCCAATGGCTCTTGCCCCATGAGTCCTTCCACCCCCTCAGTCTGGACAAGGAGTTGGAGGCCAGCTCTCGAGGAGAGAGTCAGGACAGGACTTTCCCCAGAGCAAGAAGACAGGGCTAATGAAATTAGCCAGGGAGCCGAGGGGAGGCTTCCTGCCAGACACCACACACCCGTAGCCTGCTCAGCCTCACAGACTGGCTCCCCACGGCCTAGGCCCAGATCCCAGTGGCCTTTGCTTTGCAGAGCAGCCATGGGAAGGTGGTTAGAGAGGGGCCCCACTCTGTTCCTTGTTAGTGACGGTCAGTTGGTTTGGGTTCAGCTCACCCAGCTCAGAAGAAAACATTCTGCCAGTTCAGCCTCAACCTCAGTGGTCTTAGCCAAAATCATCCGAGAGAGGACGCGAAGTGGGTGTGAGAAGGGCCATCGCTTCTCCTGCAGGGTGGCAGGGGGTGTCCACAGGCCAGGAGAGTGGACTGTTGATCACTGTTGCTCTTTTTGTGCAAATTCTAATTGCAAGAAGGGGGCATGATGTCTTGCTCGCCAGAGCTGGGATCAGAGCAACAGCTGGAAATGCTCAGGGCTGGGCTACCTTCAGAGCATCTTCCTGGTTCCAAGTGCTAGGAATGAGCAGGACTCTGGCCCAGAAAGCACATCTGTGGGATCTAGGTGGGGCTGTGCACTGGGTGCCAGCGTGCATCATATGTGCAAATGAAAAATATTCATCAAAATTCCCTTCATGGGAAAAGTCTGACATGTGACTCTTACTTCAAATGTATGCTTATGGGAACTTTAGTTTTGAATTGTGTGAGTTCATCAAAAATAAGCACATTTCATTAAAATGCAACACCCTGAACGTTGGTGCGAGTCTGAACTGGCTTCTGGAGCTGGGCTTTGAGATTCCCTGACGGTGTGGCTTTGGGCCACTACCCCGCTTCCTCCTTGCCGAGTCTCACTCAATTCCTCCCTGCATCCATATGCTTAACCAGTGGCTGGCACAGGCATAATCGTGAATGGGTGGCTCTTGTTCCTGGTGGTGGGGACAATGCATGTGTGCTGTTTGGATAAGTTAGTAACTGCTCAGGATCCCAAATGAGAAAGCGCCCTGCTTCCTGGGAAGAGCTGAGTACAATAGTCCTAGCCCTGGGATTGGGGGCATCTGAAGGGGGCTTCTCTCTGATCCTCGGCTCTGGTCTGGAGGAAGGCCCTTCCCTGGGCATGGTCGCTGCTGCATCCTCATATGTGAAGCCATGGGATTTCTTTATGCTCTTTTGCTCTATGCCCAGATTCTCAGGTTGGTGCAATCTGGTGATGTTTGTTGGTAGAGCAAAAACAGGACATTCTAGTCCTAGCTCAGCCACACTCACCATTTCTCCTTAGAGAAGTTACTTTGCCTTTCTCAGTCTATTTCCTTACCTGTAGAATGGGAACAATAATATCTTCGCTTTCACTATGATCTGAGAGTAAAATTAAAATGAGCTGGGTGTGGTGACACACACCTTCATCCCAGTGGCTTGGGAGGCCGAGACAGAAGGATAGAAAGTTCAAAGCCAACCTCAGCAACTTAATGAGGCCCTAAGCAACTTAGCAAGACCCTGTCTCAGAATCAAATATAAGGGCTGAAGATGTGGCTCAATGCTTAAGCACCCCTGGGTTCAATCCTTGTTACCAAATAAATATATGAAACAAGTAACATATGTGAAGTGCCTGGCTCATATTAGCTCTCCAGCACGTTTCCATGTGCCAGCCCTTGTGGTATTTGAATTCTGTTCTGCATAAGTAATGGCCCACAGCCCTATACTATATGTGCTTACCACCGATTTCTTCCCCCTTGGAACAAAGCTGCCCCAGAAAGAAACATGGGAAATGAAGTCTAACTCCCATGTTTTAGGAAAAGAAATTAAAGAAGGGCTGAGCATTGCGGGAATCAAGGAGACCTTTAACAACTAATTGCTAATTTTAAAAAGGCCACGCAGACATTTATGGATATTTAGATTTTCTAAATGTCAGTGGGGTCCGGAAATGTGCCCTGGCGCCTTTCTGAGAGAGACTGGTTACCCAGCCAAAGCCTCCAAGCCCACTCCTGGAAGGCACGGAGAGGTTTTCCTAGGCGGGCAACAGGCCAGCGGAGACCAGTTCTCCCAGGAGATAAGAGAAGGGTCTTCGGAAACCAGCGTCTGGCGTCTGGCGGGAGTAGGTGTAACCTGTGAAAGATCCCAAGGCCAAGTCCAGAGGGAAGTCCACCCCCACAGACAATGGATGCTGCAAGCAGGAAGCTTCCTCCCTCCTCCCTCCCCCCCAGGTGCAGCAGGAAGAGGGAGTGGGGATTGTATTTTTGGAGCAGCCAAGAAAAGAAAAAGAAGAGTCACTTTCTAGTTCTTTATTCAGGAAGCTGCCAGTCCCCATGCTGTGGTCACCCATCCCAAGGCTGTCCCTGGGAAGAAGCCTGGTGGGAAGGCCTTGGGATCCTGAGTGACTAGGTCCCTTCCTTGGTGAACAACACACAGCCCCCAGTCCCCAAAGCAGAATCCATTCCCTAAACCTTGTGAGCCATACAGGGTTCTTGAGCTGAGGGAACACGGCTCTGGGAAATTTCAGGAGGTGAAACCCACCTGCAGGTGAAATGAATATATTAGTAAGTCCCAGAGGAAAGTGAAGGGCACCCCCTAAGCTAGGCAGTGTGAGTGCTTTGCTGGTGCACAGGTGTGTGATGATCGGGGTGTTTCTACAGGTAGGAAGCTAAACATGGTGGTGGTAGTGGTGGTGGGTGCGTGGTGTACATGAGATGCAAGGATGGGTGGACATGCACAGGATGGGCTGGAGAGATGGCTGGGGGTGCGCCGAGGTGGGGGCCTATGTGAGGGGGAGAGAGAGAAGCGAATCCACTGCAGGATGAGCAGGTGGGTGGTCAGCGTGGGAGTTGTCCAACCCGACCCGTTGGATCTATTTAACCTGAAATGGAAGAGAAAATAAACAAGAAGGAAAAAAAAAATCACAAGACACATGGGTGTTATTAATTCAGCTGAAAGAAAAATAGCCCTGAACAGATGAGCAGAACAAAACCTAATGAGATTTGATATGGAACTTTTTTTTTTTTTTTAAATGCACGGTGTAGGAAAGGGTAGAAATAAACGTGGAAAAGTGATAGAAAACAGGAGGCAGCTATGTTGAACATCAAAGGCGAAAAAGTAAAGTCCTCAAGGGCTGGATGGAGACCCCGCTCGTCTCCAGGGTAGTGAAATAGCAGCCTCTCCACAGCCCAGGGCAGTTGATCTAGTTGACTTTCCTTCACGGTCTTTGAATGTCTGTTTTTCTGACAAGTCACAGCCCCTCTCAGCTGGCTTGATCTCCTGGGCCTGAGGCACAGTCCTGGGGGACCCCTGAGCCTCACTCCCCTCCTTTTTCTGGTCCCCCAGGTGTGTCTACCTGATTTTCTTGCTCGGGAATGAGGCAGGAAAGCAGGCCTGCTTTAGGTCAAGGGTCTTGGAGCCAAGCTACGGCCCTCTCCTCCAGCAAGAGCCGCTTCTCAGGGAAGGCTGGTGGGTCTTGTGTCGTGGGCCCGGCTAAGGTAGTGAGAGGGTCTCGTTGGGAGCCAGCATCCAGGGTGGAAAGGAGGACAGCTCACTATTCTGGTGCCTTTCCCCTCTTCTTGGCCTGGGGCCCTGGGGGAGAAGAGGTCTCAGCAGGGGAACACCTGCCTGGACAAGACCTCTGTTTGAATCTGTTTCATGCATGATATGTCTCCAAATACTCTGATTTCAGAAAGATTTTACTGGCTGATGTGTTTAAAAACCACTGAATCAGACCAGGAGTCGACATTTCCGGTAAAGTGCCACCAGGAATGCTGGGTAGTAAATATTTCAGGCTTGCCCACCATGAGGTCTCTGAAACGCCTCAGCAGTGCCTTGGTGGCACGAAAGTTTCCCCTGACCATAGTGAAACAAATGGTCTAGATGTGTTCCCACAAAACATTTGGGCACAAACAGGCTGGGGACCAAGGTTAGCCCACAGGGCATAGTTTGCCAGCCACTAGACCAGACAGTTCTCAAGATTAGGCAGGTCCACTGCAGCTGCTGGACAGCCAGAGCCAAATCCGAAAGGTGAAGGACCCGCCAGCCTGGATCATGGAGACAAGTTCCCCTTTTCCCCCCAAGTGTGAACTCCTTTTCTTAGGTCTCTCCTAACATATTCCATGGGTGCCGGGTCTGCCTCCTAGAACCATCCAGAACAAGCCCAGCAGCCCACAGCTACAACAGCCATCATATGGCCCAGAGTTTTTTGTTTGTTTGTTTCTTTCTTTCTTTTTGCAGTACTTATGGTCCTGTGCATGCTTGGCAAGTGTTCTACCACTGAGCTACATCCCCCAGCCCCTTCGATTTTTTTTCTTTTGAGACCCCGTCTTGCTAAGTTGCCTAGACTGGCCCTGAACCTGTGATACTCTTGCCTCAGCCTCCCCAGTCGTCAGGATCACAGGCATGCGCCACTGCACCCAGCAAGTCGGTGCTGACTTGGCTTCACTCCCTTCTCTCATCCTTATGGAATGAGGCTTCAGGCCCATGGGGACCAGGCTGCAGGGAAATGGTGCCCTCAGGGTGGCCTCCCTGGGAAGAAGACAGAGTCCTAATGCAGACTGAAATTAGGAACACGTGATCGAGAGGACCAGGGACTTGTCCCCACAAACCCTTCCAATTGCTGACTAGCTGACTTCTTTGAAGTTAAAGTAAGGCTTTGTATTTTACCCCCGTAAGAGTCATACTCCTTGCTTGGACCTCCCCCCCCTCATTTTTTAGTGGTGCATTATAATTATACATAATAGTGGGATTCATTATGCCTGATCACACATGCAGATCACATAATTTTCTCAATCTCATTGCCCCGTACCTCCCCTTTCCCTCCCCTCCTTCCTCCCTCCCTCCCGATGATCCCCTTCCTCTACTCTATTGGTCTTCTATTTTTGTGTGATCTGCCCCCTGTCCACCTTTTTTATTATATATTTCTTGGGTTCTTCTTTTTTTTTTTTCATTTGTTTGTCCCACCCACTAGCTTCCTCATTAGAGAGAAAACATTTCACTGTTGACTTTCTGAGTCTAGCTTATTTCACTTAGCATGATGTTCTCGGATTCCATCCACTTACGTGCAAATGACACAATTTCATTCTTAATGGTGGAGTTAAACTCTCTTGTGTATACATATACCACATTTTCTTTATGTGTTGACAGGCGCAGTACTTATGGTCCTGTGCATGCTTGGCAAGTGTTCTGCCACTGAGCTACATCCCCCAGCCCCTTCGATTTTTTTTCTTTTGAGACCCTGTCTTGCTAAGTTGCCTAGACTGGCCCTGAACCTGTGATACTCTTGCCTCAGCCTCCCCAGTCGTCAGGATCACAGGCATGCGCCACTGCACCCAGCTGGATGGAGACCCCGCTCGTCTCCAGGGTAGTGAAATAGCAGCCTCTCTAGGCTGGTTCCATAGCTTGGCTCTATAAAAATGGGTGCTGCTATAAACATTTGTATGCCTCTATTACTGTAATGTGCTGATTTTGGTTCTCTGGGGTAAATACCAAGGAGTGGGATAGCTGGCTCACAGGGCCACTCCATACTAGGTGCACTGTGAGCAGTTGTCCCCTGAGGACTCTGCAGCCACGTGTCCCCATCTTGTCTAGCAGGGATATCATGACAGGCTTTGTCAACAGGCTTCCTCTGTCAATAAACACCATGTTATGGCTTCCTGCTGGTTTGGGAGCCCCACGAACAGAGGAAATGGGTGGGGGGGCGGGGTATACAAATGGCTTTTGATGAACTCACATTGGCTCTGTAACAGCTTTGTTTTTTTTCTTCAAAGAACTCCTCATCAGCCTCCTGAATAAATCTGTGAACAGCAAGTTCTGCCTCATACTCAATGGGGGCGGGTGCTAATTAAGTGCACATTTCTTTGAATATTAAAATTAAATGGCCCTGAGTTGCCATCCGCCTGCTTAGATATGCCTTCCTTCCCTGCTCCCCACTGAAGAAGTAACTCAATGATGAGCTGAGCCAGGTGCTGCCCAGGGGGTGGGCTTGTGTGCACTGGAAAGGGGGGTTGAGGAGGCAGGTGGGGGAGCCCCTGCTCAGCAGCATGTCACTCAGCCTTTAGGGCAGTACACAACAGGCCCACCTGCTCACGCCCGGTTCATCCATCACTCAGCCTCCTCTGTAAAAGTAGGCATTTTCCCAGGGACCCCACCCCTGCCGCTGGGGCCAGGGTGGCAGTGTGGAAAGGAGAATCCACCCTCAGCCTCCGATCTAAGCAGAGACACTTCTCCTTCCACCCCACTGAGTTCACTCGTTCTCTGCACAGTAGCAAACTCTTCTCGGCATTTGATCTGCAATTTCTCTATTATAATCCATCTGTTGCTGGACACCAGCTCTAATCTTGTCTCTTTTCTAAACCCAGCCCCCAAGTTCCTTTTTTTTTTTCTGCAGGGGTGAGGGGGTACCAGAGATTGAACTCAAGGGTACGTGGCCGCTGAGCCACATCCCCAGCCTTATTTTGTATTTTATTTAGAGACAGGGTCTCACTGAGTTGCTTAGTGTCTCGCTTTTGCTGAGGCTGGCTTTGAACTCACAATTCTCCTGCCTCAGTCATGAGCCACTAGATTATGGGCATGTGCCACTGCACCCAGCAAGTCCCCAAGTTCTTAAAAGCCTGGGTGACACTGTCTGTCTCCAGGCTTCTGCCATTTCTCTTATCCATCTGAGTTTCTCAACATTACTCATCTTTTTTGGTTGAAAATTGGTATTATGGTAGGGTCACCTACATTCAAAGTTATAACATGAATTTTTTAAAATAAAATATGTTGCATTTTTAATTGACACAATGACTGTGCATATTTATAGGGTACAGTGTGACATTTCAGTACATATACACAATGTGTAATGATCAGATCAGGAAAACTGGCATATGTATCTTCTCAGATGTTTGCTATTTCTCTATGTTGGGGATACTCAAAATCATAGCTACTAGCTATTTGGAAATATTTAATTAATTGTTGTCAGCCATAATTACCCAACTTTATCATTATCTTTAATTGTCATAAGAATACTTCAAGTATCATTATATCTATTTTGAAGACAATAATACTGAGGTTCAGAAAGGTCCCTGACCCATAAGCAGTAAAACCAAGATTTGCACCCAGTCATCTGGTTTCAAAGGGTAAATTTTTTCCATTGCCCCAGAATGTCCCCCAGGCTATAAACCTTGACCAATTTTTTTTCTGCTGGTACTGATTATGTTCTCCTAGTTTCCCAAGATGAGGCTCAGAATGTCTTTGCTCATGGAAATTATTTTATAAAGGGGGCTCCGTTTAGTTGGAATAGAACACGTTATTACAGGAGGCATTCTGGATTAACTTGTGGACTCTGCTGGGAACCTGATCACTTTGGATTTGCAAACAATCCAAGTTACAAATGACTTTGAGATATCAAATCATGACAGAGTTCCGGACAGTGTGTTCCAAGCCTACTGGTGGGTGTTGCCAGTTTCAGGAAGAACTGTGGAGTCGCTGAATTTAGGAGGATGAGGAAATCAGTCCTTCAGAGTAGAACATTCTGAAAGAGGGTTCCAGGGGTTGCACTGATAACCCAGGGGCTCAGCATCTTGGCCACAGCTTCCTGAGAACTTTCCAGAGACACTCCTGCCTGTCTCTGTTGCTTTATGCATCTGGGTATGGGCTTGTTAATCTTCCTCCCCATCTTACCCTACTCACCCACAGGCTCCCCAGGTATAGCCATACCCTTACAAGAACCATGACTTGAAGGAGGATTTGCTGATGCCCTTTTGGGTCCTGGTAGGATTTTCTCTCTGCTCTGCATAATGACAGATTGACCAGTCAAAGGAAGCCCACTCGACACCACCTTCTTATGTTGCTTGGTCTTCCTGAGACCCTCTTTTGGCCCCATTCCTGACCTATGTGCAGACACTGTTATTATGCCCCCAACAGCCTCCCAGCCAGCCTCAGCCTGGCCAGCTGAGGTTGCAGGAAAGAGCCTGGAACAAGGAAGTGGCCATCCCTTGCTCTGCCCCAAACCTGCCCCATCTCTGTGGGTTCCCCGCTAGGGGAAGCATCCTTTTCTGACACAGTCTCTTGTATTTCCAAACACCATGGGGAAAGGCCCAGAAATGAGAACTAAAATTCTGCATATTCAAATTGTGGGATGAATCAGAGGGTTAACTCACGTGCCACTGGGGTGGGGCTGGGGGAGCCAGAGGAGGGGAGAGGTCCTGGCCTGTTTCTAGTTAGCATTTCACAGTCCCGCAAAAACTGGCAGGGCCAGGCCTCTGCAATCCTGCAGGAAAAAGAATGTGCTCTGATGAACTGGATTCTTCCAGAACATTGCTTCAGGGGAGATGAGAAACAGACTGACATCCAGCTAATGAAGGCCACTCTTAGATGGAGGTGGGCAGCCTTGGGTGGGCCGATGGATGCTGGAAGAGGGCCTCTGTGGTGGCTGGCATTTCTTTGACCTTACCACTGGATTTGACATGGTGGGAAGGCTGGGGTGAGCAGCCCCCTGCAGGGTGGGGGTGATGGGGTGGGGTGGCTACTGCTCTTCAGTAAGTTACAGGGAGATTCTCCAGGTGTAGAGTGTGAAAAGGGGTGAGATTGTTGTGTTCCCCTTACATGGGTTCAAGCTCCCAAAGAAAGATGAGAATCAGTGGTTCTTATTAACACAGCTACTACTGGCTGGCTTACCCTGCTCCTGGCTCCAGGATGCAAAGTCTCCCCAGCCTGGGGACCACTGGCTGCTACTTCTCTGTGGGCAAACAGGGGAGAGAAGCTCGACCCTCTGGGGCTACATTTATTTCACTGCTGTTTCTTTCCACAAAAGTTGGAGCTTGCTCTAGGATAGATCTGGGCCTCATTCAGGGTTGGCAGACCTTGAATCAATATGGAATGCAGAATAGTGAAGAGCAACTCGGTAGACTTGGATGTAACTGGGGCCAACTGATTAATTTTTTTTAAACACAGATTTTTTTTTTTTTAACCAATGCAGCGGCTGACACATCATCTGACATTTTTAAAGTTAACAATAACAGTTAAACGATCCCCAGAGTGTTTTGCCTCCTGGACAACTTCATTAGGTTAAACTCGATGAGGATTTTTGTGGCCTCGGTGTACCACACAACGTGCCACGTGAAGACTTCATAAGACGGTCAACATTTTTATGATATTTGATGATCGTTAAACGTCCCACAAGCAATGCTTTCGCCAGCCAAGTCAGCAACAATGTGCTAATAAAATGTGAATTTAGTAAAATAATGAGAGTCAGCAAAATCACAAACTAGCATTCTTAAAAGGAACACTTAATTCTCTGGTCCCTGTGTTGACCCAGGGGAGTTTCTCATGTCCCCATTCCCCTACAACAGCCTGACCTTGTGCATCTTACATACACCCGCTGTGGCCTCTGCACAACTACGGAGCCACTGCACGGCCCACCCCTCCCACCTCCCACCAGCAAATGGGGGAGCTCCCCTCCTTCCATGTGGAGCCTTGAAAACTGGCCTTAATCTCTCCATGTCTTCCCCACACTGTGCCTTCAGGATCTTCAACCTTCTGGGGTGTTCCCTAGGATACCCTTCCTTCCCAGAATGCACCAGCTCTCAGGAGCAGCCACGCCTCACCCTGGCTATATTTGCCCACCAACATCATGAACTTCATTCCGAGTCATGGAGTATGCTATGCCCACCTTGGAGCCCCTCTGCGTGCCTCCCCCTTCCTCCTTGGTGCCCCATTTTTCTCAGTTCAGAGGCCCCCCCCTCTCTAGGAATTTTTCACAAACCTGGGTTTGACATCTCTCCCATCTGTTCCCCGTGCACTCTGTCTCAGCATATGCCAGGGAATATTTTTTTTTTCCAATTGTGGTGAAATATACACGACATGAAATGGACAATTTAATCACTTTAAGCATGGAGTTCAGTGGCGTTAAGTACGTTCTCATTGTCAAGCAACTATCACTGTTTTTCCCAGTCTAAACCTCAGTGCTCATGAAACACTACCTCTTTGTTCCCTTTTCCCCCCACCCTGGTGACCATTCCACTTTCTGTTGCTATGAATTTGACCACTTTAGATAGCCCACATCGATGTAGTCATACCGTGATGTCTTTTTGCATGTGGCTTATGTCACTTATCCTAGTGTCCTTGTGGCCCACCCATACTGTAGCGTGTGTCAGAATTCTCTTCCTCTTTAGGTTGAATGATATTCCATTGTATAGACCATATTTTGTTTATCCATTCATCCCTTGATGGAAATTTAGGTTATCTCTACATTTTAATTCTCATAAAAAATGGTGCTATGAAGATGGGAGTACAAATATCTCTTCAAATCTGCTTTCAGGGATCTTGGGTATATCCAGAAGTTGAGCTACTGGATCATGCGGCAATTCTACTTTTAGATTTTAGAGGAACTAGCATTCTGTTTTCCACAGTGGCTGTACCATTTTACATTCCCACCAGTGGTGCACAAGTTTCTGTGCATCCTTGCCCACATTTCTTGCTTTCTGTTTGTTTGTTTGTTTCATAATAGTTATCCTGTAGGATACGAAGTGATCTCATTGTGGTTTGGGTTGCTTAAGCAATTCTGTGATTGTTTTGTTTCCCACATTTTTATTGGTACATTATAATTACACATAATGGTGGGATTCATTGTTAGATACTGGTTCATGCACCTGATACAACAATATGATTTGGTCAGTATCATTCCCCACCCCCATGGGCCCTGTCTCTTTCTACTTTACTCATCTGCTGCCTTCTGTTTTCATGAGATCTACCCCCAAACACACACACACACACACACACACACACACACACACACACCTTTCTTTTCCTTTTTTCTCTCTCTAGCTTCCAAATATGAAGGAAAACGGGACCCTTTCTGAGTTTGGCTTACTTAACATAATGTTCTTCGGATCCATTCATTTTTCTACAAATGACATAATTTCATTTTTCTTTATGACTGGATAAAACTCCATTGGGTATGTATACCACATTTTCTTTATCCATTCATCCATTGATGGACACCTATGCCGGTTCCATACTTTGCCTATAATTGTGATTTGTGCTGCTATAAACATGGATCTGTGCCTATTGCAATAGTATTCTGACCAATTCTTTAGGATAAATACTGAGGAGGAGTAGTATAGCTGGGTCATTCGGTGGTTCCATTCCTAGTCTTTTAAGGAACCTCCATACTGATTTCCATGGTGATTGTACTAATTTCCAATCCCATCAACAGTGTTTTTCTCCACATCCTCTCCAGCATTTATTGTTGCCATTCTAACTGGAATGAGATGAAATCTCTTTGTAGTTTTGATTTGCATTTTTCTAATTCCTAAAGATGTCGAACATTTTTTAATATGTGTGTGGTCATTTGTATATTTGTATTTCTTCACTTGCCCATTTAGTATTTGGGTTGCTTTTTTTGTGTGTGTGGTGGTATTTTTTGAGTTCTTTATAGATTCTGATATTAATCTTCTGTCAGAAAAATAATTAGCAAAGATTTCACCCTCTCTCCTTTCTGTAGGTTCTTTCTTCACAGTCTTGTTTCCTTTGCTGTGCAGAAGCTCTTTAATTTAATGTCATCCATTTTTTTAACTCTTGGCATTATTTCCTGAACTTTAGCAGTCCTATTGAGAAAGTCATTGCCAGTGCCCCAAAGCTACAGTGTTGACCCTATGTTTTCTTCTAGGAGTTGCATAGTTTCTGGTCTAATTCTGAGGTCACTTGTCCATTTTTAGTTGATCTTTGTGCAGACTGAGGTTCTAGCCTCATTCTTCTACATATGGATAAAGAGTTGTTAAAAAGGCTGTCTTTTCTCCAATGTATGTTATTGGTGCTTTGTCTAAGATCAGATGATTGTCTCTATGTGGGTTTGTCTGTGTGTCTTCTATTCTGTACCTTTGATCTATGCATCTGTTTTTTTGTGCCAATGCCATGCAGTTTTTGTTACTAAAGCTCCACAGTACAATTTGAAGTCAAGATTTGAAGCATCCAGCATTGCTTTTTTGGATTAAAATTTCTTTGGCTATTCTGGGTCTTTTATTCTTCCAGATGAATTTTAGGACTATTTTTTTCTATTTCTGTGAAGAATGTCATAGGTATTTTGATGGGAATTGCATTGAATCTGTATATTGCTTTTGGTAATATAGCCGTTTTACCATATTAATTCTGCCTATCCATGAACATGGGAAGTCTTTCCATCTTCTTGTGTTTTCAATTTCTTTCTTCATTATAGAAGTCTCCATCTCCTTGGTTAGGTATTTTTTTAGGATATTGTAAATAGGATTGTTTTCCTGATTTCTTTCTCAGTAGATTCATTACTGATGTATAGGAAAGCTATTGATTTTTGTTTGTTGATTTTGTAACCTGCTACTTTTGCAGAATTTGTTTATTAGCTCTAGCAGTGTTCTGGTGGAGCTTTTTGGATCTTCTAAGTGTAGGATCATATCATCTGCCAACAGTGATAGTTTGATTTTTTTTTCTTTTCTAATTTTGTCCCATGTTGTTTTTTTTTAAGATCTGCCTACCGTAATAGACCGAAATTTTTTTGTACGAAAAGTGCCTGGGCCTCTCCATCACCTTCATATCTCCCACTCAAGCAGAGGGTCCACCCAGTCACTATTGGCAAAAATAACTGAATGACTGAAGAATGAATGGACCTTGGTCCAGGTGTTTCTTCAGGACTCAGCACTCCCCTTTTATGCCTGTGAAGCAGGCATCATCCATATTGCAGTTGAGGGGACAGGTGCTTGAACCTAGGCACAGTCTTTCAGTGGCTGAGCTGGGATTCGGAGCCAATTCTTTGAACCCCTCTCTCAGTATTATCATTCATTATTAGTCACTTTTTCATCTCTGTTGGCCAAAATACACAACTTAGAGAAGAAAAAGTTTATTTTGAGCTCACGGTTCCAGGGGTTCAGTCCATAATTGGCAGACTCCACTGCTGTGAGCCTGAGATGAGGCAGGACACCATGGCAAAAGGGTGTGGTGGAAAAAAACTGCTTAGCTTATGTCAGCTGGAAAGCAGAGAGAGAAAGAGGAGCCAAGGAACTAGATATAATATCCAAAGGCACACCCCCAGTGACTTGCTGCTTCCAGCCATGCTCCACCTGCCTATAGTTATCAACCACCCAGTCCATTCAAATTAGGATTCACTGATTAGGTTATACCTCTCACAAACTAACCACTTCACCTCCTACAGTAACACAGGAGATTTGGGGGACACCTCATATTAACCCATAACATTATTTGACCTTAAACTATTCTTGAATATAATTTAGATCTGGTCCTGACACCCCATTAGCCTCTGAGGCAACATGCCACAGAGAGCTATTGTCACACCATAGGTGGCTCAGCCAAACACACTTTTAAGTGACAACAGCCTGAGGTTTTAGGGAACTCTGATTTTGCTCATTTCCTTATATAAAATATACCTGAAAATTATTTTGAATATTTGGAAAGAAATACTTATTTAAAAACTTGGCAGCAGCCCATTTATTTATAGACCCAAAGTAAATTCTGGCTCTTTAGAATTCATTGATTTGGTCAAAGCTGGTGCAGGGAAGTGAGCAGAGGAGTGTTCATGCCAGCTGATTTGAGTGACCATGCAGCTGTGTTGGGCCATTTGGCTACGCTGGGTCAGGTGGGTTTGTGTTAAATATCTGAGCCCTTCCCAGGCCAGGCAACCTGCTTGGTCCTCAGTCCTGCATATGCACATCTGGTGTTGAAAAGAGCACAGAAGCCATGGTACTTGCCATTCATTGTAAGGACTAGCGCAGCCTGTGGTAAGGCATAGCCTCTCACCTTGGGCCAGCAGCCTAGGTGTGCCTGTGAGACTACTGCACCGAGGACAGCCAGTGAGAATGAGCCTCCTCTGCCCACCTGGCTCAACAGCAGCCTCCCCCCTTCTGCTGTGCTTGGCCTCTCCCTAGAACTTTCTAAGGCCTTTCAAAGTCCAAATTGCTGGCCTATGAAGTCACAGATTCAAGACCAGAACCCACATCTCAGGCTCCCAGTACAGTCCTTCCAACATCTGTTGGCCTTGCTTGCCCACAATCACCAGGACTTCCCCCTGGGGACCTGCCAGCACCATTCCCAGATCTGGGTGTTGGATACCAGTCAGTGTTGGTGGAAGGATTCCTGAGTGGGGTGGGGGTGGATCAGAAAGCCCCTGGAGTTCTGTCTCAGCAGAAGCACTTTATAATCATGTGCTTCTAGACTAAAGTGACTGTCCTGAGGATGGGAACCTAGCAGCATTGCTGAGTCACCCCAGCCTTCCTTCAGAGGTGCAGATACAGACACCAGGCCTTCTTACTGACTGGCAATTTCAACTTCATATGCCCAGGCCTCTTTCTGGAACCATAGCCTTCTAGGTCTTATTGGTCCCTCATGCAATCCCTTTATAGAGCTACCTTATGGTCTCTACTCCAAGGGAAACTAAGGCTCAGAGAGGTTTAGAAATTTGCTGAAGATTACCTAGCTACCTAGGTATAATCAATTTCTTAACTCCCTATGCTGTGTATTTATTGTATCTTATTGCCAAATTTCTTCCTGCCAACAGCCAACCCCCTTCTAGGACACCTCTGCCTGAGAGGAAGTAGGTATAAGGTTCCAGGTACTTTCAGAGGTCAAAGACCTCTTATGTTTGAATGTGATCAGGGATGAAGACTTCTCCCCATGCCTTTTGCTCCCATCACTGAAAAATGTGTACTCCATCTTCAAAGTTACCTTTCAGACTTGGTTTCAGTGTGGACTTTGAGTCAGATACCTGCAGAATGAAACCCCAGCTCTGCCCCCCAAACCAGCCACCTTAGGTAGGTCAAGAACATGTGTGAGCAGGAGACAATGTATATCACAGATTGAGGACAGTGTCTGGCTCAGCCTGTCCAGGGAGGTTTTAAAATCCTGGTGCTGGAACTTGAGTCTCTACAGTAAAGTCTGTGCCAGGGGAGAAAGGCTCACCCTCCCCCAGGGAAGAGGAGGTGACAAGTGGGGAGGATGGGTGCAGAAAGTCAGCCCACACCTGAGCAGGCCTAGGGCCAACATCAGGATGAAGGGCAATGAAAATGACCCAAGAAATGAGGGAGCCATTGTTAAATTGGGAGCATGTTCATTTATGAAAACCTTTTTAAATTTAAAGTGTGTGTGTGTGTGTGTTTGACTTAAAAATCATCATGTGTTCATTGAAGAAAAATGAGAAAATAAACTGAGGCAGACCAAACAGATGGATTCATCCCATCACATAGAAGACAGCTCATGGTCTTCCAAAGGTTTTGACTCCATATTCAGGTAGTGCACACAAGTTTTATAAGTTAGGGATCATATTCTTCTTCAAACTACTACTAGTTAGTTTGGGGGCTTAACCAGATTGTCGTTGTAGTGTCTTTCCAAGTTAATTAGCTATATCCTATCTCTGTGTCTACGAGGCTGTCTATTATTTCATCCTGGAGTTAGACCACTGCTTGAATTCTTCATTGGAAAGTGGGATAATGGGAATTCAATAAAGGAGGAAGGTACAGAGGAACACTAACCGATATCTGGGGACTGGCATCTTGCCAGGGTGCTCAGTTTCCTGCCCACAGATGGTACAGGGTCTAGATGACCTTGACCAAAACAGAAGGCCTGCTCAGCTTTGCTTTTCCCGGGACTGCCCTTGATGCCCTATGGGAGCCCCCTAGGCCAGCAATTTTCAAGCAAGTCTCATCTCATATACCAGGGTAGAGACAGGCAGTGGTGGGGCCACGCTGGATGAGGCATATGTGGGAGAGGAGAAGGAGGGAAGACCCCCACAGTCCCAGTCACAATATCTGGGATAGCCCTGAGCTGAGGAGAATCCAATATGGAAGCAGATCTAGTCTGTGGACCTCACTTATCTTCTCCATGGGACTTTGAAGCCCTCCCAGCTCTGGGCCACACCCACTCTGGGAGTGCTGCCAATGAAGATCAAGTGTTATTCAGATCCATGATGTCAGTGATTTCCATTGGCCAGAAGAGGGCAGGAATTAAAGGGGTCTTGTAGAAAGGAGCCCCTCAAAACTCTCAAGGACTTGGGGATACAATATTAATTGCTTAGTATAGGCCCAATTAAGAACAGAGGCATAAACTGGGCTCAATTGTACGCTCCTGTAATCCTAGGGGCTCGGGAGGCTGATACAGGAGAATTGCGAGTTCAAAACCAGCATCAGCAACGGCAAGGTGCTAAGCAACTCAGTGAGACCCTGTCTCTAAATAAAATACAAAATAGGGCTGGTGATGGGGCTCAGTGGTTGAGTGCCCCTGAGTTCAACCCTGGTACTCCCTACACCCCCCTAAAAAAGAACAGAGGCATAGAAGCACTGCCCAGCTTGGCCAGATCCACAGTCACAGGAATTACAGTACTCACAGGCCGCACGGAGGCCCTCCCACAAGGACCACGAGGTGCAGCCTAGCTCCTTTGGTTGCAGCTTGAACTTCCCCATCTATGATACAAGAGGTTGCATTAGAAGGTCTCAAGAGTCCCTTTAGCTTACAATGGTCTGTGGTTTTGGGGTTCTGCCTAGGTATGGCAAGGTCACTTAATGTCTTTGGCAGTAGGTCTTCCAGTATGACCTGATGCTGGGCTCATTAAGGAGTGAAAGTTCTAGAGGTCATGACCCAGGAGGGACACAATCAAGGCTGGAGGGGATCCTGTCTTCTGTGGGACAGAATGACCTCTGTCCTGCTGAAGAGAATGCTGGGGACCCAGAGCCCCAAGGGTACTGCAGGCCAACAAGCTAGAGCTTTGATCCTGGGTTCCCCTTTTCCAGGTGGGTGACCCTTTGGGCACTGACCATGCTCAGCTGTTCATCACCACCCCGGGAGGAAGCATGACACCATGAGAAGCAGCTCCCTCTTCCTCCTGGAATGGGACCCACATTTGTCTCTAGAGTCTCTTCTGCCAGCTAAACAGAAGGAGTGATCCTTGGGAGCCACGTTCTCTCTGCTAGCACAGCCTCTGGCCCTGGTTTGGTTCTTCCCCAACATCATGGGAGAAAGGCCAGGATTAGAGGTCAGCTGGTGGATCCAGTTGTGGTGACCAGAGCTTCTCCTTACAGGGAACAGCAGCAACTTCCAAGATGATCTCTGTCAGAAGCACTGGAAGGACCTGCCCCCTACTAAGTGCCAAAGCACCATGCAGGACACTCGGAAGGAGACCAGCAGCATGTGGAGCCTGATGGTGATGGCCCAGCTGCTGGCCGGCATTGGGACGGTGCCCATTCAGCCTTTTGGGATCTCCTATGTGGATGACTTTGCAGAACCCAACAACTCACCCCTGTATATCTGTGAGTCCTGGGCTTGACGAGGGCTGTGGGGAGAGTCAGGCCTGTCTGGAGCACTTGCCAAGGTCCTGGGACTGGAATGAGGTCTGACTTTGGCCAGAACATAGCAAATGAGTGCCGACTATTGATCCTGAATCAACAGCAGCTTTATCACTGTCCAGTCCTCCAGGCATAGTCCAGGAACATGTGTCCTCTGAGCTATCCACTTAGAGGCAGGTTGACCTCAAACAAGCACATAGAAAACAGATAGCAAGTGACCCTCTGCATGCCCAAATCCTTCCCTTGGAGCAAGCCACAGAGAGCTCCTGGAGACCCATAACCCAGACCAGACAGACCACACCCACAGGCCCTAGACCCCTCAAGCTCCTGCCAGCACTGTCACCTGCAGGGAGTGCCCCCATCAATACACCCAGATTGGCATTTTTAGAATACTAAGGTCATTTTTTTTTTCCCGGACAGCAGGTCTCTGGCAGTTGGCTGGAGGAGAAACCCATTTGGTTCTGTGTGTCTTGGCATCTCGAGTGGTCTGGCCTCGTCAGTGGGAGATAGTGTGGGCTTGTTAGATCCAGAGGACAGATGGTGACATCTCAGGAATCTCCCTGGGCTTGGAAGCCTGGGGCTGCCAAACCCTCTGAGCCCCCCTCAAACTCTTTTCCTTTGTTTTCATTTCCAGCCATCTTGTTTGCCATCGCTGTATTTGGACCGGCTTTCGGGTACCTGCTGGGCTCGGTCATGCTGCAGATCTTTGTGGATTACGGCAGGGTTAACACAGGTAAGCATGTGCAGAAGGCACCCCTCCTCATCACCTGTTCCATGGAGCATGCACTCACGTAAGGTTTCTGCAGTAGGAAACCTTGAACCCCAAGGCAGGACCCCACCTGTTATCACCTCACCTGCCCATCTTTGTGGTGGCATGGAAAAGATTTCTCGGGTTATTTGATTTTCAGAAGTTGCTTTATTGCTTAAAAGCAAAATATTTGATAAGAACTCTGCTAAAGGAAAAAAGAAACATTGCCCACGACATTCCTTATGATAATGACACACATCCAGAAGAACGTGACGAGGTGTTTTACCGGTGGGCACTAGTTTTGTGTCTCATCCTGTTTCCACCTGTTCCTAGCTGAGTGATCTTAGGCAAGTAACTCCACCTTGCTGTGCTTCAGTTTATTCATCTGTAAAATTGGGCCAATAATAGTAGGAGAGATCTTCTAAAGATTAGAGTGAGTCTGGTAGATATTAAGAGATCAGCAGATGTGAGCTTGCATTTTTCAAAAAAAAAAGGTATAGACTAAATCACGGATATCTTAAATGAGAAAGTAGAGTCCAAAGACATGAACACCAGCACTCAGGAAGCCAGGCTCAGCATGCATCCAGCCAGGGATTCTTGCCTTTGTGAGCGTGCCCTACCCCAATGAGCCTTCTGCAAGACAGGGAAGGGTGGCAGTGTGGCAGAGAGATGGGCAAAGTGCTTTCCAAGTTCAAAGGCAGGAGAGCTCCTGCATGAGACAACTGGGGAGGGCTTTCTAGGGAGATGATGTCTGCATGGAGCCATGGCGGGTGGGTGGGACATTTGCACAGTCGTCATGAGAAGGAAGGCCTACCCAGGTGGGTGAAACCCCCCATCAGAGCCAAGAGGGTGGAAAGAGTAGGGAGTGCAAGGTGGGGGGTGGTATGGGAAGTTCCCACTCGCCAAAGATACTGGGAGGTAGGACCGAGTCAGACCCTCAGGAAGAACACACCCCACAACATCAGTGCCCATTCACCCAGGGCAAGGCCTGTCCATCTCAGAAAGAACTGGGCAGGTGCTAAACACACCCATGTGCCAGAGCCTAGATGACTATCCCTGGGGGCTGTCAGACCTGTACATCTGCCTGTACATCAAGAGGAAGTGGCGAACCAAGGGGAGTTTTATGCCACTGGATGGAGCCATCTGTGCCCTTTGCTGGCCTTTCCTGAGTTGATTGATACTTGGCTGTCCAAAGAAACCAGCAACTGAGCTCCCTGCATACCCAGATCAGTGCCCAGGGATGCCTGTCATTGTGTGACTGTGAGCCATTCTGCCACCTTCTCCTTCAGAAGCACAATGGCAGACTTCTAGATGTGGAGGAGCTTCTCCCTTGGGGGCCAGGCAGGCCATGCTGTTGATGGCTGCTTCCTCCAGCTCCTAAAGCATTATGGGGCCTCCTTTATTTAGGGAGTAATAAAGCCGGGGTGTGGTAGAGTTCAGTGGTTAAGATTAAGATGGCTCATGGTTAAGGTTTGTACACCTTGGTCACCAGGAAGACTTAGGTTTGAAATTGACCCATGAGATGATACTCACTGACTTTAACCTTGGACGAGGGACTTGACCTCTCAAACTCCAGTTTTCTGATAGGTTAGAGGTGAATGGATGTAACTCCTACTTCATAGACTTGCTCAGTGAAAGACACCCCCAGATCAGCTGGGAATAAAATAGCTGGAAATAAAATCCAGTGAGGGGAAGGGGCTGCTCCCTTCAGCCTGGGGCTTTTCTGCTGTTCAGCTTCATGTGCAGTGTCCTTAGTTCTTTGGCAAGAGCAGAATGACCTGGAAAAGAAATCTCCAGACCCAGGTTCTACCTCTGTCTCCAGGCTTGTCCTGTGAGGAAAAAAGTTAAAAATAATAAAAAGGAAAAACAAAAACAAAAAAACCCTGAATAGAGTTTCTTTTTCCAGTAAGGTAAGCTTATGCATTTATTCAACAAACATCTGTATTCTTTGGTTTCTCTTCAGCTGCAGTTAACTTGAGCCCAGGTGACCCTCGATGGATTGGAGCCTGGTGGCTGGGCCTGCTCATTTCTTCAGGCTTCTTGGTTCTCACCTCTTTCCCCTTCTTTTTCTTTCCTCGAACAATGTCCAGAGGAAAAGAGGTAAGTTGTTGGAGGCCACAACTCCACCCAATAGGAGTTTAAGAAAGAGATGCAGGTGTGGAAAAAGAAAAAAGAGCTGAGGAGCAGCAGCGGGCTAAGCAAATTCTGGGTGAAACGGGAACAAGTTCAATGACGTAGAGCATCTTAGGGGCTTTGAGAGGTGTAGGGACTGGTGGACGTCTAGCCTCGTCATTCATGTTCCTTTACCATGATGGCATCTCAAAAATCATGAGAGTTCCAAGGTCTGGAAAACACTGAGTTCACATAAACTGGTGACCATCTGTGCATCTGCTGGTCATATGCACTGGGGACAGAAATCCAGGGAGGGTGAGAACAGAGGACAGGGAAGAGAAGACTGGGGGGAGGACGTGAGGCTGAGGGCCCAAAACTTGTTCTGAACTTGTCTGGGCACTTCAGTGACTGGGTGACCACTTGAGTGGCAATGTGGCAGCTAGACTGAGGCTGGGGAGGCAGGATGGAATGAAATCTGGAGATGTGAAGAAGCACAGGTGAGAGATGGAGAATGCACTGAGAATCAGGCGGTGGTGGTCAGGGCGCTGGAACAAGGGCAAAGCTAGACGTTCCTTGAGGGGTCCTGAGAAGGACTTGGCAGGGATCCGGTTGGAGAAGAAGAAGACTCTGTTTGTGCCCAGATTTTGAGCCAGATATGGAGCTCCATGTTTGGCAATGAGGAATGTGAGATCTGGGCTCAGCTGTGGGAAGAGGGGCAGGGGAGGAGGACCTTGGCTTGGACTGGGGAAGAATTCCTGAGGTTGGCAGCATGTCCTGGTGGATTGGGGGTCAGACAGATCTGGGTTTGAGCACAACTCTGCTGCTTATAAACTGACCAGTTGATCTTGGGCAGGTTGCTTTGTACCAAAGCTTCCTCTTTGTTAAAATACTCAAGATAATTAGACTACCTACCTGGGAAGGAAATGATGAGGAGCCAGACATTGCAGTGGATGGGAGCATCTGTCACTGGTGACGCAATCCCCTGCAGGACCCTAATAGTGACAGCACTCAGGGACCTGGCATCTGTGCAGTAGTTTGGAACTGGGGCCGTGGGCGGGGCTGCTGCATTCAGTAGAGGCAAGTTCACGGAGTTGGGTTCCCAGAAGGTGCAGGCGAAGTGCAGGGACAGAGCCAGAGCCTGGAGCAGGACTGCCCTGTGGGCCCAGGAGGAAGCAGGGACCCCAGAGAGGAGACAGAGAGAGAGAGATCTGAAAACAGGGGACATTCTAGATCCTAGTGTCCTAGAAGCTGGCAGCCCCTGAAATCTGAGCATAGGGGAGAAGTGTAGCCATGACATACAGATAAGAGCTAGGATCCAGGAAGACAACTTTGGCATCGGTCATGGGGAAAGTTAGACTTGAAATAATGTGGCCATAGGTATCAGGAGAGACCTTGGCGCAGAGGCACTGCGGTCAAGGCACCAGGCTCTCTGCAGCGCAGGTGTTGTTTGCTTCAGGGGCACATGCTCTGGATACTTTCTCAGACACACACCAGCCTTGAGCCACTGAGTCCAGGGAGTCACAGGCTCTGTGAAGGGCCATTAATGCTCACCCCTTTTGCTGCCTCCAGAGGTCTCCTGCCATAGTCGATGAGGCGAGGAAGTTGGAAGAAGCAAAGACTAGAGGCTCCCTGATGGATTTCATTAAACGTAACTGACAACCTCCCCTGCCCTGGGTGGGCTGGCTCTGGGTGGCTGTGGGGGAGGTGGTCAGGTGTGTTGTAAGGGACATTAAAAGCAGGTGTCTGTAGGCAGAGGCAGTTTGTACTGCACTGTGAAATCTGACCCCCGCGTCCTGTCCCTCCTCCCTCTGCATGTGGAGGTGGCGGTCGTGGGAGGAGACAGTTTTCCGTGTTAATCCCAGATTTCTTTTAGACACAGCCTGGTTTTAGCCCTCGAGCATGTTCTGTAGGAGCCGCCGTGGCTGTGTGGCCCTAGACTGGTCCTGCACTCTTGGTTCCTCAGAGCGGGATGGTGGCAGGTCTCCAGGTCGCCTGGGCCCTGACAGCAGTCTGCTTGCAGGGTTCCCCCGCATCTTCATGAGGCTCCTGATGAACCCACTCTTCATGCTCGTGGTCCTGGCCCAGTGCACCTTCTCCTCCGTCATCGCCGGACTTTCCACGTTCCTCAACAAGTTCCTGGAGAAGCAGTATGGCGCCTCCGCGGCCTATGCCAACTTTCTCATTGGTTAGTCCAGAGGGGGCTGCGGGCCTGGGGCCGCTCTGGCTGAGGGAGAGACCAGACCCGACACAGACAGGAGACAGGAGGACTTGCCCAGGAGAAAGCATTTTAAGGACATTTTTCCTGGTTGGCAATCTAGAATGTTCTTGGCAGGTTTCTGGGACTCTCATTATTCCATTCAGGAGTGGGTGGAGGCTGGGGGCTGCCTTCCTCCCTGTTCAGGGGCTGGAAGTCTGACAGCCTCCCAGCTGACATCATCAGGGACAGCAGAGAGAGAGAGAGAGAGAGAGAGAGAGAGAGAGAGAGAGAGAGAAGATGGACTTGGCAGTGGAGGCAGATACGATGCCTCCTGTTTTTTTTTTTTTTTACCTTCTCAGGTAGTGAAAGGTGCTTAATAAATGCCATCTCTTGGGTTGCAAAGGTTGCACTTTATTTTTGGCACAGGCAGGATAATGCTTTAGTGAAGATAACTCTCTAGATATGCCTGGCAAACAATAAGTGCTTAATTCATGCCAGCAATTACTATGATAATTTAACATGTCTAGTGTTTCATCCTGAAGCCATGCTCCCTTCCTGGGGGTCCAGCTCAGAGCTCCCAGGCCCAGCACACAGACCAGCTCTGTCTCTCCCCTGCAGGTGCCGTAAACCTCCCCGCAGCCGCCTTAGGGATGCTGTTTGGAGGAATCCTCATGAAGCGTTTTGTTTTCTCTCTGCAAACCATCCCCCGTGTGGCTGCCACCATCATCACCATCTCCATGATCCTCTGTGCCCCTCTCTTCTTCATGGGGTGCTCCACCCCCACTGTGGCCGAGGTCTACCCCCCTAGGTAAGGGGAATAAAGTGTGCAGAGAGATCTTTTGCTAAAACCAGGGCCTGAATCTGACTGTCGTAGGGCTTCTTTTCTGCTCCCTCTCCTGTCCTCTCTCCTGTTCACTTTTGATTTGATCTCTCACACGGGAACTTAGAAAATCAGGCCTTAAATACACATTCCACTATGAGACATGATCAAAGGGTCCTAGTGGGCCACCAGCAGTCAGGGTTAGGGTTCTGCTTTTTTAAGAAGCACCCAAAACTAATTAGTTTGGTTTCAGGACCAACCTGAGCCCCAGGAACCAGGAAATAAGCTATCTGTAGCATCAGAATTACAGAGTCTCATTGAACAGCTGAAGAAAGATAAGAGGAGATTTGAAAAGATCTGGAGAAGAACGATAAAAGAGATGGCACACTTGAAAAATCAGGACAGGTGAGGAGGAGGGCAGGAGAGGCATGTCTGTCAGTTTTTGTAAAGCAATATGGGTCGTAGTTTGGAGCCTGGCTTCATGTTCAGGAAGGGCTTTAGAGCCCCAGGAGAGGCAGGATGCTAGGCAAGGAGAGTGTCTGTTTTGTCCTATGCCACTTGGCCTTTTCTTTTGGATTTTGCAAGATTTGAAGATGCTAAACCTTTCAGCTGCGGTGTTTCCACTTTTCCCTTTGAAATTACCTCCTGTCTTTGGTAGGGGAAGGAGAGCCCCGTAAGTGATGGGAGGGTGGCTCTGGGTGGGCAATGCACTGCTTTTCTGCAGGCTGACGGTGGGTAGAGAGAAGCCCAGAAACCTTTGAGCCCCTTGGGGATTTTTCACTGGGAGGTTAGCACATGACTTTGCCATCAGACTGGCCTGAAAGCCACTCACGGTGCCCTTTCCTAGTTGGGGGAAGTTACTTATCTCAGCTTCAGTTTCTTCATCCGTCATCAAAGGTGAGCCGTTAATGGTAGATTGACTGTCATGACTACATGGAAAGCACCCGGGCACTGCGCCCGGCACTTGAGAGATGCTTCATAAACTGTAACTATCATTAGTATTATTACTTTAGTGAAGCTCTGGACTGTGGTTTTTCAACCCTCCCCAAAGAAGATCATGAATATCAGATCCGAGTCAGGATGGGAACGTAAGATCAGACTGTGAGAGCCCCCTGAATGGAGTTCAGGGGATGCAATGACCTGAGCAATGCCCAGGTTGACCCAGAGAACGGGCAGCCGACAAGAACCCCAGTTGCCTCCAAGGGTCCCAGTCACTGCCGTCGCCAGGAATCCAGATGGAAGAGGAGGAGAGCAAAAGCTACCTGCGATGTTCCTCTTACAGCTGCTGTTTCTCTCCTCCGAATCTTAGCTTCCTTGGTTATTTTGACTCCTACTGTAGGGGGTCTGCTGACCAGACCTCTCCAACTGTGTAATTGTGGGTTTGGGCTCCAAATGTCAGAAGAAATAGAGATGTCGTGACCCCTCCAACAGTGGCAGATTCACTTTTGGCTCCCATAGGTATAATTTAGATCCCAGGGTGGCACTGACCCAAGACAAACAGAGACGCACAGGCACACTAAGCAGGCCAGGAACTCACATTGGGCTGGAGTGTAGCGTTGTTCTTTTTTTTTTTTTTTTTCTTTCCTTTGGTCTTTCTTTGTTTGATTCCTCATTTCCTGTTTTGCTGGCAGCACATCAAGTTCTATACGTCCGCAGCCTCTGGCCTGCCGCAGGGACTGCTCGTGCCCGGATTCCATCTTCCATCCTGTCTGCGGAGACAATGGGATTGAATACATCTCTCCTTGCCATGCCGGCTGCAGCGGCATCAACATGAGCTCTGTAGGCTCCAAGCAAGTGGTAAGGACAGCTGGGGTCCCCAGGGACAGGCACAGCCCCCACAGGATCTTAGAGCTCAATGTGTTCCCTTGCAGACCCATCCTGGGCTCTGGGACTCATTGTCAGCCTCCTGGCCTCCTCTGGGCCCTGTCAGCCCTCTCTCCTCCTCCCCTGTCCTAGAGGTCATGGCCAGATGCCGACAGCCCAAAGTCAGCTAAAGATGGACCCAGGTCCAACAATGTCACTCAGCACTGTAGCTCCGGGCCTTTCAGGATCAGCTAACAGCAAACCAACTTAAGTTATTTGTGTCATTATTCAACAAATAGTGGACTCTGGGCACAGCCACAGGTACTGAAGACAAGGTCCCTACCTTCCTGGACTTTGCATCTGTTCCATAAAGACACAAGAGAGTTTTAGACAGTAATTCATGTCAAGGAGAGACTTAGTGGGACAGAGGGTGCCTGGGGAATTCCCTGAGAAGGTGGCATTGGTTAAAACTGAGCAGGCATCAAAAGAGAACCTATGAAAACCTGGGAATCATGGGAGCATTGCAGGTAGGGGGAACAGCAGGTGCAAAATGGCCCCAGGTGTGAATGCACTGGACGGGCTGGGCAGTAGGGACAGAGAAAGGGCAGGGGAGTGCCGACAGAGGAGTGTCATGCCCAGCTGGGCCAGGGAGCAGGAAGGGCCAGAGTTGGACAGGTCAGACTTAGCATTTAGATGTCTTTCTCTTAAGAGCAATGGAAGTCTCCACTGTTACAAAAGGATTCCTAAGGAAAGGAGTGAGCCTGCTCCCTTTAGCCTCTGTGGAAGGCATGGTCTGACAGGCCCCCGCTTACCATCCTCTGGGGGAACAGAATTAGGCTGCTTCCCAGCTGTCTCGATAGGCAAAGGAACATGGTTCTTAGACATAGGGAGGACGAGGGGCTTGGACAAGATGCTCCCTCACCTGCCTTCAACTTGGAGGAGTCTGCAGTGGCTTTTGTGGTTTCCTTATCTTTATTTACTTACCTCTGACTCATCTACTTCCAGAAATAATCTTGAAAAGTTTCCAATAACAGCATAAGTACCATCAAGATAAAAAAAAAATCCATTAGCATAGTATCAAGGGGAAAAATAGCAAATTAAAAGGGGGGGGGGAACCCTATATTTTTAAAATATACTAAAGGAAAATATTGGGAAGTATAAAGGGAAAAAGTTCATACATTTTAAAAAATATTACAACATGATATATAACATATTTCTGAGCCCAAGGTAAAGAGGGTACATCATTTCCGCTGTGTGGCGGGGAAAGCATACCAGTTCGTTCGTTCCAATAGTGGCCCCTTCACTGCTGTAACACAAGGTCAGGGGTTGGGCCATCAGCCACTGCAGGAAGGAAGGTGAAGACCATCAGATAAGTAGTGGCCACCAAAGTTGAGTTGTGTAACACGATTGAGCCCTATAGACTTGCAGACTTGGGACGAGAACCTCTTCTAGAGTCCCTTGATAGGCAGAGAGAATTCCTAGCAGGCAGGAAGCTCCTGCAAAGCCCTAAGAGATGCAGAGCTCAGGCGATTCCATGTGTTCCCACTTCCTGCTGTTGATACCTTCCCCCACAGAAAACACACAAACAGCAAAAGCAGTAGCTGCACAATCAGCACAGCTGGGCCTGGGGTGGCCCTGTCCCGAGGAGAGTCCTCCCAGGCCTCTGGCTCCAAGCTGCGTGAGCCTTGCCTGGTGGTGGATCTTGGGCATCTGAGTGTGGGCGTAACTGTGGGAGGCTAGCCCACAATGGCTGCTGGGTTTGCTGAAGATGGTTCCTGTGGCCCAGACATCAAGAGAAGTGGAACTCCCTGGGGCACCTTGGAACCTTACTTGGTCTCCTCTGCAGCTTCCAAATCCAGTTCAGCCTCTTCCCTGGAGGGTAGAGGGGTTCAAACCAGAGGGACTCTCTGGCAAGAGCTGGTGTGGATGTTTGAAGTGCGCAGAGAAGAGATCGTGATGGTAATCCTCCTCCCTGTGTCCTCTCTTGCCCTTCAAGATCTATTTGAACTGCAGCTGCGTGACCGGGGGATCTGCTTCAGCAAAGACGGGGTCGTGCCCGATCCCCTGCGCCCACTTCCTGCTCCCGACCATCTTCCTCATCTCCTTTGTGGCCCTGATAGCCTGCATCTCCCACAACCCCCTCTACATGATGGTTCTGCGGTGAGTGGTGCTTTCTGAGGCCCAGAGCTAGGTTTCTGACTTCCCACATCTCCCTTTCCTTTACACCCTGTCACCTGCTTCTTCTCATCTCTCCTTCCTTTGATGCCCCACAGAGTCCTTTGAATAATGATGTGCAAGGTATTCCTATAATGGGGGGAATAATACTCGTGGCAGTGATGGAAGGTTCTCTGCTGGGCTCTCTGTTGCATGGCTTGGTTCAGTCCCATGGCACCCATCTGAGGCAGGCCCTCTTAGTGCCTCCATCAATCACTGGCCCGGGGTGACAGAGCTGGTGAATGGTTGAGTCCCAAGGGGGAGCCAGGCTGCCTGGCTTCCTGTGGTGGAAATGACTATTAGGTTCACTTATTTTAAAATCCTAAAAACACTGAGAGAAAGGAAAATGATTCAGCTGGGAGGCACAAAATTGAAGCAGGAACTAAGGAAAGTTCTAGAGACAGAGTGAGGGCTGTTGAGAAAATCCCAGCATGCTTGGAGCTAGGACCTTGACCTCAGGACAGAAGGGAAAGGCTGGCCAAGGTGGGACGGGGAGAAGAGGTGTCCATCAAAACGGCCTTCAGGTGCCTCTGAGATTTATGCAGTGAACGCCTGTTCCCCACCCGCTGCCCGCTTCACAGGGTACCCTCCCTCCTGTCCTTACTCACTCACCTTGAATCAAGGTCAAGAGGGAGGAACACAGGATTTGGACTCTCAGTGCCAAGGTCAAAGTCCCTATGCTGCCACATACCAGCTGAGTGCCCTTGGCTATTGTCTAATCTCACTGAATCTCAGCTTCCTCATTTATGAAATGGGGATAATGACATTGACCTCAAAGTGTCAGTGTCAAAATTCTATGGTCAGTTGCTTTGTAAACATTGGGTTTTCTTTTTTTTTTTTTTTTTAAAAAGAGAGTGAGAGAGGAGAGAGAGAGAGAGAGAGAGAGAGAGAGAGAGAGAGAGAGAGAGAATTTTTAATATTTATTTTTTAGTTCTCGGCGGACACAACATCTTTGTTGGTATGTGGTGCTGAGGATCAAACCCGGGCCGCACGCATGCCAGGCGAGCGCGCTACCGCTTGAGCCACATCCCCAGCCCCTCCGGTTTTCTATACATTGGTCAATTTTCACTATGAAGCAAATTGCAATAATGACTATGAACAGCTAGGTACCCAGGACCTCTTCTCCCCCAGAAGACTAGGAGATAAGGACAGAGCAAAGCAGCTACTTGTCAAGATCTGAGATTTTTACCCTGTTTACAATTTAGCCAATTGAGTTAGCTTGCAGCCAACAAGCTCCTAGCACGGTTGCTATTTTGAAGATGCTGACAGAAGATAGGAATCTCCTGGATCAGAGACAAAGGACTTCCATACAATACAGAAAGCAGTATGACCCTGGTGTTCTGCCAGTTATCCTTGACCCCCCACATCCTAAGGGGGCGGGGGTAACATGGAGAGGCTCAGGTAGATGCTTTCGCTGCAGTGGGTTTCTACCACAGCTGAGGAATGCGAAGCTTGGGAGAGCCAGCGCTGACACAGTGAGCAGTGAGCCAGCTTCTTATTTGGTCTAGAGTCTCACTCATGCCCCAAGTTTGCTCACTGCAATCACAGCCCTGAGAAATGGCCCAGCATCAGAGCAGCCAGGACCACGCATGCTCAGCAAAACTCACCAAGGACACACAGGGATGCTCAGAGCCCATGTTGCTTCCACCAACGCCACTCTCACCCTCTTCTCTACTGCTCCCCATCCTGTGCTCCAAGCACTGATGCCTTCAACTAAGGCACTTCAGTAGGAGTCCCTTCTAGCACTCTGGGTCAGATGGACCCTAGTAAGTAGATCCTCCAACCCTGGGATAAATCTAGACGAGGCCATGAGGAGGAGAGAGACAGGGTAAGGAAATCTCACAAGTTCAAGGGAGAGAGGACAATCCCCATCAAATCATCACCCTGAGGACTTCTTCCCCACACCTCAGGGAATGGGGAAGTCATGGAGAACAGAGTGTTATTTCAACCCCAAGATGGGCTTTTCTAGAAAAATCTCTCCTTTCCAAGCCTGGTCATGGTCTAGGGTAAAACTAGACAGGAGATCTGAGGATCCCATGATGGTTTAAAGATAAATCCCCCCGGGAAGGAAGACTGAATGGATGCTACTTACTGTCAGGAAGGTGAGACTTAAGGTGACCACAGGTGCCCCAAGCATGATTTCTCTTAGTCCTAGTCCCCAGCCAGGCATGTGAAAAGAGGCTTGGGGGCAAATGTGGAAGGAGAGAGTGGTCAGAAAGCCGGCACTGATTCAGGGCCAAATGGGGCAGGAGTAAGGCGGGTGGGCACTAGGATCTCAATCAAAAGTAAAACTGGGGTTCCCAAGTCTCATAAGTTAAGAATCTGGGAGAGTCTGGCCAGGATAGGGATAAAGATCAAGAGGGTGCCTCTCTTATGGACTGGGCCATTTAGGGCTCTATAGGCTAAAGGGAGCATAAATTAGATCAGGATTTGAGGTATTTTCCATTGAGGGGATCCCAGATGGTGCCTCTTTCTCCTGCCTACACCCCAATAAGTATCCCTTCCCTGGACCATCCCTCCAGGGGTCTGGAATGAGGTCCCTTTCCCTTTGCTAGGAGAACTTTGGTAGTGGGCTCAAAACAAACTGTAGAGGGAAGTGGGATTCCTTGCAGATTCCCTTCCTCACTATGTCCTCAGCCCTCCATGCTTTTCTCCCAACAAGCACCCTCCAAGAGTGTGCGCTGACTGCATAGAGAACCCAGGCAGTCAACAGGTGCCTCTGAGGCCAGTTCCTGCTCCTCTCTGCTCCATCCCCCCCCCGCCCCCCGCTGGGATGGCAGGGCCACCCACCCTCTTTCTGAACCTCCTTCAGCCAAACGCACTTCCCCTCTGGAAGGAGTCAGGTGGGAACAGGACTAGCTATCTAATTTGCAGGACCTAGTGCAAGTGAAAATGTAATTTAAGGACAGCCGCAGCCGACCATTAGAACAAGCACGGGCCTCTCTGAGGGTGGAGCACTCCTGTGCTGCACTGCAGGTCACATGCCCACAAAGCTGGCCTGGGGTAAAGAATTCTTTCAGTTGTGCACAGTAGCCAACAGCCCAGGGGCCCTAATTATACCAGGGCTGTCTTTTCCTGGTATCAGACACTCTCTGGGAGTTGTTCAGACCTGCTGCAGTAAAATCCTCCGCCACCAATTCTTCCCTCCTAGTCTCTCCTGCTCCCATTCTCTTAAAGCGGGCATCCCTGAAAAATCACCTAGACCAGCGATTCTCAGATGTGAGCTTGCATTGGAATCTCTTAGAGGATTTGTGAAAGCACAGATCTCTCTCCCCCCTCCCCAAAGTCTGTCTCTTCTGGGAACATCCATACACTAGCCCTGGAGCCAAAGAACCTGCATTTCTAATAAGTGCTGATCTAGGAATAGGCTCTGAAAACCACCAGTAAAACAGCAGGACATTCAGCCCAGGTGAATCCAGTTGGCCAGATGGCTTCTCGGGCCACATGAGGGCAGCTTTGGACCCACTCCAAGGATAATTGCCCCTCTGACCAGGGCATGGTACGGCCCCGAATCTTTGCACTACTAATCTCCTGTCTGCCTTTTCAGTGTGGTGAACCAGGAAGAAAAGTCATTTGCCATCGGGGTGCAGTTCTTGCTGATGCGCTTGCTGGGTGAGTATCTTAGAGCCCCCTTTCTGAGTAGTGGACCTGGGCTGTGGGCTTTCAGGGGTTATGGGGAGTGGGGAAGGATTAGGGGTAGCCCATCTCATCTCCAGTGCACACAGAAACTGTGCATAATTAACAGCAGATGGCTAAACCCCACATGGACGTTCCCCTGATTGCTTGAGGTTAGGAAAGATTCCATCCATGGCATGAATTCCAAACCAAATTATATAAGAAAAAGGAAAAGTGGACACAGCTGAGAATACCTCCTGGAGAGTTAACAGCAGGTATTTTTAAACCTTTCTCCAAGAATTTGTCGTAGGAACAAAAACCTTACATTCCTGCCCTTCATCAAACAGCAGCTGAACCCAGCCCTGGCTTTCTTCCCATTTTAAAAAGTCCCTCCTCCTACCTCTATTCAGCCAATGTTTCTTCTGTGCGGGGTCTTTTGCCTGTGAACCCTGCCTGTCCAACAGCCCCAGAGCCCCCTGGAGGAACCCAGCTTGTACAAGTGATCAACAGTTCCCTGCAGGGAGGACAAGCTGCCCACAGGGATCCGTGACACCCAACGCTCCCCGAGTGAGATTCTTTCCTGGACTGCTCACACTGGGAGCCTGCCCCTTTTTGACACATCCATGCACTAGATTAACATAAAGCACACAAGTGGGACCCTGGAGATACAGGTAAATAGAAGGAAAGGGACTGAGGGTCCCTTCAACTGAGGATGGATCTATTAAGGACCCGGTGGGTGGAAACTGCAGAGGGGAACGTGGAGATTCCAAAGAGGGGGACTTCATTGCTATCAAGGTGTAACACTGTGCAGTCCCCTCTGCATGCTAGCCCTGGGGGCCAGGTCCAGACCTTACCCTGCAGTGGCTGCCACTGGGTATTGGCCATGTCCTTTTTGGGGTGGGCTGAGCAGGAGCCTTTGCAGGAATCCAGCCCAGCTGGAGATACTGATGAGAAATGAACCAGCTTTTTCAGTGGGATTTCTTGACCTCTTGTCTCATACCACTGGTTCCTCTTGTCCTTGAGGAGTCCCTCCGGGCCCTGTGACCTGTATTATAAATACGCAAGATGCAGGGTGCCCTGTTCTCCTGGCCAAGGCTCTATGGGCTCTGCTGGGAGGGAGACCTTGATTCCTTCCATCCAACCAGCTGCTGGGACAGGCTCCTATGAGCCCTGCCCTGATTCTTTCAGTGACCTTTAAAATAGCTACTCTTGCTAGGTACAGTGATCCCTGCCTATAATCCCAGTGATCACAGAGGCTGAGGCAGGAAGATTGCAAAGCGTGAGGCCAGCCTGGGCAGCTTAGTGAGATATCTCAAAATATAAAAAATAAATAAATACAAAAGGACTGGGGACATGGCTCAATGGCTGAGCCCCTCTGGATTCAATCTCCAGTACCACCAAGCAAGAAAAGAAAAAGGACCACTCTCTCCCACTGCTCAAAGCCTTTGCTGCTTTAGTTTTTTCCATCTGAGCTCAGAAAACTCGATACAGAGCCATGGTTAGCAAACCCAGACCAGGAGAGATTCCATTCATCGCTGGAGAATATAGTTCCACTCTGGGACAGACCAAAAGACTCCCTATTTATAAACTGCAGTAGGTTTATAATTACCCACTGGGATTTGTTTGAACATTTTTCGGGATTTCATTTCTATGTAGGAAAGGATCGCTGGAGGTCAATCTTTTGGGGCAGATTCTCTCTCTCCCTGTTCCCTTGGAGACTGGGTAGTGAGCAGGTTCTAATTAGAGAGATCACTTCTGGAAGTTTCCCACTCATGGGTGGGGTCACAAGTACATACCACCTCTTTCTTTCTCCTCCCAGGCCAGTGGCTGCTTGCGTTTGACCTAATGGTACAGAGTTGGGGTGGGATGGGGGTGGGCATCCAAAATGCTCAACACGAAAAGGCACAGCAGTAAGACACAGTGTCTGCTGCACAAGGTGCTGCCATGCAGCTGCTGTGGACGTGGTGTGGCAGGTCTTCCAGGGATCCTGTCTGACCCAATAGGACAATGTAAAGTCATGGAGAAAGAACATGGGATTTGAACCTTGGTAAATAGGGATTCAAGAGTCCAGTCCTGAGCCCCTTTGGTTCTGGAACAGTGAACAGACCAAGCTTACCTTCCCTTATTTCATGAGACTATGTGAGGACCTGGGGAATCCAAGTCTTTACCTAGGGCCAACCTTGGGCACGAGAACTATGTTGTATGTCTGAGCTGGCATCAAGGTGACCCTGTGATTCATTCTGCCCAGAAAGGATGGCCTGCGTTCCTTTTATCTCCTAAGCCTTCTGGTGAAAGAGAAATTCAGGCTTCGCTGATAGTTATTCTGCTTTTCAAAGCCACTGTGGTCCCCATGGGTGGGGCAGGCAGAGCTGTTCACCTGTGTGAACCTTGAAGTGGGCTTAGCGCCCCACCCTGCTGGCACCTCTGCTTGTGGCTCCACCTGACCTGGGCTCTCTGAACTCTCTTCCCCGCTGCTGCCAGCCTGGCTGCCGTCTCCAGCCCTCTATGGCCTCACCATTGACTACTCCTGCATCCGGTGGAACTACCAGTGCTCAGGGAGGCGAGGGGCCTGTGCCTACTATGACAACGACGCTCTCCGGGACAGGTGAGGGTCCTGCCTGCGTGTGCATCCAGAAGGCTAGGCAAAGAGCAAACAATGGTCATTGGTCTGGCAACTGTGGTGCGGGCTTGTCAGGCTTCCCCAAGGGGCCATCTCTGTAGGTCCTGCCATGGAAAGGGAGCAGGGTCACTGTGACAGGCATTTCAGGGCCTGTAGGGAGCTGTGGAAACCATAGTCCCCTAGTATGCTGACCCCACAGGCCCTTGATGGGTAGGGAGGAGCAGGTAGCCATAGAAAGAAGTTGGTTAAAGGGAGAGACTGTGGCTATGGAAAGGGAGAGAAACTCCTAGCAGAGATCCGGGGTGGTGGGTTCCAAGGAGCTCAGCCCAGCTATAGTGTGGCCAGCTACCTCACTGCTCCTGTCTCCTCCTGTCCCACAGCTACCTGGGCCTGCAGGTGGGCTACAAGGCGCTGGGCACGCTGCTGCTCTTCTTCATCAGCTGGAGGGTAAAGAAGAACAGGGAGTACAATGTGCAGGAGAAGGCTGCGGGCCTTGTCTGACCTTTGGCCCCCTGGACCACCGCCCTCTTCCAGAGTGGACCCTGCCTCCTCCTCCACCCTGCCTGCCTTTACTAATGTTAACAGATCTTTTCCTTTTTGTTTTTTTTAAATAAGAAAGAAAACACCAGCCACTATTTGCCTTCCCTGTCTCCTCCTCCCAAAGCCTCTCCCATGGCTTCTAAGAGCTGACATATATACCTGGGCTGGGTAGGACCACCAGGTAGGCACAGAGATGGAGGATCCATTCTCCCCCTGGTTCCCTGGAAGGAGCCCCCACATGCCCAGGTTCTCCTTAGCCATGGGTCCTCCAACCAGGATGCCCACTTAGGCAGTCCCTGCCCCTCACCAGCCCTGGGGGGTAGTCTGACTCTCCTCTGACTGCCCACACCCCCACAGAGAAGCAGAATGGAAGGACGGAGAGAGTGGCTGAGTTATTCATAACCCGAGTTAGGCTAGAGGAGGGGGAAGCTATAACCTCCTCCACATCTGGATCCAGCATAGTATAGAACCAGAAGGGGCTGGCTCCCTTTATCCTCACTTCCTGCTACAGAGGCCATTTTGGAGGCTGCCATGTTGGGAAGCACCATCCCTCTCCAGTGCCCGCACTGTGGCACCAGAGCAGGCAGAAGACGCCTTGAGGGTGGGTCCTCCCAGTGCTGCTCACATTGAACCCTTTGTGTCCCTGGACCTGCATTGTGTTTATCTCTGTCTTCCTGGGGTTACATTTCAAGCAAAGAAAGTCACACACACTGAAGGCCCGAAATGTCACAGTCTCGATCTCAGAGTGGGGACGAGATTCCCCTCATCTCAGAGTAACAGGAAGGCCCTCCCAACACTTGCCTGGGAGGAGAAGAAGGGATTTCACATGGAATTCCCCATCTGGACTTCAGCCCGTGGCCGAGGAGTGGAGAGAGACGCTCTGAGATGCCAGCATGGGCAAGTAATAGAGCAGAGTGGATGTCAACGGTCACCCCACCTGAATGGCAAGCTGTAGGCACAAAACCGAAGGAAGCAAGGTTGACTTCCCCCGTTTCAGACCTGCTTATAATCCTCCACATCCTCTCAGCCTCTTCTCACCAACTCCAGAGGAGCGAGTGCCCTTGGTGGGCCTGGGCTGGGAGATACTGCTGCTACGTGATGGAGGTCAGAGATAGAGGCCAACAGAGGAGGCCTTCATCGATTACTCTATTTATTGGAGACCGGCATTGTGCTGGGCAGTGCCAGTGTATGGTTCTCCAGGAAGCTTGCCTCAGATCTTACCTCACCTCCCTCCATGTACACCAGGGCCTCCTCCCAGAGTGTGTGCTTCATGGGCAGTGTGGACAATGCATGTAGGGGACACACATGCTTGTCAAGAACAGCAAGTACCCAAGATCGGTAAGAAGGATACTGACATGACCATTGGTGCCATCCATGGCCCCTCCAGACTGACTCTGCACCTTGTCCTTTGTGTGATGGAGACCTGGCTCACTGGGTCCCCTGGAGTAGCTGGGCATTGGTCAATGCCATGCATGACCTTTGGTGCTGCTCCTCTTGGAAGACCCCCCCTTCCAGCAGCATAGTGGAGGCCACCTTTGGAAAGGTCTCATGTCAGCAGTTTGTGTCAGTGGCCCAACTGCTGTGAGACTCATGTCTTCTGGGAGCCACTATGACAGACAGCCCTCTTTCCAAAGCCACCAGCCTTATTTCCACAGATCTCACTCAGGAAAGGAGGCTCCAGGCCACCTCAGGGGCTAGTTTCAGCATTTGCAATGATTCTGCTTGGGAAAACGGTTTCCTCCAACTAACCCTGGTCTTTCTCGCTACAATTTAACCAAATTCCCAAGGTGCTGCCTTCACCTGAGCTCATGAACAATGAATGTCAACCTTCAGGTTCTAGAAGATCGGTTGCCCTCCTAATCCTTTATTCTATTATATTGCTATGAATATATTATAATTTTACTAGTGATGTAACTTGGTCATGAATTTGTGCTGTTTCACATACATCTATCCAAGAAGAGACAGAACCTGCACCTTCTAGACAGAGGAAGTATCCATGCCTAGGCCCTCTGAACCCATGGCCAGTGGCATTGAAGGTACTGCTGTTCTCAACCTGTCAGTTGGTCCTGAGCAGGTACCAGTGAAGTTCTGCAGAAAACTGTTAAAGGTCTATGGTGCCAGGCCCTGGAGAGGCCTAACCTGCCCTTGAGTTTAGATGAGTCTTGTCCACTGAAAAACATATAGTCGGATAGGCCTCTGGTAAATTTAAATATGTGTGAAGGATGACAGGGTGAAGGGACACCAGGGAGTCCCATCTCCTGGATGGCTGCAACCAGGAACAAGCAGGCCCAAAAACAAGCTCACATTTAGATCAGGCTCCTATCAGTCCTGAGAGAGGGACTCTCTGTCCACAAGCTTGTTATAATTATCTCTTTAAATCAGTTGAGCCGGATGTCAAACCCCCATCTTGCTGACTGGCTGGAAGTTCAATATCAACTCTGCTTGGGACTAGCTCCCAGAGCCATCCCAAGGTCCTAGGCATTTAAGAAGGCCACTGTAGGTCTTTGGTCCCTTCCCAGTCTGAGGCCTCCTTATGTCCCTGCTTCTCCACTGAACCTGGAAACCCTGCAGAGGCTGACCCAAGGCTAGGGTCACTCCCTGGGCACACCCACAGCTAGACCCTCTCCCCACTTCTCCATCCCCTGCCCAGTCCTAGGAAGCCCACTCCCTTGCTCCACTCCATCTGTCTGCTCCCTAGATAGTCCAGCCCCATGTGGGATGAACAAAAGAGGGATGAAAGGAAGGGTCTACAGGGTCCTCCTCCTCCTCCTCCTCCTCCTCCTCCTCCTCCTCCTCCTCCTCCTCCTCTTCTTCTTCTTCTTCTTCTTCTTCTTCTTCTTCTTCTTCTTCTTCTTCTTCTTCATCTGTCCTTCTTTGACACTTCCTGAAATAAGAGAGGAAAAAATACAGTGAGAACCAAATGTCATATCTTCATCAATTATCCTTTGGTCCAAAGCCCTCTCTGGAGGATCCTCACCATAGCCTCATTCACGATGGAGGCCAGCCTGTCTGGTCTTAAGGCCCCATTTAAATATGAGGAATCTATAATCAAGGACATAACCACTGTGACCCACTTCACACAAATAATAGCTTGCCAGTGCCGGACTCAAACCAAGCTCTCCAGCTCTCTCTGCCTGTTGCAACCTCATCTCCCCTACTGAGTCATTCTGAAGTGGAGGGGTGCACTTAAATAAGTGCCTCTTTTTCCCTTGAAGGTCACTGACCCATGGGAGGGAGCTGGAGGAATCTCTAGGGCATTGTTTGATAGGAAACGGAGGTGGGGAATCCACCCACTTCCTATTCGTGCAGCACAAGAACATTATGACTATTCATTAAATAGGGCCCATTCGGCCCTGCTGCACAAGGAGTTAAGGGAGAGTCATGGAGAAAGGGGACAAAGAGGAAAAGGTTATGAAAAGAGAAGGCTCTGGGAACTCTGCAGGCAGGCAGACCTTCAAGGGAACACCCCCATCTGGTGACTGGTTAGCAGATTCTTGCTTACGAAACAAAGCCATATTGTGATTTTCTTCAACCACTCTCAAAGATGGAGAGATAATTAAGCAGGGGCCTGAATCCAGCTAGAATCAGATTGATATTAAAATATTGTATTACAGATTCCCAGGGAGGTTGGCAGTAGCTCTGTGCATTTGTGTATATGCATGAGACAGAGAGAGAGAGAGAAAGAGAGAGAGAGAGAGAGAGAGAGAGAGACACCCTGCAAATTCAGGAGACAAATTCCTCTTTCACAACCACAGGAACTAAATACCTAGGAGAAATGTCCATCTCTTGCCAATAGTTCCAGATTCATTATAACCTTTCATCAGAGATTAAATATGTAAACAGGCCCTGGGCAAGCCCTTGGCAAATCATAAATGAGAGAAAGCCTTTCTCCCATGACACACCCTGCCCGTTCAGCCACTCCCTGCCCCCAGTCCCAACCCTGCAGTGTGGCCACACGACAGAGTTCACCACCTTGCTGAAGTCCCTGCCTCCCTAGGCACATGCTACATCTGGATCACGGTAAGAAATGTGCATGGGTCTGTACAGTTTGCCAAGCCATCCATTCATTTTAACAGGCCCCTTTCATCAGTGAATCAGCCAGGGGAGGTTTGGCTATGCTTCTATAACAGACCTCACCAATCTCAGTCCCGTGACACAACACAAGTTTATATCTCTTGCTCACACAAAGTCCATGGCAGGTCTGGGTGACATTCCAGGACAAAGGTTTCCAAGGGTGACTCAGTAAAGCACAATTCTTGGACCTTGGAGGTCTCATTTCATCATGCTGCCAGGATCGATGAGGCAGGGGAGGAGGGTCTCCTGGGTGGGTAAGCAGGCTCTTTGGTCCAGAAGGAACACACTTCACTCTGCTTCTAGTCCATTGGCCAGAGTCTGTCACATGGCTGTATCCACTGCCATGGAGGTGGGGAAGCATGATAATCCTGTGTGCTCAGAAGAGAGAGAAAAAAACAGATGTGGATAAGCACCAGAATCCTCTACCATGGGGAGCAAACCTGGGTGGACACAGCTGCTCACTGAGACACTTAAACCAGCTTTATCCGGCTGTTGAAGAGGGAGTAGAGCATATAGTCAGGAAAGCCTCAATGATCAGCCCCCCAAAATGAGGAGATAATATCCAGGCAAAGCCATGGCTGTCTTCAGGGGGGGGGGTGGGAAGTGGGGAAGATTGGATCTGAAGAGGCAGAGATGGGCGGTGGCTGAGACAGATGCAGGGTCAGGAAAAGGACATCTTCAGTGGCTGAGGTTTGCTGGGATACAGAAATAAAGGATAGGAAGTCTGAGGAGCCCAGAGGAGGACAGCTGGCTGAGCAGAGTCCATGAGGAGGAGCAGGAGGCCTGATCTGCAGTGGAGGAATCCAACCCAGCACTCCCACCAGCCCTGTGAGGTCATGGTGATCATCAAACCTGCAGTTGGAGAAAACAAAGACCCTTCCAGTTGTCGCTCATGCTTTCCTGCATTCATTTAGTACCTGATGTGTGCAAGGACAGGACATGATGGATACATGCTCCCGGCCCTTCCAGGGCTCATAAGAAATAAACACAGGGTGCTGTAGCTATTCAGCTGAGCCATCAAGAGAAGGGGCTTGGGCTGGATTTTAAGAAGGTCAAAGGTGCAGGAGAAGATTTTCCAGTAGAGGAAACAGACAGAGCTAAGGAGGCCCATTCTGAGAACACACTGGCCAGGACACATGAAGGAGATCAATAGTAAGGCCAGAAGAGGGGTCAGGTTCAGGCACTAAGTGTCTTTAGGGCTGACTTACACCAGGCTTTGAGAAGTGGGACCAGTCTGTTCTGGCTTCTGGGTTGGTGCTCTGCCCATGAATGTCTGCAGAATGGCCTTAGAGTCCCAGCTGACCAGTTCCAGGAAGGCATTACTAGCTCAGAAGATCCTCCTAGAGTCTATATGGGAGAGGGTGCTGGGTGGGCTATGCTACACCCAGAGAAGCCATCTTCTCAAGTACTTCAAGCACACCCACCCTTCCCCAGCACACTCCCAGGAGCCCCTACCTGTGGCACTTGGAGCACCTGCCCCTTTCTGGTCCCCCTCTTCTGCACTGAGCTGCTCTATCACCACCCTCCCCATCCTCTCCCACCTGCTTCTCTGCAGCTGAGAGAACTGGGATTCTGCAGGCATGGAACTGGAATTCAAAATGGCTCAGACTCCTGGCAGAGTGGGGCAGCTAACTCAAAAGGGCTTCTATGCAGGACCCCCATGTGTTTACAACCCCCTCTCTTTGCTTTGTGGGTCCATCAATGTGCAAGCATCCCCATTTAAATCCAATCACCAAATCCATGAAAAAAATGTCAGGGGTCTCAGAAAAGGAATAAATATTTGTTTAAGATACAGAAAGAAATATTTAAGATTTCATCCTCCTTACACTTCCCGACCACCAGCTTACAGAAGAGGAACTGGGCAGGTGGGGAGGAGGGTTCAGATGAGGCAGAAGCTTTCCCTTGGGTTCATGCTGGGAAAGAACAGATGCAATTTTCACATGGTTCCTCTTTAACCTGGACCACCTCTCCAGACCCATGAAAATCAGGAAGGCTGCTGCAGCCCTGAGTGCATTAAAAATTCAGAACACACAAATCATTTACATACATCTCCTTGAATCTTCACCACACCTCCGAGACACAATTATCATGTCATTTCACGGACGAGGAAACTGAGGCACAGCTGGCTGCGGTCATAAGGCACAAGTAGGGAGTTCTGCAAAGCGGCGCCTCCTAGCGAGTCCCGGCAGCTGGGCGAGATGGACAGGTCTCCTTCCCCGCGCCCTGGAGTCGCAGTCTACCACCAGGGGGCGCCGCCCACCTGTGCGGTGGCCGGTGTTGGGACCAGCAGAGGCACCACGCCCTGCCGACCAAAAGGCCAGACCACTCGCTGGGCTGGGGACTGGCTTCCCGCCCGGCACCCCTCGGACAGCCCGGCCTCCACGCCAGGGTGCCCTCGGTCTTGCGGGCTCCCTATGCCCACCCCACTCTCCCTAATGTGGTCACGCCAGAGGAGCCCGCGATCTGAGCCAACCAGAGCCTGCTCACTGGACATGACCTGCTCCTGTCTCCCTCTCCTGCAAATGCACCTTCAGTAAAATGTAGTTGAACAACAAGGATGTCGAGAATAACGTGCCAGCACCAGGCTCCGAGCCTGGGTGCGGGCACTCACTGCTTCTCCCGGCTCTCTGACCAGCTGTGGGCAGGGCAGTCACCCCACTGCAGCGTGGTGTCCCCGCTCCCAGATGCTGTCTGCCTCCCCACAGCGTCACCATCTGGAACTCCAGCGGCTGCCCGCGGGCGTTCAAGTAGCTTCCACCTCCTCCTTCCCCCAATTGTTGTTTACCGGAGCACCTCCTGCCGCCCAGCCTGAGACAGGAGCGGGCATCAGAAAGAAATCAATGTCAGTATCCGGGGCTCTGACCACCTTGGGAAGGCACCTAGTGGCCCCTGTCAGAGACTAGGGCACTGGGGCAAATGCTGTACGCCAGGCCCGGAGAGGAGGGTGAACGAGACAAATAAAGCCCCTTCCTCTTTGGGGAGGAAAACCGACCTAGCCAGGAAAGCACACAAACTGCGCAGTTGCAATTGGCTGATCAATTGCGGATGCACTGGTGCGTGAAGGAGAAGTGCAAGAGGACCCCTGCATCCAAATGCAGGGAAGCTCAACTCCCCATCTTTCTTTCTCTCCAAACCTCTTTTTGCTGGCTCTCCCATCTCAGTTAATGGTATTTCAGCCTTAGTTGATTAGACCAAAAACTTGGAGACAAGTAAGCTTTTAAAAAGCCTTATTTAAAAAAAAAAAAAAATACTGGCAATTTACAATGAAAATTATTTTAAGCCTATTTACTGTTCAATGGGGTTTGAAAAATGTATACAACCATGCAACCACCTTTTTTTCCCATTTTGTATTGGTGTGTTATAATTATACATACTAATGGGATTCATTGTGATGTCCCCATATGTGCACAATGCATAATTTTCTCCATTTGGGTCCCCTTTGCCATCCCTCCCACCTCCCTTGCTCCCTTTCTCTAGTCTCCTGATCTCTTTCCTATTTTTCACTAGGATCCTTTTCTTTCTTTTTCTTTCTTCCTTCCTTCCTTTCTTTCTTCTAGCTTCCACATATAAGAAAAAACATAACCCTTGACTTTCTGAGTCTGATTTATCTCAGCACAATGGTCTCAGGTTCCATCTATTTTCCTGCAAATTATATAATTTCATTCTTCTTTGTGGCTGAGTAAAACTCCATCATATCTCTTTACCACATTTTCTTTATCTGTGGATGGACACACACCTAGTCTGTTTCAATAACTGGGCTCTTGTGAATTGTGCTGCCTTCAGCATGGGTATCCATGCACCACTGTAGTATGCTGGCTAGTTCTTTTGGATAAATACTAAGTGGTATAGCTGGATCATAGGGTGGTTCCAGTCTTTGTCTTTTGAGCAGCCTCCATACTGATCTCCACAGTGATTGTACTAATTTACAATCTCAGCAACAATGCGTTGGTGTTCCTTTCTCCCACATCCTCGTCACCCTATTAATTGAAGTATAGAACATTTCAATAACTCCAAAAGTGTCTTGGTACTCTTTTACATACAATACTTAATACCTACTTCCTCTCCCCAACTTTATACAAGCAACTGCTGATATGCTTTATTTCATTATCAATTAAATAAAATTGTTCTAACATTTCATATAAATGGCATGGCACTTTGCATCTCTTATGTATCTGTCACCTTTTGCTTAGCATGATATCTTTGAGATTCATTTGCGTGGTTGTATGTATAAGTCATTCGTTGCTTTTATTGCTAGGTAGTATTGCATTGAATGAATACACCATAATTTGTTTCTCTATTCACCTAGGCAATTAAATTTTTTATAATTCTTTACAATTATGAATAAATCTGCTATTAAAATTCATACATGAGTCTTTCTGTGAGCCCATACCTTTATTTCTCTTAGGGAAATATCTAGATGCAAAAAATTGCTAGATCATAGGGTAAGTATGTTTAACCTTATAAGGAACCACTTATATCCAAAGTTGTGCCAATTAGCATTTCGCACTGGCAATGTATACACCAATCCTCTTGAAAATTTGGTATTGTTAGCTTTTTAAAAATCAACTGCATTGCAGTTTCATTTGCATACAGTGACATCTACACATTTTTCAGTAATTGGTTAATTCACTTTGATAAATGTATGCAGTCATAGGACTACGTTATCCCAGTTGAGAAATAGAACACTTTCATCTCCCTAGTAACCTCCCTCCTGTCCTTTTGCAGTCAAGACTCTCCTTATTATTATGCCCATGGCCCCCAGAGAACCACGGATGTTAATGTCTATCATTATAGACTAATTATTCCTGTTCTAAAGTATGATATAAGTAGAATCTTAAGTATGTCCTCTCCCCATAATACTTTTGAGATTCATCCACATTGTTGCATTCATGAGTAGTTCATTCCTTTTTTATGTAGGGCCTCACTAAGTTGCTGAGATTGGCCTTGAACTTGAAATCCATCTGCTTCATCCCCTGGAGTTGCCGGGATTACAGGTGTGAGCCATCACTCCGGGCAGACTTGAACTCTTTTACTACTCCTTAAGTATTTAACAAAATATGCAGGTCTTAAAGTCATATATTTATTGAGTGCTCCTTGTCTAAACTTATACTTAAAGACCGCCTGTTGAATATTCCTAATTTCCACAATACCTGCAGGTGGTCTCTCAAGTGGAACAAGCTGATGACAATTGTATCACCTAGGTTTCCATGAAGGCATCAATTTAGAGTCTGCCTTTTCAGTTTCACATGGAAAAGCTTATACAATGGTTCAAAAAAGGCACTGTCCTAACCAACCTATGCTTGGATAATTTTTGAAGGGATATCTTAGTGGAAATTTTGATCGAGATCATTATAGATTCACAGGCAGTTGTGACATATAATGCAGAGAAATTCTTTGAATACTTTGTCTAGTTTCTACTGATTGTAACTTTTTAAAAACTGGGTTATAATATAACCAGAATATCCGTACTGACTCAGTCTATTTTATTCAGATCACCCCAGCTCATCTGTGTTCATTTGTGTTCTTGCATGTATACTATAAAATTATATATGTGCACATGTTCATGTATATTTAGCTCCATATAATTTTATCACAGTGGAGAGGCTAAATGGTCCCATCACTGGAAGAATCTCTCCTGTTACCCTTTTATAAACACATCCACCTCCCTTCCTCCTGCCTCCTCCCAACCTACTCCATTCCTCTGGCAATTACATTAATCTCTCTTGCATTTCTAAAATTTTGCCATTTAACAATGTTGGATACATATATGGAATCCTACAATAAGTAATATTTATTATTCAACATAATTCACTGGAGATTCATCCAGGTTGTTTGCAGGTATCAAACTACTGGTGAGTATTCCATGGTATGGACATACCGCCATTTGTTTAATCATTCACCTACTGAGCTGAATTGAGTTAGCATGAATAAATATACTATTGATATTCTTGTACAAGTTTTTGTGTGAATAAGTTCTCATTTTCAGGGATAAATATCCAAGAGTATAATTTCTGGGTTTTGTTGTTGATGTTTGTTTGTTTTTTGGCACTGATGATTGAACCCAGGGGAGATTAACCACTGAGCCACATCCCCAGCCCTTTTAAAATATTTTATTTTCAGACAGAGTCTGACTGAGTTGATAAGTACCTTGTTAAATTGCTAAGGCTGGCTTTGAACTCACAATCCTCCTGCCTCAACCTCCCAAGCCATTGGGATTACAGGTGTGCTCCACCACACCTGGAGAATGTAATTTCTGAGTCAAATAATTGTGTGTTAATTTTTAAAGAAACTGCTAAGGCATTTTCCAGAGTAGCAGGATCGTTATTACATTATCACCAACAATATATGACTGCTCCAGTTTCTCTACATTCTTGCCAGCATGTGGTATAGTCATTCTTTTTAAGTTTTAGGTATTCGGAGATATCTGTGGTTTTAATTTGCATTTCCTTGATGGTTAATGATGTAGAATATCTTTTCATGTGCTTATTCACCATCTGTATATCCTTCTTGGCAAAGTGTCTGTTCATGTCTTCTGTCTTACCTCATTTCATTATATGTTTTCTAATTGTTGAGTTTTGAAAGTTTTTTTTTTTTGTATTCTAAATAAGTACTAGACTTTTCTTAGATATGTGATTTCCAGATAGATCCTTCCAGTTGGTAGTTTATTTTTTCATCTTCTTCATGTAGGCTTTCATGAAGCAAAAGGTTTTAGTTTTGATGAAGTACAACTTACTAATTTTTCCTTTTATGGATTATGCTTTTAGTGTCAAAATTTATTCTTTTTTATTTCTCAGCAGTTTTCCACTATATGAATATATCTCAACATTGTGTCCACTGATTCGCTGATGGACATTTGGGTTGACTCTACACTGGGGCCTTTGGAACAAAGCTACAATGAATATTTGTATCAGAGATGTAAGTTCTCATTTCTGCTAGACCATCTGCAAGTGAATGTGTATAAGAAATGTCACACTGTTTACCAAAGTTATTAAGGTTACAATCAGATCACTATTAATGTACCATTTTTGTCCCTCTTTCTTCCTTCCCATACGTTCAGGTTTCCATCTGGAATCATTTTACATTAGCCCAAAGAACTTTCTTTAGTATTTCTTATATTATAATTCTCATGGCTCAAAACTGCCTCAGCTTTTTTTTTTTTTTTTTTTTTTTTTTTTTAAAGAGAGAGTGAGAGAGAGGGGGGGACAGAGAGATAGAGAGAGAATTTTAACATTTATTTATTTTTTTCTTAGTTCTCGGCGGACACAACATCTTTGTTGGTATGTGGTGCTGCTGAGGATCGAACCCGGGCCGCACGCATGCTAGGCGAGCGCGCTACCGCTTGAGCCACATCCCCAGCCCCTGCCTCAGCTTTTGTTAAGCTAAAAATGGCTTTATTTGTCTTTCATTTTTCATGAATGTTTTTTTCACTGTATATTAAAATCCAGGTTGACCATTATTTTCTTGCAGCAACTTTAGGAAACTTTTTTCTTTTCCTCTCTTTGTGTATATGTGTGTGTGTGTAGAATTGGGGATTCAATCCAGGGCCCCACACATGAGATACACCAGGCCTACTGAGATACACCCCATCCCTTTTTTGTTATTTTATTTTTAGACAAGGTCTCACTAAATTGCCCAGGTTGGACTTAAACTTTCCATCCTCCTGCCTCAGCCTCCTTATTAGCTGGGATTACACATGTGCGCCACCATGCCTGGCTTACCATTGAGCTATAGCCTACCTTTATTTTCCTTTAACTCTTTGAACTTATTTATAATAGCAACTTAGAATTTTCCATCTGCTAAATCCAACATGTGGGCCATCTAATGATCCATTTCTCTGGGTTGCTTTTATTTCTGAATTTTGGGTCACCTTTCCCTTTTTCTATTTTTTAGTATATACTAGACATTGTGAATGACATGTTGTGGAGATTCCAAATTCTGCTATTGCCTTCTAAAGAGTGTTGATTACTTGTTATAGTAGGAAGTTCACCTATTGGCTGATTACTTTGTATAAGTTTTGTGTTATATACTTTTTCAAGGCAAATCTGTAAAGACCCAAGATCATTTAAAAATACATCAAGACAGTTGGCAAGCCCCTCTAACTTAGTAGAATTGGATCTCCACGTTGTTTCAACTACACATCCCATTGAGTCTTGATTTGGGGCCCTTTTTAATGCAGGTTTATAGTAGGCCTGGTTCTAGGATGTGTTCCTATCCCTCCTCCGATAGCACTGAGCTATAAGGTTTGCTGTTCCACCCCAACACCTTAAGGCTTTGGGTTGTATAAGAAAAGGCATAAGAGAAACAGGTGGTGTGTCAGCCACCCCAAGCACCTCCTGCATATCCACACCACCTAAGACAGCTTTTTCTGGTCTTTTGCTCTGGCCTCATTTTTCTCAAGAGAACCCAGAGAAGAGTCATAAAGAATATCTCATGAGTGTGCACAAGCTCGACTTGGGTCTGGGACTCATAGTTATTCTAGAGTGATATGCTAGATCAAATTCAGCTCTCAGGAATTCATTAGAATATTAGCTGAATTCTTTTTACCCAGTTGCATGGTGGTCACTCCTTCCTCAATGTCCCACCAAGAGTGGAATAGCTTGTGTATCTCATGAGTCCTTGCTTGAGAGGACTGTCTGATGGGTTCATGAAAAGTTATGCCTTTGTAGACTATCTGAACTCGTTACTGTTGTTTTAAGAATGGAAGAAATTTCGCTTGTAACTTTCTTTCTCTTGGGTAGAAACAAAAGACCTCAGAAACAGTATCTTAGAGTACAATTAAAACTAACCATAAAAGATAAATTGAATGATATTAAAATTAAACATTTTCAGAACAAGCATCATTAAAAGAGTGAAACAGCTCTCTGGAGATGAAAAAGGAGATTTCCAATTTATATATCAGACAAAAAAATTTGTATTCCAAATCTGTTCGTAAACCCCTTACATGTAAATAAGAAAGACAGACTTAATAGAGAAATAGGCAAGAGACCTGAACAGATACTTCATAGAAGAGAATATCCAAATGGCCATCCAATGCATTTAGATGTACTTAATCTTAGTCATCAAGGAAATGAAAATTAAAAGTCGTTGCAGCATTTGTCTAGAATACCCCCACCTGAATGGCTAAGTTAAAAAGACTGATGATACTAAGTGCTGGCAAGAACAAGGAGCAATGGGAATGCTCATATGGTGCTTTTGGGAATGTAAATTGGTGTAATCCATTTGAAATCATTTTGGCATTTTCTAATAAAGTTGAACAAATTATATGTCATCTGACCCAGAAAGTCCACTCCTAGACACAATCTCAGAAATGCATTGCACACACACACACACACACACACACACACACACACACACACACACATCAATGAAATATAAATGAGCTGTACTAACCACAACATCATGGATAAATCTTACAAATATTTCATTGAGTGAACAACTACCACACAGAAGAATACATATCCAGTGATTTCAAAAACAAGCAACTGTCATGTGATAAGTCAAAAAAGATGTTAAATTCTGGAAGGAGGGGAGACTTAGTAACTGGGAGAGAGGGTTCTGTGATTGTGGAAATGTCTTATTTCTTGAACTGTTGGTGGGCACGTTATTTTGCCATAACTTACTGAGTTGTACATTTATGCTTTAGGTACTTCTGTGTAACATACTTCACAGTATAAAATGATACACTTCCATGTGCGTACCTCAGTTGGGCACTATTATAATTGCACCATCATCCTAAGGATAAAACAGAGAATCATTTTTAAAGTGAAAATCAGACCTAATATTTTTTACAGGTTTATTTAATTACAGGTTTCGGATAAATTTTAGGTCAAAATCAACCAGTCATGGTTTTATTATACAATACCACCTTTTTAAATAAATGGTTTTGTCTTAAAATATCCTCCCATGAAAAGCATTTTCAATTGCAGAACATTGACTGACCTGTGTGACTTTATCTATGTGAAATTGTTTGGAATGAAAGCTGATAGGTGCCACCTGCCCTGCAACTTATTTTATCTAGCATGGCATCTAGCCAAAAATCTTATTTGTTAACTTAATAAAAAAAAAGTAAGATGACTTTTCTTCCTTCCTTTTCAGTCTGCACCAGTAGAAAATAAATGATGTGGGGAGAGATTGGATTACTAGATTTTGCATGACATTTTAGTCTTTACTGCTTGAAACTCATGAGACTGAAAACATTGTAATTGATAGAGATTTTACCCCCAAATATCTTCATCTATTTGTTATCTATCTCTCACAATATTTACTTTATAAATAAAAGCTTAATTATTAATGCATAGTTTAATTTTATACTGACAAAGTACTTGTTCCAAGAACAAAGTCTTTGTTTTTTAAATAAAGTATAGTTATTTACCCATGAATTTTTTAATGGGGAGGTAGCAGGGATAGAACCCAGGGGCACTTAACCACTAAGCCACATCCCCAGCCCTTTTTATTTTATTTTATTTTAGTTTAGTTTTACTTTGAGACAGGTTCTCACTATAAGAACCTGAGGCTGGCTTTGAACCCACAATCCTGCCTCAGCCTGCTGAGCCACCAGGATTTGGATGTGTGCCACCGTGCCCAACACTACCCATGGATTTTTTTTAAAACTCATTTAATATGCTAGCAACACCTCCGTTTAAAAATCATATCCCTTCACTCAGGGTTCTGAGGCTCCACACCCCCACCTTCTCACCCACACCCTTCCCCAAGGTATAGGGACACATGGAGGGCAGGGGAAGGAACAAACTGTTCATTGGTTCTAGTTGTGTAGGCAATGAGTCATGACTCTAAAAATCACCTTAGTGTTCATCTGAATCCAGGAATATTACTCTGCAACTTTGAATCAATAACCTCCTAGGGCCATGATTCATAGTAGTGAGCAGGAAGGAATCCCAAGAGATGGGCCCTCCTCTCAGCTCCCAACTGACTGGTGTGGGTGTCCTTGGGGAGCATCATTTCACACTGATGCAGTGAGAAGAGGGTCTCAATCCTGGAGGAGCTACTCCAGGTGGCTCTCTCCTATAGTGCTCATACAATACATGGTCTTAGTGAATCGAGGAAGGGGATTTTCCGGGTTGGAAAGCAGAAGGTAGAGCATCCTGAGGGAGTCTACTCCTTCTTGACACATGTACAGCAAGCACCCATTTTTCTTCTGGCTCATAAATTGTGGACCCTATTTAAGTACAAATGGTATTCCATGTGAATGCCCCTGAGCCCTTAGGAAAAGAAAAAGAGATGCTTAGGTCTGAAATAGATAGGGGCTAGGTGCATGAAAGCTCCAGACCAGTTGTTTGTGGATAAACACACACACTCCTGCCCTCTTGTCTTTTATCCAGGTCTAGCCAGCATGAGTGTATTCTCCTACTGAGGCTTTCCCCTCTAGCAACAGAGGGCCTTCTGGAACGGAGGCCTGTGCACCTGGGTATCTCTGAAGACAGCCAATAGCCTGCTCTGTGGTCTGGAAACCTCTCAGTGGGGGCTTCACAATTCAGCTCAGAGTAAACTCATTGAGTTTGTCAGCTTTTTGTTGCTGTGACCAAAATATCTTACAAGAACAACTCAGAGGAGGATCTCCTTCCTCCACGGAGGTCCCACCTCCAGTGGTTCATTTAGCCATCGATGTATTCATACACTGATGAGATCAAAGCCTTTGTGATCTGATCATTGTCTAAGAGCCTCATCTCGGAACCTTGCTGCATTGGGTACCATGTTTGCCATACATGAGCTTTTACAAGCCATTCCAGATCCAAAGCCTAATGCTCATTCCCATCATTCAGATTGAAACCTCAATTTATATGGTGTGAAATAGGCCCCACTTTGAGGACACAGAAGTGTTTCTATCTCTTTCTTAATCTTACCATCTTACTACTACCGATGGGGCTAGGCTAAATCATAGTCTCCAAAGATACGCTTGCATCCTAATCCCTGGAACCTGTGAATGTTACTTTATAGACGTAATTCAATTCATGATCTTTACTGAGGAGATTATCCTGATTACGTGGGTAGACCCTACATGCAATTCACAAGTGTCCTTATAGGAGGGAGGCAAAGGGAGATAAGACATGCATACCACAAGAAGGAGAAGTGACAACAGACAGAGAGACCAGCGTGACAAAGCACAGGCAAGGGATACCTACAGCCACCAAAATCTGCAAGAGGCCCCCAGTAGACTCACCCTTAGGGTCTCCCAGGGAGCAAGGCCCTGCTGACACCTTAATCATAGTCCAGTTGTACTAATTTCAGACTTCCAGAAATGAGAGAGAATAGAAGTCTATTGTCTTAGCCGCCATGTTTGTGGCAATAGCCATAGGAAATTAATAGACCATGGCTGACAGGTTTCTAGAATCTTAGGTCTCTACCTACTGTGAGTGGGCATTTCCTCTCCACACATGGCTTAGTGATTGCAAAGTGAAATCAGCTCCTTATTAGCTTTGAGGTGGCCTGGGCTTGTTATGCTCCCAGCATGCCATCCCATAGAGCCTCTGCCCAGCTGGATCTGAATCACCACTCCTCCTTACTGTTGAGAGATAGATAGATAGAGATAGAGATAGAGATAGAGATAGAGATAGAGATAGAGATAGAGATAGATAGATAGATAGATAGATAGATAGATAGAGATAGAGATAGAGAGAGAGAGAGAGAGAGAGAGAGAGAGAGAGAGAGTTTTAATGGATCTGCTAAAAATGTTTACAAAAATCTTTTTAAGGAGAAAAGTTTACCTTTCTCTCTCTCTCTCTCTCTCTCTCTCTCTCTCTCTCTCTCTCTCTTTCTTTCTCTCTTTCTTAGGTGTTGAGGATCAAATCCAGAGCCTGGAATATGCTAGGCACAAGCACTGTACCACTGAGCTACATGCCCAGCCCCATTACATTTTTTTATTCACCAAAGACACGACTTAGTTTATAAATTCTCAGATTAATCATAACAATACCTGAGGGGACATAGCCAGAGATTGCTAGTCAAGTGGGGAGTGAAATCAATTTCCTACCACAAATATATTTTGTAACTCTAGGTGAACAGTCACAATTTTTATAACAAACATCTTAATAGCTGCACTTTTCTCTAAGAAACACACAAAATAAAACAAGCACTACCACTTTCATGGCCTTGAGATGAGGGGTACGTACCTTGGAGAATTAACAACAAAGCCTAGGGTTAAAACGGAGAAGGTTAAGAGAACATTCCTGCAAATAAATTACTCAAGGTTACGACAAGATTAGAATAAGCAGAAAATTAATTTTTTCAGCTTCCTCTTTTATGTACAGAAAAATCAGTGTGGGTTTTGTAAAAAGAATGCACGCTTATTATAAATTATTCAAGCCCAGCTTAGAGGTTAAAATAATTCAAATGTCATCACTCACGAGTAATCAGCGTTTACATTAGTGGCATATCTTTCTAGACATATTTTTGTGCATATGGTCTAAAGAGATAAATTGAAATGTGTTTACAAATGTGATCATTTTATATATGCTATTTATATGTTATTGCATTTAATTTAATTTATATTTAAAACTTTAAAAAGAAACCAGAGGGAGTCTGAAAGAATTATAGAATTTCAAATAAATTGTTTATTCACCTTGAGAGGTTTGTTCTCAAAAACCTTTTCATAATTACAAAAGAAGTTTTGGAGAGAGAGAGAGAGAGAGAGAGAGAGAGAGAGAGAGAGAGAGAGAGAGATATTAATGATGTTTATATTCCACTGTAGTTTGGATCTTTAACACCCTCCAAAGGCCTGGGAGTTAGACTTGGTCTCCAGGATGGTACTCCTAGAAGCTGGTAGGTACAGCCTTATGGAAGTTCTTTAGGTCATTTTACGGGGAGGTACCCCTGAAGGAAATTATGGGACCCTAGTTTCTTTCCCTCTCTCTTTGCTCCTGAGCTTATGATGTCAGTGATTTTGCTATGCCACAAGCTCAATGCAACAGGACCAAATGATCACAGTAACTGTCAGACAAAATATTCATTTTCTCTTTATAAAATGATCAACTCAGATATTTTGTTACAGTAATAGAAAGGTGACTAATTGTATGAAATTCCATATTTTATATCATTATTGTTCCATATTACAATTTATCATTTGATTCCCTGCTGAGAAAGATGAAGACATTAGATTCAAAGCCATTCTTTTTTTCCCTCTCCCCCTTATCTTTACATATTATAATATTAATTTATATTTTATTTCATAGCTATGATTTACAAATGATTTTGTTAATACTACTTCATAGTGACATGTTTTTAAGAATTAACACTAGCTATTTCCCCAGGGCTCTTCATTCCTGAAACCTTTATTTTGATTTACATAAATTTAATTTCAAATAAGACCTTTACTACTCTCAGCTAGTGATATTCATTTTTTGATGTTTTTTATTCTCAAAATACTTATTTTCAACAAAAAAGGATATTTTTATTTTCATTGCAAATTGTGACCTTTCTTCAGAAATTTACATTTTTCTCAAGACTTTGAGAGAAATTAGAAGGTTTTATTCAATGTCATACAGATTGTATCCTTACAAATGCAGGTCTAATTTCAGAGCTTATTCTGTTACCATCTATCCATTATTCATACCAATATTCACTTAAACATTTGCTCATTATCCATAATGCCTACCTAGCTAGTTCTACATCTATTCACATTTCATATCCATCCTTCCATCAAATATCCGCCTACCTACGTCCTCTTTACTCCATTTATGCATAAATAAATGTAAACTTACAGACACATATAGGTATGTAGCCATTTCATCTATCCAGATACTTCATCTATTCCATCTATCAATCCACCCATCATTTTTCTGTTTACCTATCTTTCCATTTATTTACATTCACTTACTCCAACATCCATCCATCCCTTCAAACATGTGTGCTAGATACACCTACTCATCCACACTCTGATCTATTCATCCTCCTATCCACCAGGTCCCTCATTCACAAATTACTACATTCCATATCCCATTCCTAATTTTATCCTGTTAATTCATCTACTCATCCAACAAGTTCATCAATTTATCCGATAATCCTGAAACCCAGATCTTCATTCTTCAGAAGAGGGAATGGTGTCCTATTATGACTTGTCTGCTTTCATTCAAGAGAAGACCATTTTGTGAGCCTGATAAGGAGGTCTGTGAACTCATATGCTAATTGTCTCTCACTCAAACATTTTTGCAAGAAAGAGTGTGGGTCTCATAGGATCCTATTTAACACCGAGCCTTCTATCTTGTCATCTTCCCAAGAATTGAATCTTCTAATCTTACAGTAACAAGTCTTCACAAATTGAACATAATGTGTGCCACAGGAAAATCTACACTGGAAAAATAAGTATAATAAATATATCAATATAGTCATAATATGAGAGAATATATTAGTAAAACGAAGAATGAACAAGAATCCACACAAAAGAAATTTCTTCATTTGACAGAAAAATGGGTAATTCATTCAGAACATCAAAACAAACTAGGCACCATTTTTTTTTAATGTATATACATTCTTGAAGATACTAACATGATAACAAGGTAGCAGTGACAGAGGGGGTCTAGATCTTGGGGGGGAAATTGGAATCCAGACTGAGGTCAACATCTGGACTTCTTCTGTTTGGGGAGCATTTACTGATTTAGGAAGGAGTAGTTGAGAGCTTGAGCAATGTTTTAAACAACCTCAAAGGAATGTGATTAAAATGTCAGGGTTCAACATTCACCAAGGGAACAATCAGTGTTGGGACAAGAATCCAAAGAACGGCCGTATAGTAAGAAGCTTGGATTGCAGGTAGACTGGGTCTCATGGAGACATCAGGCCAGGTTCAATCAGTTCAATCTCTGTAATTGGATTAAGATTCCCTGTGTTTACTAGAATTCCCCAGTGCCTGGAATAAACAAATGTAAATCTTCCCTAGAGAAAGACTACATCCTCCTAGGCCAGGTCATTTTTACAGAGGCAGATTTTCAAATGCAATGTCTGTCACATAATAAAAAATAACTAAACACTTGAGGACACATGATAACATGAATTAAAGAATAACAAAAAATCTCCCCCCACTTCTCTCTCTCTCTCACATACACACACACACACACACACACACACACACACACACACACACACATATGCATGCACAAACATACAACTCATAAAAAAACAAAAAAGTTAAAAAAAGCCAAGGATTCTAGATAATGAAATTATTAGAGACAGAGTTTAAATTAATGCTTGCTCAATTCAAAGAGATCTTTAAAAAATAAATTTGAAATTTGAGGAGGGAAGAGAAAATCATAAAAGGATATATGTTTAAAAGAATACAGGAGATTTAAAAAATATAAACCTAGACATTAAAGCATATCAATAAAAATTAGGAACTTATTGGATGAATTTTGAAAGATAAAAGAACTGAAAAGAAAAAAATAAATTGGAAGGTTAAGCAGTCTAAAATACTTAAAATGGAGCATGAAATGGCAGAAGAATAAAAAATAAGATATATATAGGACACAGTAAGTTCTAATCATCAATACTAGTAGTTCCAGAAAGAGAGAAGGCTGAAAGAAATATTTTAATGGCTAAGAATTTCCCCAAACTGATGAAAAACATCAAGTCACAGATTCAAACAGTTGAAAGAACTGAATCCTGGGGAATAGAAAAGAATAGAATAGAAAAGCACACCCAAACATGCCAAATTTCTGAAACCAAACTAAAAAGAAAATACTAGAGTAGTTAGAGCAGATTTCCCCTTAGAGAAACAGTAGAGTTCATGCTAACTTCTCAATAGAAACTACAGGAGTCAGAAAACCCAGGAATATTTACAGAATAATGAATGCAAATAACTGCCTAGAATTTTTTGGCCAGCAAAAAGACTCTTACAAACATAAAGGCAAAATAAAGATACTTTTAAAAAACTTGAGGAAATTCATCACTGGCAGTTCCAGAATAATACTTAAGAACTTCTCAGACAAAAAGAAAATGATCCCAGAGGGAAGCTGAAGTTGGAGGCAGAAGCACAGAACGATGAACCAATAAATGTAGAAGTCAACCTAAATGAATATTGACTCTATAGAACAGCATTGTCTAAGAATGCTGTTCTGTGATCTGTGCCAAGTATGCCAGTTTACAACTTCTCATAGCCACTTTAAAAAGACTAAAAGGAAACTTGAAATTACTTTTAAAAATATAATTTACTTAACCCAATATATCCAAAATATTGTGATTTCAAAACATAGTAAATATGGTCATTCATTGAGTAATGACCTTTCAGTTCCAATGGACCACATGTATGACAGTGATCCATTAAGATTATATCATCTAGTGACTTCTTTTGTCTTAGCTTATGTCAGTACATTCTGAGATGTTTGCACAGTGATGAAATTGCCTAACAATACATTTCTCAGAACACAACACCATCGTTAAGCTGTTCATGATTGTGCATAAAAAATTAATAAGAAGATTCTCTACATTTTTTTCATATTAAGTCTTGGAAATCCAGCATGTAATTTGCATTTATAGGACATTACAATGTGGATGATGTATTTTCACAAAATTTATAAATGAAAGGTTAGATTCACATATTTACATTCTTTTCAAAAAGCATAATAAAGCATTTTGATAACTGAATTGAGCTCCCAAATTTTTCCTTCAGTATTATAATTTTCCTTTAGTATTTGCATCTATACTAAGAAATGAGCTCATCTTTTTTAGAAAGATTGATTTGACTTTAGAGAAAAAGGCATATTGTTTTCCAAACTATGTCTGACTGAGGTAAGCGAATTTAATACCTTGTTTCAATTCGGTATTATTAAAGATATATCAAAAATGTAATACATAAATTAAAAAGCAACTCTAAACTGTTAAACAAAGCATTTTTCAAATTTTTCTTACAGTTTTTGTGGCCAGCTTATATATGGCAATAATCACAATAAAAGTCTTCAACTTATTGATTCATTTTAGAAAAAGGGGCCAAATCATTGTTGTTGGATATATTATGAAAAGTTGTACCTTCAAAATAAATTATGATTCCTCTTTAGCTAGGTGGCAAATAAACTTTTTTCTTTCCTTAACATTTCAAAATTAGATTACGCACATGCAATATAACATCAGTATAAAAATGTAAATCCCATTGACATATTTAACTATTGAATCTCTGGCCAACATTTGTTTTTTTTTGTTGTTGTTGTTGTTGTTTTTTAAGAGAGAGAGAGAGAGAGAGAGAGAGAGAGAGAGAATTTTAATATTTATTTTTTAGTTTTCGGTGGACACAACATCTTTGTTTGTATGTGGTGCTGAGGATCAAACCCAGGCCGCATGCATGCCAGGCGAGCTCGCTACCGCTTGAGCCACATCCCCAGCCCCAACATTTGTATTGTTTTTAAAAATATTGATTATTGATTCTCAAGTTTTAAACTTCCAATGAGTCTGGACTCTTAACATGGCTTGAGTACCTTCTATCATGATTAAAACTAATTTTATTCTCATTATTTGAAATTATTTATTTACTTATCTTGTTACCAGGGATTGAACCCAGGGCACTTACCCACATTCAGTAATTAGTATTTTTTACATATATGACTTATTTAAGCTAAAGAAAAGTACTACTATTTTTACCTAATATTGAATTAATTGATATTATTAGAAAAGGGTTTTATTTTATAGACAATTGTCAGATGACTTCACTAAAGATCACATTTTGTAAAATATCTTTTCTTCATAATTTTTAAATGGAAATTTTCATAACTGAAACAAATGTTTAATTTACTATTTCTCCATCTAAAAATGAGAACCTCAGTTATCTGTATAGAGTTACAGCTCAGACACTATGAAATGTTGACAAATTTTTATTGTAAAATAAATTGATTTGGGGAAATAATTTTAGTGCTTTTTTAAGTGCATGATGGTTATACATAGTAGTTGGTTCATTTTGACATGATCGTACATGCTTGGAATTTAATTGGTTCCATTCTAACCTCTGTTGTCTCCTCTTTCCCTTCTTCTCCTTCCTTTACTTTGCTGATCTTCTTTCTATTTATTTATCTATTCATTTTTAATTTGTCTCATATATATAGTTGAAGTTCACTGTGGTATATTTATCAGTGTACCTAGTGTAATTTTGTCAAATTTATTTTGCATTTCCTCCCCTTTCCTGGTCCATTCTTTCTCCCATCCACTCAATCTCCTTCTATTCTACTGATCTTTCTTTAATCTAATAGTACTAAATCCCCCATCCACCATTTTTTTCTTTCCCCCTTTATTTTGTTTTAGCTTATATATTTGAAAGACAACATTTGACTTTTGATTTTCTGAGTCTGGTTTGTTTCACTTAGCATGATGTTCCATCCATTTGCCAGCAAATGCCATAATTTCATTCTGCTTAATGGCTGAGTGATACTCCATTGTGAATATATATTTTCTTAATCCATTCATCTATTGACAGACACCTGGACTGGTTTCAAAAGATGTCTATTACTTCATTGCACTACAATAAACATTGATGTGGCTGTGTCATTGTAATATGATGATATATGCCAAAGAGGGATAGCTGGATCACATGGTAGTTCCATTCCTAGTTTTTTGAGGAATCTCCATACTGCTTTCCAGAGTGTTTGCAATAATTTGCAGCCTCACCAACAATGTATGAGTGTGCCTTTCCCCATGTTCTCACCATTCTGGATGAATGTCATTCTGATTGGAATGAGATGAAATTCCAATGCAGTTTTTATTTGGATTTTGAGGCTAATAATTTTATTGCTTCCTATGTGACTATTGAAAGGGAAAGTCGTAAATTCACTATTTGCTCAAAATGTCTGTAAGTATTGTTCAATTTGTTGTCCTTAATTTTTTACTTAGTAATTTACTTTTTTGTTTTGCTCTGCTATAACAAGTTGCAGTTGCCATTCATCATAAAATATGTATAGAATTTCTGCCAGTTTCTTTTTTTTTTACTGTTCTTGTCATAATATTAACGTCTCCACTACATTCTGAGTTTATGTTTTCATTTTAAACTTAAAATTTTGTTCATAGTTATTTTCTAAGCTAGGAAAACTGTTTCATTACCAATGACAACTTACATAGCTAGGTCTCACTGTAACCATGTTATCTATATAGAATATTAAGGTGTTATTTCAATATATAGAAAAAATTCATTCTGAGTCAGTCTGTTGACACCAGCTAGAAACCTAATGTGCTTATGTGTCTACAAACTGTTGTCGACCACACAATACAATAATATATAATGCAATAGTTAAATACAGTCCTATTGACTTGAATAAATTGTGTTTATTTTCTAAATTTTAAATTGCCACCTTTGCCACATTTGTTTAGAAAACACACTGAAAACAGTTTGGCAGCTTCTTAAATCTGGTTAAAAACATAACCACATTGAAAGGGTGGGGAGCCAAGAAGGTGACCTAAGGAAACTGGAAAGTGCACTGAATGGCTATTACGAGGCTCATCATGAGAGGAACTCTACACAAACACTAGGCTGTGGTCGACTCTCTTAGGGCTATGAGTAGACAATTCCAAACTGGTTTATATGTACACCAAGTTTGAACAGAAAAGCAATAGTATAGCTAATGACAGCCCCTTTTCGGTCAGAAGAAGTGACAAATAAGCCCCAGTAGGTAGTGTTAGAATGAACCCAGTGATGTCAGATTAGAGCTGGGAACAGGTGTGAACTCATATTGCTGTCCAGATGGACAGAGATAGATAGATACACAGATAGGTACATAGAAACATAGATACATACATATATACGTAGATACAAAGATAGAGACATAGGTAAATACATAGATAGATACACACATATACATTCACATACATAGATATATAGATATATAGATACAAAGATAGATACATAAATAGATACATACATACAATCACAGATACATAGATATATAGAGAAACAGATACATAGATACATAGAAACCTAGATACACACATACATAGATACATAGATACAAAAATAGGCACATAAATACATATAAAGATAGATAACATAAATACATAGATACATACATACATATGCAGATACATAGATAAATATATATATATACACATAGATACATACATATATAGGTACATACAAAGATAGAAACAGATACATAGAATGTAGATAGACACATAAACACAAACATAGAAACACAGATACATAAATACATAACATAGATGCATAGACACATACATAGATACATAGTTAGATACATAGAGACACAGATGCATACATAGGTACATATCTACATGCATAGATACATGGATACATAGATACATGGATACATAGATACATACATACATATAAAGCCAGAATTAGACAGGGAGTCGGTACAGATAGGTAAATTGAGTCAGATTGGATCAAGAAGGCCAATTTGAGTAAGCTCCAGAAGTTGGAGACTGCCCCGTGAGGGATTGAAATGTTCAGAGCCCTTCCTCCACCCTTATCAAGAATCTGCCCCTGCTCTAACTTGTGGCTAAGGTAACCTTTCCCAGGAATTGCCCCTCACTAAAGGGAGTTATAAAATTGTTAATTAATGTGCCCTGGGCTGCTCCATCCTGCTCTTCCTCCCCTCCTCTGCTTCTCACCTTTTGGCCATCCCACCCAGCATCTCCTGGGCCTAGTCACATACCCTGGAAGGAGAGATAAGGGGAAGAGAGCAGGAGAACAAAGGAAGCCTAGGACATATAAAAAAGGCAGAACACCTGGCTTCTTGGGGTACCAGGATACCAGCTCTGGCTCCCTTCTCCCTCCAGGAGAAGTCTGTGTTACCCCCTTTTTAAGTAAACTCAGCTTTATCTGCTTGCCTCTGCGTGCTTCTCTAACGTTACACTTCAACACCAATAACTGGGGTATCACATACATATGTAGATACATGCATGCATGAATGATAGAGAAATAGATAGATCCACATATATGGGGTAGTACACATGCACCCAGTTTCTTGCTCTGTCCTCTTGGAGAGTTCTATGGTTTGGATGACTGACCCTGAAAGGCCCCTGTGTCCTGGGCTTGGTCCCTGAGTGGCACTGTTGGGAGGTGCTGCCTTTAGGAGACAGGGGAAGTCCTTAAGTTACCAGGCGAGTGCTCTTGAAGGGATGGTGGATTCCCAGTCTCTCAGTGTCTTTCTATCTCCCAGCTCATGAGATGAGAATTTTCCCACCACCCCTCTCCATTTTGCCAGCTGTGCCCTTACCAGAGGTCCAAAGCAATGGGCTTTCTGGTCTTGGATTGGAAACTTCAGAACCTAAGCTGAATACATGTTTACTCTTTATAAGCTGATTGCCTCCAGTGTTCCAATACAGTGACATAAAGCTGAGCAAGACAGAAGGCTTAGAAGCAGTGATCTGTCAGTAACAGTAAGAACACCTGGAGAGCCCAAAACTAGGATACAGAGAACCAGGGCCCTTGGAGAGATGCTTGATACCAGGACTGGGGAAGGGAAAATATAAGATCCAAGGGAAAATATAAGATCTGGAGTAGAGAACGAGAAAATGGGGCTGGGGCATAATTCAGTGATAGAGTGCATGCCCAGCATGGACAAGACTCTGGACTCAGTCCTGGCTCAAAAATAAATGAATAAATGAACTGAATAAATAAACAAAAACAAAGGGTGGGGGAGAAGGCAGGAAGGAAGGGGAAAGAAAGAAAGAAGCAAAGGAAAAAGAGAAAGTTTAGGCATACAGAACAAAGAAGCGAATCTAAAAAAAAATATACAAGAAAACAAAATTCTCTATGGTCAAAGTTGAAGCAATTTGAATAGAATGAAAAATAATACTATTGGAATAAAAGCCAAAGAATAAAATAAATGCCCACAAATCTATACTGAAAGAAATAGATGGGAGAATATTTAATAGCTGGTAAGGAAGGATTAATACTTCTTTAAGATAATGTCAATGAACGGATGTAGAAGAAATAAGGGGAACAGAAAAATCACCATTAGCACAACACACTAATCAGCAATTTCAACTCCAGTACTGGAAAAATAAAACCCACAGAAATAGTAGTTGCAATCAAGATTCAAAGATGAAGCTAAAATTCAGGTAGGAAAAGTACTTGCATAGCCTTAAAGTATCTCCTCCCAGGTAGTTATTAAATACAAATGGAAAAATAATGAATTTACAGAAAAGAAACCTCACCAAAACCACTTCAAGCAAATGATCAAAGTTCACATTACCAGTTAAAAGACATATTGACATACAGGGACACTGTATTATCTTTGCAATGTTTTCATAATTATAAAGTTATTTCAAAATAACGGTTTTTTAAAAAAAATTAAATGCAGGTCTTTAAGAGAAATGAATAATATATCACAACATGTAGAAGTACAAAGGTGTACAGGGAGGGAATAGAGGTGTATTATCACACGGCTCTTGAATCACAGGTAAATCACATCATCTTACATGATAGACTATGCTAAATCTAAGATGCCTACTGTAAACCCTGATGTAACCCCCAAAATGAAGCAACAAAGGAGATAAAATGGAATCAGAAAAAATACTCAATCAAAAAAAAAAAAAGTAGAAATCTAGGGGGAAAGGAGCAAAGACCAGATGAGACAAATAGTAACAGTGCAATTGATGGATTTTAAGTGGAATCATATTAATGATTACATTACATATAAACTTGTCCAAATGCCCTAACCGAAGGCAAAGAATGTCCATGTTGATAAAGAAGCAAGAAACACAATTTCAGTCAAAAGGATACAAATTGTAACAGCTTAAAAAAAAGAAAGAATGAAAAATATATTGTACTAAAATGAATTAAATAAAAGCTGAAGTAGCTCTATTTATATCAGACAAAGTAGAAATTAAAGCAAATAATACTACCTGAGATAGGGAAGGTCCTTCCATAATGGTGTATGGGTCAGTTCATTAAGAGGATGTGAACATTCTATGCGTTAACACGCCTTATGCCAGAGTTGCAAGACACATGAAGCAACGATAGATAGAACTCCAGGGAGAAATAAAGAAGTCCACAGTGACAACTGCTGATTTCCACACCCTTCTCTTTGTAGTTGACAGAAGTAGAAGATCAGTAGGAATATATGAGACATGAACAGAACAGCCAACCAATTGATCCAATGGACGACTATATTACACTTCACCTAACAACAGCAAAACTGGCCATCTTGTCAAGGGTATACAGAAAATTTGCCAAGACAGACCATATACAATGGGACATAAGGGATTTTTGTTTGTTTTGGTTTAGGTACTAGGAATTGAATCCACAGGCACTTTACCAATGAGCTCTATCCCCAGCTCTTTTTCAATTTTTAATTTTGAGGCAGGGTCTTGCTAAGTTGCTTAGGGCCTCACTAAGTTGCTGAGGCTGGCATTGAACTTGTAATCCTCTGTAAGCCTCCCAAGCCGCTGGGATTGCTGGTGTGTGCCACTGTACCCAGCAAACAGAAGTTTTAATACTAAAAAATTTGGCGTTTGATTCCAGAGAAATTAAATTAGAAATTATAACCAACTATTTCCTGAACATCCTCAAATATTTATAAAGTAAATAACACTATTCTAAAACTATTTAGGTAAAACAATAAATCAAAAGGAAAATTAGAAAATATGTTGAACTGAACTAAAATGAAATTAAAATTGGTGGAATGACTTCATTTGGTGTGAAATTTATAGCAATAAATACTTATATTAAAAAATAAGAAATTTCAAATCAACACATCATCCTTAACTTCAAGAAAACAGAAAAAGAAGAGCTAATCAGGGCTGGGGATATGGCTCGAGTGGTAGCGCACTGGCCTGGCATGCACGGGGCGCTGGGTTCGATCCTCAGCACCACATAAAAATAAAATAAAGATGTTGTGTTCACCAAAAACTAAAAAACAAATATTAAAAAATTCTCTTTTTTTAAAAAAAGAGCTAATCAGACTCAGACTACAGAAAATAAAGAAAGTAATATAAATAAGAACAGAAATCAATTTTTAAAAAAGAAAAGAAAGCAACAGAGAAGATCAATACAATCAAATGCTTTTTCTTTGAGGTAAACAGTAAAATCAATAAACTTCTAGACAGGATGATGAGAAAAAAAGAAAAAAGAACAAAACACAAACTACCAATATCTGAATAAGACAATTGATATCACTAGAGGTTCTAAAGAATTAGGCAATATTATGAATAGCTTTATACCAATAAGTTGTATACCTTAAATTAAATGGAACAATTCCTTGAAAGACACAAACTACCAAAGTTCCCTCAAGAAAAAAGAAAACCAGAAAACTTTGTTGAAGAAATTGAATTTATACTTTTAAAAATCTTCCCATAAAGAAAATGGAAAACCAAATGCTTCATTGGTTAATTCTAGCAAACTTTAAAAGAAGTTCAGAACTTTTATCAGTTCTAAACTATTCCAGAAAATTGATGAAACCATCATACTTCCCAGGTGATTCTGTAAGGCCAGTATAACTTTGCTATCCAAAAAACAAGAATGTTGCAAATTATTCACAAACATAAATAAAAAGTATTGTTCACAAACATAAATAAAAAATATTCTTCACAAAATTTTATTTATTTATTTTTGGTACCAGGAATTGAACCCAGCATTATTTAACAACTGAGCCACATATTCAGCCCTTTTTCTTTTTTTATTTTGAGACAGGGTCTTGCTAAATTGTTAGGGACTTGCTAAATTGCCGAGGCTGGATTTTTCAACTTGCTATCCTCCTGACTCAGAATATTGAACTTGTGGGATTACAATTGCATGTCACCATACTCAGCTTCAAAAAAGTTTTAAAAGCTGAATCCAACTATATATAATAAGAATAATATGTCATGACCAAGAGAAGTTTATTCAAAGACTACAAGTTGCTTAGTTTTGAATTACCAATTAATCTAACTTATTCTAATAACAGACTAAAACAGAAAAACTATATAATGGTCTCAATAAATATTTAGAATTGACAGTAACAAAATCAAACATTCTTTTCTCACTAAAAATCCTTAGCAAGCTATAAAAAGGAAAGAATTTCTTCAACCGATAAAGGTTATCTACAAAACAAAACCTTTAAAACTAAACTAATGAAATTATCATTTCTACTGGTGAAAAACTTAATGCTTACCCAAAAGATCAGGAAGAAAAACAGAATGTTAACCCTCATCACTTCTATTCAATGTTGTATTAGTATTCTAACCACTGCAGTAAGGCAAGGAAAAAAATCTGGATTTCAAAGGAAGAAGTAAAATTGTCTCCATGAATAGATGACATAATGTTATATGTAGAAAATCTTATGGAATCTACAAACAAGGACTTCTAGAACTAGTAAGTAAATTCATCAAGATTATAGGAAACAAAAGAAATACACTCATTAATTATATTTTTATACAGCTGCACAATTAGAAATTGAAACAAAAAATACTATTTGCAATAATATTTAAAAAGGGGAATACTTAAGGGTAACGTGACAAAATATCTGCAAGTCCTTTATGCTGAAAATCATAATAGGGTGCTATGAGAAATTAAAGAAATAAGTAAATGGTGAGAGATGTCATGTTCATAGATCAGAAGGCTCAGTGTTTCTAAGAAGCACAACTCCTATTTTGAGAAAGATAGCCAGTTTGTAGAAATTGAGAAGCTCATACTAAAGTTTATTTGGAAATGCAAGGGTCTTGAAATAGGTTTCTTTTTTTGAAAGAGAAAAGAGTTGAAACATTTACATATTTAAAACCTGTCATGGATCTATAATAAAGACAGTGCATCATTGGCATAAAGACAAATAGATCAATTGAACAGAATAGAATCCAGAAATAGACTCATATATAAATAGTTGATTGATTTGAGACAATGATGCCAGGACAATTCAGTGAAGATGAAGTAGTCTTTTCAAGAAATTGTGCCAAAGCAATTAGATACCATACACCATTTAAAAAAAAATTTATACTTCACACTACATACAAAACTGAACTCAGAATATATTGTAGAACTAACCAGAAAACCTAAAATTATAAAATTTCTAAAAGAAAATGAGAGAAAATTTTGGGGCAACCTTGTGTTAGACAGAATTTCTATTTTATATCACATTCATAATTTAAAACTGGCAAATTATATTTCATCAAAATTAATTAGTAATGTTGACTCTGAAAAATCCTGGTTAAGAGAATAAAAAGACAAGCCATAGACCAAAAGAATATTTATAAGTCATATATTTTTTAAATATTTATTTTTTATTTTTTAGGTGGACACAATATCTTTATTTTGTTTTTATGTGGTGCTGAGGATCAAACCCAGTGCCTCACGCATACTAGGCAAGCGCTCTACCACCGAGCCACAACCCCAGCCCATATTGACTTGAGAGTATGCTGTGCTTGGTGGTGCATCCCTGTAATCGCAGCAATGTGAGAGGCTGAGGCTGGAGGATCTCAAGTTGAAAGCCAGCCTCAGCAACTTAATGAGACCCTGTCTCAAAATACAAAATAAAAAGGGCTGGGGATGTAGTTCAGTGGTAAAGTTCCGGTGAGTTCAATCCCCAGTATCAATTAAAAAAAAAAAAAAAGACTTGAGTATAATATATTAAGAAATCTCAAAACCTAAACAATAGGAAAATGAACCCTCCAAAACTTCAGTTAAAAAAAATATACAAATGTCTAACAAGTACATGAAAAGATGCTGATCATCATTTGGGAAATGTAAATTTAATAGATACCACCATATGTATGTAGCATGGTTAAAATTAAAAACACTGACCAATTGACTATGTAACATGATTGTATTTATAGGAAATCCAAAAAGAAGCTATAGATAACCTATTACATTAAATAAGTGAAGTTACCATGATGACTGGATATAAGGTCAATTATGAAAATCATTTATATTTCTATACTCTAGTAGTATAAAATCATTCATTGAAATTTATTAAATTATATCTATTATAATATTATCAGAAAACAATAAATGCCTATCAATAAATCCAATAAAAGAGGTGCAAGTTCCCTACATCACTGAAGAAAAGAAAATCATATTGTGTTCATGGATTGAAACACTCAATATTGTAAAGATGTCAGTTTTCCCCAAACTCATCTGAAGATTCAATGAAATTCCAATCAAAATCCTCTCAGAGAGGTTTGTGGTATGAGTGTGTATGCGCATGTGTACACACATGCATGTCCAGGAACTGAGAATCTGTTTCCCAAGGGTATTTGGAAAATATAAAAATAAACAAGTTGCTTTCTGAAGAAGGCATTGCATTGTTTGTTTTACAGCTATCGTGATTTAGAGAGTGTGATGTTGGCCCAAGGAAAGACAAATGGATCAATGGAGAAGAGAAGCAGATCTTAGAAGAGTCACTCGGCTTACAAAAGAGGTAAACTTGAGTACTATGTGGAAAGGAAGGTCTTTTCCATAAAGTTGGTTTCTGCACCAACTAGATATCTTTATGGGGAAAACAGGATTCCCACAAAAATCACTTTTTGTGTGTTTTATAGAGCTAAAAATGAAAGGTAACATAATGTAACATCTATAAGATAAAGTATGTTCAGACTCATATCTTAGAGTGGACAAAGATTTTGTTAAACAGGACTCAGAAAATCCTAACAAAAAGGAGACAGCATATTTGACTACATTAGAAATAAGGTCATCTATTCATTGAAAGATATCATCAAGAAAGTAAAAAGGCAATCCACAGACTATGAGAAAATTCCATAATACACCTAATTAACAAATACAAAAAATATATACACCCACAAGTCAATAATAATAAAAAAAAAAGCTAGAAAATGAAGTAGAAAAGGGAAAAAACACTTGGACAGACACTTCTTTTGTGACATTATCTAAATGTTTAAACATGAGGCAAGATGGTCAATGCCACTAGTTATCAGAGACATACAAATTAAAACTACTAAGAGATGTCACTACAAATATACCAAATATCTAGAATTAAAAGATTGATAAAACCAAGGGTTTGCAAAGCTGTGAAATGTTGGAACTCTCATAAATCACTAGTGCTGGGATGACCATTTTGGAAAGTTGGGAAATCTACTTAAATTAAACCTAAACTCTATGGAGTATATACTTCAGTATATACCTAGAAGTATATATGTTCAACAAAAACCACATAAACAGTTTTCATTACAGCAATATTTGTAGCAACCAAACATGGGAAGCAATCTTAATGTCCCTTTATAGTGGAATAGATGAATAACTGTGATATAATCATACAACACTATTATATAGCTGTGAAAATGAATCAACTACAACCACACAGCCCGTGGGGGGGATCTTACAAACCCAATATTCAATGAAAGAGTCACATGCAAATGAATACACACTGATTTTGACTCAACTTATATAAAATTCAAATATGAGCAAAACCAATCCATGCTGACATATGTGAGTGGTTATTTCCTTTATGGGTAAAAGTGTAATGACTGAGAGGGGTATGATGGAAACTTCTGGGGGTACTGATAATATTTGTTTTCTTGGTCTGGGTGGTGGCCATATGGATATACTCACTCTTCATAAATTCATTAAGCCATATACTTGTGATTTTTTTCTTTTAGGCATGTATATTACATTTCAATATGTTTATATTAAAATATGTATGTGGAAAGATGACAGAGATGTACTTTTCTCTGTTTCTCCTGCTAAATACAATGGACTCTTTGGATACTGTATATAAAGAAAACTCTGAAAGGTGGGTAAAAGAAGGTAGATCAGGTAGGGTCTTTGAGAGCCAAGGAACAACGTGGTGATGGGCTCCTTGGGTTTTCTTTTTATCTCATATGTCCAAGATTTGGAGCTGAAGAAGCAAGAACCCTAGAAATGCCTACAAGCACAGACAAAAATGAATCCCCAATGAAAGTTTGATCTTTAGTCAAAGGACCAGGAAAGGGGTAACCCAGAAAGACAGAAAACTTAGTAACTGCTCTATTTCAGCCAAACACCACAGAAAAACTTCCTAGGCAGCAAAGTCCAAGTGGTGAGTACAGACTTTCACCATTACCAGCCTTTACCAATATGTGTGTCTTGGTCTATTTTCCATTGCATTTACAAAATACCTGAAGCTTGGTAATTCGTAAAGAATTCAGGTTTATTTAGCTCAGGGTTCTGCAAAGTCTAAGAGCATAGCACCCATATCTTCCTGGCATCTGGCAAGGGCCCTCTTGCTATATCATAACGTGGCAACACAGAATAAGTTTGCAGGAGAGAGCTCACTATTATAACAAAACCACTCCCTCAGTTAATTCATGAATCTAGTAATTCACAAATAGATTCACCCATTCATTCACAAATAGGATCCTCCTGACTTGAAGACCTCCCAGTGATCGCACCTCCAGATGCCATTAACATATGAATTTGGGAATTAAGTTTCTGAAATCTGGAGATACAGTCAAATCACAGCAATGCCCTAACACTTTGGCTAGGATGGGAGTGTCCGAACCAGAATTTTCGCCTATGCTGTGTAGGACTGCCATCTCCCATCTGCAGTGTCCGCAGAAACCATGTGGGGAGTCTGGATTTCCACACCTCCCACAGTAATAAGACCCAAAAGATTTCTGACAAAGGTTCAAGAGCAATTCAAGGGTGAATATACAGCATTTCAACAAGTTGTGCTAAAGCAACTAGGCATTTGGGCATTCATAGGCAAAAAAACAACAACAAAAATAACCTCCATCCCAAGTCTTACAACTCATAAATTTAACTCAGAATGAACCATGGTCTTAAATATAAAACATAAAACTATTTTTAAAACAAAATTTTGGGAAAACACAAGAGTAAACCTTTGGGATTCAAGGCTTTGTAATGAGTTCTTAGACATGATACCAAAAACACGCTTCATAAAGGAAAAAAAAAGACTAAGTTGTATTTTATTGAAATGAAAAATATTTTACTCTGCAAAAATCCTTGTAAAGAGGATGAGAGGACAAGTTGAAGAGTGGGAGAAAATATTTGCAAACCACAAAGCTAACAAAGGAGTAGTTTCTCGAACACATGAAGAAAAAAGTCAATTAAAAATGGAGGAAGGAAATAGACAGACATTTCACCAAGCGAATATGCAGATGGCAAAAAAAAAAAAATGAGAAGAGATGTTAAGTATCATTAACCATCAGGGAAATGTAAATTAAAAACTGCAAGGATATATCACTACATATATCTCTGGGTGGCTTAAAAAATAAATATTGACACAACCAAATCCTGGTAAGGGTGCGAAGAAGCTGGATCACTCATACATTGCTGGCAAGAGTATAAAGTGGTAGAGCCATTCTGGAAAAGTTTGGCAGTTTCTTCAAAAAACAGACATACATACATATGGCCCAGTATTATATTATAGGAAAAAAAAACCCTTATGTTCACTCAAAAACCTGTACATGAATGTTCAAAGCAGTTTTATTTTTAATGGCTCCAAATTGGAAATAATCCAGATGTTCTTCACAGGTGAATTGAAAAAAAAAATACTATGAAATACTACTTGGCACTAAAAGGGAACCAACCATTGATATAAACGATAATTCTGATGAATCTCCATAGAATTTTCCTGGGTGAAAAAAGTCAATCTCCCAAAGTTATATACTGTGTGATTCCACTTACATAAGATTCTTGAAATGGCAAATTCATTGGAATGAAACGCAGATTAGGGGTTGACAGAGGTTAGGAAGGGACAAAAGTGGGAGGAAAGTGGGCGTGGCTATAAAAGGGGAAATAGGAGGGACCCACCTCATGGAAATGCTTCAGTGCCTTGACTGTCTTAATGTCAATATCTAGGTGGGATATTGAACTACAGGACCTCATCTTGCAAGATGTTACCATTGGGGAAACCAGATAAAGGATACAGAAGAGCTGTCTTATTTCTTACAACTGCTTGTCAATCTATAATGATCTCAAAGTTAAAACCCAGACTTTAATAAAATAGCCAAGTCCTTCTCAAAGAAGAAAGAAAGAAAGAAAGAGAGAGAGAGATGTAAGCTATATGACCTGACAACTCTCTTTAGAAAGCAGTGTGCCATAAAATTAAACATACATTTTGTTCTATGCTGTTATTTATCTCCTCAATACAGATCTTAAGGAAACTTTTCACTGATGCATCAGGAGAAGTGTAAAGAATGTTCCTAGCAGCATTATTTGTAATAGCAGAAAGAAAGCTGGGTGTGTTTTCCAATGTTAATTTCCTGGCTTTGCTAATGCACTGTGGTTATATAAGATGTTATCATGGGGCAGCAGGGCAAAGACACACACAAACTTCCTGTGATTTTTTTTTTCTTTTTGGCAACCTCTATGCCATTCTAAAATTATTTTGAGTGTTAAAAACTGGACACACATTTTATTGAAAATGATTTAAAAATTGGGGCAGACAGTGGAATACTAAACAGCGGTGGAAATGTAAGCACTGCTGCTGTGCGCAGCAACAGTGGAATCTCAGGGACAAAATGGGAAGAAAATGCAAGTCACAGAACAGAACATACAGTTTGATACCTTACATAAACGTCAAAAGATGAAAACCAAAACAATGTATAATTGAAGGACATGTTCAAATGTGATAAAATGCAAAGAAAAGCCAGGGTTCTAGATTTTCAAGTTGCTGGGGAAGGAAGGAGAGCACCTAGGGACATCAAAAGTGTTGCAATGTTTGGCTTCTCCAGCTGGGTGGAGAACAAATGGGCATTCACAGTGACAGGTTTTCTTTATAACTTCGCTATATATAGTGTACACTCAATAGGAAGCTTTGCAGACTTCTTAAAGATGGGACACAAAGATGATATGTCGAAGAAACTCTCTCCAGTGGGGTTGCCAAGGTGTGGTTCAGAGTGGACACATTTTCTGCAACCCAGAGAAAGGCTGATGGCTCTAGAGCAGGTCAAGGGCAAGGCCCAGAGTAAGAAGAAAAAGCAACGGTGGCTGGAGAAGGAGGAAGAGTGGAAGCAGAGGGGACTTGGAATCCCTAAGGCGCTAATTCCCACAGTGTGATGATGACATTTTGTGAGCATCATTAGTAACCTGCCCCAACTACAACAGCTCAGAGGTTGGAACTGGGTTTTTGTCATTTGAACTGGAAGAATCTTGCCAGGGTCCAGCAAGGCATTCTGGCCTCATCAGTCCAGCTTCATCTGGCAAGCATCTGGGTTGACAAGGAGGCTTAGGAATGCCCAAAGGGCCCATCGCTTTGTCCTCTACCACCATTTCACCTTGTGTGTGAAGGTCCAGATGATCAGGGAAGGTACTGGACTTGCTTACAGTTACCCAAAGGATGATGCTTTTTCTGACACTACTGAGCTGCTTTGTCTTGCCACAGATGATCTGAGCACAGCATAGAGGGTGCAGGAAGACAGCACCCTGTCTTTTGGAGAAGGCACAGTTGGAGGATTGTTGCCTGGTTGGGTGCCTTGACCAGCAGGCACCCTGTCCCTTCAGTGGAGGGACCACTCACAGAGGCAGGAAGAGTGGTGGCTTGGGAGTCTCCTCTCTCTTTGGAGCTCCCTTCGGCCCCATGCTGAATGCAGTTTCCTTAGAGAGAAGAATCCCAGAGCCAAGGTAGGGTGGAAATTGGGAAGGTTGCCTTCACTCTGATGTCAAGCACAGCCAATCTGATATCTCAGAATGTTGATCTACAACCTCTAGGGCTCCAAAATGTAAGAACAAGAATGGTTGTTCTGATTTGGGGTCTAGACATTTATTGAAGCATTCAACAAATATTTTTTTAAGACCTGAGGTTGGTTCTTGGGGTCCAAGAGTGGAATCCCAGCTGCTGGTTTCAAGGCACTTGCTGTCAGGGGTTTAAAAAGCAATGAGAGGCTCTGGGAGAAGCAGCAGGGAGACAGATGGGGAACTGCTTGAGCATATCCAATAAATTCTAAGGTGGGGGAAATAACAAATGTCTCCAGGTGAAGAAATGTCTCCTGTTCCAAATGAACAGGTGAAGGCTGCTCCTCACTCCTCTCTCTCTCTTCTTATAACCCCTAGAGTGTATGCTGATGATAATCCCCCACAAACATTCACTGTACAGCACAAATGAACAAGACCATGGGGTGGCGGGAGAGTAAGAGGTGGCTTTGTAAAACCTCCATTAACCAGGATGGGAGCTGTCCTGGGAGTGTTTCTAAGCTTGGCGTTTGCTCTTTGCTCTCATCTACTCACAATTTATCACCTGTACCTCAATGGGCCAGGAGAGTACAGAGGCACTGGGAGGTCACTGCCGTTTCCTCTGAGAATTCATTGTCCAGATACACATAATTACCAAGGCTAGGAGTGTTATCATTGTAGCCTGGCCGCCCCAGGGTCAAAAAACTCAGGCCACTGTCCTGGAGATAGGCACGCTGGAATTCAGGGGTCACTGTGCCTTCTCTCCTATGGGGCAGGTTAGGATTTAGCACAAAATAAACAGTTGGTTGGAGGTAGGCGCGCCCTATATTGGCGCCTCTTCTCTCGCTACCAGGTCTGCGGGGACATCAACAGACCCAACACAGGTCGCCCAGGTGAAGGATCTGGGCCTAGAGGGGAGGACGGGCTGGAGGCCACAAGGGAGACAGTGGAGTCCTGCTGCCCCCGCCCCTCCTTCCCACCTGCGCCTTGTACCCATACAGCTCCCCATTCCCCACCACACCCTGGCTTTCCCACAGCCTCCTTCCTTCCCTTTTGCCCTCTCAGACAACTACTCTGTGCACCGGTGTCTGGCGAGGTGGAGGAAGGGACGAACATTTAGGTTTAAAAGACGAGAGACAAATGTCCCCTGATAATTTTGTGTCATTTTTGGGGGGGTTCAAAACAGAACTGCTCTGGGGAAGACAGAAGTAGCGGGGCCGCTAAAGACGGTTGGAGGACTCTCTCAGAGGCAAGGAGAGGTGGCTCTCTCCCGCCGGGTGCGGGCTTCAGGTGGACGGGCGCACGCCCCCCAGCCCCGCAGCGCCGCGGGCCCCGCATGACATCAGAGGCTGGGGAGCGCGCAGAGCGCAGGCGCCGGCAGAGAAGGCAGGCTGGAGGGGGCCGACTGGCGCGGCTCGGGAGAGCGCTCCTCCGCCCCGCGCGCGGTCCCTGCGCCCCGCTCCGCCCGCGCCTTGCTGCCCGCGCCGCTCCTTGGGCGTCCAAAGCGCGTCGCCCTTGGCAGCCCAGCCTCAGTCTTCCTCCTCCTCCGCCTCCTCTCTCTCCTCCTCCTCCTCCTCCACTGCCGCTGCCGGACACGCAGCCGCAGGCCGGGGCCGGGACGCAGCTGGGGAGTCAGGGACGCGCGCAGCCAGCCCTTCCCCCTCCGGCTCCCGCACCGCCGGCCGCCTCCCCTAGCCCTCCTCCTTTCCCCTCCCTGCACCTTCGCTTCTTCCTCCTCCTCCTCTACCGGCCCCGGCTGCCAGCATCATGTCTGCAGGGGGAGATTTTGGGAACCCACTGAGAAAATTCAAGTTAGTGTTCCTGGGGGAGCAGAGCGGTAAGTACCCGGCTTATTCTCTTGGCTTGGCGCCGAGCCTTCCCCGCCGCCGGTTTACCCAACACCACAGGGACCCCCGGCCCGGGCTCGGAAAGGCCCTTCCACGCCCGGGTGGAGAAGAGGGATGGGGATGGGGAGATGGGGTCAGCTGGGGTGGGGCTGGGCTAGGGAGAGGACGAGAGTAAGGACTGAGGGAGGTGCTGGGGCCAGGGGTGGGGACGATGTGGGATCCGGGTGGGGGTCCGGGGTGCAGGTGCAGGTGCTGCGAGGCGGGGAGGCCGGAGGGCGGCGGCTTGCTCCACCTCGCTGGCCAAGGCGTGAAGGCGCCGGGTTCGCTGGCTCGCTCGCACTGCGGCACCCGCTGCGGGCGACCGCGCAGGTGGCCGGGTGCCGGAGAGGGTGGGGGCAGGGGACGAGTGGCCCTTTAGGGAGAACAAGGTGGGGCTGGGGGCTGGCCGCACCCGCAACACGGCTGCGCCTAAGGGCTTCCCTGTGGCCCCTGCCTGGAACCATGTGAAAGGGAACGAACGTCCAGACCCTGGAACAGTCGCTGGGTGATGGTGGTGGGTAGGGTGGCGGGGAGGAAAGACCGACACCTGTCTTCTTCAAAGAGCGGGTGCAGGCCATGGGCGAGCAGCGCACCGACCTCCCCAAGCTTAGGTCAGACTGGGCAGAAGGTTCCAGACCCGCTGTCCTTCGTTGGCACATGTCAGCTTCCTAGGGGTCCAGGGGTGTGGACTATTGACAGCGAAGGCTCCTCCAGTGCCAGGCGATTTGAGGGATGGTTACAGGGGCACCTAGCATTAGAGACTGTGAAGCCGGGGCGATGGGCAGAGAAAGGCCCAGGCGACACGCCCTGCCTGGCTTCCCAGCCCCCCTCCAGAGAGCATCAGCCGAGGCGGAGGATTCTTCCCACCCCCACCTCCCTGCTCACCGCCCTTCTTGGGGGGAGGGGAGGTCACCGTGGCAGCTGGCCAGAGCCGGGGAAGGGGGAGACTGAGGGCTTCTCTAATGGCACGGAGCCTCCCCGAAGAAAGCATATTTGAAACCCAGGTTGTTTGGCCCAAGGTGGGAAGCCCAGATTGATGAGCAGCGACCCCTCTGACACCTGTAGGAAGGAGTGGCTCCCAGTGCATCTCTCCAGGGGCCTCCTGCCTTCAGGAAGACAAGCTGGGCACTTAGAAAAGGATGTCCCTGGGTGGGCAGGACCCCCAGCTCCAGCTCTACAGATCAGTCCTGTTCAGCTGGCTGAGTGCCTGTCTACAAAGGTCCACGAGAAGGGAGGCTGTGGGAGGCCCTGGTAGGCTCAGGGAACAGTGTTGCTGTGACGTGTGCATGTGGGCAATGGAGATCACGTGGCTGCTTTCTGTCTGCTGATGCTCATTTCCTGAAAAAGAGGTTGAGAGGTGGTCAGCTAGCTCCAACATGGATAAATAGGTTTGGGACATTTCATATCAAGATCAACTCAGCCTCCCTATATTGGGGACTCTGATTTACTGTTCTTAATAGACCCCAGTGTCACAAAGGTGACTTTTCCATGTCTGGAAGTGATGGGGTGGTCTTTGGCCCTAGGAGAGAATCTGCAGGCACCGCAGCCTGGGAGTTGAATTCTTAGTTTGCTACCGTAAGCCAAATTTGAGGCCTCTTGGAGACTGAGCTTCTGTCTCTGAAAAGTAGTTGCTTGAAGTTCTTATACCTTCATGTTTCCCTGGTGCCTGGACTATGGTAAGGTCTGAACAAACATTTGTTTACTCCATGTCTGAATGAACACACTTCAAAAGAACTAGGAGTTTGATGAGGGAAAACGTCTCTGGTGAGAAATCTGGGCTCCCTCAGAAACTCTGCTGAGGCCCCTTCTGAGCCCTGCAAAGCCCCTTTGTTCCTAAAAATCACAGAACAGAGAGCCAAAACCTGAGAAAGAGGCTACCACCTCCCCTGCATGTTGAGATGGGAAGGGAGCCCCAGGGAATAGGAGGGGGCTTTTCCAAAGTCCCACTGAGTTGTTAACATTTCTGGGGGCAGAAAGCCACATCTCCCATTTCCAATCTTACCATTGTTCACTAGCATGTCACTAGGAAATAATATAACCTTGAATTAGGGAAGCCAAAAATCTGGGAGCTTCCCTAAGAGGGGGTGAGGATTCAGGAATGTCTGGATTGGGTGACCTGGTGGGACTGCTGGGCTCGTTGGTTGGGGGGCAGGGTTTGTGGGCCCTTGGAACATGGTCATTAGGGAGGCAAGGCACTGCCACTGGGGAGATTGGCTGCTGGCCATGTTGGTCCCTTCTGGCAGGGAGCCCTAAGGCCCTGAATAGCTAGCTTCCTTCTACTTTGTTGTATCATAAGCGGGTTGCTTACCTTAGGTTCTACAGAACTTTGGGGGTCTGTGAGTTAGGTAGGGGACATATATAGCCCTCCACCTGGAGGGATGGGGAATTGCCACCACTGTCACTCTTCTGTCTTGCCTCTGCAGTTTAGCATCTTCTGGTCTCATGTGCCAGCATCCTCTGCAGACTGTGTGGTGGAAGGAGCCTTCGAGGTCTGGTGCTCAGCCGCACCCTGGCCCTCCCTTCCCTTCCTTGGAGTCCCTCACCTTCCGTACAGGAGGGACTTGGGCCAGTTGAGCTCTGCGGAGCCTTCTAAAGCAGCAGTGACCTGCCTATAAGAGCTGAGTCCATTACTCAGGACCCAGAGGAAGGGAATGGAGAGACGTGACCTTCTACTGTTTCTTGTGTCTGATATTATGGTTGCATTTCTCCAGACCAGTGGATAAAGTGCTGCTGGATTCCAAAGAGGAGAGCCAGGCTAGAGCAGCATGAGGAGGAAGACACTCTGAGCCAGACAATCTCAGGTAGACATCAGGCCTTCAGAGATTCTAGGGAACTGATTTGAATGGGAAGCCCTCGAGGAACCAGCTCTTCAGAGAACACCTCAGTCTATGAGAAAGCCCGCCTCCCAGTGGTAGAGTAACTGCTGTCCCCTGGCCCGAGGGCTATAGGTTGGCAGCCCTGCCTGGGGTGAGATTGTGAGCAGGGTGCTGTGGACCAAGGGTGAGATTTCCTTGCCGTAGGGAGTCTGCGCAGTCCTGCTGGTGCGTAGATGGCTGTCTGGGCCTTCAGGACATGCCTTCATGCTGCTGGCAGAGATGGGGAACATAAAGGGATGACACACACCAGTTATGACGAGGGCATCCAGAGAAGACTGGCAGGAGCAGTTGACTGAGGAAGGAGAGTGGGCCCGGAGGAGGCAGATGTTCCTCCTGAGTCTGATGGCGTCCTGTGGGGAGCCAGGCTTCACGAAGCACATCTGCAGGGTGTGCATGGTGGGAAGGGAGTGTCAGGGACTCATCTGCTGTACTCTGTCCTGTTCTTGTCTCCCCTTCCCTGAAACTCCTCCAGCCAAAGGAGGACTGGCTGCACACAACTCAAGCTGTCTGCTTTCCCAGATGGAGACCAGAGAGCAGCTTCTCCTTCTGGCCGCCACCTCCCTGCACCCCACCCCCAGCAGGTGTGCATCCACCTCCAATGGGATGTGCATGGTGGCCCCTGGAGTTAGACACCAGTGGCCCCCACAAGCAGCTGCCCTCTCCCTTCTCTCTCCTTCCCTCCCTCTCTTCATCATCTGTTTATTCATTTAACCAGATCTTTGAATGTGTCTTTGCCCTCATGGAACTTACAGATGTCTAGATGTCATTATTGCAAGGCTCAGGAGAGCCACGCAGGGGAAGAACAGGTGCTGTAGGAGGCGATGGCTGGGGTGTCTGACCCACCTTTGGGGCAGGTGTCAGAGGGCCTCTGTAAGCCTCTGTAGACAGCAGGATGCATCTCCTTTCTCATTGGGCTGGGTGTGGGGAGAAGTTCTTACAAGGAGACCACCCTCTAGAGAACTTTGTCTTCCATCCTCCTCAGTAGGAAATGTGGGGGTGCAGGCACAGAGACAGTGGGGACTCTCAGGCGCCTGACTTGCTGGCAATGAGTAGGGACTATGCCCCACTTCTGTCCCATTCCTCTCCAGTTAAGTTGAAGGATCATTCAGTGGCCTCACAGCCTGGGAAGCCCACAGCCTAAGCCCTGCTCTCTGGGCAGCAGCAGCACATAGAACCCTTTGCTGGCCTGGTGCTGTGCCTGCTGCCTCCTGCTGAAGCTCTCTCCTGCCCACCTGCGCACAGACCTGCTTGGCTATGAACTATGGCCTCCAGGATGCCTCCACCATTTTTTTTTTCTTTTAGCATTTAAAAAAACAATCATGTGCTGTCCCATGACCTTTCTTTTGTAGTCTGTTAACTAAGGATTTTAAAATGTTTATTAACCTTTTCAAAGGTTACAAAATCCCTAATTGAATTTAAAGTACCTAAGGATGACCATAAGCACTTTTGGAGGACCATGTCTTAGCTGACCTTTTATCCCTCCTTGTCCCCCCATGTGCGGGTGGTTTATGCTCACTGAATATCTTTTTTTTAAAAAAAATATTTACTTTTCAGTTATAGTTGGACACAATACCTTCATTTTATTTATTTATTTTTTTTATGTGGTGCTGAGGATCAAACCCAGGGCTTCTCACATGCCAGGCCAGTGCTCTACCACTTAGCCACAACCCCAGCCCTGCTCACTGAATATCTTGATTCAAAAATGATGGCATTCTTCTCTATGTGTGAGATTTACTGATGTCCCATCAGTAGATTAAAGTGAAGAGACTCAAGGTGGCTTTGAATTAGGATTCTTTTATCCTGGCATCTGCCTGTCTCAAACCGGATTGTTGCCAGGGACACTTGAGAATCTTTTTCAGAGGACTAGGATCAATGAACATTGGTGATGCCCAAATCACAGTCCATCTCAGGAACCTCAAGTTCTCTGGAAATCTCGCCCTCCCCCCCCATAGCTTTGAAGAAATACAGGACAGCTGCTGGGGCCACCAGAGATAGGAAGGGACATATCAGACCTGATCCTGCCAGAGATTCCTTGGAGATCCAGAGTCAATCACCAAGCTGCTCTGTGCCTTACCTGTTCTGTCTTGCTTTCTCTCCTGCCAATTTCTCTCCCTTTCTCACTGGCTAGCATGAGAGCAGAGCACCTTGGATGTTGGATGTTGACCCTGAACCGTCACTTTTTATTTGCTTAAGGAGGTGTATGGGAGAGCCACACAGACACCAAGAGGAGTGTATTAATCCGTTTTCTGTTACTATCATGGAATACTTGAGTCAGGTTAGTCTTATAAAGAAAAGAAATTTATTTAGCTTGTAGTTCTGGAGAGTCAGAGGCATGATGCTAACATTGGTTTAGCTCTGGTGAGGACCTCATGGCAGGTAGTGATGGCAGGAGACATTGTGGAAGCAAGAAGTCCCATCACAAAACCAGGCTGGAGAGACTGGGGTTCCATGATCCCTTTTGAGGGCACACTGCCCAGTTGATCTAAGGACCTCCTAGTAGGTCCCACCTTCTATTTATTTATAATTTTTCTTTAGTTGTCAATGAACCTTTATTTTATTTATTGATTTATATGTGGTGCTGAGAATTGAACCCAGCACCTCACACATGCCAGGCAAGCGCTCTACCACTGAGCCACCACCCTAGCCCTAGGTTCCCACCTTTTAAAGGTTCCACCCCTACACTGAAGACCAAACCTCCAACCTCGAACCTTTGAATGATAAGCCACATCCAAACTGTAGCCATGAAAACAAACCCGAATTTAGCAGAAGAGAAAAATGAGAGATACAAGATTCCAATGATAGACATAAGAGAACTTACCAGCTGAGAAAAAAAGGAAAAAAAAAGAAAAGAAAGAAAGAAAAAAAACTGTTAGGAAAGGTTCTGGATGTGCAGTAATAGTAATTACCATCTCTTGCATAATATGATCATCATTATCGCTTACAGTCCCCAAATTATAATGAATCATATTAAAATGTAACAAAATTATTTCATCTTCATTACATCTCTAAAATCAAGTCCCTGAATATTCATCCTCATAGATCAATGCCCGGACACTTCATACTAGTTCAGCAGGCTCCAGAGTGGTCCCATCCAGGCTGCAGGGTCCCCCTGTGTACCTCCCGCCCCATGTCTTCTCCTGTTGCTGACTGTGCGAGACTTCCTTAGTGTAAATAATTAAGAGAAATTGTTGGATGGTGAAAGAAGTTTAGATAAAATGGCAAAATCCGTAAGCGGAGGGGAACTGAGGGAGTACCTGTGTGGGCATTTCTCCACTGTCTGTCTGTGCGTGGTCCTTTTCCACTTCTCAACATGGAGAAGAGAAAGTGGGGGAGCTCTGGGTGGAGGTCACTGGGGGGAGAGGTACCAGGCAGTCCTGAGATGGGCAACTCTTTTGTTAGAACCAGAAAGACCGGCTGCCGGGAAATGGGCCTCCAGGCAGCGCCTGGGGACTGAAAGTCCCAAGGGAGACTGAGAACGTTGGCTAGTCTCTGTTTCCTGGAACAAGGGAAGGGAAAGATGAAGACCTGCTCCTAAGAGCTCCTGAGCCAGATCTTTATTTACATCTTGAGGCTTGAAATTTCAATTTCCTTTAATTATTTCTATACCTTTTGCCCCAAATGAAGTGGGATCTTTTTTTAAAAAAGTCAATTTTCACTACTCTGGATACTTTTATGTAAAGTGATTTATTTTTAGTAGAAAAAAACATATTTATCCTGATCTCTTGGTAACAAAACCAGCGGGAGCCCGGGGAACTGGGCCACATATCTTGGCTTGGTGCCACTTGCCCGCATGGGGTGACATACCCAAGGAACAGGTCTGGTTCCTGGAGGGTGCAGATGATAACTTACCCTTGAGGGCAGAGTAGAGCCTTTAAAGCTTCCAAGAAATGCATAAAAAGAACGGCAGCTGTGTCCTTCCTGAAGTTCATCTCAGGTGGCATGTATTGAACACCACTGTGCCCAAGGCTCTTCAGGGGTACTTTAAACCTTTCCCAGCCCCTGTGATGGACGTGGAATCACCCCATTTTGTGGATCAGGAGACAGAGTCTTGTAGAGAGCTGGCCCTGCCCAAGGACACACACTGTGTGTGTGTGGCAGAGTTAAAATTCAGACTCGGGTCTCTGTGAGGAACACAGTGAACTGCTGGGTCTCCTGACCAGACTGGAAGCGTTACTAGCTTGGCATTAAGCTCAGAGCTGGAACCAAATTCTAGAACCAGAGTTGGAGCTCCATTGGACACCAAGCCTTATGGACATGAGGTCTGCCATGACTGGCTTAGTGCCTGTCCCTGACCAGCTGAAGAAGCAGCAGGGCCCAGCACTGGTTAAGCTGCCGAGGGGTGTTGGGGTCACTGGAGGGCCGTGGAGCCATTAAGAAGGAGACAGGGTCCCCCTGAGGGAGTCTGATGGGGCTGACATTGTGGAGCAGGCCTTCTGTTGTTACTGGAGTGACAAACCACCCCTGCTTATTGGGGTGGCTTGAAGGAAGTCAATAGAGTCAGCCGGTGGCCCACCCCTGCGGAGAGATGCTGCCCAGGCTCTGGCAGAGAATTAGTTACCAAGGAGGGAAGAACTAGTCAAACGAGGTAACTGGCTCCCACCTACTGTGGGGTAACCCTTCCTGGCCACAGTCTCCCTCTAGGCCTCCCTGGAGGTATTAGGGGCCTGGAGACCTTGATTTTGTCCTAGGTCTACTACTGGCTGCTCCGTGTTGGATGAGCCCCAGCCCATCTGTGGCTCTCTGAATATGTCCCCTGCCCAGACTGCTGGACAGAGTGACCCCTGGGGCCAATGGAGCTCCAACTCTGGTTCTAGAATTCGGTTCCAGCTCTGAGCTTAATGCCAAGCTAGTAATGCTTCCAGTCTGGCCAGAGGGGCTTCAGAGAGGTGGGCATGGAATCAGGGGCTCTGCCCACTATTTCCCCACATACAGTCCTCTCCAGCCTACCTGTTGCTGGGGTCCAACCCTCCCCAGTGTGTCCACGGCCCTCTAGCTCCTCTCTCCTGATATGTGCCTGGCCTGAGTTGCTGGGTAACCAGGGGAGCCTCATCCTGCAATTCCTGCTGCTAGAAGGCATTTCTTCCAGACAGAGGACCTCAGATAAGGACAGTGGGGCCGGAGACAGTTCCTAAGTACTCCTTGTCCAAGACACTAACTTCCATAACCAGGTAGGTGAGAGTGGTAAGCAGTGAGGACAGGAACCAAAATGGGTTTGCAGCGTCCCCGCCCATGGAGGCAGAGCTCAGAGATCCCAGCTCGCATTCCAACCCGATCACCACAACAGGCCTCCTGAGTCCTGGGCTTCTACCCCGGGTTACCCCTCTCTGTCTGGATGGACTTGGGGTGCAATAGCATCGCCCATGCCCATTTTCCTCATTGGGCATAACATTGGGGTTTTACAGGATCAAATGCATGAGTACATGGCCCATTGGTAAAAGCTCAAGGGCTAGGTGGTTTTCTCAATGACATGGTGACAAGTCCCCCCAACCCCATGGCTGTTCAGGAAAAGAGGGTTATAGGTGTACTGACCACTTCTGTAGGTGAGCTGTGCTCCACAGCTAGAGCTGCGCATCCCATTTATAGCTACAGAAAGCCAGGCCCTGGGAGGAAGAGGCTCTCACACACAGCAGGACCCAGAAGTGGCTACTGCTGAGCAGGAGGAAAGAGGGCCAAGTCTCTGAATCCCTGGTCCATAGCTTTCCCCTGGGGACACCTGCTCAGAGGCAGGAAGCAGGACAGACTTGCCCCACCCTACTCCTCAGGGGCCATCACAGCTGCTGGTGGGAAGAGCAGCTTGTCTTCTGCTTGACCTTCAGGGCTGAGGCTTCATGGTGGTGTGATTCTAGTCCTTCAAGCAGGGAAAGAGTTCAGAACAGTGCCTGGCCCAAGGTAGGCAGGCAAGAAATCTGCGCCGGTATTCATAGGAGTATTATGCACACAGGCAAAGCTGTGAGCAGGGTCTCCTGCTGGGAGTCAGTAAAGGCTTCCTGCGGAGGTTTTGCATGGTGAGCAGGAATTCAGCAGCAAACCAGGGAGGCCGGAGGACAAAAACCCTGGCCATGCCACTGCAGTGAGGGGCTTGGGGCTCCCAGGGAATCAGGTGCGGTTCAGGGTGTCTGGACCTGGAGCACACAGTTGGCAGTGAGCCCACCCCTGGAGGGCCTGGCTTCCCACTGTGGGAGTCTGGGTCATCCCTGCAGGCAATGGGGACCCCCAAGGGCTTTGAACGAGGAGGGTCATGCTTATTATTAGAAGGTGAAGGCAGGAAATGGCTGAGCGGAGATCTAGGTGGCTGAACTAGGTCAGGCCTGCAAACGTGCATGGGACGGAATTTAGCAGGAGCTCATGGGGTTGGGGGGCAAGGGTTCAAGCTCCTTCCAGCTCTGCTTGATTCCTTCTCTGTAAAGTAAGGCCCCAGGGTCAGTGCAGGATTTTCAGGAAGGGGCTTCTGTCCTTCTCCACACTGGACTCTGGTGCACTAGAGTTGGACACCTTGAGCTCCCCTGTCCATCCTGTCTCCACAGTGGCCTGGGTCCCCTGACTGCTCTGATCCACCAGGGGAAGGTTCAGGACAGCTGGCAGCCCTCCTAGACTCTTCCTCTTTGCCGCCTACTCAGGAGGGATAGGGCATTTGATGAGAAGCTGGTCACTGGGTGTGTGATCCCTCCCTATGACTGAGACCCTCTCCCCCATCTCTGGTCACTGGAGGTATGAGCCCCCTTGAGCCTCTTGAGCAGCTTCTTGTCATTTCATCCGTTCCTGTGGACACTTGGCATTTTTCATAGTGGATCCCTGGAGGCTCTCTGTTGGTTTCTGTCTCCCCAACAGGCCTGGGAGGACCTGAGAGAAAGCAGCAGTGTGTGGGGGAGAGTCCCCTTCTGTGCAGGGGAGACAGAAACCCAGTCTAGAGCTGACAGCCTGAAAAGTCAAGGCTGAGAGCCAGGAGCCAGAGTGGAGGCAGGGGACTGCCATGCTGGTCACACCCTGACCCAGAGGGCAGCCTGTTCAAGTCAAGTGCTGTAGATGCCCCCAAATAGGTCAGCTCACGGGCTGTTCTCAAGGCCTGGTGACCTTTCTTCCCTGCTGTCCCTATCTTCTGCCAGGCAGTACCTCCTGGTGGCTACAGAGCACCAGCTTGGTATTCCTAGGCCTGTGCAGAGATAATCCTCCCTGGGCCTGGTCAGTGATGACCACCTTTCAGTCCCAACCTCCTCTCTGAGCAGTGCCAGGTTAATTGTCTCTGAGGTCAGGGTGGGTGGGGAGAGCTGTCCTCTATGCTTAGTGCTCAGCAGAGGTGTCTCACCCACCTGGACATGCTGGCCCAGAGGAAGAACGGCCTGGTAGTGACCGTTTTGACCTGTTCCAGCCTCCTGTGGTCCACCATTTCCTCCACCCCTGGAACAGGCAGGGGAAGGACCAAGAGACTCATCCTTGGTTCAGGATTGGAATGCTGTGACTATGGCCATGGTGTACCAGAGACGGGTCTCTAGGGACAAGAAAAACCTCTCCCTCTGGGGAGTGGCTGTGCTCATTCCAAGAGAGGAAGAGAAAACGTTCTGTTCTGACCCCCGTGATGAGCAGGGAATAAATGCCACACAGACCAGAGTGCACCAGGCATTTAGAACACCCTTTGTGTTTATGTCCCTTGTCCAGCAGAGGCAGAGGGCTGGAAAAGAAGCAAGCGGCCTAGGGGAAGAGAGACCATGGAGATGCTGAGTCAGGGAGGGAGGTGTGTGCTGGCCTTTCACAGGCCTAGGGAGCCCAGTGATTGGCAGCTGTAGGCAGGGGTGCTGTTCACTCCAGGGTACTGACCAAACCCAATGAAAGGCTGGAGCTTCCCAAGGTATTGCTGGTGAAGGATGAGGCTCCAGCCCACAGGGCAGGACAAGCAAGTGAGGAGGAGCCTTGCCTGTTGGGGTGAGGGGATGTTCATTAGCCCCACCACCTCGTCCTGCATCTTGCTAGCTGTGGCTGTGAGAAGCAGACTGAGCTTTCTCCCTCCCGAAGGTCAGTGCTCCTCCTGGATATGACCCTGCAGCTCCCTGACTCTGGGCTGCTGCAAGTAGAGCAGGGTCTTGGGACCAGGAGATCTTAGTCTAGTTCTGCTCTTCCCTGAGTTACAGAACACCTCCGAGGAGGGTTTCTTTTTTAAGGAGAAACCACACCCACATTCTTTTTATTCTAGTACCAGCCCCTCCTTATAGCACCAGGATCTAGAAATTCTCCCCCAGTTCTGATCCACTAACTCTTCTCCTCCCTCCTCCTCATCCCACCAGAACTCTGTAGGCTGCTGCCCAGATTAGAATGAAGATGAGAGGCCTGAAGAGGCTGCTGGCCAGCCCACAGCCCTGGGTCGCTCCCACCTATGTCTTGCAGAGGGCAGAAGCCCAGATGCTGGGCCAGTGAAAATCAGCTCCTCTCCTCCTTCAGCAAGGAGCAGGGGGCCACTCTGGGCTGGAGCAGCAGATGAGGCCTCTACTCATCCATCCCCTTCAGCTGGGAAAGGGCTGGCCATGAAGTGGGGGAGCTGGGCAGACCTCGGCTCCTGCTCACCCGGGGCCTAGGTCCAAGCTGGCTGGTGGAGCTTCGGTCTCAAGGCAGAGAGCCCTGTGAGTTTTTCCTCCAGGGGATCAGCCCAGTTCACTGCAGCAGGAGGAAGGCAGAGGCTGGTGTCGGGCAGAGGCACATCTCTTAGGAGCCTGTCAACGTGAGCAATGGTGTGGCAGGCACAGCCTGAGGTGACCGAATGAGTCACACCCTTGCAGAGGTCCCTCCTGAGTGCCATGGAATTTGTGACTTGCTTCTAGCTAACACAGTATGGCAGAGTTGGAGGAATGTCACTCCTTTGGCAAAGGAGTGACATGACAGAGGTTATATGACAAAGGCGCAAAGGTGACAGGCTAGTCACTCCCATAATGATGCTTCTTTAGGCACTCCTCTTGCTGGTCCTGAGAAGTAAGCTGCCAGGTCATGTGCATGTGAGGTGGGGGGTCTTGTGGCAAGTGGAACTGTGGTTCACCTCCAAGAAATAAGAGCAGCCCCCAGTCAACAGCAGCAGCCAGAATCAAAGGGAACCTCAGTCCTACAACCATCAGGAACCAAATTCTGTGGAAGAGGACCCTGAGTTCAAGAAAGAAATATAGCCCAACACCTTGATTGCAGTGTTAGGAGACCCTGAGGACCCTGCAAGCCATGCCCAGACTCCTGACCCACAGAAACTCTGAGATCATAAATACATGTTGTCTGAAGGCACTGTGTTGGTGGTATTTGTTACACAGCAACAGATAGCTAGTACAATTAAGGAGAGGATTTTAGAGGGAGGAGATGTCTTTAACAGAGAAAGAGGTGGAGTTCCCAGAAGCCACCAGAACCAGCAGCCACCCAGAACCAGCTTGCAAAGCACCCATGGAGGTGGCAGGGTGGGGTCTGGCCCTGATTCTTGGTTGGCTACTCTTCTTGTTCTGTCCCTAATCACAGATCTTGCTCCTTGGTGTGATCCTCAGTAACCCCCCACCCCACTGCTTCCTAGGGCTCGGCTTTCTCCTCTGTCACTTGCAGGGCTGCACCAGACATCCTCTAAGCCCTTCTTAACATGACTGGGTGTTCTGAGGTCACTCTGATCTAGAAGCCTGCTGTGATCTGTTCTAGAAGCCTCCCAGAAGCTTCTTTGCTGCTCCTTGGCACCTCCCATATTGTGTGTTTCCCCTAGGGCTCTAGTGAGGAGGATGTTCCTATCCTGGAGACACATTGGTCAACCTTGTGGGCCCAAATTGTGGCGAGGACAAGAACAAAAAGAGCAACCCGTGAGGTTGTCTCAGTTATGCACCAGGAGAGAGAGTGTCACTGTGACCTGGTGCTCTGTCACCCTGGGCAAATAACCCCTCTTCTCTGGCTTCACATCTCCTCTGGCAGAGTCATTCCAGAATCCTCGGTGGCATATGCTGCTGCTTTTGAGAAGGGCTCCTTAGGAATTTAGAACTTGCAATATGGAGAAGGTCAGCCTGGTTACCACTTCCGTGTCCTGGTGCCCAGGTATCCAAGCCCCAAGGGCCGATCTGAACATTGACCCAATTCCCTTTGTTCCCTCCCCCAGCCTGGCCCTCTGGGCGCACCCTGGTGCCTGTCCAGCAGTTGTCTCTGGACAACAAGAGCTGGGGATACAATAGCCCCCCTGCTTTCCTGGTGGCTTGCATCCACTCCCAGGCCCAGGTCCTCGCGATCCAGAGGTGCATTTTCCTTCCTAGAGACAGTTGTCCTCATTTCTAAATTTCACAAGGAATTTCCGTATTCTTTTTTTTTTAATATTTTTTAGTTGTAAATGCATCTTTTATTTATTTATTTATATGTGGTGCTGAGGATTGAACCCAGGACTTCACACACGTGAGGCAAGTGCTCTACCACTGAACCACAACTCCAGCCCCCCATTAAGTAAATCCTGAGCAGGGTACTTGAAGTCTTTCCAGTGGGCGGAGGGGGTGGGGTTGGCCATTCGTTTTACTGACCGAGTTGTGCTGCCTCTACAGCGGGCCCTGGGGGAGCAGAGGCTGGGCCGGTGCCGTCTCCTCTGCAGGCAGCAAGATAAGCAGCAGTGAGCAGGCTGCATGAAGGTCCGTGAGGACAGGAGGAGGAGCACTGGGACAGCTCCCTGTGCTCATGGAGGGCTCTGTCCTGGGTTTTCCAGTCAACACCAGGGCTGTCCCTCCAGGGGGAACCTCTGAGAAGGTGGTAGATATCTGGGGACATGCCCTGTCTATATCAGCCTGTGGTATGGAGGCCTCTTCCCATCCTCCTGAGCAAGCTTGGTCTCATGGTCACTCCAAAGCTGTGTTTCTGGGGTTGGGGCCCTGGGCCCACTGACCTTGTCACAGGTCCCTCTGTTCTGGACCCTGGCTGACAACCTGGAAAGTACATCGTGCCTCTCAACACTCTGTACACCAGTCTTGCTGGCCTGCTGCCTTTGTTACTGAGGCTTTTAACATCCACACCACCAGCAATGACCCTTGGGAAGAGAAGGATGAGCATGTGCATTACCTCTTCAGACTCCATGATGGCTGGTTCGTGACCTCTGATCAGTTAAATCAGCTGCCAAATTGCAACAACACCAGCCTTGTCACAAGATCAGCTGCTCCTGGGCAGTCTCCTCCTCCACCACGTACATGCACTCGCTCTGAATTGGTTCTTCCTGGCACGTGCAGCCCCTCAAATGCATGGACATGATTGGACTATGGTGCCCCCTGGAGTTGAGCTGAGCCCACTCTAATCTAGTCTTGCTGAGAGCTATGTCAGAAAGTTGCCATGTGTGCGGTGGCTGGGGACTCTTGTTCTCTGAGCTGCAGGCGAAGGGTGACTGGCAGGTGCTGATCTTCTCTTAGGTCCCAGAGGGGAGACTCTGTGCCCTATAGAAGCTGCCAGGAGTGTTCAGGGTAACTCAGCAAGGCAGAGAGGATGCAGACTGTGGGCAGGAGGAACACTGTGGCTGTGGGGTCAAATCCTAGCTGGTTTTCAAGAACTTCTGAAGGTGCTGCCCTTGGCTGCCAGTCCTCACAGCAAGGACACCAAGGGAACCAAAGAGTTCCCGTCCTTCCCAAGGCCTCTGGTGCCTGCAGATTGAGCATGTGTGTGTACGTGCATGCAGGTGTGTGTGTGTGTGTAAGTACAAGCATCTCTGTGCTTGTGTACACATGGTGGACACACGTGGGCCCTGCCTCCTGAGCTCATGAATCCAGACTTTCTCCATTTCCTGGCCTGTCATTAGATGGGCACACAGCTAAGTCATGGTCCTCCATGATGTCTAAGTTGGTGCCAAGTACAGTTATATTCAACTTAGGAAAATGTCATGTTTGTTTAGTCAGAACAAGCTATTTCCCGAGTATACTGGGTGTCTGAGAGACATGAATGTGTGTATATAATTAAAATAATCATCATATAAAAATACAATAATTTAACTTTAACTTTTTAAGCTTTTCCCCCTCCCACTCCCTGCTGTGTGTGTGTGTGTGTGTGTGTGTGTGTGTGTGTGTGTGTGTGGTGCTGGGAATCAAACCCAGAGTTTTGTGCATGCGAGGCAAACATTCTAGCACTGAGCTACATCCCAAGCCCTCCCTTAATTAATTAATTTATTTTTTAACCATAGTCAAAAGATTCCTTTAATGTTTTATTTTGAGATACTTTTAGGCTTATAGAAAAAAGTTTCAAGAATAGCACAAAGACTTCCCATTTGAATTTCACTTTGATTTCCCAATTTTTAACTTTTTACTGCTCTGGTAGAATTTGTAACACTCTCGTGAGTTGGGTATTTCTATCCCCACTGTACGTATGAGGGAAGGTGAGCCTCAGAGAGGATAGCAACTAACACATGGTCACACAGCAAATGAGTAGCAGAGCCAGGATTAAAATCCAGGCCTGTCAGACTTTAAAGTTGCATGCACCATGTATGTTAAATGTGAGTGTGCAGAATCCTACTCTTTGTTCTCAAAGAGCTTCCTTTCTTGTATTTGGGATTTACTAGCAATGAATCATCTCAGAATCTGTTTGTGTTTATTTCACCTTCACTTTTGAAAAGACTTTGGCTGGGAGTAGAGCTCTGTGACGATGATATTTTTCTTTTAGTACTTCAAAGATGCTACTTCTTTTCTTATTTGCAGTTTCTGACAGTGTAACAAAGATTTTTTCTTCTGTGTTTTCTTGGGTCTATGATTCAATATATTGTTATTTTTTGTTTCAATAGTCAATTATCTTTTAAGAGACTTAAATAAGGAGAAAAATCATCTGTATTTATCCATGTCATGACTGTTTCCTGTGTTCCTCATTCCTTTGTTTAGATCCATGTCTCCATCTAGCACCATTTCACTTCTTCCTGAGGGACTTCCTCTAACATTATTGTCACTAGTCTGCTGGTGGTGAATTCTGTTAGCATTTGTGTTTGAAAAAGCATTTTGTCTCTGTTTTTTTTATAAAGGTGTTGTTCCTGGATACAGAATTCTAGGCTGTTTCCTTCCTTCTTTTCTTTTTTGCTTTCAATACTTTACAAAACATTGCTTCCTTGTTTTGCTTTGTTCTGGCATCGGGGTTGAAGCCAGGGCCTTGCACGTGGACAGAGTTGCACCCCAGCCTCTCCATCATCTTCTTATTTGCATTGTTTCTGAGAGAAATCTGCTGTCTTCTTTCTTTGTTTCGCTGTACCTAATCTTTTTGTAATTTCTGCCTACTTTTATGATTTTCTTTTCTTTTCTTTCTTTCTTTCTTTCTTTTTTTTTTTTTTTTTTTTTTTTGGTGCTAGGGATTGAACCCAGAGATACTTTGCCACTGAGCTATGTCTCCAGTCCTTTTATTTATTATTTTGATATTTTTATTTATTATTTATGATTTTTCTCTTGTTCACCAATTTTGTGCAATTTGATTATGCTGTGCCTTGGTGTAGTTGCTTTTGTTTCCTGTTCTTGAGGCTCATTGAGCTTTTCTTGATCTGTGAGTTTCTAGTTTTCCTCAAATTTGAGTGTTTTTCTGCTGTTGACCTCCTCTGCATGCTTTCTGGTTAACGTATATGGTAGACCACTTGACCTTACTCTGCAGCTCACTGGGGTCCCCCAGTCATTTTTTACTCTTCTTTTCATTTTAGATCGTTTTTATTACTGTATCCATCTTCATTGATCTTTTCCTCTACAATATCTAATCATCTCTGACATTGTAATTTTCACCTCTGATGGTTTGATTTGTATCTTTAAAAATATATTCCACGTCTCTATTTAAAATCTTTGAACATATGGAATGCAGTTATAATAACGGTTCCTTCAGTCTTTATCTATTAATTCTAACATCTGTGTCGGTTTGGGTTTGGTTTCGGCTGATTGTTGTTTTCTCCTCTTGATAGCTCTATTTCCTTGCTTCTTTGCATGGTTGATAATTTTTTATTGGCTGCCAGACATGGCGAATTTTGCCATGTGGAATACTGAATAGTGTTGCATTCCTATAAATATTCTGAATATTTCTTAACTGAGACCAGAGTCACGCTCAGTGTGTGGCTACTCGGAGCACAGCCCTTCTGAGCACTCCCCAAATGTCCCATGAGCGACAAGGCATTCCATCTGGCTGGTGGGGACAGGCTGTCTCTAGCCTCATGGGGGCCCAGGCAGTTTGCTGTGATCCGTCTGGGTGGCCGGTCCCCCGTCCCAGCTAGTTTCCACTAGACACTGGCTGTCCAGTGCTCAGCTGAAGACTTGAAGCAGACCTCACACACCACAGCTCTCTCTGGGGGGGGGGGGTCTCCCTCCTCTCTGGCACCCTGACTTGTAAATCTAGTTGCTTTGTTTCCTTCAGACTCAGCTCCATCTCTTCATCCTAGGAGGTCCATCAGGGTCCACCTGGTTTGATAAACATCTGTCACTGTGGCTAGAGAGCATCAAAGTGGCTTGAAACTTTCTCAAGGCCGCCATCTTGGGGGCTCACCTCTTTTGCCTCATGTCTTTCTGGGGCCATGATTATCTAATGTCTGTTGTCTTGAAAATCATTGTTTTTTATATTTTGTCTGTCTTTTAGGTAGGAGGATAAAAATCTGTTCCCTGTTACTCCATTTTTTTTTTTTTTTTTTTGGTTTTGTTTTGTTTTTTTTTTTTGAACCGGGGATTGAACCCAAGGACATTTAACTACTGGGCAACATCCCAAGCCTGTTTTATGTTTTATTTAGAGACAGGGTCTCACTAAAATGCTTAGAGCCTTGCTAAGTTGCTGCAGCTGGCTTTGAATTCTCGATCCTACTGCCTCAGCCTCCCAAGCCACTGAGATTATAGGTGTGCACCACTGCACCTGGCCTGTTACTCCACCTTAATCAGAAGCTAATGTCTCAGTCCTTGTTTCACATTCATTCATAAGTTTGTAGGAAGACTGGTCTGAGCCCGTGACTCTGAAGACTGTCTTGAGCAAGCAGTTGTTACATGGTCTGCTCACCAGCCTTGATTTTCATCAGTGAACTTCATCCAGTTAATCACATGAACACATATATTTGCTCTTTGAGTGGCCACACAATTTCTGCACCCCATATTCTTTGTTGAGAACTGCCCAGTTCTTATAAGCTCAGTATTAGCAACCGGTGTGGTTTTTATCTCAGGAAGACAGTAGTCCCCCTTGTCTGAGGTCTTGCTGCTTCTATTTTAGTTACCCATGATCAACAACAAAGAAGGGTGACTACAATACATGAAGATGTTTTGAGAAGAGGCATATTCATATAACTTTTATTAAGTATAATATTAAAATTACACTATGATATTATTGGTTCTTAATCTCTTAGTGTGTCTAACTTAGAAATGAAACATTACCTTTGGTATGTATGTATAGAAAAAAAGCACAGTATGCATAAAGTTCAGAGATACCCGTGGTTCAGGCATCCACTGAGAGCCATGGATTATTCTGTGTAGATAAGGGGGGATATTGTACTGTGAATCTTAGAGTTGGGCACGCTGTTCTTTTCCACTTGGACTGCCTGGGAACTCAGGCGGTTTCTCAGTCTGGGAAGGATATTGCAAGGTGCACTTCTGTAAACAAACTTGGCTCCACATTCTCCTCTTGGTTTACCTAACCTTTGTTATATAGAATTTGTAGCTACAAGAGAGATTTAATCTCCCTCAGTTCAGCTGACTTGAGCAAGCAGTGAATGATTAGAGGAATGATTCACAGAGTGAGGCCCTGAGAAGTCAGAGAACCAGGCTTGGAGCAGCAGCCTGAATCCTACAGGACTGGTCTTGGAGAGACTCAGTTCCTACACTGAGTACTGGCAGGTGTCAGAGCCAAACCCACAGCATGGCTATCTCTGAGTGCAGAATACAGAGGCAGGAGTTTCTGTCCCACTAGATTCACGTCAATCCTACAGGTAGAATCATTTTGGGGAGGGGGGTAACCAGGGATTGAACCCAGAGGCACTTGACCACTGAGCCACATCCCAGGCCCTATTTTGTATTTTATTTTAGAGACAAAGTCTTGCTGAGTTGCTAAGTGCTTTGCCAAATTTCTGAGGCTGGCTTTGAACTCTTGATCCTCCTGCCTCAGCCTCCTTAGCTGCTGGGATTCCAGGCATACACCACCGTGCCTGGCTCAGGTGGAATCTTAATGAGAACACCAGCTTCAAGAAACCTGTCATGTGCCTACCACATGCTGCAAGGAAGAAAAGCTCCTGCACTGGGGAGGGTGGTCTTACACCTCCCCAGGGTCATGGGGTCATTCAGAGGAACTGGAGCCTGCTCAACATTGTTATTGGTGGGTGGCTCTGATATTATGACACTATTTTAAACAATCATGTATCCCAGTTTTAGTTCCGTAAGTCACCAGCAATCCTTTTTTTTTTTTTTTTTTTGAGGTACAGGGTGAATTTGTTCAGGCAGTTAAATAAGGACAGGTATTCTCTGTGCACGGCAGTCACAGGCTGAAGAGCACAGCTGCTCCGTGCGTGCCAGGGCTCTTGTCCCCCTCCACTTGCCTGCTGTAGCAGATAGCTGGGGCATTATCTGTGGGCTCCAGGCTGGGCAAGGGGCAAAAGTGACAAGGGTTAGTGAGGCACACTAACCTACAGAACTGGAAGGAACCCTTTCTTGGTACTTTGATCCTGCAGAGCAGTGCTTCAGGCTTGGTGAGCACCTGTCCTCAGTCTGTAAAGCACCTTAAAGACCATGGAACCCAACCTCATTGGAGGCCCGGCCTCTGAGCCTAGTTAGAGCCAGGATGTTTGTGGGTGGGCACATCCCCCTCATTCTTTGATCATTTAAAGTAGCTCTGGCTACTTCCCCTGCTGGCCCCTGGCCAGCCCAGTGATTAAGCAGTTTACCGGTCAGTCATGGAACTGCTCTTATTCCAGGTGCCTTCCTCAGCCTCAGGCTCCTGCTCTGAACATATCTTTAGGAATGCCCCAAAGCTCCAACTGGCCAGCCTGATTCTGGGGCAGAACCTTTTTGTCACAATGAGTAGCAGATGAGCACTGTGGCCTTATGCTAGAGACGCGCCTTCAGGCATACTTGTCCTGTATTTTCATTTCATGACCTCTCTTCCTTAGCCCTCAACAGTCTGGTGTCCCCTGTACCTTCTGTCCCCAAGACATCACAATCTTTCCCATTAACTGACTTCTATGCCTGCCCTTTCCTTGGCCCAAATTAGGTGTCCTGGTTTCAGGTGTGAAAAGTCAGAGCCAGTATCTCCAGATCATTCCCTGACTCGGAACTGGGAAAGCATTAGGGCCTCAGACTCCTTGCTGGGCCTAGCCTGACATTGAAGTTGGGGTGGACTCTTAGGGTTAGGGAGTAGGATGCACCCTCTAGATGATAGGCCCCACAGTCTTTAGTCCTCACAGTACATTTGGCCAGGGCAGCTACGGAAACAGATCTTCCCTAGTACCTTGAGAGTCGGCTTTGGGCTTTGGGCTGGGCAGGGATGGTTTGCAGTGTCCTGAGATCCTATGGGGCCATGGGGAAGAAGGAGCTGAGGCCAAGGCCAGACATGTCAATATCTGTGAAATCCACCCTTTTAGATTCTGCAAGTGAGATCATGTAGCGTTTGTCTTCCTCTGTCTGGCAGAGTAGATCATATGTATTCTCACCACAAAAACAGGTAACCGAGCGAGGCGGTGGATATGCTATTAGCTTGACTGTGGTTGCCTTCACAGAGCACATGTCTGTCCACATCTGTCTACCTGCATATCACAGCATCACCTGGTACATCACCCGGGCCTCTCCCAGCCTGGGCCTGCTGCCAGCTTGTTTCCCTGGAACTTGCCTCGTTCTGCTGAAGGTAGAGACTCTGGAAAAAGAAGCAGGAGGCGGCCAGAGTGTTGGGATGGGTGGGAAGGGACACTGAGACTGAATCTTCCAGTCCCATATGGGTCACCATGCTGAGCTCTAGCTGTGAGGCCGCTGGGCCTGGGTAAAGGTGATTGGGTGGACACCTGAGGGACTGACTATACTGAGTCCCCTGCAGGCTCTTGATGATGCCCCTAGTTGTCTTAAGTGTCCTGGTCCCAAGGGACCTTTACGTCCAATTTCACCCTTCCTTTTCCTGCCCTCATCTTTCTATGTGGTTGAATCATGGGCTGCTCTGTGGAATGGATTTTGCTGGACCCAGGTCCTGCTCCTTCTTGCTCGGATGGGAATGCTGAGACCCCGAGGGAGCTGTGGTAGGATCGAGACCTACAGCAGGCAGGGGGCAGATAGGAGGCCAGAGCCACCTTCTGCAGGCTCAGGCTCCCCCTTTCCCAGCAGGTAGGGGCGGACAGCAAGAGATAACCCAGAATGGCCTGCTGTTTTCCCCACCTGGGCAGGTTTGCAGGGTCACTGTGCTTGGATAGAGAGGATGGGGGTGGGTGGGGGCCAGTGAAGAGGGGACCCAATGGGGAAGCAGGAGGGTCAGGCCTGGGTGAGGCTGGTGCAGGAGAACTGGCCTAGGCTGGAGCTCCGCCCACTCCGTCCCTGCAGGGCCGGCCCTCCTTCTCCTTCCTTCCCTCCAGCTTCCCTGTACCATCTTCTCTGGGTCCCTGGTTGAGGCCCAGACAGCTGAGCATCCTTTGGCAGAGGGAATTAACACACTTAATTAAAGTGTCCAATGAAGAGCTTTGCCTATTTCTTAATTACCGGCAGAGTCTTTGGGGGGATGGTTGGAAATGGGATTTTTCACCTGTTTCCTCATTTATAGTGAGCCAGCCAGGCCCTCGGGGCTCAGGTGGGAGCTGGCAAAACCACCTTTCTGAGCAACAGGGCGGCAGGGTGGGGTATGCAGGGGGAGCCTGGCCCCAGGCTTATCTGCTTCTCAGGAAGGAGGGGGCTGGAGTTTCTGCTTTGTGAATACAGAGCGAACGAACGGGAGCAAGACTTGAGCAGGGGTAGCTGATGTCTCCACCCGTTCGGTGTCATCCCAGGATTGGGCACCGTGCACCCCATGCTCAGCAATAACTGGGGACTTTGTGGGTGGAAGTTGCAGGCGAGTGGTGGAGGCCTCTCCTGAGGCTGCTGTAGAGGAGGACGACACTGGTCAGGACGGCCTGTCCTGCGGGCAGCAGAGCCAGAGCCAAGCCCTGTGCAGACTCTCCCCAGCACTCACAGCCTTGCCCACCTGTGTCCTGGAAACTGAGCTGATGGGAGAGCTGAGTCTGCTGTGCCCCTCCAGGGTTAGGTGGCTGGGCTGTGGGGAAGTGAACTTGCCTTTTCAGCCCCGGGGCCACCTTCTGACACTGCAGAAGCCCTCTGATGGGGGCTGTGGGCCGAGGATTCAGAGACCCTCTCCCCTGAATGGAGCCTGCTCTCCTTAAAAACACCAGCATCTAAGAGGCAGGCAGTGCAACAAAGCAACTTGGCTTAGAAATGTCGATGAGGTATACCAGGTCCTGCTTGCCTGTCCCTGTGCCTGCCCCAGGCCCCAGCTCTGTGGACCCTCAGGAGGACCAGGCAGAATCCCAACGTCTGTCTGGGAGCATCACAGAGCTGGTGTGGGTGGTAGTGAACCTGAGACTCAGAGCAAAATACAGGTCAAGGCTCTGGCTTGGCTGGCGAGGGCCCCCAGAGGGTGCACACCCTCTGCCAGGCGTGGCAAACCCTCCGTGAGGTCTCCAGCTGATTTCTTGTGCTCTGCCTCACGCTCTGGCCCTACCAGCCATCTCTCCACCCACACCCACACCTGCTATGGAAGTGACAGGGAGGAGAAGTGTACTTCGTGAAGAGAGGCAGTGTCAGAGCAGATGTTTGGGAACTCACTACCTACTCAGCCCTCAGCCTGTGACACAAGCCATGCCAGGGAGAACTCATGGAAACAGACCCCCAAGCACTGGGTCAAGCTGGCTTCACATGACAGGCACGCAGAAGTGTGGGTAAATGTGTGTGTGCAGAGGACACCTCAGCCTTCCATCAGGAGCTCCGCCCACTCCCTCCCTGGGAGCATTTTTCCCCTCTGATCCTGTCTCCACCAATCACACCCAGCCCTGCTGCCACCTCCTTCAGGAGGCTGCTGGGATTCCCCCAGCAGGGAGCAGCTCTTCTCTTTTGTGGGCTTCCCAGCAGCACAGGGGCGTTTTAGGTGTTTGCATCTGAAGCCACACTACACTGGCCAAGGGCACCTTGGGAGCAGTGGTGCATCTGTGCCTAGTATGGACCTGGCACGGAGGAAGCCCACAGTGGGTGTTTGCTGAGTAGGTGGAGAAGCCTCACCATCCTCTGTAGCGACTTCCAAGCCATCACCAAAATATAAAAAAAAAAATCTGTTTACCTGGAACCTGCCACAGAGATGGGGTCGGGGGCTCATGAAATGCTGATGGAGTGAGTGGGCCCCCAAGGTGAAGTCCAGGTGGACGCTTGGAGCTGATCCTAAAGGGCCAGCATTCAGTCCACCCTGCCCTGGGGAGTTTGCACAGGTGTCACAAGAACTGGCCTGGCTTAAAAAAAGAATTAAAAGAACAAAATATTTTCATAGAAAATAAACTTAGATCCTTCACTCATGGGATTGGATGACTTCTTTCCCCCTGAAAACAGTGCGGGTGTTTGTGCTTTGGTCTGATGATTTTAAAGGTTTTCACGGATGACCTGAGTCTGTGGTGATTGCTTGGTGTTTGCACCTCGTCCAGTTGGCTGAAGCTCAAGTGCTGGCAGGTGACAGAGAGACATCCTGGGTGCTGCTTCTCAGACTCAGAATGCCTGGCAGCCTCCTCTGCTCACTTTCTCCCCACCCCACTGCCTCTGCCTTGCAATCCCCCATCTCTCACCAGACTCCTCTTCCCGGGCTGGCCCTGTAGGCCACTTTCCCATTGCAATGTAGATTTCTTTCTAAAGCTCAGGTCTGTTCCTCTGATTATCTAATGATGTCTATCAAACCGTCCCCAAACCCAGTGGCTCAGGGCAAAGAGAATATTACGGATTCACAATTGGAGCAGGGCAGGGACAGCATGTGCCTGTTCCCTGTGGCATCAAAGGCAGCTGGCAGGTCGGGGGTGGAGTCCCCTGAGGGCTAGCTTACTGGCAGGTTTGCTGACTGAGGCTGGCTACTGGCTGGGGTTCTGGTTTTTTTTGCCACAAGGGCACCTCCATATGGTCTCCCTCAGGTATGCTGCCTACCTTGGTCTTCCTCGCAGGTGATGCTGGTCTAAAGCCAGTTCCAGAATGTGAAAGCCAGAGCCCGCTCCAGGCAGAAACTGTGCTGCCTTTTCCAACCCAGCCTGGGGAGTCCCACGGTGCCATTTCTGCCATCTGAAGGGGCCCATCCAGATCCTCCCCGTGGAGTGTCAGGGTTGCACTGAGAGTTCGTACGGTGGGACGCTGTGTGGGCCTGTTGTGGAAATGATGAGCCGCCCCACCTGTCCACACCAGCCTCTGCTCAAGACCCTTCTGGAGTGGCCACTGCCTTCCTTGGCCAGGAACCCGTGCTCCTCCATGGGTCCACCCTGTCCTGCGCCATTTGTTTCTGCCCCCAGAGGCCTTGCCTCTCCCTGTTGACCCCACCTCCCTCCACAGCTGGCCCCAGAGATGGGTTTTGGTTTCAATCAACCGTCCAGCCACGTAGAGCTTCTCCAGCTGCCCACCCCCGCTCCTCACATGGGCTCCATTTTCCCTAAGATACAAGTTCAGACCAGGGGGGTGTCCAAGGTAACTGGTAACTGACTCACAGCCTCCTCTTGGGAGCCTTGTCTGTCCCTGCCTCTTGTTGGCTCACACTGTTCTCTGCCTGGGGTGGCCCTGCTCCCCACCCCCACCTGCAGCCTTGCTGGCAGCCCAGCCCCCCTCCCCCCACCCAGCCCCAGTCTCTGTAGAAGGCTGCTGTGCTCTTCTCAGACCTTTGCACAAACCAGCAGCACAACCTCCTATGGATGAGGCATCTGCTTTGGTGTCAGATCTGCATTCCTGGCCCTGTGACCTTGGGGCTTATAGCTCATTGGATCGTGATGAGGATTAAATGAGGAAACCTAAGAAAAGTGCCAAATTCCTCACTTGGCGCCTGGTATTAAGTGGAGGCTCAGCTAGTGTTGGAGGTCCCTTTCCTTCTTTCTGGGGCTCCTGGTAAATGCTCAGTAGTGAATTTTCTCACCCTCCTTTGGTTGGAAGAGGAAAAAAAAAAACAAAACCCTCCCTGCTTAATCATGTGGGACTAAACTACCAGAAGATTATAAGAACGTTGCTGAGCCATGAGCTGGGGGTGGAGGTGGGGGGCTCAGTAATGATCTGCCTGCTTATTTAAATAAAATCCTGCCAGCAGAGCCGAATCTTTGCCCTGGGCAAATGCTCCGCTTTGCCGTAACAGTGTTGGTGAGCTGTTAGAAGACAGGGTGACCTTGAGGACTGAGCTGGGCAGGGAGGAAGGTTTCTGCAGCTGTTGGAGGCGGGGGATCCCAGGAGCGGCTCCTGCCTCGCTCACCTGCCCACCTGTCCTGGTGGAATGTCAAGTGCCACCTCCTCCTAAGCCCCCTTGGCTATGGCCGCTGTTGGTGCCTGCTCAGGTGACTGCTCTGCCCGTCCTGCTAACCTCCATGAAAAGACAGAGAGTGGACAGGCCAGTGGATGTGCAAGGTGTCTATATTTTAAGTTTCTAGCACCTTCTACCCAGGAAAATTGCTGAAGACAAGAATGGGGTATAAGGAAGAAGTCCTGCCTCTCAGAGGAAGAGGAGTTTGGCACAGGGCAGCCCCTTGATCTGTTCTGCTCCTTGATGAGAGGCCACGACAGGGCTGGGCAGAGGTGGACCAGAGGACTGCTTTTCAATAATCTCTGCCCTAGGCCTAGGAAGTGTCCCAGAGACCAGTAGCCAAGGACACCTTTCCAAATGTTGTCCATGTTTTGCTCAAAGAGCTAGCTGCAAACTGATTAGCCTAGGAGCCTCAGAGTCCAAGGTCAAGGCAGAGGCCCTGAAGTCCCAGACTTGCTCAAGATGGGGGCTGAGGCAGGACACACCAATCAGAAGTGCAGATGTGTGCCCCAGAGGGCCATGGAAGGCTTGGAAGGAGGAGAAGGTGGGCTGAGCACATCTCAAACCATCCCCAAGCAGAGGGGCTGGTTGGGGGGAGGGGCCAGTCCATCTCTCCTGGATGTAGGGGATGGATGGGGGGTAGGGGGTGACCAGGGCACATCTGTGGGCCTCAAGGGCTCCATTCTAACGAGCAGTGCACTTTGGAGAGGAGGAGGACAGGCTGGGTTGGTGGGTGAAGTGCAGATGGGAGAGCCTCAGGGGACCTTGGGCACAGTGTAATGTCATTTGGGGGGATCTAAACAGCCAAGCCACACTGACAGTTTGAGACGGGGTTCTGAGCCATATTGTCCTGGCTATGTGGAGAGTGTGAGCGACCTCGGGTGGGGGGGGGGAGAAGAAAGTTTCTGCTCTCAGAAACAGGCCTGTGGAGTAGTGTGAAGCAAGAATGAGCCCCTCGGTGCGGGGTCTCTCCTATTTACCCTGCTCACCCTCACTTCCTGAACCCACCAGGGTGCCTCAGTTCCTAGTGTCTGACCAGTCCCAAGAAAAAGAAACCTTGGCTTAGTTGGGGCCATTCCTGGAGCTCCATGACATTCATAGTGGTGGCAGTGATGAACCTTCAGGGTTCTGAAACCCAGCCTGGCCACAGATGCCAAAGAGGACCTGGGCCGGGAGCATCCCAGCCCCTCTCAGCTCTGACCCTGGTCCGGTGGCTGTCAATGTACTTCCCCTGCTATAAACTGAGGATGCCTCAGGTACCTGCTCAGAGCTGAGGGCAGCTAGAAGGTGCCTAGAAGAGGTGGCTTAACCCCCAGCTGCGTGTGTCCAGCGGGCAGGGGCCACGTCTCTTCTATGTGTTGCTGTCGTGTAAGTCTGTGTCTGGCACGGTGCCTAGCGTGTAGCTGGAACATGCTCCATAAAGACTGGGTTCGCGTGTCACATGTGCGGATGCCCATACATGTCGACACTGGCCAGGACCAAAGTTCCTCCTGCACAGTCCCAGTAAACAACTTTTCTCCTTCACTCAAACTTGATCCTGCCAGCCGGTACTAATCCATTGCTGCCAGCTGCCGTCACAAGAATGGGCCGCTCGGCATTAGAGGGGATTGCAGGGATTTAAAATTCTCGGCAGCTCCATGAACTTCCTATTTCTCTAGTGGCTTTGGGGGATTCCACTGACCGTCCTGTCTCCCTACTCACTGACTCCAGGGGAGAACCTCTGTGGGGAGGAGGAGCACCACACCTGGATCCCCGAAGCTCACTCCTTTTCCCTGGGGTGTGAGATTCCGGTGCCACTGCCTAGGGGACTTGCCCTGGGCCCTGGGATCCTGACGAGGTGGGAACTTTCCACTGCCTCTCGTAAGGGAGGATGCTGTGCTTTTCCTATTTCTCCCTGCCCCTCGCTAGCTCAGGGGTGCTCCACTTTTCTAACTCGGTGGGCCCCTTAGTAGTTCCCAGCCAGCTCCACCTGTGGCCTCAGAGGCGATGCCCAATGTGTGTGAAGCCCCCCACTTCTCACCTTCTTGTGAAATTGAAGGGAAGACTTAAAGCCATTTTTGGAAATCTCTTTCTAGCCAAATTTCTATCAGAAGTTCCCAGGGCCATTTCTGGGGGAAATGGGAAGAGCTTTGGGGTGCATTACTGCTCATCCCAGAGATGTTCTTCCAGAAGTATGGCCATTCTGATCCCAGCTGGTATCTGGTAACTCATTTCTGACAATAGCCACCCAGTGTTGGCCTCAGACTCTAAAGACATCCAATCTCTAGAACTGCCCTCACTTCAGTCACCAAATGAGGTTCCCAAAACATCTATGCTCTTGACCAAGGAACTACAAATTCAGGGTTTTTGTAGTTCCCCTCAGGTTCAAATAATTTGCTGAACAACAAAGGACTCAGGATGGCACTCTACTTATGATTACAGTTTTATTAAAGGCTATAAATCAAGACCAACCAAATAAAAGAGCACAGAGGGCAAGGTCTGAGAGTGTCCCTAATGCAGAGACTCAGAACCTGTCACCACCCCCACCCCCCACCCCAGGCACACGGTGCATCCACCAACAAGGAAGTGCCACAGGGCTGTCCAGAGTTTCACTGGGTTTTATTGTGTAGGCATGACTGACTGAGCACTGGCCATGGCAAGAAACAGAAAGTATTCTTGGTGACAGAAAGTATTCTGATAAGATTTGGACTCAAATAACCAATTCTGGGCAAAGTTCAGTCTTCCAAACACAAGCCTCTCACATGCTTCTTCTGGCCAGAGACCGCTGTCTTTCCCTGGGCAAGTCCTGACCATTGAGAGAGGATGGGACTCATCTGTTACACTCCTGAGGCTTCAAAACTGGGGCCCTGTTGGGTTGCCCCGCTCCATCATGGCGATGGCCATCCCTGCCCTGCCTATGGAAGCCCTGCTGGGACATGGGCGGTGCAGAGTGGAGAGCTCTCGGCTACACTCCCTTGCTTTCCCCATCAGGGTTACCTGCAGCCTGCAGCCCAGAGCAGAAAGGGCCCTGTGCCAGCTCAGCCTGGCTGGTGCTCTCTGAGCCTCCCAGGACCAGGACAGAGCCATGGTGGGACAGTATGGGGAAGTACTCCATGCAGGGCTTGAGCGAACAAATGTCCCTTTACCACGCTTCTTCCCCTCCCAGATGGCTAAAAATGCAGCAGTTGGCATTTCTGCCACCGCCAGGCCCCAGGGCACCTGCATAGGGTTAGGTCAAAAGCCAAACCCTGTGGTTTGGGAAATTAGCCACATTTGTGGGACTCTCAGGAGACACCCCGGCTTCTCTCGGCCCTACCTGCATGCTCAGTTGGGATGTCACCACCCGCGCGTTTGCACTTGCAGATGTGTGGGTGAGCCTGCACTTGTCACAGTGCCTGGGGATCCATCCTCTTGGCATTTGCCTGTCGGGGTCCAGGGATGCCAGAGATCCTTTGCTGAGCTAGATGGTCAGGCACATGCTAGGGAGGAAGACCCTGGGAAATGGCCCACTGCCCCTGGTCTCTGGAAAGCCCTCTTTCCCACCGACACCCAGGGTGAATGAGTGGGAATGAAAGAGCAGGATTCCATGACCTCTGACCAGCCACAAGGTGGGAAGTGCAGGTGGATACAGGCAGGTGTGAGGAACAGCTTGTTTGTTCCACTTGCTATGATTCTTTGGCTGTTGCATCATTCGGGCCCTCTGGGTCAAGGAAACCTCGGTCTGGGTAGTGGGAATTCATGGGGCACTGGGTGGCCTCTTTGCCTGGCAGGAACTGCCCTGCAGCCCCACCTGTCATCAACACTTGCCACCCCACCTCAAGGTTCCTCCCTGGGACCAGCCTCCCACTTCGGTGTGTCAACTCAGCGTCCCCTCTGGGCTTTTTGACTTGTGACCTGTTTTGTGCGATGTGTTTGAAGACCTTGGCTGCTCGGCTCTGCTTATGGCTGAACACCTCTCTTCTTGTTTTGCAGTTGGAAAGACGTCTCTGATCACGAGGTTCATGTATGACAGCTTCGACAACACATACCAGGTGAGGTCCTGGAGGCCCTGCCTCCACCCCGCCCACCCCTCATCGGCGTCCATGGCCGAGTGACCACAGCCAGCCTCTCTCCAGGGCTTGCTGAGCTGGGATCAGAGTGGGATGGCCCCAGGTTCCTGGGATATCTGTTTGCTTTGGAGGAGCTTCCCCCCAGGGTATTGGTCCCCAGCCTCGTAAAGATTTTTCTGAAAAATCTAGATCTCAGAAAGGAAATGTTTTCCAGAGAGAAATCTTAAACACAGAGAGGGGACACATTTCAGTCTGGGTGCTCTCAGCCTTCACAGACAGGCTGAGCCAGTACAGTGTTTGGATACTTAAAGGGGCAGTCAGGTGGAAGAGGAGCCAGCCAAAATATGGGAGGGGTGGAACTTTAGAAGAGTTTGCTCCTCCTTGTGTGGTTGTGTTTTCTGGGGCCTTCCATGCACACACTCCGGACCTCTCTCACACAGACGTGCACATACTACCACCCTTAGACCTCTCCTGCGCATTTAGCCTTTCACACACACCCTCTCTCACACACCACCTTAATACACACATGCATATGCACACACACTCACTCCAACACACACACACACACACACACACACACACACACACACACACACACACACACCATTGCTGAAGCCCTTCCTTTCTTGAAAGGCTTGTGTGGTGGCTCTGCCCTGCCCTATGTGGGCAGAAGGTTGAATGGCATGACCTCTGGGGCTCTTGGCTCTGGAATGGTGTTCTGAGGTCAACCACAGGCTGACAGGTGGCTCAAAAGCTGAGCAATTGAGGACAGTAGTAATCTTGCCTAGCACCCCTGGTGAGAAGAGGTTTGCACAAGTGGCTCTCTTGCAACCACAGCTTTTTGCAACAGGCACCAAACTTAATCATTTATACTATTTTTAGGCTGGGGGGACTCTGTTTTCTTCCTTAGGATAGAAACAAATAGTAATGCATTTCTCTAAGCTAATGGGCTTTGTGGGATACTAACTCCAAGAAACGTTAGTAGGTGTTACTTGGGGAAAAAAAAAAAAAAAAAAGGAGGGTGGTGGCTCAGAGTGTGTGTGGAGCTGGGAACTCCAGGGAGCAGGAGTGACTGCCTGCTGCAGGACTTCTCAGGGTCTTTCCTTCCTCAATGTGTGCTTTGATTTGCTGAAAGCAAATGTGATTAGGTGTTTGATCATGGAATCCCTTTATCATGGAGTTCTCAAGGACAAATATCTATAGACTCACGGGGACTGCTGTTCTAAGAATGTCCTTCCCTATTGCTGACCTTACAGAGGGTGCAGAGTAGTTCTGTGCTGCTTTTTTAGGCTGCCTGACCCTCTGAACCAGTCCTTCTTGTCTCAGATACCCTCAGAGAGCCCCCATCTGCCTCCCTGTTTACTCGTATTCTGCTCTGGTCTGAGACACTGGATCACCATGGACCAAATAGGAATTGACCTTGGTGAAGAACAGGAAGCTTGGGGAAAGAAGTCCTGAGTGACACACAGCCCTAGGCCAGGGCTTTGGTCTTGGCCCCATAGTCACATCCTCCCCAGGGCAGGGCTTTGTACCCCATGGGCTCCCAGGAGCCTCTCTAGTTCATAAGGGGGCTTCTCTTGCATCAGAGGGGATAGCCCTATCTAACAGCCTCCTTCCAAAGTCTGACTTGATACTGTGTGTGTGTGTGCACACGCATATTTATATGATCTCATATATTGTTGTATATTTATATGATCTCGTATATTGTTGTATATTTTTAATATTAAGTTACTTAACATACCTCCTGTTAGCATCCCATTGAGAACAATGGGATTTGGGGCTGCTTGGTGTTTTGGACAGTGAGGAGCAGAACTTCTGCGCTCTTACCCCACCTCTGTCTCCAGGCCACCCCATTACTTTCTTGTACCCATTATTGTCAAGTATCTCTAGTTGGGCAGCCCACTACCTACAGCTCGGTGGCCTCTCTGCATGACACTCCCTGACAGTGGCACTGTCACCTCCCCCCGCCCACACACACACACACACACACACACACACACACACACACACACCATGGCTGTCACTGCTAAAATGCTCTTTCCACTCCCTTCCTGTCCGCTGACTCACGTGGCTGAGAGCAAATGCTTGCTGGGCTGCGAGGCCTGCCATGCTCTGCTTGCCACCCTGATCCTACTTGTCCCACGGCTAACTCAACCTCCTGACTCTAGGGCGGCTCCTCTGTGCTTCCGGCCTGGTGGAGGCCAGGATGCCCTTGGAGCACCACTGTATTGCTGGGCCCAGGAGAGGGCCTGGCCATAGATGGTGTCGCAGATGCCAGGGGCACAGAGCTGGCTTGAAGAGGCTCTGCCAGTCAGGGTTTTTAGACCTCATCAGACTGAGAGGCCGCAAGGCCTCACTCAATGTCAGGGCAAGAAAGACAAGAGAAATCCCAGGGAGACAACCACCCTCTCCATTGTAAGGCTTTCTGACTTATTTTTTTTCTGGCGCAGGTGGAATCCTTTCCTAACATCCTTTAAAATGGTAATTAGGCTGGGAAGCTGGGCCCCAGCTCTGCACACACAGGCTGGTTTTAATGAATCCTCTGGAGATGGGAGAGGCCTGTTATTTTATTTTGTTTGTCTCAGTGTGGTAGCGGAGGTGTATGGGAAGTAGACAGGACCCCCAAGGGCTTTGGGGGATGAACTTAACCTCCTCCCAATTTGTGCCCCCCGAATGGGGACATTCCCATCATCCCCCACAACAACAGTCCCTGATTGGGCTCCTCTGAGTCTCCTGCCTCTTCCAGACCATGGGCTCCCTGCGGTGGCCACAGAGCTCCCCTACCCCCACCTCTGGGCACTGACTGGCCTCTCATCAGACAAACTGCACCTCCTCTACAAGGTGGGGGTCACACACATGCCTACATGCAGACGCACACACATGTGCACACATGGACACCCAGCACCTGGGTCCTGATACCTGGTGGCCCTCCCTAAATACTGCTTCTTCCGTCTGCATACCTTCCTGCCTCCATCCAGTGGCTGCAGCGAATCCTCCTTGTCTCCCCACCTGCTCCCAGCCTCCTCTCCGGGAAGCATCCATTCCCACCTTGTCTGCAACTCCTCACACCCAAGGGACCCCGCCACTAGCACGATTCACCCAGCACTCTTCACGCTGAGGTGCTAATGTGGAAGGGGCGGGTGAGCAGGATGGTACCTGGGTGACAACAGTGGTGTCTGCTGTGAGCACTGTGACTACTCAGGGGCAGCTCACGCCTACCCTGGGCGGCTGAGTTGCCCTGTCCCTGGCTTTCATCATTGCTCCTGCCTGGGTTCTGGCTCCTGGCAGATCTGCAGCTGGACATGGCCCTGGATGTGGATCCCAGGTTACCCTGAAAGAGTATCAGTGATGTCAACACAAAGAGGACGGAGTCCAACTGAATAAGGGTCCAGCAACTAAGATATTTGAAAGTGGCTTCTTGGGGCCACACTGTGAGAGGCTGGGGAGAATGTGGACCCCAAACACCCTAAGAACTGATGAGTTTCCTGGAACAGAATGTAGAGAGGGGGTGAAGTGCCACTCGAGAGGCCTTGATAGAACCCGAGATACTAGCTGTTTGCATGTGATGTCCAGATAATCACCCCAGCACCCTGGGGAGACAGCGACAGGACCTTACCACATTCCAGGAGGTCAGAGTGAGGGGCACACAAAGGAAAAGGACTCAGCGTGTCCCTTGACCCACTCCAGCTCTTTTGTCTCCTTTAAAAGGAGGCATTCAGGCCCTGAGTTCAGTCTCCAGCACCATGCACGAGGCCAACAGAGGAGGCCCAGGTTCCAATCCCAGGTCTGTCACGAAACTGGGAGTCTCTGGCCAAGCCCTTCAGTTTCTTAGGATTGCATTTTTTTTTTTAAAGAGAGAATTTTTAATATTTATTTATTTATTTTTTTAGTTTTCGGCGGACACAACATCTTTGTTTGTATGTGGTGCTGAGGATTGAACCCGGGCCGCACGCATGCCAGGCAAGCACGCTACTGCTTGAACCACATCCCCAGCTCCAGGATTGCATTTTTTAACCTGGAAATTGAGTGGCCTTTTACCTCCACATCACCTAGACCAGTGGCCTCAAAACTGTAGAAGTAGAATTGTGGTTATTTCATTTGTGCAATCCTAGGGATTGAACCCAGAGCTTTGCCCTGGCAAGGCAAGTACTCTAACATCAAGCTATATCCACAACGGGAATATGGTTAATTTGTATTAAAAGCATAGCTCACATAGTCTAGATGATGGAACGGTATGGGCCAGAGTGCTCTCAATACAAATGTGCATTATTTTATGTTATGGAAAAGCCAAAACAAAAATAACTGCAACTCCAAAACAAACTAAATCGATAGTGATGGAGTGAAACTAACAATAACTTGCCTGTGTGTCCTAAATGCGTGTGTGTCGCAACCTTACTTGTGCAATTGTACGATGCTTTGCAGCTCTCCCAGATGTGCTTGATCCCTGGCAACATGGCGATCTTACTCTGTGAGGGCAGTAGAAGGTCCTGTCCCTGTTTCTGCCAGGTGCTGATGTCAAATGTGAGGCAACATTCTTATATAGTGAAATCGAAATGCCAGTCACTGGGGAAAGATGACCCCATCCTCAGAGACTCACCTGTGCCCTGCCACCCATCCAGGTGCTCCTCTGGACGTTGACCCGGGACTGCTCTCTACGCCACCTTGCCCAGGCTCCAACATCTTTCCTTTCCCTCCCTCTTCTCCTCTGCCTTTCCTTCCCTTTTATCAGTCATTATAAGTAGGAATGTGGGTCACCCTTTAATTCAGAAAGATGGCTGTGACTTCCACAAGGAAAGGCTTTCTGGGTGCAGAATGGAATTTGGGTTGGCACCCTGTGTGGTGATGCTGTCAGGCCCCGGGGCTCTTGCTCTGATCTTGCTCCATCTCCTTGGCACGCGGGCACCCATCTTCCTGCATATTGGCGGTAGCTGCTTCAGACCTCATGTCCACATTCAGGGCAGAAAAAGAAAGTGAGAGCTTTGCTGGAATCTCTCCTCGGGCCGATTGCTGCTTCTGTCTTAATGGCCAGAATCAGGTCACACGAGCACCCTTAGCCTCTAGAGAGGCTGAGACAGCAGAGTTTAGTTTTAGAGTCTCTAAGGCAGAATCAAGTAAGGGCATAGGGCATTGCCAGGGGCACCAGCTAATGCATTTGAGGAGCTAAATGGACCCATGATGCAATCCTCTGTCCCGGATGTAACCCAGACTTCCTAATTCAGTGTGCAGGTTACACACAGGTAAGTTCTCAGATGCCCTTAAAGCCACCACCTGGAACCTCTTTCACTCTAAGAGCTGAAGGAGGGCTGGCCTGCCTGGACCCAGTTGTCCCCCCTTCAGGAGAACTCTCAGGGAGCTTCAAGCCATGCATCCCTGGACATGGGTGTGGCTTTGAAGGGACTGACTGATTTTGATGTGAATAAGCCCTTATTTAAAGTTTGAAAGTATGTATCATTTGCTTGATGTTCAGACCAGCGTCAGGAAATTAAAGAGTGACCGATAAGTTAAATTGGCCACCGAAGACTTTGAAAGAAGCCAGGTACCTGCACGGTGGCCTCAGGAGCCAACCTCCCCTCCCCCAGGGCATACTCAGAGCTTTTGACCAGAAGAGACCTTGCCCAACATGTTTTCCAGAGGCTGCCATCTCTTCCCCCACTAAGTGCCCACTTGCCGGTCTGAAGCCTTAAGTTTTGCCAGACTCATTTGCATGCTATTTTGCATGACTTTACCCGGATACTTTCATCTGATGTTTGGTGGTGCAGAGCCGGGAACAGCAGCTTCATTGTCAAGGGCTTGTCATGCCCAGCTGCTTTCTGCCACTTACGGATGCTTCCCCAGTCCTCAGCCCAGGCCTCGCCAAGGCTGAAAGAAGACACATACATGCCTTTTCATCATTTCTTTTCCAAAGAAGAGAATCTTGAGTCAACTTATGTAAATTACCATTCAGATTTCCACTGCAGACTTTTTTTTTTACTGTATCTTGTCAGAATAGGGATGCAAAAATTATATCTCAGAATAAATGCACATAGCCAAAAAATTTCAGTCAGTGCCTTCGAGAGCTCTCTGCTCAGGAATCAGCTGGGCCATTAGCAGTTCTGTGCAGAGGGAGGTGTGTAATGAACCATCCTTTCTGTGCAAAGCACATCTTGAACCCCTGTGGATACTGCTTAACACCATGTTCAGAAGAAGATAAAGGTGGGTGCAGCTGTGAAATCTCTAAGATTCCCTGCATTTTGGATAAAATAAAATAGCTGTCATTTTTCTTAGTGCTGTTTGCAAGCACACAGTTAGAAAAGGAATAAATAAGCGTTGCCAGGTTTGGGGCAACCTAATTTCAGCAAAGTGCAGCCCAGTACTTTCAGAAGACCTGGTAGCAGGTAGCAGGTGCAGGCAGCATGGGTGCAGAGGGGTGAGGAGAGAGTCATGGGGATCTCGGACCAGCAGGAGACTCCTCAGAGTCAAGTCTCCTGCTCATGTGGTCTTGATATCCTGTGTTTTCCACCCTGTGGAATAGTTACCAGCAAAAATAACTTGCTCACACACACAAAAAAAATAACTTGCATACCTCACAACATAAAAATGAAAAACAGAATACTACTTTGACCAAGACTGTACTTCAAGCTAGGAAAGGGGGTTGGTCTCTTTTAGGATTCATCTTTCTGAAGGTAAGTCTTTCCTGAAGCCCTGGGAACACTAGTTTAGAGGGATGCTAATAGGCAGCAGGAGAGGACCTCTACTGCAAAGACCCTCCACTAGGACACAGACATATTGGCTCACAGTTTGCTCTTTCTTGAAGATCACTCCACAAGGCCATTACACATGATCAGACTGGGAGACGTTGTTGGAGGATCTCCGTGGGCTGGGTTTTGCAGATCCACTTGGAAATCCCTGGGTCATTTGGTCACTAATAGCAGGTCTTCATTTTTGTTTCATGCCGCATAGTAGAGAATACAGCATACCGTCAGGTAGTCTAACTCATTTGGTCCAACAATCCTTAGGAAAGCTGTGGCTGTCCCTGTGGTTGTTAGAGGTGAGGAAACAGGGCAAGAAAGGCTAAGCCCACTTTTCCAAGATACTCTCCATCTGGTTCTTCTAAGCCCATCAGACCACTCAGACTCACCAGAGCAGTGGTCGAGCTCACTGAAAACAGACTGGGCCCGTGGGCACATGAGCCCACCCAGGCCCACTGGAGTGTGGCACCCTGCCAGCTGCATGGTAGCTCCTCTGCAGCTCGCTGTGGTCTGTCCTGGGAGGCACTGATGGGCAGCCTAGGTTTGTTGACAGATATGTGCTCCCTGCCCTAAGTGGCCTGTGAAGGCTCCTGATCACCTAGGCCCCGGTACACTGAGGGGCTATGTGCATATCATGGATCTGGGCTTCATCTTCAAAGAAGAAGCCCCACCCCCATGCTCCCATATTCTCATATCTACACAAGTATAATGCACCCATGCATACGCACAGATGCATGCCCCCATGTGCAGATAAAACATGAACTTGTGTGTCCCCACTCATCCACATATCTGCTCATGCAGTTCATACCCACATGTCATCAGTGCATGCCTGTGTGAGCTCTGTTCACCTTTGAGAGGGAGGGTACCCGTGACAGATCACAGGGAATCACCAAGGTGGCTGGGCCTTTTGTGGAAGGGTGCGGCCTATCTGCGTAGTTAGTTCTTTTAGTCTGGTGACTCCGAAGTCCTCCAAAGTGGACCTGAAGTGACAGCCACAGATACGAGCATACTACAGAGGCCGAGGAGGAAAAAAAAAAAAAAATTAGTTCCATAAGGAATGGAGGTCAGGGAAAATAAAGATAGCTATCACAGAGATGTTGACGGAGCTCATTAGTTCTCTCTCTCTCGTTCTCTCATTCTCTTTCACATCTGTCAACACATCTGTCAACAAATCTAGGCTGCCTGTCAGTGCCTCCCAGGACAAACCACAGCTAGCTGCAGAGGAGCTACCATGCAGCTGGCCGAGGGTCACACTCCAGTGGACCTGGGTGGGGATCCTGGTCTGTTTTCAGTGTGCTCTGCCAGTTCTTCTGGGTCCCAGTGGTCTGGTGGGCTTACAACACTGGAATCATAAGAAGCTCCAGGGTTTTCATGGTCAGCCAGATGTTGCTGTCATTTGAGCGAGTTGATGCAGTAAGGCAGGGATAATGGTCAGGTTTAGAATGGAGAGTTTCCGTGGGCCAGCCTGCAAAATGGCACATGAAATGGCTTGGCAGGTAGGGTGTCTCATGACAAGGTGACCAGAAAGACAGAGGTTCTCCTCACATGGCAATTTGTGAAGCAGACCCTCACAGACCTCTAAAATTTGAGGCCAACCTACTCAGGCTCCCCTGTTGAAACCATTCTGTAGAAAGTGGACAAAGCAGCCAAAGCCATCGGCCTGCGAGGGTCTGAGTTGGCACAAGACAGAACCTGGAAGACCCAGCAGAATAGGTCTTCCAGACAGAGCCCAGCAGCCCCGGGAACCCCAGGTGCCCATCGGCTTTGATCTTAACCAGTCTCATGGGTGCTCAGCCTAGCTACTTCCCTAAACCACTCCTGGACTGCACCCATCCCCTGTGAGGAGGGGGATGCCCATCAGCTTCATGTCTCTCTACTCTGGTGGCATGCACGACATCCAAGCATAGTCCCTTTTCATTAGTTCTTGCAGTTTGGTTGCAGTGGCCTCCAGAGAAGCAACGTCTGGGACCATCCCCTGGAGGATACCCTAGCTGGGATGTGACTTAAAGGAGCCAGACCATGAAAGTCATCCTGTATTTCCTCCACCCAAACCCATGAGTTAGCATCCAAGAAGTTCCAGCGTAGTCCTTGCAACTTTGCTGATTTGCTGTGAGACCTTGGGAAAATTACCTTCCTTTTGTGTAAGCCCCAGTTTGTCATCTGTTCAATGGAGATGGTGTTCTCAGCCAGGCAAGCTCTCCTGCCCCGGCTTTCTTGTTAAAGGTCCCTTGTCCCAGTGCACCAAGCCTCTCTATCCACATGTCCTAGGCATCATCTGCATGCTCCCCTTCCTCTCCAACCTCTCCCCTTACCTATCTTCTAGAACTTGCAGCAGGTTCTGGTTTATCTTTCTTACCTTTGTCCCATCCTTCAACCAGAGTTGCTTTCCTAAAGCCCTGGCTACATAGGAAATCCCTCTGGCTTTACCCAGTTCTCAGGCTCCGTCTTGTCCTCTCCCCGACTGCCCTACACAGTCCACCGGACCTGAATCTTTTTTCTTTTTTTCTCAAGGAAATGTGGGGCTTCACACCTCAGGGTGCTTGAAGACCTGGCTTTTACCTAAAACAGATGGTCTCTTGCCTTTACTGCCCCAGCCGAGGTTTGTGTTTCTTTCCCATACTGGGGATTGGACCCAGGGTTGCTCTACCACTGAGCTACATCCCTAGCCCTTTTTATTTTGAGACAGAGTCTTGCTAAGTCGCCCAGACAAGCCTTGAACTTGCAAATCCTCCTGTCTCGGCCTCCCCAGTTGCTGGGATTATAGGTGTGCACCACCACACCAAGCTTTGACCCAGGTGTTTATCTTTCTAATTCTTACAGAATTCCTAGTTCCTGTTAGTATCTTTTCCCTTCAGGCTGAACCATGTCCTTTAACATTTATTTTTATTTTTTTTGAAGTGCTGCAGGCCACAGTTTCTTTGTTTTCATTTACCTAAAGATGTTTTGATTTTACCTCCACTTTTGAAGAATATTTTTTCTGCATTTAGTAATCCGAGTCCACTTATTCTTTCTGCCGGCACCTTAGTGATGTCATTCTGCTGTGCTGGCCTCCCAGTTTTTCTGCCGGCTGTCATCCCTGTCATCATTCCCTTGCGTGCCATGTCTCATTTTTCTCTGGCTGTTTGTAAGATCTGATCTTTGTATTTGGTTCCAGCAATTGGACTTTGATGTGAATTGATTTTTTTGGGGGGGGGGCAGGGGACTGGGGATTGAACTCAGGGCCACTGAGCCACTGAGCCACATCCCCGGCCCTATTTTGCATTTTATTTAGAGACAAGGTCTCACCGAGTTGCTTAGTGCTTCGGGTTTTTTTTTTTTGTTGTTGTTGTTTTGCTGAGGCTGACTTTGAACTTGCAGTCCTCCTGCCTCAGCCTCCCCAGCCGCTGGGATTACAGGCGTGTGCCATCACACCTAGATTTTTGTTTGTTTGTTTGATCCTACTTAATTACCAAGTTTCTTGAATGTGTAAATGTAGCTTTTTATTTATGAATTTAGGAAACTTTGGGCCATTATGTCTTCAAAACAATTTTGTGTTCCATCCTTCTTATCCTCTTCTGGGACTGCAGTTTAACTGTTTGATATTGTGCTACGCAGTATCAAGGCTCTATGAGGGAATTTTTAAAATTTCTTTTCTCTCTGTGCTTCCTTTTGGATAATTTCTATTGATCTGTTTTCAGCTTCTCTGTCTGTTACAGCTGTACTCTCCAATTTACTGTTAAACCCAGCAGTAATTTCTAAATTCATTCATTGATCTCTCAGTTCTAAATTTTGCATCCAATTCTTCTTTATAGTTTCTCTTTGCTGAAATGTTTGAATCGGTGCCTTCATTATAAGCATAATTTTCTTCATATATTTGAGCGTAATGACATTAACAGTTGTAATATAATTATTGCTACTTTTAACATCTGGGTCAGCTCAGGGTTGGGCTCCATTTATTCTCTTTGTTCTTGAGTATGGCTCACATTTTCCTCTCATTTGCTATGCGTAGGAATTTGAGGTTATAGCCTCCACGTTGTGATTAAGACCATGAACTCTACTTGCTTTGTTTGACAAGAACTGGTTTTTTTTCAGCAGGCAGCTAAATTGTTTGGATCCCCCCATTTCTCAGTTCTCTCCCTTGTGATAGGCAGCAACTGAAAGTCCTGTTTGGATTTTTTATATTTATTTTTATTTATTTATTGTCTTTTGTTTTTAGTCTCCAGTAGGCTGCTTGGGGCAGCATCTATTTGCACACTTTGGGGTCCCTTCTCTGTATTTTCTCGTCTCCAGGATTTATTTCACAGTACTGGGGGATCAAACTCAGGGCCTTGTGCATGCTAGGCAAGAGCTCTATCATGGAGCCACATCCCCAGCCTCCTCCAAGATTTTCTGGCAGCTGTGGTAATTTTGCAATCAGTCCTTTAATTTCTTCATCACTAAAACTGTGGGTTTCTTTCCAACTCTTCCAACCCCTCAGCTGCACCTGGGATCTGCCCACAGGTGAGGAGTCATAAAAACCAAAATTTTATCGGTGCTTTTCCTTTTAAGTGATTTTGACCGATTCCCTTCCAGTTTCTACCTGCTTTAGGCAATTTCCAGAAACTTCAGACAATGGTTTTATTTTGTTCAGAGTTCACAATAGTCATCTGCAAAGAGGGTTGGGGGATTTTTGTCCACCATGACAAACGTCAGAGCTCCATGCTCCCTCCCTCTGAGACATCTTTCCATCCTCCACTACTCCCCCACACTCACCTGCTGGAAAGCTTATATGCATATCTGCATATTTAGCATTTGCATATTTGCCCCATCATTCCTCAAGAACTTTACCAGAAGCAAAGTCTTCCAGTCCTGCACCCCTAGATGCTCTCTATCTGGCAGCCACAACCCTCTGTATCAGCTTCTCCACGAAGTCGGAAGCTCCTGGTGGGCATGGACCAGGGCTTATTCCAGCACACAATAGGCACCAGAAGTCATAAGTGACTGAGTATGAATTTCTCGTCTGTCTGCTGCAAAGGAGGTGCCCAGGGAAAACCATGTCCACCTTCTCCCTGCAGATCTGACCTTTCTGGGAGAGATGGGCCCCAGCTGGCAGCCATGTGGAGCCAGCTGCTTGTGTCTTGTGTCTGGGAAAACAGATGCTGCCAAGGAGCTAGAAATGCTCTGGTAATGGAGAGCCAGCCAAATTCCTTTTATAAAAAAAGTTCCTTCTATTCTGTCCTTAGAGAGCTGACTTTATTTTTTTTTCCTGCTAAAATGCAAATTAACTTCCTCTTAAGTGGGCTCTGCTGAGCTATTATGGCTAATGACCATCAAGTTTCCACAACAGGGAGCCAGACAGGATGTGACCCAAAGGCAAACGGACTGACGGTTTCAAAAACTGAAGGGATTTCAGGAAGCAGAGAGAGAGAGAGAGAGAGAGAGAGAGAGAGAGAGAATAGCTGAAAAGTCAGCAGTTAGGGAGATGTGGATTCACCTCCCAGCTTTGGCAACCGCGGACTGTGCAGCCTTGGTTCTGAGTGAGCCTGGCTTCTCCATCTAGGACCAGAATCTTCCCTTGCATAGACATGCCCCTCTGCAGGGAGTCTGCTGCTGCCAGATGCCACCTTTATTGCAAATGAGTTGTCTGAGAACTCGCTGAAATTCTGATTCCAGACTCGGGCAGACACCCAGAGCTTGGGATGGTGTCTGCCTGGATGGGGCTCAGGAATCTACATGTTTAACCAGCTCCTGATGTGATTGGCTGCAGGCTGAGAATTGCTGACTGGCTGGCCAGAGGCAGAGGTTGGCCAGGATGAGGTCTTCCTAATTCAGTCAGGATAGTTAAATCCAAGAGGCCAGTCAGGCAGCAGAGTGATTCAGGTAAAAAGGTTCAAGGTTTACGTGAAGGCAGTCCTGGTGCCGAGGGAGAGAAGGAGACCCTCAAAGACATTAGGAGGCAAAGTAGAAAGTAGTCTCTTGCCTCTGGCTTTCCCTGCTCATGTCCTGTTTGGTTTAAAGTTAACATATATCTCTTGAAAGTCACCCCTCATATCCATTTTTTAAAAGGATTTTTAAAAATATTTTTTAATTGTAGTTGGACACAATACCTTTATTTATTTATTTATTTATTTATTTATTTATTTATTTATTTTTATGTGGTGTTGGGGATTGAACCCAGGGCATCGCACATGCTAGGTGTGCGCTCTACCTCTGAACCACAACCCCAGCCCTTTTAAAAGGATTTTTATACTTATTTGTAAGCATTATTTTTCAAGGTCCTGGCCTGCTAATCCAACATTTGGTCATCTAGGAGTCTGCTTCTGTTGAGTTTTTTTTTCCCTTTTGATTATGACTTGAACTGCTTCTCCATATGTCTAACCCTCTTTTTATTCTTATCATGTTATCTTTTTTTTTTTTTTTTTAAATAATGAATAGTACATTGTGACGACTCTGGAATTCTAGTATCTTCCTTTAAAGAATATTCAGGTCTATTTGAATAGGCAATTAATGAGGGGATTAATTAAGCTAATCTTTTTCAGGGGACAGGTACTTACCATGTTGAGACTTTGCAAAGATAGATCTCTTTCTGTTTTTCCCTTAGTCCTCTGGTGTAATACTCAGTCCTGAGATCATGGCCCTCCTTCTAAAGCCAGCTCTTCTGGGGTTTCTAGGAGAAGCCTCAGGTATCCACCAAACCTCTTTGACTTTCTGGAACTGGGTAGTTTCTAAAGCAGGAAAACTGCTGAAATGTAGGTTCTACCTTGTTCCTTCAGAGATCGAAACTCCTCCATTGCCTCTCTATTTTTCAATTGCTCTTTATTGCTTGGAAATTGTTTATTTCTTGCATTTTACTAGAGATTGGAGTCGTTAGATACAAGCTATTCAGCCATCATTGAAAGCAGAACTTAGGAAGGTGGTGTCAAACAGGGCTGGTGCCTCAGTTGTACCCAGAAACAATACCTACACTGTGTTACCTGGCTACAAAGATGCGGGAAGACCCACAGTGGCTCAGTGACTGGTTGGGTGGAGAATGTGGCCCAAACAGGTGTGAGAAAGTGGACAGTTAAGGGACCAGAGGTTGCTCTAATGTAGCAACTTAGAAGCTGGACTAAAAGGAGGGGCAGATAGGAAGCTGATCTCTTCCAGCCATGGTTTCCTCATTGCCACCTCTTGGCCAGGTCACGGGGAGGTGTAATAGAGATAATGGTACGTGGGTGTCCATCCAGTACATGGTGTTGATGATTATGGGGGCCACTGAGCTGAGTTTTCCTGGGTTCCAATCCCTCATCATGTCATCTGGCGGTTTCTCTACCCTCCCTGGAAGAAAAAGTAGCTTGTGCGCATTTGAGTTAAAACAGGTTTGTCCTTGTCACAGTTGTCATCAGCAACGTCACCACCTGACATTTGGGGATCTGCTTCTTCATGGTTCATTGCCCTGTTGGTTAGGGTACGGTGGTCTGTGTCCACAGAAACCCTAAATGATGGTGGCCTAAACCAAATAAACACAGAGTCTCTGTCACACAACAATCTGGGTGTAAGGAGTCCAGCGCTGCCGAGGCAGTTCCTAGGGCCAGGGAGTCAGGCTCAGTGGGTCTGTCATTTCTCCTCTGTCATCCTCACCTGGATGGGCCATGATGACCCCTCACCACCTGATTGCATTCCAAGCAATGGGAGAGTAAAGGGGGTGGCTGCGGGCATGCCACCCACAGAGGAGCCACCCCAGTGATGTGTACATGACCTTCACATTCTTTGACCACATCTTAGCCACCCAGCAGCAAAGGAATCTTATGTGGGGCAGCCACAAGTCCCCCCACACATCTGGGTGATGGCTGGCAGCCTCCGCCTCAGTCCTGAGCCCAGGCCCCTGGTTTGGGTTAAGAGCCACTCTGCAGAGGAGCTTGGCACTCCTGGGAGCCCCCCGAGCACTGGTGAGTTGAGAGATTCCTACTTGCTCTGCACATTCCTCCTTAAGGGAAGGAGAAGACGAAGATTCCCGAGTTACATCCATCATCACACCCGATGAAAGTGTGTGACCCCCACATCCACAAGCCCTCGTCGGTCAGGCTTGCCCCCAGCGACCATGCCAGGCAGGACACGATGCTGGAAGAGCCCAGTGTTGCCAGGGTTCATCACTGGGCTCACAGCCCTGCCGCTGATTGGCATGGTCCCACAGACACATGCTTTAACTTCCCTGGCCTGTCCGTTTATCCTCAAAGTAAGGGATGGGGGCGAGGCTGTGTCTGTGGTGTGTGCCTGTCCCCATGTTCCAGAGTCATCTGTTCTAGAGAGTTGAACAGCACTCTGTACCTTGGTGTTCCAGCAGCCTTCCGTGCTTTGTGGACTGAGTTGGGGGGTAGCATCGTGCACACCTGCTCATGCACACTGGTGCACACCCATGCCATCAGCCTCCGGGCCTTGGGCTTCCCTTGGTTCTGTTTTTCATAGTCAATAGTCACTGCATAGTTTTCCATGCAGTGAGACACATTTCTTAAACTTATTTTTATTTCAGAAGACTTTGTTTTAAATTTCAGAACTATTTGTAGAAAATAGAAAAATAGCCAGGCATGGTGGCACACATACCTTTAATCCCAGAGGCTTAGGAGGCTGAGGCAGAAGGATCATAAGTTCAAAGCCAGCCTCAGCAACTTAGCAAGACCTTGTCTCTGAATAAAATATAAAAAAGGGCTGGGGATGTGGCTCAGTGGTTAAGCACCCCTGGGTTCAATCCCCAGTCCAAAAAAAGAAAATACATAATGAAGGAATCTCAAAAAATGCCCATAATGTTCTTATGTAGACACTGGTATGAAGTGCATCCGATTCACTTCAGTGTCTGAAAAAACATGAAAAATACTCATGTATCTACTTCAGTTAATCGATGTTTTATAGTGTGAGGCTTCTCAATAAGTTGCTCCCCCAGATCCTTAAGGATTTTTCAAGCACATGATTTTTAATGGCTGCCAAGGATTCTAATCCCTGTCCCTAGTCAAGGACCCGGATGTCCAGGCCGTGTCATAGTCTTTTATTAATTACACAGCAATGATATCTCTGTTTCACACTGACAGTGTCTCTTAGCTCCTACTCATGGGTACTGGGTACAAGTGAGGCCAGAGTGGGTTGGTGGCCTGCACAAGGCCACACAGCAAGGGAGTGGCAGGTCCTGGCTCTCTGGTTGCAAGGCTGGCTGCCCCTTACAGGTGCCAGGATAGGAGAGGCACAGGTGTGACACGGGGTGCTGGTAACCATCAGCTCCCATTTTGTTGGCTTGAGGAGAAAAGAGCCAGTGGGCGGAGACTTTCCTGGATGGTTGGCAGTGCCCCCCTCTGTCTGCCATGCCATTGCCTGGGGACCCTGCACCTTTGCTTCTTTGCCGGAGACCTTTCTGTCTTGACCTTTCCATGCTTTTCTCTAACAGGCAACCATTGGGATCGACTTCTTGTCAAAAACCATGTACTTGGAGGACCGCACGGTGAGCACCTGATTTTAAATCTGGGAGGACAGGAAGGTTTCTGTGGGCTTATCTCCTGGGACCCCAGAACCTGTGCCAAGCCTGGCGGCACGAGCCTGGCAGTGCCAGAATCATAGAGCCTGGGCCCCAGGCTGGCCAAGGACTTTGCTGCCCCCCTCACCCCTGTGCCCCTTTCCGTGCAGGTGCGACTGCAGCTCTGGGACACAGCCGGCCAGGAGCGGTTCCGCAGCCTGATCCCCAGCTACATCCGGGACTCCACTGTGGCTGTGGTGGTGTACGACATCACAAGTGAGTGAAGGTCTATGCTCCATGGAGGGTGGCTCTCGGAGGACCCAGGGTCCAGGAGTGACCCTTGCTGGCCAGGCGTGTGTGCATGTACACACACCTGAGCATGAGACCTGAATTGCAGGAAGGCAGAGGCCCGGGTTGGGTGTGAGTTGCTTTCCACTGTTCCCCACACACCTGTGACAGACCTGGACTGGGCTGGTTAGTCCTGCTTGGAGCAGGGTCCTGGGGGTCTGGGGAGCAGATGCTCATGAGGTTGGCCCTGCCCCAAGCCCCTCTCACTCTTCACTGCCCTGGATGACGTCTATGTATGTTCATCAGGGTAGGAGAAGACAATGGCCTGTGCCAACCCAGACCCAGCAGGCAGGACCTGTCACTGGGGTCTCAGCACCTCACAGGGCAGCCAAAGAGCCTTGGGAACCCCGGGGCTGGCAGCCCTGATCACCCAATGTGCTCTGTGTCCTAAGCAGGCATTCTTAAGGCCTGCACAAACCTGAGAGAGACTTGGGGTCTGGGGTGGGGGCTGACACAGCCAGAGCTGCCTAGGCCTGTAAAATGGAAGCCCATGGCCGTGATTATGCTCAAGGTGGGAAGTCACACATGTGCCCCAGCTCTGCCTGTCCCTTAGACCACCCACCACTTTCCCTGAGTGCAGGTAGGAGCTGGGTCTCTGAGGACCTGGGCCCACATGGCCTGATCCCCAGCAGAAGGTAGACCAGGCTGCAGGGAATGGGGGCTTGCCAGGCCAGGCTGGCTCCCCTGCACCAGGGATGTGGACTGCCAAGTGGCAGACACCACCCGGTGACCTGGGAGTGACCTCCCCACGAGGATGGTCATGTCTGCTAAGGGAGACCAGGCTGCCCAGAAACAGCCCTGTTCTCTGGCTGACTGAGTGCTCCTGGCCCTGGGTTGCCTTCCTAGCCCCTTTGCCTGCAGAGTCTGGGGTTCTCCTCACCCGCCTGGCCTCTCCCAAGCTGCCCTAAGCTCCCTCTGGGGAGGCCACTCTGTAGGGTGCTCCTTCCCTGGGGGCCGAGTGCCCACCTCCAGCCCCTCCCTGCTTCCAGGCTCAGCGGAGTCCGTGCACCCATTTCTCACATTTTCTTCGGAACCCCAAAGTCAGGTCTCATGATGGCCTCTAAAGGCATTATTTTATGTGAAACTCCAGACGGTGACTTTCTTGGTAAGGCCACTCCTCTCCCCAAAAGGGTGGCTGAGCTGTTCAAGGGGCTCCCCAGGGCTCAGTTCCCAGTGGACTAGTCTCCGTGGCCTGTGCTTTCCCACTTCACAGGTGACTAAGCCACTCCTGGCCTCTCTGAGGCTGGCTCTCATCTCCACTGTCCCCCTTTCTGCCTCCAGACCTCAACTCCTTCCAACAGACCTCTAAGTGGATTGATGACGTCAGGACAGAGAGGGGCAGTGACGTGATCATCATGCTGGTGGGCAACAAGACGGACCTGGCTGACAAGAGGTGGGTACCGGGGCACAGAGGTGCAGAGGCTGGCGGGACAGGCCTGCCCTTTGCTCCTGGGTAACTGCTCTGGACCAGGAACTCGGGGATGCATGGATGGCAAGTGTGTCCTTCTGACCTGTCCCTGGGCCCAGGAGTTTTGGGCACACCTGGAAGTACCCTTTCCAACCATGGGTGTGTGATTTCTGAAGCCGCCATCTTCCACTGCCCAGCAGGGCAGGCACTGAGCCGTGTGCACCATCCAGCAGTGTGTGGTCTGGCCCCCCGTCATGGTCACAGCACAGTCCCCTGATTGCAGGAGCTTCTGCTCATACTGCTTAGGTCTGCCACTGTGAGAAGCCTGCACTGGTGCATGGTATGTGAATGCTCTGCCCTAGACGTGAGCCTGCAGCCTATCAGCAGAACAAGCCTGACCCCCGGCCTGCTCAGCCTGGCTTGCTGCAATCTGGGGAGATGCTTCCGTGGGAGAGGTGTCTCCATGCCCTCCAGTGTACCGGCTGACTTAGGTGTCCTTTACACACATTTGTCCACTTATTGTACCTGACCCCTACCCGGACAGATAAAGCGACAGGTCATAGACTCCAGCAAGGTACTTCTTGCAATGTGACCGGTGCGCGCCTTCCTGGAGTCCTGTGTCACATGGGGAAAATGGGCTCTGATGCTTGCTCCTTTGCTACGAAGCTCTGTGGCCTTGGGGGAGCTACTTTCAACCTTGGCATTTGCATTTGGAAATGGGGGCTGATGATGTCACCCAGGGCAGCTTGTAGCTGGAAGCTCATCACAAACAGGCTCTTGAACCAGTGAGAGTTGGGAAAGGCCGGTGGGTGATAGGCCTGCTCCTGAGCTCAGAAGACATCGTGGAAGGAGCAGGGAAAGGGGCTGGTGTGCTCTGTGCCCTGGGCCCTCTTCATCCTGGAGAGACTGGGATTGGCTTGGTCCTCGAATGGACCCCTGTGCTCAGAGCCTGTCTTCTGCTCACCAAGGGCCCTGGTAGCTCCCTTTGCCCTGCCAGGTGATCCCTCTCAGCCCAAGTTTCTCTGGCTCTGCCAGGGGCCGCTCCTCTATGGAACTGATTTTCCCCTTGTCCCCTCTTCTCCAGGCAGATAACCATTGAGGAAGGGGAACAGCGCGCCAAAGAACTGAGTGTCATGTTCATCGAGACCAGTGCAAAGACTGGCTACAACGTGAAGCAGGTGAGGACACACCTGTGCCGGCCCCACAGCACAGCTGGCCAGGAGGCCCACCCGGGACTTCTGGGGGTGCTGAGCCTCAGGCTGGGACTGCCCTGCCCTTAGGGCCTGGTACTTAGATCGGGGTCACCAACAAAACACCCATAAACCTGTGCAGTGGGGGAGGAAGCTGACTTCCTGTGGGGTGAAGCATATGAGGGGGACAAAGCACTCACCTCAGGAGCCATTTGGACACTGACTGTCACCATCCACCAGAGCAGTGACCAGTCTTGGCCCCCTGTAGCAGGCTGTACAGGGTCTAGCACTGACTTCCAGGTGACTGTAGGAAGCCGGGGTTCCTAGCCTCTTACCTCACTTGGGAGGAGCACTGCCAGACATCTTGGGTTCCTGCCTTGTAACCATCAAGTCCTCAGCACCTTGGAGGGCAACTAGGACTTGGAGCAAGGAGCCCATCGCCCATGGTGGAGGGAAAGGAGGTGGAGTTAGGGCTGAGCCGTGGAGCATCGACTCTTACCCTGGATCCACAGAACCCAAGGAGTGCCCAAGAGAGAATTCAGCAGTCGGCAGACCTGGGCTCAAGATAATCCCACCTGTGCCGTCTCTGACCTCTAAGTTACTGTACCACATCCTTTGGCGATAAATGCAGGCAACCAGGTTCAATGACCTTAGCAGGAATCTGTGACTCCTTCTCCCCCTCAGGAATCACAGGTGTTTTCTTATGGCCTCAGAGTGTGGCAGGTGTCCTGGACTTTACATGCATGGCTCTATTAACATCATAGGAGTTATTAGGGCTACGGCTAGTTCCTGCAGTTTAATATGTTCACAAGGAAGCACAAGTGTCGCTATGTCACAAATTTGTTTCTTCCTAAATATTTTAGAAATATTTCACTCAGTACCAAATGGTCTCCTCTATAAACCCGTTGAACTTGGTTTTGTACCTTAGGAGGCGTCCGCAGACTTAACCAGGCTGCTGGAGGCGGCCTGGGCTCAGGCCAAGGCTGGGGGAGAGCCCTGCCTTCCAGGACCAGGGGTCCTGGGCGAGGTGGCGAGGAGGGGGCACTCAGAGGTTTGGCAGCAAGGCGCCTGCGGTGGGTGAGGGGATGCTGAGGAACCTGGCTGGTGTCCCTTTTGCCCTTCAGCCCCAGCATCGCCTGGGAACATGAGGCAAGCCACAGATGGCCTTCTGGATACAGTGAGTGCCGTCCATGCAGGCAGTGCTGGTGGTAGAGGAGGAGGAGGGGCCAGAGGAGCAGGAAGAGACAGTGGGAGGGGCACTGTGATGACCTGAGGGAGGACACAGATCTCCCGGGATCTCAGATGGATTTGTTCATCGCCCCCCCCCCCCACGACCCCAGTCTCCATCCGTGACAGGTGTAAAGTGAGAACTGTCATGGCATCCTCTGGAGGAGGAAACATGCCCTGGGGGACACACAGGGGAGACTGGGCTGTTGCTCCTTATGGGTCCTGATGAAAAGTCGTGGGCACAGTGAAGCAGGGGGCAGCACCAGGCTGACTTAGAACAGGGGCCAGCTGCCCAGCCTTCTGGGTCAGGGAGACATTGATGCCCCCACTGCTCCCAGAATGCTCTGCAACCCAGGTAGCAGGAGGTCCCTTTAAACCCTGTGTGGTTCAGGGAAGGAGTTCCTGCAGTGCAGACTGTGTGCTCTCAACGAGAACATATCTGCTCACAGAGACCCACCCCCACCCCAAGAGCATCCTCCTTGGCCATTGGCAGAAGCTATCATCCATCCAATAATCGGCAGAGTGGGGCTACCTACACAAGGTCATGAAGAACGCTCACAAGGGGAGACCCAGGCTTGCCCACTTGTCCTGGCCCTCTACAGGCAGGGTCCCACACCCTGCAGGGCTCACCAGTGGTTTCCACACTTGGGCCCTCACCTTGTCACCCAGCCTGGCCTCAGACCTGAATAAGACTCACTCTGTCTTCTGAGAGCTCATGCAGTGGTTTTAAGCCCAGAGCCCACTGAGTTCCTGCAACTAGTATCTGTGGAGAGAAGGGGAATGTTTACGTGTTAGTCTGTTTGAGCTACTGTAACGAACTGCCATAGAGTGGGTGACTTTATATAAATAAAAGATTTTTTTTTTTTTCTCAGAGTTTTGGAGGCCACAAGTCCAAAATCAAGGTGTGGCAGATTCCGTGTCTGGTGAGGGCCTGTTTCCTCACAGATGGTACCTTCTAACTGTATCCTCACATGGAAGGGACAAGCACGGTCCCTCGGGCCTCTTTTGTAAGGGCATTAATGCTATCTGTAAAGGCTCTGCCCTCATGACTGATCACCTCCGGAAAGGCCCCACCTCTTAATACTGTCACATGGGGAAACAGGTGTCAGCATTTGAGGTTGGGAGGACATAAGCATCAGACCACTGCACTCCCACTGCCAAGCCCTGCCCCAACACACACACACACACACACACACACACACACACACACAAATTCACACACAGAAGCAGTACATGCAGACACAAACACCCAACACACACCCACACCTACAAAAACACACAGAACCCCACACATTCACTCCCTCATTTGTTTATATAGAAACACATACACACACACACACACACACACACACAGTATGCATATCACACTCACACCTACACACACATCCAAACAGACCTCAGACCTTGCTGTGTTCACACTCACCGTGACCCTCACTGTGACTGAGGTCCCAGCAGCTCCCAGCCAAGCTGCCTCTGAGCCATGGGTCACAGGTCCCCAAGGAAGAGGGTCACTTGTCTCAAGAAAAGGCGGGAAGCTGGTTTCCCACACCCAGTGCCCACGAGGGCGGTGGACAGAAGCCCACCCCAGGGCCTGACTGTGGGAGCCCAGCTCATTGCTGGGCCAGCGTAGGTGGGGGCAGCCCCGGGGCTCACCTGATCTCCCCGTCTCTGCAGCTCTTCCGGCGTGTGGCGTCGGCTCTGCCCGGCATGGAGAATGTCCAGGAGAAGAGCAAAGAGGGGAGTATCCTTTTCCTTTGACAAGTGAGTGAAATGATGAGCCCGAGAAACCTTTTCTCTGAATAATATTTTCCTGCAGCAGAGAAGCTCTTGCTGGGCCTCCACGCAGCCTCCCTGGACTGCGGGGGCCACCTGTGCCCAGGGACAGGGCTGAGCCCACGGTCTTTGAGCCCTAGCCAGCTCTAGCCGTCGAGGCCATCTTCCTCCACAGCGGTGTGGGGAGACCTTTCAAAGGGGTGTGTAAGCGTGATGGTGAGGGGCGGGGAGCAAGAAGAGGTGGCTGTTCCTTCTTTACCTGAACACCCACATGTCTCATGGGTACAGATGGCCTCTCCACTGCAGAGGTGGCTTCCGAACACTGAGCCTGTGGGTTCATGCTACTCCACGTGAGACAAGTCCCCCACCTGAGGCCCCTTCCATGTCCTGTGCCCTGGCTTGCACAGCCCCCACCTCCCCATTGCTGTATGGAACAGGGTTATATACCACTCACATAGTCCAACCCGAACCTGGGCCGACACCTACATGCTGACATTGGGGTTCAGGAAGGTAGCCTGGTTTGCCTAAAGTCACACAGCATGTAAGTTGTGGAGTTAGGATTCATACTCCAGCTTGCTTCTTCCATATCCAGTTCTGTTCCATTCTAAAACACCTTCCCTCAAGGATCAGATGAGAATTGCTTTGGTAGGTGAGGGCATTACCCACAGACTGCCCTTCCTTGCACCTAGTCAGATGCTCCAGTTCATGTTAGCCACTAGAGACCTGGGCACTCATGTCCCAGCCTGCACCCTTCAGAACAGAATGTGTCTCCCCAAAGCAGCTTCCCAGCATCCTCCACTCGTCCCTCCAGGACCTCAAGGGTAGAAACCCGTGACAGGTCAGAGAAGGACACCAGAGAGGCCAAAGGGCCCCTTCTAGCTGAAGAGGGTTGAAGCAAAAGAAATGAATAGCTTGATGCTAGAAACCAGAGGTGACGTCCCTCTGCCTGATGCAGCCCAGTGCCAGGGTGGGGGCGGGGTCCCAGCCCAGAGAACCTCGAGGCTGCAGCCAGAGGAAGCCTGAGGCAGGCTGTAGGGACAGTTGGCCCTCCAGCCTCCTCAAGGGACTCTCAGAGTAGTCTTGAGACCCAGGGAGCAAGTGCCTCGCCAAACCCAGAGGATGCACGGTGGCCAAAGGGAGTGTCACCTGATTGTCCGTGGTGAGACTCCAGTTCCAGGTGAGGAAGCGTGTTGGGGCATCTCACAGCGCCCACAGCAGAGCTGGCTGCACATCTCAGGGCACAGCCCATGCTGTCACCGGGCAGGGGCTCCTGTGACATGCCAGAGCATACCGAAGGCAACCTGCGGGGCAGGATGAGACGAGATTCAATGAGGAGCGGGTTGCAGACAGCCCGCTCCACGTCCTGCCCACTCTGAAGACACAGCAATCTGGTCAGGGTGAGTGTTTCATTCACATTCTCCCAGGGTCCAAGTTCAGGGTTCCAATTAGCACATGGTCACTGTCTCACCCAGCTGCAGGTGACCTCTGGGCCCTTGGGGAGAAAGAACACAGGGCAGATAGCAAGCAGATGACACAGGACTATGTAGTCTCTGATCCTTTTCTAGCAGATACAGTCCCACCCTCTCTCTGCCCAGGAGCCCTCTGGCTGGGGCCTGATTTGAGGAAGGGGCTGGAACAGCCTAGAGCAGACCCCCTAGATCCTGAAAGGGACCAAGAGGTTTAGCCAGGGTGGTGGCCTGGCACTTATGTTTACAGATGGCTCAAACCCAGGTGTTTGGGAGCTCTGTTCTTGGAAGTCATGTTGGAACTGTATTTAGCATGAAGAGCTTTGTGACATATGCAAAATTCATACTCACCCTCACTTGGCTCAGGGTATGACGGGCCCGTCTGCTGCTTCCAGGTCCACATGAAGGGCTACTGGGCCTCATCTCCACACCCAAGACAGGGTGCTTCCCCAGGGCTGCCCTGCTGGCCCTTCTGCCCAGCAGCCCACCCCCACTCATCCTCTGCTTTCTCAACTAAGTGGGGCCGAGGGGCCACAAAGTGGTTAAGCCTCAAGCCCCTCGTTGGGTCTGCATACGCAAGGCTCCCTCTCCTGCTTTCTGCTCAAACAGCATGTCTCTGTATATGGGTCCTGGGCTCTTTCTGAATAAGGCTGGCATTTGCAAAGTAACTTGGGCACCTCATGAAGTGGTCCTAAGGGGACAGGACAGTCATGCCCCAAGCAGGGAAGAGCAGGCCCAAGGCCTCCCATTTGGTCAGTTGATGGCTGGGACCAATTCCAAACACTTGCATCCTGCCGTCCTTATACTCTCAAACAGAGCACAAGCGTAGCTGACACCCCAGACAGAGAGGTGTGGCAACCTTAGAGAACCTGGAATGGGAGACACATGCCTGGCAGGTTGGGGCAAGATTGTAACTGGCTGTCTGGGTCCATCCATCGCTATCCCAAGGACCAGAGGGAAGAGGAAGTGTGGTCTGTGACAGCCATACTTGAGCCAGAGGAACAGAGGGACTCTCTGGGCTCTGCAAGAAGGCACATAATAAGCCTCTTATGGCTTATGGGCAACTTCCACAAGGGGCTTCCTCTTGTGGGGATCATGTAGACACGGGTCCACTCAGCAGGCACTGTATTGCACTGGTATGTGGCATTACAAGAAAGAGGTGACATTAAGTGACAAGAGTATGTGTGGAATCTCTGGCAGATGATCTAAACCTGTACTTGCCAATACTGATGCCACCTGTGGCTGTACACATTTAGTTAAAGTTGGATCCAGTTTGAAGTTCAGTTCCTCACTTCACTAGCCTGGGTTGCTGTGTTGCTGATGGCTACCATGTGGGACGGTCAGACGTAGAACATGTCCACTCTTGCAAACCCTTCTTTTGAACAGTGCTGTTCTGGGCCTGTCTGTAGAATCCGTTCCCCAGGTTGTCTGTGCATTGAGACTCTCCCAGGGAACTCGCTCAAAATATACACCCTGAGCCCATCCCCGGATCGACTGAGGTGGGGCCCAGGGAGATGTATTTTTAGCAACCTTCCCAGGAGATGTTTGATGCAGTCCACTTGGGAACTGCTGCTGTGCAGTGTACAAAAGCCCTCTGAGTCCCGAACACCGGAGAAGGTTTATTTTTAATGGCAGTCAGGTAGCTTTCATATTGGACAGAAATTAATGCTGTAACTGGGACCAACCTTTCAGCTAGATCCAGTGGTTCTCAAACCACAGGGGACATTTGGCAACATCTCTAGACATTTTTGGTCGTCGTAAGTTGGGGGAAAGAGAAACATGTTATGCCGGGTTTCTGTTCTCGTGACTAAAAGGCTCAGGGGTCACTCCAGTTGAACTGGGCTAACTGGGCTGCACAAAGTAACCACACTCTTGAAAAATACCTTTTTCTTTGGGGTCGCTGTGACGGCTCCTCTGACCTTAAGGGTCCACAGAAAGAGAGAGAGTGAGAGCACACGCTGACCCCTTTTATTGAGGAGAAGCTATTCAAATGAGGCAAGGGGTCAGGTTTCAGGGGGCTGAGTCTATCTTCATGATGTCCACTGTCAGCAGGTTGACTGACACCTGGGTAGGCCACACTCAAGGGTACAGAAAGAGAAGGGGACACACCCAAGGCACTTCCATGGCAGAGTCTATCCTAAACAGGGCAAGGGGTTATATTACAAAGGAATAGGTGAGCGTAGCTTCATCCATGGGGCTATAGCAGGATACACCCATGCACCAGACACCGCCCACATTTCTGTGACTGAGCGCCTCAGCACCCAGCCAGGGAGTGTGACTCAGTCACGTGTAAGGCTGGTCTCCCACAGTGTTACTGGCATCTCGTGGTTAGAGGGCATGCACAGGATGGCACCCACAGTGGACATGAGGGTGAAAACCTAGTGCAAGAGGATTGTGGCACAGCTGGGTCATTCAAAAATGGAACTCTGGGCTGGGAATGTAGCTTAGCAGCAGGACTTGTGCTTAAGATGTGCAAGGCCCTCAGTTCCATTCTCAGCAGGAACAAATGAATGAATAAGAGCATAACTCCATGGTCAGATGGTTTTGGTGTGCACAGGCTCCTCTATCCTCCGTCCCCCGGCTGGACAGTCGTGTTTTGCTGCACGGCCTGAAGTCTGATGTTGAAGTGCGGCAGCGTCTTAGTGGGGCCTAGCTTAGTGCCCAGCACAGAGTAGGTGCTCAGTTTTATCTGGAAAAGCTCCTCAAAGGAGGTAACAAATGCAGGAGCCCTGAACAAAGGAGGAGGCAAGGGAGCCTGGGTATGGGGGAAAAAATAGTCTGTGCCTAGGAAGGAAGGGGAGCAGAGGTCATGTTTACAGGGGGAAGATCTGACTGCCAAGCCTCGGTGTGGGATCAAGGGCAGGGGATAAGCCAGAGGCCACTCATTAGCCATCACACCAGAACTGGCTTTGGGGAGGCACCATGCTGAGAAAAGGCTGGGTGGGCTTAGAGGGGACTCCTGGAGATCAGGAGAATCCAGTGAGGCTGATGCCTTGGCCAGCAGTGCAGAGGGGGCCTGGGGTCAGCAGAGGCCACGGAACCACAGGTGGCAGAGAGCAGCAGAGGGGCTAGGTTGTTGGATTTTTTTTTTTAATGATTTTATTTATTTATTTAATTTATTTATATTTTATTCTATTTCTCTGCAGTACTGAGGATCTAACCCTGGGCCTTGAGCATGCTAGGCAAGTACCTTATCACTGAGCTACACCCCAAGCCCAACAGCAGGGCCTTCTTGGCTGTGGGTTTGTAAAAACAATAGGGAGCAGAAAAGTAAGACTGCCGGAGGGGGGTGGAGAGGATGAAGCCGGGCAGTGGAAGGCAGGCGGTCGCTTATGACCTGTTGACCATTTTGTTCCATTTTGTTTGTATTCTGCCATGGAATAGAGAGTATGTATGTGTTCACATACCTGCATACATACACAGGAACAAGAGAGGACTGTGTGTGTGTGTGTGTGTGTGTGTGTGTGTGTGTGTGTGTGTGTTGTTAGAGGTGGCAATATTGATTCTGAGCTTCCTAACAGCCAAGGGGCGACAATGTATCTTCAGGACACACATGGCTTTTCATGATACTTTAAGCAAAAGAATCTCTCTTGTTGTCCTCAAACAGGGGACACAAAAACCTCCCCAGGATGCTAGCAATGAGTGATAAGCAGGACTTGTGATCCCTCCTCACCCCACCCCCACCCCCAGCTCCATTGCAGTCCTATAGGAACTAGAGCCCATCTGGGCCTGTGCCAGTGGTGCATACCTATAATTCTAGGAGGAATCTCAATTCAAGGCCAGCATCAGCAATTTAAGGAGGTTCTAATTTAGTGAGATCCTGACTCAAAAAATAGACCGGGCTGGGGATGTGGCTCAGTGGTAAAGCACCCCTGGATTCAATCCCCATTACCAAAACACAAGCAAAACAAAAAACCTCATTAAAACCCAGCCCAAGAAGAGTGATCCTATTGTGGTACTGAGGGCTTGGTCAGCCATAATTAGAAGGTCTAAATAATGAAAGTCTCTGGTTTATTCCTCCTGGTGAGAAGAGGAAGGAACAACCTGGTTGTGTTTGAACATTTTCCTCTGGTGCTGATAAGTGCTACTTGGCCCACGGTCCCTAAGGGCACTGAAGGAAAGGGTGGAGAGGGGGCCATGTTTAGATCCAGTGGGTATGGCCTCCCACATTAGCCACCTGGGAATCTAAGTGACCTGCTCTGACAAGCGTGCAGGCTCAGTGCCCCTGCTGCCCACCAGGGCAGGGCCGTGCTCTCCTGTGCTTTCACATGTGAGCATTTGGGCCTGGCTGGTGATGGAGCTGATAGGTAGGACAGGGACTCCTGGCCTGTGTGCCAGTGATGTCACAGCCCAGGACAAGCTGTGCTCTGGATGGACAGGGCCTGCAGGGCTCTCAGTGAGAGTCATCTTCCTTAGCCGGCACCCCTGCAGTGATCGACATCAAGCTGGACAAACCCCAGGAGCCCCCGGCCAGCGAGGGCGGCTGTTCCTGCTAATGCGGAGCCTGACCTCGGCTTCCTCCGACACTACTCGCTTGTTGTGTTGCTTCCTATTGGTTAGCTTCCTATGGGGGTGGGGAATGAGTTCATCAAGATGGGAGGACTTTTCTTTTCTCTCTGTCTCTAGGAGTAGGGTGGGATGGGGAGGGAGGCTGGGCATCAGGGATCACATCACTCTTAACAGCTGTTACTCAAACGACTATTTTTTGGTTTGGTTGTAATATATTGTACTTTATTAAGATTGCCAAAAACTGTTAAAATTAAAAAAAAAAATTTAAATCATGTGTATACAACTTTTTGCCAGATAAAAATGTAGTCATTTTTATTTGAAAGATGTGCTTTTTGTTTTTGTATATTTGTAAACTTATAGAAAACCTTTTCCACACACCTCCTCCTTCCTGTTCTCTTTGAACTGTCCAACACCTCTGCCTTCCTCCCCTCTCCAGCCCAGTAAATTAAAACGATTAACTGAGTAACTAATTAGGCTCCAGTCATGGGCTATTCAGCCCAGACCAACCAGGCCCCACATGGTTAAATCAAACATTGGTTGAACCAAACAGCCTCCCAAGAGGCTTGGGCCTTCTGTGGGCAGCGAGGGGCATGAGCAGGGCCCTGAGCTGAAAAGAAAGGCTGTAGACCATAGGGAGGCCAGGCAGCACCCCCCAGGAACTGCTTCTGCCTTCCCTTTTCCTACCCTCAAAAGCCTCAAGGGGGCAAAGGGCACAGGCAACCTTGTGTGTTCTGTGCCCACTCAGTGACCAGTAAAGCAAGAGGCCATCGGAAGGACGGGGTGCTGTTGGCAACTGTGGGCTGAGATGGTGTGGTTTATAGACCGGGGCACCCTGTATAGTTCTGGAATATTCTAACCAGCCTGTCAACCAGCATGCAAAGCTGGGTTGACTTAGAAACTCAGTGTGTGACTCCGGGTGGCGTACCACCCTGGAGCCCTCCTCCCAACAGTCAGGGAGGCTGATAGGGCCTGTACCGAATGCCAATGGTCCATCTGTGATTGGGTGAGGAAGGGGATTGGTAGAACCACCTTGAGAGAGACATGTTCTCAGACCCTCAGTTGCAGTTGCTAATACAGCTGAGTGTTGTTCTTAAAAAAAAAAAAAAAAAGCCAATTTCTTCATGTTTTCACCCCACTGGCATGGTACAGTTGAAATCTTTGTGCACGTACCTTTGTGGATATTGTGGCTGCACTGTGGGCACCTGAGGGTAGGATCAAGGTAAAGACTCCAGAAGGCTGCCTAGGGCACTGGGACCTGCCCCCAGAGAGCCATTCTCACCGTTCTGACTCATTCCTGAGAATAGCTTAGACCTGAGAACCTGTAAAGTCTTGGAAGAAAACTTTCTCTTTGTAACTCACTCGGCTGGCACTCCAAATTGACCCAGACTTACCACTGCCCCCCGCCCGGCCTGCACGATGCCAGGTATTGGGCGGTGGTGACTCAGAATAACCCCTCTCTCACCCAGCTGGCATTGGCTCCCTCCAGTCTGCTGATAGACATGTCCTAGATGGGCTAAATGACCTTCTGAGGTGTACAGGGTGAATTCCTCCAAAGGCAGAACTCCAACAAGGTTGTTTTGGAATTTTGGAATTTCTCAGAAACTAATCCAAAATGGCAGCCAACAGGTGTCAGGGCTGATTTTTATGCAGTGGGTCTGCCACACACCATCAGCCTAAGAGCTGATCTCAAGAGAGGAATCTTATCTTCAGGTGAAGAGGAAGCAGGATCCCAGTGGGCACCTCTTCTGGAGGGCAAGGACCAATGTATGAGTGTAACTCAAATGTCACGTGTTTAGTTTTTATATGTGTGTACATAATTATATATATAGATAGACTTGTGTATACACCTTCCACAGACACATCCTCACACAGAGATACATGTGATCAATGTATATTCTTGTCTTTCCTGCTCTCAAGTTGGAACTTGCATTGTGATAAAAGTTTTGGAAATTCAAAAGTACTGCGACGTGTTGAAATAAGAAATATTCAATATTGTCAAATAATCTGTGATTGTCTTGCCATCAATAAATATAATGCATAGATGTGTTAAAACTACAGGCAAAAATAGCCCAAGGGAATATCTCCACCACCTCTCTATGTACTTACATTTAGGGGGCACGTGCCTGCATGGGCCAGGGTTTCCCTACTTCCCTGCCATGGGCATACCCCCAAGTGGTGCTTGTTGGAAGAGTGCTTTCAAACTTGTGAGAATCTATGGGAGTCTACATTACAGCATCTGGCCTGGCTGGCAGTGAGGACAGTCACTTTGGGCCTCTGGGACAGCTCCGTTGACAGGGATTTGCACTGGGTCTTGGTGAATGAATGTATGGTGGGTTTTAATTTTCTTGGCATTGAAGGGTAGCTTTACTTAAAACATCCTATAAAACAAAGTAGATACTCAGTTCTCTTCTCATGTGCACACAATCCAAGGCACCATGATGTTTCCCATCCTGACACAGAGGAGCAGATGGCATAGAGAATGGCAGATACCATTTGGATTGACATGACCTCAGGGAGTCCTGCTTTTCCTAGACTGCACACAACAACGTCCTCTCTTGAGTTCAGGCTTCTCCCTGAGCCTGTGGCCTCTGAAGGTAAGGGCAATTGTCCCTTCTCATCTTCCCACCCCAGTGGTGCCTTGCCATTCCATGACCCAGTCATTCTCAACCTGATGCCACCCTGCTCTCCCTAGGGTCTATAATGGTAACCAGACCTCTTTCACAGAAATGGGTTGGCTCCTTGGCTGTCATCTTGAGTCAGTGCCATTACTATCCATTTGCTTGAGGGAGGATCTTGTCTCAGAATTAAGGTTTAATAATAAATGGCCAAGTCCTCTTGAAGATGTCATGAACTTGCTTTGAAATCCACCGTGAGACTCCACATCTTTGCTGAATCAACACTGGTTAGCAGAGGATAAAGCCTAAGGTTCCTTTTAGGACATGATCTCAGTTTAGTCATTCAGTTCCTCTCCCCAAAGCCTAGATCTGACCTGGCATTTGGGCAGGAGCCTCTTCTTTTAGCCCACTTTCTCTTTAGGGGACTCAAAGAAAAGCTGTCAGTAAAGTGCCTATTCCACACCAAAACAAGGCATCAGAAAAGTCAAGATCAAAAAAAGCAAATGGCTTATTTACAAAGGCACATATGTACCAGCAGGAAGGCGGGACATCAGTATCTCGAGCTCTGTGTGCAGTTGTGTGGTCCCAGATTAAAATCTGCTTGGTGGCTAGAGGCCTTCTGCCATCACTATCCCCCCTATGTTTCTATCACCATACTGCAGTGTTCCCAGGTCCAAGGAAAGCAATGGATAGGTCAGTTCTAGTGTCTCAGGAAACAGAAACAAGAATTCAAAGTGGTAGCCAAGTGCAGACACATCTGGGGTGCAGCGTCTCTGTTATCCAGTGGCTAACCAGTGCTGGGAGCCCCTATCTTCAAGTACCAGATATGACAAAGGAATGCCACTGCTGACTTTGGTGTCCTACAGATAGAGCAGCCTCATTCCTTCACAGATGAAAGCAGGTAAGGATGTCAGGACCAGAGACCAGGTCACTGAGGACTGCAAATAGTCAGAGCCATGTGAGGGGCAGCTGAACAGATGTATGTGTGTGCACTGACCAGAATGTTGTGTGCTAGTTTCCAAACTACCTCTCCCCAAAGAATGTGAGGCACCGTCACCTTGCCACAGCAGCATAAGGCAGAGATCCCATAACCCTTCCTGTTCTGCAGGCGGGAGAATAAGACCAAGAGGGTGACTTGATCACCCAGCAAGTCAGGAGTGATCTGAACCAAGGTGTTGCCATTCTTCATCCATCGCCAACCTGTGTGTGTCCCTCAGGCCATCTCTGCTTTGTGGTTAGGATGTAAGATTCTTCCCAGTGTATCTCAGTGAGATAGGAGAGAATACAGATATTATTTGGGGTCCCCAAGTCTACTTAGATCATCTGGGGTGACCACAGACATCAGGGCACCCTTTGAATTTCTGCTTGACATCAACTGTTTTGGTATTCCCGAGTCTTGAGACCTCAGTGTGCAGCCTCCCTGGACTCCAGACCTTCCCATCAGGGTATGGTTTATCAACAAAACCTGGCAATGGGGCTTTGGCTGTTTCCTTCATGAGGTGGGAAATCTCCATAGCGTCGAAGGCCAGCCTGCATCTTGTGGTGTGTGTTGACTCCCCAGCTCACTTTCCCCTCTCCCCTCCCTTTAAAGCGATCTGCTGTGAGGAGCACAGAGGGTGGCCTTTCCATCTGTTACGGGCTCAGAAGGCATAGCGGCCGTATTGACTTTACATTAAACTGTGTAAAATGTGGAAAAGACTCAGCATGTTGGTCAAACAATAAACTGTCCTAATTCTCAACACAAACCTCTTGTCTAATGTTTCTAAGAGGGGGCAGTCACACATGGGGGGAGGGTTCAAAAAGAGATCCTCAACTGCACGCTCCCAAAAGCCCTCTTCTGTCCTGGTGTCTTTCTCCTGCTCACCTGGGCTTTATGCCAACTCTGAAGGGGTAGGGTGGGACACTGGGAAGATTACATCCACACAATCCCCACAATCTTGTCTGCCTAAAGGCAGATGGAAAGGGAAGTTCCAGGCAGAGCCGAGACTCAGGTGTGACTTTTTTCATCAGTCAGCTCTCTAACTGCCTGGGTTAGGGGTTATTGGGGGTGGGAGGGTGGGTGTAGGGAATGGAGCTCCTACCCTGACTTCCAGAGAACCATTCAGAGACAAGAACTTAAGGGTGATGATTCAACCCGCTAAATAGCATTCCTAACTCACCCTACACCAGCCAGGCGACAATCCTGCAAGGCCCCTCAAGTCTGTCATCTCCAGACAAAAATGTGCCCTAAAAACCCATTTAGTTCTGGGACCAATTCCAAAGAATTAAAAGCAAAAATGAGGCACAGAATCGCCATAGCCTGAGAATGCTGGAAATCTCTTCAAGTCCAGCTTCACCAGAGCCTTTCCCTTTAAAGGTTCTAAAGGTCTGGAACATCCTCCAATCTCTCAAGGAAGCCATCTCTCTTTAGAATAGATGTGCCTCCCCACTAAGCCTTCCTTTTTCTGGTTTCCAGTTTTGAAGTGTTGGGTGGAACGGTGCAGGGAGGTCAAGGGGCAGAGGCTGACCACCAATGAGGCTTGCGTGGGCCAGAGGAAAGCTATTCCATGACAAGCAGTCCTCCCAGGGTGACGGCGTTCAGGGCAACGTGACTTCACACAGCAAAGGGAGTGAGCGCTCTCCCTGGGTATGGCATTGCCACTCACAGCTGCCCAGCTATCCCTGCCTTTGCCATGCTTAGGAAGCTCTGCTGGGATTCCCTCAACATGAATGTGATGACAGAGCTGTGGTGAATGTCCTGCCTGAGTGCACAGCGTGGCATCCAGGGATGCTCAGAGAGGTCACCATATGCTACACTCAGATATTTTTAGAAAGCTCAAACAATGTTCAAGTCAACAGAACCTAGCCAAGTGCATCACTCTTGGCAGACCATATAGGCACTGAGAAGAAGTGGCAGGCCCCAGGGGTGCTCTAGCTTTTGTTGATCAGGAGCTAGGGCCCACAGTAATGGTGAAAGAGAAGCCTCCAAGGCCTGGCTTGAATGAAGACCCTGAATAAAGAACTGCAGCCAGTGGCAAGACCCCTCTAGTCTGTGGGTGTGCTCCATAACCACTGAAGATTCACTCCAGAAGCGGGCCTGTTTACCAATGGAGTGCCCAGGGCTTGCTCACAGCAACTGCCCTCCTTGCAGTTTTCCCTCAGCTGGGCACAGGAGGGCACCTGCATCAGGTGCCCACATACAAGGCGGCTCGGACACCTCCAGTTCCTAAGGTGTTTCGAGCCTTACAGTCAGTCTGTCCCTGTAACCTGACAGTACTTTCTACTCTGGTCACATCTGCCTCCCATCTTGTAAAAAAAAAAAAAAAAAAAAAGGGCCTGCTTTGGTTGGATGGCTTCAGAGGATACCACCTGAGAACGCTCTGGCCTTCCACCCAAGCCCTTCCCAGCTGGATATGGTGCCATGCCTGCATATTCCAACTATTCAGGAGGCTGAAGCAGAAGGACCACAAGTTGAAGGCCTGCCTAGGCAGCTTAGTAAGACCCTGTCCATGTGAGGTAAGGACAGGAGAGTTGGCACCTGTGCACCCTGCGATCGCTGGGCTCAGGTAACTTGGAGTTAGGCCTGAACCCCACACATGCTTCCATCTGTTGTCACTGTTTTACTTTGAGCTGGACAGGTTGATTTATTTATCAAGGAATGTATTACTCACTTAAAAAAGCAATAAAAACCCAAATGTTTAAGAAGACACTTAAACATCAAAACACAAAAACATCACTTTGAAAAGGCAATCTTTTTTTAAAGCATGAACGAATATGCACTTCAAAAATCTACAGAAAACTTTTCACTTGTATTTGTTCCACAACATTCTAGCTAAGAGTACAAAACAGGAATAACCTGAGCAGCACATGAACAAAGCCCAGGAACCCTCGGCCATCAAGAAAGCAGAGCAGTGTTTAAGTCTTCCTGTAATCTCTAGTATGACCACTAGAACACGTGAGACCCTTGGCATTTACAGATTTGGCATCTACGACTCTATCCTCTGGGAAAAACTGATGAGATTTTAAAACCAAAATGCTGAGGCTGGAGTATGACAAGTCACTGAGCTGACAGAGAACATACCCACTGCCTACTCAGCCTTGCAGTCTTCATGTGGGGCAACGACCACAACTGCATCTGCAAAGCTGGGAACTCACAGAGGACTAGACAGTGTGCAGTCCATGAATGTCAGAGGTGACTGGAAATCAGCTAGTTTCATACACAGGCAGGTCTGTTTCCAACAAAAGGAACCAAAGCATAGAGGCAGAGGATAAGAGTTTTCAGATAACCAGAGTCTCATGATAATGTCCTCTCTATGTGAACTGTGATGTCACATAGACCTCAATCCTAAATCAAGAACACACTAAAGGGAAGTTACACACACCTTAACAGAAGGAAGATGAGCCAAACAGAGGTGACTCCTTTGAACGGGAGAAATACGGGAGAACTAAATTTAAACAAAAAAATCTAAGCTGGTGCCAACAGTAATTTGTTTCCAAAATAAAGAAATGTTTCTAGCCACATCTTGTGCCCCTTCTTTATCAACGCCAGACTACCCTTTCTCCAAAACTGCCAGTCACCCGCAGACAACCATGGCTGTGCTTCAGATATATGCTCAGGCGATTTTCGCCAGCCATTTCTCCAAGTCCTGGATGTCAGCAGAGCCAGTGTCTCCTCTTCCGCCCTTGGCACTGCACTCAAGGAACTCCACTTTGAGGGGCAACTGTGAGAATTCAAACTCTTTGCCTTTCTTTCCCAGCTGAACAGGGACGGTGCTGGAATTATCCAGTGTGCTGGGGGCAGCGGAACGCGTAACTCGTAAAGTGTTGCTGTAGGAGGAGAAGAAAACAAGTCAGCAACAAAACTTTACACAGCAATTAAATCACACTTCTAAATATGTCAGCACTCATTTAAGACTAGAATAATCATGAACCTGTAAATTATGCTATTCAGGTTACTAAACAATCCTTTGCATTTGCAAGATGGAGCTCCAATTTCTCACCTAGGTGACACCAGGTCAGTAGTGGACCCAGGTCATAGCAACTTTCTCTCAGCCAAGGCCCTCTTCTGTTAGAATCTCCTGATGCCATTTTAAATTATAGTTTAAAATTCATGCTATAAGTGTTATAAAAACTTAATTTATGAAAGCTAAGCACGGGTAGACAGGGTATTTATTTTACCTTGAGTCTATTTGGATATGGACTTATAAATCCACAAACTCTAGACTCTTATATCTAATTTGACAAAATTAACTGCTCTCCGATCTCTTCATTTGCAAAAACCTTCTCCACTAAGTCACCTTACTGCCATCTACTGGCCCTGACAAAACAGCGCATGAGCAATACATTTGCTAACTCCTCCCTTTCTGCTCCCAGAAGCAGAGGAATGCTTGCCAGACCAACTAACTTTCCTACAAGGGAAAACATTTCTTGGTTCTATAAGGTTGCTTAAAAGTTAATGAAGACCAAAGGCAAAACTAAATAATACGTTGTTTAAGAACAAAAACAGAATAAAAATAGTTCAAAAAACAGATAAATTATTAAGAACATGAAGAGACATCCTACAGAATGGGAGAGAATCTGCCACCTGCTCCTCAGGACATATAAAGAACTCAAAAAACTTAACTCTAAAAAAAAAAAAGAAAGAAAGAAAACCCCAATTAAATAAATGGGAAAGACTAAACATACATTGGTCAAAAGAAGAAATTACAGTTGGCCAACAAATATATGAAAAAGTGTTTAACATCTCTAGCAATCAGGAAAATGCAAAACAAAACTACATTAAGATTTCATTTCACTCCAGTCAGAATGGCAATTATCAAGAATTCAAATAATAATAAGTGTTGGCAAGGGATGTGGGGGAAAGGTACACTCATACTTTGCTGGTGGAACTGCAAATTGGTGCAACCACTCTGGAAAGCAGTATGGAGATTTCTCAAAAAACTAGTAAGAGTGGAATTACCAGACGACCCAGCTATCCCACGCCTCAGTATATATACAAAAGATCTAAAATCAGCATATTCTAGTGACGCAGCCACATCAATGTTTAGCAGCACAATTAACAATACCCAAGCTCTGTCCAACCTTCAACAGATGAATGGATAAAGAAATGTGGTACATATACACAATGGAGTATGACTCAGCCATAAACAAGAATAAAATCATGGCATTTGCTGATAAATGCATGGAACTGGACACCATAATGCTAAGTGAAACAAGCCACATTCAGAAAGCCAAATATTTTTTCTGATATGTGGAAATTAGTCCAAAATAGGAAGGGAAAAGAGAAAGAATGGAAAAGGGAAAAAAGGAGGGGAGTCTGTCAAAAAAGGAGGAAGACCAACAGGCTAAATGAATGGAACTAAGGGGGAAGGAAAAGAGTCGGATAAGAGAAAAAGAGAGGAATCAATCTAACCTAACTTTCCTATGTTCATACAGGAATACACCTCAGTGAATCTCATATCATCTATATCCACAAGACACTAACCAAAAAGAAAAAAAGATCTAAAAGTAAATAGCACACAGATCAGTAGAGCAGAGAAAAAGGAACAGGGAGACGGAGGACAGGAGAAATACTGAGGACTGAATTTGAGCAAATTATATCCCATGCTTTTTAAATTATGTCAACATGAATCCTACTGTTATATATAGCCCAAAAAAGAAACAATAAAAAATGTAAAAAACTGCTACAAAAAAACTTAGGATATCATTTACCTTCTGAGGGAAAGCTTTTGGGGAGGAACACACAGCCAGCTAGGCCTTTTAGGCTTAGTGGTGAGTACACAGTATCCATCTTATAATCTTCAAATTTAATATATGCACCTTATATACTCTTATATGTATACTATGTTATAACAATTTTTAAGAAAAAAAGAGCAAAACATTATGTGTAACCAGCTTTTGCTACAGGGTTATAAAAAACAACCCTTGTAATTCAAAACTTTAAATTCCTTCAAAACTGATAGGGCCTAATTCTCAAAAATAAAAAATTAAATTAAAATTAGGTTTCTAATTTAACTAATGTTAACCGTTACGACTTTTCAACATTTTACTTCACTGTTTATAACAGAGTGTTTAGTTCTGTACTGTTTTCCTCTAACCCTACTGTAAAAAGCAAAAAACCAAAGAAAAACCTGTTTTAAATATGGGTAAACTTGGGACTGCACTGTCAAAAAAAAGTGGGGGGGGGGCAAAAAGAATCCTGAAACACAAATAATATTATAATAGCTTTTGTTCTCCCAAAATGATTCCCCACAAATGCAACACAATCTTAGAAACCAAACTATCTAACTGTTCCCATGTCCCTAGCCTAAGGAAAGTACTGTTTATGGCCTCAAGAGAGAGAGCACTGAGACAGACACACAATTTCAGAAGGGTAGGATCCACAGAGAGCAGCACAGGTCAGGCCAGCAAGAGCCATAAATTAAACATTTGGGGCTTTGTGAGCCGTGTTTGGTCTCTGTTGTGTATTTTTCTTTTTTTAAACTGCCCTTTAAAAATGTCAAACTACTCAGCTTGCAGGCCCTGGGCAGAAGTCTGCCACTCCTGAAGCTGACTAAATTCTGAGTACGCCTGATCTGATGAGGAAAAACTGTATAAATTGTATAAATTCAACTTTGAGAACATTTTTCCCCATCATGATCTACTTCTTTATTCATTTAACAAGCATCAAATGGTGCATGTAGCTTTTAAGCAGGGTAAATAATATTGTCAAGTAGCATGAAAACAATACAAGAAGCTACAAAATGCTACCCTTGATTTTTATATTCCTCATTCTGTCAACAATAATTTCCAGTGGCTTTAAAACTGTTTTCCTTCTTTTTTTCCTGATCCTTGGTTTTTGCCTGCTTTTATCTTATTATTTTTTTACATGCACCTTTAAACACAGTTTTACATGCATTACTGTGTGGTGAACAAACACTTCCACTTTCTGAAATAACACTGATCTCAACTGGTGTGTACAATTTTTTAGTTTCTAAGATCTTTCATATCAATTATGAGTCAGTAGCGGTGGTAAAACAAATTGAGCAAATGGTTTCAATAAATCTTCTCTACATGAAATTGAAAAAGCCAAAATACATTCTACTGTCATGTACAGCTAAAAAGAACAAAATTTTAAAATTAAAAAAAAAACTTAAAAATAACCTAAAAATATCCCATTAATGCTTTTAACAATTCCTTTGGTGATTCTAAAAATTATTTAGTAAGTATATCTCACACTAATATTCAGACAATAATTGTGATCATCACTGATAACCAGACAAAAGAAATATGAACATGCTATTTTAAGCCTATATGTGAATGTGTTTAACCAACAGGCTTTATTCATACTTACAGTTCTTTCTCAAGCTGTTGCTGAATTAATTTTGCTGATTTTGCCATTGCAATATCTGTAAAGTAAAAACACTGTTGTAGATTAAACCAGCTAATTCTTTCTCTATCAAAGTAAACATTAGATTTGCACATATGGATTTCCCAAAGTAATGCTTACAAACATGTTATGTTGATGACCCTAACATGGACTTAAGTTTTCCATACCTTACAGAGCTTTCAATTCAATACGTATGAGTCCAGTCAGTTTAACATAAAAAGAAAAAAAAAAAAAAAACCTTACCAGTTCTCTGACTCAACCAAGAACTTTCACTCCAATAGACAAAACCCTACTTGTCACTTAAAAATAAACTCAGCATGCTTTCAGCTGATACTAATGATGTGAAAGCATCCTTCACACTACAGGGATGCTTGGTATGACCACAAACCCCAAATAAACATTAACTGCCCTCTACATGCTAAGTAAGAGAAATCAAAAGAAGTCAGGTAATGATGCTAATAAATATCTCTCTCGTTAAGTATCATAATCTAACCACTTCTGAGAAACGCTTTAAGTTCTTCACAGAACTTTAAGAAATAGATCAGTGAAAGGACAACTAGTTTATCTTATTTTATTGGTAACAGAACTGAAGGGCAGTTTAACTGGGCTTTTAATGGTTTTTAATGGTTACCAGTTTAAAGGAAAATCTTGTAAACTCCCATTGATAAAATTTGCTGAATGATAAACTTATTTGGAAGGAGAGACTCCAACCTCTCCCTCCAAAATAGTGCAACTGACATGACACATCGAAATCTGACAAACTTAATTTGGTAAAGTAAAATAATTTATAATCTTAAAAAAAACCCAAAAACCTACATCCCCCCAAAATAGGTAACAATTCCTCTGTTGTGGACCCTTAGGAAAGCCTGGTAAGAAAATGAGTGAAAAGATGGGAGTAGAAATAAATTTTAAGTTTTAACCTCAGAAAACCTGAAGCGCAATCACCATTTGACCCAGTTATCCCATTCCTCGGTTTATACCCAAAGGACTTACTGTAGCATACTGTAATGACATGGCCACATCAATGTTCACAGCAGCTCAATTCACAATAGTTAAGCTATGAAACCAACCTAGGTACCCATCAACAGATGAATGGATAAAGAAAATGTGGTATATATACACAATGGAATATTACTCAGCCATAAAGAATGAAATTATGGCATTCCCAGCAAATGGATAGAATCAGGGGCTATCATGCCAAGTAAAATAAGCCAATCCCCCAAAATCCAAAGGCTGAATGTTCTCTTGACATTCGGATGCTGACTCACGATGGGGGGAGGGGAATGGGAAAGACAGTAGAATGAATCAGATATAACTTTCCTATGTTCATATATGAATACACAATCCGTGTAACTCTACATCATGTACAACCATAAGAATTGGAAATTATACTCCATGTATTTATGTCAAAATATACTCTACTGTCATGTATAACTAAAAAAACCCAAATTTTCAAAATTAAAAAAAAAAAAAAAAAATCCTTCCACTTGTAGTTCACGACAACTGTCTCCAAACCTCAATAATGATAACTGTGGACAATTGAACTAATTCTTAGTAGTGATCTCAGAAAAATCTCAATTATTATGATAGAAAACACAATGGCACCTTGCTTGTTGCAGGCTATCAAGAATGATGGTGTGTTCTTCAGACTCATACTATCAATGAGGACTTGATACAGAAACTCGGCCACATCCTTCACCTCTCGCTGGAATGCTGCGCTGTCCACAACAAACACAACAGCCCTAGAGGGAAAAAAAAAGAAAAACTCGCACATGAGTCTGCAGCAGTGCACCATGATCCTGAAAATTCTAGCCTTAATTTCTTCAGATTAGTGAATCACACACTAGAGAAACATATGCAGGTCTGTGTAGAGTTAATCACACGACACTAATCTTCATTTAACATAAACTATAGCACTGAATGATACTGTGGGTCAATGCCTGAAGCTGAGCAGAGACTGAGGAATGATGTCCACCCCCAGAGACCAAGAAATCATGCAGAACTCAATGATAAATGCCAGGAGAGAACTATGCCCATGGTGTAACTAGAACAAAGAGGTGATCATTTCAATAAGACAAGGTCAAAGTCAAGGAGGATGGAGTAGTTGAGCTGAATTTTAACTAGATAAAATGTCCAGAACATAGTATATTGAAGGCACAAACAAGGGAAACACATACATTAAAGAAGTCAAGGCAAGCTGGTACATAGGGAGATGGAGAACGACACACGACCAGGTCACAGAGCAAAGGGTATGACACATCAACCTATGAAGTTTATATTTTTCTGTCTTGCACAGACTACTGGTACCTAAATGACAGAAATCGTAGAAGGCAACTGAACTAGAAGAGCATGACCAGGGAGGGCCTGACTTAAGGCAGCAGCAGTGAGAATCTTCATGTGCCACAAACAAAGCTATATCAGAGTTAAAGCACAGTAGCCCAGGGAAACTATAGACGATGGGCTTTAGGGACAATGGTCTAAATGCCCAGTGGGGCCGGAGACGTGCAATGGCTGACACGCACTGGGGAGCTGGAACCAAACCTGCTGCACGAAGCCTACAACTTAAAAGAAGTCTACTAGAGGCCCAGGGTTGGAAAATAATTCCAAAAGAAATTGAAAAACCAGGTCTCCAGGTATGGAGTGTGAATTTACACTCTCCCCAGGTGCAAGATTCCTAAGTAGAAAGATTTACATAAAACCTGGGCCATATTCTAAACCTCTCTGGTCCCAACAGATAGAAATATGTACTCCTTCTCGAATGAGGCTTTTATATACTAAAGTATATCAATCACAACAACAATAATGCATCCCCTTGAAGGGTTCTGGATCAAATATTACAAACCACAGAAGAAAATAAATAGTCATGCCAGAGAAAAACAAACACCCCCAAATTAGAGATAATGAAGCAATCTACAAAACACATGGTTAAAATTATTTAAGTGCACAATACTAGGAATCATAAGAAGAAGAAACAGGCGATTTTGGGGAAAAAAAATGTAAAGACCATACATAGTAAATGAAATTTAAAACCCAATGAAAAAGTTAAACAGAGATTATTCTTAGCTAAAACAAAATGCGGTAAACTAGAAAACAAATATGAGAGTATCACACAATAAGCAAAGTAGAAAAATTTAGAAGAAACAAGAAGGGCAGAAATACTAAGGTTCAATTGTGTCAACTGAGTTACAAGATGTGAGAACTGAGAATGGAGAAACAGCACTAGCCTGAAGAGATTATGAGAATTTCTAAGAACTAAAGACAGATATGAATCTCTGGTCTGGAACAGCACATTTAAATTCCAAACATGACAAAGCTAATCCACCCCTTGACAGAAGGCAGACCAGACAGATTTCCTAGAAAAATAACAATGAGACTGCAGCAGCAGACACAGAAGTCAGCAGTCATGCCTTCCATGTCACCATGGAAACAACTACCACCCAGGACTTTATACTCAGCTAAAATCACCATTCTAGTACCCAATAAAGATAGCTTCAAATGAACAAAAGATGAGAAATTTTACTACTCACTCACTCTCTGGAAATATTTCTAAAACATACACTGAGGAAAAACAGATCTTAAAAGGAAAGAGCAGAATGCCAGAATTTGGCGAAAGAAATCATAAGAATCCAGGTATGTCTCAATAATCATTGAATATAAGGGCAAAAATCAGCAATCATTGGAGGTGAAAAAGAATGATATGAGGAAGAGCAGAGTTAAAGCATTTGAGCTTTAGGAAAAAGGAACTAGTATTATTGATTTTATGAGATGTTGTGCAATGTTTAAAAGGAGGGACAAGGGGCTGGTGTTGTGGCTCGCCTAGCATGCATGAGGCACTGGGTTTGATCCTCAGCACCACATAAATGTAAAATAAAGATATTGTGTTCACCTAAAACTAAAAAATAAATATTAAAAAGGAAGGGGGGGGGCAAGTGGAGAACCACAAAGAGTAGAAATAACATATTTCACAAATAAAGGGGAAAAACAGAAATTAAGGAAATTTGACTTGTAATAAAAGTCACATAATAATCTTTAATATGCATTTATTATGATTAAGATTTCTTTGAACTCAGTTTTATCTTCTTTTTCTTTTTTCATGGGGACTGAATCCAGGAGCACTTAACCACTAAGCCACATCTCCAGCCCTTTTTTATTTTTATTTTGAGATGGGGTCTCACTGACTTGCTTGGGGCTTCTCTGAGTTGCTGAGGTTGGCTTTGAACTTGCGATCCTCCTGCCTCAGTTGAGATTACAGGTGTGCATCACTACCCCATATTTGTTCTATTTACCTATAATACTTGAGTCACAGAGTAATTATACTGCAAATTATAAAATATTTATAACTGACAACATAAAAACAAAAAAATTCAGTGGTAAATTAATACCCAATTCTAGATCTGTCTAAATTGTCTGAAAAATTTAAAAAAATCACATTCTCTTCTGAAACAAACTGCTCATCATCACCATCTTGTGGGTAAGGAAACAATTTCAAAATCTAAGTCCACATGTGTTCAATAAAAAGGAAAGAACCAACTAACTCATTCCTCAAACCTAAGATGCCATCAATTCAAAGAAACATTTCAGGAACCACTAAGAGGAGAAAATACTGCCAGTTAAACTATCACACCTGGGATAATTGCAACTGTAAGATGCCTTTGAAATTCAGAGACATTAAAATGTCTTCAAATCATTGAAATGTGTCAGACTAATTTCCCTCTCCAGTTCCTATCAATGTTAGATGTACACATGAAGAGAACACTTGCAAAAGCAGCATAAGAATTTTAGTAAAGAATTTAAGGGTTAATAACATGAGGGCAGACACTGAAAGAATTATGAAAATATTGTTCTTGAAATAAAGTTACACATAATGTTGGAGTTTAATAATTTCTGGGACCCAACAGAGCTTTAAAATTTTTTCCTAAATATTAATAATCCTGTATTATGTCACTGAATTCATCTTCAGAGTATATTTTAATAATAATGAGGGAACACTTCCCAAACACTCTGAGAAATATTCTTTAAGCATTATCCCATACAATCTTCACAATCCTAGCAAAGGTGGGCTTGCAACCCAGAAGTGGCTCACTCCAAGCTCCATGTTCTTTCTACTGCAGGACAGTGTGCTGCCTCCAGAATCCCATCAGAGCAAAACACCAGCCCCACATGTGCAGACTGGATACACAGTACCAACTTCAACAAGCCCACTTCATTTCTTTCTACTTACCTGGCTGAAGACTTAAACCGCTCCAAGAACTGAAGCCTTAAGCTCTCATGTCCAGGGAGGTCAATCAAGGTCAAGCTGTTGCCCTGAGGATGGCAGCAATAATATTGGATTAATGTTTCCATCCAGATCCATGTGCACATCAGGATCAAATTAAAGGCATAATACTGGAGTCTAGTTAATTAATTAATACAACAAGTGTTACTCTAATAAATAAATCAAACAAATTTTCATGGAACATTTTCAAATAAAACACCAGCCCAGGGTTGGGGAATGTAGTTCACTGGCAGACTGCTTACTTAGCATGCATGAAGCCCCGGGTTGAATCCCCACACCAACCTCCCCCTACAAAAATAAAACACTGGTCAAAGTTCTGGGGATATAATAGTGAACAAAGATGTGGTTCCCGGTCTAACATTAAGCATGATGTAAAATTACATATAAAGTAACAATTTTGATAAATGTTCTTAGGTTTCGTAAGAAACCTGACCGAGGGAGTCGGGAATGTGTGGTCTATCTGATGTTTAGGAGATACCAGTGTGAATAAAAGCAAAAACATGTTAACAACTGTAATAAATATTCACAAGCTTATAATGCAAAAAAGAACTTAGAATTTATAGCATATGTTGCCATTACTGGGATCCTTAATCATTATAACAAAGCATACTTTCATAGTTTCCACCCCTTAATTCTTAAATATGTGCTTACCAGATACCCATTTATTTGTTTCAAATCTGTCGAATTTTTTGCCAATTTTTGAACCCCTATTTACCAAGCACATTATGCACTAATACTAAATCCTATTCACCATTCCAGGACTTCATCCTTGACCTTATGATCAATGTAGATGTGTCTGTGCTCAGTGACAAAACTCTTAAGAGTTGGCTTTAGTACAAGTATCAGACTCATCAATCATTTCTCGCATGTTTACCTCCAACCATGATCACAGTTCAATAGAAGGGAATCAGTATCATGTACAGATCTGACATAATTCCAGCTGGATTCATTATGATCTTTCAGAAAGACAAATAAAAATACGTACTAGCCTTTTCAAAATATTGGTAAGAGTCTAGTGAACCCAGATTAGGACCTACTGCTCCATTTAAAAAATAGCACTGAACCACACAGCATTAGCAATTCAGAAGATTCATGACTAGGTACATTACTACCTAGAGAAAACTAAATCTAAACGTAAGGGAGTGGGAGCAGTGTTTGTGAAAAAAGGGAGGAATGTTCTATATTCTCAACAAAAATATAAGCCACATGTAATCTTAAATTTTCTAGTAAATATTTAAAAAAGTAAAATTTGTTATAATAAGTTATATTATCCAGTATATCAAAAATATTATTAATATGTACTAAGGAACCAAGACATTATTAATGATAGCTTACATTCCTTTTTTCACACTGGTTCTTCAAAGTCTGGTAAGTACTTGACACTTATATGACCCCTCTATTTGGACTGGTCAAATTTCAGTGCTGTACAGTCACGCAGGGTCAGTAGCTACTGCACTGAGAGATACAGGTCTAACACACCCTCAAATAGCCCACTTTAAAAAATTCAGTACAGGACCCTAAAAATTAATGATCTCCTAAACCTGAAATTTCAAAATCCAAATCTTTGGAAATTTAAAAAGGTTTTGGTCAGAAAAACTGCCATCATTCAAATAAACAAAAATATCTCTAGATATTTAAATGGAGTCCCTGTACCTTTGCCTACAGTGTTTAACTCTAGAGGCACCACAAAGGGGAAGTGGCACAAGGGAAAAGGGAAAAGAGCCCTAAGATCACAATTCTAAGTCACTATCCTTCTGTCCTTCCACTCTTCCAGTCAGTCACTTAGTCCTCATTCCACTCACTCACTAAAACTCATTAAGTATCATAACTGGCTTGCTTGTCACTATTTACATTCTAGAAAAGTCTTTCTTATGATTCTTTATGGGTATTTTTGAAAGTGTTCATATATACTTTTCAAGATATCCATTGCAACAGTTTGTAAAGGCAAAAGATTCTAACCACAAACAAAACTAAATATTAGCAGTACTTTGATTACATCAAAATTTAATTATATGGTACAGCCAGAGTAGAATACTATGCAGTTCATAAGTCAACAAGATAGTACTATGTGTTTAAATGTAGGAGAAAAATGTTAAGTTCTATCAGTCATACTGTTAAATAAAAAAATATGGACAAAAAAGTGTGTTAAGAAAAAATATAATAAAGGGATATATAGATACAGCTGTATATGCATTGAACACTTAGAAGCTTACACACAAAAATAACAGCAGTTATTACTTCCAACAACAAGACTAGCTTGTGGGATTAGAAAAGGAAAAATTACTTTTCAATTTTTTTGTTCCGTGTACATGTATTACCTCTTCAAAACATAAAAGAAAAAGACTTAATGTCCATTTTTTTTAATATTTATTTTTTAGTTTTAGGTGGACACAATATCTTTATTTTACATTTATGTGGTTCTGAGGATAGAACCCAGTGCCTCATGCATGCTAGGTGAGCACTCTACCACTGAGCCACAAACCCAGCCCTAATGTCCATTCTTAAATAGGTAAATTTGGAAAAAAGACAAAAAAAAATTAAGAATAAAATGAATTATAACATTACTGTACATAAGTGACTACAAAGGAGAGGTAGAAATGACTACATTGGCCAACAGATTATAAAAGGCAGAATTTGTCACATAATATATTTTTATATTCCTTATAAAAATAAACTTCAAATGGTATCTACATCCTCAGACTAATTCATTCCAGTCAGGTTGTCAGACTCTTTAACACTGCAGTCACATCTTACCCTGTTATTGTTGACTCTGTATACAGCAGAGCTGTCAGTAATAGAAGTCTGAGTGTCTCTGTAATGGCCTGTTAACAACTGTAAAAAATAAGATGGGAGAGATCAGAATGAACATATTAACAATAACAGCAAATCTAATGAGTAATAATAATGTTCTACCCTGCCCAGGTTAAAGATCAAATAAAATGAATGTTGCTTGCAACAGCTAAAAAAGATCTTAATTTTTTTTAACCTGTAGAAAAATTGCAAACTTCCTCCCCCTCTCTTTAATAAGAGAAAAAAAAATATTTTCAAACCATAGTTAGTGGCCAAATTTACTTCCCTTTTGTAAACATTTTTAACTATCATAAATAATTTGAAATTATATTTCCTTAGTGGAAGGAAAACTACTTCTACTGTCCAAAGGAATAAAAAGCAGAAAATCTGTCCTATTCTCATAGTAAAACACATACTCAGTTAAAAATACCAAAAACAGCAGGGTATGTTGGTGCACACTCATAATCCCAGGAAATCAGGAAGCTGAGGCAAGAGGATCAAAAATTGGAGGCCAGCCTTTGCAATTTAGCAAAGCTCTATACAACTTAGTGAGACCCTGTCTCAAAATAATAAAAAAACATAAAAATAAAAATGCTGTATACATTAAAAATAACTATTAGTGAAAAGAAACCTAATTAGCATAAACTATTAAAGAAGAATCATCCTTTAAAAAAATAACTTTGACAAAGCTGGGCTGGTCACTTGGAAATGGTCAGGCTAGGAGTATTTACACTACAGAAATCAGCAAAGGCCACAATTTAGAGCTTTGTTTACTGTTTCATAGGCTGTTTAGACTTAAGAAAGTGATAAAGAAAGGTTAAAATTAAAACCATGTTGTCTAGAGCCATTACAGTGGTTAGCACAAGACACTGAGAAAGTGTTCCTTTAGTATTATCTGATTCATCAAAGTTGTTCATGTCATCGATGAATAAGTAAAGTTTGACATACATTTTCATGGTTTCATTTTCCTCTTGTGAACACAAAAATAACAACTAATATTCACGTCATGTGTCAGATTTAATGACAATAAATTTATAGAGGAAAGAATCAGCAGACTGGGATGTAACTGCATTTGTCAAGTTATGGTACAAATATAACCACAGTTTGGCTACTGGGGCAAATCTTCCAAAATCCAAAAAATTCCCCCCAAAATTGAAATATTAAAAAAAAAAAAAAATCTTTTACAGGCTCTCTGAAAGGTTTGTTACATGATAAATTATAACTTTAAGTAGGTCAGGTTTATATGTCTTTAACGGCATCCTTAGCCATTTAACACTTATTAAAAAATCTTGTGATAAAAATTAAATATCAGCATCTGGTAAGGAGAAAAAAAGAAACAGGAATGGCTATAAAATTTTAGTTCATAGGATTTTCAAGTCTTTTTGTTTTCATAAAGTCTAGAATTCACTCCAAATTTGGCAGGATAAGTTTCTTTTGCCAAATAAAACATAAAATCACAGGAATACAGGGATGCCATAATATTAAGTTTAACAAAGATATAAATCAAAGCACTTACCCTGACAAACAGCAATGTCTTCCCGGAATCACAAAGACCAACAAGGAGAACAGCTCTCTGACTGCTCTTTCTGCTCCAGATAAACTTCCAGAGCACTGTGGAACAGAGGGGAAAGTAATAATAAAACAAAGATATCTATGATAACCTGTGATTTATTTTGTTATTAGCACTATTTACGGTGGTTACTTAGGCACTCGCTGAATGCCAGCCACTATCAACTGTCAACTCTCTGTGTCTACACCTCTTCCCTGAGCGTGGATATCTCAAGGGGTATCTTATGACTTTTGTATTCCCAGAGCCCAGCTCGCAAACATAGGATGTCCACGCTCGTCTTCAGACCCCGTGGATCCCGGCGGTAAGTGATGGAAAGGGAGGGACCGCGCGCCCAGGCTTAATAGGAGTGGAGTTAGGGAAACGCGTGTCCCAAGCACCAGGACGTCATTCCCGGGGTCGCCCGGGATCCCCCTTTAACGCAGGGCTGCGTCAGACAAGAGGGTTGGGTGACAGACATTTTGAATCTCATATCTAAACTCCACTAAAACGCCCTCTCGGCTCCGGGGCCTGCCGAAGCAGAGCGGAGGCGGGGACCCCGGCCACCCTGCACCCACCATAATCACCCGCCGCCTCCTTACCCAGCGTCAGCAGAACTACGAGGAGCGACACCAGTACTGACAACAACGTTGGGTCCCTCTGCTGCAGCTCCTGCCTCAAGGAGTCTAGGTAGGGCTGGAAGGTGCCCCCGGCACCGCCGGTGTCTCCCATCCGCCGGGAATCCGCGGAAGCCATGGATGAGGCTCGTGCTCTCCGGTGCCGCAAAAGCGACGTGGCCCTATGCTCTGCGCAGGCGCGAGCAGCAGAGCTTCACGGGAGTGGTAGTTCCCGCTTTCGGGCCTGTGGGATGCCCGTGTGCCTGATGGGAGTTGTAGTTCGCTCATACACCCAGCTCCTCTACGAAGGCCGGAACCCTCATTCTTCGCCGCCTAAATGACTGTGGAAAGTACAATGAAATGAATGGCTCTCGAAATTTCCACTTAGAACTTCTAGTCGGTCTCTACGAGAGGTGAGGCTTGTGAGGAACTCAGGCATCCTATATTGAAGCGACTTAGAATGTGGCAAGCGATAGGACAGAAGGATGTACACTGGGAGATGGGACTAAAGGCAAGCATCTGAAGGATGAGTGAGCCGCTGCGGGCCCTTAAAAGGGGCAAGAAAGCTCCGTAAAGAAGAAAAGAAGTAGGAGCCGATGGCATGTGCAGGAATGTTAATTCTTAAGTAATTTAGTCCTCTACACTGTACACCTAGGCGTGGGACTCAAATGACTGCACTAAGGGAAGCAGCCAGGAAAATCAATGCTAGATAAGTCTAGGAAGGCATTCAGCGGTGCTCAGGAACTTAGAGTTTAGTCTCGATGCAATAAGAAGTTGCAGTTGAGGGTGACATAGTTAACTGTAGATCTATGGATCCCAAGTAACCACTATATACTGCATGTTCAAACAAAGTAGGATTCACTGAATAAAAACAGACAATGGGGACTCTGGATCAAGAAAGGATGTTTAAAATGTGAGGGTTAAGAAAGTAAATAAATCATTTTATTATAAATTACCATCATCAATTACAAATATCAGATCTTGCCACATTCTAATTCTTTCTTATGGTCCTAACTCCTGCTCCATATCTACTTTCCAACACAAACATTCCTTCCTAGCTTTACCTCTGTCACTCTTGCTAAAATGGCTAATCTAACCAACTTTTACGAATTTTGTAATTGATGATTCAGCATCAATTGCCAACCAGGTCAAACTAATGCTCAAAATTGTATTTCCTGCCATGGTCAGTTTTTCAAGGTTTTGCCTAAATCATATTGTTAACCATCCAAAGATCTTAACATCTTTCTTTCACTTCCTGCCTGATCAAAAATGCATCCTTGGGCTGGGGATGTGGCTCAAGCGGTAGCGCGCTCGCCTGGCATGCGTGTGGCCCGGGTTCGATCCTCAGCACCACATACCAACAAAGATGTTGTGTCCGCCGAGAACTAAAAAATAAATATTAAAAAATTCTCTCTCTCTCTCTCTCTCTCTCTCTCTCTCTCTTAAAAAAAAAATTTTTAAAAATGCATCCTCTTAGCTACTCCCTGCAATACTACTAATGAGGAGAGAACTCCATACATACACACTTTGCTCCTTTATAATAACCATTGGTTCTTCTTCAGAAAAATCCATGAGTGAGTATTACCCAAAGAGGGATTGCTAGGTCTTATGGTAGTTCTCTTTTGAATTCTTTAATTTTCTTTCTTTGTATCATTTTTATAATGACTGTGCCAATCTTCATTTCAACCAAAAGTGTACAAGGGGTTCCCATTCTTCATGCCCTAACTGGCACTTGTTATCCTTTGACTTTTTGATAATAGCCTTCTAATGGGCATGAAGTGATATCTCATAGTGGTTTTGTTAGCATTCTCTAATCATTAATGATGCTGAGCACATTTTCATATACCTGTTGGCAATTTTTCTTCTTTGGAGAAATGTCTATTTGGTTCTTTTGACCATTTTTTTTTCTTCAGACTATTTGTTTTTCTACTGTTGAGTTATATGATTTATACATTTTGGATATTAACTATCAGATACATGATTTGCAAATATATTTTCCCAGTCTACACGCTGCCACTTCATTATGTTGATTGTTTTCTATGCTGTGCAGAAGTATTTCTGTTTGATATAGTCCCATTTATTTATTTTTTGCTTTTTCTGTTGTTTGTTTTGTTTTGTTTTTTGTGGTGCTGGGTATTGAACCTGGGGCCTTATGCATGCTAGGCAAGCCCTCTACCAACTGAGCTATATCCCTAGCCCTGTTTATTTTTTTGCTTTTGTGCCCTGAGGTTTTGGTTTGATATCCAAAAAAATGATCCCTAATGCAAATGTCCAGGAGCTTATCATACATTTTAATAGATGGAAGAGGTAACTGGTCCACTATCATTACTCTTTTCTCAGACTTTTTCATAACTGTCTCATGTTTATTTTTTATTTGAGCAGTACTAAATTTTCTTGAGTTAAAAAATTGCTTGTATATTGATTAAGGGAGAATTGGCATCTTTACAATACTGAGTCTTCCTATCCAAGGTACTATGTTTTTTTGTATTATTTTTTACTGAGTGTAGTTTAAATCACTTTTAAATGTAGTTTTCATGAGTTTAGTGATGCATTTTACTTGTTATTACAAAACATTATTATTCTAACTCACTCTTATTTGTGTAAGGGAAATTTATTTTGTATCTCAAATTTTCCTTCCGTTTTACTGAATTTTATTTTACTTTTTAATTTTATTTTTAATACATTATTCGTTTTATGGATTTTTAGTATATAGTTCTCACTAGAAATTTTGATGTTTCTTTAAATATTATATCTTATTTAGTTTTCTTATGTAATTGGATTGACCAGTAGCTCTAAAACACTGTGATCTAAGATTGGTAGTAATTGTTTCTTTACCATAGGCACATGTTAGCTTTTGGTTATATGTATAAAAGACCACTGCCCAGTAACATCTGCCTATCCTGTTTTAGTAATTAAGGATGGTGGAAGGGTACCGAATTATTGCCATCTATCCCAGCTGGCGACCTATGCTGGGTTCACAAATCTGACTACTCCAATAACTTAAGAAAATGGCAAAGAAAGCACACAAACACACAGAAGTACCTTTTCAATAATAAGCTCTCCGACCTTAGGGGTCTATGGAAAAAGAGAGAGAACCCTTGGAATTCTTTATTCTTATACAGGGGACACACAAGGGGAGATTCCATTGAACATTCTATCCCAAGAAGGGCAAAAGGGTAGGATTACAAAGGAACAGGTGAGTGTAACTCAACTCCACTGGGTGACACCTACTCCTGGAGTCTCCTCTTTATCTGAGCATAAAGCCCAGGTTATTGTGGGACACAATAATTGTTCAGTATTTCTTGCTCAGGACTTAAGGGTGTGTATTTCCAGAGCGACTCCTGACACTAAATGTTGTTGTACTAGCCCAACTGTCTAAGAGTTCTGTTAGTCTATCAAAATTAGGTGTATTGACCTGTTACAACGAGACGGACCACATCCCAACAAAGGACAAGTTGAAATTACAGGATCTGGGGTGACGGTGGACTTTAGGTGACTTTTCAATAGGCTGAGGATTGATAGGTTCAGAGAGAATCAAGGCTGGTATTAAAAAGGTTCACACCAGGTCTGGACTGCAAAGCACACCCAGAGTCCTGATTCCTGGAATTAAGAGAGGTGTGAAAGATTTTGTGCAGAAACCCCTTATCTGCAGTTCTGCATCTGAATGGAAAGTGAGGCTGTGGTAGGAGTTGGTAAAAGGGGCAAGTGGAAGTTATTTAGAGGTCAGAATCAACATAGACTTTGGATGTGGAATGGAGGAAAATGGTGAATGAGACTTGATACCCCTGTCTGCAGCATGAATGACTGAGTAAATGACAGTGTCTTCAGCCAATGTGAAATATACTAACAATAGTTAGTTTAGGGAAGCAAAAGAAGGGAGAAGGACAGATGATTCTCTTGTTTTTTGTTTTTGTTTTGTTTTATTTGTAATGCTGGGAATCAAACCTAGGGTTTCACACATGTTGGGCAAGCCTTCTATCACTGGGTTACACCTCCAGCCCAGATTTTGATTTGTTGGGTTTCTGATCACCGTAGGACTCTACAATATAGATCCATTGGTAATAGGTGGAATCAGTGAGTTGGGGGACACTGGAGGCTGGGGTTACAATGACCCAATATGGGTGCCCAAGAGTCATTAGCATTGCTTGAAGGAAGGCCTGGAAAGTGAGAGGTGCACTGGATCTAGAGAAGAACTCCAGGAAGATTTCCCCCAAATTCCAAGATAAATAGGATGAGCCTACAGTAAGACCACAAATGAACAGAGAGGTAGGAATCAAAGCAGAGGAGAGAGGTCATGTCCAAGAAGCTAAGGGAAAGAGTCCCAAGGAGGAGGGTCTGGTCAACTGTATCATGTGCAGGAAACAGGTTCAAGAATGAAATGACTGAGTTGGTTTAACAGTGAGAAGGTGGTGCTGACTTTCACCAGAGTAGCTTCAGGTAAGTGGGTGGAGCCAAAGACGAGTTTCTGTGTGTTCATTCAATAATAATAAAGGAAAAATGAGCCTCCCTCTTAGAGGAAGCTGGATGAGAAGGGAAGGAGATGGCAGAAATTGCCCAAGGGATGATTTTTAGCCAAAGATGTTTCAGAATCAAGTTAGAATCAGAACCTTGGCTATGTCAGATAGGATGCATTCAAAATATAAAAATAAATCCAGGCATATGGCTCATGCCTATAATCCCAGCAGCTCAGAAGACGGAAGCAGGAGGATCTCAAGTTCAAAGCCAGCAACAGCAAGGCTCTAAGACCTTTTCTCTAAATAAAATACAAAAAAGGGCTGGGGATGTGGCTCAGTGGTTGAGTACCCCTGAGTTCAATCCCTGGTGCCTAAAAAAAATAAGTAAAGTCCTCTATACTCGTTTCTATACTCACTGAACACTTGATCTTTGTAACTCACTCTCTATCCTTCCTGCTCTTCCCTGGTAACACATATGTGCACATACATAGGAGCACATACATTTGATTCTATTATAATGAACACACAGACCCTTTTAGAAAATGTTCCCTCATGTGGTGGACTCAAGAGGTATGGTTATGGCACCACACAGAACTGCAGGGAAAATCTAGATGGGACTTGAGCTAAGAAGGAAGGGTTCAGCTGCACACATAGATAAAGAAATCCTTCAGGTGGAAATATTTGTAAAAAAAAAAAAAAGAAGTTGTTGAAATATAAAATCAACAGTAGTCTTTATTTTGTGACCTATGCATGTGACAACAGAGCTGTGAAGACAAACACGGTTGACACAAGCCCCTCAAGCTATCGAGATCAGGGGAAGACCACGGGTCACCTGAGCTCCCATCTCCATCCAAGGAGCAGCCCCACCTCTTGGATTTTAATATTTGTGGAAAGTGCAGGCTTCCAGGAGTCCTGTGGAGCAGAGCAGAGAGATAAGAAATTCAGAATGTACTTATATTTCTTTATGAACCATTGAGTGAATAGACAGTTAAGCATAGCACAGAGGCAGGTACTCAGACTGGTTGCCCTGCTCTTCTTGTGACATACTGAACCATTCCCCCAGTGCCCTTCCCCACTTGCCTGCACAGCACCTATGCCTCCCTCAGGGAAGGCACCACACCAAAGCTACAAAGGCTTTAACATGGTTTCCCTGCTGTATAGCATCCCCCTACCTTGTTTCTTATGGGCAGGGTCACCCTGGAAGTCTGCCCTCTGTCTGACCTCTTTAAGCAGGTGAGGAACTTACATAGCAAGAGGCATCTGCCAATTTCTGTGCTTGGGACTAGGATGGAGGCAGAATACAAAGCCAGACAACCTTCCTTTACAGGACACAGGTTAAGTAAATGTTAACCTGATTTTTGTAACCATGGCCTTGGCGACCACGTTGCTTACATTAGAATTATATGGGCCAATTTTTAAAGCATAGTCATCCTGAAATAGCACAGACTTGCTGAATCAGTATTTTTTTTTTTAGGGCCTGGAAAGACACATTTTTCATCAGGACCAAGATTCATTTATTCACTTTCTATAGTTGAAGAATAACTACCCTATACCACATCTTGTCCGTCCCCCCCTCCCATCTTCCAGATGCTTCCAAGTGATTGGATTATTCCACAGATAGTTACACTGCAGAGGTGTGTTTTATTCCATCTCAATTCCTAGAACCTGTTCCAGATGAGTGGTGTGTTTGGCAACTTTGTATTACCAGAACTTATCTCCAGAGCCTTACTTTCTGAAAGTACTTTCTGCAATGATGTTCTCTTTGCTGACCAATAGGGACTCACCTGTGGCTACCAAGCAATTCAAATGTGATTGGGTAAGACTAAGGAAATAATTCTTTAATTTAATTCAGTTTGGGGCTTGGGATGTAGCTCAGTGGTAGACTGCTTGCCTAGAATGCACGAGGCCTTGAGTTCAATCCTCACTACTGTCAAAAAGAAAAGGGGGAGCCTAATTTAATTCAATATTAATTCATTGAAATTTAAATAGCCACATCTTGATACTGGCTACCATACTGAACAAGTCAACTCTAATAAAAAGTTTACTGAAGAGCAATGACATGTGCACATACCCATAAACCTCCTCATTTTCTTAGAAGTAAGGTATCCAATAAGTTCATTGTCTTAGTATCCTGGGCCTTTGTCCCCCTTACTACCTGCTCATACAGGCTGACCTATCATTCGTTCTGGGCTTTCTGTTTCATTTTTCCCATGGGACACATCCTAAGGGCCAGACTCCATTTCTCCTTTGCATCCACCACCCCAGTACCCACAACTGTGCTTTATTTGCAATTTTCCCATGCTGTTCCTCCTACTCACGTGAGGTGGAGCATTTTCTCAGGTTTCCAACAGCTGTGATATACTCAGCCCCTAAGTACTTTTCATATGTGGTATCATCTGGAAGTCTGACCAAACATTTTGTGTCATCCCTGAACAGGAGGTCCTTGGTTTCCGATGAAAACAAACAGAACTCGCTCGAGCAGTCTGATACATGACTTCCATACTTCATCTGTCAAAAGACAGACAATAATGTGAGGACCTGTGGCCCTGAGCAGCTGGGAACATGCATCAGAGGAGGTTCAAAGCTCTGAATCAGTCCTAGCAACAAAGGGAAGCTACAGATATGCCTCGGGAATTTCCACCTTCCTCATCCACCATTTACCCACTTGAAGTCCCAATTCCAGGATTTTATGCAAGTCCTCTGTAAGGGGCCTTGTCTAATTTCTTCTGAGATGTCCCTCCTTCCACCCACCCACTCTTGCCTTCTCTGGTCTCTTCCCCTGCTTCATTGCCCAAGTCCCTTGGGGGCTGCTTATAGGAAATGAGAGGACAATAACATGTTCTTCAATGCCCAAGAAGTTGTTCAATATGACCCCTCCTAGAGGAGTAGTAGAGGGCATTGTTCAAAGTTCATGTTTGATTGCATTTCTAGTCTTATCTGGGGCCAGCCACTTAACTTCTCCAGTCCTTCTAAGGCTATAAGTAAAATGATGACTATAAAAAGTTTAGAATTCCATATAGCACCTAGGGGATGGTCATTACATACTCATCATTGTTTTCATGCACTTCTGAACATCAGGACTTCTCAAGATATGCTACTTTAATTTTCTTGAAAAAAGTACTGGAGACTCATCACCCAAGAGGAAGGTGATGTTTACTTATAGAGGGGTCTTCAGGATTAGAACACTCAAGCAGCCCCTCTCTTCTCTGAGAATGGCCCTGACATGGTTTTTCCTCCCCATAGGGAAGGCTTGCTAAGCATAGAGGTCCTGTGCTCTTCACACTATCGAGCATCATGCCCAGTCTGCCTAAATAAGAGCAATAGAAATCTATTCTTCAAGACTTGAAGGGTCTTGCTAGGAAACAGGATCAATCTTCTTCACTTTTATAAAGGACAGATGTGGGGAAAAGAAGGGTACCCTGAGCAAGGCTAAGAGGAGCAGGAAGGCATATTAGTGGTCCTGAGGACACAAGGATCAGACAGGGACTTATTTCCAGTGATCGAGAGACAGAAGTGCCAGTCCTGAGAGGCCCAGTTGTATAACTGCTTAGCTAGCATGTTTGGAGCACTTCCCATGGATCACACATTTTCCTAAACCCTTTGGATCTAACCGTTAATCCTCATATTAACTGAGAAGCAGGCATAAGTATTGCTATTCCTGTTTTACAATGAAGAAACTGAGGCATAGAGAGGTTAAACCATATAACTAAGATGGCACAGCTAGGAAGCTACCAAACTGAGATTCTGGTCCATAATACATGGCCTCTCAATAGAAGGCTTGAGCCAGGGTTGTACTTAGCTATGAACTCCCACAAACAATCTGTAACTATGTAGGAATTAAGGGCAGGAGACTCTGGCTGGTTCATACCACTTGGCTACGTAACACCTCGCGGACACATGCTGCCTTATCTTTCCGTGAGACTACAGCATGATTCGGGGCTCGGGCCAGGTGGCAGTTCTTAGCTTCAGACACAGGCTTCCTGGTACCATCAAGGCACAGCAACTCAAAGTCTTCCTCCTTCAGATTCTTAGCCCACTCCTCAGGGTTCTTTCCTGGATAGAGAAAGAAAGTGGATCAGCCTGAGATGATGGCCTTGGTCACTGGGAGGATGTTACTGACCACTGGGGAGGGGAGATCTGGACCCTCTGGCCAGCAGAAATGCACATGCTGGGTTTTCAGCAATGTGGAGAGGAAGGGACACTCAACTTGGTCTACAAGGTGATACTTGGCTCATACCAGGACCTACTTATGACTACCCTCTTCTGATCTTCCCTCCCCAGCCAGGTGAGAAAGATGTGGTTCCAAAAAAAAAAAAAAAAAAAAAGTCCTCATTTTTATTAAATTCCAAAGCCTTCAAATATTTCTTGCTCTAGCATAAGAAGAACGTGATGTTCTGAGCTAGGTTTAGCAAGATCTGTGCTATAAATGGCATCTCCAAACAGAAACTCTTCCCCAGGGGACACTTCTGCAATCTGCACCAGCATTTTCCATCTGACTCCCCAGTAACTTGTTCTAATTCACACTTGCGTATGTGGTGCAGGTCCTGGCTTATCTCATCCTCTTGCCTCAATCTTTCCTGTACTCTCTTTGAAACACACACACACACACACACACACACACACACACACACACACACACACCATTCTCAAGGTTTCAGCTTCTTCTCCTGAGGTAATTCTCAAATGTGTTTTACCAACTTTTATTTCTCTTCCATAATATGGGATTGCAACCTTTTTAAATTTCATTCATTTTCATTTAATTTTCTTTGTTTCATTGAGCATCATGCTCATATGTTTTGGAATATATATACTGTAGCTCTAATCCTTTATATCACTTTGTTTCAATCCAATACTTGCTATATGTCTTTACCTCTACTGTGTCTATAAGATGTTACATATTTATAATTTTTCATTGCATTAGATCTTCTCAAATATAAGCCACTGACAGCTGGTAGCTTCATCTGTGTCAGCATATGTTAATCAATTTCATTCTTTTTAACTACCATATCCTAGTCCTTAGTATGGATGTAGCATAGTAGTTGTTTTCTTTTTTTATACTGGGGATTGAACCTAGGGGTACTTAACCACTAAGCCACATCCCCAGCCCTTTTAATATTTTATTTAGAGTCAGGGTCTCGCTATGTTGGTGAAGATGGCTTTGAATTTATTAGCTTCCTGCTTCAGCCTCTGGAGTTGCTGGGATTACAGGCATGCGCCCCTGCACCTGCTGGGTTTACAGCAATGTGGAGAGGAAGGGACAGTAATTTTAAAAACTATTCCTTTATTAATGGACATTTAGGGTGTTTATGATTTATTTTTTGCCACTACAGTTGGATTAAAATGAGTAATATTGTTTGATTGTACTTTGGAAATAGAATAGCTAGTTCAAAGGATTTGTGCATTTTTATGTTAGTTGAATGAACCAAATGCCCTCCTCACCACAACCCTAAGATACACAAACACCTTTGAGCACTTGCTAACACTTCTCCTTCCCTTTCTTGCCTATTGGTCAAAATTCACATCTTTCAAATAGAATCCATCAGCTTTCCATCCAAATCTGTTCTGTTCTATTTGGAAATACAAGTATTTATTGAGTAATACTATATAGTCTCAGCCCTTTGCAAGGAACGGTCTTTGGAGCTAAGAAAATAACACACATACCAAAGGCAAATAATCCAGAGTGAAGATCCGGACACTAAATTTTGTGGAGCACACTCTAAATGCTGTGCAAATTCAGAACCAGGGCTTCAAAAGCAGATCGATTAGGGAAGCTAGTCGGAGGAGGCAAGGTTTTAGGTGTGTTTTGTATAATGCATAGGATGAGAGGTGGAGAAAGGATCCTTCTATGTGGAAGGAAAGGATAACACAGGGAAGACTCAGGAACAAGTGTGTGCCTGGTGATTCTGGAACAGAATCTTGGGCAGTGTGGCCAAACAGATGAGATGGCCAAGCTCTAAAGGGCAGTGAGTGAGGTTCTCAGCATGAGTCTGTGAAGACTTGTTTTATTTCTAGAAAGATCAAAGTAATGCATGTCTGTAAGAATTTGTAGAATGCTATATGGTGTCTGGAAGAAAATTTTGAAACATTTATAATTCCACAGCATATTCCTTCAAAATGATTACATTTCATCTAGTCTTTTTACTACTCATGATTACAACATATACACACATATATACATAAAATCAAGAGCCCATGTGGTTTTGTGTCTTGCTTCTTCTATACCATACCCTACCACAGCACATTTTTTGAGAGATAATATAAGACTGACTGACAGGCTCAATCTGGTTGTGATTGGCAGGAAGTATAACAAGATTCTCTATAAGGATAGAGACTATGAGAAGAGAAGGGAACTCTGTGAGAGAAGGACAAGGAATTTGGATTTATGCAAGTTGAGCCTACAAGGCTGGGGTACTCTGCCTGAAAATGAAACCTTGTGAAATAGAGATACTGGGCTTTTCTGTCTTTCCTATTCCTTCTACATTTGTTAATTAGCATTCTATGATGAGGAAGAGCTTTCCCTCCTTTGTCTGAGCAGTTTCGCTTCATGGATTCCTACTTCATTCTCTGTGTTACTATCCTCTTCTGCTATTATTATTTATTAGAATGTTCAAAATTCCCGGATTTGGTGGTGGGAGGTCTTTCCAATTGTCTCCTGAAGTTTTGATTCATGCTATCACTTTTTTTTGAGAGAGAGAGATATGCATCTATCATTTTTGAGTCCTTCCAAGGAGTTCTGGTTCCTTTTTGCATAGAATAGAATTTAGAAGCCAATATCTTGATGCTTATTGCTACTGGTATGTAATTATTTCTAGGCCTTCTCAGTGCATGGAGCAGAAAAATATTTAAAAAAATATAGCTATCATGGGCATTATTGGAATGATTGACAAGTCCTGAATATGTACTATGTGGGATGAAATCCACATAATGTAAAATTTCTGATCCTGATAACTGTACTATAGATATCTAAGAGAATGCATTGTTCTTGTAAAATAGGCACTAAGGTATTTAGGGAAAAGGAGAGCCAGGCCTGAAGCTGTGGATAGGGAGGATTTAGGGCCATTGGGAACACTATGGGCTTTATTAGTGTGCTATCCAGATGAATGCTTCTCTCTTCACTGAAGACCCAGGTTGAGCATTAAAGCTTTGCAACCTGTCAGTGTCTGTGATACCTCTCCAAAGTCATCCCTGCATATCAATTTTTTTCCAGTGATCCAGATTTTATGGGGACACAAAAGTATGTGCACTTACCACCAGTATTTTGCGAAACAGTCTGGTGTTTCACAAAGGCCACATCTCCCTTCTCAACCAGACACCTGCAGAGGTCCAGACAAGGAGAGAGAGAAGAGAGGTGGTCAGACTGACCCATGTCACTCACATTATAGATCCAGGATAGCCTGCTGATACCAGCAATGGTAACTTCCTCTCTGTCGCTAAACAACATAAGGAATGAAAAACCAAAAGGCTCTAAATTGCTGTACAATGATATAACCTTGGGTCCATCAACTAAGCATGAGTTTTTAGTACAGTTTCTTCAACAGATTGCATCCTTTTCCTAATTTCCACACAAGGAAGAGAGAACTGGCTTTTCAGAGAGGTAATGTCTCCCCAGTATATGAAATGTGAGCAAAAAACTCCATTACTTCAGATTTTGGAAGATGTAAATGCTGATACTACATTTGTGAGAAACTGAAACCATTAGAAATTTCAATCTAGGATACCCTTCACCCCTTCCAAAAAATTAATATTCAGGGATCAATTTGGACATTTTTTGGACATTTTGTTTTCATTTATTTGAAAAATACAGAGAATGTGGCAAAACCTGGTATGAAGGCACTCAATTCGACTAAATCTCAATCCACATAGCCCTGGGCAAGGTATTGGAGGTTGTGAACCACAAGTCTGAGCTTCTAAGCTTCTTTTCCCCAAGAAGCTTCTAAGTCCTCAAAAACAAACTAACAAAATTAACTCTGCATGAGTGTGGATATGTTATTGCTTTTTACTGCAATTCTCTGAAAATGCACAGCACATGACAAACTAGTGTGTGCTCCAGCATCTGCACAAGGTCCTAATCAAAAGATACAGATGGATCAGATTCCTATATGATAGGCCTAGTGCTGCTCTCCAGCTTCCTTGACCCTATTTCCTCAGGGAAATAACCTGATTCTTCCTGCAGCTGTTTAAGAGTTTGGGGGATAACTAGCTGAAAAAATGGGGCATCTGCTGTGCCCTGTATTAATTGCATTTCATTTTCTTTTGTGTTCAGAATCTGTCAGTTTGGTATGTTTTATGTCATAACTTAATGTTTTATAAGCTATTTCTAGAACAAAGAAACCTTCAAGGCACATTATGTAAGCAAAGTTTGAGCCATTTCTCCTGACTTATAATTCTCAAACATGTTACCATCAGAAAAAGATAAGGTAATCGTCAAAGGGGTACTATACTTTAAGTCCCCCCAAACTCTTAAGTCCCCATAAAAACAATGCACTCCATTTTGTACAATTAGAAATGTGAATAATTGAAGTGTGAATAGAACTTGCTGTTAACTCACATAATAGCTGTAACTGGAAAATAGGGATGATCTTTGTTTTTCCCTCCACTACTGGGAAATTCAAGTATAATACCACCATTATGTGCAGTTCATGGATTTGTGAACTACTAAGATGACAGGAGGCCTGAAGCAGAAAGCATAGCTAAAAAGTAGTAATGTAGTAAGGTACACAGGTGTCTCTTTAAAAATGATAGGCATTCTAGGGCTGGGGTTGTGGCTCAGTGGTAGAGTGATTGCTTAGCACAGGTGGGCACTGGGTTTGATTCTCAGCACTGCATATAAATAAATGAATAAAATAAAGGTCCATCAACATCTAAAAATATATTTTTAAAAATGATAGACATTCTATAAAGTATGAATGTAGTGAGGAAATTTAGAAATTATGTACTTCGCTATTCTGTACTTTCAGGTTTCCCCCAAGGTGCATGGAAGAGCTTGAGCCAAACTCCTGACTCAGTGTAGAGTAAGGTTTATTTTTGCATTGGCAGTAGTGACATTTGGAACTAGATAATTCTTTTTTCTATTGTATTGTCCTATGCATTATTCAATGTTTAGCTACACATGGGATGCTAATAGCACACTCTTCCCAACATTGTCAAACAAAAATGTCTTAGACATTGCCAAATGTCTCCTGGAGGACAAACTTGTAAGTGAGAACTGATAAACCATACCTAGAAGTCATAGACAGCCAGGTCTGGCAGACAGTGCCCTCGAGGAGCCTGGTGCCCCTTCACAAACAATTCTACATTTGGTTGCAGAATTTTCTACCCTAATACATATAGTACTTAATGAACTGATATTTGAGAATCTCCCCTTAGTTCCTGAAAGGAGTCTGGTCAGGTTGGGATGTTGTTATAGTTGTGTTAGGATTAAAGACTCACCTTAAAGCCCCTCTGTAGCCAAAATAGTCCTCCTTGCTGTTGGGAACACAAACATATGGGCCAATGCACAACTTACAGAGACTGGAGTTTTTCTCATACCCAGGGGCACAGCCTTGACTGAAAAATTCATCTGCAAAGAAGGATAAGAAATCAGGACTGGGGATATAGCTCAGTTGGTCTAGTGTTTGCCTCACATACACAAGGCCCTGGGTTCAATCCTCAGCACCACCAAAAAAAAAAAAAAAGAAGAAGAAGAAGAAGAAGAAATCAGCTCTTCTAAGTCACTACAAGTAGTAGCTCTTATCTAACACATAATAGGGCCACAAGGTCTAGGAAAGAGAGAACATATTAATTCCTTCTGTGATCTGCCACCCACCAACTCAGAATTGCTAGGCTATAGGTTTTAAAAGGAAATTTAATGAGGTTGGGAAAAGGAGTTTATGACCAGTGCCTTTCATGGTGGAGGGGATGCCCTTGAGCACCATGATGGTGTCACCACCAGCCAAAGAGAGAAGAAATGGGATTCCTGAGCTTGTGCCATCTGTTTTCAGATATCCTTTCTCCCTGCTGTTCATTAGCAGAGACTTTCCTATGTCTTCAAGCTCAAGAAAGGGATGAGGAGTTTTCCTTGCAGTTCAGCTGCTCATCCATGACTGTAAATGCACCAGGAGGCTCAAGAGAGTGTAAGCAGTCCTTTGCTGATAGGGAGCCCAAGCTTTCTGAATGTGGCCACAGCTGCACTTTGCTTCACATCAAACAGGTGTCCCAGAGCATCCCAGTGCAAAGATGTGCTCCCATATCCAGTCCCCAAATACAAGATTTAGAGGCTTCTCCATTTTAAGGAGTTGCCCAAATTTGGAGGCGGCAGAGAGGAAGTACTCAGGAAGATAGTGCAAATCAAAAGCATTGCAAAGCATTTGCTCTGGGGATCTTTACACCGAAAAGTTTAAGGAGATAGAAATAAACTCCTACCTAATGATGCTCAGAGGACACAGAGAATAAGCTGGGATCTACCCCTTAGGAGAACCCTAGGAGCTGGTCAGTGACTCAGTGAGACTGCTAACACCTTCAGAGACCTAGGACTACCCACACTTGTCCAAAACCCCTGTGGCAAAGATTGCTAGCTCTCTATCCAATGTTCATTTCCCTTTGTTTCTTAGTAACAAATATCTAGCCTTATTTGATATAGGAACATACCCAATGATTGATTATATTTCTCTTTTATAGCTAGGAGTGGTGATATACTCAAGTTCTGAGCAATGGGGAGTTAGCAAAAGTAATCAACTAGGCATCCTAAAAGGCATCTTTCCGACAGCATCTGGCTCTAACTCCTTGGTGCTTGGGGCTGCCTGGATCATGAATGTGATGGATCATAGGATGGCCTTGAATATGGAAGCCTCGTCCTGGGAATAGTGGAACAGAAAGAAGGAAAGAGCCCTTCTGACCATGCCTACCATGGTCTGCACTCCTCTGGTCCTCTTCAGGAGGGATAAAAGTAAACATAGATTCACTGAAGCCATGATGTACGACTGAAATGAACCATCCTGGCCCAGCTCCCCAGCTCTTCAGCTCTCCTAGTCCTTTCTGATATTTCTTTAAAGTTTACTTTTACCAAAATTTTGCTTCCACAGAACCAGAGTCCACAGCATCTTGGACTGCATCCCTCTCCCCCAGGACCCTTCTTTCCAGTGTGTCCCTCGCTGGATTTGCTCACCAAATCTGCAGTGGTTGATTTGGTTATAGAGCAGGCCCATGGGAATATTCCAGCCAGCTGTCCTGTCTACTGCAGTGTGGCAGGACTTCTTGCCCTTCAAAGAGTTCCAGGTGATATCAGCATCTGATTTCTTTACCACTGCCACAGCATAATATCCTATAAGAAAGACCAAAAAGGATGTGTAGCCTCCAAAGTGTCTGCTTCCAATTAAAGCCACCATCTCCCTATGGTGGCAAAGATGGCCTGAATCGTTCAGAGTATCTTGAAAGGATCTCTGCAATAGCTGACTGTGGTGAAGGACAAGGCATTCTGTAGGGAAAAGCTGAATCTGAACTTCAAAAACAAAATACTATGATAACCACAACCCATTATTAAGTACAGTTTTTATGTTTTTAGGTATCGGTTAAAAAATAAACACAAACCCTCAAATACTAAGAATACATTATTATTAAAGTGATAGCTAGTGTACAACCCTTTCCTGAATGCACGATGTCATTGAAGTGAAAAAACAGGAGTTCACCCTCCAATGTACTGTATCAGAGGAGTGGAAACTGAACAGCTAATGTAATGCCCAACATTTCACAAATTAACACTCATTGGGAGAATGTAATAAAAGACCAGTAATTAAAACATAATATTTACTATCCACAGGATAAGAATGGCTCTTTCCAGATCTGCTAAAGAGCTTGACTCCTTGAGTGATGGGAGAGACTAGGAGGTTGTACTCAGCAGAAGGGACAAGGACAGACTCACATATGGACAGCCATCTGGAATATGACCTTCAAGGACCTGAGCACAAGGCCCAGGCTCACCTTGGTATAAGATTTTCTAACTTGTGCCTGCCCCATCTTTCCGATTCACCCCTAGCCAGAGCCCCGGCAAGAGCCAGGTTGGCCTGGGTTCCTGGGGCCAGGTAATTTCCTGTTCCTGGACACCTACCTTTGTAAGACTCTCAGCCCTTTAAGGAGCACATAAGCAAGGTTCTTTGTATAGTTCTCTTATCTAAAAATGTGAAGGTCTCATGTAATTCAAGATGGTGGGAAGCTGTGGGATTTGCTTTTTAGATATATGTCCCTAAACAATCTGTAAGCTCTCTGAGCCCCAGGGTCCTCTGTGCATCCTTAGAAGATGCCTGCCTTATACGATTAAATGAGAAATCCTTTGTACAAGTTATGGCAAATGTAAAGGAATAACCAGCATTATTAATTACTACCTTCCATAACACTTCTGCATTCTAAAAATGTATCTCTTCCATTGCCTTATCTACTTGTGATTTAAATTTCAAACTTACCAACCCCTTCCCCCAAACAGGGGAATTTACCTTATAATCCCCAAGGGTACCAATTCCAACTCACCTTCCTCCAGTGATTGACAATTGGCGCTTTCTGCAGGAAATAAAATGAAGAAGGCATTAAACACATACAAATTAGAAAATCATGCCTGTCTCATGTAGCAACTATGAACAAAAAAGAGTCAGCTAAATCTATATATGACACCAAATCCCCAGCAAGTTCATTCAGCTGTTGGCCTCTAAAATCGATCCACAAACTGTGAATCTCACATTTCCTGCTCTGTTTGAACAGAGCCCACAAAGGGGTGCCTGCTGACTATATTTAAATCCCTGCAACCAGGCAGCAGTAAGAAGCATGAGTTCTGGAAACTGAAAGACCTGCCAGGAATCCCACCTGCTCTGTGCAGTCAAGTCACTTTTAGCAGAAACTTCACAGCATAGAGCTTCCATAGAGCTGGAGGGTATGATAGCTGTCATCTTTTCAGATGACTGTAGGGATCCTATGTGAGGGAACCCAGCAACTTGGAAGTAGAAGGCACTCGGGAGAGGAGAGCTTTAAGATAGCCATGGTGTGAATCAGTCTTGCCTTTTCCATCTTTCCTCTCCATGGCCCAGGAGGAATAAAACCACATCAATGTTTATAGCATCACAATTCACAATAGCTAAACTGTGGAGCCAACATAGATGCCCTTCAGTGGATGAATGGATAAAAAAAAATGTGGCATATATACACAATGAAATTTTACTCAGCAATAAAAGAGAATAAAATCATGGCATTTGCAGGTAAATGAATGGCATTGGAGAAGATAATGCTAAATGAAGTTAGCCAATCCCCCCAAAAACAAATGTCAAAAGTTTTCTCTGATATAAGGAGGCTGAATCATAGTGGGGTAGGGAGAGGGAACAGGGGAGAAATAGATGAATTCTAGATAGGGAAGAGGAGAGGGAGGGAAAGGGAGTAGGCAAGGGATTAGCAAGGATGGTGGAATGTGATAGACATCATTATCCAAAGTATATTTATGAAGACACGAATTGGGTGTCGACCTACTTTATATAAACCAGAGATATGAAAAATTGTGCTGTATATGTGTAATAAGAATTGTAGTGCATTCCACTGTCATGTATTTTTTAAAAAATAAAATGAATTAAAAATAAATAATAAAAAGTTAATGGTAGACAAGAACATCGGGAAAAAAAATAAAGTGCTTTGAAGAAATGAAAAACAAAACAAACAAACAAACAAAAAAACAGCACTCTGTACTTACCATAGTTCTCTGCCATGACAGGTATCAGACCACACTGGCCTGCAATATAGACATAGCCTCCATCCAAGCTCATGGCATCTGCTTCTCCATTCTGCAAAGACACAATAAATCACAACAGATGAAAAGATGCCATTTTCTGTGCCACCTGCCCTTCCAGCTGTTTCCTTGAAGGGCTTTCCCAGCACCAGCTGTGAATGCCAGAGAAACAGTGGGTGCTGGTACTGAACCCCAAATGGATCAGTCAGGCAGGCCCAACATAGAAAATAAAATGTACACTCATATTCACCCAACCAGTATAAGCATCATGAACTGATGATCAAGGCCACATGTCTTGCTGAGTTTATTCAAGAACAAAGACCCATATTCAATCCTCCTGTCTTCTCATAGAACTCACTGTCCCCAAGATGTTCCGACAACACCTTTTTGACCCTAAGCATATCTCATCTGAGAGATAGAGGGGTGCAGTTGGGGATGTGTCTGTGGAACAAAGCACCTCTGGATGGAGCTCTGACTTTTCATTTTAGTCCCATTGACGGGGTGCTATTTCAGTGCTGAGTGCCCAACAGATGTTTGATGAGTGAGTCAAATATTTGCAAATGATCTAGTACTCAGAGCTAATAAGTCCCAAATTTCAGAGATGCTTGGATTTAACAAAATTTGCAAGATTTCCATGTGGAAGCTAGAAAGAGGGGGAAAAAGTGGGGGGAGGGGATGTATCTCATAAAAATAGAACTGAGAGCAGTAGAGTACAGGGGAGAGTGAGGGGAGAGAAAGGAGAAGTACTGGGGAAGGAAATTGACCAAATTATATGCATGTACCTACATATCACAATGAATCCCACTATCATGTATAATCATAATGCACCAATAAAAATTTTTTAGAAGATTTACAACACTTTCCTTGAAATATTCCCCTGGCTAAATACTTTATAGCAATATACCATAAAGGAAAAATCAGATATGTGGACAATTATTTGGGCAAAATGTATAAGTCAGAAAAATAACAAATGTGATTTATAAAGCAAAAAGAAGAACCAAACTATGCTCAGTTTCAAGAAATGGCTAAATAAATGGCAGCCTATCCATACTATAGAATAGTTATCAACATGAAAATATCATGTTTTTTCTTTAAAAGACAACTATGGGCATATTTGTTTCTCTCAATGCAGACAAGAATAATTGTACAGCAAGAAAAAAAACCTCTTTAACAATGATTTGATTCATAAGCATTTGAAATTTACATAATTTTAAATGAATATATAAATACTGTAAGTAACCAGCTCATGTTTTTTTATCTTCCTCTATACATCTAAACTTTTAAAAATGACCAACATATATAGTGTTTGAAAACTTGAAGTTTTGAAATACTGCTTTCCCTATATGTCTCAGAAACATCCTTATTCTAATAATAGGTGTATATTGTAGGAGGGGAAAAAGAAAGAAGAGATATACCAAAAATTGCCCTCTTAATATCCTACCTATCCTGTCGGTTAAAAAATGGTAATGTCTCTAGCAATAATGGATTAGGTTGAAGGTGAAGAGTGGAGTGTACCTCGAGGGCTAAGACTAGTTTTGCAAGTATTTTCCCATTTGATCCAAGCTCAGTGTAGCAAATAGTGCTGAAGGAGCAAAGTTCTTTCCTTCCATACATTTTTCTCACTGTCTTCCTTTTAAGCTCTTTGCATTTCAGCTTGAAGGCTCTGTCACCAGAACAGTTTCAGAGCTCACAAATCAGGGCTCATATTAATTTTTAACACATTTTAAACTTTTCCAGATGTGCTGAAATAGCAGCTTCAGTCTTTTTGGCAACTGGTAGTTCTTCCCAAGTCCCTTTAAGTCCTTTCTCTTAAGGTAGTCCTGTTAGTTCCTCCTTTGGATTTGGCACCAGAAATCCACTGACAGAGAATGATCTCTGTTTGCACATGCACAAATGTCATCTATTAGTGGGAGTGTTAGAGCTGCTTCTACTTTACCAAGAGAAACATATTCTCCTGCCTGTATTTTTTTTAACAAAGTCCTTTTCATGATCAAAGGTCTTTCAACAACTGTCAAATTCTCCAAGATCTCTAGTACAGAGCCACTTCTGTCCATGTTCATCTTCAGAAATATCTGCTTTTGTTTTGGCTCCATTTTTGCAAAAATAAATCTCATTGTCACATGTTGGCCACCAATAAGAATTTCACCTCTGGGATGTGGTTTACCACTATTAAGGTGTCCATCTTCCTTCCAGTTCTTTACTTTCATTTCACAGCAAACTCATGGGACTCACACTTCTCCTGGTATTGTAAGCCCACCACCCTTGTCCAAGTGATCCAGCTGGAGCAAATCCAGCGAGTCCATGGCCTTGACCAGCAGGAGAGCAAAACCAGACAGCATGAATCTGCATGGCTGCAGAAAGTGGAGCACCTCCACACAAAAGAAGCATATTTCCACCTAGTGAGCACTGAGATGTCCAGAAAACAAAGCTTACACAGTGGAGTGCTGTGGCCTTTTGAAGTCTGTTCCATTTAATACTCATAGGCCATAATAAACAGATCATATTGAAAAGTAATCATTTCATCCACTTTCTTCATGATATTTTTATAGGTCTGAGCTATGATTTCTAGAACAGCTGCCATCAGTGTTGCTTTCAACCTAGATATAGCCCCTTTCCCTCCACTCTCTCTCTCTCTCTCTCTTTTTTTTTTTTTTTGGTAGTGGGGTGTACCAGGGATTGAACTCAACCACTGAGCACATCCCCAGCCCTACTTTGGATTTTATTTGGAAACAGGGTATCACTGAGTTGCTTAGCACCTTACTTTTGCTGAGGCTGGCTTTGAACCCACGACCCTCCTGCCTCAGCCTCCCGAGCCACTGGGATTATAGGCATGCGCCACCACGCCTGGTTTCCTCTCTTTATTTGTAAAGATGGATTCACTAAGTCTGGAAGAATTGCCAATTAGAAATCCATAAGAAAGACAGACAAGCTCAGTATTAATTCTGGAATGTGGAACAGGCAAATATCCAAGGAAAACATCTTCTCGTAGCCGTGGAATTTGTTCCATCATTCTGATTATAACAGTAACATTACTATTGGAGATCATGGATCCCTTATTAAAGAAGCCTGTGCACTCACTTATGTGCACAGTTACTGCAATGTCTAAAGAATCTGGTTCCCTGTGAAATCTGTTTTCCATGCTCACCTTCACTTTCCTCTGCAGTCATGACATGCATGGTCACATCTTCGTAAAACTTGGTCAGGGCAGTGGTTTCCCATCAACAGTGGTGATATGTCACAGGTGTGGGGCCTAATAAACTATGTCCTTCAATTTTGTTTGCAAGAGTTCTTACTAGCACTGATGTTGGTCACTTCTGTTTCATCTAATCCATGAACAAATTCTGGACCTCTTAAGGTAGCATATCATGTAATAAGCTGATTGTTATCCAGGAAATACACTTGTGCAGCAATCAGCCACTGAGCTCTCTAAGCAAATATGCTGATTTGGGTCTTTGCTTTCTGTCCCAACATCTGTAAATTATCTCCAAAAGTAAAGACTCATGATGACATTTTAGGAAAGCACAAATTATAGTGTCCAAGAATAACTCTTAAAAAATGTTTCTATTTGGTTGAATTTTGTCTTCCTTATTTAAGATTTCATGTATTCCCAAGAGTCTTGCATTACTTAAATTTGTTTTTGCATACATGAATTTATTTTGCAGCTAGTGTATTGATCCCACATGTAATACTGAAGACAAATTATCCAAGCTGTTAACAGACCGGTAGATAAACTCAGGTTTTGAGATGGTGGGCTTTGCTTTAATTTGGTTTGATTTTTCTTGTCTTGATTCAGACAAAAAATAAATAAATAAAATGGAATATATGTTAAAATAGTATAAAGCAATATTTTAAGATGTATGAAATGTAAAAGAATGAGGTTGATAGTCTGGTTTTCATTTCATAATTTCACATAAAATTATGTGGTTATTCATAAGTGCTCAAAAGTAGAATCGACAGATTTCAGCAAGAATCAGTGATGATGGCAGGAAGTCCTAGTGCATTTAAGATAAGCACCTCACCAATTCAATATAAACGATCTAACTCAAGAACAGCAAAAGGAAGTGATGCACAGGGCAAAGAACTGGGGGTGGAGGGGATTCAGAAGCTTGGAGCTCTCTTGCCCTCGCCAAACATGCCACTCTGCTAGCATCTCGTTGTATGCACAAAACAGAAGCTCCAATCACATTTTTTAAAGAATGATTGATAATATGGGAAAAGCTACTTAAATATCATAAGATGAGTAAGAGATCGTAAGCAACCTATATGATATGATCCCAATTCAATAATTTTCTCTGAGTTACATGATTATAAGTACTTTTGATTTTCTTCATTATATCATTCAGGATTTTCCAAAATTCTCTAGAAGCAAACATGGAATACTCTTGTAATCAATGAAGCAACTTTGTACCCGCCTACAAAATCAATACAGAATCCTACCACACTCATCGTGGCAGCCCATAGGTCCCCAGACACCCACACCATCATCAGGACATGGCTTAGCTTGCCTGAGTCCTACAGGCATCCTTCAGATCCACAAACTAAGGTTCTGAACCTTCTGGGGCTGCCGTGCTCATACAGTCAGTGCAAGGATCCTGGAAACCAGGGTTTCCTCATCTCTCCCAGCTCAGCCTTAGTAGTGGCCAGCAGGTCGCAATAGCAGGGAGGCTGCCCTAGGGAGGGGAGAGTGACATACCATGATCTTGGTAATGCAATCCTCAGTGGACTCTGCCGATTCACACGCTATTTTCCCGTTACTGTTAATGCTCCACTCATCGCACTTGAGCCTCTCGTGATGGCTAAGTGCACACCACTTCACGGTCTTGCATTCATCCACTGGGCTTTCTGGGCCTGTGGCACAAGAAAAAGAACCAGAATTCAGAAGAGAGAGGCCCCCTGCTGTTGCCTGGTGTCTATTGAACCTACTATCTGTTTTTATGTAAATGCTGGTTTTGCCAGATTCCATTCAAAGAATCCATCACCTTAGAAAGAAAAGTGAATATACAATTCCTTGGTTTTTTTTTTTTTTCAGATTTAACTTTTTACTTCTTCTGAAAAGCCAACTGTCCTCTCCAGTCTCTGGGCTCCATCATTTCGGGTTGTTGTTTTTCCTTCTTTTTTCCAAAAAATAGCACCTGATCACCTAATATGTTCTTATTTTTATGTCAATTGCTTACTGTCAGTTTCCCTGAGGAGAACTTAAGCTTCAACAGGCATAGGCCATAAGCATTTTGTCCTCTGTGTTTAAGCAGCAGGAGCACCCGGTCAGTGCAATTAAAAAAAAAAAAAAAATGGATAACTTTTCATCTTTCAGACTCTGTCCTCAAGTCACTTCCTCAGGGCCTATTTTGACTTATTTTGCATTCTTTTTAGGACCATGGTAATTTCTTGTTATTGCACTCCCCTCCTAAGCAGATCTTTCATTTGTAATTGATCATTCAATTATGGGACTACTCATCCAACATTTGTCTTCTCCCTGGTCTGAAAGTTCTAGGGAAGCAGAATCTAATGTATGTTTGTATGTCCAGCACTTAGCAGAGCCCATGGCTATATATTCGATGCATGTCCATTGAGTGAATGAATGATCACTCAAAACCACAGTGACCCAATGAGATTCTGGACCGGAATCCACCTTTCTAGAACTCCAACTTTATTATGGCACAAGTTGGCCATAGTACTGGCTGGAGATGTGGACTCTGTAGAAACTTCATTTTTATTTTACTTATTTTGTGCCTATTCACAAAGTGAAATAGGGCAATCCTGATTTATGCAAGAGAAATAATATTAGTGACAACCCAAGTCATGTACATTATGAATTTCCTTTAAAGCCTTTGGTGATGTCCAGTCCATCATGGCCAAGGCCATTTAGCTCACAGGAAGGGCAGAAGAAAGAAACACCAGGAGAGGCTTTGGTCCCTGGAAAGATTCTATCCCTAACCCCTGCCCTTGCCAAATTTCTCAAGCTGGTCCTTCCTGAGTACTTACATATGCCTTCCCGTAGATTCCGGATGGCAGTAACATACTCATAGCCCAAGTACAGTCTAAAGTCCATCTTAGGGGGCACCCTAAGGAATCCCAGGGCAGAGTCCTTAAACAGCAGGTTCTTCCCATGAGGAGAACTGAACAGCTGGAAGTCGCCAGATTTGTCTTTGCCGAAATGTTCCTGTTCATAGTAAAATGAATAGTGAATGGCCACAGGGAGAAAGAGAAGCCAAAAAATGGAATCAAAGAGGAGACAAAAAACAAAAACCCTCAGAAATAAAATTAAAAAAAAAAAAAAAAAGAAAGAGAAACTTCAAGATGTCAGGAGCGAGGACAGTCAGGAGTGCTGTTGCCCACCTAGCATCGTCTCTGCTCACTGCCTTCTTAGGACCACGACTCATTGTTTCCCTGAGTGGGTTTCAGGCCTGTCTTCCTGAATGGTTGAGAGAGGCTCATTGAGAACAAGAAATGCGTCTCATCCAAAGGCTGGCAGGGTATAAACCCTCCATGGGCAGATGCGAGGGCTGAAGGAGAGAAGGTTGGCTTGACCTTAAACACCACCTCTCCAGAGGGGTAAAATGAGCAATGCAAGCAGCTTCCATTGAGTGAATGAATGATCACACAAAACCACAGTGACCCAATGAAGATTCTGGACCGGCATTCACCTTTCTAGAACTCCAACTTCATTATGGCCCATGTTGGCCAAAGTACTGGCTGGAGATATGGAATCAGGGAATCAGACATTGGGAGAGAGGTTGTTTACAGAAGGAGGGTCATGAGAGTCTTCATGGAGGTGTTGGTGTTTGCCCTGGGCCTTGAAGACCTGGTTTAGAGGGAAGGGAATGAACTAGAACAACAGGACCCTCTTCAGATGTCACCAGTCAAAAAGGCAAAGGGTGGTGGATGGTAATACCAAAGGAGGTTCCCTGCTGCCGTGTGAGGAGTCCCAATACAGGGGCTTCTTGAGAAGCTGATTATGTGTGGCAGGGTTCCTACTGTGTCCTGGCACACAGTGACCAGAAAGTGAGAAGAAAAATTTCCCAAATCCAAGCAGAGAGCTCTAAGCAGGGGAGAGGATGGTGGGTGGGGATACCTGAGCCTGGTTGAGAAGCTCCCAGATCAGATCTTCCTTGCCACCCATACTTCGAGCCACAACAGCATGAGAAGGAATCCGGGCCAAATGGCAATTCTCATATTCATCCACAGGCTTCCGGGTGTTGTCTGGGCAAAGCAGCTCATACTGGTCCCTGTCAGCCTTCTGTTCCAGATTCTCTGGGGAGGGAAAGTCCAGATGAGCCAACTGCTGGTGGAACTAGGGTGCCCCCTGCCCTCCCCTACAATCCTGTTGATAACAGAAAGTGGGAGCTGAGAGGCTAAGAGTGAACCCCGAGGACCATGGAACATGCAGGAAAACGACTGCGCAGCCAGATGAAGGCCTGGAGACTTCTGATATCCGTGCAGCAAAACTGTCCCACATCCCATGAGTCTGATCTCATCAGGATGACTGACAGGTCAAGGTCAGCCATACTAGCTCCCAATCCTTAGATACAGGTATACTGCCCCAGAGGCAGACTAACTTGTGTAAAGAGGCTGTATAATGCAAAAAGGCCCAAGAATCCAGATGGGGAACCCAAAAGTACCTACGTCTGTACAGGAAGAAACCCAAGCGATGATAGAAGAGAAACACTGTATGCCCCTGTCTACCTAGTGAGCATGGAAAAGCAGGCAAGGAAGAAGAACTCTCACTCTTTAGAGAGGAACTTCCAGTATCTTCTTCCATCACTTACCAAATATGGTCAAGTGTTTGACAAAGGCCACCTCCCCAGCATCGTCTTTCAGACACCTGTGTGAAAGAAACACATTAGAACACTCTTACAAAACACTCTTGGGCACCAGGAGGGTCTGATCCCACTTTCCAGCCCTCAAATGGAAACAGAGTCTTGGAGAAGCCTCTGAGGCAGCACCATGGGGTGCTGATATTCAGGATACCAGTGGGATGGGAGGGGTGATTGATTCCCATGAGATGAAAGGTCCTGTACCTTATGTTGTCCAAAAGCAACAAGAACAAATTGAAGGTATTTTAATGTTAAAAAAAAGTATTCTTTGAGTCCTGGTATGTCTACCTTCTCTTAAGGGTAGAAAAGTGCCCTTGGCTTATGATAAAACTTTAGGATATAGCCAAGGCAAAAACAGGAAGCAAAAAACCAGCCACATGGGCTTCTAGATAGGGGAATTAAGGGGAGGTAGGGGAGGTAGATGCTTGGAGCCTGTTATACTGCTGCATGGTGAGTCACTGTATGGTGGTCACTGTATGATGAGCCTGCCTATCACTAGGGACGTGCCTGTCCTTTCAGACTCTGTTCAGTCCAGCAAGAGGAGACATTAGCCAGGCTTCAGGGCTGTGAGGAGAAAGAAAGGAACCTCAAAGAGGGGACTGATCATCAGGAAAAGGGGCTGTCCTGGCCTCTGGAATCCCAGAGGTACCACCATCTCACTGGGAGCAGCTGGGACTTCCTAATAGGCAATCAGGGCTCTACTTGGGGCTAGCAAAGAACTCTGAAGACATTTGGCACTTTGGCCAGCAGGGGGCAGTGGTCAGTCTTACTCACTTGAAGGCGCCTGAGTAGCCGAAGTATGGTTGAGCAGAGGAGCAGCCACACCCTGGACACAGCTGGCACAGTTGAGGGAAGGCGACTCCATCTGCACACGGGACGCAGCTGCCGGAGAAGAAACTGGCCACTGCTGCTCAACACAGAGAAATGGACCACAAGGCATAAGCGAGGCTGGCCAAAGCCAATGACGTCTCCCAGTCCCGACTCATCAGAAAACAGGGTGAAGGGGGTTAAAATAAAACCAACCATCCCAGTCCCAGCTTAGTCTTACTTGTGTTAACTTGTCAGGATCCAGGGTTTTCAAACAGGAAACAAGTGAACCCCTGTCCTGCAACCACCCAACCAAGGAAACAGGCCTGGGCCCCTTCCCTGCCCTGTGAGAGGCTGGATCAGTTTCCAGAGGTCCCTCTGGGACCCATACACTAGAAATGGGAGGACTTCCCAGAGGGGGGCTGGCCAACCTCATGGCCAGCAGACAGTCACCAGAGCAGCCTCCAGCAGAATGGGGCACACATCATCCTAGACAGAAACTCTAGGGAAGTAAACAAGAGGGCCCAGCCCTGCGGTCCAGGCTAAACCCTTTGAGGACCCTGATGCTCTCTTTCTTCCCCTTCTCAGAAAAGCCTCTGCTGAAATGTTGGGAGCTCAGAGCAGAAAAGGCTTAGTTAGCCGCCACTTCCCAAGGGCAGCTGGTGCAACAGACCTGCCAGATTCAAGGTGGTTCACCTCCCCTTCCAACATGGAGTTCAGCCCACATGTTCAGCTGATCATAACTGTGTGACCCCTGCGTGGCCTAGGTAGGTATATCCAGGGTAGAGAGGCCAGCTTACCTTTCTCAAGAGGCTTCCGGGGCTCAGGTAAGTCACAGTAAAGCAAGCCTATGGGGATGTTCCACCCAGCAGACCTGCCCAGGCCTGTGTGGCAGGACTTCTTGCCTCGGAGCTGGTTCAGCTGGAAGCCACTGCCCTTCTTCACCACGGCAACAGCATAATAGAAGGTTTGTGGATCTGCAAAGGGATGGCATGAGTGGAAGACCCTTAACCCGGCACAGAAAAACACTGCACCTGCCCCCAGACTCTTGAGGAGAGAAGGGGAATCCAGAGGTTGTCTATATTGAGTTGGGTGGCAATGAAGAGGGCGTCAGGGAAAGCTTCCTAGGCTTTCAGGAGAAAGAAAAGACAGAAGGTGTGTTTGTAATCACTCCAGGCAAACACAGGGGCCAAAGTGTCCCAAGTGTTCTACCTACCCTGGCCCTACAGTTTTTTTTTGCCTACATCTACCCATCCAAGGCTACCAGGGAACTGAAGCTGTGGGTACAAAGAATCCCATTCCCCACCTCTCTCAAAGTATTTCCTGTCCCCTGGCACTGGCATGGACTGTCAAGTTGATCTCAAAACACACTTTCTGAGCTGTTAAGGTCCCAGGGCATATTCCAGAGTGGGCTCTCCCACATACATGGCACCTGTGGTTCCAGAAGACCTCCAGGGACCTTAGACATAGCACCAGCCCCCAATGATCCTCAGGCCAAGCTGCACCCAGCCTTCTGTTTCTCCAGTGAGCACATGATTGGCCCAGTGGGTCAAGATCAAGTACATCAGCCCTCAACCAGTCCAAAGCCCACAGAGGGTGTGCTCTGTGCTTGTGGTGACCGACAGGGCTCTTCTTCCCCAAAGACGAACAGTTATTAGGGTTTAATATCCAATGCCTGCCTGTGAAATACAAGACTCATTATCTACCAGAAGGTGAGGGCCACTCACTCCCTCCTGGGGGCCCGAGAAGAACTTACTCTCTGGTGTCCCATAGAATTCTGCTGCCACAGGCTTCAGGTTGTTGGGAGTCAGGCCTGCCTCATACACCAAACCCGCATCTAGGGTCACAGCATCTGCTTCATTTGCCTGCAAGAGAACAGGCCAGACCTTGAGGATGAAGCCCTCACTTCCAAGGAAGGGCCCGCCTAAACCCAGCCAATAGGGAGTGACTAGCGGGGCTCCATAGGCCTAGAGACAGAAGAACCCTCAATTTGGCCAGACCACACACAACACTGCTAGATTTGGTGAACCCCATCACCCTCAAATGAGCATTTGGCCACCATATTCCTTTTCCTGCATAGAGGAAGGAATGGGTTATTTTTCTCTTTTCCCTGGTGAAGTGTCCAACTCCTGGCTAAAAATCCTATGTGGTTGGTACCCTGGGCAATTGCAAAGGGTTGACCTGGCAGGTCTGGTGGGAGAAATCTTCCCTCTCCATCCCAGACCTGGGCACAGTCATTGCTCTGAAGTCTCTGAAGGGAACGATAAAAAAGAGCTCAGGACCCTATGGATGGCCGTGCTCCCTTCCCAGAGACCCCTATGTCTTGAGACTTCCATGAGGTCTTTCTCAGGTGCCTTAGTAGGGACCTTCCAATAGGCAGGGATGGAGACCTCAAAGACACTTGTCTCCCCCCATGTCCCCCGACTCAGGGCTCAATACTTTTCCTTCCTGTCCTGGGTCCATAAAGCTGCAGGAAGCTTTCATTCAGGGTTTGAGCACTATCTTTGGATCTAACTACATGGTTAAACTAAGTGATCATCATTACTCCCGTTTTTGCTTATTTGGGGGATAGTTGTCTACTTTGACACCTAGAAGCTTTCCTGTCCATCTCAGCTCCATTTTACAAGTAAGAAAACAGGGGCTCATAAAGGTTAAGTCACTTTCCCAGGCCCCACAGACAGTAAGTCAAGCGGCTGAGATTTGCATTCAGGCAGCTTGGATTTGTTTTTTATCACTTCACTATTTCTTCAGGGATTTTGTTTGTTTACCTTGTGCTTCTATGAATCCTCATCTTTAAATCAATAAGTCACTTGAAATTTTATAGCTGCTTTCCTACTACATCTACAGTTTCTTTTTTCTTGAATTCTTACAGTAAGCCAAACCATGTTTTATATACCCTTAAAACATATTTTCACTTCTTTTTTCTGCTTCAGATATTTTTAATCAAAATGATTTTTCCAGAAGCACTTGCTAGTTCTCTATAAACGGTTCTTATTGATTAAATTATAAGGCCAAAACTACATAGCTCCTTGATCTTTGCCATGTTACAGGTAAGTAATAAAACCAAGTATTTCTAAATGAAATAAAAACTGCCATAAGCCAAACTCTTTTTTCTGGTTGAAAAAAAAATTTTTTTAAATATATTTTTTTAGTTGTAGATGGACACAATACATTTATTTATTTGTTTGTTTGTTTATTTATTTATTTATTTAATGTGGTGCTGAGGATTGAACTCAGTGCTTCACACATGCAAGGCAAGCACTCTGCTACTGAGCCACAATCCCTGTTGGATTTTTTCATTGTTTTATTTTAATAAAATGTATGTAACATAAAATTCACCATTTCAACCCTTTTAAGTGTACATTTTAGTGGCATTAGGCACATTTACATTGTTGTTTATCACCCCTACTTTTTTATCTTCTCAGACCGACTCTGTGCCTATGAAAATTTCTTCCTATCTCCCCGCTCCACACACCTTAGGCTCTGGTAACTATTATCCCACTCCCTGTCTTTATGAGTTTGACTATTGTAGGCACTTCATGAAAATGGAATCATGTAGCATTTATTCTTTTGTATCTGGCTTACTTACCTGTTCATCTATGCTGCAGCATGTATCAGAATCTCATACATTTTTAAGGCTGAAAACAACTCATTGTGTGTGTGTGTGTGTGTGTGTGTATAGTTGCTCACACACATTTTGATCATCTGTCACCTTTGGGCAGTTGCGTTGTAAAAACATATCTGTGTGCATGGGTGCATGTGTGCATGCACATGTGTTCACGGTGCTGTGGTCCCCACCCGACTCTAGGCCTCATAGGCAAGCTCTCTATCACTGAGCTATACACCCAACCTGATAAAAGCATATCTTTAATATGACAAAACACATCCAAAAATTTTAGATTGTCAATACATCTCTTTTCAATGTCATAAACAGATAGGAGACACAACGGACCCTTGTATTCCACACAGCTACACTCCAGATATAAAGCTCTTTGTGGCTGCTCAAACCTGTTGGCACCTTCCCCACCCCACCCCACCCCTCACGCCACTGAATCAAAGTGAATAGCAAATAAGAGCTTTGCCCAGTGCAGTGGGGGTTGGAGAGTGGTCAGGGACCTGGACTTTCTTGGCCAGGACACCAAAACCCTGGACAGGAATCACTGGAGCCTCAAAGGCCCTAGAAGTCAGGAAGCCCAGACCTAAAACAGGAGCCCCAACACAAGAGCAGCAGCGATTCCCAGGGGCAACCTGGACCAGTAAGAGGTCAAGCCTGACCTCACAGTTCAGATGACCAAACCCAGAAGAAGGTGAGCCACAGCGAGTGGGCTGGGGAGAAGCCGGGTGGCAGGGAGGCAAAGCCATCAAGAAGGTACTGATATAGGAGCAGGAAGGACACAACAGGCCAATTCTTTAAACCAGTGCTGATATCCACCTGGCTGAATCTATCTATTCCACACTTCCCTTCCAGCCATCTCCACCCACTTGCTTTGCTCAGAGAATTAGAGAACTTTCTGCGCATGACAAGCCCATCCAAAGCCCTGCACCAAAAGGCTTAACCATACTCCAGCATGGCTTCACAAAGCACGAGGCCATGTCCCTAGGACAACCCAGCCATCTCAACATGCCTGAGTGTGACACTGCAGGAATGTTTACATTTCCTTTCACTAACACACCTGACCTCCCTTTCTAAGAGCAATCAGTGAAAAAGGCTTACAATTGTGAATCTGTATATCTTGCAACTCCAGAAGCATCTCTCAAGAACCTGAGAGCCATTCCTTTGAAATATAACCATCAGGAAGGATAGGGCATCTGTCTCCCTATCTCTGTGTGAGGGTAGAACCCTCAATGCCTGGTAGACACAGCCTGGTGTATTTTCCCTGCTCGCCTCTCAAAGAGACTGTCCCTGACCACTCAGGCCAAAGCAGGTTTCTCTGTGAGTCCCTGTCAGAACACTCTCTTCTTTCCCTTCCTTGTCTGTACCACATTTTGAAATGAGTCGTTTACTCATGCATGTGTTTTCCCTCTTTTCTGACTAGGATGTGAGCTCCTCAGGGTAGGGACCACGTGTGTTGAATTCCCCTCTGCAGCCCATGACCCCAGCACAAGATGTGACACATGTTCATTTGCACAGGGGATATACGGAAGGGATGAAGAGTATTTTTGTAGACCTCAAGAACAAAGGGATCAGCCTTCATCTGCAATCAGGATACTATTCTCCCTCCCTGTGTGCATCCCTCATTTTCTTCCCAAGGATTTATCAAGAACTTCCAGGGCTGGCCATGTAGCTCAGTGGTAGAACAACATGCTTAGCACTGCAAGGCCTTGCGTTCAATCCCCTGCGCCACCAAAGGACACCAGCTTCCAAATGAGGTTATATAATTATCATGATAGTACACTTTCTTATTTCTTCCCGGAATGCACAGACCTTTGTACCTCAAAAAGTCAACTTTCAGAGCACATTGGCTTTTGATTTTTTTTTAGATGAATATGTCTAAAGATGACCTCCCCTAATTCCATTTTTGAAGTGATTGAGCAATGTGTGCATTTCCAAAACATCTACTCTCTTGTAGGCAGCAGTGACTTACCGCGATGGCTTTGATACAATCCAGGTAGGACGTCTTCTTCACACAAGCCATGCGGAGACCATCAGCTGGAAGGACTTTCTTCATGTTGTCACGGAAAGCCACACATTTGTTGGCCTCATGATCTGACACAGCACACCATCTTACAGTTTTCTCGGGGACAGCCAGACATAGCCCTGGGGGTAAGAAGCCAGACCAATAAGGGACCCACTCCCTGTGCCAGGGGGAGACAGCATCATTCTCTGAAGGGCCTTGATGGTCACATGTCCCCAGTCCTGTCTTCATCTCACTCCTATCCATGAACACTGCAGGGAACAGGCTCCCCTGCTTTCTGAGTGGGACCCCAGTAGCTTCCCAGTGTTCTGCTGACCACTCTTTGCTGCCCAGAGGGATGCTGGCAGTCAGTCCACCATCTCCCAATTGCCTGCCTTCTTCTTGCCTCCTTCCCTCACCCCGGCTAGCAGCAAAACATACTCCTGGGAATGCACATAGCATTTTTAGCCACCTCAACCCATTGGCTCAGTACAACTCTGCGAGGCCAGTAGGGGAAGAATTACCACCTTTTAGAAATGAGGGAGCTGGACTCAAAGAACAATGCCCTTTTTTTTTTTTTACTTGTGCATAGACCTTTATTTTATTTATTTATATGTGCTGAGAATTGAACCCAGTGCCTCACACATGCCAGGCAAGTGCACTGCCACTGAGCCCCAGCCCCAGCCCCAGAACATTGCTTTTTTATCCAATGTCAACCCATTTGTTTGTGGCCAAGTCAGGCTTGGAATCCAGGTCTCCAGACACTTGGTCCACTGCTCAGAGCACAAGGGAAGACAAAACTCTTAGTTACTTGGCCTCTTCTTCCTCAGTAGTGGTGGGTTGGTGGTGGGGGGGGAATGCATGAAAAGATCACGAATTTGCCTGTGACGCTCGTCTGCCATTCTTTTTAGTTATAACTAAAAGCTCCATCTATTCAGCAGTCTTCCCTTTTTCCACTGACATCTTCCCCAATTTTCATTTCTCTTTTAGACTGCCATTTAGAAAGCAAGCTGACTCCAGCCACACCCAGAGCTATTAAAATCCATGTGTGTCAGAGATGTCCCTATCCATGAGCTTTGGCTCCACCCCCCAAGCCCTCAGTATTGTCCACCCCCCTGGGTCAACACAGCTAGGCTGACTCGCTGACTCAGGAAGATCCGCAAGACACAAAGCAACAGGGCCACAGCCAACAGTTCTCCAGGATGATAAAAGAAAGGATCATGGGGGAAATGACCGCCCCAACCTACCTGCCTTGCTTCACCTCAGCTTTGGGAATTCACAAGAGGCATCACTATCAGTGGCAAACTCTCCCCAAACCACCTCTCCAGACCTGTCTCCCTACTTCTACAGGGATACTCAGTCCTCAGTCATGTGTGGATCTCACACCCCCTCATGAGGAATTGATAGTTTCAGAGAAGGCAAAAATAACTCCATGTGGAAGCCTACAACTATGTGACAGATGAGTGAGTAGCAAGCCAGGCTTAGTGGCTCACACCTTCATCCCAATGATTTAGGAGGCTGAGGCAGGAGGATCACAAGTTCAAAGCCAACCTCAGCAACTTAGTGAGGACTTGTCTGAAAATGAAAAAATAAAATAAAATGGGTTCAGGATGTGACTCAGTGGTTAAGCACCCCTGGGTTCAATTCCTAGTACCTACCTCCCCCTGCGAAAAAATGAGTGAGCTGGAGGCATAGACATAGGAAGAGGGTCCAACAACCTCAGATTTGGGGGAAGCCATTGGTCACTTGTGGCATTCTCCAACCTTGCCTGGTATCTTTGCATGACCCTCCCAGGCAGGTGTTAGGATTGCCCCTCTCAAAGGTGAAGAGCCTGGCCAGGATGAGGACCCAAGAATTCTGGTTTCCAGTAGCATCCTCTGAACACATGATGGCCCTGCCTCCCTAGTAGGGTATCAACAGCGCCAAGAGCACCCATGGGACATCAGATTATGAAGGGGGGCAATGAGTGATCCAGGGGAAGTTCGAATTCCCTGCCAAGGAGTTTGGACTTGACAAAAGAGGCAGCAGAAAAGCGCCCGGATAAACTGTGCTTAGACGTGCCCTATTTTATTATATTTGATTTACTGGACAGAGGGGGAAGAGGCATTAAGCAGGGTCAGCAGGGTGGCCAGAGGCTCAAGCAGGGTGCAGCAGAAGGAGTGGCAAAGAGGAGGAACGGAAAAGGCACCCGGGCTTCCAGGGTGCAAGGGATGCCTGGGGTGGAGACTCGGTCCTTCCCGCGCAGGCACTCACCCAGGAAGGCACAGGCCAGCAGGGCGCCCACGGAGAGCCTCATCCTCCCGGTGTGGCAAGGAGCGGTGAGCAAAGACCACCTGCTTCTGCGCTGCGTCTCAGCGCCCGGGGCGCCTTTATCCCCAGCGGGGGCCGCAGGGCGGGCGCAATCTTTGACCTCCTGTGTTTGCGCAGCTGGTTGCCCAATCACCCTCACCCATCCCCCTTCCTTTTTCACCCTGATGATCACCTCATTTCCTGAGCTCTGGGACAGTCCCACACAAAAAATGCTGTTTGGAAGGGAACTAAAGTAAAATCCGCTCTTTGTTAGAGTGGCTCGCTCAGTGCCAGGAGCGCGTCTTCAGCAAGCTGGGGCTGGGGTGGCTCTGCTCCAGAATCCAGGGCTGCCAGGGCTAGTGCGTGCCTCCAGGCCCATCAGCTCCGTGCATAGATGGGGACTCAGGCCTGGAGAGGGAAGGGCACTGCCCTGGAACCCCGTCGAGAACCCGGGAAAGGCAGGCAAAACCCTTCCTATAGGGAATGTGGAAAAAAGCGGGGCTCAGGGTAAAGGCAGTCCCTCAGCACCCTTTGCTTCTCAGCCGGTTTCCTGAAAATCTTGCCCCTGGGCTCCCAAAGCCCAGCCTTGTGGCTGAACTCAGGCTCTTGGACTTGAATACTTGCTGCTCTCAAGCTTCCTGTATCACACCTTGGGCTAGGGCCAGTCAGGTGCGAAACAAACCCCCTCTCACAAGAAGCTTCCAGGAATATGGTCAAGACGTTAAGATTCCCAACAACGTGCCATGTTAGCACTAAGAACAACCCCAAGGAATTTGTGATCGGTTCTTAAAGCCTCAGGACAATCCCAGTTTCCCTCCTGCTAAGTAGTCATTAAACTGCTTTAATTGCACATCTTTATCACATGCACACAAAAAATTATTGAATTGGTGCTTTCTGCATATGTATTTTAACTAAAAATTCTGTATATTTCAATCATGAACAAATAGATTTTTTTTTGAGGCAGAGTCTTACTAAGTTGCTAAGGTTCTCCCCTAAGTTTCTGAGGCTAGCCTCAAACTTCTGATCCTCCTGCCTCAAACTCCCAAATTGCTGGGAATTCAGGTATGCACCACCATGCCAGGTCCAAAGAATAGAAATTCATAAAAGAATGGGATAAAGATGAACACACTCATTTTTAAACATCCCTCTGCCTATGCTGCTTTATGTACAGTAAACAGTACCCCAAGGCACAGTATATAGAGAAAGGTCAAAGTTCCTTAGTTAATCATATAATTACTGATTCTGCCTCATTTTAGCTGACAAAGAGCTTATACCAGGCCTAATTGACATGCTACTTTGGCCATTTTGGTTTTGTTCACTTGTGATTGTGTTATCATAATTATCTTCTAATTCCAGTTTCTTTGCAGGAATAGTTTTAAGGCACTTGGGTGTGTTGTGATGGTTGGAGAGTTAAAGCCACATTTTAAAATCTGTACATCCATTTAACTGGGCACATGCGAACCAAAAAGCATGGAAACAAACAAATAAAAAATGTCAAAAACAGGCTGAGTGGCACATATCTGTAATTCCTGCAATGCATGAGGCTCAGTCAGGAGAATGCAAATTCAAGGCCAGCCTCTGCAACTTAAGCAAGACCCTGTGCAATTTAGCAAGACCTTGTCTGAAATTTAAGAAATAAAAAGGACTGGGTTCAATCCCCAGTACCAAAAGAAGGAGGAGGAGGAGGAGGAGGAGGAGGAGGAGGAGGAGGAGGAGGAGGAGGAGGAGGAGGAGGAAAGAAAAAGAGAGGAGAGAGAGAGAGAGAGAGACAGGAGTCAGGGTGCCACAACCATCCAGCACTGGCTTCTCTGGGCCTCCCTTTTGTGAAGTGATCTCCATCTTTCCTAAGAACACCTCAAAGGTTCCACTCAACATGCTACTGACCAACACTCTGACCCAGCTGGGGATTCAAGGCCAATCCCCACATTAAATATGATTGAATGATGATTTGTTAATCTTTTGCAACAATAAATATAACTGTAAATTAGGTTATGTTCTCCCACATCCCCATAGGTTGTCTCCTATAGAAAGGGGTTACATGCACTCCACTTTAGAGACTATTACTTTAGCAGGGGCTTTCCTCACTAATGAGGAAGAGAGGCTACTGCTGTCCTGTCTTACTGCTCCCTGCCTCTCGTATGGGGCCCTTTGAGCTTGAGCCATGAGAAAATAAGACTATTGGCAGGAGGGGCACATTCCCAATGCCATCTGCCGTCAACCCTAGAGGACAGTCTGGATCCATGGAGAGACCCTAAGGCAGGGACATAAAGGCCGGTAAGACTCCAGGGCAGGCCTGGCGGGGAGGGCACCGAGCAAAACAGCATGTATATATTCAGCCAAGATATTGACAGCAGTGAGCATTCAAGGTCTGCCAGGAAGCAGGAAGTGGAGTTGTCAAATGCTGAGCTCATGCCACAAACTCAGGGAAGCTCAGTGCAGGGCATAGACATACAGATGGACAATGATCCCCCACCGCACCCCACCCCAGATCTCTCCTACACTCACTCCTGCAGCTACAGGCTCCCACTTAGCCAGGGCCTCTCAGCAGGTAGCAGCTGTGGCCGGCTGAGCCCTCTCCAGACCAGCCAACCCCAGGTCCTGTCCTCAGTGGGGTCCTCTGCGTCCAAATCCAAGACAGGTGCTGGGAAGGGTGTGCACAGCATCACGGGATGTGGAGGAAGCTTATGTGAGGCATGGGGGACAGAGTTGCCACATCGTCTACTCACACCTGGTACAGAACCTTCATTCCTACTGAAGAGCAGGACAGCAACAGAGTCCTGTGTCTGCCATTCTTCAGAGGGACAGGCAGTGGCAAGGCTGGTTTGGGGGGTGTATATGTGTGTGCTACCTTGATTGCATGGGGTACCACGCCTGTAGAGGGTTGTGGTATAAGAGGTTAACCACACAGTGTTCCATGTCCTTGGTGGCCCATGACACTTGTACCTGTGCTCTTACTTATCTGTTTAATTCTATTTCAGATTTTTCTGGAGTCTGGGCACACATTGTCCCTCTTATGCAGTTTAATGATGGCTGAGACTTGCTGAGAGCTTCACCATGGGCTTACCACAGCCCTCTGACATGGGTGGCTTAGAATTTCCATCTTCCAGATGAGACAGAAATGGAAGACCAGAGAGAATCATGCCTTGTTCCAAAGGTCAGCTGCTGAGCCAGAATGCAAAACCAGGAGGTCTGGTTCTCTGCGGACCTTTCCATCAGGAGCAGGGCTTCTCCCTGGAAGCCAGAACGTAAAGGAGGCCAAAGGTAGGTTCATCTGGGGTCACATTGAGAAAGGGTCAGATGTGGACTGCTAGCCCTGACATCTCTCCAGATACTCGGCCCCCAAGTTCATCCGTCAGAAGGTTTGGTCAATCTGGGGAAGATCTGGGTGCTGGGCTGCAGAATCTGAGACAGGCTCACTGTATTGTGCTCAGCTGGGAGAAAATATATATTTAGCTCCCCTGCATGCCCTGTTCTGGGGCAAGATCTTGAGCTTTTAACTGATGTCCCTACAAGAGGAAATCAGTGCCCTTGTTTTCCGGAAGTGGACGCTACAGAAAAGTAATGATTTCTTGTTCATAGAGCTCTGGGACCAGAACTCACATCTCCTCACCCCACCCTTCCTCAAACCACAGCTTCCTTCTTGATATTGACCTTCTTTTTATTTAGAGAGAACCGAAAAGAAAGAGAGGGAGGGAAGCACTTGAGGGAGAAAGAGAAGGAAATGGAGAGAGAGATTGAGAGAGGAGCCAAAGGGGCTTCCATTTTCTGAACCAACCTGAACATGACCCACCACAAACAAGATAAAACCCTTCCATTCCAACCCGAGGGTTGGCCCTCTTACAGAAATAGCTGAACTCATGTGTACGTGCAGGGGAGTTGGGGCAGCTGCCAAAGAGGGGGTGGGCAGGAAGGCAGTGAGCCTCTGAACCAATATTTGCTATTTACAAAAGTTGCCCAATTTGCACAGAAGCAGAGCAAACAAAGAGCCTCTGTCTGCTTCAAGCCGTCCCCCTCCCCCAGTGTCCTCTGCCCCATACCAGAGCCTTGTCTGATATTCTGGGTCTGGGTCATCATGGGGAGCCTGAGAACCCATGCTCATAAGGTCAACAGGACCGCTGAGTCAGGGGGAGTATGTCAAGGTAGGTGGGAACCAGAACAGGGGCCTCTTAGGAAAATGGCAGCCATTTTTATATGCCATATGACACTCCCCCTCCCCCTTGCTCTCTGTCCTATCTCTCAGAAGTCCTTGGACAATGGAAGATACTCAAGGTTTTCATCCTTTTCGTAACAGAATCCCTAAACATACCCTTCTCATAAAAAATGGTGACCCATGGCCAGGCAGAATGAATTCTATCATTTAAGGAGAAAGAATGATATCAGTCTTACACATATGCATCCAGGGAACAAAAAAAATAGCAACAGTCTCTGACTAATGTTTTAAGCATGGTATGTAGTAGGTATACTTTGAAAGGAAAAAAAATCACCAAAGACAATAGGACGTACGTAAAAATGAGTTTCATGAACACAGAGGCCAAGATCCTATGCAAAAAAATTAGCAAACAGAATCCAGTAAAACTAAACAAGGATAATAAATAATTACCCAATGGGTTTACTTCAGGAGTGCAAACTATCTTTTGAAATATCAATCAGTGTAATTGATTACATAAATACAAAGATGAAGAAAGATGGCATGAGCCTCTCATTCAGCATAGGAACGTTAGTATGGGAATCAGTATAGAAATGTGGCCTGAAAACTTTTTCTTTGAGGTCAAGAACAAGGCCAAAATATCTTCTAGTAGCATTTCTAGTCAACCTGGTAACTGGAGTTTCGTTCCAGTCCACACTGGCAAGAATATGAAATAGCAAGTAAAAGGATTGAAAAGAAAAAAAAAACTCTCATTTTTACAGATGATATGATATGACTGTGTATTATAAAGTTCTCAACTATTTTATATATTAGGATATATGAATTAAGAAATATGGATGCAAGTTAAATATATAAAATCAATTATATTTCTACATATAAAATGGAAAAAATAAAAGATACTGTCTAAAATAGCATAAGAAAAACAAATACCTAGGAATAAATCTATAAAAAGACAAGTAAAACTTTTATGCACCAAATATAAAGTATTATTGAAAAAAAAACCCAAAGAACCCTAAGTAAATGAAAAACTATTTTCTAAATATAGAATGGAAGAACCAATATTGTAAAGATCTGAATTCTTCCCAAATAGATTTATGGATTCAGTGTCGTTCCAAACAAATTCCTAAAGAGTGTTTTATACTTTCTGGTGTACATTAGCAATATATTTCTAAAGTTTATACGAAAATGCAAAGTCTCAAATATACATTTGGTTGGTTACATAGGGTGAAGCATACCAAGATAAGAATAGCATTAATTCAATTTTTCTAACTTTTGTCTGCGTACCAAAATCTGTAGTACGATTGTCAGGTCCATTGAACTCAGGTGTTGATTATGCATAAATTATCTAAATGTGATCTTTAATGTGATATTGGACTAATAGTATAGAGTAACAATTACATAGTCAAATTGGGCATGGTGGCACATGCCTATAATCCTAAGGACTCAGGGGGCTAAGGCAGGAGGATCACAAGACCGGGCCATTCTCAGCAACTTAGTGAACCCTGTCTCAAAATAAAAAAATACAAAAGGACTGGGGATGTGGCTCAGTGGTAAAGCACCCTTGTATTCAATTCCTAGTACCAAAAATATTTTTTAAATTACATAATCAAGTGCATATATATCTACCACAATTAGTCTCCACTCTGTTGTATCATATCGATTTCCTACACTAGGAAGTAAACTAAATTTTTGACTAGCTATAATTTAAAGACCATTTCAGATAGTTCTCCTCTTCCTCCTCATTCTTTTTTATATACCTATGAAAGTTTTCAAACATACACAAATGTGGAGAAAATATTATAATAAACTCCCTTAGACAACTCTCCCCATTTCAACAATTATTAGTATTTTTTCTTTCAACAATTATTAGTATTTTTTGACCTTATTTTATCTATTTTCTCTGCCTTACTTTTCTTTTGGAATGATACTTGTCATATTATTTTTCCCACAAAAGTATGCATTTCTAACATAGAAGTAATGTTTTGCCTAACAATGCTATCATTCTATCAAAATTAAGTTATCCCTTATTACCATCTAATATCTAATCAATATACCAATCCCCAGTTTGTTTGAACAAGTTAAGTTAGATGTTCACAGGGGATACCAAACAAGATCCATCCGTTACATTCGGTGTCTCCTTTAAGTTACTGTAAAACAGTTCCCTGCATTTTATACTATTTACTTGTCAAAGAAACTGGATCTTTGTCCTTTGTAGTTCCCAACATTCTGGATTGGGCTGATCTGTGTCTACATGGTGACTTACCAGGTTATTTCATTTGAACAGCTATTTTATGGAAAGTCCCTCCGTTGGGGTTTTTCTGGTGTTGCCTCATAATTAGATTCAGGTTATGTACTTGGGGCAGCAATAGCAGGGGTCAGCTGCTGTTCTTAGTGTATCATGTTATAAGGGACTCAATGGTGATTTGTCCCAATATTGGTGGTTTCTCTCCCTCCCCCATATTGGTTTTGTTAACTCTTTTCTTGGTGCTGGGGTCTGACAGGTTTTTCCCCTGCAAATTCTGTTTTGCCTTTTTAATTGTTGAGTAGTTTGTGGGGAAGTATGTTGAGAGTATTTAATATTTATTTCCTCATAAGACTTTCACCCACTGACGCTTTAGCATTCATTGATGACTCTTGCCAGAATGAATTGGTACTATGCTGATTGCCAAAGTATATTCTGATTATATCATCCCTTCTACATTTATCAGTTGGCATTCTATAGTAAAGAAGAGTCCCCCTTTTTTCATATATTTACCTCTTAGTTAGCTATCTCAGCATGGATTCTTGGATTCCTATTTCACTCAATAAATTTTAAACCATTACTGTCAGTATTTTCACACTCAGTGGGTACATATCTGGCCAGTGGGAGGCCTTTGAAGCCAGATCCTTTGTAATTTTTACTAGCAATTTGTTTTCTAAGCACTTTGCTCTCTGGCAGAATTCAGGCCTACCTTATGCTTTCCCTGTTGCCAGCTCTGGGATCTCTATTACCGGAAACTCATTCACTAAGGAGGCTATTATCCTTTTACTGGATAATAATATTTAAAAGACAAGTTCTAGCCAGGTGCAGTGGTGCACACCTGTGTGTAATCCCAGCAGCTTGGGAGGCTGAGACAGGAAGATTTTGAGTTCAAAGCCAGCCCCAGCAATGGTGAGGCACAAAGCAACTAAGCACTAAGACTCTGTCTCTAAATAAAATATGAAATAGGACTGGGGATGTGGCTCAGTGGCCGAGTGGCCTTGAGTTCAATCCCTGTTATTCCCCTGCCAAAAAAAGCAAGTTCTAGGTGCCTGATATTCAAGAGTCAATGATGCTAAGACTTTCCAACAGATGGAACTAAGACCTCTGTGTGTGTGTGTGTGTGTGTGTGTGTGTGATGTGTATATACACACCCATCTACCTCTACCTATTTTGGTCTTTTCCTCTCTCTTTTTTTTTTTTTTTTAAAGAGAGAGTGAGAGAGGGGGACAGAGAGAGAGAGAGAGAGAGAGAGAGAGAGAGAGAGAGAGAGAATTTTAACATTTATTTATTTTTTCTTAGTTCTCGGCGGACACAACATCTTTGTTGGTATGTGGTGCTGCTGAGGATCGAACCCGGGCCGCACGCATGCCAGGCGAGCGCGCTACCGCTTGAGCCACATCCCCAGCCCTTTTCCTCTCTCTTCTCCATCTGTCTGTCTGTCAGTTTCTCCCTTCATCCTCCCTCCCTCTCTGGCAACTGTGAATTCACACTGATTCCTCCAACTGAACACCATGGCATACATTCTAGTTTTCTTCCATCCCATAGTTGCAACCCCCTTTTTTAGCAGTGGGAGACTTCGGTCCTCATATTAGCCCTGGCTTTACTTTTGATTTATTTCTCCCTTGCATAAGCAACCTTTTGATCCTCCCGCTGCCTCCTTGGTCTCTCAGGCTGCCCTGCTTCAGCCACCCCAAGGAAAGGAGAAGGGAGAGCATGAATACATGTTTTATAAATATAGAAAGGAAAAGAGAGGAAAGGGTGGAGGAAGGGAAAAGGAAGGGGAATGAAAAGGCTTTTTATCATTTCCTCTGCCCAGTGCTACACAGGGGAGGGACCTGATGGTGTGCAGGATGGAGGGAGAAGGGAACAGAGATGTTCTGCATCCCTCCATGTCATGAAGCCACGGGCTCCTTTTCCTCCATGCAGATATTCTTCTACAAGGAACTAGGAAAGACTAGGGGCTGTTTATCTTCATTTCAAAAGTCAGAGATATCCACTTTGTAATCCTTTCTTGTTATCCTTTCAGCCTGATGTTCAGCTGAACCCAGCCATACCTGACCTGAAGGCCAACAGAGGACACTGACCCTGGGCCTGAGTGGACTCTGTGAAGTCCTATGTGTGAAGGAACAAAAGTCCTGACCAAAGGCAGGCATGCAGGAATGCTGGTGCTCTCGGACATGCTGTTTACAGGACACTTGGACCGGCCTGCAAAAGACAGGATGAGAGTTCAGGGCCAGGGGCTCAGTTTAGTGCTCCACGGCAGGGCAGGTCCAGGCAGCATTGTGAAATAAGCAACATCTGTCCCAGGAGCTTCTTCAGGCCCTGACTCCAGAGGCCTCTCTCCCAGGAGACAAAGTAGGATTCTAGGGAATGGACAGGAGGACAGGGGAATTTTGAGAGCCATTTATAAAGTAGACCTGGACACAGGATGTCAAAGAGTCTGGATTTTTAAAGTAAAGCTGGAAGAGTTCACTACAGGTAGAAGAGTTCACTGCCAGAAGCGGACTCAATTCCAGATATGAATTTGGAGACCATCTGCACATGCAAAACAGAAATGCAGCGCCCAGAAGAGGAGCTCCCTCTGCAAAACCTGAGACAAGAGGAAGTCATGCTCCCAGCTCTTCCTGAATGAAGACACCACTAAAGTTGGAGTGATTTGGTCATTTGCTCCTATCCTTACAGACTTCCAGGTTGGATAGTGAATTAGGCAAGTGATTAAGCTCTCAGTGCCTCAGTTTTTGCATCTAGAAATTGGGAATCACAATGCCTCCTTCATAGAGTTATTGTGAGATCAAAATTAGGAACTAAAGTCAGTCACCTTGTGCAGAACCCAGCACGTTATTAGCCTCTTTCTTTCTTTTTTTTTTTTTTTTTACCTGTGATTTGCTCTTTATCTTCTCCCTCTGAGTCTCTTTGAGTCCTCCTAAGCTCAGCCCCTCAAGTCCCACCATATCAAGGATCCCTTCAAGTGTGCTGACTGCTAGATCTTAGACAATACACCCTAGAGGATACAGCAGACAGGTCCTGGCAGTGTTTTGCTCTGTATGTCAGTTACCTGTGCCCTCCTTCTAGTCACTTGTGCATTCTTGAGGACCAGGCTGGTCTGGTATTAATTCTGGTCTATAGACTAAGGGAATAATCTTAATTATTAAAATAAAATGGGCATAAGAAATCAAGATGGGGCTTGAATCTCTGGCTACTTAGGGTCTGCATGATGTCGGGCAAGTTACTTATCTGGGCTCCATTTCCCCAGGCTCTGTTTTCTCTCTAGTAATAGGAAGACAAGTACCTCCCCTGTCATTATGAAGACTACTGGCTTTACTATTAAAGTGCTGGCTCTGTTGGACACTGATTGATGGTAATGAGTACTATCATTGTTGCAGAACTCCCAGCACAGACAACATTTTTCATGCACATTCAGGGGACAAAGGAAGCATCTCTGTGTGCCTTCATTATGTCCCTCCTTTGCTATTGTTCCCTTTAGCAAAACACACCCTTAAGAGACCATCTAGCACAGCACTTCATTTTACAGGTTATAAAAACTGAGCCTACCCAGTGAACATAACGGGTAGACTGCTCAGCAGGGCAGAAGACACTGGGACCTAGGACTTGAGGCTCAATGACCTGAGCTGTCCCAACCACCTTATGACACACTTTCCTGGAAAGTGCAATTCATATTTTCTTCCAAGTTTATTTCAGAATTTTACTTCTCATTGCTTTCTTTCATTGAGAGAAGTCAAGACTCCAGATCATCAGATGGACACACAGAGGACTGGCTAAGCATGAGCACACAGACCGAGAGGACTGGGCAAGCTGAGCAGAGTCCAGTGTTCCCGGGGCCAAAGCAAACAGAACGCTGATCTCTCTGCTGCCCCCAGAGCCAATGCCAGTGTTTAATGTCCCTGCTCCTCATGGAAAGAGAAGAACAAAGTCTACCTGGTTTCTCAGCTGTCCAAAGTAACCCTTTGGCCTCTGCAGATTTACAGGTTTACAAACAATGTCAACTGTTGGTTTCTGCAGTTGAATGATCTTACCCTTTTACTTGTTCTAAGTATTGCTCATTTATGTAAATATATCCAGCTTGTCTATAGGTGTCATTGACAAGACTTACCAGCTCCACAGGGAGCAACTGCCCCCAAACAATTAACAAACCCCCATCCCTATCTTTCTTCTCCCTGGGAAAGGAAGTGAGAGATCTCAGAATGCAAAACTGTGTGTGTGTGTGTGTGTGTGTGTGTGTGTGTGTGTGTGTGTGTGTGTTATTAAAGTGAGAGTCCCTAGCTTTTATTAATCCTTAGTGGGGCCCATTGGTACTGTAAATATGTTGAAATCTCTGGCCATCTTTCCATGTTCTTAGAATTGGGAGGAAGTAGAGTTGAGGTACTTGACAGCAATCTCCCAGTGCCAGTGAAAGACCCCCGTGGACCCAAACCTTCCGCTCTAGGTAACTTAGGACTGCAGGTTTGGCCCTCCTGGTGGAGGAAACTGGTAGCCAAAACTCAAGCTCTTTAGAGCCAACCGTAACTAAGCCTCTGAGCAATAAAGCCTGAGGATTTTATAGCAGGTAAAACTTTAGAGGAGAATCTTCCAGAAGCCCCAGCATAAAGGATAGGCATGTCCATGGCTTCCTGGGGGCATACTGCAAGGAGCCTATGCAGGACCAGATGTGAAAATGTCATTCCCACAAGGAGTGAGACCTCAGCCTCTAGCTACTCCTGGGGGAGAAGCTCCCTGATCCACCGACCCTTCCTGCTGCCTCTCTCTGGGGACTGTATTCTGGACGGAAGAGAGGGACTGTCCCCACAGGCTTGACTGAGTTCTTTGGGCCTGACAGTTAATAACTGAGAGAGAAAACTGGCAGCTCATTGAATAGACAAGCATCTTGAGTCTGGAGGAGCTGGGGGCACTTTCTGTGAGGCTTATTTTGGAGCCATCGTTTCCTTCCATTCCACCAGGGAAACCAGTTGGAAACTCCATCTCCTCAAAGCTAAAGATGCCCATTTTTTTCTGAGTTGTAATCCAGTTTTCTGGCCTTTTTCAGGCGAATTCCCAGGTCTGTTTATAAGAATGTTTTTTTTTTTTTTTTTTTTTTTTTTGTACTTGAAGGCAATATGTATAAAGTTAAAATTGTTGGCTTTGAAGGGAAGATGCTTGGATTGAAATTGAGCATAAAAGGCTCCTAGCAAGACATCACCTTCCATTCCTGACAACTAGTATTGGAGTAACACTCTTTTCATAAAATGAATAGAAAGTTAGACAAACACATTAAACCACTGCTTTTGGATATTTGAAAGTACCAAGTTGTGATTTTTTTAGAGGAGACCAATGATGTGAATCCTACAATCTCACTCACTTCCTGCCTTGAAGCACTCTTTCAGAACACAGCACAAGGGCAGGTAAACCATGCAGAATAGGATGGTCTTGCCGAACTGTGGGGACAGAGATGAGGAGTAGAGAACAGGGAACCAGAATTCACATGACACTGTACTGAAGAGAAGTGAAATATGCAGAAAAAGTTATCCTGAGATCTTTATAGTTTGAGACCAGACAATGAGCAACTTCTGGGGAAAGAGTGACTATTGGGGAAAGATATATTGAACATCTTTTGGAACTCTCCAGAGTGGGGAGAGAAATGAGATTTGCCCAGTAGCAGTAGGAAGACTTCATTGAACACATACAGAATTCAGGGGAAAACTCAGATGTTAGGAGTAAAGATAAATTAGCCCTAGAGGAAAGTTTATATTCACTCTAACAAAAACCTTCATATACAACTTGAAAGCATTGAACTGATTTGCAAATATATTAACTTTTCAGGAAAAAAAGAACTCCCCTCATTCTCTTTTAAAGAAGGCAGCAGAATCCAGACACTTAACAACGTAACAATCACAAAGTACAGCAACAAATAAAGAATTATCAGTCATACAAAATCAGAAAAATGTAGCCTATATTCTGGAGGGAAAATAGTCATAAGGAACAGATCCCAATAAGATAGAGATAATAAAATTAATAGAGAAAAATTTCAAGTATTTACTTAGAAATTTAGAGGAATCAATGAATAAGATAAGGGTAGAAATGGAAGATGAGCCAAAGAATCAAATGAATCTTCTAGTGTAAAAAATAAATTTTTTTTTAAATTACTGGATGAATTGATCAACAGCTTAGACTCTAAAAAAGAAAAGATCAATGAACCCAAATACAGGGCAATAGAAACTACTCCATAGCAAAGAGAAAGGGAGAGACAGAGAGAGAGACACACACACAAGTGTCACAATGGGCAAAAGGTGTGACTTATGCAGTTGAGAGTGAGAAATAAAGAATGTCCACATGCATCTGCCCTTTTTAATGTTTTATTTACTCAAATCACTTAATACAATTTCACTCTATAGGTTCTTAATCAAGGGATGATAATCTTTAATGCTGGGCATTGCAATAGAAATAATCAATTCAAAGCAAACAATTCTAAGTTAATTCTCAGCACTGCAAACACACCTAATCATGACAGACCTATTGCAGACATTTCCTCTGCATGCTAAGCTTAAGTGGTAGATTTAAAGTCTTAAGTGTTAGATCTTAAGTCCAGCAGATGCACACTTAGTCAGACCACAGCAACCAGGTCAGGATCCGATAGAGGCTTCTCCTGGGGTGGAGTTGATAGCTGGCTGCGGAGGCGGTCATAAGGAGAAGTCCTTTTCTCACCAGAGTCACGAGGTGCTATAGAGTTTGAGAGCAGTGAGAACAACACAGAGGATCAGGCAGATGAGAAGAGTTGGGATGTCAGTCCAGGTCCTCATCAGGCTCTCAGCATGAGGGCATTTCTATCTGCTGGCTGAATGTCTGTTCATTTGCTCCATTATTTATACCAAATTTGGGGGCTTTTGACACCCGCTTTCGGACCCTATCAGCTACCACTGGGTCTCTCAGTAACATCATTTATCTGGTGGTGGTCCCCACCCTGGTTTTCTTGCCTTCCCCCCTTATGGGGCCAGGGCAACATGCTAGAGACTTCACTCTGAGTTTATCCAGATGGGGAGAAGTGACTTGTTTTTGTCTGAGGGCCATACTGGAGGGCTCTGTTAGGTGTGCCTGATAAGACTGTAGGTTCCAAACTGGAGTTTTAAACTGGAGTCGCTTAGGCTCAGGCCTAAGGCCATTCTTACAACAAGGCCTCTGTGACCAGTGGAGTGATACCAAGTTAGTTAACAAATCAATTTGTAGAACCCTAGAAAGAGTATAAAATAGTACATGAAGAAATAATGGCCAAAATTTTTCTACAATTGACAAAAACTACAAACTCACAGATCTAAAAAGTTCCACAAATCTGAAACAAATAATCACAAAGAAAATTACATAAGTGTCGAAACAGACAAAAGATGTGACTTATGCAGTCGAGGGAGAGAAATAAAGAATGTCCACATGCCTCATATTATTGAAAACCACTGATAAAAAGGAAAAATGTCTTAAAAGCAGCCAGAGGAAAAAGAGACATTAAAAACAAGAAAACAAAGATAACTAACTGCTGGCTTCTTATCTAAAACAATACAAACCAAAAGGCAATAGAAAGACATCATTAAAGTACTGCAAAAAAGAAAATAAATATGTTAACCTAGAACTGTAAACTCACACAAAATATCCTTCAACAATGCAGACAAAATGAAACCTTTTCTTCTGATGTACAAAAACTGAAGGGATTTGTTGTCAGAAAAACTGAACTTTTACAAAAAAGAAAAAAAAATTAAGAGACGTTGTTCAGGCTGAAAACAAAGAATTCAAATGGAAGTTCAAATCTCCCCCAAAGACCTGGGAATATGGTATCAGTGGTACCAGCATAGTTTAAAATTTTTCTCTGAATCTATGTTTGAAAAAGAAAGGAAGAAAGATCAATTAAGTAGCAAAAACAGAAGCCCACAGACAACATGTGCAATAACACTAGGTAGAAAGTTATCATCATAAACTCCATAATAAAAGTGGGTAGAGAAAAATCACCATGACTTACTTGCAATTGGTATCCATGCAGAGAAAAGGAAGAAGAGGGAAACATATAAAGAATGTAAAAAGAGGATACCCCCAATGTGGAAAGCAGTTTTATTAGAAAAATATTGACAGACCAATCTGAGATTAACAGATGAAATTAGGAAGATTTTACTTTCTATAACCATAAGACACAATGAAAAGGTCTAAAGGGTATGGAACAATGTAGAACAGGAGACGCTGCTGGAAGTGCAACCCAAAGCAGAAAGGAACAACAGAGGTAAAGGAGATACGTCTTGCCAGCCCAAAGTGAATGAAATCAAGGAACCCTGGAAAGCATGCTGCTGAGTTTTTGAATGAACATTGCACAGAACAAGCTTTGTGTAGTTAGAAAGTTATTCTTGAAAACAGCCTTATTCTAAAAGTTCAGAAAACCTAATTTTACCTAAGATTGATCAATAGAAGTCACCAAAGTCAAATCCCATAGAAAATCATTATGAGAAAAAAAAATAAAGAAGCAAAACAAGATCTCTACATATGATGAGAGTATGTGGCAAAGACATGCCCACAAAATAGCGATCATCTGTGACCTGTGTGAAGGTATACAGAAAGCCAAAATGGTAAAGATGTGAGTAAAAGTTTTAAATCTCTTCCTCCGTTAGAAATTCTATAAAGATAATTTACTTCTTTTCATTTCTAAGGAATAAAGTTTTACTGAGCTCACAGTTCAGGAGGCTTGGCCACCCAAGGACATGGCAGGAGCATGTGGTCAGCCAAAGAGAGCGTACTTGCTGCATAAGACAGAATAAGCAAGCCACACACAGAGCTCACCTTTATGACAAAGGCACTCCTTCAGGAACCCATGAATCCGTGGATTTCAGATGAGATCCATTTATGACCCAATCAAAAGATCCCACCTTTCAAAGACCATTACGTATGATTATGAGGACTAAGCTTTCAGCACCTGGAAGTCATTCAAACCATAGCAGAGCTGATATGCTCAACCTGGCTAGACACTGCCCAGTCCCATCCCCAAATACTTCAGCTAGGAGGGCACCAACCCTGGTGATTTCACCCCAGAAGATCTGACCCAATAGAATCCCATTCCTTAGAAATCCTAAAGCATCAGTAACACTCTGGTCCTATTACCTCCTCTTTTTGCCTTGCTCCTTTCTTTCAATTGGCTGTTCTTCTGTGTTCTCATTAGCCCAGAGGTCAGTGATCTGACAAAGGCACACGGTCATTGGTTATTTCAATCATTTTCTTTCTGGGACCACTCATATTTACAAGGAATGACTGGAAGGGGGCCAGACCTATGCTAAGGAAGGATTCCAATCTCCAGGCAGGATTTCAGATATCCATGAGGGCAATGTTTGCACCTTGGGTCCTTCCTGGATCTCCAGCATTAACATATCATTCTGTCACAGCCATGAGCACGTTCCTTGCTACTGAGAAAAGAGTCTTTTGATAGCCTTTAAATGAGAATTTACTTCTCAATTTAAAAACAATAAAAAACATATTCCAGCACATGTAGAAGTATAATGTATGATAATAAAAGAACGAAGGAGAAAAAGGGGAATCATTGGAGCTCCCTAGTCATCTTCTATTGATTCAAAAGCTGATTGTGTGACTTTCTTTTCAACTCTGCATTGATTAACATCACTTTAGTAGCTTAAAATCATTCATGATAGGTGTATTAACTCCACTAAACTGGCAATGCTAAAAAATCAGGGTTTTTTTTGTTTGGTTTTGTTTTTTTACCTTGAAGATCTGGTTAAAAGTTTACCAGCACATCACTGAGGAGCATGATGTACAATTAATTAAAGTGTTTTATACTATATGCCAAATAATATAATATTATTTCAATCTTGTGTTAAGCTAAAGATGCATAATGCAAACCTTGAAGAAGGTGTTTAAAAAAAAAACAATAAATAGCAACAGAGAAGAGACATCTATGAGTGTTTCACAATAAGGAAATCAATTCATCAGAAGGCATATGTCCTAAATGTGTATGTACCTGACAGTCTTAAAACATAGGAAGAGCTACAGGATGAAATAACCAAATCCACACTTACACTTAGGGATTATAATCCTCTTCTCTTAGTAATTAATGCAATAAACAGAAAGTGCATTACAATGTAAGGTTTGCATAATAGCAGAAACCAAGTTGACCTAATTGTTTCTTATAAACAGCATTAGGCCCAACAATTATGACACAGGCTATTTTTTCAAGTATGCAAGGAACATCTATGAAGATAAACTATATGCTGGCCATAAAAAAAAGTTCACTACATTCAGACCATGAGGAGATTAAAATAGAAATCAATAACGAAATCGTATCTGGTAAAATCGTCAAATATCTGGAAATTTCAATATAAGTTTTAAGAAATGAACATGTCAAAGATAAACCTTTGGAGAATTAGAATTTTTTGACCCAAATGATAATGAAAATACATCATACCAAAATTTGTGGGAAATTTCTCATTTTAAATGTTTGTATGAGAAAAGAAGAATGGTGTGTATAACTGATCCAATTTTATACCTTAAGAATCTAAGAAAAAGGCAGATTAAAAGAAAAGAGACCAGAAGGAACAAAACATAAAATGAAATAGAATATAGACAAGTGGTGAAAAAAGCCAAAAATTTGTTCCTTGATTCAACTGAACTGATAGAGTAACTAGACTGATTGAGTAAAGAGAAAATGGAAATTTCTGGCATTAGAAAGAAAGGGTAGCACTATACATCCTATAAAGAACAAAAGAGCAATACAGAACAACTTTGTGGCAAAAATCAACAACTTAGATGAAGTAGAGACTTTCTGTTGAACCCTGATGCAAAGAAAAGACCACAAACTCCAATTTGAAATCAAATTAAAGCAAGCTTGTATTTGCATACACAAAGAGAGCTGATCAAGCAGCTGTCTCTCCTAACACAGGCTAGAGATCAGCACCCCAGCCTCCAGGAACAAGGTTTTATAGCACAAAAAGTTGCAAGGGGAGGTGTCTTGAGAACGTACAGCGAACAGGATTTTGACAAGCATCATTTAGGTTAATGATCTAAATGGCTTAACATTTCAAGGTAGGGAATAAATTTAGATCCCCCAACATCAGAATTTTTGAGGTGCCACTGAGGTTTCAGAGAGAGTTGTTATCTGGTGGGGGGAGCCAGGATTTATGAGGCGCCACTAAGGTTTTAGAGAGGGTTGTTATCTGGCCAGGAAGACAGGCATGGGTGAGTTCAAGGCACAGGCAGGAATTCCAAGCAAGTTTAGAAATCACGATAATTTATAGTAAAACAGAAATTAACTTATCATGACTTTGTGATGAGATGGCTTCCAATCTTAAAATGGATTCATCACTTTCCTCGAAAAAAATAACAAACAAAAAAACCCAAATATTGCAACTCTAGATTTTTACTTATTCTTTCTAAAGCCCTTTAGATTTTACTGATTCTTTCTAGCCCTAAAGCCCTTTTTCTGTGTCCTATTCATGTTTTCCTTTTTATCCTTGGGCATGTTTATAGCAACTGTTAAAAGTGCATTGTCTGAATATCACATCTCTGTGATTTCTAGGTATACTTGTATTGACTGATTTTGCCTCTGACTTGGTCACATTTTACTGCTTCTTTTGCATGTCTGATAATGTTTCCATTTGATACTGGACATAATGTATGTTTTTCACTTGATACTAGATATTTTGTATGCTGTGTTACTAAACATTTAGAATTTGTATTCCTTTCATGGTCTTGGGCTTTGTTTTGAAAGGCGGTTAAGTTACTTGCAAACCAGTTTGATCTTCTAAAACTAGTTTCAGCTGATAAGGAAGTTCTAGAGTTGTTATCCAGTGGGCTGAGGGTTCTTTTGCTCCATTCAGAATCAAATTGCAAATAAGCAAAGTGTGGCTTCCTTTGTTCCCTTTGAGTTTGGAATGACTAGCTCTCTGGTTAGTGTTAACAGCTCTCTCTGTTGCTCTTCTAGCAGATAAAGATCTCTCCCAGCTGCTTTTCCTATACCTCCCAGTAGCACTTGATAGTTTTCTGGCTGCTAAACATTTTCAGGGCTAACACCTCTTGATGGTACCAGTTCTGACTGCTAGCAACTCTCAGTTTCAGGTGCCCTCAGCATTATAAGCTCTGTCTGCAACCAGCTCAGCCTGTTCTACTCAGAATAGAAATCACAAATAAGCAAAATAAAAACTATCCAAAACAGGAATTTTTAGGACTTATGCTGCAGCATAAGGGAAAGCACTGACCCACCAAGGGTGAGAAGGAAGTGGTTTATGTAGACAAAATAGCAGGCTTGCATGTGCACAGTGTCCTGCCAGTTAACCACAGAGGTTCTGCTTAGCCACAGGTAGGAAGGAGTGGGATGTCTGAAACACAGAGCCAGAGTCATCTGGAAAGGACCTGAGATCAAAGGTACCACAGCCAAAACAAGCTTCTGAGGTGCTTCATGGCATTTGGGGCAACCATGGCTGTCAAAGTCAAAGAAAGAAAATTTTCAAGCTTCATATAAGAAAAAAAAAAAAATGACCAGGCAACGTAGTCCATGTCTGCCTGTCATCTCAGGGACTTGGGAGGTTGAAGCAGGGTAGGAAAATCACAAGTTCAAGGCTAGTCTCAGCAATTTAGTTAGGAAAACCCCATCTCAAAGTTAAATAAATAAATAAATAAATAAATAAATAAATAAATAAATAAGTAAAAGACTGTGGATGTGGCTCAGTGGCAAAGCATCCCTGTGTTCAATACCCAGTAACAACAATTAAAATTACCTCTTGGGGACTGTCAGGCCCTTCTCTTCTCAGAGTGACTTTAATCTACCACCACTTTAGCCCCATGTCAAGGCATGCCTTTCCATGGAAGACTTTATGTTCAATGATGTCTCTTTACTCTGGTTGGTAGAAATTGGGATAATTCCTGGCCTTGTGAACTCTGGGAACTGTTCAAAAAAAATTTTTTTTTTTTTTTGTTTTGTTGTTTGTTTTTAATACTAGGCATTGAATTCAGAGCCTTGTGCATGCTAGGCAAGGTACCACTAAGCTACCTCCCTAGCCCATTTTCTTTACTTGTATTTTAAAACAGGGTCTTGTTAAGTTGCCCAGGCTGACCTGGGAACTTGCAATCCTCCTGTCTCAGCCTCCTGAGTAGCAGAGAATACAGGCATGTGCCACCATGCACTGCCTATTCAGTTTAAGTCACAGTTTTTCTTTGCCCAGCTCATGGATTTCAATTTCAGTCCACACACACGCAGATTGGTGTTTTACCAAAGACTTGAGGACATGCCTGTACAGCTCTCTAGAGGGTTTCTCTGCAAGATCCATCCTGGCTAGGAGCTCCACAAATCCTAGGCACCTTGGACTCACCAAGCTTCTGTCTCTGTTTTCTCAATTCATTTCTGAGGGCATTTGTGGGATCCCTCACCCTGTACCACAATCTAGAGATTTTTTTTTTTACTGGCAGAAAGAAGAGTCACCAACTTCTCATCTCTTCTGTTTCCCTTCTTTCAAGAATCCCAGTCCTACAGTGCTATTGATACTCGTTTCATGGTTTTCTCAGGTTTTTGGTTGTTTATGGAAAGAAGGCACGTTCTATACTGGTTACTCTTTCACAGGCAGAATTTCACACTCACAAATCTGATTTTTAATAGTGTGCAACTAGGTTCCCATTTAGCATTCCCTGAGGCACTGCTACAGGCTGGGACTGTAACCATAGGTATCCCAGCCTTTCTGGTCAGAGGCTGACCTATGCATGTGTCACTCATCACACATTCAGGAAGTGGACTAAATAAGTATTAAGATTTTATTTATTGCAGTTGTTTTAATATTTTCCAATAAATGTGAACTAAGAGTTTGATTCCAGTTGACATTATGAATTTTAAATGTTAAAATGTTTTTAAATGTGCAAAATCATTCTTTATCCATTCTTGTTATTATGTAAATCCTTGACACTTCACACACTTTTTAAAAAATTCTTTCATTTTTAAACCCTTTATTTTTATTTTATTTTAATATTTTATTTACATTTTAGTTTTTGGCAGACACAATATCTTTGTATGTGGTGCTGAGGATCCAACCTGGGTCGCACACATGCCAGGTGAGCGTGCTACTGCTTAAGCCACATCCCCAGCCCCTTAAAACCTTTATTTTATTTATTTATTTTTATGCAGTGCAGAGGATCAAACCCAATGCCTCACACATGCTAGGAAAGTGCTCTTTCCCTGAGCCATAGCCACAGCTCCTTCACACACTTTTTGTGACATCTTTCTGCACTTTTGTAATCGCCTTGCAGACTCTTGGGGCAGATTTGTTGCTTGGATTATATTTGAATGACTTAACTTGTATAAAATAATCACAGTATAGGGTGGGAAGTCCAGCAAATCTTATAGAGTTCTAAAAAGGAAAGGTACAATGTAATAGATATTAAATTCAGAGCACAATTTTAATATAAAGAATTGTTGGCTTTTTTTTTTTTTTTTGTGGCACTAGGGTTTGAACCCAGAGCTTTATACGTGCAACTGAACTAGATCCCTAGCCTGAAATAGTTGTTTAAAAAAAAAAAACAAAAAACTGAGAACTTTCAGTGAAGTGTTCTGAAAAGACATGATTTTTATTTTTAATTTTTTGCAGTTATAATTCAGCAATAGCAAGAAATTGTAAAGATAACTGACGTTGGCATAGGTCCACACGGAGACAAATGAGAACGAGCCCGACTTAAGGATGGCCTTAGGCCTGGGCCTAAGCAACTCCATTTTAAAACTCCAGTTTGAAACCTGCCGTCTCACCAGGCACACCTAACGGAGCCCTCCAGTGTGGCCCTAAGGCACAAACAAGTCACTTCTCCCCACCATGACAAACTCAGAGTGAAGTCTCTGGCATGTTGTCCTCACCCCATAAGGGGGAAAAGGCAAGAAAATCAGGGTGGGGACCACGAGACCAGATGCTTTAATCCCAGGGCAAATGATGACACTAAGAAACCCGGTGGCAGCTGATGGGGATTGAAAGGGTCAAAAGCCCCCAAATTTAGTATAAATGAAGGAGCAAATGAACAGACATTCAGCCGGCCAACCCTGATGCCTTCACTCTAGAGAGCCTGATGAGGACCCGGACTGACATCTCAACTCTTCTCATCTTTGCTGATCCTCTGCATTTTCCTCACTGCTCCCAAACTCTACAGCCAAATCTTGACCCTGGTGAGAGCAGCAACTTCTCCCTAGGATCCTCTCCTCAACTGGCCGTCAGCTCCCCCCCAGGAGAAGCCTGCCTTGGATCTTGGCCTGATGACCGTGGTCTGAGTAAGTAGGCATCTGCTGGACTTAATGCCTAAGGCTGGAGCTTTTGATCTGACACTTGAACTTAGCATGCAGAGTCTGTCATGAGCCTGTCATGATACAGTGTGTTTGCAATGCTTAGAATTAATCTAGAATTGTTTGCTGTGAATTGATGATGTCTACTGCAGTGCCTAGCATTAAGGATTGTCATTTTCTTGATTAAGAACCTATAGAGTGAAATTTTATTAAGTGATTTGAGTGAATAAAGCATTGACAAAGGCAGAGGTGCGTGGACATTCTTTATTTCTCCCCCTTGACTGCATAAGTCACACCTTTTGCTTTCGTGACACCCCACCACATTTGAGGCTCCCAGGATCTATGTGGTTGCCCACCCTGAGCAGTTTTTACTTCCTGTGGAATGTGCAGGCTTCCAGAAGTTCTGTAAAGCATAACAAAAGAGAAAGACTGTCAGGTGCTGCCGATGCTTACTAAACACAGTTCTGCTGCTATTTTCTAAAAATAAGTCATAGTTGTAAAGTTTTGTGGTTTCATTTTTTTGGGTTTTTGTTTGTTTTGTACCAGGGATTGAACCCAGGGGTACTTAACCACTGAGCCACATCCCCAGCCCTTTCTGATATTTTATTTTGAGACAGGGTATTGCTAAGTCGCTTAGAGCCTTGCTAAGTCTGAAGCTGGCCTTGGACTTGTGATCCTCCTGCCTCAGCCTTCCCTGTTGCTGGGATTACAGGCAGGTGCTGCCATGAGCAGCTTAATAAAGATTTGTTTTAAATAGGCTCAAACGCCTTCTCTGTGCATTTTTCTTTTTTCCTGCTCTCATCGTCTCTAACACATGATATAACTCAGCAAAAATCCAGGCAAACTCTCAGCAGTTTGTTTATTCCAGCTCTAGTTTTATTTCCCCAATTTATTTCTTTATGAGGCTATCTAAAAAACAAGGATAGCTAGAAAGGGTCTACAACAGAACTATGCTTTATCTGTTTCTATTAATATTATTTACACATTTTACTTAAAACCACTGAAACTTTGTCCTCTGTGGGTATTGCATACAGTACATGTCGTTTCCCAAGATCTCTCTCTGCACTGAAGTGCTCACACATTCTTCTCACTTTATGACCAAAATACAGAAATATACACGGAAATAAGTTCAACTCCCAAGTGATCTCAAATTCTACTGCAATTTTTTTCTCCTTCTAACAACTCAGCCTTTTTCGGAGGGTGTCTCTTACTGTTGCCTAATTCAGTCTCCTCCTCACTGATTCTGAATCCTCCTGCAGGACAGGGAACAGCCCTCTAGGTCTTAGTGCTCCTGTCAATACCAGCCCAGGGCCTGGTACACACTTGTCCTTAGTACAAACATCTTTACCTTGAGCTCCAGGAAATTTCTCCTTGGTGTTCTATGCTACTTACCAGAGGTTAAGCATGGTTTCAAGTTAGCCATAGCCACAAGATATTCTGGCCCTAAGAATTTTTCAAAAGTTGTTTTGTTCTGAAGGTTAGCCAGACATTCTGTGTCATCACTGAACAGCAGGTCCTTGGTGGAAGATTCAAACATCTGAAACATCATATATTCAAATCCATTTCTTCCAAAGAGCTCCTGGGTCAGACATACCAAATAGATGATGTATGTAAAGCAACTGGTAAATAGAAAGAATTTTAAGTTTTCCACCGTATCACTATCTGGCTAACCACCATGAGATGTTTCCAACTTTCTGGATCATACTTGCTTGTCTTTCTGCTGCCTGGACTCCTGGATGCCTTATCTCTTCTCTTCTCTGGGTCTGTCCCTGGTACCCAATCATTTCTATCCCTTTGTTCCTCTCTCCTCTCTATCTCTGTCCATTTCCTCTGTGATCAAGGTAGCAGCTTGTCCTATGTGGGAATTTTCTCAGGACCTCTTATTTTATCAGCTTTTCCTGGATTGTTATCTTTTAACTGAGATGTGTGGGTGGTATATGCTAAGACACGGATTTCTCATTTGGGGAACATCCAAGAATGGGGTCCGCTAGCGCAAAAGACAGAGGAAGCTTTGGGTTTTCTGTAAGAGATCACTTGGTTTAGGCAGGCTGCTACTCCATAAGATCAGCCCTTGCTGGCTCCCTGTAGCCATCATAAGGTATCTGAATGTTGGCTTTTTAATGGTCATGAAGCCCTGGACAGTGCCCAGCCTGCCCAGGTTTAGGAAACACCTTTGGACACACCCACGAGTCAGCTTGATTAACCTCCTTTCTGCCTTTCCTACATTTAGCTCAGCCTTGCGTGAAGGGCTCTGAGCCAACTCCCTTATTTCTGCAACAGAAGAAGAGAGAAAGGGTTAACTCCCCAGGTGCCATGAATCTGCTCCAAGTCAAGTGAGTCTTAGGCAGACACTCAGGTGCTCCTTGTGTGAGGTTTTCCCACTCTACTTGGATGTGCTAGATGGCCCCAGAGCAAGTGAATGTAGCCACCAGTTGTAATCAGAGGCAGGACTGGGAGACTCAGGTCCCACTGCCCAGGGAGAAAGGGTGAGGCTGGGCTGGGCGCATCTGTGCACCTCCACAAGCACATTCAGAGCACTCAGTCAAAAAGGAGAGAGAGGGGGCCCTGGATAGCCATACCTGTTGGTTGAAGAGTATTCTCCGGACGAAATCTGCCTTATCTTTCCTTGAGACCACAGCATGATTTGGCACTGTAGCCAGATGGCAGCTGTGGGCCTCGGTCACAGGCTTCCTGGTGCCATCAAGACACAGCAACTCAAAGTCTTTCTGCTTCAGATTCTTAGCCCATGCCTCAGTGTTCTTTCCTGAGGGGAGAAAAGTGGGTCAGCCGCAGCTGATGGTTTTGGTCAAGATGCCCTCCCTGGGACAATGGGAGTGACCCACCAGTGCCTGGGAGAGTCCCAAAGTAAGAAAGCTCTCAAAAATAAAACTAAAGGGACAAACTCACAATTCAGAACATTTTTGGTGATGCTTTTTCAGTCCTGTTAAAGGCAAAGATCTCTGAAAACAGGCCTGCATGTTGGTCAGTTGGACTCAAGACCCGAGTGATAACCAACCCCAGCAGGTCTGACATGAAGAACTTTCTCATTCCCTAAATTTAAAACGTTAGGACCAAAGTCACTGGAGTCTGGTAAGGTTGCCCTGCTGGGTGGTGACTCCACACAAGAGACTCAGATCTTTCTCAGGTGGGAAAGGACAGTGCAGGCACATACCGTCAGTGTTCCGGAGGACAGCGGAGTGCCTCACAAAGGCCACATCTCCCTTCTCAACCAGACACCTGCACATGGAAGGCTGTGTCAGTGAGGAGGGTCAACAGTAGTGGAAGGGAGACACAGAGAGGGAGTCACAGTACCTGGCCTCACACACACACTTCCTCACAAGCAACCATAACACCCACCCCATCCCTGGGCATTAGACTAGGGGATGTAGCAGAAAAACGGAACTGTCTATAGAGTTTCGGTTATGCATAACCATCGTGCAGGTCCTCATTCTAAGTACAGACCAGTTGCTCCAGAGGGAATGCTTGTGTTCTCCTATTAACAGGGATATCCATTGTTAGAGTCTGTAAACAAGTCAGGATGGAGCCTGGCAAATGTTAGACTCTGTAAACAAGTCAGGATGGCGCCTGGCATTTTGCCAGAGGGAGTGGTTTGTGAAATAATGCCAGGGAGCCATTAAGTGTGGAGATTCCTTATTGGTTGACTGCTGTATCTAGTTTATGCTAATTAGAGATAAGCTGTGTGGAATGTATAAATACCCCTCCGGTCCTACAATAAACGGCTCCCACTCCTGCTGCATCAACCTTCACAAGTTCCTCATCACCCCCCCCACCCCCCCCACCCCCCCACCCCCCCACCCCCGGTTATTTTGCTGCAGCCGGACTGCGGCAATCCATGACTCTCTGGGTGAACCACAACTTTCAGCATCAGCTATTACAATCAGAGCGGAGGACGTGGCTTTGAAGGAGTTTTGATCACACTTACATCTACTCAGGATCCACAAGAACAAATGTGCTTCTCTAGATATTTGTTCACCCTTAATTCTATTTCAAGGTACATTCTTTAATATGAAATGTTGAACACATCAAAAATCAGCCTTACGATATCCGGTCAGTTGGCAATGGCTATTAGTCGTCAGGAGCACCTCTTGCTCCTATCTTTGGGTGCCTCTATACCTAAATTTGGCAGAGGGTAGGGGGGGTGGGGGTGTCCATTATTCCCATTCACATTTGCTGAATTCTCTCACCCCATTTCTTTCCTTCATGACCCCTTCAGAGAATCACAGTCCTGAACGAGCACCTGTCTTGGGTGTGTCTACCCCCAAGGCGAGGCAGACAGAAAGACCTTCCTGCTCACTAACTTCTCCTAGATGTTCCTTCCCTACGCCACACCAATGGTCCTCAAAGTTGTAGGCTAGGGACCAGCAGCATCAGCGTGGCTGGAAATCTGTGAGAAATGCAAGCCTGGCCTTACCCAGACCTGGATGACAAACTCAGGAGGTGGGGTCCTGGAATCTGCTTTCACAAGCCCTCATGCTAAGTGAAATAAGCCAACCCCCCAAAACCACAGGCCAAATGTTTTCTCTCAAATACTGATGCTGATCCATAACTGGGCAGGCGGGGGTTACAGATAGGGAAGAATGGAGGAACTTTGGATTAGGCAGAGGGGAGAGAGGGGAGGGGAGGGGAGGGGGTTTGGGGATGGGAAGGATGGTAGAATGAGACAGACATTATTACCCTATGTACATGTATGATTGCACAAATGGTGTGACTCTGCATTGTGTACAGAGAAATGAAAAGTGGTGCTCCATTTGTGTATAATGAGTCAAAATACATTCTGCTGTCATGTACAACTAATTAGAACAAATTAAAAAAATCTACCTCTTCATTGAGGCCTGTAGGACTCTGAGCTGTGGCCAGCACCTACTGTTCTACGGGTCACATGCCAGACCCCTCTCTCTCCACACTTGAACCCAGAGACTTTCTTTGCTGACCTCAACCCAGCAAAATTCATCCCACCCTCATGCCCTGGTCTTTGCTGACCCTTCTTCCTGTATTACTCTTCCCCCAAATTTTCTCAGGCCTGATTCCCTCTCATTATTTAATTTTCATCTCACCTAGACCCTCTACTTGCAAAAGACTTCCTGTCATGGCCACCTTTTCTAAAATTGCTTCTGGCCAGAGGCGGTGGCTCATACCTGTAATCCCAATGGCTCAGGAGACTGAGGCATGAGGATCACAAGTTCAAAGCCAGTCTCAGCAACTTAGCGAGGCCGCAAGCAACTTAATGAGATCCTGTCTCAAAGTAAAAAATAAAAAGGGCTGGGGGTGTGGCTCAGTGGTTAAGCACCCTTGGGTTCAATCATCAGTATCAAAAAATAAAATAAAATAGTCCGTGATGACTGCAACATCACCCTGTAATAGTTTGGATGTTGACTGTCCCCAAGAGGGCCATGTGTTAAAGCCAAGTCCCTATGGTGATAGTATTGGAAGGCGGTGGTCCTTTGAGGAGGTAGGACCTTGTAGGAGGTCTTTAGGTTATTGGGGGGGGTGTCCTTGAAGAGGATTGATGGACCTCAACCCCTCCCTCTTTCTTTGCCTCCTGTCCATGAGGTAAAGGGTTTTGTTCCATAATGTGCTCCCACCATGATGTGCTGCCTCATTACTGGCCTAAAAGCATCGAGTCCACACAATCATGGACTGGAATCTCCAAAACCATGACTCAAGACAACCTTTTCTCCATATAAGCTAATTATCTCAGTCATTTTGTTACAGTGATGGAAAGCTGACTAATGAATCCCTCCTCCCCTGGTTCTTTGGGAGCACTTACAGTTGGAAAGAGTCTTATCCTTTATTTTTGTGTTTATTGCCCTACTCTTCAAGTGGGACTAGGAGTGGGTGGAAAGGGACAGGGACAGGACCATGTGTGTCTAATTGGCTAGTATAACTCCTCTACTTAGAACAGCATCTACCATATATTAGCTGCTCAATAAGTATTTCTTGAATGGGTGGAAGAGCCTAGGAATATCTGTTTTTAAAAGATACTCATCTTTTAAAGAAGCAAGGTGACTAGTGTCCCTCCTGTGATTTTAAACTGAGGCTCTGACAGATTCCATGACTTGTCTACAATCAATCACACAGAAGAAAGGGGCAATAGGAGAATCAGGATGGTGGCTCTGCAGTCATCACTCTCACCCATCCCCAGGGCCTTGAGGTGCCCTAAGCCACCTGGGCCTGCAGGAGAGTGCTCTAGGACTGGACTGGACTTCAGTCTTTGGGGCCACTAAGAACTGCAGTAGTGTGTTCTCTCATTATGGATCCTTCTAAATCAACACCCAGATGCTGGGGAAATGGAGAGGGTGAGAGACTGGGGTTAGTGCAAAGGGAAGGGCGGTGCCCGGGCAGTCCTTGCCTGAGCGCCCCGCTGGAGCCGTGGTACTTCTCGTGGCTGCTGGGAGCACACATGTGGGCTGGATGGCTGCTGCCACCACACAGGGCACAGAGGTGGGAATCCGGATCAGACCCAGGGGCACAGCTGCGACTGAAGAACTCATCTGCAAAGGACAGCCAGAGTCAGCTCTTCCCATGACAGGGCAGGAAGGCCTCGGAGTTTTTTTTTTTTTTTCTCTAAAAATTCTGTGCAAAGGCACAGGATTATTTGGTGACCTATTTTGAAGATCAAGAATCAAAATCCATATGTAGCAAAATGAAACTGAACCCTTATCTCTCATCCCTGCACAAAACTCAAAGTGGATCAAGGACCTGAGACTGGAGACCCTGCATCTACCAGAAGAGGTGCCAACTCTCAATATATTATGTCGGCTTAGGAGCCAAATTCCTCAATAGGACTCCTAAAGTGCAAGACATAAAATCAAAAATCAATAAATGGGATGGTATCAAACTAAAAAGATTCTTCACAGCAAAGGAAACAGTCAAGACATGAAGGGAGAGCCCACGGAATGGGAGAAAATCTTTGCCACCTGCATCTCAGATAGAGTGTTAATCTCCAGAATTTAAAAAGAACTAAAAAAATTTAACACCCAAGAAATAAATAACTCAACCAATAAATAGGCAAAAGAACTGAACAGGCACTTCACAGAAGAAGAAATACAATCAGTCAACAAGTATTTGGAAAAATGTTCAACATCTCTAGCAATTAGGGAAATGCAAATTAGAACTACACTGAGATTCCATCTCACTCCAGTCAGAATGGCAATTATCAAGAATACAGGTAACAATAACTGTTGGTGAGGATGTTGGGGGGAAAGGTACACTAATACATTGTTGGTGGGACTGCAAATTGGTACAACCACTCTGCAAAGTGGAATGGAAATTCCTCAGAAAACTAGGAATGAGACCACCATTTGACTCAGTTATCCCACCCCTTAATATATACTCAAAGGAGTCAAAATCAGCATACTACAGTAATGCAGCCACATCAATGTTTATAGTGACTCAATTCACAACAGCTAAGCGATGGAACCAAACTAGGTGCCCTTCAATGGTTGAATGGATAAAGGAAATGTGGTATATATTTACAGTGGAATATTATTAAGTCATAAAAAGAATGAAATTATGGTTTTTGCCAGTGAATGGATGGAACTAGAGACTATCATGCTAAGTGAAATAAGCCAATCCTAAAAACCAAAGGCTGAATGTTCTCTCTGATATGGGCATGCTGACTCACAATAAATGAGGAAGGGAAGAATAAAAGTTTATAGGGTTAGACAAAAGGGAAAGGAAATGAAGGAAAGGTAGAGGGTGAGATTAGGCAGACAGTAGAATGAATTGGACATAACTTTCCTATGTTCCTATATGAATACATGACCAGTGTAACTCCACATCACGAACTTCCACAAGAATGGGAAGTTATGCTGCATGCATGTATAATACGCCAAAATACACTCTACTGTCATATATATTTAAAAAGAAGAATTTCATAGAATAAAATATAAAAAGAAGTTCCAGTTGGAACAAAGTAAAGGGAAACCAACTCCAGATGGATCGGGGTCTGTGAGCCCAGAAGTCCACCTGTCCTGGCACAGAGTAGTGGTGTCAAGGGACCGACACAGATCTTAGCCCTCTGAGAGGGGAAAGTAAAAGTCCTGGCTGAACCTGAACTACACACCTGCTGTCCTCTGCTGCCCTCAAGGTTTGCCCTTGAGATTCCAAGTCAGGAAGGCACGGCCACCAAGGCCAGCACTCGGTTCTGGGGGCTCATCCATAAGGAAATTAGCCTGGGCCCTGCCCTTTCAGGAACCTTAAGCCTGGGGGGCAACAGCCAGAAGTCAAATAACCACAGCAGTGAATCCATGCCCCCCACCCCCATGCTCAGGAAAAGGAATGTGGTTCTATGAGGGCTGGACCACCACGTTAAACAGGGTGGACAGCAAGCAAGGCAGAGCCCAGGGAAACTTTGACATCACGGGGTAGCTGTGTTCTTCATCCCTAGAGAAAGGGGAGCCTCTGATGGGTTTTGGGCAATGCTGGGCCAGGGGTAGTAGGCAGGATGCAGTCCAATATGCATTGTGCAAAGATAGGCCTGGCAGCAGAGTAGCTTGGACCTGGGGCAGGAGGCCAGGGTTGATGAGGGCAGCAGGGACTAACACAGAGCAAAGGGGTGGGGAATGGGTGGCAGGAGGAGAAACGGAAATGCTGGAGAGGGACGGGTATGTGGAGGGTGGCAGCTAGGTTTCCAGCCAGGTAAGTGGATGGACTGCGGGTCCTCTATTACCCTAGGCACTTCTGGAACAAAGCCAGGCTCAGCAGAGATGACACATTCCATTTTAGATAGGATGAGATGATTGTGCTTTTCAAATATCTGACTAGATCTGTCAAACAGACCAATATATACACGTCTGGAGAGATGTTTGCTGGGGAGAAGGACCCGAGAGTTCTCTATCATCTTTCTATAACAACAGCAGCCAACGTGGACCTTGTGCTTAGCACATACCTAGCTTTGTTTGTGGCACTCCTTTTCGTGGTAATGGAACCACATGGGTGGATGTGAGCACTTGGGGACTGGAGGAAAGAGTTGCTTTATGCATGTCAAATATTTCTTAAATTTGTTGGGAAAGGGGGATCTTGTAGGGGTAGGAGAAAAACCAAGACTGTGAGTTTTTTCACAAAATCCAGGAAATAATGTTTAAAGGGGACTTGAGGAAATGGTGCTGAGAGGTCAAGAGGAAGGAGCTGGGCATAACCTTCCAGGAGAACAACGTGGAAGGCACTGGTGGAATATGCTGCCGAGCCAGATAGCGGGTTGCTGAGGAGCAGGTGGGCAGTGGGTAGTTCAGACAATGCTTTGAAGATGCCTGGCAGCAAAGGGAGGAGGAAGAAAAATCAGGAGCTGGAGGAGATTATTGGGAGGATAGGGTGAGTTTTAAAGATGGAAGGCATTGGGTGTGTTGACCTGTTGAAAGAAATCATTGCACATACCAGAGAAAAGAGTAAAAACAGGGGGTCTGAGACTCTGGAGGGGAGGCCAGTGGGGTGACCAACACCCAGCAGGCAGAGGGACTGGCTGGAGAGAGGAGGAACCCCTAGCTTCAGCAGTGGGAAGCTGAAGGGGAACCTTTCTAATGGCTTCAAGCATCTCCTATAGGTGCCCAATCAACCATCGGCTGAGAAAGACTGGCAGATGGGTGAGGGTTTGAGGTGTGTGAACCATTAGCCCATTAGGGGTAACAAAGTGTGGAGCAGAGAATCAGAGGGTGCTTGTGAGTGTCAGCTGGAGCATTTCCAGTGACAAGAACTGCTCTGCTACCCTTGACAGGTGACATTCTCCAGGTGTGTCAGCTGCCTGGATAGCAAGTCATGCTGCAGGGGTTCTGCAGGGCTGGGATTTGTCAGATAGGTCAGGAATGCAGAGGAGCAGGAGCTGTTTAGGTTCTGGCAAAAAAATAAGCTGAAAAGACTCGTGTGAGAATCTAAGCGAGATGAACGTGAAAGACACAGCCCCCAGGGACTTACTGGTGGACATTTTGTAATTAAGAAAGCAACACACACACACACACACACACACACCCTCACCCCACTCTTGTTTTGCTTGTTTCCCGAGCAATTTGTGAGACTTCAGGAATAGAGTTATTTCCCTGAGAGTTGCCTTTGGGGACAAGCGGGTGAGGAGAAAGGGGCACCCTCAATGTCTGGCAACCCCACCTCCACTTAAGGAATTCCTTGCCATTCATCCAGTGGAATTTCTCCCCAAGCACAGACCCAACATGGAAGACATCCAGAACACACTCACCAAATTTACAGGACCCGGTTTGGTTGTGTATTAAACCCATGGGGACGTTCCAGCCTGCGGAAGTGCCCACCGCAGTGTGGCAGGACTTCTTGCCTCGCAGCGTGTCCCAGGTGATATCAGCATCGGATTTCTTCACCACGGCCACGACATAATAACCTTGCAGGGGAGATACCAACATGCAACTTATTTTCTTTTGGGGGGTTGGGAGGAGGGAGGAGGATGGAGGACATAAGTAATATCTGACCAGCCCTCTTCACCAAGCCACTGAATGGCATCTCCACATGGTGTCCAACGTGAGCTGGACATTCTCCATCTCCATTCCGTCCCCCCCACCCCGACCGTTGGCTGTGGATGTGAAAACAACACTTTCAATGTTTTCTTGCAGTTAAATCCTTAGGAGAAATCAGAATGTGTGACATTGGGAGAGTGGAAATGACCCAGGGGTCCTCTGCCTTCCCTTTCAACTCTTTCTCCTAGGAAACAAAGTTGGGAAGTATGGGGTCTTTCTGTCCATCTCTCCCTTCTCCACACTGATAGATTAGAGGCTGTTACAGCAACTGCAGGAGCAACAGCAGTGTGGGTTCTCGTCTCCATCCCAGCTCATGGCTATAGGGCATGCGGTAAAATCACTGCACTTGGGGAGGTGGTGGATGTGGGAGCTGTCCTAGAGAGTCAGTTCCATTTGTTCTGGGTGGGAGTCATTCCAGGAACCTAGGGTCAACTTTTTACTAACACTGAAATCCCCATATTAAATTCCTGCCTGCTTAAAATAGTGCTTAATTGCTTCACTGATTTCTTACTGATGTCTGTCCTTTCAAGCCAAGAGCCAGACCTTCTCAGAGAAGATCCAAGTTTTCTGAGCAAGTTTGCTCAAGGGAAAAAAATGATATACATACATACATATCTACATACATATATATATGCACATGCACACACCTACATACATAAGATACTTATATACTACATATTTATAATATATGTATATATACATGTAAGTATACGTACTTAGAAATGGATTTCAGTATAATCATTGTAAATTGGGGGGGGCGTATATAGGGAGTGCTGACATATAATTTAATACTCCAGCACACTCTGAAAATGCATTCTAGAGGTGTTGCTGCTAGCCTCTGCCTGCTGTTCCCCTTAGGAGATGGGAACACCTTGAACCCCTCATCTTACTCTAGCAGGGACCCTCCCAATACCTATCACTATTAGGTCCTGGGCCAAAGATACACAAACTACCACACCCAGACTACCCGCATGTATTGCACATGCACCCTACTGTTGCAATGGAATCCTGCTATGTATTCTTTTCTGCAAGTTGCTTTATTCCTCCTCAGTAGTCTATTTGTGAACATCTTTTTGATTCAACAGAAATAGACACAGCTATCTCATTCTGTTGGTGGAATCTAAGGTATGGCCTCTTACCTGGATTTATCGTGTTATAGTCCCCCTACTAGTGGGCATTTATATTGGGACCAATTTTGCCTCATCACAAGCCACTTATTTATATAACTCTTTGTACCTATGAGAGTGCACTTAAGTATGTCTGTTTAATTGCAGTTCATAAGAAAGAGCTTTAACAACTTCTTTCTTAATTTCTTATCTTACTGCATTCACTTCCAAAACAATGCTGACTATCTTTGGTGGGACTGGGCAGTCTTGTCTTTTTCTTGGCCCTAGAAAATTATCATTAAGTTCCAAGTTCTCAATTCTATGAATTTTTCAACAAAATTGGCATGAGTGCATTAAAATAGAATTGGAAATAATAATCTGAAGCTTATGTATATTATGATATCAATTAATATTATTATTTTATATTATATTTAAGTTTTTATAGGTGTTCAACATCTGGTACAATGGAACAAAATGGGTCAATATTTCAATGCTCCTGTCCAAATATTATATAATTGAATTGTGCCTGTTGAGTAAGACTTGACTACGAAATGGAACTGGCTAAATTGGAATCATAAATCTTGGCCGACCTCGGTAGCGCACACCTATAATCCCAGCAGCTCAGGAGGCTGAGGCAAGAGGATCTCGAGTTCAAGGCCAGCCTCAGCAACTTGGTGAGGCTCTGAGCAACTCAGTGAGACCCTGTCTTAAAATAAAAAATAAAAAGAGTCGGGATGTGGCTTAGTGGTTAAGCACCCCTGAGTTCAAACCCTGGTACCAAAAAAAAAAAAAAAAAATCCTAAATCTTCAGAATTAGAAAATAGTGTGGCTCGACACCAAAACAACCACACATGCACACTCCTTTTCTGGGTGCTGTAGATCAGATCTCCACCTACTCCAGCATGGAAAAGTCACAGTCACCACGGCAGACACAAGGCCAGGGTGCCAGTCACTTCCTAAATGACCTCAGCCACTTAGCCTCTAGAAGCCTGAATTTCTCCTCAGTAAAATGGTGACAGGGAAATCCACCCTGGAGGGCTGGTGAGGAGGATCCAATGCACTAATGGGAGCATATGTCCAGTAGAATGGCAAGGGTAGGTTCCACCCTAGGTGTGCAGCAGTGCTGCTGGGGACAGAGGCCAAGCCAGCTTTACATGTTAACAATGAACTGCGGCGGCTGCTGCTCCTTTTTCTTCCCCAAATCTAATAATACAGAATACAACAGTCACTAGTATGGCACTATGTAAAAACGTGGATGTGTAACCGATGTGATTCTGCAATCTGTATACGGGGTAAAAATGGGAGTTCATAACCCACTTGAATCAAATGTATGAAATATGATATGTCAAAAGCTTTGTAATGTTTTGAACAACCAATTAAAAAAATTAAAAAAAACATTAAAAGAAAAAAAATCTAATAATAATCCCTTGTGTCTCCCAACAGCATGTCTCCACCTCTGAGTCCCGGCATCTCTTATCCCACTTACCATCCAAGGGGGCATTCACACACTTTGACCCAAGCCGCTCACTGCCCTGTTTGGGTTCTACAAAGAAAAAGAGGAACAGTCATAGTCAGGGGCACTAAACTCCTTCACAGTACTCCACCTGAAGTTAGGAGCTTTGATGGTACAACAAGGCAAGACTGTCCCCTTCCCACTGACCCTCAGGGGGCTTCATCTCATCGACCTCCCATCACATGTCCTGTGATGGACCAGATCCTGGACCACACATATCCTCTGCAACGTGCATGTGGCAAGAATAAAACGAGAAGCACTAACTAAGCACTCTGTCATTGGTTGTCAACTAGCCAAGGTTCTGCAAGCCCCTTTAATCTCCTCTCTCTCTGCTCTTTGCCATCTGAACATTAGGTTCCATCCCATAATCTCCTCCATACTTAGGAGGGTACTAAAGAAAGAAAATGAGATGCATTGAAGGGGAGGAGAGGCAGAGACCACTGCAGATCTCGGCAAAGACCGGACTGCACACAGCTAATGCAAAGGGGTCTTTTCCTGAGTTAGCAGACAGCTCTAACACAGGGGCAATTCGTCGGCCCTGGGCAGACTCTGCACTGCATCCTCCAATGCTGCTCTCTCAGCAACAAAGGTATTATTTCAAGGTCTTTTTTTTTTTTAAGAGAGAGAGAGAGAGAGAGAGAGAGAGAGAGAGAGAGAGAGAGAGAGAGAGAATTTTAATATTTATTTTTTAGTTATTGGCGGACACAACATCTTTGTATGTGGTGCTGAGGATCGAACCTGGGGCCCACGCATGCCAGGCGAGCGTGCTACCGCTTGAGCCATATCCCCAGCCCAATTTCAAGGTCTTTCTTGAGCTTTCAAGTCCTGCATCTGTATCTTCCCGGGTTCTGACTTTGGGGAGGGGTGTTTTACCTACTAGCTATACTTCAACAACAACTACTGTTATCTTGTCTCTGAACTACATTCCTTCTTCATCTTTTTATATCCATGCCCGGGGAGTAGAAAACAGAAAAGTGCACCCCTTCACTTACCATAATTCTCTGCCAGGACAAGCACCAGGCCACAGTGGCCTGCTATGTAGACAAATCCTCCATCCAAGCTCATGGCATCAGCGTCTCCTTTCTGAAGTTAAGAAACAAATCAATGATGCTACAGCAAGACTGTCTCCTTCCCACTGACCCTCAGAGGGCTTCATCTCATTGGCCTCACATCACATGTCCTTGTGATGGACCAGATCATGGATCACCCATACTTCTGCCACATCTGTGGGCTTTAGAAACTGGACATGCCTTTGGCCTGTTGATCCTAGAATGAGTGCCCAAGCCAGGCCATGCTCTCTGGACATCTCTGTCCTCCCAGGAGACCCAGGTGCTCCTAGGAGACCCATGCCAAGTCCTGGACATGCCGTCACCTCACTGTGATCATCGTCAATTCAACAATTCACATGGCCAGACTCAGGGTCTGTGTGCATGTTTCTATGGAGCATGATTTCCTTCCAATAATAAAATTCAAATCTGTTCACATAATCCCATTAGCACTGTACTCACAACCCTGGCACAACAAAGGTTCTCAATAAAAAAACTACTCTAAATAATTAATGAATAATCGACTTATTATTTTAATTAAGATTTCCAACCACAGAGCAAAAAACGTATACTTATAGTCATAAATAAGGTCATTGTTAGGGTATGGATGTGATGTGTCCCCCAAAAGCTCATGTGTGTGAGACAATGCAAGAAGGTTCAGAGAAGAAATGATTGGGTTGTGAGAGTCTTAACCCAATCAGTGAATTAATCCCTGATAGGGATTAACTGAGTGGTAACTGAAGAGGTAGGGTGTCGCCAGAGGAGGTGGGAATTGGGGCATGGCTTTGGGGTATATGTATTTGTATCTGGCAAGTGGAGTCTTTCTGCTTTCTGATCATCATGTGAACTGCTGCCCTCTGCCACACTCTTCCACCATGATGTTCAGCCTCATCTTAAGCCTTGAGGAATGGAGCCAGCCTTCTATGGACTAAGACCTCTGAAACCGTGAGCCCTCCAATAAACTCTTCCTCCTCTAAAGTTGTGCTGGTCAGATCCTTTTAGTCACAGCAGTGAAAAAGCTGACTAAAACAGGCATTGAGATAAAAATACACAGATGCATAAACACTGTTCACTTTTGACATATCAGCTATCCTAGAAATTTAAAAAATAGCAACTATAGCAGCACAACTTTGCCAAACCTTTAATATGTCCCAGGCTATTTCCTAAACATTGTACAGTGATTACCCTTATGTATTCCTCACAAACTCAAATAAGGTAGGTACTATAATTTCCCTTCTCAGATAGATTAGCAAACAGAAGCAGAGGGAAATTTAATAATTTGCAATCCTTCTGCCTCAGCCTCTGAAGTCACTGGGATTATAGGCATGTGCCCCCTTGCCCAACTCAGGTCTTTAAATTATAATGATATCCAACACTTATTGACTGATCACTGTATGCCAGGCAATGTTCTGAGCACTTAAGTTGTAATTCTTACAACTGGAAAATTTAGGAGATAAATCTATTTAACTAGCAAAATCTTAATCCTATGGGTTGGTACCAGGTTTACCAAATTTAGGATCTTCTCAAGAAAGACTGCTGTACAGTCTCCTCAGTGTATCAATTTTTTAGTCTTTTGTGTTTAATTTTTTTTTCCAATTGCAAAAAAATACTAATTGCCCACAGAGAAATGGAAAGTCTATAACACAGTTTCATCACTCAGAAATGAGGGGACGATGATCTCTGAGTGGTGAAGGTGTGAATGATTTTGTTAATGGGGGAAGGTGTGAATGATTTTGTTAATTTTTTCATGGACCTGCCAACATGTAGGAAGATTTTTATGATCAGAAAAAAATGGAGGGCTGACAAGGTCGATCAGCACTGACAATCCACAGTGGCCCTGACCCAACACCCTAGAATGTGCCCCTACTCCCCACAGCTCCTGTGCAGGACATCCCAAGGATCCCAGACTCCAGAGCTGAGCCCAAGGAGTCCAACTCTGTTTCTGCGTGGCCTTAGGTGGAGTGGCCCATGGGGAACGTGGGGTGGGGATTTGGAGTGTGTTGGAGTAGCGTGTTAGCATGGAGGCCGGTGAGGAGGCTGGGAAGAGGGCCTTCAGTGCCACAAGTGGCAAAAGCACACTGTGTCTGAGTGAGTACAGCTGTGGAGGGGCCCCCTACCACAATGGCGGCAATGCAGTCCTCAGGAGTCTCCTCCGTGGTGCACGCCAGGGCACCACCGCTCACTGCACTCCACTGGTCACACTTGGCCTTCTCCTGGTGGCCCACTGCACACCACTGTACCTTCTGGGAGTCTTCCACACCTGGGATGGGTGGAGAATAGTCAGGGATCCAAAGGAAGCTCCAGATGGAGGCAGAGTGGCTGCCCAAGGGACTCCCCATGACAACAGCAAAGTGCCTTATCCCAGGACACGGCTTGGTTCTCAGGATGAGCACCAAAGGTAGAGATTTCCCTCACGTCCACCCTCACCTCCGGCATCACTTCCCCAGGGAGGCCTCAGAGCCCCAGTCCAAATCAGAACCTTCTGGAACTTTCCCTTACAGGACAAGGCTTCCCATCTGGGGAGCAGGCCCCTGCTGGGAGTCGCCTGTTCTGGGTGAGCCTGCTCGCCTCTCCTCGCCCAATGTCTTTCCTCACCACCCTGTGCCCACCTCCAACTTGGTGGCAACCCTTTTGAAGATGCTTGAGGACTATTGATTGATTAGTGAGAGGCAAAAATAGAGAAGGAAAGAAGAAATCAACTGTGGGGATCCAGAAGAAGGCAGGAACTGGACTCAAAACCTCCGGAATCCTAGTTCTGCTCCTGGTGGTGGTAGAGACCCTGTTCCCACACCCGTTCAGAATGGACTATTTATTCTCCCTGTGAAACAGACCTGTCTCTGGGCCGGTCTCCAGAACCATCATTACTTCAAGTCGTCCATAATAGGAAGATCTTCGAAACCCTTTTGTAATCATATAACTTAGGCCTTTCTCCCAACTTAGAAGAAAATCCACCCATTAACCCAGCTCAGTTGGTAGCTCCCATGGGCTCTGTAGGCTGGTAAGGTTGCATGAGGCCTGGAGGTACCAGGAAAGCCTCAACCCATGGTCCCTGCCCTGCCTGCTGCCCAAGATGGCCAGGCCCCTCCCAGAACCTTCCATACCTCCCTTTAGATGCTGAGTGAGAGAATAGTACTCATAGCCCAGGTACAGCTTGGCGTCCATCTTACGGGGGACCCTTAAAAACCCATGGGCCGCGTCGGTGAACAGCAGGTCTTTCCCCAGAGGGGAGCTGAAGAGCTGGAATCCTGAAGACTTGTCCTTTCCAAAATGTTCCTGTTCACAGGAAAAAAAGAAAGAGTGAAGGAGAGAGGTTGGCATTGAGGTAAAGATAAAGGTCAAACAAACCCAAAGCCGGATGAACCCAAAGCTCCAGAAATATGAAATGGAAAATTCCAGAAATAAACAATAAACTTTAAATAACTTATTGCCATATATTGTCATAATTATTCTGGTTTGTTAGTTATTTTGTTAATCTCTTCCTGTGCCTAATTTATTAGCTGAACTTTATCATGGGTTTGAATGTATAGGGAAAAAACATAGTACAGTTGGTCCCCAATGGATAATAGCTTGACTTAGAATTTTGTGATGTTATAACGGATTTATCTGGACATAATTCATCATAAATTGAGGAGCATCTATGTAGGGTTTGGTACCATCCATGGATTCAGACACATCCATGGAGGGTCTTGGAATGTATCCCCACAGATAAGGAGGGACCACAGTGAAGGCCTGAGCACAAGGACAGTGGCCAGGACCAATGACACCCTTGAGGCTCGTGGTGTTCTCCAGTATCTCCAGGAAATGCTTTACTCAAAGCTCAGCTGGTGGCCTTGAGTGGGGCCTCAGGGAGACTGCCGGGGGGTTGCCCCCAGATCTGTACAAAGGGGTACCAGGTGTTCCTGTGTCAAGCAGCTGCCCCTCTCCAAGATGGGCTTCTGCTCTGTGCTCCCAGAGGCAGTGGGGAAGGCTGCTTCGTTCTTGACTGATGTCCCCCTGGCTCTGGTGGTCTTCACCCTGAAGTGGCTGATGGTCCAGTCACATGCCACTGGAGTAGAAGCCAGGCACTCGGGCTCCTCTTCCCTTCTCTCCCAGGCCTGCCACTGAATGACCAGTTGTGAGACATCAACAGTGTCCCTTCCCCTTTCTGGCCTCCAAAAGAACAAAGGGTCCTTTGCCGAGGACTCCAGCTGCCTGGCCCAAAGCCACTCCTGATAGCAGCTATGGTGATGCCTATCCTCGTGCTCTTTCAAATGACTGCTTTTCACTTTTGCTTTGGCCCTGCATAAATGTCACCTGCTGTCCTCACCAGAGACCCCCTTCCATTTCCGCTGGGAACACACAGCTTACTCCCCAGGGCCCAGGAATCTCCCCAGATATACCCTTCAAATCAGTTTCTCTGTCCTCCACAGAGTATGCAATCCATGTCCCCAAGGCTGTGTGATTCCATGGGGTGATAAGGGGTATGTGTCCTCGTTTGTGTCTCCTCCACACTCCTCCGTGAGCAACTGGGGGGCAAGTCTTTGTTTAATTTCTCAGTGCCCCGTGCTGAGCACAGAGTGTTGAGAGATGGAGCAGGGTGACGGACAGGGGCTGACTGGGACAGACTGTCACCAATGCAGGACAGAGAGGGGAGGGCATGCTCATGTCCTGGGACCCACTGGAAGGGAAGTCAGGAGGGCAGATCTCAGGCCAGCAAGGCCCTAGAGGACCAACTCATGGAGACAGGTGAGGCTGGCACCTGTGAGGATTTGTTTAAAACCAGGAAAGAACAAAATGATGTCAGAGGAGCTTCTGCAAAGAATCTTTAGTGTTGTCTGTTATAAATATAGACCGAGAGTGTTGTCCGTGAAGCGGGTCATGCCTGGCAAAGTGGCAGGGTTCCCACCGTGTCTTGAACACAAAAGAACTTCTAGAGTGACCAGAAAGCAAGGAGGAAAATCCCCAAATCCAAGCAGAGAGCTCTAGGCAGGGGAGAGGATGGTGGGTGGGGATACCTGAGCCTGGTTGAGAAGCTCCCAGATCAGATCTTCCTTGCCATCCACGCTTCGAGCCACGACAGCATGAGAAGGAACCTGGGCCAAATGGCAATTCTCATATTCATCCACAGGCTTCCGGGTGTTGTCTGGGCAAAGCAGCTCATACTGGTCCCTGTCAGCCTTCTGTTCCAGGTTCTCTGGGGAGGGAAAGTTCAGATGAGCCCACTGCAGCAGAACCATGAGCTGGGGTGTGCCCTCCACACTAAACCACACAGTGTGACCTGAAGGGGACTAAGACAGAATCTTTTCAATACACATTTTCATACATCGGAGGAACAGGAGATCTTGGCAGTGAAATGACTGGTTCACAGTCTCACTGCAGATAGCCATGGCTGGAGGCATGCCTAGCCCAGGACCCGCCCAGCTGCTCCACTTCTCTGTGTCTGCTCATAAGAATACGAATACTAACTGCAAGCTGAGCATTCATGGTCCACCCATTTCACTTAATCCTCACCACACTGGGGGAGGCCCGTAATATGAGAATACCATTGTAGAGATGAGGAAAAAGAGTCAGAGAGGTAAGGTAACTTGTCAAAATCTCAGCCAATCTGGGCTGACCCACTGCTGTGCCAAGACAATCTAGATCCCTACTAGAGCATCCATATTTCCCTGGAGGCAGAGCCTACAGGGGAAAGGCAGGGGAAGGCTGAGGGATGGAAGGAGGCCTAGGATACCAGCCCAAGCATTCTGCAAGTACAAAGAAACAGATTCCCTGGTTCCCTCACGAAGGTGTTATGGGTTCAACACATTCCTAGGTTGAAGCGCTAATCCCCAGTACCTCACATGTGACAGTGTTTGCAAATAGGATTCTTGCAGATGTAATTAGTTAAGATGAGGTCATACTGGAATAGAGTGGGCCCCTAATCCAATATGATTGGTGTCATAAAAGGGGGGGATTTGGGGGAGAGACAAGCAAGCAGGGAGAATTCCATGGGGACATGTAGGCGGATATTGGGGTGATGGGTCTGCAAGCTGAAGAACTCCCAGATTGCCAGCAAGCTAGGACAGAGGCTTGGAATGGATTCCCCCCCACCCCCAGTCCTCAGGAAGATGAACCGTGCCAACACCCTGATCTTTGAATTCTAGCGTCCAGAACTGTGAGATGCTGCTTAAACCACCCAGTGTCTGGACTTTGTCCTGACTGTCCTAGCAAATTAATACAGAAGGACTTTGAGGTTGATAAACTCTCGGTCACCAACAGTCACTTGCACCCCTAAAACCAGTGTACACTCTCTCATAAAATTCTCCTTAAAAGGTAATCAGGGATAGCCAGATGTGGTTGGGGTGGCACATGCCTATAATGCCAAATATTCAGGAGACTGAGGCAGAAGGATTGCAAGTTCAAGGCCAGCCTCAGCAACTTAGGCCCTAAATAACTTAGCAAGACCCTGTCTCAAAAAAAAAGTTAAGGGCTGGGGATATAGTTCAGATGGTAGAGTGCTTGCTTCACATGCACAAGGCCCTGGGTTCAATCCCCAGCACCACAAAAAAGAAAAAGGGTTGGGGGTGTGGCTCACTGCTAGAGTATCCCTGCATTCAATCCCATGACCTCAAAGTAATGATAATTTCTTTTTAAAAAGCAGTACATGAGGACAGACAGAGGTAAATCAGGATGGTCTGGGCACAGCCTGCGTTTTCCATAATATTAGTGTGTTTTCAAATTCTTCAGGGTGAGTGCTAGACCAGGCTGCTCACTGGCAGTAACTGTGGTAATTTGAGCAATCAAAGGACATAATGATAATTACTTGGAACCACTTGATTCTAGGAGGTGAGACTTGGAGGTGACCCCAGTAATTTAAATAGTTGATAACAGGACATGCATCAATTGCCAAAACGCTGACAAAGGAGGCCAAATTATCATAATGAGACAGCGAAATGTGAATGGCTGAATAAGAGAACAAAGGACACTGAAGGCATTGTGTCAGGAAAAGACAGGAGGTTGAGGTTGTGAGGAACTAAGGCCAACGAAAATGTGAGGACTTAAAAATCCTCCTGGAGGCGGTAGACAATTTGTTACAAAAATGGGCTTAGCAGACTGAATACAAATTCTGGTCTTAAACATTTCACGTGGAACCGTGTGCTCTGTATGGAATAGATATTTCATTGGCTATAAGACCAGAGACTGTCATATCAGCTTCTCCAAGATGCTCTTTTGTTTGTTTATTGCTGGTAAAAAAAAATTATCCAAAATGCTAGAAAGGCGGACTGAGTCAGGGTTAGGGCTCAGGGCTAGAACACTCACCTAGAGTGCCTGAGGCCCTGAGTTCAATCCCCAGAGAAGGAAAAGGAGAAGGAGAAGGAGAAGGAGAAGGAGGAGGAGGAGGAGGAGGAGGAGGAGAAAAAGAAGTTAGTTGGTAAGTTCTGTTTAAAGGTTCAGAAAAACATGTGGCTGCAGTTGGCCACGTGGAAGGTGGGGACAGAGAGGCACAGGTCCCTGACACAGGGAGATGTTCAGCAGAAGGCGAGTTGAGAACAAATTGGGCCCTAAACAAAGGACAAACAACAAAAATGCTTAAGCAGAATCTCTCCTGTGGCATTAAACATCTCCACGTCACCTCTTCTGGGTGTCAGGAAACCTGGGGCAAGAGCCAGAGCCCTGGCTCAGCTGGGGCCCACGTGCCCTTCCTCCAGCACTTACCAAACACTGTCACGTGCCTCACGAAGGCCACATCCCCGGCGCCATCCTCCAGACACCTGAGGAACAGGAAGGCCACAGTCAGGCTCTGCCCCTGGTGTGAGCCTTGCCTCTCTCTCGTGAAGCTCTGCCCGGAACATGGACTCATGGGGACCGTGGCGCTCCAGCTCCTGGATGACTAGTGCCCACGGTCTCCCAGACATTGGTTTGTGCTCACAGAGGTGATGGCCTCATGTGAGCGACCTTTGAACCCCACGGCCAACCCCAAACCTGAAGCAGGCAGGAGCCCTGGAAAGGAACATCCCAGGCACCTGGGGGAGGGAGGGAAGGTGTGAAAAAGGACACTTGCCTTCCTCGTAGAAAGCCACCAAAAGCGGCAGGGTATTTGTTTGGTTTTTTTGTTTTTAATAAAAGCTTAGAGCTTTTCACATGAAGCATAAAAATACTGGGTAGCCTTGGACTCCAGCCAGTTTCCCCTGGTTTTGAGCAGTAGCATAGATCAGGGAGTGGGCTCTGCAGGGGCTGAGGAAGGTGTATAGGTCCTAGCACAGGAAGGTACCGAGCAGATGGATGTGAGCTGGGAGGCCCTGGCCCTTGGCCCTGGCCCAAGAGGGTCACTATGGGCAGGTTCCAGGTTCTGAGGAGACCTGAACATCTCCCAGGCAAAAGAGGGTTAGGAGCTCACCATAGGCCATAAGAGACACTCAGGACCCTGACTGTCACATTGATGCTCTAGGTCCCTGGGACAGGCTCTGTCCACTTTTAGTGCCTTTGACTCGCCAACATCAGAGGGAGGGGGAGTAGGGGAATCTCACTCACTTGAAGGCGCCCGAGTTCCCGAAGTATGGCTCATGAGAGGAGCAGGCGCACTTGTCTGTCCCTTTTCCCACACACAGTTGACACAGGCTGGGGAACGACTTCCCATCTGCACAGGGGACACAGCTGCTGGAGAAGAACCTGGCCGCTGCTGCCAAACACAGACACACAGGGCATGAGCGACTAGGCCTCCAGGTTGTCCCGACCCGAGAGCCCGTGAGTCTGCCCACGCTTCCCAGGACTGTCCTGAGGAAGCGGGTGTGCACAGGCTAGCAGGGTGCAGTCCTGCCAGCGGTGACTGAAAATGCCCACACCAAGGTGAGTGGATGGCCCAGGGTCCCTGTGCCCTTAGGCACCACACTCAAGTGTAGCTCAGTGCTCAAGCCTATGAAAATGTTCTCCAGATTGTCCCCTGTACAGGGTAAGAGCTGGTAACCTTCACTACACCAAGATATAGCCCAGTGCCAATGGCATCTGGTAACCCACCAACATGGAGGCTCTAAGGGGTCAGGCAGGACCTTGTAGGTCAGGAGTCCCCATCAGCCCTTCCATACCTCAAGACATAGAAAGTCCCGCCACCCCGCCTGTATGCAGAAGTTGTGATGGTTCTGGGGATCCCTCTTCCTGGAGAGAGTTGAGCTATCTTGCCAGTGAAGGGTGAGGAGCATCTAATAGCCACTACCTAACTGCCAGACAGATGTCCACTAGCAACTGTCACTGAAGCATCTGTCAACTTTGCCCAAGGAACGACAAAACATAACTAGAACGGTGGTCCAGGCGGCAACACTTCATCAGATCCCTGCAGCCACTTGTCCCTGTCACAGTCACAGTGACTATAGAGGTTGGAAGAACTCCAAAAGACACTTTTTCAGAGTGCAGGACTTGGCCATCATCTTTAAGGATTGAGAAGGTGTCCGGCACTCACCTGAGCTCATCGTAACTGAACATGAAGCCTGGACCCATCCAGTCATCCTCCTCACCTGTCTCAAGCCCTCGCCCAAGGTACAGAGCTGAGTGCCAGTGGTGTGGCTGAAATCCCCAGCAAACCTTCCTGGGAAGTTGGGGCAGGCGGGGAGGTGGCTTTTCCGCCAAGCTGCCAGGATTCCCAGGAAGGCAGAACTGACAGGAGCACCTTTGCCGAGAGAAGACTCAGCTGCCAACGAGCTGGAGACCATGAAACTCACACACACTTTGACAGTGACTGTGTGATCCCAGCATGACTCATCTGGGCAAATGGTACAGCACTTGCTGGCTTACCTGTTTCAAGAGAGCCAGAAGGAAGCAGCATGCTGATGGGGATGTTCCACCCCGAGGACCAGCCCAGGCCTGTGTGGCAGGACTTCTTGCCTTGGAGCTGGTTCAGCTGGAAGCCGGTGCCCTTTTTCACCAGGGCGACAGCATAATAGTAGGTTTGTGGATCTGCAAAGGATCAGAAAGAAAGAAGGGCCAAAGGACGTTGCCACATCATCACTACTAATCTTCCAGAGTGTGTGCAATGCAGAATTGGAAGGATTCTAGGACCTGTGCCATCCCCTGATAAGCAGAGATAAAAGGAAATGAAAAAAACAAACGAAAAACCCTTAACTGACAAGAGAGAGAAACCCGGACATTTTCAAAGCAATAAACACTACAGGTGCTCCCTGACATTATTATAGGACTTCTATTTTTTTATTATATTATTATTAATTATTGTACTAGACTTCTAATTTTTTTTTAACTTTATGAAGGTGCAAAGAGATATAGTCAATAGAAACTACTCTCTGAAATTTGAGTTTAATCTTTTCACAGACTAGTGATGTGCCCTGTGATCCTCTCCTTTGACTCTGGGCAGTAGCAATGGGCCACAGCTCCCAGTCAGCCATCCTGGGGAGAATCAACCCACACTCTCCAGCCTACTGTATGGGTAAGCCATGATGTTTGGTGGAAAGGTGTATTGAATGCATTTTTGTCTTACAATATTCTTGATTTACATGGTTTGTCAGGACATAAGCCCGTCATAAGTTGAGGAGCACCTGTTGTTCTTTTCCTGCCAGTGCCTCTTAGCCTTGGGGACAGGAAACTTGAAGACTCCAGTTATTACAGAACCTGCATGTGTTTTTTCTCAGGGACAGCATCAGCTCCCAGCCCCGATGATGTCACTGCTTCTCTGCAAGGGTTTTTCTTCCTTCTTTGTTTCTCTCTCTACAGCTCAGTCACAAAGGTGAAGGAGAAAGAGGAAGGATGCAGGGGTTCCCAGGAATAAACCAGGTCCCTGAAATTTGGAGTCAGATTGAGGTGAGCTGTGCACATACACACTAACGGCACTAAGGGACAGGTATGAGAAAGAGGCAAAGCCCATTCCTAGACTCCCCCAGCACCTCTCCTCATAAGAGACAGCGTAGGGCAGAAGCAGCCAGATCCTCACCCATCACCAAAGATAGCTTCCTATTGGTGCAGCCCCCCTGGTGGGTGATGGATGCTGGACAGCACCCTCCTCTCAGGCTAAAGCACCCCACAGCTTGAAGCACCAATGACATTTCCATGTTAGGATGCATAAAGCTTGCAGTTGCCAGGGGTAACCAATCTACCAGCCTTTGAGGGTTAGTATCAGTGACAGCCTCCTACAAGCCAAAGAGTTCCAGTAACTATGTTCCCGCTACTATTACATTGACACAGTTCCTGCCTCCCCTGATGGCTTCGGTGTCCCACCAGACCTGGGTCCCCGGGGAGAATATACCATCTTTTGGCCCATAGAATTCCTCCACGATGGGTTTCAGGTTGTAAGGGGCCAGGCCTGCCTCAAACACCAAACCTCCATCGATCGTCACTGCATCGGCTTCGTTTGCCTGAAAGAGAAGAGATCAGACCATGAATGACACCTGTCACCTCTGAGGAAGACTTCCCTCCCCCTCTGCCAAGGATGATCGATCTGTAGATCCTTACATGGCTCAGACCTCCTGCACCTCCCTCTGTCTATGCTCAAATGTCACCTTCTCATTGAGGCGGTCCCCAACTGCATTCTCAAAGCTACTATCTGGGATGCTGTCTGACATCTGCATGTGTTCAGTAAAGGGGCAATTGTTAAGAATATTGTGATCTGCAGTTGTTTAAATCCACAAATGTAGAACGTGTGGACACGGAGGATGACGGCATTGTTTCTACATACTTCCCTTCTGTTTCTAATCTCATTTTTTTCCTTATAAATATTTTACAATAGATAGACTATTTTCTTATAAATATTCATACAGATATAGATATACATATACACGTACATATTTGTGTATGTGAGCATATAAAGCGAGGACACTATTAGATGGCATGTATTCGAGACCAATTAACTTAAGAAAGAATGAATTTAGTATCAAAGGTAAAAGAACAAGAAGGTCACTGAGCCTTGTGAATGCCAAGATCTGAAGCAGCAAGAACCGACATGGGTTTCAATCTATCCCAGTGGGCTGCACCTCATGACTGTGGATTCTAGGTTGTTCTTGCTTTTTCTTGCTTTATATACATTTTCCTTTCTCAAGTATTTCTTCTTCAAGTTCCAATATCAGATGCAAAAAGATAACAATATTCTTAAAGACAATCCTTCACCAGCCCCCACAATGACACAAGGGCAAATTCCTGTCCCAAATCCATCTCTGTCTCTATCTCTGTCTCTCTGCTCATGTGTCACAGATGTTTATATTGTAACAATGTTGCAGACCTCTCATGTATTATTTTTCCAGAAATATTTCCCTGTTTATTATCTTAAATGTAATGAGACCACAACTTCAGGCTATTTTTCCCCAATTAGTGACTATTGGTATTTGAAAATAATATTACTTATGATATATTTATTTTTTATCAAACTCATTTAGTCATTAATAAATAATTATAACAGCATTTCTCTCAATTCCGCTATCATTTCTAAATCACGTACATGCACATATAAATATGAACATATGCATCAATTAAAAATTCATATGCACCTTATGATTCTTACTAAATATTTCCAAATGATTTTCCAGAAATAAAAAAATAACTTATAATGCCAATAGAAATTTATGACTTATAATGCCAATTGCAATGCATATCAATTTCACTGCAAATCTATCATTGAAAGATATTATCATTTCAGAAATGTTATTACATCACTAGATATAAAGTGTTACTATAAGAATGGTTTTATTTACATTTCTTTGATTATTAAGAAAGATGAACACTTTCCCTCATCGTTTATATTGTTTAGTATAATTTTTTTCTGTGAGTGGTTTATTTATTGCTTATTATTCTTAAGTGTTCTCATAAAATGTAAATGACATCTTTGTATAGTTTTTACAGTACAGTATGCTGATGTGATTATTTTTTGCATGCTAAGGCTTTTAAAAACATTTCTTAGTCAAAGCTTTAAAATTTTTAATTTCCAAATTTTCTGCTTTTGGGCTATATCTAATCGTATCTGTTTCTTTTAGTCAAATTGAATGAAGCTGGTTTATTTAGTGAATGGATTAAGATTCTCACTGTTTTTGTTTGTTCGTTTGTTTGTTTAATTTCTACCTAGCTGTCCAACAAAAGAATCATTTCTCAACCATTTGTTTGAAAAGTTTGCCTTATCATTCCTAACTAGTTAAGTCTACATGTACTCTTGCTTAAATTTATCAAGTCTAGGACACTGATGTCCTAATGCTGAACTTTTTTCATACTTTGTATCTTTATCATATCATATAGATAGATAGGTGGAGGACATACAGAAAGTTAGGAATATGTCAGTGTTGTTCTCTTCCAGGTCTTCAAGATATCTGCCAGTAACCTGTTCTTTTGGTGGGGGGAAGGGAAAGGGAGTACCAGGGATTGAACACAGGGGCACTCAACCACTGAGCAACATCGCCAGCCCTATTTTATATTTTATTTAGAGACAGGGTCTCTCTGAGTTGCTTAGCACCTCACTTTTGCTGAGACTGGCTTTGAACTTTTGATCCTCCTGCCTCAGCCTTCCAAGCCACTGGGATTACAGACATGCACCACTGAGCCCTGCTAACCTATCCTTTATAATGCATTTATTTAAATACAATATCCTTACAGGAAAGGCTCAGCCATTCCTCTGTCACTTTTATTTCTCAAGGCATGTTGTAATCTTATCCACATTCTTGTCTTTAAGAATTTATAATTACTTTAGTGATTTCTTTGAAAAGATTGTATTTGGGGGAATCATAGTTCAATGGTAGAACGCTTACCTAGCATGTGTGAGGCTCTGGGTTCAATCCCCAGCACCACCAGGAAAAATAAAAAAAGAGGAAGAAGAAAAAATAATTAAGCTAGAATGTATTTTGATGAAAATAATAGTAAAGTTGTGCATTAACTTTGAGAAGATATACAAGTATCTGATATTTAGTCTTTCTACCTGGGAATATGGCATTTTAGTTCACTTATTAAAAGATATTGTTCACTTGTTATAGACGTTCATATTATAACAATGCAGATCTTTTCTATTTTAAGTTTCCAGAAATATTTTCTGTTTATTATTTTAAAATAATGAGCCCATATTTTCAAGTATTTTTCCCTAATTAATGACTATTGGTATATGAAAATGACATTACTGTGACATATTTCTCTTTTACCAAACTACTTTGTTCATTAAAAAAATGTAGCAGCATTTCTCTTGATTCTATTGTACTTTCCAGGCATGAAATCATCTGAAAATACTGACATTTTTGTTTGTTTTCATCTTACATGTATTTATCTTATTGCATCACCAAGGAAATTTCAAAAACAATGTCAAGTAATAACAGTGACACTATAGTACAACCACTCTGGAAATCAGTATGGAGGTTCCTCGAAAGACTAGGTATGAAACCACCACATGACCCAGCTAGCCTACTCCTTGGTGTTTATCCCAAGGAACTATAGCATACTATAGCAATATGTGCATACCCACATACCCACATTTATAACAGTGCAATTTACAATAGCTAAACTAGGGAACTGGCTTAGGTGTCCATCAACAGAGAAATGGATAAAGAAAATGTGGTATATATGCACCATGGAGCTTTATTCATACAGAATAACATACAGAAGAACAAAACTATGTCATTTGCAGAAAAATGGATAGAACTGGAGAACATTATGTTAATTAAAATGAACCAGATTCAGAAAGCCAAGGGTTGTGTTTTCTCCTCTATGTGGAAGCTAGAGAGAAAAAAAAGGGGGAAAATCTCATGAAAATCGAGTAGACCAGTAAAGTAGAACATATGGACTGGGGAGGAGAAGAGGTAAAGAGAAGGTACTGGGGAATGAAACTGACCTAAATATATTACATGCGTGTATGAATGAATCACAATGAATCCTACTATTATGTATAATTATAAAGTATCGATCTAAAAAATAATAGTGACACTGGACCTTCTTGCTTATTTCTTATTTCTGAGTTTTTGTTTGTTTGTTTTTGTTTTGTTTGGGGCAGTATCAGGGACGGAAACCAGAGCCTTACACATGCTTGGCAAGGGCTCGTTTCTGAGTTACATCCCCAGCCACATCCTGAGTCTATAAAGATTCTCTCTAGTTCAATGCTGGCTTTGCTCACCATAGATATCTCACTAAGACTGAATCCTTCTCTGTTGTTGGTTTAATTACGATTATGGTTTCTACTATTCATGAATGTTGAACAGCAGCATTTTCCTCTATAATAATAAGTGGAGAAATACTAAGTATGGACTTTCTTCCGCTCTCCTTTGGGCAGCAGTGACTCACCACGATGGCCCTGATGCACTCAAGGTAAGAGGTTCTCTTCACGCAGGTGACAAGGGGACCATCTGCTTGAAAGACTTTCTTTACATTATCGCGGAAACTGGAACACTTAGTGTCCTCCTGATCCGACACGGTGCACCATCTTACAGTTTTTTCAGGAACAGCCACACACAGCCCTGAGGGAAAGAGGAGTAAGGGGAACACAGCATCACTTTCCTCTGCTGGCAGAAGTCAAAGACAAGATCCAAGTTAGTTGGATGGGATACACATAAATTGGACTGGCAGCCTGGATCATGTGAATTCATAGGGCCCATATCTCTGCTTCTGTCCTGTCTCTTGGATTAAAAAAAAAAAAAAGCCAAAACCCATCCCCCCCAAAATAAACAAAATTAGCATTATAAGACAGTATTTCCTCATCCCCAAACATCCCAAAGTATTGAAAACAAAGACTCAAATGTCATACTAGGGTATTCAGACAGCAATAAAATGTAAACAACCCAAATGCGCCATCAACGGATGATTAGTAAACAAAATGTGGTATGTCCACATAATGGAATATTATTCTATCACAAAAGATTGAAATTTTTTTCTCTTTTTATTTTGCAGTAGCATTAAGGATTAAACTCAGGGCCTGATGCATGCTAGGCAAGCAATCTATCACTGAGTCACAGTGAATTTCAAAAACGTTTTGTTAAGTGAGCCGGGTGCAGTGGTACACACCTGAAATCCCAAGGACTCCCAGAGCTGAGGCAGGAGGATTGAGAATTCAAAGCCAGCCTCAGCAAAAGCAAGGTGCTAAGCAGCTCAGTGAGACCCTGTCTCTAAATAAAATACAAAATAGGGCTGGGGATGTGGCTCAGTGGTCAAGTGCCACTGAGTTCAATCCCCCCCACAACAAAAAAAAAAAAAAGAAAGAAAGAAAGAAAGAAAGAAAGAAAGAAAGAAAGAAAGAAAGAAAGAAAGAAAGAAAGAAAAGAAAAGAGGAAAAAATTTCTTGCCTCTGGATAAAACCCTTGGACCTGGTAATTTAGTTTTAATCTTAACATTGGCTGTTGTAAACTTACATGGTAGTAATTGCAGGGTCATTAGAACCAGTGCTTATTTATCATTTGTATTTTAAGCTGTAATGAAGAGCATTACAAAGGCAAAATGCTGTTTATAAATCTGTAGTATCTGGACACAACCTTATTTTCTTTTATTTTAGATACACATTTGTTTTAAATGAACTATAGAGAATAAAAGATACAATAAGAACAGTGAGCTCTTTGGTTGGTTGGTTGGTTGCTGAGGATTGAACCCATAGCCTTGGGCATGCTAGGCAAGCACTCTGCCACTGAGCTAAATCCCCAACTCCTGTGTTTGTTTTTATGAGCCCCTAGATGTCAGGCACTGTGCAAGTATTTTACCTTCTTCTAATGTTCACAATTGTTTCTGCCATTTAAGTGTTTTCCCTGTTTTAGAGACGAGAAATAACAAATGTTGAGAGATGAGAGATGCCCAATTACCTAAAACAGAAGCTCATGCCAAATATAGGGAGGGATAAATGGAGACCCTCAAATTGATATTGGAAAAATCTTCAAAAGTAGCAAGCAAGGTAAGAGCAAGATAGGGAATAGAACTGTACAGGCTGTGTGCCCTTGTGCAGAATATCAAGATGGGGCCTTTTTTGAAAGTGTGGTTACCGTTGTGCTTACATTTAAAAAAAAAAAAAATGAGGAGAAGATTCAAACAGATACTTCACAAAGAAGTTAAAGGAATGGCCACAGTTATGCTTTGGATATGAGGTGTCCTCCAAAGCTCCTGTGTTAATGCAGGAATATTCATTAGTGAATAGTCTATTCAATAATGAATAGATTACAAGAGGTGTAACCTAATCAGCCCATCCTAGTTTGAGTGGACTGACTGGGTGGTGACTCTAGGCAGGTGGGGCATGGCTGGAGGGGTGGGTCACTAAGGGCAGACCTTAGAAGGGTGCATCTTCCCTTCGGCCCCTCCCTTTCTCTGTTACCAGCTGCCATGAGCCAGGCAGCTGTCCTCTGCCATCCCCTCTGCCATGATGCTCTGCCTCACCTTGGACCCGAAGTAATGTAGCGGACCAACCATGGACTGAACCTCTGAAACTGTGAACCCAAAATAAACTTTTCTTCCTCTAAGTTGTTCTTGTCAGCTATTTTAGTCACAGTGACAAAAAGCTGACTAACACAGACACTAAGAACATGAAAAGATGCTCAACATCATTAGTCATCAGAGAACTCAAACTTGAAATCACAGTGAGATCCCACCATATACTATTAGACTGGTTAACTGCGAAAAGACCGATACCACCAAGTGTTAGCAGGAAAGGGAACAATGAACTTCTCATGTATCACTGATGTGAATGTTAAAGTGGGACACTACTCAAAAAGTTTGACTTACTTACTTTACTTAGCAGGGTGCAGGACAGAACCCAGGGCTTTGAACATGCCGGGCAAGCCCTCTACCACTAAACTACACTGCCAGCTCCTAAGTATGGCATTTTCTTAACAAGTGAACATAAATTTGTAAAGGAACCCTCTTTAAAATTAAAAAATTTTAAAGAGGCTCTCAGCCTGTACTTTTTAAGGAAGGTTGGAAGCCTATACTTTGAATTTTTTTTCTTTGCCAAGCTCCATCTAATGCTTGAGATGTGAATGTGAATGCCCCAATATCCCAGTATCCCCAATTGGATATCCCCAATATCCCTGGGGAGAATAAACCTCAAGAAGTGATTTACAGCCAGGCACGGTGGCACACGCCTATAATCCCAGCAGCCCAGGAGGCTGAGGCAGGAGGATTGTGAGTTCAAAGCCACCCTCAGCAAATTAGCAAGGCCCTAAGCAACTCAGGAAGACCCCATCTATAAATAAAACATGCAAAGGGCTGGGGAATGCCCCTGGGTTCAATCCCCTGTACCCACCCACCCCCTCAAAAAAAACTGGATTTACAAATACACTATGTGTATTTCTTGGGTTTTGTTCTCAATTATTAGATTATTCTGATGCTACTTTTTCTTCACCAATGGATTTCTCTTACTCCTGAAGTGGGTGAGAACTGAGTCCAGCCTGTTGGGACCCCCACAGTCAAGCCTTTGGCCAAAGGCCCAGGAAACACAATTAGCTCCCCAGATGTGACAGTGCCATCTGGTGGCATCTCTTAGATAAGATTTCCCAGAGCTTCACCTGTGGGCAGTCAGCCCTGGATGAGAAGCAATTCCTTATGAATATCTAGGATTTTGGGGGGGGGGTGGGGGTGGGGAGGGGACTACTTTCTTTCTTTTCTGGGCCAATTATGACTATCCTCACCACTTTTTGGTGATGTATAGAAATGAATTTTTCAGACAGTGCATGTTGGGCCTGGTCCTTTTCTTTGTCATTTGAGCCAACTGGGGGTTCTTTGGACCATCTGAGGCTTTGGCCTTTAGTGGACAAGAAGTCTTGATTTTGAAAAATTGTGATGTTAATTTTCAAGGGAGGGGCATAACACATATGAGAAAACCAAGATGTTTGGAGATTTCTTTTAGTGATTCACATGGAAATGGAAAGTGCTGATTCTATCGGAAGCCCCCTGGGGAGAATTTCAGCTGACTGGTATCTACAAGCTGCACTCTACACCTGCTTTGTATTCTTCTTATCTTTCAGCTTGCTTATTGTCTTAATAGAAGCTAAAGAAGTTTGATGGCTGGCGGCCACGGTCCTTTTGGGAATGTACTTACAGGAGTGTCCCCAGACTCTGAAGATAAGAGTCCCCTCTAGGTGACCCTAGATGACTAGGACCTTGATGGAGGTGTCAGGCCACTGTCCTGCGACATGCAGCAGTCTCAGGATTCCATTTCAAACCATACCCTGTTCCTAGGTTTCAAAGAAGTCTAACAACTCATCCAGGAGGTTTGTACATAATGGGGTAGTCGCCCTGCACCTTGAGCATCCCACACCCTTAGTGTTGGGGGCTTTCCAGAAGATAGCTGGCCCACCAGTGACACTCTGGGAAGGAATCCTTGTAAATATCACATTCGGAGGGGTAGGGGTGGGGGATGCCAGGGATTGAATTCAGAGGCACTCAGCTACTGAGCCATATCCTCAGCCCAATTTTGTATTTTATTTAGAGACAGGGTCTCACTGAGTTGCTCAGTGCCTTACTTTTGCTAAGGCAGGCTTTGAACTTGTGATCCTCCTGCCTTAGCCTCCAGAGTCATTGGGATTACAGGTGATATATATATATATATATATAGAGAGAGAGACAGAGAGAGAGAGTAAATGGACACAATGCCTTTATTCATTTACTGAGTGATTGATTGATATTTTAGATTGATTGATTTTTATGTGGTGCTGAGGAGGATCAAAGCCAGTGCCTCACACGTGTTAGACAAGTACTCAACCACTGAGCCGCAGCCCCAGTCCAAATAGCATGTTTGGTTGACCCCAAAAACACCTCCCAAGCACTGGTTCCTACTCCATCACCAGATAATCCTATAACCAAATGAGTCCTGAAAACAGCACTGGACAGAGTTTAGTTAAAACACACCAGAGTAAACTGCCCCTGATGTATGCTTAGAAATAACTCTGAATAAGATACCAATGACCACTTCATTTTTGGCAGGAATTTCTTTTCTTTTTTTTTTTAGCTCATGTTTTTTTTTTTTTTCCTGATGAATTCACTTTTGGTTCTGTGTGCTTAAACTAATATTGTTTTGTTTTCTTTGGTGAGAGGTTTTTACTTTCCTTCTCAATGTTGTTGTTTTGTCTTGTTTTCTGTGGCTGCCTTTACTAAGAAAACTGGTCATTCGAGATTACTTAGAGGATAATTATTTCAGCTAGTCCCAGCTGGAATTGGGACATCAAAAAAAAATAATGCTCAGACTTTTTTTTCCCAAGAAAGGTAAAAAGTTGTTCTTTTTTTTAATCAAGCTATTGCCATTTAAAAATTTTGATTCAAGGGTTATATTAGACCTACAAATAAAAATCTAGAAGTTTAGTCACATAACCAACCAGGTGGCCTTGTGTCAGTTTGTCATAAATATAACTTAGATTTAACTGCTTATAAACCTGGCAAATTGATATTATGGTATTGCTTTGTTTTATGACTGAAATTTTAACATAAGTAGATTTCCGACAAATGGGTTAATTTAAATTTGTTGGGAAGATAAAGACTGAGATGTCTTCACAGCTTCACATCTTGCCGACTTGCCAGCCAATCAGGATCACATTTTTCTCTCTTAGATGTTTAAGATGCGACACTGCTTTCTGTGTCTCAAATACAGCAACTCGTCAGGTTTCTCTTTTGTCAAAGAAATAACAGAGTATTGACTCTGCTTGTCTGCTATCTCAATTTTCGTAATTTTAAAATAACCTAAAAATAAATGGGGTAAATATAAATTGGATAAATATTTATTAATACATATGATAGAGATAAAACGTTGGAGTCATTTTAAATACTGGGTCAATTAAAATACGAGTATAGCAATGGCTAAGTAGAAATTCAAGTACTCTTGTTTCCTTGAAAATCTACAAAAAGGTAGTGTACTGGAACCTAAAAATAAGTGTGTTTCATAAATTGTTGGTGTATAGAACACTTTGTGTTGTACCACCAAGAGATTTCTGCTCCTTCAGTAAGTTTGAGAACAATACTTCTAGAGGGCTAATAGACATGAAGACTTTAAAGTACACTTTCATCTAGCAAAGGCCAATAATTTGGGGGGAAATGAGTTTTGAACTATAAAAATTTTTAGATGATTGAGGGTCGTATCATTTTAAAATTTCATAATTTTAAAATGCCCTAGAGTCAATAATTTATAAAAGGGCAACTCATTCAATACTTAAATTGTAAAAAGAGCCACCATCTATTTTAGGTAGTGATCAGTTTTGGAGGAAGATCTTTTTGTTTTTCTGTAAAGACCCATTAATGAAGACTATCTCAGGCAGAATTAATAGCTGAAATGTGCTCATTTAATGTGACCCTTGGACAACAGTCATCAGAGAGACCAGAGAGGCTTGCCTGCTTCTCTGCAATATTGGGATCCTACTGTTTCCCTATCTAGTCTCACTTACATCAGATTCTTAGAAACGTAGTTTTTAAAATCACTTTTTGTCTTACAGCAGATACTTGAAAGATTCAGAACCAAAAACTTTGGGCTTTTCACATCCCACATATCTTGTGCTTTGAATGATGTGCAGTGCTTGCATCCATATATGGCTTCTGTAGTTTGTCTGGAGCAGGGACGTGACTATGCACACACTATTGGTCCGCCAGGCACAGGCTGTGCACACCTGGAATCCCAGCTACTCCTGTTGGGTTGGTTTAGCCAGAGTCCCCCTTACTCCTGATGTCACCTCTTAGAAGATTACTAAGACTCAATTACTAAATTATTACTCAAAGACCCCCCACTCTCATCTTTGGCTAAAATTCCCACTTGCCCACACTGTGTTCAGTTGAGCCCAGAGTCTCCTCCAATGCAAAATCCCACTGTCATGGTTGCTGGTGACTGCACCTGTCCTGTTGATCCTGAATAAAGTCGGCTGTGCTGTGCTTTAATAAGTAGCACCTTTAACGAAGGTGAGTAAGAATGAATAACACTGGGGCTCAAAGGTAGGTACCTTTGAGCCCCAGTGTTATTGGATAAGGAAAAGTCTTAAGAATAAACAAAAAACATGGCAGCCAGGTGCAGTAGTTCAGGCCTTTAATCCTAGCAGTATGGGAGACTGAGGCATGAGGATCACAAGTTCAAGGCCAGCCTCAACAACTTAGTGAGGCCCTAAGCAATTTATGGAGATCCTGTCCAGATAGATAGACAGATACATAGATAGATGCATAGACCAATGGACTGAACAGATGGAAGGACTGGGGAAATAGCTCAGCAGGAGAGCACTTCCCTAGCATGTGTGAGGCTCTGGGTTCAATCCTTACTACTGGGGGAAAAAAATCATTCTACAAAAACTTGGGAATTCACAAATGAGGTTATACACTAAGTTAGACATAAACTGAGTACTAAAGTTTATAATAAAGTGTTGTTTAAAAAGAATTGTTTAAAACATTGTCAGAGTTATTTTTTTGTGGTGGTGGGGGTTACCAAAGATTGAATTCAGGGGCACTCAACCACTGAGCCCTATCCTCAGCCCTATTTTGTATTTTATTAGAGACAGGGTCTCACTGAGTTGCTGAGTGCCTCACTTTTGCTGAGTCTGGCCTTGAACTTGCAATCCTCCTCCCTTAGCCTCACACTAACTCACTGAGAATACAGGCACGAGTCACCGCACCTGGCTAAAAAATGTTTTTAGATGAGAAAGAATTTTATATGAATAAAATGAGATTTTTCTCCTAAATTAAAATGACTAAATTGTTGCAAGATGAAAGCAGGAACAGAACTAAAGATCTAAGCAAATTACAGAATGTTTACAAAGGATAAATCATAAAGAGGAGATTTATATGCAATTAAGTTAATAATAAATAAGAAAAATTCTTTCTAGAGAAAATTATTTATATTTATATCACAATTTAACAAACCAATATAAAACCAGAATCTAAATGTTCATCAATAAGTGAATGGTCCACAAACTGTGGTAAAACCATACAATGGCACAGTACTCAGCAATAAAAAAGGAATGAACTATGACATATGCAACCACATGTATCCAAAGTTGTTTTGGATTGCAAAATGATTATACTGAGTGGGGAAAAAAAAAGCCAAACACAAAGGACCATGTACTATATGGTTCCATTTATGTGAAATCTTATAAGAAACAACATTTATTATAATGGCAAAAAGTGGGAATGGCTGAGAAGGGATAGGGCTGATTTGAAAGTGTTAAAAATGTTCTTTATCTTGATTATGATGGTAGTTGCAATAGATTTTTTTTTTGCAATAGATTTTTATATTTGTCAAAATTCACTGAACTGAATATATATTTTAGATGGATGTGTTTTCTTATATATATAAAGCATATTCAATAGAAATGATGGAGGGGTGGTAATAGGGATTGAACCCAGGGCTCTTATCACTGAGCTACATCTCCAGTTTTATTTATTTATTTGTTTGTTTGTTTGTTTATTTATTTATTTATAGACAGGGTCTAAGTTATTAAGGCTGGCCTCAAACTTTGTAATCATCCTACCTGGGTCTCTCAAGTCACTAGAATTATAGACGTGTACACTTCACTGATTTTTAAGCCAGGTGTGGTGGCTCACACCTGTAATCCCAGCAGCTCAGGAGGCTGAGGCTGGAGGATTACAAATTCAAAGCCAGCCTCAGTCATTTAGCAAGTCCCTAAACAACTTAGCAAGACCCTAACTAAAAATAAAGTATAAAAAAAGGGCTAGAAGAAAACAATCAAGAACTTGAAGAGAGAGCCTACAGAATGGGAGGAAATCTTTGCCACCAGCATCTCAGGCAGAGCATTCACACACACACACACACACACACACACACACACACACACAATCAATCAATCAATCAATCAATAAATGGGCAAAGGAACTAAACAGGCACTTCACAGAAGAAAAATTTGAATGGTCAACAAATACATGAAAAAATGTTCAACATCTCTAGCAATTAGAGAAATGCAAATTGAAACTACACTGAGATTCCATCTTATTCCAGATACAGTAACAATTATCAAGAATACAAGCACCAGGGCTGGGGTTGTGGCTCAGCGGTAGAGCGCTCACCTAGCACTTGTGAGGCATTGGGTTTGATCCTCAGCACCACATACAAAATAAAGGTTATTGTGTCCCCCTATACCTAAAAAAATATTTTTAAAAGAAGAAGAAGAATACAAACAACAATAAATGTGGGCAAGGATGTGGGGGGGACATTCACTCATACATTGTTGGTGGGACTGCAAATTAGTGCAACCACTCTGGAAAGCTGTATAGAGATTCCTCAAAAAACTAAGAATGGAATCACCATTTGACCCAGTTATCCCACTCCTACATGTATAAACCAAAGGACTTAAAATCAGCTTACTACTGATTGATGCACCCACATCAATGTTTATAACAGCTCAATTTACAATAACTAAGCTATGAAACAAAGATGAATGGATAAAGAAAAATGTGGTATATATACACAATGGAATATTAATCAGCCATAAAAAAAGAATGGCTTTATGACTTCTGCTGGTGAATGGATGGAATTGGAGACTGTTGTGCTAAGTGAAATAAGCCAATCCCCCAAAACCAAAGGTTGAATGTTCTCTCTGATATGTGGATTCTAACTAACACTCAATAAGGGAGGAGAGGGAAGAACAGCAGCTCGTTGGACTAGACAAAGGGGAATGAAGGGAAAGGGAGGGGAGATAGGATTAGGAAAGAGTACCAAAAAATGTAAAGATTATAAATAAATAGAAAATCAGTAGAGTAAAGGAAAGGAAAGAGAGAGGGAGGAGGTGAGGGAAAAGGGAAGCACTGGGGCTGAATTAGAGCAGATTATATTCCATGCTCTTATAATTATGTTAAGAAACTATAACATTGGGGCTGGGGCTGTGGCTCAGTGGTAGAGTCCTTGCCTCACGTGTATACGGCACTGGGTTCAATCCTCAGCACCACATATAAATAAATAAATAAATAAATAAATAAAAGGTCTTCACTAAAAAATATGTTTTAAAAAAGAAACTATAATATTATATATAACTAAAATGAACCAATAAAAATCTAAAAAAAAAAAATCTAATGGCTGGGGATGTGGCTCAGTGGTTAAACTCCCCTGGGTTCAATCCCTGGTACCAAAACAAAGAATTAAGAGAAAAAGAAGAAATTATTTTTAAAGGAAAGAGAAAGAAAACCTGGGTAAGCCAGCAAAGGGTGGCTGGAGTCCAGGAACCCAGGAGGGTCATTAACAGCACCTGGATCATTGAAAGAAAGGGCAATTAGCCATTGGGGAGAAGTCTTCAGACTGAAAACAAAGTTGCTGGTGGCCACCTGCTCACTAGGTAGAGGAAGCTCTTGAGCCCCAAAGGCAGGCCGTATGCCTCTCCCCTCAGTCTTTTCTGTTTAAGCCACTTGGATTGCTTCCTGGTCATTCGCCACAAAGGACAAGGTCATCCTGTTCAAACTGGAGATCTGAGCTTTGAGGAAGATACATGCCAGCCTCCTTCCTGGCCCAGTGGCCCTGCGGGGATGGAGCCCACAGGGACGCCTCTCATCTCCCATTTGTAAACAGGGGGAGTTGGGGAAGTGAACTTTTGGTCAGTGCCCGGCATTGCCAGGAGAGGAGTCAGAGGAAGGACAAATGCCACAGGCCCTGCTCAGGAGCGGTGCCCAGCTGAGTCACCTCTGTGGCCACCTTTCCAGCCTGCCCAGTCCCAGCCAGAGCTGAGCTCCCTGTGTGGCCTCATGTGGCCAGTTCAGGGCCAGGGAGGGGTCACGCACACCACCTGCCCTTCCCTTGCTCTGCGCGCCCCGTCACCCCTCCCCCAAGTCAGATGCCCTACCTTGAAACTTACTGATGACAGCCTGAGACACGACAGGACTCCCGGAGGACAGAAGCGGCAGTTGTTGAGCCCCAAGGCATTTCTGTGCAGGGTTTTTACCAGTCACAACTCACCTATGCCTGGACCTCTACCTGCCTCCAGACACCCTTTTCGCATTTTCACAACTCTGTGTTGTGAAAGGACGATGTTTACCAGCACAGAGAGGTCAAGGGACAGTCCAGGGTCACACAGCAGTGGGAGAGGCAGCTGGATTCATTCTAGAGTGATATCTCTCTCCCTCCACACACACACACTTTGGCCCACGGGCTGTAGGATTCCGCTGTAGCTGACCCTTGCTGTCTGTCACCTGGTCCCCTCCGCAGAGCACCCTTTAGAGCAGGCCCCTCCTCTGGTTCCCGGTGCGCACTCACCCAGGGCCCCCGCGCACAGCAGGGCGCAGATAGTGAGCCTCATTCTCCGCTGCGGGCGCGCGACACGGTCTGGCACCCCGAGCCTGGGTCCTGCACCCAGAGCCTGAGTCCTGCCTGCTCTACCAGCCCAGGAGCCGGGTGGATCCGCCTACTCCGAAAGGTTGGCGGCCCGGGCACAGGGCCATCGCCACTCCCTCCTTCCTTCCCCGGGGCAGCGGCTCAGCAGCCTGTCCCACCCTGATCTAGCAGCTCCTAAAGGTCTCAAAAACCACGGACTCCTAGAGGCTGGGGGACATCCTCAGGATGAAAAACGGTGGCCCCTTCCTGCAGGTAAGCGTGCCCACATAGACACAACGTTTCGCACACATTTTTCGGGAATTCTCAGACTCGTCCTCACAAAGCGTCCACGTAGACCACTCCAAGGTGCTCCTGGAGGCATCCCTAAATGGCACGACTCCTGCATCCCTCTTGTGCTGAGAGGACAAAGTCAAGTGAAGCGCAGACTCCCTGGAGAGCTGCTACCTTGCTGCAGCTCCTCCTTCCTCAGATTTGTGACTTCTGCCTGAGGACAGTCAGCTAAGTTTAAGTAAAATTTAAAAAGTTTTCTATTGTGCATAAAACTTCACATAACCTAAGTGTCACAACAGCGTGATTAATTATCGCTGGGTGAACACACCCGCACAAGCAGTCCCCGCATCAGGAAACAGAACATCAGCAGAGCTGGGACAGCCAGCCTGTGGGGGCCCTTCCTGTCACCACCCATCTCTTCTCTTGCGGGTTGTTTTGGCTTCTCACAACGTACACCACCAAGGCTGTTGGTTTTTTAATTCACAGCTATGGAATCCTACCATATGTACAGTTTTGTATTTGGCTTTTTTGATTCAAGATCACCTTTGTGAGATTCCTCTAAGCAGTTGTGCCCTGAGAAGGTCATTCATTTTTCAGCCTCTCTTCCACTTTATGTGATGAAGGCTATAAATTTCCCCAAAGAATTCTTTTTTTCTTGATATGTTATAACCTTGTGATTTATTCACTGATTCTGGTTGGGTGTAATGCACACGCTTTGGGAGGCTGAGGTGGGAAGATCGATGGTTGGAACCCAAGAGTTCTAGGCCAGCCTAGCCAGTTCCTATCTCCAAAACAAACATACAAATATTCTCACTTTCATTGTGACTTTTTTATTCAACTCATGATTTATTTAGAAATGTACTGTGTGCTGTGTGTGGTGGTGCACACCTGTAATCCCAGCAACTGCAGAGGCTGAGGCAGGAGGATCCCAAGTCCACACCAGCCTCAGCAGTTAGAGTGAGACCCTATCTCAAAATAAAAAGGTAGTTAAGCACCCCTGGGTTCAATCACCAGTATAGAAAGAAAGAAAGGTAGGTAGGTAGGTATTGAGTGATTAACCAGATAACCTACTATTACCACAAAGTCCTTTGTAAAATGTAGAGGAGAAAGGTTGAGTGGGTAGTGTCCCAGTGGCACAATGCTGGAAAGATTCTCTCATCACTGGCTCCAAAGATTGAAGAGGATGGGGCCACAAGCCAAGAAATGGGTGCATCTCTAAAGATGGAACAGCAAGAGACAGTCTCCTGCAGAACCTCCAAAAAGGAACAGAGCCCTGCTGACATCTTCTCTCTCTCTCTCTCTCTTTTTTTTTTTAAATTTTTACACCTTTATTTTATTTATTTCTTTATAAAGGATCAAACCCAGGATTTCACACCCAGTGCCTCACACTTGCTAGGCAAGCACTCTACCATGGAGCCACAACCCCAGTCCCCTGCTGACATCTTGATGGCAACCCAGTGTGGCCAATTTCAAACTTCTGACCTTCAAAACTGTAGCTGATGAGAAGTTTGTGCTACTTCAGTACAACCGTTTATAGGAAATGAATAGACCTGGGGTACTTACTGGGGCCTTTCTGGGGCATGGCATTATTCCTTTTTCATTAGTACTTTATAGTTACACATGATATTGGGGTTCATTTTGACGTAATTATACAAGCATGGAATATAATTTGTTCCAATGCAGTCCCCAGTACTTTCCCTCCTCTCCTCCCTCCCCCTGTTCCTCTTCCTCTACTTGTTCTTCCTTCTTATTTATTTATTTATTTTAATTAGTGCTTTATAGACACATGTAAAGGTGAAATTCACCGGGGGGTATATTCATCTGCATACATAGACTAGTTTGGTCAATTCCATTCCACCGTTCCTCTCATTTCCAGTCCCTCCTCCTTCCCCCCAATCCCCTTCTTCTACTCCATCGATTTCTATTTTCATGGGATTCATGTCCCTCCCCCCTTTACCCCTTATTTTGGTCTCACTTCTGCACATGAGAGAAACACGTTTGACCCTTGACTTTCCGAGTCTGGTTTATTTCACTTAGCATGATGTTCTCCGGTTCCACCCATTTACCAGGAAATCATGGTGTTTCTTCTTTATCTCTCATTCCATGGAAATTTCAATTGTACCCAGTCCCTTTGTCAAGTTCATTTCTCTGCACCTCCCTTCTTACTGGGATCTTGCCTGCACTTGTGTTTTTCCAGCCTCAAGATTGCCATAAACTGCTGGTTTCTCTGCACCCCAGCTGGTCTCAGGCGAAGCCTGATGCCTCCTGCCTTGTGCCCAGAAGTGGCTCATAATGTAATTTCTGGTTCTTCCTTCACTTGTTCATTCCCTTGAGAAAACAGGGTCTATGAGGATCGATGCCACTATTTTCTTGTTCAGTATTCTAATCCTAAATTGCAAAGTAGATTATCATATAGATGAATGAAAGGACAAAAAAATTCTCAAAAGTATCCTGAGTAATCTCCTCTGTAGGCCTGTGGACAAAACCCAACAGGGTCAGGGGTGACCTGACCTCTAAAGTTAATGATCCACCTAGAGCTAACATACCCTAAATCCAAAAGGGCCAAAGTATCCCAGAGTAGAGCAAACTCTGAAAACTTCTTATGTACAGGGACAAAGTCATATTGCAATGAAAGGACATCCAAAGTGCTAAAGTCACCTTCGGGGATCAGGCAGAAATAGCAGAACAGAAGGTTAAAAGATTGTATTGTGGGAAACCATTTTATAAACTTCACGTCAAGAAGGATATTTGGAAAACTAGAGAATTGTAAACGTATCATGAACTGCGTACCAGTGTGAAGTGCGGAAGTGTGTAACCGGGCTAAGTGCTTTCAATTATTTATATAAATTAACCTAAGCCCAGAAAGTAGATGCTATTGGTCATCCTCTTTTCATCCAGGAAAAATAGTGAAATACAGAGAGGTTAAATAAGGCATTCAAATTAGGTACTTGATTCCACATTCCATGCTCTTCTCCATGTGGCCTCTGGCATTTGTCCCCAGAATAATTTCCCCCTTCCAAGGACCCTGCTAGTAATAATGACAATTTTTGCAAGAGCAACGAATTCAGAGTTGGTAGTGTCAGCACGAACTGCCGTAACAGCTGCCGACATCTCAAGGGTTTAGCACAGAAGTTCACTTCTTACTGACATCAAGTCCAACTGGCCACCTCTGCCATTCATCTTCACAGCTCCAATCTTCGGAGATCCAGGCTGAAAGAAGCTCTGCCATTTTCAACATGTAGTTTCTAAGATGTTTTGCTGACATCCACATGACAGGATTCGTGCAAGAAGGGCAACAACTTTTCCTGAACCAGGGCTGGGAATGATAACCAATACTTCTATTGATTTCTATTGGCCAAAATTCAGTCACATGACCCCCACCTGGATGTAGGAAGGATGCTCATTGCTCTTCAAGGTCCCGGGCAGTTCTTGGGAGGGTCTTGCCTTTTAATTACTCTCTCTCTCTGTAAGATCTGAAAGGGGTATGAAGGAGTTTGAAGTTTCTTGAAGCTGTACTTCCTGCTTTTCAGTCTTGAAGAGTGTATAAAAGTTCGAAGATGCCAGCTCCCCGTGTCCTTGTCCCATATAATAAAAACGATGACATGGAAACATGACTGCGGTGTGAGTTGTGGGAGACTCCAGTGCTAAGCCAAATCTAGAGGCAGCTAAGTGCTTTTATATTCCAACTTCTAGCCAGAGATAGGGATCCAGAAAGCCCTATACCTCATCGAAACCCAGGAGGTGATGAGAAACCTTCTCATGAGAAGCCAACTCCTGACCAGGCCTCTTAGCACCTCCTTGGAGTCACGGGGTGTTCTCCTAAGGCTCAGATAAGCTGCAATTCAAGTTTTGATTATATGGCTGTGAACAATGTTGCCAGGAAGCCAGCATAGAGCCAGATCCCCTACAGTAGTGGCCCCCACAGTTCTTTCCTAGACATGATTTTCAGACCTGTGATTATTTTTCCCTCCAATTCTAGTGGGTTTTTTGCTCAGGACCTAAGTTGCTGAGGCTGGATTTGAACTTGTGATCCTTCTGCGTCAGCCGCCCCTATTGCTGGGATTACTGTCCTGAACCATCATGTCCTTCTCTTGGCCCCATACCTCTCTCTAACATGTTTGATAGTGGCAACTCGGCCTGGGTGAGAGGACCATATTCTTCAATCAGACCTTTCCCACATTGATGGATTATAATGCAAAACCTCATTCAGGTATCTCTCTCTGTCTCTCTCTCTCTCTCTGTCTCTCTGTCTCGGTACCATGGATTGAATTGAACTCAGGGGCACTCAACCACTGAGCCACATCCCAGGCCTATTTTTTTTTTCAGATATTCTTTATTTTTATTTTTTTTAGGTGCTTTAGGCTGCATAGAAAACCTTTCTGTTTTTTTATTAGTTGTTCAAAACATTACAAAGCTCTTGACATATCATATTTCATACATTTGATTCAAGCAGATTATGAACTCCCATTTTAACCCTGTATACAGATTGCAGATTCACATCGGTTCCACATCCACTTTTTTACATACTGCCATACTAGTGTCTGTTGTATTCTGCTGCCCTTCCTATCCTCTACTATCCCCCCTCCCCTCCCCTCCCCTCCCCTCCCATCTTCTCTCTCTACTCCATCTACTGTAATTCATTTCTCTCTCTTGTTTTTTTTCCCCTTTCCCCTCACTTCTTCTTATATGTAATTTTGTATAACCATGAGGGTCTTCTTCCTTTACCATGCAATTTCCCTTCTCTCTCTCTTTCCCTCCCCCGTCTCGACCCTGTTTAATGGTGATCTTCTTCTCATGCTCTTCCTCCCTATTCTGTTCTTAGTTGCTTTCCTTATATCAAAGATGATATTTGGCATTTGTTTTTTAGGGATTGGCTAGCTTCACTTAGCATAATCTGCTCTAGTGCCATCCATTTCCCTGCAAATTCCATGATTTTGGCATTTTTTAGTGCAGAGTAATACTCCATTGTGTATAAATGCCACATTTTTTTATCCATTCATCTATTAAAGGGCATCTAGGTTGGTTCCACAGTCTAACTATTGTGAATTGTGCTGCTATGAACATCGATGTAGCAGTATCCCTATAGCACGCTCTTTTAAGGTCTTCAGGGAATAGTCCGAGAAGGACAATAGCTGGGTCAAATGATGGTTCCATTCACAGCTTTCCCAGGAATCTCCATACTGCTTTCCAAATTGGCCACACCAATTTGCAGTCCCACCAGCAATGTACAAGTGTACCCTTTTCCCCACATCCTCGCCAGCACTTGTTGTTGTTTGACTTCATAGTGGCTGCCAATCTTACTGGAGTGAGATGGTATCTTAGGGTGGTTTTGATTTGCATTTCTCTGACTGCTAGAGATGGTGAGCATTTTTTCATGTACTTTTTGATTGATTGTATGTCCTCCTCTGAGAAGTGTCTGTTCAGGTCCTTGGCCCATTTGTTGATTGGGTTATTTGTTATCTTATTGTTTAATTTTTTGAGTTCTTTGTATACTCTGGATATTAGGGCTCTATCTGAAGTGTGAGGAGTAAAAATTTGTTCCCATGATGTAGGCTCTCTATTTACCTCTCTTATTGTTTCTCTTGCTGAAAAAGAACTTTTTAGTTTAAGTAAGTCCCGTTTGTTGATTCTTGTTATTAACTCTTGTGCTATGGGTGTCCTATTAAGGAATTTGGAGCCAACTTTTTCTTCTATCAGATGCAGAGTCTCTGATTTGATATCAAGCTCCTTGATCCATTTTGAGTTAACTTTTGTGCATGGCGAGAGAAAGGGATTCAGTTTCATTTTGTTGCATATGGATTTCAGTTTTCCCAGCACCATTTGTTGAAGATGCTATCCTTCCTCCATTGCATGCTTTTTATCAACTATAAGATAGTTGTAACTTTGTGGATTAGTGTCTGTGTCCTCTATTCTGTACCATTGGTCCACCCGCCTGTTTTGGTACCAGTACCATGCTGTTTTTGTTACTATTGCTCTGTAGTATAGTTTGAAATCTGGTATCGCTATACTGCCTGATTCACACTTCCTGCTTAGAGTTGCTTTTGCTATTCTGGGTCTTTTAATTTTCCATATGAATTTCATGATTGCTTTATCTATTTCTACAAGAAATGCCATTGGGATTTTGATTGGCATTGCATTAAACCTATAGAGAACTTTTGGTAATATCGCCATTTTGATGATGTTAGTTCTGCCTATCCATGAACAGGGTATATTTTTCTATCTTCTAAGATCTTCTTCTACTTCTCTCTTTAGGGTTCTGTAGTTTTCATTGTATAAATCTTTCAAGTCTTTTGTTAGGTTGATTCCCAAGTATTTTATTTTTTTTTTGAGGATATTGTGAATGGGATGTTTTTCCTCATTTCCATTTCAGAAGTTTGTCACTAATATACAGAAATGCCTTTGATTCATGCATGTTGACTTTATATCCTGCCATTTTGCTGAATTCATTTATTAGTTCTAGTAGTTTCTTTGTAGATCCTTTTGGGTCTTCTAGGTATAGAATCATGTCATCCACAAATAGTGATAATTTAAGTTCTTCTTTTCCTATTTTTATGCCTTTAATTTCTTTTGTCTGTCTAATTGCTCTGGCCAGTGTTTCAAGAACTATATAGAATAGAAGTGGTGATAGAGGGCATCCCTGTCTTGTTCCAGATTTTAGAGGGAATGCCTTCAATTTTTCTCCATTCAGAATGATGCTAGCCTGAGGCTTAGCATAGATAGCTTTTACAATGTTGAGGTAAGTTCCTATTATCCCTAGTTTTTCTAATGTTTTGAACATAAAGGGATGCTGTACTTTGTCGAATGCTTTTTTTGCATCTATCAAGATGATCATATGGTTCTTATCTTTAAGTCTATTGATGTGGTGAATAACATTTATTGATTTCCGTATATTGAACCATCCTTGCATCCCAGGGATGAATCCTACTTGATCATGGTGCACAATTTTTTTGATGTGTTTTTGTATCCAATTCGCCAGAATTTTATTGAGGATTTTTGCATCTAGGTTCATTAGAGATATTGGTCTGTAGTTTTCTTTCTTTGATGTGTCTTTGTCTGGTTTCAGAATCAGGGTGATGTTGGCCTCATAGAATGAATTTGTAAGAGCTCCCTCTTTTTCTATATCCTGAAATAACTTGAAAAGTATTGGTATTAATTCTTCTTTAAAGGTTTTGTAAAACTCTGCTGTATACCCATCCGGTCCTGGGCTTTTCTTGGTTGGTAGTCTTTTGATTGCTTCTTCTATTTCGTCCATTGATATTGGTCTGTTCAAATTGTGTGTATCCTCCTGACTCAGTCTGCGCAAATCATATGACTTAAGAAATTTATCGATGTCTTCACTATCTTTTATTTTATTGAAATATAGGTTTTCAAAATAATTTCTAATTGTCTTCTGTATTTCTGTAGCATCTGTTGTGATATTGCCTTTTTCATCCTGTGTGTTAGTAATTTGAGTTCTCTCTTCTTCTTCTTTTTGTTAGCATGGCTAAGGGTCTGTTGATCTTATTTATTTTTTTTCAAAGAACCAACTTTTAGTTTTGTCAATTTTTTCAATAGTTTCTTTTGTTTCAATTTCGTTGATTTCCACTCTGATTTAATTATTTCTTGCCTTCTGCTACATTTGCTGTTGTTTTGCTCTTCCTTTTCTAGGGCTTTGAGATGAAATGTCAGCTCATTTATTTGTTGGTTTTTTCTTTTTTTGAGGAATGACCTCCAGGCGATGAATTTCCCTCTTAAAACTGCTTTCATTGTGTCCCATAGATTCTGATATGTTGTGTCTGTATTTTCATTTATCTCTAAGAATTTTTTGATTTCCTCCTTTATGTCTTCTGTAATCCATTGATCATTCAGTAACATATTGTCCATGTGATGTAGGATTTTTCCTTCCTTCTTTTATCATTGATTTCCAGTTTCATTCCATTATGATCAGATAAAATGCATGGTATTATCTCCACCCCTTTATATTTACTGAGGGTTGCCCTATGGCATAATATATGGTCTATTTTTGAGAAGGATCCATGTGCTACTGAGAAAAAAGTATATCCACTTGATGATGGTTGATATATTCTATATATGTCAGTTAAGTCTAGGTTATTGATTGTGATATTGAGTTCTATAGTTTCTTTATTCAACTTTTGTTTGGAGGATCTGTCCAATGGTGAGAGAGATGTGTTGAAATCACCCATAATTATTGTGTTGTGTTCTATTTGATTCCTGAACTTGAGGAGAGTTTGTTTTATGAGCGTCGCAGCACCATTATTTGGTGCATAAATATTGATAATTGTTATGTCTTGTTGGTGAATGGTTCCTTTTAACAGTATATAATGTCCTTCCTTATCCCTTTTGATTAACTTAGTCTTGAAGTCGATTTTATTCGATATGAGGATGGCCACCCCTGCTTGCTTACGAGAATCGTGTGCGTGGTATATTTTTTCCCAACCTTTCACCTTCAGCCTGTGTATGTCTTTTCCAATCAGATGTGTCTTCTGGAGTCAGCGTATTGTTGGATTTGTTTTTTTTAATCCATGTTACCAGCCTATGTCGCTTTATTGGAGAGTTTAAGCCATTAACGTTTGGAGTTACTATTGATACATAGTTTGTACTTCCAGCCATGTTTGATTATTTATCCTTTTTTTTAATTTGGTTTGTTTCTCCATGATTAGCTTTCCCCCACCCTCTGGCTTTACTGAGGTACTTCCCACTGTTGGTTTTGGTTATTGTTTTTCATTTCTTCCTCGTGTAGTGTTTTGCTCAAGATGCTTTGCAATGCTGGTTTTCTGGCTGCAAATTCTTTTTTTTGTTTGTTTATTATGAAAGATTTTTATTTCGTTGTCATACCTGAAGCTTAAATTTGCTGGATACAGAATTCTTGGTTGGCATCCATTGTTTTGCAGTGTTTGAAATAAGTTGTTCCAGGATCTTCTGGCTTTCAGCGTCTGTGATGAAAAATCCATTGTTAACCTTATTGGTTTACCCCTAAATGTAATCTGCCTCCTTTCTCTTGTAGCTTTTAATATTTTCTCTTTGTTCTGTATATTGGATATCTTCATAACAATGTGTCTTGGCGTTGGTCTACTGTGATTTTGTATGCTCAGTGTCCTGTATGCATCTACAATTTGTACATCCATTTCCTTTTTTATTTCTGGAAAGTTTTCTATGATTATTTCATTCAGCAGGTTGCTCATTCCCTTGGTTTGAACCTCTCTCTATACCTTCCTCTATCCTGATGACTCTTAAGTTTGGTTTTTTTATGTTATCCCATATCTCTTGGATGTTTTTCTTGTGATTTTTTACCAGCCTTTATGAGTTGGCTAGACTCTTTTCAAGATGATATATTTTGTCTTCATTATCTGACGTTCTGGCTTCTACTTGCTCCACTCTGTTAGTGATACTCTCATTTGAGTTTTTAATTTGGTTTATAGTTTCTTTCATTTCTAGAATTATTGTTTGATTTTTTAATAATCTCTATCTCCTGATAAAGATGCTTATTTGCTTCTTTTATCTGTTTATGTAATTCATTTTCAATGTGTTCTTTCACTGTTTGGATTTGCTGTCTCGTATCCTTTTTAAGGTTCCATTCCATCTGTCTAAGGTATTCCTTGAGTTCTTTATTTGACCATTTTTCTGATGACTCTAGGTCCTCCTGAATATTTAGGCTGTCCTGCATTGTTTATACTCCTTTTCTTCCTTGCTTTTTCATGTTGCTCATGTTACTTCTTGTTCTGTTTGACTGCTGAGTTACTGTTTACTCCTATAAATTTATTTGATGCTTGGGAGGAAAGGTATTAGAAGGGAAGGGAAGAAGTCACTGTTGCCTCCGGTTTCAATGAAGTTATCTCCTCCGCTGCATTCTGGTGACGTCAGTTCTCTGCCATGGTGGTATCCCATGCAAATGGTGACAGTTCATTCCCTTTGCCGGGTGACCAATGCAATGGGTGGGTCCTGACTGGCTCTCCCAAGTCCTGTCTCAATCCTGTGGCCACTGCCTATGAAGGCTCAGTTGGTATTAACCTCCGCAGGTTCAGAAGGGCTGACCAGTTGTTTCAGAGGGATCCCCAGGCCTATTTTGTATTTTATTTAGAGACAGGGTCTCACTGAGTTGCTTAGCGCCTCACAGTTGCTGAGGCTGCCTTTGAACTCACCATTCTTCTGTCTCAGCCTCCCAAGTGGCTACAATTACAGGTGTGTGCCATCATGCCCAGCTAGGTTTCTCATCTTTAGTTTTTCCAACCTTGTAAAATTCTACATTTTTTTATTTTTAAATTCCCTTTTATCTATCTAGAGATATAGTCTATCTGTAGATATAGATAGCTACAAAGATATAATTTTTTTTTCAGTCCTGGGAATTGAACCCAGGAGCACCCTACCACTGAGCTCTTTTTATTTATTTACATTTATTTATTCACAATTCCAGCTGTTAGGTGCAGGACAGGCTGAATTAAGTTGTCTGCAGGGCATGCCAAACAAAGTTAGCTGCAGGGTGACCTGGCCACTCAAACCCCCTCTGTCTGGTCCTCTATCACCTGTTTGCCTCAAGTCTGAACACTCAACCCTGCTCAAGGCTGAACACTTAACCCACCTTGTGCCAACAAGGCAGCTTGCAGACCCAGAGATCCCATTAGATTTGGGCTATCAAAACTCCCTCCTGCCGGTCCCCTCTCTCTTGCTCTCTTGCTCTTGCTCTCTTGCTCTTGTTCTCTCCCTCTCCCTCTCTCCTCTCCTCTCCTCTCCTTTCCTCTCCTCTCCTCTCTCTCTCTCTCTGCTCTTTCCCCCTCTTTCTTCTCTCTTCCCCGGCTCTTTCTTTCTCTCTCTTTTTCTCCTTTTTTGCACTGCTGCAATAAAGATCTCTTGGTCACTCCGAGGGTTGTGGTCACTTTCTTTTCACCAGCTCTTTTTATTTTTTATTTTGAGACAGGGTCTTGCTGAAGCTGGCCTTGGACCTGTGTTCCTCCTACTTTAGCTTCGCCAGTCACAGAGATTATGGGGATGTGCCATTGCAGCTGGCTCACGTCACTCATGTTTTTAAAATAACTATTTTGTCATATTTGTTCCCTGTGTTTGTATCCTTTTATAGGTAGATGATTATAAAGTTCCTTTAATTGCACCTCAAGCTGAGTCTGGAGTACTTGGCTCTAAATAACAGAAATGTTGGGGCTGGGGCTGGGGCTCAGTGATAGCGCCCTTGTCTGGCATGAGTGTGGCACTGGGTTCAATTCTCAGCAGTGCATGTAAATAAATAAAATAAGCTCTAGCAACAATGAAATGTCAGAGGAACAAGGACGTGACCCTAAGTATCAAGGAGGTGAGAGAAAAAGCTCCAGCTTCCCAGGGCACATTAAAACCATTTCTTATTTTCACCAAAATCTTTATGGATCACAAACTTATATAACCACTTTTCACCTTTCCCCAAAGGACTGCTATTTAAGTCAACTTCATGGTGCATCAGAACCAACTGGATGGTTTGTTAGGCCACAATGCTGGGGCCCGCAGGTCTGAGCTTAGCCTCAGGAATTTGCACTTGCACAAATCCCCAGGTGGTGTTGATGCTGCTGGTCTAGAGACCATTCCTGAGGACCACTGCTCTTTTACTCAGGATGCAGATTCCCACTCTATTTGCAGACATAAAAAGGGAGAACCTGTCCCCTGCTGGTGCTCTGTTCCAAAGATCAGCTTAACTCCTCTGTTAGGAAGCTCATGTTGACTACAAGCCAAGGGGTGGGGTTTAGTTTCCTGCCCTTCATTAGCAGCACCTGTGAATATCATCCCTTGAGGTCTCTAGTTGGCCCCAGGAGTGCCAGGAAGGCTCCTGTCCCAGTGCTGATCTTCATGTAGAGATGGGCAGGCCACATGTGACAGGGGCCACGTGCTGTGTCAGGAGGGCTTCACTCACTTCATCTATGTCACCATACTGTAGGTTTGCTGAGAAGAGTGAATGGGAGTAATGCAAACAGGAGTCCTTTGTCAACTATGAAGTACCCAGAGGTATTATTATGACAGCTTCAGGACAGATTTGCATGTTGACAATGAACTGTGTTTTTTTTCATGTAATTCTAGTGGTTTTTTGTTTTTTGGCACTGAGGATTGAACCTAGAGTTGCTTTTACCACTGAGCCATATCCTCAGCCCTTTCAGACAAAGTCTTAAGTTGCTCAGGGCCTAAGTTGCTGAGGCTGGCCTTGAACTTGTGATCCTCCTGCCTCAGCCTCCCCTACTGCTGGGATTACAGGCATGAGCCACTGCACCCAGCTCTAGTAGGTTTGTTCTTAAGGCTTTCCTTCTCCACTCCCCCAACAACAGGTATCTACCTTTGAGCTTCGGTGTTACTGATTCTTACTCACCTTTGTTAAAGGAAAAAAAAAATCAATGATACTTATTAAAGCACAGCACAGCAGACTTTATTCAGGATCAACAGGTTAAGTACAGTCACCAGCAACCATGGCAATGGGATTTTGAATTGGAGGAGACTCTGGGTTCAACTGAACACAGTGTGGCAAGTGGTAATTTTAGCCAAAGATCAGAATAGGGGGTCTTTGGCTAATAATTTAGTAATTAAGTCTTAGTAATCTTCTAAGAGGTGACATCAAGAGTAAGGGGGACTCTGGCTAAACCAACCCAACAGGATTCTTGCTGAAGACAGGCCAGAGAGATCAAACATCACCTGGGGATGTTGGAGGATGGGGAATTTGATCATATATCAAGGACAGAGAAGTCTGACCTGATTTTACAAGGAAGTTCACTGACAAACCCAGGAGAAGTTTCAGTAGCCTGACTAAACTTTGGCCAAGCAAAGAATCTGTCACCTCCCATGGGTGTATGTGCACACTCACACCCAGCCTGCTCATTACCATCTTTAGGCTTTAAAAAGAAAAACAATCAAGGTACACAGCATTGAATGCATTATTCAATCTAAAGTCATTTTCTGTTTCAAAATTCAAGAATAATACGAGAAGACACATTAAGCAGTTTATCTTTGGCTTTCAATAGGATGAGGTTTTACAGGCCCATTTTAACCTCTGCCTGCTCTTTGCTATTTGAACATTGGGTTCCATCCCCAAATCCCCCAATACACAGGCAGATGCAGATAAAGAGAATGGGGATATCCACTGAATGGGTCAAGAGGCAGAAACCAGCAGATCCCTAGGCATTAGCCCAGCCACTCAAGACATCCCACTGACTTTCTTTCCTTCAGACCTGCTGGCTGTGATAGCCAGTGATAAGATTAAGATTTATATATATATATATGTTTTTTTTAGGTGGACCCAATATCTTTATTTTATTTTTATGTGGTGCTGAGAATCAAACCCAGTGCCTCACACACGCCAGGAGAGAGCGCTACCACTTGAGCCCCATCCCCAGCCCACCACCCAGGGGGTGGAGTCTGGAAGCCCTGGATGCAAACTTAATTCTACCATTTACTAGCTGTGTGACCTTGAACAGATAGGAGGCAACTGACAGGTCTTTCTAGGAAGGGGTTGAAAGCAGATTAGCAGAGCCAGGCACCATGGCTTACACCTGGGATCCCAGATCCTGTGGAGGCTGACGCAGATTTGCAAATTCAAGGCCAGCCTGGGCAACTTAGTGACACCCTGTCTCAAAATAATAAATAATAGTAATAATAAAAAGGGTTGGCACTCAACTTCTCTTAGGCCTCGCTTTCGTACCTCTCTAAAGTGGAGATGGGACGACTTGCTTTGGTAAATTGAATTATCAAATCACACCAAACACATGTTTTGGTTAATATAGGGTTTCTGCTACACTGCCTGCACCAGGAAGAGTAACTCCCTCTGCCCCTGGATTATTTTGAATGTGCAGGACCTTTCCTGGCATGCGACTCCAGGCCCGGAGCCAGGTCGCCCTTCTAAGCCTTAATAAACCGCGAAACAGGCCCAACCTTCCCGGGAGCCGCTGGGTCTGTGGACCGCCTACTCCCACCTCAAAGATCCCGCCCTCCGGTCCAGACGCCGGGGGCGTCACTTCCGCCGGAAGAGGTAGCGCGTCCGCGCGGTTGGCGCGAAAGTCGGTTCCTAGTCTCTGCAATTTCCGGGTTCTCCAGCTTTTGCTTGGGCCTGGGGGCGCCGCCCGGTGGCGGTGGGGGCTGTGCGCCGGGCTGGCGCCCGACCCCAGCCGCTGTCCTGCGGGCTGCGCGCCCCCCAACTCACTTCCCGAAGACCCCCAGGCTCCATCGAGGTGAGTGAGGACCCAGCTCCTCCCCGCCGCAGCCGGGGGTCGCGACCTCTCCTGCGGCCTTCTTGGGGGACCGTGGTTTCCCGCCCTTGTAACCGGCCCTGGGACCCGCGGGTGGGCCTTTGACGCCAGAAAGAACGAGGCTACGGTGTTCCAACAAGGCCTTTGTCTGGGAGCTGGGGAGCAGGAGCATCCAACCTTTTGGGAGGCACGACCTGTCAGCTGGCTGCCAGGTTTATATTTAAAAATCTATTTTCTTAGGGATGAACAAACCTCGCGGGCCGTGGGTATCAGCAGCCACAGATGCGATCTGTGTATCCTTAAGCCAAGTGCATTTGAATGTCCATTGGCCCTGACTGTGTTCAGTTCAGGGACATTAATTTCCTTCTCGGATTTGCAAGATTAGTGTGTCATCTTTTACCTTGACTTCGCCCACATTCCAGGGTTTCTTGCAAACATTATGGACGAATTCATGAGCAAGGCCTGAATGTCTATCCTTAGGCATTCTTGTCTGCACAGAAAAAAAAAAAAATAGGTGCGTTGAACATTTTAACTTCTACACAATGCATTTTTGTTCTTGTTAATGGTTCCTTTATTTTGACAGTTCAAAAATGTCCAGGAATGACAAAGAACCGTTTTTTGTGAAGTTTTTAAAGTCTTCAGAAAATTCCGAATGTTTTTTTAAAGCTCTTGAGGTAAGAATAGTTGAAAAAGATTTGTCTGATGCTGTGAATTCATTTGCTTGTTTTTAAGTATTTTTGATCTGTTAGGCTTTATGTCTTAGAAATAATTTCTGCTTACTTTTGCTACAGTCTGTGCTACTATAGACAAATCATTGCTCTGTAATTTTGAATCGATGTAAGTATTATCTGTGCATTTTGGTGAGCATGAAATATATCATGACATTTTGGTTGGATATGGCTAACCTGAAGTTCTTAAAAGTTAATAAGATTTCTTTTGTCTACTAATCAGAGCGGTCTCTTGCGTGTTGAAAAAAAATTGAGTCCTATACTGTTCACACTTAAGTAGTTTTGGTTGTTAAAAGTATGTTTCTTTGTGCACTGTATATAATAGGATGGTACAGAGCCTTGCTGCTCACAGATCCTAGCAGCATTGGCATTGGCCTAGGACTCTTTAGAAATGTAGAATCAAAAATGGATGTGGTAATGCATACCTACAATCTCAGCCACTTTAGAGGCTGAGTCAGCAGGATCACAAGTTCAAGGCTAGCCTAGGCAACTTAGTGCCATCCCATAATTAAAATTAAAATCTCAAAATTAAAAACCAAAAAGAGTTATGGATATAGCTTGGATATGGATATAGTTAAGACTACTTACCTAGCATGTGTGAGGTCCTGGGTCCAATTCCCCATACTGCAAAAAATAGGGGCCCCCAACCAGGACTTGAAATTAGAATTCACATTTTAAACAACATCCCTCAGTACACATTAAAGTTTGATAGGCAGTTGTACCAGGGTTTTCCGTAAAGTACATTGATTCAGCAAATATTTATCAAGTGTCTATGATCTGATCTAAGAGTTGGAATACATCAGTGGTCAAGAGCAAGGAAAGATTTCTCCTCTCTCAGAGCTTACATTCTAGCAGCAGGAAATAAATATGAATCAGACGATAAATGAGAAAACTACATAATATATTATAAGATATTGATTGATATGGGAAGAGAAGAAAAGCAAAACAGGTTAAGGAGTTCTAGAGGATATTTTGGGGAGGAGAAGGAAATGAAAACGGGAAAGAGAGCTCAGAATATGGTGGCAACAAGATACATCATGAAACTTACATTCTTAAAAGCAAGACAAGAAATACATGCATTCATAAAATATCAATGTTATTTTTCTTCATAAAATAGACTAAAGGGATGGAGGAAGGATATTTTAAAAAGTATGATCAGAAGGCTGGGAATGTAACTCAATGGGTAGAGTGTTTTTGCCTAACATGTGCAAGGTCCTGGGTTCAATACTCAGCATCAAAAAGAAAAAGTATGATTAGGAAAGGCATCTCTAAGGAGGTGGCATTTAAGCAGACCTGACTGAAGTGAGGAATCATGTCAGGTGAAGACCTGGCAGAAGAATATTCTCTGCTGCAGGTATAAGCTAAGTCTAAATGAGGTCATGCTTAGCCTTTTTTAGCTTAGCAAGGAAGTGGGTGTGCCAAGAGCAAGCCAGGGTGATTGGAGGTAGGAGATGAGTGTGGGGAGATAGGCTAGGGCAGGATCAGGTGGTCCTGTAGGCTGTGGTAAGGAACGAGGATTTTATCCTGAGTGTGATGGGAAGTTATTAGAGGGTTTTGAGCAGAACGTAATATGATCTAATTTGTCTTTTTTAAAAGATTACTAATTGCTGTGTGCAGAGTAGATTTATACTGAAGGAAGGAGAGAAAAACCACTTGGGAGGCTTCTGCAGTGGTCTAGGTGAGAGATGATAGTTGCTGTCTATAAAGAAAAGGTAGTTTGAGGTGGATTTCAAAGACTTGGTAGGACTTAAATTCAGGGGGCTGACTTGGGGTTTATTCTTTTTTACTTTTTTCTTTTAGTCTATAAAAGAATTCCAATCAGAAGAATATCTTCAGATTATTACAGAAGAAGAGGCATTGAAGATAAAGGAGAATGACAGATCACTTTATATTTGTGACCCTTTTAGTGGTGCTGTTTTCGATCACCTTAAAAAGGTTTGCTGACTTATATGGTAGATGGTTTTTGGTTTGTTTTTGCTTCATAAATTCTTTACTGATTATGAAATATTATGCAAATCATAAATACATTGGTATTATTTTGGTTTAGGAGACCAGAATAATGTTTTTTAAAGGCTAATTTTGTTATTGTAGGCTTTTATTATATGTACTTTTTGTTTTTAAGGGGAATATAGCTTCAGTTAGTATAAGCAAATCTAAAGTAATGAAGAATTTCAGTGATAGAGCTTATTGTCCTAAAAATTTAGGTTGCAAAACATTTAGGGGAAAATAGTAGAGTAGGAAAAGATCCCAATAGAATGTGTGGTAACTTCCTGTCTTTTCTGTGCGCTCCTGCACATAGAATTTTAGTACCTCTACCCTGTACTAAGTTTGATAAATTATCTTAGAAGGGAGCATTTTGGGTATTACTACTGCTAACATACCAATGAGCCATCTTATTTTTTTTTGTTGTTATTCTAAAGTCTACTGACTCATTACCTTTTGGTGTCTGGACAAGAGACAAGCATTGAAATAAAATTAAACTGGCTGTGATTTCATCCAGATTACAACGATATGATTTTTGTTTGAAGAAGAAAACATAGAAGAGTAGGTCGATGCAGTATCTGTACCATTTATGGAAGGTCAGTGCACATCTCGCCTAGAGCACTGTTGCTGTTAGTCTCCTTTGGAAAAACCACTATTCATCAGGTAGAAATTAGTAACATCAGCCAGGTGCCATGATGCATACCTAATTGCAGCAACTCAGGAGGCTAAGGCAGGAGGATCATAAATTCAAAGCCAGCTTTGTCAACTTGGCAAGGCTCTGAGCAACTTAACGAGATCTTCTCAAAAAAATTATTTTAAAAAGGGCTGGGGATATGGCTCAATGGTTAAGCACCTCTGGGTTCAATCTCTAGTACCCAAAGAAAAAAGGTAGTGCTAATGCTTTTTCTGTAGATATTTAAATCAGTCATGCAGTGATGACTTTGGCAACAGTAGGCTTTTTTTAATGTGACTTGAGTATGTTGTTGAGCAAGACTTGTCAACTCTATGAACTCAATATCTTTGAAGTTTTTTTTTTTTTTTTTTTTTTAAAGTGTAAATCTTTGTGGTTCTTCCTTGAAAGGATGTTGAGGTACAAAGTATTTAAAACCCAGTGTAGAAATTGCCTAGTGTTGTTCATTTTTTGTGATAGTGGGTTTCTTAGGATTATTATAGGCTCTTACACTCTGAAATTGCTTCATTGGCTTAGTGCTTCATTTGAAAAGCATATGTAGATGTTTCCTAGTTGTTATAAGATTATTGTATTAAGATTATATTTCAGAGATTAAAATTTTGATAGCGGTTTTGAGTGAAGGTCTCCTGGAGGCCTTTTCTTTTGACTTGTATTGTTTATTTGGGTTTTATATCTGCCTATTTATTTAATGTATAGTGTGTCTCAGAAATTATAATGGTCATGATTTTTTTCTAAAATTTGGTGGTTTTTCTGCAGTAGTCATCAACTTTTGTAAATAATTGGTAAATATTACCAAATGTAATTTTGTAAGATGGGTGGTCTTTTCCTTCTCAGCTCACAAAACCTTCTCTTTTTTTATAGCTTGGCTGCAGAATTGTTGGTCCTCAAGTAGTCATATTTTGCATGCATCACCAGCGATGTGTCCCAAGAGCTGAACATCCTGTTTATAATATGGTAATGTCTGATGTAACTGTATCTTGTACAAGCCTGGATAAAGAAAAAAGGGTAGGTGTCCATAATGTTCACAGATTTGTAGCAACTAAAATAAATCTCATTTTTTTCCTTAGTGAATTTCTTTACTAAGGAAACTAATGTTTACTTAATATTTTTTCATAGATGGATAATCTTTAAGGCAGGATTCTAAGAACTGTGTAAAATATTTTTTATTTTTTTACATGGATATAATTTATACTTTTAAAATGATGTGTATAAGCATGTAGAATGTAATGTTTATTATAGGAGCAACATAGTTTAATAAATTCATGGAGTTGAAAAGAGTAAATACAATCATTTGTTGCTTAACAGTGGGAATATAGTCTGAAATGTGTCTTTAGGTAATTATATCATTGGGAATACTTATACAAACTTAATGGCTATAATGTCATGAGGCAGTACAATCTTATAAGCCCACACTATTGAATATGTGTCTGTTGTTGACCAAAACATCATCATACAGTGTGTGACTGTTCACGGAAATAGAATTTTATTGTTTTTGTACTAGGCGTTGAACCCAGGGGTGCTCTACCATTAACCCTTTCTGAGACAGGGTCTCGCTGAGTTGCTGAGACTGGCCTTGAACTTGTGATCTTGCCTTGGCCTCCCAAGTAGCTAGAAGTATAGGTGTACATTACCACACTTAGTGAAAATGGTTATTTTAAATTTATAATTTGTATTCATCTTCTAAATGTAAATTAATTATTTGACTTTATAAAGTAAGGAACACTTATGTATTCAGGTTATCAATAACAAAGATATTTATGGTATATTGTATAAAAATGGAAGAGCTAATATTTGCTCTTATATTAACATATTTTCTTTTGGGGCTGCAGGATGAAGTTCATAAGTATGTACAAATGATGGGTGGACGAGTATACAGAGACCTTAATATATCAGTAACTCACCTTATTGCAGGAGAAGTTGGTAGCAAAAAATATTTAGTTGCTGCAAATCTGAAGAAACCTATTTTGCTTCCTTCTTGGATAAAAACACTTTGGGAAAAGTCACAAGAGAAGTAAGACAAACACTATGTATTTTCAAGATTTTGAAAAACTGATGCATTCAATTATTTTGGGGTACTCTGTATTTTAAAAGGGGAGCTTTATGGCATCCTCTTTAGATTTGTTATTCAGGGAAATGGGGTCATTACTCTTTTCTCCAGTGGAAACTAGGAGAATCTACAGGGGATTGTTATCAGGGTATAAGTTGAGTAAAATGGGCTGTGGGTTTAACACTAGTAGAATGTAAATGCTTTGATACTAAAGATTTTCCGCAGCAAATATTTCTAAGTTGAGAAAATCAGTTTGGTAACTTTGTAGCTTTTTTGTTGTATTTTCCTTCATTACTGTGCCCATATGTTAAGACTGAGAATAAATGAAATATTTAGGTAGTTTTAGTCCCTCCTAGAGGAGGTAAGCCATCAGAAGGTGTGATCACTCAGTAAAGGTAAATTGATCCTTTGCATATCTGGCCTGCATGAGACATTAGATTTCGGGAGCAGGATGTGTCCCTTCCCTTGGGGAGCTTAGAGTCAGTTTCAGGAAGCATGCAAGTTTTTCCTGAAATGAAATTAACAACTGTAAGCCCAGGTACCACAGAATTATATTGGCATTTTTCTGGGATTGTTTTCAACATCATCTAGCACATCTAAATATGTCTCCATGTCAGTTCCTGCATTCCCAGTCCATCTGCCTGGCGTGACAACAGAATAATAATGATGTTTTTGTTGCTATTCTGCCAAAAATAATTGTTTTACTTATATTGAATAATAGAATTTAAAAGTTCATTTTATCATAGGCAGCCAAATAACTTTAGGTTTGTTTTGGCTTTTTTTTTTTAATTTTTAAATTTGTTTAAATTAGTTATACATGACAGTACAATGACTTTGATATATCATTCATTTGAATCAGATGGGATATAATTTCTCATTTTTCTGAGTGTACAGGTTGCAGAATCATATTGGTCATGCATTCACATATATACACACGGTAATAATAATGTCTATTTCATTCTATCTTTCCTATCCCCCTCCCCTCCCCTCCCCTCCCCTCCCCTCCCATCACTTCTCTCTACCTAATCTAAGGTAACACTATTTTTTTTTTTCCCTCACATCTTTATACATGGCTTTTTTTGTATGTGTGTATGGTGCTGGGGATTGAACCCAGGGCCTTGTGCATGTGAGGCAAGCACTCAACCAGCTGAGCTATATCCCATCCAAACTTTAGGGTTTTTAAGTAGTGTTTTTGGCATTTAATTTTGGAAAATGTACCACTTTGACTAGCAAGGGTTTAAGAGTACTGAAATACATATTTTTCTCTTAATACAGACAGTAGCTAAAAACATCACTTTTTATTAGCAATATGTATGGAGCTAGATGAGCAGTTAGTATAATTCTAAAGTATTTGTCAGTTCTCCCTTTCTTAAAATGATTATAAATTCTAAAATGAGGAAAGGTGATATTTCTGTTTGTCGTTGTGCTCCTAGTAAATGTAAAACTACCTGGTATATTTAATATATTCATTTTTATTACTTTTTACCATTTAATTTCTCCAGAAAAATAACTAGATATACTGATGTGAACATGGAAGATTTCAAGTGCCCTATTTTTCTTGGTTGCATAATCTGTGTCACAGGCTTGTGTGGCTTAGACAGGAGGGCAGTCCAGCAACTCACCATTAAGCATGGAGGCCAATACATGGGACAGTTGAAAATGAATGAGTGTACACACCTCATTGTGCAAGAACCGAAAGGTAAAACTTTTATAAATGGATAAATTCACAATTTTCTCTAATATCTCATGTTTTACAATCTTTTAGAACAGGCTTTGCTTCTGATGTCATTGATCTAGTTTGCTCCCCCTCATACTTTTATTTATTTTTTTAAATTTATTTTTATGTGGTGCTGAGGATCGAACCTAGTGCCTCACTTGTGCTAGGCAAGTGCTTTGCCATTGAGGTACAGCCCCAGGTATCTTAAATACCTGGTGGCTGAGTATGGTAATGTACACCTATATTTCTGGCTACTCGGGAGACTAAGACAGGAGGATCTCAAGTTCGAATGGCAAGACGCCATCTCAAAATAAAAAATAAACAAAAATCTGAGAATGTAGCTTAGTGACAGAGTGCCTGTGGGTTCAAGTCCCAGTATTGGGGAAAAAAAAAAAGATATATCTTGCAGATGATGAGGCAGTTTAAAGAATAAAAAACATTACTTAATTACTTATAGGAAGAAATTTTTAAACTTACATTAATTTTTATATTCTGTAACCTTTATATTTATCCTGGAGAATTTTTTTTTTAACCTTCTTATCCTCCTACCTCCCCCACTCTATTCTGGAGAACATTTTTTACTAGTACTTTAAAAATATGTACAAATGAATGGAGAAGAGTTTTGTTAATGTGTTTTTTGTTCGTTTATTTTTTTGTGGCACAAGGGATTTAACCCAGGAGTGATCTGCCACTGAGCTACATCCCCAGCCTGTTTTTATTTTTTATTTTGAGAATCTCACTAAGTTGCCCAGGCTAACCTTAAACATGTGCTCTTCCTGCCTCAGTCTCTTGAGATGGCTGGAATTACAGGTGTGCACCACTGTACTCAGCTTTATCTCTTTATATTTGTACTCTGTTTAGGCTAAATAGATAGGAAAAAAATTTGAGAAAAAGCATTAAGATAAATTGGTAGTTTTCAGAACTTTCTGTATGGCAGCTGTGGAGCGCTTGTGAGGAGAGTTGATGCTGCTGCCTCCTCATGAATTAGAAGGAAGTTTATGTGGTGACTCTAATGTTAGGTATTGACCTTAGTTTTTCTGGGATGCTGTTTTAAAATATATCGTGTTGAAGTTTTTTAAGGTAATAAAAAGGTATATACGTAACATGTATCTGCTTCTCCTTGAGTTTAAGTAAAATCCTGTCAGTACTGGAATAGTCTATTCAATTCAAAGTTGGTATTTATTAATTTGCATACATTTATAATTTTCCCAGTTGTCTGATACATTCTTGTTAAAAAGCCATATAGTAATTCTTAGTATTCCCATTTTATAGATTAAGAAACTGGTTTAAGAAAATTGAGGGAGTCTGGAGCTGGAGTTGTAGCTCAATGGTAGAGTGCTTGCCTAGCACATGTGAGACCCTGGGTTCGATCCTCAGCACCACATAAAGATAACTAAATAAAATAAAGGTATTGTGTCCATCTACAACTACAAAAAAAAAAAAAAGAAAGAAATTGAGGGAGTCTCTATGCAATTTAGTATTATCATTTGCCCCACAGTTATAATTGTTTTCATGCAATTTGTTTAAAAGATAAAGTCCCTCATGTAACACTTCTATTTATGTAACACCTAAAGAATATGTTTAGGTAATAACCTAAAATACTGCCCTTTTGGGGCGGGGGGGTGGGGTACCAGGGATTGAACTCCAGGGCACTTGGACCATTGAGCCACAATCCCAGACCTATTTAGAGACAGGGTCTTGCTGAGTTGCTAAGTGCCTTGCTAAGTTGCTGAGGCTGGCTTTGAATTCATGATCCTCCTTCTTCAGCCTCCTGAGTTGCTGGGATTACAGGCATGCACCACAGTGCCCAGCTGAAATATTGCTTTTTAACACATTATTGGCATACTGAAAAGTAAGAGTAATTACTGGTAACCCTTAATTTTGTTTCAGGTACATTTTTGAATTACCTATTATAATTCGAAAATTTCTGCAAAAACGGATTTTAATGGTTTGCATTTCCCTACACAACAGGTCAGAAATATGAATGTGCCAAGAGATGGAATGTACATTGTGTCACCACACAATGGTTTTTTGACAGCATTGAGAAAGGTTTTTGTCAGGACGAATCTATATACAAGATGGAACCTAGACCAGAAACAAAGAGTATGCCTGACACTTCAACTCCCACTGGCCAAGTCCATACAATTGATAGTAAGTCTGATCATTTTTCCATGTGTGAATTGATATGTCATGCTGGGGATGTTGGTCAGTGGTAGGTTGCTTATGTAGTATGCAGGAGACCTGGGTTCAGTCCCCAGCAAAGATTTATAAATAGGATCCCTGAAATATGGTAGGAAATTTTTATATTTTCCCCTATGCACCTAGGCAAAAATGGTATGATAAAATAGCCAAATTATATAAAAAATGAGTTCAGAACCACTCCTATTTCTTTTTAGAATGAATGATTGCTTTCTTCCATATTCTAATATAATGCAAAAACATTAAGAACACAATGGATGGAGACTTAAAATAAGAATTTTTTTTTTTTTTACTGTGATTGTTATAGATTATCTATCTATCTAAACCTTAAAACAACTCTTATTTTGTAAGCTCCATGTTGGCAAAATATTGTTATAAAGTTTTTTCAGATGTAAGCTGTTTGGACCTTAAGGCCAGCAGGTTCACATTTTCATGGGAAAGAAACCATGATTATGAACACATATTAAATATTTTTTCATTTAAATAAAGTAGGAGACTTAATTTCATTTTTTTCTTTTCATATTTTGACACAAGATTTCAGTAAAAACCTGATTCTTTAGGAATTTTTAATAATCCTTTGATTATAGGAAAAATTAGTTTATAAGAAAATATTTAATCAATTATTTTATCTCCAGGAACTTATCTTTTTTTGTTGTTGTTGTTTTTTAATATGTAGGTCGTACTCTTTCAGATGTTAGCCATATTTCAAACATAAATGGAAGTTGCATAAATGAATCAATATGCAGTTCAGTTCTTAATAGCAAATTGGAGTCTTCGCTTGACAGTCTAGAAAATCTGGATGTCAGTGCATTTCAAGCACCTGAAGATTTATTAGATGGTTGCCGGGTACGTCTTTAGTATGTAATAAATGCAAAGTGATAACATATTTCTGCACTCCCTAGCCTGACTTTGATTTTTTGTTTTGTTTTGTTTTTGGTACCAGGGATTAAAACCAAGGCACTTAACCACTGAGCCACATTCCCAGCTCATTTTATTTTTTGAGACAGGGTCTCGCTAACTTGCTTAGGGCCTCTGTAAGTGGGAGAAGCTGGTCTTGAACTTGTGATCCTCCTGCCTCAGCCTCCTGAATTTTCAGGGATTATAGGCATGCACCACTGTGCCTGGCCCTAGCTCAGCTTTGAAGATCCCTCATAGTTGGGCTTGCTCTTTATCTGTATAAATGGTCTAGTAAACTCAGAAGATAGACTTGCCATGCCCATTCCTTGGTTGTGAACATCCCCTCATCCCCTTGTCTGGGATGTACCTTTTTGCTTTGATGTTTTTGTTTTTTGTGGTTCTGGGGATTGAACTCAGGCCTTGTACATTCGAGGCAAGCACTCTACCAGCTGAGCCATATTCCCAGCCCTGTACCTTCGTTCTTTATCCTTTGAAGTTCATTTCACTGTTTTCTTTTTTAAATCTATTTTTAGTTGTGAATGGACCTTTATTTATTTATATGCTATGCTAAGAATTGAACCCAGTGCCTTACACATGCTAGGCAAGTGCTCTACCACTGAGTTACAATCTCAACCCTCATTTCACTTTTTTTTTTCTTTTTCTTTTTTAACTACCCTCATCTCATTTTTTGAAGTTTATTTCATTTTTCGTCTCTGAACCCTTCCAGTTTGTGATTACTGTATTTTGAGGCTTTATCTGAACTATTTACTTTTCATTTGTAACTCATTTGTTAAGTGTTCACAGTGTATTAATACTGCTAATCATTTTATATATGTTAATATGCTGTTTATACTCTCACTTAATTCTCATAAATAACTCTTAAGGTGTATATTATGTCGAGGTTAATACTTAAGAGTCTTAAAATTCTTGTTCAGAGTCACATAAATGGATTATTAAAGCCACTACTTTGTTTAGTACTTCTTAGGTTATTTAATGTTTTAGTGTATGAATAACTATCTTGTAAGTTCCTTGAGGGAAGCATTATATCATGTTTTACTTTTTTAGATTTTCTTGATCTGAATGCTTACTTAATGTATTTCTATATGTAGAATGACTTGGTTGTGTGTTATTTCTCACAGAGTGGCAAAAATTTACCATATTTTATTGTTAAGAAGGAAAATTGGGCAAATTACCTTACCCTTCTATACTTTTAAAACTTACCAGCTTATTGGTGAACAGAAAGTTTTTTAGGTATTCTTTTAGCCTGTGTTATACTAAGTTTAGATATGATTTACACATAGGAAGTATATATTTCTTGATTTTTGTTAAGATAGATTCTTGTAATGCAGATGATTTAGTTTGTATATGAACACAGTTAGGAATAGATTTGTCATTTTTAATTTCTTAAGAAGATATTTTATCCAGGCTTGCTGGCACACACCGATAATCTCAGCAACCCAGGAGGCTTAGGCAGGAGAATTGCAAATTCAAGACCAGCTTCAGCAACTTAGTGAGACCCTGTCACAAAATTAAAAATCTGGGGTTATAGCTCAGTGGTAAAATGCTCCTGACTTCAATCCCTTTAAAATAGAGGTAGAAAAGATTTTTATATTGATTAAATAGGCTTAAATATATGAATATCCTAAAAATAAATTAGAATCAATTATCGCATACATAGTATCCTCAAAGCATTATATTTTGCTTTTTGACACTTATTTTTTGTTTAATCAATTCTATGTGGGGAGGGAGGACCTCAACTTTTATGTAAGTAAACTGGCAAAACAGCTTAAGGAACTTTCCGCAAGTCTATAATCAGTGGCATCTGAAAACAAGAATTTAAATCTAGATTTTCTGAATTTACAAGCAGTTACAGATTGTTTCTATAATTAGTTTAAAACCTACATGTAGTGAGACCTTCACAATTTAAGAAGCTACCTGAATAGTAGAAATTTTTATGCACTAATATAATAATACTGTGGGATTATAAAGAAATTATTTTAAAACTCAGTTTTATAATATACTTCATTTTTTAATGGATCCTAAAATGTACACAAGTTGTCTTATTTATACACTGTGAATTTAGATGTTTTTGAGAAGTTTTTTCCTCTTAAGAAATAAAGCATCTTGAATACATTAAAACAAATATTTTCTTTCTTTACAGATATATCTTTGTGGTTTTAGTGGAAGAAAGCTAGATAAACTGAGAAGACTTATTAACAGTGGAGGTGGAGTTCGTTTTAATCAACTTAATGAAGATGTAACTCATGTTATTGTGGGAGATTATGATGATGAATTGAAGCAGTTTTGGAATAAATCAGCCCACAGGTTTTGCCAATTTTTAATTCAAAACAATTTCTACTGTGTAATGATTTTTGTTAAAATTGCATGTCTGAACTGGGCATGGTGGTGCATACCTATAATCCCAGAGACTCAGGAAGCTGAGGCAGGAGGATTGTAAGTTCCAGGCCAGCCTGGGCAATTTAGCGAGACTCTGTCTCAAAATAAAATTAGAGGAAAAAAAAAAAAAAATGCATGTCCATGCAACTATGGGAACTACGTGGCAAGTGGGGTGATGGTCTTCGTGGCTTAAACTAATATATAACTATGTGCTGTTTTTGTAGGCCGCATGTAGTGGGAGCAAAATGGTTGCTAGAGTGTTTTAGTAAAGGTTATATGCTTCCTGAAGAACCATATATTCATGCTAACTACCAGCCAGTAGAAATTCCAGTTTCAGATCAGCCTGAAAGCAAAACAGCTCTTTCAAAAAAGAACAACAGTAGCTTTTCCAAGAAAGACTCTGCTCCTAATGAAAAGCATGAACAAGCTGATGAAGATCTGCTCTCTCAATATGTAAATAATAACTCCTCAATAGGTAAGAACTTCTTGATTAGTGCTTGCAGTTAGTAAATATTTAGTAGCTGAATATATACATAAATGATTTCTGTCAAATTTTATATATTTTAAGTTTTTTTTTTAAATTTTTTATTCACTTAAAATTTTTTTTGTAACTTTTCTGAGCAAATGAGATCATCATTCTTTGAATCTTTGTTCATTTTTTTAATGTTTATTTTTTAGTTGTAATTGGGCACAATGCCTTTATTTCACTTTATTTTTATGTGGTGCTGAGGATTGAACCCAGGGTCTCACACATGTGAGGTGAGCGTTCTACTGCTGAACCACAACCCCAGTCCCATGAGTCCTTTAATCTTCTCTTTTCAACTAACTGGCTACATTTTTTTCTTTTTTTCTTTCTTAGTTGTAGATGAACACGATACTTTTATTTTATTGATTTAGTTTTATGTGGTGCTGAGGATCGAACCCAGTGCCTCACACACACTAGGCAAGTGCTCTACCACTGAGACACAACCCCAGCCCTAACAGGCTCCATTTTGATGTGTTACATATGCTGGCATTGCTAGCTTTGTTTGTGAGTTAGTAATGGCATGGGCTTAGGTAGTGGGGGCGCTGGGGATTGAACTCGGGCACTCCCCTGCCCTATTTTATATTTAGAGATAGGGTCTCACTGAGTTGCTTAGCACCTCACTTTTTGCTGAGCTGCCTTTGAACTCAGAATCCTCCTGCCTCAGTCTCCTGAGCCGCTGGTATTACAGGCATGCACTGCCATGCGTGACTTGGCATGGGCTTTAACAAATACCTCTTATTGGGTCATTGAAGTCTTTAATTAATGCATGCTGTGCTGTACTGTGAACCACCACTGCTGTGTAGTTTTGTTCATCTGGAGTATGGTAAGGTAAACTATGAGTCAAGAGTTAATGAACCCCCTTTCTTTTTTTAATCATGTGAAATATTTTATGTATCCAAAAAGACATAAAGAAAAATGCAATGAATAATCATGTATCTGGTTTTAGAAAATAGAACATGAGTTGGGCACAGTGGCACATACCTGTAATCCCAGCAACTTGGTAGGCTAAGGTAGGAGGATCACAAGTTTGAGACCAGCCTAGACAACCTAGTGGGACCCTGTCTCAAAATAAAAAGGGCTTTATATCTCATTGGTAGAGCACCTCTGGGTTCAATTCCCCAGTACAAAAAAGAGAGAGAACATTACCACTATACCAAAAGCCTTCTGTGACTCCTCTTCATTTTCTTTGTAATTTGTATTAAGTGTGTCTATCTGTAAACAATATTCGTATTATTTTATAACTATTTTAATGTGTTTGAATTATATGTACTTTTATGTTGAGTCCCATACCCAATATGAAACATCATGTAATCCAAGTATCTAGTTATGAATATAACACAGTGATACAAATATACTATGGTATAGAATACTATATACACAGAATAATATACTCTTGTCCTATAGTATTTTATTCTTTTTTTCACTGATAGACATTTTTGTCATGACTCTTTTTTGCCATTATAATCAGTATTGCTGAAGTTTTATTTTTCTATTATATGAACCAAAAAATAAGATGGTTAATTCATGGGATATATACATCTTTAACCTTCTTAGGTAATGCAGATTGTTTTCAGAAGTGTTTGGCCTATTTTACTAATTTCATTAACAGTGAGAAAAGGTTCCTGTTGTTCCACATCCTTCCAGGGTATGGTATTGTAGTGCTTGTAATTTTTGCCCAATTGGTAGGTATAAAGTAGGATCCTGTCATGGTTTTAATTTCATTTTATTGTTAGTAATACAGTAGAACATTTTTATTTATTTATTTTAATTGTAGTTGGGCACAATACCTTTGTTTATTCATTTATTTCTATGCGTGCTGAGGATCGAACTCAGGACCTTACACGTGCTAGGTGAGCGCTCTACTGTTGAGCCACAACCTCATCCCCAGTAGAGCATTTTTTTAGTGTTATTTTATTATAATGTTAGTTGTATATATAGTTTTTCAGTGTATTCATTTGTGGTTTTTGCTTTTCTATTTTGTATAAGAAGTTTCTCTACTCCATGGTCAAAAGTTATCTTGTATATTTTTTATTTAATTTGATTTTGGTACTGGGGATTGAACCTAGGGGCACTTAATCACTGAACCACATCCCCAGCCATTTTTATTTTTTATTTTGAGACAGGGTCTCACTATGTTACTTAGGACCTTGCTAAGTTGCTGATGCTGGCCTTGAACTTGCAATCCTCTTGGCTCAGCCTCTGGAATTGCTGGGATTACAGACATGCCCCAACATACCTGGCTGTATTTTTTAGAATCTTATTAAACTTTTGCTTTTTCACATTAATCTATCCACCTGGAGTTCATTGTTGATGTTTGATATGAAATGTTCTAATTTTATTTTTTTAATCTCTGTGGATGTACAATCAATTCTCCTACAATTTTTATTGAGAAGTTCATTTTTTCTCCACTATGTTGCAATGCCATCTCTGTCATATGCTGTAGAGTGGGATCTGTATTTAGACTACAATTATGAATTTGTAATCTGGAGAATTGAGATCTTTACAATTAAAAAAAAAACAGAATACCTCCTTATCCACAAATAAGCTATGTAGTTTTATCTTTTTCAATATCTTCCAATAACTATAATATATTCATAAAATCCAAGACATGCTATGTGAGATTTATTTATAATTTCTTGTGTTTTTTGTTGTTTTAGCAATCTTAATTTATGTCTTTTCAAATTACATTTTTTAATAATAGGTATATAAGAACAAAATTACATTTATTTATTTTTATTATTAGTTGTTCAAAACCAAAATTGACATTTTGAATATTGATCTTAATTATGTTTGTGTAAACTTTTCTGAAGATTGCTTTAAGTATTGGATTTTAAAGAATATGTCCCATTTCAAGTATTAGAGTTTTCGTATTTAGGTCTTTGAGCTGAGTGTTGAATTCGATTAAGTACTCTTCCCTGCACTTGACAGAATGATCATCTCTTTTCTCCTTTAATGTGATACATTATACTCATAGATTTTATACCACAAAATTAACTTTAAATTCTTCTAGATGTGGTGTATTCATCTTTGATACATTACTGTAGTTAGTTTACTCATTACGTAAGTTTTTATCTATTCAGTGTGAAACTGGCTATATATTTTCCTTTTCTGTTGTCTGTTATTCGTAAAATTGATTGGTAAGTCTTTCCCTTAACCTCAGAAAGAGTTAGTAATTATTCATTTTATATTTATTATTACTTTTTATGTATTTAGGTTATTTTGTACCATCTCATTTTGTGTTATTCTCCCCATATTCTATGCTCCCCTGCCTGTTTTGGGGGTAGGGGTACCGGGGATTGAACTCGGGGCCATTCGGACCACAGAGCCACATCAGCCCTATTTTGTGCTTTATTTAGAGACAGGGTCTCACTGAATTGCTTATTTTTTTGTTCCCCATTTATTTTTGCATCTGACATCTCTCTTCTGAAACAATTTTCTTTCTTCTTGAAATATTCTTTAGAAATTCCACTAGTTTCTATTCACCTGATAATGCCTTTGTTTTGCCTTTGTTCTTAAAAGACAATTCTGCTAGTTATGTAGTTCTAGACAATTGACTTTGTTTAAACACTTTAGCAATATGAATCAGATGTCTATATTCCTGTCATTCCCTCTTTTTTTCTTTTTTGCTACTAAAGATTGAACCCAGGAGAGCTACATTCCCAGCTTTTTTTTTTTTTTTTTTTTTTTTTTTAAGAGACAGTGTCTTGCTGAGTTGCTAAGTGCCTCACTAAGTTGCTGAAGCTGGCTTTGAACTCAGGATTCTCCTGCCTCAGTCTCCCAAGCCGCTGGAATTACAGGCATGCGCCACCGCACCCGGCTCTGCCGTTCCATTTTTTCCCCCTCAGTTTAATACCTTCCTTTTGTTTTAATGTCTAGAGTTTTACCATTTATTTTTCCTACTTGTAATTTACTGTTTTTGAATCTGAGAATGAGTGGGGGTTTTGTTTTTTTCCTTTGTTCTAGAAATTTTTCTTCTATTATCTTTTTGAATATCATTTCGCCTCCGTTCTCTTATTTGCTCTGTGCATGGTCACTTAACCATCCTTATTTTCTGTATTTATCTTCCTTTGGTTCATTATGTAATTCTATCAGATTTTTCTTCATGGTCACCAATTCTTTGTTCAGCTATTATATAATCTGTTTAAACTGCTCATTAAATTTTCAGTTTTTAAAAAACGTTTATTTTTTAGTTGTAGTTGGATGCAATATCGTTATTTTATTTTTATGTGGTGTGAGGATCAAACCCAGGGCATCGAGTTCGCTATGCGAGCACTCTACAACTGAGCCACATCCTAGCCCACATTTTCAGTTTTAATGATAAAATTTTAAATTCTATATAGTTGTTTTCATAGTCTTTTTTTAAATTAATTTTTTTAGTTGTAGATGGACACAATGATTTTTAGGTGGTGCTGAGGATCGAATCCAGTGCCTCACACATGCGAGGCAAGTGCTATACCACTGAGTCATAGCCCCAGCCTCTCTTTTCATAGTCTTGTATTCTGTATTCATGTTTTTGTTTCTGGTTTTTTTTTTTTTTTTTTTTTTTGGTACCTGGGATTGAACTCCAGATCACCGAGCCACATTCCCAGCCTAACTTGTATTTTATTTAGAGGCAGAATCTCACTGAGTTGCTTAGCACCTCAGACTCCTTAGCTGCTGTGATTACACGTGTGCACCACCATGCCCTGCTGTATTCATGTTTGTTTTTGTTCTTTATTTCTTTTTTTTTTTTTGTTTTTGTTTTTGTGGTGCTGGGGATTGAACCCAGGGCCTTGTGCATGCAAGGCAAGCACTCTACCAACTGAGCTATATGCCCATCCCTGTTCTTTATTTCTTGAATCATTAAACCTGTTCCAACATCTGAGTAGGTAGGGGGTTAGTTGTGTTGTTTTTTATTCATGGTGGCTATTTTTCTCATGGATTTTAGATTGTTTTAATTGTGAATTTCATTTTAGTAACAATAACAAACCTCAGTTAAAGGTTTGTTCTTTTAGAAAAGGTTCATGGATAGGTCTCCTGAGTGCTCAGGAGTTTTCCAGCTCTTTACATCTCTAAATTTTATTGGCTGGAGATTTCTTGGATCATCAAGCAAGTGTAAATTTGTCCCCTAACCTAGTTGAGGACTAGCCTGTGATAACAAATTCTCAGGAGTGATGCTTTTGCCCTTGAACCAAAGCTGAGTGTACTTATCATCTCCCTTTGCAAATACATACATAGCTCACTCGTTCTTTCTTTCCTTTCCTCCTTCCTTCCTTCTTCTCACTTTCTTTTCTTTCTTTCTTTCCTTTCATCTCACTAAGTTGCTTAAGGCCCCCCTAAGTTGGTGAGGGTTGCCTTGAATTTTTGTCTTCCTGCCACAGTCTCCCGAGCTGCTGGGATTGTAGGCATGCACCACCATGCCTGACTGTTAAACCATTTTCAGTTACCTTGTAGAGAGGAGGTGATGAGCTTCTCAGAGCTTCCTGCAAGGCAGCTGCTGGTTTACTGATTTTATGAGGATTCATGACAATAAATCTTCGTAGATCCTCAAGCACCTTTGAAATGATGTGATAGTGCACAATTAATTCTTAAAGCAAAATTGCTTTTGATTTAAGAGAGCTTTTTTTCAATAATAGGCTTATCAAGTATTGTCTGTTGGGCGTCAGGATTTATTTATTTGAAAAAGGATTTCTACTGCTAAAGTAAATGGAAATCTCGAACTGCTGAAGAGCATTTTAACTTATTGAGTCTTTTTAGGTTTTACCTATAATTTTTAAGAACTTAATTTTTATGGTTTATATTTTTAGTAGTAGATTAAAACTCCATTAGTTTTCTTCCTTTATCCCATATCATCAGCTATATATAGACATCAAACAAAGCTGTTATTTTTTCCTATATGTGATTGCAAAATTTGTTGTAATTGCAAAAAGAATTGATTTTACATTTAAAACAAGCTGTTGGGGGTTGGGGGGTGTGGCTCAAGTGGTAACGAGCTCTCCTGGCATGCGCAGGGAGCTAAGTTCGATCCTCAGTACCACATAAAAATAAAAATAACGATGTTGTGTCCACTGAAAACTAAGAAATAAATATTTAAAAACTCTTGAAGGGAGGGGAGGGGGATAGTAGGGGATAGGAAAGGCAGCAAAATATAACAGACACTAGTATGGCAGTATGTATAAATGTGGATGTGTAACCAGTGTGATCCTGAAATCTGTACATGTGGTAAAAATGGGAGTTCCTAATCCACTTGAATCAAATGTGTGAAATATGATATGTCAAGAGCATTGTAATGTTTTGAACAATAAAAAAATATCTCTCTTTAAAACAAAACAAAAACTCTCAAAAAAAAAGCTGTTTTGGGCTGGGTCTGTGGCTCAGCAGTAGTGGGCTTGCCTAGCACATGCAGGGTCCTGGGTTCAATCCTTAGCACCACACAAAAATAAATAAAAAATAAAGATATTGTGTCCAACTACAACTAAAAAAAATTAAAAATAAAAAAAAATAAGCTGTTTTCCTTTTAACTCTTAAAAAACAGACCTTGGACTGAGAATATAACTTGATGGTAGAGCACTTGTTTAGAATGTGTGAGGCCCTGGGTTTAATCCCCAGTACCACAAAAAAAAAAAAAAAAAAGAAAGAAAGAAAAAGTAGAGGTAAAGGAAGGAGGTGTTATTAATAATGTTAGGACTCTAGAGTCATATTTGGTTTATATGCCACTGTATAACTGAAAGCCATATAACCTCTTTGAACCCTGAGATTCTGTTAGAAGAAAGGGAATCTACTGAAAGTATTACCTGTACAGTTAGCATTGTGTGAGCATGTACAACCGGCAATACAGCAACTGTATAAATACAGAATGAGTCCTTGACAAACTTCCAGCTTGTCAGAGCAAACCTTCTCTCTGAAGAGTGTTACTTTCCAATGTGGCACAAGTTAGAGATTTCCAAAACATACCAAATTATTATTTCTTGTAGTTTGAGCCTGAATTTGACAATGTTTTTTACATATTAGGGACTGTATATTTTAATTAGTGACATTTATGGGTTTTTTAAATTGTCTTTTATATGTAGATGAACACAGTAACTATTTTATTTATTTTTATGTGGTTCTGAGGATCGAACACAGTGCCTCACATGTCCTTGGCAAGTGACATGTCCATTGAACCACAACCCCAGCCTGATATGTTTTTATATAGGTGTATTTTTTTTCTACTAATCAGTCAACTTTATCTTAAAATGAAATAGTTGAGGTCATTTACTTGAGTCCTTGATCACTTATTCTCTTTAAGAAATTTGTACATGTGCTTCAAGTTCAATAGGTAACATTTTAAGAATTTTTTTAAAAAAATTGTAACCATGTTAAGTGCTTGACAGACCTCTAAGATTTGTGAATTTTGCTTTTCTCTAAATATTTTCTCAATTCCGTTGTAAATTACCTAAACCAGTTTGGGAACTAAGGCAGGCCTATTGGAATGTCATAATTTTCAGTTAATTCATGATTCTAGTGCTATAGGAATACTTAAAATAAATGTGATTGCTTTTGTCCTTCCTGATGGAAGATAATGATGCTGGTAACACTCTTGGTAACCTGGAAGATGGGGTGGGTACATATCCCTTCTTCATTATGTACATTTAAGCCTGAGTTTTCTGTGTGTCAGAATTATCAGACTCCATGTAACATTAATATCCTTGCTAGGAAGTAAGCTGTGACTATAAGATAAATTATCTTTTTCTCTTTTAGTTGAAGCTAAAATGACGGAAGCTGCAGAGTCTGCAGTTGGGCCCTGTAATGGTTCTACTCATGTTGAGCCCTTTAATGATTCCACTCACATTTCTCTGCAAGAAGAAAACCAGTCTTCTGTCACTCATTGCCTCCCTGACAATTCTACCATTACTGAAGAAGGCTTATTTAGCCAAAAAAGTTTCCTTGTTTTGGGTTTTAGTAGTGAAAATGAATGTAATATTGGAAATATCATAAGAGAACATGCTGGAAAGATTGTATCCCTTCCGAGCAGAATTGTGGCTGATTATGCTGTGGTTCCTCTGCTGGGATGTAAAGTAGAAGCAACTGTGGGAGAAGTGGTCACAAATACATGGCTGGTAAGAAAACACTTCACAACTGAAACATGATATTGAAGGATATTTGAATGCTATTTATTCTTAAAGCACTTAGTTTTGACTACTGTTTGAATGTTGCTTTAACCAGGGGAAATTGTAAAATAGGAAAATATGCAAGTGTCTTGGTTCTAATTCTGGTAGAGTAGAGGTTACTTTCCTAGGGCCTCAGTAGCAACATTGCTTCACAGGAGGATACTCCTGGTTAACTCTCTCATACAGTTTATCTCCTTTTAACAACCAGAGCCTGACATGCACTTTCTAAACTTCTCTAGAATTAAGAGAATTCTAATGTGAAGGAAGGCTATTTAAGGCAATTTTCAGTAACTCCAATAATAAATCTTACTGATTTTAGATATTTGAATATGATTAATTGATGTCTAAATTTCTTTAAATGGTATTTGAAATGAATTGAGAATGAACATATCCAGGTTTGTATTAAAATAAAATTTTTTTTTGTGTAAACTAAAATTATTGCAGCTATAACTGAACCAGTGTTAACCACTGGTTTCTTATTTCAGGTTGGTTTTCTTGTTTCTCTTGTCTTAAAAGGTTACTTGTATAGACTATCAGACTTTAATTGATCCAAGGTCAAATCCTCTCTTCACACCAGTCCCAGTAATGTCAGGAGTGACTCCTTTAGAGGATTGTGTTATTTCATTCAGCCAGTGTGTTGGAGCAGAAAAAGATTCTTTGATATTCTTAGCAAATCACCTTGGAGCAAGGTATGTAACATTTTCAGTGTAACTGCTATGGTGGTATATCTTGTCATTTGTTTTGACTTACTGGAAGGCATTCTAATTAAAATTTGGCCAGGCATTTTTGTTGCATTTATGGGGTGGGTGGTGTATCTTTGTGATGGCTCAAGGTGGAGATGGTACTTGATGGGTGTTTGGCAAACCCATTTTAAGAGTATAGGCATTAATGCTTTCTTTACTTAGCCACCAAGAAAGGGAATATTTAAGACTGATTCATGGGCCATTATTGAGTAGTCCTTGTCTAAGCACCTTTCCACGTGTCATATGGGTGATTTATTATTTTTTTTCAGTACATTTGTCTTTTCAGCCAGAAATGCAAATGGTAAGCAGGAGTAATGAGTACTTAGAGGGACAAGAAATGAATTTAAGTTACTTCCAAAATCCATATTAGCCCAATCCCTAATTGATCATTAGATGATGATTGTTTAAAATAGGAATACCAAACCATTTTATCAGTAAATGTAAATTAACTAAACTTTATGTTAAAAGAAGGAACATTATTTTATTAGATCATAAGGCAACTATACTTCTAAAGACATCTAAAGCAAACTGATTCAGACTTTGGATGGGGGGAGATGACAAGCAAAGGTACAGAAATTCAAACAAAAGGATGAGAAGGGAGTGGCAATTTTACAACCAGACAGGTTCAAATTCAAATCAGAATGCATTAAACAAGAAAAAAGAAGAGCACTGTAAGTAAACAGTGCTATTGACACTAAAGATAAAATGTATGGAGCATCATTAATCATTCATAAGACAGAACCAGCAGGAAGCTTGAGGTGGAATTAACAGAAACATTTGTAGTCTTTAATTTTCATGTTTTACTTATGACATGTCAAATAGACAATATGAGGAAAGACATAGACTTAAATAGCATAGTTAATTATATATCTACCATGAACATAGCATATAAGAACAAAATTGACATTTTGAATATTGATCTTAATTATGTTAATTTAAACTTTTCTGTGCATTGCTTTGAGTATTGAACATACCTGTACGTTCTGCGGAGCACTTGTGAATATTGCTTGTAAGACAAATTTGCCACATCATTGCCTCAGTAAATTCCCTAAAGTAGGAAGACTACAGACTGCATTTTCTTATCACAGTGCAAAGAAAAACTAGAAGTGAATAGCAAAAATAGAAAATTGAGCTGGGTGCAGTGGGACACACCTGTAATCCCAGCAACTCAGGATGCTGAGGTAGAAGAATCCCAAGTTCAAAGCCAGTTTTAGCAAATTAGTGAGGCAGTTATCAACTCAGCGAGACCCCCACTCTAAAATACAAAAAAAAGGGCTAGTGATATGGCTTGGTGATTACGTGTCATCCGTGCCCCCCCCCCCCGCCCCTGTGGTGATTACAGGCGTGTCCCACCGCACCTGACTTGATTGTAATCTTAAAGTGCTATTTCCCCACTAAAAGAAAGCTTGGAGAAATGGTTAACTCCAGATCTGGGAGAAAAAATGTGTGTATAAATCTAGAACATTTTTTCATTCAGATAGCAAAAACATTATTAAAGATAACAAGAAGGATAATATTCAGAGTACCTCCATTGATCAAAATAGCATTATGTAGGTATCATTAAAGATAATAGCATGCAGAGAATTCATGTGTGGCTTCATAATGGTACTAAAGAATGTAAGGTATTTGATCACCTCTTTAAAATGCTAGGGAAGCAGCCCTTTGTTCTGAAAACTGGCAAGGGGAAAGAATCAGCTATTTATCCTGCTTTTCCTGTACAGTCAAAATTGGGAACATGTGAGTGGATAAGGCAAAGTTTCCTTTTTTTAGAAATATTCAACAAATGGAAAAGGAATGATGGAATTATGACCCCAAGTGAATGAAAGAATCTGTGCATTGGACATCCAGAGTTACACAGCAAAGAGATAGCCAGACATTATGTGCCTCCTGATGTGTCAAGAAAGCACAATCAACTTGAAGTAGTCTTGCCAAAATAATCAAACCTCAGTCCGATAACGCTGCTCACTTGAACTGCTGATTTATAGGAAATACAGGAGAGTAACATGTTAAACTGTACCACAGTAAAAATCAGCAAAATCTAGATTTGAGAACAACTCTACAGTACAAAGATTCCAGTGTCTTCAACTAATATATACTAAGGGGTGAAGAAAGAAGGGAGGATCCTATAAGCTAAGACATAAAAAACTAAATGTACAGTTTCAGGATTCTTATATGATTAAAGAAACGTAAAGAGGTGATGATCATAAATGTCCAAATAGTAGCTACTGTGTATATGTATTTTTCTATGATCTGTATTTGAATTAAGCAATAAAAAGTGTTTTTTAAAAACTGAGATTACAGAAAATAACAATAACAAACATGACAACAGACTCCATTGGATACAGCTAAAGCAGTGCTCAGAGAAAAGTTCGGTAAATGGCTATGCAGAAAATTAATATACAGAAATCAATGACCTTTATTTAAATAAACAGTTAGAAGAGGTAATGGAAAAAAAGGCAAGTTTAACATAAAACTTGAAAGAGCTACAGAAAACTTATAAGATGCCCTTGAGGGAAACAAAATAGTCTTGAATAGTAAGGAAAGATCTACATGTCCTTGGAAAGGAAGACTAATATTCATGAGATTTCTGTTATCATCTATACTAACGTGTAAATTTAACATGATCCCAGTAAAAGTATAGTAATTCTCTCTTGTCCTTGAGGGAAACATTCCAGGATCCCCAGTGAATGCCTGAAACTATGATAGTACAAAAACCTATGTTATTTCCTATACAGAATATCTGTGATTAAGGTTAATGTATGATTTAAGGAAGAGATGAACAATAATAAGAAAATAGAAAAAAACATAACAACATATCATAATTAAGATTACGTCAGTGTGGTTTCTCACATGTGAACCTAATTGCAATTCCACCGAAGTTCATCTAGTAACTGATGTGACTGCTAAGTGACTAATGGTCAGATGCTGGACAAAGGGATGAATTCATGCTCTGGGTGGGACAAAGTGAGGTAGTATGAGATTTTATCATGCTTTCAAAATGGTATACAATTTAAAATGTATGGATTGTTGATTTCTGGAGTTTTCCATGTAATATGTTAGGTTGCTGTTGACTAGGTAACTGAAACTGGATAAGGGGGCACTACCAACAATATATATATATATTTTTTTTTTTTAATTAGGGAGGACACTAAGCAAACTAATTCTAAAAATCTTATGAAAAGATGAGTAAGCAAGAAAGTAAAAAATTCTGAAATAGAAAAATTGGGGCTAGCTCTAACAGTTATTAAACTATATTTTGTAATATCTCACTAAATAACAGCATAGTTCTAAGTAGCAAAAATCTCAGTGAATTAACAAGACTAGCAATAGATCTAACATAACTAGCAATTTATGATAAAAGTGAAATTCAAATTATTAAGGAAGAGATGACTTCTTTAGTAAATGGGATTCAATAAATTTGGAGCCATATTTCACATCAAAATAATGGATCACTGAGTTAAAGTAAAAAATAGAACCATAAAAGTACTAGGAAAAATTTGGGAGATTAAAAAATCTTAAAAGTCAATAAATAGAGCATAAAGATTCAGGTCAGAAAAAAAACCGAATCATTTCTATTTCAAATGATAGACCTCTGTTTCTTCCCCTTGTTCCCTGTTTAATATTTATTGTCTTGATCTACTTGCTTAGATTCTTATTTTTTTCCATGTCTCTAAAATATTGCTAATTGATAAATATGGAGAAAATCAATTGAGATTATGTATAAAAATGCTTTGGGAAGTTATAGTGGATATAAAGAGATAGTGTTATTGGGGCTAGGATTGTGACTTAGTGGTGGAGTGCTCGCCTGGTACGGGCGGGACCCGGGTTCGTTCCTCAGCACCACATAAAAATAAAGGCATTGTGTTGTGTCCATTTACACCTAAAAAATAAATATTTAAAAGAAAAAGAAATAGTGTTATTAATAGTTTGCTCCTGTTATTTGTTCTGTGTATCCTTTTGGAATGAAAGGATGGGTGGGTAATGACTAAGGAGGTAATTTTTCTGTCCTTTGAAAGTCTAATTTGCTTATGATTTTTTAAAAGTTTTTAATTATTGTAATAGTACATTTTTATCCTAGAATTAGCACTTGTGAGGGAATTAGCTTAATTTAAAATAGAAAAGGCTAACTTTAGTCAGTGTGTATTTTCTTAAACCTACATGAACGCTAACCACACTGTTGTATTAGAGTTTTGTTCTTAATTTGTTGACTTATTTGAGTATGACCATTTGCTTTTCTTTAAATATAAATTTCAGCGTTCAAGAATTCTTTGTTCGCAAATCCAATGCAAAGAAAGGCATGTTTGCCAGTACACATCTTATATTAAAAGAGCCTGTTGGTTCTAAATATGAAGCTGCAAAGAAGTGGAATTTGCCAGCAGTCACTATAGCTTGGCTTTTGGAGACTGCTAGAATGGGAAAGAGAGCAGACGAAAGCCACTTTCTGATTGAAAATTCACCTGAAGAAGGTTAATACTTTTATTCTCTCTGTATATATACATATATATGCTTTTATTTTATTCTCTGTTATGTACATATATATGCACATATATGTGTTTGTACATGTGTGTGTGTATATATACATGTATGTATATGTACACACATATATGAGTATTTTACAACTTAATGGTTTCTAGGATATGAATGTTCCAAAGCTGCCTTTTAGGAAGATCATTTCTACTTTTCATGTTGAAAAATGATGCCGTGAGGCAGGGGTGGGAGGACATAGCCTCTTCATGGCGGCATCCCTGGGCAAACTTCAGGAACAAATTGGCAGCTTGGGTAACTCTCAGACCCATTGTTTATTTACCCAGACATACTGGAAACTTACAACTGAGGCAAAAATGAGTTTAGGTCATATGAAAATTTCATTAAGAACTTTCTAAAAACTTGAGTACATGTAACTTGGATTTTCTTTTTATTCTACCACTCACTGGTTTAATAATTCATTGATATTCTTGGCAAGTGGGCTATTGAGACCATTTTAATATCTAACAAGATGAAATAAGAAATCTGTTTTCATTAATTATTTGTTTTTAACTAGAGTGCCTGTCTAACTCATGTGTTTTACTACATCATCTGGTTTGCTTTTTGGAAAGTAAACTACCTGAGTCTTAACATGAAAAAAAGAATTACTTCTGGTGTACCTCTTTAGAGGAAAAAGGGGGATATTGGGTAGCTCATATTTGTATCTTTTCTAGAACAAAGATTGGAAACTAAAATAACAAATGGGGAGAATCCAAGTCCAGATACTCCTATACATCCTTGTACACATGTGGAAACTCACAGAAGAACAGCCATTACACCACTGGATATGAACCGCTTTCAGAGCAAAGCTTTCCATGCTGTGATCTCACAACATGCTGGGCAGCTCTCGGCCTCACCAGCAGTAGAACAGCCACTGCAGAAGGAGCCCTCATTGCACCTGGACACACCATCAAAATTTCTGTCCAAAGACAAACTCTTCAAGCCTTCCTTTGATGTAAAGGTAAGGTGTAAAGAAAGTGGCCTCCAAGTTACCAGTATTATAGTTTGTGAAGGTCCAAATTCTATATCACCTCTGAAGTTTGCAGTAGTAAGTTTTCCAGAACATAGTATTGAATCCTAATATATACCTAGGTGGCAGGTATGGAGCCATGAGGTGAAACTAGGACATCGGGTTCAAGTCCCAGATCTCTCGCTCCAGGCAGATCATTGAGCCTATCTGAGTTTCATTTTCTCTTTTCATACAAAGAGGATAATAGCACTTGCTCTGAAAATCCACAGGTTTATTTTAAGGATCAAATGAAATAATATGATGAAATGATTTTTATAAACTACAATAATGTAAATATATGCTACTTTGTGTATTGTGCACTAGTGCACCTAAGGCTTGGATTCTCCAAATGTCTGCAGTATCACCTTTTAGCTGGTTTCTATAGAGGAGATAAGCTAAGTCTGTTTCTTTGATCTGAACAGGGTAGTCTGGTTCTCTTTTGAGAACTTCATTTGGAAATCAAAGGCTAATGTAACCTTTTCAAATAGTTTCTTTTTATTTTCCAAATATAATTTTCTTCATTTTTCCTTTAGTAGTTTTGGCCTTTTAAGTGGCTGTTCAAAGTATTGCCTATGGTTTCTTTTGGGGGTGGGGTGGGGGAGGTACCAGGAATTGAACCCAGGGACTCTGCACTGAGCCACATCCCCAGCCCTATTTTGTGTTTTATTTAGAGACAGGGTCTCAGTGAGTTGCTTAGTACCTTACTTTTTGCTGAGGCTGCTTTGAACTCGAAATGCTCCTGACTCAGCCTCCTGAGCCGCTGGGATTATAGGTGTGCGACATCGTGCCTGGCCTTATGGTTGTTTTATCCAGGAACTTTTTTTTTTTTTTTAAAGAGAGAGTGAGGAGAGAGAGAATGAGAATTTTAATATTTTATTTCTTAGTTTTCGGCAGACACAACATCTTTGTTGGTATGTGGTGCTGAGTATCGAACCCAGGCCGCACACATGCCAGACGGGCGCGCTACTGCTTGAGCCACATCCCCAGCCCTTATCCAGGAACTTTTGCAAAATTATTATACTCATTCATCTCTTGCTGTTTTGCTCATAAGGAATGAATAAGCTACATTTTAATAATTTTTTCTTAGTGTGTCTCGTAGACTTACCATAAAATTTACAGATTGTTCATGTTTGAGAATTTATTTTTCAAACATGAACAATCTAAATTTTATGATATTCTCCAAACTAATTTATATCTTTATCTTGGATCAGTTTCAATGATCCACATGAAAAAAAAAAAAAAGTCTAACAGCAGACTTAAAATCTTAAGCTTTCATGTGAAATCTCCTCTAAAGTAATATTTTGTAAGTTGTAAATTGTGATTATACTCTTCTTGTACCTTAAGAAATGGAGGGAAATTACTGTCTCGGGAACTGTGAGATCTAGGTCAGGTCTCTTCTTTGCCTCTTGTTGCCTTTACAGCACGTTAACCTCTTTGGGCTTCATTATTCCTTCCTGTAAAATAATGGAGTGAATCCAGATAATCTCCACAGTCTCCCAGCTCACAGAACTTTTGAAGACTAAATGAAATAATATTAGAAGGCAAGAAAATAATCAAAATTCTTTTATAGGTTCCTTGTGTAAAAGCTTTGTAGTTCTGAAATAGACTTAAAATGGTACAAAACACAAAAGAGTTTTCATTGTTTAGACCCATAGTTTATTTAGCAGTATTTCCTCTTCTCTTTTCCTTTTTTGGTGATACATAAACTAAAGAAATGGATTACGTGCATTGCTTTGCCAAACTGATGTAATTTATTGAATATATTGAATTCTTGACTCAAAACACGAAAAGGGCCTATGGAATGATCACAAACAAGAAAACGGACATTTATCAGTCCTCACAGACAGCAAAACAAAAGACCCACCTCTTATTTAAACTTAATTGTTGAGTTGATATACATCCAAAATACATAGTAATGTGTTGCTAAATGAAATACCAGTGCTAACAATGGGGAAGTTTCCATCCATGTTCAAATACACACCCTTGACAACACCACAGAACATTCCTCATGCTCCCTTCCCACTGCCGCTTCCTTTCCAGAGGTGGCATTCCTGGCTTTTCACACTATAGTTGTGTTATGCTTGTTTTCACTTTTAAATAAGTGGCATGGTAGCATGTATTCTTTTCAGTCTGTTTTATTGTTTTTGTTCATCCTCCATTTAGGAGATTTGTCCATGCTATTGGTGTAGCTGTAGTTTGTTTATTTAGTCCATTGTGTGGTCATGCACAATTTACATTTCCAGCATACTGGTAATGAAGGGTAGGTGATTACTAGGTTTTTACAAAATAATAATTTGTAATATCTTGCAAAATGATGTTATTGTGAACATTCGTGTGTGTGTGTGTGTGTGTGTGTGTGTGTGTTATTTGGTATATACCTAGAAGTGAAGTTGCTGGACTACATTTCAGTTTTAGTAGAAAATGACAAATTGCCAAAGTGGTTTTACCAGATAATCCTTTCACCAATGGGGTATTGCCAGTATTCAGTATAGCTCATTCTTGCAAATACCTAATATCATCAATTGTTTTGTTTTCCAGTTTTTTACTTGGAAATAATTTCTAATTTTACAGAAGTTAAAATAGCACAAAAAGTACATGTACTCTTCTAACATGTAGTATTTTGAATGTATATAAAGTTTTTTAATTTCCAGATGAAAGGACTTACTTTGCTTGATCTTTTTTTGGGGAGGAGGGCTGGTACTGGGGATTGAACTAAGGGATACTTTATCACTGAGCTATGTCCCTAGCCCTTTTATATTTTTCTTTTGAGACAAGCTCTAAGTTGCTGAGGCTTTCCTTGAACTTGCGATCCTCTTGCCTTAGCCTCCCTAGTCACTGGGGTTACAGGCTTGTGCCACTGTCCTTACTTAATTGCTGTTTCTTTTACATTGTGTTCAGAGTATTATTTGTAATATTTTATTTCACAGAACTTACTCTGCTTTTTGTGCTCTGGTGTTTGATAGATTTTTGAGAAGATGGTACATTCTCTATGTAAAGATACAGTGTTTGATACATATCATATATATCCAGAGATCTAAATTATTGATTATATTGTTTAAATCTTTTATTTCCTTTCCCATTTGTTTATTTCATACACAGAAATGTTTTCAAGTTTCTTCTATTTTTGTTTCTTTTGGAATCTCATCTGGTTTTTGTTTAATTTTTTATTAAAAAAATTTATTTTTTAGAAGTAGTTGGACACAATACCTTTATTTTGTTTTTATATTTATGTGGTGCTGAGGATCGACCCAGGGCCTCGCATGTGCTAGACGAGAACTCTACCAATGAGCCACAATCCCGGCCCCTGGTTTTGTTTTAAATAAATAGTTGCTGTATTTTTTGATACATAGAATTCATAAATTATGTTAGTTGGAATGTGCAATGTGGCTTTCAATATTATAGAAATCAACTTTGATATTAGGATTTCATTCCCTGTTCCCGTTTTACATTTGCCTCATAAATAAATATGCATTTTTGGATTGCTTGCATATCTCCTCTGACTTAGTTAGGTTTTGCTTTATAGCCAATTTAAAAATCTTCTAATTAGGTAAGTTAAGCCTATTCATGTTCAAGATGACTTACTTGATCTTAGTTGTCATAATTTGATGTAATTCATGATTATGCATACATATTGTGTGTCTTTGCTTGGCATGACCTTTCTATTTTTCCTTTTGGTATTTAGGGTAGATTTTTTTCTTCTTCTCCTGGTTATTTTTATATTAATACCTTATAAAGTACCCTTAAATCACCCTTTTCTTTTATTATTTGTCAGTTTTTTGGGGGATGAGTACTGGGGATTGAATTTGGGCACTCAACCACTAAGCCACATTCCCATCCCCAGCCCTATTTTGTAATTTATTTAGAGACAGGATCTCACTGAGTTGCTTACTGCCTCACTCTTTTACTGAGGCTGGCTTGAGGGTAGCCATTGGTCCTGCTGGTTATAAACCTATAAAATTGTAGTAATTAAAGCAGCATGTTATTGTCACATGAATACTTAAACAAATGTACAAGATTATGCCCCGTTGATTAGAAAATTTATTATGTGATAAAGATAGTGCTCAGGGGCTGGGGATGTGGCTCAATCGATAGCGCGCTCGCCTGGCATGTGTGGGGCCCGGGTTCGATCCTCAGCACCACATACCAACAAAGATGTTGTGTTCACCGAGAACTAAAAGATAAATATTAAAAATTCTGTCTCTCTCTCTCTCCTCTCTCACTCTCTCTTTAAAAAAAAAAAAAAAAAAAAAAAAGATGGTGCTCAAATCAGACAGAGCAGCCATCTGAAAACACAATTGAGATTAAAGCCCAGACTTTACATCAGAATAAATTTTAGACAGATATTTAAATGCAAGAAATGAAGCCAAAAAAATTCTAAAATGAGGGCTGGGGTTGTGGCCCAGTGGTAGAGTGCTTGCCTAGCATGTGTGAGGCACTGGGTTCAATCCTAAGCACCACATAAAAAAATAAATAAAAGGCATTTTGTCTGACTACAACTAAAAAAATATAATAATAATAATTCTAAAATGAACCATGAGTTAGTTTTTTAAAAATAATTAACATATGCCCCAAAGGAAATAAAAGATTCACATGAATTTGACAGCATTAAAAATTTTTGCAGATGGCAAAATTTGATAAATGATGAATTGGGACTGAATATGTGGGAAGTATATCACAATAGATATATACACTTATAAATGAACATGAAGGAATGTGACAATGTATTCATATATGTGAATATTAAAAAGACTAACAACCCAATAGAAAAATGGGCTAAGATAGTTCTCACAAAAAATTAAATTATGCATGCATAAATATATTTAACCTTAGTAAGTATAAAAAGTGAAAATTAAAGCATACAGATAAAATTGTGTAACCTATTAGACTGGAAAAAAAAAACAAGAAAAATCTAAGCCAGGTGTGGGTGGCATGTGCTTGTAGACCCAGCTACATGTAAGGCTGAAGCAGGAGGATTTCATGAGTCCAGGAGTTTGAGGCCAGACCGGGTCACACATAAGACCACATCTTACTGAAAAAAGAGAAAAGTGTGATTATGTTCTGTACTGTCAGGCATGTTTGGAAACATTCTCACACTTTGCTCATGAGAATGTCAGTGTTTGTGAATTCATTTTACTTGAAAAAGTCCTTTTTTTCTTAGTTTTTCTTTTTATCCTTCTATTCTCCTTTTTCTCTTTGTCTTTGCTCTTTCTTCCTTTCTCTCTTCTTCTTTAACATTCCCTTTTCTGTATATATGTAGGATGCACTTGCAGCCTTGGAAACTCCAGGAGGTCCCAGCCAACAGAAGAGGAAACTGAGTACACCACTCTCAGAAGTCATTGTCAGAAACTTGAAACTCGCTTTAGCAAATAGTTCTCGCAATTCAGTTGCTCTTTCTGCCAGCCCTCAACTGAAGGATGCCCAATCAAAGAAGGTAGACTTAGTTTTATTATCAACTAGAGGTTTTAAACTAAAATGTTTAGAATAATAGTGGCTGATATTTTCTTTTATCTTTTACATATAGGAAGACACTCCAAAACCCCTTCACAAAGTTGTGGTGTATGTTAGTAAAAAGCTCAATAAGAAGCAGAATGAACTAAATGGAATTGCTGCCTCCCTAGGAGCAGATTACAGGTAGTTGCCCATCTTTGTTTTTGGTGATGACATGGACTGTGTTTATGAGGGATTCTAAAAGTTATCATAAGTATTTACAAGAAAATGTTTATTTCACCTTTCAGTCACATTTACAAAATGACTTTCAAATTTCCACATCTTTTGAAAATATCATCTCACATATCAATTCATTCTTCCATGTATATGTATTTTTAAATTTTGGGGCTGAGAATGTGGCTCAGGCGGTAGCGCGCTCGTCTGGCACGCGTGCGGCCCGGGTTCGATCCTCAGCACCACATACCAACAAAGATGTTGTGTCCGCCGAGAACTAAGAAATAAATATTAAAAATTCTCTCTCTCTCTCTCTCTCTCTCTCTCTCTCTCTCTCTCTCTCTCTCTCCTCTCTCACTCTCTTTAAAAAAAATATTTTTAAATTTTGATTTGTTATATATGACAACAGAATGCATCATGATTCATATTATACATATAGAGCACAATTTCTCATATCTCTGGTTGTACACAAAGTAGAGTCACATCCTTTAGGTCTTCATACATGTACTTAGGGTAATGATATGAACTCCAGATAGGGCAAAGGGGAAAAGGGAGGGAGGGGAAGGGAGGGGTATAGGGGTAGAAAAAGCAATAGCATCCATGTATATTTTTTAGAGATATTAGACAAATTTTTCAGAACCTGTTTTGTGTCACTTATAATAGTAATAGAAACTTGGGATACATGAATGATCAGTACAGTTTTAAAGAATTCCTACTTTCAAGCCAGGCTTCGTAGCGCACACCTGTTATCCTAGCGGCTCCAGAGGATGAGGCAATAGGAGTGCAAGTTTAAAGCCAGCCTCAGCAACTGGGCGCTCAGCAACTCAGTGAGACCCTGTCTCTAAATAAAATATATAATAGGGTTAGGGTTGGCTCAGTGGTCAAGAACCCTTGAGTTCAATCCCTGGTACCCGCCCCCCCCCCCTTGTATCTTTTTTCCTTCTTAAGAGATAGGTTCTTGGGCTGGCATGTACCTCAGTTGTGGAGTGCTTGCCCACCATGGAGGAGGCCTGGGTTCAAACCCAGCAATGCAAAAAACAAAAAGAGAGAGAGAGAGAGAGATTTATTATGTTGTCCTGGCTTGCCTCAAACTCTGGGCTCAAGTGACCCTCCTGTGTCAGTCACCCCAGTAGCTGGGGCTGAGGCCTGGCTAATTGGTGTCATTTTTAGGAATTTGGAGACTAAGCTGTCAGATGTGCCTTCAACCTAAAAGTCTTAAGCTAGAGACAGGTCCCAAGTACAAATAACCTGAGTGTCAGGGACTAAGAGACTCTTAACTGTCCCAGCTACTGTTGTGCTGGCTTTGTTGATCATTTGTGTTCATCCACTCATGGGTAGTGGTTGGTTTTATAAATGACAAATAATTTGAAGAATATGATTATTAGTTTTATCTTCTTCTTTTAATTAGTTTCCCATTTGATAAAGAATTAAGTCAGGAGAATATAAAAATAAAATTTACCTGTAATAGGGGACTGGGGTTGTAGCTCAATGGTAGAGCACTTGCCTAGTATGTGTGAGGCACTGAGTTCAATTCTCAGCACCACGTAAAAAATAAATAAATAAATAAATAAATAAATAAAAGTGTTGTGTCCACCTACAACTAAAAAAATTTTTTTTAAGTTTATCTGTAATATTACAAGCTTCTTAGTATTTAATACATCTTGTGAAGTAGTAGAACTTTCTTGTTTATTATTTGTATTATCTATTATGTTGTTTACCTGTTGATATATTTTTATTTTATAAGATTTGAAATGTTAGTCCCTCTCAGTATTAAAAAAACTGATAAAATTTATTGCTGAAATTCCTAAACAGAATTTAACTGTTCAGTTGAATTAATTTTAGTTAAAACTGCAGAAAATAACTTATTTATATAGAGAGCATAACTTAAAAACATTCTAGATTTCATCTAATTATAAACAACCAATTTTGCCTATATGATTTTGTGGAGACATTACAAATCATACAGAATATGGAATAATTGTGTACGTAATTATTCATCAGAATTCTAGTATCCCTGCATCCTCCTGTTCCTTACCCCCCATAAAATACTAGCACCCTCCAGCATATGAATATATTATTGTAACAACCGCAGTTTTTCTTCATATCTCTTAAAGTAGCACCTGCTGACAGGTCCCAGGTACAAATGGCATGAGTGTCAGTGGAAATACTGGTCTAGACCAAGGGTCAGTGACCCATCATCTGGGTTTTTGTAGTAAAGCTTCATTGAAGCATAGCAATGCCTGTTAATTTGTAAGTGATCATTGACTGCTTTCACATAACAAGGCAAGAGTTGAGTAGTTGCAAAAGACATTTGCCTGTAAAGCTTAAAGTGTTTACCATCTGGCCTGTTTAAAAAAAAAAATGATAGGAACTATCTATACTACTTGTTCTTTCTTAAAGGGCCTCTGAGGACTAAAACTCATAGTTTCTGTATTATCACAGTGGAGTTGAATGGTAAACCCAAGATGATTGATTCTGTTTTTTCTGAATTATCTTGATAGTTTATTTAAATATTTTTGTTTTACTGTTTCTCCCTCTGCTGACATACTAGTGATTAAATAGTGGTCCTTATCCATGCTAGGCAAGCATTATATCACTAAGCTAAACCCTGCCCCAACCCTTTTTAAAATTTTCTTTTGAGACACAGTTTGCTAAATTTCCAGGCTGGCCTCCAGCTTGTGATCCTTCTGCCTCGGCCTCCCAAGTAGCTGAGATTACAATTGTATGCCATTATGCCCAGCTAAATATTTTTAAATATATATAATTAATTACCACTACAGCAGAATTAGAGGTTGTTGCTAGGAGCACTTATAATTGAATTAGGGAAGATGTGTGTCTGTGATCAGTAGGAAAGAGAGATGCTTATCATTTAGAGAGAAACACTACTTAATTTGCTTAACTTGGCTATTTTAAAAGATTCAGAGATTTCTTATTTAGGAAATGGAAAATATCAAGCGTCCATGAATTTATTTTGGTGATTGTATTTAGAAACCCAATTTGTATTTTCTCTTTGGTTTTTACTTAAGCTTTTGAAAGATGACTGTTTTGTAGATTTTCCCAAATTAGGAGAATCGGGAGATTTTAGTGTGGCACAAGAGTTAAGAGCAAGGATTTTGAAGTCAAACCTGACTCTACCACTTATTGAATATTCTTGAACAAGTTATTTTACTGTGTTCCTCCAATATTTTAGGATTTTTGAGAAGTAGGAAGAGTACGTCATCTGTTGTGAGGCATAAAGCAGATGCACAGTGAAGAGTGAAGTCTAACAACTGGAAGACAGACTTGGATGTTTTGCAACATTTTATGAATTTGAAAATACCTTTATGGCTACTATAAAGTGATACATATTATGACAACAAAATTGAAACAATTAGAAAAGTATAGACTAATATATTTTATTTCTAGTACTAGGGATTGAACCTCAGGCACTTTACCACTGTGCTACATCCCTAGTCCTCATTTTTTATTTTGAGGTGGGTCTCCCTAAGTTGTTAAGGCTGCCCTCAAACTTGGGATCTTCTTGCCTCAACCCCCTGTGTTGCTGGGATTATAGGTGGGTACCACCGCACCCAGCATACAGTAATATTTTAAAGGATGTTCTTCTAAATATTTCTCCATATTTATATAGCTAGAGATAACATAAAATTTGTTAAAAGTTAAAGTTTTAATGTTCTTGCTTACTTTAGTTCTGAGAATTTTCTGCTGGTTAGAATATTCTGCTCATAGTGAATAATGATCACCTTGAACTAATGGGATATTTCTTTTAGTTATTTGCTTTGTTGCATTTGACTGTTTCAGGTGGAGTTTTGATGACACGGTAACTCATTTCATCTATCAAGGCCGACCAAATGACAGTAATCGAGAGTATAAGTCTATAAAAGAAAGAGGAATACACATTGTTTCTGAGCACTGGCTTTTAGAAGTAAGCAATGCTTTATGGTATCCCTAACTACTCCCCCCCCAAAAAAAAATGTATTTACAAACATTTCAGAGTACAAAACAGTTTCCATGTCTGTAAACAAGTTTGGTAATCTTGGTAAGCTGTGTGTGGCAGCATGTCATAGCAAGAGCATGTGTTAGAGCAGAACCACTCACCTCATAGCCAGAAAGTGAAAGAGAAGCCAAGCACAGAGGTCCAGACCTGTAATCCCAGCGGTTCAAGAGGCTGATGGTGAGTTCAAAGCCAGCCTCAGCAAAAATGAGGGGCTAAGCAACTCAAGTGAGACCCAGTCTCTAAATAAAATACAGAATAGGGCTGGGGATATGGCTCAGTGGTTGAGTGTCCCTGAGTTCAATCCCCAGTAGCCAAAAAAAGAGAAAGTAAAAGAAAAAGAAAGGAGTTGGAGTCCCACTCTCCCTTTTGAGGGCATACCCCTTACTCCCCACCAAAGACCTCCCATTAGGCCCCAGCTCTTAAAGTTTTCATCACTTCTCAATAGATCTAAGCTGGGGACCAAGCCTCTTAACACATCCACCTTTTGGGACACTGAAGTCCAGACCACAATACATATTTCATCTCTTTGGCATCAAAAACTTTTTTATTTTTATTTGATTTTTATTGCCTTATTATTTAACAAATCTTCGATGGGTACTCTTTCTATTCTGATTCTTTTCACTAGTTAAAAATAGTATGAATAAGTTGAACCTGGTGGTACACACATGTAATCCCAGCTACCTGGGAGGCTGAGGCAGGAGGTTCACAGATTCTAGGCAAGCCTGGGCAACTTAGGAGTCCTCCCCCATCTCAAAAGATCAAAGGGGTTGGGGTATAACTCAGTGGTGGAGCACTTACCTCCATGTGCAAGGCAAGGGTAGAATAGAATCACTCTGCATCAATTCTGTTCCTAGGATTGCCCCCACTCCAAATGTGTGTATATATATGTGTGTGTGTGTGTATGAAAATTTTATAATAATTTAAGAGCAACTAATTTAACAGAGTAATACAATTTAGAACCCTCTTTTTCCTTTCCTTTCTTTGTATTCCCTGAAGTAATTGATACCTCAGCAAAAGCACAGAAATAGAATTAGATTTTATACTTTAGTGGCCATGACATTTAAAAAGGACAGTTTGGCTGGGGATAGCTCAGTTGGTAGAGGGTTTGCCTCACACACACAGGGCTCTGGGTTCAATTCCCAGCACCAATAAAAAGGACAATTTTTCTTTTTCACTGTAAACTCTCCCTCCTACCCCTTCTTAAGGGGCACTTAACCACTGAGCTATATCCTCAGTCCTTTTAATTTTTTTATTTTGAAACAGGGTCTTACTAAGTTGCTGAGGCTGGCTTGAACTTGTGATCCTCCTGCCTCAACCTCCTAAATTGCTGAGATTACAGGCATGTGCCCAGCCATAAATTGCTTTCTTTTTAACTGTAATATTGTGAACTTTTACCATCTTACCACAGGATGTATTGGTTGTTCTTTTCCTCCTTAACATCTTTCAGTCAATTCTGTTTCAAAACACTATTGTATTGCAGTGTGCCCAGGAATATAAGCGTCTTCCTGAATCTCTTTATCCACATACTTATAATCCCAAAATGAGCCTGGATATCAGTACCGTGCAAGATGGCAGACTTTGTAACAGCCGAGTGCCCTCAGCTGTCTCTGCAGCAGAGGATGAAGAGGTAGGTGTGCACAGTACATCCCACTCTAAGCTGTATATGTAATCATAGATTGCTGTGGAACCTTATCCAGTGGCTTCATTTGAGCAATTATAATTTCTCTCTTTAAACAGCCAGATCATTTGCCTGTAGAAGAAAATGGTACAGAAAACATGACCACCAGTAATGAAGAATCAGCACTGTCAGATGGAAATGAAAAGAATGATTCTAAAGGAGGTAAAGCTTTTTAAATTACAAAAAGAAAAGGTTAAAAATACATATGTTTGACACAGTTGTTTTTTGTTACTGAATACTGGCAAAGCATGTTTGTGTGTGTATTTGAAGATTAAGTCAAGATTCTATGCCATTTGATGAAGTTTAAGTGATTTAAGAGTGAGACTTGTGGAATGGAACCAGGTATTTTACAGAGTCAGTGTGATATAATTGTTCCATTAAACATAGGAAGAGTTGTTTGTTTTCCTTTCTTGTCCTGGGGATTGAACACAGGGACACTACCAGTGAACTACATCCCCAGCCCTTCTTGTTTTTTAGTTGGCGACAGGGTCTCACTAAATTGCCGAGGCTGGCCTTAAACTTGGAATCCTCTTATCTCAGCCTCCACAGTTGGTGGGATTACAGGCAATTGATGATTTTTTAAAAATTTGTGCTTTATCAGAAGCAGTGTCATATGCGTGTATAACCAGTGACTCAGGAGACTGAGGCAGGAGGATCACAAATTTGAGGCTAGCTTTAACAATTTAGCAAGGCCCTAAGCAACTTAGACCTTGTCTTTAAAAAGTAAAAAGTAGTGGGAATATAGCTCAGTGGTAAAGCATCTCAAGTTCAGTCCCCAGTAACCCCCCAAAAATGCTCTTTGGTTCAAGTTTTTTCAGTGACTTCCAAACAGTTTTATTACGTGTACAGTATACTTGACATATGATTTTAAAGGTCTGGAAGAGTTTATCCTGCCCTTGTTTCCTTTTGTTACCAGTTTTGGTTTGTTTGTTTTTTGGTACTGGGATTTAAACTCACTCAAACACTGAGCCATATCCCCAGCCCTAGTTTGTATTTTATTTAGAGACAGGGTCTCACTGAGTTGCTTAGCCCCTCGCCATTTCTGAGGTTGGCTTTGAACTCGAGATCTTCCTGTCTCAGCCTCTTGAGCCACTGCGATTATAGGCATGTGCCCCGTGCACGGCTTGGTACTAGTTTCTTATGTATTCTTCTAGTGCTGTTTTCTGCATGCGTATACAATTATAAATAAATAAATAAATATATGTGTGTGTGTGTGTGTGTGTGTGTGTGTGTGTGTGTTTTCTTTCTCTCACTTTTTAAAATGCATAAGTTTGGACTATTCCACATGCTTTTCTTTTTGTTTAATGGTTCACCTTAGGGCCTTGTTATCTTAGTACAGGTATATCTTGGAGATATTGCAGGCTTGGCTCCAGACTCCTGAAATAACCAAATGTTTCAATAAAGTGAGCAAATGGACTTTTTTGTTTCTCAGTACTTATGAAAGTTATGTTTACATTATATTGAAATCTGTAAACTGTGCAAAAGCATTATGTCTTTTAAAAAACAATGTGTTGGGGCTGGGGCCGTAGCTCAGCAGCAGAGCACTTGCCTGCACTTGCCTAGCATGTGTGAGGCACTAGGTTTGATCCTCAGCACCACCACATAAAAATAAGCAAATAAAATTAAAGGCATTCTGTCCATCCACACAACTGCAAAAAATTTAAAAAACAAAAACAGTGTGTACTCTATAATTTAAAAATACATTATTGCAAAAAATGCTACTGATCATCTGAATCTTTGGCAAGATATAATCTTGTTGAGAGAAGGTCTTGCCTCTGATGATGCTCTGGATGGTGGTGGCTAAAGCTCTGGTTGACTCTGGCAATCTCTTAAAATAACACAGCAGTGAAGTTTGCCATAATGATTTTTTTGTTTGTTTTTGTTTTTTGTTTTGTTTCATGAAATATTTCTCTGTAACATGATGTTTTTGATTCCTTTTTACCCAGAGTAGAACTTCTTCAGAACTGGAGCCAGTCTTCCCAATGTTCACATCACCAGAGTAGATTTCATCTCAGGAAGCTACTTCTTTGATCATTCATGAGAAGCAACTCCTCATCCATTAAAGTTTTATAATAAGATCATAGCAATTCAGACCCATCTTTAGGCTCTACTTCTAATTCTGGTTCTTTCTGGATCTAGACAGAATATTGTGGGATGTGATAGATAGGGAAATTGACCTTGACTGGTGTACTTGTTTGTTTCAAGTTCTCACACAGACCTTGGAGATGAGAGAAAATTTCCAAAAGCAACTGCAGGAGATCATGTCTGCCACCTCCATCGTGAAACCCCAGGGACAGAGGACTTCCCTTTCAAGAAGTGGCTGTAACAGTGCCTCCTCAACCCCTGACAGCACGCGTTCCGCTCGAAGTGGACGAAGTAGAGTCCTAGAGGCGCTGAGGTGTGTGCCTGTCATTGAGGGCAGAAAGATTTGGTGACTTGAGAGAAAGGGAGGTCCTCATTTAGGTACCTGGTGACTCATGAAAGAGTTAAGCTAATTTTGCCTTTTTGTTTTAAAATTAGTGATAAAGCAGAAGTTTAGAAAATCAAGACCAATAAAAGAATTGTATTTCTAGTCCTGTTTATCACAAATGTGTCATATTCTGTTATCTGTTGGCTTTGGCTTCTGCTGCCTAGGTTTTTCTCCTTCCTTCCTAGTGTTCCCCTCTTTCCCTTCCTCACTCGAAGCAATTTAAGAATTGAGAATTCTTATTTGAAGGCAGGAAGCCAGCACAGAGGTTAGTCCCAGCAAGCACTGGCTTCAGGGAGACCACAATTAATGCTTTTTATTGCCTCCCCTAAGACAGAAATGACTTTTAAGTTCAGTTTGAAAGTGGAATCACTAGGCAGTCAGTCTCCTCTTTAGTATTAAACAGTATTAAATGTTTTCTGTTGGTTGGTTTTGGTTTGGGGTTTTTGTTTTGTTTCATTTTGCTTTTTGGTGGTAGTCCTGGGATCAAACCCAGGGCTTCATCATTTATGTCACACAATCATTCTACCATTGATCTACACCTCTAGCCCTAAATAGTTATTTCTTATTAGAGCTTTGTGTGTGCCGTGGGGAGTGGGTACCAGTGCATTGAACCCAGGGATGCTTAACCACTAAGCCACATCCCTGCCCCCTTTAAAAAATTTTTTTTGGATTTTTTATTTAGGGTCTTCCAAAGTTGCTTAGTCTTTGGTAATTTGCTGAGGCTGGCTTTGAACTTGCAATCCTCCTGCCTTAGCCTCCTGAGCTGCTGGGCTTACAGGTGTGAGCCACCATGCCCAGCTCTTTATCAGAGCTATGCTTGCAATTTCTACTCCTTATGAATTTGTTTTCTAGAAAGGTGATTGTAGTTCTTAGGGCAGTTCTATTTAAATTCAGTAGCATAGCTAACCTTTTCCAGATAGAGCAAAAATCTGTAACTGTAGGATGAATGTTATGGAATTGTATTATCTAATTGATTAATGAAACTATTCATTTATCTTATACTATTTATTTCATGAGGCCAAGTCTTTAAATAATGAATAAATGGCTTTTTAATATACTGCAGATCATGTTTTGTCATTAAGCAAACCCAAATCCTATGCCAAGTCAGTAAATAAATATACTCTGAATAAAAAGCTGTCTTCTTTGTTTTTGAGGCAAAGGGACTTTGGGGATACTATGTTTGGATAAACTGTTTTTACTGAGAATATATATGTATGAAAAATGTAGCTAGGATTCTGTTTACTCTCAGATGGAATGATTATGATTTTACCATAAAATGTGCTTTATAATTTAGTAAATGGTTGGTCTGCCTTCTACTCTGGGAAGTTTGATCAAAATACCTTCTTAGGAGGCAACCTTTATAGTAAGCTTCCCATTTAATTATAGTTCCTATAATTTCAATTTTTAAAAGTACATTTGTTAGCTTAGAGATAGAGTGCTTGCCTGGCACGCATGAGGCCTGGGGTTTGGTTTCCTGCACTGCAAAACTGTTAAGCAGAGTAACCAGTTTTCTATACATGACCATGTTTCCTTAACCTATATAATTAAGAGAAATCCCATGTTCAAATATAGTAATCATTTTTTTAATTAAAAAAAATTCTTACTATTGAAATTGCCTTTGACATTTGTATCTATAGGTATTTGGTCAAAATATGTGTTTAAATTTCTGGTAGAAACATTTAAAAAGAAAAAAGAATTTCCCTAGGCTCATTTTTTCAGTAACTATTATCAAGTGCCTGTCTGATGCTTGAGGGTGGTCACATAATGTGAACCACAGTGTTATAATCTCAGGGAGTTTGTGTTTTGGATTTTGTTTTTTGACTATTCATTATTTAAAATTGTCACTTTTATTTTGTAGGCAGTCTCGACAGATAGTACCTGATGTCAACACAGAGCCCTCCCAAAATGAACAGATCATTTGGGATGACCCTACGGCAAGAGAGGAGAGAGCAAGGCTTGCCAGCAATTTGCAATGGCCTAGTTGTCCCACACAGTACTCTGAGCTTCAGGTTGACATTAAAAATTTGGAGGATTCTTCTTTTCAAGAGCCTTTACGTGGTTCAGAAATTGCTGAACAGGGTAAAGCATTTTTCTTCTTTGAGCTTTACCTTGAAAATGAAATGCTTCCTATCATCTTTCCCTTTTCTTTTTCATACACTATGACCATGTCCCTAAACTAGACTTGTTGATTTGTCTCTGCCTGTGATTTTCTTCAAATGTAAAATTGCTTTCATTTTATGAATTTGGGTTGCATTTTACTGATGTAAGTTTAGTATTTAAAGAAAGGGTTGGAGAAACCCAGATAATACATACGCCCTTTAAAGCATTAATTGCATTTATTTATAAGATCTAGAAATAGGATATTTTCTTTTGCATGTACTTTTTACATTGCAGAGTTTGTGTTTAATCTGATTTCAGCCAAGGCAGAGGAAAAGTGTGTTGGGCAGTATCACATTACAGCATTTTATTGCCCTCAGCTGTCAGTGATCCTGGAAATGGACATGGGACTGAAGCCCCCAAACACCCCAACTCTGAAGAACTGGAAACTCCAACAAAAGACAGTCACCTGATCCCTACTCCTCAAGCCCCAAGCATCGCCTTCCCTCTAGCCAATCCACCTGTGGCCCCACACCCTGGAGAAAAGGTAGGTTGATCCTATTGTAGTGACATGGTTTTTGGATTTTGCTGTTGTGTTATAGTAGGAATTTATTGATATCGATATCAAAGGTTCATCAAATGGTGAAAACTGCATTTTATTGCATTGTACTGTTTGTGTATTTGATAACTTGGAAGACTAAGAACAATGTCAATGTAAGAATAACTGTATCTGATAATTTTTGTTAATTTTTTCTAAAATAAAATTCTTATATTCCAGATTATAGCGACAGAGGAGAGTCGTGAAGAATTAAAAAAATACATATTTCAGCTGTCGTCACTGAACCCTCAGGAACGTATTGATTATTGTCATCTGATTGAAAAACTAGGTACCAATATTTAAATTAAAACTATCCCATTATAATTACCTTAGTTGGAAGTCAGATGTTGTCAATATTGATATCATGATGTAGAAGTTGAGAAAAAGTATGGGTAGTCTGTTGGAGGCTATAGGTGAGCATTAGAGCTTTGATTTTATTAACTGATCTGAATCTAAAGTCACTAGATCATGGGCCTAAAGGTTTAAATTGAAACCAACACTTAAGAATCTGCACTAGAGCATTTATTGATGAAAACTTGGACAAAATCAATTAAATTACAGGCCTACAGTATAAATAAAACCACACTGAGGTGAAGTTGAAAGTGTAACATCGAGTGAAGACTTCTTGCCCCGAGTTTCCCCCCTGGTTGTTGGGCTGCCCATCTGACATCTGGAAGCAGTCCAGGAGAGGAACCTGGTGTGTTATAGCAGCACACTGGGAATATAGCATGAACCCACATGTCATTTTATATTTTCTAGTAGCCACACTTAAAAAATAAAATGAAACAGTAGAGATTAAATGTAATTTTATTTGCACTAGTATATGTGAAATAGTGTCATTTAGCATGTAATGAAATGTTTTACATTTTTTATATTAAAGCTTTGATGTACATTTTACATTTTAATAAGAGAACTTAGTCTGACAGCTTGACATGGAAAGAGAACATTAAGAAATACTGAGGGTGCTGGGGATGTGGCTCAGTTGGTAGTGCGCTCGCCTGGCATGCATGGGGTGCTGGGTTCGATCCTCAGCACCACATAAAAATAAAATAAAGATGTTGTGTCCACCCAAAACTAAAAAAAAAAAAAAAATATTAAAAGAAAATTCTCTCTTTAAAAAAAAAAAAGAGAGAAATACTCTTCTCTGTGCCTTCACTTTCTGAAACTCTGCCAACTCACATGGCATCATAGTAAAACTCTGCCAACTCACAGAGTTAAAAAAAGAAATAAATAAATACTGGGGATAGGAAAATAGTTTAGTGTGGTAGAGCACATGCCCAGCTAGATTCCCCAGCATTGCAGAAAGAAGATTGAAGTAAGGATGGTGAGGTTTTGATAATTTTAGAACCTAGGTGGCTAATGTGTGTGTATTAATTTTACTATTTTAACTGCTTTTGCATTCAAATTTTTATAGTGAATTTCAATATATATATATTAATGTCAGAGTTGTGTGAATTAAATAGTTGAGTGCATTTTATTTATAAATTTTTATGTAGAGTTGAGATTACATTTTTTCCTAGAAAGAAGAATAAAAATGCAAACAATTTCTCTTCACAAAGGTGGGCTGGTGATAGAGAAGCAGTGCTTTGATCCCAGCTGTACACACATTGTTGTGGGGCAGCCACTTCGAAATGAGAAGTATTTGGCCTCCGTGGCAGCTGGGAAGTGGGTGCTTCATCGTTCCTACCTGGAAGCATGCAGGACTGCAGGACACTTCGTGCAGGTGTGTATATTCATGTTCTTGTGAAGATTTGTTTTTCTTGAATATCTTAAGGTTTCAGTTGGGTGCTATGTTATGTGCCTGTAATTCCAGTGACTTGGAGGCTGAGGCAGGAGGGTCTCAAATTAGAGGCCAGCTTCAGCAATTTAGCAGTACCCTTTTTAAAAATAAAAAGAGCTGAGGATGTGGCTTAGTGGTAGAGCAGCCCTGGGTTCAGTCCTCAGGCCAGGGTCAGGGGTAGAGATCCCAGTATATACATCAACCATACACGTAATTAAAATAACCACATGTGAGCCAGGCGTGCTGGCACATACCTGTAATCTCAGCAATTTGGGAAACTGAGGTAGGATCACCACAAGTTCAAGACCAGTTTAAGCAACTCAGCAAGACCTTATCAAAAAATAAAAAGGCCTAGTGATGTAGCTCAGTTAGAGTGCCTCTTGGTTCAGTCCCCAGGACCAGAAGAGAGAAAGAACACCACGCATGGCCAGTTAGATTGTATCACCTTTATGAGGTTTTTGGTAACAAAGCAAAAAAAGAAAAAAGATACTATACAGCCATATTCAGTTTATTTTGTTTGTTTGATACTGGGGATTGAACCCAGGGGCACTGTACCACTGAGCCACGTTCCCAGCCTTATTTATTTTTTTGAGACATGGCCTTGCTAAGTTGCTGAGGCTACCTTTGAACTCTGATCTTCCTGCCTTAGTCTCCTGAGTTGCTAGAATTACAAGCATGCAACACCACATCTAGCTTTATTCACTTTTGAATTATTTAATTTGAATGTCATTTTTTTTCTTTTGAAATAAAATAAGAAAGTTTTAAGATTATTTCATTGTAAGTTTTTATCTTTATTACTTGCCCATTAAACTAATTATTGAAAACTGGCCATCACCATAGCATCTACTATGTAGTTTTTGAAGTTTTCAATAAGAGCCTCTTAGGGATCTTTTCTACAGACAGATAATCAAGTTCTCATTACATGCTCCTCTGAGACTATCCTTGTACAAAGTAACTCTTACATCAAGTGAAGCCCAATAACCTAAATATTGCCAATTGCCAAGGTGTAGTTATGTTTCTTAGAAATGAGTGCAATATCTTTTCTGATTTTATTAAAAGCTAGGATACATTTGACTCAAGAGTATTTACCTACCCCCTGCTCACAAAATATTTACTTAACTGTTCTCTGTATTTATAATAATTCAGATGGGCTGGGAATGTAACTCGGTGGTAGGACACTTTCTTAGCATGTAGAAGATCCTGGGTTCAATCCCTAGTACCACCAAAAGAAGAAGGAGGGGAAGAAAAAAAACAGATTATAACAATTCAGTGTTTAGCTTTAATCTTCGCTGATTGAAGGCTTCTTGGGGTCAGAAACACATGTCCTGTCTGCAGCACAGACTCCCTGGGCTTAGGAGCTCAAAAGTATATTGGATTCATTCTCTAGGAAGAAGACTATGAATGGGGAAGTAGTTCCATACTCGATGTTTTGACTGGCATCAGTGTACAGCAACGGAGACTAGCACTCGCAGCAATGAGATGGAGGAAAAAAATCCAGCAAAGACAAGAATCGGGCATCGTGGAGGTATTAGCATATATGATACCAGTGGCTTGGGAGGCTGAGGCAGAGGGATGACAAGGTCTTGGCCAGCCTTAGCAATTTAGTGAGATCCTGTCTCAAAAAGTGAAAGGACTTGGATTGTGGTTCAGTGGTAGAGCGCCGCTGAGTTCAATCCCATGTATGTATATAATTATATAGGTAATGTAAAGGGCATTCAATCATGTGGCTTCTTTTTTTAAGGGTATATGCATGCTTAACTAAATAATAATCCTACTTCTTTTATTCCTTGATATGTTTGTTTGGTTTGGAAATTCTAAACTGCACTTAATGTATATTTCTAGTGTTTCTAATTATGTTTGACAGTAAGATACATATCTTGAAAGCTCTTTTAAAAGTAATTTATACTGGGCATGGTGGCATCTACCTGTAATCCCAGATGCCCAGGAAGCTTAGGAGGGAGGATCCCAAGTTGGAGGCCAGCCTGGGCAGCATAGAAAGACCCAGAATGAAAATAAAATTTAGAAAGGACTGGAGATAAAATCAGTGATTGAGCACTTGTTTAGCATGCACAAAGACCTGGGCTCAGCTCAAATGTCTACTGAGGAATGTGCCAGAGATTATCACGTTGTGGCAAAAGTAAAGGTCATGAAATTACTTGCTAGCTGGGCTCAGTGGCACATGCCTACAATCCCAGTGACTTCACAGGCTGAGACAGGATCCACAAGTTCAAGGCCAACTAGCAAATAAGCAAGGCCCTAATCAACTTAGTGAGACCCTGTTTCAAAATAAAAAGGACTGAGGATGTGGCTCAGTGGTAAAGTGCCTGTGGTTTAATCCCTAAGGCATCCCCCCCCCCAAATTTTATTTCCTGACTTAAAATTTCCTGACTTAAAACAGTCTACAGATAAAATCATACATTATCAGTATTATTTTGTTATTTTCTAAATCATTTCAACACTGATGAATAGTTTTTGTTTACAGGGAGCATTCAGTGGTTGGAAGGTTATCTTACATGTTGACCAATCCCGAGAAGCAGGATTTAAGCGTCTTCTTCAGTCTGGAGGAGCAAAGGTTTGTTTCACATCAATTTACTAAGTGTCTTACATGAATTATTATCCATTCATGCTTGCTGTGATCAATTCTTCATTTCCTCTATTTTTCAGATTGGTAATGCTTAAGTATATATTATCTGTTTGAATTGCTTGGGAACACTGGTAGATTAAGTTTCTTTTTGTTTTTTTCATTAGGTGCTACCTGGTCATTCTGTTCCTTTATTTAAAGAGGCCACACATCTCTTTTCTGACTTAAATAAACAGAAACCAGATGACTCAGGAATTAATATAGCAGAAGCTGCTGCCCAGAATGTGTACTGCTTAAGAACAGAATACATTGCTGATTATCTTATGCAGGTTGGTGACATTGTGTCCTTGATTTTCTCATTAGCAAAGATATGCTTATCTGTACCTCAGATCCTTTGGCTTGTTATTAATGGAAGATCAATCTTCTGCTCTTCTTGATTTAGCCTCCTCCAGTCTTGTTCTGTTTTTTATAATGACACATAAACATTTAGCATGAGAGTTAAATATGACAAGGTCATACAAATCTAGTGTGCTTTCAAATACTGGGATATAAAGAAAGTAGAAATTGATTTAGGAATCCAAGGAAAATCGTTTATCCAAGGTCCTTCTTAGTTTTCTTGACCTTTGTGTTGATTTTCAGTAAATACCTATGTTAGATATGGTAATAATTAGGCATTTGCTATCTGGAGGGCAGATTTTGTGTTCAGAATCAGCTTATACTGTGTAAGATTTAAATGGGCAAAGAAAAATCTTCCTGACAGTAGAGTGCCTGTAAGTCCGCCAGGAATCAACAAGGACGGATAAAATCCTAAATGTCTTTATTACAAAGTCTTTAGAATAGGTTGGCATAGAAATAAGGGGAACCAAAACAGCCTGCTTCGTGATCTTGCTGCTTGGGTATGGGGGTTGCTCAGGGTTTAACAGCAGGAATGCTTGAAGCCCTTGTTATAAAGTGGATATACTGATTAGGAATTAGTAACCATTAATAACACTCCTGGAGCAACTTGTAAAGAGACTTTTAAAGATTGCTTAGTGTAACAAGCCTCAGAGTTTGAGACCATCCTGGGCAATGTGAGACGCTGTATTTTAAAAAGAAAAGGTCAATTTACTGAGACATGTGAGGTTATAAAAATTTATATAATGAGGGAAAATGACGGGGGTTAGGAAGATATAGAGAGCTAAAGCTAGGGTCTTATTTGAGTTATTAACCTGGAGAAGGACATCTGAGTTGTTTTGTTTTGGACTACCATAAATAGAGCTGCTGTTTTTCATGTGAATATGTTTTCATTTGACTGTGACACATGCCCAAGATGTTTCCAGAAGATTCATATTGTTTTACATTCTCATCAGCAATGTAAGTGATCCAGTTTCTGTCTTCAAGATTTAGTGTTGTCTCTATTTTTTTCTCTTAGCCATTTCAGTATCTTACTGTGGTTTTAATTTGTGTATCTCACATGGCTAATGAAGTCCAACATCTTTTGGCATACTTATTTGCATGTTTACATAGTCTTCATTAAAATATCTGTTCATATCTTTTGCCCATTTTCTGTTTTTCGTTTTGTTTCTAGTATTGGGGACTGAACCCAGGGCTTTGTGCACACTGGGCAAACACTCTACCACTCAGCTGTTACATCCCCAGCCTCCTTTGCCCGTTTTCTAATTGAATTGTTTTTATTTTTGAGCACTAAGGGTTTCTTGTTTTAGATGATAGTCTTTAATTGCATATGTGGTTTGTGAATATTTTCTCCCAGCTTATTTATCTTCTTAGAAGAGACTTTTGCAGAGACAGAGAGGTTTTCTTTGGCTTTGTGGTATGGAATGGATCCCAGGGCCTCATGCATGTGAAGTAAATTTATTGGCCACTGAGCTCCCTCCTCTGCCAAAGAGTTTATATTTTGATGAGGTCTGATTTGTCAATATTTTATGGATTGTGATTTTCATATCAAGCCTTTACCTAGCTTTAGGTCTTAAAAGATTGTTTTGTTTCTTCCTAAAAGTCTTCGTGTCTATGATCCATTTTAAGCTAATTGCTACATAAGATGTGAAGTTTAGGTCAAAGTTTGTTCTGGGATTTCTTTCTTCTAAGACTGTGCAGTGGCTCCAATTGTCATTTGTTCAAAGAACCTTCTCTCCTCTGTTGAGTTCCTTTTGTACCTTTGTCATAGAGTCTGTTGGGCATACTTGTGTATGTCTGTTTCTGGTTTCACTGATCTGTGTCTTCCCCTCTGTGGTGGTCTGCTGCTGTGATCCTACAACTCTTATTTTGTTAGCCCTGATATCAGGCAGTGATAGCTTCTACTTACTCCTCTTTTTAAAGATTGTTTTAGCTAATTTAGGTGCCTTTACATTTTTCTTTCTTCAGTTGTACCTTTTTTCCATAAATTTTTAAAATAAGCTTGTTTATACTCATAAAAAATTTTAATGGGAATTGCATTCATTAGTATTGATCTCTTTAAGTGTGTTTTGAGTCTTCCATCCGTGAACATGGCCTATTAATTTAGTTCCTTGATTTTTCATGAACACTTTGTTAATAAGTATTTCATTTTTGTTATGTTTTCTTGAGAATGAATTATGTTCTGCTTCTACATATGTAGAATAATTCTGAATCTATCCTGCACATTGTGAATAAGTTTAGAAACTGCATTCTGCTGTAGCCCTCTGAAAACTACTGTTTTTATTTAGCAGGCAGTTTACTAGACTGACATAAAGCAGCCGCAGCTTAAATCTCAGTTCAGTGTCTTTGGTCAGCACACACATGACATGATTTAGAGGTCAAGTGAAGATTTGCGCAGGGTTCCTCCCTGAACTGGGTCCCCCGCTTGTTGTTTTTTTCTGGGATTTCCCACCTTACTTTCCAGGGGGTGTGGTTCTCATTGTGTCTTTCTTCAAGCCTTTTTTTTTTTTAATTTTAGCCAGGCTGCACAACAGTCTGGGGCCCTCTCCTCAAAGTCATAAAAAAAGAGAGAAAAATGTTCCATACTATTTATTCTTCTAAATGTCAGCTCTTCTTGATTTGTTTATTCTCCAGTTTTCTGGTAGTTGCCTTTAATATATTTTAGTCAGAATTTATAGTTGTTATACATGGAATGACCACCAATTTTATGGAGCTTTATTTTCAGGTTACCCAGTCAAAAATTGATGTTATTACACTTAGAATAAAGGAAGAAATCTTTTCTTCAGTATTGTAAAATGGCTGTGAAGGAGAAGAATGTGTGGGTTTGAGAAGGGAAGGAACTCTGTAGCTTTGCCACTTTCTTGTTAAGTAACATTGGTTGTCTTATTTAACTTTTTAAATTGGTTTGTAAAATGGGAATATAGAGAGGATGTTATGCTAAGCTTAACAACTTGTGTCATGATAGCTATTGAGCATGTAATCCCCATGAAGATCTGAACAGGGATTCTTCCTCTACCTGAGCTGTACTCTCATTTTTCTGATAAAAGTGTATGCTTATCCAGCATACCATAAGAGACAGGTTTTTGCAAGAACCTAGGAAAGAATAAGCATTTTCCTTTTTAAGCTTTTCTCCTCAAAAGGCAGAGTGAGGAGTCTATGACTTGATTACCTAAAAGTTTGAGATCTTGGGGAGAAAAAAAGAAAAACATTTCCTTTGCTCTTATAGGAATCTCCTCCTCCTGTGGAAAATTACTGTCTACCAGGAGCTGTTGCATTTCTTCAGAATAATAAGGAGCCTGCACCACTGTCACCACAGAAGAGGAGAGCTGCTGCGGAGAAGAGCAAGGTCAAACGACCTCGAATACACTAGTCTGCCCCTTAGTTACCAAACAGGAAATGTATATTAATTGAAAAGCCTGAATGTTGCTGTGATGGATTGTGTAGCAATTTGAAGACATGTACCTACCTGAAGAATTTTGCTTCCGAATGTAAAGATGATCCCGCATGAAGTTTTTAACACCTGAAATTTTAATCACTGAAATATCGTTTTTTAATGAAAAGTTCCTGAAATAACAGCAAGAAAATACAACTCCTCAGCTGGCTTGTTAAACCTCGTGGATGTGTGCAAAAGGCTTTTGTTTATTCTTCTTGTAAATATATGAGGCTGTAGCTCGGTGGGAATTTTAGCAAGGTGATGGATTTTGCTTCAGAATGTCTCCCTTGATTTGTAAAAAGAGTTATCAATTGGGCCTTTTCATGTTTTCCCTGATTTTTATCTTCTTATCATTTTACCTCTTTTTAACAGAAGCCTGAGCACAAGGTTTAACGAAGAAACTGGGGCTTTAAACTTCTGTGTGTGTGTGTGTGTATATATATATATATATATATATATATGTATATGTATATGTATGTGTGTACAGATCTCCATGATGTTTGCCAAGTTTGGGCACCAAAACTTGGAAAATGTGACAATAAAGAATAAAAATAGTGACTCAAATTAGTATTAAGATGTGTTCAGTTAGCTCTGTTAAGACACTAAAAGGGTTGTAAAACTTAGCTTAAAAATTAAATTGCTAATTACATTTCTGATTTTTGTTATTTATGCAGAATTTTGTTCTATTAGATTGGGAAAAAAAAACCCTTCTGCTGAAACTTAAACTGCATTAGCTGTTACGATGCTAGACCAGAACACCAAATGTTATATGCATTAGCACCACCTTCTAACTAGAAAAACACCTCATCTTGTCATAGAACAAATGAGAAAGGACTGTAATTTTGATGTTAACTATTTGTTTCTTAATGAGTCTTTGAAAGGGAAACTCAAACAGCAAAGGGGAAGAGTCTCAACTTGGACATGAACCCCTTTTGTGTTTATCAGAGGAGGAAGGAGTTGTGTCCCTGCCCCTTAAGTTTTGAGTTTCAGCACAGTTGACAAGGAGCTGGCATCTTAATGTAAACTATACTCCTGCCTTGCTCCAAAACCACATGGGCCTAGTTTTATCAGAACCATTTTTAAGTTAGCTAAATCACTTTATAGATTGTAGGGGGGTTTTTTTGTGTGTGTTTTGGTTTGGTTTGGTTTTAGTTGTAGTTGGACACAATACCTTTATTTATTTATTTTTATGTGGTGCTGAGGATCGAACCCAGTGCCTCACACACTAGGCAAGCACTCTACCACTGAGCTACAGCCCCAACCCCTGTACTAAGTTTTGGAATCGATATTCTTGAGGAGGCAGTTGAGCCTCCCTCCCACCCCCGCCCCTGCTGCTGCCATCTTGGTTGTGGTACTCATGCTCTATCACTAAGCTACATCCCAAACCTGAACTTTTTTTTTTTTAGAGACAGAGAGAATTTTTTATTTATCTTTTTTAGTCTTTTGGCGGACACAACATCTTTGTATGTGGTGCTGAGGATCAAGCCTGGGCCGCATGCATGCCAGGCGAGCTCCTTACTGCTTGAGCCACATCCCCAGCCCCAAACTTGAACTTCTTGATGATCACACTGTTTCTTTCCATTCCAGATAAAATTACCTAATCTACTCTTTCTGCAAAAACAGTGTACTGTTCTCTTGTTTACATCTGACACAGCTGAGGCTCCAGACGTGGTATCTCCTCCCTAGCATCTTCCCATATCCTCCCTCATGAACCACTTCAGCTCTGGCTGTGGTTCTTTATCTGTAAATGTCCTAATGCCACCAAAAATATCCTCTCACGTGCAAGGAGTACCAAGCATAGGTAGTTGTCTGTTTTTAAAATAAAAAATGTTTATTCTTAATTTACCTTCAGAATTGCTACAGAATTTTAATGGGATGTTTAAATTAGCACCTTATAGTCCTCTGAATTTTTTCATGTATTAGTCTGATCTCCTCAGCATTCATTAATTCAATAACTAGGACTCACTCATTAGCCCACAAGGTAGAGCCTGGGAATCAGGAGTAAACCACCTAGAAACATGCTCTCAGCACTTAGAGATGGGAACCCTGAATGCAGACCCTACTTAATTATGCCCAGATTCAGCATTTATAGTAATGGACTGAATTGTGTCCCTCCAATGTTAATAGGTTGAAGTCAGCCCAACCTTGTGTATAGCTAAAGCCTTGAAGGAAATAATTAAAGTTAAATGAGGTCAGAGGGTGGGACCCTAGTCCAGCAGGATTAGTGTCCTCATAAGAGAGGGGGACATGGTGGCACATGCCCATAATCCCAGCTACTCGGGAGGCTGACGCAAGAGGATCATAGTATCAAGGCCACCTTGAGCAATTTAGCTAGACCCTGTGTTAAAATTTTAAAGGGCTGGGAATACAGCTTGGTGGTAAAGTGCCCTGATACTAAGGGCATGAGAGTTTAGAACTCTCCTGCCACCATCACCCCAACTCCCACCTGCAAGTACACCAGAAACTTAGGACAGGGACAGGCAGACATCCATGTTAGAAAAAAGGCCTGCCCAGATACCAGCCTTGCCAGCTCCTTGATTTCAGGTTTCTAATTTTCAGAACTGAGAAAGTAAATTGCTTTTTAAGCCAACTACCCTGTGGACTTGCATTATGGCAGGCTCAGCAAACTACATAACAGTGCACCACATCCTGGGAAGGATGCAGGCACGGGTTTGTATGTTCCTTTTGAGGTTAGAGCCGTCATAAAGCTAGATTCTAGACATGTGACTCCCCACCCCAATATGCCACAAATCCATGCCTATTATTTCACAGGCCTCTCGCCTGGAGGTTTTTAAATACACAGTTTGCTGATGTTACAGAGAGAACAAATATCTTGTTTTGTGGACTGGGTCTTTGTATTATTTATCCCCAAATCTTTCAAAAATGTAAAAACCCGGCTGGGGTTGTGGATCAATGGTGGAGTGCTTTTCTAGCATGCATAAGGCACTGGATTCAATCCTCAGCACCACATTAGGTAAATAAAGGTATTGTGTCCATCTACAATTTAAAAAAATTTTTTAAACATGTAAAAGCCATTCTTAACTTGAGGCTTTGCAAAAATAGGCATTGGGCCACTTTTCTTTCTCCCTAAGAATATTCTTAAATTTAGATGGGTCAACAAGCAAGGAACACAGTGTTTTTGTTTTTTATACCAGGAATTGAACCCGGAGATACTGAACCACGTCCTTTTTTTTTTTTTTTTTAATTTTGCAACAGGATCTCAGTTGCTTAGGATCTTGCTAAACTGCTGAGGCAGGCTTTGAACTTTCAATCCTCCTACCTCAGCCTCCTGAGCCACTGGTATTATAGGCATATGCTACTATGCCTGGCCCAACTGTTTTGCTGCCACACTATGATTAGTATTAACCACTTGGCAGAACAATTTCAAGCTTAGCATTTGAGGATCTGTAATGAAAACTGCTTTAAATTTGAGGTGTCTACTGGAGGAAGGAACCTTGGTACAGATCTATTTAGGCATTTTCAAGTCAAAATGTTCAAATTTAAAGCAATAGAAGGAGCCAATCGCAGTGACACACACCTGAATCCCAGCAACTTGGGAGGCTGAGGCAGGAGGATCACAAGTTTGAGGCCAGCCTCAGCAATTTACCAAGTTACTAAATAACTCAGTGAGACCCTGTCTCAAAATAGAAAGGTCTGGGGTTGTAGCTCAGTGTGTGTGTGTGTGTGTGTGTGTATTTTAGGTGGACACAATTTTTATTTTTATGCGGTGCTGAGGATCAAACCCGGTGCCTCATGCGTGCAAGGCAAACACTCTACCACTGAGCCTCAACCCCAACCCCAAAAACACAAATTCTAATAATAAAAGAATATTGAATATTCAACCTTAAAAAGAAAATCCTGGGGGCACATCTGTAATCCCAGCAACTCAGGAAACTGATGCAGAAGGATCCCAAGTTTGAGGCCAGCCTCAGTAACTTAGTGAGGCCCTGTCTGAAAATAAAAGGGCTGGGGATGTGGTTCAGTGGTTAAGTGCCCCTGGATTCAATCCCCAGTACCAAAAATAAAATAATAATAATAATAAAAGAAAAAAAGAAACTAAGGGCTGGGGATATAGCTCAGTTGATACAGTGCTTGCTTTGCATGTACAGGCCATGGGTTCAATCCCTAGCACCACCAAAAAAAAAAAAAAAAAGAAACTAATAAAATCTAGCAATTACCTTCCTATGTCAGAATGAACCTCCTTTCAAGACGACAGCTGAGGAAAAAGTTCTCTTTACAGAATAATTCCAGACAACAAATGATAGCAACATATGATTTCACAACTCCAGGGATCACCAATAACTGCCCAAACTGCTGCACACAAGGCAAGCGGGGAATTTCATGTTAGATGAAGCTGATGACTCCCGAGCTTATTGCTTACTCAGGACAACCAGGTGTGTGGCCCTGAAGTGATACAACAGGAAGTAAAGAACAATACCTGTGAAATATTCTTTCACCTACACTTGTGAATCAGGCTCGAATTTGATCAAGCCTCCAAATATTACGACCCACGATCAGTCAACACTGAGGAGACAAAAAATAGAGAAACTTTTAACACTAAAAGAGGTTATTCAATTAGTAAAAGGCAACTGCTACAAAGAGATTTAACTGCTAGCCAGTGGTACACACCTGTAATCCCAGCAACTCAGGAGGCTGAGGCAGGAGGATGGAAAAAAGTTCAAGACCAGCCTCAGAAATTTACTAAGGTCCTATGCAACTTGGCAAGACCCTGTCTCAAAATTTAAAAATTAAAAGGACTGGAGATGTGGCTCAGTGTAAAGCACTCCTGGTTTCAATCCCCAGCACACACACACAAAAGTGCAGAAAGCAACTACTTCCCTAACCCTGAGAAGGGACTGGAGGGGTGGAGTCCAGAAAATTAAGGCTTCAGGCCTCAACTGGCAGCAGTAACATCCTGACAATGGAGGCAGAAAAACTTCTAGGGGTCTCAGCTGACCAAGCCTGCCACTCTAGGAATGGGGGACCTTGCAGGGGAGGGGTGGTGTGGGCTGTTTCTGAATCATGAAGGTGAGCCACTGTGGAATACAGCACGCCTGGAATAGTCCTTCGTCCAGCCCAGGTGTCTAGTGTCTCTATAGTGCCCTCTACTGACAATGTACTGATGATGGCTCCAGGTAAGGGCTGCTCTGAAATCCCACTTCCTCACTTCAATCAGAGCCTATCTCAGTGGCACAGGTAGCTAGCTAGGCATGGTTGTGCACGTCTGTAATCCCAGCACCTCAGGAGGCTGAGGTAGAAGAAGCACAGTTTGAGTCCAGCCTGGGTGAACTCTTTCTGAAAATATTTTTTTTAGTTGTTGATGGACCTTTATTTTATTCATTTATTATGTGAGGTGCTGAAAATCAAAACCAGTGCCTCACACATGCTAGGCAAGTGCTCTACCACTGAGCCACGCCCCCAGCCCCTGGATGAACTTTTAATGAGCCCCCATCTGTAAAGAAAAAAATGCTGCGGGCCCAGCTCAGTGGTAGAGCACTCCTGTTCAATCCACACGACCACCCCCAAAACACACATCAAAAAGAAGGGCACAGTAGCACCTTGCTGTAACTATAATATCCCAGAATGATCAGGTTTCCTCAGTTACTTCAGTGGAAGAAAAAGTGGGGAAATTAAAGGGAAGACTAGAAGAACTGCATCCACTGCCAACAAACCAAATTCATTCAAAACAGCACCAGGAGAGAAAAGAGAAGAGCAACACCAAATGGGCTATGTGACACTATGGAAATTTTTTTAAGGTATGAAAATGCTGATTTGGTGAAATATGGATGAAACAGAATAATCTGGGAGGCTGAGTTGCCACAAACTGTTAAGTTGGCTTAGGGAGCACAGGCGTTTACTATATACCTTGTTGAGAGCCTGGAGCCAGAACTCCGTGAACTCCACCCTGGCAAAACGCCAGGCGCCATCCTAGGAGACCAGATTCAATCTCCAGTACCACATAAGAAACTAAATCAATAAAGGTGCTGGGCAACTGGATATCCACTTGCAGAATGAACCTGGACCAACAAAATTCACACACCAGAATGACTCAAAGATCTAAACAAAAAAGCTAAAACAGACTGGACTCAAAATGGAGAATTCCATGCTTCAGACACATGGGAGAAAGCATTTGCAAACTGTGTATCTGATAAGGGAGGGACCTAGAATATATAATTCTTGGCAAGTCAATAAAGACAAATAACCCATTTAAAAACTGGCAAAAGATCTCAATACTTTTCCAAAGACAAATGGTTGGTAAGCACTTGAAAAGATGTTCAACATAATTATTCATTACAGAAACATAAACCAAAACCACAATGAGATTCCAGTTTACACCCTCTAGGGAGGCTAGAATCAAAGATTCTCGGACAACTGAAGAGGATACAGAGAAGCAGTATTCCTCAGACTAGGTTGTTGGGAATTTAATAGGGTGCAGCCACTTTGGGAATTTGGTAGTTCCCCAAAGTATCATATGACCCAGCAATTTTATATCTAGGTACATATCCAAGAGAATTGAAAACAAGTTCTCTTTCTCAAATACCAAAAAACAAACAAACAAAACCTTGAAAATTTAGTTTAACATTGATCATAACAAAACAAAAACCTTCCAAATGTCCATCAACCCAGGAATGTATAAACATGGTATATTTATAAAATTGACTTAAAACCACTGATCTGATACATGCTACAACACAACATGGGCAAACCTGAAAAATGTGCTAAGTCAGTTAAAATTGATGTCAATATCCAGAATAGGGAAACTGAAAAATCCTCTGTTGCCTAAGGTGGAGGATTTGGGATTGGGGTGACAAGTAACAGTTCAGAGGTGGGGAATTTCTTTCTTGGTGATGAAAACACTCAGGAATGAAGAGTGAAGGTGACTGCATGTCCTTCAGAATAGCTAAAAACTACATGAACTGTATTTTTTTTTTTTTTTTTTTTACTTTTAAAAAGTGGGGTTAAAAAAACTTACGGGGAGGGCTGGGGTTGTGTCTCAGTGGTAGAGCACTTGCCTAGCACATGAGAGGCACTGGGTTCGATTCTCTGCACCACATAAAAATAAAGGTCCATAAATAACTATACTTATGGGGGAGAAAAAAAATCAGTAAGTTTGAGTTTCTATATATTGTTTATAAGGTGGCCAAGAAAAAAGCCTCAACTGAGTACATCAAATAATAATCAACAAAGCCTGAGATAAGAGGATCAAGTTCAAGGTCACCCTCAGAGACTTAGCAAGACCCTACCTTAAACTCAAGTGCTTAACAGTAACGTTAACAAATATTTATTACCCAAAATGACTGAAAATATGCTGATTTAGAAATTCAGGCACTATAATTCAAACTCTGCTGCTCTATAGAGAAATATGTACGTTTCAAGTCAAGCGTCAAACCTGCAGTGTCTAAAATGAATTTCCTTGCTGTAACCTAACATTTAATATTTCAAGAGACGAGTAGATCCCAATACGTCTCCAAAGATCAAGAACATTTATCATGGTTTTGCAGCCATTTTAACATCGAGTATTCTGCAAGCACTCTTCCAACACAAGGGTCACTCTCCCATAGCAAGGAGGCATGACATTAATTCACCGTTTCCCAAGACAGTTTAGAATAAATACTGTCACACTCCATGATCCATATATTTACTTTTTATTGAATTTGTTAATGTTACAGAGTTCTTGCACTGCCAAACCATGCCTGAGAATCCAAAGAAGGAAATGGTATAATGGACAGCCTCATCAACCCATCATACAGTATATTAAAACTTGATTCATATGCATTTTGAGAATTTCACAATCTTTTATAAAATTATAACAAGAGTTGGAATTTAAGTCTGCTGCAGGTCTTCAAAATTTCCAGTACAGTATGCCATTAAATAAAACCACCTCATATTCATCTCAGTTCATTCCTCAACAATATAACCCAACAAAAGTTTGTGGGAAAAACGCATACTTTAAGGAATATATGTGGCTCAGGGTCCAAGAGATTACTTGTTAAGGTTTTTGACTCCCAAATCATGTCTTCAGTATAACCAAGAATTTAAAAATTCTCCTTTAATCATCCTACCTCCCCGCAACTGGCTCAGCTACTCATCCAAATAAATCAGAAGGCAGGCTGTCCTACCTGCCACCTCAAATACCAACATTATTGCCCAGAAGTGGTAGGCAGGTCCTGTCAGGAGATACTATAGCCCTCCTATAAGTCCAATTCCTGCACCAACATATTCACCAAGACCAAACTCCTACAGAGAATGGTCCCACACCAGGACAGCTGCCTTCACTCATGTACTTCACACCTGCCAGCAGCAAGCCCACAACTCCTGCCTTTGGTGAATGGATTTATTACAGAGAAACCCAAGCTCTGCACCAAGTGGTCACACACCACTACAAATATTTCTACTGAATCACAGATATAAAACTAGGAAATTGCTAGACTGTCTCATTAGGTAGAAAGAAATGTCTCAGTAATCCTGGGGCACTTCCACAGGTCCCTTTTAAGGACTAAGTACTAACCAGTGGATAGCTTAAGCTGTAATTATTAAAAACAGCAGGGCTATATCACTGTCTTTTGCCCTGCCTTTCCAAATGAACACTATTAGAGACACTCTAAAAGGCTGGTAACAGAGCTAGTGGGGACAATCACTGTATCTTTAGAATGTTTTAATACCTTAAAAATTTGGACACAGGTATGTAAGGAATTCTTATCAACACCCATACAAGATCCAGGACACTTAAATGGATTGTGGGTGGTTTTGCTCACATTGCTTGAATCCCTCAGTTTGAGTAGAAACCGCTGTCTCCACAGCAGTGTACTGTAAATTTAGACCTGATTGGAGGCTTTAGCAGCACCTGAAGTAGAGTGTCCAGCATTTGCTGCCCCTTATGTCAAAGGCTATTTGGTTCCACTCAAGGAATTGGCAAATTCAGGAGACATTTCACAATTCTAATGCATATTTCAGGTTACTTACCTAACCAAGCAATATGCTGTCAACGAACTTATTCCAAGTCAAAGCAAAAAAGGCCTTAATGTGGAACACAGAAAAAGCACTATCCAAATAAAAAATGACTAAGAGAAACGAGATTATTCCCTCCCCAACCCCTTTTCCCACTTGGTGGACCCAAGTTTGGTTGAATTCAATTTGTAGTTTACCTCAGACTATAACTAAAAACTTAAATTATAATTCACAGCCCTACATAGATGATCTGAACACAGTTCTTTTGAGCGGCATGTTCCAGGAAGTATAATATAGCCACAGCCTACTACAGAGTATTCCTTAGGGTGGGGGACAGGACAGGTTAATTAAGGTCACTTAAATCTTCATCTTTTACAGCAGATCAGAACCCAGATGGCTGACTTTCTGCAGGATTTCTGATAGGAATCCAGTAGAGCTGGTTTCAAGGTTCATATCGACACCTTAATAGCTGTAACCTTCTTATCCAGAAGTTGTGATCCACATGAAGTCCACAATGAGTGCAGCAAATCTGAGGTAGTCAACCCTTACGAAGGCTCAGTATCTGAACATAAAAAGATTTTTGAAATGACCACTGCTGCAGGTTTTGGTTTTTTGTATTTGCAGAGCAATTATGAAATAACACTGCTGAATCTAGTCCACATATTTATATAACAATGGAAGCTCTCCTAAATCCAGTATACATAAAGAGCAGTTGTGACACTTTAAACTTCCACAGTGCAACAGAGCCAGTCACTTAAACCGAGGGGTCTGCATCAGCTGCTGTAGGTCCAACAGAGATCGGATGAAAGGTTCATGGTGATTAGCAGTGGTCTAGTTACCTCAGAAGGGTTAGCAAAGACCATTCCTCAATTGTACTGTGTGTGGCTGCTTTTCTGATTTTCAAGCACAGCATACTGGTTGTCTAGCTGAAGTTTAAGGGCCTGGTTTTTTGAAACCTCATCCCTACCTCTATTTTTGTGTCTTACTACTTCAAAGTTCTTCTCCATTTCTTTATCCCTAAGGGAAAAGAAATGTAATCAGTAAATATTCTTCACTAGGGTTTTTTGAAAATATTCTTCCTTGAGGGTGGGGTGGGGGGAAAGGCCACCCCTAAATATCTTGGGGAGGGACAGAAAAGGAGAACTGGTATATAAAATTCTTATCAAACCATTTTAAGGCTTCAATTGAACAGAAAAGGTAATACTGTACTGAAGCTCTATGGTCCCATCTACTGAATAGCATTAACTGCAAACCTGTTTGGGGACCATTTGAAGACAGCTGGAAAGAAGCTGTGCAATGAGATTCCTCCTAGGACTCACTTCTAGATTTAGCAATTAGTAGACAATACATCTCTTTCTTTATGCATAAGGTAAGGGTAACAATTTTCTCATTCAAGTAAAGTTCTCATCATTTAATGATTTCTCCCCACTTTTGTTTGTGGGGATTGGACTAGATCAGGCAAAGAAAGCTGAGTGTGGTGGTGAGTCACTCCCCTCCCAGAGTCCCTTACGCATTCTGTAGGAGAGCAGAGGAGCAAAGTCCAAGTGGAGGTTTAAATTCAAGCCAGCTGTGCTCTCAAAGAGGCGAAAGGCTGGGATTTACTTTAAAAGCCACCCAAAAAAATTTTCCATCTGATGTCATTTATATTTCTTCCCATTTTATTTATTTTTTAAAATTCATGTCCCTAAATAAGATGTAGATGTGCCATATGTGGTCATTAACTCCAGGTAGCATTCATTTTAAGTACCTGCTGAAATAAGATTATTTTAAAATTAGATTTATAAATGTCAACATCTTTCATCTATTCACATTTAATGGGAAATACAATGAAATACTGCTCTTACATTTCTAGTTTCCATATTATAAGGAACATAAGCTAGTAATAATTTATAAAAAATTTTATATGAGACTTGTCACCGCCACAAAATATACCAAGTATCGGAGAATCTGTGACAGCAAAGTGTCTTCTATGCTCTTCCCCCTTGCCCTCCCTCCTGGCCTCTAGTCCCAGCTGGTTCTCAGCTGCTTGTCAGTGGCAGCCTGGGCCTTACCAACAGGGAGTAGTCTCCCTCAAGCGAGTTTTCATTTCCCCTACACCCCACTCCCTGACAAGAGCCCGAGATCCCACGTGAAATGCAATAATTACAGTACTTACTTTCGGCTTTCTACATGCTTGGCAGTGGACTGCAGGGATGGGAACTGTGTGTCGCTGTATATTTCTGGTGGTCCTTGTGGTGTTTTCCTTGTTGTGGTTAGCCTGGCCCCAGGAGGCCTATACACACCACTAGTCATTGCTGGTTCTGGGGTTTCTGTAACTAATATTTTGTAAGAGCTTAGAGAAATCATTTAAATGGATAGTGTTTTAATAATCTATTCCTGCATCCTCAACCATTTAATAGTTATGGAAAAAAGCAAACCCTGATATGGAAAAGGTCTCTGGATTAGACAACAAAAGTTATCTGGAAAAAACATTTTTTTGATTAAACCCAGGGGCCCTTAACCACTGAGCAACATCCCCAGTCCTTTTATTTTTAAAAGTTTTGAGATAGGATCTTGCTAAGTTGCTGAGACTAAATTCAAACATGCAATCCTCCTGCCTGAGCCTCCCAAGCCGCTGGGAATACAGGTGCAGTGCATGCCACTGCACCCAGCCTGAGGAAATGTTTTAAAGTAAAAAGAATGGTTATCTTTTTAGGGTAGTTTTCTTTCTTTCTTTCCTAACTGGGAACTTAACCCAGTCCTTTTGGTTTTGATAGGGTCTCCCTAAATTTCTCAGGTTTGTCCTTGAATTCGCAGTTCTCCTGCCTCAGCCTCCTGAGTAAACTGGGATTACAGGTCTACATGGGGTACTGTTTTAACTTTTCCTGTACATTTTTTTTTCTCTCAAACGCATAAACAGGCTTATGTGGGAAAAGTAGATATAAACTCAAGGGAGAACTCAGGCCATCTCTGGAGGAAAGACAGCCTCCATGTACAATTTTAATTCTTTATATATAAACAAATTCTATAAGCCTCTTTATGGAATATGAGAAAGAATTTGCTGGTCCTGGGATTACCTTTCAGAATGACTATTGTAGTCCTCAATTTCCTTTTAGTAAAAGTGAAAGGTCACTTCCTTACCTGGATGACAGGCTAAACAAGATGCCAGGTGTAAAAGACTTAAAATGCTTGCAAAGTTTGTTAAAAATCTAAGTTATATTAAAAATAATGAACTAGATATCCTTATTTATTTAATCTTCTTCCACAATGACTTTTAAGGTTCTTGCCTTTCCCCCCCCCTTAAAAAACAGGAAAAAATTAAGCAGCTGAGTAGCCCCAAATTTTCCACTACGGCTAACATTATAGGGACATAGGTTTTCCCTATAACCCCTACTCCATCCTCAATATGTATATAGAGTGGATCTTCATGTTTGCCACCGTTTAAAATTTTAATTCTGTGCTGGCAGTGTAGTTTAGTGGCAGAGCACTGACCCACTATGTACAAGACCCTGGGTTAGATCCCTGGCACTACAAACCTTGATCCTTAATTTCAAATAAAGGTCTATTATCATTCTCTAGCTGAAAAATAATATAGCCATTTAACATAGAAATTTTTTTTTGGTGGGGGGAGCATACTGGGGATTGAACCAAAGGGCACTTAACCACTGAAATATTTCCCTAGTTTTTTTTTTAATTGAGACAGGGTCTCACTAAATTGCTTAGGGCCTCACTTAGGTTGCTGAGGCTAGCTTTGAATATCTTTTGAAAATCACCTGCCTCAGCCTCCCTCACTGGGATTACAGATGTGATGCATGCCACCATGCCAGGTTGCCATTTGAATACTACTATAATAGGATTATTGTTTTGTAGTCTTTTGACTCTGTGGGTGAAAGCTCATACATACATTATTTCTGAGTACCTAAGCTGCACTCAGATACAAACATTAACAGAATAAGAGCCTGGGGATATAGTTCAGTTGGTAGAACGACTGCCTCACATGCACAAGGCCCTGGGTTCAATACCCAGCACCAAAAAAAAAATCACAAACCTTATTATTTTAACCATGTGACTATTTAAATCAAATAAAATAAATTCAGTTCCTCGACCACATTAGCCACACTTTAAGTACTCAACAAGCCACACGTAGCAAATAATCACTGCACCACACAGTGCTATTCTATCACTGCAAAAATTCTATTGAACATGGTTTTCTAAAGGAAGGAAACAACTATGAAGAGATAGGTACTGTACCAAAAATTATAGCAAGGAAGGATTAGTGAGGGAGTAGAGGATGGGTAAGGTGGTAGTGGCAGGAGGAACTATGATTTTAAATAAGAATGGGGGAGGGTGGTAAGATGAAAATTAAGCTAAGACTTGAGAGCAAGTGCAAAACACAAAAAAAGCCAGCACTGGCAAACTAGCAAAGCCAACCCAAGTGATTCTGTAAAGTTCTACAAAAATATAGCTCCAACAGCAGAGCCAAGAAATCACATCAGAGCCTGCATGGTCCTCCATCCCATGTTATTTACTACTGTCTGGCCCTTTACAGAAAAAGCTTGCAGATTCCTGACACAAAGGAAAGAAAATTCCAGACTGAACACACAGCATAAAGAGTGTGCAGTAGCAACGTGTTCAGTGCATCTATAGAACAACAACAATGAGGATCAAGTTTTAAAAAAGAAGAGAAGGCAGACGCACAAGGCCTTGTAAGTCACTGATAACTTTTAGCTTCTACTATGAATCATAGTGATATGCTCTGATGTATTTTAAAAGGAACTGGATGCTGTGCTGGGAGTCTGTGTGTACATGGGCGTGGGAGGATTGCAGGGAGAAGCAAGCAGACAAGAAGTGCTACTTTAGTAATCCACATAAAAAAATGATGATAGGGTTAAGTGTGCAGCTCACTGCAGAGCATCTGCTAAGCATGTACAAGGCTCTAGGTTCATTGTGAAAACACAAAAATAAGCAAAATAAATAAAATTTAGCAGTCCACAGAAATGTCTCTTAATTTCCAAATTCTTCTGTTAAGGATTTAAAAATCTTTAAGACACATATACAAATATAGGAAAAGAAACACCACTGCTGTTAATCCTATCTCACATATATTTAGTTGAGCAGAGACCACATGTAAAATTATACACAAATAAGACATCTCCCAAAACAGAAACAGGAAGATTACCAACTACTGGAGCAGGAGGTGCTTGTACCGGAGCTGTTTTATTCCAGGGACCTGAAGATTTTTCTATACCTCCACCACCTCCTCCTTCTTCCCAGTTATCACCTGGATCTTCTCTCTTTTCATTGTCATCTTCTTCTTTTTCACTATTGGAAAAGCAGACAAGTGAATTCAATTAAAGAACTACCAAGAAAAATATCAGTCCAAATCCTTAGTTGTAACAATGCTTATCTATGTCACTTAACTTCTTTGAAACCTCAATGCTTAAAGAAATGCTCAATGTTTAAAGAAAGGGGTGTGAAGAGATTAGAAGATTTTTATCTGTTTTACAGATAAATACTACTACTTGACTTCATGTGAAAAAAGGATTTCACTCCTTAAAAAGTTGAAGTTCAAGACTACCCTGACAACGTGGCAAGACACCACTTCAAAATGAAAAATTTAAGGAATGGGGGTACAGCTCAGTGGTATTTTAAACAAACAAACCCAAGTTAAATCCCAGTACCTTAAATAATTAATTAATCAACTAAAGGGTTGGGATGGAGCTCAGTGGTAAAGCTCTTGCTTAGCAAGCACAAGGCCCTGGATTTAATCCTCAGGACATCAAAAAGAAAATTCAAAAAAATCTAATACAATGGTAGGCTATGTGACAACAGCATGATTATTTGTAGGTGTTCAGCCTCTAGTGCAGAACCTCAACTGACAAGAGGAAGAGAAGCTGACATAACCTGAAATGCAGAGAAAAGGGTGACCTGAAGGGCTGAATGCACAATTAAGATTTTTCTGGGACCAAAGTATACAAATTAGCATTTCTGCCAAGTGTACCTTTAGTAAGCAAATAAAGGATTTTGGAAAATGTGATTTTTGCTTATTGTTTATCTTTGTACCAGAGACTGAACCCAGGAGCACTTAACCACCGAGCCACATCCCCAGTCCTTTTATTTTTTTAAATGTTGAGACAGGATTTTATTAAGTTACTGAGGCTGGCTCTGAACTTGTGATCCTCCTGCCTCCGCCTCCCAAGCCGCTGGGATTACAGGCAGGGACCACATGCCTGGCTTATTTGCTAATTCTTGAGCACACTACAAAAATGTTCTCAAAATGAAAATTTTCATTCCCACAGAGGAAAGCAAGACTACGTCCATGGTTCATATCAGAGTTAAAGTATCTCCTTAGTACCAGCCTCAAAGTCTGACACAAAGAATCCAATAGAATTAGTCCCCTAACATCAAACATGTATCTGTCACTGTTATAAAAGGAAAATATAAAAACTACACCTTTGGTTCTTCAGTTATATTATAAGGATATCCTCAGTGTTATCTAATCATCTTAAGACTGTCTATAATGTTCATTTTTGGTGACTGGGTCTCAATATGTTGCCCAGGTCGGCCATAAACTCCTGGACTCAAAGGATCCTCCCCCTCCTGCCTCAGCCCCCTGAATGTTGGAATAAAAGGCACCTGTGTCAGGGCTCCTGATTACAATGTCTTTTTGTTGTTGTTGTTTTAAAATATTTTTTAGTTGTAGATGGACACAATACCTTTATTTATTTTTATGTGGGGCTGAGGATCAAACCCAGGGCCTCGCACGTGCTAGGCGAGCCCTCTACCGATCAGCCCCAGCCCAGCCCTCCAATGTTTTTTTAATGTCAATTTTTATTACTTTATTCTTGAACTGACGTATTCTTTCCTTTTGCTGAATTACTGTCACTTTATGTAAAGTTGAATTATTAGTTAAATTTTCAAGTACACATATCTTGTCTCCCTACAGTGGCTAGACAGCAACAATACTCAGTACAGTAACTGTTCAAACTTCCTTTTGCAGGCCAGGGGAGGCATGTAATCTTAGCTAATTGGGAGGCCAAGGCAGGAGGATCCTGAATTTGTGGTCAGCCTGAGCAACTTAGTCACCTCCTATCTCAGAAACAAAACAGAACAATCTTCCTACTGCAATTCTGACCTTGTGAATAATATACCTGGCAGAGTACTAGACTTTCCTGATCATGACATTGGTGGTCCTTCTCAGGTCCTCAGCTCCTCAGTCTCATTTGCCATCCTATCTTTCTCCCCTCCCATGAAAAACTTCAGCTGTTCCCTGAGGCTATCTATTCCTTAGACATTTTCTCCTTCTGGTATCTAATATCTAATCCACAATTATTATGGCCATAACATGGTAGAGGTGACCTCCACCCTGACCTTCTGTGTGAATTTGAGAACATGACAATCATTCCTGGCTTCTACCTAAGGATATTTAGAATACATTCCCTCTACTTCTATACATCTGGCTGTAAAACAAATTTCTCGACCAGCTTAACAGGCCCCTTTAAAGATACTTTGAATAAAACTTCAAAGATAGTGGGAGCATCAAGTGAAGTACCTAACAACCAGAGATGATGCCAGTATTTAGAAGCCAAGGCTGACAATTAAGAAGCTAGAGAGAAACAGCTCTATCTTCAAGCCTACATTTACTTAAGACTGTTTCTGAGGAAGACGATGGTATAGCGAAGCCACTCTTCAGTTTTCTCTTGTTTATTAATGCACAATGGAATCATATGCAGCCACTTAAAATGATGCTAGGCCTAAACTTCCGTGGGAGTAATCTTCATGTCATATAAACCAGTAATTTACTAAATCATCATCTATATACCTAACATAAAAAAACACAAAACATTTTGAGCCTAATTTTGAGACAGTATCTTGCTAAGTTGCCCAGCCTGGCCTCAAACTTGTGATACTGTTGCCTCAGCCTCCTAAGTAGCCAAGTATAGGCATGTGCCATCATGCACAGCTGAACACGTATACTTTTAAAAAGGATTTTAAAAATCAAATGCCAGACAGCATGTCCCATTTTCTAAAGGTAGCTTATTAAATCTGATGAATGACACCAAGTAAGGACAAGAAGGTAATGATTTATCCAGGAGTCTAACTAGTGGCATCCAAACATCAAAATTATCCCCAAAGGATTTTTTAAAATCACTTTTGAGTAATTTCATTTGCTTCATTTAAAGGGTAAAAGTATAGCTGCTATTCATCTAGCTATAAACAACTAATAACAACAATGTCCTAACAACCAAATCAGAGACTGTGAAGAATCCACAGATGTTCATGACAACTTTTCTATACCTGAGCTATCACAGCTTTCAGTTGCTCATTTAAATCTTGAAACAGCAGTTAACTTACCAATGCACTAAATTGCCATTATTCAAATGTATGTATACATGTTATTCTAAATTATGCTTCCCCTTTAATATTTGGTAACTATTATTAAAATTATTAGTTTGCAATAAACCTTCAACTGAAAAGCAAAAACTTTTAACAATGATTGTCTTTGAGAAGAGATTGTGAATAATTCTCTTTTTTTAACGTTTATTTTTTAGTTTTAGGTGGATACAATATCTTTATTTTTATGTGGTGCTGAGGATCAAACCCAGTGCCTCACAGGTGCTAGGCAAACACTCTACCACTTGAGCCACAACCCCAGCCCCATGAATAACTCTTATACATTTCTCTATGCTTTTATATTTTCTCAAATGGTCTAAAAACAAAATGTTAAAGAAAAAATTTGTTTGACAGATGAATAAAGTAAAAGTTGTTTACTCAGCGCTATCCTTTCTACCACCTCCTTGCCCTCAGAAGCAAAGAAATGAATAAAATAATCATAAATTTAAAAACACTTCTAGATTACAAACTATTAGTAAATAAGAAGTACGATCTGTTTAATTACTGGGTAAGTCTATCTTTAATAAAAGGCACCTACAGATAAAATAATATTTTTAAGATTATGAGATATTAGCTAAACTAAAACTGGAAATAGTCTAATCAAGAACCTTTATTTTGAGCTAGCATGTAGCACATGCTTACCAGCAACTGGGGAGGCTGAGGCAGGAGGATCACAAGTTTGAAAGAGCCTCAGGATGTTAGTAAGAATCTCTATCAAAATAAAAATACAGGATTAACCAGGCATGGTGGTGCACGCCTGTAATCCCGGCAGCTGGGTAGGCTGATATAGGAGAATCCCGAGTTCAAAGCCAGCCTCAGCAAAAGTGAGGCGAAAGCAACTCTGTGAGACCCTGTCTCTAAATAAAAATACAAAATAGGGCTGGTGATGTGGCTCAGTGGTAGAGTATCCTTGAGTTCAATCCCCAGTAAAACACACACACACCACACACACACACAACAAAACAAAACAAAACAAAACAGGACTAGAGATGTCACTCAGTGGTAAAACACCCCTTGGTTTAATAACCAATCCCTCCTCACCAAAAGGATCCTCTATCTGTCAGATGAAGAAACTAATGCCCAGAAGTCTAAAAGACTGTTCTAAATGCCATTGTACTAAAGGCAAAGTAGATGTAATTTACATAGTCTATTACATTTCCCTATTTGCATATTTCAGAAAGTGTCAGTCAACTCTCCAAATGCCAAAGTCAGAACAAGGAACAAGTTGCATTTATTTCCACAGAAAATAATTAGACTAAAATGCAGTTTTTGACCCAAATCAAGACAGTTTCTCATTAGCCACGTTTTGTTTTTAAACACTGCAGTGTAGATTCAACTTCATGATACTGTTAAATACATGTCAGTTGGTGAGCTAAGGGGAATAACCATGCTAGAAAAGAAACACTATTGACCAGATCCTGTGCAGGCAGAATTCTACCAGCTTCACAGTGACACCCAGACAGTGGCCAAACCCAGAAGCTAACACTCAGTAAGTACCTTCTCCTGGGATACAAAGCAGCAGACCTCAAAAGGACTCCAGAGCCCATTCTTTCACCTTGCCTCTTGATGCATTTCATCCTTTTCACATCTCTTAAGTTACAACATAGAAATTTTCTTTATTTTGAGATTTGAGAAATTCTATTTCCTTAGTATGGATGATCAGGACAGAACATTTTACCTCCAATTCACAGGAGATAACATACAATTCAATCCAAGTCCCATTCCCAAACACTAGGGGGAAGCAGCTGAAACAAAGACCTGACCAAGCTGCTGGAAAACTGGGCATCTCCCTAGGCTTGTCTTCACTGTTACACAGTAAAATGGGAAGGTTAAAAATGCCTCATGATTGATTCTTGGCCTTGAGCCTTGAAATATCACTGTACTTCATCCAAAGATTTTTTGCCTGACTCCTTCCTGGTACACAAAGTGTCTCTCCTCTATGCCCCACAGCACCTTGCACATCTCACATCTCTTTGAAGCTTTTTTTTTAAAAAAATACTGGGGATTGAACTCAGGGGCTCATGCATGCTAAGCAAATGTCACACCATAAGCTACAGCCCCAACCGCTTTTCTAAAATTTTACTTGGTGGCATATCTCTTTGAAATTACCTATACCAGTGTCTATTAGAGTACATTTTTATAACCCCCAAACAAACCAAACACTTTGTATGCCTGGCACACAACAGTCACACACATATTTGCTACAATGACTCGAACATGGATTCAGGAACAATTTCTTCTCTTCAAAGTACAACTTGACCATTTTAACCAACAGGTTTAAAAATGTTGATTTCTCAAGAAGGTTCCTAGAGAACCACTGGAGACTCCAGGACTCAACTCTGTATTAACACTTGACAAATGGGCAATATTTTTGTAACCTTGAGAATTAATGAGATCTTTTTATCCCCCAAATCTATTTTTAGAAGTCTACAATTAACCAATCATTCCATCTCAATGAGGTCACTTTCATAACCATCCAATGGCTTCTCACCCAAGAACTTGTCTAAATGACTTGACCTTAAATAGGACTAATTTTGATATATTAAATATTCTTGGTACTTAAATCTTAAGCTCGTAGGTAAACCTGTTTGCTGATACTGAAAATTTTCCTTTAAAATATACACTTATCTTAAATAAAGGAAAGCATACTAATTTTCTAGTGTCAGGTTATTTTATAAATGTCCTGTTAATGAAATCCTAATAGTACTAGCAGTCTCAGCTTTGCAGATAAGGACCAACACCAAAAAGTATGAGATGAGTGTAGTGGCACATGCCTGTAACCACAGATACTCAGGAGGCTGAAGCAGGAGGGAGCTGAAGCAGGAGGATCCCAAACTTAAGGTCAACCTTAGCAATTTAGCAAGACCCTCAGCAACTTAGTGGGATCCTGTCTCAATGTGAAACATTAAAAAAAAAAAAAAAAAAAAGAACTGGGGATTTAGCTTGTACCCCTGGGTTCAATACTTAGTACTGTAAAACAAAAATAAAAAAATGTGACCAAGATCATACAAGTATGAAATCTCAGGCCAAAAAGTCCTTTTTTCCCTCATAATCATCTTTATCCTTTTTGTGAGTAACCTACTTCCCACTTACCTATGAGCCAATGTTTCTTTCATTAGAATCCCCACTATATTGAACCCAGGGCCACACACATAATAGGCAAGCACTCCACCGCTGAGCTACACCCTAATCCAACTATCAAGAATATTTAATACAAAGTTTACAGGAATACTCTACATGTATATAAGGCACAAATTTTAGTCATTATCATTAAACCTCAGATGATTTCTCACCCTCAAACTTTTTCTGGAAGCCATTATATTCCACTTTATTGCAAGATTTATGAGGGGAATGGAAAGAAACAGACCCCAAACTTCAGTTTCTAAGGACTCAAAAGCAACACCCTGAAAAAGGAGTGATTTTTCAATGTTAGATTAACAGAAGTTGTGGACACTAAGCAATGATTAGATGCTAAAGAGAATGAAAAACAAAAATATAAAAATGTCTACTTCAGGTCAAACAGAACTCAAAACACTCACACTAGCTGAGACCTATGTATGCCTAAGAAATATTTAATATATTACCATCAAGAATAGTCAAGAGGCTGGACCATGGTAGCATATGCCTGTAATCCCAGCAGCTTGGGAGGCACCAAGTTCAAAGCTAGCCTTAGCAAAAGTGAGGCATTAAGCAATTCAGTGAGACCCTGTCTCTAAATAAAATTCAAAATAGGGCTGGGGACATGGCTCAGTGGTTAAGTGACCTGAATTCAATCCCTGGTGAGAGAGAGAGAGAGAGAGAGAGAGACAGACAGACAGACAGACAGACAGACACAGACACACACACACAGACAGACACACAGACAAATAGACATAGGAGAATCACTTGAACCCAGGAGTTAAGGGTTCAGCCTAGGCAACATAGCAAGACTCTATTGTAAAAGAAAAAGTTAAAAGTAGGGTTGGGGTGAAGCTCAGTAGTAGAGCATTGTCCTAGCATGTGCAAGGTCCTGGGTTTAATCTAAAAGCAGCACACCACCACCACACATAAAAAGTAGCCAAAATAGAAGATTTGGAACTTTATTCAGTGACAAACTTCGGTTCAGTTTAAATATTCTCCTTACTTTAACAAAATCAGTTTCTAATATTTCGTGAACCTGAAGCTTTGCCCTTCAGAGTGCTACTCCTGCCCGGTAAGTCAACATACCAAATGCTATCCTTCTGTCATACAAGTCTTTCAGAACCTGCAGTCAGGAAAAGCAGACCAAGAAGAGATAAATTTACTATAGAAGAGGAGCCACACAGAGGCAGGTAGTTCCACAACCTTAAAGCATAGGAACCTCACAACCCTTTGCCCCATTTCTAAAGGTCAAACCCCAGGAGAAAGAAAAATGGAACAGGGATAATTTCCAAATAATACCTCTTCAAAAACATGAAAAAAATGGGAATAAAAACTCCAGTCAAATCATTTCTGCTTATCACTGCTCACAACAATCTCAAAGAGTGGAAAAGACATATTTCCTCAAAATTTCTATCAATCAGGTTTTGCTTTGGTTAATCTCACAAAATGATGGAATAACACCCAAGGAAATTAAAGTGTGGCTGTGGCAGCTATTAAAACAAAAAAAAATTCAGCTCTAGCTTTTAAAAAAAAAGTTAATCAAGGGAAGCTGAGGCAGGAGGATCACAGTTCAAGATCAGCCTCAGCAACTTAGTGAAACTGTTTCCAAAAAAAATAAAGGTAAGGTATACCTCAGTGGTAAAGCGCCTATGTTCAATCCCCATAACCAAGTGGGAGAGAAGCTATAGAACCACATATTCACCCTTTCCCCCTACTTTACAAATCCCTCAAAATATGACATTTATTTTTTTAACTTTTTTTTTAAATGGACACAATACCTTTTATTTATTTTTTATGTGGTGCTGAGAATAGAACCCAGTGCCTCACACATGCTAGGCAAGCGCACTACCACTGAGCCACAACCCCAACCCCATGACATTTATTTAATATAAATCCAAAACTAACTACCAGAGACCAAACTTGATAAAATGTTATTAATTTCAAATCCTTCAACCAACCAATCCAATTTTTATAAATTACTGTTTTCATGAACTTTAAAAATAGCACACCTATTGGACAGGTGGCAAACCCCTGTAGTTCTGAAAGCTGAGGTAGGAGGATCACAAGTTCAAAGATGTCTCAGCAACTTAGCAAGGCCCTATGCAACATAGACCCTGTTTCAAAGAAAGGACTGGGGATATTGCTCAGTGGTTAAGCACCCCTGGTACCCACCCTCCAAAAAAGTACACTTTGTTCAATTTCTTGTCCTTGAGGCCAATATATTCACTGTGTGAATACAAAATCTGTACTTTCTCTAAGTATCCTATATTTCAACTTGCTTACTAAGAGGAACTGAAAAACACCGACGTTATTTTTGAAACAGAAAGAAAAATGAAGTTCAATCACTAATATTAAAAGTTGGAATTTTGAAAGGACAAAATTCATTCTGGTTGCCTCAAATAAAAAAGACCTAACCAGAACTGGAGTAACCACTCTCACAGGATTTTAGAACTGGCAACTAATTTGATGAACATATAGAAAGGACTGCCTTCAGAGAGGAAGAACAGACATAATACATTACAGTTCTAATCAGCCCACCTAAAACACAAACTATGATGTGGCTTTGGGGCTAAAGAAAAACCTGTGTCCAATTCCTATCCTAAATAAGGTTATCTAAACCCATTTGTAATCACACCGTACCTTATCTGCATTGCCTGAACTCTGAGTCCGCTGTAATCAACCTCTTTCTGCTCAAATTCTTTCCATTCATCTTCATCCTGTGAAAGAAATAACATCAGGTCAATTAAAGCTCTTTGGAAATATACAACTAAGCAAATATCAGACCCTGAAAAGCGCTGGAACCCCAAGTAATTATGGACTCATTTTATGGCCCAAGTCCTTGCTAGATTCCGTGATATGCCTAGTCGCCTAACATACTAACTGCTGCAGGGTTCTGCAGGAACTGTTAGAGTAACCAGGGAAAGCCCAGCAGGGAAAAAAAAATCAATAGTAATTCCACAACTAAATTTTAACTCAATGTTGCCGTGGCTTTTTTTTTTTTTAACCAGTTTAGGGACCAATTCATGCCAACAGAGCTGCTACAAATACGACTTAACACGTTAAAAAACAAAATTCAGCCACAACTACTGGGCTGAAGTCAGACACCAAATTACTCGGAGCAGACGTCACTCGATAAATGCTGCCGTGCTGGACACTGAGGTCCCAAACCAAGTGCCCCAGGAGAGTGACGCCGCCTGGGTCAGGGCGACGCGGCGCGGCACCTGGGGGGGTCCGGGTTCTGGCGAGCCCGGCCCGACGTGGGAAGCCCACGTCACGTGGCCGGCTCCGCGCCCGTCCGCCCGCCCGCGCGGGGCCCCGCGGCCCCTCCCGGACGCCTCCCCGGGCAGGCGGGGGCGAGCACATGGGGCCGAGCGCGCGGCCCGCGCCCCAGTGCCTGCCTCCCGGCCCCTCACCTTGGTCACGGCCTTGGTGGCGGCCCCGGGGCCCGTGGCCCCCGTGCCTGCGGTCCCTCCATCGCCCGGCCGGGACCCTGTGCCTGCCGTCCCGCCGTCGCCTGGCCTGGTCCCCGCGCCCGGCCCGCCGCCCGCCGTTCCGCTGCTCCCGCCCGCGTTGCCCGCCGCGCCTGCGGCGCTCGCCGCCCGACTGCTCCGCTCCTTCTTCTTCTTCTTATCCCTCTTGGCAAAGAAGTTGTCCAGGCTCCGCTCCTCCGTCTCGGCCATGGCCGCGGCCTCCTCGGCCCGGATGGGTGGGGCCGGCGGCGGGCGCGGCCGCTCGGAGCTCCGGGTCGAGGCCGGCTCTGCGCTCACGCTGCCGGGCGCGCAGACGCCTCAGCCCCGCGGGGTCGCCGAGGCGTGTGAGGCGGGGCGGGCGGCTCCCCCCGCGTGCTGTCGAGCGGTGGTACGCTCCGCTCTGGGGCTCGCGTGCCGCTGCCTTAACTAGCCCTGGCTGCCCCGACGGCGGTGCAAGATCCCGCCTGCTCCACAGCCGGGGGGAAAAGGAACCGCGGGCCAGAGGCTCCAGCAAGAGTGCTAAGCTAGCGGCGGCGCGTGCTGGAGGAAGACGCGCGCGCAGGCCCGGAGAGGAGGGGAGGGGACGGGGAGGGGAAGGGGGGGGAGGAGGGAGGGCGGGCCTCCAGCCGAGAGAGGCAGCGCCCGCGCCTGCGTACTTAGCTCCGCCCGCCGTTGTGGGCAAGCCGAGGGGCGGGCGGCGGGAGGAGACGGAGGCAGGGCGGGACAAAGAGCCAATCAGAGGCCAGGACGAAGCACTTAGGTGACAATCCGTGCTTTCGACGGGGCGGTGCCGGCGTAAGGGCGGGGATATGCAAATTAACTGACGCGGCTATCGACTCTCTCCGGATTGGCCGAGGGTTTGGCCTTGAGGGCGGGTATTTAGAGGGCTGGTTGGTGACTTGGCTAAAGAGGACCCACGGGAGGGGCGGTATGTCTCGACTGGGCGCATGCGTGGGGTACACGTGTGTCTGCTCGCTGAGAGGGAACTGTGGCCTTGTAGTCTTTTGAACTTTCACGACATGGAAAGGCGCTGTGTTAAGCCAGCTGCGTTAGAGCTTGCTCCTCCCCCTCTGCTCACCTGTGTACTTTCACCTTCTCTGGGCTGGTAACCATTACTTTTGACCTGTTGTGGATGATTATTATCAACTTGAGATAATAATCTTTTAAGTCCCATTTACTCTTAAAATAAGCCAGTAGGCATATGAAAGGAAAATGACTGAACTCCATCTACTACTAGATATGTTGATCAAGGTCAAATAATTTATCTCTCAAACTTCTAGTCTGTAAAATGGGGACACTACCTCTTGCAACATATGGGGGGAGTACCTCTTAGTGCTTAACATGCATTGGAGGCGAAATAAGTGAGTCTAAAAATACAGTTAAGAGTGCCTCCTGCCCTGGATCAGTCTAGATAATGATCTCAGTTCATCCTCTGCTCCTATCCCTGCTAAATGGAGGGGAATGGCATATCATAGGGGTGGGAACCAAATTCCCATGCTACACCTGGCTTTACCAGATTAAGGACTCTTGGGGCCTTGAGAATGACATGTGTCCTTGTATATGAAAAAGGTGGTCCGTTCAACTAAACTGTCTACTTCCTCCTTCTAAGGGCAGAGGAAATGACTCAGATGTATGTTAGGACCCTATGGGACCGATAGAATCCAGCCAGAAAATGGAGCGAGTTGTCTTTTCCTTTACAATTTTTTTCACTGAAGGTATTTTTCCTACCTTCCACCACCACCTGCTATTGAAGACCTAAATTCTGAATATGTCCATGAAGTAAATCAAGGGCCTAGCTTTAGCCAAGAAGCTTCATATCATTCCTCAAATATAAACTGCCCCAATCACCAGGATAGGTCCTTAGGTCACTTCCTCTGTGACACCACATATCTTCCTATGATGCTGGCCAAATTCAGTACTGCCCATTACCACCACCCTCCCTGAACATCTCTAATCAGATTAATTTTCTTCTTTCTTCCTTCTTTCCTTTCTTCCTCCCTTCCTTCTGTATCTCTTGCCTTCCTCCTTCTGTCTCCCTCCCCCTTCTTTGTCTATGAAGCATTTATTTACCTATATTTAAGACAGCATCTTATTTAAAGTTGAATAATTTGTGATTCCTGCCTTCAATTCCCTTAAAATCTGGAAGAGATAGATACCAATAACTGGCATGCAGTCCCTTTCTTAAGTCCCATCAATAACACATCATTACCAAACCTGACATGAGGGCACAAACCTGTAATCCCAGGGACTCTGGAGGCTAAGGCAGGGGGATTGCATGTTCAGGGCCAGCCTCGGCAATTTAGTAAAACCCCAAGCAACTTAGGGAGATCTTTTCTCAAAATTAAAAGTAGAAAGGGTTGGGGATGTATTTCAGTGGTAAAGTGCCCCTGGGTTCAATCCTCAGTACTAACTAATAAATAATACAACATTGTCTTGAAGGAATTAATGAGAAAATGTGAAGAAGGAAGAGCAGTCAAGGGCTTACAGCAAACTTTCCCACATTTTTTCAGCATGATTCATGGTATGCTTGCAGAACTTGATCATGTGTAAGAAGTTCAGATCAGGCCAGCAGAGAGACCAGTGTATTTGTGGTAGGGTCATTGTCTGTAGTTATTCTGTCCTCTGTGTAGCTGGTCCCTTCCACTTGACTCCCCTGCCCTGAAACCAACAACATCTATCTACTCCTATTGGTTGTTCAGAAGTCTCCCCTGCCCACATTCCTCTTGATTGGTTACACTGGGCTCTGAAACCTGTTTTCACCACCCTCCTCATCATTACCTGGCCCCAATGTCCAAAGCATCTTCCAGCTTTCTCCTGATGAAGATGTCTTCCCTTCTACCTTCCAAAGGGTTTGGACCTTCCCATCCTTAAAGCAAACAGGCCTTCACTTGTCCTTTCTAGGTGAAAAAGTTGAACCCTGACAAGGACCTCAACCATTTCCAGACACTTCAGCATGTCTTTGGAGGTTCTTAATGCTGTCCTAACATGGGGATTTCTCTGTGGGTCCTCTGAAGTGGTAAAATTCAGTGGACAAAAGTTATCTCCCTTGAAAAGTCTTGCTGAGCTCAATATTCTGTGAACTCAAGAGCTGGTAAAGGGCAGCTGGGCCCAATCCCATTGTCCCTGGGTTCTTTTCTGCTGAGCTGTATGTTCCAAGTTCCATTCTGCTACCTAGGCTAGAAATCCCACTCTCTCTCAGCTCAAAGGAATGCAGCCCATGCTGGCCAGAGAAGAACACTAAGAAGCTGATGGCCAGAATCCACCTTTTCATTTGTGGCTTCCTCTCTAACATCTGTGAGACAGACTGTGCTGCTGCCTGAGCTATTCTTTTATTTTCCAACTGGCCAGCAACTACTTACAGATCACCTCCTGGGGGCGGGACCTCTCTCTCCTGACTTTTCTGTCAGTGTTGTGGTTTCCTGAACTTTAGAGGCCCAGAGCTCTTTCATTTGATATATTTGATGCCTTCCTGGTATTCCCCTGGTTTGTTTATTGTTCAGTCACTTTCATTCATTCACTTATTCATTCACATAAAATCTTTGTTTAACGAGCACCTACTATGTTACCAGGCCTTATGAGTTAAGAATCAGTAGGTTGGGTTGGGGGTGTAGCTCAGAAGTAGGTACTTGCCTGCATTTGTAAGGCCCTAGGTTCAATCCCCAGTACAAAAAAAAAAAAAAAAGAAAGAAAGAAAGAAAAAAGAATAAGAATACAGACTGTATCCTTACAGTTTATTCTACAATAAGCTGGTAAGTAGAAGCAGATACACAGTATACATATAATTATAACACATTAAAACTCTTGAAGGTAGGAATAGTATTGGGCATTCAGCTCACATCACACAAGCTTTTGACTGATGTTTATAAAATGAAAGATATCTCCATTAATCCCCAGTTTTCTATATTAACAGAGAAATGTGCAAATCATGGGCTATCTGACAGGTTCCCTTGTTGGCTTCTGAACACATGCTCTTACATACAACAAAGAATTCAACCTTCAACCTGCTGTCCCTCCTAAGCTCCTCCCTGGCACTAAGTCCCTGGTCAAAGTAGGCAGGGGAGCAGAAGAACAAGGCATGCATGCCCCACCCCCATACAGACACATCCACTCCTACCAGCAAAGCTTGGGAAAGGGAGTCCAGCACAGTAAATCCACTTCAAAGGGGTCTGGTTTATCCTTAGTTGAGCCACATGAAGTTGTACTTACTCAATTGTTTTTTTTTTTGTTGTTGTTGTTGTTGTTTGTTTGTTTGTTTTAACAGGATCTCACTATGTTGCCCAGGCTGGCCTTGAACTCCTGGGTTCAAGCAATCCTCCCGCCTCAGCCAGAGTAGCTGGGACTAGAGGCACGCCCAGCTGTTGGACCATTTTTGACCAAAACATTTTGTAAAGTTCAAGCTAATACATTGGCGAATAAACCAAAATGTTCCGTAAACGAATGAAGAGCTGGGGAACAACTAAGCCATGGGGTGTCTCTCTCTGTGTCTGGAGAGAGGAGTGGCGGGGCTGGAATCTGACAACTGAAGGAAGAGCAGCCTACTTGCCTTTAAGATATGGAGAGGGTGAACTGAAGGTTGAGGAATGAGGCTGGAGAATAGAGAGGAAGGAAAAAGAAGAAGATGAAAGCAAAGAGATGGAAATTGGCACTTCCCACCTCTCTCCAGGAAAGAGCAACAGATGTGCTCGCACAGATGTGGCGTGCTGTGAGGTGGAGATGAGTCACCCAGCCCCACCCCGACTTGGATAAAACAGCCCTCAAAATGTCTGCCTTCCTAAACTCTTGGGATATACTCACCACCCAGCCTACTGATGACTAATTTAGCTCTCTGGGATTGCTAATGTTGGGAAAAGGGTAACCCAGCCAACAAGAGAATTCCAGTTACTGAAGGCGTAACACCCATTGTCAATGAAAACATTGGTGTGTGGCTGTAACTTCAGGCTCCTCTGATTTGGATAGCTGGGAGTCAGGCTTCTGCAGGTAGATGAGCCCCTACCCTCCACCAAGATGATGATTTGGCCGTGTATCAAGTTTAGCTCTGCTGTAAATTCACTGAGGAAAAGCTACCCTGAGTGGCCTCTTTGGAAGCCAGTCAAATGATTCTGGCACAGCAAGATCTTCTGACTCAAGCACTTTGATCATAGAGTGCAAGGGATATAATTATGTTGACAAGGCACGATTATCCTGTCCCTGACCCCGACTCCATGACCCACCAAGTAGGTGTGAAAATTTTCTAGCATTTTCTGCTTCTGACTCAGCTCCCCAAGTCCTGGTTACCAGGTTAGTAGGCCAATGATCTTGTCTTGGGAAGAAGAGCAGAGAGAACAGGAGGGCAAAGTGCAGGGACATCTCCCTATACCCAGATGAAGGCAATTCCTTTAATTTCCCTAGGTCCATTTTGTCATTTTTGGCTTTTGGGGGGGTGGGTGGGTACCAGGGTCTTAGCAGCTGCCCACCCTGACGAGATGAGCTGGGTTCAAAAGAGCTGGCTGCAACATTAAACTAAGAAAACGGCAAAGAAATCACACAACACGCGGACATGAGTTTCTAAGGTTGAGGGTGGGACTGCTCTGTGACCTGGGAAAGAAAGCATGCACCAGAAATCTATTTTATAGGGGGGACCCACAAGGGAGATTCGATGGAATGTTCTTCACCAAATAAGGGAGGCGATGATGCTTCAAAGGTGGAGTCTTACTTTGTGATGTCTTGTGGTCAGCAGATTGATTGACATCTTGGCAAGTACACCCATCTCAGGTGCATTGTAGGATCACAGATAGAGCAAGAGGAAAGCGCGCTTACATCACACGCCCATTCAGTGTGCAATGCCAGCACTGTCCCCTCATATAGTTCCAATGCACATAGCTCACACATACAGCCCATGGATGGCTCAAGACACTGGGGATTGAACTCAGGGACCCTGGACCACTGAGCTACATCCCCCACCCTATTTTGTATTTTATGTAGAGACAGGGTCTCACTGAGTTGCTTAGTGCCTTGCTTTTTTGCTGAGGCTGGCTTTGAACTCGCAGTCCTCCTGCCTCAGCCTCCTATAGGCGTGCACCACCATACCTGGCTTTTTGGGATTCTTTTGTTATTGTCTTTTTTGTACTGGGAATTGAACCCAGGGGCACTTTACTACTGAACATCATCTTCAGCAACCCTGCTCTTCCCCTGCTTTTTTAAAAAATTCTAGACAGGGTATCATCAAATTGCTGAAGCTGGCCTCAAATTGCTATCCTCCTGCCTCAGCCTCCTGAATAGCTAGAATTACAGGCATGTGCCACCATGTCTGAGTGGTTCCCTTGGACCATTTAGATTCAGCCATTTTTGAGGTCATAGTCACTTTTTGTATGAAGGCTAATAAACTATATATAGTCAGAACATTGAAGAGCCCCAAATAATAAGCGATTTCATATTTAGTAATTGCAAATACAGAGCATGAATTTTTAATTCTTTCTTGGTTTTGTTTTTTCCTTAATTGTCAACCAGTGTTTATGGGTGGCCCACCATGTGACAGTTACTCAGCAGGTACTGAGGATCCAGTGATGAATGAGGATCAGAAAGAGGACAGATAAAAGGATGCTCATCAAAACCCCTCACATAAATCAGAACACACACCATCATCACCGTCATAACCCTCCCCACCATTAGGTGTAATTCATTGGATTTCCCATTTGTCAAGCGGAGAGTTCATAAATTCTTCCTCTCATTTAATCCTCACATATCACAAGGAAGATGTTTATCATCCCCAATTTACATATGAAAACACCTGAGATGCAGCAAGATCAAGTGTTAGGAAGAGACAGAGCTAATTTAAACCTAGGTCTGAATCCAGAAAGCATGCACTTGACCATGGGATGATGACCTGTGCAAAGTTCTCTGTGTGTCTGTGACACTGTGGCTCCTTCTTAGTACCACACTGCACCTGCTTTCTCACTCACCCTTTCTGAGACTTGGGAGTCACTCTGCCTCTCAGCCTCAATAGACCTGGGTTTACTGGTCTGCTCCCAAGTCATGGTTTGAGAGAGAGGGTGAGACAGCCTCAGGTAATCATTGATGATCCTCCTGTCCAATGATTACATAGCATTTTGATGATTGTGGCCCAAGTGCCCTGCATGAATTCAGTCATAGATGGTAGGGTCTGGACTCTGCCCCTAAATCCATGCCTGGTCTCAGACAGGCTTCTCCTGTCTGATGGGAAGTCCAGAAAGGGAATGCAAAAAAAAAAAAAAGGATAGAAATTGGACATTTTGGGTTTTTTGCAGAATTTCCGGGGCTTTCTCTCTTGTCACTGGTGAAATCTCATTCTTATGGGCATCTGCCGTTCTAGGCCCCAGAGGAACAAAGTACATGCTTTGTTCTTGTAAACCATTGTGAGTTTATATAAATCAATAGGATAGAATGATATTCCACATTGAACCTGCTTCCAAACACAGGTCAATGAAGAATAGCTCAACTTGTAAGTCTCCGGTAAAATGACCATATCAATCAAAGGTTCTGTATGGTGGTGTCTCTCCCTGCCCTCTACCCTCATGTCCATGGCAGAGCAGCACAGATCTCAACCTCCCCTTCCCCTCACTGCCTGACTATAGCAAACCTGCAATTGCTGCAGGACTGGGTATCACTGTATCCTAACCCAATCCCAGGCCCTCATATTTCCCAGGGTGACTGGAGCTCCATTTTCTAAGTGTAGAAAATGTGAAACCTAAAAATCTCCTCTCTTAGTGTTGACTATAGTATCTGGTTGAAAATTACCTTGCATCTGGTCTTACCTGACCAGCCTCAGTAGAAGACAACCCTCAATGAGTGCAAGGAGATTTTAACCTGCTGAGGTCCCCAAGGACTTTCTGTGCTCTATTCAATTCACTGGAAACACTGTCCTCAGAGTCACAGGCTTGCCCAGGCTTCCTCTGTCCTGCATTTCAGTTAGAGCTGTGGACTTACCTATTAGGCTCTCTGCTGGACCCTGCCTGTTCTGTCCCATCTGTTTTCATCCATGAGATCATGGGATTCCCTTGGTGTCTCTGAAAATTTGGTGGATACTAGATTTGTTTTGAAAGATAATGTGATACTTTTCTTAGGGACTGTGGATTGAACCCAGGGGCACTTTAACACTGAGCTACATTCCTTTTTTTTTTTTTTTTAATTTTGAGAAAGGGTCTTACTAAATTGCTGAGGCTGACCTCAAATTTGCAATCTTCCTGACTCAGCTTCCTAAAATACTGAAATTACAGGCATGTGCCACAGTGCTTAGGCTGATAATATAATACATCTAATGTTATATAGGGTTATTTATGTACTTATCTCCTCCTCTAAAGGCTTAGATAGAAGACAAATGGAAAAATATAGGAAGGAAATGAAAGTCGGGTGCAAAAAGACATGAGGCGACTACAAAAAATTGCATGTCTTTATGTTCTGGAAACTGGCTTCTTTGGGGGTGGGGACAGGGCAAATTAGGGACTGAGCTTCCTAGCATTTTCCCTAGATGATGTCACTAGGATTTTCTATCTTGCCACTGAATATGATATTGACTTCAGAGCTAAAGCTAGACTATTGTCCCAGATCCTCACAATCTTGCAAATCTGGGAAATACAAACAATTCTATCTCCTTACATCTAGTGCCTTTCAAAGCTCCTTGGGCTCCGATTTGCCTTATATTCTTCTATCTCTGGATCCTCAGGTATTCCCTCTTCCAAGAATGTCCCGCTCTCCTCCTGTCCATCTGAGGAAGCTGGATCTTTAAGGGCTAGAGGAAGCCTTCCACAACTTTCCAGATTAAACTGTAGGTCTCCCAGGCTTGCCTAGGCCTTAACCACACACACTCTTTTTCTTTTCTTTTTTTTTTTTTGAGGTACTAGGCATTGAACCCAGGAGTGCTCTACCACTGAGCTACACTCCTAGCCCTTTTTAGATTTTGTTTTTGAGACAAGATTCTCTCAATTGCTGAAGGTCTCACTAGGTTACCCAGGGTGGCCTTGAACTTGTGATCCTCTTGCCTCAAGGATTACAGGTGAGTGCCTGGGATTACAGTGTGTGCCACCGTTCCCTTCTCTCTGCACTTCTTGTAAAGCACTGACCCAGATCTGCTCCATGTTTCCACGTGGACACCTGCCTCCTGCTAGCAATTGACTGTACTGTACTGGGGGTGGTGTTTTGCTCAAGTATAAAGAATTTAAGAAAAACAAATAAAAAATTTTAAAATAGGGCTAGCACCAGGTGCAGAGGTGTGAGCCTGTAATCCCAGCGACTGGGGAGACCAAGGCAGGAGGATCACAAATTCAAGAGCAGTTTGGACAATTTAGTGAGACCCTGTGTCTCAAAATAAAAAGGGCTGGTGATGTAGCTCAGTGGAAGAGTACCCCTGGGTTCTATTTCCAGTACTGGGGGGAAAATAGGACTGGGGATTTAGCTCAGCCAGCACTGAAAAAGAAAAGAATCTCTCCGAATTCTTGAATTGAAAAGCTCCAGGGACTTGAAAACCTAAATCTCAGCCCCTAAATGGGGTAGCTCGGAATTCCCTACTGGGAAAAGATTAGCAGTCTTCTTGATTTATCACCTTCATGATGTTAGAATCTACCTGATGTTCCACTTTGGCTAGGCCAGCTGTGGCTTCCCCAAAGCCTCAGTTCCCTGGGCTGGACTGGCCTGTGGCCTGGGTCTATATGACCAAGCAGGCAGCTCACAGAGCCCTGGGTAGGGAGCTCCTGGAAGCATAAATCATCTTTATTAGTGGCCTCCCCTGGGGACCTCAACTCATCTGGCCCAGAGGGAGCTACTTTGCTGTCATTCCCTTCCCTCTCCTCCCCCCTTCCCATTCAGCTGTCCTGGGCAGAGTCCTGGGGTCCTGCTGTCTCCCCCACTTCCTCCACCTCCATCCTATTAATCACTAAATCCTACAACCGCCCTCCAAGCACTGTATTCTTTCTAGATCAAAAAAATCTGATCAGGCCATTACTCCTCTGTTTAAAATCATTCAGTGGCTACCCATTGCCCTTGGGATAAAGGCTCAAATTCTTAATGGGATTTTCAAATCCTTCACCTGGTCCTTTTGAGATAAGAGGATTTATAATCTTTTCAAAACCAATAAGCATCCTGAGACAATCCTAATTTTTCTGGCTGTCCAAGCTATTTAAGATTGACGAGGTCAGCGCTAAATTGTTAAAAGGTGAGTAATTCATTGGGTCTGAATGGTGTGTGAATTCCAAAAGAACTGTTCTCTCCGCCTTCCTTTCTCCACCCTGCAACTTGAGGTCAGGACACTCCTTGGGTGATGGGGGACCCAGGTGCATTAAGGCAGTGGGGGCGGAGAAGGAGCAGATGTGGGGGGGAGAAGTGATGTAGATGAGATTCCTGATAATGCCAAAGAATGGTCTTCCCCTCCATCTAGAATTTCTGCTTTGTATTGACATAACACAACTTGTTCATTTCAAAATTCTTTTTAATGGCAAAACATTTGGGAGGAATGTCAATACTCAATGGGGGAATAGATGTAAACAAAAGTTAGAATAATAAGCAACCAACTAAAGGAAGAAGTTTAAAGTCTTTGTAATAAAATTAAAAAGCACATATGATTCCATATTCAGTGACTGTAAACTACCATCACCTTGGGATCCTGCACAGATGCAGGAAGGGTGTGTGATGGCAAATAAACTTTTCCAGCTGCATAGACCAGACTGGGACTTCAGTTCCCATTCCCAACTCACAAGCTGGGTGACCATCTGCAAGTTCCTTAACTTCTGTGGGTTTTGTTTTTTTCCTTTTTACAATGTGGATAATAATCTGAGCTGGATTGTGTTGAGTATTATAAGATAATGCATGTAAAAATGCCAAGCAGAAACCAAATTAGAAGTTCAATAAATAAGCATGTAGGCACAAGCAACAATTTTCTTAACAGGACCCTAAAGCTTAGGCAATAATGCCAAGAGTTAATAAATGGGACAGTATCAAATTTAAAAGTTTCTGCACAGCAAAGGAAATAATTAGGGATGTCTTCCCATCAGAAAACCTACAGAATGGGAGAAAATCTTTACTAGTTGTCTTCAGATGGGATCAATATATAGAATATATACAATGGATTTAAAAGACCAAGTAACCCAGTTAATAAATGGGCAAATAAATTAAACTGGCACTTTTCAAAAGAAGAAATACAAATAGCCAATATGAAAAAATATTCAACATCATTAGCAATGAGGGAAATGCAAATCGAAACTACATTGAGGGCTGGGGATGTGGCTCAATAGCAGAGCATTTGCCTGGCATGTGTGAGGCCTTGGGTTCAAATCCCAGCACCAACAAAAAGTAAATAAATAAATAACAACAAAGTTTAAAAATATATTAAAAAAACTAACTACATTGAGATTTTATCTTACACCAGTCAGAATGGCAGTCATTAAGAATACAAACAATAATAAATGTCAGAGAGGGTGAGGAGAAAAAGGAACACATCTACTCTATTGGAATTGTAAATGACTATAACCACTATGGAAATCAGTATGGAGGGTCCTCAAAAGACTAGGCATGGAACCACCGTAAACCCAGCCATACCTCTCCTTAGTATTTATTCTAAAGAATAAAATCGGGGCTGGGGATGTGGCTCAAGTGTTAGTGCACTGGCCTGGCGTGTGAGAGGCACTGGGTTCGATCCTCAGCACCACATAAAAATAAATAAAGATATTGTGTCCACCTAAAACAAAAAATAAATATATAAAAAAGGAATAAAATCATCATACTACAGTTACCCATGCATACCCATGTATAGCAGCACGATTCACAATAGCCAAACTAAGGAACCAGCCTAGGTGTCCATTAATGGATGAATGGATAAAGAAAATGTGGTATATATACACAATGGAGTTGTATTCAGCTAGAAAGGAAAATGAAATCACGTCATTTGTGGGAAAATGGCTGAAACTTGAGATCATTATGTTAAGTGAAATAAGCCAAGTTCAGAAGGTCAAGGGTCATATGTTTCTTCTCATATGTGGAAGCTAGAGAGGAAAAGGGAAAAGAAAGGAGGGGGCAGATCTTAGGAAAATCAAAGGGAGATCAGTAGAGGAAAGGATTGGAAAAAGGGGGAAAGTGCTGGCAAGCCATATTGGCCAAATTATATTGTTACATTATGTTCATGTACAAGTATGTAACAACAAATCCCATCATTATGTACAACTATAATGCACCAGTAAAAGATGTAGAAAGAGACAGGTGCGGTGGCACATGCCTGTAATCCCAGTGGCTTGGGAGGCTGGGACAGGAGGATCTCAAGTTCAAAGCCAGCCTCAGCAACTGTGAGGTGCTAAGCAACTCAGTGAGACCCTGTCTCTAAATAAAATACAAAAGGGGGCTGAGGGCATCGGCTCAGTGGTAGAGTGCCCCTGAGCTCAATCCCTGGTACCAAAAAAAAAAAAAAAAAAAAGAAAAAAAAAGTGGAAAGGGAAAATAAAGAAGTTCAATAAATATTAGGCATCAGGCGGGCATTTGTTTTCCCTATGAATGATAAATAGGAGAGCACTTTCAGAATCTTAACATTTTCCTCCTAAAAATCCTGAGTACAGAAAAATAAAGAGATTTACTGCGAGTCACTTGTCAAATTAGAAGAAGACCAGGCCAATAGCTCAGACCTGTGCCTCTTAGCTAATGTGAGGGTGAATTTTATTATCTTTTGTTTTGCAGTATTGGGGATAGAACTCAGGAGCACTCTACTACTAAACTACATTCCCAGCCCTTTTAATTTTTTTTTTTTTTTTGAGACAGAGTCTAAGTTGCCCAGGTTGGCCTTGAACTTGTGATCCTCTTTCCTCAATCTCTCAAGTGTTTGGGATTACAGGTATGTGCCACCATGCCCAGATTTTATTTCAATCTTTAGTGATTTTCAATATATAACCTAGATCCTCCCACCATTTTGGTTGAATTCACCAGAGATACCATTAGGGCCTGGAATTTTAAACTACAAATTCAGTTTGATATATATATATATATATATATATATATATATATATATATATAACTATTCTGGTTCCTTATTTCTGAACATGAAACTGAGGGAAAAAACAAAATAAGCCATCCAGCTTCACTTGCTTTTAGCTTAGCTAAACAATAAAGTAATAATAGATCCCTACTACCTTTGCTACAGATAACACCAGTGACATACGGTCACCATGATAACCGTTGTTCAGGTTGTTTTTCAGAAGTGGCCTAGTTCAAACCAGTTGCAATCACCCACTGATCCTTCACCTGGGTCTGTGCAAGTGTCCAATGGGTGACCCTTTGACATCAGGGGACCAAAAACTCTACCTGCAGCTCATGCCAACATGCCATTTTCTCAACACGAGACCTAGGAAGAACCAAGAAGCTTGACCACACATGCTCTGACCACTGATTACTTCCCTTTTCCTTACCACCTTTCCTCATGTCTTAGATCACCCACAAATGCCCCTAAACTCTATGCCTGGGGAGGTGAATTTGAGACCAATTCTCCCATTTCCACATGCTTGTAGCCACACGAACAATCCCTTTTGCAGAGCTTGTCATCTCCATGATGGAAAAGAGAGCCTGGTTTGGTAAAAGACAATTGTGTGGGGCTCTAATCCTGGTCCACATCAAATATGGAAGGAACAGATGGCCACCAGTGACTGAGGGAAGCTGGCTAAAGCCTTTAAGCCCAGTCTCTGTTCTCACCAGTCTAAGATAGAGGAGGGTGGCTGAGGTAGGAGACAAGGTCAGCCGGGCTATTCCATCTCCTGAATCCCACCGAGAAGCTATCTATTTGCCACTGTGACCATCTCCAAAGCCTGGAGTCACCTCTCAAGGGTCTCTGAATCTTGGGAATTATATCATGAATCTGGTTGCCAAGGCTGCTGTTGCTAGGCCAACTGTGCAAATAAACTTCTTCTTCACAGTTCTCTTATTACCTGGGTCCCCTGTAGAGATTACATTGATAACCTGGAGGGTAAAGCTGGGAGAGGACTTGGGGCTGGGAATTTGATTGTCTATTGTTAGGTAACAAACTACCCTAAAGGTTAGCCACTCAACAATAGTTATTTACTATTTCTCACGATTCTGTGAGTTAGTTGTGCTCAGCAGGGTGGTTCTTCTGGTCTGTATGGTGTTGGCTGGGGTCACTCAAGTGACCACATTCAGGTGAGAGTCTGGCCAGGGAGAGAATGTCCAGCAGAGAATGTTCTAGAATGTTTGAAGACTTCAGTGGGGGGCTAGGAACAGCTAGATGGCTAGCTCCCTCTGTCTCCATGTGATCTCTCCTCATTGAGCAGGGTGAGCTGCATATTCTAAGGAGACAACTGGATCTCAAGAGGCAACAGTGAAACTATAGGCCTCTTGTGGCCCAGGCCTGGAAATGGCACGGTATTATTTAGATGGTATTCTTTGTTTTGTTGAGGTAATGGGGATCAAACCCAGACTTAGGCTGCATTCCGTTGGCAATGTCCTGGGGCAAGTCCAGATTCAAGGGTAGGACAAATAAATTCCACTGCTAGTTAAGAGGAGTGGCGAGTACATGTAGGGACATGAGGAATTATTGGCAGCCATGTTTGGAAAGTTGGATTGGACAAGGGGTTATTGATTCTGGGCTGGGCCTTGCAGGAACATGGAAATTATATCATGAAAAGAAAACTCCAATTAGCCAACACAGTGGCCAACTGCTGTAATCCCAGCAATTGGGGAGGCTGAGGCAGGAGGATTATAAATTTGAGGCCAGTCTCCACAATTTAGCAAGATTCTGTCTCAAACTATAAAATAAAATTTAAAAAAAAAGGCCAGAGATGTAGCTCAGTGGTAGAGCACCCCTGTGTACTGTGTTCACCCCCACCAATAAAACAACTGACAACCTTATGGAATGAATCCTCGAGGAAAGGTCAGGTAACCAACATATACATCATTAATGAGTTGGTTTGTTCATTCATTTCTTATTTATTGAGGACCTGAAAGATAAACAAGACATAGTCCTTACCCTGAAGCCCACAGACTGTATAATTATTTGTGGGGAACAGATTCCTACAAATAATTATACAAAAGTAGTGCCAATGCAGAGATAGAGAGAAGCACTTGGCAATCTTTACTGATATTTTAGCTGTGTTGCAACTCATCTTCACAAGAACCCTTTGCTATAGATTTTATCATGAGCATATCCATTTATATATGAAGCAAATGAGACTCAGACAATTAATTCACTTACAATCAAGCATCTTGTAAATGGTGGAGCTGGGATTTTTTTTTTCCCCTCAGTACTGGAAATTCAACCCAGGGGTGCTTCACCATTGAGTCGTATCCATAGTTCTTTTTACTTTATCTATCTATCTATCTATCTATCTATCTATCTATCTATCTATCTATCTATCTATCTATCTTTTATTTATTTATTAATTTGTTTGCTTGATTGCTGAGGCTGGCCTTGAATGTGCAGTCCTCCTGTCTCAGCCTCTCGAGTTGCTGGGATTACAGGCATGCTTCACTGCTCCCTGTTGGAGCCAGGATTTGAACCCAAGGTTTTCTGTCTCCAAAAACCATTTTTTTGGGGGGCGGGGGAGAGGGGTTACCAGGGATTGAACTCAGAGACACTCAACCACTGAGCCACATCCCAGCTCTTCTTTTGTATTTTATCTAGAGACAGGGTCTCACTGAGCTGCTTAGCATCTCTCTGTTGCTGAGGCTGGCTTCCAAAAGTCATTTTCTAAGGGCTATATATGTACACACATATATATGTATATGGTGTAATATATATATATATATATATATATATATATATATATATATATATATAATATGTGTTGGATTAGAGAGGAAGTAAGGAAGGCATTGGAGCTAAGGAAATGTGGACTTGAATTTTGATCACAGGTTGGAGAAATGTAGCTCAGTGGTAGAGCACTCGCCTAGCATGTGAAGGCCCTGGGTTTGAACCTCAGCATTACAAAACAAAACAAAAAGATTGGATTCTGCTACTTATAAAAACAGCCACCACAAGTTCAGTGATTACTGTGTTCCAGCTCTGTGCATTGTCTTTTAAAAATCCTTATACCAACTCAGCATGGGTGAAGGTATGATTATTATTATCCACATATTCCAAACAGAGAAACGGACGCATTGAGAGTTCAGATAGCTTCTGTGTGGTTTCCCAGGTAAGGAAGCCCGGCCTGATTCCAGAGCCCACACTTTCTAACCATGTAATCTAGGATCAGTCCCATAATCTTTCTAATGCTTGGCACCTACAGCTATAAGGTGGAAATCTTTGTGAGGATTAGGAAAATAAATGTATATAAAATAATTATCAGAGCAGTGCCTGGCATTTCATGGATATTAACCGAATGCTCTGTGTCACGGGTTTATGTCCCCCTGAAGATGTTGAAATTCTAAGCGCCCTCGCCGGTGAATGCGACCTTATTTGGAAATGAAGTTTCTGCAGATGATTAAGTAAGGATGAAGTCACCAGAGTGGGAAATTTGAATTTGGAGACAGATGTGCCCACGAGGAGAATGTCACAGGAGGTGCAGGAAGGATTTGGGCTGATGCATCAACAGACCAGGAAAAACCAAAGATGGCCAGCAAATCCCTAAAGCTGAGAGAGGCCTCCAACAGATTCTCTCGTAGCCTCAGTTGAACCAACCATTCTGACACCTGCCGGCAGAATACATTTCTGTTGTTTTAAACCACCCAGCTTGTGACACTGTGCTAGGAAACAAATATGCTCAGCACATGTTAATTGTATCTTGACCTACTTTCTGGGTCTCTGGGTCCCTACCTTGAGCTTTCTGGAATGCTCTACATGACTGCAGCCCAATGCAATAGACAGGATTGGTCTAACCTGATACTATGGTCTAACCTGACACTATGGGTTGGAGCCAAGATCAGCCTTTTGAGGTCCCTCCTATCTTCTGTGCTCCCTTCTATTGCTTTCATGTGACCTGGGGCAGGGAAGGTCTTCAAATAACTCATTCAGAAGAACATGTGGGCGAATACATGAACAAATACCCGAGTGAATGTCTCACCGTGGAAAGGTAAAATTTCAGAGGCCAAGGTACCTGGTTGGAAGAGATTTGAGGTCAAGGAGGGGCCGCCCAGGCCCTGTCAAACCACCTGCATGCCCTGTGGGGCCTCCACGGTGCTGATTGTTATTTGTCTGCACGCAGCCACCTGTCCTGCTGCACGTCAGGGAGATTTCCTGGCTGTTTAAGCCGCCCAGGTAGGCACCTGGGGCCTCCAGGGAAATTGGACCGCTCAGAGCGAGTCTGGAAACGGAGCCTCAGGAGCCCTTGGGATTTATGCTAAAAGTTTAGAAAACAATTACACTGCAGTGAGCTCACTCAGCTGCAGCCAGGGCCTGCTTGGCACTGCTCTCTAGGAACGCAAGGAGTCAAATCCCCTCAAGGTGGTTTTTAGGAAAGCAAAAGAAGGCCCCCAAGTGAAAAGATCATCCCAGCTGCTTAAAACAGGATGGGGGACATGCCCAAATAGAGGGGATCTGTCCTCTATTTCTATTGTGTTGAGTGGTCTATATAAACTATCTAATGTCATTTAACAAATGACCCCAAATTTAGTGGCTTAAAACAACAGATATTTATTATCCCACATTTTGTGAGGGTTGGGTTTCTGGGATCAACTTAGAGAGTGGTTCTGGCTCAGGGTCTCACACAGGATGCTGTGAAGTTTCAGAGGAGGTTCAATCAACCCGAGATTTGGGCTGGAGGACTTGCTTCCAAGATGGCTTCCTCGAGTGGCTCTTGTTGGGAGGCCTCAGTTTCTCAATCATTGCTGTATAGATGCCTTGGTTTCTTGCCACATGGGCCTATGGTGACCATTCATCCTGGTTTGTCCAAGACTGAGGGAGTTTCACAGAGTGCAAGACTTTTTGTGCTAAAGCCAACATAGTCCTAGGTAACCCTGGGACGAGTTACCTCTCCTGTGTACCTCTCCTTGGGGCTGCTCACAACATGAAGAGTGAACTGAGATAGTGACCAAAACAGTAGTCTCAAGGTCTTTTATAGCCAGGTGCAGTGGCACCCACCTGTAATCCCCATGATTTGGGAGGTTGGGGCAGGAGGATCACAAGTTGGAGGCCAGCTTCAGCCACTTAGCAAGGCACTCAGCAATTTAGTGAGACCCTGTCTCAAAATCAAAAATAAAAAAGAACTAATATCAGAAGTCCTTGAACATCTTATGATGCATTCTGTTACCAAAGCAAGTATAGGCTGGGCCAGATTTAGGCGAGGAGAGAGAAATACTATGATGTGAGAATCTATCTATCTATCTATCGTTTTCTATTTCTATATCTATCTCTATATCATATATATGTATGTGTGTGTGTGTGTGTGTGTGTGTGTGTGTGTGTGTGTGTATGGAGAGAGAGAGAGAAGAAGAAGAAGGAGGAGGAGGAGGAGGAGGAGGAGGAGGAGGGGGAGGAGGGGGAGGAGGAGGAGGGGGAGGAGGGGGAGGAGGGGGAGGAGGAGGAGGAGGAGGAATTAGAATTATATGGGATTATCATACTCCTTAAAGATATAAAGATATCATACTCCTTTCTGGTCTTTTACTGGTAAATGTAAAAATTCCACCGAGGCTCAGGGGTGCCAATAATTTTTAAAATTATGTGTCTCCACAATCATAATCCATTCCTATTTATGGTGCACTGTGTGAAGAGCTTCACATATATTATCTCAATTAATTTCTGACATTCTTTTTGTTTGTTTTGGGTACTGGGGATTGAACCCAGGGTTTTGAATATACTAAGCAAGCACTTTACCACCTATTTCCCATTTTTTTCATTTTACTAAGTGCATCAGAGTTATAAATTATATGGGGATTCATTTTAACATCATCATACATGCATGAAATATAATTTGTTCTACTTCAGTCCCCAGTACTTCCTCTTTCCCTCCCTTCTTCTCATATTCCCCTTCCTCTACTGTATTGGTCTTCCTTCTATTTATTTATAGTTTTACATTAGTACTTTATAGGTATCATAAAGGTGAAATTCACTATAATATAAACTTATATATAAGTTTATATTATATATAAGTATAGCATATTTTGATCAATTTATTTATTTATAGTTTTTGGTACCAGGCATTGAGCTCAGGGGCCCTTAACCACTGAGCCACATCCCCAGCCCTTTTTATTTTTTATTTAGAGAAAAGGTCTTGCAAAGTTGCTTAGGGCCTCACTGAGTTCCTGAGGCTGGTCTCAAACTTGCGATCCTCAGCCTCAGCCTCCAGAACCTCTGGGATGAGCCACTGTGCCCAACTCCTCATTCAATTTTCATATCAATCTGATGAATGGGGAGACTGAGCCTCCAAAAGATTAATTAATTGAATCCTAAACCAGTGCTTTGAAGCACTTCCTCCCCTTTGGAACACTTGCTCATAGGATACACTCCTCTCAATCCCAGCTGCTACATCATGGGAAACCCAAGACCCAGGAGGAGGCCAGGTGTGGATGTTTTTATCACTAGTTGAGCTCCCAGCTGACAGCCAGCATCAATTACTAGCCATGTGAATGAGCCACCTTGGGCTTTTCAGCCTAGTTAAGTCCCCAGATGGTTACAGCCCCAACTGAGATCACATGGAACAGTTGGCTCAAGTTGAACCATCAATCCAGAGAGCTAATAAAATGGTGTGTGGTTAAAGGCTGGGGATGAAGCTCAGTGGTAGTGTTTGCTTAGCATGTGCAAGGCCCTGGTGTTCAATCCCAACACCACAGGGAGAAAAGGAAAAAAAAAAAAGAGTCTATGTAGGGCACAGTGGCATATGCCTGCAATTCCAATTACTCAGGAGCCTGAAGCAGAAGTATGAGCTCCCATCCTGGGCAGTTTAGCAAAACCCTAACTCAAAAGAAGGGGAAATGGTGGTTAAGTCATTGTTTTGGCAAGATTGTCACACAGCAATGAGTAACCCAAACCAGGCAGCCTCATTCTTAGATGAGTCCCAGTAGAGTCTGAAGAGGGGATTTCTATTCTAGGATGTGGCTGGAGTGGGGACCTTCAATCATACCTAATGAGTTCAGTGCACACGGTGGGGTCTGTATAATATGATGGCTTTTCTTGTTCCCTGCCTGGGCTGGGAAAAACTGCTCTGAGTCATAAACTGAGAGGAGAAACTGTATGAGCGAATTAACAAAAATCCGGGTAAGATTCCCAAAGTAAATAATGTTGATTTTTTTTCAGCACAAAAGAGGCATTGCCTAATGCTTCTTAAACTCACATAAACAGTCTTTGCTTCATGACTGACTTCCTATTTTTGAAATTTTCTAATTTCAGAAAAGTAACCATTATAAGCATCATTAAAAAAAAAAAAAAAAAAAAGCAACACTTGGAGAAGCCTAAACACTGTTGAGCACAGTTCCCAGGGCATAAGAAGGCCATTGTCCTTGGGGACTGGTCTTTGTAGTCCCTCAAGATGACCTTGAGGCAGTCCCAGTTGGCATCTGGATCCCCAGGGAAAATCCACCTCCTCCCTTCCACTCAGTTAACCAAGAAGGATGCTCATAATGGCTTTGGAAGATGATGGTTTTTCAACATTCACCAGCCTCAGTCATTTACTCCCACTTTCACCTCCCAGTGTTTTCCGGTTCAGTGGTTCTCAAATTTTAAAACATCACTATCACCTGGAAGTACATTTTAAAATTGCAAATTCCAGGGTTCTCCCAAGAAGATTCCCATTGTACAAGTCTAGGGTGTGCCCCAGAATTCTCATTTTAATAAGAACCAGGTGATCCCTTTATAGCACATCTTGAAAGCCAGGTGCATAGCTTGAGATGCACTGTTACCTCCATTAATCTCTAAAAGCAAGAAATCAGGATGGGGAAAACCTTGGAGGGATTTGAGGCCTGCAGATTCTAAGCAGCGAAGGATCTAACAAAGCCATTTGGAGCAAGGGGTTTTTAGCCCCAAAGGGGTCTTCAGAAGTTCCATCACTACCATCTCAGCAGTTTCTTTTAATTGGCTTTACTTTATTATTTTATTGTAAATGGAATGCTTCACAAATTTTCCAGTCATCTTTGTGCAGGGGCCATGCTAATCTTCTCGGTATGGTTCCAATTTTAGTATGTGTGCTGCTGCAGCAAATGCTCCGTTTTATTGTAGTGGATTTCTAAGAAAGATTTTATTAGAAGCAGAGATGTACAGGCTGGAGGCCTAGCTCGGTGGTAGATCACTTGCCTAGCAGGCATGAGGCTAAGTTCTAATCCCCAGAACCACACACATAAGATGTTGAATCTTTTTGGGGAGGTACTAGGGATTGAACTTAGGGGTACTAGACCACTGAGCCACATCCCCAGTCCTATTTTGTATTTTATTTAGAGACAGGGTCTCACTGAGTTGTTTAGCACCTCGTTTTTGCTGAGGCTGGCTTTGAACTTGGATTCTCCTGCCTCAGCCTCCCAGTGGCCTGGGGCCACTGTACTGGGATGTGGGTGATTTTTTTTTTTTTGACAATTTTTCCAATATGGTATTTTTAATTATTTCTGAAAACCAGAAAACAAATATTTTCTTACCAGTTGAGTTCATCTCTTGGAATTACAACTGATGGTCTCCCCCCCCCAATTTTGAAATATTGAATACTGAAAACATTGAAAGAAGTCAGATACGAAAGACCACATATTGTCCATTTATATGAGATTTCCCAAACAGGCAAATCCAGAGACAGAAGGCCAACTAGTTGTTGCCAGAGGTTGCAGGGAGGAAGTAATAAGGAGTGACCCTTAATAGATATGGGATTTCTTTTTCTCTTTCTTTGGTACTAGGGATTGAACCCAAGGGTGCTTAACCACTGAGCTACATCCCCATCCCTTTTTATTTTATATTGAGACAGGGTCTCACTAAGTTGTTGAGGCTGCCCTCAAATTTGCAATCCTCCTGCCTCAGCCTCCCAAGTAGTTGGAATTTCAGGCATGGATCACCATGCCCAACTAGCATGGTGATTAAATCATTACGATTTCCTTTGGTTTGATGAAATTTCCTGGGACTAAACAGTGATAATGGTTGTACAACATTGTGATACACAAAATATTGGTAATGATACATTTAATTGTATATGACCACAGTTAAAATGAGAACTAGAACAACCATTTTACTTTTTACCCACAAGGAAGTTGAGATGGCCCAGCTTTGTCAAAACTAAGACCAGGACCACTGATCTCCAGTCCACCACAGCAGGCTCTCTTCCTCAAATCCCCCCTCCCCACCATCCCCTGCCCCAAAAGCAAAGTTTCAGAGGCATGCAAAGGCCAGAGCTGCATGCCTGCCTTGCCCACCCACACTCCACTAGTCTCTCTTCTGCTATCCCCAGAACCTGCTCCCTTCAAGTATGATGAATGAAAGATAAACCCGCTTTTAACTTCATACTTAAGTAAATCTTCCCAAGGGCTTCAATGGCAGCTGCAGCTGCCTGAGCGGCTGATAAGGATTAGGTGGATAGGATTCCTTACATTGCAGACATTATTCAGTTTCCCAAACTGCAACTGGGCAGACAGCCTGGAGGTGCTGCCGGTGGTTTGGCCAGGATGAATCCCAACCATTCGTTGTTTGTGCGCAGTTGGTTCTTGTCTCTCCAGCTGTGAGACCACATGCACCTGTCGCATAGCAGGTGCTTAATAAAGATTCATTGGTGCCTAGGGTTCCTGCCTTGAGGATCATCCTGGGAAAGTCTTCCTCAGCCTAAAGAGTTTAGGGAAAGCCTCATTTCTCAGTGCTCCAGAAATGAGAAATGAGAGTCACCTCGTCTGGTCGCTTTCCAAAGTAGAATCATTCACCATTCCGGGAAGTGGTAACAGAAGCAAATAGCTCATTTGCGTTTGCATTTTCTGGGGGAGCTATACCCTCTCCCCAGCATCTCAAGATTTTGCTAAGGTCCCAGATTCAGACCTGTTCTTACATCTCCTTTAGTCTCAAAAGTTATTAGAGACTTTTTTTTTTTTTGAAGTTCATTAACATACAACAGGGCAATTGTAAAACCCTGGAAAGCCAGTTCTCTGGAAACTTACTGAACACAGCAGCTGAGAGACCCGTTGAGAAGGGAAAGGCAGCCCGGCCCTTGTGTTCAGGGCTTCTTGCTTTGGGAGAGAAAGAAAGCAAATTCCTGAGAAGGTCATCCACTGTCTCAGCCTCAGAAAATTTTCTAACACCTCAATTCTGGAGACTGGCTTCTCACAGCAGGGATGAATGGGGACTGCAGGACAGAAAAAAGTTCCCATTTGGGATAAAGCAGGAAAGGATTTCTACAGCGCAGGGATTGGGGGTGAAGATTTAGAACTCAAGGTTTAGGCTGAACCTGGTGGGCCGCATGCGGTTTCACCAACGTATGGACAGAGGCCTCATTTCCTGAGGCTTCCTTGCTCAACTGGGAAAGCTCTCCCAAGATAAGGAGGTTTAGGAAATGCTGCAGACACAGCCCTCACTGGAGATTTCGAAATGCACCACTATGCTCAAGAGAAGTCTTGCAGAAAAGAAACCTCCTTTGGAATCATTTAATACAGGACTTCCCAAAGTTACTTGACCTCAGAATTCCTTTTCCCTTTCAAAACACTCAATCATATGTTTAAGAATTCACTTGGGACATGCCACCCTAATTTCCAGGGGGAATTGGTTCTGCCCACTGCCCCCTGCAGTAAACAATGATGAGTCGTTTGGGCACTTCACATAATATGAAACCCTGCTACAATCATCCAGAAAGTAGAATATGTTTATTATACCTGTCATGGCATTTGCTAATCTTCCTGTGCTAGGAGTTTTTCATTCTCTCTCTCTCTCTCTTTTTTTTTTTTTTGTGTGTGTGTGTGTGGTACTGGGGATTGAATCCAGAGACCTTCTACCACTAAGCTATGTCCCAGTCCTTTTTATTTTATTTTGGACAGAGTCTCATTAAATTGCTGAGGCTGCCTTTGAGCTTGTGATCTTCCTGCCTCAGCCTCCCGAGTAACTGGGATTACAGGTGTGCACTAGCACTAGTTTTCCTATGCCCTCTTTGTAATTCTCCCCCATCTTATTATCCCCATTTTGCAAATAAAGAAATTGAGACCCAGAGAGGTAGAAAAAGAAGGTCTCTCACATCAGGATGCGATAGAACTGAGATTCTGGTCATGACACACCACCCTGGTATTCTCTTCTCTGTATCACGCCATCTCGCTAATACGCTGCATTTTATGGCATCGTGTCCAATTCCCGTTCTGTTCTTGGAGAATCTCACCAAATCCCACGAGGAGCTGATGTGGACTTAAGTGAGACATCTGAATTCAGAAGCCAAACAAACAGTTGGAAGTCTTGCAGGATTTCCCAAAGTTACTTAACCTCAGAATTCCTTTTCCCTTTATGGAGTCTGGGGCAGATTAGACTGTAGAAAATAAAGTTCATCTTGGATGTCAAGAAAGCTCAGAGGCAGGGCTTTTTTCTGCACCTGGCCAAGCAGGAGAAGGGTGGCAGATCCAGATCTCACAGGATAATCAGAGCACAGCCACATCTTTCCGTCTGTCTTCTAAGACCTCTTCTCCTGTGTCCAAATATCTTCCTGCTTCTCATTGGCTTACACCATTCAGAACAGAGTCCCCTCTGGCTGGGATTGGGTCAAATGTCTTCTTGTAAAGGAGGAAAGCAATGGACAATGGGATATTGGGTAGTTGACCAGATGCTTCTATATGGGGTGGGGTGGGGGTTGGGCCAAGACAGTAGCTGTAGCTGTTATCCAGTGTGCCCTTGAACCCCCTCCCAGGAGCTGCTTCACACCCTACTTCTTCATTTTCCTGTCCTTCCCTGTGACAGATTATGTTTTTGGTCCCTTCCTATCACTCCCCCATGTAGCCACATCCTTTGTCATGTGACTTCACAGTGCTTTTAACCCTCTGCGAACAAGAACAACCTCTCTACTTTGGGTTTGGTTGTGTCAATAATGCAGCAGTGAAAATATGAAAGCTCTGAGCTCAAGTCTCAAACATTTCCGCTTTCCTTTTTACACATCTGCCATCAATATAAAAAGAATGTGGCCCCTCTTGGCCCACTGGTTCTAGGGAGAGGATGAGGGATGCAGTTGCACCCACCGAGTGGCTCCAGACAGGAACTCACGCATGCGCAAATGAGCTCAGTATGCGCAAATGGGCTCAGCATAAACGGGTTACAGTCTGACCCACACAAGTGAGCTTAAAGTTGGGAATGATTGCTGAATTGGGGGAGATTTGTTATACCGCATTAGCCCAGTTGAACTCCCAACCGTCAGCCACCACCACTGATTGGCATATCAGTGGACTATCATGGACCTGTTGCCCAGAGAGACTTCATTTCTCCCATACTTTTCCCCCCTCCCCCCTCCCATACTTTCCTCCCCTCCCCTCCCCCCTCCCCACCCCCTCCCCCTTCTCCCTCCCTCCCCTCCCCCTCCCCCCATTGATGGAACCCAGAACCTCATGCATGCTAGGCAGGTGAGCTACAAGAGCTATTCTCCCAGCCGCAGTTGAACCTTCAGGTTGTCCCAAAGCCAGCCATGGAGACTCCCTAGCCATAAAGTCTTTCAGCTAAAACCTTCCCTAGTTATTGAGAAACAGGAAGGAGGGGCTGTGGCTGTGGCTCCGTGGAACAGCGCTTGCCTAGCATGTGTGAGGCACTGAGTTTGATCCTCAGCCCCCCATAAAAATAAATAAAATAAAGGTGTTGAGTCCATCAACAACTAAAAATATTTTTTTAAAAAAGGAAGAAGAATGTACAGAGAGTTCCTCTTGACCTCTAAAATCTCACCCAGTTTAGAAAGTATCTCCTGTTATAGCGGATGAGAGGCCTTGGCCTGAAAAATTATATTTGTATTGAGAGAGAGAGAGAGAGAGAGAGAGAGAGAGAGAAAGGAGCCACCCCACTGCACCTTATCTCAATTCCTGACAGAATTCAGGAACATCATAAAATTGTTGTTTCAAGCTACTAACCTTTGAGGTAATTTATTATGCAATAATAACTGGAATAAACATAATTTTTAAAAAGTACTGGCCAGGGGGTGGGAGGGATTATACCCAGGGCTTTGCATATGCTAGGCAAATGTTCTACCACTGAGCTATGCCCCCAGGCCTCCTCTTAAAAAAAAATATATGTGTGTGTGTGTGTGTGTGTATATATATATATATATTTTTTTTTTTTTTTTTTTTTTGAGTTAGGGTCTCACTAGGCTTCCCAGGCTGATCTCGAATTTGGAATTTTCCTGCCTCAGCCTCTAGAATAGCTAGGGTTGCAGGTATATAATACTGTATTTTATAATATTTTTCTTTTATGTATACATGACAGTAGAGTATATTTTGACATATTATACATAAATGGAGTATAACATTTTAATCAGAATCCCATTCTTGTGGTTGTACACTATGTGAAGTTACGCTGGCTGTGTATTCATATATGAACATAGGAAAGTTATGTCTGATTCATTCTACTGGCTTTCCTATTTCGAACCCTCTTCCCTTCCCTTTATTCCTCCTTTTCTAATCCAATGAACATCTATCCCCCACCCCCAGCGTTTATTGTGGGTTAGCATCCACAAATCAGAGAGAACATTCAGCCTTTGTTTTTTTCGGATTGGCTTAATTCACTTAGCATGATAGTCTCCCCTTCCATCCATTTACTGGCAAATGCCATAATTTCAATTATATTTTCTTGACTCTTGATATGATTGCAAATTGTTTTCCAAGGTCACTAGCAATGTCCCAGCTTACCCGTTTCAGTGACACATTTTGCTGACTTTGAGCATTTTCACTTTAGAAGTGTCCATCCGGTGCTAGCTATTTCTTCATACCTTTCCATAGACTTCATCTGGGTCAAGGACATGGACACAGGTGATTCTTCACATCTGTGGACATTTGGAAAATCCAATCTTCTTGGGGGATTCTTTTTTCCTCCTGATGAGATTTTATTTCTCTTGGATTTGGAACACATCTCTGATGCTGTTAAGTAATCTTGGGCCCCTGGGTTTCGGTTTCCTCATCTGTTCCTCATTATTATTCTATTCCTCATTAGAATAATAATCATCTAATTTTCTCCCTCTGAATTTTTTATCCTGCTCTCTCCTTTCCTCTTCCCTTCTTTACTTTTCTTCTTTCTCTGTCTCGTTTTTAGTACTGAGGATTTGAACTCAGGGCTTTGGGCTTGCTAAGAGAACTCTACCACTGAGATACTCCACCAAGACCTTTTCATTTTATTTTGAGCTAGGGTCTTGCTAAGTTGCCTAGGCTGGCCTGGAACATGCAATTCTCCTACCTCATCCTCCCGAGTTGCTGGGATTACAGGTGGGCACCACTCTTCTCCACATTCTCTCTCATTGTTCCTTTTTCTCCCAAACCCCACCTTCTTGTATTAATTCTTGCCTGGAAGATCTTTAAAACTTCACCACGGGTTCCCCGTTAAGGTGACTTGAGGGGCACTGACTTTTTTTCTATCACAGAGACCAGTCAGGAAGGCAGCTGCTGATTAATTCTGTGTCCTTCAGGGTGCTCTGTGCTCTGCATCTAGAATAGGGCAGTTTCCAAGGTGACCACGGCTAGTGTGTGAGGATAAGGTGAGGCCCCGAAATTACGAGCTGCCAAACTCGTAAACCACGCAAGCTTCCTTTGAGCCACGCGATGCACACAACTGGCCTAGCAATTTAACAACCGGCTTGCAGCAAACTGTTCCCACAACGCTTAAAGATCAGTGTGCCTATGAATAGGTTCATAGAACAATTTGGATAGATGTTAATAAATGGGTTTGGTCCTAAAGTGACTAAACCTTGAGTTGTTTTGACCTCAGAGAGCCATCAAAAATCTGCTGCAATGGAACGAATTCTGCAGTGCTCTGTAGCAGATGTTTTGTTCCTGTGTAACGTGTCCTTGTGTGTATAATTTACTCACGTGATAATAATGTGCTGTTTGCGATTTACAAAGTGGCTTTGCACATATGTTCTCGTTTGATCCTTGCAAGACAGGCAACATTACTGAGATTTGGGGGAGACAAGTAATTTCCTCTAAGACATCCAGATTGGGAGTGTGGGGAAGGGGGTGGGACGGGAGGATGGTGGCAGAGGTGGTGGTGGCTGTGCTGGAAGTAGGCTTCAGGCAAGCGGATCTTCCTTTCTTATTCTACCTAAATCCTAATTACCTAGTTTAAAAGACTTGGAATAATCAATTCTTCACCTGTCCTTGCTGGGGACAATCCTTCTGGATCTAGCACCCTAAAGTTTTCTTTATTACTTTACATTAAAAGTAGGTTTGTTGGGCTGGGGTTGTGGCTCAGTGGTAGAGTGCTTGCCTGGCATGTGTGAGGCACTGGATTCAATCCTCAGCACCACATTAAAATAAATAAATAAAATAAAGGTGTTCATCTACACTACAACTAAAAAAAAAAAAGTGGATTTGTGCCAGGTGAGAGTGGGCAAGCCTATAATCCTAATGTTTCTGGAGGCTGAGGCAAGAAGATAGTGAGTTCAAGGCCAGCTTCAGCAACTCAGTAAGGCCCTAAGCCACTCAGTGAGACCCTGTCTCTAAATAAAATATAAATTGGGCTGAGGATGTGGCTCAGTGGTAAAGTACCCTTTGGCTCAATCCCTGGTACAAAAAAAACCACAAACAAACAAAAAACAAATCAGTGAGTTTGTGTGATTTAGGAAATAAAAATATCAGATGCCCAGTTACATTTGAATTTCAGATAAAAAATGAATAAGTTTTACAATAAGTATGTATTTATTTGACAATGGTGTATTTTATATGATAACCCTAACTAGATATTAGAATTTTTTTTTCCCTAAAAAATAATATGGCGGGTTGGGATTGTGGCTCAGTGGCAGAGCGCTTGCCTTGCATGTGTGAGACACTGGGTTCGATCCTCAGCACCACATAAAAATAAATAAATAAAGGTATTGTGTTCTCCTACAATTAAAAAATATATTAAAAAAAATAATACGGCATGTGTGATGATCCGAGTTCAATCCCTAGGATCAAAGAAAAAAAAAGTGGGGGATCATTGGGGTCATTGTAGTTGAATTGAATTATCGTAGTTGTAGTTGAATTCTTCCCTAGTACGGGCAAGACCCCGGGTTTCGTCATTGCACTACAAAACAAACAAACAAAAAACCCCAAACAAAAAAGATTCCTTATATAAAAATTTGAAAAGCTAGACAAACAAAATAAAGAACTAAAAATTATCCTTAATTTTACAAGGAGACAACAACCTCTGTTAATATTTTGGATATCCATTGTGACCTTCTTTTCATGCATATAATTGTGTGCATACATTACCCTTTCAAGATAGAAAATGAAATAAAATAAAGAAAATTAAAAATGAGATATCAGACTTGCTTTCCTTCACTCAACAATATGTTCTGGACATCCTTCTGTGTCCTCACAGATTCGTTAGGAGCCAAGCCCTTTGAGGTTAGCATCAATGGAGTGTACTGTGTTTAGCTACTCCCCTGCAGTAGAAACCCTTTACCTGTTTCCAGTGTTTTATTATTATATACTTTGTAGTGAACAATCTTATATAAGTCTCTCTGCACATTCCTGGAGTAAACTTCTGGCAGTAAGATTTCTAGATCAAAGGGTAAGCAGACTTTTAAGTTTGTGGTTATGAATCTTGGGTCATCTCAGGCTCTCACAAATTTCCTGGGAACACACTATTTGAAAATGCCCATTTCCTTGCACGTTATCAACACTGGAAACAAAATTGGCAAAAAAAAAAAAAAAACCCTCCTCTTTGATTCTGAGCCTGATGACTTAATCACATCCACCAATGTCCCTAAGCCACACCAAGTAATTTTATTGCTTTTTACAAAGGCTTCAGTTTCATTCTTTTTCTTTTTTTGACACTTGGAATTGAACCCAGGGGTGCTCTATCACTAAGCTACGTCCCCAGAGCTTTTTATTTTTTATTTTGAGACAAGAACTTGCTCAGTTACCCAGGCTGACCTTGAACTTGTGACCCTCCTGATTCACTAGAATTATGTGTGTGCACCCCCTCACCCAGTTTCTGTTTGTTCTCTAGTGAGCTATTATGGTACTTTGCATGTTCCCAGGAAAAGCTATGGGAGTTTGTGTGTTCCCAGGACATTTTTATTTTCATCTGAGTTATAGAATATATTGGCATAAAGTTGCTCATGGATTTTCCTTATTATCCTTTTATTAATCTTTGTAGAATCGATAGTGGTATCTCTTTTCTCATTTCTTATATGGTAATTTATGTCTAAGTTAATGTCTTTTAGATGACAAAAGAAAGATAAGATTCCTTTGTTCACATAAGAAAATCTACTTTAACCAGGCGTGGTGGTGCACATCTGTAACCCCAGCAGCTTGGGAATGTGGTTCAGTGATTAAGCACCCCTGGATTCAATCTCTAGTACCAAAAAGTAAATAAACAAACCAACCAACCAATAAATAATAATAAGAAGAAAATTTACTTAAAAAGCCTTGGCTGCTGGGCACAGTGACGCATGCCTGTAATCCCAGCAACTCCGGAAGCTGAGGCAGGAGAATAGTGAGTTCAAAACCAGCCTCAGCAATTTAGCAAGGCCCTAAGCAATTTAGCAAGATCCTGTCTCAAAACTGAAAAAGTAAAAATAAAATAAAATAAAATAACAAAAGGGCTGGGGATATGCTTTTTTAACTTTTTTTTTCAGTACCAGGGATTGAATCCAGAGGCACTATACAACTGAGTTACATTCCCAGCATGCTTTCTGTATTTTCTTTTGAGACAGGGCCTCACAAAATTGCTGAGGTTAACCTCAAAACTGTGATGCTCCTGCCTCAGCCTCTGGAGTTGCTGGAATCACAAGCATTCGCCACCATGCCCAGTATGAAGCCTTTGCTTGTACACGTCTTTATAGAACTGTTTCTTATACTGAGTTAATGTAGCAGGAGGCACATGGAAAGGTGAAGGGATACAGTCAGATGAAAGTCTGATTTGTAACATGTCTCTGTCATTGTGAAAAGAGAAAGCAGAAGTGGTGTTTACATGTGTTTTTATTTGTTTCCCCCTTTTGTTTGCATTTTTGGTTAGCTTCAGGAATCAGAACATTCTGGTCAGGGTCATTGACTCCTACATTCTGGATCCCTTCCAAACCATCCTATTATTAACCATCCTATTATTTCAGTAGCATGAGGCCCTGAGTGGTTGTACCATGCTTGTCTACTCCCAGGCCTGGAGAGGCTAACAATAACATTATCTAACAGCTCACATAATATTCTAGGTCCACTTCTCCAGGAAGTGTCCAGGGGTAGTTTGAAATAGTGGGGGAAAACCATGGCTTTTGGACTGAGTCAGACTGAAGCTCAAAGTTTGGGTTGGCCATTCACTAGCCGTGGACTTCCTCCTGTGAATAATAAATGGGGATAACGAGACCTACTTCATAGTACCTTGGAGATGCTCAAATGAAAAAAAAAATGTGTGTCTAGTGCATATTTTTCAAATTTCCACAGATCTCAAAGTGTGATCTCTGGATCAGCTGTGTTAGCATCGCTTGGACCTCTTCTCCAGACACACTGAATCAGAAACCTGGGAGTGCAAGTGTGTGTGTGTGTGTGTGTGTGTGTGTGTGTGTGTGTGTGTGTGTGAGAATAATCTATTTAATGAGGCTTCTAGGTGATTCTGATGACCAGCCAGATTCAAGAGCCACTGGACTAGCATATTCTATACCACATGGTAGAAGCTCAGTAAATGCTGGTTTTCTTTCCCTATTTATATTTTCCTCTATCATTCCAGCTTATTCTTTGCTGATTCATGAATTAAACTCTTTTAAAGAATCATGACCCTCTCTCTCTTTCTTTCTCTGTCTCTCTCTCACTCTGTCTTTCTCACAATCTTCTTTTTTTTTCCTTTCTCTTTCCAAAGTTCCTGGCCAGCATGAACATTCAGTGGGAATCCAGAGAAAGTTAACTACATTCCCATGTGCCAGATGGGGACAGAACTACCCTTGGCATTCCTTGGCTTCTCTTATTTATTTGACCTCTATAGCACCTTGGTGTAAACAGGTGTCCGGAAGATGAAGTGCTCAGCATGCTCCTGCAGTAAAAAGTCACCTCTCTCTGACACTAAGGATGCTGGGAGTGTGGTGTGCTCCCCCCCATGTGAGCAGGGCGCCACTTCAACCCCCATAAACATAAAAGCCTGAGCAATGGCAGGGACCATTTAGTCCTGATTAAAAAGAGCCGTGCAATAAAACCTCATCAATTCAAGGACCTCAAGTGGATGAGCGAGGAGAGGGAAGGCCAGCAAATAAATAAAAAGCCTGAGTTGTCTAGAAAATCCTTTTGCTTAAAATAATCCAATCTTATTTGCATATAGTACTTTATGGTTAAAAAAAAAAAAAAAGCCTCTGAAAGGGGCCGGGAGGTAGCTTGGTGGTAAAAGAACTTACAGGTGCAAGGTCCTGGGTTCTGTTCTCAGCAACATGACCCCTCCACCCCCCCAAAAAAAGAAGTAGAGGGAAAAAAAATGCCTGAAAGCCAGATGCGGTGGCATGTCCCAGTAGTCCCAGCTATAGGAAGATGACTTGAGACCCCATCTCTTAAAAAGAAAAAGAAACTAAAGCCAGAGCCAGCTAATAAGCCATCTTATAGGACTGTTGTGAGAAATGAATGTGATGTCCAATACTACTCTAAGCATGATGGCCTTTTATTAAACACTCCATAAATGATATTACCAAATTATTCCTAGAAGTAATAGTAGGTGATAGGTGACTGGCCAAGTAGATGAGTGATTGATTGAATAAACTATCAATTTGTTTGATCACAGAGCTTTTTGCTTTATCTTACTCTAAAAGCAAGTTTCAGGGAATATTATTCATCTAATAGTAAGTCAGCCCCCTTAATGCCTATCGAAGCTTGAATAAAAGCCTGAATTAAAACAGTGGAAACTAAAAAAGAAAGGAAAAACAAAACAAAAAATAGCTTTATGCATAACATCATGCATAATAGTTAAAACCAGAAAACACCCACATTTCTTTTTTTTTTTCACCCAAGTTTCTATCAGAAAGGTAAATGGATAAAGAGACTATAATGCAGTGGGATAGTAGTAAGCAATAAAAAAGAGACCATTGATATTATGAAATAATTTGAATGAATCTCAAAATTATGCTGAGCAAAAGAAACCAGACACAAAAGGGTACATACTATAATACATGGTTTTGTTTGCATAATAGTCTAGAAAGGGCAGATCTAGTCTATGGTTAGGAAGCACATCAGTCCTTGCTTAAAGCCAGGAATGGGGGTGGGATTAACTGCAAAGGAGCTAGTGGGGACCCTTCAGGGTGACGGAAATGTTCGAGATCTTAATTCTGGTGGTGGAAAGGTGCACAGTTGTTTCAAACCATGAAAATGTATACATTATAAATGCACTGACTTTGTTGTCTGCAAATTATGCCTCAATAAAGTTGACTGGAAGGAAAAAAGAAAGAAAAATAAACAAATAAATAAAACTAGGAACAGTCTCTCTCCTACCTAGGCCTGGAAGGCAGGGGGCTGGAGGGTTTGGAACCTGCACGCGGATCCGCTGGGGTACATTAGGGAGGACCTGCATTCTGGGTGCCTCTGGCTGCAGGCCACGCCCCTTCCATGAGAAGGCCACCTTGGAAATCACAGTACGGCTGAAAATGAAGTGCTTGTTCCAAGTAGATCAAATATTTCAAGCTTGTTCCTCAGGCCCTCGCCTGTTTTGCTGTTAAACTAAATGTTAACCTCTGATTGCAGCACAGACCTGGCATGGGTCCAAAATGCATTTAAATTCGGTGCTGCAAGGCCCATAGGAACTATTCGGGGTGGGGGGGTGTGTGTGGCAACAAATCTTAACAACTCGAGTCACCTTGAAAGCCTGTCTTGAAGGAATCGCTTTCCAGACTCCTACAATCACAGATTCCATGGGGCTCCCAGCCCCACCGTAATGGAACCACAGTGGAGATTCACCCTAAAAGAATCCAAGTCAAAGTTGGGGACATGAGACGAGGCCCAAAGGGGGCCTGCCTCTGCCCTCTGCCTCCCAGCTACCGTCTCCTTAGTCATCCATCTAGATCTTTCTCAAATAAGATTTCACAATCAAATTATAAAACCTGGTTATTTGGCTCATTTGAAGCATACAGAAAAACATGCACCAAATAAAAATCACTACAAATATTTAGTTAACTTTCGCTCTTTTTCTTTCTTTTTTTTTTTTGTTATTAGGATACAACACACAAACTTATTTAAAATAAAAATATGATCATAATGTATAACATTGTTTTATCTGCTCTTTCTACCACTGAAATAATTCATTGGGAACATTTCCTCATGCCATCAGATAGTTTCGATCAACCTTCTATGAGTCAATTATAATTGCATAACAACCTAAAAGCGCAGGATACAAGGCAGGAAGCATTTCTTTCTCAGGTGCTTGTGGATCAGTGTGGGTGACCGTCGTCCCTCCGTCTTCATGCTTCCCTAGGATCAGCAAGCTAGTTCTAGCATGCACTTAGGATGATGAGAGAAGCACAAGGGGACTTGCAAGTGACACACTCATCTCTATTCATTTCACATGTGCTCACATCCCATCAGTCAGAGCAAGTCACATGGGTCAGTCAGAAGCTATGGGGCAAACAAACAGACTTCACTATTTGTGGAGAAATTGTAGGTATATAATGAAGGGCATAGATGCGGGGAGAGGGTTAAAACCAGGGTCAATAATTCAAATTACAACAAAATTCATTTTTCTATGCCAGATTCACACGGGTGTTTGCAAATTTATTTACCAGTCATGTAGTGCAACATATCAGCTACTGCTTTATAAATGTTTAGTGCTTGCTGGGCATGAAGGTGCACACTCATAATCCCAGTGACTTGGGAGGCTGAAGCAGGAGGATCACAAGTTCAAGTTCAACCTCAGCAACTTAGTGAGGACTTAAGCAACTTAGTGAGACCCTGTCTCAAAAAATACAAAGGGCCAGGGTTGTAGCTCAGTGGTAAAGCACCCCTGGGTTCCATCTTCAGCACCCTGTATTACCCCCTCCCCCCTGCAAAATGAAAAAAGATGGTTTAATCCTTAAAAAGGGCCTATAAAATAAGAACTATTTTTAACCCATTTTATAGATGAAGGGACTGAGACAAAGAGACAACTTGCCCACCATCACTCAGCTAGTAAGTGAGGAGTGAGGATCCATGTCCAGAGTCAAGTTGATAAGCACCATGCTAGACCCCTCTCTTCATTTTTCCCTATCTCCCCTGTCTCCACTAGACTGTGGGCAGGGATCAGCACCCAGTGCACACAGCATGTATTTGTTGAATGAGTTTAATAATGACCCTGTCGTTGGGTATTTGAGTTGGTTCTTATGTTTTCAGCTATTACATATTGCTATGGACCCCTGAGTTCCTCCTATCCAAGTTCCAGCCTTAACCCTCTCTGCCTTGGAGTGCAACTGTATTGGGAGATAGGACCTTCAAAGGGTGGTTAAGTGAAAACCATCAGGGTAAGTGCTAATCCTGTCTGACTGGTGTCCTAAAAAGAGCACAGGACAGACAGAGTGACATCAGGGGAGGAGGACAAAGTTGCAAGAACAGAGTCATTTGCAAGTGAAAAGAGAGGCCCCAGGAACTGAACCTGCTGCCACCTTCACCTTAGACTTGCAGCCCTCTGCCTCACAGCTACCAGGGAGGAAATATGAGGAAATAAATGTCTGCTGTTTGAACCATCCAACCAGTGGTACTTTGCAATGGCAGCCCTAGGAGATCAACCTATAGACCATGTTGTTATAAGCATCTTCGGTTTACATAAATTTATCTAAATCTGTGCATGTATCTATAACTACTTGGGAGTTAGCCTTTGGGGAGAGAAGTATAGCCTTTTTTTTTTTTTTTTTTTGCAGTGTTGGAGATCAAATCCAGAGCCTCATGAATGCTGGGCAAGTGCTCTACCACTGAGCTACATCCCCAGTCCTTTTAATTTTTTTTCTTTATTTTGGGTTTCATTAAGTCACTGAGGCTGACCTTGAACTTGTGATCCTCTTGCCTCAGCCCCTGAGTTGCTAGGATGATAGGTGTGTATTACCATGTCCAGCAGTTATGTTTTTAATTCAGTAGAAATTGACTGTTTTCTCCATAAACCAAGTCATGTGACAAGGAGCATGGAATTCATGTCTCTATATCCAATGACTCCTGAATATTTGAGACCCACTCAGCATTCAGTGAACATTAATCACAGGATTTAACAGAATCATACTTCCTTCTTTCTTTTGCCTCAGCCAGAACCAAGGCAAATAATTTACCAAGGGCTTCTGGTCAGAATGAGTGGGGAGAAGTGAGGCAATGGATTATGGAAATAAGGTCTCCAGTCCAGTTATCTGCTCATATAGATCAAGTGAGAATTAAGTAGTCTTCCTGTCTCACTTCTAGGAATACGATGATTACGCAATGCCCTAGGTATATAAGAGTCAGATTATTTTGATCATTGCTTTGACTTCCTTGTCCATTTTGGTAACTGTGCCCACCTTGACTTTGGGAGTTTAGTGCTGTCTTTTGCCCCCTGACATCCTGGTATCTAGTTAAGTTTTCCAAATTGAATAATGGTGGTGCCTACCTGTATTAGTCAGTTTCCATTATTATAATGAAATACCTGAGGCTGAGTACTTTATAAAGAAAAGAGGTTTCTTCAACTCACAGTTTTGGAAGCTGAAAGTCCAAGATTGGGCAGCTACATTGACTTGTCTTCTAGCGTGGCGAATGTTATCAAGGTAGAAGCATGTGTGAGAGGGAGAAACCACATAGTAAGACAAGAAGCGGAGGGAGACTGGAGTCCCATGGGAATAATGTCAGGATCCCTTCTGAGGGGATGTCCCCAAGGACCTAGTAACTTCTCACTTGGCCTCATCTCTTAAAGGTCCCACCACCTCTTAACATTAGCACATGGAGGACCAAGCTTCTGGCATGTGAACTTTTGGGGGACAAACTATAACATTCTCAGGTCTAGCCTAGAGAGAAGAGCAAACCAACTGCTTTTTGGATACAGGGGCTCCCATCCACAGTCTGGAGTATTGGTGAAAGGTATATGTTCTGGATCATGCCCTTTGGGTGAGTAGTAGTCTTAAGGGACAAATCCACACTAGTATTCCAATCTCCCCAGGGGCCTCTGTGTTACTTTCTCTGTGCTAAACTGGAGGAGATCGAGCCTCTCTAACTTCATGTGGCCAGCTTTTGATCCAAGTTTCAGCCAGTCAATCATCACACAGGTAGAGCTTTTTCTAGATTCCCAAGCCACAATATGAAATGCAGAATCTCTGCTTCATGGGCTCATATCATGGATTTGGCCTGTTTCAACTCACCTTTAAAATTCTGTTCCTCTAGAACTCCCGGTACCAAAATCCACATGAGTTAGGGTTTTCCAGAGAGAATCAACGGGATATACACAGCCATGCATTGCTTGATGCCAAGGATATGTTCTGATAAATGTGTTTTTCACCAACTGACGGGGCTGACAAGATGAGCTGGGTTCAAAGGAGCTGGCTGCAACAACAAACTAAGAAAACGGTGAAGAAACCACGCAACACAGGAACACGAGTTTCAAGGGTGGGACTGCTCTGTGACCCCAAGGGTCAACCCCATGCTGTATAGCTCTGGAAGGAGCAAGAGATGGAGCACACCCCAACCCCCCCCACCCCTGTTTATTGGGGGAAAAGACATTCATAGAATATTCCACCCAAATAAAGCAAGGGATAGGGTTTTGAAAGGTGAAATCTTGCTTGGTGATGTCTGGTCGTCAGCAGATTGATTGACATCTTGGCAAGTTACACCCATCTCAGGTGCTGTGAGGGATCACAGGCAGAGCAAGAGGAGAGGTACACTTGCATTGCACAGCCCAAACAGCACCCAACGCCAGACCAGTCCCCTCATACGCTCAAATGTGCGTAGCTCATGCACACAGCCCAGGGATGGCTTGCAACATGTGTTGTCCTGCAAACATCATAGAGTGCACATCTGAACTATAGGGTATAGCTGATGGTTCCTAGGTTACAAACTGGTGCAGCATGTTATGAGCTGATACTGAGGGAAACGGCAACATAATGGTATTTGTATCTAAACATAGAAAGGGTATAGTAAAAATACCATATAAAAATCCTGATATGCCGCAGTCTGGCTGGGCACAATTCAGGAGCCACTTGTCAAGCACAAACGAACTTTATTTTTAGAACACATCCTGCACCACACAGCTCTTCAGGAATTCCCTCAGAGCCTAACTGCCATCAGCTTCCCACAAGCCTCTCAACACCCCACTCCTCCTGCTCTTGAGGCCAATTGGCTGGGTTGTGTGGGTGGAGCCAAAAGAGTCCCCCAATGAGCAGCTCTGAGGTCTGAAAGGGCGGGGAAACAGCCCAATGAGCATCACCGCAGAGGAGCCAATCAGCTGGCAACTGGAAGTTTGCTGGGGCCATGGTGAGCCAATCAGCTGGAAGTTTGCTGGGGCCCCTTCAGCTGTGGCTCTCAACACTGATAAATAGTGGTGCTCTTGGGCTGGGGATTGGCTCTGTGGTAGAGTGCTTACCTAGCATGCAGAAGGCCCAGTATTCAATCCTCAGCACCTTAAAAAAAAAAAAGAAAAAGAAAGAAAAAGAAAAGGTGCACTTAATGTGAATGGAGCTTGCAGAACTGGTTATTGCTTTGGGTGATTCAATAAGTGAAGAGTGAGTGGGAAGGCCTAGGTCATTACTGGGCATGACTGTAGACTTTGTAAATGCTGTACACTTCGGTTATACTAAATGTATACAGTATATTTTTCTTTCTTCAGTAATAAATTAAGCTTACCCTACTATAAATCTTTTTCACTTTATAGACTTTTTAGTTTTAAAAATGTTTTGACTGTTTTGTAATAAAATTTAGCTTGAACTACACATTGTAAAGTTGTGCCAATTATTTTCTTTATATGCTAATTCTAAAAGCCTTTCTCTATTAAAGTTTTTTTCCATTTATTTTATTTTTTACTTTTTTTTAACTTTTTGCTGTTAAAAACTAAGACACATTTGCCAAGGATCAGGATCATCCATGTCACTGTCTCCCAAGGGCTATCTCTCAAAGGACCTGCCTGGGGCTGCTTTAAAGGAGTATATGCTAAAGTAATGATAAAAAATGTAGTATAGGGGCTGGGGATATAGCTCAGTTGGTAGAGTGCTTGCCTCATATGTACAAGGCCATAGGTTCAATCCCCAGCACCCCCCCCAAAAGTATACATAGTAAAGTTATGCAAGTCAGTATTGTGATCATTTATTATTATCAAGTATTATGTACTCTATGTAATTATATGTGCAGTAGGTTTGATTATACCAGCATCAGCACACATGCTGAATATGTGTTGTACTATGACACTATGATGATTATGACATCACCAGGTGATAGAAAAATTTTTTGTGGTGTTGGGGATTGAACCCAGGAGTCTCCTGCATACCATGCAAGTGCTCAAGCATGGAGTTATATCCCTAATCCCTCATTCCCTTCCTCCCTCCTTCCTACCTTTTTTTTCTTTCTTCCTTCTTATTTTCCTGTCTTTTTATAGGGATTTTAAGCTCCATTATAATCTAATGGGGCCATGGTTGTATATATGGCTCATCATTAACTGAAACATTGTTAAACAGAGCATGACTTACATATATGCATATATGAAAGAGGATCTGTTAGGGAAATTGACTCTACGTTGTAGAACATGAGAAGTCCCACAATAGGCCACCTGCAAACTAGAAAACTAAGAAAGCTGGTACATGGCTCAGTCTAAGTCCAAAGACCTGAAAATGAGGGGCTCCAACTGTAGAACTCTCAGTCTGAGGTCAAAGGCCTGAGAACCTAGAACTTCTGATGTGCAAAGGCAGAAAAAGATGAGTGTCTCAGCTCCAGAAGAGAGGGAGAGCGAATTCAGCTTTCCTCTGCCTTTTGGTTTTATCCAGGACCTGGACAGCATGATGCCTGCTCCCGTGGGTGGTGGTTGTCTCTGTCTTACTTAGCCCACTGAGTCAAATGCCAGTCTCTTCCAGAAACATCCTTATGGGCATAGCCAGGAATAATGCTTTCCCAGCTATCTGAGATTCCTTAATCCAGTCAAGTTGATACCTAAAATTATATCCATCACATGACCCTTGGCCCATCTGCTATGATTCAGGGAAGGGAGGGCCAAAGTGGCTGCCAGGCCACATCCCTGAAGGTGAATGAGGCAATTCTCAGGGAGCGGGGGAGCCACACTTACACTCCAGGGTGTTTTCACAGTGTTCAAGAATGAGGAATTGAACAATTAATTTAAAAATCACTCAGGTGATCTGGCAGCACATAAGATGGAGAGTAGTAAATACCAGAGGCTCAGGTTGAATTCCTAAAGCAACAAGAGTAGATAAACCCGAAGGACAGTAGAGTAAAGCATGGGGGGGCAAACACTGTATCAGGGGATCAAGTAATAGAATGTTGGGTGATTTCTGTAGTTGATTTAACCAAGAGAGAGGAAGGATAATCAAATTTAGGGGGTCAGGCAGGGGCCTATGCAAGGAGTTTGAAAGCTGGGAATAAGGGGGGAAAATAAGCCAAAAATTAGAAAATTAAATTCGTCCAGGTGGGAAGATAGTCGCAATAGTGGAATGGAAGAGGGTCTGGAATTCCCATCTGAGGCTCGGCAGGACCTGGGTGGTCACTGTGGATCTCCCAACCTTGATACTCGTGGCCATTTTAATGAGAAAGAATCAGACAGCCTTCCAGAGAAGGGACATTCCTCTTCCTTTCAGTTCAAGAATTTTCCAGAAGCCTTTGGGACTGCTGGAATCTCTGTTATGAAAATCAGAAATCCTGATGATTTTTTGGGCAGCACAACAAAAAAAAAAAAGAAAAGAAAAGAAAAGAAAAACCTCATAAAATATGAGTAACACCAGCCAAAAGGTATCACTTTAAAAAATCTGACCACTAGAAAAAGGGAAAGATATAAGTTATAATTCCAGCTTACATTTTCAGACCTCTGAGGATATTAAACAGAGTCCACTGTGTCATCCTTGAATTCATTGCTTTGAGGACCTGCCAATGACTAAGCTGAGATGATTAAGAGAAGGAAGAGGAAAAGAAAGTAACAGAGTTCAAGGCTGGCCCTCCATGAGGCTTCTAATGTTTCTCAAAATGTGGTCCGAGGAACTCTGGGGGGAGAGGAGTGATTCCTCACAAGTGTTTAACGGGGTCTATAAGATCAAACCTTTAAAAAAATTTTTTTTATAGTTGTAGATGGTCAGGACCTGTGTGGTCACGGTGGATCTCCCAACCTTGATACCCGTGGCCATTTTAATCATCTTTATTTATTTATTCTTTTATGTGGTGCTGAAGATGGAATCCAGTGCCTCACAGGTGCTAGGTAAGTGCTCTGCCACTGAGCTAAGCCCCAGCCCAAGATCAAACCTTTTTTTATAACAATACTAGGACCTAATTTGCCCTCTTCACTGTGTGTGTATTTGCACTGCTGGTGCAAAAGCTAGGGTGGAAGTTCAGGATGAATAAAGACAATGCTACCACCCATCCCATTTTTTTTTTTAAGCTCTCAAGTGTACTTTATTTTTCCACTATGCCATATTTAATAGGCACACGGTGCTTTTACTTGGCATCAATTATGAGATGGTTTTGAAACAGTTCAGTATTACATCAGCTGGCATGATTACTGACTTCTCCATTCCTTTAGGATGACTCTGGCAACAGGGCACAGGTTCTGTTCTATTCCAATTCCCGTTGCGGCCTAAGTTCAGACAGCAATAAGGAAAGTGGCTCCACCAGCTAATACAGAATTACCATATTTGTCATGGAAATCAGGTTTATGAGTCTGGTGGCTCTGCCTTGCTATGGTTTGCTGAATGCTTTGAACTTGGAGAAGGTTTACTTTGTTTTTGGCCAAGGGAAACTTCATGGAGCTAAAAGAGAATGGAAGCAACTGCAGCTGCTGGTTTGGTGCAGACTTGCCCCAGGTACCCTTGAAAAGAGCGCTGACGAAGACAATGGCCTTGGCTGAGATCCTTATTGAGATTTGATGCCATCCCATGGTTTTGGTGATCCTTAGATTCTTTCCCATCATGCACTCACAGTGGAGAGAAATGCCAGTTTCACATAAGAGGGTCCGTGATGAGTAAGAAAAGTTGCTGATGCTGTTAGACCACAACCTTCGAATGTCTGTTTTTAATATTCCACCAGACAGAATGGGAAGTGTTCACACAGCAGCGATCTTATCTACCAGAGTCCCCGGTTGGTTTTCTTGGGGAAAATGCACTAATACAATGGAGTTGTGACCTGAATGAGCTAGAGATTTCACAAGGCACATCAGTTGTACCTGGAAGAATAAATGACAGACCAACTATCACCATTCAAGCTGGGGTGTCGGACAGACATTTTACGGAACAAAGTGAGCCTGTCACTTTAAAGAAAACAAATGTCAGTGTTTTAGTCAGCCTTTTCGCTGCTGTGACTAAAAGATCTGACTAGAACAATTTTAAACTAGAACAATTTTTAAAACTAGAACAAGTTTATTTGAGGGTTCATGGTTTCAGTCCATATGCAGCTGGCTCTATTCCTTGGGGCTCAAAGTGAGGAAGAATATCATGGTGCAAGAGTGTGGCAGAGAGAAGCAGCTCACATGATAATCAGAAAGCAGAGACTCCACTTGCCAGATACAAACTATATACCCAAAGCCACGCCCCCCAGGGACCCGCCCCCTCTAGCCACACCCTACCCGCCTTCAGTTAATCCCATCACATGACTAATCAACTGATTGGATTAAGACTCTCTATTATTTCACCTCTAAATCGTCTTGCACCATCTCATAAGTGATCTTTACGGGGACACCTCACATCTAAACCATAACAGACAGTATATGTCACCAGTGACAATACTCATGCTTTCAAGTGAAAATCAGAATTATGGAAAACTTGTATCTACCATTTTGAACCTTGCTTTTTCTTCATATTTAAAGATTTTTTTTTCAAATCAGGTTGGTGGTGATATTAACAAATGTGATTTCTTCAAATATTGTACAACAAAATGTGCCAACATTTGAAAGATCTGCCTAACTCATTATCCAAATGAGCGATGGATGATGTCACAAAATCATGCCTGGGTAAAAGATCCATTCTAAGTACAAGATAAAAACCAATAGATTTTTTCATATAATGAGATAAGAAAAAGTTCGTCAATGTGTTTTCAGATCTCACATTGCAAAAATAACCTTTAAGAACCTATCACTTGTTGCTGGTGCGGTGGTGCACACCTGTGATCCCCGTGACTCAGAGGCTGAGGCAGGAGGGTTGCAGGTTTAGATATAGTATCAATGAAGAATATCCACAATTTTCTAAAAATGGCTATTAAAATACTCCCCCTTTTCACTACAGAAGTGTAAAGGGCTTATGGTTGAAACTAACAGGGTTTTAAAAAATATATTTCTTTAGTTGTAGATGGACCCAATACCTTTATTTTATTTGTATGTCATGCTGAGGATCAAACACAGTGCCTTACACATGCGGGGCAGGTACTCAACCACTGAACTACAACCTCAGTCCCTAAAAGGGTTTTATTTCTTATTGATGTACTGGGTCAGAGCAAGAACCGATCACCCCTGACTGATGAGACACTATAGCTTCTTCCATGTACTGTAGCCCTACCATCCTCTAGAATCTGTCAATCTTTTGCTTTTGGTTATTGGGAAGGGAAAGAGCATGGGACATTGCAAGAAAAAGCATGGAAGTTGGGTGGATTTCATAGATCAGAGCTGGAAGTGGTACCCATCCATTCCCATCCATTCCTCCTTCTGTTGGCTAGAACTCCCTGATACCGCCATTTTAAATTCCAAAGAAGCGGGAAATATAGTCTGTGTAACCAGAACAGAAAATAAATTGACTACTAGATCCTGATATATGACATTCAAGGTTCCTGTTACCAATTTATTTTTAAAAGTATTCCAGCCAGGTACAATAGCACATGTCTATAATCTCAGTGACTTGAGAGGCTGAAGCAGGAGGATCACAAGTCTGAGGCCAGCCTTAGCAATCTACCAAGACCCTCAGCAATTTGGTGAGAACCTGAGTCAAAAAAAAAAAAAGGATGGAAATGTAGCTCAGTGGTAAAGCACCTCTGGGTTCAATGCTCAGTACTAAATACACACACACACACACACACACACACACACACACACACTCACTCACTCACATTTATATTTATAAACTATAGGAAGTTACAAAAATACCGTGAAAAGTTTCATGCATCCTGAACAGTTTCTCCCAAAAGAGACTTTTTTTTTTTTTTTAAATCAAACCCAGGGCCTTGTACATTATCAGGTGCTCTACCATTTAATCACACTCCCAACCAATAAAAGACTCATCTCATATAGCTGTAGTACAATAATAAACCAGGAAATTGACAATGGTTGACTATACACTTTGTGTAGTTTTCATCATTTTAAAACTTGCATTTGTGTTACCTTAGTTTTTTAAAAAAACTGTTCTAATTAGGTATTGTAATACTTTTTTCACTGCTTAGGATTGAACTCAGGGACTACAGATTATAAAGGAATGAAAGTACCAAATAGGATATATCTTTACTCCTCTCACGTGAAAGGGATTCACGTTTTGTTAACATTGAAACTTGAGCAGTCAGCTGCTATAGAAAGGACTCATGGGAATTAGAGACCAATTTATTTGGGTTTAAATCTAACTTGTACCACTTCCCAGCTAGATGATTTAGGGCAGGCCACTTGCCCTCCCTGACTCCACTCTACTACCATCAGCTGAATAGTAAATAGTCTTCAGCTCTAAGAACAAAATGAGTTCACACAGATGAAGAATTTAGCACAAAGCCAGGATCAAGGAGCACACCTGTCATCCAGCAGCTTGGGAGGCTGAGGCAGGAGGATCATAAATATAAAGCCAGCCTGGGCAGTTTAGCAAAGTCTACAAATAAAAAAATAAAAAGAGCTGGGGCATAACTTAATGGTAGAGTGCTTGTTTAAAATATGCAAGGCCTTGGTTTCAATATCCAGTACCATTAAAAAAAAAGGAATTAGTACAATGTCAGACACAATGGTACTTAAAATCATAATCAGGAACATTAAAGAATTAGAAGGGTTGCCAGGGGCTGGGGATGTAGCTCAGGGGCAGAGTACTTGCTTAGAGTGTGAGAGCCCTGGGTTCAATCCTCTATACTGTCATAAATAAATAAAGCAAAAGGTAGAAGTGTTGCCAGGGCTTCTCCTAGGTTATCTGGGAACTCAGTGCTGGAACTTGGATTCTAGAACCCAGATTCAATAAAACAGTGCACACAGTGAAGAGGTGAGTGTAAGTCCCAGCCTCTTGGGCATGAGGATGCCCTTCTAAAGTCAAAATTTCCAAAAAGGGAAAATTTTGACCCTCCTCCTTGCTCATGGCCTAACACAGACAGGACCTATGACCATCACATCAATCTAACAGATTCTGGCAAGGGGCGAAGGGGGATAAGAAAAATAAAGACTCACAGACTCAGATTTTGAAGATAACAGCTGGGGTCAGGTGGGGCACTGCTCTCTGATGGAGAAGCAGGTCTAAGGAATTATGCATGCAGTCTTTATATATGTCTCATTATTGAAGACTATGCAAGTATTATTCTTTGTACTCATGAATGTTAACGAGTTAGCAGCATTATGCAGCTTATTCCCCAGTTACATTCTACAGTTGCAACATGCAGTGTTTGGAGCTTTGTGTTTCTCTCAAGAAAGTCCATTGTTTAAAGCCACTGTTCTACAGGCCGATTCAGGAGCAGGGAGCTGGTGAAACACTGTGGTTGTCTAGCATGAGAGTTCCTCTATTCTCTGGAGCTGTGTGCCCGAGATCAGGGTCGCCGCTGATAAGACTCTAACACAGAGCCTCCTTATGGAGGGCATTATCATAGCAGCTAGGCATCCTGCACCTTTGCACAGAAATTTTCCCAGGCACTAAGCATGCCACAGCCATAAGGTCATCAGAGACCCCAATTTCAGACACTGCTCTCCCATTCTTTGTTACCACTCTCCATAGTTGTTCAGATCTCTGATTACATAGAATTCTGAAATCAAAGACTGAAAGGAGTCTTAAATATCATTGGCTGGACACATCCCCAAATAGAGGCTAACACATCACAAGACCTTCTCAAATAACACGGAGGAGATGGATTTCCTCCTATATTTGAGGACTAGTCTCCATCGTGAAAGTAGCATGGGGTCTTTATTTACTAGAACCTTCTGACCACCAGCTGACCTCCAATGCCCAGACAACTTAGAGCTGAGGGAATAGGGGTCCAGAAAGGTGAAGGCTATTGCCCAAATTGCACAGCAAACTAGACAACAAGATCAACCAAACCCAGCCCCCTACCTGCCTGTTCTGAACCCTTCCTCTCACACCACGATCCCTGCATCCTGAAGTTCTTTGTACTTTCTCTTCTTGCCTTCCCCCATTTTTTTGAGCCTCGCTCTCAGGAGTGGGTCTGAACTTCCTTGATTTGAGTACATCATTCTCATCCCAACATTCATGCATTCTTTTCTGCAGGCCTCTATCCACCCATCACCCATTGACTGGTCTTTGGTACCCAGTACCACTCTGGGCACTGGGTGTAGAGCTGACTGTCAGAGGTCCTAGTGAATGAAGGTTATGTATCATCTCCATTATCGAGACTGGTCCCCAAATGTAGAAGGAAAGCCGTCCCTTGAGACCACCTAGGGACTTATAAACACCCTCATTTCAGGGTTCTGAAGTCCTATAGGCTTCAGAGAGACTTTAGATCAGCCAGGTGGCATGTTTACACTGCCTGGTCTGCATTTTGGATCTGGTTTAATAAGGATTCTTTCTCCAACTAGCCATTTTGACATTCTCCTTTTCCCCCCTAGTGCACAGGTAAGGAAACTCAGTGAAAGGCTCGTGTTTGATTAATCAAGGAGAAAACAGCCATTCATAGGCCTAAGAGAGTGAGCCATCCCAGGTACGTGGATTTTCTTAACCACATATTCATCTCCTGCCTTTAGAACAGCTGAAGACTGATGGGATGTCAAGGCATATTCAAGACAAAACCATATAAAATCAGAGCACTCACGACATTCTTTCCAGGCAAATATTAAATCAAGCACTGGTTTCTTATTTCTAAGATAACACATGTTCTCTTTTCATGTTATTTCAGTTGTTAAAGAGACTGATGAAACTGATGGCTGTTTGGCTGAAAATATTTTTGCTGGGTGATGTCCCTACCCTGTCCTTGTACCCAAGACCTTTATTCAAGAAATATTTATTAAATGATATTATAGGGTTGTATGGGGTTTTCAAGATGTGGGCCACGGTATTATTGCTGGGTCATGAACTCTATATATTTGAGATTCAAGCAGTGTTTGTTTTGTTTTGTTGTTTCTGCAAGCAGCATTTTAAGCAATGCAATAGATCTAAATAAAATAGAATAGAAAACATCAGTGTAAATTACCTGTGTGGTAAGGATCAATACAGTTGAATGAAACTCTTGATTTAATATGTATACGTATGGGCATATGAGCATTGTGTTGTGCTATAAAATTGATTTTTTATTAAGGGTCATCTTAAAAAAATATTTGGAACACACTGAAGTACCAGTTAAGAGAAGAGTCTCTGGAGTTACACAGAACAGAGTCAAATCCTGCCTCCACCACATTCTAGATGAAGGATTTCTGGGATGGTCTGAAGTTCTCTGTGAAATGGGGAGGGTGATAGAACTGACCTGTGGCCAATTCGCCCATTAGGCCCAGGAGACACATGGGCACAACAGCAGGGTCCATGATATTTTGGGGAGGCTACTATAATGCTTTGACTCCTTCAAAACCAGAAGAGAAAAAAATGCAAAACTTTAGCCCTGAAGATGTTTTGATTTTTTTTTCTCACATCATTGAAAAAAATGAATTTTATAGGGCCTGTGAAAAAGCATGATGATGGATGGGCCTCAGATTAGGGAGGCCTGGGGTTGTGGTTTAGGCAGCTGGACTCCATCCCGAGGGGGTACTGGGAGCCTGTGAAGGTTTGAAGCAGGGCAGGGGAGCATAGGGAAAGCTCATTTCTCAGTGTTGGCTATGCACTTTCTGGGCTCCTGGTGATATGATTTGGGTTTTTGAAGCCACAGGATAAATGGGTGCATATTCTTGCAAGTAAAGTGTCAAGGGATAAAAAGTTAAGAGCTATATCCAAGAAGCCACTTAAAAGTTTACTTTTATACTAAATCAAGCACCCATACAACATAAACGAAGATACAGATTTGCAGAAATCATTTGCAGTTTGTGGTAGTCCCCATTGGGCTATGATCCCAGTTTGTGGTAGTCCCCATTGGGCTATGATCCCAGTCTGTCTAGACAAGTAAGTTTTCTCTATAATCAAGGGGTTATTGGAAAAAATAAAACTATGCCACCAGGAAAATATCTTAACCCTCCTACCCCCTATATTCCTTACCAGACTGTAGAGTCTGAGACTCCTTTGAGCTGAAAATCTTCCTTAACCGGAAAGCATCCCCCTGAGTAGAAGTATCAGAGAATACAATTCATTTACAACTTGGAAATTTATTGAAACATACTGATCTGGATTGTTCTATTGCTAACTTGGATAACTGGGAATTTGATTTCCAGAATTCAATATCCTGATTTCTGGTTAGAGTTGGCCATAGTGTAACTTGCTTGCAGGGAACTGCAAAAATGGAGGAGAAGTGACAACCATTAGTCTCAGGGGCTCATCACAGGGCTAGAGGCAGAGAGATGCAGAGGTGGCCAGCAGGTACCAGCTTGTCCTTGCCCTTCTGCACTCTGTGACCTGCTTTTCTAAGACCCATTACCAGATGGATGGCTGTAGGCGCATAACCAATGCTGCCAACAGCTTCTTACAGATTTCTCTACCCCTTGACTTTGACAGTGGGATGTACTTCTCAGGTTAACAGGTTATTGACTCTCATCTTGCTGCTCCTCTGACCCTCCTTTTCCATCACTGTGTGAGGCATAACTCCCCTGTTCTCTGCAGGTCTGCCTTTCTGAGCCTGGATTGATAGAAATAATTTCCTTTTTGATGCTGTACTCAGCCCCGAGGAAGGAGAGGTTTTGAAAGAAAATAAAAAGAGGAGTTAATTTTTTTTTTTTATGTTACCGGGAATTGAACTCAGGAACACTTACCCACTGAGCCACACTCTCTGCCCTTTTTTGTATTTTATTTAGAAACAGAGTCTCACTGAGTTGCTTAGGGCCTTACTTTTGCTGAGGCTGGCTTTGACCTAATAATCCTCCTGCCTTAGCCTTCTGAGCCGCTGGGATTACAGGCGTGTGCCACTGCATCCAGCCAAGAGGAGTTAATTTTAAAACAAACATGGTGGCCGTGTTTGAGAAGGTGAGTCTCCCTGGAAGGTGGTAAGCCCAGTGAGCAGTAAGGACCAGCAGGAATTGGAAGAATCCAAAGCATGGGAAGTGAGAGTGTTATCAAAGGCAAAATGCTCTCGGCTTTCTGTTTTTACCAGGGCCTTCTCTGAGCACAGTCTCCTCCTCATTCTCTTCTGACTTGTCAAGGTGGTTTGTAAAATGATGGCTTGTAACAGGCAATGCTTTTGTCCCCAGATGAGAAACAGGATCAGAGACAAAGTAGGAACACAGAAGCAGCAGAAAGAGGAACAGTGAATAAGAATAATATTGCAGGATAGATTCAGGAGTCCAGACAGGACTTCTAAGAATTCTTTTTGTAGCATCGACTTTATAAAACTAGTTCTTGCTTTAACGTCTTCCCCTCCTGGGGTATAGAAGAAACAGTGACCAGTAAATCTCTACTTATTTTTTAAAATATTTTTTATTAGTTGTTGATGGGCCTTTATTTTATTTACTTATTTATGTGTGGTGTGAGATTCAAACCCAGTGCCTCACAACTTGATAGGCAAGAGCTCTACCACTGAGCCACCACCCCAGCCTCTCTACTTATTTTGTGTTAATATGGTTGCTGAGAGTATTGCCCACTGCTCACAATCCCATACATAACGATCCATGTAAAAATTTGTCCTTTCAGAATTCAAAGATTGGAAGAAAATGTGAGTCTTCTATTATACTTTGGGACTTAACTCCTTTAAAAACAAAAGGAAATACCTTTCCTGCTTTATTTCTCCCTTTGCCCTGGCTGCCAGAAACCTAGAAATACATTTTCTGCTAAGATACCGGAACATTCTAAGATACAGGAATGTTCTTTACTCCAGGTTGATATTTTCATTCTGTACTTGATTCCTTTGAGAATTTGTAACATTTTTTGAAGCAGCTCTTTGTGGCTACCTAAGGCAACTTTTTTTTTTAATTTTTTTTATTTTTATTTTTTTAATGGTCTTGACTCTTGGTTTCCCTTTTTGGCTTTGGAGATACCCTAGAGAAAAAAGATCTCCACCCCACCCCCTCCCCTCCTCCACCCCCAAACTTGTCACCACTCCTTCCCATTCCACCCAAGAAACCAGCATGATTTTTGACCAAGAGGAAGACCCATGAGAAGGCCGAGGTCATGTTTCCAGTTAGAACACAAGAAATTATGCTTGCATGTGGACATAGGTACGGTTGGGAACTGAGGGTGCACCTAACAGGCACAAGGTCGAACACATCCTGTGCACCACCACAAAGGAGAAATGAAAACAAAACAGAAAAGGTTGGTTTTCATAAGAAATAAAGCTAAGAACTGGAACCCATTCAGAATCATTCATTTGCTGGAGTTGTTAGAAAAACCTTCGTAGTTTGCTTCTAAACAATCAATAAAGAGTTTTCAAAGTCACATGATGAATCTTCTTATAGGTTACCATGGAGACGATAGGCTAGTTCTGTTGGGTCTCTCAGCTTTTATTTTTAGGTAATAGTTCAGCTACTAAAAAAAATTGTTTTTCCATAGAATCATGTATGGGCAATTTTTTTTCCAATTAAAAAATGTGGTCTATTATTTGTAATTACAATTAAATTTATAAAGAAAAAATTATTCTGATAACAAACTGAGTTCACATGTGTGAGGTTGAAGCCTGCTGATTTAAACATAATAATTCTATCCCTAGGCTACAGAAAAGTGGATCAAAATCAACATGTAGAGTTTAATCTGAAGCCCTCAAGGGAATTCAAACTGGTTCCAGATAATGTGAAAACAATGTCAAGGAAAATTTACTTCCACTTTATTAGATGATGAAAGACCTGGGTAGCACAGTCCAGTTTTAATTATCAGTAAAAGGGCAGGAAATGATGTAGCTACATTGTAAACATTCACAGCAGTCCCAAACATAACACACACATGTACACACACAGAAGCACACATGTGCAATATAAGCGCCATGAAAAAAGACATTCTCTTCTGGGATGTCAACAAAGCCAATTTTTTTTTTTTAGTAGTAGTTACTGAAGTGTGTGTTGAATAAATAATTAAAATGCAAAAGCAAGCCGAGTGTGGTGGTGCACCCCTGTAATCCAGCACCTTGGGAGGCTGGAAGATTGCTAGTTCAAAGCCAGTCTCAGCACAAGCGATTTGCACTAAGGAACTCAGTGAGACTCTGTCGCTAAATAAAATATAAAACAGGGATGTGGATGTGGCTCAGTGGTCGAGTGCCCATGAGTTTAATTCCTGGTACCTGCTTTAAAAAGCAAAAGATACAGGAAGACACCAGTGAAAAGCAATTACCATTCTCCTGCAGAGGCATATCCTCCGTGTTTACCCTGTAGGAACCCATGGAATATTTATATAATAAGATCTATGAGATGATAAGCTAAGAGAACAGAATGGATTAAAGAGGACATTGCAGAGATAAAGAAAAATGAACACTATTAGTTTTGTAAGTAGATAAACACTAAATTAGAAGCTGGATGTGGCTGAAAGTCAAATTTTGGTAGAGAGTCTTGAGATCGTCACAGTTAACACAGAGAAAAAAGGGAGAAAAATTTTTAAAAAGTAGAGAGATGATAGACATAGAAGAGAGTGAAGACAGTTCTTTGATAGCCTTGAAGTAGAGACTCTAATAAATGAAACAAAAATATTGAAGATATAATACTTGAAAGTAGTCCTGAAATAGAAGAAGAATAAAATTTTCAGGCAGAAGTGGCATATCATATACTGGGAAAAAATGATTAAGAATGATGACAAAGTATGTTTACATGATCATTTTTTACATTCTTCTTGTAAACACATGGGGTCTCACTATGTTGCCCAGGCTAGCCTCAAGTTCTTGGGCTCCAGTGATCCTTCTGCTATAGCCTCCCAAGTAACTGGGACTATATACATGTGCCATCATACCTAGCTACATTTTGATTTACTCAAGAATTTGAAAAAATGAAGAGAATTGATTCAGTACCCGGGAGGAAGCAGTAGGGGGTAAAGAATTAGACTGACCCGACTTTTCACAATATTCAAAGCCAAGAGACCATGAAGCAAAGTCTTCCATCTCTGAGGGAAACTATGTGAATCAAGAACATTGTGTCTAGTCAAGTTCTCATTTAAACATAACAGAAATGGTCAGGCATGATCAAACAAGAAAGAAATCAGGTAGTATAAATACCTATCAGCCATTCTTGGAAAACTCCTGAAAGATAAAACCATTTCCAAGAAGTGAACAAAATAAAGAATCCACAGTAGGTGGGGTGGGGTACATACCTGTAATCCCAGAAACTTGGGAGGCCCAAGGGGAGGAGGATCACAGGTTCAAGGCCAGCCTTAACAACTTAAATAAAAACTAAGGCTGGAGGTGTAACTCAGTGGTAAAACACCGCTGGGTTCAATTCCTAGTACTGCAAACATCAACAAATACAAAAAGAAGAATCCAGGAAAAAAAAACAAAACACAATAGTATTAATAGTTCACTTAATATAGGTAGACTGAGACTACATAGCAAGAGGAATTATAGTTGCAGAAAATTGAATATTATAAACCTTGTTGAAGTAAGGAGTGTGTTTGTGTGTGTGTGTGGGAGAGAGAGAGAGAGAGAGAGAGAGAGAGAGAGAGAGAGAGAGAGAGAGAGAGAGAGGAGAGAAGAGAGGGAAGAAAAATTGTTTTTATGCTCATGATTACATTTTTTTGACATCAGAAATTGAACCCAGGGGTGCTTGATCACTGAGCTGTATCCTCAGCCCTATTTTTTTATTTTGAGACAGGTTTTGCTAAGTTGCTGAGGCTGGCCTCAAACTTGTGATTCTCCTCCCCCAGCCTCTGAGTTGCTGGGATTATAGGCATACAACAGCACTCCTGGCGTGGATTCTTTTCTTCCTTCACCTCTTGGTCATGTTTTTATCTTTCAGGAATTTTCCAAGAAACTTTACAGGGTCTTGCTAAGTGGCTTAGGGTCTTGCTAATTTGCTGAGCCTCCCTTGAACTTGTGATTTTCCTGCCCCAGCCTCGCGAGCTGCTGGAATGACAGGTATGTACCACGGTGCCAGCTAATAATTATGTTTTACAGTATAGAGACAAAATTGATGCTGTATAAAACTGAAAACTATATTTTTTTAAAAAAAGACATACTGGGAGCTGGGGATATAGCTCAGTTGGTAGAGTGCTTGCCTCCCATGCATAAGGCCCTGGGTTCAATCTCCAGCACTACCAAAAATATAAAAAAAATAAGACATACTATTACAACCTCTTAACAGTGTTATTCTCTCTTTAAAAAATTCTAGGCCAAGAAAAATCCTATAGCAATCCTATAGCAACTATTATTCTGAGATTTTATATATATATATATATATATATATATATATATATATATATATATATACACACACACACACACACATACATATATACATATATATCAGGCTTTGTATTTTAATTTCATTTTGCTTTTTATCCTTGTATTAAATTTAAGTGAAATTAAACTAAAAACTCAGTTTTCTTAAAAATAGCAAACTCAGTTTTCTTAAAAACAGCATGTGTAACACAAACCTAATTGCATGGCGTGATTTGTAGTGGCTCCTTTTGAATCTCTCTCTGCCATCAATCCTTCCTGTGCACTGGGGCACAGAGGGCTTTGAAGATGATTACCCAAGCCCTCTCAGGGGTGAGATGGATGGTGAGATTTTAAGTGCTTCATTGTTTCTTTTTTTGTGGTGGGAAGGTTACTGGGGATTGAATTTAGGGGCACTCACCCACTGAGCCACATCCCCAGCCCTTTTTTTTTTTTTTTTGTATTGTATTTAGAGACAGGGTCTCACTGAGTTGCTTAGTGCCTCACTTTTGCTGAGGCTGGCTTTGAACTTGTGATCCTCTGGCCTCAGCCTCCTGCGCCCCTGGGATTACAGGCATGTGCCTCTTCACTGTTTCTTATTTAAACTTCTCAGCATGGTGCAAGGTTCCCGTAATGCTCAGGCTTTTTTGATTTTTGAGTTTAAGGCCAGACCATTCTGAATATTTTCAATCTCATCTGATTTTTATTTTGAAATAAGCTCAGACTTTCAGAAATGTTGCAAAAATAATATAAAGAATTCTCCTGTTCCCTTTATCTGTTTCCTCAAAGACGTATTGTCTACCTCATTCATCTTCTCATCTCCCTAGGTGTTTGTTTTTCCCTCTTTTCCATTTGGAAGAAGGTTGCAGACACTAGGCTCCCTTGATCCACTAACACCTCAGGGGGTTTTCCTAAAACTGAGGACATGTCTGACATGATGGTAGCACAAAGATCAAAATAAGGAAATAAATCTCATACTGTTATCTAACTTATAGACTTTAGTCACATTTTATCCATTGTTTCAAATATGCCTTTTATAACAAAAGAAAAAAAAACTAAAACAAAAAACAATTGCAATGCAGGATCCAGTCCAGGTTCACTGGCCGTTTGGTTGTCATGTCTCTTTAATTGTCTTTATTTGATACCATGTGCCTCTTGTTCCATTCTCTGGTATTCCAACCTAATGTGTGCAGACCCAACCTGAGGAAATATCAGAAGAATCCAAGTGGAGGGGCTTCTATAAAATAACTAGTCTATTGAGGTGGGTTGAATTTGTGTCTCCCAAATAGATATCTTGAAGTCCTAATTCCTGGTGTACCTCCGAATGTGACCTGACTGAAAATAGGGTCACTGCAGATGCATTGTTAAGATGAGGTCATACTTGCTGGGCATGTTGGTACACACCCATGATCCCAGAGGCTGAGGCAGGAGGATGGCAAATCTGAGGTCAGACTGGGCAATTTAGACACTGCCTCAACATAAAAAAATAAAAGGGGTTGGGGATAGTGCTCCGTGGTAAAGTGCCTTGGGGCTCTATCCCTGGATCTAAAAATAAATAAATAAATAAATAAATAAAAAGATGGGTCATACTGAGGTGGGCTCTGACCCAATATTGCTGTGTCCTTCTAGAAAGAGAAGCAGAGACACAGATCCACAGGGGAAGAGTGTCACGTGAAGACAGAGGCAGAGGCTGACATGCTGCGATGCCACCAGGAACTGGGAGAGGCAGGGAACAACCCCCCCTTTCTCCCTCCTGCAGGGTTCAGAGGGCAGGGCCTTGCTGACACCTTGACTTTGGACTTCTTGTCTCCAAAAGTGTGAGACTACTGTTTGAGACCATCTAGTTCATGCAATTTGTTGTTAAGGCGGCCCGGCCCAGGAAATGAGCATACCTGTGCTTGTCAAATGCTGATGTCACAAAACATACATGCAAAGACGGGGCTTTTTAGGAAGACTAAAGATCCACGGCAATTGAATGTAACCCATGACTGGGATTTTCTTTTGGCTCTAAAGGATGTCATTGAGACCCCTGGTGAAGTCTAAATAGGGTTTTCAGATTGAATAATAATATTTTTGTCAACGTTAAGAGAATTCCCTTTTCTTCTTTTGTGGTGCTGGGGATCCAACACAGGACCTCATGCATAAAAGGCAAGTGTGCTACCACTGAGTCACCCTCCCAGCCCCAAGCATTTCCTTTTTAAGAAACACTCATTGTGGGGGCTGGGGCTGTGGCTCAGTGGTAGAGCGCTCGCCTAGCACATGCGAGGCCCTGGGGTTTGATTTTTAGCACCACATAAAAATAAATAAAATCAAGGCATTGTGTCCAATTATAACTTAAAAGAAAAGAAAAAGAAACACTTATTGAATTTTTTAGGGTGAAGGAACATTATGCCTGCTATTGACTTTCAGCTGGTTCAGAAGTCACAGCAAGTTATTTTGTAGATATTGACAAAGTGACTAAAGTTTAGGGTCAAAGACCCAGAAGAGGGATCACGATTCTGAAGAACAATACTGGTACTGCCTGACTTCCAGGCTTACTGTATAGCTGAAGTAGTCAAGACAGAGTGGTTTGTGAGAGAACAAAGAAACCAGTGGAACAAAATGGCCCAGAAATAGAGCCACATGAATGTAGTCAACTCGTCATTGACAGACAATCGAAGACCACCTAAGAAGAGTTTTCAACAAAAGGTGCTGGAACAACTGGACACGGAAAGCCTTTCCAAAATAAAGCCTACTAATTTAAGAAAATAATTTAAATTATTATTTAATTTTTTTAGCTTTGAATAATTAAAATTTTAACACTTAAGTTTTTGTTGCAATGTTTGCTGGTGAAAATTCCAGTCCATAAGTATAAAAGAAATTTAAATACAACTTAAAAAACAATTTTTTTTTTTTTTTTTGGTTAGGTTTCATAGCACTTTGGCTTCCAAAGTTAATGAAGTTCCAAAGTGCATTAAGCATTTTGGGACGGGCTATGGCAGCTGCCTATGAGAATACTAACATTTACGTAATTTGAGTTAGGCATGTACAGGGATTTTTTTGCTCATTCTTCCAATTCTTCCTAAGTCTGAAATTTTGCCAGACTGAAGATAAAGCAAGAGCCGGGCATGGTAGTTTGTAGCTACAATCCTAGCAATTCAGAAGGCTAAGGCAGGAGGATTTAAGTTTGAGGCCAGGCTCAGCAACTTAGTGAGACTCTGTCTCAAAAAATACAAAGGACTGGGCATGTAGCCCAGTGGGAAAGTGCCCTTAGGTCTTAGTACCATGATATTAATCAATCAATCAAAAATAAAGAAAAAACACCTTGTAGTCTAATCGATTACTGAGTTAATGATTCACAGCCACCAATCTGATTTGTGTTACTTTTGAAATCAGGCTTTGTGTCTCTCTCTCTCCACGGTGGTTGGTATAAAGTACAACTTGCCTCTCACTTTGCAAGATCTATCCCAACAAACCCAGACTCTCAGCAGCTTTGTCCATGTGTTAGGCTCTTGGGAGGTCTCAGGGCTTATCTCCCATTCTCAGTCATGGAGGACATTTACTGAGCAACCTTAGGGTGCATGGTGGTGCAATCCCAGAGACTTGGGAGATTCAGGCAGGAGGTTTTCCAAGTTCAAAGCCAGCCTCAGCAAATTAGTGAGGACTTAGGCAATTTAGCGAGCCCGATTAGTATGATGAAAATATGTAATGGAACAGCTTGGACTTCTTTCCTGGGCTTTCCAGAGGACATCCTGATCGAGGGCAGGCAAACTCACATAGCCCAGAGGCAAGACAGCAAAGATATACTTCTGTTCCTGTTAGAGTAGAGTAGGAGAACTGTGTGAGTCAGTTTTCCGCTACTATAACAAATTCCACATATGAATCAATTTAAAGAGAGGGAAGTACATCATGGAGGAAGCATGCTACAGAGGAGGCCTGTTCACTTCATGGCCAGGAATAGAGAGGAGAAAAAGGAAGAGACAGGTATCCTACAATCCCCTAGGAGGGCACACCCTCCATAACCTCAAACCTCCCAGTAGGTCCCGGCTTTTAAAGATTCCACCATCTACCTCCCAATAGTGCCAGTTTGGAGACCAAGCCTTTTAGCACGTGGGCCTTTGGGAGAATATTCAAGATCTAAGCTGTAGCAAGAGGATTGGGAGGGGGAGAGCACTGGCCAGGTCAGTAGTAGCACAGGTGTCAGGGACCATGTGGATTTCCTCCAGGAAAAATGCCACCTCTGTGATTCTTGTTGCATTTCATCTCTCTGCCTGATTACTCTGATAATCTGCAGTCATTCTCCATGACAACCTGGCTTACACACACACACACACACACATACTCAAACAGATGAGTTATTGTGGGTACTGTAGGAATCAGCCTTCTGCATCTTCCAAGTCTTTGTTGATGGCACTAAGCTTCTGTGAGAATCAGAGAAAAAAACTTGTAAGAAGGTCTGCTCATTGCAAGAGCTTGATAAGCGGTAGCTATCATCATTGTTATTGTTTTAGCCAACTCTGGGTCAAATTTTATACTATTTCCACTTTTCTTTTTGAAGTAGCATATTTCCCTGATCCTAAGAAGCACGCTGTTTCACACTTTAACATCTCTGAAATCGGGATGTAATAACATTTGATGGTGTATTATGATTGCTGTCAAATTGGATTAAGGTTGAATTTATTCACATGGGGATTTTGACTTGCGCCTGCCAGTCACTTTGGGGCAGACTCAAATGAAACTAGAGTTTGGGATACCCTCAATTGCATATCTCTATCAAGTCCTGAGAATGGACCTTTTCCGGCTTCATGTGATCATGGTTTTTAAATTTTGCAAGAAAAATATATTTTGCACTTTTTTTTTCTTAAAGGCCAGGTTATATGACCTTTGGGCTCTATCCCTGCCAGGGAACTCATAATACTATGAGACTACCTTAAAATAAATTCTGTAAATGACTGTACAAGTAGTACCCACAAGTCTGAACCAACTTGAGTTTCAAATTACCTATATTTATCACTTATCCCTATAGGGAGGCGTTTAGTGTCTTCGGGGTCTAGTAGACTCCCATTTGAAGTGGTTTTCTGTCTTAGTGGCACATGCAGCAAGGGCACATTTTACAATCAGTGAGGTATTAGGTTCCATGAACATAGTATGCTATAGGGTACAGCTGCTCCTTGACTTACAACGGGGTTGTGCTTCAATGAACCCATCCTACGTTGAGAATATCATAAATCAAAAATGTATTTAAACCTGGCGTGGGGTGGCGCGCATCTGTAATCAGCGGCTCAGGAGGCTGAGGCAGGAGGATCCTGAGTTCAAAGCCAGCCTCAGCAAGAGGGAGGCAGTAAGAAACTCAGAACCTGTCTCTAAAATAAAATACAAAATAGGAAAATAGGGCTGAGTGTGGCTCAGTGGTTGAGTGCCCTTGAGTTCATTCTCCCATTAACCCCCTCCCCGAACAAAAACAACAACAACAACAAAAAACATTTAATACACCTAATTTATGAAACATCATAGCTTAGCAACACAGTTCACTCTAGAGTACTGGTAGTTTATTTTTGTGAACAAGTGACGGACCAGAAGATGCAGCTTACTGTTGCAGCCCAGTGTGGTATGAGCATATGGTACCACTTATCACTAGCCAGGGAAAAGATCAAAATTCAAAATTTGAGATACAGTGTCTACTGGATTTGTATCACTTTCACAGCACTCTGAAAATTAAAAAAATCAGAAATCAAAATATGGTAAATCAGGGATGGTCTGTACTCAGGTTGGGGTCCCGCTGAGACCTGCAAAAGTTTGTGGAGTTTGGACAACACTGCCCCCTAGAGGTCCCTCTGGAATCGGAGTGGATTAGCCCCTTAATGACAACCAAAAGAGAGTTAAAAAAAAACAAAACAGGAAGTGTTTGGGGATATTGAAACAGATGCCTGGTCACTTGCTTTTATTTCCATGGAAAGGAAATAAAAATTCAGCCCAGAGATAGGGTTATCTGCTTGAAGACCGGAAGTGGTTGGAGGTGAGTCCCTCCAACTGAGAGACTGAAGCTAGACTGAAAGTGAGGCTATGGGCCCTCACCACTTGGAAGAGAAGAAAGTGGCAGACTGGTCCAGGTGTTGAGTGGTCAGGGCCTAGCTGTGAGTTCATGCTGCCTGTGTGGATTCAGCTCGCGCCTCCCAGGGATTGCATTAGATTAAGGAAGAGAGGGAGAGAGGGGTGTTGCCTGACATGGAAGACCTAGGTCATCATCGACTCAGCTCTGTTAATGAACTCTTCCAGAAGAGCTGGTTATGGCAAGCAGTGCAGGAGAGTGGAAGGGTTGCCTAAGCCAAGTGGGAAGCCAGTGGAGCTGTTGGAATGGCAGTTTTATAGGTGAAGTACCTACCTGCCTGCCTTTGGGGAATTTCATAGAAATTGGGGGGGGGAAAGTAGGATTTCTCACAAATAACCCCACCATATGGCTTCAATCATTCCCACATACAGATCAACCTCCCAAACCCATCGCACTTTCCATCTTCTCCTACACAACTTCTGCTTGTACTGTTCACTATGGCAGCCACTGTCCACGTGTGGCTGTGGAGTTTTTGAAATGTGACCAGTGTGACTGAGAAAATGAATTTTAAATGTTATCTAATTTTCATGGATGCGAAATTGAATTTTGGCATTGAAGCAACACAAGGGCTAGAGATAGGGCTCAGTGGTAGAGTCCTTGCTTGGAGTGCGGGAGGTCCTGGATTTCATCCCCGGCACTGCAAAAAGACAAGACAAAATAAAACAGACAAACCCACAAAAACAAACAGACAAACTCACAAAACACCCGAAGCAGCATAAAACATTTGTCCTGTCAAACTTATAAGAAAAACTCAAAAGGTTTTATTTATATTGAAAATTCAGAGTTTATTTTCAATATATGTAATACGTCTTTGAACATGATGTTGGTAACACTGGGTTACCAGGAGTTACTTAACTTGGACAGGAGAAGTTTTGAAACTAATATCCTTTTGCTTCAAAGTTAAATGAATTCTTCTAAAAAAGGTGAACCAGTTATGTCAATTTGAACGTGACTATCAAAGGAAAACAATTTGGGGGGGGGGTCCTAAATTCAATTACTGGAAAACTTTTAACTATGTTTGAAACAACTTGGATATGTGAGTCTTCTGTATTCAAGTAAAAATTTTATGAAATCTTAATATGTATAGATCAAGTATTTGAGATGAAGATATAGTATCTGAATTGAGATGGGCTATCAGGGTAAAATACAGATTAGAAGACTTAGCACCTCACCCAAAGTAAAATGTCTCATTCATGATTTTAAAATATAGATTTTTTAAAAAAATAATGATGAAATGATAAGATCTTTAATATGATGAGATAATTTAAAATGTATTATTAAAATCATTTTCACCTATTTATTTCCCTCTTTATAAAAAATGTGGCTCCTAGCTGGGTATGGTGACGCACACCTGTGATCCCAGCAACTCAGGAGGCTGAGGCAAGGAGGATCGAAAGTTCGAAGCCAGCCTCAGCAACTTAGAGAGACCCTATCATAAAATAAAAATAAACAGGGTTGGGGCTGTAGCTCAGTGGCAGAGCGCTTGCCTGGCACACGTGAGGCACTGGGTTTGATCCTTAGCACCACATAAAAATAAATAAATAAAATAAAGGTATTATGTCCATCTACAACTAAAAATATTTAAAATAAAAAAAATAAAAATAAACAAGGTTTGGGGTATAACTTAGTAGTATTGTACCCCAGGGCTCAATCTCTGGTACTGGAAAAAAAAAGTCACTTAACATAAGACCATGTAAAAGTTGCATAAATATTTATGGAGGAAGGGGATCTACTCTTGGAGGAAGTTTTTTCTCTAGGACTGAATTCCCAAAATAGTATGTGAAGCTGCAATGCCACTTCCTCAGGGTGACAAATCACCCTCTCTCCTTCATGTTCTTCTCTGGCTCACCTATCAGCCCAATGGCAAGGGCTGACCTCAGACCAGTCTCTTGATTTCCTGTCTCTCCTCCTTTGTTTCCCTCTCCAACACTCAAAGCACCACTAATAATCATAAAGTTGCAACAACTTGCCTTATAATCTAGTTAGCTTTGCCAGCTAGTCTCTTGAGTTTTAAATTGTGTTAGGTTGATTTATCTATTTATTTTATTTTTTTGGCAGTGCTGAGGACCAAACCTGGGGCCTCGTGCATGCTAGGCAACTGCTTCACCACAGAGCTACATCCACAGCTTTGTGCATTGAATCTCATACATTTTTTTCCTGTCTCGAATGTCAATAAGAACTCTAGTTGCAGAAAACAAAAATGAAAGCACTTCTGACTTGGCCAAAGGAATTCAGTAGTTAATTGTTCATCTGCTTTAAAAAATCCCTTCCCTAAGATGCAAGGTGGCTTTTGTGTCCAATCTCAGAATTAACCTAAAAGCCTGACTCCCCATGGTATAAATTACCTTCCACTCACTGGAGGAGTGGAAGAAAACAGTGCAGAATTTCCTTTTGGGCGTGTCAGGGAAAATTAGGTTTTCTGTTGACTTTGCATTGCAACCTATCTATGCTGGGATCTATTCCCGGTCCTGTTCAACCTTTTGTTCAAAATAATCAGTGTATATGATCTAATTAAGCCAGTCCCTTCAGCTGAGAAAACAGCTTGTTTTATTTCTTCACTCTGCTAGCAGATTTCTCTCTTGAACACTTGTGTGCTGTTGTGTCAGGGGACGATTCCCAATGGAGACTGGGAGAGGACACAGTCTAGGTCACCCCTTTCCTTGATTCTGTTGGGTTGTCTTGGCCAATCCTTCACCTATCACATGGGGTTAGAGAACATTGCGGGAGGTACAAAGTGTAAACTGTTTCTGTCTGATCTTATTAAGGTTGCTGGATAATTTTTTGGTATATCTCACGCAGCATGTGGGATATTGTCGTGCTAAAAGTTAATTCATTGTTTTTCTGAAATTCAAATTAATCTGGGCATCCTCCTTTGTATGTGTGTGTGTGTGTGTGTGTGTGTGTGTGTGTGTGTGTGTGTGTGTGTGTTGCTAGGGATTGAACCCAGGGTGCATGTGCATACAAGCAAGCATTCCACCAATTCCACCAACTGAGCTATAGCCCCAGCCTGCATCCTCCATTTTTATTTGCTAAGTCTGGAAACCCCAGAGAAGATCTTAGATTTTCCCCTAAAGAGTCAACTCAGTGTTTCTCAAAATAGGTGAAATGGTTTAAGGGTTCATTAAAGAATATCTGTGGGGCTTTAGACATAATCAGAGACCTGCATGGTGCTGGATGGTTCTTACTGAATCATTTTGCTGAAAAGCAACTGAGATTAGATTTGGATGTCTGTTTTCTTTCTCTATTTTTCTTCTGCAGTGGTGGGGATTGGACCCAGGGCCTCCCACATGCGAGGCAAGCACTTTAGCACTGAGCTGCACCCCAGCCCATCAATGTGTGTGTGTGTGTGTGTGTGTGTGTGTGTGTGTGTATTTTCATGTCTTTGATGACATAATGAATTTTATGAAGGAGTCGTGCAAACTGTAATATGCTGCTGTACCTGTTTTGTTTTGTTTATCCTTCATTTTGACCCTTTTATAGGCACGTCTGGAATCCCTACCAGGATTGTAAACCCAAAAAAAGCAGGAACTGTCCTTTTTATTGGTGTCCCTTAAAGTGCAACTGGGCGCCAATGCATGCCAAGAAGTATTAGAGATGATCATGAGGGTGAGATTTAAAAACATTAGTATAAAAGAAAATGGGGTCTGAAAGCCAGTGGATGTCCCAACAGTCTCTCTGGGAGTTCACACTGTGTTCCAGAAGTAAGGCTGGAGACCAGTGGGGTTGCCTGGTGTAGAAAGAGGGGTCAACCCTGGCTTAGCCGGAGTCTGTCGGAGGCCATTCTCTGGTCTGCTCCAGAACAAATGCTGTGTCCTTGACCCCAACACCAGCAGCCGCCTCCCTTACCACCTGTCAGTGAATGCTGCCAAAGGGTAATTGTACTAGGATGTTGTGAGAGGAAGTCTGGTTTAAATAAGGCCCTGGCCAAGTCAGGGGCGGGGGGCAGCAGTGCCTTTTCCTACCTGTTAATGAAGCCTCATTAGAAACAGCTAGAGCTTGCGCTGAAAACTGGAAGCTCCAGGCCACCATAGCTATCCTTGCCAAAAGGTGATTAACTGAATGATTGACAGTAGCTGCTCTTTGAAGGTGTGCAGCTCTGCGCAGCATGCTGTCTGGGGGAAAATGGAGAGTGCACATCCATTCTCCCCTCCATGGCTAGATAGATTTTGAGTTCTGCAACATGCATGGCCACTGAGACATACAAGTACCTCCCTTTGATAGCGGACCCTGGGATTTAGGTTTTGGCTGGGGCAACAATCACAGTAACAGGAAAGCAAGCAAAGAAAGCGCCCTCAGTGTCCGGTGCATCCAACATAGCTGGGCCAGCCGCTTTTGTCTTTGTGAGCTGCCCTTGTACCCAGGTGTGCAGTTGCCAGGCAGCTGCGGAGGAGAAATGGATGCTGTCACGTTAGGTGGCCTCTTGCCAAAAGCCGAGCCTCAGATGACAAACTGAATTATGTAGAGGTGTTGGGCACGCTGTAAAAAGCCCTTCTGCACTGTGAAAAGCCATTCTGCCCCTGTCACTTATTAATACAATTCCTTTGATCCTGCAGACTAGAAAGGAAAGCCAGGTGGAACAATTCCAGCCCCATTTCTTGCTTTGCTTCTTTTTTTATTCATTTAAACAAACAAACAGGGCTGGGGATGTGGCTCAAGCGGTAGCGCGCTCGCCTGGCATGCATGCGGCCCGGGTTGGATCCTCGGCACCACATACAAACAAAGATGTTGTGTCTGCCGAAAACTGAAAAATAAATATTGAAATTCTCTCTCTCTCTCTCTCTCTCTCTCTCTTTAAAAATAACCCAGATAAATAAATCAATAAACAAACAAGGTTTCTTTTGCTTGGTTAGCCTTGGTGATCTGGAACCTCAGGTATGGAGGTCTTCAACTGTGCCTGTATCGGGTACATGCCTCTGTCTGGATTGGTAGCTCATGGGACAAAGACTGTGTTTGGATAGGTTGGTCTAATTCTGCAGGAAACTTGACTAAGACGGACAGAAACTTGAGGGGAAGAATTCAGACATTAAGGTTGAGGTTGGGCTTTCTTTTTTTCTTTTGTGGTTTTAGAGGCACGATAGGACGCAGGTGGTGGTTTCAATTTTAATCAGAAGGCAGGAGGAGAGCTGGCCTGGGTTGGGGGCAGATGCACAAACTATATTTAGCTGGCCCAAGCCCCCCTACCTGAGAGGGCTGGGAAGGGACCCTGGAAGAAAATTCTGAGGCCAAGAGGGTGGCACAACCACGACCTAGTTAGTCTCCCACAGGTTTCAAGCGACGTTTCCTTTAAATCAGTTGATTTAAACCATGAGCCAACTCCTCTGTGGGTCTGCACTTCAGTATTCATGCAGAGCACCTGAGAGAGGTCTGGGTACACTGTGACACCCGTCGTCATGACATATGCAATCAAGCACTGGGCTAATCCCTCTGCGGCAAAAGTGGGAGCGTTTTGATCCCCCCCCCCCCCGTTGTGCCCTCTGTATGCTATGACTTTTGCCCAAGCAGCCCTTGGATATTGATAAACCCAAGAATGGTTGACCTTTGATGGTGAGGCTGATGGTATCACATTCAAAGAACCTTCCAGAAACCTGCAAGAATGGCTCCCCGGGCTGGGGGTGTGGCTCCGTGGTAGAGTAGTGAATGCTTAGCATGCTCAGAGCTCTGGGTTCCATCCCAAGCATCAACAGGTTTTAAAAAAGGAAAAGAAAAAGAAAAGTGATACGTCCACCCACTGGTGATTAAACCCGGGAGGCAGAACTAGAGGCTGCACACAAAGCATTTATTTGGAGAAGGACCAGGGAGTTTGCTCAAGCTACAGGCTACTTAAATGGAAAGCAGAAGGACGGCCCCCCTCCATTTCCAGGAAGATTTTCAGCTCTCACTGAACCAACTAGACAATCCAGCAGGAACTGGAACTCTGCAAGCAGCGTCCGTTCAGTTGGTGAGTAAGGACAGGAGGAAGTTTCTCCACTAGCTGAAAAGAAACACATGTGAATCAGAAGCCATCGGTGAAGCACACTGAGTAACATTATCCCAATAATAGGATTACGGGAAAGGCAGATGGGAAAGAATTTAGAACCACTGTGCTGGGTTTTAAATCCCTGTTCCATGGCCTTTTGCTGTGTGACCTGGGGCAGATGATTTAACCTCTCTGAGACTTTGTTTCCTGTCTGCACAGTGGGGATGATGGGATGCAGTCCTAGGGACTTCAGCGGGGAGAAATGAAGATAACAGGAGTTAGGACTTCGCAGGCGGCCGGGCAGGCACTCACCAAGTGGAGCACTTCACGTTCCTGGAGTGGATTCAGCCTTACTCACTACTCCTGGTGTTTGTTTAAAATGACTCTGTGTATTTACTCAGATGTTCACAGGCATTCGAAAGAATTAGCTTTGTTAGGAACATCTGGCTTTTATAACCCCAAGAAAGCCATTCAATGAGAAGATGGTTGGAAGGGAGTCTGTGGGTTAGGGTTAGGTGACTTCCACGTGGCTCTCTTGCTTTCCCTCCCAAGGCAGAGCTGACACACTGCTGGAGTGACCGGGGGACCTGGCTCTGGTCCTGGTTCTGCTTCTCCCCTGCATCTCATGGTTCACCCATCTCTTCCGGCCAGGGCCTGTGCATTCTCTTTATGGAGAGGGGGTCGGTGGGCTGCATGATCCCTAACTGTCCCTTAGAGCTTCTGTCTGGCTCCTTTTCCAATATATGGGACCCTGGAGGGACATAGGAGGCTACAGAACTATGAAAACAATAAATAAATAAAGTCCTGGATTTCTGGAGGGAGTTTGGGATGGAGCTAAGCCCCACACTGACGTGGATGACTCTGGAATCCCTATCTATTAAGAAAAGACTGCGAATGTGCTCATGTATTCATGTATGTGGGGCATGTGATGATGGCAGTCCCTGTGCTGGGCAGCCCAAGTACCATTCCTAGTGTCTGGTCTGCCTTCGTTACCGAGACTGGAATAGCCAGTTGCCTTCCCAGTGTCTCTTGCAGGTAGGTATGGAAACATGAACAGCTTCGCTGGACACCTTCTCAAAAAAAAATTTTTTTTTCTTCACTGATAAAAAGAGAGAGCCACTCAGGGGTAAGAGGTTTTGCTGCTACCTCTTCCCTCTCTCTTCTTTTGGCCATGAATAAGGATATGATGTCTAGAGCAGTGGCAAGCATTTGGGCAACCACGAGGTTTAAAAAAAAAAAAAAAAGACCAAAAAAGCCAAGATACTGTGTTATGTTGAAAAGATGGAAAGAGCTGGAGTCCTTAGTGAAATCATTGAACAGCCTACATCCCCTATTTTTGAGACTCTGAAATAAATAGAGAGTCTCTCAAAATAAAAATAAATAAATAAATAAAAATAAAAAGGACTGGGGATGTAACTCAGTGGTATAGGGTCTCTGGATTCAATTCCCAGGGCCACACACACAAAAGTACATATACATCTACACATGCATATATAATATACATGTATGTATATGTGAAAAAAATATACGAATGTGAATAGAAAAATCCTGGAAGAACACAGCTAAACTATGGGAGTGGGAATGTGAGTGTGGTGTGGATGGAGGGAGCTCCTGAGTGATTTTTTTCCTTTTAATCTTAATCCATCCATCCTCCCTCCCTTTCTTCCTTCCTTCCTTTCTTCCTTTCTTCCTCCCTCCCTTCCTTCCTTCCTTCCTTTTTTTGTACTGGTATTGAACCCAGGGCACTTAACCACTAAGCAACATCCCCAGCTTTTTTTTTTTTTTTTTTGCATTTTATTTAGAGACAGGGCCTTGCTGAGTTCCTTAGGGCCTCTCCAAGTTGCTGAGGCTGGCTTTGAACTTGAGATCCTCCTGCCTCAGCCTCCTAAGCCCTTGGGATGACAGGTATGCACCACCACGCCCTTAATGACTTGTATAAAGTTTGGGGAAAAAATAATGTTTAATGCATGCATGTGCTTTCCCTGTGGGTGAAGAGGAGCCGCCACGTACCCGCTCTCCTCCCGGTCCAGCAGGGCGTGGTAAGACGCCACGTCCTTCTGCAGCTGGCACTTGCGGGCCAGCAGGTGCGCGCGCTCCTGCTGCTGCTGCTCGGCCTCCGTGCGGATCTCGCGGAGCTCGGCCTCCAGTCGGCCCACCACGGCGCCCAGGTTCTGCAGCTCCATGTCGTGCCAGTGCTTGGCGTCATGCAGGGTGTTCTCCAGGCCTCGTTTCTAGGAAAGAGCAACCTGGTTCACGCCCAGGGCCGACAGGCTGGGTCCCGGAGGGGCGGGTGTGCAGAGCCGGAGGAGGGCCCGGGCTGGCTTGGTGGGGGCTGCCCATTCCTCTGGACAACGGCCTTGACCGTTTGGACACTGATGGGCAACCATCTCCGAGGACTCATGGAAAAATCTAGAATTGTCAGGAGTCCAGGGTTTGGTTTAGTGTGATTGGATCTGTCCGTCCATCTATCTGTGTGTGTATATATATTTAATGGCAAGGAGGGGGAAGAAAGGAAAAAAGGCAGGAGTCGGGGAAGGAGGAAGGAAAGGAGAGAGAAGAGAGGACTCACAAGATGTTTTTCAAAGAAAAATCTCCTCTCTTCCTGGAGTGCCTGTGGGAGCCCTTGCCCTCTAGTGCCTGAGGCCCGGCCATCCATCCTTAGGTTAGAACCCGTGTCCTCCAGCGCCCTCTCCCACATCAATGCAGTTGGAATGGAGTCTCTGGCCTTCCAGGCTCAGCATTTCCTTCTAGTATTTCAGTAGCATGTTCCTGCTCCTTCACTGTGGGCTTCTCACTGAGCCCCACCTGTTCTGAGCCACCATCCTGAGGTGCTGGCTGGTTGGCCTCCACCTCACTTGAAATTTTAGTGGTCTTCCCTAGGCTCCTGCCTGAGAACCTCTGGCACCCTGTCCCCCCAGCTGTGAGTGGCTACTGAACTTCTTCCTGGAAATATATCCTCAGTCCCCCAAAAGTTAGGACTACAGGATCTAAATGAGGTCACTGATCATGCCAACTGGCCCCCGGGGTTCTGGGCTTCAGCTGGTGAATCAGCCAGAGCTGAGCTCAAAGCTCTTTTTTCCCTTCCAAATGCCATCATCACTCTCTCTGGGGTTTCCCTCCTGTATGGGCTGGGAGATTTTCACATTGGTGTCCTTCCCAGACTCCAGGACCCGGGATCAGATGCTCATCACCTTTCTCCTGGGGTTAGCTTAATGGCCTCTTTGCTCATCTCCCTGCTTCTGTGAACATTACCCACACAGCAAGCACAGTGCGTGTCCAGAGCCCAGGTCCTGGCTTCTGTCTCTTCTGCTTCACCTCATCCACAGCTCTGCAGCAGGGGACTGAACTCATAGAAGATCACTTAGTCCCTAGGTCTCTGGAGACTTGAAGGGACTTGTTGGATTTCTAAACCCTCCAGAAATCAAAACAGCGCCTGCCTGTGGCTTTTGTGCCTGTCACTCCCAGTCCTGGTTTGGTGAATATTGAGTAGACTTCAGTCCACAGCACTGGGGCATGCATTGGTGGCAAAGGGGACTGAAAGTCCAGCCAGCTTGGCCATCTGAAGTTTAGGTGGGCAGCGGGGACTTGGGGTGCACATTTACCCCCCAAAGTTAGGACCACAGGGTCTAAATGAGGTCACCGGGTAGCTGATCATGCCAACTCGGGGTAACTGAACTATTAGTTATAATTTTATATGATACATAATAATAGATGCCATTTATTGACTGACCCCTCTGTGCTGGGCACAGCACTAGGGCTGGATATGCGTTACCTAACGAATCCTCCTGGTTTCACTTCATGAGGTAAATTACTATTCTGATCTTCCAGTGGATCACATTTCCAAAGGCAGCTGCTACCATTATCACCATCCCACACGGTCTTTCTCAATGTGACCTTGTCACTGCCGTTCCATCAAGAGGGGGGGTTTAATCTCCTTTCCTGTTGGAGGTGGCTGGTCTCGTCATTGCTTTCATCAAGAGAATGTGGGTCTGAGCCATATTCAGGGACTTCAAAACCCAAGTGTCAAGAGGCCTGGTAGCTTCTGTGCTACATGTCTGAGAGAAGCCAGATGCCACATCAGAAGTCCAAGTAATGTAAGGCTTTGAGACTCTATGAGATGAGAGACCCCAGCTAGCTTCCCGGAGAGGTCACACTGCTAGAGAAGGAGATGCATAACCCAACCACCACACATGTGAGTTGAAGAAGCCACTCCTGGGTGTCCCAGCCCCGGCAGGTGCCCTTGGAACAGAGAAGAGCTATCCCCGCAGAACTCTGCCTAAATCACAGGAGGAGGGAACAAATGATTCCCTGTTGTCATAAGCCATCAGATAGATATGCCAAACAGAGTAGACCCTCACTTGAAGCTGAGAGGGGGTCACACAGCCACACCCCCTCTAGCATCTGAGCAGCAGTCCCCAATTCCGTAGGACTGCTGTACCTACTAGAAAAGTAGAGTCAGAGGTGGACGCCATGGTGCATGGAGCCCTGCAGACCCCAGCCCTAACTCCGCCCATCTCTACCTTCTCCTCTGCCAAACTGACCATGAGGCCTGTGGCTGACTCCCTCCCACGTGGGAGTGATCACCCTACCTGCCACCCACTTCCATGCCGAGCTCTCTCATTTCTGGGATTTATATCTGTTCCTCCACTGAAGTCCCCTTGGGGACTCCTTGGGGATTAATTAGTCTTGTGTCCTCAAAGCACTTGGTTCAGTTCCAGGAACGTAGCACGTCTTTCAATGAGAGGCATGGGAGTAGGAAGAGCATGCACATGTGCATTCTCTCGTGGGATCCTCCCGGAAACACTGAGAAGTGGGTGGATCGTGATTTCACCCATCTTGCAGAAGGGAAAATATGATGCAGGAATTGGCCATTTACATAGGTGCTGAGCAGTGGAGCACACCTGGCTGATTTCGTGACTCTTGCTTTTGCTGCCCTCAGATCCTTTCCTCTCATCCCCTTGCGACATGCACTTGTGCACCTCTTCTTCCTACTTCCCCCCCTTTGCCTCTCAGCTGCACAAGGACACATGCTCAACGCCTTTACACACTCGATACCTCACCCAGTGCTTGTGGGGTAGAGCAAGACAAGGGCTCCCGGAAGCGGCACCTTGGAGGAGCTATGTCTGACTCACCCCAATAGAACTTCAGTTCTTTGGAGATCGGGGGTGGACTGCAGCATTATTAACACAGGTGACCACTGGAGTCTGCAGGGCATGGTTTCAGGACAGCTGGGGAGACCAAAATCTGTGGATGCCCACATCCCTTAGGGAAAATGGTGTTGTATTTGCATATAACTTATGCAACCCTCCTGTCTTTTATACCTAACCCATGTAAATGCACTGTGCATTGTTGTTATACTGTTTTGTTTAGGATGCAACTAGGAAAAAAAATTGTATATGTGCAGTACAGGGGCATTTTTTTTCTGAATATTTTCAGTCCAGGTTTGGTAGGATCTACTGATGTGGGATCTGTGGGTACAGAGGACTGACTATAATGACTTTCATAAAAATTAATAACTGCAAGAGTCCCGCCTGCAGAGCACAGTGAGTCCGGGGATGGGTCTTAGGTTGAGTTCTTCGGAACTAGAGCCTGGGACAAGGATTTTGGAATTTCAGACAACCTGTCATTCCTCTTCTTATAAACAACAGAATGTTCTCAGGAAAAGTAGGGAAGAGGAAAGCAGAACAGGGAAGGGGAAGGTGCTGAGTCGGGACCTGGCTCAGCTGGAAGGTTCTGGAGTGTGAACCATTCCACCTTGGAGCAAGTGGGCTGGGCTTTTACACGCCCCCTGTCAGGTCAGGTCAATCCTGACCTCTGGGGTCAGGATCCTTCTGTCTGATGAATGGCCATTCTCTGGGGATGTGGGCTACTGAAAAGGGGCAGCTGTGGGTGTTAGCCACCAACATTCCCAGCAGCATCCTACTGAGGGATGTCTTGGTGGGCACCTACAGTGACCACTGTACTTGTTAGGATTCAATCTCTGATGATCCTTGGGAGTTAGAAGACCTTTCAGACTCCAAAGTCGTGTGCCATGAGATGGGATTCCTTTGCAAACCGTGACCCGTATGCATGACTAGAATCTGTCAGTCCAGAGTTATAATTAATACAAGAAAGGCTGGGGCTCTTCTTGGCCACTTACCAGAGCCCGTAAGGATTCCGTCTCGGCCTGGAGGCTCTGGACTTGGCATGAAGTGTTGTGTAACTCTACCCTGAGGGTAGCGGCCAGCTTCTCTTCCTGGGTCTGGGACACGCAGGCCACCTCCGTGTGTTGCTGTGGAGAGGCAGGTCTCAGCGTGAGCAAGGATGAGTCAGGAGCCTGGATCCCTCTCCCTTCCCAGCCTTCCTAATCTCCTGATTGCCTCTAACCAGAAGAAAACACCCTGACCAATTAAAAAATCCCCCTCCTCAGCAGGGTGCAGTAGTGCATGCCTGTAATCCAAAGGGCTTGGGAGGCTGAGGCAGGAGGATTGTGAGTTCAAGGTCAGCCTTAGCAATTTAGTGAGGCCCTAAGCAATTTAGCAATCCTGTCTCTAAATAAAATATTAAAAAGGGCTGGGGGGCTGGGGATGTGGCTCAAGCGGTAGTGCGCTAGCCTGGCATGCGTGCGGCCCGGGTTCGATCCTCAGCACCACATACAAAACAAAGATGTTGTGTCCGCCGAAAACTAAAAGAACTAAATAAATATTAAAAAAAAAATGTTAGGATTAAAAAAAATAAATAAATAAATAAATAAAAAATAAAAAGGGCTGGGGATGAGGCTCAGTGGTCAAGCACCCCTGAGTTCAATCCCCAGTACCAACAACAACAACAACAACAACAAATCCCTCATCTTTACTGGCTTCCTCACCAGTATGTATACAAAGTTCTATTTAGTTTAAACATAGAATGCAAATGAAATAACCTTCTAAAAACTAGATGGTAGACAATCTCCTTTTCTCCTTGTGCCCTAATTACACAGTTCTCCTGTCTCCCATTTCTTTCACCTCCTTCCAGCCATATTTCATATAGTTATGTGTTGATTAATGATGGGGATATGTCCTGAGTAACATGACATCAGTCTATGCAGTTGTGTGAACAGCACAGAGTGTCCCTGTACAAACTAAGATGGCTTTGATGTCACTAGGTGAGATAATCTCATGGGACCACCATTGCATATTGGGTCCATCATTTGCTGAAATATTGTTATATGGAGCATGGTTGTATTTACAAAATAAATGTGGATCACTCCCTCCCTTGCTTTAGCACAGTACTTACTACATCTTGAGAATTATTCTACATCAGTTTATAGAGATGGATTACATTCTTTTCTTTTAAATTACACACACACACACACACACACACACACACACACACACGAGGCAAGCACTCTACCACTGAGCTACACTCCCATCCCAGAATACATTCTTTTTAATGGCTGCATAGCATTGTCTTGTTTGGAAGAACTGTAATTTATTTAAAAGTCCTTACTAATGGATACTTAGATTGTTTCCAAATTTTTCCCCATTACAGTGTTGCAAAGAATTACTTTCCATTTCTCATTTTACACTCCAAGGTGTGTCTCTGAGGGGGCATTTCTCCAGTTACATTTGTGATTTTGGAGAGCGCTTCCAAATTGTCCTTTAGACAACCTGTCATCCCTTCCAGCACCAGAAGACAGTGCCAGCTGCCCCACATCATCCTCAGACAAGGGATTATCCATCCTGATCTCCATTAATCTGATAGTCTCTGTTTCCTTATGAAAACCAACAATGAAAACAAGAAGTGAGAAATGCAGATTCCTGGGATCCTCTTTGCTGGGAAAAGGTGAAAAATGAGAGCTCACCTCCTCATTTTCTTCAATGTAGTCTGATGGACTGTCTCTGATGATGTGGGAGGAGGGGAAAAATCCCATTTTCTCCTCTAGGTTTCTGACTTCCTGAATTTCACCCCCCCCTTTTTTTGCCACATATGAACATTATTTATAGAATACAAAAATAGTCCAGTCTCATTGCCTGGCTGAGATACCCCACGCTGAGAGGCTCCCATCTCAGTCATAGTATCTCCAGCTCTTGCTGTTCAAAGGCTTCAAAGAACTCCCAAGAGTGACCATTAAAGGCCTGGGAGTGGCTGAAGGAGAGCAGAGGTGGGGCCAGCTCTACTGGTCAGTCAATGGCCATCATTCAGACCCCCAAAGTCTCCCTTCCCACAGAATGTAGGTGACAGTGAAAGAAAAATGATAATCGTATGAGTACCTCCTGGGTCACTACGGGGCATCCATTTTTTTTATGATTATAGAAGCTTTTTAGGAGCTTAAAAGCATGGAAATATGGCTGCATATGTTTTCTATATGTTAAAAGTAACAATAGCCAACCAATGGGTGTGTGAAAACCACTGGGAGCTGAAGACCACTATGGCTAATTAATATGCATAAGGTGCTCACTCTGGGCTGAGCATCATGTTAACAGCCTTAGGTCTATTTTCTCTTGTAACCTTGACAACCCTGTAATGCAAATGCCCTTATTATTCTCATTGTCCCCGAGGAGACAGTGGTGCAGAGAGATTGAGTTATTTGCTCCAGATCAGATGGCCCATAGGGACAGGACCAGGAGGCAAGTCCAGCAGGACCCCAGAGCTTGGCCTCCAGCCAGTATTGAATGCTGCTGCCTCTTCCAATCCATCCATTGAAGACCTTTGAAATGGGAGGGGCCTTCCCCTGAAATTACGTGGATTGCTCTGTTCTCACACATTACTGAGCAAGAGCATCATCTGGGATCTCGAAGATGCAGGCTCTGAGGCAGGAGATCCTGAGCCAGACCCAGGAATCTGCATTTCTCACTCCTAGGTGATACTAGATCCATGGAAGCAAAGTTCTAGATTATAGAACAGGGATGGAATTAGACCAAATCTTCATATTAGAAGGATCAGTTACCATTATTACAGCAGTTGAATATCACTTTACAGTCATGGGATGTTATGTGTTTAGTTAAGGACAGCTGTTGACAGGTAGCACACATATTCTTGATCTCCCCTAGCTATAGAAACCGATAAGACAATCTTGCTTGCCATAGGTAGGAGATAACTGAAAAATTAATAAAATTAAAAACCAATACTCTTACATTTTAGCCACCATTGCCTGCTAAACTGCCAAGTTTCTAGGCCTATTTTCTATTTGTTGAAAGGTGAGATTAATAACAGAGGTGTCAGCATTGGACAGAGACTTTCTTCTAGTTTAATCCTCAAAGAGAGAAAAAAAATTCATTTGGTCACACTGAGCTCCAATGTCATCTAATATTGTATCCCATGCCTCACATCAACAGAGTGCAAGTGAGTAGTAGTACATGTTTTTTCCCAATGGATTTTTAGATTCATATTTTCTGGTTACTATAATAACCCTATTTCTATTTCCATTTCAACACACTGTCTCCAGATTTCTTCTCTTGGACCAAATAGGAGGTGTGCGATATTAGCCCCTGAGGATGGGTAGGTAGGACCCTGTAGGTAGGTGCTCAGGGCAGCTGGTAGAGTGTGTGATGAAATTCAAACACATTGGTCCCCAACTTTTGAAACCAGCTTGAAATCGTGGCTCCTCTGTGCAGGAGCTGAGCTGCTCATATTTGCACTCCATCTATATTTCTGGGGCAGGAGAGTTTATTATTATTATTATTTGGTGGTACAGGGGATAGAACCCAGAGGTGCTCCATCACTGAGCTACATCCCCCAGCCTTTTTTATTTTTTATTTTGAGATGGGGTCTAATCTGCCTAGCCTGGCCTTGAACTCATGGTCCTACTGCCTCAGCCTCCTGAGTTGCTAGAATTACAGGTATGCACCACTCACCATGCCTGGCACATATGTGTATTGTAAAATAAAGATTTTCAAATTTCAAAAATTTTAATCATAGTTAAGTATTTGAGATTTAGCCTTTGGGGGATACAAGTGTAGGAAGAAAAGGGAAATAGAGCCATCTCCAAACCTGCCCCACTTTGCTGACCACCTTTGCCATTCTTCCAAACAGCCTTGGCCATGACTCTGAACTGGAAGAAGTGCCACCAGCATTAGGAAAGAGTGATGCTCAGGAGGAAACAGAGGGTGGGGAGAGCGGTGAAGGTCCCTGATGCTAAACTAGCTGGTAGATTCTTGGCAGATCTTATACCCAGGATGGGCACTCGGGGGTTGCAAGGTGACTTCTGCCTTCCCCCAAGCAGTTGCTATGTGGGTTTGAGCAAGTCACCGGAGCTCTCTGGTTTTGGAAACTGGTGAACAACATCCTTCTAAGAAACGTTGTTCTGCTGTAGAGAGCAACTGCCTGCCTGGGCTCTTACGTACTTCCCAGCTTTCACAAGAACATACTAACCTCACTGTGTTCCCTGTCACAGGCAAAGGGGAAGCAGTGGCCCCCTGGAGGCCCAGGGGCTCCTGGTCTTACCTTGCAGAAGAGAAAGGAACGTTGGCTGGTTTGGAAAGATCCTGAGAGAAGTCTGGCATAATCTTCAGTCCTCAGGACAAAGGCATCCCCAGGCTCATATCCCAACAGATACCTCTTGCTTATTTTTATTTTTGACTTTTTTTTAATTTTAATTTTTTTTTGTGGTTTGGGGGATTAAATCTAGGGCCTTGCACATGCCAGGCAAGTGCTCTACCACTAAGCTCTACCCCAGCCCTTTTTTTGTTTGTTTTTTTGTTTGAGACAGGGTCTCACTACGTTGCCCAGGCTAGTCTCAATCTCCTGGTGTCAAGTGATGGTCCTGCCTTAGGATCCTAAGCACTAGGACTTACAGGTAGGTGACACTATGTCTGGCTCACCTGTTCCTTCTAACGGTGACTCAGAATGCCTCCGTATTTGTGATCTGTGTAGTTCAGCCTAGCAGTTGAGAGCATTGATGGCAGTACCCATCTAGACCTGTCAAGTGCATAGAACAGTGGCTGGCCTTTGCTAAGTGCTCAATAAATGCTCTGATGGCACTGCTTTCCTGGGTGTCTCCTTCTGCCCTGGGGAACAGTGGCTTTTCTATCCATTCCTTCCTCTTGTCCCTACCCTAGCAACCTTCACATTAGATTAAGGGTACCTTGTACGCAGAGGCAACCTCTCCCCTGTCTTCCCCCCTGGGGATCCTAACATGGCTTTTTACACCTAGAATATGCTTGACAGTTTCCTTTTTTCTTTTCTTTTCTTTCTTTCTTTGGAACTATGAATTGAACCCAGGGGCGCTTTACCACTGAGCCATATCCGTAGACTTTTCTATTTTTTTTTTTTTTAATTTTGAGTTGCAGAGGATGGCTTTCAATTTGCAATCCTCCTGTCTCAGCCTCCCAAGCCACTGGGATTCCAAGTATGCACCACCACACCCAGCAATTTTTATTGAATGTCTACAGTTTGTGCCAGGTACCTGCTAGGGACTGGAAGAAGAGGAGAATGTACCAGGGATGGAATTAGACCAAATCTTCATATTGGAAGGATCAGTTACCATTATTACAGCAGTTGAATATCACTTTACAGTCATGGGATGTTATGTGTTTAGTTAAGGACAGCTGTTGACAGGTAGCACACATATTCCTGATCTCCCCTAGCTAGATGTAGGATTTATTTGGGAAAAGGCTGGATGGCATTCAGTCTACTCTGGTGACACGGGTCCTCCTCAGCAGGAATTGAAGTGTGTGTCTCACTGGGTAAAACTTCATTACTGGCAGAACAGCTGGCCTGAGAAGGCAAGCATAATTTTCTCCTTGAGTTTATACAAGAACTGCCTGGCCACCTATTAAAAAATATGGGGAAAAAATAAAAAAGAACTGCCTATCTGTTGAAGCTGCTCTTTTTTGGGGGCATAGGAACAAGTCTCAGCCTCTTGAGAAAGCTGCTAAATACAGATGAGAAAATGGCTTTGTGGACTCCCAGTCCCCCTGGGTTGTTAGAAAACACACTATATTGATCAAAGAAGCAGAAGAGCTCAGCCATGAGGGAGAAGAATAGATTTTCCTGCTTAAAGGAGAAGAATAGATTCTCCTTCTTAAAGTAATTGTTGGAGAAGTCTGAATTAAAGTATTTTTGTAATAACCCTTCCTCACTGGCTAACCTAAGACTTGAAAACTAGTTTAGTACCATAAACTAATTAAAAATGACAAATGACTGTCTGGGGACATATATGCAACTTATGTCATAGGCCCAACCACAACAAATCAGTAATTAAAAAATACAAAATCTGGTGAAAAATGGGCAAAAGATAAGAGCCAGTAGTACATACAGAAGCAAATATGTATGAAGCCTAGTATATACAAAGATGTTCCACCTTCCTTTTGGGAAATTCAAAATAGAGATAGAATGAATAAGCATTGTTTCCCTAAAATATTGGCCAAGAGCATATGTACTATATTGGTGAGGATGTGGGGAAAAGGGTAATCAAATATTTCGGATGGGAATGTATATTGTTGTAAATCTTGTAGAGGGTAATTTGGCTCTTGCTTCTCAAAATTACCAGGACACATGGTTTTCAAGCCAGAAATTCCTTATCAAGGAATTTATCCAACAGATCCATTGCTATATTTTGGAAATGATGGATGTACAAAATTATAGATTATAGTAACTATAATCTTACTTGTAACAGCAAAAGATTGGAGGCCACCTGCATGCTATTAATAGCACAGAGGCTAAATGGGTTCTGGGGCATCCATTAGCCAGAGCAGGGGTCGCTGGCTTTTCCTGTGAAGGACCAGAGAGTAAATATTTTAGCCTCAGCAGGTCATGTGGTCTCTGTTGCAACCATTCACTCTGCTAATGCAGTGAAAGTGCAGGCATAGATAATATGTATATGACTGTGTGTGTGGCTGTGTTCCAATAAAACTTTATTTTATTTGCAAAAACAGGCAGTGACCTGGTTTTGACTTACAATCTGTAGTTTGCTGCCCTTTGTGATATAATATCATTCAGTTGTAAAGCAATCTGGTCTGAATATTACTATTTGTGAAGAGAGATAAAGATATATATATATATATATATAATTTTTCTTAAATAACAAGAAAATAACATTAATTCACTGCAAAGAAAAGAACTGGATTGTATGCTACTTTTCACTTTTGTACATTTGAATTTTGAATGAAGTCAATGTGTTATCTTTAAAAATGTTAAAGTAAAATATTTATAATTTAAAACCTAAATAAAGGGCCAGGCACAGGGCTGCACGCTTTGTAATTCAGCATCTTGGGAGGCTGAGGCAGGAGGATTTCTGAGTTCCAAGCCAGCCTCAGCAACTTAGTGAGGCCCTAAGCAACTTACAGAGACCCTGTCTCAATATAAAAAATATTAAACAGGCTGGGGATGTGGCTCAGTGGTTATGTACCCCTGGGTTCAATTCCTAGTGCCAAAAAAAAAGGGTAAACTGGGGCCCTTTTGCCAAGCTCTCTCCAACGTAAGCAAATATGGAAATGCTAGGCAGTTCTCCTTAGGACTTTCTATGAGCACATGGGTATAGCCATAGCTTATTTCCCTGTAGAGCCATGGGGAATTATAGCCAGCTATCCACATACAGGGGTTTCTGGATTACAGATGTTATCAGGGTTCTGATCTACTGGGGATTGGACCCAGGGCCTCACTCATGCTAGGTAAATGCTCTACAATTGACACTCCTGGTCCTTAAAAAAAAAAAAAAAAGAAAAAGAAACCTTTTCTTTGAGACAGGATCTTGCTAAGCTGCCCAAACTGGCCTCAAAGTCATCCTCAAGTGATCCTCCTGCCTCAGCCTCCCAGACTATAGGTGTTCTCCACTATGCCCTCTCTATCCTCCTTAAAAGAAGGTCCCCTTAGTTGGCTAATGTGGCAACATCACATCAGGCCATTTCATAGACTAGATTCAGAGAAGCAGAACCTCATTTTAATTCAATTGCACATATTCTAGAAAATATCAGCTCTTCTGGGTGAAAGCAAGCCAGGCAAGGCGGAGATAGATCATATTGAATATTTACCTTTATAGGGCAAATTATTGTACATGAATATGGATGACACAGAGAAGTGCTACCCAAAGCTTCTCATTTCCTCACAAGTAAATCTAGACCTATGCTGCCCAACATGGTAGCCTCTAGTCATATGTAGCTACTTCAATAAACACCAAATAAAATCAGGTAAACTAAAATTTCAGTTCCTCAGCCAGCATCTCAAGAGCTACATAAACTCATTCCTTATAGAAATAGAAAAAGCAATCATGAAATTCATTTGGAAAAATAAGAGACTCAGAATAGCCCAAGCAATCCTTAGCAAGAAGAGTGAAGCAGGAGGCATCACAATACCAGACCTTAAACTATATTACAAAGCTAAAGTAATGAAAATGGCATAGTTGCCAATCAGAGTGGCAGTTATCAAAAATATAGACAACAATGAATGTTGACAAGGATGTGGGGAAAAGGCACACTCATACATTGCTGGTGGGACTGCAAATTGGTGCAACCACTCTGGAAAGCAGTATGGAGGTTCCTTAGAAAACTCATAATGGAACCACCATTTGACCCAGCTATCCCACTCCTCAGTCTATATCCAAGGGGCTTAAAATCAGCATACTACAGGGACACAGCCACATCAATGTTTATAGCAGCTCAATTCACAATAGCTAAACTGTGGAAGCAAACTAGATGCCCTTCAATAGATGGATGAATAAAGAAACTGTGGTATATATACACAGTGGAATATTACTCAGCATTAAAAGAGAATAAAATTATGGCATTTGCAGGTAAAGGGATGGAGTTGGAGAATATCATGCTCAGTGAAGTAAGTCAATCCCCCCAAAACAAAGGCTGAATGTTCTCTCTGATAAATGGATGCTGATCCATAGTGGGCGGAGGGTGGGGGTGGGGGTGGGAAGAATGGAGGAACTTTGATGGGGCAAAGGGGAGGGAGGAAGGGAGGGGGTATGGGGTCAGTAAAGATGGTGGAATGAGATGGACATCATTACCCTAAGTACATGCATTACTGCACATATGGTGCAACATTATAATGTGTACAACCAGAGAAATGAAAATTGTGCTGCAATTGTGTCCAGTGAATCAATAAGTAATAGAATAAGTAATAAGTAATAAATTTAAAATTTTTTTATTTGTTCTTTATAGTAATTATTTTCATTTTTGCTTCATGTATTTTATGTTCAGTTATTAGGTGAGCATACATTCATGACTTTTATGTATTACTGTTTAATTGATACTTTACCATTATGAAATGTCAATCTTTATCTCTTGTAATGTTGTCTTTAAGTGTATCTGATATTAAGATAACCACCTGTTTGCTTGATATATTTTCTTCCTTTTACTTTCGCTTTATTTGTGTCTTTATATCTAAAGTGCTTCTTTTAGACAACATATAGAGCAGTCTGCTTGAGCCTTACTTTTTCAATTTGCTTCCACTTTACCTTCACTTATAATAAAATTCTTTTACATTAAAAAAAAAGAGCTACATAAGCACATGTGGCCAGTTGCTACCATGCTGGATTACCACAGAGACTGGACTATACCACCACTATAGGACTTTCTAGAAGATGACCCTGCTGCAGACAATCTCTAATGTCTTTCCAGTTCTGAGAAATTCACTATTCATTTCAATCTATCTACATCTCTCATTCTTAATGGTTTTCCACAATCGGTCGTCCTGACTGTTTAAGGCATGGTGGGCCCAGCTCAGATCAAGTTCCTGACCCCTAATGCCTCAAATAACCCCAAGGCAAGTACAGACCTATTATCAGAGCCACACAAGAGAGTAATTTGTGTGGCGCTGGGCGTGGAGGGTGGAGGTGCCTGCTTGTAATCTCAGGGACTCGGGAGGATGAGGCAGGAGGATGGCAAATTCCAGGGTGGTCTCAGCAATATAGTGAGACCCTATCTCAGTGGGTTCCTGCCAGTGAAGACCACTCAGAGGGGCTGAGTTCTTTCAGTCACCCCACCACCAGTTTGTGTGAGTCACTGAATAAACTTTTGGCTGTTGTACATGCCACTCAGCTGCAGTGAGCAAGGAACAGGAAATGTGGAACCAGTTCTGGGCAAAAGAGAATGGAAGGGACATCTCCAGGAGGATGTTAGGGGGCAAAACAGAGCTTGCCTTGCTGCAAGCACACTGCAGACCAGGCGCACGGCCAGGAAGCAGAGTCTTCTCCTTGCCCAGGCTGAGAAACTGGACAAAGAAAAGGGGCTCTGTGTGCCCCTGGAGAAGGAGAGCTGTCTGCCAGGCAGAGGACAGTGACAGGAGGTAGGAGAGTCACAGGAGGTTCTCTGCTCCAGTGCTGGGGCCTGGTCTCGTGGGCAGGATCCCAAGATGGCCTCCCCTGCCCTCTGGGATTGTCTCACAACCAGGTGAGGATATTATATGTCAATGGTGGGGGATTTTTCAGGTATAATTCTGTTCCTAAGTCAGTTCATTTTGAGTTGATCAACAGGGAAAGTATCTGGGTGGGCCTGGCTTTGATTCTATGCTCTTTTCCTGCCCTTGAAGGAACAAAGTGTCTATGGGGGCGGGGCGGGGAGGAGGGCTTCTAGGAGTTGAAGGCCTTCTCTTAAACCTGCAAGAAATTGCATTATGCCAGCCATCTGATGATGAGATTATGGGCCCTGTGGATACCTTGATTGAGGTCTGTGAGACCCTGAGCAGAGGACCCTTATGTCACACCCCAACTCCTGACCCACAGAAACTGTGAGATCATAAATGTTTGTTGTTTGAGCCAGGAAGTTTGCAGTAGTTTGTTACAAAGTAGCGGAAAGCGAATGCAACTCCGGAGGGGGCCATTCTAACCCATCAATGGGAAACAGAAGTGGGGAAGTTCAACCTTTTGAATTCCAAACAGCTTCATTCAGAGACTTTGGAAGCCCTGAGCTTGCCGAGTGGCCTGTTTCCAGGAAGATCACACATTTTCAGAAAAAGGTGGGTTGGAAGAAATTCTAGATTCTATTCATCATCACGAACTGACACCCACAGGAAAGAGGAAATTTGCGTCATTTTCTTGAAAGTGTCTTTTGGCTCCCCAGAGCATCATTTTCCTGTTGGTCCTATGGACCTTTGAAATGGCAGCATTCTGTGAAAGAAAACCTTGGCAGAAACAGTGGAGAAGCTAAGAGCTCTCTGTTCCTTTCCATCTTTCCTTCCCATTGGTAAAATGGGAAGTGAGATAGCTGCTGCTAGCTGAGCGTGGTAGCACATGCCTGTGATCCTAGCGGTTGGGAGGCTGAGGCAGGAGGATCTCCCATTCAAAGTCAGCCTTAGCAACAGTGAGGTGCTAAGGAACTCAGTGAGACCCTGTCTCTAAATAAAATACAAAATGGAGTTGAGCATGTGGCTCAGTGGTCCAGTGCCCCCAAGTTCAGTCCTTGGTAATCCCCCCCCTCACAATAGCTGCTGCTTATGAGGCTGTCATAAGAATTTGTACTGATTCTGTTTCTTTTTTCTCTTGGTGGTCTTAAGGATTGAACCTGGGGCTTCATACATGCTAGGCAAGTGCTCTACCAATGAGCCCCATCCCTAGCCCTGTCATGAGAATTGAATGAGCAGGAAAAGTTTATTGTTCAGATGTCAAAGATTTATGGTTCTCATCGTGTTATTAGTTTTATTCCTGAATTTTAGGTCTTTTAAAAGTTTTGGTTCTGGGGATTGAACCCAGGGGGCTTTACCACTGAGCTACATCCCTAGCCCTTTTTATATTTTACTTTGAGACAGGGTCTCCCTAGCCTCAAACTTGTGATCCTCTTGCCTCAGCCTCCTGAGTCACTGAGATTACGGGCATGCACCACTACACCCAGCTAGGCCTTTTAACAATGATTGATGGAGTGATTGTCTGAGCCCATGGGTTCCACTAAAGTTTTAGGGAAGAAGGGTGTTAAGATATCTCAACACAGCCAACATAAAGGCAGAGCATTAGATTTCTCTTTTTTGTTTGTACCTCCATAAAATGGAAATGCCTCAGTTTAAAAATCTAGGAAAAGGGTGAATGACAGCAAGACCTTTGGTGATTTCTCAACTCAAGGTGGTCTTTTTTTTTGGTACTGGGGATTGAACTCAGGGGCACTTGACCACTGAGCCACATCCCCAACCCTATTTTGTATTTTATTTAGAGACAGGGTCTCACTGAGTTGCTTAGCACCTCGCTGTTGCTGAGGCTGGCTTTGAACTTGTAATCTTCCTGACTCAGCCTCCCAAGCTGCTAGGATTACAATTATGTGTCACTGCATGCAGCCTCAGGGTGGTCTTCTTAAGGCCACCTGACTACAGACCTGGGAATACATTCCATGGTGTGATGTTGTGATACAATGAGAAATATATATATATTTTATATTTGGGCTTTGTCCTTGGCTCCTGGGCATAACTCTTAAAATCCTTACGATTTCCTAAGTAATAAGAGCCAGCCTGGGGTGGTGGTGCACACCTGTAATCCCGGCAATTTGGGAGGCTGAGGCAGGAAGATCCAAGTTCACAGGCCAACCTCAGCAACTTAGAAGAGATCTTGTCACAAAATAAAATCTAAAAAAAGGCTGAGGATGTAGTTCACTGATAGAGTGCCATAGGTTCAATCCCCAGCGCCAAAGAAAAGCAAAGAACAAAGAAAGCCATAGGAGCATCTTTTGTTATAATTAGTTTTTGTCTCCAGGGCTTGAAATAGCTCAGGTTGATAAACTAAAGGAGTGTGTCCTTTCCTAAGTCGTTCCTAACAGACCCCTTTCAGCCACACCTGAGTTTAGATTAAGGAGATGTCTTTGGGGCTACCCTTAAGGACGGGATGCTGGTGGCTTGGGAAATTCATTCATGTGATGAGGGGATTGGAACTTTCTGCCCCACCCCTGGTCCCAGGGAGAAAAAGGGACTGAATCACCAATGGTGATCTGATCAATCCTGCCTAGGAAATGAGTTCTGCACAAAACCCTGAACTTGAACTTCCAAGTTGGGGAACTTGAACTTGAACTTCCAAGTTGGGGAACAGGTGCTGGGAAGGTGGCTCTTGGTCCCACACACAGCTGGTCATTAGTGGAAGAGGTCCAGACTTGTGATGACAGGGCATTCTTATGAGACTGAGCCCTTAACTCGTGAGACCCGATGGCTACTCCGGTGTCAGAATTGAGCTGAACTGCGGGACACGCTGCTGGGCATTTGGAGACCACACGTTTTGTGTGTTAAATCAAAATGACAGGAGGACATTGTTTTAGATGAAACTCCTGCACCCGCCCCCAACAGACCAGGCTAGAAATCAAAATGGAGTCACTCACGCTAAAGTTCCACCTCATTAAAGCTAAAAACTAAGCTGCTTCTGACCTTCAGAGAAATCATCAGGATTAGAGAGAGAGCAGCCAAATTTCCCCACACCATCCAGTTTCGATTCATACGATAATGAAGTTCTTCTCTCTGCTATAATCTTTACCTGATGCTTACCAATCGGTGGTTTTTTTCTATTGTTGTGTCTCCCAGGTCCTGTTTCCCAAGGAAAATAACCTTGAAAGGACCAATCTACTTTTTTGAGGTTATTTCTGCTTTCTTCAACCCTTTTTCTGTCTATAAAACCAACCTCCTCTGCTCACCACAATACTATTCTGTCTTACAAAATGATGTGTTGCCTGAGCCTGGAATCGAAAATAAAGGCCATTAGGGTCATTAAACTAAGTTGTGATTTTTGTCCTCTGGCAGGAGAAGTGTCAGAAGTTGTGTGAGAGCAGAGGAAGAAGGTTTTAAACTGGGGGTGATGGCACACACCTGTGATCCCAGCAACTTGGGAGGCTGAGACAGGAGGATCACAAATTGGAGGCTAGCTTCTGCAACTTAGGGAGACCCCTCCCATCTCAAAATAACAAATAAGAGGGGCTGGGGTTGTGGCTCAGTGGTAGAGTGTTTGCCTAGCATGAGTGAGGCACTGAGTTCAATTCTAAGCACTACATTAAAAAAAAATAAAGATATTGTTTCCATTTACAGCATATATATATGAAGGGCTAGGGATGTAGTCCAGTGATAGAGCACGTGCAAAAGAAAAATAAAGTTGTTTTTTTTCCCCTTTCTTTCTTCACAAGGCTAAACAGGAGGTCTGGAGAGTAGGAGCACATTGTTTGAAGTTCCTGAGTATCCCTAAGTTACCTGGAGTTAGGAAACCACAGCAAATACACAACAAAGAGCCAGACTTCAGGAACATGCATTCTCTGAACCAGCCTGATTTCTGCAACCCCTGAACCATACAGCTCAGAATCCTGGACCCCCAAGGTTCCTGACACCAGACCACCCTGGCTGAAGGGGGTGTGGTCACTGTACTGACTCTGGCCAGAACTGCTTTTAACAATTAAAAACCAGAAAAGAGTTGGCAGATAGGTTGTAGCAGGTGCTCAATGCACCTGCCCTCATCCCTCAGGCCCTCAAGGTTTAGCGCTTCCTGGGCTTCCCACCACTGGATTCTGCCTCTCTGTCTGAGAGCTTTCCCTGGAGCTCTTGAAAGGTCACTCTGTTAGCAGATGGGGGAGGACTGACAGGAGAGAGCATTAATACCCCAGCTCCCAGCCTCTCCCCTCCTGCAGTCTAGACCCTTTCCCAGAATCCCCCTGGGCCTATGCGCCAATGTCCAGGGGGTAGCTGCTTTCATAATACACTCTTTGTTGGCTCCCTCTCTGCTTCTCCTTTACTGGGTATTTTGTGGGTCTCCTCCCTGCGCTCACTAACTTCCCAATAAACCGCTTCCACTTCCAATATTTGTCTCCAGATCTGCTTCTGGGGGAAACTTAAACTAAGACACGAATTAATCATGTTAATTAATTTTCAGCCTCCTTGGGCTGAAAGGTAATTAAATGCATGTTTGCATTCTCTTTACAAAAGCTTTTGAAAGCCGGCGTGTGCGCTAAGCCATTTCACATTTAGGCTCTGCTGCCAAGAAACAGACAAGAGACGCTCAGGACGGGCAAATGTCAGCCCCCGAGGGCAGAACTGCAGCTGACAAAACTATTTATTGGAGGAATTCTGGCTGTCAGTTCTGATCTTTGTTGATGATCAGAGGAATTCACTCATTCTGCAAATATTTTCTGAGCTCTGCCTCTCTGCAAGAGGCCCAGGCAGCCCTGGCCAAAGGAAAACAAGAACTGTCTGTTTTCTCTGAGATGTAGCTTTCAGATTACTCTATTAAAAAAACACTAATGAATCTGTTCAGAATTAATGTTGGAGTTACTGTTGGACTGGTAATGATTCTCAAAGGGGTGAGGTGTGAATAATAATGCCCAGTTTCTTTTTTCTTTTTTTCATAGTAGGCAGGATTTAAGGACTTCCTTCCTTCCTTCCTCAGATCAGGCATTTGAAACCAGGGCACTTGACCCACTGAGCCATACCCCTAGCCCTTTTTATTTTGAGAATAGTCTTGCTAAGTTGCTGAGGCTGATCCTCAAACTTGGGATCCTCCTGCCTCAGCCTCCTGAGTCGCTGGGATTATAGGTGTGCACCACTACTTCTGGCTAGCAGGATTTAGTTTTGATAATTATGATGGCCCTGCCTTTTGCCAAAGAAAAGGCTACTACAGTATGGCGTACATCCCAGCAATGCTGGGACAGATGTAAAATTGCAAATCCCACTGGGCCTCTGGGATTTAGCTTTGGGAAAGAAACCATGCAGACCAACGAGCAAAAAGGTCCTTGCACTAAGAGCCAGGGGGGTTGAAGTTGGTGCTACCATCTTGCTGTGGAACCTTAGAAACTCAACTGTGCTCTCTGGCTTTCAAGTTTCCTTACCTCTAAAAAGAGGGCATGGGATTCGATCACATATTTCTTAAAAGAAGAAGCAAAACTGAATCCGTGGATTGGCCTCACTTCACCTCTTTGGTCTACACCAGTTACCAGTTTGGGGAGAGGTGTATGTGTGGGGGTCATTTTCTGGAGGTGCTGGGTACCATTTGCCATAGAAAGTGTTGGTAGTGATCTGGCTCAAGGAACTGATGAACAGAAAGGAAAGAAGTTATCAAAAAAAAGGCCAAGGGGTGGAGGAATGGGGGATTATAAGATGTTTCTTGGGTTAGTGAAAATGGGGGAGGGGTTTCCAGAATTGGGAAAGATCATTGATGGTTCCTGTTGGTCCTTGGGGGTCTGGGAGGTGGGGGACTTGGCAGAAGAAAGCACAGAACGGGCTCTCCTGGTTTCCTTGGGTGGCTTTTGTAACCATCACTGATTCTCAAGCCTGGCTGCATGTTAGAATCATCCAGAGGGCTTGGCAAAAATCACAAAGTTCCTCCGCTCCTTCTGATTTAATTGTTCTGGAATGGAGCCTGGGCATTGGCGTTTTGGAAAATGCTCTGAGATAGTTCTGCTGGGCAACCAGGATTAGAACTTCTGACTGAAAACCCAGAGCACTGAGGAGGCTCTCTGGCCTTTACTCAAACAGCTACCTTCTGTCCCCACGTCTTTGCATTCTCCTTGCTCTTCTGCTGTTTTGCATCCTCTGCCTCAAAATTCAGCACCAAGAAAGAGTGGGAGACAGAGAAGGAAAGAACAAAGCCTCTGTATTCTAGCTCAGGGCGTGGTGGCGCATGCCTGTGATCCCAGCAGCTCGGGAGGCTGAGACAGGAGGATCATGAGTTCAAAACCAGCCTCAGCAACCGTGAAGTGCAAAGCAACTTAGTGAGACCCCATCTCTAAATAAAATACAAAATAGGGCTGGGGATGTGGCTCAGTGGTTGAGTGCCCCTGAGTTCAATCCCCAGTATCCCCTCCCGGCCAAAAACAATCTTCTGCATTCTATTTTTCTGGTTAATTCCTTTGCCGTTCATGAGACTTTAATAAAAGTTGCTTTCCCCTCCTTGAGTATAATTCTTACTGCTTAAGAAAAATTAGAGAAATAGTCAAGACCAAAAAAGAAAAAAATACCTCCAAGTGTCAGAATAATCCGTTACTCCAAGAAAACCACTGCTAATACCATTAATATACCTTTCTTTTCCTTCTCTTTTCTTCTTCTTTTGTGATGTTGTGGATCAAACCCAGGGGCGCTCTAACACTGAGTGACATCGTCAGCCCAGAATGTTATTTTTAAAATTTTGAGGCAGGTTCCTGCTAAGTTGTCTAAGGCTAGCCTCCAAATTGAGATCCTCTTACCTCAGCCTCCCAAGTTGCTGGGACGTAGGTAGGTGCCACCCCAGCCAGCACCATTAATCTATTAGTCCTCTTTGCTTTCTTTATTTTTTTGGTTCCAAGGCCTTGAACATGGTAGGCAAGTGCTCTACCACTGAGCCACACCCCCAGCCCTGTTAATGTTTCTTGAGGCTCAGTTTCCTTGCTTGAATGCTTTACTTTACTGCACACACCAGGCACGGACACACAGCTACCTGAAGACCAAACAGGGCTAAGCTCCTGTTTTTTTTTTTTTTTTTGTAAATAAAGTTTTATTGGAACACAGTCATGTTTGTCCCTCCCTTGGTCTCTGGTGGCTTTCATGCTACTGTAGCGGAGCTGAGCAGTTCCAACAGAGACCATTCAGCCTCTGTAGTCTGAAATATTTACTATTTAGTTCTTTCAAAAAAGCTTGTTGGCCCCTAGAATATACCATTCTGCTTTTTCCTGTTTCCTCTTTTACCATGAACATTCTCCCATCTTCTTGTAAATACTTTGTAAACGCCATTCCTAAGGACTGCTTTCTATCTCATTGCACACAGCATAGTGAGCTTGTGGCTTAGCTTCTCTCCTACTATCAAACATGTATATACTTTGGCTTCCATTTTTTTTCACTTTTATAATGCTTCAGTGAGTGTATTTGGGCATTAACTATTTGTATTTTCTTTTTTTATTGCAGTGTTGGGGATTGAACCTGGGGCCTTGTGCATGCTAGGCGAGCACTCTACCACTGAGCTACACTCTGGCCCTTATATTTTCAGTTATTTTATTTTAGGATTTTTTTAAGGATATAGATTTTTCAGCTGGTAGATATGGAGCTTTTAAGGCTCTTGATACATATTGCCAAATCCCTTATTCAAGGGTGTTATACTGGTTCATGCTCTTCAATAACCCAGCAAAGAAACTACTTTTCTGCATACCTGCTGGGATTATCATTTGAACCATCTTCTGCTTTTAAATAGGTCCACAAAACAATTATTATTGTTTACATGTATTAGTGCATGCCTGTAACCCCAGAGACTCTAGAGGCTGAGGCAAGAGGATTGCAAGTTCAAGGCCAGCTTGGGCAACTTAGGGAGACCCTGTCTCAAAATTTAAAAAAATAAATGAAGAGAGCTCTGGGGTGTAGCTGAGTGGTCACATGCCCCTGGGTTCAATCCCCAATACTGAAAAAAAAGTTAATATGTTAATTTGTATTTTCTCCATGTTAAATGAGACTGAGCTTGCTGCTCAGCCGTTGCGCTTCTTCTCCTGCAAGATGATTGATGCCTTTCATGTTTGCCTGGGCTCCTTGGGCGAGGGGCTGGGCGCAGGATGCTGGCCCTGCCTCTTACCTTAGCCTGGAGCAGGGCTCCTGCCTCTGCCCGATTCTTTTCAACGTCTCTCTCCCACTGAATCCTGATTGTCTCAAGGATGCCATCCAGACCAGTGCCCATGGGTACGTTCATTTGCTCCAGCTCAGACCCTGCGAGCTGTTTGTATAGCACCTTTACATCCTGAAAACGACAAGAACACCCCAGGTGAGTTCCAGGAGAAAAAGCAAAGCCATGAGATTCTAGCCAGCAGAAGACCAGCCCCTAATGCTTCTCTCTGCCAAACATGGGCCTTACAAAGACCGGCAAAGTCCCTGCTCCTCCTCCTGGCATAGGAACCGTGTTCCCTTCCCAAGGGTGCATTTCTTGGGCATTACAAATGCCCAAGGCCATGTCCACAAGGCCAGGCCCCCAGCAAAAATCAAAATACATAACTAAATAAAAACAAAAACAAAGTATGCAAGAATACTTAGGCATAAAGTCAGGCTGGGCTGAAAGACATTTAAGGATAACTTTGGAGTCTCTAAAGGGTTACTGTCAGAATGTGGTCTGAAATGATAGAGATAGGAGCAGCAGGAAGTGGGCTTACGGTGGCTGGTTAGCTCCAGGTTGGACACAAAGAGGAACTTCCTGATGGGAGTGTTGTTAAGTGGGTTTGGATTCTTTTAACTGGAAGAACTTTAAATGGTGGATCAGACAATAATGTGATGAGGTGGTTTAGAGTCAGTGCAGTGCTGGGGGAATTGGATGGACCAAGAGACGGTAGGAGGTGTCCTTTAGTCCGGTCACTCAGAGATCTGACCTAGTTTTATTCATGAGTGTGTGTGTGATCCACAGCTTAGGTCTGAGCTCAGAGTTATCTTGTTGATCCTAGACAGGGTTGAAAAAGTATCTGGAGTATGCCCTTCAGTCAAAACAGGTTCCATCTCTCTCTCTCCTCAGCTTAGACCTGCGGCTTCCCCCATTTATGTAGCATCCTGGTTCCTGAAGCCATTTGAGTTTTGACTTCTAGGGAAACCTGACCCACTTTGAGGATTTGATAGTATTTCACTGGCATTTTCCCTGCAGACCTGGGCAGGCAGTGAATGCAGAGAGGCCAAGAGGAGCTCTCGTGGCTATGGCCAGGCCAGCGCCTTGTCCCTGTGGTCAACCCTGCCATCCCGCTGCCACCCACCTCTTCGTAGTTCCTTGACAGAAAGCCAAGTTCTTCTTTCAGACTTTCTATTTGACTCTCCAGATCCATCTTTGCCAAATTAGCTTCATCAATGACTTTATACAGAGAGCTGATTTCCTCTTCCGCTGCCTTGCGAAATGGCTGCTCATTTTCATATCTGCAGATAAAGGAACTCAATCAGCATATCTGGCTGACCCAAAGGGAAAAAAAATCAGATACTACAGGAAGGCCAATTATGGGACAGACCATGAATGTTTAAAAAGTTATTTGTTTCAATAACTTTGAGAGCCCTGTTGGTTGTTCCCAGGTCAATTTCTTAACATGAAAGCGATCGTAGCTAACATCTGGTAAGCTGGCTTCATGGGCTGCCACCCTCCTGGGGCCTTTGCAGCTCAGCTCTCTGAGGAAGGCTTCTCCAGGAGTTCAGATCCCTGTAAGGGGTCCAGCATCTTCCTCACTGTCCTGAATTGTCCTCCTTTTCACCTGAGGACCATTTAATGGACATCACTGAGATCCTGCTAAGGACCAGGCTGGGGAATCCCCAAATAGGGACTGTGCTGAAATTCCCAACTGTGGCTGCAAACCCAAATGGGGAATGTGGATGAGGGACCCCAAGGGAAAGGTGGGGGTGGAAGTACACTGCAGAACTCAGATTAACCTATAGGGGGCGCTGCTGCCCAGTTTCTCTCCACTGTGTGGGAAGGGGTTTGACACAGATCTCTTCCAGAGAAGCAGGAAGCTAGGATTTACATATGACATATCCAGAGTTTTAAACACCTACAACGTATGTAATAACATGCATGTGTGCACCAGTGTGTGTACATGCACACACACACACACACACACATCTAAACTGCCTACTCTGTTCTGTTTCAATCCTAGTTCTCAAAATCGCTGGTTTGCAACAGAACTTTCTTTCTAGAAACTACCTGCCATCTTTGCCTGATTTCTCCTGGTGCATTCCCCGCCCTTCCTTGGCAAACCTCACACCTGACCTCCATCCGTTCCCCAAAAGGGAGGAGTCGCACACTGCTCATTCCAGGAAGCCTCTTAGGGTCTTAGAATTATAAGGGACTTTAGAGGTCCACAGACAAACCCCTGCCCCGTGAGAATCCCTCGATGGCATTCCTGACAGACCATCATCGCAGCCTCTGCTTGCTTATTTCCAGGGCTGGACAAATGGTCACCTTTTAAGGTCACCTTTCCATCTTTGGGTTGCTTCCTTCAAGAGTTTAAATCTCGATTCCTGTAAAACTCTTGAGTTCTAATATCTGGAACACCCAGAGTCCGCTGACCCTGCCATTGGCAGTCCTACAGATATTTAGCGTCCTCCCCCCACACCCCATCCCCACAAGCCTTTTCTTTTTCAGATTAAACGTTTTCAGTTCCTTCCTCCATTCCTCAGGTAGATGGCTTCCACGTAATTGTCAAGGGCAGGGACTGTGGCTTCCCCTCTTTGAGTTCCCTGCACCCCACTTTAGGCTTCAGATATATTTGTGGACTAATCAGAAATGCTTCTATTGGTCTGTGTCTATCTCTAAAATATGAAACAGAAAACTGAACTCAGAACTCCAGATGCTGCTGGATGAATTCAGATTCCTGTGAGGCCCTCTGCTCCTTTGTTTGACTCGAATTCTTTTCATCGTGGTCCCCAAGATTGATTTTGTGGCTTTTCGTCTCTTAGCACATTTGCTCATTTGATGACCCGCCGTGTTTGCTGCTGACTCATTTCGAACCTCCTGTCAATCTGAACCTCTGAGCATTCCCACCAGAGCTCCTCAAAGCCCGATTTCCCCAAACCCCAAAGTAGAAGTTGATATCTGTCCTCTTTCAATTTCCCTGGCCCATTGTTCTAAGGTGTTGGGGTCATTTTTAATTCCAATTCTGTCATCCTTAGTCTTCACGGTTCCTCTTGGGTTTGTATGACCTGTCATTTAGCCAGACCTTGGACCATGTACCCTGAAGTTAAAGATAGTCAAACGGGGCTGGGGATGTGGCTCAGTGGTAGAGGTCTTTGTTGGATCCCCAGCATGAAAAACCCAACCAACCAACCAAACAAACAAAAAGTTAAATGAAGGGATCAAGGAGACCTGCACCTTGAATCAGCTCTCAGGGGATGGCTTCTGAGGCATTCTTGTGAAGCCCTTTTTATAGGATTAGATTTTTCTACCCAAATGTATTCTTTAGGAAGGAATGTATTTTCATTGACATTTTGTATTTTTTTTTTCTTCTTTTGGATGCTAGGGGTTGAACCCAGGGTCTCATGCCTGCTAAGCCCACAGTCTATTGCTGAGCTACACCCCAGCCCCTTCCTTCATATTTTAGCCCTTTGGGAAACAAATTCTGTCCCTCCAGCTGAAGTGAAAACCCACCCATGTCAATCAGGATTTGTTTGTGCCCTTAGGTCCCATATAGACTTTTTATTTTTTTTTTTAAATTTCTCTAAGGATTCAAAACGCCCTGTGATGCCCCCAAGGCTGATGTAAGATTTTAGCCTTTTCTTGCTCCCCTCTTTCCCTTTCCCTCCACCCTGAAGTCTTTGGTGAGCACCTCTGAGCTCCTGACACCCAGAACGGCCTGGCCTAGCCCCGCCACTTCTCCTGGGCTCCTCCACTACCACTCAGCTCTGAATTCGTCGTGTAGCCCTGAAAGCTGGACAGGCATTCCCTTCTCCATTCTTATTTCAGTAAATGGAATCACAGGTCTTCTCCTTAGCCCAGGTTCAAAACCTGGAATTGACCTTTGCTTCCTCTTTTTATACTTAATATGCAGATTATTGTCAAATCCTGCTGATACTTTCTTAGACGGTTGCTTAAGTCAGCCCGTGGCTACCGTCCTCAGCCGGCCCTCAACACCTTGTGCCTGAACTACAGTGGCCTCCGAGTTGCCTCCTCTAAGTGTGGCTCCAGAGTGACCATCATTGACCACACAGGGTCAGTGTTCTGATCAGAGGACTTTAGCCTCCTTAATAATCGGATCCACCTTATTTCCCAACAACTCCCAGTCCTGGCCCAGGCCCTTCTCTCCTGCTGGCCTTGTAGGAGCATCTTGCCAGCATATGTGGGAGACTGAGGCAGGAGGATCATAGGGTCGAGGCCAGACTCTGCTACTTAGCAAGACCTGGTCTCAAAATAAATCACTTATCTCTCATCAATACAGAGACCCCTTTCGAGCTAAATCTGGTCTCCATGAGTCTGCTCAAGTCTTTTCTTTCTGTGGGTTTCCCTGCTCTTACATTGGCACAATCTTCGGTAGGACAGACAAGGTCTCCTAGGATTTGGCCTCTCTCTGGGTTTCCAGCCTTATCTGTGTTCCCCACCTCATTCCCTCCATGTGCACGAGCTGCTTTACCCCCCCCCCCCCCGCCCCAAAGCACTCTGCTGTATGTACCTCTTTCCTTACACGTGTGCCTCCTCGGTGGCCAGGCCAACTCCCACCTGAGCTTTGGGACCCAAACCGGGTATTACCTGGCAGAGCTAAATGACCTTCCTCACCTGTGCTCATCCATCCTGCAATGTCATTATCCCTACAGCAACTTTACCATTGACCCTGAGGTCTGGAACCACGTCCCGTTTACCTCATTCCCAGCACCTGGCATGGCGCCGGGCACAGAGCTGGCATTCAAATATTTGTTGAATTGATTCGTTTATTGATTCAACAAGTATCTGTGGAGCATTCATCTCGTGCCTGGCACTGTGATAGCGAGAAGTGAAATAGACCAAGACCTTGCTTTTGGTGTGTCATGTGCTAGTCTGTGGCGTGGAAGAAGTGCGTACTGAATAAATAAATGCATCAGTGGATGAATGAGTGAAATAAATTGTAGCCAGTTCCTCCCTTAATTTCATACTATTATGAAGTTCCATTTTAAATATATTTATTTATTTATTTTTGTGTTACTGGGGATGGAACCCAAGGTCGCTTTACCACTGAACTAGATCCCCAGTCTTATTTATTTATTTATTTATTTTAAAATTTTGAGCCCAGGTCTTGCTACGTAGCAGAGTCTGGCCTCAACCCTGTGATCCTCCTGCCTCAGTCTCCCACATTGCTGGGATTCAAGGTGTGTGCCACCATACCTGCTATTTAAAAGTTACTGCACGTGGCTTTATGTCCACTGGAGTCTCTCTTTGCATAGCTGTCAGAGGCTGGGGTGGTGGCTTCACTCCATGGGGCTGCTCTGAATAGGACGTGGGTGACCCAGCCACACTGTTTGGCTGAGAATCTCCTTGACCCCAGGGTGACTTATAATGGAGATACATTTAGCAGATGGAGAAACCTGGACTCTCAAGTTTACCCTAAGGTGTCCTCATCCTTAGATAAGATGGTAATGGGATCAGGTTCTTCTGTGGAGACTCCAAACCATATACTTCTCCTCTCTTGTCTTCATCAATTTAGGGGAAGAGTCCTTGAAACAATCCCATTGCCCATCCACGAACCCAGCTCCCAGGATGCTCTTCCTCAAGGTCTTCTTCATTTTGCTTCTCCATTTGACCACTGTTTCCCAAACTTCACTCATCTATATGATTTTGCTCTAAATGCATATCCCCCGTATCACTATTTACTTTCTATTTTTCCTTAAATATAGCTACTGAAAAGGTTAATCTTGGGCTGGAGAGGTAGCTCAGTTGGTAAAGTGCTTGCCTCACATGCATAAGGCCCTGGGTTCAATCCCCAGCTCCACAAAAAATAAAATAAAGCAAATGTGCTGGGCATGGTGGCGCTTGCCTGTAATTCCAGCAGCTCAGGAGCCTGAGGCAGGATCTCAAGTTCAAAGCCAGCCTCAGCAATTTATAGAGTCCCTGAGCAACTCAGTGAGACCCTGTCTCTAAATAAAACACAAAAAAGGCTGGAGATGTGGCTCAGTGGTTAATTACCCCTGGTAGCCCCTCCCCCCAGTAAATCTTAAAGTTTAAAATCTCTTTATATAAAATAAACTTTAAGTTGCTACTCTAAATGGTGCTACTATAGTGGGAAAATAACCTCATGGGTCATAAACAGAAGATAACTATAAAAATAAATACATCACTGTTAAAAATAAAATGTTTGTGGGCTGGGGATGTGGCTCAAGTGGTAGCGCGCTTGCCTGGCAAGTGTGTGGCCTGGGTTTGATCCTCAGCACCACATACAAACAAAGATGTTGTGTCCGCCGAAAGCTAAAAAATAAATATTAAAAATTCTCTCTCTCTCTCTCTCAAAAAATTATAAAAATAAAATGTTTGTTCTTATATTACTTAAAACAACCTGAAAAAATAGTATGCACATCACACATGAAGAAATACTGTGTTAAACTTCATATCAGTGGTTCTCAGGCCTGGGTACATGGTAAGGTACCTGTGAGCTTTAAAAATCCTGAAGCCCAGGCCCCACCGCCAGGGATTTTGATTGAATTATTCCTTAGGGTTTGGTGTGCTGGTATTTTAGGAATCCAGGTAATTCCAATATGCAGCCAGGGTTGCAAGTTCTTACTCTAAACCAGTGGCTCTCAAAGTGTGGTGTGAGGATCAGCAGAATCAGCACACCTGGGAACTCATTAAAAATGGAAATGTCAGGTGCCGCTCCAGACCCTTGGAATCAGAAACTCAGGGTGGGGCCCAGCAGTCGGTGATTTCTGTAAGGTCCCACAGTGATCAGGATGCACCCAAGAGCTTGAGAACCCTGCTCTAAACCAAGTGCCCTTGGGGCCTAACATTTATAGATCTGGAGTCTCCTGGGCCTCTGTTATCCCACCCCAGCCTCCCATGAAGATGGATGTGAGAGATGCAGACTCCAGGATAGTGCGGTCTGTGTTGCCCAGGACACGGAGGGGCGTGGAGGGGATGTCCCCTCTGCTGCAGAGCCTTACCTCTCTTTAAAGTCATCAGCACCTGCCTGGAGAGTCTCATTCTGCAGCATGAGCCTGGCATTTTCCAGAACGGCCTCGCCCACCTGCAACGACATACATCAAGGGAGGTGAGGTTGCTGACCACTGTGACCCGCGTGGGACACAGAGGCTCTGGGGAACTGGAAGCACCTTTCACCAGGCTGATGTTTTTAGAATTCATTTCCCTACATGTTTTTAGAATTAATTGAAAAGGGGGAGGAGGAAGAGATGAGAAGGCCCAACTTCTGGAGGTCTCTCAGGAGTTTTTAGAATTTGATGTTTGGAACAAAAGGATCATCCAAAGGCAGACTTGCCCACAGCCCCTCTCGCAGTGAGGAGCTCTGACTCTCCAGGAAAGAGTTCTGACTCCTTAAAACAAAGTGTCACTGGCTTTGCTTAGCAGCTCTTAACACTATCGGATCACAGATGCCTCTGAAGCCCGTGGAGATGAAATCTCTAGACCAATGCAGCCCAGCAGGACTTCCTGTGGTGCCGGGCAAGTGCTAGATCAGCACGTACAACACGGTGGCCACATGTGGCTACTGACACTCAAGGTGGAGCAAGCAGGGGCTGAGGGGCTGAAAATTCATTTTTTATTGGTTGTTCAAAACATTACAAAGCTCATGACATATCATCTTCCATACATTTGATTCAAGTGGGTTATGAACTCCCATTTTTTACCCCAATACAGGTTGCAGAATCACATCGGTTACACAACCACAATTTAATTTAACTGTATTTAATTTAAATTTAAATAACCACACGTGGCAGTTGGCCACCATGTAGTATGACGGTAGAATTTCATTCCCCCTCAGGGTTTCATGGAGGCTTGAAGAGTAGTTTTTAAATTTGGTCCCTCATGGGTAGGGACTAGTGTATGTAAATATAGTGTGCTTATATATGTACACATATATATGCTTATATATATGCACACACACACTAGTGTGTATATATACAACACCCATGTGTATTTACACATATACATAAACATATATACATATATGCACACATACATATGTGTATTATTTATATATATAGCAAGTTCTTTAAAAAAATCTTTTAAAAATTTTTAATTGACAAATAATAATTTCATGTATTTATTGGTGCCATCTATTTTTTAAAAATATCTATTTTGCATTGTGGAATGATTAAATCAAGCTAATTAACATGCTCGGCACTAACAATCCTCAGGGAAATGCAAATGAAAACCACAAGAAGATATATCACATTGCACCAGTTAGGATGTCTGTTATGAAAAAGGTGAAGGATCACAAGTGCTGGAGAGGATGTGGAGGGAAGGACTCCTGCCGGCAGGGATGTGAATTGGTGCAGCCACTTTAGAAGACAGTCTGCAGGTTCCTCAAAACACTTACAACCACATGATTCAGCAATCCCACTTGTGGGTTTCTATCTTTAGTTGCAAGTTCTTTACTGACTAGAAGAAGGACTCCACACACCAGAGACGAAAGACAGGAATAAGATCAGAAATAAATGGGGGAGGATCCTAGTTTATCCCTTCTGCAGTGTGCCTGAGGGCCAGGCCAGAACAGAGAAAAGATTAGTTTTGCCAGTGGGAAATTCAATGGAATGAAACAAAATCAGGTGACCATATTGGAACAAGAGGGGTGCATAATCATTGCTACCTCCCTAGATGGGGACTTGCTTCTGCCCCTGGGCTCCTCAGCCTTCCCTCATCACGGCTCTTCACCTGTACTTTCAAGATAACATTTTACAGTTGACTATTTGAGGCTGATTTTTCACAGTGATGCCTCTGGAAAATGTTCCACTCAAGCATTGGACCTTGGGTCATGGCCGGTGTCCAGATTGTGTGCTCAAAAAACGACCAAGGCAGAAGGTTATAAAGGTTATAAAGAAGGTTGCTTCAAAAGTGGTTCAGACTAGTGGCCATGCAGGGGCTGATGAAGACGGATGCAGGGCATTCGCTGATAAAACTTGGGAGAACCTCTTTAAGAAAAAGAATTTTAACTGACTGAGGGGTGCATGCATATAAAAAAAAACTAGTGGCTCAGGAGGCTGAGTCAGGAGGATCACAATTTCAAAAAGCCAGCCTCAGCAATTTAGCAAGGCCCTAAACAACTTAGTGAGACCCTGTCTCAAAATGAAAAATAAAAAGGGCTGAGGATGTGGCTCAGTGGTTAAGCACCCCTGGGTTCAATCTCTGATACCAATAATTAATTAATTAATTGATGTAAGGGACTAGAATAAGTTACAGGACCCAGGAGGGGACGTGTGCAGGTGAAGGACCCAGAGCTCTTAAGTTCTCCGCTTTGGTACAACTTAATTTTATTTGTGTATTTGTTTTGACGTTTTGAACTTGGGACCCAGGCTGTAGACAGCAAAAAATAAAAGAAACAAAAAAACCCCAAACAAAGCCTTGGTGTGTGTCTGTGGGTGGGGGAGGGGATTAAATTCTGGAAAGGCAGAAAGATGAGTAGAAACCTAGTCACCCCAGAGTCCTGCTGGCAGAATCAACACCGCTGGATTTTTGGACTTTGTCCCACAAATCTGTGGCTTTGCTTTATCCTGTGCGGAGTGAGTTGGTGACATTTCTCCAGTTTATTGGAAACTGTTTATAAGGCAGAGGATGCCTGGGGCCGTCAACCCGTGAAGGGGCTGGGGAGGAAACGCGGAGGGCTTGAAGGTGAGGTGAGGCCGAGTTCTGCTTCTCAGTGTCCTTGCTCCTGGGTGACCTCTGAGTTCCCACTCTGGTCTGGGAAGGAACAAGAGTGCCTTCTGAGGGTAATTTGGATGCTTCTTGCAGATAGGGCGGCTCTGTCCAAATGTCTGTCCTTGGAGGCTTGTATGGCTGGAGAAACTGGAGGCCTTCCTGCTTTTTCTGTTGTTTAGTAACAACCAGGGGTTTATTTCACCCTCAACCAGAGCCTAATTATAGGCCCTGGCTTGCCAAAGTACAGCTTGCTGGCCCTGTTTACCCATCTCCTTCCCAGACAGAGATCCTAAAATAAACCCGCAGTCTCCACTCTCTAGCCATAGAGAGAAGTCCTCCCCACTAAGCATAGTCAACCCCTTCTCTGTAGTTAGTTGTTCGTTGGCTTCTCAGCTGGAGAAAAGACCAGTCAGGGGGCAGGAGCAGGAGCAGGATTGGACCTTCCCTGAGGTTTAGTTCAGATTGAGGACTGGGATGATGGCCCAGAGGGATTAAGGCCAAAGATAAGGAGCCTGCAGGGGAACAGAGTATGTCTTTGTCTCCACTTGGGAAAACCTTCATGAAATCTCCCCCAGAGCTGTGGACAGCAAAGGAAGAGGGAGGGTCAGTTAAATTTACTGACCACTACACGTGTGCCCAGCCACATGCTGGAGCTGGCTGCTGAGAGCTCGATTGTTAAATATTTTAGGAGTTTTCATGAGCTGTTTGTGAAATACAGCCAGCATGAAAAATTAAATTATGTAAACTTTTAATTAAATCAATCCCTTTAAAAAAAACAAAGGCCATCAAATTCGATTGTCGCATTGTGTGCATATGTGAATGTCTTAACAAATCCTACCATTATGTACCACTATAATGCACCAATAAAAATATGGAAGGAAAAAAAACACAAAGGCAGGAAGTATTCAAAAGGCAAGGGTAAGTTTCCTCACTTATTAATTATTTTGCTATGTCTACGTGTCTGTTCTGTTCTTAAGGTTATTTCCTTCCGTGGTGACATCTCTCCCCAAATCCTTATTCAACAACATGTTGTTAGCTCAATATCAGCCATGGTGAGAGTATTTACACCAGGGTAATTGGCAAACAACTATAAACCAGAGACTTATTCATGGATACCAGCTTTTTTTTTTTTTTTTGTACTGGGATTTGAACCCAGGGATGCATTATCACCGAACCATGTCCCTGGAACTTTTTGTTTTTTATTTACAGACAGGTTCCCATGAAGTTTCCCAGGCTGGCCTTGAACTCTGGATCCTCCTAACTCAGTCTCCAGTGACTATAATAGACAATCCTGCAAAGGACAGCCAACTCTTAAGCAGGCATCAGTTCACTGACTGTGCTCTGTACTGAACTAGATACTCAACATGCACAGCTTCATTAAATGATCAAGACATCCCTCTAAAGCTGATAGCAACAGCCCCATTTCACAAACGAGTGTATTGAGGCTCAGAGAGCTTATGTCAGCTATCCCAAACCACATAGCTGGAAATTAGCAGAACCAGAACACCAACCCATGTCAATGGGACTCAAAAATGTGCAGGATTTTGTCATTAGCTTTGAAAACTCAAAGGCACATTACATTCTTGTGCAGAATTATTTTCTGCCTTTTTCCTGTAACAGGACCAAACTAGCACCCACTTCAAGCCCCTCAGCTTTATCTCAGATCCCTGTAAACTGAGGAGAGCAGGAGACAGATCTATGGGTCCAAACGAGGACCCGGGGAACTTGGGCTACTAAGCACGTCCCTTTTGAGTCCCAGAGAAGAAAGATCACTTGTATCTTAAGCTGCAAGAGATATACATTAATGATCGGGTCCTGTCTGATATTTGGTTGAAGTGGATGCAAATTAACGTTGCCTCTTGGATCAACTTTTCTTTCCAGGGCAGAAGGCAATAAAAAATACCAAATGTGATGATGTCCAGTCATTGGGCTGATGCTATGAGTAACAGAATATTTACTCAAGACCTTGCAACCATCTCTATCCTCTTCTCTAATGGGAAAAAAGTGCACATGAATGTGATAGTGGCCTTTGTGTGTAAATCTGAAGGGTGGGCAGCCAGCAGCATGTTACCAGGAGTGCTGGGTGGAGAAATCCTCTCCTCTGATCTTCCTGCCTAATCAGAGCTGAAGATGACACGTCATGGCCACATGATTTCATACCAGGCTTCTTGTTAAAAAGAGACCCTGTCAGGGCATCACTAGTGTGAATTGCCACATGAAATTAGGTGGTTTTGGGGATGAGTTTCAGTGGAGAGAAAAACTAGTGTTTCAAAGCATAATATGCTGTCCGAAGGGGACAGCCAGGGCTGAGTTCCAGGGGAATGGGTTGTAGAAGGTCATAGGTCAAGATCCCAGGAGGGTGAGATCGAGGAGGAAGAGGTCACTAGGGCCATCTTCCTCTGCTCCTCCACAGGGGGCTTCCTTTAGCCCATTTCATGTCGGTGGTTCTCAAAATTTGCTGACTGGGCCCACAGTATCAGTACGACTTGGAAGCTCATGAGAAATGCAAATTCTTAGAGCCTATCTCCAATGTATGAATCAGGATTTCTGGGGGTGGGTGGCAACGACTCGTATTTGAACAATTCATCCGACAGTCACTGAACAACTGCTTTGTGCAAAGACAAGCAACAATCGTCATAATGGCCACCATTCATGGAATGCTTCTCCTGTGCCAGGCAGCCTGCTCTCAGGGGCTTCCATGCCCACTGGACTTTGAGAACCAGGCTTTTCTGAGACCCCGCCCCCAGGCTTGCTCATCGCACAGTGCAGCAGCAAGCCCTGGTTCTCGTTGGAGCTGTTTGTCCATGATACCTGGAGCACCTTGCTTTACCACCTCGCACTCCCAGGCATTCTTGCCTGAGAAACCATTTATTCTCACCTTCATTTCCTCTGCATGTAATTGTTGGTGATTTGATGCCAGTTTCTGGGCCAATTGTTGGAGAATTAGCAGCCAATGTAGGAGCTGAGGTTTAAAAGGTAGGCAAAGTCCTGATTTTGGAAGGATGGCCCCAGAGACCAGGGAAAGAAGATGAGATTTGCTGGGAAGAGACATGACCTCTGTGTTAAGCAGACCCCCTGACTACCAAGGACAGGAGGATGGAGGGAGCTGGAGAGGATGCCGAGGGTCAGCCAGGAGGCTCCTGCATAGTCCAGGGAGTCTATCTTATTGATGGTGGCATCCCTGAGGGTGGATTAGGGAAGGTGAAGAGCAGCAGATAGGTTTGACATAGTGGGGGATGGAATGGGCAGTTCTTGGGGTTGGAGTAGTCATGGAAGATCGAGGGAAAAGAATGGAGGATGACTCCTAGGTGTGTAGCCGGAGCAACTGAAAACATGGTGTGGCCTTTGTTGATGCTCTTCCTTCTCCATGGATCATCCTTGTATCTGCACCCGCCCCCAGAGGCCTGTTATCCCTGCTTTACCACATTCATTTTGATGTACTCTAGAGTCAATGGCAGCAGTTCTTATTCTTTAACTTAACTCCTCCACTCGCCAGCTTGGGCCAATAACTGAAAGTAATGCTAAGATTAGGTTTCCTCATCCATATAAGGAGGATAACAGCACTCCCTACCTCCCTGGGGTGGTTGGGAGAATTCAATGAGCCAATGTATGGGAAGCACTCGCAGACCGCCTGGCACAGACTGAGCATGCTATGAATAGTGCCTATTATTATTATTGTTATTTGTCTTTGTACAAAGCAGTTGTTCAATGAATGTCGAATGAATTAGATTGGTTTGTACAGTCGGACACTGTTCACACTCCACTTTTTCCTTCTTTCTTCTTCTTTTTGTTGGGTGCTGGGGATTGAACCCAGGGCTTTGCATATGCTAGGCACATGCTCTACCACTGAGCTGCATCCCCAGATTCCACTGTTCCAGTTTTTCTGAATGCATAGGCAGTTGAAAAAAGATTTCCATCTAGTGGCTTGATATATATATATATATATAAAATTATATATATATAATAATTTTTTTCTTTCTTTCAGTTTTTCCTGTCCAGAGTGATTTGAAAAACCCTGATCATTTGTATTATGAGGATGAGGATTTTATCCTTTCCTACCACTGTCTACGTCAGGGATGTGGTTATTAAAACGAACGGAGCTGGTAGTGGCAGATGAGGGATTGGAACATTATTGTATTTAAAAAAGGCAAAGACAAGCAGCATTTTAAAAAAGATTATCATTTGGACCCAAGAGTACAATTAACGTTTTATTCAGAGTTAAGGATATTGGCATCCCAGCAGCTGGAATTGCGGGCTTGGGGAGGAGGCTGGCAAGACGGGGCTCCTGGGAAATTAAACTCAGCTGGCACAGAGGCGAGAGGCAGGATTCCCTTGGAAATCCTTATCACATTTCTTTGACTTTCAAGTTTAGGAGGGATGCTCAGCCTGACTTGCTTCTAACAATAAATGAACAAGAAGCCATCATCTGTCCCAGCACCTAGCCACACTGACCTTACCAAGATGGCAGAGCCTGCCCTATGGCCAAAGCTGCAGGTGCTTCTCTGCGTTCATCTTGACCTTCCAGTTTCACGGGTTGCAGAAGATGCACTTTTCTCTCTTGGTTTCCATGACACCACTCTCTCCTGCTCTCCCTCCCACTTCATTGATTATTTTTTTCTCACCTTTCTCTTGTTTAATAGGTTGTTCTCCCTTACCAGACCCCTAAGTGGTAGAGTTTCTTGGCCTCAGGTTTAGGGGCTTCCTTTGATCTGATCTGTTCACACGGACTTAAGTGCCATTGCACATGCTAGTGACTTCCACCTTTACATCCCTAGCTCAGAAACTGTCCTTCTGACTCCAGACATGCAGACCCACTCTCCCTGGCATCTTCAAACTGAACATGTCCCCAAGATGGAAATCTAGATTTTTTTTACCCTCAAATCTTTCCTTTTCCCATTTGCCCAGAAACCAGGGTGTCATCTCGACTTCTCACTTTCTCTGATCTACACGTTGAAGCCAACACGGGGTCTATCCGCTGTGCCCCATGGGGCACGTCAGATCCATCTGCTCATCTCCATCTCTCCTGTTGTCACCCATGCATGTCACCATCACATTCTCCTAAGCCACGTCTTCTAACTCCCTGCTCTGTTCTTCTCTCCTCCAGTGTATTCTACATCTTGCTTCCAGAGGGATTGTCTTAAGCTCCCCAAATCAGATCATGTCAGCCTGATTTAATTAAATCCAACTCTTTAGAGGTGGAATAAAACCCCAACTCATGACAATGGCCTTTAAGACCCTGTCCATCTTCCCAATGCTCACAAGGCTCCAACCATGCTGGTCTCTGGTCTTTATATACCACTCCAGGCTCCCTCCTACCTCAAATCCCTAGCAATGCTGATGCCTGTGCCTGGATCCCTCATCTTCTCTCCTTTGCCTGGGTAGCTCTCTTACCCTGACTCCTTTACCTAAAGTAGAGCTTCATTGGCTCCGTCCCCCTCTGTCTTGTTAGTTTTCCTTCAAACACTTGCTATGACTTGTAATTATGATCAGTTTTTGTTTGGTGATTAACTAGAGAAACTCCCTTTCCTGTCCCCTTGATTTTTCTGTTCTAGCACAGCATCTGGTACAGTAGGGTCAGTGGAGTTAATGAGACCAGCAAAGAGTGCTGCCTCCTTAAGTAGAACCAAAGCAGGGGACGAGCTGGTTCTTGCCCTCAGAGAACTCCCAGGTTCCCACCTGATTCCAACCTGAGAATCACCATGGATACTTTCCCCTTCCTTATCTCTAAGTCAAAACACAACCAATTCCATCTCTCTATCTATCTATCTTCCCAATCCACTCCCCTTCCATTATCCAACTTGCTTCAAGCCCTAATGTCTCTTCTTTGGTTTAACCTGGCAGTTGCTACCTGGGGATGAAGGGAAGAAACTCAAGCACTGAGGTGAAGAGGGCACCTGGAAATGGACCCAGGAAACCGCCATCCAGTTAGGGAGGAGGTCAGCCATCTCTGGAGACAGTTCAACCCAAACACAGTCGCAGCCATTGGGTGTCCTAGGAGCATGAGGGACACGTGAGGGTCAAGGCTGGGGCGTGCTTTGGAAGGTCAGAGCCATGGGCACTACTGAGGCTGGACTGCAGTAACCCTTGACGGCGTCGGGCTGGGCTCTGGCTGAAGGAGGAGCACCCTTGTAGAGGGAGAGCAGGGACAGTGGGGCTGAAACTGGTGGGGGACATTTGTTGCCCTTGTTGGGCAAACAGGAACATTTTGGTTCCTAGGAGTTGCCCTCTGCCGTGATGAGGACTGGTCCTTATCCCCCCACCTTTCCTGGGAACCTTTCCACTCCTCCATGTTCGAATGCGGGGCTCACCTGGCCTCGCACCTGGAGCCTCCTTGGAGCCAGAGGGTGGCTTTGGGCTACAGGAACCAGTGCCAGACACCACAGAGGTCTCACCACTGTATACTTGTAACACCTTCCTGGGTGCATAGGTCTGCAGAACTTGTCATGAGCCAGCTTCTCAAGGCTTGGTTTTCTCTGGACACCTTACAATGTCTAAGTTGCAAGCATCAGGCATGTCAAGATTCAGGGATCCTGGGGACCTGTGGACAGCCAGCTGGCCTCCCTCTAGGACCTCTCTGCTTTCCACCTCCCATCATCCCCTCTTCTACTAGATGTCCTTACAAGCTATTCAAAGTGTGCTCCTGAACAAACCCTCCCAGGTCCCCATGCCCCATGAACTCTTTAGTCTGGGGTACAAGGCCCCTTAAAATTTAGGGCTTGTTTTTCTCTCTAGTTTGATCTTTTCCTCATTTGCTTGCATGGACTGAATTAATTTTCTGCATAGACTCAGGCCATTCCAGCTTCCAGACCTTGACTAATGCTGCTGCTTCTATACATCGTGACCTACCAGCCCCTGCTTCTGTATTTTACTTTGCCCAGTGAACTCCTATTTATCCCTTAAAACCTGACTCAGGCAGCGCTGGGTATCCTCTACTCAGACCTCCTGAGGTGGGCCTCAGTCTCTGCAGTCGTCATGCTGTATTTTATTCTAAATCTTTTTTCTTTCTACCATTGACATTGGTGTCCTGGGGTCAGGGACAATCTCTCATTTCTGCCTCCTTAGCACCCAGTCCAGTGACTGGCATGCAGGTGCTCAATAAATGTTAACTGAATGGATGAAGCAGCTTGCTGAAGAGAGAAAATCAACCCACTATTCTAGTAAACATAAGGCAGGACACAGGTGAAGGTATAGAACTAAATAGAAGATTTCTGAGCAGCAGAACTCAAATTTTAGGGTCAAACTTTATAAAGTCTAAAATAGAATCCACCAAATTCAAGCTTTTTAAAGCACTTACTGTGTGTGCTGCAATAATAGACACTTTGCAGGCATGATCTCATTTAACCCCTATACCTCATGCCAAGTGGTTGTACAAAATGGGCCTACGTCTCTTGTTTCCATTGTACAAATGAGGAAACTGAGGTCCAGAGAGTTTAGGTAACTTGCCCACATAACTAAGTGGCCCAGGAAGAACTTAGCTCACAACTCTCTGACTTCACAGCCCATGATCTTTTTTTTTCTTATTGTGGAAAATTAAAAAAAAAAATATATATATATATAATGATATGTTAAGTTAGAGGGAGACTAGAACACTACCCCCATCTTCCTGCTTCAATGGTTGAAATCTCAAGTTTAATTTTTAAAATCTCCTATACCATTTTCTATCTCCATCTCAGAGATTATCCTACATCCATCACTTGAAATAGTTATAATTATGTCAGTAGTCCCTGCTCTATTTTTTCTTGTTTTTGTTTTTTAATTTTAAAAAGTTTGTTTTTTAATTTAAAATAAAGTTGGGTACCATGGCTCCTGTCTGTAATTCCAGCAATTTGGGAGGCTGAGGCAGGAGGATTGCAAGTTTGAGGCCAGCCTCAGCAATTTAGCGAGACCCTAAGCAACTTGGCAAGACTCTGTCTCAAAATGAAAAGGGCTGGGGATGTGGCTCAGTGGTTAAGCACTCCTGAGTTCAATCCTCAGCTCTGCCCTTTTCCCCAAATTATTACAATAACACCTATGCTTGGTTTTAAATATTCAATAGTACTGAAGATCTTATAAAGAAAATCAATTCCTTGTCTCACATCATCTTCTTTTCCCCCACAACCTGCTTCCAGAAATTTCATTTTTTTCTTTTGTCTAGAGCTTGCCCTGATGACTTTACATCTTTCTGGTCCACTGAGTTACCAGCCAGACATTGTTTACTGACTTCCCGGCTGGCAGATGAGGATGCCACCTCCCTCCCTTTCTACTGGCTAACTTGGTGACTTTAAATAATAAAGCTCTATTTCTTCTTATATTAATTATAGACAATTGCTTGTACTCTCTCTTTTATGATCACAGATGTTTTATTTTCTAAGGTCAAAAGGGAAGACAAAAAAATAAACACAAAAACCCCCCAATTTAATTACTAAACTCCTGTTCTTCTGCCTGTGTGAAATAAAGGTCTTTTCTGCTAAGAATTACGATGTAGGTGTCCCTGGCTGTCAGGAGCTGCGGGAAGATGGCCAAATTGTTGTTTTACTTCCCAACTGAGCATCCCTGGGCCTGCAGAATAATGCCAACTATTTGACTATTTCTCCTGGTGCTCCCTCAGGGCGGGCCTGTGGAATCCATGCTCAGCCATCCTGCCTTGACGCCCTGTTGAAACTGTGATTCTAACATTCAAGAGCTCTGCTCCTTCCCTTGAAAAACGGGTCAGTTTTATCTCAATAGTCCTGGGTGCATACAAATCCCCTAATACATGTTTGTTCAATAAGTGATATACTTCGAAAGAGCCAAAGATGGAAACAATGAGGAAACCAGTTCGCAAGTTATCTGATTGGCAAATCTTTTCATGTCTGAAAAACCAAGGGAGATGAGAATATGAAGGAATCAGAGCTCTTACACATTGTTTCTGGGAGGGTGAATTTATGTAGCCACTTGGGAGAAAAATTGGGCAATGCCATATAAAAGCTGTGGATTGTAGCCAGACAAGGTGGAGCAGTCCTGTAATCACAGCTACTCAAGAGGCTGAGCCAAGAGGATTGAAAGTTGGAGGCTAGCCTGGGCAACTTAGTGAGATTCTGTCTCAAAGTAAAATTAAAATGGCTGGGAATGTGGCTCAGAGGTCGAGTATCCCTGGGTTCAACCCCTAGTCCCTCAAAAAAGGAAAAAAAAAGTTGTTGATTCTATTTCTAACCTAGAGCAGGTTGGGAAGCTTTTCTTTCCAGGAACTGGTAGCAAATATCTTAGGTTTTGTGGGGCACACATCTTTATTGCCATTATACAACTCTGCTCTTGCAATGCAAAAGCAGCTGTAGGCAGTACAAGAATGGTCATGACCATGTTATAATAAAACTTTATTTACAAAAACAGAACATGACCGTGTTCTAATAAAACTTTATTTACAAAAACAGATGGTACACCTCTGACTTAGAGAAACTAGGCTATGCGAATATGAGGAAGACAGTTTATACCCCTGCCTACTTGTGACACAGAAAACTGCAAGAAACCAAGTCCATCAGTAGAAAAATTCATCACCTATGGTACATATAGAATGAAATGCTACATTTATGAACACAGATGAATCTCAAAAACAGAAAGAGCAAAGAAAGCAAGTTTCAGAAGGAAATTAAGTATGTGCTGGTCAATTCTACGTGTCATTCTCTCTGGGCCACAGAGCCCAGATATTTGGTCAACCGATTATTCTAGATGTTTCTGTGAGGATGTTTTGGGATGAGATTAACATTTACATGAGTGGATTTTGCGTCAAGGAGATTGCCCTCCATAATGTGGGTGGGTCTCCTCCGCGATGAGTTGCAGAATTGAATAGAGAGCAGAGATTGAGGTTCTCTGGGAAAACCAAAATTACCAGTCAATGGTCTTCAGACTGGAACTGAGCTGTAACATTAGCTCTTGCCTGGCCTTCCAACCAACTGACACCTTGATCATGGACTCAAGGATCATGTGAACCAATTTCCTAAAAAAATCAATCTATATGCTGGGCATGGTAGCTCATGCCTGTAATCTCAGTGACTCGGAGGCTGAGGCAGGAGGATGGCAAGTTCAAAGCCAGCCTCATCAATTTAGTGAAGCCCTAAGCAACTTAGTGAGACCTTGTCTCAAAATTTAAAAAGTAAATGAATAAATAAAATGGACTGAGAATGTAGCTCAGTGGTTAAAGATCCCTGAGTTCCATCCTTGGTACCAATATCTATCAATCAATCAGTCTCTCTCTCTCTCTCTCTCTCTCTCTCTCTCTCTCTCTCTCTCTTTCTCTCTCTCAGTTCTGTTTCTCTGGAGAGCTCTAATACACAGTATAATACAATTTAATATAAAGTTTCAAATCACATAAAACAATCCTATAAAGGGTTTCTATACATTTGTAGTAAAAATGGAGCAATATGCATGGGAATGATAGTTGCCACATTAAGAGCAGGAATGACCTCTGTGGAGGGGAACTGAATCACGGTAGGTCAGGAAGGGGTTTCTATTGTACCTAAAGCCTTTCATTTTAGGTTAAAGTGAAGCCTGCAGCACATGATGTTGAGACTTGACCATGCTGAGTGTTGGGGACCCTTTTTATACATTCAGAAGAATTCAGAATAAAAATATAAGGTGACATTAGCAAAATCGACCAGAGGAAAAAAAAAACAAGCACAGTGGCTGACGCATGATGGTCCCTGGTAGAGAGACCAGCTGGGACAGTTTTGATGGGGAAGGCAGGCCAGAGCCAATAGGGAGTGAGTAGGTGGTGGCCAGGCCAGAGCCTGTGAAGGTGGTAGCAGTGAAACAGAGTGGGATTCACTGGGGCCTGGAGTGTGGCCACAGGGAGCAGCGCACAGGGAGTCTGCAGAAGCACAGGCAGTGGGCGGGTCACTTGGACATCAACACAGAGGCCCCTGTTGTCCAGGAGGCCCTCTCCATGGGCCTGGAGGTGGGGACGTGCAGAAACCATTATCCCCAACTTTGGGCGCTCAGCCAACATCAGAGGAATTTATGTCCTCAGAAAAACGCTCAGGACTTGTGGAGGCTTAAACCAGATCACAGGCACTCCTTTCCTGCTCAGGTGTGGCCAACAGATCTTCTAGGTTTTTCTTTAAAAAAAAAAAAATCATTTTTCTTGTGTCCCCAGTTTCCTTGTCCTTTCACTTCCCACAGCCAGGACAGTGGCTCTGTTTGGACAGGGCCTCCAGGCCTCCAGAACCCCACTTTAAGTTCACATGATAGACAGCTGCGGGAACGTGAAGGCCTAGCACCTTTGCTTGGGGTCAGAGCAACACTGAGACTGAAGCTGGGATTTGGCCAGAGATAGGCCCCTTGCTGGAGCCTCTCCTGTCCTTTCCTGCTCCCTGCAAGACTCCCCGGAGCACTTCCACAGCATCCTGGACTGGGGTTCTGCTTCTTGGGAATTGCACCTGAGCCCTGTGTTTTTCTCTGCCTTGTGCTCTTCTTCCTGGAAACTCTCAGGGGTACTGTATATCTGGAGTCTTAGTCTGGAGTGGACCTGGGCACCCAGGTTCTGGAATACAAGACCTAAGTTCAAAGTCTTATCTCTATCACTTCCTAGCTGTGGGATTTTGGAAAAATTATATAACGGCTTTGGGCTTTGGTTTCCTGATCTGTTACCCGCCACCCCCCTACACATATGGTAATGAAAATCATGACCTCATTGGGTTGTGAGGTTAAGGAATCAGGATGTGCAAAGCCCTCAGAACAAATTCTATAGTAAGTGCTCAATGAATTTTAGTTTTCCTATTCTTCCCTGAAACCAAGGGAAACTTATGAGTAATCAAGGAATAGAAATGCTTTACCCATGAGCCTAGGTCTTCAAAGCCAGCCTAATTTAATGCAGGGAACCAACTGTGCACTGCTGTGCAGACATAGAACCTCAATTTATTCTGATAGAACAGAATGGGCAATGTTGTAGATTGTTGGCAGGGTAGACGTGGTTGGTGTTCTGTTGAAGATAGAAGAATCCTCACCTTTGCTCTGCCTGAGACTTTATCCCCCCGACCCCCGAGATCTAAGCTGACAGAAAAAACAGGGAAATGTCTTGGAGGCCCATAGGTCCGGGAATGGAATTCTAGTAGGTTGAGGATCAGGGAGGGGAGAAGAATGTTCCAGTCACTTAGTTTTGTGCAAGTACCAGAAATGAAGAGGGTAAAGGAGTCGAAGTGTCAGAGGGGATTGAGAAACCAAAGTGCCAATCCTGGCTCTGTTTCTCATCTCTGAGCCTCAGTTTCCCTCTCTGTCAGAAGGAGGTAACTAAACCTGCTCTGCTTACTACACAGGGAGGCTGTGAAGAGCTAGGGGACACGGCAGGGAGAACGAGCCAGGTTCCCTAGGCTGCTTGGCCCTGGAGTCCCATCTGCACTGGCAAAGTGAGGGCCCTAGGAGAACACAGCGACACCTTTAGAAGGGCAGGGCTCAGAGACCCGTCAATAAGGCCAGCATTTGGACAGATTGCTGTCGCTCTGGTTGAACCATAGATGGGACCCTTGGTTTCAAGTAGGAATCCTGTTATCTGGAAAGTTCCCCTCTTGCGACACCAGCCTCATGCTCCAGTGTGGCACACCCACCCATCTGAGAGGCACAGAGAACCCAGTATCTTTGAGGGAAGCAAATGCGTGCCTTCCAGCTGCCGCCCCACCCCACCCCGGCTTGGGCATCTCCTGGAGGGAATGGAAGTGCCAACCCGGCTTAGCTGGTGGTCCTCAGGCTACCTGAAGCCATAAGCCCACAGGAGGAGGGTGTCAGAGCAGAAAGGGGAGGAGCTAGCAGCAGACCCTCCCACCTCTGCAGGATTCTCCACCTTGTGCCTCTAGGTGACCTCTACCCTGGAACTGAAGAGTATTTTAGAATGCAAAGGGCTCTTCGAGGTCACGAAAGTTGATCAAGGCAGGGGTTTAATGGCTCATGCAAGGTCCTAGAGTGGGTCCTGTGCTTCTAAAGCCCAGCAGCAAGGACTCATGGGAAAACCATGGGCTTTGATTCAGACAGACAGGGCTCAAATCCCACCTTTGTCACTCAGGGATTGCCTGACGCTCTGAAAGTCTCCCTTAGTCAACTTCTCATCACTGTGACCAAAATACCTGACCGGAGCAACTTAGAGGAGGAAAAATTTATTTCATGTTCACGGCTTCAGAGGTCCATTGCTAACACCATTGCTCTGGGCCCAGGGTGAGGCAGAACATCATGGTGGAAATGAATGGCCGAGGAAAATGGCTCCACTCACGACAGCCAGGAAAGAGAGAGAGTGAGAGCACAAGAGCCAGGGAGATAAGAGCAAAACCCTGAGGTCATATCCCAAGGTCACACCCAAGTGACCTGCTTTCTCTAGCCACACCCCACCCGCCTACAGTGACCACTGGGTAATCCATTCAAATTGTCAATCCATCAAATGGATTCGTCCATGAGTTAGGTCCCAGCTCTCATAATGCAATCATTTCACCTCTGAACATTCCTGTATTGTCTATCCCATGAGCTTCTGAGGGGACACCTTGTATCCAAACTGTAACAATGGGGATCAGAAAACTTTCTCCTTTGAATTACAGATAATTAAAAGAGACATATGAAACAGGAAACTCAATTGCCTGATCTGAGTCACTGCCCTCCTCTTACAGAGACCCTTAGGTGTACCCATCGGGGGGCAGATGTGGAGCCTGGGACAGGGAGGGTCATTTGAAAGGGCAGCCTGCAAGGTGAGGGCATGTCAGTGGGGTGTCCTGCCAGGGGCAGAAGTGGGGGGATCATGCACACACAGCTGAAGGCAGGGCTTGTGTTTGCAGATGGTGGAGCAGAGACGTCTCAGAATACAAAAACGTGTCCTCAAGAGCAAATATCTTGTCTAAACGTTAGCCAGACCCAGACTGCCGTGTCTACCAAGGAAGAACTTTCCTGCCCTCTTGTCCTCTCCCTCTTTTTGCTTAGACTGTAGTTGGGTTAAATACAGCAAAGAACAGAGAAATGGGGTTGAGAAGAACAGCCAAAGAGAAAACCTAGCTGATATCACCCCTCCCCAGACATTAGGCCTACTCTGCAGAAGGGGGTGAAAATAAGGTTTGATTGTGTTGAAGAAGGTATTGATCAGATATTCTATTTCCTGAATTGGGACTGTGTTTTGTGACTTAAAGTGAGAGTGTAGAATTTTTAGTTACCTACTGTGGATCAGAAAAATCATGGAATTGCTTTTATCCAGAAACCAAGATGCAGGATCTGCCTCATCCTGAGCAGTCTGATGAGATCCTGGGAGAGGGCACTCTCAGACCAAAGCTGCCTTTATAACTTGACTTCATGAGTCCCTGCTGTTCGATGCATGTTGACATTCATCACACACAGCCCGCACTGTGCTGGCACGTCGCAGGCACTTAACAGGGCTGGACCACTGTGTGGACGTGTTAACTGTGTTAACTCGTAATCCCCTTTAGACTCCTACAGCCCAGAGTCTGAGAACCTTAGCACTTTGATATTCGAATCTCACAGGACCTGGTGCATAGAAGAGCCACACTGAGTGTCACATAGGGGAATGGAATAAAAGCGAATTCTGTGTCATCCCCGTAGTATCTACAATGACAAATGTCACACTTGGTGCTGCTGGTGTGGGCGGAGGCAGGGCCAATTCGTGTGACACTAATTACACACACTGGCTGAGGCGTGTGGCCTCGACTCTGACACTGACAAAGCCTTTCCTGCTCCTGTGATTTCCCCTTAAGCTTCAAAAGGACCGCAGCTGAGGGCAAGTGTAATTATCTCCTTCCTTTGCAGAGGAGGAGGCTAGCTGATGGCTGATGGAAAGATTAGGAAGCTGGTCAAAGTATTTTGGTGAACCAAGACTGGAACTCAAGACCCCTGACTCCAAACCCCATCTCTGTTCCAAACACCCAAAGCAACACGAAATACAACTGAAAAAGCAAAGGAGGGAGGGGACTTTGGGAGGATTTCTTCTGTCACTAATAGCAGCAGCAGCAGAGAATAGGGACAGCTATGCTGGGCTAATCTATGTAAAGTCTTAGGGCAGAGAGGAATTTTATGGTTGATTTATAATCCTCAGGAAATTGGGAGCTGTCATGGAAATTCTGATACCAAAGAGCATTTGCAGGGTGGTGAGAATTGTGTGGCTTCCCTCCCAAGATCAAGGAGGCTCTGGCAGTGAGAAGATGATTATAGGAATCCAAGACTTGACACTAACAACGTTTTTGCAGGGGAGGGTTGGAGGGCAACCTAGGGGTGCAAGACCAGTCCAGGAGCAGCCAGCAGGTGGCGCCACTTGCAAAGGTAACCAGGTCAAAGATAGGAGCCTGGGACTCCCCCACCAAGGGGCTTGGAGGCAGCTCTGGGATTGCTACCACAAAGAGGGACACCAAGGTCCCACCCCTATGTGCTGTTGGGCAAATGCCTGAGATACTGCAGGGTAGGTGGTGATAGAAGGGCCCTGTGTGATTATGATTATTTTAACAATTGCAAATAAGGACACAAATTACTCCCACAGTTAATTGAGTGCTCACCATGGTCAGGCCCCTATACTAGGTGCTTCAGGTAAATTATTTGATTTAATTCCCACAACCACCTTGTGGGCATGAAATATTACCCTCATTTTACAAATTAGAGTGTCACAGTGTCCACTTAATGCTCTGAATATGGCCCTTGCTGCTGTGCCACTGTGACTTATTTTTAAAGTGGACATGGCTCTTTCTCTTCTTCTCTCCCGGCTCCTCCCTGATGTCTCCCCCTCCCTGATCTCAAGGGAAACAGGATTACCTTTCTTCCCCATCCTAGGCAGAGTTATCTGTCCCTGTGTACACACCCATCACAGGAAGTAATCCAGACTTTGGGGATGGCACCAGAAGATCTCAGAAGTGACTATCTCCCAAATTAACAAGTGAATTACAATTCCAACAGAGAACACAGGGGACAGAACAAGCCTTTGAATCACCTCTTTAAAAGCCCCCTGTTCTGGCTGATGGGCAGAACCACAGCCACTGGGACAGGAGTCTCCTGTGTTTCTCCTTTGCTAACAAAGCAATAAACTTTCTTTTTCCATTTTCTCAAAACTGTGCCCTCATTACTGGATTGGCACTGGGGACAAGGACCGAGCTTTCAGCAACAAGAACATTGAAGTTCAAAGAGGTAAAGGGATTTGTTGTAAAGCTCACGAGGTTGGTGGATGACGAAGCCAGAGTTTGAACTCACTTCTTTAGGTCCTGTCTCTTGCACCAGTCACCGCTGTGGTATGCTATCATGGTATGCTTCCCTCCATCTTCTCTTTCCTTCCTGCCTCCCTTCTGTACTTCATATCTGGCATTGTGCTAAGTACCCGTTAGGTTCGGGAATGATGGGAACAGACCTCTGCTCTTGAGGACCCTCAACGGAATGAGTAGACTGAGAATGATGGCCATGGGGGACCTGGGCTGTCATGGTCATGTGTCCAAAAGGGGAAAGAATGTTCAGAGGTATTCAGCACCAGCTACACATGGGACACGATGCAGCGGGTCGTCCAAGCTGGAAATCTCAGTTGTTTGTTGGTTTATTTTAACCTGGGTTTTTGTGAGGTTGGATCAGATGTGGACTTTGCTTATTGTTAGTAAACCCTTGCCTAGGTGATTTCTCCCCTCACCCTCATTTGGCAACACTGGGGATATATTCTGGCTGATAGAACTATTGCTTCATCAATGTTGGGGCACAGGCCACCACCTGATGCTTAGGGATGGGGAGGAGGCCCATGTGTCCTGAACATTCCCAGCCCTCAACAGCCACCCAGCTGAGCTGATGAGGATTAGAGAAATGGGCTCAGGAAGGGTTTCTCTCTCTCTCTCTCTCTCTCTCTCTCTCTCAGATTGAACACTGGGCCTTGTGCATACTAGGCAAGCACTCTACCACTGCACTATACCCCTGGTAACTATCTCTATCTAAAGGGTTGAGAGGTCAGAGAATTCTACCCTTTGATTTTACAAATGAAGAGCCCCAGAGGGAAAAGGATTTGTCTCAGGGTAAATAATTAATTACCCTGGGAGTCCATGTCCATGAAGAGGATCCATTTCATGTGCCTGCCAGACTCATGAAAGGGAATCTGGTCCATTTCCTTTGTGTCTGCAGAAAGATGTCAGTGAGATCTAATCCCTTCGTTTACCTGTTGAGGAAACTAAGGTTCAGAGAGGTAGGATAACTTGTCACAATGTCACACAGTAATTTAGGGACATTTGCTGTGCTTCTACTACATGAGTAGCGTTCTCCAGGGCTTTCTGTATTATGACTTTCCTTTCTGAACCCCAAGTCCCATGTGGTTTAAATAGGATGTAGGATCTGATTTCAAATGCAAAAGGAAGAGGGTCAGGTGAAAAAGCAATGTTTTTTTTCTGTAAACTTTTTAAGGAGATTTTGAGAAAATAGAACAAAATGTTGAAAATCAGAACAGAACAGAACAACACTGCTCCCCACTCCCCCCCTCCAACACCTCCCAGTACAGGTCAGATACTAGAAGACTAGCAGAAGTCCTATCTCCAGGACCTGTGAATATGACCTTCTTTGGAAATAAGGTTTTTGCAAGTGTAACTCAGGTTAAGATGAGGTCATCTTACTCTAATGCAATTGACATCCTTATGAGAAGAGGGGCATCTGGACACAGACACGGAGAGAACTTGGGGTGGGGGCTGTGGGTACAAGCCAGGACCACCACCACCAGGGACTTGTAGCCATTGCCAGGAGTTAGAGCTGTGTGGACCATATTGTCCCTCAGAGCCTCAAGGGGGACCCACCTCCATGACACCTTGATTTTCAACTCCATTCCAGGACTACGAGAGAATAAATTTTGTTATTTGAGCCACTCAGTTGGTGGCACATTGCCATGGCAGCCCTAGGAGGCAGACACAGCTGCCTTTTACGATTTTGCTGGGCATGTCTTTTGGTTGATTTCATCAATATTTATTGATTAAATATTATGATGTGCCAGGCACCGTCCTGGGAGCTGGAGAAAGCCAGCTTGCCTTGAGCTCCTCTGTGACAATTCTATGAAATAGAGATTATTCTCCCTCAATTTATAGAGAAGGAACAGGATCTGAGGGGGTTTGTAGTCAGGCCAGGGCCTGTTCTGTTAAGGACTTGGCTTGGACTTGGCTCTGTTCTACCTGTGAGCTGCTCATGTGTGTGAGCGCTGGCACAGGCTCTGCAGGGCAGGAAGGGGACGGGCAGGAGGGTGAGCCCTTCTCAGCACCTGTGAGGCACAGTGGGCCCAGGACTCCACCTCAGACTGTGGCCACCCTCGTGGCCCTGCGAGGTGAGAGGTCCCTGCATATCAGTTCTGTGTCCTCAGTCCTGCCACACTGTGGGCGAGGAGGCCGAGGAACCTGGTTTGGTGTGAGGAACTCTCACAGCCTGAGAGTTGGCAGCCAACAGCGAGGCCCCGCTCACCTGCATGTGAACACGCACAGAGTATGGGCCACCATCAGACAAGGCTGCCCTGTGATCATGGCAGAAAGGGACAGAGACAAGGGCCTGCTGTGATTAGATCTGAACAAGAGGCAAGGACATTATCAACCACGGAAACCCCACAGCCCTCTTCCAGCCGGCCTTTAGGGACGAGCGACGTGGCTTCCCGGTGGTGGCGGCTCTATGACCCCCCCCCCCATTCCTCAGGCCTCCTGGGAAAATTCCAGTAAGATCCCCAGTCATCCAGCCCACCCCACTTCCTGCCGGCATCCAATGCAGAGCAAACCCTCACTTCTTCAACCTTTCCTTCCAGAACCACCCAGCATGAACTCAATCCTCACAAGTCTCTCCTGTTTCCTCCTCCCAAGGACACCAGGTTCTGCCCATGTTTCTCTTTACCAGGGACACGTAACCATGGAGCCGTATCCCTAGACCTTTTTAATATTTTTATTTAGAAACAGGGTCTCGCTGAGTTGCTTAGGATCTTGGTAAGTTGCTGAGGCTGGTTTTGAACTCATGATCCTCCTGCCTCAGCCTCCTGAGCCACTGGGATTACAGTGTGTGCCACTGCACCTGCCCCATATTTTTCTCTTTTGCTACAACAAACTAATAAGCCAAGCCTGACTTTGCCCACCCAACCCCTTCCCTCCATAAGTATGTTTTTTTTTTTTAATCTTTATTTTTTAGTTCTCGGCAGACACAACATCTTTGTTGGTATGTGGTGCTGAGGATCGAACCCGGGCCGCACGCATGCCAGGCGAGCCTGCTACCGCTTGAGCCATATCCCCAGCCCCCATAAGTATGTTCTCAGTGGTCTTTGGCTGGTGGGATTTAAGAGGCACATGCTTCACCCCTCAGCCCCAGCACCCACGGGATTTAGCATCTGGGGTCCCTGATACTAGGTGTGGCCTCATCTCCTACAAGAATCCCTTAGCTCTCCAAGTTGCCCAGGAAACCAGGTGCTGGTGGGAGATGGTGGCCCTGTGGGGGACAGGGATCCCAACCTGATGTAGGTGTCGTGGGGCGGGGGTAGAGGCCTCTCCCTCATAGGCAGGTGACCACCTCTGGTGGTGGAGTGGCTTCCGGTAGCTGGAGCCACGCACCTTGGGGAATCTCTGAATCTACACAGATAAAGACATCCTGCCTTAAGGGCCCACTGCTCAGCATATTTTTTCCTGAGCATTAGAATCACTGAAAAGGAAAAAAAAAAAAAATAGAAATCCCCAGGGAGGCCGCTCCTCCCCGGCAGCAAGGCCATGAAGCTTTCCAGCCCCAGTCTTGTGCTCTCTGGTGACCTGGAAGCCACCCGGGCCTCCTGCGTCCCAATTCAAGCAGTTATTTCCAGCCACAGCTGAGTTTGGATGAGGATCAATCCTCCTTTCTGACAGTTTCTTCCAAACTAAAGGAGGCAGAGAAGGGGACAGAAAGGAGGCACAACCCTTAGATTTGAACCCACTGGGGAGGCTCTTTGCTGGTGCTGATCCAGTTTACCAGACGGAAGGAGGTCAAAGTAGACAGTGGTCCTGCTGAGCCCCACGCATTTTGGGACAGGCCCCTCTGGCCTGTAATAGGAAGCTCTTAAGTAATATTTTGGCGGTCGAAACCACACCAAATTGTTTCTGGTTGGAGCATGAACTCAGTGAGGGACTTAATCTCTGGAGGCCTCAGTTTCTTTATAAAATGGGGGTTATGCCCTGAATGGTGTCCCCACCCATATCATAACTCCCCAGTATCTCAAAATGGGGCTGTTTATGGAGAGAGGGTCTTTCAAGGGGGTAATTAGTTAAAATGAGGTCAAGAGGGTGAACTCTAATCCAGTGTGACTGGGGTGTTTGTAAAAAGAAAGTTGGACACATATACAGAGATGAGATCATTGGACGGCTCCTGCAGAAGAGGCCCCATCTATGCACCAAGGAGAGAGGCCTCAAAAAAGACAGTCCTGCCCACACCTTGATCTTGGACTTCCAGCCGTGTCAGACAAGCAAGAAATAAATTTCTATTGTTGAAGCTCCCAGTCTGGGGTCCTTTGTTCTAGCAGCCCGAGCTGACTAACCCCATCATGCTAGGTAGCTCCATACACTGTTCTGAGGACCAGAAAACACAGCAAGTAAACTAGCAGGTGGCCAGGTCTGGTGGTGCACAGCTGCAGTCCCAGTGAGTCGGAAAGCTGAGGCAGGAGGATCGCAAGTTTGAGGCCAGACTGGGCAACCTAACAAGATCCTACCCTGAGCTGACTCTGGGGGTGACTGGATCTAGCAACACTGCACCTGGGAATTGAGGGCCTTTGCATAGCTGCCCCTGGAGGTGATTCCTGGCCTGGGCTTGCTCCCTCCCTCGCACCTGCAGTCTGTCTGAAATACCACCAAAGCCACTCATTTCCCAGGTGCTGCTACTTGGAGACCACCAGCTGACACCCGTGAGCCCCTGACAGGCCCCAGGGATCCACCTCCTTGTCTCATTTACTCCTCCCACTACTCATGAGGGATGTCTACACCTTCCTTAGGCAGAGGAACCTAAGCTCTTGTAAGTTAAGGGACTGGACAAGGTTCTAGTCAGTTGGCAGAAAGATTCCTGTATCAGGGAACCTTTGTCCCCAGAGCTGGCTGGGAGCAGGCCTGAAGGAGGGGGTCTTACCTGGGGGTGGGAAGAAGATGAGGAAGAGGTAGTGAGATCTGCAGCTGGGGTCGTTTCTTTGCAGCTCAGGGCTCAGGTGGCTGGGGCTGGGCTGGGCAGGGGTGGGTACCCAGAGCTCGGGCACAGCGCATTGTTTTCTGTGAAACGGTGCCCAGAGCCTGCCTAGTGTCATTCCTCTCTGCACACTCCCACCCCCACCCCCACCCCCGAGACTTGTTCAGATGGTGATTCATTGGCCCATGAAATAAATAAATAAAAATTGCAAGTTGTTTTCCCTAGCCGGTCGGGGCTGTGGCCGAACTGTCTCTCTCTTTTCATTACCTCCTCATAATACTCAAATAGCTTCTCGATTCTGCTGAATAATGCATCTGTGATTGTCGGCTCCACTGGCTCGTTTACAACCAGATAAATGAGTCTTTATGTGAGATTCCCCCAGCCAGATGACCATAAATGATGTTTTATTTGCCTAAATTGAGACTTCGACTTCAGCATGAACCCTGCAGGGGCTCCCTGGGGGACCCTGCACTTCAGCCCTCCTTTTAGAAATTCCCCAGAAAGAGCCACCATAGCCTTTGTCTTCGACACTTGTGCCAACCGCCTGGATTAAGTTTTAATTTACTTCTTCTGGAGAGGGTGGCCCATTAGCAGGAGCTACCGCTGTTGTGTATGGATGTTGAGTTTTGCTGGGTTTTTGATTTGAGAGGAAGGGTCTTCTCCCCTCCTGCCAGGGGATGCTCATGGAAGGTTCTTTGAGGCTACTAGGGCTTCCCTGTTCTGGACCTGGCAGGGTCCACCTCCTAACATCACCACTAGTAATAAGCTGCTGTCAGGAGTTTTATTTATTGCTACATATTTTATTTAAGCTAAATGTTCTAACAGTGCCAAAGAGCATGTAGCCAAAGGCAGCCACGTCTCAGGCACCCGGCCCTCTCCCTGAATCCCTCACTGCTATTTCCCCCATGTATGCTGCCCTTCCACTGTGGCTTTTCTTAAACCCAAGTAGTGGGAGTACACAGGCACGGTTTGGTGGTCTGCTTTTTACCCACCCCTACACCTTGGTGCTATTCTACATCAGTATGTACCGAGCTCTCTTGTTCTTTTCTTACAACTGCAAAGGATTGCCCAGTTATTCAGGGGCGTTAGATGCTGAAGCTGTTCCCTTTCTTTTCTGGTCTGGAATTTTAAAGAAGACACCCCCCCCAACAACCCCCCATCTTCAGGTTGGATTTGATTTGAGCCTGTGTAGCTCCATATTCAGCTCTCACAGCAGACATTGGTTGGACACCTGCTATGTGCCCTGTATTACCTCTCAGTGCCAGGCTCTGGGAATAGGGGAGGGACACAGCTGTAGGCTGCCCTGCCGTGGCCACTCCTCATCCTTGGTCCACGATGGGCCTCAGTCTGAAGGGATGCTCTTTGGATCCATAGTCAGTCTCTACACCTGAGCCTCCTCTACCTCCTGCTCTTTCTGAGAATGCCTGCAGCCTGTGTGGGTTGAACTCATGACTGTATGTGAGAAACACGGCTGTTTATGCGACTCCTCACCCAAGGTGTGTATCTTCAAGTTCACTCAATTCCATAACCTTGAATTTGTCACTGATTATGCACCAGTGATATATATAGGTTATTTCATTTAATACCCATGGACCAACCCAATGAAGAAGGTCTTCTATCTTTGTTTTGATGCAGAACATTTCAAACCCATATAAAAAGAAAGAATGGACCCCCATAGGCCCATCACCCAGTTCCACGAATGTAAACGTGTGACTTATTTTGTTTCATTTATATAAAAAAATGCTTTTTAAAAATTTATAACTTCACAAACATGGTCATATTTAAAAATTAATAATTCTTCCATACCATCAAATATCCATTTGATGTTCATTTCCCCTCCTTGGTCTAATATATTTTTTAACACTTTGAATAGTGATCCAGACAAAGAACATCTCCGTGGGTTGGCATCAACTTGGTCTCTGAATTTACAGCTTTCTCCCTCCATTTTTCTCCTTCCCCTGGCAATTTTTATGCATGAAAAAATTGAGTCTTTTATTCTGTAGATTTTCTTGAAGTCTGTGTTTTGCTCATTTCATCTCTGTTTTGATCTTTGTATTTTTCTATAAATTAGTAGTTTAATCTTTAGTCTTAGTCACATTTAGTTTTGATTTTTTTCCCCCAAGCCTGTTTCCTAGGTGTTTTTTTTTGTACTCTATCAGCAAGGTACAGATGCCTGCTGGTCTCTTTTTGTGATGTTAGTAGTTATTCAATGATTTTTTTATGATCTGGAGCCAAGGTTTTATTATGGTTGCAAAGTGGTGATGTTATAATTCTATTTAATAAAATCATAAAGATTAATAATGTTTCTTTATTAGTTGTAATACTTCTACACAATGATGTCTTCAATTATTTCTTTTTTTTCCCCCACCTGATGCATCTGTAGGTGAGGAAAAATATTTAATTCTTCCTCAATATTTACCAGTTTTCAAAGTAATGAGCTGGTTTCCCAGCAGACTACAAAGGTGATTAATTAATGCTTTTTGTTTTATACTGAATTCATGGATTAAAATGTATTTGATGTGTTTTGACCCACTCCAGTTATTATTATTAATAGGGCACTGGAGATTGAACCCAGGGGTAATTTACCATTGAGGTACATCCCAAGTTCTCTTTATTTTGAGACAGAATCTCACTAAGTTTCTAGGGTTTTGCTAAGTTTCTGAGGCTGGCCTCAAACTTGCAATTCTCCTGCCTCAGACTCCCAAGTTTCTGGGATTACCGAAATGTGCCACTGCTCCACCCAGTTCATATCCACGGAACCATCTTTGGATAGTGGGAATACTGGGATTGATTTCTGTCTCTTTTGACATGACTCTAGTGGTTCTGGACAGCTTCCTTGCTTTCTGGTATAACAAAATGTTCCAGACTCATCTTGTACATCTACGGTTCCCCAAACATGGATTCAGCCACTTCTCCAAGAAACTCAGCTTTTCATGAAACATGGTTGTTAGAGACCAAAATTGGAGGCTAAAACTGTCCACTGCCAATCGGTTGGCCATTGCTGCTAGATCTTTTCATCGTTTCTAGATCTCTTCAGTGGTTCAGATTTGGAAATAGGTATATTTTTTATTTTTATGATCACAGACATCACAGGTTTATACTGATAAATCCAAATTTAAATCCCAGACTAAAGAATTGCCATGAAAATTAATCAGTCTTTCAATGGTATCTCCATTCACCCACACTAAATTCTCAGTTCTTAATAACACAAATATAATGATTCTTTCACTTTATCCTACAGTATACATCTACACACACACACACACACACACACACACACGTGTCAGAAAAACACCAGTGCTACTGCCAACGTTGTGATCCCTGAAAACTTAAGCACCCTCGCCCCCAGTTCTCTTATACATTCCTCTTGGGGATGTACAGACAAATTACTGTGGTTTAAAATCATCACTTTGAATAGTTCTTCTCTGTGTAATTACACCATCAACTTGATACATCATTGGATTTATTTGTTTCCTTTTATTTTTGATATTTTAGGATTTGCTTAAGATTTAATTTTGCTTAACAATTATGTAAAATATTTTTATGGCTCCCAAATCATCTCCACATAAGATAAATTTAAAAACTCCAGTGTCCATTCCTCCTTCCCTCCATTTATTTACTCCCTCCTCTTTTAAGTAATCATTTAAAAACATTTCCTTCCTTCCTTCCTTCCTTCCTTCCTTCCTTCCTTCCTTCCTTCCTTCCTTCCTTCCTTCCTTCCTTCCTTCCTTCCTTCCTTCCTTCCTTCCTTCCTTCCTTCCTTCCTTCCTTCTACCAGGGATTGAACTCAGGAGCACTCGACTCCTGAGCCACATCCCCAGCCCTATTTTGCATTTTATTTAGAGACAGGGTCTCACTGAGCTTGCTTAGCTCCTCAATTTTGCTGAGGCTGGCTTTGATCTCATAATCCACCTGCCTCAGCCTCCTGAGCCTCTGGGATTACAGGCTTGTGCCACCATGCCTGGCTCTCTTCCTCTTTCTTAAGGGGTAAAGTCCACACTCTCCCTTTTAACTTGTCTTTTAACTCAGTAGGAGATTCTGGAAAGAATCACTGCATAATATGGATGATTTCCCATCTGCAGGGAAGTATCCCTACTGATAGGCAATTGGATCACTTCCAGTCTCTTGGTATTACACATAGGATTGAAATGAACATTCTTATCAGATTTTTGCCAATGTATCATTGGCAGAGAGACCTCAAAGTAGGATTCTTAGGTCAAATTCCACATAAAGGCCTATATTATTTGCCTACATACTGCCAAATTCTTCTCCATAGGGGTTGTATCATTTTCTACTCCTGTCAGCATGGCAAAAATATGTCTGTTTCCCCAGAGTCACACACACACACACACACTCACTCACAAACACACACACACACACTCACAAACACACACACACACTCACTCACAAACACACACACACACAATAGGTGGACATGCTTTTAATGTTTTGACAATCTGAGAGGTGAAACTGGTATCTCAGATAGGTTTTTAAAATTTCTCTTATGCCAGTTGAGCATCCAGAGAATTTTTCCTTTATTTTTATGTCAACCTTTCATATTGCTCATCTATTTATAAGTAGTTCTGATAACTCTTTTTAACCTCAAATTTTAAATGCTATTTATAAAATAGAGATATGAACCCTTTGTCTTCAAAGTTGTAAATATTGTTTCTAGTTTGCCATTTATCTTTTAATTTTGCTTATGGTATTATTTTGCAATGCAAACATTTTTTTAAATTTTTGGTAATGAAATTTATCAATATGTTTCCTTGTTGCTACTGGATTTTGAATTTTAATCTGCAGGTTATAAAGAAATTCACCATATATTTCTACATGTATTTCCTTTTAACACTTAAATCTAGGATATGCTTAAAATCCATTCTAGCATACAGCATGGGATGGATCCAGTTTTATTATATTCCCTGTGACTATCTAACTGTTGGAATGTCACTTATCTGAGACCATGTATCCATCATTGGCCTCAAATGCTGTCTTTATCAACAAGTGCATTTCCACATGCAAAGGCGCCTGCCTTTGGATTTTCTATTCTGTTTCATTGGGCATCCTATCTTCTTCTAAATGAAATAGTTCTAGAGACTAGTATGTTTTAGTGTCTTTCCTCTTGATTTTGTATCATTTTTAATTTCTCCTTCCTCTTGCCTTTGTTCTTTTTTTTAAAATACATTTATTTATTTATTTTTATGTGGTGCTGAGGATCAAACCCAGCACCTTGGATGTGCAAGGTGAGCACTACATTACTGAGCCACAATCCAGCTTGCCTTTGTTCTTATAAATAGAATTTATACTCCACTTATTTAGCTCTGGGAAAGAAAGATGAAATTTAAAAAATTCTAAGGGCATTACATTTATAAGTGAGTTTAGGGAGAATTTGCTCTCTCTATGCTAATGAGTCTTTCTATTTGAGCACATGGGATTTCTTTCCATTTGTTCCAGACTACTTTTGAGTCTTTTGGGAGGGTTTTGCTATTGTCTCATAGAGATTTGGGACATTTAAAAAGTTTATTCAGAGGCATTTCATTTTATTTTATGCTATCCCAAGTGAAAATTCCTCTTCAATTGTATCTTTGTTTATACAGATAAACATCATTGACTTTTGACATGTTTTTTGGAACCTGCTACTTTACTCAATCATCTTATTGCTTATTATATAGTTTTTACCTACATATCTCTTGGTTTTCCAGAAAGATCAAGATTTCCCCTCATTCTTTCCAATTCTCACATCATTGCTTTCTCTTGTCTAATCACATAGACTACTACCTCTGACCAAGGTTACAGAGCAGGGGAGAAAGTGGATATCCTTTTCTCAATCCTAATACCTAATTTCTGCAGAAGGTCTCTACTGTGTCCTCCTTAGAGATATATATTTTTTTAAATCAAATCAATGACATCTCCAAATATCGTAATTATTCTGATGAGAACCTGAGCTATAGAGAGATCAATGAAGAACTTGGCTCAAGGTCAGGGCCTAGGTTTGACCTTGGGGCTGTCTGGCTTCAAAACCTGGGATCTTCTCTAGCACCCCTGCCTGTTTTTCATTACTCCAAACTCAACTTTTAAGATATTTAAAGAGGGTCAAGGGTGGCGAAGTGCAGCCTATGGGAAAGGCGGGAAACGAGGCCTTGAGTGCCAGGCTTAGGCTCTTCCTTCCTCCTTTAGCGTCTTCCTCATTCCCAGACACCTGCTGCCTCGCAAAACAGTTTAGCAACCACCTTTGAGAGCAGCCTACTGCTGCCTGTCCCTCTCTGCCCTATCAAACTATTTCTTCCAAATTTATTCATCTCTCTCCCTACGAACAAAGTCTCCTGAATATATTCTTCTTTGTTATTACATTTCTAACCAAACTATAGTGTTCTGCTCTGCTAAACATACTGCAGTTAGTAAGAAATCCCCTGGGTGATTTTGTCTGGGAGAAACCTATTCAGTCTTATGCAGGTACAAAAATAGCTCAGTCCTGTTCTGCCCGGCCCCCTGCTTCCTTTCACGGCCATCAGCTTGTCAATCATGAACAATGACCTTTATGGGTAGGATTAATTAGTTCTTTTTTTTTTTTTTTTTTTCCCAGAGAGGTGCTGGGGATTGAACCCAGGGCCTCATGCATGCTAGGCAAGCACTGTACCACGGAGCTACACCCCACCCCATTGGTGGGTTTCAAAAATACATTCTAGGGCCACAGGTTCTGTGGGGGAGAACCTAGCCCTGATCTAAGCTACTTGAGTTTCCAGCAGTTTCCCCAATTTGGCAAATAAATGCGCAGAGTATGAGCTGCCTTGCCAAGGGACAGAGACGGGGTGTGAGCAGCAGGAGAGCGAGTCCTGTCAGGCCCATTTGAAACTCTAGCCCTTGTGCCTTTCTGTCATTTTGATTTCCCCTGCCTGGGCTGACAGTCTTGGCTGGCAGAGGGGTGAGCTGCTGTGTCCTCCCGAGATGGCCAACGTCCCGCTCCTCCACTGAGAGCCTCTGTGGTCCCCTTTCTTCCCCCTGCAGCTTTGTCCTTGCCTGGCCCTTGGCTGCTTCCTCTTGCTTTGGGACTCACAGCGTGCCTGCTGTCCCTCTGTCCTTCCCTCTGTAGCTCCCGGGCAGGGAGATGGCCTCATTCCAAGCTTGTGTTTAGCCTACTGGAGAAGGAAAGGCCTGGGGTTGCCAACAGAGCTTATTATCAGCATCGTTCACTTGGCAAGAGCAAGGCCAGGAGGGAAATGGCCACCTTCTGCCTGAGCCGTGGGGAGGGTGTCCAGGTCTTCCTGGGGGCCATCACCTGGGACTTTTCCCCATCTGTTTCCACTGCTGAGTGGGAGAAAGGACAGGGCGGTGCTAACACGGCTGAGGACCTGAGAGAGAGAAGCTTGGAATTGAAAAGACATTTTATATGATATGAACCCGGGACTGGCTACATGATTTGTAGGTTCCAGGCAAAATGAAAATGCAGGGCCCCTTATTCAAATAGCAGGACAAAAGGACAATTAAAATATAAAGTTTTTTTTTTTCTTTCATGGTCTCTTTCTTTTTTTTTTTTCCCTTTTTTCCTGGTACTGGGGTTTGAACCCTAGTATGCGCTACCACTGAGCCACATCCCTAGCCCTTTCTATTTTTTTTTTAATTTTGAGTCAAGGTCTTACTCAATTGCCCAGGCTGGCCTCCACCTTCTGATCTTCCTGCCTCAGCCTTCCAAGTTGCTTGGATTATAGGTGTGCACCACCATACACTGCTTTATGTTCTGGCTCTTGTTATGATTTTATTTGCTATTTAAACCTGTGCTCTCTTGGGCTTGGAGATACTCAGGTAGACCCTTGTGGACACCCGGGGGCTTGCTCCATCATGTGTACAGCCCACCAGCTGCTGGGTTATCTTTCTCACCAACTACTGGGCTGTTCTGGTGGCAGACAGTTGAAGAGATGTTGACCTCCAAAGCATTAGAACCTCCAGGCCACCCTGTAGACCTGGATCAGAGTGCCCAAGAGGTTTGTTTTTTCTCTCCAGCTGGTGTCACCCCCAGGAGCCACATGCCACTCTAGAGGGGCTGGTGCTTCAGGAGGCAGGGGAATGGGCAGCCGAGAACCTATCCCAGAGAACCAGAAGGGGATGAGAGCCAGCAGGAGCTCCCACACGGTCTCCACGGTGTGTGGCTTCAGTCAACAAAACACAAGTTAAAGATGAAACTGTTGACAATGTCAAGATGGCAACTTCAGAGCCATCAAGACCCAAGTGTGGCCCTTGTGAGAACTGGGTCCTGTGGGACTGCACTCACGGCTCCTGGGAAGCCAGCCTTGTCCCTCGGGATGACCATCCAAACCTCACAAACAGAGGTAGTGACAAGGTTGGAGAAGATTCCCCGCCCCAGGACACTTTGCTGATTCTGACAAGGTGGGTGGTGCCCTCCTGGTCCCTAAGTTTTGTGTTGCTTTCTGAGTCGTGACTTTCTGCAGTCATAGTACCCATTCCTTCCCCTCTTGCCCTCTTTCTTGTTTTTCTGAAAGCCATCCATTGTCTCCTTGCAGGTAGTAGGAGATTCCAGGACAGAGGTGGCCCCCCTTCCCAGAATGGCTTTGGCAACTTTCTGATTCCGGAGGGTGAGGAGGATGAGGAGGGTGAGGGGAGGCAGAGTCTGCTTCCTCCCAACCCTTTTGGATTCTCTCTGAAAACAGATTCCTTTGAAACACATCTATACAGGTAATGCTCTGAATTTCCCTCCCAAATTGCTTCCAGGCTGGTCTGAGACAGTGCCATGGAAACAGATGTCCTCTGACCTGCTCTTGGGGGATTCAGGTCCTCTTGGAGGCTGTTTGTAAGGAGTAGGTGGGATTTTTCTCCAGGTGCCTGGCCACCTTTCAGCCGGCTCAGGGCGGTGAATGGAAACTTGCTTTGAGATTTTGTGCTGTGGGCCTGGTGAAGGCAAAGAGGACCAGGAAAGCTGAGCGCCTGGGGTCTGAGCTGGAAGGAGGAAGTGCTCCTCTACACAGACAGGCTGGGCAGGAGGTGGCTGCTGATGGAGAAAAGGAGGCTACAAAGGGGAGAGGGTCAGAGTTTGGAACGTGCGGTCCAGAACCAGAAGTGTCAGTGAGGGAGCTCTGGATTCCTGGAGGCTGGGAGCACTGAGCGCAACGTGGCTGCCTCTGATCCCCAAGGGAGGAGGCAACAGCACTTCATGAAGGTCACTTGGCTCTGGGTGGGCTCTCCATTAGGCCTGGCAGGGACTGGGGGCTGGCTGGAAAAATCATGTGTATTTATGGTATGCCGAGTATTCTTTTGCTCTTTTTTGATGGAATTGAGCTTTATAATAACTAGAAGGCAGATCAGCAAGGCAGAAATAACTCCATTTTTTTTTTTTAGGTTGGCTAACTATATCTTTAAGTCCATGTTCAAAAAATAAAAAGAAAAATCATAGGTCTCTATTCACATATAGGACTTCATTTATGGGTACTAAAGAGGAACATGACTCCTTTGGGGGATTCTGAGCCCTAGAGCCAGAGGTCGAAAGTCTTGGCCTGCAGTCCTTCTGTGCTGTTCTGTCATCGAGGGTCTTTTACAGCTCTCCAGTCTCTAGTCTGCTTATCTATGGATTTGCTGGATTATTCAGGCATTATTACACCCACTCTGCAGATGAGGGAATTGAGGTCCAGAGCAGTGGAGTAAGTTGCAAAAACTTCTTTCTATAGCTGGCCTCAGCCAGGCAAGTCGGCATCTATTCAGCGTGAGTAGGTTTTGTGGCCATACATCCTAACCTCGGTATTGCAGTGCCTGGTTCCTCTGGGCATGTCTGTGTGGCCACATGTGCTCGTCCAGAAGATGCTGACACGCTGGAATATCTGGGTGTTCTAATGGCTGCTAGGGCACCACATTTAGAATCAGGACTATTGTGGACACTCTGGAGGAATAGCTACCTCTTTGTCCCAACAGAGAGAAGGCTCCAGAATGTTCTAAGATGGCTCTCTCTCACAGCCCAGGTGGATGGGAGTGGAACAGCAGCCCCGGGGAAGCCTGAGAGGACAATGTTGTATATCGTGTGTACTGTGCTGTCCTTCAGATGCTGGTGACAGCAAAGAAGCAGCATTGTGGAGTGAAATGTGATGGGGGCGGGAGGCTGATGGAGAGTCCCTGTGTGCATCTGCTCAGCATCACCCGGCCACACACCAATGGTTTGTGACCTCTTGGGAGGCTGCATGATGCCCCAGGGGGCAAAGTGTCTGAGTTAGCAGTTTGTCACAGGATTAGAGACTGATTTAGCTCAGAGGGATCCCAAGGCCAGCGCTTGGGGAAGGGACAGGAACAAAGAAGACAGCCACCCACAGAGAGCCCAGCTGAGATAGGCAGTGCTGGCAGAAGTTCAGCATTAGAACCTCAGGCTGCAGGCAGACGTGATGGATGAGCGCCATGCTCTGCAGAAATCACCCTGGAGGGCAGGAAAGCCGGGGCCACCAAGCAAGAGACGGGAACCTCCGCATCCTGCCTTATCCAGTAAGATAACCACTAGTCACATGTTGCTATTTAAAGTCACAAAAATGAAATAAAATAAAAACTTCTATTCCTCAGTCTCATTAGCCACATATCCAGTGCTCTCTCTCCACAAATGGCTAGTGGCTGGCTGATTGGATGATACAGATACATTTCCATTTCTCTAGAAGGTTCTATTTGAATCCACACCATCTCATTAATATTTTTCCTATTGATTACATATTGAAATAACATTGTGGATATACTAAGTTAAATCAGATATGATACTAATATTAACTTCACCTGTTCCTTTTTCCTTTCTTTTACTGTAGGTAATAGAAACATAAATTATTGACGTGGTTCATATTTCTGTTGGACAGTGCAATTGCAGAGCAAAATGGGGCAGGAGCAGGAGGCTGATGGAGAGTCCCTGTGGGCATCTGCTCAGCATTACCCGGCCACACACCAGTGGTGACATGTCCATTTATTCATAGTTTTTAATACCCATTCATTCAGTGTATTCAGTCAGATGAAGACTGTAAAAGCCCTTTCTCAATAGCGGCAGCTCAGGGTAATGGGACAAAGGCAACTTTGGAGCTGGGGATCTTCAGCTTCAAATCTCAGCTCCATCTCCCTATTAGCTTATGACCAAATTCCATGCCTTAGTTTTTCCATCTGAAAAAATGCAATCAATGGTGATTCGACACACAGCATGGCTTTGAATGTTCCAGAAAGAAGTGCATGAGCTGGAACTAGCAGGTCCTGCCCCTTTAAGTCTCAGTAAATGAGGGCCCAATGTCCTCATCGTGTGACCATTAGCGTTTTTAATATGAAAGTGTGGGTGTTGTGGCCAGTTTTTCTGGCCTCAGAGCACCCACAACCCTTCCCCTTGCCCTCAGCATCCCCTTCTGAGAGCTATCTGCCCAGCCCTTGGGCATGGCCTGGTACTCACCTGCTGGCAGCTGCTGGCCCAGGAGGCCCGGAGGGCGCCCCAACCCCCAGAACGCTTGGCCTTGCTCTCCAGGTGCATCCGCAGCTGCGTCTCCATCTCCTGGCTGACTTGCTCCAGGGCGTGCACCTTGGCCATGTACTCCACCAGGCAGCCCCCTAGGTCTTCCACAGAAGCATGGTCCCTCTCCAGGCCCGGAGCAGGTACCGCCGCCAGGCCTGAGCTCCGCAGGCCCTGCAGGAACACACTGCTGATGCCCAGGGCCCGGCGGGTCACCCGGGCACCCAGGCCACCTATGCCCCCGCTGGGCGTGGTCCCTACATAGACCCCAGGGGTGCGGATGAGGCTGCCCATGACATTGGTCCTGGAGGCTGGGGGGCTGTCCAGGGAGGATGATGATCGTGTCCCCCTGAAAGATGTCCTGCGCCTCTGGAGGGGCATGCTGGAGCTGGTGCCGGCGGGCGAGTCCACCACCACCCTCCTCTCACTCATCCCTCCTCTGCCTCTGCGGCGCCCAGCAGGGTTAGAGTCCAGTGGCTTTTGGGTTCCAGCCCCAGCAGCCCTGTGGCCTGGTCATGGGCCTCTCTGGAAGCTCCCCTACCCCGGGGGGGGGGGCTCTTTGTCTGCTGCCTTCCATGAGCTTCCACCATTCACTGAGCTGAAAGAGCAATGGGCCCTGCCCAGGGCTGCGTGCAGAAAGGCGCTCATGCGTTCTCTGATGCGGAGTCAGGTGCCCAACCTCCCAGAGTTTTCTGTTGGTGTTGGGGGAGGCTGGGTCAGTGCAGGCTGTGGGGGCAGCTCGTCGGGGCTTGTTGATCTCACAACCGGACAGAGGGCAAAGTAGGCCCCCCAGCCACCCCATTTCACAGGTTATAAACTGATGCCCAGGGACCTCTAATCACAAGTGTAAAGATCACTTTCCCCAGATTTCAGCTGCAAGCTAGGACTCTACATAGGTGTTTCAGAGCCAATTCTGATGCTTTCCACCTTCCTACATGTGCTGGTGTGGGGGAAGATGCACAAATACCTGACAGTTGATTGAAGTGGAGAGTGGACCGGAACCAGCCCCACAGGAGGCAGCCTGCTGCTTCTTCCCTGCTTCTCAGCTCCAGAGCAGCAGTTTCAGGTCCCTCCCTGATTCAGGTCCCTCTCCTCATTCTCATCTCTGCCCTCCAAGAGTCTGAACTTGACCTTCTGCTTGACCTTCTGGACTTCACTTCCTCAGACTCGCTGATCTTTTTTATTTTTTAATATTTTTTTAGTTGTCAATGGATCTTTATTTATTTATTTATATGTGGTGCTGAGAATCCAACCCAGTGCCTCCCACATGCTAGGCAAGCGCTCTACCTCTGAGCCACAATTCCAGCCCCTCTGATGGGCTCTTGAGCAAGTTTAGATCCCACGTATTGGACACCTGCTTGCTCCGTCTGTCCCCCACGCTGCCATTTCCCCATTTATCTGAAAACTCACAAATAAAAACAACCAAGAGAGTGATTTCTGGTAAGGTCTCCGAGGAAGCTCCAGGTTAGGATTTGGTGGGATCCTCTGGGTTCTAGTTCCTACCCTGAGTGGTCACTAAGTCATGCCGTCAAGGTTGACACCCCAGTCCCTTCCAGAGGATCAGAAAGGTGCCTCCAGCCCCAGGGATGACAAAATGGACTTACAAATCACTGCACTGAAGTTTTGCCCTGGAAAAACCAGATGGCCCAAACGTAGAGCTGGATATTGATGAAGTGTGGAAATGTGCCTCAGGTGAGACAAGAGGAAGGAAGTCAAATTCCATTCCAGTGCTATACCTGATTCCATCTTTGTTTCACTGAAATCTTAATTCTACCTTAGAAGATGAGTTGACATGTGTGGCTATTCGGGCTGTGTCCTGCACAACTCATGATCACCTGTCTACAGTTGGCTATTGTCCCCCTATGTGATAAGGACCCTGAGAACTGAAGTGACTCGACTAAGGTCCTTTGTTCAGAAAGTAGCAGAGCTAAGCTGAGAAGGCTTCTTCTGACTCCTATTCCAGGAACTTATTTAGGACCTTCTCTGGTGTTAAAAAAAATCTGGTTGCGTGCTGGGGATGTGGCTCAAGCGGTAATGTGCTTGGCCTGGCATGTGTGGGTGCTAGGTTCGATCCTCAGCACCACATTAAAAAATAAATAAATAAAGGGCTGGGGATGTGGCTCAAGCGGTAGTGCGCTCGCCTGGCATGCGTAGGGCCCGGGTTCGATCATCAGCGCCACATACAAACAAAGATGTTGTGTCCGCCAATAACTAAAAAAAAAAAAAATGTTAAAGAATTCTCTCTCTCTCTCTCTCTCTCTCTCTCTCTTAAAAAGAAATCTGGTTGCCTACCAGAACGTTCTGTGTGATTAGGATACCATAACCTTTCCTTCTGTCTTTCTTTCATTTCCCCCTTCCACATTGTCTACTTGAGATGACATGGAAGGTACTTTATAAATGCAAATGTTTGCTATTTGATTAACAGATGGAGGAGCCCTCTGGATAAGTCAAGGCCTATAGGACCCTGGTTTATTTGGGTGTGGCATCCCTGCAGCGCACAAGAAGGGCCCATGGTGCACTGGAGACTGTATCACAATGACATCCTCCTGCTACAGGTGATGTTGGCTGGGTCCCGAGGATCTGTACTCTATCAATTCCAGGATGTACCTACCAGGCTAACTGAAGGGATCAAGCTACTCATTAAAATGTTGGCAAAGGTGTCATGTTCAGGCACTGTTATTGCACCAAATGATAACACTCAGTTGCCAGGTTAATTTACAGGTCTTTCTGACTCAAGGATATTTACCATAAATCCACAGAGTGGAGAATGGGGAAGGAAGGTACCCAGATGGACACCACCCACCCACCCCAGAGACCCTAAGAGAGAGGATTCTCCTCTGGAAAAGTCACAAGCATGTTCTAAAGGACCCACTTTACCCAATGACACACGGCTCATCCTATTATCTCATCATACTCACAAAACCCAACTTCACGTGCAAGCAGATTAAAAAACACAGATGGACACGTATAAGCGAGACTTGAAAGTTATTTCCCGATGAAAAAGAAGGCAAAATATATTAGCGACTTAATCCTTTGGGTAATAAAATAAGTTTATTTATATATCCATGGTAGCGGAATTCTGTGGGTACGGAAAAATAAGTCATACATCCACAAATGTATATATAACATATGTATCCTTGATTACATATATTATATATAAATTTTACTTTACAAACAGATTTCTCACTCTATGTACTCACACACGTTGATATAGTCAATGCAATAGCTAAAGAAACATGAGAAGGTTAAGGTCAGAGAACAACATAGACAGTAACAGAAAAAACAAATCTCAGGGCAACATTTAACCTGCTCCTTTGGGGGCTGAGAGACCACACAACTCGGGTCGAGGAGGTTCATACAGACATCGAGAACACACATTTTCGAAGGCCATCTTGCTTTTTTTGAAAAAGGGCAACGTGGGTGGGAAGGAGAAAGTCATGGTAAGAAGACCACAGTAAGTAACAACACAAACGGATGAACCGACATTCAATTTCAATTCCCAATCTGCCTATAAGAACATCTATATTCAAAATAGACTATCAAACTATTTTTCTTTTTTAGAGAAAGGAAGCGTCAAAGCAGTTCTCTTCTCTTCTAGCCACTCTTAGGAAAATATCAGAGAAGCGGCCACCTCTGGAAGCCCCTCTTGTGTGGCTGAGAGTCTGAGCCTCACTGGTGCTGGTCTCTGGGCACCGTGGGAGTCCGGAGGCAGCCTGGCGGGATGCAGGGAGCAGGAGAGAGAAAGGAGGGCAAAAGAAGAGCCCATAGCAGATCCTTGGGCCCAAGGGGCAAGAGGGTCTGCAGTACCTCTGCGGGTGGACGGAACCAGCTTCTGGCTTCTCCCAAGTGGCTGGCTTTGGCAATCTGGTTTGCTTTAGGAGTGCAGGAGGAAGGTTTCAAAAGTGGCAAGCCCTTAGACCTGTTCCTTGGGACACAACACCATCATCACTTTTGGAGAAAACCCCAATGAACATCTGATCCTTAAGGAAGGGCGAGGGTTCTAAAGCTCCAGGGTTGGGACCTGTGCCTACACCCTCCCTGAGAGAAGAGGCGACATTGTGGGATGCAGATGTGGGGCTTCCAGGGACGGGAGGTCCTGTGGTTGGCCTGGCGGGAGCACCCACGGGGTGATCACAGGGCAGGCGCCTTAGGATGCTTCCACGTCCTCCTCGGATCTCCTGAGTGTGGTCGGCTCCTGCCTCCGCCTACGACATGGGTGGCATTGAACTTGACATCCAGTGGTGTCACCGAGAGTCCCCAGGGTTCCTGTCCTCCAGGGTGAAGACATTTTCGCTTTTCCTGCTTTGGTTTGAGTATGCTGTACCTCGTGCTCCTCCTGGGTGGCCCAGTCCCCTTCACGCATGTGCACATGAGGAGGGAGGAGACGGGTCTCGAATCTAAGGAACCAGAGCTTTAGGAATCGGGCAACAGACGATGCCCTTGACCACTTTAGCATTCTGCTTGTCCAGGAGGTCGGTCTCTTCCCTCACCTGCCCGGGCTCCTGCGACTCCCCGAGGGCTCAGAGACAGTTATCAAGAGAAGCAACTGATGCCACTGCTTTGCTTAGAAATACCTTTATTTTATAAAGCCACGGGTCATTCTGTAAAGTTTTTTTTTTTTTTCTGATTTTTAAACCACACTTATAAAAAAGATGTTGACAATTCTTAGGAAAAAAAGCTGAAAATGTTTCTCATTAAGTCAGGGTTACACAAAGGTTATATTTATAATATATATATATTTGTATATTTATCATTTAGAGATGAAAAATAGGGAACGGCAGAGTGAAGGCTGCTGCAGCTAGATCTCGGACACTTGATCGTTTCCCACGAACAGTGTCTCTTGACAGAAGGGGTTCACGAGGACCATCCCCGTGTCTCGATAGTCGCCGTTGGCTGGGGACCGGGGCTCTGAGAGCTGGTCCTGGGGAGAGAGAGGGAGGAGATGCTGTGAGCTGGGGAAGGTGTTCTCAAACAAATGCACACAGAGGAACATTTATTTCAGGATCACTTGGTATGCGTTTGTCACCTCTACTGCCAAGGCGGGGGCGCAGAGTGCTCTCTGCTGTTCTTTCAGATTTTTTTTTTCTAACGACTTCCAAAAAAGGCTTCCTGCTTCCTGAGTTACCCCTACCCTAAGGTTGCCAGAGATGGTACTGCTTTCCTTGACAAAGTCTTAGAGGGGCTCACTGTGCCGGACAGATATCGTGTGCATGGCTTGCTTCCTTCAAGGGCAAACATTGGTTCACTTGGACCTCAGACTCTACTTGTGTCTTTCTCATAGATCTCTGGGAGACGTCTCTGCTCTTCCTTCCTGAACGCACCTATGTCTACTCACTTCTTTCCTCTCCTGTCACCCATCAGAGTCTTTGATGTTCAATTTCTCCTCCTCCACCTGACCCTCTCAGAGCCTGTTCAGGATTATTGCCCAGTTTTTTGTGGCGCTAGAAGCTGAGCTTATAGCTAGAAGCTGAGCTCAGGGAACCTGAATCTCTGTGCGATTGTATAATAGATGGTCAGGGAAAATGCTCAAGCCCTGTCTGCTCAATCCCAGGAGCAGGAAAGCCTAGCAATAGGCAATCCACTGCTCAGAAGGCAATATGATTGCATTGGCAGGGAAGAATCAGGAAGGATTGCCACACCTGTGGGTTGCTAAAGGGCTGTCCTCAGATTCAGGTGCAGGTATTAACCCATTTTGTCCCATTGTCCCAGATTTGGGACACATATAAACACTAAAATTGAGGCAATGAATATAGCACTTATGGTAACTTTGAGATAATTATTATATTCACAGAATTGACAGCTTGGAAATTAATTGTTTCATTTAGAAAAATGGAAGAAAGAAAAGCCACAGCTTATTCCAACACTAAACAAGTGAAATCTAAGACCCTCTGAGCCATTTCAGGGCAAATGAACTCAAGAGAAGACTTAAGGTATAATGGCTCATGCTAGATCTGCCCACAAATATCTTTTTTTTTTAAGAAGCCACAATTAATTCTCTGTAGTTTATTTTTAAACAAAACATCGATGCTTTTTGAGGAGGGCTGATTGCTTCATGGATCACAAGGAGAGAAGAAACTCCACTGTTGATAAAATATCTTTTCAGGAGACAAGAAGATCCTTCCCAGGTGGGACTTTGCTGAGGAGGGTGGCCCGGGTCACCTTGCAGTAAAGGACAACAGGGCGGCACTCAGAGGGGACAGAAATCCCTTTTGTCCACCTTGCTGTTGGGTTGAGGGGGTTTGGAGGTTGAAATGTGGTCCACTGGTTTACAGTTCTTCCAAAGTAAGAGTGTGCCCTGGGTGAACCACATCATATGTGTCACTGCATAGAAAGAAGGTTATTTAGAAAACAACCAAGGCAGGAAAGGAGAGAAAGAAAGGAGGAGAAGGAGGAGGAGGAGGAGGAGGAGGAGGAGGAGGAGGAGGAGGAGGAGGAGAAGCAGGAGGAGGAGGAGGAGGAAGAGGAGGGGAGAAAGAGGAGGAGGATGAAGAAGAAGAGGAGGAGGAGGAGGAGGAGAAGCAGGAGGAGGAGGAGGAGGAGGAAGAGGAGGGGAAGAAAGAGGAGGAGGAGGATGAAGAAGAGGAAGAGGAGGAGGAGGAGGAGGAGGAAGAGGAGGGGAAGAAAGAGGAGGAGGAGGATGAAGAAGAGGAAGAGGAGGAGGAGGAGGAGGAGGAGGAGGAGGAGGAGGAGGAGGAGGAGGAGGAGGAAAAAGAAGAGAGAATAGGAAAATTACCAGGGAACCCCTGGCTGTCACCATCTTGCCTGTCTAATTCTGGATTTGCTTGGCTGCTTCCATGGACATGGATGAGGAACAGGGAGCAGAGAAACTTGCTTAGGCAAAGCATTTGGTGGTTCTAAGGCTGGTGGCTAAAAGGCAGGGGGTGGGTGATCTGAGAGTGTGCAGCACGGTGGAATTTGCTCCAGGACATCTGGCATGGTCTGCAGCCCACGCATGTCCCCAGCTGTCTCTGTCCAGGCTCCGGGCTGCCCTCCTCTGCCCTCAGACAGCGTGAGCTTAGATAATTGGAACAAATGGCCATATTTCTCTAAATAAAGCAGAAGTAGGTGAGTAGAGTGCGGGGAGGCGAACAGCACTAAAATCTGCTCTGAAGCCAGGCTGAGCTTTTAGCTGGGACTTGGGTGGCACCCTCCTGTTCTGGAGACCACGAGTAGCTGGGATGGCCCTTTCCACCAGAGGCTTTGGCTTGTGTTGGACGGTGGCCCTGGTGTTCCAGGGTGGAATAATGCCTGACCGTGGAACTCTGCAAGCGGGGACTTTACTGTGCTGAGCTCTAGAGCACTGTCCTTTGGCTTTGGTTTTCATTTACAGATATGCAAAAAGCATATGTGAAATTAAGAGTTCAGGGGCTCGCAGCCCATACTCAAAAATGGGGCCAGTTAGGGAGTTTTTTTGCCAAGTTAGAATTTTTTTCACCTACTCTAATACAAAATGTGCTCTGTCTCCACTCAAAGTTTATTCCTCCATGAAGCTGGCCTTCTGTTTGTCCTTTGTTTAATTTTTTTTTTAAATTAAGCAACTACTATGTGTTAGGGTAAACGGCAGTGAACAGAATTCATGGTTCCTTCATTTCATGTGATTTACCAGAGGGCTGCCTTGGGTCAGGCACTGTCCTAGGTGCTGGGAATGGAGCGGTGAACCCAAGGAACAAGGCCCCTGCCCTCAGGCAGTTTATATTGCAGCAGGAAATGGACCAAAACCAGGGCAAAAGAGGGATAAGGATGTGACATTAGGGGGCTCTTATCAGTTCAGAATAGTGAGGGCAAGACTCCCCCAGGAGATGACCTTTGAACAGAGACCAGAAGGGAGTGAGAGACATGCAGGAGAAAAGCATTCCAGAGAGGTGCCAGGGCAGCCGGCTTCCTGTGTAGGGGGAAGAGCAAAAAGACCAGTGCAAACCTAGCTGCCTAGCTGCTTGGGAGGCTGAGGCAGGAGGACGGCAAGTTCAAGGCCAGCCTGGGTGACTTAATCCGGAAAATTTTAAAAAAAAGGAGATGGTGGTGCTGGGGATGTAGCTCAGTGGTAGAGCACCTGTGGGTCCAATCCCAGCACCACTAAGTGGCTTGGGGGTGTGTGGAATGACATGGCGGTGGGCAGGGCCAGCTTCTGAAGAGTCTGTATGGAAGGAGGAGCCCGAATTTTATCTAATGTGTGAAGAGGAGCCACTGAGAGTCAGGAGCCTTGGCTGTCCCGGGGTCTGGCTGGTGGTGGCTGTCTTCATAGATTTCAGGTGGCCAGATGGTAATGGGGAGCCCCGATTTCAGAGCTGGCTGCAGCCATTATGAGGTGGGGTGAGGATGGGCTGGGCCCTGCTGAAGGAAGGATCAGCAGGACTTCTCAGACTGGGGCGCCAGAGGCAAAACCCTCTGCTGTGGCATCTATGTAACAAAGAAACCGTGAGAGTTTTGAGTTTGGGGGTGGGAGAGAGGAATGAAGAATTCAGACCTGGGCAGGTGGAATTTGAGACAATTATTAGACGTGTGTGTGGTAGGTAGCCGGGCATATGGGTCTGGCATTCAGGTGGCCGGGCATTTGGGTCTGGTGTTCAGGAGACATGTCAAGGCAAGAGAGAAATTTGGAGTCAATGATGTGGCAATAGCAATGGCTTTTCAATTGTGGAACTAAGTAGAAAAAGAGGAGCCAAGGCAGGACTGAGCCTGGGCTCCAGGGACAAAAGGCCAGGGAAAGACAGGGACTCAGTGACAAACTGGGAAGGAGCTGCCAGGAGTAGGGGAGAGCTGGAGAGGGACATGCAGTGGTGGTGCACGCCTGTAATCCCAGTAGTTCAGGAGGCTGAGGCAGGAGGATCGTGAGTTCAAAGCCAGTCTCAGCAACTTAGCAAGGTCCTCAGCAACTCAATGAGACCCTGTCTCTAAATAAAATACAAAATAGGGTTGGGGATGTAGATCAGTGGTTAAGTGCAACTGGGTCCAATCCTTGGTACCAAATAAATAAATAATAAATAAATAAATAAATAAATAAATAAGGAGGGGATGGCTGGTTGACTGGCAACGCGGCTGGTAGATCTGGTAAGAAGGGTGCTTAGAACTGACCACTGGGGTTAGCAGTGTGGAATCAACTGGCTATTCCATGTGAGCAGAATCAGACCAGGAGCCACGTGATCACAACTCCAGTGAATGCTAAAATGCTAAAATGGACAAGCACAGTGAGCCGAGGCCCTAGGGTAGAAGGCCAAGGTCAGCCTGGCAGGTCAGGGAAGGTCACATGCAGACGGGGCCCTGAATGATGGCAGAGGTCACTGAGGTGAACAAGGGGAGATACAGGAGACGCTACAGGAGAGGGAATGGCCCATGCACAGGTCTAGAGAGCGTGCGATGTCACTTGGTACCATGAGGGATCCTGTGTGGCTGGATCTCAGCAGGCGAGGGGGAGAGCAACGCCAGAACGTTGGCAGGAGGCAGGTCTACTTTGTAAAACACTTTGAACTTTAGCTAAAGAGCAATGGGAAGCTGCAGAAGGGTCTTGAGCATGGAGCTCTGTGGCCACACTGACATTTGTAATGGTCTGCCGGGGAAGTGGGGGGTGTGCCTCCCAAAGAGCTCTTCTCACCGGCCTGCCTGTTCAGAAGTCCGCCATCTTTCTCTTGGCCTGTCTCCACCGCGCCCTAGTTGACTATTATTTCTGCTTGGTTTTTCTGTCTGTTTTCCCATCCATTCATCCATCTACCAAACCACCCTTCTTTTCCTTCCTAATTCATTCTCTGACCACACATGGAGAGCCTTCACCAGGCAACAGCATAATTCTCCTAACCCTGGCTCACCCAGCCCTAGAGACCTCCAATGACCCTTTGCTGCCCCAAAGTAACGTCCACAATCAGTGATACCCCATCCAGGATCATGCTTCATCTGGCCTCTTCATCCCTCTTTCTTGCTCCCCCCTGCTGTTCCCCCTGCTCCATGGGGAATAAAAAGAGTGTGGACTCCGATCACAGAGTCAAGGCCAAGCTTTCTCACTGGCCAGCCAATAGCTGCGGGCCAGCTCTCCCAGTGACTTCTCCCTCTCCAGTGCCTTCTCCTTGGCCTGATGTACTACACCCCCACCGGATCCCTTCCTGGACTTAGGCTTCTTCTTTTCCACGATGCCTGCTTGAAATCCAGATGTCCTTCCCAGCACCTCCCCTGGGCATGCTTCTCTTCCCTGTAGCTCTTTGTCTGTAACCGGTCCTTGTGTCCCCTAGTCTGTTTCTGAGGGATGCTGGGGTTCATCTCCCAGCCACATCTCAGACTTTTGAGCCCCTGAGAAGAAGCTGTCATCTCCATGGTGCCCCCCAAGTGCCTGCCACCAAACAGATTCTCAATCGGTATTTGTTATTATTCCTGGAAACCAGGAGTGCTAAGAACACCGCTCCTCCCACGTGCAGAAGGCACCGGGGAATTCTTGTTAAAATGCAGATCCTGGTTCAGCAGGGCAGGGGTGGGCATGGCGGCTGCTGCCTGAGCATAGAGCACTGGGATGGGCGGGGGCTCTGTGGCTCTCTCTTAGGGGCTGTGCTGTTCCCTGCACTCCTGGGGGTCCTCGAGGTGTGAGGCTCCTTACCTCGGAGGTCTCCAGGGACTGAATCTCCCTGGGCAGCTCCACGGCGTGCCTGTTAAAGTAGTCCATGGTGATGGCGTTGTTCCAGTAGCTCAGGTTGTTCTCGGGGTTGGCTGTCTTCTTCTTCCTCCTCATGCAGCACACAGTCAGCAAGACGGCTGTGGAGAGAGTGCAAGTCAGAGAGGGAGGTGACAAGGACAAGGACGGAGGAGGCAATGGTCCTGGCGATGAATGCCCGTCTCCAGGCAGGGCTTGAGAAGGCCAGACATCCTTCCTTCTTCTATTCCTTTGTCCTTCCAACCGGTATCTATGTATATCGAGTGCCTATCTTGTGCCAGAAACTGTTAAAAATTATTGGGGAGGTAGGTGCCACAGTCTGGCTGGGCACAAATCAAGAGCCACTCAAACAGGAACAAACTTTATTTCCAAACTCCACCAGCACACTTCCCAGGAACACTCCCCGGGAACTCTCCTGAACACCACCCATGCGGCTCCTCCAGGAACACACCACACCGGGGAACTCCCTCTCCTGGCACTTCCCCAACCAATGCAACTCTCCAGGAATCCCTGCGAGAACTCCAAAGTAGCAGGCTGAGGCGGACAGCAGGGGTCTAATATACGATGGAATCAATCCAGCATCATCTTAATGGCTCGCCTCTCAACTATTACTTCTGGCAAAATGCCAGGGGCCATTCCAACTTGGCTGTGGCTCTCAGCAGGTAGGGGTAGAAGAAAAGGACCCCTAACTTTCCTGAGCATCTATTGCAACACAAGTATGGAGGGATGCAGAGCGGTTAGACAATAATCACAGACAAAATGAATAAATAAGGCAAATTCAGGGAGTCATAACCATTCAATGAAGATAACAGGGTAACGTGAGAGAGATGATGAGGGGAGTTGGGGGAGAGGCTGATTTAGAATCACCATGATGGGCTGCCCTGAGGAGGTAACCTTAGAGTAGGGAGCCAGTTCTATTGTGGGATGGGACAGTATGTTCTAGGAGGGTGAACAGCATGTGCAAAGGGGCTGAGGTAGGAACAAGATAATTGTGCATGAGAACAGGAAGAGCAGCAGTGGAGTGGAGTGTGTGTGGAGCAGGAGGTGAGGTCAGAGCAGTGTTTACAGGCTGCCCCAAAGGGCTGAGGGTCCGGGGACTTGCATGGAGCTTGCTGATATCTATGGTTACCGCAGGTCTATAGTTTTAGTTGGCCAAGAAAGGTCTTTCCCTTGCTCATCTGGTGGGAAGGCTCCACAGAGCTTGGCTGCAAATAAGAGTGGATGCACCCTGAGCTGCACCTGTGGACTGAGGGGAGCATTCTCAGCTGGAGCGGAAGTATAGCAGAAAGGGGTGCAGGGCTCAGTGAATTTTATAAAATAAGCCCTTGACTTCTATAGAGGAACTGGAGGGCAGAGGCTCACAGTGAAATCCCTGATAGAACAGCTTTTCTGGCACTATCATGAGAAAAATCAGCAACCAAAAAACCTGCTAAAATCTATGCAAGAATTATGTTCTGGGCACATTAGAAATATGACTTCATTGCTGGGTGTGGTGGCACACACCTGTAATCTGAGACTTGGGAGGCTGAGGCAGGAGGTTGCAAGTTCGAGCCTAGCCTAACCAATCTGGGACCCTGTCGGAAAATAAAATATGAAAAGGCTGGGGATGTGCCATAGTAATAAAGTGCTGGGTTCCATTCTCTGTACTGCCCGGCCCCAATCTTCTTTTTCATTTAATTCTCCATTTAACACTTGAGGTCAGTATTACCAGGCTTACTGATTTTATAGATAGGAAAACAGGCTTGGGGAGGAAAAGTGATATGCCCAAGAGCAAACCTAGATACCTGGACTCCAAAGCCCATGCCCTTAAACATCCATGGTTCTGCTCTGGGCAGGTACAGAGGCTCAACTTGTGCAGATGGCCTGTTCAGGACTCAGGGGCCTGACTGCATGCACCCACTGTGACGTGTGGCTCTCTCCGCTTAATTGCTAGGACTCCCAGCCCCCAGGAGGAAGGCACATGTCTGGATTTTGTGGATGAACTAGGTATGGACAGAGTGGCTTGGGCACGCTGGCAGGGAAGGCTTCTGAGGTCATTGAGTGGAGTGGCCTATCCTGATTCACACAGTGGGATGGCAATGCAACAGGGTGATAAAAGTCCTCATGGGGAGAAGCCAGTAAGTGAGGACTGAGCGCATCCTACTCTAGGTTCTCTACCAGTAGAATCTCTGGGTGTGGCGCCGGGGATGGCCAGGGCTGCATGCACCCAACCTCTGGTGGTGCCAATCACTTCTGTGTGAGACAACAGGCAATAAATTGCAATAAGCAATAAATTGAATAACCCTTTGACGGGGGCAGGTTGCGCTGCCAGAGGCCAGCACCAGGGGGCAGCAGAGCACCGGTTCCATCCACAGCAGCCGGAGAGTCTGGCCAGCGTTCCGTGGGTCGCGTCAGTGCACCAGGCAGCTGCAAAAGCTGGCATCCATGCAGACTGAGACCTCAGAGCCAGACCCAGAGCCCCAGGGGGTGACTGGGTATTCTGTAGTTTTCTTTCCAGCTGCCAGCCTTGCTGGCATCTCAACCTAAAAGGCCTCTGAACAAGGTCAAGAGATAGGGTGAGTTTCCCTTTCCTTGAATCTGCTAGGAACTGTCTTTTTAAAATTGCTTCTCATCCTTCCAGGTTCCTTTTTTAAAAAAAGGCTCTAAAACATAAGGGAGATATCTGAATGGGCTAAAGAGATTCTAGAGATTAGCTGGCATCTAATTGTTCAGAGTTTTGTGGGTCTCCTTCTTGCCCTCCTTTGTCTCAAAAGTCTTTTCTTTTAAATAGTTAAAGGAGAAAACAGGGTGCAGAAAGGATCCGCCTGGAAACCTGCTCCTTCAGGCCACCTTCTCATTCTGCAGGTGAAACACCACAGCCGGAAGCCCAGCTGACTTGCCACCGGCCACAGGTCTGTGAGTGGCTGCGTTGGGACAGCACTTCAAGTCCCCTCTCTTATTTTCTGATGCGATTCTTCTTCATGGCCACTACCTGTCAGCCGGCTCCTGGACCTGGGACGATGAAATAGTGGGGGAATTCAAACTGGTGAAACAGAAGCCATGGAGAGAGGGATGTGGGCAAAGTGACACTCCCTCAGCTCCTGCTCCGTCCTGGTGGAGGGTTGTCAGGAAGGTCTCCTCTGTTGGGACAAACAGAGCCACTCTTCAACTCTTCAGAGCCACCTCCTATCATGTCACACAGACCCCAAACACAGGCTAGCAGGGGAGGAAAGGTGCCCATGAGCTAGATTTGTATAGTCTGTGCAGCCCTTTAAGGGAGAAGGGTATCTGCGCCTCCCATGTGGTCTTAGCTGTCCCCTAGTCAATATGGCAGGAGGGGATGTAGAATTTAGAATCTAGATGATAGTTGATCACTCGAATGACCTGAGTAAATTACTTAGTCCTTCTCAGCCTCAGCCTCCTCTGGGATGATGAGATGCAACCAGGCACTTGAAATTGTTCCTGGGCACAGTAGGTGGGTAACCAAACCTGTCCCTTCTTCCATCCTACATTCTTACTCTACAAAGTGGGGAATGGTAACCCGGAGAGGCCTGGGGAAGCCAGGTTGTGGGGCTTAGTGTCTGGCTCCCCTGCCTGGCAAGTGGGAATATGCCTAGAGAAGCCCAGCAGGGGGCGCTAGCTGGGAAGCACTGATAAGAGCTGTCAGAAGGAATGCATGACACTGCTGTGGCAGGGTGATATTCCCTGGACAACTGTACCTTGCCCTGGGCTTTCCCCCTCCCCTCTTCTTCCATTGGTCCATCAACTCGAAAGAGAAAAGCCTCCCATTCACCCTTCCTTCTAATCCCAACATCTTCTATTCTTTTCATTGCTAGGAGTCATTCTGACCCAGGATGTCTTATAGAATTACAAAATGACTGAAGGCCTAGGAGTGACACAGGAACCTATATTCTCAGAGCAGGCTGCATGAACAACCAACATGGCTACCCATCACTGGATGCAACGATAGGTTATCTCAGGAATGCTGCCTAATGCTCCAGAGTCTGGAGGGAATCAGACTGCCCTGGAGCAAGGTGCACATGAACTCTCAGGTGTCCAGGGTTGCTGGGAGGCTCAACTCTGTCTGCCAGGCTCAGCTTGGCAGATGAGCAGCACCGGCCAGGGGCCTCGCTGTCTGATCTCATCCCCCATTGCTAATGGCGGGGCAGGGAGAAAATATTCTGGAGGATGGATGTGACACATGTACACAGGCAAGAGAGCCTGGTAGGGCCTCCGGACTGATGTTCCTGTGAAAACCCAGACCACTGACTGGTGGGTGAGGACCACAATTCATGCCAGGCCAGAGGCTTCTAGTAGGAGGCTGTAGGTACCATGCATCCTGATGGTGGCAGCAGAGACCAGCTCAGGAGCCACATGGCTCCCCTGCTGTGGCTGGCTGTGGCTTGGATCCAATCAATTTCAGTTCTTAGCACTTCTGAAACCCTGTTGGCTGCGAGTGTCTGGCAGGACTCAGAAAAAAAAAAAAAAAAGCTTTTTTTTTTTTTTTTTTTTCAGCCCTGGCACAAATATACTCTTCCAGTCACTGGATGGAGTAAGGGATCTGGAAGGGCAGGTGAACTGTGGTTGCCCTTCTTGGGACAAAACAGGGGAGGTTTTGCTAACCCTCCCTGCTGCTTCTACCAGAAGCAGAGAAATCATGCACCCCCTGACCAGGGCCAGAGTTGATGCGGGTCCGAATGGCCAGAGGGAGGAAGTCTGCACTTGAACCTAGCCCACATGGCCTATAATTCCTGGTGGGAACATCGTCCAGACAGATGAGGACATTTCCAGAGACAGCCTGGGGTTTAGAGGCTCATAAACATTTTTTTTTATCTTAGTTTCCCTCTCACAGGGGCCTTCACAGAGTTAATGATGGTCCCATAGGAGTGGGACCATGAACAAGGACACAGAGCTGATATGAAGGCAGCCAGGGTCAGGCAGAAGTGAGGGACCTTCAGTATGGAGATGGACTTTGTCATTCCCAAGGGGCTACCAGAGTACTGTACTTTGAACAGAATTCATAATTCACTTTAGAAAATAAGATGTTCTACCCCCAGCATCTGAAGTCTCCTTTCAGAACATTAGGAGTGTCCTCCAGGTACAGTCCTGGGCTGTGTCCTTGCTCCTGTCTCTGCTGACATTTGGATCCATGGTGTAGGCAGCCTCTAGGATTTTCAGCTTTGCAGCAGGATCTAATTTCGAACTCACACTTCCCAGAAGCACAGGGGGAGAAGTAGGAGTCATTTTAGAACAGCAAAAACCAGGTGGGTGTGGTCTGCAGGGTCTTTGGGTCTACCCTGCCCTCTCTAGCTCAGGCAAAGGACAGCCAGGGGGTTACTGGGTGCTGAGAGTTGGGGAGAGTTGCACATCTGCGGTTCCCGAGTGCTTGGCACAGTGCCTGGCATACAGTGGGCACTTGCAAAACACTGCAACGAATCAGACAAATGGATTTGACACACCACCTCGGGGCTGACTGCTGCAAGATGGGGACTCTGGGCAAATTACTTTACCTAGCAACTTAATTCCCATCTGTAAAGGGTGGATGATGACCACAGTTCACCCTGGTACCTAGTTTCCGTTTTTTTGTTTTATTTTCTCTGACTAGTATGTTTTAAAGAAGGAATGATTAAGAAAACATACGGGGAACTCACTTTGTAAACTAGAGTATCCATCAAGACACATGTAAAGGGTGGAAAAGTAAAAAGCTGTCTCTTGTGTGGTTCCTTCTCAAACACGACCATTAATCATTTTATTGGGACAGGAGGTTCATGAATTCAAAGCCAGCCTCAGCAACTTAGCAAGGCCTTAAGCAACTCAGTGAGATCCTTTTTTTTTTTTTAAAAATGTATCTATATAGAAAAGGGCTGGGGCTGTGGCTCAGTGCTAAAGTGCCACTAGGTTCAATCCTTGGTACAAAAAAAAAAAAAAAAAAATTGGCCAAGAGTGCTACATTGTCTCATTATCATTCTTCCATTTTAGAAGTAGGCAATCACAGTTTATAAATTATGTGTTTCCATGAGAGACGATACATCTGCTTTTATTAAGAATGAAATATGCAACTTGCAAATATTTTCATTTTTCCTGATTAGGGTCCTAGAGCAGCAGCAGGCTGCCTGAAAACACGAAAAGTTTGTGTGGCTTAATGAGCAGGCGGAAGTGGCTCCTGGGAAGAATCTAGATTCCAGATTAGAAAATATCTGGGGGGAGTCTAATGCCAAGTGGAAATCCCAGCTCATGTTAAAGGCATGAACTGCTTGCACTAATCCATGGCATGAGGGAATCTGGGGGGTCCTGGGTTCACAGCCTGCACTGGAGGAGGCCTCTGCCCTGTGGGAAGCCTGTTGAGATCAAGGTGCGCCCATGGCGTGACCTCAAGTCAGTACAACCAACAGGGCTGATGCCAGCGCAGGTTGACTGTGGCCAAAGCATCCACCATTAGCTTCCTCCATCATGGCTGGGCATGTGTGAAAAACTGTGTTCCTTTTTAGATAAACAGGAATAAAGTAGTGGCCATACAGAGGGGACAGATGGGGGACAGGACCAGGGCCAAGGCAGCCCTATGAAGGAGACTTGAAGGTCAAGGATGAGCAGATTGGACAAAGAACGCTGCCCTTGAGAGCCATTCCATTGCTCCCAGATTGTTACATGGACTGTTTTGTGTGGTGTCCGAAGGCACAGCTTGGGGTCATGGGATAAAAATTATAAGGGGGCCAACTTCAGGCCCCCAGGAGAGCAAGAGAAATCCTGAAGGGTCCAAGAAGAAGAGGCTGTCCAGGGAGTGAGGAGTATGGTGGGAGCTCTCATCTCTAGAAGGGTCCAGGGGGTGGCAACCAGGTGGGGTGGGATGGGGCTGAGGCCAGTGAAGATTCTTGCAAGGTTACCAGAGAAACTGAGAATAGAAAGATCAACCACCCGGAGAAGACGAAGGAAGCCCTAAGGTTCTGAGAGACCACAGCACACTCTTTATGGAGACATCGGGGAAAATGTCCCCCGACTCCTCACTCACACAGGGACCAGCAGCAGTAAGGAGATGCTGGTGGACCTCACGAGAGCAAAATGGAAGGATGAGGTCCACCCTGCACCCAGCTCATACCACCCAAGAACAAATAAAGCGGGCTGGGGGGTGGCGTCCAGGTGGAGAGGAGCTAAAATGCACATAACCACATAACTCTCAAGCCTTCCTTTAGCTGCAAGAGCCATGTTTTTTGTTTTTTTCCCCCTAAGGCCCATGGAACTCCCCACTGCATGGAAGCATGACCTCCTCTTCTTTCTCCAGAGAAGGGAGTGAGGAGAAAAGGAATGAAAAGACAAGAAGGAATGCGGAGGAGGAGAGGTCCGTGAGGACTTGGCTGGTTGGAGGCTGTTTCTTTGGAAGGCTCAGCTTTCACCCTCTGACTTCATGCCATGTTACTATAGGGTCTGGCAGGCTGCCCAAGAGGCAGGGCAGTGTCATGGCAGGAGCACTCACTGGAAGGTGCTCTGAGGTCCCGTCCCAGCCCTGCCTGTGACTCTTGGAACCTGAGTAAGCTTTTTATTTTTATTTTTTTTTTCCTGAAAAATATATGGTTGGATTAGATTGTCTGTAAGGTCCTCCCCAGCTCTTGGGAACTGTGGCTTTATGACCTGAGGACATTTGAGCCATGGCCTGGCGGGTCCCAGAACCAGGGACAGAGTGAAGCCGCAGCGATTATTGTCTCCTGCTCCCTGGTTTCCTGGGACTCGGGGAACCTTGCAGCCCACTGGGTGGGGGGGGGTGGGAGAACTCTAGGGCGAAGGATGAGTACTGTTGGCATGGTGGGCGGAGAGGGAGGAGGGAGGGGAGTGGGGAGAAGCGAGGTGGCACTTACAGCAGGAGGAGATGGGTACGCTGATGGCCAGGATCACCCAGACGATGTCCATCTTGCTCAGGCAGATGGTGGTTCTGTGCTGGGGCTTGTCTCCTTCAGCCACGTGGGAGATGTTCCCTGCTGTTCCGGGCTTCCAGGTCCCGGCGGGGACCAGGCGGTTGAGGAAGTTTCCTGTGGCTGTGGACACCACGGTGGAGAGAGGACTGGGCACCCTGTCGGTCACGGTGGGGGAGGCCGCAGCCTCCTCCTCGGCTGGAGAAACAGTGTTTTCTGAGGCCCCGGGGGGACGGGCTGGGGCCTGTGGGGTTGTGGATGCTCCCTGAGGAATCCCCTGGGAAGGGGCTGAGCCACTGGCATCAAAGGCAGCCTGGGTGGACCCCGGGGCAGCTGGGAAGACCCCAGAGCTGCCAGACGGAGGTCTGTTGGTGCCAGGGGTGACGGTAAGCCAAGAGTCACTGTGGCTGGGGCTGTCCTGCGCGTCACCACGGGGGCGTTGAGAAGGCACTGGGGCAGGTTGTGGACGGGCAGGGGCACCTGAGGCGGCGGTGGCGACCGGCTCCCCTCCTGGGCTGGTGAAGGTGGGGACACCCCCCTGGTCTGCTCTGCTAAGGCCTGGCTTGTCCTCTGCAGGCACCGCAGGGGTAGTGGGGGGTGCCCACGAGGTACTTCCGGATGCTGTGGTCACAGCCACTGTCTGGGGCTGTGGCGAAGAGGCGTTCCCCCAGGGTGGGGTCCTGGGGGAAAGGGCCAAGGGTTCGGGGTCCACAGACCCTGTGAAGTTGCCCTTGTAGATCTGGAATATCTTCCCCAGGGGTCGCTTCGGCCCCAGGTGCGTGGAGCTCTGATTGCGTCCTCGGTGGCCTTCTCTCCTCCCAGAGTAGCCGCCACCGGGGGCAGGTGGGACAGGGCGCGATGAACCCCCAGCCCCCTTTCGGGAAGAGCCGGGGGGCCTGGGGTGCCTGCGGGTGGTAGCCCGGGGGACCGCGGCGGTGGGCCGGCTGGTGACTCCTGTTGGCTTTGTCAGCAGGATGGTGGGGGCGGCCTCCCCTGGGGGGCGGCCCTCTGAATGCGAGGGTGTGGTTGCCATAGGAACTGAAGGGGAACCTGTGAGCTGCAGGGGCCTTTCGGGATGGGGGGTGGTTGCTGTCACCACGATGGTGGGAACAGTGTTTGTAGGAGGGTGCCCATCTGGATGGGCTGTCGTTGCCGTGGTAGCTGCGGCCTGTGAGGAGGGTCCATCGGGATGGGGGTTCAGAGCCGTGGAGGAGGGTCTTGTAGGGCTGTCGGATGCTGTCACCATGGTGCCTGGGGGACTGCCTGAGGGGAGGACCTGGAGAGATGCCCTGGGAGATGGTTCCTGGACAGCAAGTACCAGTGCTTCGGTCAGTGCCAAGGTCAGGAGGAAGCCTAGAGAGGGAGACAGAGAGGAGAGGTGAGGTTCCCGAGGAGCTGTCTATAGAGGCGCCCTCTTTACCCAGGACCTTAGGAAGTTCTGAGATTGCGGGGGATACGTCAGGAGCATTTTTGAGACTCACAGTGATGCACTGCATGATACTCAGGGGGACACAGAACCATATGTGCAGCTAGACATGGCTAGGAAGAGATGCCAGCACCAGGAGACCCAGAGCCAGTGGAACTGGCTGGACCATCCTTTCTCAAATGTCTTAGGCCATCAGCCTTTGCCTAAGGCACGGCAGGAGCTTCAGAGGCTATGGCTTCCATGGTACCTTGTCTTCTACAGCTAAAGAGTGAGCAAGGCCAGCTTGGCCACATGAGCCACTCAGAACTGCATGAGGAAGGCCGGCTGGGCAGATCGAACCAGCTCCTCTTCCCTTCTCTGAACTGGACAAAGGTACAAATGTCGAGCCTCTGCTCACCAAGACCGAATCACCGAACAATTAAAGAGGGGCTACCCTCTCCTTGACCCTGAGGACCCCAAATGGAGCAGAGCAGCACCTGGCTCTGGATGAGCTTGCATAAATCCACAAACAATCCTAAAAGAAGGCAGAGGTGTCTCAGTGTCAAAGAGGAGGGACAGAAGGAAGGGGACACTGGTCCAGGGAAAGGGCATTCAGATCAGACACCCATAAAGCACTTGATACAGAGTTTGGAATGGAAAACGCACTCTATACAAACCAGCTGGCATTGTAATTTTTTGTTATTAGTAACAGCTCTTCCGATGGCACCTAAGTGGCTGAACTCTGAAAAATCTCCTGGGTGGTATCCAGTCTTTTTGAGTAGGAAGAGCCCTTTTGAACATTTTTTTAAAAAAATTGCATGATAGTCAATGTGTGTACTTTTTAGTTCATTGAAAAGATGCAAAAGATAAAAACCTATACATTTAAAAACATTTCTAAATATGCATGGTCTTATTAATCTTAGCAGCATGAGTCAGTCTTTAAAAATAATATCTCATATACACCGTCGGATCCCTCAGATCACAGACTGCCAGGCGGACTGGGCCTGCACGTGGGTTAGGAAGAGCTGGTCTCTCCTGCTGAGGAGCGGCAGACATTTCCTAGGTCCTGATTCTGACCTGCCCACTCCCCTATGAACACACTTCTTTGCGATTCTAGACTTTGGCCCCTGGACTAACTTTGTCAGAGCTCTTGTCCAGATTCCAGCAGGACATATGGTCAACGCAGGGGCCCCAAATGGGATTCACACACTGGCTGGGAGGGCCAGGAGCTGCTGACAGGGGCAGGGACCCAAAGCCCTGTGATCACCTTAGGTACGTGTGTAGACCCCTGTGCCTCTCACATGAACTTCTAAGTGAGAGGTGAAGGGTTAAGGAACTTGGGGTTGAGTGAAGGTTACCATGCCCATCATCCCTAGGACCATTGGTCGGCCCTAAGCAGCCTATTCTTTTAGGCATTCATTCATGGCTTCAATCATACATCAACAGAGCACCTGGCTTATTTCAGTCAGTCCTAAAAATGTGCTTGATTTAATCCTCACAACCACTTTGCACAGTGGGAAACTGAGGCTCGAAGAGATCATATCAGAAGTTTGTGAAACCAGTTTTATCTCTAAAATGTATGCTTTTCCTGGTCAACTGCACCCATTAATACAGGAAGAAGAAGAGGATCTGAAATCACATCCACAAAAGAAACAATGTGTTGCTATGCTTGTTGGCTCTGTGTTATCTCAGCTCCCCTTCACCCAACCCCACACACCTTGCACCTTAGCACCAAAGGAACAGTCTTGAGGCTGATGGGCAATCGCCAATGTTTCATAGAATATTCCCTTAAAAGCCCCCAGGTTGTTTCATGAGTGACTTGGTTCGATATAAATGTTGTTAAGACCTGAATTGTGTCCCCCACCTTGAATTTATATATGGAAGTTCTAACCTTCAAGAATCTCAAATATATGTGACTATATTTGGAGATAATCAAGTTAAAATGAGGCCAATAGGGCAACTTTAATCTGGTCCAACTGGTGTTCTTCTAAGACGAAGAGATTAGAACCTATAGAGTGACACCAGGGGCTTTGTCTGCAGAGGGATGAAATCGTGAGGTCAAAGCAGAAAGTGTGTAGGTGGTAGGAAAGAGGCCTCAGGAATCCAACCCTGCTGCCATCTTCATTTTGGACTTCCTGCCTCCAGAACCTATAAAGAGGTATTTTGTTATAGCAGCCTAGCCAACTAATACAAACTAATACAAGCATTTGTCTGAAAAGGGAGAGACAGAAACTGGGGCTTGTGTGCAGGTAGTTTATATTGGAGGTGATGTGAGGTCATCCGTCGGGGTCTGAGATGAGTGAAATAGGGAAAAACCATCCGGGGCAGCTCTGAGATGATGGGGTGGGCAACTCAAACTCACTGGGTATGTCTGAGGAGCTGGGTATGCTGAACCCCACATTGCCTGCTTGGAGAATACTCACTCACCTAGGGGCTGTCCTCTACACTAGCCTGCACTAGCTGAGTGGGCCTCCCCTGCACTCCCTGGACCTCATGAGGCTGAGTCAGGGAAGCCTTGGGCCTAGGGTCTGACAGATAATGCCTGCCCTCAACTGGTGGGGCTGCAACAGCTGGAGCTTGCTGTGAAAGAGCAGCCACTCTGGCCTCCAGGAGAATTTTTTTCAGCACTCCATAGGCAGAGGGGTTATAAGGCCTAGTCTTCAAAATACTCAGGGAGAGAAATTGCCCTGAATTCCCCACTGTGAGCACTGCACAGTCTCAGAGCCTCCCAGCAGGAAGCCCAAGGAACTTGCTGGAACTTACTCTGTAAGTCTCTTGGCCCTTGCTGCTGCTGTTTTTCTGCATCCTGGAAGTTATAAGTCCTCTCTAGGAGGACTGTAAAATGACCTCTCAGCCACTTCTTTAATCTTTTTTTTTTCTTCTTCTTTCAGTACTGGAGACTGAACATAGGGGTGCTTAACCACTGGGCAACACCTCCAGTCCTTTTAAATTTTTTATTTGAGACAGGGTCTGGCTCAGTTGCTTAGGGCCTCATGAAGTTGCAGAGCCTGGCCTGAAACTTGTCATCCTCCTGCTTCAGCCTTCGGAGTTGCTGGGATTACGGGTGTGAGCCGCTTCATGAGATTAGAGTGAATCCTTGATATAACGAACAGGTACGGCCATCATAGGCTTTTACCTGGAGATGACACTTGGATGTCACAATGAAGGACCCTGAAGTTCACCTAATGCAATCCCTTCATTGCACATAGGGAGACCCTGGTGGAGGGGACTTGTTGGAGAACACACAGCTGGCTGGGGAGACCGCCAGGACCACGGGACCACGGGACCACGGGACCACGGCCATGATTTCAAAGCAACTTTTCAATTGTATCAAAATCACGGCCCCAACATGCCCTTCCACCACCATTGCCACCTTCATTATGGAAATCAGACAGGAGTTCACCTCTCCTCCTTGGCACGAAATGTTAGCAACTGAATGTGATGCACACTGTCACAATAAACGTGCAAGGCCTTCAACCCGGGCTCCCCTAACACATGCAAATTTTCATTCAAGACCCTTTGTGCTGGCCTACACACTCCCCTCCCCACAATCTGGGGCTACTGCTGTTTTGCATATCTTTTGCATTGATTTGCATAATGGACTCTGGAGGCTCTAATTCCAAATATCTAAGAGAGACTAAAACGAAAATCTAGCTTGACATGCTTAAAATGTGGAACCAATTTTTAAAACGTGTCAGAATAAGGGTAGGTGTTGGGGATGGAAGCCCACAGATTGACAGATGCCCAGATGTCTCAGGAAGACTTCCTTCTTCCTAGAATTCCACTGCATACGTGATCTCAGGAGCCAAGGGAAGGAAAGGGACTCCTTCTCGTGTGTTTATTTGGTTGGCTGCCTGTACTCCATAGTGGGCATGACATTTGCATCTGGCAAAGGCAATTGGTAAAGAAAAAAATGTCTAGTATTGTTTAATACACCGAGCAATTCCTATGTGCCACGTACTACTCAAAGGTAACCTGCGTGGACATACTTAATCCTCTAGCAACCTGATGAGGCAGGTACTATTACTAGGTCCCTGTAACAATTGAGAGAAAGAAGCCAGAGGGGTAGAGGAACCCATTCATGGTCACACAGCTGGGGAATGGCAAGCTGGGATTCGAACCTGGGAAGTATAGCCCCGGAGTCTACACTATCAACCACTTCACTTACCAAGCCTGCTCTGCTGTCCCACCCCTCTGCCCCCTCAGGATGCTCCGCACAGTCAAAAGTAATGATCTACAATCTTTGGTAATTATTTTCCCCTGCTGGTCTCTTCTCTCTTACCTATTTCCTTCTATCTTGATTCCAGGGCTTCATTTGACACATTTGATATTCTTTTAAATAATTTCATTAATTAGCTTTATTGTGCATGTATGGGGGTGGGGGTGGGGAAGCTTGTATCAGGACAATAAAAGCATCAGAAACCCCTGCTTTAATTCACTCCTCTTTCCCAATCCTGACATCTCATGCATGCCTTTGTTTGGGAGAAGAAAAATTACTTACATAAATTAAATTTTTCTTAAAATTGCTTTTACACACAGACACACACCATATTTGATCCATGGATAATTCATAAAAATAGAAAATCTATCTCATTTCCTTGCAATTTTAAATATCTTCTTGTGAGTAGATCCTCCTTTCACATTAAACTAAGTTTCTACTGCAAGATCTTTTTGGCTTTTTTTTTTTCCTTTGGGTACCAGGGATTGAACTCAGGGGCTCTCTACCACTGAGTCACACCCCCATCCCTATTTTGTGTTTTATTTAGAGAAAGGGTCTCACTGAGTTGCTTTAGTGCCTCACTGTTGCTAAGGCTGGCTTTGAACCTGTGATCCTCCTGCCTCAGCCTCCCATGCTGCCTAGGATTACAGGTGTGGGCCACCACACCCAGCTTGGCCATTGCCTTTTGAAATCCCTGTGGCAGAGAATCACAGGAGTCGGAGTCATTCCACTTCAGTAAGCAAGGCAGCAGCTTAGCCATGCTGAATATTTGGTATGGTGTTTTAAAGTCACGCTTGCAAGTTCTCAGAAACTCTTCCACCAAGGCCCGGGGTTGGGTGGGGTGGGGGAGGAGCAGGGGGTGGCGGTATCTATTTTTCCTCCCTTAGTGCCTAGGTGGGTCTTTGTGACTGTTTTGAACAGAGTGCGGCAGAGGTGACATCACATGCTTACCATGGCTGGGGCAGAAGAGGTTACAGCTTCTGCATTTCTCTTGGGGAGTTTGAACTCCCATGTGAGAAGTCAAGAGCCCTCAAGGCAGGCACATGGAGTAGACCCTGAGGCACACGGCAGGAACACCAGAGAAGCCCCCACTGTCCCAGTCCCACCCAGGCACCAGGCCTGACAGTAAAGAAGTCTACAAGATGAGCCTGGCTCCTGGACAGCAATCACACAAGCCACCCCAGTGAGAACCTGCCTCCCTGAGCTCAGTCAGCCCTGAGATTCCTGAACAAAGAAATTATTTTGTGACTGCTTTAAGCCTCTTATGGGTATTTTTTTGTTTTTATTGGAACATGCTGGCTGCAATGGGTGGAATGGGTCCCCCAAAGATCATGAGTTGTTAACTTCCAGATGGGGAGGTGGGCCGGTGGGAGGTGTCTGGGTCATGGGGGCACCAACCTCATGCATGGATTCATGTCATTTTGGAGGGAGAAGGTTCATTAGAGCAGAAGACGGTCCTTTTTAAAGAGATGAATTGGGTCCCCTTTGATCTCTTCTGCCATGGGATAACCCAGCACCAGACCCTTACCAGATGCCAGTCCCTCCATCTTGGAGTTCCTAGTCTCTGAAACTGTGAGAAAATAAATTACCCAGTCTCTGACATTTTTGTTACAGCAGCACAAAAGGACCTAAGACACTTGGGACTTTAGCTTCTGCATGTGATGTTTGGATAACACAAGGAAAGAGTGTCGACAGCACACCAAGTCTGGCCATCAGGGAAGCCGATGTCTACATGGGCATTAATATGAAACCTTGCCAGGAAATGACCTTTTCTAATTTCAAGCTCATCACCTTTTATTTGGTGATGAGCTCTCTTGGTATCATCCTACCGATGAGAAGGTGGAGGCCCAAGAAATTGAAATGACTTACCCTGGGCACTCAGCCACATTGGGGGAGGGCTGGGAGGGACAGTGGCCAATTCACTGCTGGCCAAGTCCACTAAGTTCCATAGTCAGAGTTTCTCCATTCCCTGTGGTTCCAGGATTCCTGTGTGCTCTGACCTCTGAACTCCAATGATTTCTTTTATCTTCAAGATTAAGTATAAACTCCTAGATCTTTGGAGCCTGGTTTTCCTTACTCAGAAATAAATATGTAGCCTTGACTCAGGGTGAGCTGAGTGACTGCTCTCAACAGGCATAAGCCATGCCTGTGACCTGTGACCTTGGTGCTTTTTTTTTTTTTAAATGGAACCAAAGAATTTTCAGAACCAATCTTTGTGGCTGCCTTTTCTATAGGGCCACATTTCAAAAGTTCCCTCCCATCAAGTCCTGCTAGGGAGAGGCCTCCAACCACAGGGCGGAAGGACAGAAGGTTCTGCTCCGTACTTAGAGCTAACTGGGGACATCACCTGGTGGGTTCCAGAAATGTCCGGAGATCACTGGTTCAACAGCTGGACTGATGAGGTCCATGACTCCACTGGGAACTGTTTCCCAGAGCACAATCTCTAGAACACATGCAAGAAAACCATGTGAGACGGGCCCGTGGGCCCCAGGCACACCCGTGGCCTCTGGTCAATATGAATCGATCCTGTGCTGCAGCTTTGAGTGGCTGACAGGTCACAGTGTGCCAACAAAAACACATACATGCACACACATGTGCCCACACTTGCAGCTCTTCCTTTCATTTCCCTGTGCATGCATTCTCTCTCTCTCTCTCTCTCTCTCTCTCTCTCTCACACACACACACACACACACACCTCTTTTTTTTTGTTTCCTGGGAGCAAAAAACAAGTGAGCATGACACATCTGCAGCCTGAGTCCCTCCATCATCTCCAAGTTAACTCACTGCTAAGTCTAAGGCCAAAAGGGCCACCATGTGGCAGTCCTGGGATTTAAAACCAGGCTTTTCTGATCCTGGCTGCCCCAGATGAGGAACCCAATTTAATTCTATCCTAAGATCGGGAGCCATCTCGTCACAAAGTTAATTCCAAACTCACCCATGTCTGGCTCTCCTTGACCAGATACTAACCCTCCCTAAAACCTCAGTGGGGCCTCATAAATTCTGATGTTGGAATCTCGATTTACTCCCTACCTTGAAATGTTAAGCCACGTAGCTCATTAACCTGCTATCTGCCTTTGTATTATGCTTGCCAGAACCCCGTTAGCTATAAGTTCCCAAGACACCCCATTTTGTAACTTTTTGTGCAATAAAATCTTTTTCCTGGAGAGCTGGAGTGCTGTTCTCTAGCCCGGCTTTGGGTGAGACAGTCGCTGGCCAGCTCTCTCTGGTACACAATATAAGCTTGCTTTATTTTGATTTAAAATTGTAATTGGCGGTCTTTCTTTGTGTCATGGTTCAACATAGAGATGCTGGGGACTGAGAAATATATATTTTTTTTCTTTTGGGTACTGGGATTGAACTCACGAGTTTTCTACCACTGAGAACTTTCTTTTTATTTATTTTTAATTTGAGACAAGGTCTCAAATTAAGTTTCGGAGGCTGGCCTTGAACTTGTGATTCTCCTGCCTCAGCCTCCTGAGTAGCTGGAATTGCAGGCTATTTCTGAGCATTCCACTAACATGCTGGCCATGGATTGACAAATTTTTGATCTAGGAAAATGTCCTACATGAGCAGAAGAGTTATTGCTAAAGATAACAATAATAACAACCGTTAAGGTTTGGATGTGAAGTGTCCCCCAAAAGCTCATGTGTGAGACAATGCAAGAAGGTTCAGAGGAGAAACTATTGGGTTGTAAGAGTCTTAACCCAATCAGTGAATTAACCCCTGATAGGGATTAACTGAGTGGTAACTGAAGTGGTGGGGTGTGCCTGGAAGAGGTGGGGATTGGGGGGGTGCCCATGGGATATATATTTGAAACTGGTGAGTGGCGACCTCTCTCTCTGCTTCCTTCCACCACACACTCTGCTACCATGTCCGGATTCACCGAGAGCCCTGAGGATCTAAGTCGGGACATCACCTGGTGGGTTCCAGCTTTCTATGGACTAAGACCTTGGAAACTATGAGCCCTCAAATAAACATTTCCTCCCGTAAAATTGTTCTGGTAAGATCTTTAAGTCACAGCAGCAGAAAAGCTGACGACCACAATAAGATTGTTATTATTGATGAGAACAACTATTATCATTGAGCATCACAATGTAAAATAACCTTTTCCTAAGTACACGCACCCATGAGGCAACTATGCTGCCTTTTCTCTTCAGCTTTCTCTCTCGGTCTTTTGACTTGGAATAAACATTTTCCTAGATTATTCTTGGAAGGGTTCCCAGGCCTCAGAGACTTTGTTAGGAATCCCTTCTGGGTGCTTGTGATCTCTAAGCTCACCTGTACCTTGGCATCTCACTCAATGGAAATGACCACGGTCTGGTCTGTCTGCCCACCCAATGTGAACTCTGTTGAAGCTTCCAGGACGGGGACTGTCTCAGGTTCAATGTCACATTTCCATGTCTAGACCAGCACCTGAGCTAGAACAGGTATTTGCTGAAAAAGAAGAAAACTCTTCAAGTCGCTCACCAGTGGTGGTGCTTAAAAATGGCCATCACTGTACATCTCAACCTACTCTTTCTAAATGTGACTTTGGATGAAGAGATGTCACCTGACTTGCAAGGCCAGGCCATAAAGATGAACAGTTTCTTCCTTGTTCTTGGGGTATTTCCTCTTGGATGCCAGCCAGCATGCTGGGAGGAAATTTGAGCAGCCCGGGGAGGGGCCCATGTGAAGGGAACTGAGGCAGGCCCCTGGCCTTCAGTCCAGCTGGACTATCCACATGACAGCTGGCACAACCTGCCAACCACGTGGGTGAGCCATCTCGGAAGAGCATCTCCCAGCACCCATCAAGCCCCCCAGCCTGGGTGAAGCAGAGACCTGTGACCCCTACCCAAACTGATGATCAAAATGAGTGGTTTCTATTGGTTTAAGCTGCTCAATCTTGGGGTGGTTTGTGAGGCAGCAATAATAACCAGAACGCCACCCACAGAGAAGTGAAATCAAAGCCCTTTCAGTGACCAGCATGGATTGAGACATCAGGGGACTTTCCGTGCTGGATATTTGAATTGGGTTTTCTTACTGTCCTTTCTCTTGCCCAGACTCTGGGGAAGAAAGACATCTTGATTCTGGGCTCTTCCCACAGCACCATGATGTGATACATGGCTATAGGCTCCCCTGAAGGAAGAAAGGAACAAGTGCATATGAGGAGTGACACAAAGCTCCTGGCCCAGAGGGGAGGTGGACGGAATAAAGCTGGAGGCTGGTACAGTACATGGCGCCCACAGACTGAAGGCCGTGGCTGCTGCTTCCCAGGAGCTACCCTGCAGGCACGGAATAGAATCAGCTGTGATGGGGATTGAGGTCACACAGCGAGGAATGAGATGGAGGTCAAGGTCAGCTTGGCCTCTCATAAAATGCACCAGGAACGTGTTAGTATTCAGGGAACATCTTGCTGACATCATAAAAAAGGACACAAGTGCTCTATCTTGCTGGCCCTGCCCACTCCCCAGCAGGAAGGAAGAGGCTCATAAAAGTGATGCAAAGGCAGGTGTGAGGTCAAGCGGGGAAGGGGGAGGGCATTGGTGCAAGGGGTACATTGGTGCAGGGGCCCTAGGTCTCAGTTAGGAGGAATGAGTCCCGCTGGTCGGTCGCACAGCACGGGGCCTACAGTCAGCAATGGGTGGCGTGTTTCCAAATAAGTAATAGAATTTTGAATGTTTTCACCATTAAAGAGAAATGATAGATATTTGAGGTGATGGATTTGTTAATTAGCCTGATTGAATCACTCCACAATGTAAGCATTATCAAAACAACACATCGCGCCCCATACATGAATACGATTATTATTTGCTGTTACAGGGTTAGATATGAGGTGTCCCCCCCAAAGTTCATGTGTGAGAGAATGTAAGAATGTTTAGAGGTGAAACGATAGATAGGGTTATAGGAGTTTTAACGTAATCATTAGTGCATTAATCCCTGGATAGGGATTAGCTTGGTGATAACTGTAAAGCAGATAGGGTGTGGCCAGAGGAGGGGGGTCCCCGTGGCATGCCTTTGGGGTACACATTGCCTCCTTATTGAGCAGAGCTCTCTCTCTGTTTCTTTGTGAGATGTGCTGAGCCCCCTTTTCTCTGCCATACTCTTCAGCCATGAGCCGTCTCTGGACTGAGATCTCTGAAACCATGAACCCCAAATAACCTTTCTCTCCCCTGACTGTTCTTGTTAGATCTTTTGGTCACCGCAGTGAAAAAGCTGCTGATCTGCTGATCCACCACAAAATTAAACTTTAAAGAGAGCACTCCATATATTTTATAGAAGAGAATTTGACTGACAGCTACCTTAGTCAGGTGATCAAGGTCACCATCCACCATGATACAAAAATCATGCTGACGGGATAGAATTCGATCTGAAAATGGCATTCTGCTTTTTTGCAGCCTTTTCCCCCCCTCAAGCACATATCCCAGTATAAACCCCAGAAGGGGAGGAAATAAAAGCCCACATTGAGGGACAGTCTACAAAATACCTGACCAGTACTCCTCAACACGCTCAAGGTCATCAGAAATGAGGGAAGTCCTGGCCAAGAGCAGCCTAAGGAGACGTGACAGCTAAACATAACGTGGCATCCTGGGTGGGATTCTGGGATGGGAAAAGGCCATGAGGAAAGATCGAGGGAAGTCTGAACGAAGTCTGGACTTCCATTCACGATAGTGCCTTCAGATTGGTTCATTCATTGTGACGAACGAACCAGAGGATGTCAGAGATGAATAACGGAGGAAACGGATCACAGGTATCCAGGAATACTCTGTACTGCCTTTTCAACTCTGTAGATTTAAAACTATTCTAAAATAAAGAAATTTTTAAAAAAATGCTCTATGGAGGTCAGATAGCGGGGACAACGTAAGGCCATCGCATGGGCTGGACTCAGAAGGGGACAGAACTGAAGCGAAGTTCATGGTTAATTTTCCCAGCAACCTGGAGTGGGACCATGTGCCCAAAGACACAGAGAGACAGATGAGGAGGGGCCTGAGTTCCTTCGTGCCCAAATGCCAGCTGCTGGCTTATGGTTTTTTAGCAAAGTGGCTATATTCTGGGCTAACCTACCTATGGAAAGGCTTCGGAACCTTCTAGGGAGAGGAAGGGGTAAAGACTCCATGTGTATTGCTGCATCTATTGATAATTCCCTGATTTTCATCTTTTTAATATTCTCCTTTGGAATCACAGTGTGGAGTCTGGAGGTGAAAGGGTCAGGGAGATTAGCAGCCTCGACGTACAGCTTTTTCAAACCCATTCAGGGTTAAAAGTTCCAACTGCTCACTCAGGGTCAATGCCATCTATGTACCATCAATAACCATGACTTTCTTGACCAAGGAAGCAGGTAAGGGAAAATTAGAGCTTACTCATCCCCATGTGCTCTGCTGCCCTGGTGCTTAAACATAGAGGCCAGATAAGGATGGGATATGAACACACCCATCCTCCTTCAAAGTCTCTGCCCTGTTATGGTTTGGTTCTAGAATGTCCCCAAGGGCTCACGTGTTGAGGGTTTGGTCCCCACTGTAACCATGTTCAGAGATAAAGCTTTTGGGAAGTAATTGGATGAGAGTTTTAATTTCTTCAGGTCAATCCATTGATTAATTCATAGTTGAATAGCTGAATGGGTATTTGGGAGGTGGTGGAGTTGCTGAAGGGAGTAGGTCCTGGGGGGTGTGCCCTTGGAAGCTATATCTTGTCCCAGGTTCCTCCTTGCACCCCAGCCCCAACCTTTTTCTGTTTCCTAGTTGCTGTGTGCTGAGTAGCTTCCTATGCCATCCTGTACCAGACTCTGAAACCATGAGCCCAAACATTTTTTTCCTCCATTAGGTTGTTTTCCTCGGATATTTTGTCACAGTGACGAAAGCTGACTTACACATACTCATACTCCTTTCCTGTTAGGTGATGATGAATTCACCTCTAAAACCCAATTTGATTTTCACCTCATCCTGACAAAGTTGAGTTTCCTCATCTTGCAGGGCAGAAATGTTATCTCCCTGCCCAGAGCTCCCAGGGCACTCCGTTCCCATTCCTATTGTGACTCTTCTCCCCAGAGACCTGCATAGAGGTGACGTTGGGAAAGTTATGACCTGTGGTTCCAGGGACTTGGTCTCTAGGAGTGTGCCCTTGGGGACTATATCTTGTCCAGAAGCTGGGATTACAGGCGTGTGCTGTAGAGCCCGGTGCTCTGGGGCTTTCGACTTGACATCCTCATGGATTTGTTGACAGTCTGAAGTGTCATCCTCTAGCAACTCCCTTTCCCAATAAAAGAGCTTCTAAGGAGAGAGGAGAAGGGTGGCAGCTGGCAGGGACCCGTGGGGAAGCATCCTGGAGGAGGGGTCAGGCAGGGAACAGGAGGGAACGGCATCTGCTCCATGTTCTCTGGAGCCTCGTGCAAAGCTGCTTGATATTCCCGTTTGGTTCCCTGTCGGGCTGGCTACAGGGCTGTCTGGCCCTGCTCTCCTCCACTGCCAAAGGTTCACTGCCTGCTCCAGTTTGCCAGGAACAAAATGGCTCGGGCCACACATCTGTGCATTCTTGTGAAATTGCCTAATATCCCATTTCAAGGCAGGGTGCCCATAGCCCACGCTATAATTTAGGTTTTTGGAGCATGAGTTGGATTTCACAATTGAATTCTGAAATTCAGCCTTCCACCCTCCAGGCTGTGTGTGCTGGGGAATTAAAGCTTCCCTCCCCATCTTCCTTCTCCCCATAACCAATACTGATACTGTCTTTAATGCTAAATTTCCATTGGTTGAGCACCTACTGTGTGCCAGGCACTGTAACTAAGCCATTTTCATTTTAATCTTCACAAAGTCCTAAAAGCAAATATCAATCATCTATAGGATTACAGGAGTATCCACCCTCCACCTTTTACATGTTCTTTTTTTTGGGGGGGGAATATAAAGTTGTGGATTTAGGTACCTGAATGATTCAATGTGGACCTGAGGGTAAGTTCGTGGTAGAAATGCTAAATAAGTCATTCCATTCATGCTAAGCCAAAAAGACAAGAACAACACCCACAGAACAGGGAGGGAAAGATGGGAGATGGACTCTTTTGGGTGGATTTTATGTGCAGCAGCTTGTCAGGGGACTCATGAAAACTAGAGAAACCTGGGAGGCTTCTAGGAAGAGGAGAGACCTGAGTTCTCTTATAATCACTCCACTATTTGTTCATCTCTTCATTCACACATTTAGCAAACATTTATGGAGTGCTGAGTGTAGTAGCTTTGTAATTAGTCACCTGGTGTCAGCACGGCTGCTACCACCTCATTCCCACCACAGGCCATAAAATGAATATGGGTAGGGGAAAAGCCTGGAAAATTCTGGAAAGGTAAGTTTCTACATGGAAGGAAACATTCGATAGGATGCCGTGTTCGTCATAGGAATACACATTATTGAACACCTATGATGTCTGCAAGTATTTTACCCCTGAAAACTGATCTAATACTCACCAAAACTTTTGTGAGGTGGGTCTCATTGCCTAAAACTGAGGTTCAGGAGATGTTTTTCAAGGTCACACATTCAAGGTGGAGCTAAGATGCTCCCCTGGGTATTGAAGAAAAATTAGACAGGCAGATAGGGAAAGGTCAGATCCAGAGAAGGGAGAAATGGAAATGTTAATTCCTTCAGAGCCCTTCCTCCACCCTTATCAAGATAACCTGCCCCTCTTCCAACCTGTTGCTAAGGTAACCTGTCCCAGGCATTGTCCCTCCATATAGGGAGTTGTAAAAGTTGTTAATTAATGCACCCTGGGCCCCCTTCCTGCATGGATCATTCCACCTTGGCCCCTGCTTCTTACCTTTTAGTCATCCCAGAGCATCTCCCCTGGCCTAGTCATGTAGGCAGGAAGGAGAGAGATAAGGGGAAGAGAGCAGAAGAACAAAGGAAGCCCAGGACATATAAAAAGGCAGAAAGCTCGCACTTCTTGGGATACCAGGATACCAGCTCTGGCTCCCTTCTCTCTCCTGGGAGGGGAGAGGTCTAATGTTACCCTTTTTTTTTTTGTTTTGTTTTGTTTTGTTTTGTTTTGAGAGAGAGAGAGAGAGAGAGAGAGAGAGAGAGAGAGAGAGAGAGAGAGAGAGAATTTTTTTTTAAATTTATTTTTTAGTTTTCGGTGGACACAACATCTTTGTTTGTATGTGGTGCTAAGGATCGAACCCGGGCCGCATGCATGCCAGGTGAGCGTGCTACCGCTTGAGCCACATCCCCAGCCCCAATGTTACCCTTTTTAAAATAAACCCTGCTTTCTGTGCTTGCCTGGGCATGCTTCTCTAATGTTCAAACTTCAACATGTGAGGGAGCAGGACTCGTCACTGATAACCAGTGGTATCAATATGTTCCTGTTTTAAAAATAATTTTATTGTTCACTAAAAAAAAAAAAAAAAAAGAAATAGGGGAGGAAAGCCCCCCCCCCCCCCCCCCGCCCAGGACCTACTCCCTTAAGTAGGTTTACCTGTGGATGCTGCCACTTGTAAACCACTTTTAGTAGCAAGTCTTGATTACTTCTGCTTCCAGTTAGCTCACCACCGATCAAAGGCTCTTAGATTCAGCAGATTCTGTTGACTCAGCAGAGTCAGGCTCCCTAGAGACAGCTATGCCACTCTTGTCTGGCCATCTCCACTCCAAGTCCAAAACCCTGCCTCTGAGTTGAACCCCTAAAAAAAGATCTGAATCCAAGCTGAAGCACATCTCCTGAAAGGCTCTAATCCCTAGGCCAAGGCTGGGGGTGAAGTGGGGCTGGACTATCAGAGCCCAGCTCAGAAGAATTCCCATGTTGTCTCTACACCCTGCTTAGCAAGGGAAAGTGGCTGTTCCTATCTCCTAGGTAGGGGGAAGAAGGAGAGGTGGTTCCTTGCTTCTGAGATTTACTTAGCTGATCCTCCTTCACTCCAATCACTGCTCCCCAAAACCTTGGTACCCCAAACGCATAAGGTAAATGCACCCCACCCCCAATGTGGTCCAGCTGTTCTTTACAATCTAGAAGTCAAAGTCTTTGGACCCTACAGACCTAGGAACAGGATATTATATAATAAAGGACACTTAAGTTCTTCACCTCTCTCTTCTTTCCTGGGGAGGTGTGGAGAGAAATCAAACCCTGGAAGTAGATGGCCCAAGGCACAAATCTACCCGCCAGCTTCATGACCTTGCGTTAGTTTGTCTGATTAGGGGGGATTCTGCCTGCTGCCTCCATTGATCATGGTGACTTCTCTCTGTTTCTTTTAGCTTTGGCATTGAGTTGCTGTTGTAGATACTCCCAGGTCCACCACCTTGATTCCTTCCCCAACCCTCCAACCATGAGGCTATCATCTGCTGGCTGCTAGGAGTGTGGGCAGCTGATACACAGTCAAGTAATTGGTCCTGGATTTAAATGAGTTGCTCTGCTCAGGGTTATACCCCATTCCTGGAAAACCTGTATCCAGTGACTGGTTCAGGTGGGGCTAAAAGGACAGGTGCCCTGGCCTCAGTTTGGGAGAACTGCCTCCAAGTTGAACCCCTAAAAAATATCTGAATCAAAGCTGAAGCACATCTCCTGAAAGGCTCCAATCCCTAGGCCAAGGCTAAGGGTGAAGGGCAAACCCCGCTCTAGGGTTCCCCTTAGGATTAGCAACTGCACTGCAGCCCAACTATTCCCCAACCCCCCGACTGCTCCCCTTACTCTCCTAAAGGTGTCAGTGTGGAAGCACTTCCCAAATACTTCCTGTATGCAAATTTCCAGCTTCTATCTGGTCTTGGTGATTCAGTCAGCTTTTTTTTGCTGCTATAACTAGAAGACCTGACCAGAACAATTGTAGAGGAGGAAAAGTTTATTTGAGGGCTCACTATTCAGAGGTCTCAGTCCATAGACAGCTGGCTCCATTCCTTGGGGCTCAAAGTGAGGCTGAACATCATGGTGGAAGAGTGTGGCAGAGGGAAGCAGCTCACATGATGATCAGGAAGCAGAGAGAGACCTCCACTCACCAGATATAAAACATATATCCCAAAGGCACTCCTGCAATGACTCACCTCCTCCAGCCATGCCCCACCCACCCTCAGTTACCATTCAGTTTATCCCATCCAGGGATTCATTCACTGGTTGGTTAATACTCTCATAACCTAATTGTTTCTCCTTTAAACCTTCTTGCATTTTCTTATATGTGAGTTTTTGAGGACACCTAATATCTAGACTATAATACTTGGTATCCAAACACTGCTGATTTTTCCTCCTCCTTTTTTTTTTATAGTACTTGGATTGAACCCAGGATCCTCTAAATCCCCAGTCCTTTTTATTTTGAGACAGGGTCTCCCTAAGTTGGCCAGGCTGGTCTCCTGCCTCAGCCTGCCAAGTTCCTGGTATTATAGACATGCCCCACTGCATCCCACACTGCTTCTGATCACCCCTTTCCCTGTTTTATTTTAGCTAGGAAGCTCCTTGGGAATAGATAACTTCAAATTTAATTTAAAAATATCTCCCCTCACAGCGATCATTGAGGCACTTAATCCTGCTGGCTGGGCAAGTCTGACACAGCCCTCATCCCTTCCCCACCTTCCTCTCCCACTCATTTAAATTATTTGGGGACTGGCTGTCCTATCTGAGCTAAGCATTGCCTTTATTATGGACAAAGAAATAATGTTCCCTGATGCTGTTTGCTGAGGTTTTAGACTTTTCTCTCCCCCTTGCTAGCTGGGGGTCCTGGGGCAAGTTACTTCAGCTCTTTTTATCTTCCTTATGTCATCTGTAGAACGAGAATAGAATCTACCCGCCTCACAATGATTCTACAATAATGATTGTAGAATCATTGTGAGGATTAGAGGAGTCAATATATATGAGATTTACAACACTGTCTGGCACATGGTAGACATTAAGTTTGCCCTTTCCAATATGGTAGCCACCAGCCAAATGTAGCTACCGAGCACTCACAATGTAGTTACGCCCTCTAAGTATAAATACATACCTAAATTGGGAGACTTAATATGAAAAAAAATCTAAAATATTCCCTTAATTTTTTGATATTGATTGCATGTAAAGATGATAATATACGGAATTAAATAAAATCTTAATATTTTTTTATTGCTATGGCTACTATACAACTTGAAATTATATTTGTGACTTGTATTTCTCCTGGACAGTGCTGATCTAAGTCTTTGCTTTAAAATTAATAAAGAAAAGCAGAATATAATAAATATCATAAGTGAGGAATATGTCCTGTCACAAGAATTACTCTAAGCATGGGCCAGTAGCAGCATCTCTAGCACCTGGCGATGTGTATAAATAGACTCTTGGGCTCTAGTTCTACAGGAAATGAATCAGAAATTCCAGGGAAAGGTCCATCAATCTGCTCAAACAAACAAACAAAATATTCCAGTGATTCTGGCCAAAGTTTGGAGGTTCTTGCCTAAGGAGTGCAGAGGATCGGGGCCCAGCTATGCAGGGTCCACTGCCTAGGAAGGGAGAGAGGCTTGAGGGGAGCCATAAGGCAGTGCCCCAGGCTCCTTCAGGTACCACTGCTTCTGGAAACAGCGCCCTCTAGCTGGCTGGCTCCCTTCCCTCTGCTCCTTTTTTAAAGCTCAAGGGAGCCAAGAACAAATGGCATCTAACCTGTCTGCCCTTGGTGGAATCAATTTGCATTTGTAAAGCATGACCTCAAAAGGCATGTTTGTGTGCTCACCAGCCACTGAATACGGGGCAGAGGGGCAGCTGAGGTCCAGAAACAGTGCCAGAGAAAAGCGGCAGGAACCCAGGAGTCAGCCAATGACAAGTGGATTGGCTCCCGAGGGATCCACTTTCCAAGAGCTTGTAAGCCAGGGGAGAAGAAGGGGTCGCTTCATGAAAGGAGGCTGTGCTAACTCCATGATTCTGCACTTTGGATTCATGGTCTTTATTTTCCTTTGGGCTCCAACCAAATGGATGCTTTTCAATTGGGACGGTCCAAATTCTGCCCTTGAACTTCTATGGGGCCAAACAGGGACTTGAGTCCAGAGGAGCCCATGCACTGTAGTGTGGGTATGACCCATTGTGCATTCAAGGACTTGGTAAGCTCAGGCCACATTTCTTTCCCTGGGGATCGTGGGGGAGAGCTGCTGGGCAGGAGGGACCGCATGGAGGAGGCTGACTCGGCAGGGCACAGCCTGTCCTGCTGTCCACCCACTGGGTTTCATTTTCACTTACAGCTTATGTATTGGCAGCCGTCTCTGCTCACAGCGACAATATCACTTTCAGGCACCATGCAGTGTGCTGCAGAATTTTTGGGCCGGCAGCAAAGTTCCTGTTACTCTATTCCCTAGAAGTAGCTTTGAGTCTGTGGCCGTCACCCACCCACAGCAGGGAAGGGCAAGCGTCAGATTGTCGGCATGAAAGCCGCACCAAGTTTCCTGGCAACAATGCTAATAATATGGCTTATAGAAGCGACAGAAGTTGCAGAGGAAGAAATGGTCAGATATCATTTATTTGAGCCTGTTATTTTCCAGGTGCTGCACGCGTCACTTCACTGCTGTGCTGGATTCGATTTTCTAAACATGAACACGCCAACATATCTCATCCCACAGGCTCTTCTTCCTGTGACATTGACTCATTGAGCAGCGGGGTCTCTGTTCTCTCCTTGCATCTGGGCAGCTCAGTGACTATGGTGATAGTGACTGTGAGGTCCAAGGCTAGGTCATGAGGGCTGACATGTCCTGCTACTTGAAGCCTCTGCTGGACAGAGGACAGAGGTGGTGGCAGATGCCCATGAAGCCCTGGCTGTCAGTCTTCCTGGTGACCACTGTCAGATGTGAGTGGGCACACCTTCAGGTAACTGCAGCACAGCTAGTGCTGAATGAAGCAGGGATGAGCTGTCCCCACCAAGTCCTTTCCAGGTATCAATTTTCAAATAAAATAAAGTGAGTCATCATTTTAAGATGCTAGTTTTGGGGGGTGTTTTTGTAGAGCTCCTTACATTATCTGTTTAACCCTACATAACTTTTGAAACAGAGGATTATTATCCGAGCCATCTTACAGATGCAGAAACATGCAAAGGGGTTGAGGGATTTGCCTAAAATTGCATAGCTGGAGAGCTTCGATGCACGCCCAGGACTGAACGGCTCTGGCACAGGCTGAGAGCCACGCCTGACCTGCCCAGCCACATTCCCTGCACAGGCTGCAGTCCCCCGCGGGTCTGTATCCCAGGTGAGAGACATCTTTTAGACTCCAAAGGATACCATGTGAACATCTGGAGGCAGAAATGACCAGTAGGTCTTTTAGTATGTCATAGGAAAGAACATCACCCTTAGAAGCTGGCAGATAAGACTAATTCTTATATCCAGTATAAAAGGACACTTGGCTTTGGAACAAAGAATGCCGGTGGCCTCCAGGTTAGGTGACAGCTGTCCTGTCCTAGAACTTTGGTGGGATTTTAGACATTGGCCTCTTACGTTTTAAAAATGCTTCATAATATCATTTCAACCAGGAAAGGTGTTCTAAGGGTTAAATAGCTCCTTAATTGTCTTTTACTTTGAAAATCAGCTGGTTTGAACTTTAAACATAGATTGCCGAGTTTTGACAAATACACACAAGTAGCCACAATCATAGTCAAGATATAGAACGTTTCCATGTCCCTTATGAAGTTTCCTTGTGTCCCTTTGTAGTCAAATCTCCCCTGCCCCCAACAAGTCCAAGGGAATCTATCTCTATCATTATAGGCTTGTTTTATCTGTTCTAGATTTTCACATATGTGGAATGAGAGAACTGTGTGTCTGGCTTTCCCTCAGCCTAACAGCTGTGAAACCTATTGATTTTCTGTGTGCATTAGTGGCTTGCTCCCTTTTTATTACTGCATAGTATTCTATTACACGGCACTGCCCATCATTCATCTGTCAATAAACACAACTGGGCGGCCTCCACTTCAGGGCTATTATGAATGAAGCTGCTCTGAACACTTGTTTACAGGCCTTTGTGTGGATATATGTTTTCATTTATCTTGGGTAAAAATACGTAGAGGCAGAAGTGCTGGGACATATGGTAAGTGTATATTTAACTGTGTTAAAAACGTCCCAACTGTTTTCCCAAGGGGTTTACCATTTCACATTCCTATTTTAAAACTTAATTATGTTGATTGACATATTAATCGATTGCTTAGGTAATAAAATATATTAGCATAATTCAAAAGTCAAAACGCAGAAAATAAATACAGTGTGACATTAACTTCCCAGTTTCCACCCCACAAAGGTGGGCAGCGTTACCCGCCCCTGAGAGACCTTTTACAGAGGTCATCAGAACAGTCAGGAACACTTCCTTACGTTTTCCCACCCAGTTTCTTTTTCATATATATTTTTTTAAAATAGTTGCAGACCTTTATTTATTAGTTTATTTCTATGTGGTACTCACACATGCTAGGCGAGCGCTCGACCGCTGAGCCACAACCCCAGCCCTCCCACCCAGTTTTTACACAGATGAGTGTGTCCTAGACAAACCTGGCTTTTCCTACCACAGTGTCTTGGAGACTCTTAAGCAGTCATTTTCCTGAAGTGGCTGCTTTTCTGTCAGGTGTTAATATCGCAAAAGGGGTTCCCATAAAAACTTGGGAAAAAAATCTACCTATGACAGCTTTCTCTTAGAAGGAGTGTGTGTACATGAGCTTATTGAAGAATCTTCCAAGTCCTGGGATTAAAAAGCACTTATTAAAAAGCACTCCAGGTTTACCTGGAATCAACAGACTTTTTCTGTGACTGTCCAGGTGGTAAACGTGTTTAGGACTATGTCACCGTGACTCCAATCTGCCCTTGTGTGTAAGCAGCCACAGAGGAGAGGTGAGGGGGTGGGTGAGGCTGTTTCAACACCACCTTATTTACCAAGAGGAGGGGCAGGCTGTCAGGTTGGCCAACTCCTGATTCACAGCATGGCAGGCTTTGAGTAGGGGAAGGTTCCAGTTGACTTTCAAACTGTTTTTCGAAGCCTTGCCGTTTGTATTGTTTTCTTTGTCCCTGCATGTCCCCACTCTTTCCCTGCCCCAACAAATCTGCCACTTCCAGGTGTACAAGAGGAGAGGAGAGGGGTGGAGAGAAGCGGAGGAGGCTGGGATGGAGGGGGGAGAGGTGTCCCAGAGCAGAGACGGAGGACAATAGAAATGCCAAGAGCCCAGTGAGGGACATTTCAGTCTGCAACCACTTCTCCATCCTCAGGAGTCCCCTGGGATGGCAGAAAGTGCATTGTGCTTCATGTTCCTCTTCAATGAGTGTCTGGTGCCTAAGCAGAGGCTTTGGATTCTGGGCTTCATGTTTGAGAATCTGAGGTTTTGAGAATTTTGAGATTTGGACATCTGAGACCACAGATTTCCTTACAGCACCCTCATTCTACCAGCCCAAGAACTCCTTGTTGTACGAGTCAAGTTATCTGAGGATGAGGGAGCTTGTATCCAGATACGAGCTACACCAATTTGATTCTGGAAATGAATTTTATGAGTTCTCTCTTCAAACAACGGGGCAATAGATGTAAGAGTTATCTAAGGAAATTCCAGCTCTTCTGATTTAAGTAATCTTATTGCACCAAATATAAAAAAGCAACACACTATGGTTTTCTGTGCCAGTGAGAGAGAGAGAGAGAAAAATACTGTCAATCAAACTGTGACACACTTCCTTACATTTACAATTTTTATTCTATCTTGACGGAAAGAGTGCCTTTAGACGTGTCTAGACAGTTCTATCACATGTCCCTGCCACCTTCCATTATGGCTTGGGGTGTACTATTGCTGATCCTTTTCTATATACCTCAATAACAAAACAATCCAGCTTTATCTTTGCAAGAGTCTTCTTTCTTTTGGTCCCATTTAGGGCTTGGTTGTGGCTTCGGAACATGGAATGGAGATCTTTCTTTTTGTTGTTGTTGTTACTGGGGATTGAACTCAGGGGCACTCAACCACTGAGCCACATCCCCAGCCCTATTTTGTATTTTATTTGGAGACAAGGTCTCACTCAGTTGCTCAGCGCCTCCCTATTGCTGAGGCTGGCTTTGAACTCTCCATCCTCCTGCCTCAGCCTCCTGAGCCTAGCGGTAGGGATTACAGGTGTGTGACACTGTGCTCCGCTAGAGACCATTCTTATTGTTTCCTCCACAAATATCTCTGCTACTCTGCTTCAGTAGTCACAACCTTTTGTTTCGATTTTGAGTTGCAGGGAATCTTTGTGAAAACTTCAAAAAAAAAAAAAAAAAGCACTAAGTTTCACATTGTGTCAACAATGCACATGCCTCAAATGGTGAAATGTAAATAGAGAGGTGAACCATGACCTGCCCCACACAGGTAGTGACAACTGCGTCAAAGAGTAGTCTGGCAGATGGCAGATCATGATATGCATCCTGGTTTCAGAGAGATTTAAAATGAACAGAAATTTCTCTAACAATATAAACCCAGAAGAACGTATGTGCTTACTTAAACAATGTCCTCATTTTGAACTTTATGAACCGAACCAAACCAAAGACCTCAATGTAGTATTTTTTTTTTCTTTACAACTATTCCCAAATTCTCTGCAGGGATTCTCAGATTCTTCCAGGTAAATAGCAGGGCACTGGAAGTCACCTGGATGGAAATAAGTCTCACTATGGGATAGGTGCAGGTGCTAACTTGGTGTGACCCACACAACTATCTTCACACTTGCCGGCCCACCCCACTTCCCTCTCGTAAGCTCAAAAAGGATCTTGGTTGACATACTGAATTATGCATAAGAGTGTGAAGGGCTGATCATTTTAAATAAGAAAATCAGAATTGAACTATAGCTAGATTTTTGAAGCATGTGCTTAGCACATATGCCAAAAGAATGTGTAAAGGAAGAAGCCAAATTAGAAATTTATATCCATGTTAAAAAAAAATGGTTAGATGACATTTAAAGTAAGATCTGACAAGCTCCTGCTACCAGCTTAGAAGTCTGCCTGGCTCCTTAAACCCCTTTCTGAGCTGGGCTTGCCAGATTCTGTCTGGCAGAGTGGGATCTGGTGATGGGGGAGGACACTGGTGGGGCAGAGAGGGCACTGGATCATTACGAGTAGTCTAACCCCAAACCCATTCTTTCCACCTCACCCTGATTCACAGAGGTGCTGCTAGAATCCACTACACAAACCCTAAGATTTCTTTCTGTAGGACTCACTGAGATAGACACGCTTGTTGGCGAAGCTCTCCTGGGGTTGTGCTGGGTGGGTGATGTTGCAGGTGCCAGCTCACCCTTTTGTGCCCCTGTGATGTGGCTGGAATCCATCAGATGCCTGACCACATCTCTTGGGTGGCTCCACATGGGTCTGCATCTCCAGATGTGCACAGCTGGGCATTGCCCCCAGCTCAGAGCCTCACTGGCACACGCCCGGCGTGGTGTCTGCCACATTCTCACGGCGGACTCAGAGGCCTGACATGACAGCATCTGTCTGTCATGTATGCTTTCCAAAGGGCTGCAGGGTGGTTTGCAACAGAAGAGCCACTGGCAGTAAATCTTGTAACAAAAATTGAGATCAAGTCTTTCCGGAAGAATAAGGAGACTAAAATGCACAGAAGCAAAGTGGAAACAAATGTATGGGGAAGAAGCAAGAGCCCCTCGCCCTGACTCCTGTGATCTCATTGCTAAGCAACCTTAAAGGACCAGGACCCATTAATGCACAACAAATGAACACTTCCAGAATGTCAAGGAACAAAGTTTGTGACAGCTCACTTGCCTGCCTTGGACTGATAAAAGGGAGTTTGGGCGAATGGGCTCTGTGATTATAAATTGGCTAGCAGGCAAAGCACAGCACTTATTTTTTTTTTTTAAGGGATTTTTGCAAATAAAAACATATTTTCTTTCTTTTTTTTATTTTTTATTATTTTTTTTTCCATTTTTTTATTGATTGTTCAAAACATTACAGGGCTCATGATATATCATCTTTCATACATTTGACTCAATTGGGTTTTGAACTCCCCAAATACATAATGCAGACTCACTTCTGTTACATACTCACATTTTTACATAATGGCATATTAGTGACTGTTGTATTCTGCTACCTTTCCTATCCCCTACTATCCCCCCTCCCCTCCCCTCCCCTCCCCTCCCATCTTCCCTCTCTACCTCCTCTGCTGTTGTTCAATTCTCTCCCCTTTTTTCCCCCTCCCCCTTGCCCCTCATAACCTCTTATAATTTTGTGTATCACTGAAGGTCTCCTACCATTTCCATATGTTTTCCCCTTCTCTCTTCCTTTCTCTCCCCCCATTCGTCTTAGTTTACTGTTAGTCTTTTCCTCATGCTCTTCCTTCCTGTTCTATTCTTAGTGGCTCTCTTTATATCAAAGAAGACATTTGACATTTGTTTTTTAGGGCTTGGCTAGCTTCCCTTAGCATAATCTGCTCTATTTTATTTTTATTTTTTTTGAAAGAGCTTAGACAAAGGGATTGGGGAAGATAAGTAGGCTCCTGAATATTTCTCCCTATTGTTCCACCTTTTTCCCAATTCAGATCTCACACCTCAGACCTTCTCTGTCAGTCCATGAGTAGCACTCAGGCAGAGTGATAGATGAAGGTCCTAATGCATTGGGTTACCAATCTGTAAGAAGGTGGAACAATAGGGAGAAATATTCAGGGAAGCAGATATGGCAGTGCTGGGCCTGGGTCCCCTCCCCCCCTCACCCTAGGATGTGAAGTCATGGTGGAATTCTTGCTATGCCTCTTGCAGGCTGGGATTTTGCATCTTCCTTTTTTTTTGGAAGAAGTAAGATTGACACTAGACGTTTCTGTCGAAGGAACTTTCCAGGAACCGGATCTCCTGACTTAAGATAAAAATCAGCATCGCGTTGCTGTCCATACTTCACGGGGTTGGGGTCGGTGGGCTAAGGCAGCCTTACCAACACCTTTACACCCCTTAGTGACATCTTTGTCTACAGTTTCCTGGTATTCCGGAAAGAGGTTCCCTTCCACCTGCTCAAAAGTCTTACTGGTTCCTTCAGGTTAAGAGAAATTTCAAGGTTAAGGTTACATAGCTGATAAGGTGCTGAGACATAAGAAGAAATGTATATTTGGTTTCCAAATATACACCGGTCAGAATAAACTGTTCTGACTGGTGGCTGAGGGCTGTTGGGCACTGGATGGGGGCAGGTGGCCCGGGGGAAACAACCAAGTGACAATGGAGTAGGAACTTCCAGCAACCCCACTTCTGGGGAGGGGAGGAGAGGGGCTGGAGGTGAAGTTCAGCTGAATACCAAGGCAGACCGTTCCTCTCAGGGCCTTAGGCAAAGCAGAGCTGGAAGGAAAGCCAGTTCCTGCAGGTAGATGAGCTCCCCTGAAGTCCTAGTGTCTTTTCCCACTGCTGTCTCCTTCTTCCTACATCCCCACTTCAACAAAACCAAGAGTCACAATTGTTGCTTTACTATTCCTTTTTCTAAAAAAAAAAATATGATTTAGAAAATACCCAGCTATTATGGAAGAAATGACACAGTCATTGTAATCAGATTGGGGGACTCAGGGTGTGATCGGGTTTGTAGAGTGACTTTCCAGCCTTCTGCTGGGGCCAGGGGAAGTACACACCCGCAGCTGCATGAAAGTTGGGAAGGCTCTGGAGATCCAAATGCTTCTCACGCAGCCTTTCAACCAACCCTCTGGCCTTTACTCCCATTTCTAGAGGTTCCTGGGATTACTGCCCAATCCTGAGCCTTGGGGCATTCTTCAGGGTCAACTGGGGTTGCTTCTAGGTCTTCCCCGGTTACAATCTATTATTCAACGTTTTCAGGTTTGCAAGGAAGTTACACCTTTTCCATTTGTCTTCTAGAGTCTTCAGTTATGTTGCTGTGGTTGCTTTTCTGTTTTCTGTACTATCTAGTTTAATGAGGCTTTGATTCAACGCATGTACTACACTGTGCAACATTTAACCAGACTTCAACCCTGGATTTGAATGCGTCCTCTGTTATGGCTCAGTCATATGACTTTGGGATTTTGAAGAGGAAAAATTGTATTAAGTTTCCATTTCTTTGATTATTAGTGAAGTTGGATACTTATCTAGAAATTCATTATTCATCTTTATTTTCTTTTGCTTGTGATCATTGCCTACCTTTCTTCTGCAGTTCTAGTCTTTAAAAATTTATTCATAAGCAATATTCTATGTCAAGAATATTACCTATTAACTATTATGTTTACTGCAAATATTTCCCCCAATAGGTTACTTGGCTTTGATTTGCTCTGTTGTGTCTATGGGGTTATGTTCTGAATTCTTTTTGAAGCAAGGAACAGTCTTTCCCAATTCTGTTTTTGGAAGTATTTACCAATGCTTTCTTCTATAATTGTGTCCTATAATTTCATTTTTTTTTTTTACATTTAGCCATGCAGTGCATGTCTATGTCGCTCAGATCCCCTCTCCAAGACTGAGGCTCTTACCCTCCACATTGCTAGGAGGGTGGGCTACAATAGGAATTTTCCTTCTGCCAGAGAAAGCTGCCCAGCCCATGTTTACACCCCTCCAAGGTGAACCCCATGTGTTAGTCAGCTCATCAATACCCTATAAAAATCACATAGAGAATGTGTTAAGATTTATTTTTGCTCATGGTTTCAGAAGTCTCAGTCCATGGTTGGCTGACACCAAGGCAGAAACATCACAGTGGGGGGCATGGCAGAGGAGAGCTGCTCAGCTCCATACAGTGGGACACAGAGAAAAAGAACCAGGGACAAGGTATAGTCCCTGGAGTCACACCCCCAGTGGCCTACTTCCTCCAACCATGCCCTACTTGCCTGTAGTCTCTACTTCCTCCCAGTAGGCCATTCAAATTATTAATCCACACCACATGGATTAGTCTAATGAGATGACAGCCCTCATGAGCCAATCACTTCCCCAAAGCTCCAACTCTAAACTTTGCTGCATTAGGAATCAAGTCTTCCACGTGTGAGTTTTTGAGGCATATTTCAGATCCAAGCCATAATACCCCATATTCAACACCTGGTCAGTTCCTGGGCAAGGAAGTCTTTATTTCGACTTGGGACAACTTTAAAGGGCTGTTCCAGTTTGACAGCTCTCCAAGGAGCTGGCTGAACTCTGTGTTAGTGGCATGGCAGCTGCTGTACTCCTGCCTGGTTTGCTTCCCTCAGCTTCCCAGAGCACTCAGCGTGAAACTTCCTATGCCAAACCTCCTCCCCCAGGTCTCCTGGCTAAGACAAATGGTTCAATCCATTTATAATTTACTCTGACATACCATATATGGTGAAGATCTCCTTCATTTTCTCCCAAATACTCAATAAACGTTTCCAAAACCATTTATTGAATTACCTTTCCCTCAGTTTTTGGACTGCTACCTTTGTTACATTTAAAATTTTTGAATATACTAGAAACCATTTCTGGTCTCTGGAGTCTGTTGTCCTAATCTAATGTACCTTCTTTTTTTTCTTTTGTACCTGTAAGATGATATTTTAATCAGTATTACTTGAAGAAATGTTTTGATTTTGGGCAGAGAAACTCTTTCTCATTATAGTACTCTTTCAAATCATGTCTTTACTACTCATGTTTGTACTTCCAGACGGACTTTGGACTGATTTTCTACAGGTTAATAAAAAAATTTCACTATTTCAATTTTGGTTTAGATTTCATTAAGTCTATAAACTAATTTGGGAAATCTCTATAATACTAAATATTCCCTTTGAAGAAGAAACACCTTTCTCTGTTTGTTCAAATCTTTTATGCCCTTTAGTGAAGTTTCTGTAGTTTTCTTTGTGTCTTAGTCATTTGATTAAATTTGAGCTTTTTTTTGTGTTGCAATTAAAAAATAGTTTCCTTACATCTTCTATCCATTCACTGCTTGTATACAGAAGAGATTTTAGTAAGTTACTTTAGGGAAATCTACTTCACAAAATAGATTGGGAACAAGGCAAAGTGTCTTCTTTCACTACTCCTATTCAACATCTTTCTAGAAGTCCTAGCTAGTGCACTAAGATAAGAAAAGGAAAGAAAAGATGTACAGACTGAGAAGGAAGAAATAAAACTATCTTCATTAGCAAATTACATGATTGCAAGTGTAGAAAATTCCAAAGAACTGACAAACCCAAAATATAATCCTGCAACTAATAAGCACAGTTAATAAACAAAAGTCAAATGTTAAAAAAAAAGTCAAATGTTTTCCTATATGCCAGTAATGAACAATTGGAATTTGAAATTAAAAACACAACATCATTTACAAACTATTTCTAAAACACAACATCATTTACAAACTATTTCTAAAATTCATATGGAAAGGCAAAAGGACCATAGCCAATGCAATACTGAGGAAGAACAAAATTGAAGGACTGGTACTACCCACCTCCAAGACTCACGATAAAGCTACAGTAATCAAGACAGTATGTGTTGATAATAGACAAAGCAATCAATGGACCAGAACACAGAGTATAGCAGATACGGACCCATAAAAATATAGTGAACTTGTCTTTGACAAAGAAGCATTGGAGGCAGGACTGTTTTTTCAACAAATGGTACTGGAACAAGTAGCTACCTATATGCAAAAAAAAAAAAAAAATCAGACCTTATTATCGTTCTCAATAATTAACTCAAAATGGACCTAAATGTAAAAGAAAAACTATAAAACTTGTAGAAGATAACAGAAGAAAATTTATAGGACCTTTTATTTGGTGATGAGTTTTTAGAATCAATTCCAAAAGCAGGATCTAAGGAAAAAAATGATAAGCTGTATTTTGTTAAGGTTAAAACATTAAAAAAAAAAAGACAATAGACTTGGAGAAAATATTTGCACTCATCTGATAAAGGGCTGGTATCCATAATAAACAAATAGCTCTTGGAACTCAGTAAACAAATAGCCCATTTAAAAAGGGGTAAAAGATCTGAACAGATACTGTACAAATAAAGACATTCAGATGGCCAGTAAGCATATGAAATGATTAAGGAACTGCTGATTAAAACCATAAGATAAATCTAATTAGATTATCAATTAGATAACTCTAACTTTAGCTATTGTAATAGCTAATGTCCAAAAAACTGATAATACCAAATGCTGATGAGGGTGTAGAAAAAAAATAGGAACTCTCATTCATTGCTAACAGGAATGCCAAATGTTATAGCCATTTTGGAAGGCAGTTTGTCAGTTTCTTACAAAACTAAACATTTTTTTTTTAAAGAGAGGGAGAGAGAGAAGAGAGAGATTTTTTTTTTTAATATTTATTTTAAGTTTTCGGTGGAAGCCTCGTCCCCAGCCCCTAAACATTCGCAACATGTGATCTCACAACTGTACTCCTGGATATTTACCAAAATGAGTTGAAAATTTATATTCACATAAAAATTCACATGAAATCCATGAATGCTTATAGCAGCTTTATTCGGAATTGTCAAAAACTATCAGCAACCAAGATGTTCTTCAATAAGGTCAATTGAAAACTGTGGTCCACTCATACAACAAAATGTTATTTAGCTGTCAAAAGAAAATAGTTATCCAACCACAAAAAGACATGGAGGAGGCTTAGAAATAAACTGCGAAGTGAAAGAAGCTAGTCTGAAAGGGCAACCTTCTATATGATTTTCCTGTATGTGCTGTAAAATTTCTATAACTTCAATTTAGAGGACACATCTTTTAATAAATACTCCAATCAATAATGAAAATGTGGTAGACACATAGTGGAATATTTTTCAGCCACAAAGAAGAATGAAATCCTATCATTGGCAGTAGAACGGATGACACTGGAGGAAATTACGTTAAATGAAATACGCCAGACACAGAAAGACATGTGTTCTTTCACAGTGAAAGCTGAAGAGAATTGTCATGAATGTCGAATAGAGATTAATGGAGGTCAAGAAGGGTGTGTGTGTGTGTGTGTGTGTGTGTGTGTGTGTGTGTGTGTGTGTTGAAGGAAGGTGGGTAAAGGAAGATTGGATTTGATCAGTGCATGTTATATGCATTGGTGGAAACCTTCCACTGACCTCCATGTTAATCAATACAAGTTGATCAAAAATAAAAACAATAAAAAAGAAGCACTTCAATAAAAATTCAGAACATCTCCATCTCCCAGAAACTTGCTCTGTACTTCTTTTCAGGCAATATTCCCTCTCAGCTTTCTCAGATTTCCCCTCTCAGATTTCATTCTCAATTCTCTGCCTATCACTAGAAATGAGCTCTGTCTGTTCTTGATCCTCCTGTAAGTAGAATCATCAGGACTTGGTGTTTTGTGCACTGGCTTTGTGACTATGATTTAGTAGTGTCTCTCATTAGTTCTCTGATTCAGGATTTTTCAGGAAAACAATGATGTTCCTGAAAATAATGTTGGCAACCCTTGTTTCATATCTTTAATGCCTTGATAAAAATGACGGTGGTGGCATCCCTATTTATGATCTTGGTTTTAATGAAAATGAGATCACAAAACAATAGCTATTGGTGTTAGGTGAAGGAATTATTTGCTTATGTTTAAGAGTTTTTTTTTCTTAAAGGAGTGAATATCAAATATGATCAAATGATGTTTCTGTAATCTGTTAAGATATTCACTGAACTACAAATCTCCTTAGACCTCATGAGCTATATTAATAGATATATTAACAGAGAGTAATAGCAAATCATCTTTGTATTCTTAGGCTAAACCTCATTTGATTCTGATGTATATCATTTTATAAAACTTTAGGACAGCGTTTTTATATGCGATTGTTTTCATGCCCTTCATGGTGGCACACACCAGTAATTATAGCTACTTAGGAAGCTGAGGCAGGAGGATCTCAAGCTGAAGGACAGACTGAAAAACTTAGTAAGACCCTGACTCAAAATAAAAAGGGATGGGTATCATTTTAGTCAGCTTTGCATCACTGTGACCTAAAGACCTGAAGAAAATAAAGGAGGGAAAGTTTATCTTGGATTACTGTTTCAGATTTTCAGTCCATGGTTGGCCAACTCATAGTTCTGGGTGGGAGGTGAGACTCAGCATCATGGCAGAAGGGCACCGTGGAGGAAAGCAGCTCAGGACATGGCAAAAAGGAAGCAGAGAGAGCTCTGCTCACCAGGGACAAAATACAACCCCAAAGTCACACCTCCATTGATCTACGTTCAATAGCCACACCTTCCTAGCCTACAGATAGCACACAGCTAATCCACATCTGTGGATTAGGGTCTGACTCATAATCTAACCATTTCATCTCTGAACATTTTTGCCTTGTCTCATGCATGAACTTTCGGGGGACACCTCAATAGGAATGTAGCTCAGTGTAAAGCCTTGTATGTGTGAGGCCTTGGGTTAAATCCCCAGGTCCACAAAAAGCAAAAACAAAACAAACAAAAAGATTGTAAATTTGGTGTGTGTGTGTGTGTGTGCGCGTGCATGTGTTTACAATTCCAGGTTAGATTTTAGTTAACTGGGTTACAATCATCTGTGTAATACTAATTGAGAAGTTTTAAATGTTTTCTGTGATCTAGGCCATTTTATATACCGTATGAAATATTTGTTCATTCAACTTTATTTTTAAACTTTATTTTTAAAAAAATAAAATTCCCTTTTTGGAAATCTATAACAACTTAAAAACTAAAATCTGACTTTATGCTTTACAGTTCTACTTGGTTCTCTGTATGATTTTTAGCAATTTTTATTTTTCCCCACAATTGTAAACCTCACTGAAATTTTCACATGGAGCCTAATGCATAGCCTTGTTTAAGATGTTTTCATCTGTTATATGATTTTATTTTCTTTTTTAAGAATTTTATTTTTTAGTTGTAGATGTACACAATACCTTTGTTTTATTTTTATGTGGTGCTGAGGATCGAACCCAGTGCCTCACACGTGCCAAGCAAGTGCTCTATCACTGAGCCGCAACCCCAGCCCCTGTTAAATGTTTTTCTTATACCAAATTTTATTTTTTCCCTTTGTAAGTAGTCATCAAAAGCACACTTACTAAATTATATATGAGTGTATATATATTGCTATTGTCCCACCATAATTACATTTTCCTAAGTATCCATGCCAGAAATAAAATTTAGAATCTTCCATATCTGTCCATCAATCCCTTATAAAAAAGGGAAAAATTTCCTTTTTTTTTTTTTTTATCAACTTGGGCAATTGTGCTTACTTAATCTGTTCCAAGGAACTGCCAGAGAAAAGCAAATATGTCAATTGCTCTCCATTATTCTACCACCTGGATTTTCTAGCTAGCCCTGGTGCTGGGAATACTATGGATTTGTTATGCCTCAAATGTCATCTAAAAATAAAAGTACTTGAGGACAAATCAGAAATTAGTAGACTTAACTCATTATTTAATCATCAGAGGGATCTGGGTCACAGTTTGTACATTCTACTCACCCTTTTCTTATGGACTTAAAACAGTAAGTCGGATCCCCTCTGAGAGTTTAGATGGGTCCCAACATCTCCTCTCCCACCAGCCCTATCTCACGCCTCCTTCCCAGTTAGCAAGTCATTGTCCTCTGACTGGTCCCCTGTCCATGGCTTTGTGCTGTCTACTTTCCTAGATCCACAAGGACCTCTTACATTCACATGTTTTCAAAGTCCAGCTCCAATCTCACCACTTTTCCTGACAGCTTGCTTCTCTGAGTGGATAATGAAGCAGGGGGTGGTTGTTGGTTCCCATTTGTTGTCTTATAACTATTTATATGATGTCAAATGTCTCAGTTTGGTGATGACATTCCTTGGGCAGAAATCACTGCCCTTCAAGCTTGGGAAGACTCTCCAAGGTCCCCTTAGCCTGAGGATCTGGTGAGCCTGCCATACAGCATCAAACCTGATTCTAACTCCGTGCCATTCAGAAAACTCACCTCACTTCTTTGGACCCGCCAAATGAGGATGCGCTCTAAATCTACTTCTAAAGTTAACATTTGCTGACCTTATGACAAGATTCATTGTCATTTTGCCAAGAAGGAACTGGCTCACAGCCCAGAGGGAGGAAGTGACTTGTTCAAGTTCACAGGGTCAATTAATGGCCAAAATGTAACTTGACGTTCCATCTCCTGATCCCCAGCCTGCTGGGAATTCTTTCAGAAGGCTCTGAGACTCTTTCCGTAACTTTGTTAAGGCAAATTTCTTTTTTTCATTTTTGCCTTTTTGTTGTGTGTGTGTGTGTGTGCAAATATAAATATATTTTAATTGGAGCATTGTAGTTGTATACAGTGGTGGGATCTGTTGTAACACATTTGTACATGCATACAATACAACAATGCAATCTGACCAGACTCCAAATTTTGAATATCTCTTATTACTTATTTAAAGCAAAAATGCACATGTCGACTCTCCATGTCAACACCCGAGCTCTCATTGCTTTTCACCATGCCATAGGCCAACTCTCTTTTCCCTCTCTTAGAAAAGCCTTTGTTCTTGACTTTAGACCTATCAGCCAAGCTCTGCTGGCCCTTCTATGTTTTTGATTTTCTATTTGCTCTTATCTTTCCCACAAGAAAGGTGATGTATAGTAGAGGCATATAAATCTCTTTGGGATTCATTTCTTTCTTTCTTTTTTTTTTTTTTTGTAATCCAAAGGTGTGAAAATAAATGTCCTATAATGGTCTTTCTGGATCTAAGTCTGATTTTTATTTTTTATTTTTTTAATAAAGCAACAGCACATGGATAAACAGTACAGAAGTAAAAACAAAAGCAAAAAAGCAGTCTGAGAAATGGCTTAAGTGTAAACAATTTATTTTGAGGTATCAGGGAATAGAAAGAATGACAGAGATTAGAAAGGATGAAAGTCGGAGGATGTGGTTTGGATATAAAAGTTTCCCCAAAGGTGCCTGTGTGGAAGGTGTGGTCCCCAGTGCACTAGGGACTGGAGGAGGGGCTTTTGGGAAGCAAATGGACCATGAGGGCTCTGATCAAATCAATGGCTCCACCCACTGAGGGACTCAAGATTTGAAGGGACTACAGGGAGGTGATGGAAACTGTAGGAGATGGGACCTATTTGGGGAGACTGCATCCTTGGGGTTGTGCCCTTGGGGATAGCCTCTTCTTTCTCTCTCTGCTTTTTGGCAATCAAGAGCTGAGCAGCTCTGTCCACCATGCCTTTCTGCCATGATGTTCAGCCTTATCTCTGGCCCACAGCAATGGAGTCAGCTGATGATGAACTGAAACCTGTGCTATCACTAACCAAAATAAACTTCTCTTTACACCGTTTATGTCGAGTATTTTGGTCACAGTGATGAAAAGCCAACTAACACAATCCAAGAGAGCGTTACTGAGCTGAAAGACTTTGTGGGAAATTGGGATACAGTTCTGCTGGGGACCCTCGGAGGAACTATGTAGAATGAACCACATTGTCCTTCCAAGGGACAGACAGGGAGAATCCTCCCGGAAGCTCTCTCCCTCACTTATCACCTCCTGGGATGTTAACCTGCTCAAATGTTGGGGCTGTATGTGCAACAGAAGGGTCTACTGCTCCTTAGATCAATCCACACAGCTGTGGCAGAGAAGTTGGGGGCAGGAGGAGAGCAGTGTGGAGTTGGGGCAGGTGTTGTCAGGTTACTTCTTCCTGTGGCTGATTTCTGCATGAACAGCTGGGGTAACAGGTAGATTGTGAGGTTGTTGGATGCCAGAGACATTGATAGACCCACTTTTCCCTGTGTGGTCCAAGTAAAAGAAATATTAAATAGTATTTCCCAGATGGCTTAAAATCAGGAGCAGAAATACCATTTGGAGGAAGAGGACATGTTACTTCTCTGCTCAAAACCTACTAAGACTTGCAGCTCATCTAGAACCAAAGGCCAAGTTTTTATAATGTCACAGACATGCCCTCTGACTTCATCCCTCCCCTTCCTCCTCCCTCAGTCTTCCCAAGCCACATTGACTTCCATGATGCTTCCTGACAAACCAAGCACACTCCTGCCTCATTGTTGAACTTGAGCTGCCTCTGCCTTGAAGACTCCTGCATTTGACACTGGTCTCTGCTTCAATGTCAATCATCTGGGAGGCCTTCCATGACCATCCCATAATAGTGCAGCCACCACCACCTATCTCTTGACCCTACCTTGTTTTTTTCTATAATGCCTAACACTACCTCAGCAGATCGCACACATATGTATTTTACATATTTACTAATTTATTTTCAGTATTCTCCCCTGGAATGAAGACACCTCCAAAGCAACACCTTTGTTCACTGATACATTTCTAACATCAAGATTAGTGCGTAGAAATAACAGGCACTTAAAACATTTAAGCAATAAAGGGCTGGAGGTGTAGCTCACTGGTAGAGTACTTGACTAGCATGTGAGAGCCCCTCAGTTCAATCCCCAGCATGCATGTGTGCATGTGTATGTGTGTGCACGTACATACACTGCACACACACACACACACACACACACACACAAACTGACACATTGAGCGAATGAGGACATTCATGCTGAAATAAAAAAAAAGGAAAGTCTCATATTGGTCAAAAGTCCTTTGATTAGAAACATAAAAACTGCTAGATTATGTTTTCCCTATGATAGAAGTTGTGACTATCAAGTGTGATGTAGCAAGAACTGAGCTTTCTGGAACTAGAAGATCTTTGTGTAGGTAGGTGGTGTCACCTGTAGCTGTGTGTTGATGTGAGGGACTCCAGGGGCTTAAGAGAGAGTGACATCATCTCTTATCTTCTGTTCCTGGTACAACCACTGCCTCTACCTATGTCTTCTTGGTGAATTAAACCAGGCACTTAATGTAAACTTTGTGCCTCTGTGTGTGTGTGTGTGTGTGTGCGCGCACACGTGTGTGTGTGTGTGTACACGTGTTCAGGTGCTGGTGTATTTCAAGACCTTTCTGAAGATGGAAATAACCCTGTGCACTTTAAAGACATTCTATTTTAGTCATCAGTCACCTCAACTCAGTCATCTTTCTGTCTTTTAAGCTGATTATTCACTACATGCTCATTAACCAAGGAACCATTAGGAAAGTGCACATGTGTGTGCACAAGTTCTCTTCTGGCCAATGTGTAACCCAACAGAAAATGCCAGCATGTGCTCTGGAACTCGAAGGTGCCGCCTTAAGGTGTGCCTGGGGCAGCAGGACAGGTATGCACCTGAGTACAAGGAGACCGGCTGGAGGAGGGAGTCCAACAGGTGTGTTGGTGGTAAAGACAAAGCAATAAAGCACTTAGTATTGTGACAAATTTATAAAATAATAGTTTAGTTATTTTATTGGTAAATAATTGTTTACCAATAATTTAGGTAGTGAATCAATCAAAACAGCCATCAAACCCAGACTCTTATAGGAAGAGCCAAGAGTAGGCAAAACCCTTGAAGGTAATTCCTCAACTACTAAGTAGAGGACATGGCCTGATTGTTAAACGGGGGCAGGAGTGTTGTTGAAACTCAGTGTCCGTGGTGCTGCATAAAAGTGTACACACACTATAACCCCAAACTCTACAGTAGTGTTAGTTTCTCAAGATGATTTTTATCTTTTGAGATAGTATAAATAGAGCATTCATTGTTGGTAGTATGAGATCAGTGGTCTGAAGAGTCTAGAGAAATAATGTTAGCAAAGACGTTTGTAACTAGAGTGTGGAATAAACTAGAGTGTGGAAGTGAGGAGGTTCACCTCTTTCCTAAAACAGTTGGTAAAATTTTATACGTGGGTAGCCATGTACCTTTTTCTTGGAAAAGGCTATATGGCAGAGTTGGCAAATGTTTTCTATAAAGGTCCGGATAATAAATGTTTGGCTTTGTGGGTCAGATTGTCTCTGTTGCTCCATTCAAACCTGCTGAGAAAGCATGATAGCAGCCATAGGTAATGCAGAAAAGAGTGGGTGGGGATGTCTTTCTGGAAAACTCTTTTCTGCAGCAACAGAGGCAGGCTGGATTTGGCCTAAGACCTACATTTGGCCAACCTCTGGCCATCTACAAGAACTTTCTTCGATAATGAAAACATTCCATATCTGCACTGTCCAACATGGTAGCCACTGGCCACATGCGATCAAGTGAGTTGATGATCACTTGAAGTATGAACAGGGAGCTGGGATTTAATTCATTAAAGTTTTAATTTTTATTTATTAAAGTTTTAGTTTTAATTCATTAAAACTAAAACTTAATAGCCACAGGTGGCTAGTGGCTACTGTACCGGACAGTGCAAGTCCAGAACTTTCAGAGAAGTGGAGGCATGGCCTCCTGCAAAATCCCCAAGACTCTGGAGAAGAGAATCTCACTCTGCAAGGAGAGGAGCTGCACCCACTCAACTCCCCAGAGTCTCGTCATGATGACATATGCAGTCATTCCATCACGGCCTCACGAGGGGTCCTGATGGATTAGTGTCAGGACAGAGGAATGGCTGGATGCTGTGGTCAACCTTGGGGCGCTACAGGGAATAGACTCTCTTGTTCTCTCCCTCTCTCAATTTATCCTCCTGAAATAGTTTGCAAAAGTGGCACTAATGGCCATTTCCTTCCCTAATGGTTCCTTGGTTACAGGAACACGCTGTGCAGTGTGGCTAATCAGCTTAAAGGACAGGAAGAAGACTGAATCAAGGTGATTGATAATGGCTAAAATAGAATGGCTTTAAGGTGCACAAGTTTTTTGGTTTTTTTTTTCCTTTCCATATTCAGAAAGGTCCCAGAATACACAAGCATCTGGTATATTGATAATCAGACTTGTTGGGAAATGCTTATAGCCCCAGGCTTCAATATACAAGCATTTCCCAACAAGGCTGGTTACCATAGCAGTATTTCATCCCGCCAAACCTCTCGGTGAGATCGCAGGCTGTGATGCGCTTCTCTGGTCTCTTTGCTTCACTGTTGGTATCTCCTGTCACATACTCCAGCTTTCCCAGCTTGATGAGCAGGTTAGTGGGTTTTAGAGTCAGCCCCTGAGGTGGGAATAGACGGGCCAATTCATATTTGTGCCTGGTTTGCAGGAAGTCCTCTGTTGTTAATTTTCATCATGGCTGCTGCATTTGGACTCACATAGAAACTTCTAGATATGCAGCATCTCCCTTCAGTAGGATTTTTCCCAGTGGGATCTCGACTCTGCGTTGAATCTTTAGCTTCCTTAAGCCTCTCAGAGATGAAATGAACCGCTTTCCTCTCTCACACCCTGTCCTTCCTAGTACAAGGAGTGGCTATTCTAGTGGTAAATTGGACACCTCAACCCCCTCAGAGAATCCTGACTTATTCAGGCAGATCATGATCCAGCTAAGAAATTGAATTCAAAGTTCAGTACATATTTTTTTGACACAGACCCGACTTTGGGTCTGGCTTCTTATATTTTTTTTTGAGACCTCTCCATTCTTCATCACTGGAATTCCTCGGACAAACATTTTTATTTTTTTTATCATAATTATACATAATGGTTGGATTCTCCTGACAGATATTAATAAGATTTGCTTCTTTTGAGTCGTTGAGGTTTAATTAGGTTTATCCTCAGGGAAGCGCGTGCATCACAGAACACAGGGGAAGCCGAGAAACCAAAGGGAAAGAAATGACAATCAGTATGGGTCCTTGGGGTCCCAATGGATATGTAGCTTGCAGTCTATAAATAGTGCTGATATAGTAGCTAAGGGAAGAGTCCATATGCCTTATGCTCCCCAGAAGGCTACGACACATGGAGGAAGGCAATATTTCTGCTGTTCAACCCACGTACTGCAGTCTGTATTGGATGTTTTGCTGCTGGTTTTAGGAAGTACAGAGTCATTTGCGTCGTTTCCCCATCTCTAATAGAATGTTCCACTAGGATGCTAAATTGACCCATAAAATAATCAGCAATGGAAGGGAACTATTAGTCTGAATCAAATCCATATCCGAGGGTTACTTTATTCCAACATTTTTCATTACTGGGGAGATATTAGATGACTGTGAGCATGTCCAAAATAAACCCACCACCCACGCTACATGTCAGCAGCTTTCTTTTAATAAAACGTCTAACGCGCCTGTAGCCTGATTTCTTTTCGGTCTACTGTGATTTCTTCCATACACAAGGGCTGAGAGACACGTGGACAATGGTTTCTTTTAACTTTTTTTTTGTCTACTAGTATGAATATACCTGCTTGGACAGCAGAGAAGTGCAAGTTAGAATCCGCCAGGCTAGCAGAGCAAGCTCCGTTTTGCAGAAAAGGTTGAAGACAGTTGGAAGGTACAGCATTTTGTTTTTGCAAAAGCAATAAAACAAAGCACATATACTATTACCACACACACACACACACACACACACACGCACACGCACACGCACTTGCACACACCTGAAGACTGTTTGCCCCTGCTGAACCTTTTCTGACCAAGGATTCAGACTGAGAGAAAAGCTCCCTCCCCACCTCTCACCCCTCCTTGGCCACCCTCCCCTCCTCTGCACTCTCCATAGCAACCACAGACACCACTCCACAGGGGAGGTGGAGCCCCAGAGACAAAGCTGCTTATCTAGGGGCAATTTATTTCTGAACGGTTGTATTTGTAAAGGGAACTGATCCAAGTGCTGTTCAGGGTGGGTACAGGGCTGGAGGAATTGATTTCATATTTAATGCTCTTTTTCATCTTTCAGGTTGTTGTGACAATTTTTTTTAAATATTAAGAAACAAAACTGCCAGAGGCAAAGGATGAAAAGATAGGAGGAAACTTATTCTTTGGAGAACTCACTTGTATCTTCCCCAGCACGAGGAATTTTTGACTTGAATTCTTTGAATTCAAATTCTTTGACTTTGAATTCTTCCACCATGAGGGAATCTTTGATTCAACCCTTTGTAGGGTGAGAGAATGCCACCACACACTGTCCCCTGACCCTCCCAGGGAATCCCCATCATGGCCCTGACCCTTCAGTCACCTTTGCTTACCATGTATTCAAGTTTTGGGGAGAAGGCTTAAGGGGGGGCCCTGGGCTTTCACTTTGCAACTGACCTTTCTCCTGCCCCTATGTGCCTGCAGGCAATGATAAGATTTACCAAAACTTACTTTGGCTTAAGAAAGTAAATAGAAGAGAAGCTAACCAAGCAAAGGAAAGGGTGAGTAAACTCTCTCCCCAAAGGTACTCCTGTGTGCGGAGCGGAGCTCTGGGAGTTGACCCACAGGGCTGAGGAGCCACTGGAGGTGGGTGCTTTGCCACTCCAAGGACTTTCTTCCTTCCTCCTTTCACTGGAAATTTCCTTCAAGGCCTGAAGTCCTGTTGGCGGAGACAGGACCCCGGAAAACTCTGCCATTTGCCAGTCAGCCTGTCACAGACTCCGGGCATCAATGAACTCAGGTTGTCAGGTGTCGCCTGCTTGGAAAGCAGTATCTTTTTTAGGAAGAGCCTCTATCTCATATGCCTTCTCTGATTCTGGTGATACAGACTTTGAAAATGATCCCGGGCATTAGGTCACAGTGGGTGACCTAATGCTTTTAAAAGGAGACACCTGCTTAGCTCAGGAGACTGAGGCAGAAGGATCACAAGTTTGAGGCCACCCTTAGCAACTTGGCTAAGCAACTTATCAAGACCCTGTCTCTGAATAAAAAATAAAAACAAAAGGGCTGGGGATGTGGCTCGGTGGTTATGTACCTCTGGGTTCAATCCCTGATACCCCCCCCCTTAAAAAAAAAAAGTAGACATCTCCTTCCTCTGCATACCTACTATATATGTACCATGTGGCTGGACTGAACACAGAAATGGGGTTTGCATCAAGTTCAAGTGTTGACCCAAACACTTCTCATTTCTCAAACCCTTTCTTATCACCCTCTGCATTCCAGATACCATCCTAGAGTCTAAAAATGGTTGAAAAAATTCTGATACTGTAGACAGCTTGCAGGGATTTGGGGACATCCATAGAAATAAATAAACACCACCTCAATGGTTTAGGGTTAAAACAGAAGCATTGATTAAGCACAATGAGGCTGAAAAGACAGGAATGCAGAACAACCCCTCCCCCTCTCCCTCCTCATGCTTTCTGACCACTCCCAATTATTTGGGGAACCTGGCATCATTCAGGGTTCAGTCCTATATTATATCTAGCGTGCTAAAAACTTGGACGCTAAAAGTTAAAAAAAACCCAAAAAACCACACGGTGTCACCCGCTCCTGGTATCTGGGGTGGACTGACATGTCTGAAGCTCTCTGACAGCCTGACAGCATGAGCTGAGAGAGGCTAGGATGAGGTTAGGAAAAACCCACCTCTGCTATCTGCCTGGAACTGCCTGATAACATTGTTCTCAATCTATTTCATTAGGAATAATCAGAGACTGGCTTTGCTTCGTACAGGGCGAGAGAGAGTCAAGATATCCAGGCAGGGGACACCAGACAGTGTACAGGCCACCGAGCTCATACAGCTGTATGAAGTGCAGAAACAGGAAAGCTAATCAAATTACGGAGGCCTCAGTTATCTCCACCAGACCTTTAAATCCAGGTGACAGGATTAGAGTCATTTCCAACACCACCTCATTTCCTGGTGACTGGAAGATCATGGTGTGGTCTCATGTTCAGAACAAATGATTACTTCCCTGTTACGTGCACACCACTGTCCTAAAGATGATGTTAGTATCCAAAATTCAAAATGATAGAGAAAAGAGCTCTCTGTTTGGGAAAGCACACATCTGACTACAGTTCTAAGTGTGTTTTTGAGATGCACTTGGATTAGTACTCCCAAGAATCCATTATCCAGCTACATTAGTGACCAACATGTGGCCAATCTTGTTTATTTATACTTTCCCTGATGCTTTATTTTAAAGTGAATCCCAGACAGCCTATATGTTCCAGAAATATATCAGTAAGTACCTCTAAAATGACTCTCCTCAAAGATCTAATCACAGCATTATAAGTAAAAAACACAAAAATAATTCTTTAATATTATCAAGTACCTCCTTAATATTCAAATTCTTGGATATAGCTCATACATTGCTTTCTTAAAAAATGTTTTTTTTTGTTCTCATTAGTTACACATGACAGTAGAATGTATTTTGACATATTTTATAATATATGGAGTATAACTTCCCATTCTGGTTATGATGTGGAATTTACATTGGTAGTGCATGCATGTAGGAAAGTAATGTCCGATTCATTCCACCATCTTTCCTATTCCCAACCTCCCTTCCTTCCCTTCATTCCCCTTTGTCTAATGCAAAATACTTCTGTTCTTTCCTGCCCCTCACCCCCACCTTCTTGTGAGTTAGTATCGGCATATCAGAGAAGACATTTGGCCTTTGATTTTGGGGATTGGTTTACTTCACTTAGCATGATAGTCTCCAGTTTCATCCATTTACCAGCAAACACCATAATTTTATTTCTCTTTATGGCTGACAAGTGCTCCATTGTGTAAATGTACCACATTTTCTTTATCTATTCATCTGTTGAAGGGTACCTAGGTTAGTTCCATAGCTTAGCTATTGTGAATTGAGCTGCTATAAACATTGATGTGGCTGCATCACTGTAGTATGCTGATTTAAAGTCCTTTGGATATGTACTGAGGAGTGGGATAATTGGGTTAAATGGTGGTTCTATTCCAAGATTTCTGAGGAATCTCCATACTGCTTTCCAGAGTGGCTGCACCAATTTGCAGTCCCACCAGTAATGTATGAATGTGCCTTTCCCCCCATATCCTTGCCAAAATTGTTACCTGTATTCTTAATAACTGCTATTCTGACTGGAGTGAGATGGAATCTTAATGTAGTTTTAATCTGCATTTCTCTAACTGCTAGAAATTTTGAACATTTTTTCACATATTTGTTGACCAATTATTATACATTGCTTTTATCTGATAGTTTGAATTAACATCCAAATAAACTTCAAAAACTGGAATTGGTTCTCTCTTAAGTAATTTTCTTTCTTTCTTTCTTTATTTTTTGGTACCAGGGATTAAAATCAGGGATGCTTTACCACTGAGCCATATCCCACAACTTTTTATGTTTTATTTTGAGACAGGGTCTCACTAAGTTATTGAGCTGGCTTTGAAATTGTGATTCTCCTACCTCAGTCTCCCAAGCCACTGGGATTACAAGTGTGTGCCATCATGCCTGGCTCTCTTAAGTAATTTTAAATATCATTTTACTTTTTTCTCACAACTTATTGTTGTAAAAATAAATAAATAAATAAAACCAGTTTATTTTCCTGGGTACAAAATGAGGTACTGATAAGAAAGAACATGGCTGTGCCAGGCACAGTGGCATAAGCCTGTAATGCCCAGTGACTCGGGAGGCTGAAGCAGGAGGATAGCAAGCTTGAGGCTAGCTTTAGTGACTTAGTGAGGCCCTGTTTCAAAATTTTAAAAAGGCGGGGGCGAGCTAGGGATGTAGCTCAGTGGTAAAGTACCCCTTAGATTTAATCTCCAGTACCAAAAAAAAAAAAAAAAGGTACATAGCTGATTATATGGCTATGTAGAAATAAAGATTCTGGAATCAGAGAGATCTGAGTGTAAATCTGTGGACAGCACCCAAGCATATGACTTTGAGCAAGATACTTAGTCTTTATTTTCTAATCTATAAAGTGGGCTTGAAATGACAGTGCCTGATGGATGGTGGAATTAAAAAAGAAGTTAAAGAGGCGATTACAGATAAGTCTGCAATATCCAGAGATTTGCACCAGATATCCTTTCTCCTTCCCTTGGAAGTGTGGTGGCCAGTAGGGGGTGTCCATCCAATGCAGCCGCTCTCCCCTGGGCAATCAGTGGCTTAGTTTTACTGGCACAGAAGAACACTACTTGGTGAGTCACTTTTTAAGTCTGAAATCCAATTTGTTTCTTAATTTCCCCTGAGTCATATATCAAAGCCCCACCACCGGCCAGAGCTACAGGAGCCTGTTTGTGACAAAGATCCTGCAGTCTAACTGCTCCCTGGTTGGAGGGGGGAAATGACCACGGAGCCTGCAGCGACCTGCCTCCTCTGTCCCCTCTTTTCTCTTCTGAAGTCGGGGCTGGTCCCCTTCCAAGCGGATGCACCAACCTTCCACACATCTGCTCTCTTCTGTGGCTTTTGATGTTTTTATTACACGTGTCCTCATCTAGCAAAATATATACTTGCTTATTTATTCCTGTTCAATAGTCTTGCCCCACTCCAAGGTCAGCCCCATGAAGGCTTGGACCTGTCTGCTTCATTTGATGCTGTGTCCCCAATTCCTAGGGCAGTGTCTGGCACACAGAACGACCTGCAATTCATCTCCGCTGGACTGAGCTATCCAGAAAGTAAACTCTTTCGGTTCTCATCCTTTGGGGCATCCCTACCAAGTGACATCCCCGGCCAAGGTGATGTTAGAGGTTACAAGCAATTACTATCGGAGAATGCCCTTCAGATTTCCACTCTGCTTATTTTCCAAATTTGGTTTGATGTTTATTTTCCTGCTTCTAATTTATGTTCTGTTTTCTATCTGTTATTCTATCAGCCATGTGGGCAATCTGTAAATCTATTATGTACAAATTAGAGAATCTCATTTCTTATAAAAATCTCGTTATTGATAACTGCCAAGATCTTTAAAATCTGGCAAAAAACTTCCTTCTCCTCCCTTTGGGATGATGCTGGTTGCTTCCTTAGTAAAGGGTGATTAAAAACTCAGTGTTTTTGCTAAGAGCTTGTCAAGAATCTTGAATTAAAGGTATAGTACCCATAAAAGAAATCCATCAAGTAATATAATAATAGCAATGCATATATATTCTATGGCAATATAAGTCCCTTTTAATTTCCCTATTGTTAGATGAATGAATAATAATAGGACCGTGAAGTCTGCTCTTCAAGCATGCACAATAATGCATGTGTAGTTCACACTGGAAAAGAGCTTCCGACCAGCTCCAAGGGGCATAGGAACCTTCCTGCCCAAGCCACGCCGCATTTTCAGTGGAATTCCTCTGACCATCTATTCCAAAAGCCTGCTCCAGATCCATTCTTCCTACCTAGGGAACTTGCTCCCACTCTCCATTTGATCCCCCCAGGCTCTGTCTTCTGGATCATTATCCAGCTTTACCTGCCGTCTCCGCCAATTCACTTGGACAGTCTGCAAGGCTTTTTGATTTGGCATCTCCCCAAGACCCTGCTTTTTTGGCTTTGGTCTCACACACTGCAAAAATTGAGAGCCAAGTATGTCCATCCCCAGATCTGATTCAGTCCCTGAGGACCTCGCCAGCTGGTCCCTGTCTGGACAGGAGGAAGCATCTGACATTTGGCTCATTGTCAAAATATTCCAGAGGTACTGGTAAGTAAGGTTCAGGGGTTGGGGGCATCTCTTTATCCATTAAAAAAAAAAGATGTTCAAACATTAAACAGGAATCTCTTCACCTCCACACCTCATCATATAATGGGAAGGTCCTAAGTGTCAAACCTCTTTTGTTGGGTACCAGCATGGTGATACCAATGGATAGCTCAACACTCTTCCTGGGGTAGATAAACTTAATGGCCACAGCTTCCTTAGAGACGATGCTGAAGACGTAGGCTCTGAAGATGCCTTGATAAATGGTACCTGATTTTGTTATAAGGAGATTTTTTCAAATGTGTTTCCCCCCATTTCCATGAAAAATACATTCTTGTAAATACAGAGGATACCCACAGAAAGAAGAAGGAACAAGACAGAACACTCACAGCCTCACCATCCAAAGGCAACCATTCAACCTTTTGGTATATTTATTCCAGTCTTATTTTGTTTTATTTTATTTTTTTGGTAAGAATGTGAGCACAGTCCTTTTTTATTTTTAAAGTCCTTTTCTCTGCTTCCTCATACATGTGTTTCTTTTTAGTTTCCCTATTTAAAAAAATATTTATTTTTTAGTTGCAGTTGGACACAATACCTTTATTTAGTTAATTTATTTATTTAGTGCTGAGGATCAAACCCAGGGTCTTGCACGTGCTAGGTGAGTGCTCTACCACTGAGCCACAATCCCAGCCCTATTTTTCCTATTTTGCATGAAACAGGAACTCCAAGTCAGCTGATTGTTGGAAGCAGCATCTATCTTTGCATTAGCTTCTCTGTTTTTTTTTTATTTCAATATTTGCATGTGTTATAGGAAAGGCTTCAGGGCTTTATAGTATCCCTGGATCTTAGTAGTAGGAAGCTCTACTCTGGGGACACGGGCCAGATATAGCTGCAGAATATGTGTATCTTTTTTTCTCTCTGCCTACACAGATGATACCAGTGGTCACTCAATTTGAACACTACTCTTTTTCATTTAATGTTAATATGTAACATCAAAGTGATTTTGCCAAAAAAAAGCTTTTTCCCTAAAGACAGGAAGTGATAAAATCCATCTCCCGGCTACCTCATGGGTCTTTATTTCTGAGAGGGGACTGCCTTTATATTTTTGCTATAGCTACTATGGCTGTTGGACTTGGTGGAATTGGTACCTTAGTAAAATCCTGCTGGGGCAGCAAGCTTGGAGGACACAGGGACAATGAGGGTTGTCACTTGTGCCCCCATCTTGACTGACTCATCCAAATCTGTTTCTGGCAGCTACCACAGACCCAAGCCCTGGTGGGCCTTGGGGCTTAGGTGACAGGTCAATCAGGGTGACAGTCTAGTCCATTTCTTGCTCCATTATCCAGGTGGGGTCCTCTGGGATTTCTATGCTTCAAAATCGTACAACATGACAGAATGAAGAGTGGAAGGAGGAGGAAGCTTCTCCAGGGACCTGAAGCAGGACTCAAGGCTCTGAGCTTCTCTATCATAGGTCACCCATCGAGAATGGTAGGTCACCCATCTTGGACGGTGTGATCAAAGTCACCTCACTGAACTGGCTTCTACTTCTTCATCTACGCAAACAGGACATTAATCCAGTCTTTCCCCCTCTCTGGTCCCTCTCCTTTACTCTATTTATTTCCCTTTGTTTTTCATGAGATACATCCCCCTGCACCACCACCAATTTTCTTTTCCTTTTTCCTCTCTAGCCTTGCACATATGAGAGAAAACACATAATTATTGATCTTCTGACTTTGACATAATGGTCTTAAGTACTATTCATTTTCCTAAAAATGACATAATTTCATGTTTCTGAATAAAACTCCATTATGTATATTTACCACATTTTCTTTATCCATTAATCTATTGATGGACACCTAGGCTGGTTCCATAGTTTGACTATTGTGAATTTCTGGGCTACTATAAACATGGGTACGCATGTATCACTGTAGAAGGGTGATTTTAATTCTTAAGGATAAAAATCAATGGTGGTTCCATGCCTAGTCTTTTGAGGATCCTCCATACTGATTTCCATAATGGCTGTACCAATTTATAATCCTACCAACCGTGTAATAGTGTTCCCTTTTCTCCACATCCTCCTCAGGGTTTGTTATTATTTGTAGTCTTGATGGTTTCCATTCTGACTAGAGTGAGATGAAATCTCAGTGTAGTTGTGATTTGTATTTCTCTACTTGCTAATGATTTTGAACTTTTTTTCATGTATTTGTTGACTATTTGCATTTCTTCTTTTGAGAAGTGTCTGTTTAATTCATTTGTCTTTATTTTTTGTGTGTGTGTGTGTGAAGTTTTTTGAGTTCTTTATATATTCTAGATATGAATCCATTTGTCAGAAGAGGACTTCGAAAAGATTTTCTCCCATTCTATAGGTTCTCTCTTCACATTCCTAGTTGTTTCCTTTGCTGTACTTAAGCTTTTTAACTTGATGCCATATCATTAATCAACTATTGGCATTATTTCCTAAGCTTTAGGGGGTCCCCAAGAGTACTTTCAGTGGGCAAAATGCTATGCAAATCCAGTTATTCTTGTCACCATTATTTCCTTCACAGGGATATAGCAATAGTGATGAGCTCTGGGTTGGGCTAAGCCATTTCTAAGGATTGGGCCACTCCAAATCCTAAACAAATGCTATGTGTTCTTGCCCTGTAGACTTTAAGCAAGTCTATCCTTCCATGAATCACCAAGATGGAACTCATACTAGAAAGCACCAGTAAATCCTCACCAGCCTCTGTGGGACTAGTGGTGAGAGAGCTTTGGTGTACACATTATAACTCTCTCCTTCCTTTGGCTATAACATACAATGGAGAATGCTTATAATGCACAGGCAAAACAGACTCTGAGAATGAGGGGTCTCCATGAAGACCAGCAGTTCAATCATTCTTTCCTAAAGCATGCATGTTCCTAGAGAAGTATCCGCTGAGAACTGGAGTTGGGTCTAGAAATTTCATTCCACCATTGAAACCATAGCTAATAACATGAAAGTGCCTTTGAAGGCGACTGATGATCCTATTTGGTTGTGCCTTCAGTTAGCATTTACATAATTTAATAACAAAGCTGTCACCTTCTCCCATTTGCTGGATGCTGAGATTCTGAGGAGAGCTGGCACGCACTTTATATTTGTCATGATCCTTATTTTCCCAAGCCATTAAAATATTTCCCTTCTCCAAATATTACTCTTTTCAATAAAGTCAGAGGCCTGTCTTTCCCTTAGATCAGTTCGTTTGTCTTGATTTGATGGCATTGAAAAAAAAAAAACTCTTAAAAATTCCTCCAGGAACACAGCTCCATCCATTTATTCATGAACAAGCATGACAGGGATCAAATCAGGGAAGTCTTTGACTGGAGATATTAATAGAACAGTGGGAAAGGAGTTAATCTTGTATTAGATTACAGTGGATAAGAAAACTGTCATCCAGTTGGTAGCAGCTTTCCCTAATTCTAATCATCCATGCATTAGGGAAAAAGCCTTAAATACACATTAAAAAGGTCTACAGGCTTTAATGCCATTATAAATGCTGTCTTCACAGGGGGTAGCAATTACTCCTAGTGTTGCAAGCAGAGGAGCAGTCTCACAGGGACGCTGAGCAAAGCTAAGCATGCCTGTCCAAAAGGAAAGCAGAGGACTTACTAAATGCGAGTGGAAAATGGTAATTAAATAGTGGAGAAACCGGATGACACTTTGATTGGGTGAAAAAATTAACAACAATGAGGGGCAGATGGACATAACGTGCCTGTAGAAGTGGTGCCCGAAAAAGGATACACCATCACCCACCTGGTATTCTGACTTGGGAAGCAGAACATGAATGGGATCAAGAGCAACAAAAGAAGAAGCAAAGAACAATTAAATGTTCTTTAATACATTAAATCATTACAAAATTATATTCAGAACTATAAATATATGTTCCTACTGAAATTTTCTTAAATTCTTTGAAAATGTATTTTCAAAATTGTCAATGATACAAAAAAGCAAAGAAAGGCTAAGAAGTGTTCCAGATTAAAGAGACATAGCAACTAAGCAAACAGTATGATCCCAGACTGGATTCTGTCCAGGAGGGAAATATGCTATGGAATGCATTTCCAACTAGTAAAATTGGAATATGAAAAACTGATTAGATAAAAGCATTGTAACAACATTAAATCTCTTGAAGTTGGACAAGTCTGCTGTGTTTATGTAAAAGAATACTGTGCTTAGGAAATGTACATTGAAGTATGTAAGGGTAAAAGGCATGATATATGGATGGCGATCTCCAATGGTAATGATAATTTTATACACATACACACAGACTGAGCAAAATGGTAACATTCTGTAAGTATGGATAAAGGGCAGGACAAATTCCACTTACATAGGACTCTGAATTGGAGAGCAGAATAGGGGTTAGTGGGAGCAGGACATGAGGAGCTACTAACCAATGAACATAAAGTTTCAACTATCCCAGACACGTTCTGGAGATCTGATATACAAAACTGTGCCAATATCTAGCAAAACTCTTATTGTATGCTTAAAATTGTTAAGAAAGTAGATCTCGGGTTAAATGTTCTTACTATAGTAAACATTTGAAAAATGGGCATATGTGTATTCTTTGTACTATTGCAACTTTTCTATAAAGTTGAAATTATTTAGGCATAAGTAGCTATTTTAAAGTCACTTAAAGAAGTCAAGATGTCAATTCTCCCAAAATTGATCTATAAATGAGATGTAATTCCACTTTTTAGTAGAAATTGATCCTAAAATGTAAATGTAAATGCAAGGGACACAGGACAACCACATTTATAAGTATTTACACTATGGATTTTAAAACTTACTATGAAATTAATAATGTGGTATCGGCATAATGATAGACATGTAGGTAACAGAACAGAATTAACAGTCCAGAAATAAATCCTTATATTTATGGGCAACTGATTTTGTGTGTGTGTGTGTGTGTGTGTGTGTGTGTGTGTGTATGCATGTATGTGTTACTGGAGGTTGAACCCAGGGCTGCTCTATCACTGAGCTACATCCACAGACTTTTCTATTTTTTATTTTGAGACAGGATCTTGCTAAATTGCCAAGACTGGCCTGGAACTTGCAATCCTCCTCCTGCTGAGTTGCTGGGATTACAGGTGTGTGCCCCTTCATCTGGTGGTCAACTGATGTTGGAAAAAGGTTTGGACACAGAGGAGGGAAAAGAGCTTTCAACTAATGATGCTGGGACCGCTGGATAGCCCTGTGCAAAAACAATCGTGCTAGGTGCTTGCCTCACATAGCAAATTATAATGACTCAGAATGGAACATAAACCTGAATATAAGAGTTTATAAGACTCTGGAAGAAAACAGAAGAAAATCTTTGTGACTTGGGTCAGGCAGAAAATTCTCAAGTGACACCAAATATAGAACACGTCCAAGAAAACAATTAATCGGACTTGATCAAAATGAAAACTTTGGTACTCTAAATGACACCATTAAAAAACAAAACAATAAGCCACAGGAGAAAATATTTGCATAACATAGATTTGATCAAGACCTGTAGGTAGGCTAGATGAAGAACTTAAAAACTCATTAGTAGGAAAATGAACAACCTAATTTAAAAATGGACAAAGAAATAGGAATAGACATTTTGCCACAGAAGACATCACAAGTGCAAATAAGCATATCAAAGAAAAGGTGCTCAATATTATCAGTCATTAGGAAAATCAATTAAAACCTTAATAAAGCAGAGAGACACCTGAAATTACCCATTAAAGCACCAAGACAATTAATGGGGCACGATGATGAGTCCAGGACCTTACTGGTTTCCTTTTCTGTTTCCCCCTTTCTCAGTCATTTAATGGAGCCTGAGGGTGTAGTGAAGTCTGGGGGTCTATCACATCAAAGGCAGAGGAAGAGCACAGCCCGTTCTCCTGTCCCCACAAAGGTTAGAAAGACGTATTTACAGAGCGCTTCCTGAGCTGCCCCATACTATGCACAAACCAAGACATCAAATGGCAAGGAGAAAAGTGGATAATGCAAGCCTCAGAGCAAGGTTCGACCCAACGAGCACGTATAGGTCTTGAATAGTAGGACGGTGCAGTGAAACGTAATGAAAATGATGAAGGTAGTCAGTCTAGGCTTCCCCCAGACTATGAAGCTGGAAACAGGGCACTAAATGCTTTCCTATTACTTGTCTTTTCCCTTAATCCCATCCAAACCATCACTTTTATCTCCTAAACAGGCATTGTTAAGAATCCCCCAAAGTAGTTATTAACAAGTGAGTCAGCTGGTGCTTGTAAACCATTTTACAAACACAAAGGCTCTACAAATGTTTATTCTCATTACTGAAACTAATTTAATAACAGCACAATATAGTATTCCCAGATAATGGTTTCTAGCAATGCTCACTGTGCATGAAAGGAATTGGCAGGGTGCGTGCCCGAACCCCGGCGAACCTGCGAGGGAGGCAGGGAAAACACGCTTCTGCTTTTCTGAATGGAGACAACCACCACGAGGGAGCAGGTTTTCTGCCCTGCGTGGAGCCACCTTTTCAAGTCTGCCTCTTGGGGACTACACGCTGCTGCTACATAGAATGGATGGACTTTGGTCCCCAGAACAGATCTTGAAAGAAGAGTGGCTTTTTTTCTTTTCTTTTTTTTGCATCATTCTTACTTGGCATTAGATCTGATTACTGGGTGGCTTGCTATGTACCTGGCGTCAAAGAGACAAGAGATGGGAGATCCTTCTGATATGGCTGTTTAAGTTTCTTTATATGCTCTGTGAAAAGCAGTCCCTAAAACAGGGGCTTCTTATATCACAAAAGAGGTAGTAGAACTTCAGCTTGAGTGTGTGTGTGTGTGTGTGTGTGTGTGTGTGTGTGAAGGTGTGTATTAATGGCATTTTCTCTTTTTTTTAATATTTATTTTTAGTTTTCAGCAGACACAACATCTTTTGTTTGTATGTGATGCTGAGGATCGAACCTGGGCCGCACACATGCCAGGCGAGCGCGCTACCACATGAGCCACATCCCCAGCCCCAATGGCATTTTCTGTACCATCCTGCTCTGGTATCTGGGGCCTTCTGAACTTGGCTGGGGACTGTCTCCCCAGGGTTAGCTGACTCTTAGAGGTAGGAAACTTGCCCGTGAGCTTACCTTTGATACCCAAACTAAGCAATCCTGAGACTACATTATGACCTTCCACCATTTATCATCGCCTGTGGTACAGGACACAGCCCTAATGGCCCAGGGCCAGGTCCCAGGCAACTGGGAACACCCCTGAGTCCCAGAACCATTAAAATCATCTCCCTGCATCCGTCTCCCCTGCCTCACCTACTCCTTCCTCAATGAAGGCTCACATACTGCTCTCTCTTGGTCCCTCTGCCTCCTGATGAGCTGGGACCTCCCCCTGTGGCCTGTGTGGCACCTCCCGCTTCTAGGAATCTGTGAGTGTAAATTTGTTCCTTCATGACAATCATTTCCATGTCTGCCTGTTTTATCATCCCTGATTAAAACAGACTCCAGGCACTTTTTTTTTTTTAAGGGTTCCCTTATCCAGTTGGATCCACAGTGGCAATGCTGGATCTTCTGAACACACCCCCAATTTTGCTCTTTGCCTGGTATTTTATGGCTTTAGGACTAACTGTAGGTTCCCATCAGGTGGATTCCAAATTGCATCGAGACACTGAGTTTCAGGACTTTTTTTTTTTTTTTTAACTTTTTAGTTATCAATGGACCTTTATTTTATTTATTTGTATGTGGTGCTGAGAATCGAACCCAGTGCTTCACACAGGCTAGGCAAGTGCTCTAACACTGAGCCACCACCCCAGCCCCTCAGGTCTTTTTTACTTAAGTATTTATTGTATATTCTTTTAATGTGGTTAAGACCAGTACCGCCCCCCATCCCAATGGAGAGGGTGAACAGTATTTTTGAGGCTTGATAAGGGATACAGTGAGCCACTGAGCAGCAGGGGGTGTGGACACCTGAGGGGGTCCTCTACTTCTCACTGCTTTCATTGTATTTCACTGAAGCCTCTTTGGCTCCCTGAGAGTCCCCTGAACACTCCAAGGGAGAAATCAGCTCCTCCCATTTTCTTCTCCTGCTGACATTCCTTCTCCATCTTTGGTTTTCAAATTTCTTTCTCATCTTGGTTTTCCAATTCATCACTTTTATGTGACAGAAAGACTGTTTTAATAAAATGTGATTCTGGGGTATGATGACTACATTTATAATTAGGGGAGTTGGGGAACAGATGTATGATTAAAACTGGGAGGGTCCCAGAGAGGAGTGTCTGCTAGTGGAGTGGGTGTTGGCTACAGAGGTATGCTGGTCATCTGTCCCAAATGGAACCATCTTTGGTTTTTGATAGTATAGTATCATCCTAGGCAAAGAAGAACAGGGGCCTATGAAATATCTAAGAAAAGCAAAAACAAATGCTCAAAGATCCACTAAGACCTTTGATGGTTATGGACCAAAGTCATCCAAAAATCTCAAACATGGTTTGGTTGACCTAGGTCGTGGCCCATGGTAGAACAGGAAACAGTGAACACCATCTTCTACCCATTCTGTAAACCAAGACACCACAGAAGGAAAAACCAGAAGCTTCTCTGCAACATAACATCAAGAGTCGCTGAGTACCCCTCCCCAAGAGGACCGCCAACCCCAGCCCCAGAGAATCCCTCTAGAGCAGGTCTTGGCCTCTAAGTCACTTGTTCTTACCGGATGTTCAGACCATTGGGTCCCACAGAGAGATCACACTTACTAACTGGTCGGTTAATCTACCTGCCATTACAGGTTGTTCTGTATGTACTTCTCCACCATAACAAAAGAAAACCACGTGTTTTCTTTTGTTTAAAGAGTGAGTCTCTCCACCCACTGACTCTGTGTCCTTGGCTGGGCTACTGAATCTCGCTGAGCCTCAAATTCCTCATTATGGGCGTAACAGGCTGGCGCATGAAATGAGTTTACAGTTAAAAAATTTTAAAAATTTACAGCTATGAAATGATTTACCTTTATCAAAATTATGAGGATGAAGTGAGTTAATATTTCAACGTGAAGCACCTGATACACAGGAAGCTCTGTTGAAGTATTTGATGAACCAAGGGGTGCTTTTTCTAGATGAGGCGTTCTGTGGCTTTCACCAAATCATCATCAAGGCTGTGTAGTGGCAAGGAAGATGCTTATAATACAACAGAAAGGGTCCCATGAAGATTGTGAGTCTTCTATATAAAATGTGAATGTGAGGGGCTGGGGTTGTGGCTCAGTGACAGAGCGCCCGCCTTGCATGTGTGAGGCACTGGGGTTTGATTTTCAGCACCACATGTAAATAAATAAAATAAAAGTCCATCAACAACTAAAAAATATTTTTAAAAAAGTGAATGTGAAATTAATCAAGTCACCAGACAAAATCAAACTAGTATGTTGGGATTAAAAGGATCTTCTGATGTGAGGACATTTTGTATCACTTTGGTAAGTTTTAAAGTTTTGCAGAGCCTTGGAGAGGGGCAGTGGGAAGTGTGGGTGGAACTGTTCTTCCTGGTTGGAATGAGTCACTTGATCCTTCTAGTAGAGCTCAGACAGTTGCCTCCTGCTAATGGAGACCTGCTCACAGGAGCACCCTTAAAAAGGAGAAAGATGGAGAGAGGTCCCAGCAGCTGGAGCCAGGAAGAGGCATTGCAGTCAGAGGGGCTGACCCTGTTCTCCTCCCTGCTTTCTGACTTGTTGCTGGTGGTGCCCATCAGGGGAGGGCGGGAACCTAGAGCATCCTGGCAGATTAGATGGCTGAAAAAAAAAGAGATCAAAGCATTTGAGGGTTTCAAGGTGGGGATGAAATACTCTCATTTGTGAAGTGGATTGTGCACTTGTAGTGAAATAAGTCACTCTAATGAAGGACAAGAGACATGGAGGTCAACATCAGTACCAGCTGCAACACTGGCATTAGGTTGGAATTCCTTCCTCTCCCCTTTCTCTGATCTTGATGTCTTATCAGCTTTCATTGCTGCTTCTTCTCCAGGATAAAGCAACATGGACACAGTGGCCTGGGTCCTCCATTCCCAACTCGCTTTGCTTCCTTTTTCAATTCTTAGGCTAGGAAGAAGCCATAGAGATCCTCAGCCAAGGGCTCTCAAGAGTCCTCCACTAGGGTGAGTAGGTCAGAATCTCCCAGGGAGCTTAAGCAAGGCCCCTGAGCTTTATGAAGTGGCCCTTGGCTGGGGCCTAGGAGTCTGCATTCACCACCAAGGTGAATCCAAGTTCTGCATGGGAATCGTAAGTCACCTCGATCATTTTTAGTCAGAAGAAACTACCAGACCAAAGTCTGCCTTTTTCTTTACCTCTCGACACTTTTTTTTTTTTTTTGAGTACTGGGGATTCAACTCAGGGGCACTCGACCACTGAGCCACATCCCCAGCCCTCTTATGCATTCTATTTAGAGACAGGGTCTCACTGAGTTGCTTAGCGCCTTGCTGTTGTGAGGCTGGCTTTGAACCTCCTGCCTCAGCCTCTTGAGCCGCTGGGATTACAGGTCAAACACTTTATATTTTTTTTCTCTACCTTCACTCCACTTTCTCCATCTTCCTCTCGCTTTGTCTGAGCTTGCACTCAAATTTTAACTACAAAAATGAAAACCTCAGTCGAGAGAAAACAGGCTGGCAATCTACTGTCCCTAATAGATGTGCTGGCGCTGTTCCAGCGCAGGCTGATACCCTGACATCTGTCTCAGGCAGAGGGAGGATGCCGGAGCCTTCTACACATCTGTCCTGGCAACTACAGCAGGGAGACACTGAATTAAATTGGAGTGAGCGCTAAGCCTAATGAGCATTATTAGCGTATCTGCATGCAGTTAAGAGGAAGCAACCTTTAGCCTCATGTTTGTTCTGAACCCCCTTCCGAGACCAGGAGGATCCCAGGGTTTAAGCTCAGACCTGGGCCGCCTTCTATTGTCTTGATCAGATATCTGAGGACTAGACTCCCCCCCACTCCAAGGAAGTTGGGACGGCTGACTCACCTCAGGGGTATCTTTTTCACGGATTCAGACTCTTTATTCTCCCTCCCACCCAAAGAGAAAGCTGAGTGCTGTGATTTTGTACCTCTGAATCAGTGTGACACACTTGGCATTCGGTTTTGTTTTTGACAGTCATCCCGGACACTATCTCAAGGGTTGCTTCCAACCTTTCTGTGCCAGCCGTCAGTTTCAATGTCCAGCAAGGGCCCTATGTCACCCTCTGTCCTGCTCCACTATCCCTCGACACATGAGTCACTTTGGTTCAGGTCATGTGCCTTTTAACCACCTGTCCTCCTCTTGAGGTGTGGAATAGAGATCTGGAAAAAGATAGAGCTCAATGAAAAACATCCAACTATTGCTGTGTATGTGTGTCTGTGTGTTTGTGTGTGTTTGTCCGCACCCTAGCAACCTAGTATTAATAGCTTAATACTTGCACGTTTAGCTCTGGATACTTGATATTTTGCATTTTGGAAACACTTTATGAATAAATATAAATCCCCATGAGAGTTCTAAGCATGTCGCCTCCTGTGTGCATGTGTAATTTCTGTTTCAATGATGCCATGGTTATTTTACATTTAATGAACTAAAAAAAATAAAATAAAAAGCTAGGGATTTGGGGGTGGATACTCTGGAGATTTAAATCCTGATGCCACTGCTTTGTTAATTAGCTTTAATGATTCTTATTACTTTAGTTGGGTTTTTTTTTAAATACACCTTTAATATTAAAATTCTTTGGAAAACGTACACATTGCTAAGAGAAAAAACAAGAAAAAGGGGGCTTCTGTTAATCTTTGAACCAGACATTAAGGGTGGACCCCCACGTGAGGCATGCTAGGAACAGTAGGAGGGAAGGTGAGAGGAGAATTTTGGGGAAAAGAGTCAAATTGGCCAAGAGTCCTTCTTGGCTTAAAACCCTCTGTTCTTTGACTTTAGTATGAGAAGTTGTTCCCCTACGCTCATCCCCATTGCTCTTGGTTGGCTAAAACGCATTTCCACGTGGGGTCCCTGGTGAAGTGTGTAAGCCCACTGTGTGATTCTCCCTCTTGAGTGGGCCCAGCTGTGATGCTGGTGTTGCACCTCCAATGTCACCACCTCTGGCCTGGAATCATTGGCTCCTATCTCACACATCATGGAGGAGGCAAGGTGTTAGAACTGGGCACCCAGCAGCAGCAGTGGCCCTAACATTATATCCCTCATCTCCCTCCTGGCTCTCTCGGTGTGCCATGGGGACAGGGGGAACCTGGACTGGAGGTGGACACGGATTCCACGCCTGGTTTTGCCACAGAATGCTTTAGGGCAAGTCATGGCACACTCCTGCTCTTCCTCTGGAAAGAAAGGGGTTCCCCCCGCCCTGCCCCCGACCTCCCAGATCCCAGTGATTACAACAGTTGATACTGGCTTTGGGCTTTATAGTTCACAAAAGGCTTTCATTCTGTGCTCAGGAATGTCCATGTGGGCATGTGAGTTTCACCATCTCCACTGACAGATAAGGAAGTTGGGTCCGGCAGTGACCTAAGGGGCCATGGTCTTGCATTTAATGGTGAGCAGGAATGAACCAGAGCTTGGGATCCCCTGTTCCCTGCTCAGCTTGACTCCTTGTCCCTCTCTCTCTAGAGAAGTGGCTCTCAAAGGCTCCTTCCAGATCTCAGTGCTATGATTCTCCAGGTTCTGGGCAAACTCTGTCTAGTTTTCTGTAATGAAAATTCCAGATAACTTTTACCAGTCTTTGAACTTGTGCTTTATACGAAAAAAAAAAAAACATTATAAAAGAACGTATAACCTATGTGCTAATATTATGTGACCTTAGCACCTCAAGTTTTATTGAAAGTCATTATTTTAAAATAAAAGCTAGCAGGGAAGGGATACTACTTCATGAATCAATCGCTGAACAGAGCATTTGATTTACCTGATAGATAAATCCCAAATGCTTTGACACACAGTAAAGCTTCCAGGATAAGCCAAATTTGACTTCAGGCAAAAAATACTCCTTATTCAATTTTATTTTATTAATTTATTTTTGGTACAAGGGATTGAACCCAGAGGCACTTAATCACTGAGTTACATCCTCAGCCCCTTTTTAATATTTTATTTAGAGTCAGGGTCTCACTAAGTTGCTTAGTACCTCCCTAAGTTGCTGAGGCTGACTTTGAACCCTCCATCTTCCTGCCTTAGCCTCCCAAGCCACTGGAAATTAAAAATTCTTAAGGAAATAGTACACACATATGGATTCTTGAAATCTCACAAATCTGAAACTGTCCCCATGGTGAATCAGCCAGTCCTTTTAAAGGAAATGAGCTGGCATACCATGCCTTGAATTTTACCATCTCAGTAGCAGCCATTGAATCAAAGTTGATGTGCATTTAATTTTAATTCATTTCCATCAATAGTGATGGAAGTAATCACGCAGACCAATAAAAATACATCTTGATATTGCACCGTGAGAATTAAATGGATTTCTCTCTCTCTCTGAAGATAAGAGAAAAATCAGAGGAGGCAAATCCCCCATCTCTAGGAATAATTATGATATCAGTATGTAAATTAAATTGCCTGGAAATAATCATATTTGAAGGAAAGTAGATAAAACATCCTGAGATGAGTCATCATGCATAATGGCTCTGTGACATAAGGCTGTGTGTTTTTGTGATCTTAGCGTCTCAAGTCTGAATTGATTTTTAAAAAAGTAAAACAATAAAAAACACAAAAAAAGGGGGCTTCACTTTTTTCATTTTTTTTTTTTGGTGGTGCTGGGGATTGAACCCAGGGTCTTGTGTATGCAATGCAAGCATTCTACCAACTGAGCTGTATCCTCAGCCAGCTCCACTTTTTATTACCACATTCTTATGAGATGTTTGAAAAATTTTAGAGCCATGTTGCTGTCAGCTCTAAACAGCCCTGGAGAAGATTTTTACCGAACAATAAAACTTTCTTCCTTATGTTTAATACTATCACTTTTCTTTTGCCTAAAGACGCCCTGCATTTTTATAAAAAGAAAGGAATACAAATGATTATCCCAAACAGCATTTCTAGTAAATGAAATTCATTCAAACCACATCAAATAAAGCGCAGAGGATCAAACACTTCAGAGAGCGGGAAGTTAATATTCAAACACAACAAATCTAGGACCTTCTGCGTGCTAGTCTGGTCTATCTTTGGCAAAGAAAGGCAGCATTCCAATATGCTTTGTCTCCCGTTAGTGTACAGAATCTGATTTCCATGTTGCCGGCTGCTACTGAAAGTGATCCTAAAATTCAAGTTGATAATCTTTTAGCTCTTCTGCTGTATTCTAAGGTGATCCGTGATTCAAACCTGAACAGAACCAGACACTGTGACCTAAGAAGAACCTTCAATTATTAAAACAAAAACAAAAACCCTGTATACGAGATGTGAGCATGTTCTACTCGATTTCCTTTAAATAGAGAAAGAAGAAGTACTCGTCTGCACAGCGGATGCTCATGCTTGATGGGTTAGCCAGCAAAACCACTCGACGTCAAGAAACTAAACATAAAGGGTCCTAATTTGTTAGGTGCTTGAGAGTTGGCTCTGGCTAAAGGCAGGAAGTTGGCAAGATGAGTCCTTAAGATCCATTCCAATTCAGGAATGGGTATTGTGCTAGTCTTTGGCTTGAAGGACGTCTAATCCAGTGTTGGATGGTGTCCAGCCTTGTTCACTTAATAGCCAACATTTATCAAGGGCTTGCTATGTGCCAGGCCCTGTGTTAGGCATGGGGACAGACACAAAGAAGATGGTTTCTGCCCTTGAAAAGTGTGATACAGTCTTTCATGGAGGGAACTGCTACATTCAAAGGAAGGAATTCTAAGGAAGGCATGACAGACACCATTTGTGGTCTGATTGTTGAACGCAGTTGAAGGCTGGATCCTTTGGTGAATGGCAGATGGTTTAAATGTGGACTATATCAAAGAGAGTTAACATCTCCTGAGAGGTACCTGCTGGTAAATTGATTCCTCTTTGTGTCTCAGAAATAGCCGCTCGTCCTACAAGGTTGAATTATGCAAGGTTCTGTTTCCTGTTGTTCTTAAGAAACACAATGCTTGTAGTATGTAATGCTTCTCTCAAAGCTCCATTCATGCAAAGAGCTCATCTGTCATTCCTGGCTGCAAAATGGAAAGTGTGCTATTATACCAACTAAGGCCCAGTGAATGCCATTTATTTAGTCAGATATTGGGGCTTGGTTAAAACAAGAAAAGAGTATATAAAAACTAGAATTGGAAGCCAGGTGCTACCTATTCCAAACCTAGAGTTCTCCACAAAGCTTAATCAAGTTGATGGTAAGGGTGGAATTCTCCAGCAGGGGAGCTGTGGCTGGGGCTGGGGTCTGTTCAAGAAAATGGGGATAGATGCTTTGAAGTGCGGGAGATGCATGGAAAAAAACTTGATGGAAACTATCACCATAGTGGGTGGGCTATAAAATGAAGCCACATTAACCTATTGCAAATTTCAGGACACTCTGGGTTGGATTGCTCCTGCCTGAAATATTTTGTGTGTGTGTGTGTCTGTCTGTCTGTGTGTATGTATCTATCTACTTATTTATTTAAAGAGGGAGTCCTGTGGTGTTTAACTACTGAGCTGCATCTACAGTCCTATTTAATTTAATTTAATTTTATTATTTTTTAAAAAATATTTATTCTTAAGTTTTAGGTGGACATGTTTACATTTATGTGGTGCTGAGGATCAAACCCAGTTCCTTGTGCATGCTAGGCGAGCACTCTCTGAGCCACAACCCCAGCCCCTTAATTTTATTTTGAGACAGGGTCTCACTAGGTTGCCCAGGCTGATCTGGAATTGGCAATCCTCCTGACTCAACCTCCTGAGCCACTAAGATCACAAGTGAGTGTCACCACACCCAGAGCTGCATGACCTCTTTTATATATCTCTTCTGGTGAGACTGGTGCCCAAGCAAAGAACACACAAGGAGGAGCCATGGTAGGATCAAAGGAAAGCTTGAGACCAACCCAGATCCTGGCACTGGGCCTAATGAGGACCGGGCAAGGAACTCACCACCCTGTGAGATCGAAACAAGAGACCCGGGGAGCTCAGCAGTTCAAACCTTCCTTTGAAGAAATCTTATTAAGAATTCATATTTACATAAAAGCTTCCTCTTCACCTCATCACTTTGGAGAACAGTTTGGAAACCTGGATTTCTCTGTACTTGCCATACACAACCCCAGCCATACTCCTGTGCGAGGTGTCTTATATTCCATGTGTGAAGGATGAGCAGCCTTCCCTTTGCCAATCTGGTGAACTTCCACTCGTCCTTCCAGATCTCTACCAAGTGAGTGTTTTCTAACAGAATCACTGGAGGCACCTGTTACAGATACACATTTATGGACTCCAAACCCAATGTCCTAGATGCAATTGGTATGGAGCTCCAGTGAGGAAGGGGTTCCCAAGGGCAGCCAAGCTTGGGAACCACTGCAGATCCTACTCTGCCCAGTGCCTTGAGGAGACACGACTTATGGTGGGATGGAGAAGAAGTGGTGGGGACAAAATCTGAGTCAGCACCTTCCCGAGAGCCTGGAGCTGGGCAAGGCCAAGGTCTTGTCAGGAATGCTGCCTTGGAGCTGCAGCAGAAGCTCTGGGTTTCCTGGTTTCATTAGGGACACAGATTTGCAGCAGACAACAAGCAAGCCCAGGCACGCAGGACGTCTGAGGGCTTTACAATACACACATCTTCCAGTTTTCTCTTGGGTGAGGCTCTGAGAAAATGCAAAGTCCCGTGAAGGTTGCAGCTGTCTCATAAAAAAAAAAAACTCAGTGGTGGTAATTTGAACTTTTTTCTTCTTCTGATGTTTCCATTTATAAGGTTTTTAAAGGGTGCCAGAAGGAAAACAACCCGCTGCTTGTTTTGACTGATGGGTTGTGATTGCTCTGAACATTGTCAGGATTGACGTCTGTGTGCTACACGTGGTTCAATAAAGTGAATCCCCTCACGGGCCCTCAACTGCCATCTTTATAAAACACCCCGTACAGAAGCAAAATATTGTTGAGTTGTGACTGCGTGAGCAGCTGGTGTCGAGCACAGTATGGATCCCATTGAGAACGTCTAAGCATCCTAGCTGGTCTCATTTAGCATCTCCATTCATGATAACATGACTTCTTATTTGCATAAAGTCTCCAGGTCCTTCTTCATTTTCCACTGTAATTGAGGTCCAGTACTGAGCCAATATGATTATTTATTACCTTTGTTTCCTCACCCTCTGAGTTCAGGTTCCACTATAAAGTGAGGTGACGTAACCCCCAGAGAAGGAAACTTACCAGCTATTTTCTTCTGCCTTTGTATTAAATACTTGGACACAGGCCACTTCTTATCAGTTTTCTATTTGTTGTATAACTTTGGGCTCTTTTGGGGGAAGTGGTTGATTTATTAATTTTTTATTCCTTTGTGAGGTCTTCCCAGTAGCTTCGGCAGGGCAGGATCTGGTTTGGCCTTTAACTCTTATACCCACTTCCCACTACAGTGTCTGAAACAAAGTACATGCTCAACACACACTGGCTGAACAGACATGGAAATGACCATGTCTTGCTTTTAATAAAGCAAGTTTAGGGAACAGATATTCAGAAACTCCATATTTCAATTTATAAGTCTTAGGATAATATAGTGCAAGGATTCCCACACCTTTCTTTGAGTCACAGGTCCAGAAAACTTAAGAAAATTTTGTGTTCTAACAACTAAGTAGCCATCTGAAAAAAATTCACATAGATTAAAAAAATATATTTTAGTTTTTAATTCCTGCAATTACTTACTAAATGGGATATGTGCATCTATTGGGCACTGTATGACTTCTCAAGCCTTGGAATAGGATTAGACACCACTACATTAGTTCTGTTTTCACATGGTACTTGTTTTTAATCCCAAGTGCTGACAACCCAGCTTCCCAAGGACAGTGTCTTAGTCAGCTGTTTTACTGCTGTGACTAAACGATCCTACAAGAATAACTTTAGAGGAGGAATGGTTTATTTGAGGGCTCACGGTTTCAGAGGTCTCAGTCCATAGGCAGCTGGCTCCATTCTTCAGGGCTCAAGGGGAGGCAGAACATCATGGTAGAAGAGTGTGGTGGAGAGACACAACTCACATGATGATCAGGAGGAGAGAAGGAGGACCACTCACAAGTTACAAAATATACACCCCAAAGGCATACCCCCAGGGACCCACCTCCTCCAGCCACACCACTCAGAAAATCCCATCAAGGGACTGATTCACTGATTGGGTTAAGGCTCTCATAACCCAATCAGATCTCCTCTACAATTACTTGCATTGTCTCACACATGAGCTTTTGGGGGACACCTCATATCTAAACCATAACAGACAGGAAGTCATGAAAAGGCAAGTCGCATGATCTAAAGTGGAACGTGAACTTCAGTTCAGCAGTAGTTCATGTGCTATCCAACTGATGCCAATTTTGCTTGCTTCTTCTACCCACAATGGAAAATAACCTAAATGCATAGATTCTGAAGTTGGGCGAGTTTCCTCATCTTTAAGAAAGAGAAAATAATAGTATCTCTTTCATTGTTTCTGTTTTGTTTTTGATTATGGGGAAATTTCAAAACTGTATAAAAGCATTCAGAATAAGATAGGGAACCCCCATATCCTATCACCAAGCACCTGAACCACTGAAGTATGGCCAATACTGCTCCAGCCACACCCCCAACATACTCTGTTTCCTACCATTGGAATGTAAAACCCAGGTTTCACCTATAAATATTTCTATAAGTAAGACACATAAGAGTGTTAATATGTAAAACAGTTCTTAGTTTTTATTTTGGCAAGAATTCCATGGGTTTAATTCAGCACAGTGCTGAGCATCTTGAAGTCACTCACTGCTTCCTCTCCAAGGGGGTCATACAAGTAGAGGGTGGCATGCTCGTGTTCATTTGCCTTAACTTAAAGGTATACCCGTGATCACAGGGAACAGGGATGCTATAGGTGCACTCGCCACTGGCGTGCAGTCAATCCTCAGTATCCACAAAGGATCCTTCCTCCATTCCAAAATCTGAGGATGTTCGAGACCCTTACATAGAACTCCTTCCTCCATTCCAAAATCTGAGGATGCTCAAGTCCCTTATATAGAACTCCTTCCTCCGTTCTAAAATCTGAGGATGCTCGAGACCCTTATATAGAACAGCATTGTGCCTGTATATAGCTTATGCACATCCTCTCTTATACATACTTTCAACCACCCTTTGACCACTTATCATACCTAAGAAAATGCAAATTCTGTGTAAATAGTTGCTATCCTGCATTGTTGATGGAATAATGATAAGGAGAAAAAAAGAGAAGGCTGTACGTGTTCAGTAGAAATGCAAGATTTTTCTGAATATTTTCATTCTGAGGTTGATCGAATCTGCAGATTAGGAATTTACAGAGCTAGACGGTTGACTGTATTTTAGCAAGCATCTTCTCCTGGAGGAGTTTCCATTGATCCATCAGGGAGAACATAACATTTGAATGGAATCTTTTTTAAAATAAACAACCAAGCCAGATCACATTTAGCCCGATTTTTCTGTTCTGGGTAGAAATGCTCTTTGGGTAAGGTGGAAGCTTAAGGGTATCTCTCTCTTACCTCCTAGCACTTTGGACATTATGCATTTAATTAAGTGCATTCCAACGCTATGTACTCATTACAGCACGATTTTAAAAGAACTAGGAAAAATTAGAACAGGGCAGGAGGTCCAACTTTCCTGAAACTTCTCTGCATACATCTGACTGTGAGGGACACAGCTGCTAATTTATCCAGTTGTTCAAGCGTGAGGTAGACAAATGACCATGGGCAAGAAACAATGGCTATTTTTTTTTTATTTTAAGTAGTTCACATAATTCTCCATTCTCTCCTGGGGCTTGATTAAAATGTGACTTACATTGCTCTCTTGTCTTGGTGTCCCTGGGTCCATCGTCCTGAACCCAGCCCAGGGCTCCCTAGTGAGCGTGGGATTATGGGCACATTAAGCATCCTTCTGACTTGCCACCCTAGCAGCAAATCCTCCAGTCAGCTCTCCTGAAGTTGCTTAGTGATTATCTGTGTTGAACAAGCTATCGATCTGTATATTTTGATTTAAAAGAGTGTTTGGTTTACTGATCTGTGAGAAGCCTTAACTAAAATTCTTTGAGTTTTATTTAGCCCCAGGGCAAAATTCACAATTAAATCATCTATCGTAAATAACTATTACTTTTAGGTGATGAGCATATCTTAGACTGGGAAGCTGTTTTGAAATCTCATCAACGTATTCTTTCAGGAGCATTCATTTTATCATCTGCCACCAATGTCACACCATAATTTCCATGTAGCTCTTCCCAGAGATGCGCAGTAATCTCATACAGAGGGAGCAAAGGAAAATATTCCTGAAACAGAACAAATGGGCTAGAAGTAACTCTATTAACCTCCTTGACAACTTTCAGAGGGTAGGGACTCAATAAAAATCACATTTGTCAATAGCTCATTCAAGGAGTAAATACAGAAACGATACTGTGTTATATACCTGACTACTTCACAGTTCTTTGTTTAAACAGTTTTTACTGGGTTAATGGAATCACTGACTGAGGTCATCACTCATGCCCATAGATACACTCAGCTTTGATTCATTTTTTTAAAAAAGCTTTATAAGTAAGGTTCCAGGGGAATTTTAATCCATTTCTTTATCAGTGATTTGCATATTAACTTCTGAACCTCACTATATAAAAGTCTAGAATGGGTGAATTGTTAAAAAAAAAATACCCTGGGCCCTCTTGCCAGGTATACTCTCAATGCCAGTCACAACGAGGGAGGTCTTTGAGAGACCTGAGCCTCTTATTCCAACTTCCCTGCTTATGTTTAAAGCAAAGAGGAGCTCAGGAGTCAACTCTTGGTCCTGGAGATAGGATGTTCCAATAGGGAGAAGAACTGGACATAAATCAGAGAAGCAGAGAGTGGAGACTATATAAAGGAAATTAATCTAATCCAATTCACATTGAGATTGTTGCCTGTTTTTCCTGGGAAGAGAAACTTTTTTAAAAAAAATACATTTTTATTTGTAGAGGAACACAACACCTTTATTTATTTATTTATTTTTATGTGGTGCTGAAGATGGAACTCAGTGCCTCACATGTGCTGGGCAAGTGCTCTACCACTGAGCCACAACGCCAGCCCTAGAGAAGCTTTTTTTAATTAGTCAGGCAGTGTTCAGATGTATCTGAGTGTTCACTGGCCACACAGGCAAGTATGGGACCAGTTAGCGACCAAGGTCCCAAAGATTTCACTCCTGCCATCCTCACTGCCATCTATTGCAGCCCGAGGCTGTACAGGTGGAAATGCAGATTGCATCTGAGAGTTTCTTTCACCATTGTTAAAAAGTCAGAGATGGTAAATTAGAAAAGACCATAAACTCTTTGTTACTCCTTGCACCGAGAAGCAGAGTGTAATTTTCCTTCTTAAATCTGCACTGGCCTTGGTGAGTGATGAGGTCAATAGAATGCAACTAATGTGACTCCTGAGCCTGGGTCATAAGAAGCTTTGCAGTTTCTGCTTGGCTGTCTTGGAAGAGCTGTCTAGGGACTCTGAGCTGCCATGGAAGGGAAACTACTACCTTGATGCCAGGAGGCAGGAGAAACTGCATGGAGCTGCTCCCGTAGAAGCTCAGGCTGAGATCAGTCCCCTAGTATCCCCGTTAAGATACCCCGCATGTGAGTGAAATCCTTCTAGAACTTCTAGACCAGCCCATCTGCCAGCTAAAGACTGCCAAGTCTTCTCAGGCAATGCCACGTGGAGCAGAAGCGGAGCAGCTGAGCCCTGTCCCCCACTCCTGACGCATCAACCATGAGATATAACAAAATGGTGTAAGCTGCCAAGTGGAAGAGTGGTTTGTTACACAGCAGTCGATAACTGGGACAGGAAGCACACAGCGTCACAGAACCAGAGAGAAACCGCCACTTCTGGAAACACAGCCAATTGGCCTGTGGGGAGAATGGCTGGCACACGGTTAAATGAACTGAGTCCATTGAGCACTCCCAGGAGCCTCCCAGGGCGAGTCTGGAGGAGACCACGGAGACAATGTGGCTTTGTTAAAGAGAAGCCCAGCATGAGAGGTCAGGGAGGGCATTCGAGAGGAATCACAGTGCATGAGGGTTAGTTAGACTGGTGTCTACAGCAGATCATCTAAATATTTTGGGGGAGGGGCCAGGAAGGAAGTCTGAAAAATCATCTCTCAGATCCCTATTTTGGACAATGATTTTTTTTTTTTTTTAAGTCTGACTCTTCTCAGGTCAGCTACAAACCGAGAGAGGGAATATAAAATCACTGCTGTGGTTTGTCACCTGTAGTAGCAATGGAGAAGTGAGCAAAGAAAGCCATTTAGCAACATGTGGGAATCTCAAGTAATGACACACCAAACTGGTCATGGGGTAGGTGACCACTTATTCTGATTTGCCCGGGACAGCTTCAATTAAAGCCTGCTATTCTAGATAATAATTTAGAATATTCTCTTTTACTCTATAAAAATGTTTGGTTTTGGATAATAAATTATGTGCTTGCTCTATTTCTAGGGATCTATATGGCTCAGAAGAGTCTGTTCACTTTATAGCCTCTTATGAAGATATTATTGAAGGGGTTTATTAAAAACTTGTGGGGTTCTGCTCTGGAGATAATGTCCATCTTCAGATTTGATATTTCACGTATTCACTCAACAACTGTTTAATGAGAACCTATTGTGTTTTTTTCTGTGTGTCATCAAATACCTGGGAATGATGACGTAGGAGTAACAAGGTCTTTACTTGTGTGTAATCATTAGAGATATCATTGGAGCGGGGTGCCACTGGTTAAGAAAGTCTTGTAAGTTCATGTCCTGATGTCATGAACTTACACTTAATTAAATCTCAAAAACATAGCAATGCCAGTTATAATACAAAAAAAGAAAAGAAAACTACAAAGACATGGCTGGACTCCAAAACAAGATAAACCTATCCAGAGAAATGGAACAGACAGGTAAAGTAGTGAGAAGAGCTAAAGATACCAGCCAACAGGCATGCCTGAACTTGAAACAGGCTGGCTGTGATGGTGTCCTGGGTCTGGAAGAGAAATGACCCATAGGAGCCAATGGCTTGAAACCAGGCTCAGAGTTTAAAGTCTCACGTTGGTTCTTACTCTCATCAAAGTATAATGGGACAATCTGTCATTGCTAGCTATAGCTTGGGACTGTAGACTTTTACAAATGGAAAGTCTATGGAGGAAGAAGAACAAAGACATGGTCTGATCAGGAACCAAACCAAGCCACCTGTGGGTCCTTAAATATTTGCATCTCTCTGGGGCAGGAGCTTCAACACATCATTTTAAGATGAGTTCTAGGCCGGTTCTTCAGTGGAGAATACAGAAAACCACTAAATAGGGAGAGGAACACACACCACAAATAAATGATTCTCTACCTAAAATGAGTCCATAAATCAAAATTTCAACCCATGATGAAATCTAACATCAAAAGCAAAATCAGAAATAAGTTTTAAAGTTTATTATAGATCTGCATTATCCAATATGGTAGCCACTCGTCACATGGATTATTTAAATGTAAATTAAAATCAAATGAAATGTGAGTGCTCAATGGCTTCACATGATTAGTAGCTGACATAGGGACAGTGCAGATATACATTTTTTTTTGATCACTGCAAGTTTTTGGATAGTGACGCTCTACATGACACGTATCTTATGGAATTGTCCAACCAAGATTTTAAAATAAATATGTTTATGATACTTACAAGATAAATGAAGTAATGTCTTCCACTTAGAAAACAGAAAGAAATTACACAATGAAGAATGCAAAAATGAAACAAAAATAAAATAAGAAAAATAGCCCTCTGGAAATGTTGGCAAATAGAGAGGGGGGAAAAAAGGTGTTAGTGTTTCAATAATTGGTGAATGGGATGACAAAACTGAAGAATTAACTCGGGATGTAGCAATGAAAGATACAGTGACATGTTCTTGCAAAGACTAGTGGGAAAAGAAGGTCTGTGGATCCTTCTCGGCTTGAATAAGTGAGGCGCTTTGTTATTAATCTGAAGTGATCTGAATGAAAAAAGGCAGTAATTCAGAAAAAAAAATCACATGGGAAAAAGAGATGAAAGCCATTTTTGGAAAGTGGCAAACTCAAAAACATCTGGTCGACCACTGGACAGCCTTAGCCACGGGAGACATTGGATCTGGGACTCAGCATGTCTGGGGCTGGGCTGGCTCTGACCTTGCAGTCTGATGGCAGTGGAGGAAGTAACGGCCCCTTCAGAAGAGGATGAAGTAGGAACACGTGTCATCTCGCAGTGAGGGCAGCCAGTTGAGGACAAGCTGAAGTAACAAGGAGAATCTGCTCCTAGTGCTTTGAAGGCAGTTTGTGTGAGAGAGGTGTGACAGTGACATCGACCCAGAAGTCGTGGGGCTCCTTGAATAAATGGTCTTTTCTGTGCAAACACTAATTAGGACTCTGGGAAATGTTAGCCCTCCCAGAGAGGGTGGAAGGGTGGAGGAAAAGGCTAATGGTGCAGAGTCAAGCAACCTTCCAACTTGCTGACAGAGAGGGGGTGCCTCCAGAGGAACAGGGCAGGGCTCCATGGGCTTGGCATGCTCTGCAGGGAGCTCTCTGCAGCCTCTTCTGGCCAGAAGCTGATGACATAACAGGAAACCAAAAGGGAGCATGAGAAACACATGGCTGACTGCAGGGCAAACTACCTGCTCTTCTAACCCTTGAGCACCATGCAACTCCCGAGAGCCCACTGGCCAGAAGGCTCTGCTCAGCATGCTCTAGAATTGAGCTGTCCATCAGGGGAGCCACCAGCCTGCATGGCTATGAACACACGTGCTATTGGGAACCCTTTGCATGGGTCTCGCCACTCATGTTGCTCCATTCAGAGATGTTATTGCTGGGCTTTCTGGGTGCCAAAATAAATGGCATATGGATTAAAAATTTCGAAAACACAGAAAGCAACACCAGACACCACCATCCATAATTTTATCTTTCTTTGAAATTCCCAAAGTCGCCTTAGGAGCTTGTGGTGTCTCATTGCTATCCTTATGAACATCAGTTATCAGCAGACGGTCCCCTAATTGCTGAAGGTGTAAGAAATTTGGCTTCATGTGGACTGACCCCATGACAGAGCAGTGAAGATATTTTTGGAAGGGTTCTGTGATCTCAGGCTCTTCTTTGTCTCCCTTTCAAAAAGCAGACTATAAAGGAAAGCAGCTGATTATGTGAGCTTTCTGGATGCCCAGATTTTTTTTTAAAAAAATAGCACTTTCCTGTAATTAAACTGTAAGGAGTTAATTGTAATTAAATTGCACCGTCGATGAGAAATCTGTCACTTCTCAGAATTAGCTCTGAGGACGAAACTGAAATGACAGTGCAATTAAGACCTGAGATGCAGGAGTTTTCAGGTGTCTCTTGTACAGGTTGGAATACGTGAGTTTATATCCTGAAATCTCTGTAGTGTCATTTTTCCTTGCCACAATAAAAAAGATGACTATACCTCTGCAAGTAGGATGCTAGGTAATTAATCAGAGAAAGAAAAGAATCCCTCCCCCTACCTTTTGTGTATTTCCTTATATCCAGAGGTGGATATAAACCATTACTACCCACATTCCTTATAAAAATCCTGCTATTTTTAAAAATTGCACAAATGCCTATATTTTTAATGTTAAAAATCTAAACAAGAAAAGACAAAAATACTCAATACTCTCCCTACCCTGTCATCTACTCTGCTACCAGAGAAAAACTGTCACTACCTGTTTGTGTGTCCTTCCTGAGAATTTTTTCATTTGCCAATATATTTTGGAAACTGTTCCATGTTGATACTGATAAAGCTTGCTGCTTTTAACTGTTGCATAGTATTCCCTTGAATAATTGTACCCATTTAAAAAATTGAGTCATCTCTTTCTATGAGCATGTAGGTTTGTCTCACTTCTCATTATTACAAATAATGCTGCAATATGTCTTTTTTTTAAAAAAAATTTTTAGTTGTAGTTGGATACAATACCTTTATTTATTTATTTTTATGTGGTGCTGAGGATCGAACCCAGTGCCTCACATGTGCTAGGTGAGCGCTCTACTGCTGAGCCACAACCCCAGTCCCATATGCCTTATTTTTTATAAAAGACATAGAGATGGGAACAGTAAAGATATTCTTAACTTTCTAATATGCACAGAAAGACAAATAAACTTATGATGGGCAAATGGAAATACATAGTAGGGAAACAAGGGCATATTGTTCAATTAGCACCAGAATCAGGCCTCCTTCTTTGGTACCATCTGAAAATTTCTTGGTGATCCAACTCGTCTGTGAATTAAAATGCCAACTGGACAAAGTTTTCTTTTTCTTTTCTTTCTTTCTTTTCCTTCTCTCCCTTCCTTCTTTCAGCACTGGGGAATTGAACCCAGGGCCTCACACATGCTAGGCAAGTGCTCTACCACGGAGTTACACCTCCAGCCCGTTTAAAATTTTAGTTTGAAGCAGGGTCTCACTACATCGCCCATGCTGGCCTGGAATCTGAGATCCTCCTGCCTTAGCCGACTGAGTAGCTGGGATTTCCGGCATGTGCCACCAGCCCAGCGTGAAGACAGTTTTCTAAGCACGTCAGAGATGAGGAATGGATGCAAAGACTAAGTAGCAAGATGACTGGGTGGAAAACCTGGCTGTGCTGTAGTGGGGCTGGGATCCTGAATCTCTGAAATCCAACAGGGAGTCCTGTGTAGTTCTGCCTACCCTGGGGGGTGCCTGGGGGTCCTTTACATCTTTGCAGAGCTCCTCCTTATTTGCTTTAGGATTTCCTTACTTCAGAGAAGAGCAACACAAGTAGGTTTGGCAGAGAAAACAGCTAAATCTCAGGATTCAAATAGTCTAAAAATATTCTTTCCTCCCTGTATCTCTTTTAGGATAAGCCATTGGTTGCTGGGGTAGTCAGCCCCGTTAAGTCAGGCTTCCTATTGGAAGGAATCATAGAGGTGATCAAACCCATTCTCCTATGTGGTAGACAAGTGGTCATTTCTTTCTCCTGCAACCTCTAGTGGAATGACCAGGCCCTGGCTTTCATTTTTCCCTTTTGGTCTGATGACATTTAACTACATGAATCTTCTGATCCCTTTCCTCTCTTCATTTTGCCCTGGAAGTTGAAAATTATTTACTCATTTCATTGAAGACGATAATTCATTTGATTTATGGGACTCCGGTAGGTTGTAAAACTGGCTGCAGTTCTTCCCTTCACAATGTTTGTGTCCCTTGCAATGTGACTTTGGAACTCTTCCTATCACAGGTAAAGTTACCCCCACCCCTTTGAATTCAGGCTGGCCTGTGACTTTTGGCCAATATGCGGTAGATGGCAGGACCTTATAAGAGGTCTTGTGGATTTTTGTTTGTCCTCATGGATACCTGCTATGTCAGTCAGCTTTCTGTTACTGTGATAAAATACCTGAGATAATCAACTTATGAGGAGGAAAGATTGATCTTGACTCACAGTTTCATAGGTTTCACTCCATGGTCAGTTGGCCCAGTCACTTTGGGCCTGTGGTGAGGCAGAACATCATGGCGGGGAGCACAAAGTGGAGCAGAGATGCTCACTTTATGGCAGCCAGCAAGCAGAGAGAGAGAGAAGAGACTGGGGTTTCAATATAACCTCCCAGGGCATGGCCCCAATGACCTATTTCCTCCAACTAGGCCTTATGTCCTGATGTTTCCATCATCTCCCATTAGCACCATCATCTAGGAGCCACGCTTTCAATATAAGACCTTTTGGGGGACATTTCAGATCCAGACCATATCACCTGCTCAGCCTCCACGTGACTGAGCCTGAGCTAGCCTGCTGCAGCACATGGGGCCGTGTGGATCAGAGGTGAGCAGTGCCAGATGAGGCCGTCTAAGCTGAGCCCTCCCTCCAAACCAGTTGGCAGCTGGGTACAGAGGCATGAGAGAGCCCAGCCCCAACCAGAAGGCCCACCCAGCTAGGTCCAGCCTGATGGATGACCGACAGAATTATGAGCCAAATACGTGACGGTTATTTAAGGCCACTAAGTTTTGTGGGGTTTGTTACGCTGCAAAAGTTCATTGATCCAGAATCCTTTATTCCCGTGTGTAGGAATGTTTAGTAAATTGGGCCTCCAAAAGTAAAGGGACTGTATTTCCCACTTTGTTCTGTTCATTATCTAGACGAGAAACTAAACAGAAATTTAGAACAAAAAATTATTTTCTTGAAGGGAATGGGGTGATGGGGAAGGCTGATAAGCACTTTCCCCCATACTTAGCCCAACCCCAAACCTCCACAGCCTGTGATTAAGGAAATAAATAGAAAGGCACAAGATTTGTGGCATGTCATTAATCAATACTTGGGTAGTAAGACAAGCAGTAGAAAATTCTCTTCCACAAAAGACTGTACAAAATACATACCAGGAAAGTCATCTAGGGACAGGGTGAAAGCCCTGTAATTTTTCAAATGTCTTGGCTTCCCTAATTTCTGCCACACTGTTTCTTTGCCATTATCTTAGGGTCTTACCTGTGAGCCTACTGGGTTCCTTCAGACAGGCAGTAATGCATCTGCCCCTGTGCTAGAGTCTTTAGCAGGGAGGAGGACCATGCCACCCACTACTATGACCAGGGCTGCTGTAAGTCCCTCTTAGGTTCTAGATTCTAGCTTATGGGGGCTTCCTCAGGCTACAATTGCCCTTAGGAATATGCCCTTAACCCACAATTTAATATATTTTATGTATCCTTCTAAGGGTCAAGTTGCACTGGTTGGTATACTTTACAGCCAGCTAATTACACATTCTGATATATACGACTCAGTTTCCTTGTAGTATTTTGAGAGTTAATCCTTTGGTTGTCGATGTTCAGGTCTGAAACATTTCTGTAGGCACCTAAGAGCTCACAGACTCTGGGCTCCCGGCTTTTCAGTATCTAACAGGAAAGTCACCTGGTACAAGTCGATCCATCCAGGGGCCACGTATTAAGTGCCTACGATCTATAAAGTGCTGTGCTGGGAGGCTTCATTAAGTTCCTTCAGACGGCAGCCACTTTACTTACCCACACTGAGCTCAGGGCTGAGAACAGAAAGACTCCTTGGCTCTCTGGCCTTTGGGGGCGATGACTTAGTCATCTGAGACTTGGCCCAGAGGAGAGCAGATGTGAGGGGTGGATGAGAACGGGGCTGCCCCAGGGCATTCTCTTGAATGGGTCTCAGGGTGTACAGAGGGTCATAGGAGCTCATGATGACTTCTCACCTCTGTCAGGAAAGGGACACTGGAGGGACTGTCCTGATTCCTCCTTGCATCTGACTTGGGTTAAGTCCCCTCATGATAGACAAGGTGGTCTCCAGGCCCAAAGCAGGACTTAGGAGCAACAGGTGTTCTAGAACTCAGAGCTGACTTCTGCCGTTTCCCCACAATGTGTCGGGGGGGGGGGCAGGGGTGGTGCAGAGGGTGCTCAGGCCTTTGTGCCGAGGCAGAAGCTGGATCAGCATGTTCCTGGGTTAATGTCCCTTAGAGACGACGCTGGTTTTCTAGACCTTTGCAAGATGTTCTTTAGAGCTTGAATAGCAAATCACTGAACCATCCCGTGGCTCTTACAGGTTCTAGCAATCTCCAGGCTATCCCAAGGCCGCGTTCTAAGAAAGCCACTTAGGCCCCTCGAAAGGTACTAACTTAAGGACCAACTCAAGGGTGGCGTCTTACCCCAGAGCCTCTCAAATTTTCATGTACATACAAGCCCTGGTTGAAATGTGGATCCTGAGTCCAGGTCTGGGGCCTGAGGATAAGCATTTCAAGTTACCCGCAGCGATGTCAATGCCCGGCGACACTTGGAGAAGCTAGCTTCACGTTATTCCGTCTGACTACCTACAGTTTACCCAAAGCCTCCATGTGCTTGACCTCACTTGATGAATCCGTCAACTGTTTGAGGCATTAGTGTCCCCATTTCACAAATAAGGCTCAGAGTGGTTTGCTCTAAAACCGCCAGGCCTAAGTGCTCCAGCCAAGCATCCTGATCCAAGATTTTGCGTTTCCAGCTCGCCACCCTGGCCGTTCACTTGCGGCCCCAGCTAATTTTTCTTTCTACATTTGCCTCTCATGTCCCGTGAGGTCATCTGTCTCGAGGCTAAAGCGCAGGGTTCATTTCAACCTTTGGAAACCTTTGAGCCGATGATCACCTGACCTTTCTTTTTTCATGCTGTGTGGCAGCTGCGGAAGAAAAGATTTTCAAAAGCCTTTTAGAAAAACCTGGCCGTGGTTTTGTCCAAAGTGATTACGCCCACCAGGAAACCATTCATGCTTGGAAACACTGCTCAGAGCCACTAAGTGAATAGGCCTTCCACCGGGGTTTGCAATTAGAGGGTTTCAAATGGGGCAGAGTCTGAGTCTCGGGTCCACAGATTTGAAGACAGACTGCTGTTCCCTATGGCTAATGAAATAAAAAAGACTCTTGAGCCAGCAAGCCACAGTCTTTCTATGGAGACACAGACAAATTTAATTTGGAGGGAATACCTATTCCTTGCCACTCAGCCAGGTACTTTTCAAACATTGTCTCCAATCCTAACAGCAAGGATTTTTACGCAAGTGATGGTAGTCCCATTTTTCAGATTAGAAAACAGGCCCAGTCAGGTTAATCACGAGGACACTGCAGTGCCCAACTGACACCAGGGCTGACCAAGTCTGATGAGTGGCTCTTACTGCTTCACCACACTTTGAGACCGAAAGTTGGTGAAGCCAAAGGGCAGAGAGACCTAAAGCTGCTCTAGGTAGGGCAGCTCTTGACCCAGAGATTCTCACCCTCTCCTGTGCAGAGCACTTTGGAACATCTGGTTTTGAACAGCATCTGGTTACCGTCTTTTTCCTCATTTCTTTTTTATTAAAAAATTTCTTTCAGAAAAGTTACAATGAACTCTGTACCCTTTACACATTTGCCTGTAGTGAACTTTATTTTTTGTGGTGCTGGAGATTGATCCCAGGGCCTTGTGCATGTGAGGCAAGCGCTCCACCAACTGAGCTGTAGCCCTAGTCCTGTGGGGAACTTTTGTCATGTTTCCAAGGACATAAATGAGGGGACTATTTCCTGAATCACTGGAAACCACAAAAATATCAGTTTGCACTTCAACACGAGGAACAAAGGCATGTTCCTAACAGCCACAGGACAATTATGATCAGTAATTTACACAACAAGAAAACTACTGTCCAATAAACTATCTATATTTAACATGGCACCAAGCGTCTCAGTCATGTCTTTTAGAGCAACTTCTTTTCTTTTCTTTTCTTTTCTTTTAGAGAGAGGGAGAGAAAGGGAGAGAGAGGGAGAGAGAAGGAGGGGGAGAGAGAGAGAGAGAGAGGGAGGGAGGGAGAGAGAGAGAGAATTTGAATATTTATTTTTTAGTATTTAGCGGACACAACATCTTAGTTTGTATGTGGTGCTGAGGATCGAACCTGGGCCGCACGTATGCCAGGCGAGCACGCTACCGCTTGAGCCACATCCCCAGCCCACAACTTATTTTTTGACCCGGGCTTCAATGCAAAGTCATAGTGTACATTTGTTGGTTATGGTTGGTCAGCTTCCTTTCATCTGGAAAGTTCCTCAGCCATGCTGCTGCTGATTCAACACCTCAGATGTCCCTGTGAAGGATGCCACTGAAGTCCTTGGGACCCTGGTAAATGACTGGCTGTCATGTCATTCACTCCTTAGTCCATCCAACTCCCCCCTGCTTCTGCTGACTCTCTCTCAGATGCAAAAGCCCTCTCTTGGCAGGGACTAGTGCTGTTCAGGGCAGTCAAAGTCCACTCTGGAGGCAGGCCTAGAGCCTCCCGTCCCTGCACCGGGTGACCCAGATGGTTCTTAAAGCAGTGTTTCCTCTTGGCACCTCTTAATTTCTGAGGCATTTAGAGAAGGAATGATGCTTTCAACAAATGCCCACCACTCTCCACCCCTCACTGAAGAAAACCCGAGGTTGTTCCTGATCCACCCTCCTTTGTTCTCTTTCCAGTATTCCTGGTGAAAATCAAGAAACTACCAAACCAGGTGTGATGGTGCAAGCCTGTAATCCCAGTGGCTTGGGAGGCCAAGGCAGGAGGATGGCGAGTTCAAAGCTATCCTCAGCAACTTAGCGAGGCCCTAAGCAACTCAGCAAGAACCTGTCTCAAAAAAAAAAAAAAAAAATCTTAAGGGCTTTAAGACAGTCAATTAGGAATTTAGGAATGTTGGTTAGATTAGCCCTTGGCTCATTAGCCCCTGCAATGATCTATGCTCAAATGAAGATTATAAATGCCACATGTGGAGGTGAATTCTTTGTCATTCCTAAGTTTTTGGATTCTGAAATTGAAACACTCAGAGTTCCATTCTCCTTCACCATGCAGGATGCTTCGTGGGGTTTATCTGAGCAAGCACGATGTGCATGGACGACGACCGGATCTTCCTCTCGCATCTCCTTGGCCAGCCCCACAGGAAGCGATCCACTTGTTGAAGCCCTTTGATGTGGAAGGGTTTCTAGAATAAGCCCATAAAGTACAAGACCCCAGGCAAATCAGATATTCTGGATCAACTTTATTCCAAATTCAAATATTAGATGGGACACATACTAAAAATGTATCTGCTATTTATCTACAATTTGAATTTAACTCTGCGTCCTGAATTTCCATCTGGCAATCCTAAGTCTGGACCTCATTAGTCACCCTTTATAAACTTTCTGGAGACTCAAAATAAAGACTTGGCCTATCCTGCCAATTCTTTGGCTAGCAACTGGACAAAGCTAGATCAATTTTTGACAAGTTAAACAACTAGGACTCTGAAGCTAAGTTCACACAGTTTTCATGATACAGACTCAAAATCCTTTATCTGTAATTTAAAAGGCAAAACCTTCTGAAAAAAAGAAAGTTTTTTTTTTTTTTTTTTTTTGTAAAACACTTGGCAGCAACACCCAACCTACATGGTGCTATTTATTGTCTTTATTTATCTCACTTTGTGTATATTGTTATACTTGTTGCTACAAAAATATTTACTTGTTTGATCACAGAGTGCTGCTAATGGCTTATAGACAAATATAGCATTACCTTTTAAAATACAAAAAAAGTTCCAAATTCTTCATTTGAACTTGGAGTTTAAGATAAAAGGTCATGGGTGAATAAAAACAAAAACAGCCAGAAAAGATATCAGGACTGTATTATCCAATAAAGTAGCTATTTGCCAAGTGTGGTCACATTGAACCCTTGAAATGTGCCCCTAGTAGGAGTTTGGAAGTACTGGAAATATAAACACACACTGGGTTTCAAACACTTAACATGGAAAAAATGTGAAATATCTGCTTATGAGTTAAAAAATATTTTCTATATATCGGGTCAAAGATGATCAAAATTAATTCCACCTGCCTTTTATGATTAATGTGGCTACGAGAAATTCAAAATTATACATTGGCTCCTTTTTTTCTAGTTGTGTTCTTTTTAAATCTTTAGTGGTTCTTTTTAGTTATACATAACCTTAGGCTTCATGTTGACATAATTATAAGAGATGGAATACAATTTGCTCTAATTCAATCTCTAGCACTCCCCCCTCTTCTATTCTCCCTCCTCCCCATTCCCTTTCCTCTACTCTACTGATCTTTCTGCTCTTAGGGTTTTGTTTAGATAGATTAGTGTCTTGTGGATATCTCTAGTGGACAGCACTGCTTTTGAAAATAGCAAAATATAAATCACCCGTTTTCCTTCTGGGGAAACTGGATGAGAAAGTGACTTGGTCGTGTGGGTAGCTGTGGCAGAACTAGAGCTAGTGCAGTCTCCACTTTCCCTTGGAAAGACCTAAAGCTTTTATACTTGGCCTTAGAATTCTAAGATGATTTGAGAGTCTGACTGAGTATTTGTGGTTCTTGCTGATGAAAGCAGGAAAATCCAGCACCGACTCAGAAACTGGTGTAAGGCATGTCAGGGTCAGCCAGAGAGAGGCGAACGAGAAAGACTATTAGTTCGCAAGTTCATTTGGAAGAGCTATTCCTCCACCGTGCAGAGGAGTGGAGTTCATGCAGACACTTTGAGGGAAGCCCCTTCCTCGGATCTCTTGGAAATGGGTCAGCGTGAAAAATCACACCCATCAGGGAGGGCAGGGACATGTCCACTCCCCAGGTTGACAAATGGGACAGGAACCCACTACTTTCAGAAAGAGGACCTACTGGACATGGGTATTCAGTTAACAAGCTCCTATTTATCCCAGGAAATGGTAAGCACTCTGCAGTGATAAGCACTGGGAATGGTAAGCACTGTTCAGCAATAATTTTGGTTCCCCAACAGGAGGTGGTGCAAAGGAACTCCTGCATGCTACTATTTTTGGATAAATTCAGAGATGAACAAATCTCCATGGGGAGCAGAACAAAGCCACCAGCTAAGAGGAAGGTGCCTTGTGAAAGGAGGTGAAGATTTCCTTTGGATGGGTCCAAGCCAGGTCTGGGAAGATCTCAGTGGCTGCCACTCCCAGGCACTGTGCCTTGGTCTCTCACATGGGTCTAGAAGGAAAGGTCAGGTGAAAAGAAAGAAGGAAGGAAGTCAACAGTGAGCTACAGATGAAGTCATGACCTCTTGTCATTGGCCTTGATGGGAAGGCACAGATCATCACAAAAGTGACATCAAAGTGTGTAGCCTGCTCCCTGGCATACTGCAGTGATCAGGAACATCATGCACAGGGCTCTACAGCTGGAGTGGCTGCTGCAGAGTGAAGCTAGGGAGGGGCAGATAAATTTAGCTGTTTTAAAGCATCCTTAGCTGCATTCACTCACATAAACTAGCCCGGTGCCTGGGAAGCATAGGTGTGGCAAGAATTTGGCTGAGGAGTCACACGGGCAGGGACCGAATTTTGACTGGACTGTGAAAAAAGTTACTTCACCTCTCTGAGCCTCACAGTTTCTTCACTAGTAAAAGAGAAGACAATAAGCCACAGACAGTTGCTCTAGGGAGTGAGTGGGCAGTGAAGCCTTTGAAGAGCAGCTCCTTCCCAGGTCTATTAGGTCTACTTTTATACCTGACCATCCCCTTCTCTGGAGTGAGCTCTCCGTCCTTTCTCTCCTCTCTTGCAAAAGACCACGACAAGCAGAATGCTCCATCACTTGTTGCGAGTGGAAGGAATAGAGCATCCTTAAATGAAGGATTTTGATATTTGACTTAATGAATCAGAAAACGCCCACTTTACACACACTTGAAACACAGTGTATGAACCACAGCCTGAGCAGCATTTACAACCTGCAGTCCTTCTAATCCTCAGCCAGGACACAGGACTGCAGAAGATATGCTACAGAGCTCAGGGAGAGGAACCCTCTAAAGTAAGCACTCCCTCCCAGCTGGGTCCTGGTGTTAGCTTTCTGTTGCTGTGACAGAATATAGGAGAAGAGATTTGGCTGGGCACAAGGGTGCATGCCTGTAATCCCAGCAGCTCAGGAGGCTGAGGCAGGAGGATCGCGGGTTCAAAGCCAGCCTTGGCATCAGTGAGGCTCTAAGTGACTCAGGGAGACCCTGTCTCTAAATAAAATACAAAATAGGGCTAGGGATGTGGCTTAGTGGTAAAGTACCCCTGAGTTCAATCCCTGATACCCTCCCAGAAAGAAAAAAAGGAGGAAGGATTTATTTTGGTCCATGGTTTCAGTCCAAGGTTATTTGGCTCTATGGTGAAGCACCATGGTGGAGAGCATGTGGTGAAGCAGAGCTGCTCATTCACAGTGATGAGAGAGAGAGAGAGAGAGAGAGAGAGAGAGAGAGAGAGAGAGAGAGAGAGAGAGAGAGAGAGAGAGAACGAATTAATGCACTCTTTAAAGACACATACCCCACTGCCCCACCTCCTAAAGTCTCCAACATCTCCCAAACATGCCACCAGCTGAGGACCAAGCCTTTATCACATGAGCCTTTGAGGGATGTTCCAGGTCCAAACTCTAACAGTCCTGCTCTAATGACTCCATGCAGTGTTAAGGACAGGGAAGGAAGCTGCTGGAAGCAGATGGGGTGTTGTTTGGCTATCACTAGGAAGTAATAGCTATAATTCTCAAGTGATGGAAAAAATCCAAGGTTTCTGATGAATGGATGAAAGAAAGACAGCTTACTAGTCTGGAAAGCACTGTGGGATGCATAATAGGGGAAAAACTATATTAATTATTCATTTCATTCCATTCATCAATTCATTTCATTCATTCTTATGAATTTTCATCCCTAAGAAATGTGTTCATATTTATGTTCTGGTATCTTTTATGTCTCTTTCTAGAATAAGGCTATTAACCTAGGGGTATGGGTAAATTAAAGGAACTAAATAAGCAAATTAAGTACAAAATTCATGTGCACGTGTAGGTGTCTATGAAGTGACAGTTTTTGATTCTCAGAGGGGTTTCTGATCCATAACCAAATATGCAGGCAGTGACAAACTGCTGCTTTATAAGCCACCAGAGGGCCCAGTTTCTTCTTTATACCCTTCCTTGCTCCTAAAGAGCCTCTTACACCCGAAGCAAAGTCACTTCCATTATGTGGTTCTCAAGGCGGGTGCTCTTGACCTCTGGAGCCGGGTGGCTCTTCACTGAGTAGGACTGATCCACTCAGTACAATTATTTCACATCCCTGGCACCTGCCCACTAAATGCCAGTCCCACCATATTCCCAATCGTTGTGACAACGAAAGTGATTTCCCACATTTCCAAATCTTCCTTAGAGACAAGTATCTCCACTGGTTGAAAAAGATCGACTTTCTGGGCTTTTCTTTCTTCATCAGAAAAATAAGGAAGGCAGGCAAGATGAACTCTGGGGTCCTTTCCAGTTCCATGATTTAATAACACCTTGCATGCATCACCATGTCTCTCTGAGAGTAAGACTTGTAAAGACTTATTCTTAGTCACCCCACTATGCTGACACATGTGCCCCTTGCAGAGGTCTGAAAGGTACCCTAGAAGGGACAAAGATCTAAGACCTTGGTCCTCACTTTCTCTGCCCGTGGTTAGCTGCAGGACGCTGGACACTCATTTAGCCTCCCTGGGCCTTAACATCCATCAACTGTCAAAAGGATGAGTTGCCTTACAAGGTCAGTTTCAGCTCTAAAATTAGATGATTCTCTGTTGTCATAAGCTTAGGGTCTACAGGATTTCCTGCATGTCATGGAAGTTTCCAGAAGTCTCCTCTCTGACATTATAACAAATGTCCCTTTAGGAAAAAAAAAAAGTCTGATATTTTTGTAAGGGTGAATCAGAGGCAGAGGACCAGCATGTCCCTGCAATGCCCTAAGTGGTTAGATAACACAAATCAGATGTCTCATAAGGACAGACAGAAAAATCCTACCCGGTTTGGTCCTGTTGATGAGCTCAGCACCTAATTTCAATGTGTTTCTGTTAGGATGCACCAATTTTTGCCCATAGCTGTTGATTATTTGCTGATCTACTCAGCTCTTTATGAGCATCTGAGGTCGTTAAAGACAGATTGTGTAGGATTCATCGTTGTCTCCTCGATATAGAGGAGGGAAGGGACGAACAAAGGCAGGAAGACAGGAATAAGCTGGCGTGTGGGCTCGAAAGGGACAAGATGATGCACACAAGCTCAGCCTGCTTCTGGGGGCTGGCTCAGGATGGTCTGTGAATGTAGCCTTGAAACTTTGTCTCCTCTCTCTCTCCCAGGGGAGTCAAAGGAGCACCTGGTGTGTTAATCTCTCTCTCCCTGCAAATGAGACACTTCTTGAACTCACACTTGGGCTGGGCGGTCCTGTGAAGCCAACTGAACTGAACTGCTAATTCCTGCCATTTTGTTCTCTCTCTTGTGAACAGCATCTACCAGGCAGGAAGACTATTTACAATTTTCTCTGGAGACTTAACACCATGTGAGAAATTATTTCCAAGTGATCGCTTTTGAAATACTGAATTTAAATTTTCCTGTTGAAAAAAATGACAGTCCTATTAGTAGGAAAGTGTGGGCCTTGGGAGAAATATTTTGAACATATTCAAAGTATTCATTCAGTGAAAAAAAAATATATATATACACATACACACACATACACACACATAAAATAAGATTTATAGAATTATATTTTCTAATTTATAAAATTTATGAAATATATGTGTACATATACACACACACATATTCTAATGACAATATGTTAATATTGATCCTGTATGGTAACTGGGGAATCCAAGCTGGGGTGTTAATCAGCTGATGTAACTAGGAATGGTAGAAAGCAAAGATTCACAAAAAGAAGTTGCTGAGATGGTTCAAAGGTCAAAACAGGACTGTATCAAAATCATGGCATGAGGGCTTCAGAAAGCCAATATTTCTTCTGCAGTTTCCCTGTCAAAGCTGCACCAAAGAGAGTTGGTGCTAAGGCTACAACCCTTAGCCCGACAGGGCTGCATGTGGATTTGGGGTGCCTGGAGAACTGTGCTTGGGTGTGGGCGGAATGGGCATTCTTCAAAACAGGAAATTTCATGAGAAGCACAGAGAAAGTCCTGATGGCAGAAATTGGCTTCATGACCAAGAATAACCAGGTTGCAGCCACATTGGCTTGTCAAGATCCTCTGGGGAGCAGAAGATAATTATGATGTCCACTTGACTCTGGGCAGGACTTGGAAAATCTCTTCTCTGGATCAGGACTAGTAACATCCAGTCTCCATCCGGCTTCATGGGCAGCGGGCTGATGGAAGGGACATAGACTTGAGAGGGAGGTCTAGGTTCAAGCTCTAGATCTGCCTCTGTAGACGAGCTGTGTGATTTTGGGCCAGTCACAAACTCTCAGGGTTTTTAATCTCTTTATCACTAAACAAAGGTATTAGACCTATAAAGGTTTTTAGGTCCTTTAGGGTCTTTAATTTATTCAGATGATATTTGCTGAGTGCCTACTATGTGCTAGGTACTTCCTAGGTGCTGGAGACACACCATAGATATAAAAGACCCAAATCCCTGCCCTCATGCAGTTTTCATCCTAATTGAAGGGAGGTAGACCATAATAAGGCAATTGCGTGGTAGTTTAGAAGGTGATGAGTGTTATGGGATCTGGAAAAGCAGAATAAGGCAAGGAGGACCTGCAAAACTGGAGTTGGGGTGGGGCATGTTGCAAATTTTCTCACATCTGATTTTCCTAAATCTCAAGGAGTGTTTTCAAAAGTAAATGGCTGAGGAATAAGGGTAGGATGTCTATTAAGCTGACATAAAAAGAGGAAACTGAGATTTATCTTCTACAAAATTCAGGAACATCCTTAATTGGTATCCCTTTCTCTTCTCTCTTTCATTTCCATGAGTAGAAGGTAGATAATATTTTCAACACCCTCTAAGGGTTTGGGGTGGAAGTACTGACATGGAAGTCCTGGAGCTCAGGAGGGGTGTGGTGCTATTGAAAACTTTTCACACTGGGGATCCTTTGAAACCCCAGAGAAGGAGTTTATAGTCAACAAGCAGCTAGAGATCTAATACCCAATGCTCTGCAGTTAGCTTCAGATTCATGGGTCAGGCTGGGCCTAACTGACTGCCACAGCACTGGGGAACTGCTTACCATTGTAAGAAGTCAAATAAAAATGACTCAATAAATGAGCAATAACTCAACAGAACCCAGGCTATCAGGGGGGTGCTGGCTGGAACACAGGAGGGAGTCAGGGGGAGGGCCAAGGAGAAAAAACCAGTTTCCCTTTGGCTTCTCTTCTGTCTGGACACATCCCAGTGAAGCCATTTAATCTCCAGCAGCTCCTGGAACCAGAGACCCCAGTGCTCTTCGATGAGTTTACCTAAGGTGGCTCCTAGTTAGTTGCAGAGACAGCAGCTCATTCTTGGACAAGAATGGAATAAGGTTCTGGTGGGTCTTAAATCATTAGCCACTGACGCAGGTGAATACATCGCAAGAGGAAATTCTCTCTCTCCCATGAATAAAATATTCTCCCCATGCTAATGCCTACTCAGGAGGATTTTTTTGAAGGTAATTTCATTCCTTCCTTTTTTAAACCTCCTGCTTCCTTTTCTCCCTTTCACTCCTCTCTCTTTTTCTCCCCCCACCTTCTCTTTCTTTCTTTGCAGAGCTGGCTAACACACCTGAGTTCTGAGGTCCAGATGAATTGATTCATGCAATCTTCCCAATTGTAAAGAGGTGCATGGAAGAAGGTAGGAAGCAAAAATTGACACACAAAGATAGACAGAGCTTGCCAGCCAGCAACCAGGATGCGCGTGCACTTAACAAGTGCAAAAGCCGTGGATGGTGGCTTCTGTTGACCATAATGCAAATAATGGATTTCCTGGCAGACATTTACTGTGTAAGGCTCAAGAGTTAATTGGCCCCCACATCTGATCCCAGAAAAGACAGTGCTTGGAAAGGTCATTTAGAAATCAGAACGTTTTCCAGAATATGCATTAGCTCGTAGCTCCCCCAATTCCTGTTTCTGAAATTATTCCACACCTCGCGGCTTCTTTTCTGAAAATTTAGGATTTTTTTTTTATATTTTGAGATAAAACAAAGTTGTTTGGGAAAAAGGGCAAATCTTTGCAGCAGGGAAGTATTCAGTAGGTTTACTCTGTGGGCAAAATTTATTTACATGGTTATAGTATATAATAAAAGAGAAAGCCTTCTTGTTATTAGATGATCTCACATCATGTGTGACATTGCAGATAATACCCAAAGGTCTCTGAAAACATTGTATAGATTCTGGTAAAAATGTTTAGCTGAGCATGGTGGCACTCAGGGGCTCAGGAGGCTGAGACAGGAGGATTGCAGGTTCAAAGCCAGCCTCGGCAATAGTGAGGTACTAAGCAACTCAGTGAGACCCTGTCTCTAAATAAAATTCAAATAGGGCTGGGGATGTGGCTCAGTAGTCAATTCCCAGTAACCCCTCTCCCCAAATGTTTAGAGTGTGCATTCAGGGTAATAATAATAATAATAATAATAATAATAATAATATTATTATTATTATTATTATTATTATTATTATTATTTTAATCCTGGGGCAGTTGACCACCGAGCCACATCCCCAGCCCTTTCTATTCTTTTATTTTGAGACAGGGTCTCACTAAGTGGCTTAGGGCCTTGCTAAGTTGCTGAGGCTAGCCTTGAACTAGCAATTCTCCTATCTCAGCCTTCCGAGCCTGTGATTACAGACTTTTGTGACTGCACCTAGCTGCATTCCAGTTTTGAAGTGGAAACTTTTAATCTTTGGGGTGTACCTGAATGCGATTTGATTCAGCATGTCTAGGATGGGCTGCAATTGTGCATTTCTACAAGCTTCTGGGTAATGCCAGAGCTACTTGCCATGGATTACATTCTGACCAGCAAAGGTCTGTATTTTCATGGCACAATGGCCCTAATGAGGACTCATGTCATCTTGCTAGACTTTTGACCAACGCTAACCTGCCCTCTGTTCCAAACCCATTCCCCATATGGTCTAAGAGGGTCTTTCTAGAACACAGATCTGACACCATCAATTCTCTTCTTCCTGGTCCTGCAGTGGCTCCATGATTAGATCTAGAGTTGAAGCCTCTGTTCCTACTGATGGCCTTTGGGCCCATTCATGATTGTACTCTGCACCCAAACTGCCACTTCTGCCACTCCCCATGTCAAGCTCTATGTCCCCATGTGGTGGCCAGCTTTACCAACAAGCAGCTCAGATATCTACTACCTACAGATCCCCAATGGTCCCTGCTTCATGCCCTGTGCAGTCCCCTCCCTTACTTAGTAGGGCTGATCTGTGTAGCTACTAGGATTGTTATTCTAATGTTAGGTCATAAAAGGTACTTGGGCTTTTGCCTTGCTTTCTTTCAGATCATTCACTCTGGGAGAAGCTAGCTGTATGGCTATCCCACTAGACTGTGAACATCTCATGGTCAGGGAACTCTACCAATTTGGTATCCTTAGTGCCAGTCATGGTGCCCGGCATGCACTCACTACCTGCTGGAGGAAGAAATGAATAAAGCCAACTGCTCTGGAATCACGACTCCACAGCAGCACATCCCTTCACCATGGAAAGGCCTGAAATACCTGCCACTGCTCACTTGACCTCTGTCTCTCGTGGGTCAGCTCTAACTGTGTCCACTGGCTGCTTCACCTCTAGTCTTTGGTCATGCCACTAATTCACTGGCTGCGTTCAGTGGCTCTTGATCAGGGGAGCACCTCTGCATCAGCTGTGGAGACTTAAAAAAGTCTTCACATCCCAGTCCTGCCTCTAGATATTACTAGCCATGAAAGTAAGCTCCAGACACATGCAGTTAAAACATCTCCATCGGTGACTTTTCATACCCAAGTTGATATTCATTGACTTGTTGATGTCTATTCCATGCCCCAAAGAGCAGGAGGTTTACAAGTACAAAACATTACTAAAACAAAACAATATCAACAAAATGAAAAACTCTTATATAGAGAAGCACCTTAAAATAACAAGTAATGATAGACTGGATGGGGGAAGAATGTTATACCAGAAAAATCTAGGCTAGAGGAATTGCTGAAAGTGTTTGTTGTGTGTGTGTGTGCATGTGCATGTGTGTGTGTGTGTGTGTGTGTGTGTGTGTGTGTGTACACGCATGGGTGTGTGTTTATACACATATTTTAGAACTGTCTTGGAGCCAAGGTGAAAATGGATCTGAACGCTTTACACATAGCACAATATTTGAAAGAAGTAGCATATATATATTTTGTAATAAAGATGATCTTTTCCCTTGTATTGACTTTTAAGAGGAACTTATCTTCTAGGTCTTTGTATAAGAGTCACTGAAAAACAAAATAAATGGCATTTTCAATGCTTAAAAAAACCCTCGAAGTATAAGAATCCTTTACATACAGCCTCTTTAAATAAAAGCATGATGTTAGACTCTAGATTGATGAAGGTATTTCTGTGGAGAGTCTAATAATAAAGAGTGTCATTTCCCTGTCATCTACCCTGATTCCAAGAGAACTACAGAACCTGGAGGCAAAAAAAGCATGGATATTTTATTCATTTCTGATGGTCTCAGGAAAGCTTCTTCTAGAAACTCATCAGAAGATACCTCTCCATTCCTCCTTTCTTGGCATCCAAACCTGGGATGTCCTCCCACTGCAGGTGAGAGGCTAGAATGTGTGGATTAAATGCTACGAATACTGTTCACAAAAGTCTCTGCAGACAGGACTCAGGATTAACGTACGGTAGCTTCAGCACATCATGGAAGGCTAGTTGTATTTCATCCACAGGAGTTAGAGCTTTGGATACTGCATATCACAGGGCTACAGTGATCACATCTAACCCAAGGCATGCCATCTGTCTACAGGTGGGGATATTCAAGGACAAATATTTTTTAAAATTTTTTAGTTGTCAATGGACCTTTATTTTATTTATTTATAAGTGGTGCTGAGAATCAAACCCAGTGCCTCACACATGCTAGGCGAAAACTCTACCACTGAGCCACCACCCCAGCCCTTCAAGGACAAATTTTTAAATGAATTATTCTATCACTTCAAGGTTGAACATCAAGCCTCAAAGGCACACAGAATGACAGAGGTAGAAACAGAAAACTACCTGGAGGGATAAGTTAAAAGAGAAGAAGAAGAAAAAAAAAAAAGAACCTGTAATCAAAGGATCCTGACTTGCCCATGTCTGACTGTGATGATTCCTAGTAGAGTCAGGACAATCTGGCTCATCACATGTGTCTAACCTTTGATTAAAATCCAACTGGTCATTATGAATACACAGCCATCATCACACACCTGACTCTGTCAAACTCAAAAAACAGTTTTTGGGATGGTCACAGAAAAGATCCAGGACTACAGGTGCAGATTGGGAGAGGACTGATACTCTGTGCCATTATTATTCCAGAAAACTTGCAAAGGTTGTATGTATGGAGTTAGAAACATTATTGCAAGCTTTGATTGATGTGTGAAGAAATTTTCCATCAGTGGTGGCCAATAAAACTTGCATGGAGAACAGAAATGCTCTGTATCTACACAGTGCAACATGGTGGCCATACTGATACCAGCTATTGACCATTTTAACTCTTAAAATTATATGTAACTTGAATAATTTAAATAGTGGCATGGGTCCAATGGCCATATTGGACAGCCGAATTCTAAGGGCTATGGACCAAACTTCTCCTATGGAATGGTCAATTGAGGCTTTTGACTTCACCTGCTGGTAAGAGATATTCCCAAGTAAAGCCGGGTTCCATGGGAAACTTGTTCATGACTTGTGGCCTGACTTTGGCAGCAGCCTCAGCTGGGGAAAGCAGCCCTCAGTCATTCTGGGTCTCTCGGTGCCATTTAAAAGCAACTTGTCAAAAGACCACCAGGAAAAGAAGGATGTGACACCAGACTTCCGACTTCCTTATGTCATAATATCATCAGCAACAGTAACATAATTAGACTTCAGCAGCCACTGGATTGAGTACCTTCCTGCGGTGGCAAATAATGTGACTTGATTTTCCCAGCCTCCCTCCGTTGAACCCTCTTTCCAGATGGAGAGGCAGAAAAGCTTGTTCCCAAGCTCCTGTGTGCAGCATTCTGAATGTGCACTACCTCCCTGTGGGGGACTGGAAGGCAGAGGGAGCTGGAGGCCCCTGCCCTGCTCCTACAGCTGCTAGCAGGCCACAGCATGATGTGTGCTCAGAATCAGCAGCAGTGAGGCGGGTGATCAGAAGTTCAGCACCTTGATCATGGCTTTGCTGGTCTACAGAGATGACTATGGTGGTTGGTGTGGTGGTTCATGGGGTCAGACAGAAGCCATATCTGGGCTGATGCTACAGAGGCGTGTCCTTGGATCCCATGGTCCCTGGACTTCCGTTGCCCTATCTTTTCCAATGGTTTTGGAAGCACCCAATTCCTTATATGCAATGCCTTTCTGATTGAAATGCATAGAGTGATTTCTGTTTCCTGCATGTTTTCCTGATTGACACAACTGCATTATCCCATTTAGTCACTTCAGCAACCCTCTAGGGTAGGTAACTTCACTCTTGCGTGTTTTCACAGATGATTATCAAGCTCAGTTCTGTTTGTGATAAGTGCTTTGTACACTCACAGATTCATACTTTCTCCAAAAAACCTATACCTGTTTTATAGATATTTCAGAAGCCAGGACATGCACTTAGAATATCACTGCTGCTTTTTTGTGATGAATTGACACCCAAAGCAGAAAGGAACAGAATATACCTTTCAAGAAGCTTGCTGAAGGAATAATATTATCTTTGCCACAAAATGGTAGTGACTACCTCAATCCCAATCTCTGGCTTCCTGCTGAGAAAATCCCAGCTCCAAGTCCTAACCATGGACAAACAGCTATAAATGTGGTTCCTGCTCATGAGCATTCTGGACAAGAGAACATGGATGGTTGAGGTCATCCATTGCCAACTGGGGAAATGGCCCAAAGAACAGCCTTATCCTGGTGAGTCCATACTGTTATCTATTTTGTGAAGGTAGAGTATTGAAACTCCCAGATTCCTGATGCTCCTTATCTCACCTATGACTGAGACACCCATTATTCCATTTGTAGGATGAGACACTGACCATTCCATGAACAAACCAAACAACTACTCTGAAATAGTTTGTCTCAGGCTTGAGAGGTGAAAGGATGAAAAACAATTGCTATCTAAATTCTAAATTGCAGCAGAAGTCCTGTCTCTCACCTCCTAACCGGGGCTGTGTGATCTAGAGAAGGACAGCATGACAGACTGACTTCCCTACTTTTCTCTAACGATCTGCATGCTTTTATTACATAGTTTATGGATGATCGATGCTCTTCTCATTCTTCCATTGCTAACTGTGGGCCACATGAGTGTTTAAAAGTCCACTCTTCCCAGGGCTGGAAAAAATGGTAATATTCAAACGCAAATCAAGAAATCTGTTTTTTTTTTTTGTATCAGGGATTAAACCCAGGGGCACTTAATCACTGAGCCACATCTCAGCCACCTCTCCCCCACCCCTCCCCTTCTTTTTTGAGATAGGGTCTTGCTAAGATGCTGAGCCTGGCTGGAATTATAGGCATGCACCACTGTACCCAGTGAGAAATTCTTTTTTTAAAAAAGTATCATTCATATCTCTAAGTATTATCACTCCAAATGCTTCTCTTCACCTTTCCAAAGCCTGGAGGAACAAGGATACAGTGCTCAGGGGTTTGGGAAACAAAATTTGTTGTTATACTTACAAGTCAGATCCTCTAAGCACTGAAATGACTTACTTCATTTTAATTGTAATTAGGAAAGAATAAAAATGTAGAGAACAGTACCATGCAAAGCATCCCGGAAGAGTTGATCCAGCTTTCAACACTTGATCTTAGCCAAATGGCTGAGAGGCGATTGATAAAGCTTTCAGAGATAGCAAACATTCAAGCCATAACTTAGCTTCACATGGCATAAGTGCTCCTTGCCACTTACTTGCTTAATGGAGAAAATGGGATGTAGTGAATTTCTCACTTGTCACTCTAATTCCTTTGCTTTAATTTATCACCTTAGTATTTCAATGATTTTTCCCCCCCCAAGAAACTAGAAGCATTTCCAGGTTCATCACACAGTTTGTCTGGAGTGCTTTCTACTTCACAAGGTCATCCTCAACAGGTCAGGTCTTCACAGGGGAACAAAGCAATCAGCCCACAGAGTTTTATAATCACCATCCATGACCTATAGCAGTAGAGAACTCTCCAAACATATTTAGAAGGGAGGTTCCCATTTGCATCTTATTAGCAGGACAAAAGTTTGTGTCATAATCACAATCCAAGAGTCCATTCTTCCAAGAGAGTTGGATAAGAGATGCATGGAACTGTCGAGATTTTTGCAAATCAACCCTTTTTCATGGAAGGAGCACAAATACTAGACTGCAAGTTCTTTGAAGGCAGCAACTCTACTTCTGCATGCATTCCGGCATCCAGGGGGGTTTGACACACGGAGGGGCTTCAGGGCTTATTCAATAGCTGATGAACTGAATTCTTAGGAATCCTAATAAGTATTCCTACACTCTCAGCTCTAACAAGAGTCAATGACCCTGGGGTTAGGATTGCTATATTCTCTATAACCTGTATTTTTGGTTAGTGGACTCACAGCAACCTGAAGCAGTGAAGATGCAAGCTCAGGGTTCTCTCTCTCCCATTTTTGTTTGAACAATCTAAGTTGCCATGGTAATGACTGGTATAGAGATGCTCTGTAAACGAAAATGGCAAGGAGGAGGAGATCATGAGATTGATGCAGTTCATAGAAAAATCGGCCCAGAGGGCAACCTCCTTGGTAAATCTGCAAAACTTGCACATTCCCCATTTTATAATAAATACATTTAAATAATACATGACACCATATAGAAGAGATACGATATGTTGAAGCGGAGGTCCATTGAGCCCAAGAAAACTGCATTCAGTATGAGATCATAACTAAGTGAATATTTTAAGACAACTGAAGAAATACCAGAGGGAATTCGGTCCATAGATAAGACCCTTTCTTATTTCAGCACAGAAGGGAACAGCAACAGAATTCCAAAGACGAGAACACGTGGCTCTGCTGAGTACAGACTAGGTATTATTAACCTTGGACATGACCTGAATGGTGAAGTGCATTGGTCACTGCAGTTAGGAGGGGGAGGGCTAACCTAACAAGTTGGCTGTTTGTGGGACCTGTCCTCTGATATGTGCAACTTCAAGGCCATTGTGAACAAAGCTAGGATTTGAGACAGGGGTTGGGGGTCGGGGGAGGGAAGGGCAGGAAGTGGCTGACACCTGAGCTACAAAGTCAAGTTTCTCCACACCTGCTCTGTCTGGCGCTGTCTACAACTGAAGCAGGGAAGGCATCTGACTGTCTGAAGCAGGCGCTATAACACCATAGGAAATCTTCTATCCTGCAGATCACTGTGTGTAAGGACATTTGAAGAAAGCTGCTGTGGTTTCTTGATTTATGGCTTCATTAAAGTATTTGGGCTTCAAACCTCCATCAACATTTATTGGAATTAACAGCTTCTTAAAATGGAAATGTTCAATGACAAATTAATGCAGTTTGGATCTCTGGAGAGGGAAAACTGGAACACTCCAGACACCCTTTGTATTCCTCCAGGAAAAGAGAAACATTCTCTGCCAGTGTAGACCAATAAGCCTCAGGAGTGGGCAGGTACAAAGAGATGAGTGCATGTTAGATTCAAATAAACTGACACTTTTGCTTGAAAATAAAGTATAGTCGGCAAAAGTAAAGGTCAAATTAATTTAGGATCATGTTCAGAGTTTGGTTTTGTTCCTCACCTCCTCAGTCATGCTATACATGCATAATAGCTAGATCTCAAGAATAATCAAATTGCTAGAAAAAATCACCAAAAAATTCTTTTGTAAAATGCAATGGCTACTTCTGACTGCCTACCAGCCTTTGAGGCTTTGCAATCTAAAAAAACAAGACAGAAGAATTCTGACAAGTGTAGCGAATGAGGAATTAATTGCTTCACAATTACTTGTCATTTGAAAAACAGTGGAAAAGGCAAAAATCTCCAAATATTTCCAGGCACTAGTCGATGATAGGCGTAGAAAGGGTCTGTTCTGAACTTTCTGGGCTACACTAATAATTAGCAAATCCTAAAACTTCTCAGGCTTTAATGACACCACATTTAAAAAAAAGAAAGAAAAGTAAGATGTCACTTCAAGGCAAAAAAATAAAATAAAACAAAACACCCTACCCCTCCTTGAAGAGCACACCAGGCTTTGCCCCTGGTTCACAGCACCAGAAGATGTTGTACCATCACTCTCCTGGCCCTCCTCTTTCTCTTGATGAAGAGCTCAAACTTTGCTTCACTCAAAGTCTGGGGGGATGGAGAAGAGCAGAGGGGGTGCTGGGAAGCCAGAGACCATGGGCTGCTAAAACAGATGCCAGAGAATCTCTTCTGCCCCCTGAGCAACAGGAAAAAGAGGTGAGAAGAGAGCAGTGATCTCCTAGACAAGGATGTGTGACGTAACATCTGAGGACTCCTCTGGACTACTACCACTGCAGTCCATTCTGCTTTTGCTGAGATACAAGAGCAGGGCTGGTCAGCCAGGTCCCCCTGGCCTGGGCCCACCACATGACCCTCCACACCAGTTCCGGAATCCCACCTCGTGTACTTTCCTGCCTTCTCCAGATGCCTTCACGGTAGCATGATGGAGATGACTGTGAGGTACAGTCTTACTCTAGGCTGCTGTAAGCAAGTCCCATAGACCATGTGGCTTACAAACAGCATAAACTGATTTCTCACAGTTCTGGAGGCTGGAAGTCCAAGATCAAGGCACCAACAGATCCAGAGTCTGGTGAGGGCCCATTTCCTGGTTCACAGAGAGCCGCCTTCTGGTCCTCACATGATGGAAGGGGTGAGGGAGCTTTCTGGCACCCCTAACAAGGGCACTAATCTCACTTGTGAGAGCTCCTCCCTCAGGGTCTAATCGCTTCCCAAGGGCCCCACTTCCTAGCACCATCACTGTGGGGGTGGGATTTTCATAGATGAATTCTAGGGGAACACCAATATTCAATCTAGATATGAATGGTATTCTCACCATGGAACTGAGGGGAATCAGAATCCTGTCCTATCCCAAACCCTTCCTACAAGGTACCTGAGGAAGACACATGTGTCAGCTTTTCTTTGCTGCGACTATAATACTGACAAACAACTTAAAGGAGGAAAAGTTTATTTTGGCTCAGAGTTTCAGAGGTTTCAATCCATGGTCAGCTGCTCCATTGCTTTGGGCTTGAGGGGAGGCAGAACATCCTGGCAGAAATCTGTGGTGGAGTTCATGGCAGCCAGGGAGGACTGAGGAGGAGAAGCTGGGGAGCAGACACAGTTCCCCAAGGACATTCCCTAAGATCTCCACCCTTCCATTGAGTCCTACCACCTATTCATTCCACCTCTTTCCAATAACCATTCAAATTATGAATCCATCAAATGGATTAATCCACTGATAAGGTTAAAGCTCTCTTGATCCAATCATTTCCTAAAAATCCCACCATGAATCTTGGGGACACCTCATATTCAAACCGTAAGAATACGTGAAATAACTCTAACCAGACCCCTTCATGTTGGGAAGAACGTCCGTGCCTCTGACTTATTCCAAATGGGTATAGTTTGTGAAAAGTGCCTGCGAATATCTCTCTCGTTGCAGGTACTGGCTGAAATTTACAACTAGGAGCATCTCCTTACCCAGTTCAGATACACCAACTAACACCACTATGACCTTTCTTCCCACCTCCTGTGCCCCTTCACTCAATAATTGCTTTCAAAGTAGCAGGAGGAGGATGCATATCTAGGTTTTTAACTTTACCCTGATTTTCCAATTTCAGTTTTAAGATTATCATTGAACAGAGGACAGGTGGATCCTCTGTATTCAAAGGGAGAACCACTTCTTTAGGTTTTGTTCCAGGGGAATCGAGTTTCAAGAGGCAGTGTTAATTATGAGGTCAGGTTCCACCGTTTCAAATTTCTGTGCATGAGCAATGCTTAAACAGTGCTACCATGTATTGCTTTCCTAAGGATTATTAATAATACATTTGCAACTACTCTGAGACTAGCTATAAACTTTCAGAGACAGAATGAGAATGTAATCTGTCTACAGTAACAAAGATGAATCACTTTGATAAATTCTTTATGATGGTGTCTCATCTCCTGCAACTCTTGGATTGGTTGTGTCTATAGTTAATCCTTCAATAACCCTCACAAGCACCTCATTACTCACCAGTCTGACATGTTTGGTCGTAAAAGAGGTACTATTATATAACACAGGCACTGTACAGATTCGGGTCATGAATATTAAGAGACAGCCTCAAGTGAGATGTGATCAGTGAAGATATCCTGTCGCCTCTACCCTAGAAATAAACTGGAAGCAGGGTGTCCTTGCAGGCTTTTGACATCAGGGATGATGATACAGGTGCTGGGTTCCTCATAGCTTTCAGGTTCATCATCCCTCCCATCAATCTGTGACTCTACTACCAGAGTCATCAGTAAGACTGACCCTGCAATTTCCCTTGCTCATAGTATCCTTTTCTGGCTTTTGCATTAAGGATATGATAATCTTATAGAGTGAGTTATTGGAGCATTTAACTGGTTAGTTTGGTCCATTTATATTTACTGTGCTTACTGATATCTGGATTTATTTCTGCCTTGCCTTATTTATCAACGCTTTCTGTATCTATTTCTCTCCCTTCTCGGTTGCCCTTGTTGGGACTAAAGATTTTTTTTTTTAATTCCAGTGGTGCTGTTCTACTGGTTTGGAAGTTATGAATTTTATTTCTGTTCTGTTAGTGGTTCCCTTGAAATTCTGCCATATCTACACTTCACAAAGTCTAAGTTAACTAATGAATTTTCTATCTTCTCAAGTGATACAAGAAACTCAAAAGACTGATTCTGTTCAACCGTCCGAACTTCAATGCTATTACTGTCCAGCACACTTTCTTAGTCTTGCTTTTCTTGAACCTTACAAATTAGTCATTGTCACCTGCTTCAATACAAAAAAATTCTTGATGCCCACACTTGCCAATTTCTTTGATATTCCTTCTTCCACTGAAACTTCTGAGAAAGTTTTTCTTCTTCCTGACACCTATCTTTTAGAAATAAGGATCACTTATGAAAATGCTCTACCAAAAAATTAAAAATGCTAATTTTTGCCTTCATACTATAAAGATCATTTCATTGGCTCCTTAATTCCAAGTTGGTAGTTATTTCCTACCAGCACTTTAAAGCTGTCTTTCATTGACTTTGGATGTCTGCTGGATTCCCTGGATTACCCACAGTCTCTGCTGAGAAGTTAATCATAAGTTTAAATGTTACTCCTTTATAAGGAACATTTTCCTCTGGTTGCTTTTAAGATTTTATTTGCAGTTTTATTGTTTATATATCTAGGCAGATAGCTCTTGTTATTTATTATTTTCTTGGGACTCACAGTACCCCCACAATCTGAGTATCTCTCATATGTCCTAGAAAATATTCTAAGTCATTAAGTCTTCAAATACTTCTTCTCCCCCACTGTCTCTGTTTTCTGAGTCCCCAATTATACCTGTGTTAGGTCTCCTTGTATTTTCATCGTATTCCAATCACTCTTTCAAGTATTTTTATCTTCTTATTTCTCCATAATATACTTCAGGTAAATTCTTAAGCTTTGTGTTTTAAAATTGATTGTTTTTAATGTGGTCAATTTGCTATTTCATTTATCTGCTCAGTTTTAAATTCCAAATGGTTATTTTATTTTATTTTATAAGTTCTAGCTGGTTCTCTTTGTCAAATCTGGCTGGTCAATTTTGACAGTCTATTATTTCATGAACCCTCTCCACTCTGAATCTTTTATCTGTTTAATTTTGTGATTTAATGTGACAGGTTGTCTTTTTCTAAAATGGCTGCAACAATATTTCTAGTTCCAAGTTCTCTCTCAGAAGCTTTACAATCTTCATGATGAGGTAAAGTCTGTTTTTTCCTTTTCTCAAAACTGGCTGGACCATTCTGATCTCCTGGTAGAAGTGACCCAGAAAAATCTGTGAGCAAAATTAATAGATATTTTATGACATTTAGTTCTGGGGTAACTTATTAAACACCAATCAATTATGAGGATGCCAGTTAGTTCATTATTGCTACATGATAATTCTAATATTTGAAGTTCTTGGCAATCTCAATTAATTAAACAATCCCTCTTTTGTTGACTCTTGCTTACCATACCTTGTTCCCTATATCTTTGGTAATTTTGGTAACTTTCTATCAAGAGCTCATATCTGGCTGAAGTTAATCTGTAGGCATTCTGAGGCTGTTGCTCTATTGAAGATGCTTTCTTACCAAAAGGATTTCCATTTGTTTTGGCTGAATCTCTGAAGGTACCAGCCACTGGGACTATTTTTATTTACATTCTTCTTGGAGTTGCCCATATTGCATATGAAATAATAATTCAAAAGCCAAACCAATGGGTAGCCTGTTTGTGGTTTCCAATTCTCAAGGGAGGACTCTTGATGTTACTTTATTCCACCAAAAGCCACAACAGTCATCAACAGATTTGTTCACTGGCTTCCTCTGCCACAACCTGCAAATATTTATTGAAAACCTTTTATATGTTCTCGCATAGGAATGGGACGTGTTTTCCTTTACACAGCATGTTTAGGACTCCCAGTGATGTTGCAGTCAGGTTTATAATCTAGCCTTTAAAATTACCTTTCCAATGAGCTTCTTCCCACACCTTTTGGAATTAGGCATAGCTCTGTGAGGTCAGGCCTATTATCATTTTTCTTTTATTTTCTTTTGAACTCAAAATGACTATAATTGTGCAACATGCACAGGAGATGCACAGAGTGCATTTTTGAAGATGACTAACAGCCAACCAATGATAATGTGGTAAACAGTGAAAACGAGTGAAAGTAAAGTAACCATTAGCAATAAGGAATCTTCCTACAGACAGATTTAGAATTCGAAGAGTCTATCAGAAGGGGTAGCATGTTTCTATTTTCCATATAAATTTGAACATACCGAAAGAGTTATAGAGTTTAATAAATGTTTAATAAGCAGCAACACCTGGGATGGGCTAACTAGAAAAGACCACATACCACATTTATGTATTTGGTAAACTTTTCCTGTGTTCTCTGATCCCAATATGCAGATCTGTTGACACTCAGGAACGATTTTTTATTTCTTTTAAGAATAAAACATTCACTCATTTTGAAAATCATAGACAAGAGTAGGAACAACTTTATGGATAACTTGATGCTCTTTTTTATAGGTAGGTAAACTGAGGTCATTATAAATGGTAAATTCAGGTCCAGGAAGGTGAAATGGTCAATAGCAAGTGAATAACAGTGCCAGTTATGCTATTTCTGATTCTCATAGAACCACTTTTCTTGTTTTCTGTGGTATTTCTGGGGCAGAACAGGAGCTCCTGCAACATACCCTTTTAAGAAAAGTTTGACCAGAACTTATACCCAGAAAACCTAAAGGACAGGTTATCAGCTGGAAGAGCTTACAGGTCCAGCATCATGAACTGTTTAAAATGTTATTGCTTTCCTAATTACTTCACTGCTAAAGTGTTCATTCAAGTCTTTACAGATGAGACCCATTAACTCCAGGAAGTCATTGCTGACACCATAGAAACGTATACGATGCCCTTACTTTGTGCAGGACACAACGTGAGTGACCTCAAGTGGTGACCCCTGTTTTCATTTATCTCTTAAACCTAGAAGTTTTCCCAACTCTTTTAATACTATTATAGCAGGAAAAATTGAAGTGAATCACACTTTCCTTCCTCTTTTAGCATTTCAATCTGTGAACAGTGATATTTACCCCAAAGTTCTATCAAAACTTGAAATCCAGGTGCTTCTGGTCAATCATGTCATTTCAAGGGCACCCTCATCAATAAGATAGGAGATGATAACAGAACTCCACATCAGAAAATTACTAATAAAACAGTGCAATATTGGAATTCCATGGGACAGTGGTAAGAACTAGTACATCTAAAAAATCATCCCTGAGTCCCATTGGATCAGCAGATTGGGGTCAGACAGCACAGGGAAATCTTACCAAAGAAACATAAATAATGACAGTATGTGGTCTTTTCTAGTTAGCCCATTCTAAGTGTTATTGCTTATTAAATATTTATTAAACTCTATTTCTAGATTATTGGATAGTAGTCTCTTGACATCCCAAGAAAACATATTTCATTTAGCTTCAAGTACATAAAACTACTGTATTTTTCATAGTTTAAAACTTTTTTATTAAAAAATTCTCTACTGTACACATGAAAATCACTTGTTGTTATTCAAAAGTTTAAAAGTTCTCTATTCATTGAAAGAAGATTTATACACTAAAGAACGTCAATTGGAGGGGCTCGGGATGTGGCTCAAGTGATAGCGCACTCACCTGGCATGCGTGAGGCACTGGGTTCGATCCTCAGCTCCACATACAAATAAAATGAAGATATTGTGTCCATCCAAAACTAAGAAATATTTTTTTTTTAAAAAAAGAACGTCAATTGAAGATGAGGGTGCTTCCTAGAGCCAGGTTCCCAGTCGGATGAACACACCTCTGAAATGTCAGCACTTTGGGGAAACAGATGAGCAGAGTTATCTCACCAGGCATCTGAGTGGCCAGGACAACAACTAAAGACTCAGAAAAACTGATGTCACTACGTAGGAGCTTCTGTTGAACTTGTAAACACATCACTAAGGTCTGGCTGCTTCCGGGACTCTGCTTTTGTTCTGATATAAATAATTCAGTACAACAAGTAGTTCTCTTGCTGACTCCCAGACTCAGCAAATACGAGGAACTTTGTTATTCGAGGATGATCTGGTGCCCCTTTAATTCACTTTAGGCTTTACATTTCTTGAGACACCTTTGGCTTCTGGTACATTCACTTACCCTGGTCCGATGCTGCAATTTATTCCAAGCTATCACCTTAGGAGAGGTACCCTCCATGATCAATCTGTGAGTTTTTGTAAGATATTTGCAAATCACCAAATGCCAAACCATGGAGATGTTCAGACAACTACGTGGTGGGTTTCTAAGGATTTTTACTCTAATGTGGAAATTATATTCACTATGGAAGAAAAAAGAATGACTTCCATCTGTCCACATCATTATGATCTCTGTGAGAGTGAAGGTAGCTCTAAAAAACTCTGTCCTCTTAACTCTAAATCTCTCTCATTTTTCTTCCTCTTTGTCTTGCCTCCATCTCTAACCGTCCACATCCCTGATCTAATTCCCCATCTCTCCATAACCACTTTGGACTCCACTATGAGCCCTTTTCTGACTCCTTGATCTCCTTTGCTGTGGCAAAGGGTGTGTGGACCCAAGCACTACCCCTCAGCCATGAACCTGTGCTCACATGAAAGAGCCAAGGTCAAGCTGGAGAGCAGCTGGGGGAAGCTAACTCTGTGCAGACAACATTGCTGTTGATGACTTGGTAAGGCCGGCTCATCAGGCCCATAGAGATGTGGAATATTCGGCATTAATCAGGGAAGGTAACCAGAGCTCAGCCGTGGAATCTGAACTTGGGCAATACCCAGAGACCCAGACCTGGTCTGCTTCCCCATCAAAGTTCTGGGTGACCTCAGTGCTGAGAGTTTAAGGAAAAGAGAGTCTAGTTGCCTTGGGAAGATGCTGGCAGGGATTCGGTGGGTACTCCTGAGGTTCTACTGTCTGCAGAAAACTGGAGTGTGGAATGGAGAAAGCAAGGCAGAGGTCTGAAGCAGGGGATGGAGAAAGTGAACCTGAAGGTATACTCCACCTGCCCTGGTGAGGGCCTGGGAGACAGCAGTAGGGCAGGTGGGGGAGAAGGCCCAGTGGGTACCCAGAATAAACTGGATGAGGAGGACCACCACCACCAGTCCCCTGAAGCATCTCTTGTCACCTGGCAGCTTCTCAGTCACCATGCAAGGGTAAGAACATTCAGTCATCAGCAGGCCTGGGGCTCCCTTTGAGGGTTGGATGGAGACAAATTTAATTCCAGAAACAATTAAGCGGATGTTATGTTGGGAGCCAGATTTCTTTTCTCCTTCTTTTTCACAGTTGCTATAATAATGTAAGACTTCTAAAAATATAGCCATAAGGACGGCACCACCAGAGCTTGCTAACCAAAAAATAATGAGGTTAAAATGAGCTACAGATTCATCAGCTGGTTACAGGGAATGGCCCAATGCCTTTGGGATGCAACACTTCTTTCCCAAATACTACCCAGCCAATATCTGACTGGTGAGCCAATGCCTCTATTCTGTTTGTTTTATTTCTTCAAACAGATCTGGGATCGGGGGTATGAAAAGACCCACGACCAAAAAGCTAAATAAATCAAGGCAAGGCTCACTGCAAGGGGAAAGTGGAGCAGGGTGCTGGCTAAAGTCGCAAAACCTTCAAGCAGCAGCCATGATCTGACAGTAACTCTCCTCCAAGGATTGCACAGGATTTCCATGTGCATGGGTTGGGACTTGGGGGAATATGAGAGAAAGTGCCATTCTGGAAAAGACACTGGACTTGGAGTACGAGGATCATGAGCTGGATATGGTGGTGCATGCTTGCAATCTCAGCGACTTGGGAAGCTGAGGCAGGAGGATCTCGAGTTCAAAGGCAGCCTCAACAAAAGTGAGGCACTAAGCAAGTCGGTGAGACCCTGTCTCTAAATAAAATACAAAATAGGATTGAGGATGTGGCTCAGTGGTAGAGTGACCCTGAGTTCAATCCCTGGTATCCCCCATTCCCCCCCCAAAAAAAGATCATGGTTCAAGTTCCTCGTTCTAGGATCTGGAGCTTAATTCTTGACTTTTTGGGTTTGTGATGCTAAAATATGCCTATCTAGGAGGAATCCGTGGCATCTTGGAGGGGAAATAATTTAATAAAGTGCCAAAGGCCTGTTGCTGCCAGTCTCCTTTGGTTGTCATATTAGTTATGGGGAATAATCCTCACCTTTCTCCCACTTCAGAACCAATTAGGTACATAGAAAAATCAGAAAGGGGATCAAAATGTCATCTTTGTTGCTAGTTCAGCTGGATTTAAGACATGGGCTACTTACTATGTCCTGTAATGTCCTATCTTTTTCTTTTGATATCCTGTACCTGTCATGGTGATTATACTATTAGCTTCTGGAGAGCAGAGATTATGTCTTCTATCTCTTCCTTCCCCTGCAGTTCTCTGCAGAGCCAGACACTCAGCAGGTGCTCTGTAGGATGAAGGATGGTGAGGGATGGCATCTGTACCCAGTCCTCTGTGGGAAGGTTCTCCCTCCACCAGCCTGCGAGCTCTTAAGAGACGGCTCACATCTTGCATAATGCTTGGCACATAAAATGTTTTTCATCAAAGTGTTGAAAGCCAGCTTGGAGGTGCATGCCTGTAATCCTAGTGGCTTCGGAGGCTGAGGCAGGAGGAACGTGAGTTCAAAGCCAGCCTCAGCAACATCGAGGCACTAAGCAATTCAGTGAGGCCCTGCCTCTAAATAAATACAAAACAGGCCTAGGGAAAAGGCTCAGTGGTCGAGCGCCCCTGAGTTCAATCCCCAGTATCCACACGCCCCCCCACCCGTAAACAAAAATGTGTAGAAAGACAATGAAAATAGAAGGGTACTAAATGGCCTAGTGCCAACCAGGGGCTACAGAGAGGGGATTTAATGTAGGGCTATCTACTAAGGAGTCCATCCTTGATAGCTTGCTCATTTGGGAAAGAGCTAACCTGCAAATTATTGTGATCAAAGACATTACTTGAGGTCAATTTCCCCATGACAGACCCCAGCTTTTGTCCACTTGTCAGGCACCTTGGAGATCTGGGCATGTGCAGGCTGGACATCTCAATTAGAGTCAGTATACCGATGGCTGTAGCAGAGAAGAACTGTCATTTGGTAATTAACTTAGAGCCATGACAGAAGCCTGTGACATTGGATGTTTCAGAACATAAGGCTGACCCTTGTTCTTCTCCCAAGGGACACACACATCATGAAAAGTCCCTCCCCCCAGCTTATGGTAGAATAAGCATTTAATCAGCATGATGTCTTCTAAGGGGGTGGATGTCAACATCCTCTTCTTAAAAGTGCCCCTCGTTAGTTAAGGGCCTCACAAAAGATCTGAGACTCGGCTTTCGCCTGCAGAGTAGCTCTCTCTACCTCCATGGGGTGGGTGCATGTGAGATATGGCCGCCTCAGGAGGACTGTTCTGGAGTCAGGTCCTCTGCTGTGTGTGATTCTCTCTCTCTCTGCTAAGTCCTGGGATGCACCCAGAGGCACCTGCATGTGCACCCCATGTTCTGTGTTCAACCCTGGACGATGCTGTGAGAATTCTCTGATTTGAGAACAAATCAGAATAAAGCAACTTAACCCTCAAGATCTTCAATGGATTCTCTAACCCCTCTCTTTCAGCATGAAGGCCAAGAAGTTAATGGGCTAGAGTTGCGGCCATTGGTTCCTAGGAGCCGGCCTGGGTGTGCTGCCTCTTTGGGCTTCACGTGCCGGCTCTATGCCCACAGGCCTGACACAGGGCAGGTGGGGCCAAGGAACTTCAAAGCCCAGAGTCTGATGCAACTAATACAGACCCCTGCAGGCACTGGCCACTGTAAGCTGAGCACTTGAGATGTTGCCATTGTGACCGAGAAACTGATTTTTAAAATTTTATTTAATCTTAAAAAAAATCTAAAAAAAACTAATTCACTTTTCAGAAAACGTTGACAAATATAAATCTATTTCTCCAAATACTGATTTCAGGACATCTAAATGCCGATTGAATATTTCTGATAAAAATGTAGTGTCTAAATGGAGACGTTCTGTAAGTACAAATGACATATGAGATTTCAAAGGCCTGGTCTGTAAGAAAGAAGGCAAAAATAACTCACTAGTCATTTTTTTTATGTTGATTACATGTTGAAATGATCATAATTTGGATATACTGGGTTAAATCAAAAGTGTTATTTGAGTTGACAACACTCATTGTTTCTCACTTTTTCAAATATGATTTTTAGAGAACTGAAAATGATCTATGTGGTTTGTGTTGTCTGGCTATCAAATTGCACTAACATAAAATCATAGCTCCGATCTCTCTGATAGAGTCTCGCCTGACAATCTGGACCACCCAAGGCTACCACGTCTAGAACAGCCACATCTCCAGGGAGAGAATAAAATACCTGGTTGCGCTCATTTATCACTACAATCTAATAACACAGAGGAGAAGCCCCTGGGATATAACCAGAGGGAATTTCAATTACATCTCTAACCAAGGGGCACATGGCAGAGTGCTTAATAATCAGCCCTTAATCAGCCACCTCTAGACTCAGATGGTACCTCCAGCCTGGTTCTCAGACAGGGAGACTAAGAGCTGGGGTTCTCAGAGGAGAAGAGGGAGGTGCAGGGTTTGGATTCATAATGGTGCGTTAGAATTAGAACCAGGTCTCAGAAATGGCAGAGAACTGAGCTTTTACTTGATGCTCAAATGGGAGGAGTAGGAGAAGAGGTGACAATGATTGAAATAAATAATGGCCCAGGATTTATGGCACTGTTCCAAATGCTTTGTAGGTCTTAGATGTGTCAACAGGGAAGTCACTCATGGTAAGTGTTTGTATAGTACCCTTAGTTTCTTAAGCAGTGACCAACGGATCCAGGACCGTAAAACCACAACTCTTGTCACCCACAATGCAGACAAGTCGAAGGTGTGACTTGCACCCTTAGCAGAATTCACAAGACAGAACAGGCCAGAGTCCATCTTGGAGTCCATCTTGACACTGCATCCTTGCGGGGCCTCCTGCCCCTACCATGCCCACTCCTCCACACCCCATGGGTAACTCCTGGGAACCCCTCTTTGCAAGTCACTTCTCAGGACTCTTCCCCTCAGATCTGTTTCAAGGTGGCTTCCCAACCTATGTATGACACTTGCCCAAAGAGAAAGGAATATCCTGACAGCAATAGAACAATTTATATTTATATGGCACATTTTGGTTCCCTATAAGATGTCTATAGGTTGCTTATTTAAAGAAGTCATTGTGTTTTATTTATTTATTTATTTTTTAAGCTCAATTGTTCTTCACTGGCTATGGGGCAAAATAACTATGATGATACTAAATTTGCCTGAGCTTCCTTTTCTTCCTTCAGAAGTTCTCCCACATTGTGTGAAAGCTTCTTAGAGGTGGTTCTAGTGAGTTCAGACAAGAAGGATGCCCAGCCACCCCAGGCTTGAGGGCTGTCCCTGCCTCCTTGCGCCCTCCAGACCACCTCTGCTTAAGTGCCTCACTCTAGAGCTGCTAACCCGTCCCTCTCAATGTCCCCTCCTGCAACCAGGGATGCTAGTCATGACCTAGCGGGTACCTGGGCCCTCTCTGGGTGACTCCTGGCTCCTTGCTTCTCTGCCTTTTTGGGGACACACTCCTTTCTTCGTCTCATCAAGGCTTTCAGAGTAAACTACTGCATTTTCCTCCCATTAAAGAGGGCCCTGGGGTTCTCTTCTGAATGAAAGTACAATTAGCAGACCCCACAGCTATGAGCACAGAGCCTGCCTGGTGGAAAGAGATTCTGACTTTGAGAAAACATCGCAGGGAATCAATACTTATGCTCAGTGTTAACGGGACTCACTGGTCTCTGGACAGGGGATTCCATTCTTGCCTCTTCTTATCACCAGGGCACAATCGTGGACACAGCCATGGCACTGGTTGGCAAGGGCAGAAAACAGACCCTGAGCGCAGGAGTTCCACACGGGTGTGAGAATCACAGCCAGACTTGTCCCTGCCCTGGCTGGGGCTCTGCATCCATATGCATCTCGAGTCCCTTGAAGCTCACATCCTGACAGCACGTGGACCCTGCAGACCCTTCCTGGAAGCTTTTAGACCAGCTCAAGTCACTGTTTTATAAAACACTCAGCCCTCTATCCCCTGATAGCCCTCTGCTGCCCTCACTTTATGGTCCAACTTCTCCAAGAGGCTGCGGAATCCTACCAGATTTGCTTCCTCATACCCACTACCCACTCTTCCCCACATCCACTGCTTACTGAGCACCTACTTTGAAAGAGGCACTTGCTAAGGGCTTGACAGCCTTATGACAGTGATCTCCTAAAAGATGTGTCCACATTTTAACCTTGGAAGTGGTCTTTGAAGATATAACGGAGGTTAAGGATATTGAAATGAGGTTGTGCTGGGTTATCCAGGTGAGCCTCAAGTCCACTGACAAGTGTCCTTCTAAGAGAGAGGCTCATGGAGAAGAGGAAAGGCCATGTGAAGATGGGGTGGAGACTGGACTCATGTCGCTGTAGGGCAAGGATGTGTGGAGCCACTGGCATGGAAGAGTCAAAGAAGGATTTTCCCTCAGAGCCTTCCATGGGAGTGGGGACCCTATCACTTTGATTTTGGGCCTTCTTTTTCCTCTGGGAGAGAAAAAAAATATTTCACACCATTAAGTTTGTGGTAATTTGTTACAGCATCCATAGAAAACTAATACACATGCCCATTTGACAGAAGGGGAAAGTGATGAAGGCACTCAGAAGGAAATGCGTACCAAGTCAGCCTTAGCTCATGGGGTTCCCCAGTGAGGTCCTAGCTCACCGGGAGCAAAGAAATTCACCTGTGAGGTGCTGGTAGGACACCTGTAGCAGATTAAGGATTTGTCCCTGGGAGGACAGAGACTCCAACACTACTGGGAGAAAGAACAAGGAGCAGAGCGAACCTGTTGATGGAAATGACCCAAAAAAGGGGCAGGGAGATGGAGGAAATGAAAAAAGATGTTGCAAAGGCAAGGTGTTTTGGTTTAGGGGCTGCTTGGTTGCAGTCTGAGGATTCCCTAAGGTCAATCATGTTTGTCAAGGCAATGATTAAATGTTTCAGAAAACGTTCAGAGATTTATTACAAAGCGAATATAGAATTGCTAAAAAAAATCATTATTTTTAATTTTAAAAACTCTGTTCAATTTTCTCTTATTCAGAAAAATCTCCCAGGATTTTGCCAGATCCTGACAAGCAAGATTATACAGTTAAAATCACGAAGTTCATGAGCTTTTTGTGGATTAGCGAAGAATCTCCTGAACTTGCATCTGAGTAAGAACATTCAGACTGTTAAAAAAAAAAAAAAACAGGACTTGCAAAGCAAATAAGAATGAAGTTATTTAAGACAGCAATAAAACAGCAACCCATATTTTGGAGTCATTTTGCAATATATAAAATGTTTTTATACCTTTCTCATTTAACTCTCATAATCCTCAAGGTAGATATCATACTCGTCATCTACATTTTATAGTTGAGAAAAATGAGTCATATATTGTAAATGAAGAAAGGAGAGCTCAAAGTACATCCTTTAAATCCAAGTCCTAGCAGAGGTACTTTTGTATAGAAAATTGGATTTACCCACGATGAGCTAACATTTAAATTGGTGGAAGTCAACAGCTCTCCTAAATGTGAGCACAGCTTCCTTCAGCCACACTCCCCACCAAGGGGAAAATGGGATGTACGCAAAAGTCGAAAAGTTGAATTTCTTAAGAATATTTTATTTTTCAGTCTTCACTAGTATTGCTCATAATGAGAAGGTCTCATTAGGGTTTTGTTTTAGCTGCAAGGATATTGGTGACTTAGGGCAAATCTAAAGATCACCATCGAAAATGTAAAATGCATTCAATCCACACGATACCTTTAAGAACAGGGTGTGTCTACACCTCCTGGATTAAGGTCACTGCAAAGGGGCACTTGCTAACTACAGAGACTTTTCTGAACTACAGAGACCCATTCTCCCTAGAGAACATATGCGAGTCTTTTCATAATGGGGGGAAAAATCCAGCCTCAAATTTTTGATTTACAAATGAGCCACCAATGTGAGGAAGAAATAGCCTTATAAAATTGAGTTATAAAATGGGCATGCAGCCAACCACATCAATGTTTATAGCAGCACAATTCACAATAGCTAAACTGTGGAACCAACCTAGATGCCCTTCAGTAGATGAATGGATTAAAAAAATGTGGCATCTATACACAATGGAATATTACTCAGCAATAAAAGAGAATAAAATCATGACATTTGCAGGTAAATGGATGGTGCTGGAGAAGATAATGCTAAGTGAAGTTAGCCAATCCCCCCCCAAAAAAAAATCAGATGCGGAATGTTTTCTCTGATATAAGGAGGCTGACTCATAGTGGGATAGTGAGGGGGAGCATGGGAGGAATAGATGAACTCTAGATAGGGCAGAGGGGTGGGAGGGGAAGGGAGTAGGCAGGGGGTTTGCAAGGATGAAGGAATGGTGATGGACATCATTACCCAAAGTACATGTATGAAGACACAAATTGGTATCAACATACTTTATATACAGAGATATGAAAAACTGTGCTGTATATGTGTAATAAGAATTGTAATGCATTCCACTGTCATGTATTTAAAATCTATTTTTAAAAAGGTAATAAAAAATGGGTGTGCAGCAATGAAGAGTCAGGGTAGAGAGTCACTCTTGTGTCCCACCTTTGCTTTGTAGCCCCAGCCAGACCCCTCCTCGTGCACTCTGCATCTTAAAACAGAGGAAAAACTACACTTGTGGTGTATCCAAAAGACTAGCAAGAAATTCCAAGTTCTGACAGCTCCTAACCCACAACGCTTATGAGTGATTCTTGTGGCTCCTCCAGCACCTTCGGTCCTTTTGCCTCCCTAATCCACCTTGGCTTTATTCCAGGAACTACTCTCCACTATGAGCCCAGTGGCACAGGGAAGTTGACAGTGGACCCTGTTCCAGACAGCCTTCTCAAGTCTGAGACCGTGATTCTCAAAGCATGACCTTTGCACCAGCTGCAGCATCCCTGAAAACCTAGAGAGGCAAATTCCTGGCCTCATCCCGGATCCACTGAATCGGAAACTGGGTGTGGACACCTTGAAGTTTAGGAAGCACAGTTATGTTAGTCATTCTCAGCCCCTATTGCCCATCAGAATCACCTTATGCCCAAGGCCCTGACCCAAAGATTCTGATTTAATTGATAGTGGGTGGGGTCTGGGCAGGTGGATTTGTAAAAGGCTGAGCAGGAGATTCTGATATGCAGCTAGGTTTCAGAAACACCCATCAGAGCCAATCAGATTAAGCTAGTCTAAAATACCAAATTTTATTTATTCTTGGTTTATTTGGTATTGGGCATTGAACTCAAGAGCTCTCTACCTCTGAGCTACATCCTCAGATCTTTTTGAGACAGGGTCTTGGAGTTGTTGAGTCTGGCCTTGAACTTGCAATCTTCCTGCCTCAGCCTCTCAAGTCACTGGGATTTCAGGCCTGCACCTCTGCACTTGGCTAAAATATCAAATTTCAGACATGAAATGGATGCCGCCCAAGGAACTGAACAGACACTTCACAGAAAAAATATATGAATGGTCAACAACTATACGAGAAAGTGTTTAATGTCTCTAGTAATTAGAGAAATACAAATTAAAACTGCACTGAGATTCCATCTCACTCCAGCGAGAATGGCAATCATCAAGAATACAAGTGACAATAAATGTTGGCAAGGATGTGGGGAAAAAGGCACACTCATACATTGCTGGTAGGACTGAAAATTGGTGCAACCACTCTTGAAAGCAGAATGGAAATTCCTCAGAAAACTTGAAATGGAACCACCATTTGACCCAGTTATCCTATTCCTCGGTTTATACCCAAAGGACTTAAAATCAGCATACTACAGTGATGCAATGACATCAACATTTATAGCAGCTCAATTCACAATAGCTAAAGTATGGAACCAACCAAGGTGCCCTTCAACAGATGACTGGATAAAGAATATGTGGTATATATACACAAAGAAGTATTACTCACTCACAAAGAAGAATGAAATCATGGCATTTGTCAGTAAATGGATGGAGCTGGAGACTATCACGCTACGTGAAATAAGCCAAACCCCAAACCCCAAAGGCCAAATGTTGTCTCTGATATGTGGGTGCTAACATACAATAAAGCAGGGCAGGGAGGGAAGAAAACAAATTCACTGGATTAGACAAAGGGGAATGAAGGGAAGGGAGAGGGGATGGGAATAGGAAAGTCAGTGAAATGAATCAGACATAACTTTCTTTTTCTTTTTTTTTTAACAATACTTTTATTTTATTTATTTATTTTTATGTGGTGCTGAGGATCCAACCCAGTGCCTCACAAGTGCTAGGCGAGAGCCCTACCACTGAGCTACAATCCCAGCTCTGGACATAAATGTCCTATGTTCATATATGAACACATACATGATCAGTGAAACTCCACATCATGGGAAGTTATACTATATGTATGTATGTCGATGTATATGTGTCTAAAAAGAGCAAATTTAAAAGGAATAAAAAAGAGAAATGGATGCCTCTCATTTCCCTGATGTCACTGGAGGTCTAAGTGTGTCGTCACCATTATCACAGGTTGACGAGCTGGTCTTTGCTACTTTTGTATGGAAATGGGTGAAGACAATTTGGAAATGTCAGGATTTGAACTCAAGCAGTCTTGATCCAGAATCCAGCTCCTCAGTCGTGGCTGTCACTCACTGTCACTCTCCATAAAGGTTGCCACCAGGCAATGTAAAAGGCAAGGGAAAATGCTCCCTGGTGGAGGGAGGAGGAGGGGAGGAAGAACCTGTAAAGAAAGGTGAGTATCTGTCACCTCCTCATGCCTAGGGAATGCAGCCCAGCACAGAGAACAGCAGTGTTAGGATGGGCTGTACCATCTTCACCCGCTGAGAGTGGACATTTGTTTGGACCTAAATGTCAGTGATAGTTTGATCTTAGAGGACATTTCCTCTCCCTTATCAGGAGAAATGAACCATGAAGACAGAATACACAAGCCAACTCCAGGTAGCGATGGCCTGGCTCCTCTGATCTCTGTCAAGCTTCTGAAGGGGAAATTCTTTGTTCCATGGAGTCTCCCTGGGGTGGGAGCTGGGAAGACAGATGGGTTTGCTGAGATGTGGTTCCTAAAGGAGAATTTGATGACAGAGACTCAGACTCAGACTACATTATCGGGTTAGCCACAACCCAGCTACTGATTATTTTGTCCATGCCTGTGTCTCCACGTTGTGAGATGTAATTGATGGCGTGGGACAGTTCAAGCAACAGTTATTTTTTTTTTCTTTGAGGCTCGTCAAATAACAGTGTATCTTATAATGAATGACAGCTTAGATTTGATAGAATATGGTCATTATTGAGTCCCATTACGATTCAAGCTCTAGACTAGACCAGCAACAGAGGTCACCCAGGAACTTGAAGACAAGAAAACAAGCCCATGCGTACCAAGGGCTAAACATCTTATGGGGGATCTAACACTAGTTGTGATGGCTGGAACACACTGTGGCAGCCTTCTGGGTGGAACTGTTTGTGTGTGTGTGTTGGCGGGGGCGGGGACTGGAAGGCATAAAATGTAGAAAAGCTAAGACAGACAAAGCTGGAGAGAGAGTTGGCCACTAGGCTCTTAACTTAAGGAATGCTAACCTAAGGAATGGAAGATTCATCCTTTAGGTTAGTGATTATCAGTCATTTTTATCTCATGACCTCTTTATATTCTTAAATTTTACTAAGGACTCCAAAAAGCCTTTGTTTATATGTATTAAGGGTTAAAAAACCTGGGAAACAAAAAAATATTAATTTACAGCCAGGCATGGTGGTACAAATCCCAGTGGCTCAGAAGGTTGAGGCAGGAGGATCGTGAGTTCAAAGCCAGCCTCAGCAATTTAATGAGCCCCCCCCCAGCAATTTAGAGAGACACTCTCTCTAAATAAAATATAAAAAATGGCTGGGGATGTGACTCAGTGGTTAAGCACCCCTGGGTTCAATCCCTGATTATGCCCACCCCCCCCAAATTAAGTCATTAAAAATAACAACAAAATTTCACATTTTAACAAATAACCTTTTTTTAAGTGAAAAATAGCCATATTTTCTGACCAAAAAAAGAAAAAGGTGGCATTGCTTTATATTTTTGTAAATCTCATTAATGTCTGGTTTGTGAAAGACAGTTGGTTCTCATATCAGCTTTTGCATTCAATCTGTTGAGATATGTTATTTTGGTTCAAATATATGGAAAAAAGATGACTTCATAAAGATGAGTAGTTGGGAAAGGGAGGGCCTAAAAGAGTTCTTGAGAAGGTCTTGGGCATCCCCCAGGCCTTGGTGGAGACACCACAAGAGCGGTTGCTTTTGATGAATGCCCTGGAAGCTTATGCAGAGGACAGGCAGCTAATTCTGAAGCCCAGTGAGGGCGAATGAGAAGGAGGCTTAAGAACAGGACAGGAAGCAGGGAGACTATTACAGTGTCCAGGCAAGAACCCTGGCAGCCCTTCTCCAAGGCAGAGACAGTGGGGACACAGAGACTTGAATGGATTCACACGTTGGCATCAATGGGAACGGACGTCCAGATGCACCCGAGATGGGGCAGAAAGCAAGTCCAGATGACTTTGGGTTTGGGTGGGGATGTTGAGAAATCTGGGTGAATAATGATGACATAAGGGTACAGATAAAGTGTAAGAAGACCATTTCTCGAGAGTAGCTGGCCAAAGAAGATAGGAGTCAGCCCAGGATGAAAAATGATCTGAAGATTCTAGACCCATGGCTCACTCAGGGACATCCAGACCAATAGAAGCTGGGAAGCCTGCCTGTTTACACCTAGGAGAGTCTGAGAGAGACAGGTAATACGGTGCATGTGCATGCGTGTGCACATGTGTGCATAATCTTTATTTCTACTTATTTATTTTTATATGGTGCTGAGGATCAAACCCAGGGCCTTGCATGCACCCGGCGAGTGCTCTACCCCTGAGCCACAACCCCAGCCCCCCACCCAGTGCATAATCTAAGACTGAGACAGACCCATGCCCCAGTAGAGAAAAGGGAGTATATGTTCCCTTCCCAATTCTACAAGTAAGGAACAGAAATTCACATCGGGAATCTCTTTAGCTTCCTCCTCCCCTCCCCCACCTGAAAGACATGGACCTGCAGGCAGTTCTCTGGGTTGAGCGAAGGGTTATTTTGTGTGGTCAGCAGGGATCAGTATATGCAGAGGATGCAGGAAGGAGCAAATAGAATGCACTAGTAATAACACAGAGCATGGCTTCAGAAATTCTAATGTGTGTGGGTGTATTACAACGACTTAAGTTACCAAATATAATTACTTCTTAATTTCAAGTATTCAACCAACTCTGATTTCAATGGATGTTGGCATACAAAAACTTAATATTTTCACAAACTCACAATAATTGCCTTAGTCCTGAACAATGAATCAATGCAAACAAGTTTCCAGTATGCAGAACTCAGGCTAAGACCAGGCTGCTAATTCATGACTCAGTGCTACCCCAGCAACGTCACATTCTTAAGGGCTCGTGATGATGCTCCTTGCTTTCCATTACACAATGCATCTTTATGTGATGTGGCTTGGGAAAGGTGGCCTTGACAATGGGGTCTCTGTTGAATGGGGTCAGTGACGATTAATTCCCTACTTGCCTTATAAGGTTGTTGTGATGATCAAATTTTGGAAAAATGCTTTGCAAACCAGAAGATCCCATATAAATGCACAATAGAGGTTGCCTTCCTCTCTTCCAGAGAGGAAGGCCAACAAGGGAACTGGCATCCATCGTGGGTCTTCTACTTGCCATGCATTCAGTCAGGGTGGGGCCGTCATATCTCACTTCTCTTTGGGGGTTCACTGACGTTCACTTAACCTAGGGTAAGTGACACAGAGTGGTAGGGAGAGGATATGAACTCTGGTCTCCCTGTTCAAAAACCTAGGAATTCCTTCCACTAGCTTCACACCTAAGTGATTACCTAGGTCTTAGAAAGAAAAAATGAGGAGTTTTACATAACCGTGAAGGCTCCCATTACCATGCCCAACCTCAGATTTTCATTTGTTCCAAGGTATCATAAAAAACATGCTCAGCTTCCCCAGAGGGCTCACGCTGGCAGGATGAAAATGCTCAGTTCTGTGCTGTGGAGTGCAGCCCAAGAAATAAAAGGCAGAGATAGTTTTAATAAGTGGTTAAGTGTTTTTTTGTTGTTGTTGCTGTTGCTGCTGGAGATTGAACCCAATAAAAGTAAAATATTAAAATCTCAATTGACCCTATTTGCCAAAGACTGCACCTCTCAACCCCCATCAGTCTCACAGGCTGCTGTGAGTGACACAGTGACTGCTGATTGTGACACAGTGATCCAGAGAGAAGCTGGGATTTTTCAGCCTCACGTGACATCACTGGCAAGCTGCAAACTTGCTCAGAGGTTGGAACTTTGGAGAGCAAGTGAATGAGAATGAATTACAGTGACATAGGTCATTAGGTATAGCCCTCATGACTGAATCTTAGCTTTGTAAGTAGATGGGGAGAGATCACACAGACATACACACACATATGCATGCTCCCTGTCTCTGGCCATGTAATGCTCTGTGAATCCCTGGAGCTTTGCCAACATGAAGGCCATGATGTGGCTGGAAACCTTATACCTCCAGAACCATGAGACAAAATAACAAACCTCTTTTCTTTATAAAGTTAGTCTGCCTCAAGTATTTCATTATAGTGATGAAAAGCTGACTAATACAGTATTATCCTAGGCCTTTCAAGTCTAATTCATAAGCTAATTCTTATAGGTTTTGCTCTAGCCTCAAAATAGTGAGGTGCTGGGTAAGAGGATTGATCACTCTGAGGTTCTCATGCTGCGATGAAGCCCAAAGATGCCATGTGAGAAGGCCTCAGGGAGAGAGAGATGTTGGCCCAGTCCCAGCTGTTCCAGCCTTTAGCCACTGGAGTCATTCCAGCCTAGGTCCCCAACACTGCTGCAGAGATAGGAGTCCCTGCCAAAGTAGCAGATTCATGAGCATTATTATTGCTTTAAGCCACCATTTTGGAGTAGTTTATAATGTTACAATAAACAACCTGGATGTGCAGGATTTTTCCCCCTAAAATTAAAAATATCAGTTTTCGGAATTAAGTAGAACATTTTAAATTGGTGTTGCCTCTTTGTTCTTAAGTCTATTTTAGACATGGCAAAATTGTTTTGCTTGTGAACAATGTATATATAGGTGTAACTTAGTGACTGGCCACGGATGACACTTATGAGCTAATATGTGTGTATGCATGCCAACAGTTGGGGTGGTTTAGCAAAGCGCTGTCTGATCTGCATGAGCTGCACATCCCAGCAAGCTTTGCAAACCACAAGGTGTTGAGCCCCAGCTGGTAGCCATCTGGATGATGATTGAAACCTCTTTCTTTAGCTTTCATAGTTGCTCAGTTTAGGAACACAGACCTGTCATGGCCTAAGACTTGTCTCTGAAGTGTAGAATAATTTACTCAAGACCTTTCAAACAATATATGACCTTCATTGTAATATTATCAAACTTTGGGACGTATGATCAGCCTAGATGAGCTCAAAAAGCATTTTGCTGCTTCAAAAGTACTTCTGCTGCCTTTTCAATTCCTGTTCCTCCTCCTACGAAGTCTGCCTCCCCTTCTCTGAGGTGTGTGTGTGTGTGTGTGTGTGTGTGTGTGTGTGTGTGTGTGTTTGTGTGTGAAATCCTATTTATCCTTCAAACGTTCCCTCTCCCATCAAGGCAGAGTTAATCATTCCTTGATGACATTGCTTCTTCAATCTGTAAAGCCTTTTCTTAAAACCACCAGCTTATCAGAGAAAAAAAAAAAAAAGGCAAGAAGCCAACAGTCCATAGAGCACATGGGAAAAGAACATAAGAGAGTCCCCGCAAGTCTTGGCGACTTTCCACCGGGCTGAAATAGCCTTACGTGATCTGTGTTTCAGGGATTAGAATGTAGCAGAAGAAATAAGTCAATTAAAACACTCAGCCAGAATGCTGTCTGTAGATAAAGTGCTTTGCACTGGGGATACAACAATATAACCTGAAGTGCTGAATTCTAAGGGCAGACTGGGCTGGTGATTTGCATCTCAATCTCTTTGCATTTTATTCATTTTTATTTTCTCAGTACAAGTTAACAAGGAGCTGCCTTAGTCTAGGAAAGACAGGTTCCCCATTTATCACCACATCGGACCCCAAGTTTTCCAACTCGGGGCCTTTGGTTGGACTTGGAATGGCCAATGCCTGTGGTACCAAGTGGATCAATCAGAACACCCAAACCAGCAATTGGTTCGGGATTGTACATTTGCATAGTAACAAGTTCAATCCCAAAGGCTGTACAATCACTTCACGGGCAAATAGCGCTTTGTGGTACATTCCCCAAAACCCATGAGGAATATGTCATAATCAAATACTCCTTATTCCACTACAAAACCAAGAAACTGCATTTCTTACCATTCATTATCTGAGAATCGTATGCAACATGTATAAACAGTCCAAGCCAAAGGCCATATGGTCACTGCATGCTAATGGGTTCTAAGTAACAAAATCCAGAAAACACAATTTACCATTTCCTCCCCATGAGGAACCGAAGGAAGATCATACCAGAAGATCTTACAACAAAACCAAGAGCAAGAATGTTTTGGAGACGCATTCTCAATTTAACGATGCTTAACATGTCATGTTAGAATCGTTATATCGGGGTCCACGTTACAATAGACACTCAAAATACTGGAATCCATTAATGCTCGATATTTCGTCTAGATGCAGCAGAGGGTAAATCTGCTGTCCCTTCTCACTGACTGAGCCCTGGTCTTCCTCCAGAACACATGTCAGTCTCCGGCACTCAGCAGGCAGTGATATTAGTATATTCTAGGGAAGAAGAAACACACTTGGAACTTACTTAACAGTTGGCAATAGAGGGCCTGTAAACTTCTCTTCATGGTATCATCTGGTCCTGCTTATCCTCCAGTTTATTCATGATTCTGTCTAGGAAAATGGGAGAAGAAAATGGTTACATGCAGAGAAAATCATCAATAATCCAAAGCACTCCACGTAATGTGATCCTGACAGTGAATTCTAATATACCTGTATTTGGAGCAGAAAAAAACCTTGAGATACACCACAGTTTAATTTACGATGGTCCACGTTGTAAAATGACCATTTTACAACATCGATTGGTCAAATCCTGAAACCACGAATTGTCCTGAAGGCATCTCATATGGTGAGACTTAGAGAGAGTATCTGGCTTTGGAACATTAATGAATCTCTCCAGAATCTAGAGGAGAAACTAGAAGTTTCTTTTCTAATCTTGTTCTTGCTACGGTGTGTGTGTGTGTGTGTGCATGCGTGCATGCGCGCGTGCGCACACACACACACACACACACACGCATACACACACCTCTCAAATAAAAAAAAGAACAAGAAAGCTTCATCACACTTGAAGTTATATTATCTAAAACAACTTTTTAAAAATTATTTCCTGATCAAAAATACACTTCCGGCATAGGATATTTGCAAAAGACTGAGGAAGGATAGAGTAAATAAGAAATCGGTAGAAAGGAGACATCAAGGAAGGACAAGGAAATAAAAATTTAATAGAGAAATTATGTATGCTTTTCCAGGCCTGTTACTCCCTAAGCCTGTTTCCCTTCCAGGCCCATTACTCCCAAATTCCTAGAAAATCTGTAAATCTACTTGAATATTATTAATTAACACTTCAACAAATAGATTAAGCAAAGAGAGATATGCTATCTTGAGGAACCTCCAGTGCTAGCTATTGATCAGATAGTGATGACATGGGCTTGAGCATCCTGACATTGACCTGGCCACTAGAAATCCTCTTGAGATCACCAGACGGGCATCATTCCTACGTAGTTTCCCATACCCGCCCTCCACGGAGTTTCCTTTAAAAGAGGAGCTGGGAACCCCAAAATGCATCTCTCACTTTCTAGATGGCCCTCATTCTCCCTTGAATGTTGGTCTACTTTCCTAAATAGACCTCTGTCTGTGCCTCCCACAGGTGTGTGCTGAAAATTCTTTTCTGTCAGGTGAGCCAAGGAACCCTCTGGTCCTGATTTGAGTTCCCCCCGTTCTCCTAGGGAACTTCTCAGAGCACCCTTCTCCAGAGACACCTTTTGTCCTGGGACTGTTCTGAGTAACAGAGAATATGGACAAGAATGAACAAGGGAGTACAAATTATCTGTTATCCTGCCCCTAAGAGGCAATGGTTTGCTCTCATTTTGGAGTGCATTTCTCTGGTCTTCTCAATGTGCGCCTCTGTTGGTCCATGTCATTTTCTGATTCCTACTTTATAACTGCAGACATTTTTCTGTGTTGATTCTATTGCTTTACTACTTTATTTTAAATAGAAAATGATGTAGAAATGGAAACACAAGAACACAATTTATGACTTTCAAAATCAATATATTGCCCATTTCTCTGCATCAATACCAGTAATATAGGTTAAACGGATTATACTCTACCAAATGATGGAAATCTATAATTTCTTTTCATCTTGGCCAGTAAATAGGTACATACTCCATCTCATTGCTTTAATTTGCATTGGGAAATTTTAATCATATTCTTTGGTTGTTCTCTACTGACATGCAGGTTTTCTTATGACATCATTAGTAGACCTCATTTATCTTAAAATTTTTTAATTCACTTATCATAAAATTCAACCTTTAAGGTATATAATTCACTGGTTAGTAATATATTCAAAAGTTATTCAGCCACCTTCAGTCACCACCTAACACAGATCATGTTAGTTACTCTAGACAACCCTGTATTCAGTACTAGTTGCTCCCACTGCCCTTGCAACCATGAATACAGTGTTTGTCTCTATGCATTTGCCCACTCTGGACAGTTCATGGGAACAGAATCACACAATATGTGATCTCTTGCATCTGGCTCTTTTACTTAGCATAATGGTTTTAAGGTTTATCCATGCTGTTTTTTTAAATGATTTTAATAAGAATGTTTCCACCTTGGTTAGAAAGACCTTCCTCAATCAGAGATTACATAAATACTTGCCTGTGTTTTCTTCTGGAGTTATTTCACTTATTACATTCTCAGTAATTTCCTATTATTAAACCTGTTTGTAGATTTTGTGGTTTTTTTTCCCTCTGCTTGCTCATTCTTCCACTAGAAAAGTGTTAATATTAAACCCAGAGTTAGTCCTCTATTATACCTCTTCCTTTTAAGATTCATCTTGTTCTTTGAGTTTATTTTTTTCCTTTAAAATTAACTTCAAGATCATTTTATTGAATTTCAGGGGAAAAAAATCATTGGCATTTTGGTTCAAATTATCTTCTGTTTGCTTGGGAGAGATTTGAATTCTTCAAAATACAAACGTGATAAGCAGAAAATTAAATATTTTAAAACGTGTTGCTCTGGAGATGAGAAAACAATTTTTTTCCAGGGTGTGAGAAGTGTTTTTATATTTTTTTCCCTAAGGGAAGGGAACACAATAGCTCATGACTTCTTTGGTTACACAAATTAATACCACCCTGGCCCCCATCTATATGAGTAAGGATGAGAGAGACAGCTAAATTGCTTTTAGCTATGAAATAACAGGAAGAGTTGAGTTTCCAAAGGCTTATGCTAGGAAAGAGTTTAGACGTGGTATCCCCCAAAATGTCATGTGTGAGACAATGCTAGAAGGTTTGGAGTGAATTAATTCCTGATGGGATTAATTGAGTGGTAACTGGCTGGAGGAGGAGGGGCATTGGAGGCAGGGCTTTGGGGTATATATTTGTATCCGTGAGTATAGTTGTTCTCTCTGCTTTCTGATCATCATGTGAGCTACTTCCCTCAGCCACACTCTTCTGCCACGATGTTCAGTCTCACCTTGAGCCCCAAGGAAGGGAGCCTGCTGTCTATGGATTGAGACCTCTGAACCTGTGATCCTCCAAATAACCTTTTCCTCCTCTAAAGTTGTTCTGGTTGGGTCTTTTAGTCACAGCAGTGAAACAGCTGACTAAAACAGGGGCCAAAGGGTATAGAAATCACAGGGGCTGACATGATGAATAGGAGATGTCTGAGTGATGGGGAGAGGGAATTCCAAAAGATGGCAGCAGGTGAGACCCAAACACAAAGCATTAAGTGAGAAGCTTCCCACAGGGTGTGACCTGTGAACTTTAATTTCTAGTTGATTCTTGATTTATGCTATTTGTACATAGATGCTATATCAGTATGCCTTCCCTCCCACGATATTCACCCACCTCTAGTATCCTTCAAACCTCAGAAAAGTCTTGCACAAAATAGCTGTGTATAGGTGATTGACAGGGCAATGTCCCAAGGCAAGACAAGGATCTCTTAGAGGCAGCAGCCCAACAGTCATAAGCAATGGCCAGTGGGTAACAACAAGAGTGCTTAGGACATGGTTAGCACTCGATAAATGTACATAAAAATAAACAGTGAGTGAATTAATAAATGGATAATCAAGTAACAGGAGAACAAAAAAATATAATTGTGGTTTATTTTGATCAATAATCTCCAAAAAAGTATTGGAGATTTTTGAAAAAGTGATAGACTTTTAACAACGCATGGAATATAGTCATTTTATTCAGCTACCAAAGAAAAAATGTAGCCTGTAGATCTGAGAGACACAGGATCATCTGGGTTACACTAGGCTATTTCAATTAGAAGCACCATATGGCCTACTGTGTATTCAAAATTCATCTTTATTTAGGTCCTTCTGTGGAGTTTTGTACTTTTGTAGTGGTTTGCCTTTATTTAAGTTCCACAGTCTTATTAAGTTAATTCCTAGGCATTTTATGTTTGTTTTTTTTGCTACTGTGATAGAATGTGTTTTCATTACATTTTCTAATTTCCTCCATGTGAAAACAACTGAGTTCTTTTTATTCATTTTGTGACCTGACTGAACTCACTCACTGTTCTAATGATGCTTTCTTCACAGAGTCTCTTGGGTCAATTGTGTTGTTTTGGATAGATGGTGAGCCACAATTAGATTACATCAAAAGCCTCTTTTTAACCATAGAGTAGTAAACATTAATTGCATCAGTATGGTCCCTCAGGAAATAATTTAAATGCTCTAAGAAAAACAACTAATTTCTGAAATGAAATCCTAAGAAAATAAAGAGCTTTGCAGCCAAAAGGATGGAGTAAAGGCAAAGCAACCTACACTCACAGACCCAGACTCCAGGCCCACCTCCGCAGTCAAAATCACAGGTCCACCCCAGTGGTTCCAGACTCAAGGCCCACTTGGACCTAGGAACCAAGATCACCCATCTCCTGGACCAGGCACGAGGCCAGGATGTTCAAGAATTTCAGCAGCCAGCCTTCCCACAGAGAGGATGGCCTGCCCAGAATCTCTAGACGGGCTGGTGAAGGGCTTTCCCAAACAAAGTCAGTCTTCAAAAACTGGAATAAGCTCTTGTTTATGCAAACATGCAGACACCAATGCACAGTCACAATGGTCAAGAACAAGGAAACATGACACCACCAAAGGAACAAAATAAAGCACCAGTAACTGAGCCTAAAGAAATGCAGACTTATTAACCACCTAACCAAGAATTCAAATGATTATTTTCAGGAAGCTTGATGAACTTTAAGAAAATTCAGAGTAATAACTCAATGAAATCAGGAAAATAATAACTTATGATAATGAGAACTTAATATAATGAAATTATAAAAACAAAATACATTTTGGCCTCCAAATATAACAAATGAAATAAAAACAAATGCAACAGCAAGTGTCAATAGTAGAATTGATCGAGCAGGAGAAAAAAAATGTATTGAGTATTTGAAAATACATGGTGGGGGGAAGGAAAAAGAATGAAAAGAAGAAATCTTAAAAAAAATAAAAAAGAAGAAATCTTATGGAATTTATGGGGAAGCAAAAAGAAAGCAAATACTCAAATTACAAGGACTAAAAAAGGAGAATGAGACACAAAGGAAGAGAAAACGTAAAGAAGTAATAGAAACATTTCCAAATCTTGGGAAGATATAAGTAGTGCAGGAAGATCAAAGGTCTCCAGTTAGAGTCAATCCTAACAGAACTACATAAGACTTGTTATTAAAAGACTATAATTGAAACATCAAAAATGGAAGACAGAGAGAGGACTCTGAGGCAAAGAAGGCAAAGGTAAAGAAGCTAACCAAATAGAAGGGAGTTCTAATAAGGCTAACAGCAGATGTATCAGTAGAAATCTTTATAGACCAGGCCTAAGAGTGGGATGATATACTCAAAGGGCTGAAGAAAAAGATCTGCCAAACAAGAAAACTGTACCTGGCAAAGCTGTTCTTCAGAAGTGAAAGACAAAGAATTTCCCAAACAAAAGCTAAAGGAGTTCATCACTGTCAGACTTGTCTTATAAGAAATGCCAAGGAGAGTTTTTCAAGCTGGGGGAAAAAATTTAAAAAGCACTAACTAGTAACATGGAAACTTCTTACTTACTGGTAAAACTTACAGGTAAGACTATGCACACAAATTCAAAATATTTTAATACATTAACGGTAGTACGTAAATCACTTATATCTTTAGTATGAAGGTCAAAAGACAAAAAACTATTAAAAACAATAGCTATCATACTTTGATGTGGGACACATAGTACAAAAAGGTGAATTGTGACAATGAAACATAAAATATGGAATAGATAAAATGTAAAGAGGTTTTGTATGCAAAGTTAAATTGTTATCAGGTAAAAATAGTCTGTTATAAGATGTTTTATGTAAGCCTTGTGGTAACCATAAAACAGAAGCCTACAGCAGATATACAACAGATAAAAAATTTAAAAATCAAAGCATACCATTAGTGAAAATCAGTTTTCACAATGGAAGACAGTAAGAGAAGAAGAAATAACAAAGCATTTACAAACAGCCAGAAAATGATTAATAAAATGGCACTCATAAGGCTGTGAAGTAATAAGAAATAATTATATTGTTCCTAGTCTCTTACACAAAGCTCTGAAGGCTCTTGCAAATTTCTTGAGAGACAAGGGTGCTAGGAGAATCTCTTGTTCTAATATTTGATCTTTGCACCAGTTCCCGGCAGAGCTCCCAAGACCTGTGTAATTTCCAAAGTGAAAGGAGCATTTGAAATTTTCTGAGTGATAGGAGTTTCCTTTGCTCTAATGATGGGGTGGCCCTTGGTGACCTCTTGGATGGAAGCTGATCACCAGAAAGACCAAGCTAAGATCATAAGCTTGGTGCATCCCACCCCACTCTCCATTCTCTAGAGACAGAAGAGTCACTCTAAACAGAGAAAATAAGTGCCTACGGGATGAAGTTTCCATAAAGGTGCCTGAACTAAGGCTCTGGAGAGTTCCAAGGTTGGCATCATATACATACTTAAAGGGTAACTTATTGCAACTCCATGAAGACTGAAACTTCTGTACTTGGGACACTTTCAGACCACACTTTTATCTCTTCACCTGGGTATTTATCTCTATCCTTTATTATATCTTATTATCAAACTTATTTATTTAAAATCTAATTAAAGTGCCTTCTTGAGTTCAGTGAGCTGCTCTAGCATATTAATCAAACCCAAGCAGGGGGTAGGGATAAGGAGGGGGCAAAAGGACAGTCAGTGCTGGCAATGAATGACTGGGTCAGGAAGATGGGGGCTGATTCATAGGAAATAAAATGCTGATACCTTGAGAGCACTTCCCCCTCCTCCAACCGTTGCCAAGGTTACCTGCCTCCAAATCCCTGCAAGGAGTTGTCAATGAATGAATGCCCCCCTGGGCTGCTCCCTTCCTTCTTGGGCCACCAAAGGCTCCTTTCCCACCTTTTGGCCACATAGGTAAGATAAGAGGTGGATGGGGCATGAGAACAAAGGAAATCTGAAGTCTATAAAAGGGGTAGGACATCCCTATTCCTTTAGGCATCAACTTGGACCTCCTCCACTGCAGAGGAGTGTCTGTCTATGTTCTAACCTTTAAATAAAATTTCTTTTCTGCACTTGCCTCAGCATTTCTCAGGTGTTCCATCTTCAACACTGGGGGAACAGGACTTAAACCTGATTCTCAACACGGGTATCAGGGGGAGCCCTAACTTATAGCCAGTTAGTACAGGTGACAGTACAGAAGTACAGGTGACAGCCTATTAGTTGTGACTGACACCTGAATTGGGGGAAAGCCTTGTGGGAATGAGTCCAAAACTTTATGATCTTCAAGTAGACAGGGTCAGAACTGAACTGAATATAGAACACCTAGCCAGGGTGTCCTGGAGAAATGCTTCAGGTGGGGGGAAATATAGCCCCACACATGCCACCTATCTCTGATCTGTGGACAGCAGTGTGGTGGTGTTGAGCAATGTGTGAGCCCAGGGAAAAAACAAACCATTTTCAGATAAATGAATTAAATTCTCTAATCAAAAGACACACAGTAATTGAATTAAAAGAAAAAGAACACAAAAGACCTATTTCATTTTTCATCTATAAATAGAAATGAAAAGAAAGCAGAGGTAGTTAGACTTAGATAAAACTGACTTAGTTTAACCCCAGAACTTTTTTTAAAAAAAGAAAAAAAGACAAAGATGGCCAATTTTTATGGTTTGGACAGGAGATGTCTCCCAAGAGCTCCTGTGTTAATACAGGAATGTTCAGGGGTAAACTGATGAGATTATGAGAGCTGTATGCAATTGAATGACTGACTGGGTGGTAGCTGTAGGCATGGGGGGTGTGGGAGGAGGAAGTGGGTCATGGGGATGTGCCCTGGAAGGGTATAATTTCCCTTTGGTTTCTTGCTCCACACCACTTCCTTGTTGCTATGAGGGAAGCAGCTTCCCTACATGATGTGATGCCCTTCTCTCGTGATATTCTGCCTTACCTGAGGCCAAATGGACCTCACGGACACATACAGAACAGTCCACCCAGCAGTGGTAGAATATGCATTCTTCTCAAGCCCACAGGGAGACTTCTCCAGACATATCATAGGTTAGTCCACAAAAGGAATGCTAACAATTATAAGAAGACTGAAGTTACATCCAGTATCTGACCTAACCACAGTGGTATTAGACTAGGAACCAATAAGAAGAGGCATTTCAGAAAATTCACAAATACATGGAAATTAAACAATATGCTCTTGAACAATGAGTCTAAGAAGAAATTTAAAAGGAAATCAAAATGTATCTTGAGAAAAATGAATATGGACATGTAATATACCAAAACTCATGAGTACTTTGAGGCAAAGTTTAGGTAGATTCAGTCAAGCTGGCTGAACAGAAGTGCCCAGTACTCACCTCCCTTTCCACAAATAGGAACCCAAGTAATAGGAATATAGCTTCATAGTGAGGTAAGTGACCATGGAAGAAACACTGGAAACTAATCAGAGAGACTAGTCCCTTGTAAGATTCAGAGATCTGGGACAACAGCATAGTAATAGAAATAAAATACCCCAATATCTTCCAACCTTGCTCCCTTTGCAGGGATAAGGATGAAACAGTTGCATCAAACTCTACCCATGTAGGTGCTGGCAATCCTAGCTGCTAGAAATTTTCATGATCCTCATGGGCTTGCAGCCTGCTTAGATAAGTAACCTGATATCCGCACAGTATCCTTGCTTTGAAAAAGGATCTCCTATCAGCTCCCAGTGAACACCCAGGTTGCTGTAGCCAGGAGCCACCTCGAAAAGGGAGCTAATGTCTGAATTTAGGCTGTTCTAGAGGTCAGAAACCCCTGCATGTTTTCATCTTTGGGACTGTGCAGACATTCCTCTTATACTGGCTTAAGGTGTAACTGCCTTGTGCCAACCCAACTTGGTCCAGCAGGGTAGCTGTGTCCCAAGCCTTCTGGGTGCCCTGCACTATAGGGGATGGGGTGTTGCCACATGGAGAATGGAGAGCACCACCCTCAAGAACAAAGAGATCAAGACACTTGCCCTTTTAGACCAAAGGCACCGCCAATTGTATTGTGGACTCTTACTAGTGCCAGGACTGCAGGCAGACACTCACAAGTAATCTGAAATCTGCATAGTGTTCTTGCTTTGAAAAAGATTCTCAAGGCAGTTCCCATTACCTGCTGTCCTTCCTCTGCCTGTTACAAAAGGGATTGGATACCACAGTTCCTGCTGCTGTCCTACCCACAGGATTGGGTGGAGGGGGCTTGAACAATTCCATGACTCCCCCTGTTGCCCATCACCAGGCACACATGACCAAAGGGGGTCCTCAAGAGGAACCATGCCCAGCTCTGGCTGAGGCCCCACTATTGAGCAGGCAGTGCCTCTGAAGAGGCAGAGGGAACTCTGCTGTCCAGATCACAGCCCACCCCCACACAATGCCTGCGAAACACTGGGTGTGAGTGCCCAGAGGGATGCTGCAGCTCCTTCCCCGTGAAGAATCTGGGTTGGTATCACTGATTGGTTGGAAGATAAAGGCCTTAAGCACTCTCTAATGCTGGGGTTGCTAGTGCCATAGGCCCTTGCTAATAGCATCAGAAGCCTGAGAAACCCCCATCACCTGATAGGGGCCACTAACTTCATACAGGAGTAGCCACACAGTGAGTACCCCACACCCCTGCTGCCTGTATCACACCTGTCTAAACTGATAGAGTGTCTCCACTCTTGTGTGGCTACAGGGATTCTGATTCTGCCATGACATGCACTGTGCCCAAAGTCTATTAATTACAGCCAAAGCAGCTTTGGGGAGATGTTACTTCAGTGCCCAAGGATAGCTGAAGCCAACATGGCATAACAAACTAACACCCCAAGAGGTATGTTCAGGAGAAAACTGCTTACTACAAAGGCCACCCCCTACACGTGGTAGAGATAACTATCTACCAGATGTACAAATTACAACAGAGGAACACAAGAAATAAAAACAAACAAAAACGAGGCAATATGGTATCTCCAAGAGAACATAGTAACTCTCTAGCAAGAGATTTCAAATAAATAGAAATGAATGAAATGCCTGAGATAGAATTTAAAGGACGATTATTAAAAAAAAAACCAATGAGATCCAAGAGAATGATAAATAGTCAAATGAAACTAGGAAGATGATGTAGGATATGAGTGAGAAATTCACCAAAAAGATAGACATTTGGAAAAAGAACTAAACAGAAACCTTGGAAAGAAAGAGCTCAATAAGTCAAATAAAAAATACAGTTGAAAGCCTCAACAACAGACTAGATCAAGTGGAAGGAGGGATATTTGAACTTGAAGATATATCATTTGAAATATCCTAGTCCTCAAAACACTATTAAGAAAAAGCATAAAAAATGAAGAGGGTATTCAAAACCTGTAAGACAGTGTTAAATAATGCCTTTTCATAATATCTGAAGGTGAGAGGAAAAAAGGATAAGGGCATAGAAAATCTAATCACTGAAATAATATCAAAAAATATCTTGGGAAAGATATGGATGACCATGTGGTATAGAAGCTTACAGGACTCTGAACAAATTACCTCAATATAATAGAGGTTCTATGTGAGAAACCCACAGCCAACATTATATTGAATGGAAAAGCTGGAATCATTTCCTCTAAGATCAGGGACAAGATAAGGGAGTCAACTCCCATTGCTCTTATTCATTAAGTTAAGTGAAATAATCCAGACATGGAAAGACAAATACTTCATGTACTCATGTGGAAGCTAAAAAAAATGTTGATCTGAAAGTAGAATAGTAATTCCTACAGATTTTTTGAAGGGTAAGTGAAGGGTATGGTGGAAAAAGGGAGGCTGGGTTTGATAAGTACATGCTTTATGCATGTTTGGAAATATCATACTGAAACCCATTAATATGTACAATTAATATGTTTTAATAAAAAAGGTTTACAGCAATAAATGCCTACATCAGAATTGGAGAATGCTCTCAAATAAACAACCTAACACCATACCTTAAAGAACCAGAAAAAGAGTAAACAATCACAAGGTTAGCATAGGGAAGGAAATAACAAAGATCAGAAAAAAATAAACGAAGAGAATAGAAAAATAATAGAAAAAGTCAATGAAACTAAGGTATTTTTTAAAAGATAAATAAGACTGACAAAACTTTATCTATTCTAAGAAAAAAGGAAAACTCAAAGAAAATGGGACATGAAAGAGGAGACATTACACCTGTTAACAGAAATACAGAGGATCCTAAGACTACTATGAACAATTACACACAAATAAGTTGGATAGAAATGGATACATTTCTAGACACACACAATCTAGACACGTGTCAAGACCAAATCATAAAGAAACAGAACATATGAACAGATCAGTAACGAATGAGGGCATTGAATCCATAATAAAAACTCCCTCATCAAAGAAATGTCCAGGCCAGGACCTGAGGGCTTCATCTCCTCTGTTGTAGTCAGCTTTTTTGCTGCTGTGACTAAAGGACCCAATCAGCACAATTGTAGGAGAGGAAAAGTTTATTTGAGGGCTCACTATTTCAGAGGTCTTGGTCCATACAAGGCAGGCTCCATGCCTCAGGGCTCAAGGGGAGGCTGAACACCAAAGCAGGAGAATGTGGCCGAGGGAAGCAGCTCACACCATGATCAGGAAGCAGAGAAAGAGGACCGCTCACCAGATAAAAATATATACCCAAAGGCTTGCCCCCAGGGACTCACCTCCTCCAGCCACACCTACCACCTCAGTTACCACCCAGTTAATCTCCATCAGGCAACTAATTCGCTGATTGGGTTAAGACTCTTATAACCCAATCATTTCTCCTCTACCTTCTTGCATTGTCTCACACATGAGTCTCTTGGTGACACAGAAAAGATGTAAGCCATAATGTACTTCAAACATTTAATTTAGAATTAATACCAATCCTAGTCAAACTCTTCCCAAAAACTAAAGAAAAGGGAAAATTTCCAAACTAATTTTATGATACTCAAGGCAGACTAGGATACCAAAGGAAGAGAAAATTACCAGCCAACATCCCTGATTGCTAAGAGCCACGGCCAAGTAATATGATGCATGGCATTTTTGGTTGAAAGGTAAGGCCAGCTAGCCATTGAGATGATATGATTATATTAAGATTTGCATTCATATGGATATTGGACTCCTGCTGTTCACCTAGGCCTGCTATGGTACTCCTGCAGAGTTCCCATTGGTTGGGGAAGTACAGTAGGAGGGAATTCCGGGGGAGGAACTTGTTCTGGGGTTCCGGGAGAACCGCCGCCTGTGTGGATCCGGCTTTTTCTGGGCGTGTATTGGCGGCAGTTTCAAAAAATAAAGTTTGTTCCTGCTTGAGTGGCTCGTGATTTTGTGCCCAGTCAGACTGCGGCACCTGATAAACAGAGATGTAAAAATCCTCCAAAAAATACATTCAAACCACATTCAATAGCATATTAAAAGGACCATTTGCCAAGATCTAGGGGGATTTATCTAAGACACAAGGATGTACCAATGTAGGCGAGCCTATAAACCTAACTGCACTCCACAGAATGAAGACAACCCTTGCAAGAAGTCAAGTATACAATGGGATACCTTAAGAAAAAAGGCCAAATACAACAAGCCTACAGCTACCATCATACTAAATGTTGAAAGCATTTTCTCCAAGATCAGGAACAAGGGTGCCCACTCTCAACACATCCACTTGATACAGTACTGGAAGCCCCATCAGAGCAATCAGGCAAGAGAGAGAAACACAATGTATGCACATTGCAAAGAAGGAAGGTAACTGATTCTGTCTACAGATGCACTGTCTTACATGCAGAAAACCTTAAGATCTCCTGAAAACGCTATCAGAATTGATAAATGAAATCAGTAAAGTTGCAATTTTTTAACAAAGATTCAATAGCCTTTCTGCATACTAACAGCAAAATCTCCAAAATAGAAATCCAGAGGGAAAAAATCCCATTCACATTTAAAAAAAAGAGGGGGGGCTTTCAATAGTCATTTTTTAACATGCAAAGTGGCAAAACATTTAGCCACCCCGAGCCCACACCCCCCAGGTGAAGATTAACAAAGCAGTGCTCTGCCTCCTGTAGTAGCTCTCATATTGTATATAAGTGCCCCGTCTGTGGTTATTTATGGCCATATCCTTTCCATTTTTTGCTGGTTTTCTATTAAAAATGGCTCCTGAGCATAGTTCTGACTCGCTCTCTGGTTTCCTAAGCATAGAAGGTTGTGGGATGCTTTATAGAGAAAAATCCACCAAGACCAATGGGAGAGCTCAGGTGAAACAGGAATGGCCCTGTATCTTCCCAGGACAAGGGAAGAGCTGGCTAAGCCGGTGGCCAATGTGCTGTATAGAGAGGCTGTAGAAAATAACGAGGGAGATGGGAGAGCTGATGGACATGTAAATCTTGGATCTAGCTTCTTAAAGGGCAGGGGGAAGGACTGAAGTGACCAGTGTCACAGAAGTCTAGAGAGGCACATTCTCCTCTGTGTTATGTGTGAGCACAAGGACACCATGATGTCAAGGTCAAACTGACCTTGACAAATCTATGTACCCTTGAGCTAGTTCTTGATGTCTCTGATTCTTGGATTTATTTTTCTTTCTTTCTTCCTTTTTGTTTTCTTCATAGAAGGGATAAATATGGTACTTAGATAGGCTTGCTGCAAAGACTCAGACAAAGCATGTAATGCACTTGGCCGAGTGCCTGGCCCCAGTTAAGCCAGTAAGTGCTCAGTGCAAGTTAGCAAGTGGCACCCGACAGGAGTTGACAGACCAGGCCAGACCTCAGTTCTCCTGAGTCAGAAATGAACCAAGGATTTTCAGACTATTCTCCCAAGTATCCCCTTTTATTCAATCTAGTATCTTATTTAAATCGGATTTATAAATTCCTCTTTGGGATGCAAACTGAACGTTATTTATGATCTTATTTGTATTTTACACCTCTGTGTTCTTTGAAAAGAACCTGATGTAGCTTACAGGTAGATAAAACTTATGCAATAGAATTATCATATGTCAACGCACAATAATGCATTCAGAAAGGGTGATTCAAAATTATGTGGAGAAAGGAGAACTTAATTTCACCCTAGAGTGGAATGGAACAATACACTTCCCTTGGGGGGTTCCTAAAAATAAAGATAAAAAGAACAGTATCAGGGACTGTGGCTAGGGCTCAATGGTAGAGGGCTTGCCTTGCATGCGTGAGGCACTGGGTTGGATCCTCAGCACCACATACAAATAAATAAAGATAGTGTGTCTCTCTACAACTAAAAAAAAATATTAAAGAAAAGGACAGTATGATTTATTTCTGGCTGTATAAACAGAAGTGCATTTTAATTTTGTTCATAAATACAAACTTCTGACACTAATATCTAAGAAAAGATTGTTAGATCTTTTGATAATCAATAGTATTCTCAGCAGCAGTTGTATAGAATATACCAAAAAAAAAAAAAAAAAAAAGAAGAATACGAACAGAATGTTCTCTTGTGGCTGCTTCTTATCTTCCCACAGTAGAAGCTAGGGTTGCTGTGTTACATTGTAATTCAGGGAAGGCATCTCAATGAGTTTCACAGGCGCCAAGGTAGGGGTAGGGTAGATAGAAAAGACAGGCTCCTGGCTTAGTAGCTTGGCTGTGTGTCCTTAAGAAAGTCACCTCATTTCTCTGAGCCACAACTTTCTCATCTATAAATAGGACTAATGCTTAAATTAGAGGATTTCTTAGAGAATTAAATGAATTAAAGTGCCTATTGTGTACCTGGTACATTGTATGTTTCTTTCTTTTTCCTGAGCTAATGGTGTATGCTGCTTTTGGTTATTTGAGGACAGAACTGGGAAAACGGAAGGAAAACATATTCTTCGAATTATCCCAGGGCTGGAGGATGGAACCCAGGGGTACTTTACAACTGAGCTAACATCCATGGCCCTTTTTATTTTTTGAGACAGAATCTTGCTAAGTGGCCCAGGTTGACCTCAAACTTGAGATCCTTCTGCCTCAGCCTGCCCGGTCACTGGGATTGCAGGCATGCACCACCCACCGTGCCAGGCTCACTTTAAAGGCAAGAAAATACCTCCAACAGAGCTCTTTTCCTCTTGTTCTCTTCATGTTTCCTTATTGGAAAAATGGAAGATCAAAGAGAAGGTTGTCGGATCCATTGAGATGTTGAATTGCAAACAGAAGGGCAAAAACTGTTCTGTCTCCTGCTAAGGAAAAATCCTACAAAAGGGAATCAATCAATGTGAATTCTGCTGAAGGACTGAGAATTGGCTGTTTATTTGCATTTGCTGGGAGAGAGAGAGTTTTGTGTCCACCACCAGTGGAACCAGCAATGGTGTAAAAATAATACCAGGTGTTTGAGGCTTATTAGAATGACATAGGCCTCCTTCTTCCGGAATTAAAGTGTATTAGAACCATTTATCTCATTTGAGGAGACAGGAAGGTGCTCGTGGAAGGTGAAGAATATGTATCCCACTTCCTCTCTTATGGTTTTGGTGTTAAAGACTGAATATTGAGGTCAGGGAATTAAATGCTATTGTGGAGATGTCAGATACTAAAGGAGCACGTTCTATCATTTTGACTGCAGTACTTATGAAAGAGATATATATTCTTGTCCACAGGAAATGCATTCCTTTTTTCTTTTTCTTTTCACAGGGCTTGAGAAATAACTTCAGAAACGGAATCTGGGGACCTAAAAACACAGGCATTTTCTTTGAGCGGTAGGCACATGTCCTGAGAGATGTGTTGATGTTTTTACAGCAAAATTGAGGGGTGAGGCCATAGGAAATGGGCAAGACTCTTACCAGAATGCTGTACCTGTGAGAGGAACATGTAAATCCAGGAAGCCTGCTCTGAAGAGGCAGTGCCTTTGAATCTGTGCAGTTGTCATTGATCAATTTTAATCTGACCTTTAACCTCAAACCCCTTTCTTTTAATGTTCCCCTTCCTCAGTGCCTCTCATCCTACTTGAAGGACTCCTTAATTCTTGAGTTACTAGGGAGATAGTTTTCACTTGTGATTCTATTTTAATCTTAGAAACTTTAGAATTAGACTCAAGTGGTCCTGTAAGGCAGGTGGTCTGTTGAACATAGAGCTGGGCTAAAAATTAGTATAACTAAATGGAAAAAAAAAACGGGTGAGAGTGACGTGGGCCATCAGATTCAGCCATTCCCTGGGAGTATGGAGTAAGCACAAGTTAGATTCTACAGAAAAGCTCCATCTCATGAAGTTCATGACATTTCATGCATTTCAGATAAGCCTCATTTTTCTGCCTTGCTCCAGGAGGAAAATTTTGATTTGGCCTCATCTGTGAAGAACTTAAGTAGCTTTAAATGATCATGTTGATTAGTCCACCTTGTTTTGACAACTGGAAGGGCTAGAACCATCTAGAAGCCCAAAGACTGATGGTACCCAAAGCTAGTTGATGGTCAAAATATATTTTAAAAATTGATTCCTAGGTCTTTTCCTTAGGAATTCTAACTCCCAGGTTTGGGGATGAGGCAATTTTAAAAGGCTCCCCAGACTGCTATAATGATGAGCCAGGTTTGGAAACCAAGAACCTAATGAAGACCATTAGAACACAGGAGGAATATGCCAAGGCCCATGCCATGCCACCTTGGGATCAAGGAAATCAATCCCAAGAGAAGCCTCCAGGTGATTTTGCTGTGCAGCCTGGTGGAGCACCAGCCTCCGAGAGAATCAGAGCCACAGTGAGGCCAGGCCCACTCATTCTCTCTCCTGAAAGTGGCAGTTTCACGAGAGAAGTAGGATGAGAAATGAAACCACATTTGCAAGTTATATTCAAAACAGAAAAAGGAGTGAGTCAGTGTTTCTTAAATATTTAGATCCACGGCCTGTCATGCAGTTCCAGTTTTAAGCAACGCCAGTTTAAAACTCCTTGGTGGTTTCTCACCTAGTCTCTGACTTTGATAAACCTCTCACTGTTTCGATTTCCTGACTCATAGGGATGTCTGCAAGAGTAAGGTGATAATGACTGAATGGGGGAGAAGATGAGGTTCAGGGGAGTGAAGAGGGTGTGGGAAGCTGGAGCAGGCTTGCAGACTGACAGCCAGGCACGAAGCTGAAGCCATTCTGCTCCAAATTGCTCGTTCTGAAGGGCTGCGGAGCACTCCATTCCCCCAAAACTGCACCATGGGAGAAAGAGACTGAGACTGCATATTCTGACTAGGACCGTGGGGCAGGGGGACAGCTCTACTGAAGGCATCCCCTTCCCCACCAGGGACCAGAGCCAAGTATGCAGAGAGAAGAAGCAGGGCGGGAAGCTACAGAACTCGCAGGGGTAAGCCAGGAGATCAATGGCTTTGAAAAATACAGTGTGACAACCATTAGTAGCAGGGGCTGGGTCTGAGGGGAAAAAAAAAAAAACAGAGACATGACCCTTGTCCTCAAAGAGTTTATGTTTTAGCAGGGAAGAGAATATTTTGTCAAAAATCACTCTACTGCCAGCTTTGCCCCCACTACCTGAGTTAGACAACTAATATTGGAACTTATGAAAACTAGAAAATATGCCAACCTTCAGGAGAGTCAGCATTCCTATTTGTAAAACAGGTACAAAGCACATGCTGCAAGGCTGTTTAAAAAAATTATATATATATATAATTATATAACATATATTTATATATTATACAACATATATTTATATATTATATAACATATATTTATATATTATATAGCATATTATATATATATATATATATTAGTTGTTGATGGACCTTTATTTTATTCATTTTTTTATACATGGTGCTGAGAATCAAACCCAGGACCTTACTCATGCTAGGCAAGTGCTGTACCACTGAGCCATAATCCTAGCCCTGCAAAGTTGTTTTGAGACTTCAACAACACAACACATCCACGCAGAGTCTGGAAGGCAGTGGAGGTGTAATGAACAGGTTGTGTCCCTTTCTGAGGAAGGAAGGATGGTGTTTTAGTCAGCTTTTCATTGCTGTGACTAAAAGACCCGACAAGAACAACCTAGAGGATAAAAAGTTCATTGGCTCATGGTTTCACAGGTTCAGTCCATGGTTGGCTGACTCCACACCTCTGGGCCCGAGGTAAGGCAGAATATCATGGAAGAAGGGAGTGATGGAGTTCATGACAGCCGGGAAGCAGAGTTCCACTCACCAGGGACAAAATATAAGCCCCCAAGTCACAGCCCCGGCGAACTTCCTCCTCCAGCCACACCGCACCATCCAGTTACCAGCAGTTAATCCCCATCAGTGGCTTCATCAACCAAGGCCAAAGCTCTCACAACCTAATCATTTCACCTCTGAACATTCTTGAATTGTTTTGCACAAGAGCTTTTGTGGATACCTCATATCTAAACCATAACAGAAGGTATTTTCTAGAGAGTGGTAGGACACCGTTTTTGAAGGAGGCTGAATTTGAGCTAAGGTTTAGAAATTAATAGAGATAGATAGATATTGAGCCACATGTTGGGGTGCATGCCTGTAATCCCAGCATCTTGGGAGGCTGAGGCAGGAGGATTGCACTTCAAGAACATCCTCAGTAATTATTGAGGCCTTAAGTAATTTTGTGCGATCCTGTTTCCAAAAAAAAAAAAAAAAAAGGCTGAGGATACAGATCAGTGCTAAATTGCCCCTGGGTTAAATCCCCAGTATACCCACCCCCTCCCACAGCAAAAAAAGGATTTTGACAGGTAGAGATAGAAAAGTGTACAAAGCACAGAGGTAGGTCAGTAAGGCAAGAGTGTGAGTATATTAAATACCAGAAGATGTACTGCTGGCTTCTATAACATCCCTCAATGGTTCCATTCTGGATATAAGGGGACTGTCTCTCCAGCTCTTCAGAGAGCTGGGCTACAGTTCTCATCTGCTGGGGGAGCAGGATATGTGCAAGAGAGGGCAAGACCAGTAGAGAAGCAGCAGAAAACTAAGGATGGAGGCTAGATCCCTAAAACTCAATCTTCTCAGATCAATATAACAAAGCAAACACCTGCCAACCATGAGATAGCTGTAGAGAGTGTCCCAGAAACCCCAACCAGCTTCAAGACACAGAATCCCCATGACAATTACACAGCATTACACAGCCACCACTAGGTGGTGCCAAACCCAAGTTCAGACCTGGATAGATGAGACAGGTGCAGCAGGATCCTGAGACCTCCAGTCTGGCTGGCTGTGTTAGCTGGCTCTCAGGAACTTCACAATAGTATAATCATATGGCTTATAAGAGGGGCTCTCAAAAGTATGGTCCTCATACCATTAGCAGCACCCTGTACCTGCTAGAAATGCAGATTCTCAGGCCCTACCTGGACCCACTGAACCAGAAACCCTGGGGGCAGGGCCCAGCAATCCGTGATTCAACAAGCTCTCCAGGATGCATGCTAAAGTTGAGAACCCCTGCCTGATGCACGTGAATGTCTGGACTCTATTTCTAATGGTATGGCAGGGTTTCATCAAACCACTGTCCTTGGACAAATCAGTCCCATCTTTAAGGGCCAATAAAATGAGAAAAGAGATAGCTGGAAAAGAATGAGCTATCATCAAAGTCCCTGCAAATATACTATATTTTGTCAGTTCATCAATAGGGGAGATGTTTACAATTTTCCTGTTCAAATGGATTGGTGGTGTTGGCCTTCATGGTTCTTGTTGAAAGCGTTCAGTGTGGTGTATCTGAATTCTAATGGCTAATTTAGAAACACCATACCTACCCATGATTCAGCTTCCCAAAGTAATGTTGATGCCGTATAAGTAATCCCAATGGAACAGGGGTCAAAACACAGGTTTTGTAGGAATAAACCCAACAAGAGTGCCTGCAATGTATTTCTCGTCTCTGTTGTGGTAACCCAACCAGAATAAGACCTTCCATCAAATTGAAATTCTAAACACAGGCAGCCAGAATTGATTTAAATGGTTAAATCCTAGAACAACAACTATCAAATAAACCTCTCATCCAGAAGCTACCTAAAAGACTTAACAATGACAGTCAATACTTAAAGGTAAATCAAATATGTAAGCCATCTCTGCTTTGCAAATCAGCAGTCTAAAACTTGGAGATCTACGAGCTGGGGGAAAAAAAAAGAGCTATGCCTCAAGAAATCAGACTCAGGATGGACGAGGAAGTTAAAAAACAATCAGCCATCTGTTTGCCAGTGCTGCCCCTCCTTCAGCCACTGATACACACTGACATGTAGCTGCAGCTTTGCAAATTAGAATGCAAGCAGAAGTCTTGTCTGCCTTGACTCCTGGGGTATCCCTAGTTCTTAAAATAGGGTCGGGCACACAGTCGATGTTTGGTATACTGGTTAAATAAATGAATGATCCTACAACATTGATGTAGGTGGTGCTGTGCAACAGAACTTTTGGGATGGTGGAAATGTTCTATAAGTTGTGCTATCTACTATAGCAGCTACATGCGACAGATGGCTATTGAGCACTTAAAAACATGGCTAGTTTAATGGAGGAACTAAACTTTAAATTTTAAATAGTTTAACTTTAAACAGCTCCATGTGGCTGGTGACTACCCTATTGAACAGGATGGTTAGCAGAGGATGGGGGAAAACGTGTGTGTGGAAGGAAAACAAGAACATAAAACAGCAATGTGCTTGGAATGCAGAAAATCTTACCTAGGACTCCTGACCCAGGAAGTGATTCAGGTAAGAGCCCAAGGGCTGGGCAAGGTTTCCTAGGCTCTGGGTTCTTTGCATTTTCCCCTTCAACCTGCTAAAGGCTGTGGCAGTAGCTGCTGAGATGAAGAGAACTGAGTTTCCAATTCCAGGATGAGAGACTGCATTCCTCTCTTCATCAGGGCCAGTGGGAGAGGGACTGATGGACAGCCAGCCAGGGACGAGTCCCCACAGAGTCCAATGCAGTGAAGAGCTTCTCTCTCTTGGCTGAGCTTGCTTTCTGGGTCCTTCAACTGTTTTCCTTCATTCAAATATTTCCTAATGCTAACAGCCAGCCCCTGCTTTCTAGGGGGGCACTGAATCAAAGACTGACCCTCGGGATGGAGTTACGCCTTGACGTTCCTAGGCTTGCCACCAAAGAGAGGAAATCTTCAGGAGAAAGGGCTGCCTTGCAAAAATGAGATGATTAAATGAGAGACATTTGATCTTAATTATTTTTAAAAAAGACGTGCCTTTTCTTTTCCACCCAGACTAGTGAAGATGGCTGGTCACGTATGTGGTGTAAGGCCTCAAATGAAGGCTTAATAGTAGGCATTGCTTTGACATCTGATAAATTCCGGAAAGCCTCAAATGGCCTAATCACAAGTTCCCTTCCTTACTGTGCTTCATGGATAAGGTCCCCTCCGTCAAACAGTCCTTATCACAGGGAGCAGCCAGTGGAATTATTCATACAAGTATCATGTCCTCCCAAGGGAACCAGGAACACCCATCCCCTCTTGATAGTATAAAACCTGAGTGCTCATGCCACCACCCTCATCCCCAAGCTATGAGTAAACGTGAAGAGTGGACTCCTGTTGGCCTCATCTATCCAGTATCAGGTGAAGTGCATTTGGCCTTCCCCATAGATGCCCTAACCTCAGGGTGGCCATGGCTCCCTCACCAGCAAGGCACATTGGAAATGATTCAAACAGGTTATAGATGTTTTTATTAAATCTTCATAAGTAATTCATCAGTTTCTGGTGGGTCAGATATCATTTATCGATATTTCGGATGGTTCCTCTCCTTCTGAGTTCTCCCCTGCACTTCAGGGGCGTGAAGCCTAGAAACCGCTTTGTGGAGAGGCCCTTGCCATCAGGATTCCCATTGGATCCCACATCAGAAACACCCGTGTGACATGCAAAATAAACCATCATTCTCTAGTAGCAGCTGAGGGACTCTGGTGGGCAAGAGATAGAGGGTTTTGCCAGAGGATCCTAAGTATCCCCCAGAGAACCACCCATGGGGCTACAGGCTGTTCCTCTATGACTCTTTCATGTTCAAGTTTCTCAAATTTGCCGTAGCAGATAACTCTGTGCCCTGGCTCCTGTCCTCTTGGCTTCACCTCTGATTTCAGCCATGACCACACAGTTCTGTATACACTTCAGCTCACATCGTGCTGGCAGTGTTCAGGTGCAACTGCTCATTTCCACTCTCTGTTCTAGGTTCCTCCAACACTGCAGATGCCATGTGGAATTAGTTGAGCCCACATACCTGTGTGCAGCTCAGAAAGACAGAGCTCTATTCCTGAGGTGGGGGCAAGTCTTGGGAGCTAACATAAAGACCCTCCAACCTTTCACACTTTGGGGAGACCATTCTGGAAGACACCTGAATGCTTCTCATTAGAGTCTGATAGAATCAAGTTTCTACTTCCCCAGTGCAGCCTCTGGAACATGAGATCATGGTGGCATTCCTGTTCCCCTCACTATCATACTGTTGTTCCTTGGGATCATCTTTCAGTTAAGCTCCCAGCTTGTAAGTCCTGACCACAGACCCTTCTTTGGGAGGATCCAAGCTAAGACAGTGGCCTTCCTGCCCTTCCCTTGCCCCACCTTCCAAAGGTTATGTAAACTTTTAATTCACTAGGCATGGTAGCAATGCCTGTAATTCCAGTGACTGTGGAGGCTAAGGGAGAAGGATTGAAAGTTCAAGGCCAGCCTGGGCAACTTAGCAAGACCCTGTCTCCAAATAAAATAGAAAGGATTGAGGATGTAGCTCAATGACATAGAGTGCCCCTGAGTTCAATCCCCAGGACTGCGAACAAGAACAAAATACCTTTAATGCCCTGTATGAAAATGTTTCCCGAATGGATGGAACTAGAGATCATCATGCTGATTGAAATAAGCCAGACACAGCAAGTCAAGGGCTGTATGTTTTCTCTCATATGTGGAAACAAGGTGGTGGAGGGGAGGGGTGGGGGTGGTGGTTCATGATAATAATAGAAGGAAAACAAGCCCAGTAATCGAGGAGCAGAAGATGGGGATGGATGTGTGAAATCAAAATGTGTTACGTGATGTATGAATATATCACAGTGAACCCCAACATTATGTATAACTATAATGGAGCAATAAAAGTTTCCATTCTTCATATCTGGAGTGGTTTCTGTTTCCTGACCAAATTATAATTAATATGGTTATGTAACCTTCTGTGTTAGATCATTCTGTTATCTACGGATACACATATGCCTTCATTATTTTATTTTTGTTATTGATTACCGTGGAAGACATTATTAGTTTTACCAATAGCCATACTCTCAATTTCCTTTTACTAACAAAATCCAATTTTGGTTAGCCTGGAAAAGCCGCTGACCCAAATCTTAACCTCCCAGTCTCCCCTGCAGTTAGGGGAAACACTATTCTGCTAAAGAGATATAAAGGGAAGTCCACCTGAGATTTCTGGGTCAGTCTTTCTTATCAACCCCTTGTCCTTTTCTCTTTCCACCTGGGACAAAGGGATACGTTTGCTTTGTAGTAGCACCCCCTCCTCCACAGAAAATCTTAATTAAGCTTCTCCGGAGACCCTTACCATAATTGTTCATAGACGCTCAGCAAAATTTCTGGAAACAAATTTTCAGGCAGGGGATATGCCAGCAGAAGCAGAGTGTGATAAGAAAGACTAACCCAAGGGCTTCGGAGAGGCCTTTGCATTTCAAAGTTAGTTAGGTCCTTGAAAGCCAGCTGGTGGGGAAAGGAGGAGGAAAACTCTTTTCCCAGGCACTGATTTTCACAGACAGCTTCCTTGGGGGTTATTTTTGTAAAACCTGGCCTGAGTTGGGAGCCAAGAAGAATGAGAAAATACCTCCTGCTATGTGGACTTCTGCAGATTGTGAACCTCTGAGCCCCCCCCCCCCATACACGGGGTATTAAGTTCTAAAACTTCCTGAACTCCGAGTTCAGGGGGATTGATCGATTGTAAGTGAAAGCTTTTTCCCTCTGAACCTGGCTGCAGCCAATAAACCTACTTCCTGCTACATCCTTGGTATCCACCCCTGTCTGTCCCACAACAGTACCACAGGGGAAGAGTAGGACCAAAGTCACTAAAGGAGTTTGGGATGTTGGTGGCACCATGGAACTGCCTCAGCAGTCTGGAATGTTGGTCTCTTTTTCTTTGTTACATTAGAAGGATCAATATCTATTTTGTTAAGCTGTTACAGTGGCATCTCTGACACTCGTGATTGCAATTCCCTACCTGATACACTGCATTCATATTTTTAACTTTAGAAATTATTTCCTTTAACCAAACTCCCAGAAGGAAATCATCACATCGAATGAGGTATAAACATATGTAAATCTGTGACATATGTTGCTGAATTATTTTCCAAAGGAAACACATCAATCTATATGGCCACATCATCCTTAGAAACTGTATATACTGGAAAGGGACCTTGTAGGTATTTTCTAATTTAATTATCTTGCTACTTGGTTTCCATTTTGATTAGTAATCTGAGATACTGCTGGGAGTTTCCAAGCTCAGAGGCTACATGGTGATAAAAACCTCTGTGGGAGCCCTCCTAAAAGCAGTGTTCTCTTCTTCCAAAATAATTCTCTGCTGTTCCAATTAGATAACAGTGGTCAGCAAGATAGAGCAATGAGAAGATGAAAAACTGTAGAAGATGACCAGGAGACCAGTGTGGCCAAAGGTGTCCCAACAGCTTAGGAACCACTGCATATTCAAAAGATAGATAGAAGGAAAAGGGTGGAGGAATTTCATGCCACCAACCGAAGAAGAACAATTAGATAGCAAAAGACAACATGGGATAGTTCTACCTGATAGGTCCAGAGGTCTCGTGGCCTGCAGAAAGAGCAGCATGTAAAGAGAAATCCAAAAAAGGTAAGGAGAAGATCAGTGTCCCATAGGTGTGCCCACTATGTTTTTCCATGTCCTATGTCTTGGTATTCAAAGCTTGGCCCAGCTTATGTCTGAGCTCCTTTCCCATCGTAACTGGCAGCTCTACGATCCTGGGATGAGTTACCATGACACTGCTTCAGGGCAGAGACTCTGGTAACATCGCATGCGCATTTACTCATATCAATTCATTCACTGCTCATTCGCCCTTTTCTTGCAGGTCTACGCAATAAGCAGTATGAGATAGCTTCTGGTCTCAAGGCACTTACCATCCGGGAATAGTAATGACACCTATAGCAATAAGAACAACACAAAGTCCTGTAGGTTAACTGCAGAAATGTGTAGGGCTATAAGAGCTGAGAGCAAGAAGAATTTCTTCCCAATGGGGGTAACTGGGGAATCCTACATGAAGAAGGCTGTTGAACTGAACCTCAAAGCGTAGGTGGGATGTCAAGAAAATGTTCAGAAGAGAAAAGCAATAACTCTGATGGAGAAAGAATAGAGAGCAAAACTAGGAGATCTTGGATCATGTCTAGTCTCTCTCTTAAGACTGGGAGGTTGTACATTTGTCACTTAAATTCTGTGAGCCTCAGTTGCTTACCTTGAAAAATGGGTGGCATCATTCTGTATTAGATTAAATAATACACGTGGACGTAGCTTATACATTATAAGGAAGTTTAAATATAATTGGTTGTCTATTCTTATAATGATTGCTTTTATTATTCTGAATAGGATTAAAATGTTTAGGGTATGATGGGAACAAGTTTCTTCCTTCCACATTTAAGATCAGACATAATTTATGTAATTGATTGCTATGTAGCTGTTTGTCATCTTTGACACACACACAGGCATCTGCACAGGTACATCTGCATAGAATGCTCATGCCCTGGGGTCAGAGAATGTATTTTCTCCATCAATGTGCACAGTAACTCCTATGGCACATGTGAAGAGGCCTTTGTCATTAATTTTTTTGTATTCTTATGGTCTGGGCTGTATTAAATAGGATTAAAGAAGTTGCAATTTCATCATGAGATTGAGTTTATAAGCAGGAAGGAGATTCCAAAGGCTTGAAGGTAAGCTCCATATGAGGAAGAAAGTCAGTCTCACCCATGTTCTGTCTCACACATATTCAGGCAGCTTTCCGGCCTATAGAGATGGGGGAATTTGGAAAAAAAAGTGAATGAACTTCCTTGATGACTGGAAAATAAAATCGTGGAATTGCACAAGAGGAAAAACATCATGGGGCTTTTACTTGCTTTTTTGATACCTTTCAGTTTGGATATGCATAAAGTTGATTTAAAAAAAAAAGAAGCAGAAAAAGCAACTTACTTCTTTCTCACTGTTGAGTTTGAGATGAGTCAACTCAACTAGGGAAGAGAAATGCTTAATTATTACCTGAACATTATTATTGATGAATCCAGAAAACAGCCCCCAGCAAAAGTGGCATAAATACACCACAGGATTTCGAGGGAGAGGGTCCAGGGCAATGACTTATGTTACTAATTCATGGGAAAAGAGGTGAGGCTGCATTAAGTAGCGGTTGGTGTGAGTTGAGAATTAACGCTCCTGCCATTCCTAAGCATCAGCATTTCATTTAGCCTGATAGTTAAATATTTTATCAATATGACTGATTCCAACTAATAGTTGAATATTTTATCAATATGGCTGATTCCAACTAATGTTTATATTTAACACATTTGATAATAAACTCAATTTTTATACAAGAGCTTAGTAATGTGAAGAAACATGCCTCTCTCTTTATTCCTACTGATCTGAGAAATCAACCTGAAGGTACCTCTAAGGCCTCCCTCTCCTCTGGTGCCATGTTGTGCCTGCAGCAAATGCCGGTTGACATTTATTGTGCAGTGACTATCTGCCCAGTGACATTCCAGATGGGACTGTTTTATTGCTGGCTTCACATCTGACTCATAAAGTAGGCACTGGTGGCCTTGCTTTTCGTTTTTTCTTTTCCTTCTCTTTTTTTTTTTGGGGGGGGGAGGAGGGCTCAGAACTTTCAGTTATTCAAGGTCATAAAACTAGCTGGTGGCAGGCAGAGCCTTGATTCCGACTCAGGATTTTGATAGCTCAACTCACTGTCCTTCTTTCAAACCATGCTGCTTCTCTCTGAATAAAAGCATGCAGAACTACCTAAAAACCAGCCTTGAAAACTCACACCTACTAAGTGCCCGTATTGTCCATAAGCACACAGGCTTCTGATAAGCTCATTTTACTTCTAGAATGAGCTCTGAAGACCCGTTTCTTTAGGGTCTCTAAAAGTAACCACAAGGATCACCTTTTTTTTTTCCTCTGATTTTTCTTACAGTTTTTTTTTTTTTTTTTTTAAGTTTAAGGGCAAGAGCAATGGTTCAAAAGCCTTTTTATCTTTGACTTAAAGACAAAAATTTACCTCTTCTTTCGCCACCCCTGCTGGAAATGAATTCATACATTTTCGCTTCCCTTTGTCATTAAAAAAAAAAAAAAGTGCTGTTTTAATCAGCTTTTTTCACTGCTATGATGAAAAGACCTGACAAGGACAATTTTAGAGGAGGAAAAGTTTATATGGGGCTCATGATTTCAGAGGTCTCGGTTCCTAGATGGCTGACTCCATTCCTCAGGTCATCATGGTGGAGGAGTGGTGGAGGAAAGCTGCTTAGGACATGATCACCAAGAAGCAAAGAGAGAGCTCCAGTCAACAAGGACTAAATATAAACCCCAAACGCACACCCTCAGGGACCCAGCTCCTCCAGCCACACCCTACCTGCCTACAGTTACCACCCAGTTAATCCCCATCAGAGGATTAATCCACTGGTTAGGTCAAGACTCATAACCCAATCATTTTGACTCTAAGCTTTCTTGCATTGTTCCTCACAATTTTTGGAGGGCACCTGATAGCTAACCACAACAAGTGCTTTACAAAGCAATGCCCCAATCCTTTCTAGAACCTTCTCTCCTAGTACAGGAATGCTCTATGTGTGAGAGCAAGCGACACTTCAGGAATGGATTCCTGAAGTGAGAAAGACTTCTCACTGATTTTCTACCTTTATTGAAGTCAATGACTTCTTCCTCGGAAACCCCTCTTTCTCAAACACACACAGATTCCTTTTCAAGAATCCAGTCAGGCTTCCTTTTGCCTAATACACCACATTTCCCAGCTCGTTTTTGTTGCTTTCCAACCCATTCTTCTTCCTTAGAAAACTGGTATCCTTCCCAGCTTCCTCCCATACGCCCTGATGTTTAAGCCTCTCACCACTAATTTCCACATCCCTGACAGGGACTGTCGTCTTTCCTTTATTCTGGCAATTCAAACATAGAGCTATCCCTTGGTATGCACGGGGAACTGGTTCTAGGACACCCCCGGGATACCAAAATCCACAGATGCTCAAGTTCCTTATATAAAATTGGGTAGTGTTTGCATATAACTTATGCACATCCTCTAGCACACTTGAACTTCTCTCTAGATTATTTGTAATATTAATACAATGTAATGCTATCTAAATAGCCATAATACCATTATGTATTAGCTTATTTTGTTTAGTGAAAAATGACCAGAAAACAGTCTGTACATGTTCTGTATAGATGCAATCTTCTTCCCCCCAATATTTTCCACCCACAGTTGGATGAATCTCCCGACGTGGAACCCATGGATACAGAGACCCAATTGTATTTCCTTTAAGACTTACTTCCACTAAAATCCATTTCTACCGTAATTTCTCCTTAACCTACACCCCCTCAACAATCACATGTATATTCTTCACATATCTAAAACACCTAGGGTCATATGGGGCTTTAATGAACATTTATTTAAATTCTCATTACAATGCAACACTTAAAAATGCCCCTCCCTGCCAAAAAAAGGGATTCATCCCACTAGGAAAGACAGGGTTACAATTAACTTTTTATGAGGTGTATATATGTTTATCTCTTAGGCCTCTCCTAATCACCCAAACCAACTTGCATCCCCTTGAGGCTAAATCCCCTCTGATGAGAATGTACACGTACAACATGGAGAGCAAAAATTATTTCACTGTAGGGGCTGGGGATGTGGCTCAAGTGTAGCGCGCTCGCCTGGCATGCATGCAGCCCGGGTTCAGTCCTCAGCACCACATACAAAGATGTTGTGTCCGCTGAAAACTGAAAAATAAATATTAAAATATTCTCTCTCTCTCTCTCTTTAAAAAATTTTTATTTCACTGTCTTGCCATATGACAGAGACTGGAGGTGAATCCATGGGGATGTTTTAAAACCTATGTGAGCTTTATCACAAAGGGCATCATCATTGTTCACGGAAAGCTCATTCCTACTTGTGGACATAAAAGGGGACTCTAGCACTGTCTATTCTACTTTCCTAATTCCTTTCTCTTCTCTCCTTCTGAGTTTATGATCTTATCTCTTTCTGGGCTATCTCTTGGATAGTCTTTCCTGCCCATCCAGGTCTCCACCCACTTCCTCCTGTTCACTTCCTCCCTAGTCAGTCCCTCCAAACTCTCACATTCTAGTTACCTCCCTGCTAGTCGCCTCTGACTGTGGACTCCTTCCAGAGCTTACCATTGGCCTGCTGAATGACTGCTCAAAGTCATCCTTCCTTCTCAAACCTCAAACTCAAAGCCATCAGAATAAGCTGATACACTAATTTTCTTACCTACTTCAAATGCATCCTTGAGCGTTATTTTTTTTTGTAATGGACTTCTCCTCTCAGTGACCCCCGCTGAAACCCTTCCCCTGTGTGCATTACCAGGTGACAAGTCTCACACGTCCTTCCTTTGCTGCTGTAATGGCCTAATCACTCCTCCTCCCATACTCAAGCATTGGTCCTTTAATCTGTTAGAACCTGTGTAGCCGTGGCCAGGGGACATGCCTGGATCTCAGCAAAATGGCCATCTGGAAAGCAAAGATGCTGGGGCAGATAGATAGGGGTCGGGGCTGGGAAACTCATCTGATTAGAGAGACTGGTGGTGAGAGGCTGGGTCCCTCCAGCATGTTGCCCCATAGACACACAGACACACTCAGGCAGTCTGGGTGCATCAGCAATCAGGTTTTGAAGAACAGAGTGGCAGCAGCCTAATTCACCTACCAGTTCACTCACAGCAGGGCCCGAGTCTAGCAGTGGACAGTTGTAATGGTCACCTGCTGATTTCCTGCTTTCCACCTCTTAGTTTCTAACAATCAAGTCTGATCCCGACACCAGCACACCTGCAATTCTTCAGGGGCTCCCCACTGGGCATTGACAGGGGTATGAGTCTCCACCTGCTAGAGGCAGGAAGTCAGGAAGGAAACTGTAATAACCCGTGTGCCATTAACAGAAGGGAATTTTCTTTCCCTTCACCACAAAGCTGGCCGAGATCCAGACAGAGGTGACATCATCAGCCTCGCTCTCAGGGTAAGATGACATCAAGCAGAGCTGTGACCCATGCTTGTTAGCATGCAGCAAGAGTGACATACACTCGAGTGACTGTCATCGACTGCTGTCTTACGGCTAGTTGTTTCCAGGGTGCCCATCAACCTACCCCCAAAAGACATGTTCTAAAAACATTTCTGTTTCCTGCTAAAGTAGGTGAAAGTTTTCTCATTAAATAAAGATAATTTATAGTGGGAGAGAAAACTTTGGTGAATGTAAAACCCAGTTATTAACACACTGTGGGGTCCTGTACTCTGTGCAATCTGAGTCCCTTCTATGATTTTTACCTCCCCTCACCAACCTTAAAAGAACCATCTCTACACGGTTATCTTGCTTACAGAACCTCCCATTCCAATCCTTGAATTCTACTCACAATGGTACTTCACAAAAGTATATGCTGTCACTTTCTCCAATTAATTATAAATGAAAAATGACTTAATGTTTTTAAGCAAGAATAAAAAGAGAACCAGATTGGCACTTTCAGGGCTCCTTCTTTTTTTTTTTTTTTCCTTTGAAAAAAAAAAACTACTGTTTAATTCAAATACCAGCTCCTGAAACAACTTTGATGGAATCATAACATTTCTGGCACCGACAGTCACAGAATGTGTGAGCTCTTAGTTTAGAGCTTCGTGTAGAAGTGACTGTCTCTAATGACACCCAGCAGAAGCCAGTGTGCCTCTTTGTTCACAAGAGCCAGGAAGAAAAGCCACATGAGTCTCTGAGTGCTTCAAGAAGCTAGAGCGGTACCCAGCACAGGTTATGTGACCTGCAAATGTCATGTCTCCCCCAGTGCCAGACCCTGCCTTGCATGTCTACAGAAGAAGGACAGCCAATCAAACACGCTGTCATTTTAAGCTCTTAAAATAGAGATGGCAAATGATTTCTCTACAGCCCTGTTGATAGAGGAGCTGAGTTTTCTAGAGCACGGTGATCAGGTGTGCTTTATAGGATGGGCCCACTGTCTTAAGAGGGTTCATCGAAGAAGAAGGTCATTGACTGAGCATGAAAAGAAGACAGTAACATCAAACAGAGATTGACTTAATTAGCTCCTCCCTCCATCCCCCATTTCTGGGGGCCTGGCAGTATTCAGAGAAGTTCAACAAATGAAATTTCTTATCCTTCTTACCCTTGAGACACCTCTGGAATAAAAATAAGGTCATTTTCTTGGTAGGAAAACTATATCTTGCATGATCCAAGCATTGTTTCTTGCCCTGGTATAAATAAAAGCTGGGTTGACATATTAAAGTCCTAAAGGCCTTGACTTGGACACAAGCCCTTTGGCTCAGATGCTCTACAAAACAAAACCCCTTGATCAAAAGTCATCCCCATGTTCGCAACATCGCAATCCTTAAAGACTAGAGGAACAAAAAAGACAATTTCCCTTTCCTGTGATGGCAAGTTAAAAGTTGAGATCTCTGTTGCCATGGGGATGAAATTCCTCTAGCAGTGCTGGCCTTTTCCTGGCACAGGAAGTCAGTACTGTAATCAATAAGAAAGGAATGCTTCCTTTTCCGTATCTCTTTTGGGGTACAGGATTGCAAGAAAACCACAGAGCACCATGTTTGATGGGGCCCCCATTGTCCACATATAGGATTTGCCCCATGAAATGTCTGCATTTCCCAATAAGAATGCCAATCCACCCCTTCACCACACTATGCTAAAAGGTCTGCTAAACATTTGAGTTCACAAGCCAAAACATTACGTGCATGTAAAATGGCCCTCAGCTCCTATCAGTTCCTTGCTAATATGTTGTTTTTTTTCTTTTCTTTTTTTTTTTTTTGCATCTTTCATCTATCTAAATGCCTTCTTAATCAAGAACCAACTCGAGTAGAGAATTCCTCACATCCTGAGTTTGGGCATAAGTTCCTAAGACGTCAATGAATCTCTTTAGAACACTGCACATCCAATTTGCGTCAGGGAAGTTTCTGTTACTAGACGTCTTGGTGACATTTGATTCCACGCTCATTATGCTGAAATCCTTCTGGCTTTTTTTTTTTTTTTATGATGATCTGGTCATTTTCTGGTCATCTCAAAGCCCTAGAATTCTTTCCCCTTTCCTACAGAGAAACTTTGATAGAGAGTTCAAATCCTTCAAAGCCTTCCCCAGGGTGATAATGAATGGATGATTCCCCCCCCCCCTCACGTCTCCTATGTATACAGTCGGCATCCCTCCCCTGAAGAACTGGACTTAAATCTATAGTATTTATACATATTTACCTTGGACAGCAGAAGAGATCCCCTCCGTACGGAAAGGTCATCTCCTTCTGGAGAATAGCGCAAGGAATAAAATCGGAACAGATGGGCGTGTGCCTAGATCCACCAAATTACATGTCTTAGTGACATCATGGGAAGCTCTCCCTGGGATCAGGACTGCACATCCTGTTGTGGGGTAGCAAGAAAAAAGACGCCAAGGCGGAGTCAATGCTGCATGTTCTCTGGACTCGGGTCTCTCTTCTCCAGGTCATAGACCTAAACCACATTTCTAAAGCTGCCCTGCAGTTGTGGGGAGTGGGATGCATCTGAGCTTTAGTCAGTGGCCTGGAAACCCTACCCACCCTCTCCTTTACCATTATCCATCATCTTTCCCTACTGGGTAGGTACAGAGAACCCGGCAGAGGGACGATGAGTTTTAGAAGATGGAGGGTCTACATAAAAGATAAATTCTGAGTCCCTAAATGACTATATGGTACAGGACTCCTCTGCAGCTCACCTTCTGCCGAGCTGCAGCGGGCCAAGGCATGAAGAGTAAGCATATTTTTATCATGTCAAGCCATTGAGATTTTTGGCTTTTAGTTAAAGCAACTGGCTTTACCTACCCCATCTAAAACAGGAAACTAAATGGCTCCTGAAATACCATTCCTTCTGGGAGCTCAGCTCACCATTGTGCTCAACTAATCCTGCCTAATTCATGTTGGGATTGTGAAATAACTTTTGGTAAATGGACAGTGTTTATTGGTCCTCTAGTTTTGAGGACAGGAAGAAATATATATATATTTTTTGGTACTAGGGATTAAATTCAGGGGTACACGACCACTGAGCCATACACTACCCCTATTTTTTTTTTATTTTATTTAGAGAGTTGTTTAGCACCTCACTGTTGCTGAGGCTGGCTCTGAACCCTCGATCCTCCTGCCTCAGCCTCCTGAGTAGCTGGGATTACAGTTTGCACCACTGGGATGTGCGACCAAAAGCACAAAGAAAAGCCTCTCCCATCCACTTCCTCAAACATTCCATTTGTATGGGAAAAAAAAGGACCAAGATAAATAGGACAAAACACATTGTCTCTGAAAACTGGAACCCAGGAGTGTCATGTCAGGTAAGGCTGGGGGAGGACAAGGGTCAGGGACAGGGACAGTACGGCATCCAGCCTCTTTCAGATGACTCACTTGCAGTGGACATGAGGAGATGATCCCACGACAACACCACTTTTCCTTTGGCAAATGTGTTGTGTGCAGCGTGGCTGGGTTCAATGGGAACGGTTTCCAAGAAAATTAAATGTCAGGGCTTCTGGGCTTACTGGTTTTATTTTCTATAAATTCCCTTTTTAATTCCACATTGAATAACATTCCTCAGTGTCCATGTGACAAATTAGCTTCAATCTTAATGGGGTGTGAGAATCAAGAAAAGAAGAAAGATGAGCTGTGGTTCTTACCCTAGGATGGCAGGAACGGAATGAAGTTTAACGGCAGCTTTTCATGGCTCTGGGGAAGAAGTAGCACATAAGGGATCATATATATATGCATATTGGTTGTTTATTCTTATCTTTTTCCTTTTCCAACAACTGGTGTTCTGATATATGCAAAGCCTAGTAAAGCAGGAAGATGGTTTCCTCAAAGTTTGCAAGGGAACTGGAAGCCAGCCACATTGTCCTGCTGGATCCCATTCAAAACCACTCCTTCTGCTAACGAGTCAGTTACAGCCTTGCTAGGGCTCAGAATTTCTCCTCCCAGCCTCTTAACTCTGCAGAAGCTCCACGTAACACCATTCTCCTGGGTAACATCCCGCCCAAGTTTCCTGAACATTGGAGTTGGTGGGTGATGATGAATGAGTTTAGGTGTAGATGTGATAGTCAGCCAGAAAAGATTTTCATCTCCTAATCCCTTCCCCCACTCACATATATTAAAATGCAATGAAAGCCAAGGGAATATTCTTTGGGCAGACGTGGATCCTCTGATTCCAGGCCCTCAGAGATAAAACTTTAGTCTTTGTGAGCTGCATTTACAGGCCACAAATAAGCATGTGGATTCAAGAAATTTTCCCCAGTAGAATAAAAGAATAGTGAAGAGCCTGAAATAAAAATACAGCACAATTTCTTCACGTTTCAATGTGAGAAGACATGACTGGAAGGGCTGATGTGCCAAGGTCTGATTCTCTGATACGTCTGACTGATTTGACATGACAGAATATATGTGTTCCATACATCTTCACACACAGGGAGGGAAGAAAGGATATGTACTAATTTGCATGCTAAGCTCTCAGATGTCTGGATGCAACGTGATATTTAAAATATCATATCCTTGCAGCATGCATCATCCAGCAAAAGTTTCTTAAAGACTTAAAACTTCGGATTAGAGAAGGCTTTTGCCAAGGTTTTATCAAAAGGAAATTTGGATTGGAAAGACTTATTTCCTTATATGCTCTTTCCAGGGATAACAGCACAAATCAACAGAGGACACATTTCCCAGAGATTTGTTAAAATATGCTCTCGGCTGACAGTTATGTTTCTACTTACAAAGAGAATGGGTTATGTTTTAAAGTGGGTTTTGATTCCTAAGCCTTTTCAGGGTATTAAAAATCGACCCCAGCCCAGTAGCTGGTACACCGTGCCTTTTAGAATTATTTTGCATGACATAGTTTATAGGTTTGGTTCAGAAGTAGGAAAGCAAGGGATAAATCACAAATTGTGTTTCCAGTAGAAACAAAAACAATAATATCCATTCAAATGGTTTCAGGGAGGTTCACCAACAACTTCCTCCAATGTTTTGACAGGAAAATTCAAGAATGTGCCACCAACGAATCACAAATAGTAACCAATACTGTGAAGTTACTCTAACAGTTCCTAACAATGTTGGTTCTAAAGAAAACAGTATCAGAATGAAAGAAAGAAACAAATAAATAGATAAGGGTTATTTCCTCTGATCATCCAGCCTGGGAAGGATGTCAAATTTGACCAATTAGAAATGCATGGACCTCAATCCATTGGCCAAAGGCAGGGAAGGTTTGGCTACTGGGTGAATGTTTTTTTTTTTTACAGCTGGAGAACCAACTCAATGAGCACTCATTGAACTTCTCTGGCTGCTCCACCTTAGGAGTTGCCTGTAGGAGTTTTGGTTCTACAAACCAGGTAAACACACAGGCACACGTGTGCGCGCCTGCACACACACACACGTAGAACGTCCCTTCAACCTGCTTCCCTGCAGACTCTGGTGGCAACAGAGAGTTGGGATTAGTCTAGTACCTCGATAAACGATAGTTAAGCATGGACTAGGAGAAGCTTGTACAACACTGGATATGGAAAGGTTGAACAGGAACACCTTTGGAGACAGGCAGAAGCAGAGGTAGGGTAAGGGGAAGACAGAAATGTGATCAACTAAAAATACCCCTATGCCCATTCAATGGGAGAAAACACTGTTTCCATCTTGGACCCCAATCAGAGAGCTACATTTCCCACTAAAAGTAGCTTCAAGGAGTTATTTAGTCTAAAGGCAGAGTGGAAAAGTCATCGTGTTAAAAGAGGACACATATTAGAGAAATAGAGAACCAGAATCACAGAGCTAAGACAAACCAACCTGGGGCCAAGTGGGAGAACATATAGCTATAACTCTGAAGAATTTGTGGCAGAATTTGTATTTATTACAAATACAGCAATGAAGATTCTTTTTCAAAGACTATTTTTTATTTTTATTTTTTTTTAGCTGTAGTCGAACACAATACCTTTATTTTATTTATTTATTTTTATGTAGTGCTGAGGACGAACCTAGGGCCTCACACATGCTAGACGAGCACTCTACTGCTGAGCCACAACCCCAGCCCCTTTTAGAGACTTTTGAGGGGTTCGTAAGTAAACACAAGGATAAACTCATGACGAGAAAAGAACAACTTTATTGCCTGTTATTCATGAGATCAAGAATATCATGGAAAAAGGTCAGCAGAAAAAAAAAATCAATGTTCCATTGAGGATCTTTTTACAAATTAGCTATGGATATTCATGGCTTCGTTAACTTATTACAGAATAAACATATGGGGTTGCGAAGTTAAACCACAGCGTATGTAATTAAATATAATTTACAAAATGTCATTTATGACCTGACCTCTCTTTGGAGCTCTCATCTGCTATTAGAAAATGTTCCACCATCTACCTCCACTCTTGACCAGCCTCCACTTAACCTACTTGAACTGTCCAGTACCCTCCATTCATTCCTTCACATCACTCCCCTGTGTACACGGAGGACTCACAGGGAACAGGGTTCTGTTGAACCCTGCTTTCAAGGAGTCCGTTCTGTCTCCAAGTCTATTTATGTCCATTTTGTTATTTGAACTACAAAACTGAATATATACTACAAAATGGTGTGTGTTGCTGGGGGGGAGGCTGTGACGAGAAAGAGATGAGTGTATGAAAATCCAGTCGAATGCTGTGGGTAGTTTTAATTAAGGCAAGTTTCTTTGACCAACACTTTCAATTAGATGTCAAGGTAACCAGAAAGAATTTTTTTTAATTGTAGAAATCTAAGATTCTTGTCAAAATACATTCAACTGTTACGTGTAACTCATAAGAGCAAATAAAATAAAAAGAAATTTAAGATTCTACACTCAAAATGTCTCGGCCAAAATCTTAAAGAGTTCTTGACCCAGTAAAGAAAACACAATTAGAAATTGTCCATGATGCAAAAGGCATGGTTTATTGCAAGAAACAAGAAGCAGAATTCTAACTGGAAGATCAATATGCAAAGGAAAGGTTTTGGCCCTGCACTAAAAGACTGCTAATGTACATTTACATTAAGTTAAAATAAAAAGTTTAATACATATGCATATAAATTATTTATGATTTTGTTTCAACCACTTTGTAAAAAATTGGTTCTGATTCTGTCTGATGTAACAGCTTTTATTATAACTAAATGTCTTAATGCAGCTTAAACTTTAGTTCAATACAATAATTTAAACAGTTGCTTTGGAAAATGTTCAGACTCCCTGATAGCTTCCCTTCCTCCCATAAAGGAGCTCAGTCCTCCCAGTGTCTGGAGGGTTGAGGGGGCATCAGGCTCGTGCCCTTTTTATGTACTGCCTGGTACCTGCTGTTCTGCAGCAATGTCTCGTATTTCTCGTCTCTATGTGCCCTTCTGGTCTCCGATGGTAGAGTACTAGGCTGGCCCTTTCTGTTACCTCCAGCGATGCTCCCAGGGAGGTTGGCCATCTCCCACTAACTGGTTCAGCTTCCCCTTGGCTCTGGCTGGCTGCAGACCCTGGAGTCTGTGCCATACACCCAGCCAATAGTCCACCTAGCATCTGTGTTGCTGTTGCTGCTTGCTCAGCATTCCTACTGTCTGCTAACCACACTGTTCCACATTGGCTCTGAGGGCCCCTGCAGGATCCTCCAGGCCCAGCAAAAATGCAGGAGAGCATTCTGTGCCAGCATGCTTCCCTGGATTTCTCAGTCTCCCAACACAAAACTCACAGTGACTCTGGAGATGCCCCTTGTGTCCAGTCTGTTTCTATCTTCTTTTCATTCTCCTTCCTCCCATCTTTACCCTGGCCAGGACAGAGGTAAGCTTCTCTTTTATCTCTCTTACCTTGTATTAATCTTTTTCCTGACTCTAATCTTTTCCTCAGCAGGAGAACTTGGTGAGCTGGGCCCTCCAGGCTTCTCCCCTCCATCCCTAGATGCAGATGAAGGATTTGGACACGACTTCTCAATGCCCCTGCCTTTTCAGACTCCTGTACCAAAGCAACAAGTCCTCTGTGCCTTAGGAATGATGTGCCTTTGGAATAAGTTAAGCCTTTTAAGTGGAGGAGGGAGGTATATCATTTAATATCCCTGTTTATTTGTTTTTATTTATAGATCTACTTGCTTATCATCCCATTGAGTGTTCAACATTCCCATTTAATATTCTTGAGATTATCCTAAAGTCTCCTCTACCTTTGGTTAAAGCTCATCATCTGTTACTACTATAGATCAATGGACTAGCCAGGACAGTGAGGTTCCTGGTGCCAGAGTTGACAAAAGCTAAGTTAGATCCATCTCTGGCAGAAATACCATCTTTTCAAAAGATATTCAGCTATAATCAAGAGGTATCTTCCTTGGCGCCCAAAGAATTCATTATACGAATAAGTGGATTCCACCACACATATAGCCAGGCAAGGATGCTCCTGTGCTCCTGGCCTTGGAAGAATAAAGTATGCAGACTGGAGCAATTTTTCCATCACACCAAAGACAAATAAACACAGGTTGTGGTGTGTTTAAGGCAGAAGACCATTAAAACATAGAAAGAAAATGCCTTGTCATGAACCATCAAGCCAGCAGACATAAAAGGCTCAATGTGGCAACAGTATACTGCTGCCACCCAATGACCCTGGAATTCCTCGTGTTTGCCCAGTGAAAAAATCCATACTGGAATCTCAGGCTGTTCTCTCTAAAGGGCGATCCCCAGCAGGTCTTTCTTTTTGCTTCTCTTTTAAGACTGTATTCACATTTACACTCAAAGAGGTCCTCTGGGGAGAAATCAAACTTATGCATTTTCCTAGATAAAAGTGCAGTTTCATCTTTTGTATTCTACTTGGGACCATCAGTCCTGAAGGGAAAGAAGTTAACCTTCCTGGCCTTCAATGCAGTCTGGTTAATGGATCTACCACTGGGAATAAAGAACTCTGCTTCCATTAAAATCGAAATGAAAGCTTGCATGCAGAAACTATTAGACCTTGACATATGGGACAGATAAGTGGCCTCTTGGTGACAGAACAAGCCAGCTGGGGTGGCCCCAACAGGGTGAGAGGTACAAGGCTGAGTATTGAATGGGGGAGATTTGGGATTTAACGGTAAAATTTACTGCCAAAGGCCATCGTATCTCCGGCTTAAAATATCTGTGTCCCAAGGCTCTGGGCAAAGAAACATCTCTGAATATTTAGGTTCTGTTTCAATATCAGCCATTATTCAATTAAAGTTTAATTTTGATCACTGCCAAGCTACTTGGCAACAGAACTTTCAAAGCTAGGCTCACTATGACTTTAAGTTGGCTAGCCGGTTAATCTCTATTCCAGTCACCCAAGTCCAAGGTTAATATGGTGATAATAAATAACCTCCCCTCCTCTGTTTAACTGAAATTTGTGTCCTGGATTTTGTCTATGGAATTTAATATTCTTGGAGCACAAACAAGCTTTCCTGTTCTTTGAAAAGCCCTCTATGTTCCACTTAAATGTGACTGAAAGTGTTCCTCTTTGTAATTGAGTCTCTTCCTAAGTAGGCAATCTCTGTCTGAGTCCAGGATACAGGAAAGGCAACATTAGTGATAAAGAAATGACCGGAAACATTTGGTTTGGTTTCAAAACCATGCACGTCTGGTCCTTGGAAGACACAGAACTAAGAAAGAAATCTGTCAACTTGAGGAAAATGAAACACACAGATATCTCCTGATAGAAAAAGAGAAGTTCAGAGCAATGCAGGAGTGTACTACAGCCCCTGAGTGACTGCTGGGAGGGGTCTCTCTCTTCTAATGTTGAAGAAAGATACAGAAATCTGAGTGATAGGCACAGGTAAGGCTGCTCAGGCGAGGGCTATCGGCCACAGATTAGACTCCCTCACACCTCTCTTGACATCACCATCGACTTCCAGTGGTTACCTGTCTTCCTAGGTCAATAACTAGACTGAAGGTAGCTTTCAAGTATCCAGTCTCCTAATGCAGATTGCTTTCTCTGAAGACAATTGGTAAGGGTTACTAACTCTACAAATAAAGAAAAAAATCAGGGGCTGGGTTGGTGGCTCAGTGGTAGAGCACTTGCCGAGCATGTATGAGGCACTGAGTTCTATTCTAAGCATCTCATGTTCTCCAACATCACCTCCAATGACTTTGTGAATAATGGCCTTGTAAACAGTAAATGCTTAATAATTTTTAAGATGAGAAACAGGAAAAGATCCTGCTTGGCAGCAGAACTCTGGAGCCAGATTGCCCAGGATTGCTGAGAGCCATAGCTAAGTAAGAATGACTCATGGCATGACCCAGGTCATTTGCAGTGACATTGCATGAAAGGTGACCTTGCTCAAGGACCAGGGCAGATCTGGGTTTAGGGCGGTTGCGGGTGGGGGGGTGTTTAAGGTGTATCCTGCTGCCTCCAGGCACCCGCTCCTTGAGTTCCTGTTGAGTTCTTGCGGGATTCAGAGAGTATTTTGGGATGCAGAGCCCAGTGGAAGTGTGGATTTTCCCCAGAACGTGCGTGTAGAGTGCTGGGGTGTGATTTCGGGAATAAAGAGTTGCTGTTTGAATCTACAAGGTGTGTGGTGGCTCGTGATTTTGTGCCCAGCCAGACTGTGGCACAGGGTCCAATCTTGGTTTTGCCATTTGCAAGTTAATTGTCTTCTGGAAAATTACTCAATTTTCTATGAGTCAATTTCCTCCTCTGAAAAATGGGACAATGGAGATAACTGTATCTTTTAGAGTTGTCATGAGGGTTAAATGTAAAGAACTCAGAGCAGTGTTTGACATACAGTAAAGAATGCATAAGTATTGATGATCATCATCATCGTAATCATTCTTGAAGTCTGTAGAGAATCTTTAGTAGTAAGATTGTAGTCATATATCATTCACAAGCACTTTTCACACCAAAAGTGGCAAACATGGCACTGAAATAAAGAAGTTCATGATGCTCTATCAGGAAATTGTGAGAATGAATCATTTGTATTTGTTAAGCTTTAAATATGAGGTATATGTTAGGCAAGAAATGTTCAGAGGTGAAATGATTAAATTATAAGAGCTGCAACCTAATTAGTGGACTAATCCATTGGATAGATTAATAATTTGAATAAATGGCAACTGTAGGGGCTGGGGATGTGGCTCAAGCGGTAACGCGCTCGCCTGGCATGCGTGGGGCGCTGGGTTTGATCCTCAGCACCACATAAAATAAAGATATTCTGTCCACCGAAAACTGAAAAATATTTAAAAATTATCTCTCTCTCTCTCTCTCTCTCTCTCTCTCCTCTCTCTCTCTTAAAAAAAAATGGCAACTGTAGGCAGGTGGGGCATGGCTGGAGGAAGTAGGTCAATGGGGTGTGCCCTCAGGGATTATGTACCTTGTCTTGGTCCTCCCTCTCCTTCTCCCCTCTCCTCTCTCCCTGTCTCCTCTTCTTCCCTCCCCACCCCTCCTTCCTGATTCCATGAGCTGAGCAACTTTCCTCTACCATGTTGCACCATGATGTTCTGCCATACCTTAGGCCCAGAGCCATGGAATTGGCCAATCGTGGATTTGATCTTTCCAAAACTCTAGTTTTAATAGTTTGACAATTTCTTTGTGGAAGAAGCAACATGATGTTTAGTTCTTGTACAACATTAATAACTAAGGGGATCTGAATGATGCTTTAGAATGTGAATGTGCCTCTAAATATTGAATATATTTTGAACTAAATGTGTTTACAGCTACCATTTTGGCACCATATTTTACTAGTTTTGGCTCAATCACACTTTAAATGACCTGTGATCTGTGATCATCTCTCAGACCTTAGTTAATTTTGAACTTACGTTTTTGAATAAGAGAGCATCTTAGAAAGTTTCTTTTCTTTCTTTCTTTTTTTCAATGAGCAGAACCTTAATGGTGGCCTAAATCATGTGGGTGGCCTCGAATGTCTTTCCTTTTTTATACGACATAGTCCTGGGTATGCATATATGGGAAGGGTAAATATCCATTTTTCCACAGTAGTCATATAAACTGAGTTTTAACACTTAGATTGAAATTCTGAAAAAAAAAAAATCAAACTCCCAGGAAGTACACATCACTATTCTTTACAACTGGGTGGAAAATAACATTGAGTCATCTCTTACCAGAAAATTTTAAGGAAAATGTTATTTTAATAAAAATGAGAATGCTGTAGTACGAAAGTTAGCCCTTTCTCCTCATCTCTCCACTGCGAACATCAGAGCAGAATTGAAATAATGAATGCATTGTTAATGAACCCAAGAAAACAGAAACTAGTATCTGATCCTGCCCTTGTTCCCACATCTGCACAGAGAGGCCTGCTGTTATTCAACCAGCTAATCACCATCTTTTGTTCCCATCCCTGTGTTTTTACTCATCAGGGCTAATCTACGCAGCCATCTGGTATTTGATAGATAATTGCCTTTTCCAAGTCCCAAGGGCCTGAAAAGCATCTCAGGGAAAAAGGAACTAGATCCCCTTCCCAGGTAGAGAAGTGACTGGAGTCCATGTGAAGAGCAGTTTAAAGGGATCACGTTCAACTGCAGCAGTCTGTCCCTAGCGTACGGACCCGGAGCTTACATGTGATGGTTCTCAGGACGCTCTTTAGTGCGACCTGTTCTAGAATCTGCTTCCACTCTCCTTGCAGCACAGCAGAAAAGGGAACCAAGCACAGTTGATGCAAAGGCAGCCAGAGAGACAGCTGTGGTGGCTGCTCTGTAAACTGATCCAATTTAAGACACCAACTCTACTCCCAAGAAAGGGAACGAATGAGCAGTTATGAAGAGATAAAGTGTGCATCTCTGCTCGGAAGATGAAACTCAGGGAAGGGTAGAGCTCAGTGGATCCTACCAGAGAACAGTAAAAAACTCAAAACTCAGGAACTTGAGGCAGAAGCATGGGGCTGTCAGAGCAAAATCCCCAACTTGGGACAAACTGGGTCCTCTGCTAGCAGTCAGCTGTGGGAAATTCATGGTCTGTGTCGATTTCGATGCAGAAAGAAGAGAAAGAGGAGAGCAGAAGGCGATGTTCCTCCTAATGGCAACATTTCTAGAAGGCTTACAGGTCCAGGCCACTGAGCTCTCAATCTCCTGTCCCTAGGTGAGGCAAAGGGCTGAAATAGCCTCTCTCCACAGCCTGCAAGGCTACAGCTGTGCCTCATTTAAACCTGACTTTTGGGAGAAAGGAGGCAAGGCGAGCCCGTGAATGACTTAATCACACTTTAAATTACCTGTGATTTAGGTTTCACTGCATTTTGCTCTGTAAGGCAAAGTCCCCTATGAGGGGCAGAGTCCCCTATCATGGGCAGAGTCTCCAACAGCCTCGAGAGGACAAGCGGGAACACCTCCCTCCCCCATCCCTGGCCAACCAGCACCATCATTGCCACTTCTAATTGTCTGCTCTTCTTGTCCCATCCTCTTTGGCTCCCAGGTGCCTGGGGATTATCTGGGCGATGTCCCCATCAGTGGTGTATGTTAGGCAGGGAAGTCCTGCACCTTTGAGCAGCACACGGGAAAGCTCCCGCCCCTTCCACATGGTCCCGCCTCTTCCCACTGGAGGGAGCAGCTAATGGCTCCGTTATCTGTTAATTTCCTCTAAAGGAATGAGATAGAGGAGGAGGAAAGCCAGGCAGGAAGCCAACAGCCCATCTTGGCAAAAGGGTTCCCTGACCTCTGCCTCTTGAATCTCTGTCCCTCATGAATATTTACGGCTGCCTCTTTCCCTTGGCAGGATCCAGAGGCTCAAGGCTGCAGCAGGTAGAAATGAGGGAGAATGGACAGGCCTGTGGTTGGCAACAGACCCGAAACCCAGCTTCCTACCCAAATCTACATGGAATGGGAGAAAAAAAACCTCTCTCCAGACGTCACTGTCACATCCACCTTACCTTTTAGAAACCATTCCCACAAAGTGCTTCATATGCTGCCTGAAATAAACAGACAGAATGCAGCTGGGAGCTCTGGACTGCTCGCTACTCTGCAAATCATTTAACTGCATACAAATGATAGCTATTATCCAGCTGGGATCCCCCAGGGAAATAATTTCTATTCCCAACTCTGCTCTGTAACCTGATGAGTCAGTGGAGGTCAGCTTGGAGCAGTGTGCTAATGAAGCCCAGGGCTCGGGAAGGATGCTCTGGCAGAGCCAGATCTGCTGCAGAGGAAAGCCCTGCCTTCCCCAGACCACATCCTGTCATCTGAAGACTCTGCCTTGCAAATGTGTGCTGGATACAAGGGAGCTGAACAGTGGCACAGATGGTTCTAGAAGCCAGAATCTATTTCTGGAGAAACAATTTAGGGATAAAACATGATCTGACCCCCACTTTGGGAATCAGGATCACTGTTATGATGGTGGGATGAGATCATTCTTGACTTTAGTCTGTTTGCATCTGACCAACTGGTATCATGTCCTTTGTCTCTCGAAGTTCCCCTTCCCTTTTAGGTTCTGTTTCTGATCAGCAGAAGTTATAAACAAAATAATAAAGAAGCTTATAACAACATCTAATCAGAAGTCAATAAGGTCCCAAGGAATAAGCTAGGGAGTGCACGCATGGTGTGAAGGCACCTGCTCCATGATAATAGAGACCTCCTTGTACCCTGGTTTTAAAACTCGGTAGTAGGACATCAGGACTTAGGAGATCTACGTGGTCTCTATTTGAGAAAAGCACCTAGAATTCAGTGCTCCCTAAGTACAGCTATTTACTGTAGTTTTCCTTAAATAGCATTCAATATAGAATCTGCTGACCTCTTCAGTTTCCCCTTTTGGTTACACCTGTAGCAGGAACCCAAACTGTTCAGCCTGTCCTCAGCTTCACCTCCACCACCAACTTCACTCCAGGTCCAAGTATGCCTGCTGACTCCTGACCTCTGGTTATGCTGATTGGAAACTGGGTCCATCACACACACACACAAAAAGCAACTGCAACACCTAAAGGCACTCAGCCAGGCTACAGCAGGTTTTTGAGGACAATTTTGATGGGGGCGGCTGGCCGGGAGATAGGAAGATGCAGTTGGCAGAGCTGTGGCATGTCAGATGTTACATCAGAGATGGCAAGACAGGATTTTAACATTTTGTTACAGGTGAAAAATATATACCCCTGAAGGACTGAGTAACGATGTTTTCACCTTTAGCCTTATTTCTCTGCTGGATAAATGATTCTTTGAACATATTCCTGTACAGAACCAGGACTAAATGGAACCCCAATTTCATTAAGATTTTAATGCAATTAATAACAACAGCTAACAGATAACAGCTAATAACAAGCTCTTATCATGTGAGTCCCTCATTCGGTAAACAACAGCACCCCACAATGTCCCAGGCACTATTCTAGGCACAGGAGACAAGGAAACATAAAAGACTCCTGTCTCACGAAGCTGATTTGCTAATGGGAGGCCCAGGGAGTGACCGTGGATGCTCTGGATGGGGTGCTCAGGAGTGCCTCTTGGAGGATGTTGGCTGAGATCTAATGGTATAAGGAAGCCAGCCACAAGGTGAGGAGGGGACAAGCCTGCCAGGAAACAAAGGGCTGTACACGAGTGCCAATGCGGGCGCTGGGAGTGTCAAGGCCCAGGTCAGTGTGGCTGAATCAAAGGCAGGTCAAAAAATGGCATCCAAGACAAGCACAGGGAGCCGATCCAGCAGGGCTCTGCGGGCTCTGGTGAGAAGTCTGGACTTTATTCAATCTGACAAAAATTCGTAAGTCACTGGAGGATTTTAAGCTAAGAAGTGACATGAATGAATTTTCATTTTTAAAATATCATAGAGCACTGCTTTTGGAGGCAGGGGGAGGACACCATGAAAGCAAGAGGGCCAGTCAGGAGGCCCTTACAGGGGACGGTGTACCTTTAATGTTGGGTACCATGCTTGGCATCAAATCCTCAAAGGATACATTAAAAAGGCACAAGAAATCGTACAAGGATGAGGGCTTTGCTTAGGATGGCAGTAGACCAACCCAGACATGTAAGAAGTGGGGTGCGATGGGTGGGCTGAGTGACTTGCAGAGACCAGACTAGCAGAGGTTGGCAGTGCAGTGACAGCGAGGTGTGGCCACTGACCAGATCCACCCAGGGCAAAGCCCCTCAGTCTTGTATAAATGGAAAGCACTTGAAGGTCGAATGTCCTGCCCTGTCCTAAATCAAGAAACCTGGCCCCAGGGACTGAAATATCTTTAACTTAAATCTAGAGGAGTAGCATTCACCTTTTTAGGTATAAGTCCAAAGACTGGGCGGAACCCAATATGTGCACTGGTCTTGTTTGGTTCCTGGTGGTGGCAGAACAAGAGCATGTTTGGATCTAAGGCCAACTCTTCAGCTGTGGCTTCAGTGGGAGACCTGAAACACACCCATGCTCTCACAGTTGCACACTCAGACCCACTAACCAAGAAAGCACAGTTCCTCAGGTAACCCCACCACCACCCCTGGCATGGTGTCAGCTCCTCTTCTTCCACCAGTGTTGCTTTCTAGAACCATCTTCTCTTCATCATGGAGTGCTAAGCCTCCTGGCCCTGACCAGCCATCACAGCGAAGTCCTGAAGCGAAGTGACCCATCGGAGGTAGAGAGGGCCTAGAAGAAGCCAACGTACCCTGGAGGAGGGCTTCCAGCTCAGACTGGCCAGACCCTGCTAAGTGCATCTCAGGAGATGGCTGCAGACCTCCATGCTAGCAGCAGAGAAGGTGCCAGTGAACCCGGCACGCTCTGTTTGCTGCCTGCCCTTCCCCCACTCCCCAACCCCCACTCTCCCTGCGGCCCTATCAGGAGTATAGCCATTATTACCTTCTCCCCATGTCCTAGGAGGGTCCTTGTAAACAAAGCCCAACAAAACGGGAAAGAGACCTCACATAGGTTATGAAGAAGCCAAAACAGGAGCAAAGTGAAAGGGTGCAGAGGGGGCACAGCACAGCAGTTTAAAGAAAGAGATCTGAGAGCCACACTGCCTGGGCGGGGTCCCAGCTCTGCCACTGTCAGCTGTGTGCCCTCGGCTAAGTCAAGAAGGCTACTGTGTCTTCGTTTTCTCACCTGCAGATAGCAGAAGACCACAGTAATCCACTGGCTGGCAAGCGGTTGCGAGGTCTGAGTTAACAACACCCCAGCAGCGCCTGGCCCAGAGCGCACTGCCGTGGAGGTCTTCAAACTGAATGTAAGTAAACTGGGGGTCCTACTCTTGGAGAGAATTATACCAGGGGAGATGCCAGGTAAGGTACCAGGGCCCTCAAAGATTGCCTAGTCGAAGGGGTAGATGCTCTAGAGCAGATGGAGGAAAATAAATGAGCCATTTACAGCACAGATTAAGTGCAGCCAAGGAGAACGGAGAGAAATAATGCACCACCGTCAAGTGTTTTAGGAGATCTAAATCCCAAGGAAATGGGCTGCGGGGACTTACCTGACTTCATTAGCAAAACTCAAATAACAACTAGTTTACAGGTGGAATAAATGTAAAATATGTCCTAGTGAGGAGCTCCGACTCTGCACTGTGAATGGGTGTGACAGGGGATGATTGAAATAGCTCACGTGCTCCATCAAACAGGAGGAAACCATAGAGGATGGTCTGTGAGGGGCAGTGGACATCTGAAAGTGAAATCTGGGGAGACAATGGATGCAAGATCCTCTTTTCCATAAGGCAAACCCTCATTTTTGCTGCCCTTTTCTGGGTGACTTGGTCACTCCTGGCTGCAACACTCTCCTGGTTGGGAAAGGCTAGTGGCATTTCTAGAGCCTGGTGAGCATATTTGGGGGCTGAGCTGTTACTCTTCTGTATCAGCCAACTTCTCACGATCTTTGATTAGGGGCTAGCTGCCATTAGCCAGAGGTGGAGAAGGTCAACAGGAGACAGTGAGCAGGGGCACTCTCTCACAATTGATCTCCTGCCTCTCACCTTGAGGCTCCAAGCACTGCTGGAGGGGGACACTGCATTCACATTTCCTCCCATGGATGCTGCACTCTCTGGAGCTCAGGAAGGGACTGCTCACCAAGGCTCAAACAATGCTTTACCACATGTGGCTGAATTAGGGATTGTCTCCCTCCTTTTGACTTTAAGGCCTATAATTTTTTTTTCTATCAAAAAAATGTGTCACTTTAGTGCAAGAGTTTACTTTGCCCCAAGTTATAAGACACAGGTATACTTTTTGTTATAATAATTAAAGACATGTTTTTAAAAAGAAATATATACAATAAAAGTGATTTGCCTTTGGTTTTACTCTACCATTTATGATTATGGTCTATACGGGAATCTTGTCCTGACCAGTAACTTTTTGCTTCAATTAAGATGTTTTTAGTGAATAGAAGTAGATAGAAAAACCCAGTTCTATTCTTGGTCTGTATATAACTTAATACAGAACAGGAAAGATGAGAGAAAGGCATGATTAGTTTAAGGCCAACATCTTTTTTGCAAAATTGGATTTTTAAAAAGATATAAACAACTCCAAGATGTAGCAGATAGTACCATAATGCCGTATCTAGCACCTAAATATACAGGTACCCAAGTGATAGGATGAATGACACATATTCTAGCCACCAAGCTAGCAGATTATGTTGCATTAATAAGCAACCAAGTCACATGACTTTATCGTGACCCATTTATTTTTTGCTTGTGTTTCCAATAGCTGGGGCTTGTTCATCATGGCCACTCCAGAAACTCCCAGGTTGATTAAGGCTAGATATTGCTTCCACAATCATAATGGTGGAGAAAAAATGGTAACTCACATACAGGCTCTTGAGAACTTTTAATTGGAAGTGATGAATGTCCATTAGGGCCACATTTCTTTGGTCAAAGTAAGTAAAATGGCCACACCTAATTGCAAAAGAGACAAGGCAGTACAGTTCCACCACATGCTTAAGAGAGCACAGATGGATCTTTATGGTGAACACCATTAACTGCTGTTGAAAATGACAACATTACAGAGAAAGGTGGAAAGTTCCTTCATATTCACTTTCTCATTTGATTCCCCCTCATTTACAAAATGAGATAACCAAGGCTCAGAGAGACTGACTTGCTACATCACATAATTAGTAAGTCAAAGTTTTTGGAGTTCCATATTTGAATCTTTTAGTTAAAAGGCTATTGAGCTACACATCTTTGCAGCCGAATGAGGCACATTCCAATGTGCTGTTTGCACTACTCATTAAACACCTTATGTGAGAGGATCATCTCTTCATGTATATCATATCCATAAACTGTGTGTCTAATTAAATTCTGTGCTTCCTGGGGACAAACTGTCACATAGTCTTCTGCACTTAATACAGCAAACTGAGGAGAGTCAGAAAACGCAAACAATTTTTAAATTGTGTCTTGGTTGACTTGCAAATACCTACAAAATCACTATATTCTGAAGACCATGGCTGTGCTATGGTCTATCTCAGGAGAAAGGAGAAGCTGAGTCTACTGTACAGTTAGGGACAGCTCAAAGCTGATGCACATGGAGATGTCATCCATGTGTCACCCACCTTCACAGGTACAAGCTTTCCTATGGGAAGTGGGACTTTACATACACGTGCTTCCCCTTTCTGTCACACTGAATCATGCAGCACATTAGGACAACATGTTGTTTTTTTTCATACAGTCTCTGCTGACTACCTTTGTGGGGGTCTTTGTTTGTTTGTTTGTTTTTTGACACTGGAAATGGGGATCTCTACCGGAAGTCATTTTCCCTCATACAGTCATTTTTTGTAGAATCCCTACAGGCAGAATTTCTTCTGAAATCACTGGAATGAATGCAGAGCTCCTGCCCTGGGCAAGACTAGACAGAGGACTCAAAAGCCAAGGGCCTGATCAGCACCAGACTCTGAATGAAAAACAGAGGTGACAGGGTGAAAGCAGGTCCCCTAACAGTTTCTCTGACCATCTTAACCCCTGAAGCCTCAAGTTCTCAATTCTGCAACTATTTTGATGAAATTGACACAGGTGCACTAAAATAGGTTGGAACTCATGATCTAGAGCTTATTATATAATTTATTATCTTTAGTAATACTAATGGTATCATTCATAATATTAATAAATATTACCTCTATTCATTTATCTATTACCTATCTCAAAAGGATAGAACTCTAAAACCACACATATTTATTTTGAAGTTACCATTCGTGGAATATTTACAGGTCAGTTTAGGCTTTTCAGGTGTCCCATAGAATAGGGCACAGTTGGGTTAATTTAACCTCAGACCTGTGGGCATGCTGCGTAACCTCCCTTGCTTTCCTTCCTAACAAAAGTGAGAGGATGATTGACAGGTACTTATTTCACAGGGTTGTTACAGAGATTGAGTAAAATAATGCATTGCAAACACAGAGAACACATGCAAAGTGCCCACTATATTTTACAGCTATTACTTTCCTGAGAAGCTTGCCAAGTGCTTCCACTTGAGCCAGTTGAGCTCAGACAGTAACATGTAATTGAATTTTAGGGCTGGAAGGAATTTTGGAATCCACCTGCTCCAGAGAAATGCACAGGCTTTGCCTGGGATCACACAGTTTATTATGGAGCCAAGATGGGATCTGGGTCTCTTGACTGCGAGTTTTATGCAATTTTTTTTGTGGCTAGAAGGAACATCATGTTTAGAATGGTGCTTGACACAATAATTCTACTTGATTCTGCACAAATCATGGTCAATTTCCTTTGGTTAGTTTTCATCTATTCTGAAAACCCACCTATGTAAGGGCACAGAACACAAACCAATCCCCAGTGTTAAATTCTGGCCCGAGTACAAAAGGAAAGAAGCCCAAATATTGAATCAAAGCTCTGTGCAGCCTGGAGGTAGGACTCCAGTCTGAAATTAGTTCTATTTTGCTCACCAGCTTAATGATATTGTCAGTTGTTTTTTAATTAAGTCACCGTAAACTGCTACATTGAGTGAATTTTAAGAGCTGGTGGAAATGCTCGCTGTGAAAAAAAAAAAAATTCAATTGGTTCTCTTCTAAAAGGCTTAGATAAGGCCATTTTTGGAAAACAGCTTTAAAGTGTTTTCCCAGGTTTAATAAGAGTCTGGAAATTCCAACAAATTTTCATGATCCTCAGGCTCTAAGAGTTTTCATTCTTCCAAAGTAAGCTATTGAGTTTTCTTGTCCATTAAGCGGAACTCGTGACCCTTCTAACCATGGGGAGAGACGTGGAGGGGCTTTATGCAGATGGTGCAAGTACTAACATGATTTACGGTTTGTAAGATGGGTTTGCTCTTTTTATTCTTTCCTTCCAGAATCAAGTCATTGCTCAATGGACAGCAGATATGTCTTCCTTACTTCTCTTTTGCCCTTGTAAAGGTTTACCAGAGATTCCTCTCGATCAAAATAGATGAAGTGAACTGAAGTCAGCATGTTGCCATTATACCAGGAAACAAACAAGAAACGTCGCCTCTTTCCGGGGAGACAGCCTGGTTGAAACAGTGATGTGAATTCCCAGCAGACCAATTGTGTGTGCCAGAGTGGGCTATTGCTGTTCCTTAGCAACCCATGCTGTTCTTTAAAGGCACTGTGGATGAAGAGCTAAGGACCTTCTTCTGTCCCTTATATCTAAATTGTAACTCTAGATTCTGATGAGAATGAATGTCCTGCTTGTACCTTAGAAGCACTCAAATGACAAAACCTGCCCATGGAATTGAGACGTTAGATACTGCTTCGGTCAATTGAAGTCTCAAAAATAACCCAATAAATACATCATCACTCTATTGATGGGGGTCCAGTGCAGAGGCACACAACAGCATTGGGTCTGCCCTGGTTGGCATTTGCCATGGTATTTGACTGTGACCTGACTCAGCCCCCTTTTCTATCCTAGCCCTGCAAGAAACTACAGATAGGTGAACAGCAGGATACCAGGATGCTCTGAAATGTTTGCAGATAAACCTCTGCTTAAAGTTAAAACCTACCACACTTTTGGTGACAACCTGCAATCAACGGTGTTTCGAAACTGAACATAATTGTTCTGTTGCTATTCAAACAAATGTAAAGAAAGATCTGTCACTCAAATGCTTCAATAAATTAGGTCATATTCTGTAAATCTGGTTTTGTGATAGGCTCTTTGTTTCTGCTGTTTATTTCCAGGGTTAAACTCATGGTTTAAGGCCAGTGACGACTTCTCCTCAAGTTTCTACTAGACTTGAACTCTCTGGAGAGTTTCTTGGTAGATAAGTGACAAAATAATTCTAGAAGGAAAATTTATGCCTCATAGCAAATGTGGATCATAGTTAGATTTCCATGGTGGTTTTCCCACTGAAGATCTCTGGAGTGGAATTTGGAAAGTCCCCTTGGTAACCTAGTTCTGATTCAATATTGCTCATTCGTTCATTCATTCAACAAGTATTTATGGGGCATTTTGGTGCCATGAGCTGGGTGAGGAGCTGGCAATGCAATGGGACAAACATATTCCCTGAATTCAGGCTTCAAAAACACAAAACATGTGGGAAAGATGGGGGGAGGGAATGATCTAAGGAGCACCTGGCAGAGTCCCCTGGACTTCCTGGAGGAAATGGTGAGGAAACAGAAGGAGTGAAGGAGTAGAAAAGGGTTCTGGGAAGAGAGGTGAAGAAGACATGCAGGCCAGGAAGAGAAAGGGCACAGTAGAAGAAATGGAGAGAAACTCACTCCCGATACACCTGGGGAGGGATAACAAGGTCCAGGGAGGAAACAGAGGCCAGTTAAGGAAAGTTGCAGAAGCCAAGTGAAGGCACTTGACTTCATCACCGTAAGTAGAAGGAGGCACTAAAGGGTTCTGGAAAGGAGAATGGGAGTCATCTTAGACTGTGCCTGGTCCTCCTGCCACTTGGCACCTGCTAGAGTGATGTTCACTGTGCCACAGACACCGCTCTTCACAGATGCTGCTACTGGTCCCACCTCACTTTCAAAGCTATTCTGTACATGTCATAATCACTGAATAGCTCCTTGTTTTTTGGTATAATTCTTATGTTATTAAAAAGGCACCATGCTGTCCTTGTTCTTGATCTACATGGTCTTTCAAGATCACACCTTGTGGGTATATAGAGGTTAAGAAAGATGAACTGTGATTTCATGAACACGACTCAAAAGGCACTGGTGACAAAAGCAAAACCAAACAAGCAGAACTACATCAAATTAAAAAGAAACAACAAGACAAAAAAGGAACCTATAGAATGGGAAAAAAAAACATCTGCAAATGTCACATCTGCAAGGAGGCTGATATCCAAACTATATGAGCAATTCGTACCACTCAACAGCAAAAAGGCCACCTGATTTTAAAAATGGCCAAGAACCTGAATAGACACTTTTCCAAAGATGATGTACAAATGACCAACAAGTAGGTGAGAAGGTGTTCAACATCACTCATCACCAGAGAAATGCAAATCAAAGCCGAAGAGAGGCATCACCTTCCACGAGTTAGCATGGCTGTGATCAAAAAGTCAAGTGATAGAGAAGGTGTGGAGAAAGGGAACCATGAGCGCTGTTGGTGGGAGAGTGAACTGGTACGGCCATTATGGAAAAGTGTCAGCATCTTCAAAAACTTAAAAAATAAGTCTCATAGGATCCAGCAATACCATGGCTGGATGTAGATCCACACAAAAGGAAAATCAGTACCTCAGAGACAGCAGCTCTCTTATGTTCTTGAATTCATAATAGCCAAGGTATGGAAATAACCTAAGTGTCCATCAGAGGAGAAAGAACATATGATGTATGTGTGTGTCCACACACACACACACACACACACACACACACACACACTATTCAGTCTTTAAAAGAAGGAAATTCTGCCATTTGTGATGGCCAGTGTTCTGGAGAACATTATGTTCAGTGAAATTAGCCACACACCAAAAGATAAATAACTGTGTGATTTCACTTGTGACATCTGAAGAGGGTGAACACATGGAAACAGAAGAATGGGGGATGTTGGATGATGGAGGTAGGTGAAATGGGAAATTGGGGTCAAAAGGTACAAACTTTCAGTTATAAGATGAATAAGTTCTGGAGCTTGAATGTATAGCATGGTAACTACAGTTAGTAGCAATGTGTACTTGAAGTTTGCTATGCGGGATCTTAAGTGTTCTCATCAAACACAACCATGATAAGTAGATGAGGTGATGGTGTGTTGATTCCCTTGATGATGGCAATAACTTTGCAACATATCCACGTATCAAACATCACATTGTTCACCTTAAATATATGCAAGTTTTACTTGTCATATCTCAGTAAAGCTGGCAGGCCTTGAGAACAAGGGTGAACTGTTTCATTTGAGGTACTTCTCTCTGCAGCAACATTAGTAAAGTTTAACTGATTTAGATAATCTCTCTTCTCAGACGTAAAATGGGCTTATATAAAATGGGTAAGGACTTTTAAAAAATCCTTACCCAAACATTTGAAAGCTGAGAACCCCTCTTGAATGATTTTCATCAGGAATTTGAGAAGAACTATGGTGGGAAAGTGAACTGGTACAGCCATTATGGAAAAATGTGCAGCATCTTCAAAAACTTAAAAAAAAATAAGTCTCATATGATCCAGCAATCCCATTGCTGTTAATGATACAGATTTGTATGATGTTAATGATACAGATTTTTGCATGCATAGGAGACCTTTAAATGAAACCCAGAACTTTCTCCAGTTGTTAGCATCATACAATTAAAGCACAATGATATAATGCAAGCAGTATCCTCATGGAAGATAATTTCTTTAAAAAATTAATATCCCTAGAAGCAAAACTAACAACAAAACCGGCCTTTATGGCTCTGAGGATATCCTGTGCATATCCTTACTGCCCCCAAGAAAGACAGCTACAATACACATTTTAATTATCACTCCCCTTCCTCCCAAAAAAATAAACAGTAATAGACGCAAACTTTTAAGGTAATGTACATTCCACAGCACAGTTTAATTACTGCATAGAAAGCTGAGCCTCATAACCTGGTAGAATATTTGGTGGGAATTCAAACACACCATGTAATGGCTCTTCTTAATAAAAAAAATCTGATCCTTTAATAATTAGGGTAAAGTAAGATCCTATTTTATCTGTAGTAAAATAATACACATAAACACTGACCTATCTTTTCAAGACAAAGTCCTTGCGGACATTGTTCCATCACTTCCTGTGTGAGCTTACAAAACACCAACCAAGGGCCCACCTCAACTGCAAAGTAAGGCAAGATTGGACAAAATACCCTAACCTGCGTGCATTAGATATTTATAGGGTATATTTCAATAACATCCTAGTTTTGTCCAATATTCTGTTCATTTGGTCATCCATTCATTAAAGAAGAATATATTTTTTTAAAAAAAATCATTTTTAGAACCAAGGAGGTTACAAAATGCAGATTTTTTTCTTTGTTGTGTTTATACAATCACCAGGCAACCTATGTATTTGAAAGAGCTTGCTTGGTAGTAAAGAAATACGGAAGCAGACTGTGGCCCTGTAGAGTCTATAAAGAGACCTGTGTTTTTTTCTGGAGAGATGCAAAATGAGAAAAATTTAAAACTTTTACTTTGAAATAATCGAGGCTTATGGAAGAGTTAAAAAAGATACTACAGGATAGCTTCACCCAGCTTCCTCTTATGGCTAAGGTCTTACGTAAGAATGGTGTGATTACACACTAAGAAATTAACATTGGGACAATATTGTTAACTAAACTACAGGCTTATTTCAAATCTCCCCATTTTTTTTTCCACTAAAGTCCTTTTTCTCTTCCTGGATCCAATGTTGACCCCTACACTGCATACCGTGATCATGTCTCCTCAGCTTCTTAATCCATGACTTTCCTGATCTTTCCTTGATTTCACTCTTTCCTGACCCGGGCATTTTTGAAGAGCTGACCAGCATTTTGTAAACCCTTGATCTATGGTTGTGGGTTTTGGGGAGAACACCCTACAGGTGGGCGACCCTTCTCATTGTGTCCACGGTGATGACTTACACTTTGATCAAGTGGCAAGGTGGTGTCTGCTGGCCTTCTCCACTGTCAAGTTACTAACTCCCCCTTCTCCATTCTCTACCCCTTAGAGTGCATCCCTAAGTCCAAAGCATGCTCAAGGGGTGGGGGTGGGGGGGATTAAGCTTCATCTATTAAAGGGAAAAGAATCAGAAAATGTTAGCTTAAGTTAAAATCACCACAGTAATAACTGTTTGGGTAGTAATAACTGTTTTGTATCTACAGAGAGGTACCATTTGTAAAAGTTTTGCCCTGATTTCAGCATTCATCAACGGACCTTGCCTGTGACAATTTACGATGGTGCCATTTTCTTTTTTCCTCATCTGATAATTGAAGTTGTTTTTTAAGGGAATATCTATCCCTTTTCGACATTCATGTCCATTGGCTGTTTATTCTATTCTTGAGTTGTGATGAAACACTATGTCACTTTATTTTATTGCTAAATTTGTAGCAGTTCTGACAACTAGAGGTTCTTTCAGATGGGCTCCTCTGTTCTTTTAATATATTCCTTAAGAATTTTTTTTTTCTTGAGCAGTTTCTTACTCTACAAGGGGCTATAGCTTGTAATTTCCTCTCTCAGCCCTAGAATCAGCCATTTCTACAAGTAGCCCTGGTTCATTTTATTGGAAAATGATATTTAGAAATTAAGATTTGAGTTACTAGATATGCTCATTGTTCTCAGGGGACACAGCTGTAAAATATACGTATGTAAATTAACTTGGGTAAACATATTAGTTTTGCATCTATCCATCTGTAAATGCATTAAAGCAAACATGAGTTCATATCATTTATCTCTGATTTAATGTAGCACCACGGGATTCATTCAAGCATTCAGATCAGGGAAGTTCTTAATTAGAGAAATATTTTCATAAAAAAAAAAGATTTTTCAAAGCAGATGAGTCTTAGGCCAGACTGAGAGGGGAGAATATTAAGATGGCCATTAGTTGAATTTCTTCAAATAAAAATGTTCTCGGCCACAGGTAGGAGGTCATAGGAATTGCATTTTACAGGTGAGAGAGCAGTAGCTCCCAAGAGGTCAAGGAAGTTGCTAATACCTCACCTCCTGGAAAGAGGGTAGCTGCCTTCTCCCTTGTAGAATGTCTAGGACTTGGAGTATCAGAAGAGGATGCACCCATGGGGCCCAGGGTGAGCCTGGGATTTCCCTGCTGGAGCGAGCCATACTGACTGTCTAGCTTCCCTCCCCGATTCAGAGCAGCAGAATTAGCATCTACCCAGGCTGCTCTAGAGAATGACACACCTAAATGCTTGCTTCTGCCTCCTTAGGTAATTGGCTTCATCTCTTTGTACCTCTGTTTCCTCATCTATAAAATAGGATTATAACAACTTTGATGATACAAGGCAATAATGAATTTAAATGAATGAAAAGATTAATGCCAACTCTTCTGCCTCATAAGCAGTTTTGCTCCTGGAACTGTTAGGATAAAATTCAATGATGCAAATAAAAATGAACTCTACAAACACAAAGCATCCTTTTTTTTTTTTTTAACAGCACCACATGAATGTACTATACTTAATACCATGGGGAGTGTAAATTGACTACATTAATCTACAAAATCTGAAAATAAGACAAATTCAAAAGCTCTCATTTTAAAAGACTCAGACTGTATTATATTTCTAATACTCAACCTATTCAAATTCCAAATACTAAACTTCTTTTTAATTCAGCCCAGAATATTCAAAACTCCCTGGATACAGGCCCATGCCTCAGGCACATACCCAGAGACAGGGTATGAATTAGGAATTATTTCAGGGCCACATACACACTTGTTTCCTTTTTTTTTTTTTTTTTTTTTGGTTTCTGGTACTGGAGATTGAACCTAAGAATTTAGTGACATCTCCAGCCCTTTTATTTTTTGAGACAGGGCCTCACTAAACTGCTGAGCTGCTGAGGCTGGCCTCAAACTTGTGATCCTCCTGCCTCAGTCTCCCAAGCCCAGGGATCACAAGCATGTGCCACTACATCCAGCTTGGCTTTATGCTTGAATGTTGCTTTGTTGGTTATATCTTGGGTATATTCAATATATAACCTCTCTATGCCCCAATTTCCTCATATGTACAATTGAGAAAAATGACAAGGCTCTAACTAGGCTTGTTATGAAAGCATGGATATTGTATGAAAGTCTGGAATATAGTATACTTCTCAAAGTACATAAAAAAAGAAGAAAAAGCAGAGTTAAGGAATGTTGCTGAAGAAGAATCAGGAGTGGAAGATGCATTCAAGGGTGGGCAGCGTGAATGGACAGAGGGATGGAGAGGGCAGCTTAGCCAGGGGAGCAAGCATAGGGTTCTGTAAGGGACCTGTGAGAACATTCGCTGTTCAGGGCAGATGGATGTGTGGGGACACAAAGGCAGAGGCCTGACTAGGATCTGCTGTCCCAAACCAGAGTCCCTCACCAAACATTTTCCAAATCCCTAAAATCACATTTCAGGTATCCAACACGAGTCTACTCTTCCCCGGTATTGGTATTTTCTTTGTGGCTTTCTGCTTGAATGTTGCTCTGTCTTAATCACACAGAATTATCTGGGTGAAAGTTTTCATTGTTCCAAGGTTGAGAAATCCTGTCTGAAAATATTCTATGTTCAGTTGGGTACAGCAGGCCACACCTGTAATCCCAGTGGCTCGGGAGGCTGAAGCAGGCAGATCCCAAGTTTGTGGTCAGCCTCAGTCATTTAGCAAAGCTCTCAGCAACTTAGTGAGACCCTATTTCAAAATAAAAAGGGCTGGGGGTGTAGCTCCATGGTTGAGCATCCCTGTGTTCAGTCCCTGGTACTAAAAACAAAAACAAAAACAAACAAAAAAAAACCCCAAAAGTGTTTAGGACCACAGAAAATGTAGATTCATTCATTCTAATTGCATGATTTTGTTCTCTAGCATCTCAATGAGCCAAGCATTAAGTCTTGACTTCCCTATCATCTTCACTAACCCAGGGTTCCTTTCTTTTTAGTAGTAGCAATATAATTAACAGCAATAATACAAATTTTGTCTTTGTATTATTTGAGGCTTCTGTGCTATTGGTGCCACCCTTAATAATACCAGCAGCAGTCAATCAATGACTGTTTAATTCTCACCATGTAAAGACAGTAAGAACCCATAGGCCCCAAGAAGATGACTACACAGGTCAATCCCCACCTTTCACTGCATCCAACTGTATGCTCAGAAGGCCTCGGACCAGGAGCAGGATGGTTCTAGGTTATTTTCCTCTGGATATTAATGATCCATCCCATAAATAGGCAGCACCTGAGGCTGATTTTGCTGCCCTTGCCTGGCTTTACTTTGGAATGGAATTCAAGATTCTCACCTGCCTACCACATTGTCCAGGTATGGGACTTGCTCTCAGTACCCCATAATCCTGGAACCAGCCTGACCATGAGAGGTCTGTGCCTGCCTCTTTCAACAGGTGAGACTGTGTGGAGTCAGGGCTCTCCTGGATATCCCTTAGATGTATGCTATCGATCTTGACTTTACCACTGTGATTTGGTAAGCTGAATCCCTTGGGAGTGAACCCCTGGTTTAGGTACCTCTCCTCCATCCTCAGGTGGCATGCACAGCTCATTTTACTGCCAAGATGGAGCTTATGGTTGGCACCTGCAATGCTGAGAGGGAGGGGCTATGCAAACATTTATAAAAGTTTGACATCTGTTATGGTTTGGATGTGAGGTGTTCTCCCTCCCCCCCCCCACCCCGCGCCCCCCGCAAAAAAAAAAAAAAAAAAAAAAGCTTGTATGTGAAACAATGCAAGAAGGTTCAGAGAAGAAAGGATTGGGTGACAAGGGCTTTAACCCAATCAGTGAATTGATCACCTGATGGGATTAATTGAGTCTTAACTGAAGGCAGGTGGGGCGTGGCTGGAGGAGGTGGGGCATTGGGGGCGTGGCTTTGGGGTATATATTTGTATCTGGCGAGTGGAGTGTCTCTCTGCTTTCTGATCAGTATGTGAGCTGTTTCCCTCTGCCACACTCTTCTGCCATGGTTGGTGTTCAGCTTCCCCTCCAGCCCTGAGGCCTATTGCTGGCCTTCTATGGACTGAGACCTCTGAAACCATGAGCCCTCAAATGAACTCTCTCTCCTCTACAATTGCGTTGATAGAATTCTTAATTTATAGTGGTATAAAAGCTGACTGTGAAGCTGGACAATATCACACTGTAATGGTTATAGAAAAAGATTTTAAAACTTTGTTTGTAGTCATGACAAATTGCTATCCTGCTCAGAACTGGATTTCATTTTAATTCTTTTTCATGGGACTGCGATGTTTTTCTATATCTCCAATGTGATTAAGGCTCAAGGCTTCTTACAGAATGCAGAGACTAGAAAAGGAAAAATGAGAGGAATAGCTTGAGATCACAGCGATCCATTTTGTATTTAATTTCTATTTTGTGAGGATACTTTTAAAACTGTTTATTACCCCCTTAACAGTAACCTGCTTAGGTTTTGTTTTTCAAAAACAAAAACCATAAACTTTCAGGGCTATTATGGCATGAAACTGCCCAGTAGATAATAGTCTTTCCCATCAACCTATCCTCTGAATTACAAAATTCACAGATAGTCTATCACTCACAGGATAATGCCTATTGATATGATCTTTAATTACCAATAGATGACACTGAAATATACGCAGCTGATTGTGTTCATTAAGTCAGTGTAGTTTAAGGCCAAGTCACAGTAAATTGTACCTGTAGAACTAACAGGAGAGAACCAAAGGACTTGAGATGCTTACAACTATAATGTCCATGCACTATTTGAAGTTGTGGAATTGGATAATAGGCTTTGAGGAAGGCTTCATAAAGAAAGAAAGAATGGGTGGGATTTCAAAAATGGCTCAGTGAGTCGCTTAGCAAATTGTTTCCCCAAGAGCCAATGATAAAACTGGATGAAAACTGCCAAAACAAACTTTTTAAAGATTCTGGAAATTGACCAAAAGCATACTACAAAAGGATGAGAATTTATTCAAGAAAATCTACTAACTCTCAGTATTAAAGGGGGAGTCTGTGACATTTTAGCCTGGGACTGCTCCTATCTACTGCCTCCTCTCCACCCTAGCCCCAGCGGGTGTGCCACTCTGTTGGAGAAGTATGATTTTATCTGGAGCAGGGCATGGTAAACCACACACCCAGGACACTGTCAGAAACAATAGAGAGCTCATGGGAAAGATCAGGAGAGACTGATGTCCAGACTAGTCTAGCTCTTGATACTAGTTGAGATAAGCACAAATGGCAGACCAGTCAGACACTTAATAGGAGGATCCAGCAAAGGAAACAACCCAAAGGCAGCCTTTGCAAGAGCCCTTAGACACTAAGTCACCGAAGGTTTGCAAATCTCTCCTAGCCCTGTCTTAGTGAGCTGCTCATTCTCAGCAGATTTCCCCTAATCAGTGCATGTCTAGTACATCACACTATAACTGAACTCGTTATGTTCTCACCTCCTGTGGTCACCCCATATACAACATTACAGGTTGTTGACATTACCTTTTTCATTCCAGACAGGAAAACTAAAGACCATAAGCACTTTAAGGACATGAGATTTAAAAAGTTACACTACCACCAACAGAAGTTAGTAAAAAATGGGTCCTGGAGCTTTGCCAAAATCCATGTACCTGAAAAATGTAGCATAAAATGAACAACCAAAAATTAGTTAAGTTTGAACTGACTGAAGCAAAGACACAGGCTCTTCTTCAATCTTGGTCTTATATGTAGTCACCCTTCCCTTCTTCTACTCCTTTTTTCCTTGAAGTCTTTTAAAGAAGAGAATAATATGGACTCTAGGAAGTCATTCCTGTGGGTTGTCAGGCAGGAGGGGAAACTCCACCTCTTTCCCATGAATGTCCTCCTGGGGTGTGCCCATTACTCTCCTCTGATTCTCACTTTCTGCTCCACCTTCTCATGACTCCTGACAATTAGTTCCGGCTTTTCATTTTATTTGCAGTGAAGGTGACAGCCTGTGCCCAAAATAACCTACTCTTTTAATTGGGTACCTATAAATCTTTGGGGCAATGACCATGACATAGACATAAGCTCCCATTCCCATTACGATCCCAAACCATTAATTATGAATGTTTTCACCTGTACAACACAGGCTTCTTTCCATCATGAAAGGCTACTCATTGGTGTCCCGGAGCCATCTTATTGTCAATTCTGCTGGCTCAAGCTGGTGTGACTGTAAGATCCACTGGAGACACCAGAACATTCCGTGTGCATCAAAGGCTCGGTATTCCCAAGCTTTAAAGGATGCAGAAAGCCTCTGCAGGTTGGCACCAAGCAAACCTGCTCTCTAGACAATCTTTACATGTTCCTGCCTTTCCTGATAGCTTGACATTTGGTTCTTTCTTGGCGGCCAGTCAATTTTAAATCACTAGGAAAAAGAAGGAACAAATCCCCGTGTTTAGACAACTGACATCTTTGCCGGTCAGAACCTTGTGTAATTGTCCTTGTGATAAGGACAGCCAAAAAATGTCCTAGTTTAAAAACATCGCTGACAAATGACCCAACAGGAATTCAAGAAAGAGTTCAAAGCAAAAGCTGTAATCAGGGCTGGCTGCTGTGCCAGGAGCCACCCCTTCCTTCCTCAGGTGTTTTTCTCCAAGACAGACAGCACCTGGGGACCGGGGCAGGCGTGGAAGAACAGTGTCTCTATCAAGGGCAAGCACCTGCGTGAGACAAATTCATCATGGAGACCACATCTGTTCTCTCAAATGAGGAAAAGTACTGGAGGCAGTGTGCTATGGATTTTGTCAGCAGTTCTAACCCAGGTTTGAACCATGGCCCTAACACACCTGCTCAGGGGTCATGGGCATCCTCCTTAGTCTCTCTGAGCATCTGAGTTTCCTTAACTGCACAACAGACTAAATGAGGAAATTTTGGTTAAAACACCCAGAGTTGTTCACATGTGTTTACACGTGTGACTGGCCTTTCTTTGTGCCTTGCCAGAGGCAGGTGCAAATAAAGAACAGCGATCAACATCGATTCCATGCAGATGGAGGGACACATCTTCTTGCTCTTACTGTAAAGTCCAACTACACCAGCAATCTTTTCAGGTCTCCTTTTGCCATTGAACACCTCAAGTTCTACTTTTCTGCTAGGTTGGTATGATTCCCTTTCACTTGCCAATTTTCCTTCTGAGTTACTACATTTTTTTAAAACATTTTTTTTTGTAGTTATACATGGACAGAATGCCTTTATTTTGTTTATTTTTATGTGATGCTGAAGATGGAACCCAGTGTCTCACACATGCTAGGCAAGTGCTCTGCCACTGAGCTACAGCCCCAGCCCCGAGTTACTTCTTGATCCGATAGTTTCACAACAGCTGATCCACACACATCAGGGCCTTCATGGGTCATCATCACCAACCTAAAGAGACTGGGGATTGCTTCAGATCACAAGGCTGCTGGCAGAATACAACTCTCCTCACTTTATGGAATAAAAACCACTTTATGCAGGGCTCTTGTTGTGGTTCAGGTGCAGGGCACTTGCCTAGCATGTGTGAGGCACCGAGTTTGATCCTCAGCACCACATATAAATAAATAAAAAATAAAGGTACATCGACAATTAAAAAACATTTTTTTAAAAAAACACAACACTTTATGGTACAAGATGCCAACCCCCTCCCCTCTGCCCGCCAGCTCCTTTTCCTCTGTCAAGAGATGCCTGGAGGTGATGGGAGCCTCTTCCAGCTAGAACACTCCAGGAGTGAGTCCTGTTCAACTTTCATGCTGACTGATTATACCTGCTGGCAAATCTGTTCCACACACACCCTGGTGGGGACCCTCCCCCCCCCCCCCCCCGCCGGCCACTCTCAGCAGTGCCCATTGCAATTATTACATGACCCATGCATCAAAAGGAAAGCCCTCCTCTGGGCTCACAGGCCAGGAGGCAACCTCTGTGGGGGGATCTGATCTTGCTAGCTACAAAACAGCAGGTAGAAAGCATAAGCCCCGCAAAGACTTTTTTAATTACATGAAGGATTTGTCTCCCTTCCCCTCCTCCCTTGTCTTCCTTCTTTTCTTTGGCTCCTGTCATACCAGGTAGACATTTTCGAATGTATCTGGCAGTTTGAGAACAGAACTAAGACAAAAACAGACCTCCCAGACGAGAGGTCTCCCCAGTTCAGAGCCAGCAACAGCGAAGGCAGCACTACATTTGAAATTCCTGACCTAGAAGGTAATTGAAATCCAACAGTTAATTATGCTTATTTACTGCTGAAAACAGACCCTTTGCATCTTAAAAGCAGAGTTCTTTTTTTTTTTTTCTAATTCAGAAAGTCAAGGAAAGAAAAGCAGTCATGACCACAACCAAATATTACCAGAAAATGCTGCTGAGTTCTCAGCGGCATCTTGACTTAAGATATCCCTGATTTCTTAAAAATATCGATTCTTCTAAAACCAGTCCACTGTTTGTCCTGAAAACACATCAAAAGTTTTGTTACCAACTGGATTCATTCGCTGCTCTCTCTCTCCCAAGTGGCATCTTTTCTTCAGTCCCAAACATAAACATTCCCTCCTGTGTTTGGATCTGGCCGTCCTCTTAACCAGTCCCTGGAGTACATCCCCCACTTCTCTCTGCCTTAAATCTGCTATTAAGATATAACCTTGTAAATGTCTCTTAAATTCTCATCTCTTCTCTTCATTACCCTTGTTTTGCCCTGGCATAGTTATTCAGTGCCATCCTAGGTGACAATTGCTCATAGCCCTCCATGCAGTCTCATGTTTTACTCTTAAATAGTGCATCTCTCTTTCTCTCTCTCTCTCTCTCTCTCTCTCACACACACACACACACACACACACACACACACACACACTCCCCGCTTAATTCCCACCCCCCGTTCTCTGCTGCCTTCACTTTGGTATTTAAGGCTCTCTACAACCCGCCAGCCAAGTGACCTCTCCAGCTCCATCTGCCACCAATCTCACTTAAGTTCCAGCCTGGGGAGCTGATGAACATCCAGGCACACACTGCCAGCCTCCCTTCCTTTCATGTGCACTTTAGTTTCTCCTAAGATGCCTCTTCCTGCTCCTTCCCTGTACACCCTTCCCTGTGTGCTCACCCTTCATCCCAGCCTCTAACTCTGTACACCAGTTACACTGCAATTGTGCAACTGTAACATCTGCAACACCCCAGCACTGATGTGTTCACCATGACAAAAGCATTAGAGAGGTATGTGGAACTTTTCAGCCAGACCCTGGGCCGGAAATGTGCCTGACTTTTTGTTATTAAGATACACAAGGGATATTCTGACCAGAAGTCACTTTTGTCCTAACCAATATATATTCCTTTCCTTCTAGCCCAAATTGCAGGATCTACTTTGGTCTTGCTGCTTCCAAGGACCATGCTTTCTGTCACTAAGGTCCCCCAAAACTGCATTCAGTGCAGTCTAGGCCCATCTGCCTCTCCTTCCTGGTCCCATGGCCCCTTGGGGCTGGTTCTCAGACACCAGGGTGGGTCATTCCAGAACAGCCTGTGTGTTTCAATAGCAACAGCAGCTTCCATGGGAGCAGGCACAAAGCACATGACCTCCACATAAGGATGGGGAGAAATTAGAATGGGGAGAAAAAGAATTATCAATTTAGAAGACAGCAAAAAGAGAGGCTAAAATAGAAAACATCAATAAAGAAAAACATAAAAGGGTGATAAAGAACCTAAAAATAGAAATGCAACTGGACTCTAATATCCAATTAAAGTTAAATATTTCTAGAATGAATTAAAAAATATGTTGCTTGGAAGGCTCACCTAAAACATGGAAAAAGAATTATAAATCTGTATTCGACCATTAATATTACCTCAAAATATGCAAATCAAAAATTGACACAGTTAAGGGGAGAAAACCATTTCCTAGACTCTCACAACACTTACTCTCCTGTGTGAGTTTTTTCCACCTCAATCAGTTCTCCAATTACCCATGGACAACAACTGAGTATCCTTTGATTCTGTTCACCTCTGACACTGTCTACTGAGAGTTAGTGTCAGATCCCACAGACTCTCTGCTTCAGATGCCAATCACAGCCTGTACTTCTGACAACCAGCTATCACTCTGATATTCCCACGATGGATCCCCTCTTCTGATTTGGTACTGTGCCAGAAAGGCTCCCAGAACTCAGGAAGGCACTTTTCTTAGACTTATCGGTTTATTAGAAAGGATTCAACTTAGGAAGGGCCAAAATGGAAATGATGCATAGGGCAAGGAGAGGGAGAGCGTGGTGGGGAGATGTCCATGCCTTCCTTGAGTTTGCCCACACTGATGTGTTCACCGTGACAGAAGCTCACCCAGTCCTCTAGGGATTTTTAAGGAGGCTTCATCACATGTGCATGATCAACTGCTGTCTCAATCCCCAGCCCCTCTCTCCTCTCTAGAGTCAGCTTGGAAGTTCCAAGCTTCTAATCACTGCTTAGTCTTTCTGGTGAACAGCTGACATCCTGAAGCTATCCAGAAACCCATCCAGAATTGCCTTATTAGATAAAAGACACTATCCCCCAGGAAATTCCAAGGGATTTAGGAGCTCCTGTCAGATGCTCCCACCATCCCTATTGCTCAGGAAATTACAAAGATTTTTAGAAGCTCTGTGCCAGGAACCAAGGTCAAAGACCAAATGTTAAAACAAAACACACTCCTAGCACCCCATTTTTTTGGGGGGAAATTACAAGTGTTTTAGGAGTTCTGTTATCAGGATCTGGGGCAGAGACCAAATATGTTTTCCTTGTATCACACATGCCAACTAGAAAAAACAGATCCATCAACAAGAGGAAAAACTGCAGTACATCACTCCTAGTAGTTGACAGAAGATAAAATGTTAGTAAGGATAGAGAAGACAATAATAGATTTTAAATATATAAAATATACAAAGAATATTGAATACAGCAATTAGTGAAATATTAAACAATTCTAAAAACTGAAAAGGCTATAGAAATAGCCTCAGAAAATTACAAAGGGCTGGAATGAAAGATAATGTACTTTTAATGATGCATTTAGAAATTAGAAATATTTTTTTAAATATAACTATAATGAACAAAGAAATGTGGTATAAAATACATAATGGAATACTATTGGGCCTGAAAAAACAGAAGGAAATTGTGTCATATGTGACAACTTGGATGGAGTAGAAGATGTTCTGTTAAGTGAAATGAGCCAGACGTAGAAAGACAAGTGCCATATGATTTCACCTATATGTTCAATTATTGAACATGAGTGGAATGGTGGTTTTTAGGGGCTGGCTGGGTTGTAGGATATGGGGAGATGTTATCCAAAGGATACAAACTTTCAGTGTATCATTATACAAAATATATGTTTGAAGAGACATACCTTGTATACAAATAGAGATATGAAAAATTGTGGTATATATGTATATTATGAATTTTAAGTCAAAAAAGAGTACATGTATAATGTCATAATTTGGCATGAACATACTTTATATATAGAATATGAAAACTTGTGCTGCAAATGGGTAATAATGAGTGTAATGCATTCCACTATTATCATGTATGTAAAAAATAAATAAATTTTAAAAAAACTTTCAGTGTGACAGGAAGACTAAGTTCACAAGATCTATTGTACAATACGGGACTATAATTAATAAAAATGTGGTGTATTCTTGAATATCATTGAGAGCACATTTTAAGTGTTCTCACCACACACACAAAAAAATCAGCGTGAGGTAAGGTATGTTAATACACTCAATTTAGCCATTCCACAATGTACATATGCTTTAAAGAATCATGTTGTATACTGCAAATATATACAATTTTTGGCAGTTAAAATTTAAGAAAGATAACTAGAAAATTCCCACACATATTTAAACATACACACACACAAACATTACAAAATAACTAATAGCCCAAAATGAATTCAGAATTAAAACTAGAACATTCTTAGTACTGAATAAATTCTCACATAAAAACTTGAGGAATGGAGTTAAAACAGTATTTAGAAGGAAGTTATAACCTAACATGTTTATATTAGAAAAGAAGAAAAATTCAAAATTAATGAGGTAGGTGGGTCTCAACTTAAGAAGGCAGAAAGGAAAATAATAAGAAATTGATGGGAAAACAAAAATTTTGAATTTTTTCTTTTTTTAATATTTATTTTTTAGTTTTCAGTGGACACAATATCTTTATTTCTAATATCAACATCTGAAGCTATAAACTTCAGACCTGAAAAGAAGAAAAACACAAAATTAATGAGGTGAGCCTCCAGTTTAAGAAGGTAGAGAAGAAAATAAGAATAAGAAATTATATGTTATATTGTGTGCACACCTGAGTATGTAACAATGAATCTCACCATTAACGTACCATTACAATGCACAAATAAAAATATGGGAAAAAGAAATTGAAGACAAATAAATATATAATACGAACAACCAATGAATCCAATACTGGGTTTGAGTAAAAACTAAGAAACAAAGACAAACCTCTGGTATCATAAGTCAAGGAAAAAGAGCTCACATGAGTAATCATAGGACTTAATAAGAAAAATATAACTATAAAAGCTACAACGAATAAACAAAGATATTTTAAACTTTAGCCCTTAGATGAAATGGATAAATATCTAGAAAAAAGATAACTTACCAAATGACTTACGAAACAGAAAGCTTGAATAGTCCCAGGCCCTTTAAGTAAATTGAACTTTTATTTTAAGAAATTTTTACGAAGAAACCACTAGGTTCAGACAGCTTTTCCTTTATCATATTAGCAAATTCTATGACACAGTGGTAGAACAGAAATTCCAGTCTTACTCTTCCACTCTGGACACAGAGAAAGAACACTCCCTGCTCTTGTGCGACCTTGATCTGTCTTAAGTCCGAGCAGAGAAAGCAACATTGAAGGTCACCACACACATAATGACTAAACAGATTATTAGTAAATAAAACTGGACAGTGGCCAAACTGGGCTTATCATGGGAATCAAAAGCTTGTTTATCAGAAAACTGGGTTCATGTAATTCATCTCAATAATAAAAGAGAAGTCATAATTATATGATCAAATCATTAGTATAGAAAAATGTTTGATAAAATTCAACATTCACTCACAATTGTAAAAACTCAGTAAACTAAGAAAAGAATTTCCTTGATCTGATAGAGTGGATATACCAAAACAAAGAAACCCCTACAAAAAGTTATAAACTTAGTTATATAAATAGTTTTTAAAAGCTTCTTTTAAAGTCAGAAATGAGAGGAGGGTACAAGCTATCACCATGTGTATTCAACATTGTCCTAGAGAACCTGGCCAGGACATACAGATAAGACAAAGAAACAAAGATGCAAAAAAATATAAAGGCAGCTATAAAACAAGATAAATTATTATACAGATTATCCAATACTTAGATTTCTGTATTTCAGATTTTCAAAAATTTACATATACATGAGATTTTGGGGCACAGGACCCAGGTCTAAACTTGAAATTCATTCGTTTCATATACATCTAAATACTATTGCATGTTTATCTATAATTAGGTAATTAAAGATACCATTATCAATAGCAACAAAAAATATAAACTATTTAGGAATGAATTTTTTTAAATGTGCAAAACTCTTTATATAAAATGTGGGGGTTGTTTTTGTTGTTGTTTTTTATTGTTGGTTGATTGGTACTGCAAATTGAATTCACATGCTCTACTACTGAGTTACAAACCAAAATCTGAAATGCTTTTAATTGAATTGAAAGGCACTGTATAATAAAAGACATATATTTTAAAAATTGCTGGGCACGGTGGTACACACCTGTAATCCCAGCAACTCAGGAGTCTGAGGCAAGAGGATTTTGAGTTCAAAGTCAGCCTCAGCAATTTAGTGATCGAGGCCCTAAGCAACTTAGTGAGACCCTGTATCAAAACAAAGCATAAAAGGGTGGGAAATTGGCTCAGTGGTTAAGTGCCCCTTGGATCAATCTCCAGTACCACCACCACCACCACCAACAACAACAACAACAACATGAGGATTGTACCACATAGATAGTAATATTGTGAAGAAGTGGCATGATGATTGATATAGAGGAAGGTTTGACCTGTGGCAGAGATGTGGGAAAGGTGATGACTCACTCCTTGACTTGGGTAGAGTGCATGTAAGCATTCAGGTTTTAAATTCTTCAAGCATTATTTATACATTTTATATTTCTTTTAAATGGAGGCACTGGGTTCTAGCATCAGCACCACATAAAAATAAATAAATGAAATAAAGACATTGTGTCTATCTACAACCAAAAACTTTTTTTTTAAAAAAAATCAATCTTTGCTATATACCAATAATGCACACAATGAAAAAGAAATCAGGAACTAACGATTCCATTCACAACAGTCCCAATAAAATAAAATACCTGGGAATAAATCTAATAACCAACATGGTGAATCTATAATGAAAATTATAGAATTTTAAAGAAAGAAGTCAGAGAAGGCATTAGGAGATGAAAAGACTTCCCATGTTCTTGGATAGGTAGAATTAATAGTTAATAGGGTCACTACAGATTCAATGCAATTCCCCATCAAAATACCAATGACATTCTTCACAGAACTATAGAAAAACAGTCCAAAAATGCATATGAACAAGTAAAAGATCCATAACCAGAGGAATTCTGAGCAATAAGAACAAGGCTGGAGGTATCCCAATTCCTTACCTCAAATTATACTATGGAGTGATAGTGAAACAAACAGCATGATATTGGTATAAAGACAGGCATTTAGAGCAATGGAATAGAAGACACAGAGAGCCACCCACACAGATACAGTCATCTGATCCTTTGACTAAATGCCAAAAACATGTTGGAGTGAAAACAAGCTTTTTAACAAATAATGCTGAGAAAACTGGATAAGATAACTAAAAAAGAACAAAACTAGATCCCTATTTCTCACTCTGCACAAAAGTCAATTCAAAGTGGATCAAAGTCCTAGGAATTAGACCAGAAGCTTGGCAACTGCGAGAAGAAAACATAGGGTCAACACTCTAACATATAGGAATAGGCATCAATTTCCTTAATAGAAACTCCTAAAACACAAGAAATAAAACAAGAAATCAAAAAGTGGGATGGTATTAAATTAGAAAGCTTCTGCACAGCAAAGGAAAAAGAATGTGAAGAGAGAGCCTATAGAATGGGAGAAAATCTTTGCTAGGTACTCTTTTGATAAAGGATTAATACCCAGAATATATAAAGAACTCATAAAACTTAATACAAATGAGGAATAACCCAGACGATGAATGGGCAAATGGACTAAACAACATTTCCCCAAAGAAGAAATGCAAATGGCCAACACATATATGAAAAAATGTTCAACATCCCTAGCAGTGAAAACTATATCCATATTTCATTTCACTACAGTTAGAAAATGGCAAGTATCAAAAATATAAAAATAAGAAATGCTGACAAGGATATGGGGAGAAAGGAATAATTACACATTGTTGGTGGAATTGCAAATTAGTTACAACCACTGTGGAAGTCAGTATGGAGATTCCTCAAAAGATTAGGAATGGAACTACCTTATGAGCCAGCTATTCCACTTAGTATTTATCCAAAAGAACTAAATTAGCATACGTGCATACCAATGTTTATAACAGCACAATTTATAATAGCTAAGTTATGGAACCCACCTTGGAATCCATCAATAGATGAATGGATAAAGAAAATATGGGATATACACATAATGGAGTTCTACTAAGCCATAGAAGAATGAAATTGTGTCATTTGCAGGTAATGAATGGAACTGGAGAACATCATGCTAAGTGAAATAAGCCAGACTCAGAAAGTCAAAGGCCAAATGTCTCCTCTCATAAGCAGAAGCTAGAGAGAAAAAAAAAAAAAGGAGTTAAAAAAATGTATCCCATAGCTGGGTTTGGTGGTGCAGGCCTGTAAACCCAGCAACTGGGGAGGCAAAGGCAGGAGGATCACAAGTTCAGGGCCAGCCTAGACAACTTAATGAGACCCTATCTCAAAATTTAAAAAAAAAAAAAAAAAGAGAGGGCTAAGGATGCATCTCAGTGGTAGGAGCCCCTGGGTTCAATCAGTAGTACTGAAAAAAAAAAAAAAAGCATCTCACAAAATATAAGAGACTAGTATGGAGGATCAAGGGGGGAAGGGGGATGGAAGGGGGATGGAAGGGGGATGGGAGGAGGATGGGAGAGGGATGGGAGGGGGGATGGGAGGGGGATGGGAGGGGGATGGGAGGGGGATGGGAGGGGGATGGGAGGGGGATGGGAGGGGGATGGGAGGGGGATGGGAGGGGGATGGGAGGGGGATAGAAGGGAAAAGGTAGGTACTAGGAATGAAATTGACCAAATCATGTTATGTGCCTGTATGAACATATCACAATAAGTCCCATTTTATATAAAATTGTGATGATGATGATGCAACAATTAAAAATAAATAGAAGGGATACCAGTAGAATAGGGGAAGAGGACCAGGGGAAAGAAGGAAGAGAAGAAAAGGGAAGGTACTAGGGAACAAAATAGAGCAAATTATGTTATATGCATGTATGAATATGTCACAATGAACTCCATACTATTCTGGGTCATTATAATGCACAAGCAAAAATATATCTAAAAAAAAAAAAAAAAGGTCTAGAACAAACTTAACCTAATTAATGCCCAAAGTCCCTAAGCCTGTTGTGCCATCCCATGGAATTCCCATGTTTTATAAATAGAGGTTGACAGAAGAAACTGCTTTTGTAAACCTCGAGAAATGTGACTTGAACAATCATTTCCTTTCTAGAAGAGGTGGCAGCAGCTGCTGTAAAATTCAGGAACCAACCTTTCAGGATACATTCAATGGTAAGTGTTCTCATCTTCACTTTTTAGTTTTAAATGGAAAGGTTTCTAACACGAGGCTGTTTACCTAAATGCTCAGCTGCTTACCTCCACATGCAAAGCACAGAATCTAAAATTGGATCCCAGTTCAGGAATACAAAAGAGGAATCAGCTCAAAAGTGATGAAAAATATAGGGTCAGTCCCAGCTCATCCACTGGTGTTTCACAAGCAATTTGTTTTTAACAGTAAATAGAGTGATTTACTTTTTTTTTTTTTGAAAAGTGTAAATTATGGTGGGTTAAATTATAGTGGAATAAGTTATATTCCATTTGCTTGCCAACACGCTCCCCTGGGTGAGAGAGAGAGACATCTGGTTTCTACCATATAAACCTGCAGCCTGGCTCATCTCTGTGGCAGTCTGTATTTTCCAAAAATGGCTACTGCAAGGGTTTCCCAGAAACTTTCCAACTCCCTACTAAGAAATGGAATGCATTTCCACTCCCATTGAACCCGGATGGCCTCTGGAAGTGCTTCAGTAAATCGATTGCAGAGGAGTGATGCTGTGTGGTTTCCTAGGCTGGGTCACAAAAGATGACAAGTCTCCTGCCTGGCTTTCTCTCTCTTGGGACAGGTAGTGTGGCAGTGTTGGGCTACCCTGAAGCTGGCATTTGGAGAGAACACAAAGAAAGAGATGCCTGAGGATTCTAGCTGCTCTAGTGTTCCCAGTCCAGGGTCCAGACATCCATGGGCTAACTGCAGAGGATTCCATCCCCCGCCTGCCAGCCCCCTGCTGATGCTGAATGGAGCTGAGTGGAGCAGAGAGGAGCTGTCTCCACTGGGCCCCGGCCAGACTGTAGATTCATGAGCCAAACAAACAGGGCCAGTTGCTTTAGGACACAAAGTGTTGGAGTGGTTGGCTAGGCAGCAGCAGACAACTAGATCAACTGTCATATCTGTGAGGAGGACACTGAATGAAAATGGCAAACCCCATCTGCCCCCAAAGGGTAAAAGAATGAGAACTACCAGTTCAAACAGGATGGCTTCTTTAAAAACCAAAATGACTGCACTGTGTTTCACCCCCAAAGAAGCAAGCAGCATCCCTGAAAATTAAATTCGATTTTAGAATTCAAGTACATTTTTCCACCAACCAACAATGATGATGAGTGAATATGCTTATAAATCCGTTATTTACAAAAAAAAAAAAAAAGAAAAAGAAAAAAGCTTCTCTGGTATTGTTGTTTTTAATATTTTCAAAGGATCTCTGAGCTTCAGGTTAATGACCTCTGCTTACCAAGAAAATTTACTCTATTTCTGTATCTACTTTTCATTTTACTCTATTTATGTTGGTATCTACAGGGTTACCTTGGGGATCTTCAAATAAAGTAGAACCAAAATGATATCTCTGGGGTTTACATGTTGCCATCTGCTACTTGATGTCAGTAGAAAGTAACCAGACTTTAGAGTTAAGTAAAGTTCCTGCTCAATTATGTATTGTGTGGCCTCAAACAAGCCATATAATTTTGCTTTTATGGATCTGTAAAATAGGACAAACACCTACCTATCTTGCAGGATGGTTATGGAATTAAATAAGCCACTCTATGTGAATTATTTAGCAACAGGCATATATATAAAATAGGCAATCACAACTTTCCTTTCCTTGTTATCCCTGACTTCTTTGGTAGATGACAGGCTAAAGGAATATGCAGGATCTGGATCTCCCCCAGCTAAAGGAAGCCTTCTCAAGACATCTGGCCCAGCACCCACCTGTGTGATGATCCAGCACAGGGAAGTGGGCCCCCAACCTATATCAGGAATGTCAACAAGGGTGGCTATAAGAGCCCTGTTTCGCATCATTTTATCGTAGTTGTTATAATGGCAAAAATGGGAGACAATTTAACGTTGCATTTCAGCTACCACTTTTTCTCTTGTTACCATGTATGTCAATCAGCAAAGAACTAGTTTTTGTTTGTTTTCACTCCGAGGTCCCTGGGGAGCTTTATGCCACAGAGATATCTGAGCCGATTATTGACCTGCTACATTAAGGAGGAATGTCAAGGAGAAACAAAACAAAATGATAGGTAACCTGTGGGTTTTAGAGGTTCAAACAGCAACCTCAAAATAGAAGCAGACTAAATCAATGGTTATCATGGAGACAGAGAGAACCGGTCATCCTTCTCGATTCTTCTACTTGGTTCACGCTCAGCCTCTAAGTGCACAGTGAAGGTCCTTGGGGTCAGCAAAGCAAGAAACTCTAGAATCAGAGTCCTGCTACCCACTTGCCATGAGATGTTGGAAGTGGCTTTGCAGATTTGTGATCTAAAGATCACTCGGTGTAATGTCCCCAGCCGACAGGTGAGAAGTAAGGCTCAGAACAATTCAAGGATTTTCCTGACATCATACTCCTCAAAGCAGAAAGACTTGGGGCTGGCATCCAAGGTTTCCAGGCTGACAAATGACACTTATACCACGAAGCCATGGCTGGCTTTAAAGTGGTTTGGTTTGGTGGTAATGAGAAAGAAGTACAGTATGCATTCCTACTCAGATTAAAACAGGTTGGTTCAACAGGTTGGTATTTATTTCCCAATTTCCAAACTAGCTTCTTGCCAAGGGAGAAAGGACTGGTTACTGCCTTGGACAAGAGCCCATCTCAGTGCCAAGGCTCTCATTCTCCAGACCTGGAAGAGCCCCATAAGCGCTTTTCAAACTTGACACATTCCAGGACATGGAGGATGAATTTTAATATTATCCTCAGTACTGTCTCTTGCAAATGGCAGATACCCAATAGGAAATAATGGACTTCTGTGCTCTGTCATCTACTGATGACCAGGGTCACTATTATAGAAGGAGTCAAACCTGTGTCAGACCCAAGCCATGTGCAAGTCAAAAATTCTGGAACGTATGGACAGTTTTTTACTTTCCAAGTCACTCCCTACTTACCCACCGGATGTAAGGACTTTTTCATGCTTCCTGTCTAAGGACCAGAGATGTTTCTTCCCTATAGAAGAACCGACCCCAGCATGACTATATTGAAGAACCCTGATTTGCTCCCTAAAAGCTACTTACCTAGGTGAATGGCAAGTGAGTTTTTTTTTTTTTCTGGGCAAGGTATCATACAACTCTGGAGCCAGGAGTAAAGGAAGACATTTTTTTTTTTTCTTTTTCAAATTCACTGAAGTCCACCACATTTGACCTTGACAGAGATGATCTTCATGAAGGGCTAAACTGGAATCTGAACATTTGAATGCTCCACTAAGGTGAAACAGCAATTAGAGCCAAATGTGGAAACTGAAACAATGAGAGAGATAAAGGGGCTCTCCATCCAGGAAAGGGCCACTGATGTCATGGAAATGAGAGAGCCCCAGAGGAGGATGAGGGAGGCTGGCCATCAAGGGTGGCCTGTTTTTATCTGTTGGGAAGACAATGAGGGGTGTATTTGGGAACACGGGTGGAGGGAGGTCCACCAGCAGATAGCTCCTCGCCAGGCATGTTCTAATTTGGCTTGAATTCGAAATTTCCTCTTCGGGGTGTGAACTTGCCTGTAGTCCCTCACTCAGAAAATGAGGTTCTGTCTCTAATAGGGGTTCCCACAGGAGCTCTCCGTCTGAGCAATGGGGAGTCAAGTCCACAGCCTAAAGAAGAGCAGCACTGGCTGGTGTGACCAACGAACTGAATTTCATTTTCAATGTTCAAATTTTCTAATTTTAATTAAAGTAAAATTTTAGATATGGACTCCTTTTGAGGCTCAAAGTCGAGGTTCACAATACACTTTTATTGGACAGAGTTGCTCTGGAGGGTCTAAATAAGAATTTTTTTTTTCTTTGTGGTGCTAGAGATTGAACCCAGGGGTATTACTATGTTACATCCCCAACTTTTTTTTTTTTTTTTTTTACTAAGTTACCAAAGCTGGCCTCAAACTTTCAATCCTCCTGATTCGGCCTCCGAAGTAGCTGGGAGTACACCACTGTGTCCTGCTACATTCTTTTTTAAAGATTATAACTACTGCATATTTTAGTTTCTTACAAACTCACCCTAGGGTACACCACCTGAAAAGCCCAAGGATAATCTTTCTTAATAGAATACACTCTATCAGTAAATTAAAAATTTGCATTTGGTTTGCAAATCTCCCTCCAATTAGGTAACTTATGCCAATCAGTCAGCTTCTGATAAATTCCAAAGTAAAAATGATGCTAGGGTTCCAGACCAGAAAAACTGACTGAACCCTGAAACAAACCACAGAGACCTCTGATCTGAGTCCTGTGGCAGTCTTTCTATGTGTGCATCACCAGAATTTAAATATTTGAGAATAAATATCATGCCTCTTTAGTCTTTTTTTTTATAGGACTCTAAAAAAGAAACCACAATAAAAGAAAGTGGTAAATAATCCTAATACTGCATTCATACTCCAAAGAAGAAACAATTTTAAATTCCCTATGAACATGAATCAAATATAAGGCAAGCAATAACAAATTTATACATACTTCCTATGTGCAAGTAAAACTCTGTTCAACACAGTCCCCCAAGATTGTGACCTCAAACATTGAAAACCTTTGGCCTAAACCGTCCTGACAGTCACCATCACCCTCTGCACCTAGGATCTCACACTACCCTCTAGAAACTGTGTTCAAATGAGATGGCACTCATGCTCACAACACTCTAGGGAGATGACGGGAGGCTATCACCTCCCATTTTCGGATCTGGGTAATTGATTAGTTACAGAGAAGTTAAATTAACACACTCAAAGTTCCAACTGCTCCTGTCTACTCAGATCCTCGGGTGTCATGCTGGAAACTGCCATCCAATGCGAACGGGAGTGAGCCCGGGTCAGAGGGTCTCATGAAGGTTTCATCTCAGCAGCCCACTCTCTGGTCAACTGTGCTTTATTTTCCACCTGCGAATCAGCACTTGATCAATCCAGCAGTGTCATTCATTAACACATCTCTAATTACCACCTTTGCTTTATCAACTAAAATAATGGCATGCTCCGACATAATATTTACATAAATAGAGAATACCTACCTTCAAACTAAGTATTTTTTTCCCACTAAATTACACTATTTTAAGTCTCCATCCATTTTAAATCTGGGTTTATTCCAGAATCTAATTGGAATTCTCCTCCCAGAAGGCCCCATCACATAATCTCCCTGAGTTTAGCCACTCACTCACTCTCCTCCCCCGATTTTTAAATTCACATGGTGTTTAGGATCTCATCTTCTCAGGCCCTTCTCCTCTTTGCAGGATGACCTGTCCTCACACACTGCCCCACCCCTATCCCAGGATTCACCGTGGGCTCCACGCCTTCCTTCCCCAGCTTACCTCTGCTCCACCACCCACTCTGGGCTCCCATGCCCAGGCAGAAAGCGCGTGGAGGCTGGCGTCTTGCTCTCCCCACTCTGTGGTCTTGTTCCAATCAGGGAAACATTCCTATGGCAACCAACAAGCACCACCATCTCACTCCCCTTCCCTCAAAGTTCCGTGTGCATGGCAGACGTTTGGCAAGGACACTGAATTACTTTAACTTGCCTAGCAACTACTAGGCTGCTCCAGCCCCTTGAAAAGGGGTTGGCTTTTTTTTTTTTTTCTCTTATCTTTTCAAACATTCTCAGGGCCTGGCTGATGGTGGAAAGGGCAGCTGCCCAACCAGCCTGTCATGCACAGAAAGAGCTGTCTGTTGGGTAAACTGGAACTTCCTTTTGACCAAAGCCAAAAAATTAAAAAAATAAAACTAAAAAAAAATTGTCCACAGGTCTGAAACAATGGCTTGAACGTGAACAGTTTCTCCCCCTGAGCTAACTCCAGCAGAGAACCTCAGCTCTCCCTGACCCTCAGCTGTAAGAAAGGGTTGATTTATCAATAGCAGCATCTTGTCAAAAAAACAGGTTTATCCATCCATCATGCTGTGTATTTTAGACCCTCCCATTTTAACTGAACAGTCTGGCAACTAGTTATTTCCACTTACAGATTGTATTTTATTCACTAGTTTATTTTGGTAGCAGGAACCAACCAAGTCCCAAGCGATGATCGATGTTGCTGTCCATATTTCCCCTCCAACACACACACAGTGAATTCTAAAGAAGTCCTCAAAGTGTTCTATAACCTAATTTGGGTTTCCTAAAATGAAATGCTTCCTCTAAAAAAGAATCAATACAGGTAGAGCAGCTCAATCAATGACTTGACAGTTTATCAAGCTCTTGGGGTGCTCTGCGTGCCTGAGGCTCTTCTAGAACAGAAGCAACCAGTGGGTGTTAGCTTCTAAAAGCAACCAATGAACTAAACAAGCCAGGTCCTGGAGAGAAAGAGAAGCTACTGCATAAGCATTTCTACTGCTACCTACAGCCACTACCGTTCCACAAGGAAAGAAAGGCTTCCGTTGCAGAAGGGGAGAGTTGCCAATTTAGGAAGGGAACAGAATCAAGAATCAGCAGGTGGACATGTCCATCCTTTACAAGCAGTGAGCAAAAGACCCACTTCTCTATCCTTGCAAACTTTGCATTTCTTCTTTAAAAAACAGTCTTCTTAATCACTTCCTAGTCACTTCCATGACTTTTTAAGGACAAGGACAATACTTGGTCACCAGATCCAACTCCAAAGCTGACACAAAGTGCTCAGTAAGTATTCACTGCAATGAACCTAAGATACAGCAAGGGCTAAGAATGTAAATTTAAAAATTTTGATTCTATTTTCACCTATCATACTTACTAAAATTTCTGTCATATTCAGTGTTGACGAGGATATGGAGAAAATGACATTCTCATACACTATTGTTGGAAGTATAAATTAGTCCACTCATTTTGGAGGATAATTTTGGCAGCATTTAGTGATGCTAAAAATGCACGTGCTTTTTCATCAGTAATTCCCTTGCTTTGAATTTGCAAAAATGCAAAAAAAGATGTGTCCTGGGATTGTTTGCAACAGAAAAAAAATCTGGAAAACCCTAAATGTTGATGAATACAAAGTTCAATTAGGGCATGTGACTTCAATGGAATACTATACAGCCATTCAAAGTAAGGTGGTCTAGCAAACTATGTGAATTATTTCTCAATTAGTACTGACTCTAGCGCTGTTTTAAGGACAGATTCTGGATAGTAATTCAACAAAGCAACAGAAAGTCTACTCATACTAATAAGAGCAGATGCCAGAGATATGTTACACAACTGAATCCACATATGTACCCATACATACATTTATGTAAGCACAGATGAGTGTTGGATGTATGAATATATGTATGTATGTATGTATGGGTGTGTGCTTGTGTGTGAATAGTGTGTTAGATCATTTCTGGCAGGTATGTGGAAATTTTACAGTAGCTACCTCTAAGGAATGAAAGGAGTGAGAAAATAGGAAGGACTACCCTTTTTTCATTTTGTAACTTTTTAAAAACTGCAGACTTTCAAAACAAAAATGTCTTGCTCACACTTTAGAAATGCTAATAATAATTCTTAATTGCTTTTGTATTAACATTTCTTAAAAAAAAAAATGACAGCATACCATTGCCATTCAAGTGTCCCCGTGCAACTAAAGCAGGGGTCTCTAAAGCCACAAGCAGGTCTGGTGGCATGTGAAGGGGGGCAGAAGAGGGGGCAGCAGCTCCCATGAACTATTCACAGGGTATGAGCTTTTACTGGGTTGGACATGGTAAATATATCAGAATTTTATTAGAAATTAAGAAATCATATCAGGGCCATATAAATTAAGACTGAAAATTACAGAGACCCTAAACACTGCAAAACACAACAAATATGCTAAAATAGACATCTCTTCCTAATGCTTGAGTTATTTTTCTTAAGTGGGGAAGGAAGAAGCAAAATAATTCCTGCTACTAAATTAGAAATCATAAGCCTGAGAAGCTCTGTCCATATGTAAAAAGAAAAGAACCAATAAATTAGATTCAAGGATTTTGAATGATGTTTAATCAAAGAGAAAGACAAGAAGTTGCAAACATGTCTTTGGGAGGTTTATTAGTATGCTGGGAGGGCTAGTTGAATTTTCTCTTAGTCACCGTCAACTCAGTAACAAGAAGATGAGAACAGTGGCATAAAATTAATTTTTTTTCAATTTCCAAAGGTTAGAAAGAACACTCTGTTTTAAATAATGGAACATTAAGGTTCATTTCCACATTATTCCCAACCTCTCAAATATTCCTCCTCCTTTTTTTCTTATAAGCTCAAGAGGAAAAAAAAATAATTTCCCTTGGTGCTTATTATAAAACCCCCCAACGCTCTTGACATTGCCATTTTAACTGTCTATTGTTCTGCTAACTCCAGGAAATCTCTGAAAGCCAGACATAATGACTGTTGTGACGGCTTTCAGTAACAAGAAGTGAAGTTTCCTGTCAAAAGAAGTTGCTCTCTCCATTTTCCTCATATGTAAAGCAAGACGCTTCAGAGCATCTTCACAGACAGACGAGCTTCTCTGAGACCCTAAAATGTACTACAAATGATTCAAGAAGGAATCAAAATGACAGGTGCATTTGTAGGAGTTTCCACCTTTTTTGCTGTAGCAAACGGTGTGAATTATTTCCCAATTAGTACTGACTCTTGATTGGTGACTTGACTTTCGGCTCTAGAGCTGTTTTAAGGACAGAGTCTGGATAGTCATTCAACAAAGGAGCGGAAAGTGAATGGGGAGTTGGAGCTTATTTGGAATGCTCTGGATCCTAGGTTAAATGGAGTGGCCCTGAAACACAGTTGTTACCCTCCTCCAGTAACTGCTTCAAGTTTTTTGGAATTCTAAAGCTTCCATTTGGCTGTCTTTAGTTCAGTTCTACTGGTCAGATTCTGGGACAGAATCAGCTCTGGGTTCAAGGGCTGTTCAGACCCAGACCTGCAGAGTATGAAGAGCAGAGACTCACCCCTCTTTGCCTCATTTCTCCTGTATGAACAAATGGGGATGGATATATCAGATCGAGAGAGGTGACATACAGATGTGGGGTGATCGGGGATGCCAAAAAGGTTTTAATGACATGAGAAACAGTTTGCCTTTTTGAAATTGTGTTGTCCAAACATATCCCTGGGTGACTCAGTTTCCTCCTCTATAAAACAGGAATAGGAATAAAACTCATTCATGGATATTGTGAAGATTAAATGAGTCAACATATAAAGTGCTCTGGGAAGAGTTTCTGGTATAGAGCAAATGCTTCAAAAATGCTAGCTGTTACCTTTGGTATAAGGCTATTCTATTTATTTAGGACTGATCCCTAGTACTAGAGAGACTCTAGATGTGATGGAATTCTAACTAAATTGAAAAATAAGACACAAACATAAAGCAGGGATCAACTAAGCTCACGGGCACCTGCCTTGTTGTAACCAAGGGGTTACAACAGCCAGGCATCAATCTTTAACCACGAGAGGGCTGCTAGGGTAGAACTTGCAAACACAGAAGCAACTTGTGGGAGGAAGGACTCCCTCTCTTCTCCATGTCTGGCTGGTCCATAATATATCCCACCTCTCAAAATATTTGAAAGATAGGTAGGTGGGATAATGGATGAATGGGATGCATACAGGTAGTGCTTTCAATATAATCCCCTTACATAGCTTCTAACAGAATATGCAGTGCTTGATGTTAAAATATTGTCTATATGAAACACAAAGGAAAACCCAAAAGATATATGCACACTCATGCCTTAAGCATTTAATCAGTGTTCACTATAGGCCAAGCATGGTGCATAAGTTGTTCCATGATTCAAGTTTAGTACAGAAACCTAACCAAGTTTTTAGGGAAAGCAGTTGGCCTCTATCTTGCACTGGGGTCTGGTCATAGAGGAGATAACTAATTGTATTCTTCCCTACTTGGTTTCTTATAGGCAAACTCTCCTCTGTATTCAAACCTTAGTGATGCTATTTAAGTGTGAGGACATTTTTTTTTTAATCTTAAGAAACCAAAGAAAAATGGATCCCTATTACTGGATCTTGTTCATAAATATAATTGTACTAGATAGTAATTAGGGGAGTTAGGGGGCATGTAATTAATGATAATAATACCTTATAACAAATTCATACTGATAGAAGATATGTGTGAACATATTGAATTATGGATGAATTTTAAAGAAATTGAGTTTTATTAGAGTGATTCAAATTAAATGCTAATAAAATATTGCCAAGTTGCAATCCTCCTGGGACTACTTTAATGACCAAAATCACTCATCATCAGTACAGAGTTAGGATGCAAATAGATGCAAGGAAGGCATTTGAAAGCAGATTTCCTTTCAAGCAGGTTAACGTGCTTCCTAGCAGACATATTTACCCTGCTCATTTGCTCTGTGGGCCCCTTTTTCACAGATAAAACAAAGTAAACTTCAGACTTACCCTAGAGAAATTATTAAGGACCATGAATTCATGGAGTATAAATGAGCTGCGTTTCTGAGGAGAGAACCAGGGCTCTGTGGGCTGCATCTGGATGTATTTTTAAGTGAGTGTTTACACTCCACTGTTCATCCACATTATCACAGAGACTCTGTCTTTGCATACAAAGCAGGAAAGAACCCCTGAATGAAGTCAGTATGCTGAATGGAGCCGAGAGTGGGTGGAGGGGAGAGCCTGCCCCTTTCCTCGTTCCTTTTCTGCTATAATCTTTCTTTCCCCTCCTGTCTGGTATTTTGTGAAAGACCTTGACCACATTTCCAAACTGAGAAGCCTGGGAGAGACGCACCTGACAGCCCCGACTCAGGAAAAGCACATGTGCAAATGCTTTTTCCAGCCTGTGTGTGTGATCAGCAGACACCAGCAAGGAAGCTATTACATTTCCAAAGTACTTCGGAGGTGGCCAAGAGTGTTGAAGAGCATCACCTCATCTGATACAAGCACCTGGGGACAGGGACGGCAGGTGCCTTCCTTTTGCAGGAGTGAGGGCAACATGGCTGAGGCTGCCCTGCTAGGAAATGACAGACCCAGCATTGAATCTAATCTTCCTACTCTTGGTCATGGTGGTGCCCCTTACACCACGCTTCCTAAGTTAATGACATGGCCTTTCACACTTTCTACTAATCAATAGGCACCCTGGCATCCAATCTACTTAGATCTGGGGGAAACAGAACCTTGGGTAAAAGAACCGCCCATGGTTCAACCCTTGGCCTTGCAAGGGACTTACTAGGTTGACTTTTTAGATGTAGGTACAGTTTGATCTGCACCTGCCCCTCTAGAAGTAAAACACACATTTCTAGGGCAACACATGGGGCAATGTACCGGCTCTTCTGAATTTTGATTTCTTAGTTCATTTGAGATTTTCACTGGGGACAGGAGTAGATGAGTAGCTAAGGATAAATGACAGGCGACTGAAAAAATATTTTTGCAAATACAGAACTTAATACAAAAGCATAATTATCTCCAAGACTTTGGATATTAGTTTTTCCCTTCCTCTTGGAAAGGATGATTCCATTCAAAGACTTATGGTACTCTTCAAATGTAAGTGATGCATTAAGTTGAGGGAGGTTAATTTTTCATGGGAGAGAACAAAGATCTTACAAATTATATCAGTCTGGATTTGGGGAAGCCTTGGGATTGGAAAGTCTTAAGATGGTCTTGGATTATACCATTAAATAGCTCTTGTACCTGGGTGGATTTGGCCATGATCAACCAACCACCAAAGACCAGAAAACCTAGCAGGTTGTCAGAAGCCTGTTGAGTTCATACTGTTGCCTCCCCAAGAAGGGTGAAATGCTCCATCTTACCCAGGTATGGAACCTTGTGGATTGAAGAAACCTCACACTCATGCCTATTACTCCAAAGACCACTGGAATGTTCAAAAGAAACAGCATCCGGCAATGGGGCTTCAAGGGCATTTTGACTGATAGCCTTGATTTTTTTCCAAACCTTGTGCACCCAATCCAATCCCATGAGGCTACATTTAGCACGCAAGGCATTCATGCCTTCTGCCTTCTGATTTTGGATTTAGAGTAAAACTTGACAACTGAGCCACCAGCAAACAAATGCATGTGGATATACAAACAGAGACAGACACACTCACCACACACCTTAGCAAATGTACTACCAGTCAACCTGTTGAGAATCTCATCAGGAAGGACCTGCAAGGGCAGTAGGGATTACCATGGAAACAACAGCCAATGGCACTGCGTATGATTTTCAGCTCTTTAGTGCAATGATTTGAGATCTGAGTCTCCCTTGGGAAGTTTCTTTTGGTTTTTGTAAGCAGCCTATATAGACTTGTCTTCACTGGGCAGGACTGTTTGCACCTCTGGCAGAAAGAATGTACTGCATTAAGGATTGTTCATAGTCCCCATACAAACAGAATAAAGATTCAGAACTCTGTTACTTACTGATTTCCTTGCTTTAAGCAGTCACCCAAAGCTGTTCCCATCTGGCATATTAAAGGTCATTAGGTCACTCACCCCTAATGTATGTGGGATGGTTCCCTGGTACATTAGACTAAGTTCTAACCTCACTTGCTCCATTTGGGACTAGCATTCATTTGATGCTACACTCTGTTCTTATCACCCTGTGAAATGGTCCAACCACACCTTAAACCATTTCCGGGATACTGAGTCAAAATGAGTACTACCAGAGTTAAATGTAAATAAATAAAAAATACAGATATCTTCTCCTTTGATTGCACTGAAAACTCATAGCTGACCCCAAGAGCACATGTACTCTTTTTGCATCCTGACTATGAAGATGGACTATTATCTCTAAGACACCTTCTGAGTTGGAGATGCTCTCTCCTCAGGGTGAATACTATATCATCAAATTCGGTCAAATTATAAGCTGACTTGGGTTCGTCCTAACTCAAAGCATTCTGCTAAGTGCTCTTGATGTCAACCATGAGCTATTACTGCATTCAAATGAAAATGTATCTGCAAAATCAGTAGAATTATGGATGATTTTTTTGTTCTGATTGTATTTTCTCATTTTTTCTTCTTTTCAGTGAGTTAATCACTATCCCCAGTTTATGACCCATTATTTTAACTAGTTCTTGCAAGATTCTCTCTTGCTTTCTCTATTTATTGCTCATCTTTTTGTCTGTACTCCCCCCGCCACAACCTAATCCCTTGGACCATCCTCACACAACTATTTTGATGTGTTTAATAGGTTTTTTTTTTATGGGGGAATCTTACAAAATGTGTATCATTTTGTATGTGCATATTTTAACTCAGGGAAATGGTCCTCCACTGTATTTCATTGCTTTTCTTATTTTTTTCACTGAGCATTTACACCCTTGAGATCCACCCATGTTGGATAAATAATCATCTAATCATTGGCTTCTAACTGCTGCAATGGTTCTGCTGAGTGCACATTCATCAAATTTTAACTACCCACACTTTCAGTAAAGGACACTTAGGTTACTTCCAACCACCAGTTATCACCACAATAGCCTAATGTGAATAGTTTATGTCCTATTAGTCACACACACATACACACACTCCTCAAAGAAACTTGTCACATATTTCTAAGACTATAACCTCTGGGTCTTGGGAATGAGTCTTCCTTTAAACAAGTGGTGCCAAATGACTCTTCAAAATGATAGCACCAGCCTGGGTTACTTACTGCCAGCGATGCATGAGGGGCCAGCAAGGCCTCAGAAGCCCTTGGTTTAAGTGAACTCTCTAAACTGCTGCTATGCAAAATAGATCACTATTGATTGAACTCACATTTCGTTCATGATGAGTGACTTGAGTATCTTTTCCAATGCTTGATGGCCTTTTAGTTTCCTCCTCTGTAGACTGCCTGTTCAAATCCTCTGCCCAATTTTTCTACAAATAACATGTATTGCTTCAAAAATAATCCCTTACCTCCCCCGCCCCCCAACTCCAGTGAATCAGTTAAATAAGACAGGCAACAAGAAAAACCCACACATGAGAACAGATGGCAATGAATCCATCTTCTGAAAATGGCAGGGATTCAACAGTCAACAGGGAACATGAAAACCACACAATAACAACATCAGGGACAGCAACGGATGATGGTACGTGAAACAGGAGAGAGCCCGGCACATAGTAGATGTTAACGAGCACCTCTTCCCTCCCCTATCTTCTAAGCTTGTGAAAAAGGGAAAGACGTGTTATTTTGATTCCCCTCTTGTGGACAACAAACTTGCAGGGGCGCCCTGATGTGCGTGCCCAAAGGTCACAACTAACCCACACTCATAGATCCTCCATGTTCCCCTAGGACTGTGATCTTAGGAGCAGACACCCTGGCTTTGCAGTCCAGCTCAAAAGTCACTTCATTGAACCTAACTCCCCGCCAGCCCATCAAATGGGGTACTGACAGCTGTACCTTCCTTGTGAAGTTTCCTTAGGGTTTAAACAGTTCCCGCTGGCCCTGTGTTAAGGGCCTAGCACCTAGCTAGGCACAGAGGGCTTCCTTGGAATATGGAATTTTTGTAAACTGACGCTGGAAAATAGTCTCTGACCAACATGCACCAATGGCTTTTAGAATCCATGTTGAAGGGTAAGGGCTACACAATAGCAGATGAATACTTTATGTCTTAAATATTGTATTTAATTCTAAACGTTTTTCATAATCCTTTTTCCCCCCAATATAGTTTTTCAAAAGTCTTAAAAAGACAGACATTTTTCCCTGATGTCTTCTGGGTTGTTTTGTTCTAGGTCCTCCTTGTTGCTCTAGTAGCATATCTGAGGACTTTGCTGGCTAGATAAAACCACACTGCTGGAAAATGGGCGTCTGCATGAAGTAGGCTGGTGCTTCTGTCCTCCTCCTGCAAGGAATCTTCTTATTCCTACCCATGGAAGTAAGAGAGGATATCAATCAAAGAAAGAAAATCACTGATGGTAACCATGACCGGAGTATAAATGACTCATTTTTCTCAGCTTTTAAAAAATAAAATAAAATGGGGCCAAAGGGCAAGGGAATCAAATCTAGGAGGTGGAGCAAATGCTGGGTTAAAGGGACCAGCAGCAACAACTGGAGGGCTGCCTGGCATCCTAAGTAAGTGGTCAAAGCTTACTGAGTTGCAAAAGCAACACTATGGTACAAAGAGATCCATTAGGAATTCTCCTATTTAAGCACTTGTTTAATTATAACTACCTGGGGCTTCTGACTAGGCCCTCCCTGTTGCTTATGTCTGTAAGCCTCAATCTCCTGATGATAAGATGATGTGTGGGACCAAATATCCCCTGCACATTTCCTTCTGGTCTTAAAGTCTAGGATTTTCTAGTGGAAGCTCGAATATGGATTTGAAAAAAAATTCCTATATTTTGTAATTAATGTCTAAATTTAGATTTGAAAACAAAAAAATTGGCCAGGCATGGTGGTGTATGCCTGTAATCCCAGTGGCTTGGGAGGCTGAGGCAGGAGGATCATGAGTTCAAAGCCAGCCTCAGCAACTTGGTGAGGCCCTGTCTCTAAATAAAGTCTAAAAAAACAAGTCTGGGGATGTGGCTCAGTGGTTAAGTGTTCCTTGGTTCAATCCCCAGTACCAAAAAAAAAAAAAAAAAATTCCTACATGCTTATATTGTTACTACCATAACTATATTGGTGGTGCAATTTATTATTTTATTACATCACCTAGCAGTTATATTAGCAGTGTGATGCTCATCTTTTTGAAACTCAAACATGCAAGAGAATCTAGCTGCCACATCTCTCCAGAAAACAAGAATTCAATCTATTGAAAATAGCTCAGTGCTCCTTTCAAAAACATAATTTTGACTATAGTTTGTCTAGACATGGGTCCTCTGTAAATACAGGGTCAAAGATGTGAAGCTACTTCTTTTCCCATGTGGATTTTTCTCTTTTTCCCAAAGTAAACCTAAAAAGCAGCAAACCCAGTGAGCCCCAGAAATAACCACTGAACATTCTCCACACAGGATCTGCTCAGAAATGTCCGGCAGACACAGCCATATGCTGAAATCAACAACCGAGACCTTGGGAACCACCCTGAGACTCAGAACAAGTGAACATATATTTACTTCACCAAATAATACAGAGCCAATTCAACAGTTGCCTCTGTAGGCTCTCAGTCAGGGAAGATAATTAGGGAAAAAATGAACACCATCCTGTTGTCGATGACTCAACCCCACTTGGCTCAGCTCAAGGGTAGGGATGGGATGGCATAGGAATGCGTCATCTTGACAAGTCCATTTTGATACATGAGAGATTTTTATGTGGCCTTAAAAAATTAACATTTGTTTTGTCTTATAGGGTTGGAAGTGGGTCTTTATTTATGTTTTAAAATTTATTTAAATTTTGGAAGAGAATATAAATACATTATATATATTTTTAAATACCCGATGGCTCCAAAGATGGAGCCATCGGGTATTTAAAAAAAAAAAAAATGGCAGTAGAGATCCAATCATCTTCTGAAAATCGACCAGTAAAGTCAATGGTGCTACAATGCTTATTTTGAAAACATGAATTTGTTCTGTGTGATTGATATATTAGGGAACAAACTTAAGAATAAACGAGTGTGATATAAATGTGTTTATGAGGGATTTCATGAGAAATGCTAGATGGCTGCTGAAAACCATACTTGGCTGAAAGAAGCACATACACATGCTGGTGACACCTCCCAGCTACCCAGTTCTGACTGTCATGAGCCTCCATCCACATCTGCTGATACGATGCTACTTCCCTCCTCAGTACACTCTCCTTCCACCACTTCACAGAACCCACCAGCTGCAACCCTTCTGCAAGCAAACTTAAGGTTTCTTCCAAGGAAAAGTGCCGTACTCCAGTACTGATGTATCCCTTGGGCATTTAAATGTGTTAGCCATTTTTATTAGGCTTCTATCTTTTTGTCGTAATGGGTCACTGACAGAATTTCCAAGTGTTGTGACACTAACTCTGCTTTCCCCATAAGCCGCAAGGTTTCTGTTACAGGAGTTTTGCAGAGCACAGGAATTTCCCAGGAATGCTTAGGTCACTTAATAACTGAACTGATGGCATCTTTCTGCAACTTCAATTCTGATTTCTCCCTTAAGGCTTTAATGTTCACACAATTTGCTTTCAACCGCTGAAGAGATGTGGCTGCTCACGGAGGGAACCCGTTGTTTCCCATTGGGATATCCAGGTGCTGGATAGCCAGGTCCCCTAAGAACATTAGTGTCTGCTGAGTCACTGCATGAGAGGGCGGCTTGACTCCTGTGGACCATCCTTATTCTCGGCTCCAGATGGCACAGGGTTCCTAACAACCTTTTCGTCATTCCCCATACACATTATTAAATTTCAGAAAGTTCCTTTATGATAATGGTGGGGGTTGGCATAAGTGAGACTCCTCAGAAGCTAACCAGTTGTCACAGATTTTTAACAAATATTGCTATTCTAGAGGTTCCTGGATAGGAAATGTCCTACGTACCTGCAAAACATGACAAAAGGGAGAAGTCAAAATGCCACCCTACCAGGAAGCAGATTCAGGAATGGAGCAAGATTTGATGATGATTTTTTTCCCATTCTCTGATACTTAACAAACAAAAGCAAGTGATTTTTGTATTTTTCCAGGATCATTTTGTTCTGGGGGGGGTACTATAGCCACCATTTTTTCCTTTCTTGTTACCATTCCTCCTGGCATCCAGCTCCTGGGCTTCAATACAGCCTTACCACAGATGAAAGAAAGAGTTTTGTGCCCCCCCCCCCCCCCCCCCCCCCCCGCCACCTCTCAGCCACTGGTGGAGCAGCTGAGGAGGCATGGGGGTGGGGCGGGCTGTTTTCTTTAGGAAAGGGGAAAAAAATTGCATTGTTTTTAATGTGGACAAAGCATACAAACCCTCACTGCAGAACACACTCCCAAAGCCCTCGGGGATTGTTCTTGTTTTCCAACAGAGGAATGTGTCAGCTCAGACCTGCCAACTGTCTTCCACCAGAATTAAATCATGCTCGGATCTCCTCCTTCTCTATGGAGAGGTACTGGATAGGGGCAGAGCGAGCAGAGGTAGTTTACTGATAGTCAAAGGCATAATTAAAACCTAGCAGAAGTCCTTAGCTATACACACACAGACATTTTCTTAGACTGAACACAGGCTACGGAGGAAAAGCCAGCTAGTGAGTGGATGGATAATGGATATATGCAGGTGTTCACCACGCTGGGGGCAGGTATGTATTCCTTGCCGTATTCCAAACTGCTTCCGGGCAGCTAAGATGCGTAATGCATTGCAGGATAAAATACGTGCAAAATACTAAAATGAAGCAAAAGTATACATGTGTGTACATGTGTTCATACATGTGAGTATATGCATATATGCTGGAGTCATAATTCAAAGGATGGTCTTTATAATGAGGAGGGAGGGTGGCAGAAAATCCTCAGTTCGAAAGGAACCTCAGAGAAACAGAGCCACAGTGAAGGCAAATCAGGCTACAAAGCCAGAGACCCAGGCTCAAACATCGGCTTTGCTATTTACTTCCTGGACAAGTAATTTAAACTTCCTGAGTGTTGAGTCTCAAATAAAAGAGAGACTACTCCCCACCTCAGACTTACTTCCAAGCGTAAGCCATAGCGTTACAGAGGTAAAAGGAGATTATGGCTTCCACCCGGCATCTCTGGCTTTTGACTGTGTTCAGAAATCCAGATTGGATGGGCACTCAGAGTTCAGACACAGTCTTGGTTGTCCAGAGCACCCTGGATCTGAAGGACAAGATGTGGGCACACACACATGACCCCAGGCCTGAGGGGTAGTAGGTCAGAGCGAAGCTGTGCCCACCAAGTCAAAGAACTGAGAAATGTTAGAAGGACTAAGGCGTGATTTCAAACCCTTTCGCCTGGGAGAACCTGTAGAACAATGATTCTAAAATGTGAGTCCTGAACCAGCAGCAGCAGCAGCACCTGGGAACTTGTGAGTTATGCTAATTACAATGGAAACTCTGGGAGTAAGGTACAACTGGATTTTAACAAACCCTCCAGGACATCCTGATACCTACACTAGTGTACAGGAGGCAGACTTTGTTTGCTTCAATATCTGTGTCAAGTTAGAGTTTAGAAAATGTCTGATTTGGTTCAAGAATCCCAATATCCTTTCAGCCCTGTTCTCTAATCTCGATTAGGAATGGATTCACACCACTCTCTGGCTACGCGAGACCAAGATGCTAGTTATCCAGAAAAGCCTGACAATTTCTCAGCCCATTAGAGGTCCTGGCCAACTCCTGATCCAACCAGAAATGTTGCAAACATGGAATTGGAGGACTCCTGGACAGAAAGCAATGGAGGATGTCTAATCCTCCTCTTAGAATGAAAGGAGTGTAGAAGGGGGGGGGTGGCTGTTGGAGTGTGTAAACAGGGTTCACAGTAGGACTGCTGTAGAAGTACATCCTTACACACACCCAGCACCTGCCGATTTCTCCTCCTCCGAAAAGTGTCTGAAGTTAAGGTTGCACACTCCAACAGGACTGTGCCTGGTGACCACTGCCCTCCCTCCCCCACTGCACACTCAAATCAACTCCAGAAGCATCAGAATTTGATTTTTACACAGCTCTCAAGACAGACAGGTTCCATGGTTTTCTTCCTTTTCCCTTCTCTACTTGCCTGTCTAATCCCATGCCCTGATCTTCTGGGGGAAGGAAAAAAAACTAGGTAAAACAGTTGTGCCTAGTAAAGAAGAGAAGTCATTCTGGTGCAAGCTAGCATAGAGAATTTGTGATTAATTAGTGGATTCCAAGTATCTTCTAAGGATTCTGTAAGGGTCCCTGTTTCCACTTACCAATCCTGAAAAGGAAATCTATAATAGTTACAAATTGCAATTCCCTGGTATGACATTATATATAGTAGTATATAAATACACATACCACTATCATCTATATACAGATGAATATGAATGTTGCATCAAAGCAAAGATCGCTCTGATTATTAGGCAGAAGGCTGCACCCCTTGCAAGTGTTCAGGAGATGCTATAAATCATAATGACTTTTAAAACTGCAATTATTAAACAGAATATAAAGCACACTGAACAATATGTATGGCACAGATTTATGCATTACAAATGCATGCAATTGCAGAATCTCTACTTTTTTCCACTATAACCTTTATGAATCTTAGAAATTAAAATATTATAGATATTTATACTCATCTTAAAAACCTTGGAAAACTAGTTAGCAAATGGATATTTATTGTGTCTAATTACAGTTCATAAAGTTTCTAAGAGACATATTTGTCCATAACATTTTCCTATTTCTCTGAAAAATAGCTTATTACTCTCAACTCTTCCCAGAGATATACGACACCTCAATTTTGATGAAGGTATTCCATAAAAAGAATCACAAGTGATCAACATAATCAGAGGAAACCTCAGAAAGCATCTAACCCAACCCTCTTTCGCTTTGTGGACAAGAAAACTCCCGAGTCCAGACACAAACTTAACGACTGGGGAATCGATGACTTGCCCAAGATCGCAGTTGTTGGCGGCACAGTGAGATACTTGCACGCCCATCTCTGGACTCTCTAACCTATTGTGCTTTCCACTGTATTTTTCTGTCTCTGAGCTCCAGGCAGAGCCAACCAGGCATGATGGTCTCTGTGGTCACCTGCAGAACCAAGTGCACCCATGATATAGAAAGGTCATCTTCAGAGGCAAACTTTTTATAGGCTATCATCAGACTTGAGAAGGGTCAAACAATATCCAAAGATGTGGATTTAGACCATTCCTCTAGCTTTGAATTTCACTTCACTTTAAGCATTCACTCCATGCATCTGCTCTCCTGAGAAGGTCAAGGATAAGGCTATGGCTATTCACTGACAGGGTTCATGTAGAGGCCCTCCAAACCCTGAAGGTCTCAGAGGCTCAGAATGTGTCACTGAATTCTTTCTGGGTATTTTAATGAATCTTTAGTATTATGGTTTGGGTTTGGAATATTTCCCCCAAAAGCTTATGTATCTAAAAGATAGTCCTCAATGCAGCAGGACTCAGAGGGGGAGATTGTATCATGAGGGCTCTAACCTCATCAACGGATTAATCCACTTATCTTTAGCCTCTTATCTCTACCCCCTACCCCCGGATTCCCAGCTATCATGAGCTGAGCAGCTTTCCTCCACCACACTCTTCTGCCCTGATGTTCTGCATCAACCCAGGCCCAAAGCAATGGAGTAGCTGACCATGGACTGAATACTCTGAAACCATGAACTAAAACAAATATTTCCTATTTTTTAGGGGAAAAAAATGAAGCCATGAACTAAAACAAACATTTCCTATCTTTCCTGTGTTATTCTTGTCACATATTTTGGTGACAGCAAAGCTGACTAACTTAATGAGCAATCACTCTTTTGGCAACTGAGTTTCATTGAAGTCTTGCTGGCAAATTAAATTTGCTTTGTCACTGGATTCCATCAGAAGGATAGGAATGGGGACTCCAGGTCAGAGTTTTCCTTCTACACACTTGTCCCTGCTAGGTCTATTTTTGTTTAAAATCTAACCATCATGTGCCACATGTACTCTAACCTGGTGGTAGATCATAGATCTGCCTGTGGCACTCATGTGACAAGCCGTTTGATCTTTCAGGTACTCACGCAGCCTTGTAGAAACGCTAGGATTAGTAAGCTCTACAAGAATTTGAAAAATCTAAAAATAATGTAGAATTCTTACATTTGCAATAAAAGGCACATAGTTTAAGATTTTCAGACTCCAAAAATATGAGGTATATTTGGAGGGTATTTAATTCCTAGTGACTGCTCTCCAGGGCCACATGACATGGAACTTAGCTAGTTTGTAAATACTTCATATTCAAGAGACTCTCCAATAGCCTATTTTTCCAAGCACTGTACTGTTCAAAACCTTTCAGGGGCTCCCTCACGCCTTCAGAATGAAAAGCCTTTTAGACAGGCAGGCACGTTTTTTACAATATTTCAATACCACTTAAATAAAGCTCATTGAAAGCCGGTGCTGTATTAGCTATCTCTTACTGTGAAACCAATTAGTCCAAAACTTAGTGGCTTAAACCAATAATAATATTGATTATATCACTAGTGTCTGTAGGTCAGGAATCTGAAGTAGCTTAACTGAATGGTTCTAGCTCAGAGTCTCCCACAGGACTGTAGTCAAAATATTGTGAAGGTTTGACTGGGATGGGAATAAATGCTTCCAAGATGGCTCCACACATAGCTGTGCCACATGGACCTCCCCAGAGATGCTTGAGCATCCACATGACATGGCAGCTGTCTTGCTCAGACCCAGTAAAGCAAGCTGCAATGTCTGTTATGACCAAGCCTCAGAATTGCATACATCATCATTTCTGTAATATTCTATTGGTTATGCTGTCCAGTCCTATTCAGTCCTATTCACCACAATGCGTGAATACCAGTAAGTGAGGGCCATGGGAGGTCATTGGAGGCCACCCACTATGCATACTGCACAAGCCCACCTTGATGCCTTTGCCCACACGATTCTCTCTACATGGTTTGCTTCCCCTCCGTCTGCTCATCTTTACATGGTAGAGTTTTACAAAAGCACAAGAGTGAGCGTTGGTGAAATTGTGTTCAAACTCAATTAGTCAAGGACTGAGATTTGATTTCAAACTAGTTTCTCAGTCTTAGCTCCCATTTCTGTAACACAAATACTATAATCCCTACCATGAAACAGAACTGCAAATGGTAAGTAAAATCTAGTATAGAAAAATCCTTTGTAGATTGCAAATTTGTAAAATGATCTCTCAGTAACCATCTGTTCTTCAAAGCCTGCCTGTAAACCGTTTTTGTAAAAAGCTTCCACCTCTATTGGAAGTCTCAGCCTCTACCCTTGGACTCTGACAACACTGTGTGTATTTCTACATGGCCTTTTTCCATCCAACATTTGTTATGAGCATTTGTTTAAATGGAATATAACCCGGCAGGTTCTAAGTTCCTCAAGGCAGGGTCTCCCACCACGCTGTGTGCGGAACAGTGAACGTATGTCTGACTGACTGAACTGGCTGCCTTTAGAAGCTCCTCTGTCCTTTAGCCACCACCTAAAGGGCCAGAGAGGCCTTTCTGTCCACATTGCCCATGGAGCACACCTGCTATGGTAGAGAAAAAGATTGATTTTAGTTCTGGACATCTTGAGTCCTTGGTGCAGAAAAAAGTTTCACACTTTTAAAAGTTCTCAGGTACCAAAAGTAGAGAGGCTAGCATAGGCGATGGTTTCTGAAGAATACGCTCCTTGTTAGCTTATCCCACCATTTATAGAGGATTTCAACAGACATCTGGAGTGAGAGTGTACTGGGTAGAATTCTAAAGATGTACACATATGCCTCACACACCTGCATGCACATGCACGTGCAAGCACACGTGTGAAGCTCCCCGTGCCCTGGTTATTCAATGAGCCACTAATCTAGGTGCTGCTGTGGAGAACTCTGCAGATAGATTATCATTAAGGTTGCTAATGAATGGGCTTTAAGACAGGAAAATTGTCAGAGTGTGTATGTGTGTGTGTGTGTGTGTGTGTGTGTGTGCGCACCTGTGTGTGGATGTGCACACACAGGTACACGTGCAATGTCATCACCTAAGTCCTCAAAAGGCAGAAGAGCAGTGAGAGAAATGCGTGCCCAGATGAGGACAAGAAAAAGGAGGCAGCAGGGGAGGTTGGAGAGATTCCAGGGCTGGGAAGGATTCAACCCTCCATTGCTGGCATTGTAGATGGAAGAGTGTGGGCAGTTTCTAGAGACTAAGAGTGACTCCAGGGAGACAGCCAGCAAGAAATGGGGATCTCAGTCCCTCAAAGGTAAGAAATTAGATTGTGCTGACACTTTAGGGAGCTTAGACGTGGACCTTGATTTCAACCTTGTAAAATCTGAGGTCAGCCATGACAAGCTGGACTCCTGGTCTATAGAATTGTGAGATAATAAACTGGTATTGTTCTGAGCTGCAAAATGTATGCAACTTGTCACAGCAAGAGAAAACTAATGCCAAGTCTAACAGTTCAGTGCTGATGTGGGTTTCTGAGAAGGAAACAGAGCCCCCACCCCATCTGCTCTCTGAGCCAAGTCCAGGTGGGTGGGGGATGGATCCTCAGGTAACAGAAGCTCCGAGGAAGTGCATGCAGATGCCTGGGAAATCCAGGCAGGCAGCAGCTCTGAGGACAGCTGGGGATCCCGAGAGATGGGGGAGCCGTGGCTCCACAGGTGAGCACGGAAGTGAGTTAGTACCCATCTCACAGGCTCTCGGCTCTCCAGCCAGGTGCCAGGGATCCTTGAGCCTTTTTCCTAGAGTGTCAGAGATCAGGCAGGTGGACCAGGCCCCAGAGAACTAGAGGAATCTGCACGACCCTGATGGAGCAGGAGGCAGAAGGGAAATGAATATCTCCAGCCATGTACTCACCAGGGCCAAAGGTCACTGGAGCCCTACATTTGAGTGGAGATGCCCCACATGTCAGGATAAAACCTACTCCCAGATTCTCACTCAAAGGTAGATAGAAAAGAGGAAACCATCTTAAATCAACTGTTTACCCAAATTAGAGGTTGAGGGGAAAAGGTTGAATGTTGTGAATCAGTCATAAAGTAGCAAGCTGTTTTTTTGTTTTTTTTTTGTTTTGTTTATTTTTACTTTTTTTGCCTCAGATGAAATGGAGGTAAAAGAAATGAGAAAAATTCAGTTGCAGACAACAAATAAAGCTCTATTTTGCATACTCAAGTCTGTAAATGAATAACTGCTGATAGACAACATTTATCGAGCAGTTATTATTTGCAAGGAGCCATCCTTTACATGCATCCTGTAATTTAATATGTATAATAACCTTGAGGCTTGCATTCTCGTGACTCCATTTCACAGGAAGAGAAATCAAGGCTAAGAGAAGTAAAAAAAAAAAAAAATCCCAGAAGGTGAATGGTAGATTGCAGAGTCAAATATCTACCCATCAGCACTCTTCCCTTGAATTCCTTCTACTGAGTGTGCAAGAGGGATGATACTATTTATAGAAGCATTTTATGAATTCTGTGATGACATTATTTGTAGCATCACTCCCATGAATTCTTTAGTTTTACAAAAACAGCGACAGGGACTGCTAACATACATTGAAGGCATACTGTGTGCCAAGCATTTCTAAGTGGTTTTCACAGATTACATTTGCAAGAGCACAGTGGGGGCATGACTTGTGACCACAACAGAGACTCCTTTCACTCACCTCCACTGAACCAGCTTCTGAATGAACAAATACTCCCCACTCCCTCTGCAAGACAGGGGCAGTACTCCCTTACCAAGGACAATACCCTCAGCCAGGAGATGTCTCTTCACTGGACCAGGAGACATATGCTTCCCCCAGTTGAGGGACATGCTTGCCCAGAGTCATTTATGTTGGTTCCCAACCTTGTCTAAGGACACAGAGTGAGAGGCAGGGCCAAGATGTAAACCCAGGTCCTACGACCCCACTCATCATGTTTTAACCACACATCTCTATTACCTCCCACCCTGCGCCACCCTTAGGACTTGGAAATCCACTGGAAATGCTGCTCTTGATACTGGAGGCCAAGAAAAGAGAAGAATACGATGAATTCATAAGACTGTTTTTAATTTTCAAAACGACTTTGCATGTTACCGGCTCATTTAGCTCTTACAAGGAAGATATCATCATGCCATTTTACAGGTCAAAAAACCAAACAAACTATGAAATACACAATATTCTTCTAATTTTATCCTTTTAGACTCCACTCATGTTATTTTTTTTTTCCTACTTCCTTCAAAAATGATAGTTGAGGCGGGAGGGGTCATAAGCATGCAGAGAATGTGAAACTGAAAATCAACTCACATACTTGGTAAAGTGCGTGGCTGGGTTATTGTCAACTCCCTGGTGCCTGAGCTCACAGCACAGAGCATCAAAGAATGCCTCCTGGAATCACCACAGGAAGAACATTAAGACAAGTGGTTTTTTTTTTTTTTTTTTTTACCATCAGAAATGTGAACCATGAGAAATCCACTTTCACTTTTCACCTACTCCTTAAGCCTCAAGTATATTTGGAACACATTAACCACCAAGGAACACTGCTAAGATTTTTCTTTGAATAAAAGACATTTAATTTGATGCTTTAAATACTAAACACCACAGATGCAGAGCTATTAACCTCGTGTGAATGCTCTTGTAAACACATCGCCTTCCAGAGACAGATCAAAGACTGTTATCTATCCTACAATGACTCGTGGTCATGGCCTCTATATAACTTCAGTGACTTTACTGGAATGGCCAATTTATCCAGTTTCAGTCTTAATTTAATCTAGTTATACACAGTTATGAACGTGCAGGAGGCTTGGAATGTGGTGACCACGAAACCAGGGCAACTGTTCCAGGTAAGCCTGGTTTGGGCTTGGTTTCTTGGCCACCATATTTGTAAGTCTCCATTTTCTCATCACAAACTATTTATGTAGTAAGTTCACCCATGATGCTCTGTTGGGCACGAGATCCAATCACTTGGATATTCTTCTAGAATATGAGAAATACAATCCACAGAAAACTGCATGGACTGAATTACGTGAGAACAAGACTTGCAGAACAAGAAGGCATTCAGAATGTGCACTGGTCTTGACCATCTGGCATCTGTTTTCATATACACTGTAGGAAGGGCACAGTACATGTTGGTGGGTAAGGCAGAGCCATCGGAATTGTGCTTGTATGAAGTGAGGGCATTCAGCATTAAAAATCTGAAGAGATGAGAAAGCTATGCTGTTCTTTAGCAGAGATGTCCAAAGAGTACCCCTGGTTTCTATATCTTGCTGAAAAATAATACCACCACTGTAAACTTGAAAGTGCATGTGAGCGAGGATTTGAGCACTGCTCCCCACGCTCCAGGGAGACTCTATGGGTGATGTTTTGAGGACCTGATCTTTATTCTTAGGGAAACTATGAGACAGTCTTCCTTCTCCAGGGTAGCTTGCAGATGAAGGGCCAAGACTGCAAAAGTTAAAACACTGTAGTTGAAAAGGAAGGATATTTCTAAATGAACAAAGGGAGGGCAGTTGGCTGTCAGCTTTGCTGCAATTAGTAAGGATTCTATGTAGAATTCTATGTAGAATTTTGCATAATAGCTTAACATTAATATATGTAAATAAGATCAATTTTCTACACAGGTTGAGTAGTTTCCTCCTGCATGGTAAAGGGAAATTCCTATCCCTGACTACATGCGTCCACATGTTCCCATAACCCTCTCCTAGTGCACTATCTGAAATGTACACCACTGAAGAGTCATGGCTTTGCAGCTGCTGCTAAAACATGAATTCCTTTACAGTGACAAAATATCAGGCTATTAGACATTAAAAACCTCCTCATTAATTAATAATCAGAAATTAAGAGGAACATTATCTAAAAAGGGCCTAAGAGAGTGAACAGAAAAACAGAATTCATTTATGCATTGAGAATCTCTTACTGAAAATGTATTGAGAGTCTGTGACTAAACAGTATATTACCAAGGGGTAACACAATGAATTAATGCACTTCTTTCCTTCCAATCTAGACATTGGGATTCAAATTCTGCCCTCAAATGGACTGTAATCCAGTAGAGAAAAAAATATATACATATTTGTATCTACAAAGGAAGAAGTAATAAATAACAAGAATTGAAACATGGGATAAGTTAGTAGGTAGCAGAGATTAAGGTTGGATGAAGTGACCCATGGATCCATGGAGAAGGCGTTGAACCTGAGTGCTAAAGGATAGCTAGGCTATTAAAAAGTGGGAACAATGACTGGAGAAATGGCATCAAACTGCTAATCTCCTGCTGGAAGGGGCCAGGCCAGGAGGAGGCAGCAGGAGTCTCAGGCCTCAGATTACAGGAGCCTGGTTGAGGAGGGTAAGGAAAGAGGGAGAGTCAACTGGCTGCAGTGAGGTGTGCAGACAGAGAGGAGGGAATTCCACAAGCAGGCAGCCTGCAGGCTTTCCCAGTATGCCTGGGGCTACATGTATTTAGGTATCAGGCCTTACTCTTCTAAAAGTATAAATTTTATGGATCATGGTGATTCTCTAGCAAAAGCCCTCATTTTACAGACGAAAAGGTCTTTGAGGCAACAGAGCTGGTAAGGGTTGATCTGAGACTACAGTTGAGCTGCCCTGAAAGGAGCCAATCTGGTAGTCTCCATGTGTACCATGAATGATGACCTGGCCCTCAGCCCTGTGGATGTGTGTACACATGTACAGAAGCATGGAAGGAGGAAAGGTGGCTGCTACTGAGCCTTTTCAGGAGGGACGATGAGAGGGTTAAGAAGCACAGACCTGCATGTCTTTGTATCACGAGCAAAGTCTGCTTTGCAGAGAAGGGCTAAAGCACTGGGCTGTGACGTCTGCCCTTACACATAGCTGGTCTGTGAATTACAGCCATGTGAGCTTCTGGGGTCTTGACAGCTAGCCAGGTGCTTGCTTCACGCGCCAACTCCCCTCACCATCATCACTGTAGTTATAAATACAAATGACAGGTTCCTGGTTGGGCCAGGATTGACTTCCCAGCAGGATAAAAGGGGACCCGAAGAAAAGGAATCACAGCCATCCACCAAGGCAGCGCATAAGCTTTCAACGAATTAAAAAGCACCTCTACTTACAGCTAGATTTCCAGCTGATGAAGGTATGCTGCCTGAAAAGCAAGCATGAAATACTATGAATGGCATAAAAACATTTTAAAGGAATGTTCAACACTGGACTTTCTGATCCATTCACTATGTGAAATCTTTGCCCCCATTGGAATTCAGTTTCTTCCACTCAGTAAATCATATTAACCTTTACCATTCTCAGCCACGCAGAGCAGCTTTGAGCAGATAGGACATCTACATTTCAGGATTAGAGAATGTTGGCAATTATTTTAGATATTATCTGGTCCAATGCCTCTGTTTTTACATAGAATGGAACTAGCCCAGAGAAATAAAGTGAATTTACCAAGATCGTGCATGTGATTTTGGAAAGATGATCTAGGAGCAGATCATCTTCCTCTGGACCTTCTATTCGTCCACCTAGGGCCTAGAACAAGCCATGTGGGAGGAAGCACCCACAGCCTCCCCGCAAGAGCACAGTGTGCCCAAGGTTCAGCTTTAACCAAGGACAGCTCCCCACACTCAAGTGGACCTTCAATGCTCATTTTTCAAATCCTTATCTACAAATGCACAATATTAAACTTGGGGTTGTGTTTTGTTTTTCCTCCTAAGCCACTGATAATGACAGAGTAACTTTTTCAGCTATGTATAAACAAGCTGTTTTAGAAGATTATACAGCTTTGTGCTGTTTTCTTCTACTTAAAACTGATTTTCCCTTTAAAATATTTGATACTTCCATGAATAAATACACTATCGTGTCAATACAGCTTCAGGGAATAAATAGCACATAATCAGAAGCCATGGACACATAACAGGGAATAACTAAGCAGTTATGCACAGGTAATGGGAAATGATTTTGCTGCTATTAACATCATTAAGACTATACTATGTGCTGGGAAAGTCTTTTAGGATTTAAGCTTAAGTGAAAAAATCTTGAGTTAGTCTGAATGTAACTATGATTATACTTTGTAAAATTGTGGTTTTAAAATAAGAATTAAAAACTAATTAAATACGGGGTAAAAAAGACTATAAGGATTAGAAAATGTTTAAGAGGGACCAAGGACATAGCTCAGCGGGAGAGTCTGTGCTTAGCATGCCCAAGGGCCCTGGGTTCAATCCCCTACATCAATAATTTTTAAAGTTTAAGAAATTTATTTAAAATTTAATAAAAGTATAGATCACAAAAAAACTGATTAAAGTAGTAATAATGGCCACTGTGTCACAGCTGCTGTTACAAGGAAAGAAAACAAAGTGAATGATCCTCATGTTTTAATACATTACATTGTCCTACTAAAAATTATAAATTTAAATTTTAAATTTGATGAAAAACTTTTAAATATCAGTTGGGTATTTGAAAGGGACTAAAGGAAAATATCAGCTGTAGTTAATAGACATGGAGTTTGGGAATCACTGGAGATGCTTCACATCACTCTGGGTATGCCAGCCAACTGATGCACAAGACTGTTCTAGAAATCTGTTGCCTTTTGCCTAGATAGTTCATTGTCAATATGGATTTCAAATGATGCTGACTTTTTTTTGTATCACATCTTTATAAATTCAAGACTCAAATGATGGACCATTTCTTCCTGGCTTACCTTCTCTACCATTTGAAAGGTGCCTGGCCAGAAGCTATGGGTCACTGCTACTGTCTAGCATCACCAGAGTAGCATATTGCATGCTGCCAACCCAGGAAAGATCAGAACTCCCAATCCGAAGGTCACTTTCTACTGAACGCACATCACTTTTTTACACCCTCATCAAGCTGAAAAATGGAAAATTAAACCACTAGAAGTGGGGGAACCAACTTCTGTATCTCTTCATCAGTTCACGCTCTGCCCATAGGTGAAATCTGCAAGAGACAGCAGACAATTGGAAAGCACCCTGCAGTCTCTCCCAGCCTAGTTTGATTAGGCTTTGCCTGCCCCCCCCCCGAGAAAAGTGAACTTCAAGACCTCTCACAGTCTTCCTCAGGTCACAGAATTTGAATAGGGAGCTGGTGGATTAGTAGAGAGCAGTATTTAACTTAATAAAATCACATAGTTTAAAAATATGATACTAATGAATTTACTCATTCATAAGAAAAACTATTCCATTCATCAGATTATTTTCTTTCTTTCTCTTTTTTTTTTTTTTTTGGTGATGTGTCCTGAGATAAAAATAAACAAGAAGTGTTTTTGAAAATAGGAGGATTAGGGTGAGGGTAGTCAGAGGGAGGTTAGAAAGGCTCCCTGAAGGAGGTGACATTCAAGCCTGATTCATGTTAAGTGACTGTGACTTGCACACCTTGGTGTGTACTGCAATCACCTTGGGAGCCCGTTGAGCACACAGGTATCAGGGCCTGGCCTGACCTCCTGACTCAGGCTGTGCTCAGAAGGATGAGACCCTCTTGTGTTGTGTTGTGTTCTTTGCTTACTTCTTATTTTTTTGAATCAGCCTGGCTCTTCTTGTAGGTTTTTGTGTTTTCTTTCTTTTTTTTTTTATTGGTTGTTCAAAACATTACAAAGCTCTTGACATATCATATTTCATACATTAGATTCAAGTGGGTTATGAACTCCCAGTTTTACCCCAAATACAGATTGCAGAATCACATCGGTTACACATCCACATTTCTACATAATGCCCTATTAGTAACTGTTGTATTCTGCTACCTTTCCTATCCTCTATTATCCCCCCTCCCCTCCCCTCCCATCTTCTCTCTCTACCCCACCTACTGTAATTCATTTCTCTCCTTGTTTATTTTCCCATTCCCTCTTATATGTAATTTTGTATAACAATGAGGGTCTCCCTCCATTTCCATGCAATTTCCCTTTTCTCTCCCTTTTCCTCCCACCTCATGTCTCTGTTTAATGTTAATCTTTTCTTCCTGCTCTTCCTCCCTGGACTGTTCTTAGTTACTCTCATTATATCAAAGAAGACATTTGGTATTTGTTTTTTAGGGATTGGCTAGCTTCACTTAGCATAATCTGCTCTAGTGCCATCCATTTCCCTGCAGATTCCATGATTTTGTCATTTTTTAGTGCTGCGTAATACTGCTAAACCATAGTATACCCTGTAATCAATACATGACAGGGAAAGAATAGGGAACAGAAAGTTATGACAGATGTGAATTTAAAAGTCACAAAAACCACTGATTTAGTCAACAACTCCATAAGCATGTCCCTTCATTGGGTTTGTGGACAGTTGTAAACCATGATTGCACCCCAGGCTCACTGTGGAAGCCCATCCATAAAGAGGATTGCTTTCTGGGGTACAGGATAAGCCAAAAGTAATACATATGTAGAAGAGTTCAATATATCAAGGTATCAAGATGTAAAATAAGATGCTATGTTTTATCTATGAAACTAGAAAATATTTTTTTTAACAGGAACGGTGCTGACAGAGCTCAATGAAACTGATACTATCACGTATCTGTAGAGGAGATATAAATTGGAGTCAGCCTTTTGAAAGCCTTCTGGCAATGATTATTAAAAATCTGCATATTTAACCCATTCATTTTACTTACAGTGATTGACCCCACAAAAATAAAATCACAAACACCAGATATAATATCCAAGGATGAACATCAGTATTTTACAAAAGTAAAAATCAACAATCACCATCATACAAAAGGGGGACATTAATAAATTCTAGTACAGCCATATAACACAGTACTAGGTAAGTCATTTAAAATGTATGCTCTCAAGTAATATTTAGTGAGATGGAAAATTATAGAAGTAGAATATATATCTTCATATACAGTACAATCCTAATTTTATAAAATGAAAGTATTTCCCTACATGAATATCAATGATACTGGAAGAAAAAAAAAATCCGCAGTTAACAAAGGCATTTCTCTGGATGCTGACTGCCTGGGAGATTGCCTTGTCTCAGTCATGGTACAACATTGGGATTTCCTGTAGAAGCACAGTAAGAACAGCAGCGCATTCACTGACTTCACAAGCTTTGCTGGACAATACCCAAACATATCATTTCTTTACAATGGCAGAAAATAACTCATTGATGGCTTTGTCCAGAAGGCATTATGTCCACAGCAGAGATGGGAAGGAATCGATGATGGATGGATTTCAAGTCCCTTTATTCTAGACTCTAAGAAAACAGCAGTTATATGATATTTCCCCTTGAAATTAAAAGGAGGGAAAAGATTCTCTTCAAGAATTGTTACATCTACCAAGCAATGAGAATGATATCGCTTCCTTGAAATGCCAGAGCGTTCAGAAATACTCACTCACAACCTTCTTCCTGACTCCATGAAGTTTCTGTTTTCTGTTATGTTTTGTTTTGTTTTGTTTTAATGGTAAGGAGTACAGATTTCAGGGTGACTCTACATCTTTTAAAAGCAATAATCTCTCTCTTAGGTGATGCTCCATTTAGCATTTAGGCCCTTGCCCTGGGTTCTCCAGGGTTTCGGGAACATGCCTGAGAGACTCACTGGCCACCACCTTCCATCCTTAATTTTCTTCATCTCCTTTTAATCTGCTGTTTATATTCAACCTGTGAAGCTGGCAGACATAAGAACATGCCTCTAAATTCCATTAGGTGAAAGCCCTTTGTTTTTGTCCATGGTGGTTTATATGTAGAATGAATTCTACATTTTGAACACATGCTAAGCTCACATTTAACTGAAAATGGAACTTTTACCAAATGCTGGATGTAGCCAGCTGAAAAATCCAATTTGAGTCTATTCAAGATAGTTAGACCGACCCTCAGCAGGTCAGTTTATAAATGATCAATATTTTCAACCAGACTGTTAGCATCAATTTCTGAGTCGGGAAAAGAGAGAGAGCATACATCTGTGAACCATGAGGTCTGGTACAAATCTAGGATTAAGGAGGGTAGACGTTCATTAAGCCAGCCTCCCTCCTGCTCCTGCACCTCTTTTCTTCCCTTCCTCGTCTCATTGGGTTCATTGTCTATTCAGCTACTATCCACATAAAGTGACAACCTATAGCTGTCACCAAACTTACCTGACCAGAGTACCAAAAGTGTCCATGAGGCATCTGGATGAAAGTCAACCAAGGAAAGCTATCAAAACTGAGCCAGGCACATACAAGGATGGTATATGCCTGTTATCCTAGCTGTTTGAGAAGCTGATTTAAAAAAAGAATCATAGCAATAGTTAAAAGATTTACATGCATTTTCTTTAAAAGAACAAAAATAAAATTTATTTAAATAAAGAAGTCAAAAATATAATGATTTGTAAAAATTACACAGAAAAGGTACAGAATGTAAACTGGTAAGTTGACCAGGCAATTGACAGCATTCCGATGGTGATGGCCCCATGTGTCCATGTGCAGAGTGACAGGGCTCCGTGCATTGCATGATTGCTTGTAGCATTTGTGGCCACGGGACAGCCAACAGAGCAAGCTTGCCTCATAGGTCCCAAACAACAATGCCACAGTCTGTCACAATACCCATGAGTAATGCCATAGCTTTTAGAGTCAATCTAGCAAGCAGCTATTCCAATGTCTATTATCACCTAGAAATGTCCTTTAGAAAGTTATTAATGCCTCTATTTATTCCGAGTCAAATATTCAAAATACAATGTAAATGTACTACTTTGTACCATGAATCATTCAAAATTCCTTCTTTGTGTGATGAACTGCTAGCATGAATCTATAAAAATGAATTAGAATTTGCTTAGGAAGAAATCACAGGAATCCAAACTTTGCGAAAGAGCAGCCCCAGCAGCAACCTTCCTCCACAATAACCCTCTTCTAAGGATCACCCCGTTCCTAGTTCCTATACCAGCATAGCCTTAGAAGGCCTATTTTACATCACCCTCACTAAAACATTCTTTCTTACCTCCAGACCCTTTAGGATGGCATTTATTGTCATCTATGGTCTGTATCGAATCAACCCTTGTCAATTCACCTGTCCTGACTTTGTCTTACCTTCTTTCGACTCCAGCCCAACTTTCCCAATGGGTTCCTTCGAAGGCACCCTGTACATTTGCTTTTTAAACTCCTGGCTCTCCTCTGTCAAAGCCTTCCTCCCTGTCCTTATGAATCCTCCCATTTTTGAGAGTTCCACTCAGGACTTCATGCTCTACCACCTCTGTGAGGCCCTTTTCTTTCCTTCTGTCAACTGTGCACCCAAACTGCCTGCCCCAATGACTGCTTCTCTGGCATTGCTCCTCCTGCTCTGAGCCTCATCTCTTAAAAGAACTACAGCTCTCTTGAGAGCCACGACCATGCCTGTCTTCTTTCCTTCCTTCGGATCTGAGCAGTTATTGTTGTCATTTATCCACCGTGCATAGCGGCCGTAGTCAAAGAGACGTAGGTCTGCCTTTTTGCTTGTCTTGTTTTTATTCCTCTTGTCTAGCCATCATCTGGTCCCCAACACTAACAACAAGGTCTAATTGTCATAATGCCACAGCTTCATGACGTTCATGACACAAGCAAGGAAACAAAATCAGAAAGAGCAAAAAAGACATTCTCTTGGTTAGCCCCCAGCCAGTGGAAGCCAGCGTCCGATCTCCAGGCTAGATGGCAGCAGAGCACGTTGCCACCACCTGTGTGCATAAGAGCCTGGGAGATAGTTCCAGAAGAACCATCATGTAGGGTGACCACATCCGAACAGGGCAGAACATGAAAGACGACAATGTGGGTTGGAGGGGAACAAAGGATCTCCCGTAGTGGCATTCTATCTCACAAGGCTTTCTACTCAGACCAGGGGCCTGGAGAGTGGGGAGTGGGTCAAGTAGATGTGAGGCAGATTCACAGCCACAGAATACGAGGGAGGAGCCCAGGGAAGAGGAAGATGAGGGCTGCCGTTAACCACTGGTGATTGCCAGAGTAAGAATCAAGCAGAGTCAACACTTGAAAGTGCAATGTTCCTCCTCAAGGATTCCTGACATTTTAAGTTTCCTCCTATAAGTGGGAGTTTAAAGTTTCCGGGACAAACCAAAAGGGTTTCTAAACATTTGCATTTTTTTCCCAGTTACTCTGTAATCTAAAACTACAAAACAGACCCCTCCTTCCATGGCCTTTAGAAGATGTGCAACTGCATGGCTGATCCACAGCAGTGCTCAAAGCACGCGGCAGTGGACAAACAGCTCTCCCTTCTGCTGACAAGGTCTTTCCTGGGTTTAGGCCAAGGTGAACTTAACTAAATGAAATGTCCACTCTCCTTCCCACGTCTGACCTCTGGCAGTACAAGGTGCTGCCAAATCATCTACAAAAGTAGAGTGTGTCCTGTTCACCTCAGAGTGCACCTCATGTGACCAAGGAAGGGGGGGAGCCTGTTTCATATAGATGCTGTTGAAGAGAATGTTCATCTTACAATCATTAAACTTTTCAATTATTTTACGCAGTTTTAATATTGGTCTTGTATTTAACAACAAAAAAGTGTATTAAATGAGGCAGATGTATATCCTGTATGAGTGCCATGATCTGGTTTGCCCCTCCAAAAGGCATGTGGAAACTCGACCCCCAAAGTCCTTTCCTTTCCCCCCGCCCCCCCCCCAGGGGAGTTTCACCACTGAGTCACATCCCCAGCCCTTTTTATATTTTATTTTGAGACAGGGTCTTGCCAAGTTGCTGAGGCTGGCTTTGAACTCGCGATCCTCGTGCTGAAGTCCTACTTTAATGATGTTTGCAGGTGAGGCCTTTGGAAGGTAACTAAGATTAGATGACGTTGTGAGGGTGGATCCCCATGATTGCATTAGTGCTTTTATGAGGAGAGAGAGAGATCTGAGCTGATGAGAGCTGGCTCTGTCTCACCAGGTAATGCCCTCTGCCACACTGTGATACAGCAAGAAGGCCCTCACCAGGGGACGAACAGATGCCAGCCCCGCAGGATCTTGGACTTTTCCTTCTTTAGCATGCAGAATAAATCTCTGTTCTTTATTCATCTGTAGGACTCAGTTTTAGCAACAACAACAACACCACCACCAAAAAATGGACCAAGAAAATGAATAAATAAATATAATATAAGGTAGAAGGTATTCAACAACTACTGAACCCTCTCTGCTGCCTCAGGTCCCGTGCTTCCACGGTGGAGAAGTTTCCATTGAACCCTTACTTCGTTTTACAAAGGTGTTTTTTTTTTTTTTTGTTTCACTTGACATGTGGCAAAAAAGAAATCAGTAAAAACACAACAAAAAATCTTGAGTGCTTCAGAGTTTAGGTAGAAGAGGTAGCTACTCCAGGCATACCCAGCTCTGAGTGAATAAACTGCTTTTCCCTCTAGCAAATCTTAGATAGGTCAGCAGGAATGGGGCAGAGGAAGGGCTTCTGGACACAGGAAGCTGAGAAGGCCGTGAAGGATAGCCACCACTGGGCAAGGCATGCCCTTCACCGCTGTCTGGACAAGGTCAGGCCTAAAAATTCTTTCCAATTCTCTTCATATGCAATCTCCTTAGTAAGCAATGTCAGTGTTCTCTCTCTTTCTCTCTCTTAATTATGGCTCAGCAGTCAAAGAGAGAACTTAGTGGAAGAATTTTAACAAGAGAAAATGCAAAATTAGTAAGAAATAGAAACCCTCAATTTAGAAAACATAAAAAATTCCATTTCAAAAATAAGACTTCATTCCAAAAATAATGCTCTTGAAGGTTGAAATTTGCTTTTTCCTCCCACCCCCCCCAACAAATGGTTCATTGATCTAACTAAAAGCTTTCAAGTTTTTGCAAGAGGTACTCAAATCTATATCATCTAAACTATTCCTTCTGTTCTTCCACAAAAGAAAAAAATAACAAAAGTGATTATTACAACAACAGTAAAAAAAAAGAATAAGTCTAGCAAGAAAGTATAATGTGACATCTTATTGAGATATCTTATTGCCGCAGAAAATAAGAAAGGACTAAAAGATTAATGGGACGATGTCAAAAGGACACAGGAACCAGACTGAAGACGCTCCAAGGGGCCAAATTTAGTCCTAATAACAATGACTATAATTGATTGTAACATATTGAATAGATAAGAACCCACGAGAATGTAGTGACATACATTAAAAAAGAAAAAGAAAAAAGGGAAATCTTTATAACTCAATCTTATTCCCATCTCTTCTCACAGCCTCTGATTGAGAATCAGTGATGTGTTTCAGGGCTTCTTTCTCATTGAATTTTTCCTTTGTACAGTCTTTTCCCATTATGAAAGGGAAATAAGTACATGAATAAGCACCAGAGTGGGCAATGCCTTTGATAGCAGAGAAAGAAATTACCCTTCAGACATCAATCACTATTTTTCGAGGCTGTAGGTGGAGGAAATGGAAAAAAAAAAACACAAAGAAATGAAAACAATTCATTTTATACTGGGAATTTGAGAAGAGGAGGCAAGAGATCTTCCCCTAACTTTACACTGTCTTTGTACTATAATTTGAACGGGCTGTATTCTCTAAATGCTTGCAATGTTCAATAAATTGCAGATTTAGGATAAAAGAAAATAAAGCAACTCAAATTCCTAGAAGGCAGAGATAGTAGGAGAAGGGTCATGAGGCGCTTCTGTCAGTGAAGACAACTGAATGGTGTAACTGAAGCACACCAGGCCCAACTCAGGTTCCTGGAGGGGAGTCTCTCCACCCACCCACCCCCATCCACTATCAGTGTGCCCTGGAGAAGCCCTATTGCCCCTTGCAATATGAACTCCTCAATGGAGGAGTTGGTCTCAGTGACTTTTAACCCCATACTGTGTTTCCAGGAATACCTCAACTTTCCTGGGCCTTCAGCTCCTCATCTGTAAAATGGGAATGCTAACAGATTTTTGAACCTCATTGGGTTTCTCACTGTGAGAATTAATGAGATGATATATTTGTTATGCTTATAAATTTTTTTATTATAATGACAATAATAGCTAAAACTACAATTATTATTACTTCTACCACTTGCCCAAAAGGGTCTCCAGAAGCTCATCATTGCCTTCCTTGTTCTATGACACCCCATCCTTCCACTGCTCCTGGATCTCTGTACAATGTCAGGATGACACACCAGCAGAGCAGCACCCCAAAGCACAACAGGATGCCGTTTCTTCTCTGGAGTAGAAGGGAGAAGAGTGGCTGGAATAAGATGATCAGATTGACTTCTCTTTTCAGTGAGAATAAGAGGAGTTTATGCAAGAGGAAAGTCAAATGTTGAAAGAAAATCCAGTCCACCACAGCATACAGCCTTCATGGCTCAGGGAGGCAAGTCTGGCTGTGTGACTGACAGAACGTGGGTAAAGCTGAAGCTGGGTACATGTGGTTCGTGATATACTTCTCTTCGGTTTCTATCTATTTGAAAATTTCCTCATCACTTTTTCTAATTTATTTAAAAGAAGGAGGTTGAAAATAAAATCTTATTCCTTAAGATACTGGGGTCTGCACTATGCAGATGACCAATGCCTTCCTAGATAAATAGCAACTTGAATCATTTTTCTATGTCCTAGAACCACATGAGGAGGTTCATCTTCAGTACTGTAAGAATTTTATGTGGTAGGTCTCAGTTCCGATCAAAAGGGAATCACAAAGTTCTTAGAATTGCTTGTTCTGTGCTTCTTTTCACATTCTCTCAGGACTATGGAAGGAGAGAAGGGAAGAAACAGGGTAATCAAGGTGAAAAAAAAAATCACCTTTCTCTCTCAATTGCCCAACTTTCCCATCCCTTTCAAAGTCCCTTAGCAAACTACAAAATGGGCCTCTAAAAACTTAACATTTTCCTCTGTTTAAAAAAAAAACAACTCAGAAATATCATTGTCTTTGGAATGCCCTCTGGGTTAAGACTATCTAAAAATAAAACATGACTTCAGGGACATGAAAAGAAATATAAATTGCCCAATGAAGGCAGTGCCACAAAGAGAATTAAACAAAACAAAGAACTATGGTATGGATTTCTTTCAAAGAAGATGCTCATTTTTAGTCCACAGTTCTCAAATTGGTAGTCTGGGGACAGTATGAAGCCGGGGGAGGAAGAAAGTTACACAAAGGATGGACAAGGTCAAAAAACATCTGAAAAGGAACAAAGCGACTCACTTTGAAGGTCCTTGTCCAGTTTGAGAGAAGAGCCTCTGACTGCCTGGATCCATTTGTTCAACAGACTGGGCTCCGGTGCTGGGGGGTTGGCGCATGAGTAGTGAGGTCTCCTGAGTCGTCACAGTGTGTTATAGCAGAGGCACATCAAGGGGTAAAGGGTCACACAGAAAACTGTGTGACAGGACAGGACAGGAGGAGTTCCCAAGTAAACCTCAAGAAAATGGCCTGATAATTGACAACACAGACTTGGGGTGACGGCCTGGGTTCAAATGCCAGCACCACTGGCTCAGTGACCTTGAGCAAGTTACTCAAACTCTTGTCTTACATCTTACACTGCAAAATCAGTAAACATAGGTATTCTTTCAAAGGGATAATGGACACTGGATGAGTATTTTTTATAAATTGCTTAGGACAGTATTTTGGCAAATAAGTGACCCCATGATATCTTGTCCAAACTGGGACATTTTATGCGTGAAAAAAAAGGTGATTATAATTATCCTGAGACAAAAGGAGACAACTAGAACTGTTCAAAGCAAATAAGGACGTTGGTCACCTTATATCTGTGTTATTATTGAAGGATGTTGGGCAAGCAAATCAGAGAAAGGATGTTATTGCAAAGGGAACAATACCCGCAATGACAGGGGCAAGAGTGTATTCATGAATTCAAGAATTTCAGGTTTCTTTGTCATCACCCACTCCCATGAAATGATCTCCTTTTCCATTGGAGCACACAAGTGCGGCTGGTCACTGTGCAACCATCATGATGATGACTTAGCCTTGACTTCCCCCATTAGACTGTAAGCTGAAGAGGAGCCGGTTTCGCTCCGCAAACGTGGTTCCTGGCACAAAGTGGGCACTCAAATATCTGTTGAGTGGTTGGTTGTTGAAGACCTTGGCATGATGAGGAGAGGATACGAAGCAGACTGCAGCAGCCATGAAGTGTGTTGCTCAAATTTCCTTTCTAGAGCAACTTTGTCCAACATGTATAGTTAGCTAACAGCTCCTTGCTGTGTGGGTGTCTTCCCCATGTACCTTAGCTTACAAGCTGAGCCTATGACCTCCTCAGGCAGCTGCAGCCCATAGCTGAGCATGGCTCCCTCCTCATCATTGGGAGGTGTGTCCCTGATGGGTGGACAAGACTTGCTCAGCAAGATGCACTGCAGTCCAAGGCTCTTCCCACCCCATCATCCTCTATCTTCTCTTCCTAGTCACAGGTGCCAGCCTGATGCTGCAACCTACAGTTTAGCTGCCTACTCTGTCTCCCTCTGCCTGTTATCTTTCACAGAACTTTCTATCCATTACCTCTCCAGCACTTCTAATTCCATGTTGGTGTCTGCTTCGTGGGGGACTCAACCAACAAGAAGGCAGAGAGATAAAACAGTGAAGCATTAGATAGGCAGGGTAGGGTCTGAGGGCCTCAATAATCATAAGAAGAAACTAGAACTTTATTCTGAATTGCAAAGAAGTGGTTACCGACCTATGTTTCACGAACAATAGTTTAGAGACTGGCTTGAAAAAAAAATGGCACAAACATTAGTATGAACTGAATTATGTCCCCAGAAAACTTCACAAGTTGAAGCTCTAATGGTGACATTTGGAGATGGGGCGTTTGGTCCTTCTCACCCTAGAATCAATTCCCTTGTAAGAACAAACACCAAAGAACCTGTTCTCTCTCTCCTCTCTTCCTTCTTCCTGTCCTCCCTCCCTCTGTGCCATCTGAGGACAACAGAGAAAGCAATTATTCACAAACCAGGAAAAGGGCTCTTCCAGAGCATGCATGCTGGCATCCTGAGCTTGAACTTCCAGCATCCAGAACCACGAGAAAACAAATTCCTATTGTTCAACCCACCCACGCCATGGTGTTTTTGGATGGACGTCTGAGCTGACCGATCCAGTCATCTTCTAGTGAAATATGCAAATGAGAAATGAGGGTACAGATAAAAGCATGAGAAGTGACAAAGCTTAACCACCATCATGACCCTGCGTTTGGAACTGTGGAAGGGAATTGTGATCATCTCCATTTAATAGCTCAAAATAAGGGAGAGTACCTTAGCCAAGGTCACTCACCTGGTCAGCTTTAAAACTCATGTTCCCTTCATCCAATCACTCCACCTCCCAGGTAAAGGAACCCAGAGCAAGGGCTAAAGAGGATGAGTTCTGTCTTATACAAGGTGAGAGCCTGTGTAGAGACTTACCAGAAACACCAACTTTCACCCACATAGGCATTAGGGCCCAGTACTTTTATATAATAGACTATTTAAACATACGCAAAGATGCCATTACTTCACAATGACAATTTGGACAGACTTTCCTCTAGACAGACACTTTTCCAGCATAGGGCACTGAGTGTCTATTTTAGGGTCTGAGTATATTTTTAGTTCTGACGGTACACACACACACACACACACACACACACACACACACTCACACACACTCAGAGCTGTCATTAAAAAACTTAAAATTGAATGAAAAAAACAACTGGACACATGAATAACCAGATATGTAGTCATGAGAGATATGCACAAAGAGCCCATGGGATGATACATAAGACCATTAATTTTTATTAAAGAGCTCAGGGTAGAAAGTGTTGGAGTTGGATCTTGAAGGAGGAATAAGGATTAGACTAAACTTGCCTTCCCTGAAGTCACTGTCATGTACCAAAGGTGACCCACATATGCCCTTATGTGAAGATGAGGAGCCTGGACTTTGATTCATACTTCCGTGTATTTAGAAGCCCTGGGAAATGAGTCCCAAACTAAAGAATCTGAAATTCCCACCATCCCTGCACGTCTACTTATTCCCTTTACAACAGTGAATATAAATGGCTGGGGCAGGGGCAGTGGAAACCTCGCTACTGTTTTCTGTGGGTGGTTGTCATGACTTTTGGGACTGTAGTTGAATAGTCCGTGATCTGGAGTCTGCTTTGGAGCTTCTTTGGGATGTATAGGGAATCTTGTGCATCTTACTTTAGCAATTCTGGTTCTGGAATTCTCTTGGATCAGATGAAAACAGGTGACAAGGTAGGTATAGTCCACTTCTGGTTATTCATGGCCTTGGCAAGCAGCTAGAAAACACTTGTGCAAAACACAGGCCCCATACCCAGGCGCTGGGGTGAGGTCTTTGGCTGTAGAGAGAAAGCATTCAGCCTGCTCTTAGAGGCCCCACTGCATTCCTGGGGAGGCCCTGCTTTGAAGAGAAGGTATACCTAGCACCTCTGTCTCAGCAGGCTAGCAAGATGCCAGCCATGGACAGGTACTCTTCCCCACATTGAAGCTTCATGCTTATCCCATCTGTCATTCACTTCAGAATGATAACTTGCCTGGGCCCTTCTGGCCTTAAAGGAACTGTCACCCCTCCTGACCTGGGGTTTCTTTTCTGCTAGCATAGACTAAATGTTACCCCCTACCCCAAATTCATATGTTGAAGCTTAAAACCCTGTGTAATGGTAGTCAGAGGCAGGGCCTTTGGGAAGTGATAGGTCATGAGCCATGAATGGGATTAGTGCCCTTATAAAACAGGTGCTGAAGAACTTCCTTGCCCGGCTCCTCTGTGTGAGGACACAGTGAAAAACAGGCCTCTATGGAGCCAGGACGAGGGCTCTTACCAGACCCCCACATCTGCTAGTGCGCTGATCTTTCCAGAAACTTTCTACTGTTTATAGTCTATCCAACCTCTGGTATTCTGTTACAGCAGCCCAAAAGGACAGAAGGCCCTACAGGGAAAGACAGCAGGAGCTTCTCAACAATTCCCAAGGGGCACTGAGAGGAAGTGTAAGATTCTGCTTTGAGAAGTTCCATTCTCTGCACAGAGCCCCAGAAAAATGCAAAATGCATTGCATATTTTGTCACACCTGAGCAGGTTCAAAGGCCCTTTTATGCAAATGAGAAACAAATTCATAAGCTGCTGCTTTCTAGGACCTGCTTACACACCACTGGCACTTCCTGTGGTCTTCAGTTATACAACTAAGTATTATTTTTCAAGTTTGTTTTCTCTTTTCAATTTAGCTGCTGCAAGTTTCTGAAAGGCAAGACCTACCCTAAGCATCTTGACACCCTCACAATTGTGAATAGAGAACTGCACACAAAATAAATTCCAACATCTATTTGATGGATAAACCACTTGAAAACTATTAGTCCCTTCGTAGTTTTTTTTCTAAAAGGATAAATATAATTGCGAATATGAGAGAAGAGACTCTGCACTTGATAAATTAATAATTTATAGTCTTGTTTGGTGCAATTATTCTAACTGAATAAATTCCAGTCTTCCAACTCCTCCAGATAAATATATTTCAAATTTCTAATTATTTCCTAAGTTGTATTTATATTTCAGCTAATTAACCACTTAAATTTATTAAGTCACTATTAATCATTAAAACAAAACATATCACGAACAACTATGTGGCTTCTGAAGAGAGTCAAAGTCTTATAATGATGGTTTTAATGTTTCCTGGGTCTCTCAGGCCTGGCTGAATCTAACTCCAGCCAGCTCTACGGAGCAGCTTTGCCGAGTGTCACTTGGGTTGCTGCATGTTTGGGGTAGCCTGTCTCCTCAGACTTAAGAATTGGAGGGGAAAGCAAGAGCTATTCTTGGGTTGATATGAGTGGATCCCAAGGGTTGAGAGGAGGAAGGTAGGTTCCCAAGCAGTGATCTGAGAGCTGAAATCCATACACACATCATGAGCTATGCAACTGTGCCACTTTTTTTTTTTTTTTTTTTAGGTCCATATATCTCTAGACACTGGCAATGGTGAGGTTCTTTGTCTGTTCAGGCTGCTGTAACAAAATGCCAGAGATTGGATAATATCCAACAGGAATGGATTTCTCCCCATTCTGGAGGCTGAAGGTTTGAGATCAGCTTCTGGTCAACTCTGCCACTTTTAACCAAGGGATGCAGGTGACCCTACTTTGCCCCCCCCCCCCGCTCATTCTGCTGACCCCCACCCATCCAACTTGTGCTACATCTTTCCTTTCGGGAGTTTTCCCCTCAAAGGTTGATTTGACCTTATATAAAAGTCTTAATATGCAACACACAAGAAGCATCAGGCTGACTGCTCCGAATGTCCCTCGGCTACCCTGGGAAGACGCTCTTCTGGCACATTCAGAATGGGGACAAATCTGAGACGAACAGTAGCAAGAGGAATCCTGGCCAGATTTCTATTCATTACACACATGGGACCTTTCCTGGTGGGTCATCTGTCCTGCAGAGGAGCTGACCTGAAGGAACTGGAACTACCTGATTGTCAAAAGTCCGGAAGAAAGAAAAGTGGAAGAGTTTTCACTTCTGCCTTCTCACTTGAGAATCTGGTCAGTGAAGACTTGCCACCCCAACTGATTCCTCTTGGGGGACCGTCTGCCTTTGTTTCTGCCAAGGTTTTTCATAAGACTCTTCCTTCGCCTCAAGGAGCACCCGGGGAGAACAGTTTGCTGACCTTCTCGGGAAGGACAACTCTTAGGAATCGGTGCTTTAGGACCGTGACCTCCTGTACTGTGCTCTGGATGCTCTGCCTGGCCCTGCTGCCTGGCCCCTGCTCTGGACAGAGCCCTACCTCTCACTCAGCAGGCTCCTCACCAACCTCCCTTGATCCTATGATGAAAGAAACACACAGGGCTGGCGGTGTGGCACAGTAGTGGTACTTCACTAGCATGTGCGAGTCCCTGGGTTTGATCCCCAGGACTGAAAAAAAAATTTTATATATATAAGTGTATATAAAATTTATATATAAATATATGTAAAATTTATGTAAAAATATAATGTTTTATATATTTGTTTATATATATATATATATAAACAAGTTATATTTAAACACGACATCACTACAAACACATACAAATGGGCACCTTTTCTCTGCAAAATAGACTAACACCTTACTCACTTTACTTTTTAAAATTTACTTTCTTTTCTTTTCTTTTTTTTTTAAATTTTACAATGTGTGAAACATCAACTGCCTTCCCTGCTTGCTCCTAGCTCAGTCACAGGAGACCAGACCCACCCACTCATTCCTCTTGCCTTGTGCCTGAGTCTTGTTTTGGAAGTCAAAGCCCAGAAAGGTCCAGGAGCCTCAGCACCACCACCACCACCACCCCGCCCCCTCCCCCTCCCCCTGCCCCCCCCCCCCCCCCCCCCGTGTGGACTCTGCACTGTGCATCTACCTTTTCCTGGGCATGACCATCTCTCATGAAGAACTAATGCCATCCCCTGACCTTCTCGGCTCTGAACACTGTCCTTCCTTCTTTGGTGCTGCAATCTCATTCTGACTGATCAGTCCAGCTTGTCTTTTCCTTTCCTTGGCAGGCATCTCCCTGATCTGGGTCTCTATGTCTGACTTCACTGCAGCCAGCCCTGTGAAGACCATGCAGCCCAAGAGGCTGAGCACCTCCCCTGAGCAGAGATTTGCCAACAGGTCTGCCCCCACTGCCTAGGTCCTCATATCTCAACCTGGAAAGCTATCTTTTGGGCTTTGGCCAAATGAAGATGGCCAAACTAGAACACAGGTGATCAGTTTTACCATTCTGATTCTACTTGTAATGGGAAAATCCAAGAGAACAATTTAGAGTCGAAGATTAGGGGAAATAAAGCATTCTGAGCAGGGTAGCTCACTTTTTATTATACATTGCTTCTGCAGATTTTCTCTCCCTTTTACCTCCTTTCCTTTTCTGCCCTGTTCACAGTCAACTGCTGGTCCAAGGCTCTCCCTCACCAATCTCCAGCATTATGTGACAGAAATAAGCAACAAGATGCTGAAAGACCAGGTGTAGGCTCAGTTTCTGAGAGACCTTGACGAAGTCTCAGCCCATCTGCAGCAGAACAAGGATGGCAGTGGTGTTCCTGACTTCTCAAAGTAAAAACAAAGTATGCAAAGCTGTGAAATGATAGATCTATGTAAAGGGTTACTCTTGCCACTATTGCTGGCTTTTATGCAAAATTTCTTTTTATTATTTTTTAGCTTTGCAGTATAACAGATACACAAAAATATATAGGTATATATTTAATTAATGCATCTTGATAAATTTGGCCATATGCATTCACCCATGACACCTTCACCACAAAAAGGGTACTAAATATGTCCATCACCTCCAAAAAATTCCTTGTGTTTGTGTTTGTGGTGTGTGTGTGTTCAGGGTTAGATAACATGAGATGTAGCCTCTTATTATATTTTAAAATGTACAATGTCACATTATTAACTATAGGTGCTACATTATTCAATAGGTCTCTAGAATATATTCATCTTGCATTTCAGTAGCTATGGACCCAGTTAAGAACAATTTATTATTCCCCCCACCATCCCCTAGCAACCATCAGCAGAATTTTCCACTTCTATGGTTTGACTATTTTAGACACATTCATTATGTGTCCTTCAGTGACTGGCTTATTTCCCTTGGTATGATATCTTCTATGTTCATCCATGTTGTTGCAAATAGGACTTTTCTTATTTTAAGATGGAATAAGATGTGTGTGTGTGTGTGTGTGTGTGTGTGTGTGTATGTGTGTTGTGTTTTTTCTTTATCCATTCATCTGTCCATGGCCATTTGCATTGCCCTCATATCTTGGTTATTATGAATAACACTACAATGAACATGGAGGTGCAGATATCTGTCCAAGAATCTAATTTCAGTATTTTTAAATATTCAGATGATCCCCAACTTATGGTGGTTCAATTTACAATTCTTTGACTTTATGATGGTACAAATGTGATATGTAGTCAGTAGAAACCAAGTTTAATGGAATTCTGATCTTTACCCAGGCTATCAGCCCCAGTAGGGTACTTTCTTGTGATGCTGGGCAGCAGCGGGGTGTCACAGGTCCCAATAAGCCAAGTGATAACAAAGGTAAGCAACTGAAAACTCTTTTGTGTACTGTGTTACTAAGCTATGATGCTTAGTAAGTTAGGTGTAGTAAATGCATTTTTGAATTAAAAAACAGTATGGAAATTCCTTAGAAACTTTGGACTATAATCACCATTTTTCCTGGCTATACCACTCCTCGGTTTATACCTAAAGGACCTAACATCAGCATATTACATTGATGTAGCCACATCAATTTTCATAGCAGCTCAATTCACAATAGCTAAACTGTGGAACCACACTTGATGCCCTTCAATGGATGAATGGATAAAGAATGGTTATACACACATACACACACACACACACACACACACACACACACACACACACGGAATATTACTCAGCAGTCAAAGAGAAAAAAATTATGGCATCTGCAGGTAAAGGGATGGAGTTGGAGAATATCATGCTAAGTGAATTAAGCTAATCCCAAAGAACCAAAGGCCAAATGTTATCTCTGATACAGGGATACTGATCTATAATGGGGGGAGGGGCATGGGGAGAATGGAGGAAATTTGATTGGGCAAAGGGGAGGGAGGGGGAGGAGGGGACATGGGGGCAGGAAAGATGGTGGAATGAAATGGACATCATTACCCAAGGTACAGATATGATGGCACATATGGTTTCTTTGGTTGTATACAATGTAATATCTATGATATTTAAGAATCTCTTAACACTCAAAAGCAAAGAACTACTCCATTAAAAAATGGGCAGAGGACTTGAATGGAAAGTTTATTTGAGGCTATTTCATTTCAGCCTTCATGACTGAGTCGATGCCTCGACTGTCTTTCCACTCACTGCCTGCGATCCACAGCACCACTTTGATGCCTTTACTGATCTTGAACCTGTTCTCCATCTTAACCTTTCACTCTGGCCTCTCAGGTTAGCTCTTAAATAACTAGAGGAGTCTCCCAGACTTATGACTAGGAAACCCAAGGAGAGAAGGCACACGTCAGGGAAACTTGGAGATGCCAGTCAAGCCCGGTGCTGCCAGGTTTGCGGGTCGGCTGATGCGGGGCAATTCACTCGGGCTTCAGGGCCTGCGCTTCAACCTTGGTGAGTCAAGGTTGACTACTTGGCTCCTCTCCTCTGCCATTCCTGATCCCCCAATCAAGAGCCAACAATTCAAAGAGCAGTGTGGTGTGCAGAGTCCCCTGCCTGCACTACAGCAAATCTAGAATCCTTACAATCTGCACATCGTGGGGAGGGGAATACAAATGCTGTGGAGAGTGACAAGGACCCGAAGTGTCCTGAAATGGCAGCATAGCCCTCCGAATGCTCCGAGCTCCTTCTCTCATTGCTTTCTTACGCTTCATCATCTTTGGCCTTTGTCCACTCTTTTGGAGACTTGATCCTCAACCTAACCCTCTCGTCCTCTTCCCACTAGTCCTGGTCCTCACTTCCAGCCACCATTAGCCACTGTTACTGACCAGTGTTTATCCCAGCCACCCAATGAACTGGGGTGTCCACAGAGCTTCAGCCCAGGGTAAAAAACTGCCTGTCAATCTCTTCCCTGACTCACAATTTCTGCAGGTGCTGGGGCAAGTCTCTTCTGTCCAGAATGAGGAGGAGAGGGATCTGTCACAGTCAGAGAGCCCTGGGACACAAGGACAGACTTGCCCTAGGGTGAGCACAAGGAAAAGCAGTGTAAAGCATAAATGAACGTTTCTATTGTGAAGAACGAGACACCCCAGGAGGCTAGTACGTGAGTTTCTTGGAATTTTCCACCCTTCTGGCATAACAGGGTGAAAGAAAAAATTCTTATTTTCTTAAGAAATAAAAAAAAAACATAAATATATCTCCAAACATCATGTTGGTTACCATAAATATCTATCATTTGTATCTACTGATTTAAATAAATGAATAAGTAGGAATGAAGTATTGATACATGCTACCCTAAAACATGAATGGACTTTGTAAGTGAAAAAGTAAAGGCACCAAAGGCCAATATTGAACAATTCCATTTATATGAAATGTCCAGAAAAGACAAATCCAAACAGCAGAATGTAGGTTAGTGTTTGATAGAGTCTTGGAGGTGGGTATGACTGCTAACAGGTTTGAGGTTTCTTTTGAGGTGATGAATGTGTTCTGAAGCTAGAGAGTGGTAATGGTTGTGCAAATCTATGCATATACCAAAAAGGTGAATAGTATGGTATGTGTATTATATCTTACTGGACCTCTTATTTTAAAAAAGAAGAAGAAGCCTATTTAAAAAAAATACATTTGGACAATTGTATTTATGTGGGTTTGTCTCTGTGTCTTCTACCCTGTACCATTGATCTGTGTATCTGTTTTGGTGCCAATACCATGTCATCTTTGTTACTGTAGTTCTGTAGTATAGTTTAAGGTCTGGTATTGTGATATTGTGATGCCTCCTGCTTCACTTTTCTTGCTAAGGATTGCTTTGGCTATTCTGGGTCTTTTATTTCTCCAAATGAATTTCACGATTGCTCTTTCTAGTTCTATGAAGAATGTCATTGGGATTTTAATAGGAATTGCATTAAATCTGTATAACACTTTGTTAGTATGGCCATTTTGACAATATTAATTCTGCTTATCCAGGAGCATGGGAGATCTTTCCATCTTCTGAGGTCTTCTTCAATTTCTTTCTTTAGTGTTAGGTAGTTTTCATTGTAGAGGTCTTTCACTTCTTTTGTTAGATTGATTTCCAAGGATTTTTTGTTTGTTTGTTTTTATTTTAGTTTTTTAGACTACTGTGTATGGGGTAGTTTTCCTAATTTCTCTTTCAGTAGATTCATCACTAATGTATAGGAATATATTTTATTTATGGGTATTGATTTTATATCTTCCCACTTTGCTAAATTCATTTATTCTAGAAGTTTTCTGGTGGAACTTTTTGGATCTTGTAAATATAGAATCATGTCATCAGCAAATAGTGAGAGCTTTGAGTTCTTCTTTTCCTATTCATATCCCTTTAATTTCTTCGTCCTAACTAATTGCTGACTAGAGTTTCAAGGATGATGTTGAATAGAAGTGATGAAAGAGGCATCCTTGTCTTGTTGTAGTTTTTAGAGGGAATGCTTCCAATTTTTCTCCATTTAGAATTACGTTGGCCTTTAGTTTAGCATAAATGGCTTTTACAATGCTGAGGTATGTTCCCACTATCCCTCATTTTCTAGTGTTTTGAACTGAAGGGGTGCTATATTTTGTCAAATGCTTTTTCTGCATCTACTGAGGTGATCATTTGATTCTTGTTTTTAAGTCTGTTGATGTGATGAATTATGTTTATTGATTTCTGTATGTTGAACCAACATTGTATCCTTGGGATAAACCCCACTTGATTGTGGACCCCACTTGATCTAGCCTTTTAGTATGTTTTTGTTTGCAATTTTACAGAATTTTGTTGAGAATTTTTACATCTATGTTCATCAACCACATAAATAGCTATCTCATACTAAACAAAGGTACCAAAAATATTCACTGGAGAAAAGATAGCCTATTCAACAAATGGTGCTGGGAAAATTGGAAATCCACATGTAACAAATGAAATTAAACCTCTGTCTCTCACTCTGCATGAAACTCAACTCAAAATGGATCAAAGACTTAGTCAGTAGAACAGAGACCCTGCATCTAATAGAAGAAAGTAGGTCCAAATCTTCACCATGGTGGCCTAGAATATGATTTCCTTAACAAGACTTCTAAAGCAAAATAAGTAAAATCAAGAATCAATAAATAGGATGGATTCAAACTAAAAAGTTTCTTCTCAGTAAAGGAAACAATCAGTAATGTGAAAAGAAAGCCTACAGAATGAGAGAAAATCTTTCCCACATGCATCTCAGATAGACCATTAATCTCCAGAATATATAAAAAACTCAAAAACTTAACACTTCCCCCCAAAATAACCCAATCAATAAATGGGCTAAGGAATTGATCAGACACTTCACAGAAGAAGAAATGCAATCAAGAAACAAATATATGAAAAAATATTCAACATCTCTAGCAATTAGAGAAATGCAATTAAAACTATTCTAGGATTTTATCTCACTTCAGTCAGAAAGGGAATTTTCAAGAATACAAGCAACAATAAATGTAGGTGAGGATGTAAGGAAAAGGGAACACTCATATATTGCTGGTGGGATGGCAAATTGGTGGAATCATTGTGGAAAGCAGTATAGAGATTCCTCAGAAAACATAAAATGAAACCATCATTTGACCCAGCTATCCCACTCCTTAGTTCATACCCAAAGGACTTAAAATCAGCATATTACAGTGACACAGTCACATCATGTTTATAGTAGTTCAACTCACACTCACAATAGCTAAACTATGGAACCAACCTAGGTGCCCTTTAACAGATGAATGGACAAAGAAAATGTTATATATATATAGTATATGTATATGTTGTATATGTATATGTTGTATATGTTGTATATGTATATGTTGTATATGTATATGTTATATATACACACACACACAATGGAATATTACTCAGCCTTAAAGAAGAATGAAATTATGGCATTTGTTGGTAAGTGGAAGGAGCTGGAGAATATCATGCTAAGCAAAATAAACCAATCCCAAAAAACTAAAGGACAAATGTTTTCTCTGATATACAGATGCTAACTCACAATGAGGGATAGCTAGGGAAGAACAGAATTACTTTAGATTAGGTAGAGGGGAGCAAAGGGAGGGGAGGGGGTATGGGGGTAGGAAGAATAATAGAATGAATCGACATTATTCCCCTATGTACATATATGACTACATGACTCATGGGATTCTACATCATGTACAACCAGAAGAATGAGAAATTATACTCCAATTATGTATGTCATGTGTAAGTAATTAGAAGAAATTTTAAAATTTTTTAAATTATATACCTAAAGCTTTAGTCTAAAACCCATATCCATGGGTTCTGCATTAGTGGATTCAACCAACTGTAAATTTTAAAAATAAAAAAGCACTATACTGTGGTGAGCCGCCTCTGCCGCTTATGCAGATTATGGTCGCCATTACAAGATGGCGCTGGCTCCGCTGTGGTATGTGACAAACAACTCCTTATTTGGGAGAGTTGGCGCATGGTTTTTCAGCACCCTATGAGAAAGTTCCATGTGGCAGCTTCGCATTGGGGCTTGAGATGCTTTATTAAGGCTGGGAGGGGCATCCGAGGGATCAGTAGAAGAAATATCAAGGGCCTGAATAAACTGCTGAAAGAAGATTCCCGAGTTGCGTCTTCCTTGCGGGCAAGGGGTTGCGACACTATACTGTCTGCACCAAACATGTATCAACTTTTTTCTTATCATTACTCCTCCTCTAACAATATAGTATAACAACTATTTACATTAAAATAGATATTACAATTAATCTGGAGATGATTTAAAGGATATGTATATATTATATGCAAACCTTATACCATTTTATATCCAAGACTTGAGCATTTGCAATTTTGCTATCTGCATATTTTGGCATCTGCAGAGGTGGGTGGAGGTATCCTGGAACCACGTCCCATGGATACCATGAAGGCAGAACCTGCAGAAACAGGACTGACTGCATCTTTATATGCCATTTGCCAGACCCCTTTTCTAAATGTCATCCAGACTCTCCTCATGATCTGCTAAGCTTAGAAAGCAAGTATCTACAATGGAATGGAATACAGCCCAGAAATACACCCTCCTGTGGATGGTCAACTGATCTTCAACCAAGGTACCAAGGATACTCAGTGGGGAAAGGATGGTCTTTTCAACAAACAGTTTTGGTAAAAATGAATACCAAGATACCAAAGAATGAAGCTAAACCTTTATCTTATGTCATATACAAAAATCAACTTAAAATAGACCAAAGATCTAAAACTACAAAACTCCTATTTAAAAAAAAAAAAAACAACCTAAGGGAAAACCTTCATGACAACTGGACTTGGCAATGATTTCTTGGATACACCATCAAAAGCAAGACAAGAAAAGCAAAAATAGATAAATGGGACTATATCAAGTATCAAAACTTTTGTATATAAAAGGACAATCAATGAAGTAAAAAAGCAACCCATGGAATAGGAGGAAATATTTTTAAGTCATATAGCTGATGAGGGGTTAATATTCAGAATATATATTTTTTAGAACTCTTACAACTCAACAAGAAAAAGTCCAATAACTCAGTTTTGAATGTGATCATATTTGGAAACAAAATCATGAAAGTGGTAATTAGGTTAAAATGAGGTCACTAGAGTAGGCCCTAAACCGATATGACTGATGTCTTTGTAAGGAGAGAAAATTTGGACCTTCAAGGAAGGAAGACCAAGGAGAAGAAACCACGAATTAGCTTTTCATCATTGACAAAAGCAACTTACAGGAGGAAAAGTTCTGTGGGTTCAGGGGTTCTGTCCATGGTCAGCTGACTGAATTGCTCTGAGCCTAAGGGGAGGCAGAACATCATGGAGAAGGACATGAAGGAGGATGACTTCCCAGCTCATGGTGGCCAGGAAGCAGGGAACATCCCCATACGCACAAGAAGCCAGGGACAAAATACACTCCCCAAGGACACGCCCCCAGTGACCTTCTTCCTCCAGCCATGCCCCACCTGCCTACAGCTACCACCCAGTAGTCCATTCAAATTGTTAACCCATCCAATGGATTAATGCAGAGAAGAGGTCATAGCTCTCATAATCGTTTCACCTGTGAACACTTCTGTGTCGCCTTACATATGAGCTTTGGGGGGAACAACTCACATCCAAACCGTAACACCAGCTCTGCCAACATTGGTACTGTAGACTTGTAGTCTCCAGAATTATGAGAAAATACATTCAAAATACTGTTGAAGCCGCCCAGCCCTTGGTACTTTGTTATGACAGCCCTTGCTAACTAATATACCAAGTAAAGAACATATGGGTATCATCTGTAATACACTGCAACTGACCTAAAATGTTTAAGTTATTTCCAAACAACAATGAAAAACAGTGAAATCCTACTGAACACCTTCTGCACATGAAGCACTGTATAAAGCATGGGTAACAAAGAGAAAGGACCCACAAGAATTCCCGAGTTCCCAGCTTCAAGGAGATCAGATCTGCATTAGCTGGCTGTCTAGTATTCCCTCCTCCATGTGAGCTCCCTGAGGGAAGTAAATCTTGAATTAAAATAAATAAACAAATAAAAAGGCAACAGAACATTCCGATTTGCTGCAGTAACCTGGGTCCCTTGTGCCCATCTCCAGCTCAAAACACAATTCACTTGTAATGACAAGTGGTGGTTAAATGAACAAGAATCAGAAGAAGCATTCACTGCAAAGGGTTTATTGTTCTCAGGTCGACAAAATGCTTATTCTGTGGGTTGCCTTCCAGGATGTGGACAATGCTTTGTCACAGAGAATGAGTTCGGGCAATAAAATGTAATAATGAGATTTAAATCATGCTCCCTTCTTAATAAACACTCTTTGGAGTTCATTATGTGTTTTCCTTACATCTGTATTCACAGTACTTGCTCCCAAGTTGCATTAGAGTTCTAAGCCTTTTCCAGAGGAAAATCCAACTTTCAGTTTCTCCAGCTTCTCCATCTCTGTCCACAGTTGCGAGGAGAGAGGTCAGGGGTGGCAGATTCACCCCAGCTCTGCAACTGGCCTGCACCTGTTGAGGCTGAGCTGCTTAACTTCACAGGTGGCCTGGTGAAGCCGGTTCTGTACTCCTGCCTGTGCTATCCACTCGCTCCTCCTTCATCAGGTAAACCCTCTTCTCCCAAGACTACAGGTCTCCCAGATGACAAGCACAATAGCTCACATACATGGGGCACTCTGTACTTGTGTGACTGTGGTAGACTACAAAATGACCTGAGTCACTGCAAAGAGGTGGTGTGAGAAGGCTGGAAATGAGGGTTGTTCACCAGTGATGCCGCTCAGGGCCTGGGGTGGTGCTGGGGAGAGGATCAAGTGCTCTGCTCTGTTCAGGGCTGTCACTGACACCACCTTCGCCACTTATGAGAGATCCTGAGTGGTACTGAGCCGTGAGAGAAGAATAGGCCAAATGTAGCAGTGGGCTTTTATAGGAAAATAAGACATTTAGCAAGATATGTTAAAGGTGGAGGGGGCTGGGAATCAGCAAAGGGAAATCCATTTTCTTGAAAAGGGAAATTTCAGGTTTTGTTAGTAAAAACAGAATATGTTAAATCAGTGAATTCAAAAGAATATTCACATGTATATATATATGTACATATATATGCACACAATGCTGTGGAAAGCAGAGAAGACAAGAAGATTGAACTGTGTAGATATTCTTGGAAGCATAAAAGTCAGGTGAGTCAATGTTACAGTTGGACTTTGACCAGAAAGATAGACAAACAAGACTGGACAGACCATGCATCACTCCTAGCTCAGCACATAGTATAAAAGCAAAAATCATAAAATAAGGAAGGACTTGAGAATCCAGAATGGAGCATCCCCTGGTATCACTAATTGTACCTCCTGCCTAGGAGGCAGTTTAGGCATTGAATAATGGATGAGATCTAGAGGGAAAGGGTTTGGGTCGTAAATAAAACGACTTGCACGGATCTAGACCTTACATTTCTGCAGGAAAATGGACCCAAGCTAATCCCAGCCAATCTAAATAAATCAATCCTCTAGTTGCATGTTGCCTTGATCATTACTTTTACATGTTGCTAAAATAAAGGAGCACTGAGGGAGCAAGACTAAGTATTCTTACTTTATTCACTAGATACATAATTGTCAAGTGACTTCTTTGGTTCTTCCATGCAGAAACCTAATATCCAATGAAAATCAACCATGTAACTCAGTAGAGACCCATAAGAAACTAATCAGGACCAGTAAAATAAATCTGCAGTTACAAGCACGATGATATTGTGTGTAAAGAAGCCAACTCTAGTGATGTCCAAACCAGAGCCATGGCTCCATTCTCATAAAGATGTAAAAAGTGTACCCGTGCACTTCCCCACCAGTGCTGAGCTCCTTGGGGAAGAGAGGTCATTTGGGCTGGGGATGTGGCTCAAGCGGTAGCGTGCTCGCCTGACAAGCATGCGGCCCGGGTTCGATCCTCAGCACCACATACAAACAAAGATGTTGTGTCCGCCGAAAACTAAAAAATAAATATTAAAAAAATTCTCATTCTCTCTCTCTCTCCTCTCTATTTTTGGAAAAAAAAAAAAGAGAGAGGTCATTCAAGGGCTTTCCCCACTCAGGGCAACACTAGCAGTCCTCTTGTACCATCCAAACAGTGCCTTCCCTATTCCCTGTGATTGAACTCCTACCCATCCTTCCAGGGCCATGCTGAATCTCACAGCTGCCCCAGGAAGCCCTTTCTGATTGTTTCCAAAGAACATTTGGCTTCTTTGTACAGTTCACTTGGTGGACAGCACTATCATTCTTCTCATGCGCTTGCTTCACCCCTTCAAATGATTATGACAACTTCCACAGGGTAAAAACCCCACCTTGTATCATCAGAGGTAACAGGCGCCCTGGACGTTTACAATTTTGTGATTTTTTTCTTAACATACTGCCTGCCCTCAATCGAGTCTTCACATATCAATCAGCCTGCGTGTTATGACATATGTATACAATCTTAACACTTCATCTAGATTATGTCACCCTCGCTCCTCTATTCCCATCTCAACCCCTTCATCAGCGTTCCACTGCCCTTCGGCTTGAACTCACACTCCTTACCCTGCCCGGAAGGTCCTACACGATCTTGTCTCTTAATTTCCAACCTCATTTTTGCCACAGTTCTCCATCTCAGAATCTGCCTTCTAGCCACGGGCGCCTTCATAAGATTCTGAAACCAACTAGGTTTTATCCTGCCTCAAGTTCCTTGCAATTGTCCCCTCTTTGCTTGCAGTGCTGGTCTCTCCTCCCCTCCCCCCACCACAGAGGTCACACTAATGGCTAACCCCTCACCACCCTCTGCTGCAGCTACATTCACCTGCCTGAGAGGCCTCCCTTGGCTGCTCCACCCGAAATACATTCCCATATACCTCCCCATCTCAGCCCCAATGATCCACTCATAGCATCTCAATTTGTCATTGACTCAATTAAAGCCCCTCTGACCCTCTCAAGACAAAGACGTACTCTGAGAACAAAGAGCATACTTAGCACAGACCAGGTGCACTACCAAGTCATTATTTGATTTATGTGTTAATTGGGAAAACCGTAATGGAAGACATCTGAAAATGCGTTCTAGATTATTTTAAAATATTTTTGACAAATTATAATCATATATAATGAAGGGGTATGTGGTGATGTTATGACATATGCACATAGTATGGAATGATAATCAAGCTAATTAGCATATCCATCACTTCAAATACATGTCATTTGTTTTTCCCTTTAAACCAACATCTCCCCACTCCCCACACACCCAGCCCCCCACAGCAGCCCCTCTACTCTCTGCTTCTATGACTTCTGTTGTTGTAGATTTCCCATATAAGGGGGAGCATGCAGTTTTTGCCTTATCTGACTTATTTCACTAAGCATAATATCCTCCAGATTCATCCAATGGCTGCAAATGACAGAATTTTCTTCTTTTTTTAAATAGGTGAACTGTAGTCCTTTGAATATATGCAGTGCATTCTCTTTACCTGTTCATCTGCTAATGGACACTTTTGTGGATTCCCTGTCTTGGCTAATGTAAATAGCACTGTAATGAACATGGCAGGGAGATGTTCAACACATTGATTTCAAGTCCTCAGGTCAGACACCCAGAAGGGAACCACTGGATCATATGGTAGCTCTATTTTTAGTTTTTTGAGGACCCTCCACATAGTTTTCTATTAATGGCCGTAGTCATTCAGATTCCAACAATATGCACACTTTCCCTTTCTTCACATCCTTCCCAATATTTATCATTCATCTTTTGGATAACAGCCATTCTGACAGGTGTGAGCTCATATTTCATTGTAATTTCAACTCGCATTTCCTTAATGAATAGAGATGTTGAGCATTTTTTTCATGTATCTGTTGGCCTTTCATATGCCCTCTTTTGAGAAGTGCCTATTCAGGTCCTTTTCCCATGTTTAATCAGGTTATTTGTTTTTTGTCATCAACAACATCTCTATACCCTTAGCTAATATGTTGTTTGCAAATACTTTCTCTCCATCTGTAGGATGTCTCTTCACTCTGCTAAAATTGTTTCCTTTGTTCCACAAAAGCTTTTTAGTTTGATTTAATCTCCATTTGTCTCTTTTTTGCTTTTGTTGCCTAAGTTTTGGTGGTCTAATCCAAAAAAATCATCAGATCAATGTTGTGTAATTTCTCCCCCTATACAAATGCTTCTAGTATTTTTACAGTGTCAGGTCTTAACGTTGAAGTCTTTAATTGAGTTGATTTTTATATATGGTGTGAGGGTAAGGGTCCAATTTCATTCTTCTGTATGTGGATAGCCAGTTCTCCTAACACCACTTGCTGAAGAGACTGTCTTTTTCCCATTGTGTATTCTTGCATACTCTATAGAAAACCAGTTGACTATAAACAAATAGGTTCATCTCTAGGGTCTACCCTTTTCCACTGGTCATTGTTTTCATTTTTATACCAGCACCATGTTCTTTCAGGTATTATTCCTTTGTAGTATATTTTGAAGTCAGGTAGTGTGATGCTTCCAACTTTGTTCTCTTTGCTCAAAATTACTTCTGCAGGGAGGAGGGAGGAGGAGAGGGCAAGGAGAGGCACTGGGGAATGAATTCGACCAGATTATGCTATATCCACATAAGAACATACCACACTAAATTCTACTTCATGTATAATTATAGTGCACTAATTTAAAAAAATAAAAGGTAGACCAGTAATGTAAAGAAAAAGGATATGGGGAGGGAAGAGGGAAGAAACAGGAGGTACTACAAGATGTGTCTGATCAAATTTTGTCAATATGCATGGACAGATAGGTCACAACAAATCCCACTCTATGTATAAATAAAATGCACCAATAAAAACCATAGGAACAAAACCAAAAAACTAAATATGCAACTACAAAAAAAAAAAAAAAAGATTGCTTTGACTATTCTGAGGTTTGGGAGTGTTTGTGTGAATTTCAGGATCGTTTCTATTTCTGTGAAAGATGACACTGATTTATGTGTGGAGTTATTTAATTGAGAAAACTAAACTGGAGACATTTGGAAACATGTCCTAAATTCTAAATCTAAGCAGGTGGTAGAAGATGAACATTCAGGGAGCTGAAGCAGGTAAGATACAGTCAATCTTTTCAGGGTAAGAGAGAGAAGTTGGTGAAAAAGTTCTGGCAGATGAGATGAACAGGACATTCACTTCTGTTGCCAGGGCTTCTGGCCTGGCAATACCTTCATTAAGAATGCACCAATCACCCACCATAATGGTAAAGGTTAAGTCAGATAATACCAAGTATTATGGAGATGTGGAGCACAGGGGCTCCCATTTCACTACTGGGAACATGAAGTATCATGAGCACTTTGGAAAACAATTTGGTTTGGTCTAGTAAGGCTGAATACACACAGTCCTCATGATGCAACAAGATAATAATAGTACCTAGAGATAATTATGACAATTATGGTACCTAGAGAAAGTCATGTGGGTGTGTACCTATGGAGGAGATACACAAAGGAGGCATACACCTGGAGACACAAGTAAGAACACTCAGCGCACCATTCACTGTTCAAAAGGGAATAAATAGCACACACTCACATGGGGGAAAAACGGATCAACAATAGGTACAGACTTCCACATGGAGGAATCTCAGTGTTGGTCACAAGAAGCAAAGATCACAGAAAATACACTCTTGGTGTTTAAATTTTGCTTAAGGGTAAATAGATACTAAAACTTAAGAACAGAGAAGAACACCTGCAAATTTGAATGTACAAATTCCATCTAGTAGGGGGAAGGAAGGAGAATGAAAGTGGAAAAGGGCATGCTGGAGGCTTCAAAGAAAGGGGTAGTGTTTCATTTTTAAGGTAAGCAGAATTTATTTATTTATTTTTGAGGATTGAACTCAGGAACACTTTATCACTTAGCTACATCCCCAGCACTTTTTCTTTTTTTTTTGATACAGGGTCTCACTAAGTTGCCCAGGCTGGCCTTGAACTTGTGATTTCCTTGTCTCAGCCTCCTAAATAGCTGGGATTGCAGGCATGTGCTGCTGCACCCAGTTTATTTATTTTTTACATATGCATTGTAATTACTATTTTATGTACGATGATATAACAATTGTTTCAAGATTCAAAAACACTGATCAAACCACAGAATAGGGAAGGTGAGTGGTTTGTTTTTACACAGAGGATACTGTGTATTGGAGTAGTGATCCCTTCAAATGGCAACTGTGCAGCCCCAAACTTCATAGAGGTCGTCCCTGCAAAATCAAAAATATCCGCCCCAACAGCCTGCGATTTTCAAAACTTCATTCCACTACTACATTTTAAGCTGTTATAATTTTATGCATCTCTGCGAACCATCCTAAGACCTTTCTAGAACAAGATGTGACATAAAACAAATGAGATATACATTAGAAATAATAATATGGTAATACAAAACAGATTGAAGAGATCATCTCAGAGCCAGGCTCACGAGACACTAAAGGGACTGGTACCAGATGGCAGTGGGAATGATCTTGGTGGCTGTCCCAGTACAACACCAATTAAATTTCAAGCTCCTCACTTCACACAACGGAGGAGTTTAAGTAACTCAGTGGGAATCTAGTGAGGAATGTCATGTCCAAGCCACCAAATAAAGTAACATACTTGTAGCATAACACAGGTAAAAAATTATGACCACAGTAGCAACTCGCAGAAACTACATGATGAGGCAGAGGAGCTCCACACAGCTATCAGGGGCATTCTGAACCCTCTTATTTAACTTACAACACTCAGCCATTACAAAAGTACCTCCAGAACATACTTGTTTGTAGAGCCAAAATTGCCATGCATCAATAACCCCACAATTACACAGAAAAAGCCAACAGAGTGATCCCACCCACTTTAAGCCCTGGAAACAGCAGAACTATTTAGAAACAATCTCATGCTGGTATTCCAATTTTCATTTTTAAATGATACTTTTATTCCTAGAATGCTTCATACAAATATGCATAAACACAAGAAAGCCATACGGACACAACATTTTTTTTAATTTAAAAAGAATCAGCCTAATTATGAATAAAACAACTTGTTGAAAATAAGCTGAATGGTTTTGAGGAGCTATCAATTAAATGCAGCACGTGAGCACTTAACTAAGGAATGTGCATCCTGTGTTAAGGTCCTTTCATTTTTCAGCAAGAAGGAAACCTGTTTCTGGAGCATGAAAAAAATGGAGTTTCCTCTGTATTAACTAGAGCTAAACAATGTCAAACCTAGGATGAAGGTGGAGAGATTCGGTTAAAGGCATCAGAAGCAAATGATGTCAGAGACTCCTTCCCAGCACTGTGATTTTATGATTTCCTAAGATACGTTTGGTTATTCCTTCTGTGAAGCAAAAGATGAAAAATTGGCACAATGCAATTACATTTACAGTAAACCCACTTATTTTCCTTTGCTAGGGCATTCTGGCTAATTGAGAACTGTGGGTGTCTCTGCATACATCAGTGTGTGTTGTGTCTCTATATCAGTATATCTTGCATACAACCACAGTTCTGGATTCCACCAAAAAGAATATGCAGTAGAAATGCAGTGACAATCAATTCACTCAATATGCATTGATTACATCTATATTCAAGGATCACATCACTCCAACTTTGTCATGTAGGACATCCCAAAGAGTGAGATCATTTCCCCAAAGGCATTGTGTAAGACAAAGGCCTGGCCCTGCCTTCTAGAGTTTACAGACTGGTGGGGATCTGATTTCACCTTGCAATTTTAGGACTTCTAGAATCTTCCAAGGGACAGCGCGATGATCATGATGACTTGACAGCTGGGAGGGAGTATAGGGCAAAGTTCTGGCTGGAAAGAAGTCCGATACATTGGTTTTGGCAGATGACGCTTTCCCTCCTGGGTAAGTGATCTCCAGGACAGATTTCCTTCCATCGACACTTTTCCTAAAAAAGTGTCACTTCATTTTCGAAAATTTTCACTTCATTTTTGAACATTCTACCATGTGCTGTAATTTTCCATAAGAAAAAGGGTTTTTTTCCCCTCTACCCAAAATTGATATTCACATGTGTTCTTTTACTTTGTTTTGCAAATTATGATTCATATGCGAGAAGTTTCTTTACACACAAAGTGGCCCTTGAAAAGTGAAGGGTGACAGCAACTCACATATTTCATATAAAGTGATCTTTTTTTTTTCTGTGTGATATCCCTATTAAGGGACCAGGCAGCCAAAAAGAGGAATCAAAGTTAAAGTTAGGTCCTGATGGAGAATCTTTCTTGAATCTCTTTATTTATGAAGCGCTCAACAGACTGGTGTAAAGAATAGACGTGAGCCTCTGTCCCTAGGAAAACGTAAGGACTTGTCCAGGAGTCATTCTCAATTTTAAATCCAGTGCTCACAAAGAATTAAAACACATATTAATTTCTCCAAAACAGATTACTCAAAATATCACTTCATATGTTTAGTCTCTTTCCGTGCCTATAATGGAACCCCTTCTGGATTGACCAGAAGGCAGAGCTGAATGGTTTTGAGGCCAGTGGAGGGGATCTTTGGTTGGAGACCCAGAGCCTTCCCACACAGTGTCTTGAATAAAGCCCTGTAGGGCACCTCAAGGGCACCATTGGCACAGTCTGCCCTTAGACAGCTTTCATCTGTCCCAACACAAAAAACACCAATGGGTACATGGGAAGTAAAAAAAGAATGAAGGATGCTCTTCGCCAGGCCATGGACAGTCACGAGCAGAAACATGGTGCAGTCCAAGGAGAGGATGCCTATGAGATGGAACACGTGAAGTAACTCCGAGTTGAGAACAGCAGGGCAGCCTCCCGGGCACTCTGCTGGGTTCTGTACTTCCCTGGTGGGGTAAGGATGAGCTTGATACTTAAAATTAAGACAGCCCCTCCTGCACTGGACTTAACAAAAGCTCTACCTCATCTGTATACAACCACCCTCAAGTAGGAGACCCAAAAGTGAGCCCTTCCTTATCTCAGTCCCTACACTCATCCCTGGGAGTACCAGGACTAAGTCAGGCACGGCTTTCATCCCCATCAACAACAGACACAACAGGAAGCCTGGGACTTGTCACCCCTCAAGGTCAACCACCATAGGGCTCCTTACATTCCTTTTCCTAACCCTATCTTCTGCCTCTGTCTCTCTGCAATGCCTGCGACCTCTCTTCTGAGCTCTCTGGAACTCACAGGCAGTCACCAGTCAGCAAGGGCCCCTACACCCCCAGTGCTTCTCTGAATGCTCCCGCCATCTTCCTGGTCTAAACGAAACCTGGATGTTCCCCAAGGACACTGCTCGCCACCCCCACTAAGCGTGCTTTTGTGGTGGTTATTTTCTCCCCATATTCCTGAACTTTGGGGCTTAGGGGTGGAGTGGGTGTCCTTACTGCTTCTTTTTAGCACATGTAGACCATTATTCCTTCCTTCCTCTTATGTAAAGTCCTGAGCTTTGAATCATGCACCATCAGACTCTACCACCCACTAACCCTCCTTCTGGGAAGACCTGGGTTCCTGTCACTCTTCATCATTACTGTGGTTATGACCATAGGAGAATTCACTATCTACATAGACAATCCCTTAACACTCCCACTTCTCCATCCTTGACCTCCACCCCAATTCCAAGGTCACACACCAGTTCTTGAGTAATCTATGTTACTCTCCCAACTACCATCTCCCCTCTGACAGTTCTCTGCTTCAACAAATCTCTGAACCCGGTGAGTGCTGTGACCCACTGATCCACCACTTTCCACTGTCCCTCACCCTCCTACCTGGTCTCATCTCTTTAATCAGTTTAAACTTCATGGGCAAATGTCATCACTATTCCCTTCCACATATATTGAACTCTCTCCCAACTCTAGAGAGGCCCTGTTCACTTGGAAAAACCATAGCCTGGTTAACTTCAACACTCCATACATCCATAAGCAGGCCAGAAGGAGTGCTATGGATGGGATCTGAGGTGTCTCCCAAAAGCTTGTGTGTGAGACAACCGCAAGAATGCTCAGAGGTCAAACAATTACAAGAGCTGTAACCTAGTCAGCAGACTAATACACCTGGATGGATTAACTGGGTGCAACTGTAGGCAGGTAGGGTGCAGCTAGAGAAAGCAGGTCACTGGGGGCGTGCCTTGGGGTTTATATTTTGTCCTTGGCATCTCTCTCCCCACCCCATCTCCACCTTCTCCCTGTCTCTCATACTCTCTCTCTGCTTCCTGGATGTCATAAAATGAGCAACTTTCTTCCACCATGCCCTCCTACCATGATATGCTGCACCACCTTTAGCCCAGAGCTATGGAGTCGGTTAACCATGGATTAAACCTCCAAAACCATGAGGCAAAATAAACTTTCCTCCTCTAATGTGCTCCTTGTGGTCACAGCAACAAACAGGTGACTCAAACCGGGAGAACACACAGGACCCTGTTGAATGTCCTCACTCTAAATCCATGAGCTGGAACCTAGGCGGGCCCTGAACACTCCCCAGGCAATCGACAAAGTCCTCGAAGCACCATCTCTAATATTTCTCTTCTTCTTTCCTCTTGAATACACAGGGGCTGATTAATTCTCTGTAGAAGGGAACTGACATCAAATAGCATCACTAGATGTTAGGCTACAATAAATTTAATTCTGTGAAAGTAAATCTTATATAAGATTTACTCCAATTTCTAAGGTAGCCTAGATGACCTCAGTGAGAATATTCTCCTAGAGATTCTTCTTAGAACACATATGATAATACTAAAAGAGGAGAATGGATAGCAGAATATACTACAGATTTAAGCTCACTAAACAACTTCCTTTAAAGCTACCCTGATACGTAAATATGGGCTCATGGATAATGACCAAAAGAATGTCCATTAGTTGCAGACAGTTATTTTCATTCTCTGAGTCTAAAGAAAATTAAGACAACTTTAAATAATAGGATGTTAGAAGAGAATCAATAAAATTATTTAAAAAAAAACTTTAAAAAGCTTTCCTGGATATTGTATATACACCAAGTCAACAGGTTATGATTTTCTGTTGTCATAAAGTAATATGCTGCCGATAAAGGAAAATATCCAAATCAAAAAAAAGAAAGAAAGAAAGAGAAAAACTGGACTAAGGAATGACTAAACACTAATATTATGTGCAAAACTAGTAAGTTACCTTTTCTCCAAGAAATTGCATTCTCTGACGTCCTGTCCAGCATTGCCATACAGAGGCCTCAGTGGCCATGCTAACAGATTTAAATTGCACGTTTTTTAGGATATCTAAAGAATTACCAGTGAATGAAATTGCTAGTTCTTTTTAAAAATCAGTGTCAAAACCAGTAGCAACACTCAGTTAAATGGTACAAAAGGCCCACCAACTATGGAAAAGCTGTTCCTTCAGTGTGAGGCACTCACTGATTTTTTTTTCATATTTTCATAAACACTCATGGTAAAAGGATAAATTCGAATCCTCAAGCCGTCATGAGGATCTCCCCTGAGCAGGTACTTATCCACACAATGGCTTCTTGATAACAAGTCTCCTTGGGACAATCTAGAAAATTCTTTGCGTGTCTACACAAACACATTTATAAGCAGTCTTCATCAGTGGGTTCGTATTATTTATGTTGTTCTATGATCAGAATGGTTTACTTTAGTAATGTGTCATGGACATCTTCCCATTAAAACATCATTTTTTATAGCCATCCATATTCCACAGTTGCCATCTTCAACGGTTTAATAACAAGTATCGTATTAACGGATATGTAGGTTATTTTCTAGTAATTTCTTATGTAACACAAACCTACATTGGGTATCTCTGTGCATGACACTTTTCACAGCCATGCAATTACTTGCTCTGGGCAAATACTAGAAGTTGTACTGCTGAGTTAAAGTGCATACACATTTTGTAATTTTATATATGGTGTCAAACCACCTTCCAGTTATACCACAGACCCAGGCAACCACAGTGCTCTGGAGGCCCCATTCTTGCCCATACCATTATGTTGAATTTTATAATCACTGTTCTATATTTACTTCTACTCACATGTTTGTTAAATATTTTTTAGTTAGTTTCATATGTGGATCTTCTTTCTTTATAATGATTTTATCATACCCCATTGAGAATCTGATGAAACCAGAACTACCTAGAAAAAAATGCCCTTAAATGTTACATTTTGAGGACAATTTCTCAGAGCTCAAAAATCCATTAACCAGATTAATGAGATGGATGAGGATTAAGGCATCCTCATGTGCGATCTTGGAAAAGTTACATTTTCCTTATCATTTTTTGCAAACTGATAGAGAATGGAAAAAAAAAGCAGTTCTCTTTCTTTGATAGAACTCTGTGTACAAATATGATACGGATACCGACTGTATCTGCAGGTCAGGCCAGATGCCTCCTGACGCCTCCCCTCTGGCAGACTCTGTCCCCTGCCTCCCTCCTTTACCCATGCATGTCATATAAAAAGTGTGTGAGAATGTAGGAAGACGAGTGTTTGCCATGTCAGTTGGCACGTTTGAGATCACATATGCAAAGAGGCTGGAAGAGTTAGGAAAGAAAGACAAAAGAACCTCTTTCAGTTCTCAAGCGGAAAGTCTCTGGGCTCGTCTCAGAGCCTCTGAGGTTTATTCTGTATTTTACAATTTTTATTAACATTCTTCCTTAGTCATCCCTTATCTTTTTGTTACTCTCGATTCCTCTAAATTGTGGTTCCTTCATTTTTATCACTCTGTAGGATAAGGTTTAAAATTTTTTAAAATATAAATAAACAAATGAATTAAATAGTGATCTATGGGAAGTTGAAAAAGATTGAGTTTATAAAGGACATAAATGATCACAGGTTTAAGAAAGCCAACAAAAGAGGATGCAGTAACTACTCTAGAAGGAGGTAGAATTCTAAAACACTGTATACTTCTTCATAATTAGCAAGCAAGGAAAAATACACATAAGGTTTCTTATTATCAAAACATAAGGAGGAAGTACATAGATGGCGTTTTTGTTTTTCAAGAGAGAGAGAGAGAGAGAAGAGAGACAGAGAATTTTTTAATATTTATTTTTCAGTTTTCAGTGGACACAACATCTTTATCTTATTTTTATGTGATGCTGAGGATCAAACCCAGCGCCCCGCACATGCCAGGCAAGCGCGTTACTGCTTAAGCCACATCCCCAGCCCCAGATGGTGTTTTTTAATAACAAAAATTTATTTCTCTAGTTGGGGTGATGGTTCAGTGGTGGAGCGCTTGCCTCGCACATATGATGCACTGGGTTTGATCGTCAGCACCACATAGAAGTAAGTAAACAAAATAAAGATATTGTGTCCATCTACAACTAAAAAATATTTTCTTAAAAAATATTTATTTCTCCCCGTTCTGGATGCTGCAAGTCTAAGATCATGGAGGCAGAATGGTCAGGTTCTGATGAAAGTCTCTTCCAGGCTGCAGAGTACTGACTTCTCATTGCATCCTCACACGGTGGAAAGAAGGCAAGCCAGTTCTTTGGCCTCGGATTATAAGGACACTAATCTCATTCATGAGGGCTCCACCCTTATGAACTACTTTCCTGCCAAAGGCCCCTCCTCCTAATACCATCACCCTGGGGTTAGATTTCAACACATGAATTTGGCAGAGGGAACACAAACATTCTGACCATAATAATTATCAAAATGTAAGATAGTCATGGAATAGTTAAGCCATGTATCCCAATAAGATTTAAGAAGATCAAAGTACTTCACTGATGAGTACCTTCATAGTCGCCCTATGACACTTACAGGAGTTATCCCAAGGCAGGGAGGGCTGTGCTCCATTATACATGGGCTTCGTACCCACCATCCCTTCTTTCTCTGGGCTGAAAATGCTCAGCTTAAACATCTCATCCTCATAAAAACCTTCCTAGGCCCTAAGGTAGCTCTGCAGTCTGGGCTTCTGTAGCTCTTGGTACTCAAAGTTCTCATCAGATTTATAATTATTTGTTTGATGTCTGTCCTCTTCACCCAGGGGGTCACTTGGATCCTGGCCCCCCACTCCTTACACACTGCCTGGCACAGAAGGGATGAAAAGAGGGAGGAGGAAATGAATAACACGATGATCAGCAGTGAGGCAGTAAACCAGAACACCTCCAGAAGAAGGCTTAGATGCTGATGTTATTAAGGCCATTTCTCCTCTTGCATTCTATAAATGTGTGGGCCTAATTAGGTCACAACTTTTATGGATCACCTACTTTTTTGAGCTTTATGCTGGGTCTACAGGGAAAATAAGGGTGACCAAGGATACATGAGAATTAGGTCTTGTCCCTGCCCCTCAAAGGAAAGGATCAGGCTAGGGGGAAACTGTATGCATTAAACATGAGGACCAACTAATGAAAACAATGACTCTACTCTGAGACTCCAGGGCCTGAGCAAATGGTCTGAGCAGAGGAATCTGATCATGAGGCTAACTCACATCCTCTGAGTGAAAGCACATCACAAGAGGTGACGTGCCTGCTCCACAGTCATACAGTTAATTTAAGTGACTGGATGAGAAAGAACCTAGGCCCCTTGCATCTCCTGTGGTGAAAGAAATGGAAGCCCTGGGGGTCTGAAGTGGGACTGGTGAGATGCAGGTTACAAAAACAGCCAAGGTTAAGATGCAGCTGCCTGATATGCAAAATTCAACCAGAAGGCAGGTTGCTTTCAATGCATGCAGAACAAGGGCCCTTCCAGAAAAATACCCCTCCAAGCAGAAACAGGCAGGTAGCTGTTGAATACACAGGCTGAGTAAAAACATGATGCCAAGTGAGCGTAAGTAAAGGAAGTGAGTAAGACAGACGGCTATGATGGATGAGTGTTAGTAGGTTCCTGTTCACCTAGATTCACATGTCGGAATCCTGACCGCCCCCACCCTACTTGATAGCATTAGGATGTCGATTTGAGGGAGGAGCGAGGTCATGAGGATGGAACCACTGAGATGAGTACTCTTATAAAAGGGACCCCAGCATGCTCTCTCCTGCTTTCTGTCATATGAGGATACAATAAGAAGTACCAGAGAAGGACCCTCACCAGAACCTGACCGTGCTGGCATCATGAGCTCAGCCGTGCAGTTTCCAGAATGGTTACAGATAAATAAGTTCCTTATTCAGCCACCCTGTCTTTGGTTATATTTTGTGGTAACACTGACACTCTCCAAAATCCAGGGCTCCCACTATGTGCCTTCCACAGCGCCGACAAGACAGAGAATGCAAAAGTAGCACAGGGCCATGGACCATGTCTAGAGTCTAACTGTGGATACAAAGATGCAGGATCCAGAGGGAAATTCCAACCTGGTACAAAGTCACCCTCCTGAGAAGCAGAGCTCAGGAACAGGCTGGCCCCAGGAAACCATGAAAAGGCCTTTGCGGTTGGCACTGATTAGTCACTGCTCCCAGGGGACAGCCCCCACATCCTGCCCTTGGGAAGAGGCCCGCAGGCACAAGTGAGTAGCCGCAGTACTCAGTGGCCTGCCTAGCAGCCCAACCGAATGGCTGCGGCAGAAAGTGCAGCGGATGGCAGCAGGATTCTGACAGCTGGGCAGCTAAAAGCCTCCCACACCCAGGGCTCCTACTATTTGCCTTTCACAGCACCTGTGTGCTGCAGCCTAAGAGGTGAACAGGGAAGAGCGACAGGGAGCCCTCTGCTTTCCTCTGGAGCTCTGAGGGGTGTCAGTCCCTCCTAGGCTGGGTCTTTTCCTAATTCCTGAGAGAACAGGGAGAGCCTCCATGAGGGCAGGAGGTTCAGGGATTTAGAAGCACAGGAGGGGCAGGACCTTCAGCCCTCCAGGGTCAGCACAACAGCTGCATGCGTCTCTCCTGCCATTCACTTTTCTGCTCCTGGTGCCTACACTTGGAAAAAAAAATTCAAAATCAATAGTTTAATAAAATCAGCATGCTCGCTTGCTTGCAAGAATGCATGACTTGCTCCAACTATAAATATTTCTAGTGAGGAAGGACACAGGGGTGAGGCTTGGGTTAATCCCTTCAGAAGGATTAACTAGTCACCTGTGCCATCCAGTCTCACAGTGTACCCTTACCACCCACCCCTCCCCTCTCTAAAAGGCCCAGAATCAAGCAGCCCTTCCATTACTCCATGGAGTAACAATGTTAGGGGGAAGGGGGATCCTGCTGCCTAGCTATTCAACAAAGTTAGACTAGATAAACTTTCTGATGTGACGCCAAAAATAAAACCATCTGCCTTAACTCCTCCTCAAAAGAAGGAACTGAGAAGAATATATACTACTAGATCCCTTCACACCCCAATATTCCTATGGCATTTTAAACAGTTTACTCAAACACCTGAGGGGAAAATAGCACCACAAAATTTAGATAACCACTAAGGGTTCAATTAATAATATGTGAAAACCACAGAGTGCAGAAGAAACCAAATAGTCATTCTCATGCCTTCTCATCAATAAACTCACAAGAGACCAAGTTCATCCAATGGGAACCACACATGTACACGAAACTACCAGCCCATGTTACTAACTAAAAACCAAAGATCGAACTAGGAAAAACATCACAAGTACTTAGGCTATTCTTGCTTTGAGGAAAAAACAATGTAAAAGCCTTAATTGGATACAGAATAAAATATGGAAAATAGAGAAAAAGAAAGAGAAAGGATAGGAGGTAGGCTGTGAGATTAAACCAAAATGTTCAGATCGCACAGGTGGCTCACATCATTGGAGCCGGAGGTTGAAAAATTTTTAAGTGCAATGAACAAAAGAAACACCAAGATGCTTTCATCTGGACAGTGAGAGATGAGCAGAGCCACCAGGAGAGCATCTCCATTGTCTGAGGACGCTGACGGGTTCACTCATGCTCAACATGTTATAATTGAGAATCAATGTGAAGTTTAAATAAACTCAAAGGGCTTACCCAGGCAGCCCTGTTCACGTCATGTTGCATTTTATTAAATGATGTGTAGAATAAAAGCCGGTTGTTTGGACCTTGGAAAACTTTATTTTAAAGTGATATTATCGTACAATAATGGCTATGACCACAGCACTTGATCTACATGATAAATCTCACCTTCCACAAGAAGAAACAACTGAGAAAATGAACCAGTGCCCAAGGCTGTATAGAGTAGCCGTGACATGCTGATGTAACCAGACACACTCGGATGCCATTAGAATCCCCGAACATAATTTTCACAAACACAAGAAGAGGGAAGAGAATGTACCTGTAGGAGCTTCCCGATAGTGTTTTGGGGCTGGGGTCTTATCAAAGAAAGATGTGGCTATAGGAGGTATGAAAGCAGTGGGTAGGGGATGGCTACTCAAGAGCTGTGATGGAAACCAGCTCTGAAATGCTCATCAGCAAGTACCTGTGCAGAGTGCTGGGCCTGACAGAAAAGAGGATGTGGGCAGGAGAGTACCCCAACTACCATGCTCCTAAGCATCCTAGAAAGTAGGTATTGCAATTCCTTTTTAACAATAGAAACACTGGGGCTGAGAGGTATTATGCATTTTTTCCAAGGTCACCTTGGGAAAAAAAAAACCTGATAAAGACAGGATGGAAATATAGATCTGTTTGGTAATAGTAATGCCAGGTCTATCTACCATGCCTAAGTGTATCTATTCAGTGACACATGGTCACTGAAAAGATTAAGAAAGGGGCATTTTATGCAAAGAGGACTGAATGGGACCAAGGACCAGTTTGGGTAAAGGATAAACTTGTACATAGGAAGCTGGAGTTTGCCTGAGGACAGCCTTTATGCCCACGCATCTGTCCTGCAGCCACCTGGGAGACACAGAACTCTGTAAATAAGACCTAAGAAAAGAGACAAAGAGAATTGAGGTTCACAGAAGGAAGGAAAAGATGAAGGGGCATATGGAGGCACTCCATAAGGAACTAAAAGTTAAAATCCAGTAGGACCATACTTATATGCAGTATGCGTTTCTCCAAGTAAAAACACTGTTTTCCAAGTTGAGCGTTTCTAAATAACATCCTACCATTTAATGCTTGGCAAATATTGCACTAATGTCAATAATTGAGATTTTTCAGAAGTGGTCCAATAAGTTCTTTTCAATGAAAAGGGGATGGCTCTTGATGGCCAGGGGAAGCGTGCTCCTGTCTGCCTTCGTCCCTGCCTGATGGGTACTAAGTATGCAATCATAGGAATGTGTCCCCTTGGAGGACATTATATCAACCACGGCTTCACCTCTTTGGAAGGCAATAGCCAAGATTCAGTGGGCTTGGGAGGGAAAGGTGGCCTCTCTCTGCAGCCCACAAGAAGAACAGGGCAGCTCAACAGGAGGGGTTTCAATGTTAGCCCTCTAGAATCTGCACCCAAAGTCCCTGTCTGCCTCAGAGCACATTTATCCCCCAGTAACCTAATAGGGAGTTAGTTGCCTGTGGCAGGACTCGATTCAAAGATTTAGGATGCCAAGCGCTCAGATATCTTTCAGAATCTCTTTACACTCAAGGGAGAACAGATGTCTTTACCGTTGCTGCAGAATTTTCATCAAGGGGCTGCAAATAAATTCCCGATTCAGTGAGAACTCACATAATTTTGTTTTATTTTTTCAAAAATAAATTGCATATGCACAAATTTGAGTTGCTTTATCTTTGGTTTATACTGTGTGATTAGTGCTTCCTTAAAATTTAAATGGAAGATTTTAATCTTCTGGCAACATGTGGTTATCTATATATAAATCTTCCTGTTCAGAAGAACATGGATATATGTTAAAATTAATTAGGCACAATTCTATATTTTCCCTTTACATTTAAAAAAACTCCATAGAGGGGACAGGGACCTTCACAGAGGCAGAAAGAGAAAATGGAGCAAATGATTCATCTCTGCTCTTTTCACTTCAGCAGTCAGCAGCTGGGAAAGACAGTTGATCCTCATCACCCTTCAATAACAAACTAGATTCTTCCCTCAACCAGTAGCTGAAGAAGCCCTGTTGAACTCCCTTTCCTTGGGACTATCTTTGAACAAAAGCTGTATCCCTTTAATGAAATACTGATTCTCTGTATGTGGTGCCACCATGATCCAGTTACTTAAGAAGTGCTAGAGACCTAAGTGAATTCAATGAAATGATGAGCTGTTTGTGCTGCCCTGGATCACACCACTTACAGCTGTGTAAGTCCAAATGGAGCTGGAACCATCCTTCCTACCCTGACACAGAATCATAAATAAAGACGGAGCCTTCTGCAATAGCAGAACGCATTCCCTTGTTGTCATTCAATCACTGGTGCAAATGAAGCTAATGCTCTACAGTCAGGGGTGGGAAAGTGAGCCCAAGATACTATAAAAGAATTATAAGTCCATTTTAATAAGGTAATAATCCCCCCCAAATATCAACATTAATATGCAATTTATTTTTAGAGTAATATCAAGTTATTTTTCTTTACCAACCCAGCTGTTGAATAACACTTGTCAAAGATGTCAAAACGTCTTTCAACATTTAGAGAGTCACCTAGCCATTATTCCTGCAGGATACATGTGTGGCTGAGAAGATCAAATTTGACAGATGCAAAAAAAAAATAATATATCTGTATGGAAAAATATAAGTCCCCATTTCCCAGTCATCTACCCCAGCAATTTCCCTACCATTTTGCACTGGAATATAACCAAACATCTCAAAGGAAAGAATGGATTCAGGCTTTTTCACAATTGCTACTACACATGTAGACTTTCAATTCTTTATGATACTCATAACCCATAAAAACGGTTTGTATTAATTCTAGGAGTTAAGAACCCAGAGCCTATAAACTAGACAGGTGATGCATGTTCTATCCATCTAGCATGCTCTCTCCACTGATCTCTTCTAGAGAAACCATCAGGACCACACTTCTTACTGAAGCAAAGTAGTCCTGGACCCACAGCTGTCTGGACCAGGAGAGAACATTAGCATCCCTAAGATTTCCAGGCACGAGGGCTTTTACCAGTAGAATGCTTCATTCTTTCTTCCAGAGTAGGTCCATTCATAGATGGTCAACTAGGCTATAGAGACAAAAAGGAGGAGCAGGAATAGAGCCAAAGTGGGAATGCTGAGCCATGTTAATGGTAAAGAAGTAAAATGTGGATCAATTAACAATAGGTAGTGCAGATACATCTTGGGGGTACAACAGATCATGAACAATTTTCTTGCTTCTGAGATAAGTCTTGTCTCCAGGAGGAATGGCCAGACTACTTTCTCATTGTAAGAGGCCCATGGTCTTTCATCTGACTCTAACAGCTATTCTTTTCTTCCCCAAACACACACACACACACACACACACACACACACACACACACACCAAATTCATCTCTCTAGGCAGCTTTACTCTCAAGCATAAGTATTTGGGAATGTGGAGGGACAACTTGGTTGATATAATTATTTTGTTAAGAGTAACATGAGCATTTAGAGATCAGGGATGCTAAACATCCTGTCTTGGACAGGAAACTTCAACAGTCTACCAAAATGCTAACCATACTCCTCCAACATTCAGGGCAAAAGTGGATAAGAAAAGTTACACTGAAGAGAAGAGGGCAGACAAAACACCTACAGCTAACATCATTTGGCGGTAAGAAACTAAAAGCTCTCCCACTAAGTTCAGGATGAAGGTAAGGATGTCTCTAACGCTGTTTATTTTCAACATTGTATAGGCAATGCTAACTAAAGTAGTAAGAAAAGAAAATTAAAAGTATAAAGATTGGGAGGAAATAAACTACCTTTGTTCACAAAAATGTCAATTGTCTATGTAGAAAATCTGAAAAAACTAACAAAAACAAACTAAAGAACAACAACCACCAAAAACTCTCCTGGAACTAGGTAAGTGATCCTAGCAAGGTTACAGGATACAAGGTTATATATAAAAGTCAATCGCATTCTTATATACCTGCAAAGAACAAGAAAATTTGAAATTAAAGACAGTGTATTGCTTTGGCTCTTCTGGGTCTTTAATCCTTCCATATGAATTTTAAGACTGGTTTTTTTCTAGTTCTATGAGGAATGTCATTGGTATGTTGATGGGGATCACACTGAATCTGGAAGTAATATGGTCATTTTGACAATATTAATGCTGCCTATCCAAGAACAGGGGAGGTGTGTCCATCTTCTGAGGTCTTTAATTTCTTTCTTCAATGTTCTATAACTTTCATCATAAAGATCTGTCACCTCTTTGATTATATTTATTCCCGAGTCTTATTAAAACATTTTTGAGGTCATTGTAAATGGGATTGTTTTCCTTATTTCTTTCCCAGTAGATTCATTACTGAAATGTAAAAAAGCTATTGATTTTGTTGATCTTGTATCTTGTGCCTTTGCTAAATTTGTTTATCAGCTCTAGAAGCCTTCTGGTAGAATTTGCTGGGTCTTCTCATTAGAGAATCATGTATTAGTCAGGTCTACATCTCTGTGATGAAAATGCCAAACAAGACTAACTTAGAGGAGGAAAAGTTGATGTTGGGCTCAAGGTTTCTGAGATTCAATCCACGATCAGCCAACTCCATCACTCTGGGCCTGAGGGGAGGCAGACCATCATGGTGGAAGGGTGGAAAAAGCAGAGGACATCTGCTGACCATGGTGGTCAGGAAGCAGAGAGAAAGGGAAAGGTGTCACAGGGAAGATGAACCCTTCCAAAGTATGCCCCCAGTGACCCTCTTCTTCTAGCCATGACCTACCTGTCCACAGTTACCACTCAGTAGTTCATTCAAACTAGATGGACTGATTAGGTTCTAGCTCTTATAATCCAATCATTTCGCCCCTGAATATTCCTACACTGATATAGGAGCTTTGTGAGGGACACCTCCTATCTAAATCATCATGGATCATGTCATCAGCAAACAGAGATAATATAATTTCTTCTTTTACTATTTGCTTCTCTTGCCTAATTGCTCTGGCTAATGTTTCAAGAACTATATTGAATAGGAGTGCTGAGAGTGGACATCCTTGTCTTATCCCTTATTTTAGAGGAAATGCTTTGTTTTTCTTCATTATGATGTTGGCTTTCAGTTTGTCATATATATGACCTTTACATATATATGTAAGTAAGCTTCTTCTATTTCTAGTTTCTTCAGTGTTTTCAACATGAATGGGTACTGCATTTTATCAAAGGCTTTTTCTGCATATATTGAGATGAACTTGTGGGGGATTTTTTTCTGCTTAATTCTGTTTATGTAATGAATTATATTTGTTGATTTGTGTATGTTGAGCGATCCTTGCATCCTTGGAATTAAACCCACTGGATCATGGTGTATTATCTTCTCAGAATGTGTTTTTGAATGTAGATTTCTAATACTTTATTAAGGATTTTTGCATCTACATTCATGAGGGATATCAGTCTATAATTTGCTTACCTTAATGTACCTTTATCCTTTATGTGGTTTTAGGATCAGCTCTTATAACCTGGGTCTTTAATCCTTCCATATGAATTTTAGAACCATTTTTTCTACTTCTATGAGGAATTTTAAGAGTGTTCCCTCCCTCTATATTTCATTGAATAATCTGAGAAGGTTTGGTACTAGTTCTTCTTTAAAGGTCTGGTAGAACTCACCTGAGAATTCATCTGGTCCCATGCTTTTCTTTGTTGAAAGACTTTTAATTACTGCTTTAATATCATTGTTTGATATTGGCTGGTTTATATTTTTTTATATCCTTTTGGTTCAATTTGGCTAGGTCATATGTTTCTAGAAATCTGTCAGTATCTTCTGCAATTTCTGACTTATTGGAATATAGATTTGCAAGAAATTTTCCTAATGATTTTCTGTATTTCAGAAATGTCCGATGATATCTTCTTTTTCATCTCTAATTTTGTTGATTTGGGTCTTCTCTTTGTTTTGGTTAGTTTGAATAAGGGTTTATCAATTGTGCTTATCTTTTCAAAGGATCTTCTCTTTGCTACATTGATCCTTTGTGTTTTTCAGTTTTCCATTTCATTAATTTAGGCTCTGACCTTAATTATTTCCTCTCTTATACTGGTTTTGGAATTAGTCCTTACTTTTCTAGGGCTTGAGATGGAACATTAGATTGTTTACTTGTGGTTTTGTTTTGTTTTTTAAATGTTGGGATTCAATGCCATCAACTTTCTTCTTAGAATTGCCTTCATAGCATCCCAGGGATTTTGATATGTTGCATCTCTGTTCTCATTTGTTTCCAAGAACTTTTTGATTTCTCCCCTGACTTCTTCTATGACCATTCCTCATTCGAAAGCATATTGTTCATTCTCCATGTGTTAAAATAAACACAGTATAATTTATGTTAGTACCCCCAGTAATCAAATATACAGGTATATATCTTAAAGTACATAAGTGTATGAGGAAAACTAAAATAAAAGAAAAATATAAAAGAAAAAAAAATAAAAGAACAACTAGATAAATGGAGAGATATCCCATGTTTGTGGACTGGAAGACCTAATAATATGTCAGTTCTTCCTAACTTGGTCTACAGAGTCAATACAATTCCAATAAAAATCCCAGTAGGTTATTTTTTGGCTATCAACAAACTGATCCAAATATTTACATGGAGAAACAAAAGAACTGGAATAGCCAACACAATATTGAAGAAGAAAAGCTGGAGGACTGAGATTACATGACTTTAAGACTTACTGTAAAGTTATAATAATCAATAGAGTATGGTATTAAAGAATGAACAGACACATAAATCAATGAAACAGAATAAAGAGCCCAGAAATAGACCCATATAAACATGAGCAGCTAATCTTTGATAAAGGAGTGACATCAATACAATAGAGCAAAAAGTCTTTTCAGCAAATGGTGGCAGTACAACCAGACATCCATATGCAAAAAAGAAAAAAAATAGATACAGACCTAATGCCCTTCAAAACTGAATATGAAACACAGACTTAAATGCAAAACATAAAACTATGTGTAGAAGATAGGAGAAAATCTAAAAGACTTTGGGTAAGGCAATGACTTTTTGGACACAAAACCAAAGGCACAATCCATAAGAGAAATAATTGATAATCTGGACCTCATTAAAATTTAAAATTTTGCCCTCTGAAAGGCAATGGTAAGAGAATGAGAAGCCAACCTACAGACTGCAAGAAAATACTTGCAAAAGACATATCTGAAAAAAGATTGATACACACAATATACAAAGAGCTCTTAAAACTCAACAATAAGATAAACACCATGATATTTTAAAATAAGCCAAAGATCTTAATAGACACCTTACCAAAAAAGACACCCCAAGGGCTAATATGCACATGAAAAGATGCTCCATATCATGTTATCAGGGAAATGGAAATTTAAGCAATAATGAAATACCACTCAGACCTATTAGAATGGCCAATATCCACAACAGTGACAATTCCAAATGCTGCAACAACAGAAATTCATTCACTGTTGGTGGGAATGCAAAATGGTACAGCCACTTTTGAAGAGAGTTTGGCTTACAAAACAAAATATACTCTTACCACATGATTCTCCCATGTGGTAATGCTCCTTGGAATTCACCCACAGGAGGTGAAAACTTATGTCCACAAAAACCTGTACATGGATATTTAGAACAACTATATTCATAACTGACAAAACTTGGAAGCAACCAAGATATCCTCAGCAGGTGAGTATAAAAATAAACCAATGTTCTTTGGTACTAAAAAGCTATCAAACCATGAAAAGACATGGAGGACATTTAAATGCATATTACTAAAAGAAAGAGCCAATCTGAAAAGACTACATACTATACAGTTTCAACTATATCACTTCTGGAAAAAGCCAAAGCAGGAAAATAATAAATATCAAGAGTTTCCAGGGGGTTGGTGGGGTGAAGTGGGGAAGGGAGATGTGAATGGGAACACAGTATTTTTAGGGCACAATGGTGCACATCTGTAATCCTAACAACTTGGGAGGCTGAGGCAAGACGATCACCAGTCTCAGCAGCCTCTTTAACTTAGTGAGGCTCTAAGCAACTTAGTGAGACCCTGTCTCAAAATAAAAATTAAAAAGGGATGGGGGTGTAGCTCAATGGTGAAATGCCCCGGAGTTCAATCCCCAGTACCAAAAAAATAAAATAAAATATAAAATAAAATGTTACCATAATAGTGTATACACATCATTATACATTGACCCACACCCAAAGAATACACAATCCCAAGAGTGAATTATAATGTAAACTATGGTCTTTGGGTGATGGCGATGTGCCAATATAGGCTCATCAGTTGTTACAAATGTGCCATCCCGGTAGGAGATACTGATAACAGGGAGACTACACATGTGTAGAAGCAGATCATAGAGGAAATTCTTGTACCTTTCTCTTTATTTTGCTTAAACTTAAAACTGGGTCAAAAAAAAAAATGAAGTCTTTTTAAAAATAAAGGGAGCCAGAGGTACAGTGCATACCTGTAGTCCCAGCTACTCAGGAAGCCCAGGCAGGAGGATTGCCTGGGGGGGGGGGGAGAAAGAGAGAGAGGGAGGGAGAGGGAGAGAGAGAGAGACAATAAAATGTAGCTCATCAGAAGTACCAGTTAAGACCATCCAAGAATCAATGCCAATTCCCACCCCACTCTAACAATAATATTCATGGCACACAAACTCCTTCTCCTTCCCTCTACCATGCAAAACAGTTTGGGGCTTAGTTAGCTTTGAATTACGTATTTTTAAAAGTGTGTCTTATTTCCATATCTTTCCAATTGTTCTAATAAGGACACTTTCTGAGCAATACTGGTAATATCAGTAGATAATATCAACTTAAAAATTCTTCCATGTTGCTAAAGGGCTTAATTAGTAAATGTCTGCTGTAATGTGTCTGTTGGAAAATCTGCTTTAGTGACTAATTCTTCAGGGGATAACTCCTCAGAGGTTGAGCTTGTGAATTAATACTCTCTTATGAAACACTTTTTTGAGCCAAGTTGGGGCTTAGAAGAGGGAGAGGTGAAAATTCTCTTGTCACCTCTTCCAGACTCTTTGCAAAGCTCTAAGCAATATCAAGAGAGACATTCTGTACAAACAAGCCTCACCACTGAGGGTCAGGACGCGGAGAGACCAAATGGAAAGAGACAGCTCAGCAGCCTTGGATTAAAGGGCAAATATTTTAGAGTCAGTGTACTCGATTATGTCAGACAGACAGACAGACCCAGGGCACTTTTTGTAGCAGATGGATACTGTAGCAAGGTAAAAAGTTCAGCACGGTATACTTACAGACTGAAAGTCTTCCCAGGAAGGAAACATTTGGTTTTGAAAGAATTGTTTTAATGGAGTTGAGAGGTCTTGTAATAACTATCACTACAAATGTGGGTTTCCAGCAAAATAGGAATCTTTATAAATTGAAGCAGTGCTAGCCAACAGAACTCTCATGATGAACATGCTCTACATTTGCACTGTCCAAGATGGTAGCCACTAACCACATGTGGCTGCAGAGCAATGTGAAATGTGGCTAGTGCAAATGAAGAACTGAATTTTAACTTGAATCAGTTTTAACAAAAGAGCCACATGTGGGTAGCAGCTACTGTGCTGTATAATTATAGGAAAGGACTTAGAACATGATTTGGGTTATCACAAGAAAATTTCATGTACATTCTTACCACTTGGAAAAATACTTTATGAGTTTCTTCACTATACACACACACACACACACACACACACACACACACACACACACTTTGTAGGTTGTTACTACACCAGAAACCACCAGACAGAGCAGTGCTTCTCAAATTTTAGCATCCATCAGAATTCCCTGGGTGTCCTGTTAAACACCCATTACAAGGCCCACTCCTAGAGATTCTGATTTGTTAGGTCTGTACATTTCTAATAGGTACCCAGGTAACTCTAATGTTACTGGTCCAGGGACCACAATTTGAGTGGCTCTAAAAAAAAAAAAAAAAAAGCCCCTTTCAACATCAAACATCAGCCTACTCCTACCAAAGTAAAGCTTCTTTCACTTGTCACATGTTTTCCACGTAGAAGTGCTTCTTTCATCTAGGCACGTAGAATCCTTCTCAAGCATTCTTAAAGTTTTGCTTAACATACAGGATTATAAGTGCATGGCAGACGGCAAATAACTCCTTACAATGACTTCTCTGCATATTAGATCCAGAGTAGAGTGCGGTTGGTATAAATTTTGTGAACAAGTCTAATAACCACAGGGACCAGAAACTTCGTAAGGGGGAATTCAAATATGCGAGGACAGTTTACATCAAATCCCTATACTGGCCCTATCTTGAGAGGTCAAAATCACAGCTTCCTTCACCATTTCAACACATAGCACTGGAAACATAAAAAAAAAAAAAAAAAAAAAAAAAAAACACATGCTGTATTTAAAAATTTTATTAATCCCTCCAAGGTCAGATATTAAAGACAATAACCCTTTTCCATATCCCGCCCCCCTGCAAAAAAAAAAAAAAAGAAGGAATAGAAATATAAAGGTTCTGTAATAAAAGCAAATCTCTCCAGTCTCTGGTCTTTATTACATTACTTGCAAAAAAAAATAATTGGTCTGGGACAGCAGTCATTTGGGAAAATATCTTTCTTCTGGAGGTTATGTCTTTCTGTCCTTTGGCCTAATTATACATGAGTCACTTTAACAGTAAGAGATCACCTGACTGCCAAATGCAATTTCCTTGACTGCTCTTCTAAACAACCTCCTTTCTGCCTCACCCACCCTTCCTTTCTTTGCAAAGGGAAGCCTTCCTCCAGAACAGACTGCTGCAATGATCTAGAAGGTGACACTTTCAAGGAAATTTAGAAATCCAGCACTGTTCATCATTTCCCCCACGACTAACCCAGCCCTCTTGAAACTCTCCCAGTTCCTGTCATTACCATCAGAAGGATCAGGAGTGACTCCTGGGGTCCTAAAAATCTGGGGGGGAAAGTTGTTAAGCATTTACAAAGCCCCCGGGTCGTCAGTCAGTCACACAGTACTATGTGTATTACTTCCCGGGGCTGCCAAGGTATTCAGGTGTTTGTAGGTACAGACAGGGAAACAGAAGCAAAAGAAAGTTCAACGTTTAGAACACAGTCCCAGAGAAACTCGGAGCGAGATTAATCCCTGTATTCTTCAGCTGTGGTTCTCAATCAGGACAGTTTAGCTCCCCAGGAAACATTCTGCCATGTTTGGAGATGTTTTAGAGGGTCATAACAGTTGGGGGAGTCACCAGCATTTCGTGGTTAGCGGCTAAACCTCCTACAATGACACAGGACAGCTGGCACTAGAACTGCCCGTTTCAAAACATCCATACCACAAAGGCTGGAAAACTCTGGTGCCCCGGCATCTCCCGCAGACTTTCTTTGGCCCCTCATCAATGGTTTAATATGGCTTCCTCTACAATGTGATCCTTGTCCAGCATTTCCATAGAAACATGCCAGTCAAGTGCTCTCTCTTTTAAAATAGGAGATATATGTGAGCCAACGAGGGAGGCTAGCAAAGCCTGGCTTCAGGCTCATGAGAAAACCTAGCAAAGGCCAGTTCCTCTTGAGAGCACCCTCCAGACCCCTGCTGAGGTCTGCATCCGGCCTCTCACCTGGACTCCCGGCCTCTCACCTGGACTCCCGCCTGGCTGGCATGCTTAGCAGCTGCCTCTCCCTCCCTGTTTTGCTTATCTCCAATCGTGCACCTCACTTGAGAGCAGTAATGATGTACGTTTATGGGAATCTCCAGAGATCTGCAGCCCTTAATTGTCTATTTTGTTCAGTAAATTGTACTCATTACTGAGCCACATGAGGTACCTAAGTACATCAGCCTTTCTGGGTGCCCTCTGTTGGAGCTTGGGTAATGGAACATTATCTAGCAAGGCCTCTGCAGTATTGAATCCAGCTGCTTAAAACAATCCTCTACCTGGTTTTTCAGCTGATACTCCTTTTTTTTGTAACTTCCAGTCCCTCTTTATTATCCATCCTTAGGTCAGCTTAGATTAGCATTAATCATAATTTTCTTTTCAATTAGTTTGGTTTGAGTTTAAGCTCTAGAAGTTGGAGAGCTCAGTGTGACAGTGGTGTCTTTTCAACCCTTCCTTCCTGGATTTCCACCTGGGCTCTGAAAAGGCACACTCAACAGTGGAAGCTTCTGATGGTCTTGAAAATCTTCAGCGTAAACAATTACTCAGAGTCAGCTTTGGGTATGATGTGGCCACATGCACCCGGGGCTACAAGCAGATGGAGAATGAATGGGCATGTGGCTTCCGGTGACACTGGATGAAATAAAGCGGAACAGACTGAACCATGTGCTTTGTTAGTGCTAATATGCTCCAGACCAGGAAGCTATTTCCTCAGTGGAGGAAAAAAAAAAATGATCAGCAAAGGAAAAGTTAAGCAGAGTGATCCATGGAGAAAGAGGAGAGTGGGCAAGAGAAATCTGAGAGAGCAGAGCTAACAATATGATATAGCTTCAAGGATAGTACCCCACAGGGAGGCCCAGTAACCCTTCCCATAGAAATCACCTCCCATATGAACTCACTAAAAATTCCTGTGCTGAGACATTTCCACGCACAGAATCCACAGCATCACCTGGAACACAGTTTTCTCTTTATAACTGCTGATTTGCATGGTGTCTGTGAGTCAAATCAATAAAGCCTTTCATAGGCAGGGCGTCCCACTTTGCTGACTCCAGAAGCCTGATGAGACAAGAGCCCCTGTGACTTGGCAAAGCCAGAGAAATGATGGCAAGGAGAGCCGCTGTTGCCTTACCCTGGAGTAGAGGGTGTGGAAGCCTCCAAACGCGCTTACATCCTCAAGACCCATCGGCTCTGCTGTTCGCCACTCGCTCACTTCTGCATGTTGGTCCACGACCAGCGGATCACCAACTGCCAAGTAAAAAAAATGCATGACTGCGTCAGTCCAAGTGCCACAGGAAAGCAGGGAGCTGAAAATCCAAACCTTGGTCCTTGTGTTTCAACAAAAGAAAACTGGAAGTCAAATACCACAAGTTATGCAAGAGAATTGAGAATAGGTGAAAGTAAAGTAAAAGCAAAGTGAGGCTTAGGCAGAAAGCACTCTCAAGAGAGACAGTGGGCCGTCACTGAGCAGAGAACAACAATGCAGACAACGCTACCTCCAAATTTATTACTGTTTACTGTTTGCTGTTTGCCAGGAGATTGGGGACCATCTTCTGTGGACCCTATCAAGAATTAGTCCCATTAATCCTTTTATTTTGAGGTATTTTCCCATTAACTCCTTTGCTCCTGTTTATTTTCTACAATTAACTACCACCGTTTGCTTTCTCCTCTACTTTGGAAGTAGTTTAAAGAAGACCCTAAAGTAATGTAAAGAACACTTGTGACCATGCCGTGCATTTCACTGCTCATTGCTAGCTGCTACCTAACACAAGGACCCACCACTTCAAGTCTCAAGCCACTGTCTGAGTGAGTTTGTTAGAGTAGGCCAAGTGCTTAACACACAGACCCAAACCTCTATTAATGGTTTGGGCACAATCAAAGTTCAGTTTTGGTTCCTGTATGCATACAGGATGGGTGGAGGTCAATTAGTGGGGTGGCATGATACAGTGATCCAGGTACACAGGCTGAAGCAGGTCTGCATCCTTAAAACATAAGTTCCAAGAGGTTCTTTCCATTCTAGCCAGCTAGGAATGGGAAAGGGAATTTGCATCTGTGTGTGGTCTCCGCTTCCTGCTTAAAGTGGTTTACAGCACTTTTTTCCACTTCCACACACATTCTATTGGTTGGTTAAAATACAATCATACAGCCACACCTAATCCCATGGGTTGAGCAACTAGCAATCTTTACCATACAAAGCTGATTCCAGCCCAGTCAAGAAGACAACTTAAGGGTTAGAGCAGGGAGTTCTGGGTAAGACATGAGCACACTAACTTTGACTTAAGTTCCTTAACTCTAGGTCTCAGTTTCCTCATGTGTAAAATACCCTGCCTCCCTCACAGGGTCATGGGAAGATTCAAAATGAAATCAAGCAGCTCTTCTCAGACTTTCATGTGTGTGCAAACAGTCTAGGCATTTTGATAAAATACAGATTCTGATTTGGTGATGTCAATTTCATGGGTGAGGCCTGATCTACTGCATTTCTAATAAGTTCCCAAATGATGTCAACACTGCCGTCCTCTGTCTACACTTTGAATAGAAAAGAGATGCAGGATTAGAGAATATTTTCATAAATTTTATACACAAAGTGACTTGCAGATATAAAGAATTCTTGCAGTGACAATCACCTGAATAGATTGTAAATGAGTTCCTGGCTTAGCCAGCATTTTAAAGATGCATTCAGACTAGAATTTCATAGAGTCATAAAATTTTCAAACAGGAAAAAAATTTAAGTAGTCACTGCTCTCTTTCCTTTTGGTCAGACAAGGAAACTCAGAGAAGTCAGTGTTGGCCCCTGCTCCAATTTCAAAATCACTTAGCAGTGTGCCAGGACTAGAATACAGAAATTGGTCTTTTCTCTTTATTACATGAACTTAATCAATAACCTCCTAAAGAATACGTAATGTTCAATTATCCAGCTAAAGAAAGAACAAATATTACTCTGGCCTATGCTCCAAAAAAAAATCCCAGAAGGTGGCATTCACCTGCAAGGATCACCACAGGTCTCAGTGCCGGCAAAGTGTCACAGGGCACAAATCAAGAGATTTTCAAGAAAACATCCTTTGCGATGCAATGATCCTCTGCCAAAATTAATTTCTCATGTATCCAAAATGGGAGTGGAACACAAAATAACTTCTGCATTCCTTCTGGAAAAACACATTTTTTTTAACTTTCAAAATATACAACTCTGAGTCAGTTCTAGTTGGTGACAGTTAGTAAAAAGAGAGAATTAGGGATTGCAAATAGTAAAGGGAAATAAAATAATGGGCTAAAGAGGATCACTGGTTTCCATGTTACACCATAGGTACAAATAAAGGAATGAAAGGAATTTTTGTTTACTCCTTGCCATGTAAATTATTCTGCATCTTTAAGATCTTGGTGGGTCCTAGGAACTTATAATAGAACATGAGATGTAGTACCTCACTAGTGAGAGTCAAAATTCCAAGTCATAAATCAGAAAGGCAATGAATATGTGGAAATAAAATTAACTGTGGGAGATGGGAGCTCCTTGGTATGCACATCATCACCAATAAAACAAGTGAACTTGAAAGTGTTTGAGGGAAATTAGGAGAGTACCTATTAAGCAAGGAATGACGAATGAAAATGGAAATCAATACTTGGATATCCATTATTAACTTCAAATGGGGTAAAATGCTATTCTTAGCATCTTCTTATGGTGACCAATTTCAAACATTTTAATGAAGGTAAAATGTTCCTAAAATCTTCCACATGTTTATTCCTAGACTCCACCCCAACACTATTTCGCCATAATGTCCTTGTTCCACAACTGAGAGGTCTTCCATCTTGGCAATTTCCAGAGTCTACTCTAGACTCTAGACTCCTTACCTTATTTTTGTGTGGTAGACCCTTTTGCTAGACTGTTGAAGCCCAAGGATTCCCTTCTCAGAATAACTGTTAGACTGCAGGTAAGATAAAGTGCACAAAATATTTACTAATTAAGTGAATTCTATGTAAATGCTCTCCTGTCCACACAGATTTGGGGAGTAAATGAACCCAATTTAAGAATATCTGATTGGGGGAGGACTATTCTAGAATGATGGAAGTTTTTTTCTTACAGGAAAGAATATGCAGAAAAGTTTTAAAACTCATTGATACACAGCTAAATACTGCTCAGGGTCAGTAAGTGAAGAAAAGAAAGAGTTGCAAAGAAAAGCCTGACCTTCGATTTCTGCCTATACTAAAGCTATTCATGCTGGGGCTTTAAAATCCTGTATCAAGAAATTCTTCAAAGGACTTTCTTGACCCATTCCTGCAACACAGCATTTTCTGTGTCCTGATATTACAGGACACAGGTGAAGGAAGGTGACATTGGAGAAGACAAGACTGTAGTGAGTCCTGTATTTGGGTCCTAATCCCCCCAACCGATTCTTTGCTACAAACCAACTTCTGAGGTCAACTCATGCACCTCTGAGTTGAAACTCCCCGTCTAAAAAAAAATGAGCAGGTTAAGTTAGACCATCTTCAACATTTTCTCCAACTCTGACCTGTCAAGATTCTGACACTGCACCACCATTTCTCTGGGAAGAAACAATTAATAAGATTTCTTTTTACCCTAGGTCCAAATTAGGAATAAAGCTTCTCTATAAGAAATTTCCAGAGGATTCAGAAATGTCTTCTGAGAATCACCTAACCATAACTTTAAACCTAGAAGGGACAAGGTAGCAGGTGACTGGGGTAAGGGCACTCAGAGGCAACATGGTGTAGCACAGGCAGGGTCAGAGCTGAGGTCCTTGGTCGCACTGTGCCCTCTTTATCACTGGGAAAAACACCTACCTCCTTCAAATATCATGTCTAAAAAATCCATCTCAAAGAACAAGCATAATTATTTCAAAATGGGGAAGGAAGATACATATGTGAACCCTCACTAATAAGGTTAATAAAACCAAAGTTCAAGTTTTGGGTGGTTAATACCATCTTGAAAGATCAGCTTTAGTTAAGAAAAATCTAAAAGAAACTTGTTAGAAATTTTCAAGTTTAAAAGAAACTTGAAATAACTTTGACCTAGCTTCTGTGGCCAGCCCTGAAGTCTAGTAATTACTCCACAGCAGTTTTAATAATACATTCAGTGCTATCTTCAGAATATGTAATTATTGGCTTGTTGGTCAAGTTTAGAAATCATATGACTATTTCCACAGTCCCATCCATTGTAGAGATTAACTTTACATGAAATAAATACAAATAATGAAACTGTTGGAAATTTTGATCAAATCATTACCTAAATATGTTTCATTAACCAACAATACACATGCAGAATGCTTTTAAACTTATGCTTTGATGCTTAATTGTCTATTTACCCTCTGCCTTCTGCCCTCAGAAACACATGGAAAGTAATCACAACAAGGCACATTACTCTCTATCTCATATAATGAGCTATGGCTTTCAGAACCATTTTCTTTGATACAGGCATGGTGGCACACACCTTCCAGCACTGAAGAGGCTGAGGCAGGAGGTTCCCAAGTTGGAGGCTAGCCTCAGCAATGTAACAAGACTTTGCTTCAAAATAAAAAATAAAAAGGACTAGGGATGTAGATGATTGAACAGTGCCCTGGTTCAATCCCCAGCACACAGGCACAACTATTTTCTTTGAGATTCTCTTTGAAAGCTTGCAGAGTCTTTCAAAATCCAGATTAGAGACTCCATCCACACTGCTGGTTTGACCACTCCATAGCCCAGCTTCTCCAGGAATTCCCAGAGGCAGCAGTGCCATCTACTGGTAGGGAGGGTACAACTTGTTTTCTGAAGCCTGTGCTTAACATGAAGGGAGGACGGAAAGAACAGCAGTAGAGATTTGTCTTTGTGAGGCTTTTTTTTCTAGAGCACATTGCAAGAAAAACTGATGCTTACAGCCCGAGGGAGACACCTAACCTCCACAGGACCCTCCGTAATATGAACCACAGGTCCTCTGGAAGCCATATGAAGCCCAGCCAGGATAACTAATACCGAGGCAGCTCTGTCTGGAAATGCCCTCTCAAGGCTCCAAAGGCAAGCGGCAGAGCCTCACTGAACTCAACATTTCCAGCCTCTCTTTCCCCCAGTGCTTCCCTATCAGATGATCTCACCCCAGTGCCCCCACCTGTGGCCGCTTTTTCCAGCTTAATCTTACAGCCTGCACCCTAAGGACGGCGCTCAGAGCTTTTCAACATGAAGGCTCTTATATTTACACAATGTGACACAGATCCTCCTCAAAGGACATTAGTGCCTAGGCATGCAGGTGGGACTTTAATCTCTCTCATTAGCTCTTCATCCTCCCTGTCCCTGACCCAGAGCGCAGAAAGGAAATAAATTCATTGTTCCCTTGAAAGTAACACTAGTGGACTTTTATTGAATCAGAGAATAAAACCTTGTTCCTATAGGTCACTGAGGTATATTGCTTCCCTTGAGTTGAACTAAACCTGCCAATCTTCCTGTTGCCCTGGCATAACCCAATGAGTGTTTCTCAACCATTGGAAACCCTGCCACTGTTTAAACAAACATCATAATCCCTTTGTGTAGTTTATATACAAAAAAATACATTTTTCTCTAAAAACAAAAGTGCATGGCTTTCTTAAACTATGCCACCTACTTCACCCTTTAAATTCTCTTCCCTACATACCATCTTAAAAAAAAGAAAAAGAAAAAGACTGACAAAGTTCTTAAATACTTCCACCAATCTGCTTTGTGTTCCAATCCATCAGGTGACAATCTGTATTTCACTTTACAAGGGTCATTTGTGAAGTACCATTGAGCTTCACAGCAATTTCTGTTCTTTCACATTCCTTCATCTCAGAAAACCACCAAAATATGACTTGCTGTAGTTGATAAACCTGAAGCTGATATCCCTAACAAATTGAAGTGTCACTTCCTCAAAAAAAGATTTTTTAACTCACTTAGTAAATTGAATTTTCAGCAAAGGAAGACATTTCACAAGTATGGGGTGTGTCTTAGATGTCTGAATATCACATTGTTTCCTAAAGAAACACAACTCTGTAGGAAGGATAGAGTACCAAAGGGCTTTGAAGTGGTATCAGGATGACTCTGAGAAGTCTGGTGAAGATTCTTGTTCCATCTCATACCAGAGTAAGTCCTGATGGTTGAACCATTTCTTACTAGATAATTGCCAGGTATATCCAACCAAATACTTAACCAGTAGAACATGGAAGGGACTTTGTATGTTTCACTATAAGATATACCATATGCCCTTACTATTGCCAGTCTGGGGAGATGGAGTAGAAGTCGGGGATACCTTGCAGAGTTTAACCAGCTCCTAAACTCCTAGACACACCCTCACCCTTTTAAAGTGTGATTTAAAGTATGACTTAAGGGCTGGAGTTGGGGCTCAGTGGTTGAGTTCTTGGCTAGCATAAGTGAGACACTGGGTTTCATCCTCAGCACATAAAAATGAAATAAAGATATTGTGTATCCACCTACATCTAAAACGTAAATATATTAAAATTTTAAAAAGTATGACTTAAGGGAGATATTCCCCCCTCCCTCACCACAACTCTTCTGGCAGCCAAATGGTTTAAACATACACTTTTCAAAGAATTAACGAGGTCTGAGTAGGTTCAATTTAGACCTTGCCTTCCCTCTCCCTATAGCCCATTAACATGCTGAAAATAAGTAGTCACTTGGGCAGCACTAGAAATTTACAGAAAATTACGCCCCCCCCTCACACACCCCCTTCTTATATTCTTAAAGAAGAATCTCAGTGCGATGGTCTGGTCTGCAGTTCACTGCAGGCATTTCCCTCCTCACCATTTACCAGCCATCAGTTACGCTCTATCTGTAATTCTTTTTTTGTAGCCTCTCCTTGAGACCGGCTCCATCAGTGCCCAACTGCTTTTAATTTATTATTTTTTTCTTTCTTTCTTTTCTTTTTTCTTTTTCTCGTTTCTTTTTAGGCTCTTAACAAATGTCTGGATTTCTTCAGCAGGCTCAAGGCGATCATTTCGGTGAAACTCTGGGCTGAGAGCTGGCGTTCCAGGTCCAGCGGGCAGCCTTCTCGGAGCAGCACCCCGGGTTCCGTGCACCCACGATGCCCCCACCCGTGCCAAGACTGGCGGCTCTCCTTCGCACAGCTGCGCTAGGAATTCGGCTTCGCTCGCAGCCGCCACCGGATTAGTTCGAGTCCCAGGGGCTCGGCCAAAGTGACAGTACATTTTTTTTTCCCTACTGTTCTCCCATGTGACAGGTCCCACGGCACGAAAGCCACCTTCTGTTTAGCCCAAGTCCGGCGCCCGTGACGCCCCCGCCCCGCCACCCGCACCCTTTACCTGGGGAGGGGACCGATGCCAGCATCCCTCCGGGCGGGAAACAAAGGCGCAGGCGAGAATGCCAGGTGGGCAACCCCCTCGGGCAGAACCCGCAGCGCCGTGGGGAGGATGGGGAGGTGCATCAAAGGGTAGGAAAAGGGAAACCGAGGCAACGACCGAAGCGGCTGAGCTGGGACTGCATCCTCCCCACAGCCGGGCTCCTGGGGCAGGCGGACCCCAGACCTCCCCTGCCCCGCCCAGCTCTGCCCACCCCCGGTTTGCGGGAGTGGGCATGGGAGAGACTGGGGGACTGGCCGCTGGCTCTGCTTACCTCCGGAGAAGCGCTCCGGCTCCCTCCGACGGCTCGGGAGAAAGCCCCGCCGCTCGCGCACGCGCACTCGCGCTCTCGCGCCTTCGCCCCTCTGGCCCCCGCGCGCTCCCCTCCGACCGGGCTCTAGCCCGCCCCGGCCCTGTCCGTCAGCGTCCGCGAGAGCCAATCCGGTCGCCTGGAAGGCCCAGCGCCGGTCACGTGTCCAAACCAGCCAATCACCAAATTGCCCTCGGCAGCGCCCGCTCCGATGTCCCTCGGGGTTCGGTTGCTACCGCGCTGAGCCGGTGCGAGGCTGGCACAAAGGGCTGAGTCTCTGTTTTCCAGGCTGAGTGGTGCTCGCTTGATCCATTACTGAGTCAGGTGATTTCTCAAATTCTAATTTAAGTAAGAATCACCCTAAGAATCTTGTTAAAATGTGGATTCTGATCCCAAAAGTCTGGGGTGGGGACTCTTTGAGAGTCTGCCTTTTTAACAAGTCTCCAGGTGGTGATGACGCTGCTCCTGGTCCGAGGACCACAATTTTAGGATCATCCGTCAGAAAATGATGGTGATAGCCCCTCCACATGCTATTTGAAAGTTTCATGATCTTTTTGGTCCTTCCTCCAGTGGAAAAGTATTCCAGTGACTGACAAAAACATGGGATGTCCTGACGACATCTATAGTTTGGTCATGGCTGAGGGAAGGTGTGTTTAATTTCCACATGACCCACCCATAGGCTGTGGAGGAGCAACTTGTGCCAACTTAATGATTGGAGTGTGGAAACCACAAGCAGAGACAGAATGCTCATCTAAAGGCCACTAGGTCTTCGCTCCAATGATCAGCAATGGGTGTCTGTGAGAGACTCTGGGACAGAGAGCAGAGAAGCCAATGCAAGTGGACCCTGCTTCCTAGAAACATACAGTCTGTCATAGAACTACATAGGCAAGCTCAAAGATGACTACAGGAGAAACATGGAAGCAGCTAAGAGGCACCTTGGACAATTCAAGCATAAACAGAGGGGTTATAAGATAGCCTACTTGGGTATCTTAAAAATTGTCCACTCTTCCGTCCCTAATTTCAAGTCCGGAAGCCCAGTGCCTCTGACCATCTCTCAAACTTGACCTAAACCTCAGTGTTTTCAGACTAACCAGCTAGATCCATTTGGTATGGAGCATAACCAAGCTCTTATTACCTAACAGTGTCCCAGCAAGGTTCAAGAGTTTTAAGTGCTAAATTCTTCAATACCTTCCTCCACCAGCTCATCAGCTCAGGAGTATAACACTGCTTCAAGAAGTTACAGCTCACTGTTCATCAAGGTGATCAAACTACTACTTAGAGAAAATTTCACTCTTGTCAGTGTCTGGTAATTCTGGCTTCTCATCCTGAAGTGAAGCCCAAATAACACCAAATCTGGAGTTTCAGAGAGTACGGTTGAACCTAGCATAACAATGGTTCTGGCATCGCCAGAATAAAAGAATGCTTAAGCTAGAACAATCGGTTTGAAAACCTCAAAGAAAGATTCTTTTGCATCATTGAACTAGTGATTCTCAAGCCTGACTGCGTGCTATTTAGGGTAATAAATTATGGGGCCCTATGCCTAGGAGTTCTGATTGAGAGGAGGAATGAGATGAGGAAGGATAGCTCTAAGTTCAACAAGTATCACAGGTGATTTGATATCCTTGATTGACACCACCTGCATAAGCTGCTAGATTGATGGGCTCATTCTTTAACAAGGAAAAAAAAATCAAATCTGCAACACAAATCACTAAAGACATATGCATGCTGTAAACAGAGGAGCATTTCCATAATTTTGAAAATAGATATTTAAAAGGCCAGAAATAATTCATAGGTAATAAATACTCCAAGGACTATTCAGTGGAACAAATTGAAAAGCTAGGTCCACAATTAGGTTTAATTCTAGTGGACTGACAAAATATTTCAGAAAAAATCTATTGCTTCACTTCTTAAGTGCTCTTCTTAACTAAAACCAATTTCCATTTGAGCATTATTAAGAGTTATTCTCTGAGGCTTTTCCCAAAATGTATGACAGAATCGCCTGGGGTACCTGTTAAAATGCAGATTCCCAGGGCCCAATCCAAAGCTTTCTCCTAGTTGTCCTTAGGTAAAGATTCTGAAGCCAGTACTGGTTAAATGTGAACCCAAGTGTACCTCCTGATATAGAACATCTACATACAAGCAAACCCTCAAATAAAACAGCTGTGCTATTAGTTTAGCTTGTCATGCTAGCTAAATAAAGGAATGAATCTATTTTAGAGGATTCCAAGAGATTCTCAGTTCTCTACAGGAGTTTTACCAAATTCTGTTACTTTGTCAAACAAGGTGATCAGTAACTAGATCTTGGAATTCAGTTGCTGCACTGTTTTTCCATGGAGAAATATACGCTGTAGTGGGGTCTGACCTAGTTTTTAACTGAATTACTGAGGTCCCCTCAGAACACTATACCAACAACAGTCATCTTGCTTAAGAGTGATTTTATTTGCAATGCCAGAAATATAGAAGCCCTATGTGTGAGCCTGCAAACTAGCTTCCCTCCTCCGACACTTTTAAAAATATATTTCACAGCAACCAAATGAGGGAGAAATGTTCTCACCTTGTAAACCTGTAGCATTATCTATTGGGGAAAATAAGGACAGTTTTTACTTATACTTAACTAGCATGAGTAATGTAAATTTTTAAGTAGAAAAAAGCATTTATTTTTTTTTTCTCCTTGTGGGTGTCATCATTGCAGAAAGAGGCAACAGGAAGCAAAGAGGTTCTTGAGTGAGGATGTGAATTTGAAAAAAAAAGAACATCCAGGCTGTCTGTCATTCCTTTGGTTTCTTTATATACATAACCTGACTATCCTGTTTCAGGAAATAGATATGTTAGTATGTGATATGAGTTAGCTCGAACAAGTTTCCCTCTCCCAGAAATTGCTCAGCAAGAGATTTATATTTGAAAAGAAAAGAAAGAGATAAGATATAAACCACCCTACCAATTTGCCAACTCCCAGAAATCCACCATTGCTCCATTGTAATCAGAACCCCCAAAGACTGCTTTATAATCACTAATTACATTTTTATCTCTCTAACAATAAATAGCTTCTCTAAACTTAATTGATTTCATTCATGAAGATCCACAAATTACCCAAGATTCTATGAGTCATATAAATCCATCTAGGAGAACATTGTATATCTATGTACTATGTTTTAATAACTGGATATTTTCTTTCCATTTAGCTTTAACCTACCATAAGACATTTTTGTAGAAAAGTTGGTTTTATTTATATTCTTTATAGAAAATATAGAGATATTTTCTATGGTCCAAAAAATAAAAGAATATACTACTCTTTTGATATTTTATAAAATAGTTTAGCTTTTAAAAGCATGTAAATAATATGATATACACCTGTATACCCACCCCAACTTAAAAAAACAAAACATTATAAATACAGATGAAACCCCCTCCCAGAAAGTTGATCTGTTAACTGGAGATTTCATGCTTAGCAAACTTAGCCATGAAAGAAAATTGAACTGTATGAAGGTAATAGAAAACACAGTATAAATGGGCAAAATTCTCACTGAATAACTTGTTTGGAAGTTCCAAATTGATATAGGAAAACAAACAAGAGCTGAAATTTCATGTGATCCAACATCTGTGTTATACAATTACAGATTTGGACCTGGAAAGCAGGTCACTTTTAGAAAACAACAGAGGTCATTTGGAATAGAGGTAAGGTAAGGAGTCAGGTCTCCTTCATTGAATAAATCTGCACTACATGAGTCCTCTCTTTTAAGAGAAGTAAGGTATAAGAATCCAAAATAAAAAGTGGTACGTTCCAAGTGGGGCACACAGCACTGTCAGGAAGCATGTAGAAAGACCACCAGTTCTCATTCATGAAATTAGGACTGGCTTTCTGTAAGAAGTGATATCCAAATTCTCAAGAACTTGAAAAGTTACCCAGCTGTTATGGACTGAATGTTTGTGTCCCCCAAAATGTATACATTGAACCTCCACCCCTTTCCCAGTGTGATGGGATTGGAAGGTAGAATCTTTGGGAGATAATTCAGATTAGATGAGGTTATAAGGTTGGATGAGATTGGAGCCCTTAATAAAGTCACCAGAGACTTTCTTCCACTCTCCGATCTCTGACACATGATGACATAAGGAATAGGCAGTCTGCAACCCAAAGAGGCCCACCAGAACCTGACCATGCTAGCACCCTGACCCCAGCATTTAGACTTGTGAGAAATTAATTCCTCTTGTTTATAAACTATCCAGTCTATGGTACTTTGTCATAGCAACCCAAATGGACTAGGCCACCAGAAAATGGCACAAGGAAGGATGTCATAGGATGAAGGAATAGCCCATAGAAAAGAACAAAGAAGACAAAGCTTAGCACAAGAGCATAGAACATTGGGGAAGGAAAGCTAGTTTAATTTGACTGGATATGGGAGGAGAAGAAAGAAAAATTAATACCTGAAGGTGGAGCAAAAACCAGAATTCAAGGATGGCAAATGCAGGATCTGTTATTCCTCCCTCTTCTTGGACATATGGCAGAATTAGTCAACCATGGAATTGAATTTTACTACAGTGATTATGAGAAGAACCTAGGGCCATATGAACTAGGTTAAACTCCCAGCTTCTCCTTTTACCATCTGTGCAAAACTGGAAAGTTTGGCCTTTGGAAGATATTGGATAAGTGGTTTGCACAATTTTTCTGTCTCTAAAATGGAAATAATGGCAATGCAATGTCTCTTACAGTTGTGAATGAGTTATAAATAAGTTAAAGTGCTATAGCAGTGTTAAAACAAATAATAGCTATTATCAGTATTCTTAGAAACTAGATGTAGCCTCAAACTCCTCAACCCAGGATTATTGGCATCCCACTTCAACCAATCAAAATTGGTCCCCAGGGAACCTCCCTGTCATTTCTGGTGTCTGATGCCTCTGATTTATAGCTGACCCCAGTGCCACTTACTGGTACCAATTCTTATCCAACATTTATGCAAGTTCTCTAGGATTAAAAGTTCCTTTCTGTCCAGAAAGTCATAAAAAATCTAGCCACCAACACACCTAGATTTGTTTTCTTGAAAACTTAATTATTTTCACTGATAATTTTTTTATAATTTTTAATCAAACATGCCATACTTGCCCCTCATATGTGTCACTTCTCACTTGCTCACACTCATGTTTATATGCCATTTTGATGAGTATACTTTCTGGAATTCAGAAATTTATTCCAACCAACTTGCCATCCTATGCAGAAGAGCTTAGTATCTTCTGCAAAGATGTAATATAAGGGCATTTAGCTTCTACCAGAGTATTCCCGAAAATTCTTAAGAATGATTCCTGGGCCTAGGATGGCTTTTGTGCAAACATTCATTCCCACCTAGAAACACCTCTGGGATATTCTCTATGGCGAGTACAAAACTACACTAGATGTGGAGGACACAGAATCAAGCAAAGAGGCATGGTTTTCATGTTATCTCTGGGGTGCACATTGTTGGTAGCCCATCAAGGTCTGCTCAGGTCCCTTTTACCAGCTCTGTTCACCCATTCCCCAGCCTCTGCTCCCTTGGCATTAATCATCAGAAATTTAACCTTTGACCTTGGAGCCACTTCACCTGGATAGCAAATCAAAAATGCCTGATGGTACACCGCCGTGGAGGACAGCCATAGCCAGGGAGTAACAGGTATGCATGTGTGAACCCCTGCTCCTTTCCTTCAAAGTATGGCAAATTCTATTGTTCATTTATACTAGAAAGTTCCCCACATGTCCAGGCTGCGTCTGTTACCCTTTGTTGGCTCTTACAAGTTCCTCCTGGTACCACCTGCTTTACAAATCACTTACACCTGAATGCTTGGATCAGCATCTGCTTCTGAGACAACTCAACACATGGCTAACCCTTTGCTTATTATTAAGGTGTAGCATTTATCACTCTATATTTTCTTCGTCTAAGTTCAGTGATATACTCTGTATTGAAAGCTGCAGGAGGACAGAGACCCTGATTCATTCATCATTTAATCACCCCCAGCTATGAGCCAGAGATGAGTAAATCTCTGTTGAATTGACTTGAGTTGAAATGTCTCTGGTATATTTCTCTATATTTCCCCCACTCAGCAGCCACTTCTGTATCTCACTGCTTCTCAATAACTCAGCTCCACTGAGCTTCTTAATTGTTCTCCAAGAATACTAAACCCACTCTTGTCTCTGGCCCCATGCCTGCATCTGCAGGGCCTTCCCTCCCCAAGTACAGGCTCTACCCAAAGAAGTCCTTGTGAAAGAGGCCTTCCCTAGTCAAGGAGCCAAGGGAGCTCTGTCTGTCACCACTGTCACTCTCTAACCCAGCTTTTCTCAACTAGGCTTCCTTGAGATAACAGAAAATGACTTCAGCACTATTTTCTGAGTTGTTCAAGGATGAGGCAGCTGATGTTGTTCTCATTACAGGACAGAAACTAATTCATTCTATACAGAGAGTGGCATAGAGCAGTGGAGTTGAATTCTCTGGTAGAACTAAGAGAGAAGGGCTGCTTTAAACCCTTATCGTACTTTATTTTTTTTAAACATCTGATGAATTATTTCTTTGTTCGCTACCTATCCCACCCTTTTCTAACGTATAAGCATATGAAGTTTGATTCTGGTCCCTGCTTATCCGTAGAACTGGCCCTCAAAAATATATGTGTTCTCTGGGCGCGGTGGCACATGCTTGCAATCCCAGAGGCTCTGGAGGATGAAACAGGAGGGTTATGAGTTCGAAGCCAACCTCAGCTAAAATGAGGCACTAAGCAACTCAATGAGATCCTGTCTCTAAATAAAACATGAAATAGGGCTGGAGATATGGCTCAGTGGCCAAGTTTATGATTTTCATTATTTTTTTAATTGTCCAAACAATCCATGTCAAAACTTATTCATCCCCCAAAATGTATATTGTAGATTATTCATGAGGAATGATGAAAAAGTGCTGAATGGAATTGGGAAACCTGAAAAATTTTGTCCAGATAATAATGAAAGAATTTAATTATCCAAACATATAGTAGCCAACTGCTGAATTGGGGTGAGCGGTGTGGCGGGGGGGGGAGGGGGTAGTAGATGTCAAATTGAGAATGTCTTTCTAAATCCCACAAGGAAGGAAAATGGAAGGAACTTTTCATCCTAAAAAGAAATGCACCCAAGAGAGCGCTGTGGGTGAACCACGAAGTAAAAAGTGATAACATAATTAAATTCTACAACCTCATGGGACAGGGGAACCAAGAAACAAATCACATATACTTTAGGCTTTTTAAAAGGGAAATATGATAAATATAGACCCCATTTAGGAGACAATTGAAGTAAAGGATTGCAAAAAGTCAATAACCCACAAGAAAAGTCTATTCACTCTGCTTTATTGTTTGCATTTTGTAAAAAGTATATAACAAGGAATAAAAATAATAAACATTAGAGGTGGGAACTGAAAAGAGAGGAACTGGTAAAGCCTGCAAATTATCAGAGAAAAAAAGAGGGCATCCCTCCCTCCAAACTGTAGTTCATGTGAAGAAAATAACAAAACCTGATCAATTATAAATGAGGAGAAATAATAACTACAACCAAAAAAAGACTTCAAGAGCACCCTGCAAGTGTCTTCAAAGCCATTAAAAGAGATTATTTTCACATGTCAAAGGGATGAAGTCACTCAAAGAATAAGTAGAATACTTTGATCTTGGTGGGATAAAGGATTTGCTTAAGAATGTAGAGGAGCATATTTCACAGGTTGAATTATTTGCTGCAAATTAAGATATTGAGAAACTAGAGAGGAAACTTCCTCTCCTGTGATATCACCAAAGATGGACCAGTTACGATTTCTTGGTTGTAGTGGTAAGGTTCTACTTCACAGGGTCCTTTGCAAGGCTGAACAAGTGCATACGGACAAACCATCAGGACTGAGAGGGGAATCTGTCACTCATATGGGAAGCTTGTGTCTGCAAAGGTATAGCTGTGCCCCATTCATGTGGAGGGGTTAAGAGGTACCTGAAGGAATATAATCTCAACCATTAATTTTAAACATTCAATTTCAACTATGAGCTTCATGACTTAGCCCAACTTAAAATAACTTAGTGAGATGATTTTTGATTAGTTCTGATAAGAATTTTATGTGGCCATGTTTTATTTTTTCTCTCTCTTGACAGTAACCCTTGAGAATTTATTGACCAATTATACTTAAAATTGCAGGTTTAAAACAAACTGAAAGACTGGCACATAGGAATCATTTCACAAGTGTTACCTGCTTTAAAAGATCTTTTTTTTTTCAGTAAGTAGAGTTTAAAAATTACAAAATAAATTACAGTAAATTACATTCTGTTTTCTTTCCCTTATTCTATCAACAATCTCCTGCTAATCTCAGGAAAAGTGCTTTGACAGAAGTTCCTATGAACTCTCATACGATCTTATAGCTAGTTATGCTTAAGAATTCCTCCTGAGAGAATCTTAGAGTATCTAAAGCCAGTTCATTAAGAAGAGAGAAAAGATTCATTTTCCCTTGGCCAGAACCCTCACCAATGTTATGATTGACTATTCTTCCTAAGGGCTAGAAATTTGGTTTCAGAGAGGGCTCCAAACTCAGTCGTGTGCTTCTGCCAAGAGTTTGGATTCTCCCCTAGTTCAAGATTCCTTTCCTCCGTTGCATGCCCTCATAACACAGATTTTCAGTTAAAACCTCAGAGACGAATGCTTCCCACCTCAGAGAGATAACTAGAAATAGACTTCAGAGAAGTACTTTACTAGTTTACTCCAGTTTGCTTTCTATAATCTGTCTCCATTGGAAGTATTGTAATGGTCATTACCACGACTCTCACTTCCAAGTATGGGGCAACACTGAACATCTCCAACAGGGCCACCATCTCACTCCATTGCAAATGGTGGTTCAGTGGTTCATGATCCCCACTAGATTAAATTCTGGGAGGGCAATGGCCATTTCTGTCTTGTCCATCCTTGTGTCCTGACCCTTGAACAATGTCTGCTGCAAGGGGAGGAGTTCAATATACGTGTGTTAAAAGAATCCTCCCTCAACTTCTGTGAGTGCCTCTGCTGATTTCCCCCTCAACTTGAGATTTATCATGACCTCCAGTATCTCTAGCATTAATATTCCCTTACCTTTTTTTCCCTTTGAGGGCCCTTCCTACTCTTTGCTAATATGTGCATGTATAAATGTTTAAATTTCTCCTTAGGTTAAATTCACTTCTCCATGATCACATTTCTTCCTTGCTAATTTTAGCAAAATCATCAAACCTACAGAGTATTACTTCAAATACAATTGACTGACCCCTTGTACACATTGCCACAGATTATATTGTAGCCATGTATCCTAACAAGCAAAATATACATACATACATATATATATATGTATATTTATATGATATCATTGATGTTCCTTTGTATTTAATTTTTTTCTAAGTAGAAAATTCCTTTAATATAAATCTTTTCTATCACTATATTTCAGACTTGATGGCACATAGAATCACCTGAAGGGCCTGTAAAAACAAAATTGTTGGGCCTTACCGCTAGATTTTCTGGTTTGACAGATCTGGGGGTGAGGGTTGAGAACAGCATTTTTAAGGAATTCTTAGGCAGTACTGATACTTTGGCCCGAGGAGCACACTTTAGAACCACTCTATTGTGTCAAGAATACAGTGTTTGAATGACAAAAAATAGAGGAGAAAGTAAACAATAATAATCCAAAATCTATGTACAAAGAGAATTGCTCTTTATGATTGGTTATGACAAAAGGAAGGACCAGCAGTCACCTCAATTCAATATGGCTCTACAGCTCAAACGATCAGCCCGAGGTTGAACATTATTCCAAAGAAATGTAGGGCTAGGATTGTGGCTCAGCGGTGGAGCACTCATCTAGCACGTGTGAGGCCCTGGGTTCAGTCCTCAGTACCACATAGAAATAAATAAACAAAACAAAGGTATTGTGTCCAACTACTTCATATATATATATATAATTTCCTTTTAAATAAAACTAGCTCCTCTGGTTACTGAGATTTTAGAGAGCTACAGTGACCCTGGAAAAAGTGCCTTGAAGGGAAACTATATTGCTGGAAAGCAACAACTCCCTGGAGAGTAGCCTACTTAACTAATAAGGCCAAATGAAAAACTTCCACAGTTTTTCGTTGTTGTTGGTGGTGGTGTTTCCATATGATACTGGTAGAAGCCAAGAAATGGGATGACCAAAATCTCTAACATTAGAATTAGTACAGACAGATTGACCATCCAATTATGGAATCCTACAGTGTTGAGGGTATTCAAAACTTGACTTTAGGACTGAGCATGGTGGCTCACGCCAGGAGGCTGAGGCAGGAGGATCTCAAGTTAAAAGCTAGCCTCAGCAATTTAGTGAGGCCCTAAGCAACTTATCGAGACCCTGTCTCAAAAGAAAAAAAAAGCTGGGAGCCTGTCTCAGTGGTTAAGTGTCCCAGGGTTCTATCCATGGTACCAGGAAAAAAACAAAACAATAAAAACTTGACCTCCGGAAAGTATATGAAGAAAGTACTACTTCATTTGATGGGCATAATTGCTAGTACTCATAAGCTTCTGAAGTGATGTAAGAATTATGGAGATAATAAAAATATATTTGTCAAATGATAAAAGATAAAAACAATTAAAATGAAAGGAACAATTAGCCTTGAACCCTAACATGAGAGCTATCTATCTCCTTATCACATTTCCTCTAGTGCTGCCTTTGGCAAAGAAATATGATAAATATTCCCTGAGTGTTTGTTGCTTTATGGCATAATTCTAACCCTTAAGACTGGGCAAGCCATCTGAGAGCTCTAGATTTCTTGTGGTTCACCTCACTTTCAAATATGGCCTGTGATACGAGCTTAGGACCAGTAACTGCAAATATCAAAGTTAATGAATGATAACCCATTCAGGTATTCACTTAAGCTCCAGCATTAAGAAAGCCCTGCCTGGGCATAGTAATTTAGGCAGTCCCATAACTTTGCAAATTTTGGAACACTTCTGTCACCCAGGACTGAGGCACGAACAGATCAAACAGTATAAGAGTAAAGGAAAGAGAGTGAGAGACATGGGCTTGATGATCCCTGAAGTCTCTGGATCAAGCCATCGACCTGAGTCTACTAGGCCCTGTACTGTTTTGTTATGTAACTACCCTAAATTAAAGAACTACAGTTACTGTCCAAATTCAATATAGTACAGATCTGCATAACACAGACAATGGGAAAAGGTCATTCGTTGTTGTAGACATTTTCTTAATTGGATAGATTCTCATAAAAATTCAAATTTTTAGATGTCTTAAAAAGTTATAAGATGTGGATTGGTCTTTCACTTGCATAATGCAATAATAGGCTGCAACCCAGTAACAACACAATCCTCAGCTTTTTCTGTCTTATTCTAGCCCGATTTCCTCCCCTACTTTACCTATCTCACCTTTTACACTAGAAGTTCCTGGTGCACAAATTAAAACATGTATCCTGCTTTTGCTCCAACTTCCATGATTTGACAGATGTAACTCTGCTGTCATTGCCCTCGTCTCAAGACAAGCAAACGTCTGAGAAGCCGTTAGATTTAAATTACTTTGGGAAATATTCTTGAAGTCAAAACTCATATGGGTCAAGTGCACATTTTTAATTTTCATGTCAATGACAGTCTTCTTTGAAGAGTCCATTGTACTTATTTTAAGACCCAGAAAGAGAAAGCAATAATCGGCCAGGAATGATGCAGTGGTTATGAGTGAGGATTAATTACATCTTTGGGACTGCTGTACCATTTTTTTTTCTCTGGTTTTAGATTTGCTAGATTTCACCTTAAACAACATAGGTATAATGCCGACAGTAGGTATAACAAGTTCCAGGTTTTCTGTGGTCTCAAGAGATCTGGATTCCATGTTGATTTTACTGAGAATTCATTTTCTTCATATTTAATGATGATCCAGGGTGTACTTACCCTCATTTTCCATTCACTGCAAGGAAAGGGAAATCATTTGCTTTGATTTTTTTTATATACTTTTTATTCATCTCTAGCTATTTTTGTTTTCATGGGGTTTTTTTTTGGGGGGGGGGAATAGGAGGGTTTATACCAATAATGAAGTCTCTGTGATTCAACATGACTAATCATTAAGATTCTTTAGAGCTAACGATGTCTGAGGAATCCAGCAATACCCACACAAATCCACATTTGAGCACTAAATTCCCAGTGCTAGAGTGTGTGCTCTGACCATGCTGACCAACTCTTCATCTGCCTTCCTATGTTTTATCAAAGAGGACTGCCAGCTTTTGTTGAACCAATATTTGTGTTTCAATCTAGCCATGTCTATTTGGAGTTCATTCTTCATCATTCTTCTGGAGAGAAATGACAAGGCCCTCTCCTTTCCTGTGGCCTCGGGGAATGGTTTTTCTTCATCCTAATATTCCAAAGCAGGAATGAGATGGGAGTTATTTTTCCCCCTGCCAATCCAGAACTTTTGCTTATATTGAATTTGCTCTCAGCCACACATATTAAGTCTTGTGATTCAATCCTTAATTCAGTCTTTTCAATTCACAGTTCAGGATATGAAAGGCCCTTCTACATTGGGTGTACATTACTTTGGACCACGCACGTATATGAGAAATCCATCTTGGTGGCTTGTCCAAAATTTGTTTTAATCTTCTCGTGTAAAAAGAAATCCAGAGCAAGCCTGGTGCGATGGTGTGAAAGGCCGTTGCTGTAGGTCTTCTGGGAAACAGACTGTGCCATGGAGACTGCTGCAGGAAGATTATTAGAAAGAGCTCTTGGGTCACCACCTGTGGTAAGGGGAAAGGAGAAAGATGGGGTAAAAGATTGGGACAGGGTTCTGATTACCAGGCTTCAGCCAATCCTATGGGGAGCTGTGAAGATGATTGTTGAGAGCCACAGCCAAAGGGGCCCCAGCAAACTTCCAGCTGCCAGCAAACTTCCAGCTGCCGGATGATGATTGGCTCACAGCGGCCCCAGCAACATCTAGCTGATTGGCTCCTCTGTGGTGATGCTCATTGGGCTGTTTCCCTGCCCTTCAGACCACAGAGCTGCTCATTGGGGGACTTCTTTGGCTCCGCCCACACAACCCAGCCAATCGGCCTCAAGAGCAGGAGGATATTGGGAGGTGGTGAGGCTTGTGTTGGGGTGAGAGGCTTGTGGGAAGCCGGTGGTGGCAGTTTGGCTCTGAGGTTTTTTTCCTGAGGAGCTGTTTTGTTTGGCGTGTGTGATTCTAAAAATAAAGTTAGTTTCTTTTGACAAGTGGCTCCTGAATTGTGCCCAGCCGGACTGCGGCAGATGATGCTTCAGAGTCTTTCTGTTTTGAGGTTAAAGGACAGGCCTTTATGTCCCCTCATCCAAGATGCAGTCTGCCCACCAGGAAGGGGGCATGGTTTGGGATGACATATCTATCTGTCTCCAGCTGAGGGCAGTTCCTGGGAGATCTGCAGCTAAGGGACTTTAGCTATCAACAATCCCAATGATAGGGATCAAAGATGTCAGTCCTGAAAAAGATTAGGCAGTGAAGCCCAGATCCCACTAGGCTGTCAACATCCCAGACTCCTCCACCATTTCTGATTAGCCATTCTTGCTTAGCATGTGTGTCGCATGCTTATGGTTGCTTCCCGAGCTCAGGGTGACTTCCACTCCCAGGCTTGTTCCACGCTCTGGACAGAAAGAGAAGAAATAAGAATGAGGAGGAGGCAGCACTTCAATCAAGAAAACAAGGAAGGACCCAGCAATCTTCCACTTAGAGAATCACTGGCCAGCAATTGTCATAGCTGCTTCAGCTACAAAAGATGCTGGGAAACATGTGTTTTAGTAAGACACATACATGGCTGCCTTGACCAAGATCAAGAAGAGAATGGGTACGGCATTGGCAGCTAGCAGTTTTCCCAAATCATTTCATTTGCAGAGTTAACTCCTTTTTGGCAAGGAGGTAGTGACTATATAAATCTCAAGGATTTGTCCTACCTTGTTCCCAGGAGTCATTTCTCTGTGTTGTACTACTCTCTCGGTCACTGAAGGTTAGATTTCATCTTCTAATAGTCACGTTTATCTCACAATCACAATTCTGAAACTTCTTCCTGATTTATTCATCACCACCCTTTTGTCCTTTCTCTCTCACACACGTGTGTGCATACACAGATAGGCATGATGTCACTATTCCTGGGCTGTTGACCGTGGTGACAATAAACAATGATCATTAGGTCCTTGTCAAAGGAGAAGGGAGGCCATTTTCAAAAGAACCACACAGAGGACCACACAGGGAACAGAAATATAATAAATCCAAGGCAGGGGATCCTACTGCAATAATATTGACCAGGAGTATAGATGCCAGATTTAGCAAATCAAAACAGAGGATGCTAGTTAAAATTGAATTTCACATAAACAACACGTAATTTTAGCATAACCCCAAAATACTTCTGTAATTTGCATGGGCCATAATGATGCTAACATTTATTCTTTTTTAACCCAAATTTAATATGTAACTAGTTATCGTGTATTTCACCTAACCACTCCAGCTGGGACAAATAGTATTCATATCACCACAGAATTAGATATCACCATCGTGTCTATTTCTACAGCTATTGAATTCAGCCATTGGAACTTTGCACAACCCTCTAGTCTGAGAACAGCTGTCCAATATTTTTGTGGACTCATCAATCAATGCAGCTAATGTTGAAGACGTTTTTATAGTAAATTACATTTTTAATATTTCCTGGAGCACAGACCCTCCCCACCCCAGGGTACATGAAGAGGTTTCAAGTAGCTCTCTGAAGCTGCTGAGATTGTGTGGAAATTTTTGTGTGTATGGACTTAGGTACATTTTTTTTTCTGTAGAGAAGCCTATAGATTTCATTCCATTGTAAAAAGAGGTGATGATTTGAAAAACTTTATTTCCAGGCACACGATACTGAGAGACAGCCTATTCATCTATCTTGGTTATTTTATTTGGGGACAGAGGTAGAAATATCAGCCATGAAACAAATGCTTTGGTATTCTTCTTGTAAGGCTATCTGGGGCAAATAGGAGACAAAATTCTTTTATTTACCAGGCCAAAATCAATTATAGAGCTAGACATTACTCAGAAGTGGTTTTCAACAAAGCCTCTTAATCATACAAACCATCCACACTGTTTTCCCAGTGCCTCTGTGGGTGAGGTTTCTCTCCTTTTGCTGCTGAGCTGTTTCAAAGGGTGGAAATTAGAGACCATCCGCTTCCCCCCACCACTGTTTTTGGAGAGGCATATTAAGAGGTTAGTCTGGGGTCAAGTTCCTGTGGACATGACCTTGTCACCGCTTTTTTTTCTTGAAATGTCTTGTTCAATCATGTTGTTTGGCAGTAAAGACCTCTAGTTAGGATGCCTTGCTTCTCAATTACAGTTCTGATTCCTAACAGAAAATGCTTCAAAGTAGCAAGCATAGGAACAGTCTCAGGATTCATGTAAGGAATATCTCAAACTTCATGCTTCCTTTAGTTCCCAGCACAAGGGAATGGCCTAACCCTTGAAGCACGGTGCTCTCTTAACAAGTTTTTGCCTGAATTCATGTACTTGTACATTGTGCTATAGCAAATGGTCTGGAAAGTTCTCAACCACAGGATTCTCTAAGATCCTCTGAAATACCACACTTTGCTATCCCAGATTGAATTATATTCAGTATACTATGAGTATCTTGAAGGAATCACTGTGTTTAATCCCCATCCCTGACACAGTTTAAAGCCTTGAATGTAACAGGGAGCCGCAAATTTTTGTTGCATGATTGAAGAATGAATGGAGAGATGGATGAATGAATGAATGAATGAATGAATGAATGATGTGTAGAAGGAGCAGCCTTAAGATAGCTTTGTCAGAGGCTAACATCCACCTTCCTACTTCTGGATGCTGCCCTGTTTCCTGGGAATGTAGAATGCACAATCCCTCATCCCTCTTCAATCCTCAGAAAGGGCAGAACAGACTTAGAATTTTTGTCCTATTCCTGGGGGGAGGGGGATTATCTTTAAGTTTGAATATTCTGATGAATTGATTTTTAAAAATTGTTTGTTTTCAGTGCTGTGGATTGAACCCAGGGCCTTGCACATGCTAGGCAAGTACTTTACCACTGAGCTGCAGCCCCAGTCCTCTGATGGATTGATTTGGGAAGGAGAAAGAGAGGACAGATTCCAAGATTTGAGTCGGGGTTTCATTACGTTGTCCAGGCTGGCTTTGAACTTGTGGGCTCAAGTGATCCGCCTACCTCAGCCTCCTGAGTGTCTGGAACTTCAGACATGCACCCCTATGCCTCGCCAAGATCCTAGATCCATCTTAAAAATCTAGCCTATCAGGATCACTAAACCAGAAATTGGGGACAGATCAGATTTCTAGAAGGCAGTGTTTTCTATTTTAAGACACATAAAAAGGGATTGTTGAGTAAATGGGGTAATGAGCATAGGGTTAGGGAGAGAAACGTGTGTTTCAAGTAAAAAACCATATGTGGGAGCTATAGTCCAAAGGTGGGTGGCACCCTGGCATATTTGAGACAGATCAAGTAGGGCTTTCAAATCACCCTTTAGCATGGCCAAGATCCTATCCCCCACCCCAGCCTGAGCTTGGGTACATGCCTCAGGGCACCTACATTTTGGAGGGTTTTTCTGGAGATTTTCAGAGCTCCTTTCTTGTATTTTGGTTCAGCTGGGTATGTCAATCATTCGGACTGGGACCTGTATGGATGTGTCTCCCCTTCAGCACGCCTTCTAACCTTCCACTCCATGTGTAGGGTCTGATAGATGGTCTAGGATCTTCAGGAATCATACACTGGGGGTGTCTTGGAGCTCCAGGACTGGGCTCTGGCTGGTCTACAGGACCAGAAGGCTGTCTGAAAAGCAGATGGATCCTGATGACAAGGGCAGTATTTCTTGTGTGGGATCATGTGAGATTGGGCCCTATAAAGGTGATGACATGCTGATTTTTATGACTGTATGGATGGGACCCCATAAATAAAAATATTTGCCCAGTACTTATATATTTTATAAATGGCTTTGCTTGGGGATTTGGACTTTATGCCAAAAATTAGAGGAAAGTTCAAACTACATTACCCAAAAAGGTCATTTCATCTAAATCTCTTTAATTCAATTTAAGAAAAATCTTTTTATTGTAGTAAAATGTAAATAACACAACATTTGCCATTTTAGCCATTTTTAAGTGCACAGTTCAGCCACATCAACCTTATCAGGCAACCATTACATCTCTCTTCTAATATAGCAAGAAACTAAAGCCTGGAGAGGCCAACTGACTTGTCCAGCTCTTAAGTCCTTAATGGAGGAGTTGTGCATCGTACCGTCAGGGCTGTTCCACCTTTCCAGTTCATTCATTTGATGGGGAAGAAAGCAGTCCTGAAAGGCAACGTGACCTTGGCCCAATCAAAAGTAGGGTTAGTGAGATCTCCTGACCCTCACTCTTGGCTCAATGCTCAGCTTTCTCCTCCTCAGTGCTTCAAGCTGCCCTCTCTGTCTCTCTCCCTCACCATCTCCCTTCCCCAGTTTTTTTTTCAATCAGAAATTTTAGGCCTCCTTACACCAAAATGTGAGTTTTGCATAGCTAATTATCACCTAAAAATGATTTTCTAAATTTGTGTTGGGGAGGGGGTGTCAAGTCTATTGGCAGCAATATGTCTTCACACCAGACTTCAATAGTTTGTCAGTTATGGATTAAAGTAACTACTTGCCATCATTTCCCATCACTGCTGAAGTTCTTAACGCATCATTTTTGGCTGTAAATGAAGCTTATGGAATCCATAGAGTACTTCAGATGATTTTCAATGCACTGTATACATTAGGATTAGTATGCTTATACATATGACCATTTAAGAGAATCTGGCACATAGTAGGTGATCAATAAGTATTTGCTGAATAAATGAATGTAGGTGTTATTTATTGAATTATTTTGTTTTTTAAATTAAAGAATCATTTATATATAGTAAAACTTGACCTTTTAGATGAACAGTTCTGAAAGTTCTGACAAACCTTTACAGTCACATAAGCACCACCACAATCAAGATATAGATCTCCCCCAAATTCCCCTCTGCTCCTTGGTAGTTAAGTCCTTCCTCTTTCCTCTGCCCCTGGCAATGCCAATTTGGTTTTTGTTCTTATGGGTTTTGCCTTTACAAGAATGTTCTATAAGTGAAATCATGTGACCTTTTGAGTCTGGCTTATTTCATTTAGCATGATGTTTCTGAGATTCTTCTAGGTTGATGCATTAATCAGTATAGTTTGAGCATTGCTATTTCAACTTTCCCAAATTCAAAATGCTGTAAATTCCACACCTGATCTCATGTGATGGGTCACAGTCAAAGTGCAGGCACACTACAAATATTGTATAAAATGACCTTCAGGGTGTGTGCATAAGATATGTGTATATACATGGAACATAAATTTTGTGTTTACACTTGAGTTCCGTCCCCAAGATAGCTCACTATGTATATGTGAATATTCCAAAATCCAAGAAAATCTGAAATCCGAAACACTTTTGGCCCCAAGCATTTTGGTTAAGGAATACTCAACCTGTACTTTTTTCCCTGCATTACACTGTATATTGTGTCAAAGTTTGTTTATTTGTTTCCCAGTTGAAAGGTATTTGGGTTGTTTCCAGGTTTTATTATGCATTGAATTTTAATTTCAGTATTTATTTTGTTTAAAGGCCTGTCAGCCTTCAGGACTATAGAAGAAGCTATGTTCAAACTTTTAATTCATACTAAATGACTTGTTTGTGTGGTCTATATTGGAACTGGCAGACATTAGAATTAAGGCAAAGGGTGAATCTAACCTGATAGCAAACAAGCAAGAGGTATAATCAAAAACATAAACAGACATACTGTGATGTTGGATCTATGGGTCTGGATCCTTGTTCTGCTCTGCTTTGGAAATTGGTAGGTATATTAGACAGGGTTTTCCCAAGATACAGAACCAGATAGGATGGCAGGGGAGGGCTTGGGGGGGGTGGAGAGAAAGAGAGAAAGAAAAAAAAAAGACTTAGGGGAACCAATTCACATGATTATGGAGGCTGATAAGTTCCACAACAGAAGCCTGACATCACTCTAATCTGAGACTGCAGGCCTGAGGAATTCCAAGGCTTCTGACCTAAGTCCTGGAGTTCAAAGGCAAAGGACCCTGGAACTCTGATGTCCAAGGATAGGAGAATAAGTTTGTTTCCCAGACAGAAGGGAAGAACTTGTCTTCCCTCTGCCTTTTTATTCTATCCAGGCACCCCTGTAAGTTGGATGGTGCCTACCCACCTTGATGACAGATCTTCCTCACTCAGTCCAACAATTCACACACCAATCACCTCTGAAAATCCCTCACAGACATACGCAGAATAACGCTTCACAAGCTTTCCAGGGATTCCTTAATCCATTCAAGTTGACACCAAAGATTGACTGTCACCATGGGTGTTTGTCCTTTTTCTGGACATGGCCTTGGCTCCACCAACCAAATGCACTGCAGAAGATTTGCTTATAAGAGAACAAGAGGGTTTCATTTTCTGGGGAGGGTACCAGCAAGGGGAGGAAGCCCTGACCACGTCCCAGCATTTCCAAATCCATTTCTGAGGCCTGTGATCAGTAGCAACATTAGCGGGAAGAGGGATAATTTGTTGCAGCTGATAATGTTACTGTCTCAGTAGAAAGGGCCGGTAACTGAGGAGTCTTCCTATTTTCTCATCTGTAAAATGGGTCAAAATTCCCAATGTTTCTATAGGTAGCTGTTTAAGGTTTTTTTTTTTTTTTAAAGAGAGAGTGAGAGAGGAGAGAGAGAGAGAGAGAATTTTTAATATTTATTTTTTAGTTCTCGGCGGACACAACATCTTTGTTGGTATGTGGTGCTGAGGATCGAACCCGGGCCGCACGCATGCTAGGCGAGCGCGCTACCGCATGAGCCACATCCCCAGCCCTGTTTAAGGTTTTATTATTTTGTTTTTTTCCCTGAGGATCCATCAAAGAAATTGTACTTCAGTTTCAGGAATTATTGGGCTTCCCTGACAGATCTTGCAGATATTATAAATCATATGATTTGTTATAGTTTTTTTGCTATAAATCATGTTATAAATTATGATAATTTGATGGTGTTTTCATTCTTTATTAGCTCCTAGAGAAATTAGAGCTACATGTCTGGCCCAATTTCAGCAGGTGCATAGACCTTAAGACGTGTGCTTTTGTATTTCAATTTACTCATATTTTCTCTTCTTTTTTAAAAAGGTCTCTCACTCCAGGTTTCCTCACTTTAAAAGGTTTATATGGTAAGTTAAGAAAAATAAAAATTACCCACCAGCCCAATAACTATAGACTATCAGTAATTGGTTGGAAAATTCAAATTGGACAGAAAAAGGACAAAATAAAAATGAAAGTTTTCCACCTCTCTTAAAATCTGTTTTCCCAAAGATGAGCACATTTCTTTCAAAAAGAAAAAAAAATGCATCTGGGAGCATGTACTTAAAATCACATTTATTTAAATTTGCAAAAAAAAAGACATCATATTCTACAAAATTTTCTTCACCTTGTTTTTCTTTCCCACCTAATAATATCTGAAAGATTCTTTGGCTTTAGCATACATAGATTTCCCTCTCATTAATGCATTAAAAAATTTATTTACTTCCTGAATGATGGACCCTTTACTTTCTCTACTTTTTCATTATTGCAAACATATTACAACAAAGCCGGGTGCAGTGGTGCACACCTGTAATCCCAGAGGCTCAGGAGGCTGAGGCAGGAGGATTATGGGTTCAATGCCAGCTTCAGCAAAAGATGGCACTAAGCAATTCAGTGAGATCCTGACTCTAAATAAAATACAAAATAAGGCTGGGAATGTGGCTTATTTGCTCTTGTGTTCAATCCCTGGTACACCCCGCAGCAGCCACCACCCGCCGCCCTGAAAAAATATTACAATGAATATTTCTAAACCTATATCTTGGTAAAATTTTGCAAGTAAATTTCTAGCAGTGAAATTGCTAGACAAATTGGTACAAGGTTTCATAGCTATTGCCAAGTTGCCCTCCAGGAAACTGGCACCAATTTTCCCTCCTATGTGTGTTGTACCAGCATTACCATTTCCACACATTATCATCAGTAGATACCATTGAACTTTGAAATGCTCACCAGTGGGGAGGAATAGTACCTCACTCTTATTTTGATTTTCACCTATTTACAATTTCAAGGTTTACAAAAAAAAAATCTTTGGATCAAATATATTTTTGGAACTCATTTCAAAACACTTTGGATTAATGTAGACGATAAAAATTTCTATATATTGTATTTATTTAAAACATTTAAAGCAACTATCCTGCCTCTAAATCAGTAGTTCCTCATCCTGCCTGCACATTTGAAACACCTGGAATGCTTTTTAAGAGTATCTTTACCTGGGCCTCATCCCAGACCAATTAAGTCAGACTCTCTTGGGGTAGGGATCGGCCTGGATATTTTTAAAAAGCTCCTCAGGTGATTCACAAATGCAGCCAAGATTGAATACCACTGCTCTAAATGCATTATAATGGATGCTACAAATAGTACATCTAAGAGGTTTAAGGCTGCCATCCTGAATGGCACCAGTGGAATGTATAAAAGTGCAGCATATTCCAAACTGCATTATTTTTTTTCTTCAAACGAGGGTCTGACATATTCATAATGGTGACATGGCAGCCCCCTGGCTCAGCCACCGTCCTCCTCCTCCACTCCACTGTATACCAATCTCTGCAGCCAGCATTTCAATAAGAAATGACAAACTCCCGCTTTACGAATTAATAATTGATCTGACCAAAGCAAAGACAGCCACTAGCAGAACGGTGATTAATCTTTTTATGATCAAAGGTGTAGGAGCCTTTCCTGTTGAGTTATGACTGTAATTGGCTCATCCTCCAGTGGAGAAAGGGGAAAGACTGTCATAAAGAAGGAAAGCCACTGCCACCCCATGTGAAGGTAGCCCTTTAAAGTTTGCATGTCATTCCTCAGCTTCTCTGGTTCCTGTGACAAGTGTGTCACAAGCTGTCATTTAATTCGTTGGAGCAAAACCATGATAGATTTTCCTGCCAACTCAGCAAATACCTAGTAGGAGAAAAACTAGCTGGGAAATGATCCAGTTTATTAATTCAATTTGAATTTTCCATGATAGCAGAAGAAGATCAGGTAAAGTAACCACGATAACTTCTTATAGGATCTCCGAAAACATTTTTAATAATTTTTCTTATTTTTTAGGTTAAGTTTAGCAAACAATTATGTGCATGTATGAATATGTAATACAAATCCCACTATTATAATTATAAAGCATCAATAAAAATGAATAAATTAGCAAGCAATTACAGTTTAAAAAATTGGTACATAACAGTTGTATATGTTTGGGGTGTATGATGTAATAATTTGATATTTGTATGTAACGAAGAATGATCAAATCAGGATAATGCTCATTTCCCTCTCCTTAAATACTTATTATCATCATTTATTTGTTTGGGGAAACTTCCAATTCCTCTCTTCTAGTTCTTTATAAAATATACAATAAATTGTTGTGAACTCTAGTCACCCCATTATGCAATAGAGGAATGTATTCATTTATGTTTAAAGATGAAAAAACAGGTAATGACTGGGAAAATAATTTTAACTCTATAATTTCATTGTTTTGGACTTCCCGATTCATACAAATATTGTCCTTTCTCTACCATTCTCAATCGGATTACATTTTAAAGCAAACATTGTTAATAGGAAAGAATAAAACAGAAGTCATGTTCAAATACATTGAAGAGCTTTAAAAAAAGTTATGGCTAATTAAAAAGTCAAAACAATATAATTTTTTTGAAGGAGAATATTTGGAATTCTAGTTTCTTTAATCAAATGTATTATAGCATCATTTAGGTACAAGAAACTTCACATACTTAAAGTGTACGATTTGATGAGTTTTTACAACTGTGCACATTCCTGAACTCACCATGATCAAGAGGTCACTCTCCTAAGTTTGCTCATGCACGTTTGCAATCCCTCCTTTGCTTTTGGCCCCTAGACAACTTCTGACCTGCCTCTGTCTGGATTAATACGCCTTTTGTTTCTACATGAATGGAATCATACAGCACGTATCCTGTCTGAGGCTTCTTTTGCTCAGCATGGTGTCTGTGACATATATTGGTGTTCCAGTCCTTTTCTTTCCCCCTCTATATTTATTTGGAACTGGGGATTGAACCCAGGGGCCCTTTACCATGGATCTATGTTCCCAGCCCTTTTTATTTTTGTGTGTGTGTATTTTGAGACAGTATCTCAATAAATTACTGAGGCTGGCTTTGAACTTGTGATGCTCCTGCTTCAGCCTCCAGAGCCTCTGAGATTACAGGTGTGCACCATCATGCCCAGTTTGTGATGGATTAATTTTTTCTAGAAGTTACTCCCATGATTATTCTGACAGGTTTAAGAATGTTTAGTGAGCATGATGATGCAGCAGTCCCCCTTCTGGGTAAATATTCTAAGAATATGATATGAGTATGTTGAGGAGGTATCTGCACATAGTGCTCATGGTGGCACTATGCACCGTAGCCAAGATGGGGAACCAACCTAAGCACTCATCAATGGACGAATGGATGGAGAACTATGGTATGTGTACGCAGTGAAATACCATTCGGCCTTGAGAAAGAAGGGAATTCTGTCATTTGTCTCAACATGGGTGGACCTGGAGGACATTACGTTGAGTGAAATGAGGCAGGCACAGAAAACCAAATGGGAAACCTGAAAAAGGTGAACTCACAGAGGCAGAGAGTAGAATGGTGTTTACCAGGGACTGTGGGGCTGTAGGGGAAGTTAGGGAGATGCTGGCCAAAGGGTGTACTATTTCAGTTGGACAGGAGGATTAAGTTCAAGAGATCTATTGTGTGCCCATAGTTATAACAGTGTGTTGTATTCTTGAAAATAGTGAGAGTTTAATTTAAAAATTATGTGAGGCAATACCTATGTTAATTAGCTTAATTTAGCCATTCCTCAATGTATATATATATTTCAAACATTTTTACACTATAAATATACAATGTTAATTTGTCAATTAAAATAAAATTTAAAACACATTATCATGTGGAAAAAAAAAACCCTCTTCCAGGACTCACTTTATTCCTGATCTTTGTGAACTTCATCCTTTTCCAAAGCTCCTAAAGTCCTATAATGCATGCCATACATCCTGCCATTCACTCTAGTTATTTCTCTGATTTCTCTGTTGTCTAATCTGAATTAGATGTCAGTCTCCCTGGTGTCTGAGACAGTATCATGTATTTAAATATAAAGTGACTGTCTTAGTCCATTTTGTGCTGCTATAACAAAATAGTACAGATTGGGTAATTTATAATGAAAGGAAATCCATTGGTTCACAGCTCTGGAGGCTTGGAGGTCCAACATCGAGATGCATCACAATTGGTGATTCCAAGGTGATGCCTTGAAGACCACATCCCACCTTCACATGGTGGAAGGCAGAAGGGCAAAGAGGCAAAAGCAGGCCAAACTCACCATTTTATAACACAATTAAATCCACCCACGAAAGGTGGAGCCCTCATAGCCTAATCACCTCTTAAAAGTCCAAACTCTTTAATCTGTTACAATGGCAATTAAATTCCAATGTGATTCCTGGAGGGGACAAATATTTAAACCATAGCAAGGAAAAACTCAAAAAAACACATCCATGTTTGCATATTCCTCTAAACCCCTAACACTGTACAAAATGCCAGAATACTAACTGAGCTGACCATCTTTATCTTCACATTGAACATACAAATGATTTACTTCATTTTATATAAGAACTCTTTATTATTGCACAGTGCTTAGGTAAGCTGAACCGAAATTTAGCCGCAAGCCAGACTCTGGTTTCTGATTTTGAATTATTAGAGTCTGTTCTGCGATGGAGGAATAAAATCATGTTTATTGCAAGAGTTTTTCAGAAGACAAGGCCAGTGCTGGCGAAATCTTTGGAGACCTTTGATGATCCTGGATGCAACCCAGGTGCATGCCATATTCAGACAGGACAGCAAGGGGGATGGAGATGCTGATATCAACAACTCATTTTAGCAAAGTATATGAAGCCCAGATAGACTTAGAAGGCTATTTTTAAAAGCCCTTCATTTTGTGCCTGATTTATAAGGCAGACACTAAAAATATTAATAAGTAGAAACAGTGCTGATCCATGAACATGATGAGCTTTCAATTTCTGGAGCCACAAGGTGACAGACTGCCATGGAGATGCTTGCATCCTCATAATATCCTGCAGGGAGCCAACTTTAAAGAAGAAAACACTGGTATTTTAAAATCCCAGTTTGGCATTTATCTGCGTTAAGTCATTCTGTTACATTGGCATCCCTTAAATAGCCTTAAAAAATAAGGAATTTTTAAAAACCAGATTGTACTACACATCACAGAAGCTTTAAAATGGATGCTTTAAACCCAAGGGAAATGATGTCCTCTGAAAATTACTTCCCTGATGTTGGCTTTCTTTTGGGTCCTGTAATTGCAACTTGCACATATAGCTATATTGACACAAGTCAAAGGTTGATAAAAAGATGACTGTATTATCAGAGCAAAGGTAAGAGAAATAACGTTTGAAGTAGTATATCATTGAGGGGAAATTTAATCAAGGAAAACAAGAGTTGGCAAACAGAATTGTCCCCAAACCAATTTACCAACCAATTCTCGCCAGGAAAACCAGATGCAATCCTTAACCATGTGACTTGAGCACCCCATTATAATAATTAAAAATAGAAAAGTCTAAGCATGGCATAACTACTTTGGAAGAAGCTTGGTGAGGTTTAATAAAGCTGAAGGTATACACACCTTCAGACCCAGCACCTTCATGACCCAGCAGGACTATTCCTGGGTCTATGCCCTACAGACACCCGTGCTTATATGCTCCAAGAGACTTGTATAAGAATGTTTGCAGCACATTGCTTTATAATAGTCTCCAACTGGAAGCAACCCAGTGTCCATTAGCAGAAAAATAGATAAATAAATTGTAGGATCCTCTCACAGTGGAATACCACACAACAATAAAAATTAACAAACTGCCGCAATGTGGATGAATCCCACAGACATAATATTGAGCAAAAATGTTTAGCCCAGCACAACAGAATACATACTAATTCAAAATAGCATGAGTTAAACCATGTCATTTTGTAAAGTACATTTAGTGAAACTACAAAGAAAAGTAAAGGCAGGAATGCAAAAAAGAATGGTGATATCCACAGGGAAAGAAATTATGATAAGGAGGGACATGTACAAGGTTCTCTTGCTTAAAACAAAGACGACAACCTGAATTCATTTTCCTGCTATTTGTTAAGCTGTATATCGATGTCTTAAGCAAGTATGTTTGCTGCACTTCAAAAATTCTAAAGGGAAAAAAATAGGAGAAATATATTTTGGGTTCCTTAACAAGGTTATTTTTGCCTGGCACATTACCAGGACAATTTAACAATAAAATCCATTGTGTGATAGTTTTTAAGGTTGAATCATCAGCCATTTTTAAAATTCTTTTGGGGGAAAAAATCCACTTACCCTTGTTCTCTAAGTAGAATGTTTACATTTCTTAAAAACAATTTAATAGGCAAGAATTAGAACATGGAAGCCTTGTAAACAAAACAAAACAAAACTATCACTGTCCTTGATCCAAAAGAAGACGAGTAAGAATAAGTTCTGAAAGCCACTGCTTGGAAGCAGGCCAAGGATTTGTCTGCATGACAACGGGGCTCATGAGCTTTCTGCATACACTTTTTCTTTCAGTTGACCATTCATTCCAAGTTCTTTCCTCTGTTACTCTCTGACCTCCCTTTGATGGACACTAAGCCGTGCATGGGTCATAGACTTGAGAGATGAATACTGAGTCCAGGATCCTGCAGGGCTGCCCTCTTCCTGAGTCATCTCTTGATTCCATGTTTCTTATTCTCTATTGTTAAATTGAGCTCATATCCTTCTTAGTATGTTTTGATGTCTCAGCATATGGATTGATTATTTCAGGGTCCCCAAAATTATTTCAATTAAAAATGTCTAATTTTATGGGTAGATTTTTAACACATTCGTGAGACAGTGTTTTGTTTTGTTTTGTTTTGTTTTCTCTCGAGTGTTTTTGGCATCTTCAAGAATTTTTATTCCCATGTTCAATTTTTAAAAATGGCTTTGCTAGCTCTGTCTGTCCTTTCTCTTTAGGGGTAGATTTCAACACTATCATGGGAAAGTTTTGTTTCTGAGTTTTTAGCAGATTCGATCTTTGATAGATTATTTGAATCGACTTCACTAGCTCTTCCCTTTTCTTCCTTCATGCCCTGGAATTTAGAATTACATCCAGTGACTGGGGGGAGGGGGTGGAGAGAAGGAGACAGAACAAACAGGGAGATGTGAATGGTTTTCTAGGTGGTTATACTTCCAACTTGAAAGCCTTGGCATGAGACACTATGAGGCCGGAAAAAAAAAAAGTCACTAACTTAAAATGAAATTTTGACTCTCTGAATGTTTTTCCAGTGCTATTTATTTATGCATCAAAAAGAAACAGAGACACTTGTACCTGTTTCTTTTAAGATAAAAGTAATATTGTCAAGCTGGGAGAGATCCAAGCAAATAAAACTCAGTTTATTCAGAATGAATTTGGAGAAATTACAAAATTTAACCCAAATACTTCAATAGAGAGAGTCAAGATATTTGATCTATAGAAAAATCTCATGAATCAAAACCAAACAGGCCTAGATTTTCCTTTCTATCTATAACCGGTTTTGAGTCATAGACCTCTTTGAGCGTCTGGAGAAAGTTGTGAACAGTACCTCACCCCAGATTGCAGATGTGCCGAAGCCTATCCACCTACAGCAGCAACTCTTAGGCTAAAGATCTGAAGCTCTAGAATAATCCCGTGGTACATGTAGCTGATGAGATGCAGAGATCAGGAGGCAACCCCCTTTCCTCCCAGGTGAATGGGACAGATGTTTCATTAAGGTAGCAGTAAGAAAGAAGAGTAGCCAACATTTTTTTTTCAGCTGTTCTGTGCAACTATGTAAGCTGGGCTCTTCTCTCTGCAAGAAAGAGTGTCAGTATTGTTCAAGGTGAGTTCATTATGAAAATACCTAGGGAAATTAGCAAAAGCAAGAATCTCAGCCATGTGGCAGGCTAATTCAGGGAGAACTACACAGCAGGCCTCATGGTAACATGGAATTGAACTTACTGGGGTACTGGTATTTGGAGAAGCTCCTACTATGAGTTTCTGCATTTTTACTTTATTATATTTCCTATTTGTGTGACTTTCTACTTCCATTTTACTCTGTGGTCCACTTCTACCATATATTCACTGACTCTCTAAGTCATAGATCAATTTTCCAGATCAGTGCATCACTGTTCCCTGTGGCTAGACTCTTTCAGAGCCAGACTCGTTTCCATGAACTAACCAGCTTTGATGCCCTTTGCAATAGAAGGAGTGTCTCAGAAGGGGATCTGACTAGCCAACCTCCTGAAGTTTGGCCTGCTTGCTATTTTGCCCCCAAATCTCATGTCACACTATTTTTTTTCAACCATGGATTGAACCCAAGGGTGCTTAACCACTGAATCACAACCCCAACACTTTATTTATTTATTTGTTTGTTTATTTATTTATTTATTTATTTTTGAGACAGGGTCTTGCTAAGTTGCTGTGAGTAGCTTTGAACTTCCAATCATCCTGCCTCAGCCTCCCCAGCCGCTGGGATTACAGACATGTGCCACCGTGACCAGGAATGACATACTATTGTTTTTAAAAACCCACCAAGGATAGACTTGTGAAACTAGGACTTGAGGCAGTTCTGGACAAAATGAAAAGAAACTTCTGTTGCACCATGGGCCACGATGTACCATCAAGATGAACTCTGGGGAGAACACCATTTAAACTACTGGATTTGCCCTTGGGTGGAGGTGGAGTTGAGTTCAGAGGTAAAATGCTTCTTTGGCTCTCTCATCCTCAAAGGAGACCAAACAGAACATTCTGACTGTGGGCAGAATGGTATGGAAATGATGACAGAGAAAAAAGAGATGTCAGTTCAAGTATTTCAATGTTTTTGCATCCATTCTGTTAGAAGGAATGGAAATTATAACTAATAAAATATTCACTTCCTTTCACACATTGCCATGAGATAGATAAGTGGGATATACAGTGTGATGATCCCAGGATCCTTCAAAGAGGGTCAAAATACAATTGAGTGGTATCTATAAGGGGGCAGGAGAAAGTAACAAGATGGAAACAAGGGTTGATGAAATGTCTCAAACAACAGTCAACAAACCATCTTCCAACTGTTGTTTGAGTCATTGATTTAGCTGAGTTACATGATGAATCTTCTCCAAGCATTAATACTGTAGGTAGATAACCCAGTCTAAATAAGAATCTCTGATGAGTTGAAGCTCTCATATCAATTACAGGGAGCATCAAGCCCAGACAGAATTCCAAAGGTGATAAAGCCAGCCTTCACCACCGTGTCCTCTCTTTCCCGAACACAGTGTCTCTGAGTTCATGTCCTTGTCTGCATCTATCCCACTGAGGACAGTCCTTCCTTTGAAATGTCATAAGTTCTAGCATCCAAGCATCAGATGTTTTTGTGCAACCCACGTTCTAAGAATGGTTTTGATATTTTTAGGAGTTCAAAAAAACAATCAAGATAAGAATAATATTTCATGGTGTAAAAATTATGTGCATATACCACTTAACAATGGGGATACTTTTCCAAAAAATGTGCCATTAGGTGATTTTGTGACTGCAAACATCCTAATGTGCACTCATGAAACCAAGAGGGTCACCATTTTCAATAGACAATACAATCGTAAAGGACCACCTTTATATATGTAGTCTGTCCTCCACCAATACACTATGTGGTACATGACTATATATGAAATTCAAATTTCAGTGTCCCTGAACTTTCACTGGAGTAAAACCATTCCCATTTTTTAAAACCTATTGTCTATGGTTGCTTTCACACTACAATAGCAGGGTTGGTTATGTGCAACGGTGATTAACAAAACTTATTTCATAGAGTTTTACCAACTCCAAGAGATGCTCCTGAAGAGAGTTTCATTCAAAAAGCATGGGGAATTCTTTATGCTCCACTTAGAGATAGTTATAAACATTAGCCTACTAAACCTCTAAATAGTGCTATGGTTAAAAAAGTAAGTTGAGCCTACTATAGTTAAAAAAATAAGTGTTTCTCCACCTCATTGGATCCAGATGACACTGTTGGAAAATGCTGTTCTGGACCAACTTGTCTCCTTTCCCTATTGAAAGATACAGTATAAAAATTGAAATATTAAAACTCAAAAGAAAATAGAGATTGTAACTTCAGGGCAAGTGTTAAAAATTTTGCATATGCATAATAAATACAATGTTATACATGTACTGGACTGGAGGAATAGTTCAGTGGGAGAGTACATACTTAGCATGCTTGAGACCCTGTGTTTGATCCCCAGCACTGCAAAAACAAAGAAACAACAACAACAACTACTACAACAACAAAAAACAACCATGCATGTGCAAAAATGATTTATACAAACATTTCTAATAGCACTTTAAAAAATAAACTATTGAGGGGTAATTTGCTTATAATAAAATGCACAAATTTTAAATATACAGTTCAATGAGTTTTAATAAATGTATATACCTGTGCTACCAAGTCCAAAATGAAAATATAGAATATTTAACTAACTCAAAAAAAATTCCTTTGTACATCTTATAGTTATTCCTTTCCCTCAAGCAACTGTTGATCTGATTTCTATCAGCATAGATTAATTTTACTTGTTCTAGAATTCATATAAATGAAATCAATTTGCATTATTTTGTGTTGGTTTCTTTCCCTCACCATATTGTTTTTGAGATTCATTCATGTTTTTGCATGTAGTTTTGCATGTCAGCAGTTTATTCGTTTTTATTACTAATTAATTTTCTATTACATAAGTGTATCAAACTGAATTATGACTAGCTCATTCCATTTGATATTATTATTATACATAAATCTGCTGTAATTATTCTTGTATGAATCTTTGAGGACACATTTTCATTTCTTTAAGCAAATACCCAGGAATGAAATTTCTGATACATTAAGTAGGTATATGTTTAATTTTATTAAAACATTGTGAAAATTTTCTTCAATGTGATTTTATCATTTTACACTTCCACAGTGTACAAGATTTGAATTACCACACTTGGTATCATCAGTCTTTTTGATGTAATCATTCTAAAGTTTGCAAAGATGCATGTTGCGGTTTTAATACTTATTTCCTTAATGATTAATGATTTCTTTCATTTGCTTATTGGATTTTAATATATATACAGATGTGTATCTACATATACACATATATGCATACATACACAAACATATTCTTTTATGAAGTGTCCTTTCAGAATTTTGTCCATTTTTAATGGGATTACCTTTAATGGATTTATCTTCCTATTGTTCAGTTTTCTTTATATAATCTATTATCAGATTTATATGATATATCACAAATATTTTCTCTTAGTCCATGACTTGATTTTTATTTTTTTACCGTTATTTTTTGAAAGTCAAAGTTTTGGATTTTATTGTTGTTGTTTAAATCTGAAAATATAAACTATCAACAAATAGTACCATTCTTACTTTATTAATGTCAAAAGTGATGTTCATGACAGGACATTTACCAAAGCATCTCATTAAAGTATATCTTAAAATGTGGGTTCTAGGGTAATTCTATGTTTAATTTTTGGAAGAACTGTAAAACTGTTTTCCAAAGTAACTATACCATTTTATAAGCCCACCAATAGTGTATGAGTGTTCCAATTTTTCCATATTCTCACCAACACTTTTACTGTCTCTTTTTTTCTTTTTTTTAATTGATTGTTCAAAACATTACAAAGCTCATGACATATCATATTTCATACATTTGACTCAAGTGGGTTATGAACTCCCATTTTTACCCCAAATACAAATTGTAGAATCACATCGGTTACACATTCACATTTTATAATGGCATATTAGTAACTATTGTATTCTGCTACCTTTCCTATCCCCTACTATCCCCCCTCCCCTTCCTTCCCATCATCCCTCTCTACCTCATCTGCTGTTGTTCAATTCTCTCCCTTGTTTCCCCCCCTTTCCCCTCACAATCTCTTATATGTAATTTTGTGTAACATTGAGGGTCTCCTACCATTTCCATGCAATTTCCCTTCTCTCTCCCTTTCCCTCCCACCTCATGTCTCTGTTTAATGTTAATCTTTTCCTCGTGCTCTTCCTCCCTGTTCTGTTCTTAGTTGCTCTCTTTATATCAAGGAAGACATTTGGCATTTGTTTTTTAAGGATTGGCTAGCTTCCCTTAGCATAATCTGCTCTAGTGCCATCCATTTCCCTGCAAATTCCATGATTTTGTCATTTTTTAGTGCAGAGTAATACTCCATTGTGTATAAATGCCACATTTTTTTTATCCATTCATCTATTGAAGGGCATCTAGGTTGGTTCCACAGTCTAGCTATTGTGAATTGTGCAGCTATGATCATTGATGTGGCAGTATCCCTATAGTACGCTCTTTTAAGATCCTCAGGGAATAGTCTGAGAAGGGCGATAGCTGGGTCAAATGGTGGATCCATTCCCAGCTTTCCCAGGAATCTCCATACTGCTTTCCAAATTGGCCTCAACAATTTGCAGTCCCACCAGCAATGTACAAGTGTACCCTTTTCCCCACATCCTCGCCAGCACTTGTTGTTGTTTGACTTCATAATGGCTGCCAATCTTACTGGAGTGAGATGGTATCTTAGGGTGATCTTGATTTGAATTTCTCTGACTGCTAGAGATGGTGAGCATTTTTTCATGTACTTGTTGATTGATTGTGTGTCCTCCTCTGAGAAGTGTCTGTTCAGGTCCTTGGCCCATTTGTTGATTGGGTTATTTGTTATCTTATTGTTTAATTTTTTTTAGTTCTTTGTATATTCTGGATATTAGGGCTCTATCTAAAGTGTGAGGGGTAAAAATTTGTTCCCAGGATGTAGGCTCTCTATTTACCTCTCTTATTGTTTCTCTTGCTGAGAAAAAACTTTTTATTTTAAGTAAGTCCCATTTGTTTATTCTTGTTATTAACTCTTGGGCTATGGGTGTCCTATTAAGGAATTTGGAGCCAGACCCCACAGTATGTAGATTGTAGCCAACTTTTTCTTCTATCAGATGCAGTGTGTCTGATTTGATATCTAGTCCTTGATCCATTTTGAGTTAACTTTTGTGCATGGCGAGAGAAAGGGATTCAGTTTCATTTTGTTGCATATGGATTTCCAGTTTTCCCAACACCATTTGTTGAAGATGCTATCCTTCCTCCATTGCATGCTATTAGCCCCTTTATCAAATACAAGAAAGTTGTAATTTTGTGGGTTGGTCTCTGTGTCCTCTATTCTGTAACATTGGTCCACCTGCCTGTTTTGGTACCAGTACCATGCTGTTTTTGTTAATATTGCTCTGTAGTATAGTTTGAAATCTGGTATCTCTATACCTCTAGATTCACACTTCCTGCTTAGAATTGCTTTTGCTATTCTGGGTCTTTTGTTTTTCCATATGAATTTCATGATTGCTTTATCTATTTCTACAAGAAATGCCATTGGGATTTTGATTGGCATCACATTAAACCTGTAGAGAACTTTGGGTAATATCGCCATTGTGATGATGTTAGTTCTGCCTATCCATGAACAGGGTATATTTTTCCATCTTCTAAGATCTTCTATTTCTCTCTTTAGGGTTCTGTAGTTTTCATTGTATAAATCTTTCACCTCTTTTGTTAGGTTGATTCCCAAGTATCTTATTTTCTTTGAGGATATTGTGAATGGAGTGGTTTTCCTCATTTCAATTTCAGAAGTTTTGTTGCTGATATACAGGGATGCCTTTGATTTATGCGTGTTGATTTTATAACCTGCCACTTTGCTGAATTCATTTATTAACTCTAGCAGTTTCTTTGTAGACCCTTTGGGGTCTGTTAAATATATTATCATGTCATCCGCAAATAGTGATAATTTAAGTTCTTCTTTTCCTATTTTTATGCCTTTAATTTCTTTTGTCTGTCTAATTGCTCTGGCTAGTATTTCAAGAACTAAATTGAATAGAAGTGGTGAGAGAGGGCATCCCTGTCTTGTTCCGGATTTTAGAGGGAATGTCTTCAGTTTTTCTCCATTTAGGATGATGCTAGCCTGAGGTTTAGCATATATAGCTTTTACAATGTTGAGGTAAGTTCCTGTTATCCCTAGTTTTTCTAGTGTTTTGAACATAAAGGGATGCTGTACTTTGTCAAATGCTTTTTCTGCATCTATCAAGATGATCATATGGTTCTTATCTTTAAGTCTATTGATGTGGTGAATAGCATTTATTGATTTCCGTATATTGAACCAGCCTTGCATCCCAGGGATGAATCCTACTTGATCATGGTGCACAATTTTTTGATATGCTTTTGTATTCAATTCACCAGGATTTTTATTGAGAATTTTTGCATCCAAGTTCATTAGAGATATTGGTCTGTAGTTTTCTTTCCTTGAAGTGTCTTTGTCTGGTTTCACGATCAGGGTGATGTTGGCCTCATAGAATGAATTTGGAAGAGCTCCTTCTTTTTCTATTTCTTGAAATAACTTGAAAAGTATTGGTATTAATTTTTCTTTGAAGGTTTTGTAAAACTCCGCTGTATACCCGTCCAGTCCAGGGCTTTACTTGGTTGGTAGTCTTTTGATGGCTTCTTCTATTTCTTCCTTTGTTATTGGTCTGTTTAAATTGTGTGTGTCTTCCTGACTCAATCTGGGCAAATCATATGCCTTAAGAAATTTATTGATATCTTCACTATCTTCTATTTTATTGGAATATAGGGTTTCAAAATACTTTCTAATTATCTTCTGTATTTCTGTAGTGTCTGTTGTAATATTGCCTTTTTCATCCCATATGTTAGTAATTTGAGTTCTCTCTTTTCTTCTCTTCGTTAGCATGGCTAAAGGTCTGTCGATCTTATTTATTTTTTCAAAGAACCAACTTTTAGTTTTATCAATTTTTTCAATGGTTTTTTTTGTTTCAATTTCATTGATTTCTGCTCTGATTTTAATTATTTCTTGTCTTCTACTACATTTGCTGTTGTTTTGCTCTTCCTTTTCTAGGGTTTTGAGATGTAATGTGAGTTTATTAATTTCTTGTTTTTTTCTTTTTTTGAGGAAAGAACTCCAGGAAATAAATTTCCCTCTTAAAACTGCTTTCATTGAGTCCCATAGATTCTGGTATGTTGTGTCTGTATTGTCATTTATCTCTAAGAATTTTTTATCTCCTCCTTTATGTCTTCTGTAACCCATTGATCATTCAGTAACATATTGTTCATTTTCCATGTGATATAGGATTTTTCCTTCCTTCTTTTATCATTGATTACCAGTTTCATTCCATTATGATCAGATATGGTGCATGGTATTATCTCCACACCTTTATATTTACTAAGAGTTGCCCTATGGCATAATATATGGTCTATCTTTAAGTAGGATCCATGTGCTGCTGAGAAGAACGTGTATCCACTTGATGATGGTTGATATATTCTATATATGTCGGTTAAGTCTAGGTTATTGATTGTGATATTGAGTTCTATAGTTTCTTTATTCAGCTTTTGTCTAGAGGATCTGTCTAATGGCAAGAGTGGTGTGTTGAAGTCACCCATAATTATTGTGTTGTGGTCTATTTGACTCTTGAACTTGAGGAGAGTTTGTTTTATGAACATTGCAGCACCATTGTTTGGTGCATACAAATTGATAATTGTTATGTCTTGTTGGTGGATGGTTCCTTTTAACAGTATATAGTGTCCTTCTTTATCCCTTTTGATTAACTTAGGTTTGAAGTTGATTTTATTCGATATGAGTATGGCCACTTCTGCTTGTTTCCGAGGGCCATGTGAGTGGTATGATTTTTCCCAACCTTTCACCTTCAGCCTGTGTATGTCTTTTCCTATCATATGAGTCTCCTGAAGGCAACATATTGTTGGATTTGTTTTTTTGATCCAGGTTACTAGCCTATGTCTCTTGATTGGTGAATTTAGGCCATTAACATTTAAGGTTACAATTGAAATATTGTTTGTACGTCCAGTAATGTTTTTTTTATTTATTTATTTTAGTTTGGCTAGTTTTTACTCTTTTTTTTCCTCCCCCTTTACTGAGATACCTCCCGCTGTTAGTTTTGGGCGCTATTTTTCAATTCCTCTTCTTGTAGTATTTTGCTCAAAATGTTTTGCAGTGCTGGTTTTCTGGCTGCAAATTCTTTTAGCTTTTGTTTATCATGAAATATTTTAATTTCATTGTCAAATCTGAAGCTTAATTTTGCTGGATACAGTATTCTTGGTTGGAATTCATTATTTTTCAGCATTTGAAATACATTGTTCCAGGATCTTCTCGATTTCAAAGTCTGTGATGAAAAATCAGTTGTTAACCTAACTGGTTTACCCCTGAATGTAATCTGCCTCCTTTTTCTCGTAGCTTTTAATATTCTCTCCTTGTTCTGTATGTTGGCTATCTTCATAATTATATGTCTTGGAGTTGGTCTATTACGGTTTTGAATGTTTGGGGTCCTGTAGGCTTCCAGGATTTGGCAATCCATTCCATTTTTCATCTCTGGGAACTTTTCTAGAATTATTTCGTTTAATAGGTTATCCATTCCTTTGGTTTGAACCTCTATGTCTTCTTCTATCCCAATGACTCTCAAATTTGGTTTCTCTATGACATCCCATATCTCTTGAATAAATTGCTCATGAGATTTAAGCATCTTTTCTGTGTTGACTATATTTTTTTCAAGTTGATATACTTTGTCTTCATTATCTGATGTTCTGACTTCTACTTGATCTAGTCTATTTGTAATATTCTTGTTTGAGTTTTTAATTTGGTTTATAGTTTCCAGCATTTCTAGGATTACTGTTTGATTTTTTTTAAGATCTCTATCTCCTGGTAAAGTTCGTTCTTTGCCATTTGAATTTGTTTGTTTAATTCATTTTCAAAATATACTTTCATTGCTTAGACTTGCTGTCTCATGTCTTCTCTAATATTCCGTTTTATCTGAGTTAGGTATGCCTTGAGTTCTTTCCCTATCCCTGTTTCTGATGCTTCTAGGTCCTCCTGTAGATTTAAGTTGTCCTGCATTGTTTTTAATCCTTTTTTCCCTTGTTTTTTCATGTTGTTCACATTACTTTCCAGCTCTATTTGATTGCTGTGTTTGTGCTCTCTCCTATAAATTTGTTTTGGTTTTGTATATCTCTGTTGTCTCTCCTTTGTGTTGGTAGACTATGCCTGCTAAAGTGGATTCCACTGGGAAGGAGTTCCAACAGCTGAACTCCGGTGACGTCACCTCTCTGCTATGGCAGGCCCCAGGCTCCTTGCCGGGGTGTCCAAAGGGAGGGGTGGGACTGGTCTGTCTCTGGTTGATTTCAGCTCCGGGTTGGATACTTCAAGAAGGCCTGGCTATAGACCTCTTCCTAGAGTCTCTGCGCCATACTTGCTCGGCTGCACCTCAGGGTCTAGCCGTGCGGTCACCGGCGGGTGGGCGGTCTCCAGCCACCCAGTCACGGGGACCGCGGGCGGTCACCTGCGGGCGGCGGGCAGTCGGTTGGTTGCCGGCCGGTGGGCGGTCTCTAGCCACCCAGTCGCCCGGGCAGTGGGCGAGCGATTGGTTGCCGGCAGGGGGGCAGTCTCCAGCCTCCCACTCACGCAGGCAGGGGGCGGGTGGTCGCCCGTGGGCAGGCGGTCTCCAGCCGCTCAGTTGCCGACAGGAGGGTAGTCTCTAGCCGGCCAGTCGTGTGGGCAGCGGGCAGGTGGTCACTGGTGGGCGGGCAGTTCCTAGCCGCCCAGTTGCGCGGGCAGCGGGCGAGCCGTTGTCGGCCAGTGGGCGGTCTCTAGCTGCCCAGTTGCGCAGGTGGTCGCTGGCAGGCGGGCGGTCTCCAGCCGCCCAGTCACGCGGGCAGCGGGAGGGCAATTGGTCACCTGTAGGTGGGTGGACTCCAGCCGCCCGGTCGCCCAGGCAGCCAGTGGGCGGTCAGTTGCCGGCAGGCAGGCGATTTCTAGCCACCCAGTCACGAGGGCCTGGCCTCTCGTCCCCTGGCTTCTCCTGCTAGCCCTGGTTTCCCCTGCTAGCCCGGCCTTCCTCTGTGTGATGCCTCTTGGCAGTTCAAACTGTCCTCTGGGCCTGCAATTTGCTGGGTGTGGAGGGTGGCTATTGGGAACCCTGGCACCCTATCTTTTAAATTTTTTCCGCTTGCCCCTCCCCCAGCGTTGGCTAGACAGGTTTCGTTTTTGCCGCTGACGGGAGGGGGAGTTGAAGGTCAGGTGTCTCTACCTTTCCCCGCATCTCTATGCAGGCTCGCTCTGATAATCCCTCCCCCGGAAAGCCTGGGAGAGATTTTATGTGAATTCCCCGCTGTATGTGAGATGGGCTGAGTAACACACACCTGTTTTATTGTTGCATCTGTTGGAGACTGGCGGTGGTGACGTCAGCTCTCCAAGATGGTAGCCGCTGGCTTCCTTGGTGGACTTGCCGTTGTGGGGAATAGAACTGGACCGCTTCCTTCCCCGACTCAAATCCCGAACTCAGCCCGAAGCTCAGTGAGGGCACAGCCAGCAGGATTCCACAGAATCCGTAGCACTGTTTCTCTCTGCTTGCTGGTCGCTTCTCAGCGGCGCTCCGCATTCTGTAGCCGCGGGTGGGCCATGCGATAGGCGGCGGATCAGTCAGCCTGGAACTCCGGTCACACAATTGGCTCATGTTAGAGCAATAACCGGCCCTCGGTGCTGGAAATCCTTCCTCTAGGTTTTGGTGCACCCCTATTTTGCTGTAAATTCCTAACAGGATAGCTTGTTGTCGCTCTAACTCATTATTCACCTGCACAGTGACGCGGTACACGGGGTGTGATGCACTCTATTCTCGGCCATCTTGGAGTCTCCTACTGTCTCTTATTTTAGCCATCCTGGTGGATGTGAAGTGGTGTCTTATTGGCCACTTGAATATCTTTTTTGGAAAAATGTTCATTTTTTTTCTCGTTGGACTATTTGTGTTTTTATTGTTGAAAAAATAAAAGAAAAATTCTATGATTATTTTGGATACATGTCCCTTACCTAATGTGTGATTTGCAAATATTTTCTATAGTTCTCTGTTGTCTTTGAAGTACAAAGATTTTCATTTTGATGAAGTCCAATTTTTCTAATTTTTTTTGCGTTGTTATTTTTTTTTGTGTCAGATTAAGAAATCATCAGCTAACCCACAGTCACACATATATGTCTAGATTCACCTCAAACAGTTTTATAGTGTTAGCTCTTCATGTTAGGCCATAGATACATTTTGAGTTAATTTTTGTATATGGTATGATTTAGGGTCCCAACTTCAGTCTTTTGCAGTGAATATCCCATTGTCCACCACCATTTACTGAAAAGACTATTTTTCCCCATTGAATGTTCTTGGTATCCTTGTTGAAAATCAATTGACCATAGAGGTCAGAATTACTCATTCCTTCCTGTATTTCTGACTCATGTCTTTTATCATTTCCTTACATCCTTAAGAATTTCCTTTTGCATTTGTTGTCCCGGCAGAATTACTTATAATAGGAAAACAAAGAAAAGGGCCCTGATGTCAATAGATTAGAGAATGGATTATAAAATGAGTTATTTTCTTACAATAGAATATCATCTAACAATGAAAATGAATATATTATAGCTACACATAAAAAGCACAGACAACACTTAGAATATTAAGGACTCTGGCTTTTGTTCTACATGAGATGATAATTTGTGGTAGCATTTTTGAGCGGAGGAAGTATATTATCTAACTTACATTTTAATAGGAGTATTTTGGTTGCCTCATTGAATACAAACTTCAAGGGAAGGGCAGGAGTGGGCAGATCCACTCTGAAGCTGTAGCAGCAATCCAGGCAAGAAACCATGGTGTCTTGGGCCAAGATGGTGGTAATAGAAATGAGGAGCAGTGATGAACTCTGAGTATATTTTGATAGATAGTACAAGCAAAAAAAAAATTTGAGGGGTATCAGCAAAGAAGAAGAATCAGGTAGATATTCATAGATATTACAATGAAAGAAAAATGAGTCAACTTTAAGTTACTTTTTAAAATAATAGCACAGTTGGTATAATGATTTTGCAAACATTGTGAAGGATGGTAAGATAAAGTGACCTCAGTGTTTCTGGTACGAACAAATGGAAGAATAAAGTCTTATGTTACAATAGTCTCCCTGTATCTGTGGGAGATATGTTTCAAGACCCCCAGTGGAGCCTGAAACCACAGATAATATAGAATCCTGTTTGTATTATGATTTTTCCTGTACATATATACCTGTGATAAAGTTTACTTTTTAAATTAGGCACAGTAAGAGATTAACAATAATAGCTAATAATGAAACAAAAGAGTTATAGTAATGTATTATAATAAAAGTTATGGGAATATGGCCTTGCTCTCAAAATACCTTATTGGACTATAGATCTTAGCAACTTCAGCATACAATTATTTTTTTTCCTTATGAAGTAAAGAATTTTCATGGTTTCCTTAAAGGAAGCATTTTACGACTTCTCTTTGGCATATTCAAATTGCCAGCATCATTACTCTTATGCTTTAGAGCGCTTATTAACAAAATAAGTGTCACTTGAACACAAGTACTGCAGTACTACAATTGATTTAATAACCAAGATAGCCATTAAGTGACTAATAGGCAGGTAGTCTATACAATGTGGATACAGTAGCTTCCGGGGTGGGATGGTTATGGCCATTGCAAAATTTTATCATGCTACTTAGAACAGCATGCGCTTTGAAACTTATGTGTTATTTAATTCCTGAAATATTCCATTTAGTAAATTTTAGCCACGGTTGACCATGGGTACCTGAAACCAAAGAAAAAGAAACCACAAATGAGGGGGATTACTATATCTGTCCTTTGTTCCTGTCCACACATGAAACCTATAACTGGAAACATGACAAGGATCTTATTGTTTAACTTTGTCTCTTAGTTTGTATATTTTCATACAGTACTTAGGAATAAATATTCCTCAAATATACAGTAAAGATTATGCCAGTCCCCTTATATGTCACACTGTAATACTGTGAGGGCAAGTGAAGTAATATGCATGACAGGTTTCTAATCATCAGAACATACTATCCAAAGAAAAAATATCACCACAAATCAAGAAACCTGCAACAATCTGTTAAGAGTTTCTTTAACTCTGTTTTATAATATTAAATTGATTCTATAATTGACAAATAATTTACTAGAAATTTACTTTTTAAAAATGTCAGTCCTCTACTCAATTCCTCAGAATTGCTCCTTAGTGCAGTATTTAAGATTGAGTTCTGCACAACCACAGAGTTCCATGGAGCTGACCTGGCCCCCTAAAGATGCGAAGGCCCTAGACCATGAAGAAGAGTAGACCAAGACTATTCCCTCTCTAACTGTTTTCTGTACTGGAATTTTCAAATGATATTTCATTTGCAAAAGATTTCACCAAAGAAAAATATGTTAGAAAAACTGGAAAGGCCATGTTCATTTCTTATGTGTGATTTTTTTTAAATCTCCGGGCTGAATTTTATTTCCCATATCTTTGCAAAAGGTACCCGCCTTTCCAGCTGGATGTTGCTAGGTTTGGCTTCTTGATAGGGTTGACCAATGTTGCATCTGTGCCCTACACTGGGAACATCAAGCAAGAAAAGGGTAACAGGGAATGGAGGGATTGTGTAGGACACACACAGGGGAAGGAGCAGCACCCTAAGATGAGGTCAGTAGTCCCAACTCTCATGTTTTGGAGCCCCTAGCAGGAGACCCTTAGTATGAATCACATGCTTCTCCATTCCTCAACCAGATAGAGATCAGGTTGCAATGAGAAGCCAATGGAGGTGGGTGGGTTTGTGTACGTGCGGATGGGGGGAATGCAAGAAGTTTAAGAGATGTGGAAAGCACAGATCTTAAATCCTGGTGCAACACAGGTCATTGACCAATACCATATTAAATGAGCTAACACATGAAAATTACCTGCAGAAATGCTTGGGTCACAGTTGGTGGTATGCAACTGTAAGTATTGTTATTATGAGTAGTACTTTTTTTGATGCTGTTGTTGTTGCCATTATTGTTATTAGTCAGTACAGGGCATGGGAAAAATAGGGAGAGAGCCCCACAAAAAATTAGTGGAATAAGACAAGCTGCTGGGTCTATCTAAGTTGAGCCTCACTTACTTTATTTTATCTTAATGTTTAGTTCTTTCAAAGCATCACAGTTCGCAATTATATGTTATTAGTGTTTTTTAATCTGTTTATGGTTCATTGTCTGCTTCATCCATTTGGTGTTTAAGTTCTATGAAGCAAGGACTAGGTTTTTGTTTTTTGGTTTTTTGGGGTCTTTTTTACAATCCTAGAGCCAGCATCTAGCACAGCGCCTGGCATGGTGGGACACTCAATACAGAACAGTAACTTACTAGAACAGATGTCAACTGGGAAGAGAGCCGCCCACTCCTTCCAAGGTCCACAATCTCAGAAGAGGGATTTAAGAGATGTGGATAGCACAGACCTTAAATTCTGGTGCAACACAGGTCATTGACCACTCACCAGGGACAAAATATATACCCCGAAGCCAAGCCCCCAGTGACCTACCTCTTCCAACCATACCCTATCTGCCTATAGTTAACACCCGTTCAATTGAATTAATGCACTGATTTGATTATGGCTCTCCTAACCCAATAATTTCACCTCTAAGCTTTCTTTCAGTGTCTAATACATGAGTTTTGGGGGGGACATCTTATATCTAAACTATAACAGATGGGATGATGTTAAGACAAGCCCTAAAATCCTCTTTCCAACATGCCCTCCCGTCTCTTCAACACTCAGTTCAACACTCAGTTTTGAATTCTAAATTCTCACACCTTTGTATGAGAGGATAATTTTAAGTGAGAGACTGGAAGCTTAGGGATGTGAATTATGCTCTTTAGGTGGTCTGGGTTCTTGATTGAAAAGCAAGAAGCCAACTGAGGCAGTGAGTAATTATTCACCATATTACTCACAAGATTGAATTAATAAATATAACAAGTTTTTATCTTTTCTTCCCTTTTTTCTGATTTAAAGAATCCATAGAGCCCTAAGTTGCTACTTGGATATGGGTAAAGAATTTGGAAATGGTGTTTTCCAAGTAGTGTTGTCATTATTGTTGTTATTGTGGTTGTTATTATTAGAACTGATCCAGGACCTACTCATTTTTCTTTCCACATGAAGAGAAAAAGCACAAACTCCAACTACCTAATGTATGGATCAAGGGAGAAAAGATAAGGAAGAAACCCAGCCCTAAGCTTCAATGAAGTGGCCCTGGCAGCAAGCTTTGTTCCTTGGGTGGAAAAGATGAGGGAGCATAGAGAGAGACGTCCGAAGCAGTCCTTTGATATCTTCCTCTGTTGAGGAGAATGGAAATTCCCTCATGACTCCATGAGGAGAGAGAAATAAAGGCCCCTCTCCAGTTCACGCATCTTGTGGCGTCTCATACACCTATCGACATACGTGTGCCCCCAAGAGCATCTTGTCATTCCTCAGAGGAGCCACTATTTCACTATCTGTGGCCGACTGTATTTTCAAAGATGGCTGCAACAATAATTCCCAGCCCAGATGTGCTTTCAGAACTTGGCATTCCTTCATCAACACATGAGGTCTGTGACTCCCCTTCTTGAATCTGCATAGGCTTTGACTACTTTAGCCAAAAGACTCTGGTAGAAGAGACATTCTGACTTCCAAGACTGGATCGCAAAGTCTGTCACGCACTTCTATCTTGTTCTTTGGGGAGATTATGTCTTGGAAACTCAAGAATAAAGACCAAGCACCTTGTGGAGAGGCCATGTAGAGAAGAATTGAGTCCCTTGACTCTCAACCCTGAATGAATCCCTACCTGATGAGCAATATCAACCTGCCCATCATGTGAATAGGTTTATGTTTTGGTTGTATCTAAAAATCTCTCCCAAAGATCTTGTGTGTCTGGCAATGTAGCTATGTTCAGAGGTGAAGGGATGGGACCATGAGAGCTGTAACCTCATCCATGGATTAATCCATTTGATAGATTAATAACTGGAATGAACTGAGTAGTAACGGTAGTAAGATTGGGTGTGGCTAGAGGAAGCAGGTCACTGGGGGCATGTCTTTGGGGATTATTCCTTCTCCCTGAGTTCTCTTGCTTCACTATTTCCTGACTACCATGAGCTGAGCAACTTTCTTCCACCATGCCTTTCTGCCATGATGTTTAGTAACGTCTCAGGCCCAGAGTAATGGAATTAGCCGGCCACAGACTGAACTTTGGAAACTGTGAGTCCAAAATAAAATTTTTTTCTTTAAGTTGTTCTTGTCATGTATTTTGGTCACAGTGATGCCAAACTGACTAACGCGGTGTATTAGTCAGCTTCCTATACTATAATAAAATACCCAAGATAATTAGCATATAAAAAGAAATGGGTCATTTCAGCTCACAGTTTGGGAAGTTTTAGTATATGATTGATTGGCCCCAGGGGTTGGGTCTGTGGTGACATAGTATGTCATGGTGGGAGTGTGGAGTAGAGTGAAACTGCTCACCTCATAAGCCAGGGATGAGAAGAAGCTGGGCCTCACCCTCCTCTTCAGGGGTATGTCCCTAGTATTGCAAGTTCTTTCCACTAGGCCCCACCTTCTGCCCTGGGGACCACAAGAGCCTTTCAGAGACATTGGGCCTCCTAACTATAGCAGTGGGCCATCTTGAAAAGGTGTCATCGAGGGCTGTGAATGTAGCTCAGTGACAGAGCACTAGTCTAGCATTTGCAAAACACCTAGGATCCCCAGTACCACAAGAAAAAAAATTTTTTTTAATTAAGAAAATATGTCATCCAGTCTATCATGAAGCTACCCCAGCTCTATCAAGGCAAGTACTGTACTCTACCAACTGAGCTATAGCCCCAGCCCTTCTTCTTATCTGAGATAAGCCATTTCTGTCCATCTCTGCCTTCATTTCAGATTAGCAAGCAAAATAAAAAAGATTATTATTATTTTAAGCCTGTATGTTTTGGGGTGATTTGTTTTGCAGTAGTAAATCATTGATACCATATCTAAATAATAAAAACCTTACAGGCAGCTGAAGCAAAGATGAGCTGTGAGAATTAGGGTGAAGCATCTGACTGAATATCATGAATGAGTCTGAGCATGAAAGAATAGTTATTCTGTCCCATCAAACAGCTAACTCCTGCTTGATTATTAATCAGAACGCTGCGCTGCTCCAAGTTTTAATAATAAAAGAAAAGGATGGGGGACTGCTGCAATTAGCTTTTGTATGTGGGAGCTTTGTAGAAGGTATTTTACTCATGTAGGGGTCAAATAGGAGAGAGATATTATGTCAGAAATGACTTTTTAAAATTTTTAGGAGTTCCACAGTGATTATCAAACTACCTTCTTCAAACACCTTACTTAGTAACCGAATCCTGCCCAGACAATTGGTTCAAAAGACTACCTGTAAATGTTTCACCTGTGGGATTTCTTCTGAAAGGCCTGTGGCCTCCCTCTTAGGCCATCATCTGTACATCTCTCTCCCTTGCTTTTCAAATGGCCTTTTAGAGTCCTGAAGGCTTTTGACAGATCAAAAGAATCACAGAAATAGACTGTGAAAGCATCTCCAGGCTGGATTGGAAATGATGCCCTGAGTGATGAGAATAAGGATGAATCCGGTAATGTATCGGGAATCCCAGGAGCATCTCAGGCTCACCGCTCTGCATAAACCAGAAAGGGCAGGGAGGCACAAGAAGGTCAAGAAGAGGGGAGTCCCTATTTAAGAGTGTCTCTGCGTCCAATTTCAACTGCTTTGAGATTTGTCATCATAATTTTCTTTTAAATATGAAGTTGAGAACACTCCCTGCCAATCCTTGTCATTTAAATAGTAACAATTATTATTTTTTTGTGGCACTGGGGTATAGAACCCAGGGCCTTGTGCATGCAAGGCAAGTACTGTACTCTACCAACTGAGCTATAGCCCCAACCCTTAAATAGTCATTTTTGTATTTTTATCCAGGGTAAAATGTCCAAATTCTCCTTAATACTTATCTACAGAAAAGACACCTTCTATCTATCTATCTATCTATCTATCTATCTATCCATCCATGCAAACTGCTCATGGTTGGAGATTTTTTGTACCCTTATATTTAAGTATAACACACACATAGAAAAGTACATATATGAAAACAACACAGTGAATCTCACCACCATGTACATTCATAAGAATGGGACTCTAACTAGAATAAGATATATCCCCTGCTTGTATAATTATATAAAAATGGATTCTGCTGTCATATATAATTAAAAAGAACTAATAAATTAAATTAAAATAAAATATAAAAGTGTATCTAAAGAACATGGGGAATTTCACAGACTACCACACCCATACCACACCAACTCTGAGATAAAAAAGATGGTATCTCTATATCCTAGAAACCTCCCTTATACCCCCTTCCCAGTCACACTCACCCCTGATCAATATCCTGTTCCATCCAAGGTTAGAACTGGATGTCCAGAGCTGTTCCCTTCACCAACACTCCAGCACAGTGCCCAGGGCTACACTGAATGCTTGGCTTACCCTCTCTCTCTTTCCTGATTTCTCCTCCTCATTTCCAGGGTATGAGATGCCATCTGTGGGTTCTCCCTGGAATTCAGTGGAGAATGACCTGTGAGCAAACACAGAGAATTAAATGTCACATCTGGAAGTGACCTGAGTGATTTGAGCATTTTGTTGAAATACCATTTTTCTTGTAGAACAGAAAACTGTGGCCCAGGGAGACTTAGTGAGTTACCTTTGATCACTGAACAAGCTAATGGAAGCTTGGGCCTATAAATCCTTTTGCTACATGGCCATGTCTCCAAATCACCCTTCCAACACATATAAATAAGGAAAAGGAGTACAGCCAATTAACTGATATCAAACTGGGACATTATCCCTGTAAGAAGAAGGCCATTACCAATCCTCTGTCAATGGAGCTAAACCCCTTTCCTTGAGACTCTTGGAAACATTTTACCAAACGAGAACAGTTTTTTGAGCAGTTTGAAAGTGTTTTCCTTTCTCATTCATTCATTAAGATCTATCAATTATTAATTCTGTTATTAATTCAAACTTACCAATTATCGATGGAACATCTGTTATGTGCCAAGTATTGTTCTATTTTCCAGAGAGAAAACAGTGAATAAAAAGGATAAAAATCCTTGTTCTTCCATAGCTTATATCCTAATGGGGAAAACAGTCACAAAAAGAGAGAAACTAAATAGACTCTATCCTGTGATAGGTGGTGATTGACATTATGAAAAACCAAAGGACAGAAGTGAATACAGGAGGACAGGTGAGCCAAGGTGTCATGGAGGTGGCTTGTAATTCAACCCCTGAAAGAGGTATCCAGACAGATATCTAGGGGGGAATGCATTGTAGGCACAGGAACAGCCAATGCAGAGGCCCATAGATGGGATCATATTCCTGTTTCAAAGGAAAAGAAGAGGACTAAGTGGCTGAAATCCTAGGAGCAAAGAGGAGAGTTGTAGGAAAGAATGACAGAGAAGTAACAGGGAGCCAGATGGTGCAGTCTGTGCACCAACATTCATTTACTCCAAGGGCAGTGGGGAGCCATTGGGGGTTTAGGCCAAGGAATGCCATGAGGCTAAATAGTATCGCTTTGTGGCTCTGTTGGAAATGGAATTTAGGGAGGCAAAATGGAAACAAAGATTCTTGTTAATAGTTGGTTGCAATAATCTTGGGGTAGGAATCCTGGGACCACTGTGGTGACAATGGAAGCAGTAAGAAGTGTTTGGCTTTGGTATACATTTTGAAGTTAGGTTCCAAAGAATTTGAGTGACTTCAAGGGTGGTGGCTCTTAAAAGCTGCAGAAAATACTTTGCCATGACACAGTCTTGAGTGTCTATGTCTCCTCTTCAATCCAGGTCGGCTAATGACTATTTTGACCAAGAAAATAGTGGACGTGGTGTTGGGGACCTGTGAGGTTTAAGTTATAAAGTCCACTGATTTTCATTTTCTTCTTTGGACTGCATGACTCCTTCTCAGAACTCAGCTTCCATGTTGTAAGAGATCCATAGCTGGGTGTTCCCACCGATGTTCCCAGCTGAGACCAGCCCTGGAACCAGGCATGGAAATGAAGAGGCTTCCAAATGGTTCCATTCCTGAGCCATTCAAGTCTTCTCAGCTAGGGTCTCAGGCAACATGGAGAAGAGGAAAGCATTTCCACTGTGCCCTTCTGATCTCAAGACCCACAGAATCTATGAGCATGTTTGTTGTTTAAGTCACTAAATATGGCATATTTGTTATACAGCAATAGATAACTAAAACATAGACTTTATGTAGACTGAGTACTTATACTGAACATCAATAAAAATCTCCTCACCAAAATTACACCAATTCAGTCACTCTGTGACCTGGGATTCAAATAGTGGGAATACTATTTCTCTGTGAGTTATTAGAGGGTCCCAACAGCTACTCCCACATAGGAATCCTGGTCGCTGCCCATGGTGCAGGACCTCCAGCTACCACTCCCATGTGGAGCCCCATCTACCACCATGGGCCTCCCCTGGTCGCCTCCGTCTTGAGACACTGAAACCACTGCCATAGTTCCCTACACATGGTAGCCTGCACCTGAGGATACCACATAGGGACTGGAAATAGCCACCAGCCACAATATGACACTCCACAGAGTTGCATCTCTGAACACACCGCCCATCGCCACCCGACCTGACACTCCATCACTGAAAGCAGCTGCCTCCATCTTGGGACACCTTTGTCACCATCTTTAAGATGGGGCAACTCTCAGCTTGGGACACCAGCTTAGAAGTAATATCAAGGAGAAATATTGGAACCCTGCAGGGGCACTATAATCCTATAGGGTAAAAACTCTGATGCCTCTGATCCACAGTGCTAGAAGGGAAAACCCACGAACAACATGGAAAAAACAAGGGAAGAAAATGCCCCAAATAAACCAAGATTGTTGAGAGCCACAGCCAAAGGGGCCCCAGCAAACTTCCAGCTGCCAGCAAGCTTCAGACTGCCCCAGCAACATCTAGCTGATTGGCTCCTCTGCGGTGATGTTCATTGGGCTGTTTCCCTGCCCTTCAGACTGCCAGCTGATGATTGGCTCACAGCGGCCCCAGCAACATCTAGCTGATTGGCTCCTCCACGGAGCTGCTCATTGGGTGACTTCTTTGGCTCTGCCCACGCAACCCAGCCAATCGGCCTCAAGAGGAGGAGGATTGGGGGAGGTTGAGGGGCGGGTGTGGGAGAGAGAGGCTTGTGGAAGCCGGTGGTGGCAGTTGGGCTCTGAGGGTTTTTCCCTGGAGCTGTTTTGTTTGGCGTTTGTAGTTCTAAAAATAAAGTTAGTTTCTTTTTGACAAGTGGCTCCTGATTTGTGCCAAGCCAGACTTCGGCATTTGGTGGCTCGCACGGGGAGCAAGGGAGCAACTGAGGGTAAGTAAACTGCTCGCCCCTGAGGGCAGGGCGAGAGGATGGGTAGCCATTCTAAGTTTCCTCTTTTGTTTTGCTTCGTTTTTGTTTTAACTTGCCTGTCCCTGGAGATGAGTGAGAGGGAAGAAAAACCACTCACATCTGAGGAAAAACTATTTGCGTTTGAGGAACAGATAGGGAGAAAGGACGGATGCATATGTCAGGAGGATAGAAAGGCTGTTATAATGATTTTGTGTGGTTCCCTTTTTATTGGATTCTGTCTCCGTTTTGTTTGGCGTCATCTTGTTGGGTTGTATTATAGTAGAAATACGGGATTAGCAATTAGTAAAAAACAAACCGAAAGAGTGTTAAGTAAATTGTTAGAGGAAGGAAGCTTCCCAGTAAAACCAAGAGCAGTCAGGGCATACGTTGATATAATACAAGAATATAGCCCATGGCTTTTTAAGGAGGAGTTGTTAGATATATCACAATGGAACCATCATGGTGAAGATTTAAAAAGAATAGAAAAGAACAACCCAGGGACTCTGCCAGTTGGCACATTGTCATTGTGGACGTTGGTATCTAGTTTGCTTAGTCCAAAGCCTTCAGTTCAGACAGAGGTAGAGGAAGAAGAAGACATATTGATTCAAGTAGAAGAGGAAGTCTCTCAAGTTAGTCAGACAGAGGAAAAGATTCAAGTAAAAGCTCGAGCTAGTCAGAAAGAGGAAAAGATTCAAGTAAAAGAGAAGGTCTTTCGAGATAGTGAGACAGAGGAAGGAAGTTTAGAGCAGAAAAATCTATCAGGGGAAAAGTTAAAACAGGAGACTGCTAATAAGACCCTTTTATTAGAGAGCGTAAGTGTCCAACCAACAGCACCGCCTCTACAGGAGACTGCTACTAACAGCATTCTATCACCAGAGGGCGTAAGTGTTCAACCAACAGCGCCACCTCTACAGGAGACTGCTACTAACAGCACTCTATCACCAGAGGGCATAAGTGTCCAATCAACAGCACCACCTCCATATGCTAAGAGACTCCCAACCCCCGCAGTTGATAGTTGGGATCCTGAGACAGGATCTCAAGTATGCCCTGTATTTGAGGTAGGAGGGCAGCGAACTTACCAGGGTTTAAATTTCAAATCAGTAAAGGAGCTAAAAGAGGCTGTAACAACCTATGGTCCTCAAGCACCCTTCACTATAAGCTTGGTCGAATCCATTACCAACTTAAGCATGACGCCAGCAGATTGGGCTAGTTTGTGTAAAGCTGTGCTAAATGGAGGACAATACCTGTTATGGAAAGTTGCCAATGAGGAATTTTGCAAGGAGACGGCTAGTCGAAATGCAGCAGCTGGTTATCCTCAGAGAAATCTAGATATGTTGTTAGGAAAGGGACCTTATGAGGATCGGCAGCAACAAAATGCATATGATCCTGGTGTATATTTACAAATTGCTGTAGATGCAGTTAGGGCATGGAAGACTTTACAAGAACCTGGAGGTTTACAAGGTCAATTATCTAAGATAATACAAGGAGCTAATGAACCTTACGCTGAATTTGTAGATAGGCTTATTCAAACAGCTACCAGAGTTTTTGGGAATACAGAACAAGCAATGCCATTAATAAAACAACTGGCTTATGACCAAGCGAATCGTTGGTGTAGAGATATCATTAGACCATGGAAACAGGAAGATTTAAACACATATATTAAATTATGTAGAGACATTAATGAACAAGGGCAAATTGTGGCAGCTGCAGTAAAACAAGCTTTAGATGCCAGAGACATTAATGAACAAGGGCAAATTGTGGCAGCTGCAGTAAAACAGGCTTTAGATGCCAGAGACATTAATGAACAAGGGCAAATTGTGGCAGCTGCAGTAAAACAAGTTTTAGATGCCAGAGACATTAATGAACAAGGGCAAATTGTGGCAGCTGCAGTAAAACAGGCTTTAGATGCCAGGCCAAGAACATGCTACAATTGTCAACAAACAGGACATTTTAAAAGGAATTGCCCCATAGGAGGAGGGTTTAACAAAACTAGGTATCAAACAAGTAGAATACCGGGTATTTGCCCACGATGCCGTAGAGGGAGACATTGGGCTAATGAATGCCGTTCTCAAACCACCATAGAGGGTACTCCATTATATTGGGCTAATGAATACCGTCCTCAAACCACCATAGAGGGTACTCCATTATCAAAAAACGAACAAGGACAAGGTGTTTATCCACAATATCGTGGACAAAGGCATCGGGCTCCGTTGCCAAAAAATGGACAGGGGGCCCCAATGCTCCGGGGCCCCAAACCACAAATATATGGAGCACTGGAGGAACCCAGCAACCCCAGCAACCCCGTCAGGGTAGTGCCCAGCACATCAGATCCCTCATCAGACAAACCAGAGGGAGCGCAGGGTTGGACATCTGCGCCTCCACCAAATCAGTACTAACTCCAGAGATGGGAGTTCAAATTATTCCCACAGGGGTAAAAGGACCTCTTCCCAAAGGAACAGTAGGCTTATTATTGGGACGCAGCTCTTCTACTCTAAAAGGACTTTTGATAAGTCCTGGGGTAATTGATTCCAATTATGAAGGTGAAATAAAAATTATAGCCAGTTCTCCAAAGGGTATATCAGTAATTTCACCAGGAGATAGAATAGCACAGTTACTAATAATACCAAGCCTACATGATAAATTTTCCAGTCATGTTGTAGAAAGAGGTTCCAAGGGATTAGGCTCCACAGGTGTAGATTGGGCTATGCTTTCTTTAAATTTAGATTCTCGCCCCATGCTAAAACTAAATATTCAAGGACATGAATTTAATGGGCTACTGGATACAGGTGCAGACCTTAGCATCATCTCTCGTCAAGAATGGCCAAAACATTGGCCATTACAACAAGCCACTCAATCGCTTCGAGGCCTAGGAGTGGCGACTAATCCCGATAGAAGTGCAATGCTATTAGATTGGAAGGATCCTGAAGGATGTGAAGGAACTATACAGCCATATGTATTGGATCATCTTCCCGTAAATTTATGGGGACGAGATGTCTTAGATCAATTAGGTTTGACATTAACAAATAATATCAATCAAAATGCACCCACTATTATGGCTAGACAAGGTTTTAGGAAAGGAAAAAGATTAGAAAGACAAGAACAATGTATAGCAGCACCAATACAAATAGATCAAGGAACAGACAGACATGGGTTGGATTTTCACAAAGGGCCACTGAGACAATAAAAATTACATGGAAATCAGAAAGACCAGTATGGGTTCCTCAGTGGCCCTTGACTAAAGAAAAGACACAAGTAGCCCATGATCTGGTCAAACAACAATTAGCGGAAGGACATATACAACCTTCTGTATCTCCCCATAATACTCCCATTTTTGTCATCAAAAAGAAATCTGGTAAATGGAGATTACTGCAAGATTTAAGAGCCATTAACAATGAAATGGTCATTATGGGACCTGCTCAATCGGGGATTCCTCAATTGTCTGCTTTGCCAAAAACTTGGTATGTTTTAGTTATAGATATTAAAGATTGTTTTTTTTCAATTCCAATTCATCCTGAGGATAGTCCACGTTTTGCATTTACTATCCCTGCACTAAATCATGAAGGTCCTGATCAGAGATATGAATGGAAAGTACTCCCTCAAGGGATGGCTAACAGCCCAACTATGTGTCAAATTTATGTTAACAAAGTAATCCAGCCACTTAGAAATCAAAATCCTGAACTACAAATATTTCATTATATGGATGATGTATTATTAGCACACAAAGCTAAAAACACATTGCTAGAATGTTATGCCACACTTACAAACTTATTAAAAAATTATAATCTAGAGATAGCAATAGATAAAGTACAATTAAATTTTCCAATTAATTATTTAGGAGTTCTATTATCCTCAACCATGGTCCGTCCACCAAAAATTCAAATACGAGTAGATCAACTCAAATCACTTAATGACTTTCAAAAGTTATTAGGAGACATAAATTGGATAAGGCCTTATCTAGGTATTCCAACAGGAGAATTGGGACCTTTATTTGATATCCTAAAAGGTCCATCAGATCCAAATTCACCCCGAATGTTAACGCCTGAAGCAAGAAAGGCATTAAAAATCATTGAAACATATATGGAAAATATGCATTTGGATAGAATTGATATAAGTTTGCCTTTATTATTTATTGTACTACCAACAAAAAATATTCCTACAGGAGTATTTTGGCAAGAAGGTCCATTATTATGGATACATTTATCTTATTCTCCTAACACTATTCTTACTAGATATCCTGAGGCTGTAGGACAATTAATACTCAAAGGAATAAAAACAGCAAAGGCAGTGTTTGGAATTTCTCCCCATAAAATTATTACTCCATATACTATGAATCAAATTGATGAATTAGCTAATGAGTTAAATACTTGGGCAATAATAATGTGCAAATCTAATGTTTCATTTGATAAAAAAAACAATAAAAATCTTCCGTGATAAACAAGAGTTAATTAAAATCAAGAACTCAACAGAAACCACCACCAACAGATTAGATCACTCAGAAGATAGAACCTCAAACAATGAAGACAAAAAATATATATATAATCTTGAAAAGAACACAGTGAAGATGATAAGAAACCATGAGCAGAACATTCAAGAATTATGGGATGACATAAAAAGACCAAATTTAAGAGTTATTGGAATAGAAGAAGGCATAGAGTTATAAACCAAAGGAACGAACAATCTATTCAATGAAATAATATCAAAAAATGTTTCAAACATGAAGAATGAATTGGAAAATCAAATACAAGAGGTTTACAGGACACCAAATGTACAAAATAGAACAGATCCACACCAAGGCACATTATAATAAAAATGCCTAGCATACAGAACAAGGTGAGAATTTTAGCCACAAGAGAAAGGAATCAGATTACATATAGGGAGAAGTCAATTAGGATATCTGCAGATTTTTCAACCCAAGCTAGAAGATCCTAGAATAACGTATATCAAGTTCTCAAAGAAAATGGATGTCAACCAAGAATCTTATATCCAGCAAAATTAAGCTTCAGATTTGATGGCTAAATAAAAATCTTCCATGATAAACAAGAGTTAAAAGAATTTACAACTAGAAAGCCTGCATTACAGAACATCCTCTGCAAAATATTCCATGAGGAGGAAGTGCAAAACAACAGTGAAAATCAGCAAAGAGAAGTATTACACTAAATGAAAAATCAATCAAAGGAGAAACCAAGTCAAGTTAAATACCAAAAATAAACAAAAAGACCAAATTTATCAATGACTGGGAATACAGATCATGTCTCAACAATAACACTGTGTTAATGGCTTAAATTCTGAAATTCACCAATCAAAAGATATAGACTAACATATTTTATATATATATATATATATATATATATATATATATATATATATATACCCAACAATGTGCTACCTTCAAGAGATTCACCTCATTGAAAAAGACATCCACTGACTGAAGGTGAAAGGTTGGGAAAAAACATACCACTCACATGGACTGTGGAAATAAGCAGAGGTTTTCATCTTCATATCAAATAAAGTAGACTTCAAGCCAAAGTTAATCAAAAGGGATAATGAAGGACACTACATACTGCTCAAGGTAAGCATACATCAACAAGATGTAACAATTATAAATATATATCCCCCCCAAAATGGAGTATCTACTTTCATCAAACAAACTCTTCTCAAGTTCAAGAGTCAAATAAACCACAACACAATAATTCTGAGTGATATTTACATACCTCTTTCACCACTGGATAGATCTTCCAAACAAAAGCTAAACAAAGAAACTATAGAACTCAATAATAATAATATCAATAACTTAGACTCAACAGACAAATATAGAATATTTCATCCATCAATGAGTGAATACCCTTTCTTCTCAGGATCCTTCTCTAAAATAGTCCCTACTATTATGCCACAAAGCAACTCTTAGCAAAAACAAAAGTAGAGATACTACCCTGCATTCTATCATATCATAATAGAATAAAATTAGAAATCAATGATAAAATAAAAAATAGACACTACTTCAACACCTGGAGACTAAATAATATGCTACTGAATGAACAAAGGGTTGCAAAAGACATCAAAGAGGAGATTAAAAAATTCTGAAAGGTAAATGAGAACACTGATATAATATCAAAATCTCTGGGACACTCTGAAGGTACTATCAAGAGGAAAGTTCATTGCATGGAATTCATTCCTTAAAAGAAGAAAAAGTCAACAATGAATGACCTAGCATTACATTCCAGAGCCATAGAAAAAGAAGAACAAATCAACACCAAAAGTAGTAGAAGACAGGGAATAATTAAAATCAGAGCTTAAATCAATGAATTTGAAACAAAAGATACAATTGAAAAAACTGACAAAACAAAAAGTTGTTTCTTTGAAAAAAATAAATAAAATTGACAAAACTTTAGCCATGCTAACAAAGAGAAGGAGAAAGAAAACTCAAATTACTAACATCCATGAGTAAAAAGGAAATATCATGACAGACACTACAGAAATACAGAAGATAATTAGAAAATATTTTGAAAAATTGTACTCCAATAAAATAGAAATATCAAAGGTACAACAAATCTGAATCATATGATTTGCCCATACTGAATCAGGATAATATACACTAGGAAAGCAAATCAATTTCAAGCACTGAAATAGAAGAGACTATTAGAAGCTTACCAACCAAGAAAAGCACAAGACCTCCGAAGAAGAACTAATGCTAATACCCCTCAAATTATTTCATGAAATAGAAAAAAGAGAACACTTAACTCATTCTATAAGGCCAATATCATCCTGATTCCAAAACCAGACAAAGACACATCAAAGAAAGAAAACCTCAGACCAATATCTCTAAAGAACGTAGATGCAAAAATTCTCAATAAAATTCTGGCAAATCAAATACAAAAACATATCAAAAAGAATGTGCACCATGATCAAGTGGGATTCATCCCAAGGATGCAAGGTTGGTTCAACATTCAGAAATCAATAAATGTAATTCATCACATCAATAGACTTACATATAAGAATCATATGATCATTTCAACAGATGCAGAAAAAACATTTGACAAAATACACCGCCTCTTTATGTTTAAACACTAGAAAAACTAGGAATAACAGGAACATATCTCAATATTGTAAAAGCTATCTATGCTAAACCACAGGCCAACATCATTCTAAATGGAGAAAAATTAAAAGTATTCCCTCTAAAAACTGGAATAAAACAGGGATGTTCTCTTTTTACCACTTCTATTTAACATAGTTCTCTAAAAATTAGACAGAGAAATTAGACAGACAAAAGAAATTAAAGGGATACATACAGGAAAAGAAGAATTCAAATTAGCCATATTTGCTGACAATATGATTCTATACCTAGAAGACCCCAAAAAAATTCCACCAGAAATAAATTAATAAATGAATTCAGTAAAATAGCAGTATATAAAATCAACACCTATAAATCAAAGGCATTTCTGTATATAAGTGACAAATCTTCTGAAAGAGAATCAAGGAAAACTACCCCATTTGCAATATCCTAAAAAAAAAAAACTTCGAAATCAACTTAATAAAAGAGGTAAAAGACCTCTACAATGTAAACTAAAGAACCCTAAAGAAAGAAATTAAAGAAGACCTTAGAAGATATACCTTGTTCTTGGATAGGCAGAATTAATATTATCAAAACGACCATACTACCAAAAGCACTTTACAGATTTAATGCAAATTCAATCAAAATCCCAATGACATTCCTCATAGAAATAGAAAAAGCAGTCATGAAATCTATCTGGAAAAATAAGAGACCCAGAATAGCTAAAGCAATCCTTAGCAAGAAGAGTCAAGCAGGTGGCATCACTATATCAGACCTTAAACTATACTACAGAGCAATAGTAACAAAAATGGCATGGTCTTAGCACTAAAATAGACTTGTAGACTAATGGTACAGAATACAGCACACAGAAACAAACGCACATAAATACAGTTATCTCATATTAGACAAAGGCACCAAAAACGTATATTGGAGAAAAGATAGCCTCTTCAATAAATGGTGCTGCAAAAACTAGAAGTCCATGTGCAGCAAAATGAAATTAAGTCCCTATCTCTCACCATGCACAAAACTCAACTCAAAGCAGATCAAGGACCTAGGAATTAAACCAGAGACCCTGGGCCAAACAGAAGAAAAAGTAGGCCCAAATTTTCATGTCTTCCTTAATAAGATTCCTATACCGCAAGAAATGAAATCAAGAATCAATAAATGGGATGAATTCAAAATAAAAAAGCTTCTTCTCAGCAGAAGAAACAATCAGTGAGGTAAATTGAGAGTGGAATGGGAGTAAATCTTTACCACATGCACATCAGACAAAGCACTAATCTCTAGGATATATAAATAGCTCAAAAATCTTAACACCAAAAAAAAAAAATCAATAAATGGGCCAAGGAACTGAACAGACACACTTCTCAGAAGATGATATACAATCAATTAACAAATATATGAAAAAAATGTTCAACATCTCTAGCAATTAGAGAAATGCAAATCAAAACTACTCTAAGATTTTATCTCACTCCAGTCAGAATGGCAGCTATTAAGAACATAAACAACAATAAGTGTTGGTGAGATGTGGGGAAAAAGGCACACTCATATTGCTGGTGGGACTACAAATTGGTGCAAAAAACATGGAAAGCAGTATGGAGATTCCTTGGAAAACTTGGAATGGAACCACCATTTGACCTAGCTATGACCTTTAGGAATAAACCCTATCCTCGGTTTGTACCCAAAGGACTTAAAAACAGCATACTATAGTAATGCAGCCACATCAATGTTTATAGCAGCTCAATTCACAATAGCTAAATTGTTGAACCAAACTGGATGCCCTTCAGTAGATGAATGGATAAAGAAACCGTGGTATATATACATAATAGAATACTATTCAGCATTAAAAGAGAATAAAATCATGGCATTTGTAAGTAAATGGATTGAGTTGGAGAATACGATGCTAAGTGAAGTAAGCCAATCCCCCCCAAAAACAAATGCAGAATGTTTTTCTGATAGGAGGATGTTGATCCATAATGGGGATCCAGGGTGGGGAGCATGGGAAGAGTGGAGGAACTTTAGATAAGGCAAAGGCAAGGGAAGAGAAGGGTAGGGGTAGGGGGTCAGGTGGAATGAGATGGACATCATTACCCCAAGTACATGTATGAAGACACGAATGGTGTGACTCTACTTTGTGTACAACCATAGACATGTAATATTGTGCATGTCTATGTGTACTATGTGTACTATGAATTAAAATGCATTCTGCTGTCATAACATTAGAATAAATAGAATAACAAATAACAAATTAGAATAAATAAATAAATTAAAGAAAAAGATCAACAGCAAATAACAAAGAAAGAAAGAAAGAAATGGTATAATAAAAAAATTAGACCAAATCATATTGTTGTACCGAACCTATTGGGCAGATGCCCAGTCCAAGGACAGAAACTATGCCATTATTGTCCAGATTTCCTAATGCACGTGCATTAGGAAAGGATAATGGCCCTAAATATACTATCTCCCACTTACCCATGGTAAAACCCCTGCTAACTACTCAAAAGCCAGATTGAACAGATGCACTCAGCAATCTGGCTCTTTGCTTTATTAGCATTAATTACCATCATTTTGCTTGTATTGGCTTTATTTTTATTAATATGTGCTCAAACAGGCCAAAAAAAAGAAAAGAACAAATGCCTTCATATACGGGCAGGCTTCCACAGACTTCATGAATCAAGATAGGCATGTCTCAAGATAGGCACAACCTACTCTCAGCATTTCCAGCACCTGTGCCAGGATTTAGGCGAGACCAAGAATTCACACATCAGTGTGAGCAGCAAGGGACTTCTTGCTTGGACTCAACATTGTCTAGCAGGCTATGTTCAATTTGAAGTCATGATTCTTGGCTTTGACCAACAGAGTAGTCAGTCAGGTGATATTTAGGAGCATGTGAGGCTAGGTCATAAGACCAGCCATTTTCTCATTCAGCTGTGGAAGCAAGTCATTCACCAGCTTCCTAGACAGTCAAATGCTGAAAGAACAACAATATATTGAGCAATGGCAATCAGCTTTGCCTTACGTTCTCAGAACCTGGAAGAAGATACCTGGTAATGATTCTGCTGGACATTAGAATAGACCGGTTCTCCTTTTCTAGTCCCATTGTAGTTCGGTAGTTATAGTTTGATTCATCCAACTATCTATTTATACAATAAATGCTTATCAAGAAGCAACTTGATGTCTAGGAAATATACAGAGGAAGAAGATGGGATAAAACTCATTTTCAGGGCTCAGCCCAATACTACATTTCTCTGTGAAGTTGTGGCAGGCATGCTGTGTGTTTGCTCAATTCATTTCATTTTCCTCTTGTGCTTTCAGGGAAAACTAACTTACCTCCTTCCTAGACACATAGGTCACATGACTAAGCTCTGGCCCTTGAAAAATCTGGCAAATATGTTGTCTATATGTCCAGTTTGGCCATATAACCTCTGGACAGTTCTCCACACACCATCTTTTCCTTCAATGTGACCTTAAAGGCCACTTGTTGAAGTCAGTAGTCTCAGATGAGAAAAAGAGGCCGAGTCCTTGAGTGACCTCCATAGAGAAGATGCACACTTCTGGCCACATCAAACTGTGGCAGGATCAAACAATTAACATTTTATGGTGTGAAGCCACTGTTGTTTTATTCAATTACCCACCCCTCCCCACCACCATCTTTCCCATGAATACAAAGATTTCCTTGATCGCCACACTATTTAGTGTCCACTTAGAAGACATAAATCATACCAATTTTTTTTACACCATGGAAAGATACACTTAACATTAATCATTGTAGCCATTTTTAAGAGGATAGCTAAGTAGCATTAAATATACTCATATGTGAAACAAACTTTCAGAATTTTTTCATTTGCAAAATTCAAAGGTATACTACTCTGCACTCTCCTCTGCTCCAGCCTCTACAAACCACCATTCTGCTTTCTGTCTCTATGAGGTTCACCATTCTAGAAACATCATGGAAGTGAAAACATGCAGTATTTATCTTTTTATAACTGACTTACTTGTAGCATAATGTCTTCAAGGTGCATGCATGTTGTAGCATGTGTCAGAATTTCCGCCCTTTTCAAGGCTGGATAATATTTCATTGTATACATGTGCCACATTTTGTTAAACTATTCATACACTCATGAACACTTGGATTTCTTCCATCTCTGGGCTATTGTGAATAATGCTGCTCCGATCATGGTTGTACAAATATATCTTTGAATACCTGCCTTTTGGTTCTCTTGTGTACATACCCAGGGTAATTCCTGGATCACATGGTAATTCTATTTTTAATTTAATAAATCACCATGCTAATTTCCACAATGGTTGCACCATTTTATATTCCCACAACAGTGCAAAAGATTCTAGTTCCTCCATATGCTCACCAACATCATGCCAGGTTTTGTAAACAGAATTTAACATAAAGAAATTTAAGCAAGGCAACAGAAAAGTTAAAGGGAATACTAAGAGAGCAACTGCAGCAATCACTCTTTGGACTGAGGGAACAATGGGAAGAGGTCAGAATTATTCAAATATAGAGGGTCTTGGGAGGCTAGGCTCCAGAACTCGGGGGAATGAGCATGAACTGAGAGGGTCAATGAGGCAACTCTGTGATGTTGGAGAGACTGCAAACTGATGCAGCCGCTGCTACAGGAATGAACTTTCATTGTCAAAGTGCAGCTCTTAGGGCAAAGAAGCCTCACTTAGGTGATGCTCACAGGAACAGAAAGCAAACCTGCAAAGAAAATCTCTTTCCCCTCTCCAGGCTTGCAGTCTGACTCTGGCGCCCCCTATTGGCAGGTCCTACCAGGAGCCCACAGAAATGTAGTTTGTAGTCTCATATCAGAAAGCAGAGCATGGTGGAAGGGTGGATTTGGAGCTGAGAGGCAAGAACTGAATAATTGGCACACTCTATCAGGAAGTGCAATTTCACCTCTTTGCTTTCTTTTATGGTGCATATTACCTTCTACCTTGAATGGGATCTTTGGGTAACCTTAATCTCTGATTCAAATAGAAATTCCTTTAAAAGCAAGATCAGTGGTTGATTTGTCTCTGTATACCTTGTCAATGGCCCCCAAAGCCTTGCACAATAATTGTACATAGCGAGCACACAAATGAATAAGTTGAATGAATAAATCTAATCCCAAATGATTGTAATGTAGTGTTACTAAGGGAGTGAGCACAGAGGAAATTCAACCATCGAACAAGCTACTGAGAAGTTGTAGACTGAATAGAATGTGAAATGAGAGATACTTCAAAATTTTTGTGGAAAGCAGGGTCACACCCACTTGATGGAGATGCTGTGATATTAAACCAAAGGTGTCAGGAAAGCTTACAGTTATTTTGGTATCAGCTATTCAACTCTTTGCAGGGGAGAGGAGAAGACCATGGGAACAGGGCCTACCCCAAGCTCCTCATGTGGTTTATAGACAGGCTTGGTTTCCCCAGAGTCTCTCTATGCTCTGCTCAGAAAACTCCAGACCAGTTCTAAGACTCTAAGCTGTAAGATCTGGCAATTACCTTGGAGAGTTGATGCCCCAGTTGACATTCCTGCCCAGTTAATTATACCCAAGCTTAGCAGCATAGAACAATCACTTCATTATGATCATGGAATCTGTGGGTCAGGCATTTAGAAAGAGCCCAGTAGAAATGATTTTGTTTGAGGATATTTGGAGTCCCAAATGGGAAGAGTATGGCAGGGAGACTTCATGAGTGGCCACTAGGATAATCAGGAACACCTTCATAGATGTGTCTGGTGATAGTTGCTGACTCTCCACTAGGGCTGTAGATTGGAGTACCTATCTATGACCTCTACACATGGTCTAGGCTTCCTCCCAATATGGCAACCTGAGGAGAGTCTGGCTTCTTACATGGTGGCTCAAGAGGCCAAGCAAGTGTCCAAGGAGAGAGGGTGAATGATTTTATGTCCTGCCTCAAAAGTCATGCAGTGCCTTCTGCCTCATTCTGTTGGTTACATTTGAGCCACAGGCTCAACCATATTAAGGGGAGGGCTTAGCAAGGGCCCAGATGACCAATTGAGAAAAGCCCATGGGATATGAAGGATTGTTGTACACATCTTTGTAAAACAGTCTGCTGTGGCTGTTAATTCCATTCTTTGTATTTTCTGGATAAGGTTCTAAGGCTCAGAGAACTAGGGCAGCAACTTGTAAAGGTCCTTCAACCTGTCTGGAGTTCTCAGAGATTCCACATATATTAGTTTGTTAGGGTTACCATAACGAAACACCACAAACAGGGTAATCTAAAACAATTGAAATTTATCATCTCAGCATTCTGAAGGCTAGACATCCAGAAAGAGTCAGAGGAGAGATTCTAAGGGAGAAATCTCTCCTTGCCGCTTCTTAGCTTCTGCCAGGACTTAGCAACTCAGGTTGATTGTAGATGTATCATTCCAATTTCTGCCTCGTCTGTGTCCAGATTTCTCTTTTTTATAAGGATGTCAGTTGTATGGATTAGGATCCATCCAAATGACCTGATTTTAACTGGACTACTTCTCTAAAGGTTCTATTTACAAATAAGGTCATATTCCAAGGAACATAGGATCTGAACTTCATCAGATCCTATTTAATCCATGCACTATTTAATCCATAACACCATGATTTATTTTTCTTAGTTTTTATTGGTTCTTTTTACTTATACATATCAGTGGAGTATTTTGATAAAATTATGTATTCATGGAATCTATATTATTCTAATTAGGGCCTCAGCCTTGTGGATGTACACAATGGTAGGATTTACTGTGGTGTATTCATGTATATACATAGGAAAGTTATGTCAGAGTCTTTCCACTGTGTTTCCTATTCCTATGGCCCCTCCCTTTCCTTCATTGCCCTTTGTCTAATCCTTTGAACTTGTATTCTTCCCCTCCTTCTTCCCCCTTATTGCACCTTAGTTTCTATATATCCGAGAAAACATTTGCCCTTTGGTTTGGGGGGACTGGCTTATTTCGCTTAACATGATACTGTCCATTACGGAGATAGTCTTCTTTTATGGCTGAGTAATAATCCATTGTATTTATATACTACAATTTCTTTATCCACTCATCTGTTGATGGGCGTCTAGGTTGGGCTTTATAGCTTAGCTACTGTGAATTGTGCAGCCACCAACATTGAGTGGATATGGTTGCACCAATTTGCAGCTCTACCAGCAATATACCCTTTTCCCACATCCTCACCAACATTTATTATTACTTGTATTCTTGATAATTGCCATTGTGGTTGGAGTGAAATGAAATATTCATGTCATTTTAATTTGCATTTCTGTAATTGCTAGAGATGTTGAACATTTTTTCATATATTTGTTGACCATTCATTTTTCTTCTTTTGAGATGAGTCCTTACCCATTTATTAATTGGTCTAGTTTTTTTGGTGTTAAACTTTTTGAGTTCTTTGTATATTCTGGAAATTAATGCCTTACTGGAGTTGTGGGTGGCAAAGATTTTTCTCCTATCATGTAGGCTCTCTTTTCATGTTCTTGATTTTTTTCCTTGGGTGTAAAGAAGATTTTTAGTGTGATTCTATCCCAATTACTAATTCTTGATTTTACTTCTTGCACTTTAGGAGTTTTGTTAAGGAAGTCAGTTCCTAAGCTAACATGTTGGAGTCCTTCATTTTCTTCTAGTAGGTGCAGGGTTTCTGATCTAATCTGATTTCTGGTCCTTGATCTACTTTGTGTTGAGTTTTGTGCAGGGTGAGAGACAGGGGTTAAATTTCATTCTGCTACATATGTATTTCCAGTTTTTTGAGCACCATTTTTTGAAGAGGCTATCTTTTCTCCAGTGCATGTTTATTGTGCCTTTGTCTAGTAGGAGGCAACTATATCTATGTGGGTTTGTCTCTGTGTCTTTTATTCTGTTCCATTGGTCTTTGTGTACGTTTTGGTGCCAATACCATGCTGTTTCTGTTACTATAGCTCTGTAGTATAATTTAAGATCTGGTATTATGAGGAGCTTCACTTTTCTTGCCAAGGATTGCTTTGGCTATTCTGGGCCTTTTACTTTTCCAAATAGATTTCATGACTGCATTTTCTATTTCTGTGAAGAACATTATTGGAATTTAATAGGAATCACATTAAATCTGTACAATGCTTTTGGTAATGTGGCCATTTTGGAAATATTAATTCTGCCTATCCAAGAACATAGGAGATCTTTCCATCTTCTAAGGTCTTCTTAAATTTCTTTCTTTAGTGTTCTGTAGTTTTCATTGTGGAGGTCTCTCACTTCTTTTGTTAGATTCAGGAGTATTTTATATTTTTTTGAGGCTCTTCTGAATGGAATGGATCTCCTAATTTCTCTTTTAGCTGATTCATCATTGAACACCATGATCTTTGAAACCCATGGGACAAGGAGATCTTAAGAGATTTTCCTGGATGAGAAGAACCACAAGCAGCAGCTACACTGAAGATATTTTTCTACTGGATAAACTTGAGTCAAGGCTCTGAAGGTATTTCAAAGAGAAAAGCAACCAAGATCATATGCAATATGCTGCCTTCATGTTACTGAAATATTGATGACTAGGCTAAAATAAATGCTAGGCAGTGACATCAGAGAGATCCAAGTGACTCCAGAGAAATGTCAGACGCTGGTGCCAACTCCCCACTATCACATCTAAAGGGTGATGACTAAATCGCACAGGCCTCTTGGGCCGATCAGGGCCAGCTTGGCTGATACACACATCACTAGAGCTGTGGGGCTTGGGAAGGAGATGAATAGATGGAAACCTATTTTCTTACCTTGGCTTTGGAATTTGAATGGTAGCTTTCCTTTTGTCAAAACAGTGATGTGAAGCAGATGATACAGGCAGCCGTCATGGGGCCTGAGGGACTTTAACAAAGCTGAAGAGAGCCCTGGATTTGAAGGAAACTATTTTACTTTATTCACCCAGGTTCTTTCCTGCAGGATTTGGAGGAGCAGAAGTAATTTATAATACCAATAACAGTGTCAGAAAACAACAAACAAACAACAATCATTACCATTTATTGAGGGGCTACCATGGACCATGCACTACACTGAGTGACTTATATAGAACATGGTGGCTTTGCTTAGATCCCTTCCAATGCATTTATTGTCTTTTTGCACCCTGGATTCTTATACAGGTTTTTTTTTTTTTTTTGGCAGTAACTTGGTATTGACACAAGATTGGGCTACCATTGAACTACAACCCCAGCTTTTTGTATTCTAGGTTTTTTCCTATTTTGAGACAAAGTCTTATTAAGTTGCTCAGGCTGTCCTAGAACTTTTGCTCTCTCTGCTTCAGCCTCCTAAGTAGCTAGGATTACAGGCAAGAGCTACCCACCATGCCAGACCTTATGGTATTTACTCCCTAAAACTGCATTTTTTTGTTATTGTTGTTGTTGTTTTTTTGTTTGTTAGAGGGCCGCCCTCAGGCTATTGGAACATGCTTTTCTGGCCTCAAGAGGAGCTGAAAGTGCATGAGAATTTACCTCCCCTCTGGCAGGCTTCACCTAATGACTATGGTAAGAGAACGTAAACACCCATAGGTGATAATTCCTCTTCTCTTACTATAGTCACTAGGTAAAGCCTGCTCCTCCATGCTCCTCTCCAGGGAATCCCTGCCTGTGGGATGGAGCTGAAGTCATGAGAAATGTGACCTGGTACCAGCTTTTTAAGGACTGGCAGTTTCTGCCCTAATCGTTGAGAACTCTGAGCATCCAGACAAAGTGTCTCACTACCCTGACACTGCCGGACTGTGCACCGGAGAGGTCAGGTGGAGATGGAGGTGTCTAGCCAGCCACTAGACTTTTGAGTTATCCTGCTGAGGCTTTGTACATCATGGAATAGGGGTGAGTCATCCCTGCTATACCTTTTCTGAATTCTTGACCTGCCTAATCCATCATAATTTTTTAAGTGTTGTTTTTATGCCATTGAATTTTGGAGTGGGTTTGTTATGAATCAGCAGATGGCTGCAAACACTCAGACACATCAATTGGTGAGAAAGCACCTGGGTCAGCACATAGCAACGAATCTACTAGTGCTTGGGTGCTTACTATCCCCCACACTGCCAGTCCACCTGCTCCCCAAACTTCCTCACCCTCATCTTGGCATTGGAAACAGATTAACTCTTTTAAAGCATCATCGAGTCACAATCACATTCAACTTCTAATTTCACACTTGACCCAAGGCAGGGGTTAACTGCCATTTGTTAACTGGTAAACTGAATGGCTTGGGAAGCAATTTCCTTTCAGCACTTTCAAATGTCAGTCTTTTTTTTTTTTTTTTTTTTTTTTTTTTACTGTCTAGTTACCCTATAAATTATTCTTAGCTGCTCTGCAGGCTCTAACACTTTGGGGCACAATGAGATGACATGTTCCTATTTGTAAGAAAGGCACTACTTAAGCATTTAGTTCTGTCTCAACTTTGCCACTCTGTCACCTTGGGCAAGGTACAACCCCTCTGAGCTTCATTGTCTTGCTTCTGAAATGAGATGGTAGACTTATGAAGCATTTTATGGCCTCCATTTGGAGAATGATTTGTTCTGAGGGTTGGGTTTCTGTGGAACTCTGTCCATGCTGATATTATAAATTATATCCCACATATTGTGCACATATTTTATTGATATTACTTAGCACTGGGTACCATGGGCAGAAAGTGCCATCTAGGTGATGGGCTTAGGAGTCATGTAGAGTCTGGATTCACCATTTACTCACGGTGTGACCTTGGACAAAGTGTTTACCTCTCAAATTTACAAAATGGAGATTTGGTAGCTATCTTGTACTGTGGTACTGAAGATCAAGGTACATACTGAGGGAAAGCAACTAGTAGACGACTAGTAAGTCTTTAATAACTGATATTCTTGCCCTGAAAGCTTTTCCTTCATAAACAAAATGCATGATATTATTTTCTCCTACTTACACTTTAATTGGTCTGAAGCAAAAATTATGCTTCTAAAAACAGCTTAAAGATGTTATCAATTATAGCATCCAGAGAAAAAGGGCACGCTCATTTTTTTTTTCCTGTGATTTCACACAAAAATGAACACTTTCCATGTCTTGGGCAAGAGCATGCAGCACACAGTCACCTTCCCCTGCTAAATCCCAGCCTGCCTGAAAGAGACAAATACATTCATGCAGACCCAGCAGGTCTCCTTCAGCTTTAGTCTGAGGTCATCTTATCCGCCCTCAAAAAGCTTTTGAAAAGGGACGTGAAAAAGAGAAGGAAGTCTCAGCCATTCCTACAGTTTGCACAATGAGTCAGAGCAGTGTGAGGCTGCTTTCATCTCAGGAACCCTGCAGGGGTCAGTCAGCAAAATAGTGGTCCTGCATCGTCACCAGGAGGCTGAGGGGTCTATGGCTCAGGGCTGGCTCTGGGGATGCTAACCAGCAGGAATGGCCTTGGTACCCAAGTCCTACTTTGCCTTTCAAACTGCACAAGTGCGATGCCTCTGAGCTCTTCTTAGTTCACTGTTCAGGGGCATCTGCCCAATTTCCCTAGGGGTGGAGGTGGGAGTAGGATATCAGGGTCCAAGTCTTCCTGATCTCTGATTCCCATGTCTCAGCACAATACCAAGATGGCACTCAATATAGAGTGAATGAGTGAATGATTAAGTGAATGCTAGGTTTTGTTTATTCCAGGACTTACATTGACCTTCACCTCTGACATTCAGTACTTCTTGAATTTGGGCTGGAGAGGAGGGAGAAAATATAATTTATGAAACCTCTCGCATTCACATACTGTACATGCGGGTCAATTCTTCTATCAACTCTTTCATGATGAAAAAGGGAAGTTCAGAAAAATCAGCCATTCTTTCAATCTCTCCTAGATAATGGGTGGTAATTTCAGGATTCAAAATTTCCTGGTCTTTCTGCTATACTATGACATTTCTCGGAATTAGAGGGTGGTGCTGGTTAGTACAGAAGAAAAAAAATATGGGTGAAGTGTCTGACCCTTAGTTAAACAGTCTATCTGTTGAATGGTATCCAAACTACTTTAGAAAGATGAGGCCTCTATTCCTGTCAAAGATATTCTGGAATAAGGACAACTAGTCACTCCACAAAACTTGCCTGAGCAGTCTCTTTATTCCTGGAACCATCTAAGAGAGATAAGACAAACCTCAGGTTGGCTGCCAAGGAACTTCTGACCTCTCCTCGAAGGGAATTATTAAAACTGAACCTGAATTTTATAGATATAAAAAATATCTGCAGTATCAGAAGATCAGTAAACATACACGTAAAAAAATGGATTTCATTTTAGACTTTTAATTCATATCAAAGGAATACACCCAGACAGAGATGGCTATCAAATAGAACAATAGAAAGCTGAAATTCCTAAAAATAGTGTCAGGTGCTGGTGCCGCACGCCTCAGTCAGCCCCAGATTGCTGACCCACATGTGACTCTGTGTCATTTCTCCTCGGCATCATATCCTCAGGCAGCTCAAAGCTTTCCCAGACCAGAACCCAGCTGACTTCTGCCTGGAAGGAATTTTAAGGCCCTAAGTTGAAAGATGCTAAACGTGGTCTCTGCCAAGAATAACCCTAGCATGTCAGCAACTGTTACTGGCCCCACACCATTTTCCTTCTCACTGAAGAAGGTTAAAAGAACATTCCAAGAAATACATGTTGGAACCAGGGGCAATGTGGGAACTCTCCAACCTGACTACATTTTTGTACCCCAAGCATATCTTATTTTCTAGAAAGGAGACCTCGATGGGTGACCTCTGACCTTAATGAAAATGATCCCGGAGCAAAACAAAGACTCAGGGATTCAAATGTGTTCTGTCTTTCTGCTTCTGTTCTTCGTGCCTGGTTTCTTATCCTTATTCATAAAACACTTTGGGGAAGATTTCCCTTTTATCCAGAGCTCCCTGCGATTCTCCAAGGGCATGGCAAATGGTCGATTTTTATCTTAGATTTTGACACGTACTCCCTTTTTCTCATGATTGGGCAGGAATTCTTCTAGAATTTTGAAGAGGCATGAGGGTCGAGATATGACACATACCTTCCAGCTCAATCTTATCCACCCCTAGGTGCTCCATACTATTTGTGACCGTGCACAGTTTCTGTTCCATAGAAGAAACCACATTCTCAACAAGGACATCATCACACTTGTGGTTCCTGAGTCTAGTACATTCCACTGTGTACCCATTTTTTCCAAGACACATATCGCAGAATGGTGATATGATAGGGGAATAAAGGACCCCGTGTTCACTGATGTGAATAGGAGACTCCCACCATTGCATTTTTAAATGTAAATCCTTGTAGATTTTAATGCTAGATATTCAGGTAACATCAGGCCATTGTCCTCACCTCCATGACCTAGTGAAGGAAAAGAGGATGAAGGAATTGTGCCCTACCTGTTCTAGAATCTGGACTCTCTCAGAAGGAAGAAGATGATTAATAGGCCTCCCTCCCTAGTCTCAGTATCTGCGCTCGCTGATGCAATATTTCTCAAGTGCTCAGAAATAGTGAGTTGAGATATACAAATCTCCCAGGCAGGATCCATGTTGATGATGGCGGGAAACACAGCAGACCCAAAGAAAGGCATATTTGTGTTCTGTTCCTGGATTTTCCCAACCCCTGCTGAATAATCTGGGAGCAAATTAAGTGCTTGGCCTTGACCAAGGTAAAATAAGGGACCGGAGATCATGAGCACAATGCGAGCTCTGGCAGCAAGACTGGGAAAAGTAGCTGGAGCCAGATTTTGAAGGAAATGATGTGTCACTGAGAATTCTGAATTCTGTAAACCAACATGGGAGATGTTATCCTGTTCCACTGGCAGAAGAAAAAATCTTTATTCTGGTTGTCACAGTCATGGCTCAATAAGTGCACCCACCTTATCCTCCAGTTGTTGTATCCTCATTGTGTAGCTTGAAAACCACGTGTGTTCCACCTTGCTTGCCTTGATGCTACCTCTATTATGATGTCATAACTGAAGATCTAGTCTAGAAATTTTGCAATCCAGAGAGGACGATGAAGTAACAGGCTGCCTGCCATCCATGTTCCCTTGACCTGGCCCTAGAGGACATTGTGTTATAGTCCTGAGAATTATTGTCTTAAAAACATTGTAGTAAATTGTGGAACCAACCTAGATGTCCTTCAGTAGATGAATGGGTAAAAAAAATGTGGCATATATACACAATGGAATATTACTCAGCAATAAAAGAATAAAATCATGGCATTTGCAGGTAAATGGATGGAGTTAGAGAAGATAATGCTAAGTGAAGTTAGCCAATCCCAAAAGAACAAATGCCAAATGTTTTCTCTGATATAAGGAGGCTGACTCATAGTGAGATAAGGAGGAAGAGCATAGGAGGAATAGATGAATTCTAGATAGGGCAGAGGGGTGAGAAGGAAAGGGAGGGGGCAGGGGATTAGCAAGGATGGTGGAATGTGATGGACATCATTATCCAAAGTACATGTGTGAAGACTTGAATTGGGTGTCAACATAATTTATATACAAACAGAGATATGAAAAATTGTGGTATATATGTGTAATAAGAATTGTAATGCATTCCACTGTCATATGTTTTAAAAAAATAAAATCAATAAAACTAAAAAAAAATTGTAGCAATGAACAACAAGCAGACAAATACAACATTGGAAGAACATAGAGAGGACTTGTGGAAACTTGATATGTTTTTCCATTTTAAAATGAACTATAAACATATTTATATTATTTAGTTAGATGGTATTGGAAAAATTGGATTTCACTATATAAAGTGATCTCACCCTATATTAAAACAAAACAAAAATTCAAAACAAGAGCTGGGGTTGTGGTTCAGTGGTACAGCGTTTGCCTAGCATGTGTGAGGCACTGGGTTCAATTCTCAGCACTGCATATAAATAAATGAATAAAATAAAGGTCCTTCAGCATCTACAAAAATAATTTTAAAAATCCAAAACAACCAAATACCTCAAGTGAGAGGTAAAAATATACATTAGTTAAAGCTAAGTGATGAGAATTGAGGAAGTGGCCCCAAATTTCAAATAAAGACCCCTCCCTATTTCTCATCTTAGATCTAAGTGGTACAGCATTGTGCCAGAGAATTCTCTGAGTTCCCCAAAGCCTGTTTTCTTTCTCTCCTGTTACCACATCTAAATTCCCAGAAATCCTTGACATTCACTGTGTCTATGGTTTGAGTCCTAATCTATGGGATGTGGGCAGGAGTGCAAATATCACTTCCTTGATTGGCCCTTATAAAGCTTTCATAAACACTTTGCCATATTCTTTCCCCTAGGATATTGGAGAGGATTCTATTGACCTGAAGGCAGGCATAGACCCAGGATGGTTATGTGCATGTGTGAATTTGGCATAATGAATTTTGCTACTATGTATAATTAAAATGCACCAATGAAAAATTTAAAAAAGGAATCTGGAGGCTTGCATGTACATACAAAATGCTATCCAGCTAGCCTCTATTTGGGATTGTGAGTGAGAAATATTTTTAATAACATTTTTATTTTGCTGAACCACTGAAGTTTGGAGTTTTGTATGTTACAGTAGCTAGTGTTACCTTAACACTCTCTCACTCTCTCTCTCTCTCTCTCTCTCTCTCTCTCTCTCTCTCTCTCTCACACACACACACACACACACACACACAATGACTTCAATAAAGGATTAAGCTACAAAATTACAAATGTTCTAGAATACTATTTGTAAGAAAGATTTCATAACATAGAGGTAAAGGATGTTCCTAAACATGGAAGAAAAGCGAACAAAATCATTGATATTTTGATAGATTTTATCATACAAAACCCTTCTAAATCATCCTATCTGTCTGTCTGTCTGTCTGTCTGTCTATCTATCTATCATTTGTTACCTACCTACTATTTTAGCAAGAACAGTAGTGTAGAGATCTGCCCTTTTAACTGAATTTTAAGTGCACAATGAAGTATTGTTAACTATAGGCATTTCTATGGTTCAGGGGTAAGTATGCCCCAAAAGTTCACATGCTAAAGACTTTGTACCCAAGGTGATTCTTTGGGGAGGTGTTGTGAACTTTTGAGAAATGGGAGTGTGTGGGAGGTCCTTAGGTCATTGGGTATGTGCCCTTGAAGAGAATGGTGAGACCCTGTAATCATCACCTTTCCCTTTTGATTCCTGACTATTGATGTAAGCAATTTTGCTCTGTCACATGTTCCCACCATGATGTGTTATCATGTCACGGGCCCAAATAATGGGGCCAATCATAGACTCAAACCTCCAAAACTGTAAGCCAAAAATAAGCATTTTTTCTTTATGAATTAATCATCTCAGGTATTTTGTTATAGCAACAGAAAGTTGACCAATATAGGCACCATGTTGTACATACAGCATATTGCTAAAACTTATTCATCTTGCTAAACCACAACTTCAGACTTGTTGCTCAGCAACTCCTTTTGCCCTGACTCTCTAATCCCTGGCAACCACCATTTTATTTTCTATGATTTTGATTGTTCTAGATACCTTATGTAAATAGAATCATGCAGTATTTGTTCTTCTGCTACTGACTAATTTCACTTAGTATAATGTTCTCAGATTTATCCACGTTGTCCCCCAGGTTTATCCATGTTGACACATATGGCAAGATTTCCTCCCTTTTACAGGCTGGATAAAATTCCTTTGTATATTTGTATACCATTTTATTTAGCCATTTACTTATTAAGTTGCTTTCACATCTTGGCTGTTGTGAATAATGCTAAAATGAACATGGGAATGCAGATATTTCATGGGGGCCAATTACTGATGATTATTTATTTAAATAATAAATTTGCAGTTGCTTTATGACTATAATATATACATCTCTGGACAAATAAAAACTATTCTGTCAGTTCAAGCAACTCCTACATCTGAACTACATGTTCATTCATTACTCCTATGATTGTTGAGATTAAATTTAAAATATAATATTTAAAGGATAAAATAAATGGGTGTAATACTCACAAGTGGTATATAAATATTAGTTTTAAGACACTGAGAAGCAGAGTCCCATAATGTTTCAGGTAGCAGCAGTTTCTTAAAATGATAAACAGAGATAAATAACCTCCATACTTTTATTTTTCTTTTCTGGCTACTGGGGACTGAATTCAGGGGCACTGGACCACTGAGCCACATCCCCAGTCCTATTTTGTATTTTATTTAGAGACAGGGTCTCACAGAGTTGCTTGTGCCTCGCCTTTGCTGAGGCTGGCTTTGAACTGAGATCCTCCTCCCTCAGCCTCCCAAGCCACTGGCCCCAAACCACTTTTTTTTTTTTAAAAAAGAGACAAAAGGAGGTACCAAGTTTTTCAGAATGGTTCCAGAAGTACAGTGTTTGATCTGTTTGCAGGCCAAGTTAATCTTGAATAAATTCACTTGTGTTTTCGGGAGGAGAAGGCGATGGTGGTGTGTGGAATCCAGAGGAAGGGGAGATGGAGCAGAAGGAGGAAGAAGGTCCTCCTACAGAAATGAACCCACTGGCAATAATGAATTCAGGTCGGAGGGAGCAATGGGCGAACATAGCCTGGCAGACAGGTGAGACCCGAGGGGAAGGGAGAGGGAAACACCGTGTTTAACAGAAAAGTCCATCTGCGGGAGAGGGACCCCAAGGGGCTGGGCTCCTTGGCTTGATGCTCAGCTGGCCATGGTGCCTGTGATGTGGCGACTCTTGATTCTTCGCCTAGTGAATGGACCCCTGATTTCAGCCACTAAGTGCTCCTTTCATTCTGTGTATTTAGAGCCCTCTTCATCCAAGCCTTATTCTTGGGAAGTTATTTCATCCTCTAACTTTTCATCGTTTTCCTCCAGGGTCAGAATTGCTTTCTCTAAGCTGGTGTTCTTCAAAGATGACTCCAGTTTTTTTTTTTTTTTTTTTTTTTTTTTTATACTCCTTTTGAACAGGGCGAACTCTGCCAAAGTGTTTGCGCGTCTTTATCTGAATCAAGGTTAGCAAGTTCCGGGGCAAGATTTTTTTTTTCCCCTTTTAATAACAAGCTAGCTCTCATTTGACCTAAATATTCTGAACGAAATGGAAGTCTATGAAAAATGGTACTTTAGTGCATGTGGGGGTCATGGGGCAGCACCACGGCCACCATCATGCACATCTTTCCAAGGATTGCCTGTAAGTAAGGCTTTGAGGGCCTCTCCATGGCACTGGTACCCCTACCCTGAAAATAAAAACGACTTTCAACAGCAATGACACCACCAGGGCTAATAGATGCAAAGCTTAATCCACAGTGTTGCACCTAGAACCCCAACCCCACCTGGCCACTGGGACAGACCATCAGGGGGACTTACAGAGAGCAGGATAGGTGCAATACAGAGCTCACTTGCCCCATAGCTGTTGACTGATTCATTCTTTCTTCTTTGCCCTCAAAGTAGAAATGTTAGTCCATAAACACTCACTTATCCACCTCCTGGATTCAACGTTGTTAACAATTTAACCTATTTATTATCTCCGCCTCTTTCTCTATTCATTTTCGAACCATTTCTAATCAGATCCAATTAGATCACAGGCATTAATAAAACTCAGCGTGCATTTCCAAAAAAAAAAAAAAGAAAAGAAAAGAAAATAAGGACATGTGCAAGAATGTTAACTTTTCATAGGAGGAGAAAAGACAATTGAAAAGTTGAAAACAAATGCTGTTTATCTAGTACAGTTCAAAGGTTAATAATTTGTAAAAGCTTTTCCAAAGCAATAAAAAAGCAAATGTCTCATTTTTTTTAAAAAAGAATATTTTAGAGGTCATCTTTTGTTAGTTTAGTAAGCTTTTTCTCTCCTTTGCATAATTTTCCCTTGGGAAAATATCCTTTACTTCTAGATGAAACTGTCAATAGCATGATTTCAACTTGCCTACCTCAAGCACATGACCAGAAGACCTCACTCCTTAGTCAGGCTGAATCCTCAGGGTTGGCATGTTCCCCATGAATCAATCGGTCTCTTTCCAGTGCTCTAAGCTATTGTATATTCTGAAAAATGAAAGGAATATTACTAATACCCCCACCAATCCCTACCCACATTTTTTTTTGCTGAATCACTAGTTGCAAGGACAATGAAAATAATAGAGTAATATTCTTTTACTTTTAAAATATTTTCATTTTTAATTGTGGTCAAATGCATATAACATAAAATTTTTCATCTTAATCACTTTTTTTTGGTACTGGGGATTAGATCCAGGGGTGCTTAACCATTGAGACACATCCCCAGACCTTTTATTATATTTTATCTAGAGTCAGGGTCTTGCTGAGTTGCTGAAGTCCTTGCTAACTAAATTGCTGAGGCTGGCTTTGAACTCATGTAGCATGCACCACTGCTCCCAACTCAACCACTTTTAAGTATACTACAGTTCAATAGTGTATATGTGTAAGTATATGCACACAGTTATTTTATTAACTATATGCACACAGTTGGACAACCATCACCATCATTCATTTTTAACTTTCTTTTCATCTTATAAAACTGGAAGCCGAAGGTTATTTTGCTACTACACACAGAGAATATGACTAAGAGAAGAGTTAGAGAGGAAGGGGGGAAATGGGTGGGGATTGGGAGGGGTGAGAGAGAGGGAGGGGAAAGAGAAGGGGTAGAGAGAGAGAGATTGAGATTATGTGATTATGCAAATTGAGATCCTGGATCTAGCCTTGCCCAAAAGCAGGTGCACTCCTAGATCCCATAAACCCTTGAGTTTATTGGATTTCTGTCATTTGCAAGAAAAGAATATAGCCTAATACATTCAATGCTGCACAATAAATAAGAGAAAAAATTTAAACGTCTGAGAATCCAATGGCCAATATAGGAAGACTCTCAAAAAAAGTGCAGTTTTTTAAAAAGCAAATTAAAATCAGATGTCTTATAATTATATTTTCAAAGATTAAAAAAAAGTTGATAAGTACTACAAAAGTACATAAAGCATATATTTACAGAGAATGCTAGAGAAGTTTCCTGGTTAACTTTCTGAAGGATGATTCAGCAACAAGCGCAGATATTGAAAATGTGTGTTCTCTCATCCACTAAGTCTTCTCCAAGGACTTTATATGTAGGAAATAATTGGGGAATTTCTGAAATAGGTTTCTGTGGCATCACTAATAATAACTAGAAGGGAGAAACATTCTGAATGCCTAACAATAGATGATGGATGATATAAAACAAATCATGTAGAGCCATAAATTAAATACTGCTTAAATTAAAAGTGTACATACAGAGCAGGGTGGGCACCAGGGGGCTAGACTGACACACCTTTCAATTTAATTCCTGTGGCCTTCCCTGGGCTAGGCTCTACTTCCAGAAATCCTCCTCTTGTCTTACTGGGGCTTCCTGTAGTGCTATAATACATCACTTTCCGAGTCCCTAAGCAACCTTGCTTTGATCCATGGTCCATAGGCTAAGTCTCAACTCAGCCACTTCTGCCCATAAGGAGTTCTCAGCATGATCTGTGGCTAGGTATCCTGGAATCAGTCCCTCTGCAGAAGATGACTAAGCTCCAGCTTCTTCCCCCTGACCTATCTTGAACACTGAAGTTAAGATACACATGTGTACCCACATGCATAAGTAAATATGTTAATGCAGTTATAAGAGGAGAGCGCTTCGGATTGCCACGGCTTAAATCTTGGCTCAGAATCTCACTAGATAATGACCTTGTGAAGTACACCAACGCCATGTGCTTTGGTTTCTTCATCTTGAAAATGAGCACAACAAAACAATATCTACCTGATTGTTTTGAGGGTATGTGAAAACATATGCAAAGCGTTAGCATAGCACTTGATATGTGGTTCACCCTTAGAACATGTTAATTATTATTATTACTTCTCAGGCACACATGCTTGGTTGCAGACTTGGAAAACTCATATATCATTATGAAAATATATTGGCAAATGACAAAAAACCAATGTCAAAGTAGCTCAAAGAAAGAATGTCATTTGTTATCTTATTTAACTTATTAAACTGAAGGATTTAGAGGTTAAGTTCCAACCTTCAGATGATATGAAAGGGTCCTGGTTGCCTAAAAATGGGACCAAGTGAGTTTTATAATTGTCATTTGTGGATGTCTGAGACAGTTGAATGCTTTGAGTCAAAAAGTCTGGATTCAAATCCCAATTGGATTGTCCATCTATGAATTTGGGACAGTTGATACCTGTGTTTGAGAAGCTGAGGGAAAATCTCCTCCCTGGGGCCTGAGATCTCACTACCACGGGATCATTTCTTTTCCCATGTAGCTAGGGGAGAAACAAGCAGGATGTTTTCTAGAAAGGACACAGAGACATATGCTTCCTCCTACAAGAGGCTGCATATCTGATACAAGAAAGAAGACCAAACAGGTGGCGCACACCTGTAATCCCAGTAGCTCAGAAGGCTGAGGCAGGAGGATTACGAGTTCAAAGCCAGCTTCAGCAAAAACAATGTACTAAACAACTCAGTGAGACCCTGTCTCTAATAAGATATTAAAAAAGGCTGAGGATGTTGCTCAGTAGTTAAGCAACCCTGGGTTCAATCCCCAGTGCCAAAAAAGAAAAAAAGAAAGAAGACGAGGTAGTTTCTATAAATCTTCCATTTAAATGTCTTCTTTATTTAGAAATCTTGCAGCCTGCTTTTCGTTTCTATAAAAGGAATCTGTTCTTTAATGTCTCATGGAACACAGACAAATAGTGATTGGAGGTCACCAGGGACCAAGCATGTTTGTTCCTAGTGAAAGGAGGAAAGGGGACTCCCGGAAGTGGCCCGAGCAGACCCACACAGGCTCCGCCATCCTCTCCTGACACCCCACGCAGCTTGGAGGAGAAACTCAGGTCTGCAGTCAGAAACTGTTTGGCTGACTGGAAAAAACACACCCTCTCACAGAACGAGGAAGCAGTGTGGGGACCCTGACTGTTAATAGAAAAGCTTTTGATTAACCTCCAATCTGAATGTTTCAGCATCCTGAAATTTATGTTGTCCCCATAAAGAATCCAGAGGGAAGCTGGGACCAAGTGAGTTTTATAAGTGAGTCATAAAACTGATTGACCCAAATTAATTTCTCTAAAATTTGGTTTTTCTTCTCCAAATAATATAGGTTTATTGTAGAGGTGACAACCCAATGTATGGTTGAGAGTTTTGTAGACGGCTAAAGGTTATACGGTGTTTCTGTTGCTTTGTGCTTGATTAAAACACACCATATCACATGTTGATATTTCATTTTTCTAATAATCAGTTTCCAATTTATCTCTAAAGGTGAAAAATAAATTAGGATATATATTATATTAGGATCATATAAATAAATTTGGATACTTATTATATAAGGATTATATATTTACATGTATATACATACATATATATATATATATATATATATATGTATGTATGTATTTCTAAAGTATTTTTCAAGAATGCATCTTTTATAAGCTCTCTCAATTTCCACAATTGAATGATGTGCCACTGGGGCTTTGTCTGAATTTTACTAATAAACTTGAATTTAAAAACAAACAAATAAACAAACAGCCCAATAATTCCCCTATGTTGTATGCAAAGTAGACAATGAACACAGAGCCCAGCACAGGGGTCCAATGACATCTATTCACAAAGCCCACCAAGAATTAATCTGGAAGGATATGTAAAATATCACAAAGGAAAAAATTAAGCTGCACACTTGCACTCACTAGGAGTATTGTTACAGTCAGATCTTGGCCACTGAGCTGACCCCACACGTCTGCTGTGTGTGTGCCGAGTAACACAGTATTTCCACTTCTTAGCAACAGCATCCACCGTCTTGCCTTGGCCAGGCATAAGGGAAACAAATCCTTCTGAGCTTATGGGTTTATAGCAGCAAATGTCTTCATGTCGTTAGGCCTTCAAGTCTGTAAAATAGTGTGTGCATGTGTGGCTTTCTTTACAAGAGATTTACAAGAATAAAGTCATCCACACCTTTACTAACGCATGCATCTGGGTCAAAATGGTGGGACAGGAAAGGCAATTTCTCATGAAAACAAAGTGAATGTTTTTGTTTTTTTTTTTTTGCAAATTTGGGTGACTTTTGTTTTGAAATGAAAGAGATCTCAAAGGCTGTCTGATCCAACTCCCTCATTTTACCCAAGAAAGTGAAAAACATAGACCCAAGGTCACGCAGCTAATGACTGAGTATTTATCAGAAGCAGAGGCTTCTGTCCTTTGAATCCATGACCTACTTCCTCAGGGCACATGGTGATTCATGAATCACCACCCACCAGCAAGACGATCAACACCCCATTCTGTCTTTATTGCCTTATAGGTTTCCTCTGGGGACTTTTGATGTCCTGTCCTTGTGGTTATGGTCTTCCTGACACCCTCCTGACTGCAGACCCACATGCCATGTGGTTATGGCTTCAGTTAAGCAAGCTCATTTCTATATAAGCATAAGCACGTGTAGCGATTTTAAAGCTGATTTGGCTAAATTACGCCATTGTTCCACCTCATTACAGTGAATTACCAGGACCGAAAGCTTGTGCATCCTCTATTGTGTGGAAATCCTCCAGGCTGTTACTCTCCGACCCGTGAAACCCAAGGAAGATATTCATCTGTGACACAGTTACTCCTAGGGCTTTGTGCATTTTCTCTATCCAGCACTTAGCCAAATTGGTTTGTGTCTTCTCTGATCGTTTCATCCTTTGGTTCTACCTGTCGGGTCGTTATCTGAGCAGCTGTTACATCCAGTAACTCAAAGGAACTGACGGCAAAAGGCATGAACGGAGGGGACTTTGGAAGAGAAACAGGACTATTTTTCAGGATTGAATCAAAAGCACATGATGCCACTTATGAATGGTCTTTTTAAATTACTCACCTAAGGCACACGTCGTGTATGGACAATACATGTGTGCTCGTTATTCTTTAATCCAAGAATGAAAAAAAATTAAATGAATCAGTAAAGTGGGGTCCTCCTAACCACCGGGTTTCACTTCAGCTCTGAAGATAACGTTGCACTAGAGGCAAAATCATCTCATCTCAGTGCTCACCTTACCCGGTTCACAAGCAGTCTTTGGCAAGTCAGTACCCCCTCCTTTGGAATGCATGCTCTTTCCTGGGCTCTGAAGAGACCACACTCTCTTGATTTTCCTGGACCTTACTAGTTTCCCCCCTTTATTCTCTGATTCTTCTTCATGTTCTCAGCCTTCACATTTTGGTATGACCCAGGGCTCAGTCTTGATCCTTTTCTTTTTCTTTTTTCTTTTAGTACCTGCACAGTCCCTTGTCAATCTCATCAAAACCTGTGACTGATGACTCCTCAGATGGTATTGTAACAGAGACTCAGAGAGGCCTCCTTTGCTACAAGCAGAGATTCCTCTCTTAAGCCTGCATGTGCCCCAAAGGCAACTAAAAGTAAGATGAAGCTTGACATCTCTGTCTTCATTTCATATCTAATCTCATTTATTACCTTAAAACTTTGTGATCTGCTCAGTTCTGCTTGTAGGCATATTAAACATTCATTTAAAAACAGCTAATACATGGTTTATTAGCCCTAAATGTACTCACTTATCTAAGTCCCTTCCAAGACTGGGGCATAATTGGCTGTGTCCTGTTTCACAGCCCTGGAGTGGGGGCTAGAAGTCTTCAGTCACTGACGGACATCTTCCAGAAACAGCAGGAGCAATGTCTCATGAGAGCTGAGCTGCCCCCTTCCAGAATCCCAGGCCTGATGGATAAACACCCTGAGCAGCAAGAGCAACCTGCCCCCTCCAGTGACAAGGACGCCTTTCAAGCCACCTTTCAGAACCAGAGCTGAGAGCATGATCACCCAGGCCACAGCTGGACAGAGACTGCTCAACAGTTCAAGCCTCTTACCACCCCCACCCCGATTGTTCCTCTATTTCAATCTCCACTCACATCAGCACCCCAAAGACAGGGCTGAGATGCTGGATCTCACTTCACCTTCCTAATAGGGCCACATCGATTTAAGTGTCCTTTTCTGCTTTCACCATTATCTTTTCTGCTTGTTTTTTGGCTGGGGGTGGGGTGGGGGTATGCCAAGAACAATATCTGGAGCCTGGAATTCTCCTTTGAAACTCCCAATTGTTTCTCTAACCACCTACTCCTCTTTCCTCGGATGTGTCACTGCCAGCTCTAATGTTAACAGGACAAAGCCAGCTCCTCATCTCTGTCCTCTTCCCACTCCGCCTAATGGCAACCCTATTCTGCTAGTTAGTTGCTCAGGTAAAGTGGTTGCTGACTGTCCACCAGAGATTCCAAGTTACTCAGAACTTCAAGGGCAGAGGATGGACCCAGGAGGACTTAAATACTCAAGTTCCATTTATCATCATTCCTTCTTCTTGCATATTACTTTGTAATAGGCACATGCTCTTCTCATCACTGAGTTGAGGACGATGCTCTAGGACTTGGAGAAGCCTGGGGATAAAAAGAACCTGCGTACCTGCATTTCTAAATGGACCACACCACCTGGCAAGGCTGGACCACTCACCTCAGGAATGCTATGATTAAAAAAAAAAAAAAAAGACACCCTGAGTTACGTAAGCTCTTGTATTTTCAGATCTCTTTGTCACAGCAGCTTACTTAGCCTGTACTGTAACTAACACAGGAGGTGAGGAACTAGAAGTAGCGAATGTGAAGCCATTTTCTCAAGAAGCCTGAGTCTGTGGGAAGGAGAGAAATAAATAAGACTGCCGCTGGAATGTTTTATTGAAAAGGTTGTGAGGAAACTTGGCTCCAGGGGAAGCTGTTGAAATGCAGTCAGCTCACTGAGATATAAGCCTTTTCTCTGACTCAGTAAATTTGATAAATGTCCAACTGAGAATCCATGTCACTCAGAACTTTGTGAGCAGAAATGGACCCCTGAGAGTTTAAATATCTGAGCCCCATTTACAATAATATTCCTTCTTTTGTGGTAATGTACACTGTAAATTTTAAATTTTAAAATAATAGATTGGTGGCCCAATAGTGAAACGCTCAAGTTGAAATATTTAATTCTTAAATGGGAAAGATTTTGTATTGAGACATCTATAATCTGGAATCCCTTTTGTAACAGAAAGTAACATACCTACAGTGTGCCTGGTAAGGGGTGATGAGAATAACCAAAGGATGGGCTGGGGGCTGTAGCTCAGTGGTACGGTGCCTGCCTTGCAAGTGTGAGGCACTGGGTTCGATCCCCAGCACCACACAGAAATAAATAAATAAAGATATTGTATCTATCTCCAACTTAAAAAAAATTTTTAAAAGAATAATCAAAGGAAATTAAAAGGATCAAAACTGTTTTAGTCAGCTTCTTCACTGCTGTGACTAAAGGGCCCAACCAGCACAATGGTAGAGGAGGAAAAGTTTATTTGGGGGCTGGTTTCAGAGGTCTGAATCCATAGACAGTGGGCTCCATTCCTTGGGGCTCCAAGTGAGGCAGAACATCACGGAAGAAGAGTGTGGCAGAGGGAAGCAGCTCAGATAATGATCAGGAAGCATAGAGAGCAACCTCATTCACCAGATACAAATATATACCCCAAAGCCACACCCCCAATGCCCCACCTCCTCCAGCCATGCTCCACCTGCCTTCAGTCACCACTGAATTAATCCCATCAGACGATTAATTCACTGATTGGGTTAAAGCTCTTGTCTCACGTGAGCTTTTAGGGAACACCTCACATCTAAACCATAAAAATAACTCTGTTATTAAGCACTAAAAATGGGTCTTGCGCTATGCAGGTGCTGCCTGCAAAGTCCTGAAAACCAGGTCTTACCACCAACAGCACATAGTTAGACTATTAATTGTTTCCTGAAATTTTCTCCTGTAGCCTGTGTAGCTTGGCAAGACACAAAATTAACACCCAGAAATCAAGTGTGTTTCTATACTCCAACATCTAAAAGAGAAATTAGGAAATCCATTCCATTTAGAATAGCCTCAAAACAAAACAAACAAACAAAACCCTTAGAATCAGTCTAATAAAAGAGGTGAAGGACCTTTACAATGAAGAATATAGAACACTAAAGAAAGAAATAGAGGAAGACCTTAGAAGATGGAAAGACCTGTCATGTTCTTGGATTAGCAGAATTCATATTGTCACAAAGGCCATATCACCAAAAATGCTATACAGATTCAATGCAATTCCCATCAAGATTTTAATGACATTCTTTATGGAAATGAAAAAAAGCAGTCATGAAATTCATTTGGAAAAATAAGAGGCCCAGAATAGCCAAAGCAATCCTTAGTAAGAAAAGTGAAGCAGACAGAATTACAACACCAGACCTTAAATTATACAACAGAATTACAGTAACAAAAACAGCGTGGTATTGGTACCAACACAGATATGAAGACCACTAGAACAGAATAGAAAACAGAGACAAACCCACATAAACATACTTAATAAAAGCACCAAAAACAGGCATTGGAGAAAAGATAGCCTCTTCAATAAATGGTGCTGGGAAAACTGGAAATACATATGTAGCAGAATGAAATTTAACTCCTCTCTCTCTCACCCTGCACAAAACTCAACTCAAAGTGGATCAAAGACTTAGAAATTAGATCAGAAACCCTGCACCTACTAGAAGAAAATATAGGCCCAACACTTCAATATGTCAGCTTAGGAACCGACTTCCTCAACAATACTCCTAAAGTGCAAGAAGTAAAATTAAAAATCAATAAATATGATGGCATCAAACTAAAAAGCTTCTTCTCAGCAAAGGAGACAATCAATAATGTGAAGAGAGAGCCTGCAGAATGGGAGAAAATTGTTGCCACCTGCACCTCAGATAAAGCATTAATTTCTAGGATGTATAAAAAACTCAAAAAACTTAACACCAAAAAAACAACTACAACAACAACAAATAACCCAATCAATAAATGGGCTAAGGAACTGAACAGACACTTCACAGAAGAAGAAATAAGAATGGTTAACAAATAAATGAAAAAATATTCAACATCTCTAGCAATTAGAGAAATGCAAATTAAAACTACTTTGCGATTTTATCTCATTCCAGTCAGAATGGCAAAATCAACAATACAAGTAACAATAAAGGTTGGTGAGGATGTAGGGGAAACAGTACACTCATATGTTGCTGGTGGGACTGCAAACTGGTGCAACCACTCTGGAAAGTGGTATGGAGATTCCTCATAAAACTTGGAATGGAACCATCATTTGACCCAGTTATCCCACTCCTTGGTTTATACCCAAAGGACTTAAAATTGGCATTGTACAGTGACATGGCTACATCAATGTTTATAATAGTTAAGCTATGGAACCAACCTAGATGCCCTTCAACAGATGAATGGATAAAGAAATTGTGGTATATTTACACAATGGCATATTATTTTGCCATAAAGAAGAATAACTTTATGACACTTGCAAGTAAATGAAAGACCTGGAAACTATCATGCTTAATGAAATAAGCGAATCTCAGAAAACCAAAAAGGTCAAATATTTTTGATGATATGCAGAAGACAACCCATAATAAGGAGGGAGGGGGGAAAATAGATATTCAGTAGATTAGACAAAAGTGAATGAAAGGGACGTGAAAAAAAGGAAAGATAGTGGAATGTATCATAAATATTTTTCCCATGTACTAATTTGAATACACCATAGTGAATCCCACTCACTCTACACACTCAGACTTGTGGGTGTATTCAGAATATATCTTATCTGGAATAAGATATATTCCATGTTTGTACAATCATATCAAAATGGATTCTATTGCCATGTATAACTTAAAAAAAAAGAAGCAATATAAAGAGAATGGCTTGGTCTCAAATAGGTGTGAGCTTGATGTGCCCTCCACTGACTGTCCACTTCTATCATGACACACTCACAAAAACTCAAGTAGTTGGGGACCTTTGATTGGCCTGTCAAAAGTTGCAGATTAAAAGGGGATCTTCATTCATAGAAAACTGATATCTGTTCTTTGAGCATATCTCATAATCAAATGGTTTGTTACGAAAGGTTATATCATGAGGGCAGGTTGACCAGTAAAGTTCAGAAAAATCTATAAGCCTCATAGCCAAGGTAAAAATCATATTGGATTTTAGAACATATAAATATTCTAAATGGTCACTGTGTGGCATCGATGAAGAATGCTATATGCTTGTTGGAATGGCAGGTAGAAGTCACCTTCAGAGCCTGAGTGTACTATTTGGGTCTTAGTGATGCATGACTTCTTGAGCCTGGGATGGGTACTCAGTAGACCTATGCAGGCAAATTCAGAAGTTATGTTTATGATCCTCAAAAATATGCTTTATCCTGGCTATGAAAAGAGAGAAAGGTATTATATATATATATTACATATATATATACTCTCTCCCTGCCTATCTTTATTTAACTTGATATATACAGAATCAAACTTTTCATGCAACAATACTTTTTCTTACTATGTATGATGCACTCTGACAATTTCTGATCTATTCAAATTTATTTATTTATTTATTTATTTATTTATTTATTTGTGGTGCTGTGCATGTGAGGCAAACATTCTACCAACTGAGCTATATCCTCAGCCCTATTCAATTCTATTTTTACATTGCTGGCTGTACCCACTAATTGATTGTGCAGAGTAATAACAGGGTGGTCAAATGCAGTTTTCAGAAGTGACACTTTTGATAGAATGGAGATTGATAGAATGGAGATTCCTACAGGTCAGCTAACAAGTTGTTGTGTGTGTGTGTTTTTTTAATTGGTTTATAGATTTAGTTTCTCCTCTTTTAAAACTTACGGAGTGACTCTTTTGTGAAATTTCAAAGAACTCATCCTGTATATAAGTAAGTGACATCCAACAGCCTTGTATCTGGCTGGCTTGGACCCAGACCCACTCTCCTGGTCTGCAGAAGGAGGACCCAGGAGGTGAGAGATAGGGGCAGGGGAAGGAGGCGCAACAAGTCGGGTAGACCAGAAGCCAGAGTAGAAACTGGACCCCAGGACTGAGACGTTCAAACCTCACCTATCAAAAGGCTTGAGGTGTGTGGGGAGAGGTGGGGGGCATGTGGGAATAAAATGGAGACACGGAGAAGACATATCAGGAGGATACCGGGACCTTCTCCCCACTCCACTCTTTACTCTTCCATTTTAGCAATGTGGCCTCCATACAGGCCGCCCAATCTCAGTCCTTCCAGGGCTCTCTTTGGAAGTTTTCTCCCTCGTTCCCCAAATCCTTACCATAGGGAGATTCCAAAGATCACTCCCTCTCCTTTCTGTCCAGCTCCTGCCTCTCACAAGCCCAGTCCGTTCTCCACCAAGAGGATCTAACTTTCCAGACAAGAAGTACCTGACTCCTGGTCCGGGCTCCTTCTGTTCAGCACAGCCTTCTGACACTTCATGAGCATGTGTCCTGTGCCCTCGGATGCCTCAAAGCTCAACATCTCAAAGGAAGCACAGTGGGTTGTGGCCAGCCATACAGGGTCAGAAAGTTGACTCTACATCATCAGGAAGATGTGTAAAATATGTTTAGACCCTGAGTGAAGGAAAGAAAAAATAAGAACCACAGTTCCCAATAGTTCCTCACAATTGTGTTAAAAATTAGTCTTGAAACAGAGGGTTCAGCTTCAGTGACTTGGCAAATCCTATCTGTACAGCATACCTCATTTCCCTAATCAGCCTGAATAAGTAGACAATTTGTGTCCAGGCTGACAGGAAGGAGTCGGGGAGTTGGTGTGATTAGGCTGCATTTTTATGGCTTAAGGAAGGATCTGGAACAACTCTGCTTAGGCAGTTCCATGTCTGAGGAAGGGCAGGAACAATCAAAATTCCTGCCGGGTTTGTTGGTGTACATGCCCAGGACTCATAGAGCAGAGCCCTGCTACAGCCGGTTGAGCACATGACCGAGGCTCTAGGCTGGAGAGGAACCTCTCGGAATCTAAATTCAGGGCCTGAGACCTTATTACATTCTGATTGGGCACACTATAACCATCTACTTACAGATGTTCCCTGCTCAACCTAGGAGACAGATAAACAGATGGGTATGGCTACCCTGTCCCATGGGGGACACGTCTAGTCGAGTTTAACTTTCTTCTCCAGCTGTACAGCAAGCTGAAAGGGAAGGAGGAAAGCTTATCATCTAATTCCCCTGACTTGTTTTAAATGATTATATCCAGACACCACAACATCCAACTAAAAAAAACAAGGTGTTCCTTCCATCTACATCTTTCAGTGGAACCTTTCTATTACCCCCTGCAGAACACCCTTCATGTGTCATTAGCTAGAACTGGATCAGTTCCTCACCCTAAATGTATCATTGGCATTGTTCAGGCAGACACGAATAAATGGGGCACTGTCAGGAAGAATGAAAGTGAAGCGACAATGGATTTAAGGCCAGCTGCCAACGACATCCACTGCAAAACATAATAACACAAGTAACCATGTCTACTATTTGGGAGCCACTTAGGGTGTGCTAGGCACTGTGCTTAGTGTATTATCTCCATCACTTCACTCTCATAAAACTCTTGTGATGTGAATAATACTATTTTATCATCACCTTTTCATAGGTGATGCAACTGTAAATCATAATTGCTCATGATTGAAACTCAGTTCTACCTCTGCAATCTGTGTTCTTTTCTATAAGCTCCCCTAGAGTTAATAAAGACATTAAAAATTTAATTGAAGGCATGGATCCTTATCCATGGATCTTCCCAGTTATATGCAGTTGATGGTATAAGTTGGACCATTGGCCAACACGCTTTCATAGCGGAATGGACATTAGCATCCATTCCACTTATTGAATTGGAATCTCCTCTGTAGCTCTCCCATAATGACACTTATATGAAAACTTCAGCCAAAGAATGAGTAGCTGGGTAATACGTAAGCAAATGCTAATGGTGATCATTATTAATCACATCATTGTCCATCTTAAGATTACAGAAAGTGAACAGCATGAAAAAATTTACACTGACATTGACGTATTCAGCAGGTCCCATCAACAAGGTTCATGTAAAGTGAGGTGGGAAAGTGCTTCTGAGCTCAGCATCTAGACAGAGGGTCCCTGAATACTAGGTCATGTTGGGAGATACAACACCTGAAAGGGTTCACAGTTGTATTGCTGATAGAGACCCCCCAAAAAGTGATCATTAGAGGTCAAGGTGAGAGACAAAAACATGCACAACACCTTAGTGCAAGATAAAGGTGCAGTTGGAACGATCAAAACACTTAACCAACTAAAATCATTTTGTCTCTGAAATCTTATTACTCTGTCTTTAACAAGGCATACTTCTTAAACCAGTGATTTCTATACATTCAAGTCCTACCATCCACCTTGAGATACCAAGTACTCCCAACAGGGGGCAGAAGAGCTTCTGGTAGGGTCTAGGGAGCTGTGGCTGTGACTCCTCCTCCTTGGGGGACCTCTGTATGCTCCCAACTTGCAATGTAAGGGAAATTGGAGATTTTTATTATTATTTAAATGCCTACGGGTAATCTAGAGGGCTGCTCCATACAGGCCCATAGCTGTTTTGGGTCTTACATTTGTACACTTTATCATGGGGATCTGAGAACACCCTGATCACATGTTTTGGCTTTCCTGAGGTTTGATGAGCAGTCAGCAGAAGGGAGAAGCAATGAACACAAAAGGAAACTTTGGAGGCAGGTGACATCAAAATGGTACAAGTGTGACAAATGAGAGAAGGTGGGGCAACAATAATCAAATCATGAAGCACTATACACCTACCACCACCATCACCCCCACCCGCCACACACACACACACATGTACACCAAATATACAAAATAAACAGATGGGTATGGCTTCCTAAGTGTTTAGGCACAGGAGCAGCTGTGTGTTGTCTCTGTGTCTTTGAACTCTCAATTCCTGCACCAAAAGGGACATTCCATTCTCATCTCCAACACTGGTGAGCACCACCTCTAATTGTTATCCATCCACTAGGCTTCACCCTCTCTCGCTGAGCGCTTGAGGAAAGACAAGAAGATGGAAATTACAAAAGCTAAACAGAAGATTCGGCTTTCATCTTTTTTGGGAGTAAAGGAACTTGTGCCAACATCCAGTCACTTGTGTTATTTTGACTCATTTGCCAACACGCTTTCATAGTGGAATTAACATTAGCATCCATCCGCTTGCTAAATTGAAATCTCTGTAGCTCTCCCATGACATGACACTGATATGAAAGACTTCAGTCAAAGAATGGTTAGCCAGGGAAGACATGTAATCAAATGCTAAAGGCAATCATTATTATTCGCATAATAATTCTCCATCATAAGATGATAGAAGTGAGAAGCATGAAAATTTCATCCAGCAGCAATGTCTTTTTCTTCAACGAGACAAAGTGAAGTTAGGTCCACTTTGGAATGTGTGGTCCATTTTAAGAGGACTGTACTAGTGAAGGTATATGATAGTGAAGGTATTGAATGATAGGGAACAGGGTGGTTTTAAATAGAAAATTCGATATGTAACACATCTTTTGCAATGGTATTTTTTAGCGTTAAAAATATTACCATGTGTCGAGATGAAAAATTCAAAAGAGAAAAAAAAAAAAAACCTTTTGAAATCCAGTAATCCTTTGCCAGTCGCTGGGAGTATCAAGATTGGCAAAACTTCAGTTGGCATGCTCGTGTCCTTATAGAAAGTAGAGGTTAGGAGAAAAATGGTGGGGTGGGGGAATGATATCAATTTGCATTTTAAGATACAAAATAAACAGAAGTTCTAGAAAGCAGTCATATTTCAAATCAACCAGAGTTTGAGGCATAATCAGTTCTTCACAGTTCAGAGAGTACTGCCATCGCCCTGTGACCTGCAGAGCCAGGAGCTTTCACCAATTTTAAGTTATGTGGATTCAACATTTCTGTAAAGTTTTAATATCAGCCCTTCTGGGTTGAAATTTAATACCTTCTGTACTCACATTCTTCTTCGCTTTAGTTTTGCGAGTCTCAGCAAAATGCTTGAATAATCCTTCAGAAAAGTCACAAATTCTGGTCTGGCCCAAGGACACGTTTTCTGGGCTTCCTCTCCTTTCCAGAAGCTGGGAGGGAGATGGAGTGAAAGAAGGCTTCACCACATGGGCCCTTTTACATAATTCCCTTAGATTACTCATGTTAATAATAATAATGTCATCCAGCCGCAACTCCTGACTTTTACATTTGGGGGCAGAGATCTTTTCACTATACCCAACATGGCAAATACCGTTCCTAGTGCCCATTCTGTCTCATTGTCAAGGGAGCCTGGAGCCTCCATGGAGAAGGTGCATCAGGACTGATCAGAAGAGTGTGGTCGTAGATCAGTGACATCTGCTGTGGTTGAGAGGTGGGGAGCTCGGCAGCAGAAACACATTGTGTTGGCTGACCCTGAACACCACCACCTTTTCTTACCAAAGTCATCTTTTCAATAAAATACCGTTAAACTATAATTTTCTTTACAAATAGCTACCCACACACATGTCCCAGTTAGCTCTTATTCATCTTGTAGGATTAGTTCAAACACAACTTCTTTGGGAAAGCTTGACCTGACCATTTTTAGGTCATTTTTCTATTGTACATACACATTGTACTGTTTCCTTTCATTTCTCTCCTCTACCTCCGTTTGAAGTATCTATTCATTACTTTTATTATTGGATTGATGATAGTATACTAAAGCCTTGCAGGTATTAACCTCATGAGAACAAAGACCAGGTCCTGTTTTCTTCACCATTTCATTCCCAGTGTCTATCACAGCCCCTGGGACTAAGAAGACATTCATCAGACATTTGCTGAGTGAATGGAGAAGCAAGGATTCATTTTGTTTTTATCCTAAATATCTCTGAGACGCAGACCAGATGTGCTGTTGTCACTAGATATGTTGGAATAGATATGTTATAATCCTACATTTCGAAGTCTCCAGGTCTATAGTTAACTAGGGTTTCCTCCATTTCTATAATACACACGTTACCAGTGCTGCCATCTGAAAATGTTCATTTTAGAATATAATAAATGGTGGCTGAGCCAGGAAGAAAATCAAAACACCTTTGATTTAAAAGAGCCAGTGTGGATTTAGTGGAGGGAGTTCTGAAGCTAAGGACAACATATGGAAATTTGAGTCCTAGCCCAGACATCTCCTAGCTTAGTAGCCTTCCAAAATTAAATTCATTTCTTCTCCATCAATAAAATCAAGGGGAAAATTCAGTAGTTTTTGAAACTATTTTGTAACGAGACCATTTCTTAACATGAAATTTCAAAAATCTCACGTGGAAGCACAACATGTAAAGCACTGAGCGGCATTGTAGTGGTGAAGGTGTGCAGAAGGGGTGAACCTCAGACTCATCTTCACAGCCTCCCCTGTGAAGTAAAAGTAGCTTTTAACTTTGAAATAATCAAAACTTTATGGGGAATTGTAAAGATAATACAATAAGATCCTGGGTACTTTTACCCAGCTTATGCCAGTGGCCCCATTTAAAACCTCAACAACAAGAAGCAAAAATTCTTTGGTGAAAGATGAGACTATACTTATGGCCACTGAATATATACCTGAAATGATTAAAAGAGTAGATTTTTATGCTATTGATGATAAAATACCATAAAAATATAAAACAGCTCCTGACCATTTGGATCCACAAATGTATAATTGCCCCATGGTCTGACTAGCTCCAAAATTCTATGGTTGTAGAACTAATAAATATCAGGCCATGGCCATTCTTCAGTCTAGACTCATGATCATCCCCACTGTGTTCCAAACCCGTGGACTTTTACAGCATGCACACACCGTAGAAGTCGGTCAACGTAAGATGTAGCTCAGGTCTTCCGCTCCTCTCTAGGGCTTTTTTCCATCATAAACTGTAACTGGAGGCTTGAATCTGGCTTCTTAAAAAAGTGCTTCACAGCAGTGGTTTTATTATTTTCTATTTTCATTTTTTTTCCCACTAGCAATTCCCTGTTGACTTTTTTATGGTCTCCAGGAAGGCGTTCTTCAGGTTGATTTAATTCATTTTGATTTATCTAATGGTGGAAGTGTATCCCCTCCCTCCCTCCTCAAAACGGGAGCTCTCGCCTTATGTTATTTTCTACCTCCAGTGTCATGTTGCTGTGTTCTTTATGGCCACACCTAGACATGCAGACTGCACCGAAATGGCCCGGGGCTCAGTGGAACTCACCTGCCTCGTTTTTCTTGTTATTTTTTGCAAGTATTTGTACGTATTAAACAATCACCTACAATTTTTCATAAAGTCAACTTGGGTGATCATATCACCCATACTGATTTTTAAAATGCACTACATTGTTTTGGTTTAGCTTTTCGTGCCCCATATCCTGCCCTCTCCATCTACATCATCTCCTCCTGGACACAGAGTTATCCATATTAACAACCTACTGTATCTACTTCCATATTATTCCTTATGCTCATAAATAAATGACTATATATAATGTACAAGCATCCATAATGTATAAATGAATATAAATATACACATTGAGATGCGTTGTCATTATTTTACAGAAACTGGAACATACACATATTTTTGAATCATGCTTTTTCTCACTTAATAACTCTTTAGTGAGTGTCTAACATTTTATTCGGCAGTGTGCCGTAATTTATTCAACCATTCCCCTACTGATGAGCAATTACACTGTTTCTACTCATTTTATTTTGTTCCTCTACAGTCATGCCTTAATAAACATCCTCAAAAAATATGCTCACGCATTTGTGCTTGCATTTCTACAAAACAGACACCTCGAAAAAGCACTTGTGGGCCAAAATGTATATGCATTTTTAATTTTAATGGATAGTGTCAGATTGCATTCCAATGATACCTCTTAGTGCAAAGCGCTTGTCTAGCATGTGCAAGGCCCGGGTTGCAATAGTCAGCACCTCACCCAGGAACCCATGATACCAGAAGCAATTCACCTTCTCCCCAGCGCTGTAGGTTGGTACACTTAGCCCCAACATCCATTATCAACAACAGAGGTAGTCACACTTTTTAATTTTTCACCGGTCTGCAGTAGTGATACTACATAAGTCTGAGAATATTTTCATATATCCCACGAACATTTAGATCCTGCAGTTGCCCTGTGGAGTCTCACCTTCCTTTCCTGTTAAGTCTTCACAATACAGTTCTTTTGCATTAGAAATATTAACCCTTTGTTCTTTTGTTGCAAACATTTGTTCCACATCTATTACTCTAGGGGTTGAATTCATTTGTAGTATAGTTGGTAATCACATACCTACAATGTGACATTCTACATACAAATTAGACAAAAATGTCTTCTCCCTTGGACCTCATATTCTAGCCATGAAGGATGATAAATACTATTTATAGCCTTTAAATGTAATATTTTAAAATTTTATGTGGCCAAATAGATCTGACTTTCCTTAGGAAATTTGTGGATTGCCAATTTTGGTTTATTAGACCTCCCTCAATTCTAGTTGTATATATGGTCTACTAGATTTTGTTGCTTTTTGTTTTTAAAATACTAGCGGCATAGATACTATTTCAGTTTAAAATCAAGCAATATATTTAATTCTCCAAATTTGTCACTGAATTATTTTGTCATAATAACATCAACACTTCCCTTTCTGTTCCAACTCATGGCTATAATTTTTCATATAATTCATCAAGGACTTCAAAATATATTATAGTTATTATTAGATTAAGCATATGAAACTCACTACTAGATTGAATCATATGAAACTACCATTTTGTAGGTTAAAAGTGGTTGAATCTCAACAGTTCCAATTGGTTCAACCTACAAATAAGGAATGGAAAGGAGACTCTTTTTAAGGTCAACTACTTGCTTGATATTATGGTGGAAATTTTATCAGTAATATTGCATTTAATTCTACCATAAAGAGATCATTTTAGTTCCATTAAAAAAAAAAGAAACATGGTTATAGTCGTTAGGTATTTACTGTCCCAATTATAGAGGGGAATAGCTAAGATTGGTATCATTCAGTTGATGTCCAAATGTATTTCTCTTTGGCATCAGAATTCAACAAAAACTTAAAAACACTCTGTAGGGCTTTGAAAAGAGTGAGGATTTTTAAAATAGTGGATGAGTTCAGCACCTAGAACAGCCTCCAACTCAAAGAAATACTCAGTAAATGTGTGTTAAATTGAGTTCTTTACCTATAAGACGTTACATGATAATGGGAAGATTAAACATATATAGAAAATCAATCAATGTCAGAGAAATTCCAGGTGTCTTAGGAATGTTATGGACTAAAAATGTGGGTTTCATTAGTTTTATACTTTTTTCCTAACAGTAAACATCTCTTAGTCATATGTATAACATACAACTGAGTACATAGTAGGCATAAGGTGATTATTAGTTATTTGACTGATGAAATAAATCAACTCATTGTGGCAAAGAAGAAAAGAAGAAAAATTTAAATAACCTATAATCCCATCACATACACACACACTCACTTAAAAAATCTACTCCTATCCATTTTTAATTTCCTAATTTATTTTACTTTCGGGGGTAACAGAGATTGAACTCAGGGGCACTTGACCACTGAGTCACATTCCCAGCCCTATTTTTTTTTTTGTGTGTGTGTATTTTATTTAGAGACAGGGCCTCACTGAGTTGCTTAGCACCTCGCTTTTGTTGAGGCTGGCTTTGAACTCGTGATCCTTCTACCTCAGCCTCCAGAGCCCTTGGGATTACGGGTGTGTTCCACCACACCCAGCCTAATTCCCTAATTTAGATAATATGAATCATTCCTACCTAATTTAGTTTGATATTAGATATTAAGTAGTTTTCTATGCCATTAAATGTTCTTGTTACAAATTCTTGAAGGTTGCATATAATTTATTGCATGAATGTGATTAACTGAATTATCCATTGCATTTTTTTCCCTTTAACATCTAAGTTGTTTCCACATATGGTCACAACTAATCCTGTTGTAAGCTTCCTGGACATAAATCTTTGTCCTTGTCTCTGATCCTTAGCATAAATTTCTAAAATTGAAATGTGAGAGTCTAAAATACAAATATTGTTAAGATTTTTTTATAAATATTACCAATTTGCCCTTCAAAAGTATAGTACCAAGAAATAATCCTTTTAAAATTATATTTGGTCTGGGGTGTAGCTTGATGCTAGAATGTGTACTTTGCTTGTGTGAGATCCTGGGTTCAATCCTTCAATTTCTAACAATAATAATAATAACAATAATAATAATAAATTTTGTATGTGGGTATATTTAGTATTCTGAATATAATGAAGCTTGAGTATTTAAATCTAGAAAACCCAAAATATCATTAAGTTTTTCTTTCATCTTGAATCTCCACTACCCTGTATTCCAAGTTGGAAATAGTCATCCAACCTTTGAATCATTGGCCAGCAAGCCGGAATCCATAGGTGTGTTCTAAGGAATTAATAACTCCTGAAAATTATATACTAATTTAGAGTATCTCTGCAAATATGGACGTTTTCCCCCTAGAGATAATATTCATACTTTCCCCACAAATTCTCAAAGCAGTGATGACTTAGAAAAGATTAAGAAATTTACATTTATGGTGGATGTAACAACACAGCCATAATCTCAAACACTCCATAATTATTGGGGGTGGGTGGGTAGCATAGATTAAGTTTCAAAGAATTTCTGCCTTTGAATTGAAGAAAACAAAAAATAAACTGTGAAAACTTAAGCAGAGAATATAGGAGATAATAATAAAATATGATTAAATGCAGTGGGCACTAATTGGTGATATTTGCTAGCAGACAAATTGAAACTTGGAAAACAGATTAGGGAAGTAGATATGTTTTATGACCTTGTGGTCTTTATCAAACAGAGCCCTTTACTCTTCTACTTCTGCAGAGAGCATCTTTTTCAAACCAGTACTTCAAAGCTATAGGCCTTTTTTTTTCTCATTTTACCTCTAACTTAGACTAATTACAAAGAAATGAATATTTTATCATCTTTCTTATGATAACCTGAGGCTATTGGGTTTGGGAGTTGGAGCCATTATTTAATTCCATCTTTAAAAAATTTCTTTCTTCATAAACTGCACATGAGTATTTGATAAAATTTCATGATATTTAAACTATGAAGCATGATTTTCTTCTTCTAGAAAATCAGCCACACTGGGACATAATTTAAAAAAGGATGAATCCCTCCTAGTCACATTGATTAGGATTCCTTTTCTCTCTTCTTTGTGGTTGCTTTTTAATTAGCTTGTACCAAAGCCTAAACTTGGCCTGAAATTCCCTCTTTTCCCTTTATCTGAATAAAACCACTCTCTGCAACATAATAGTACCCCTGGGTATTCTACAGAACCACAAATGTCCTTCAACCAAATGTCAAGACAACGAACCAACAGAGCATCTTCCTCTCCATGCTGACGAAAACCCACGAAGGGTGAGGTTGCTAGGTCCCTCATGGAGATTACCTTTCTGTATGCCTTTAATAAGCAATCAGGACCTTGGATAAGAGCAGAGAGGATCCTACATTACAAAGAAAACAAAACAAAGAAACTTGACAAATGAATGGAAATTTTTCCTTATTGATCTCAACAAGTCCAATAACTCAGAGGCATTCACCTTTCATAAAATGTGGTTTCTTGCTTCGTGAATCACAGGACAGTAGGAGAATTTGTGTGGGTGATGGCAACTAAATACTCCTTCCTACAAATTTTGGTTCCATTTTATCAACTGTATTTATCGCCAACTGAGAAAAAGCTCCGTTACCTCCTCTATTCTGCAAGTGTCCCACTCTCTACAGCATTTCTTTGTAGAGCTCATACTTTTTTTAAGATTATTTTTAGTTGTTGATAGACTCTTATTTTATTCATTTATATGCACTGCTGAGAATCAAACACATGCCAGGCATGTGTCTGAGTCACAACCCCAGCCCCAAGCTCACTCCTAAATGAGGAGGAAGACTGAGAAAATTTATTTGGCCCTTATGTGAAACTAAGGATGTAAAGATATTATATAAAGAGGCGTACAAAATCTAGCTAATGTTTCTATTTTGTTATTCAACAAAAACTTAGTATCTCTTTACCCCTAGATGGATATGTATCTGATTTAAGAATAGTTACAATTTATTTATTTACTTGGTGGGCCTTACAATGCAAAACACTTGGGTTCACTCACATACTTACAACAACCTATAGGATAGGGTGTTTTTGATGGTTAGTTTCATGTGTCAACTCAACGGACACAGGGTGCCCAGATATTTGTTTAAACATCATTCTGGGTGACTCTGGGAGGGTGTTTCTGGGTGAGGTTAATGTTGGAATTGATACACTGAGTAAAGCAGATTGCCCTCCCCAGTGTGGGTGGACCTCATCCAATCTGTTTCTATAAAAGAAACCCAGAAAGACCATCTAAATTGGATTTAATTGAGAAGAGCAGAAAAGTGCAATTTGTGATATACAAGCTAATGTGGACCATAGGCATAGCTGGGTGTGTCTGGAAAAAAGACACTCTTAGAGACAAAGAGAAGCTCATGTAAGGTATTTTAAAACCAAAGGACCAAAGGGTACAAGGGTCTGTTACAGGAGTTGGTTTTTACTTATTGGTGAGCTCACTCTTTTTTTTTTTAAGAGAGAGAGAGAGAGAGAATTTTTTTAATATTTATTTTTCGGTTTTCGGCAGACACAACATCTTTATTTTATGTGGTGCTGAGGATCGAACCCAGCGCCCAGCACATGCCAGGTGAGCACGTTACTGCTTGAGCCACATCCCTAGCCCTTGGTGAGCTCACTCTTGCCAGGCAAATGTTCTTATGCAAGTCGTTTCTTGGGGATTTTACAGTTTTGAGAAATTTCTTCTGATGAAGAACTGTTACCAGGCTGTGTGTCTTGTGTTAAGTCCTGTTTTAGGCATTTATGCATGAAATCTTTTGCATGGAAGCCTCTGACTCCATTTTGTTAGCACTTGACAGAGGAATAAATAGATTAATAGGCAGGAATTAATAGATTAATATGCTTCCAACATCCATAATCAGTGTTTCTGCTGGTTTGCAGGTCTTTAGACTTGAACTAGGGCTATGTCTCTGGCTCTCTTAAGTCTGTAACTGGCAGACAGAAGATCATGGGACTTCTTAGGTCCCATAATCATGTGATCTAATGCTTATGATAAATCTCACTTATGTGTGTATGCACGTGTCTTATTGGTTCTGTTCCCCTGGAAAACTTGACTATAAATGTTCTTGTCTCTGTTTTGCACACGAGAAAATTAAGCCTTAGGGAGATGAAGAAGAGGCCCACATTCACCAGAAAATAGCTAATCCTGAATTTAAACCTGGATCTCTTTGACATACAGTGGCCAGTTGCATTACAGGAACTTAAATATCACCTGCTCTGGTTTCCTGTGAGGGCATTGAATTGGTCATTTGCCCCTGGGTAGAACCAGTCAGTCAAATGAATTCTTTAAAGGGTTTTAGGTGCAATGTTATGTAAGAATATATCAGAAAAGGTCTAGTCATAAAACAGCCTGACTGTTATTGATGGAGAAGTCGTGGTTTATTATAAGAATTTAAATTTAAGTGATGGTGAGATCTGGTATGAAATTTATGGAAGGTGTTGTTTCTTCTGCATCTAATGAACCTGGAGGGTCTGCAGATCAATGGGGCTGGTGGTAGAGAAGAAAAGCAAAATGTGAAGCAGGAAAGAGAAGGAAAAACTGGGATTCATCTGTCCCTTACCACCTACAACTTCGATGACATGGATGATCTGCAGAAAATAGCTAGTGTCCTTCTCTACACTGTTGTACATGTGCCTGTCTTGGAAATTAAAGGAGGTGACAGAGAGGTCTGGTGAAGCTGGAGGAGCTACAGAGCTGGCTGTGGCCCCATGCCAACAAGGTGAGGCAGCAGATTCATGACAGTGTATGCAAGGTGACCCATGTTGACCTTACTCCTTCACTTTTACTTTTGAGGTCTCATACAAATTTCCCTGGGGGTCCACCTTCATCCAGAGCCATAGAGGAAGAGGAGCTTGGAGGATGAAATTCTAGACTAGTTAAAGTGACACAGTACAACACTATCACAAGGGACTATTGAAAGGAGGATGTGATTGTAGACCTCTGTTTGGCATAGAGCCACATTGCCAAATTACCCTTCTCTCCTCAGAAGGCCTTCCCTCCCCTTGTCTTTGGATAACAGACCACACACCCCTACTGACCAGTTGAAATGGTCCCAAACTTAATGGAGCTTATAACATGTCTAGACAGGCTCTAAGCAACAACATGGTAATTCTAAACATATGGATTGTTGTTTGAAGCAGGTTGACGATGACTGAAATAATTTTAATTACAGGGAGGTCTTACAGGTGTTGGTGATCACTGAAGTTGTCCATTCTTGGAGAAGCTCCCATTCTTCTATGTACAAAAGCCATTGAAAAGTATTCACAAACTGTGGCCAGCTATTTCCTCAATGTTTGGTCATGTCCCAAATGAAAATTTTCCTCCTATAATCCTCTGTTTTGGAAAAACAAAAACAGTAATAGAATTTGTAATCAAATCTATGTCCTGAAATTGTTTCTCTGTTATAATACAGTCAGGATCTCTTATAGCCTATGGAATAATTGTAAGCAATGAGAATGATATGGTCAGAGTTTTTTAGTTGTAGATGGACACAATATCTTATTTTATTTTTATGTGGTGCTAAGGATCAAACCCAGTACCTCACACATTCGAGGCAAGTGCTCTACCACTGAGCTATGGCCCAGCTCCAGATGTGTGCAGATGTGTGTTTTTAAAAGGCTCATGTGCTAAACACAGAAGAGCTAGAACAGGTACATATGAGTAGGTTAGGTGGTGTTTGGTGAGAGTATGGTAATTTGGACAAAAAGGGTGATAATGGATATTAAGAGGCATAGATAGATTTTAGAGACACTTGAGAAAAAATTTAAGATCTGATGATGAATTAGACATGTGGTGAGGGAAGAAATAGTTTCTAAGAATGTTTTCAAGGTTCCTGGATAAATGGATACATAGAAGATGGATGGAAGTGTTATAGTCACTGGGATATCAAACATGGAAGTTTTTGGTGGAAGGTTATTGGGTCACCCATAGATATGTTGAGACACTAAATGAGAAGAACTCCCAAGACTCAAATGGAAATGTGAGTTGGAAGTTGTATATTCCAGGCCTGGATCTCAGAGGAAAAATTTTGACTGAGATATAAATTGAAAGTCAAGTATGCCTAAGTAGTAGTTAAAGCAATGAAGAATATAGAGTGATTAAAGTCTATATATGGTAGACATTTTTACTTCTTTTCATTGTTTTGGGTGATTATCTGCCAAGGGAAGCCCATCTGTTAGATATTCCCCCTAACTACCCATGGAGGGTAGAGAGCAGATCTGAGACCTGGACTTAGCCAATCTGACACTCCCACTAACACCTTAAGTCTTTAGATTGACGTAAGTGTAAGGACTCTTGAGAAGTTATCTGTAATGTTGGTAAGGGAAATGGCGCTAGACCAGCAGTTAGGGTGGGCAAGGTTTGTTTTAAAAAGTATGGCCTTGGGCACGCTCTCAGCTATCTGGCCTCTGTCGGATCTTGTACATTTAAAAGCAAATTCTTTCATCTTCCCACTGAGTCTATGGACTGCAGAATCAATTGAGGGTGTCAGAATCTGCATTTTAAAATAACAGGGTAGCATATTAAAGAAAACAAAAGGAAAAGAATACAATGGAACAAGAAAAACCAGAAACCAAGTACTGTTTTCTGAAACTCTTGTCTTGGATACATGTGTTGAAGGTATGCACTGGTAGTGATGTAAAATGTATTAACATGAAGAGCCCTCACTTCCCCTAAGGATAGAAAAATTGCCCAAAAGTGTCATTTCCAATAGTTTCTGAGTGTACCCTTTCCCCCACATCCTTGTCAACATTTATTGTTACTTGTATTCTTAATAATTGAGATTCTGGTTGGAGCAAAATGAAATCTGAGTGTAGTTTTAATTTGCATTGCTCTAATTGTTAGAGATGTTGAACTTTTTTTTTTTCATTTATTTATTGACCATTCATATTTCTTCTTTTGAGAATTGTCTGCTTAATTTCTTTGCCCATTTTTTAATTGAATTGTTTGGTTTTTGGTGTTGAGCTTTCAGAGTTCTTTGTATATCCTGGAAATTAACACCCTATCTGAGGGACAGGTGGCAAAGATTTTCTCCCATTCTGTAGGCTCTCTTGTCACATTCTTGATCATTTCCTTTGCTGCAAAGAGGCTTTTGGTTTGATGCCATCCTATTGATTGATCTTTAAAATTTTACTTTTTGCATTTTAGGAGTTTTGTTGAGCAAGTTGTTTCCTAAGCCAATATGTTGGAGTGTTGGACCTACATTTTTTTTTTCATGGGTGCAGGGTTTCTGGTCTGATTTCTAGGTCTTTCATCCACTTTGAGTTGATTTTTTGTGCAGGGTTAGAGATAGGGGTTAAATTTCATTCTACCACATAATGGATTTCCAGTTTTCCTAGCACCATTCATTGAAGAGGCTATCTTTCTCCAGGGGCACACTCATACATTGTTGGTAGAACTGCAAATTAACGTAACCACTGTAGAAAGCAGTATGGAGATTCCTCAAAAAACTGGAAACCACTAGAACCACTCTTTGACCGAGTTGTCCCACTCCTCAGTATATATACAAAGTTAAAATTAGCATAGTATAGTGACACAGCCACATCAATATTTATAGCAGCATAATTCACAATAGTTAAGCTATGGAATCCACCTACATGCCCTAACTTCCAAAATTAATCATTAAAGCATCAAGAAATTTTTTACTAAAAATACTTTTTTTCCTGCAAGAAAAGGATCATTTCTAATGTCAGTTAGGGTCTCTAAATTTATATTCTCAAAATGAAAAACACTGTGGAGTAGTGTTTGGCAGTGATGTGTTCATTCTAAATCTAAATGTTTATGCGCTACAGAGTTGCTCAAAAGGTAATTTAGAATTTTTTAAGATATTGGTTTTATTATAATGCAAAACAATTATTACAAGGATATTAACAGAACTTGACATTTTTCTAATTAAATTCCCTGTAAAGTGTTGATTTTTAGTATAGTGATATTAGTTATGAGTTATAATCAATGGAATGAGCTTCAATGATGGCAAAGTTAAAGGCATGGTCTTTATTTGCTCTCTGTCTGCTTATTGACTTTTGGGCAACATCAATTGGTCTCCATAAATTCTCCCCTCCATGCAATTTTTCTCTTTCTTCCATAGCCGGGGTTAATTGAGGGTAGCTCAGTGTGAATTTTCAGGGCCTTCTCTTTGACATTTGGGTGAAGTTTTAATTTCACAACACAATTTACAAGGCTTCCCAGGATCTGACAGCCTCCTATTCAGCCTCCCTTAGGTGGAGGTTAACCTCTGTAATCTACACTTTGACTCTTGGAGCTTCCAGTGCCCTAAAGAAGCCACCTCCCTTCCAGGCCTTTTTAACCTAGTCTGGGGAAAAGGTGTTGTATTACATAATAGGTTTAGGGAATGAGTGTACCATCCCTACCTGTCACAGTTTCCCATTCTAATATAAGCAAATGAAAAACTAAGAAATTCTTGACTTAATATTGTCTAACCTCAAATTTGCCAAATATATATTTTCACCACATTCCTTAAAAACAAACAAACAACAACAACAACGAAAAAAAAAACCCTATTCTATCTCACAGAACTGGAGTTTCATGGCACTTCCTCTAGGAAAGATAATCAATATAGTCTGTCCTTAGATACCTTAGAAAACTTGGAATGGAACCACCATTTGACCCAGCTATCCCACTCCTTGATTTATACCAAAAGGACCTAAAAACAGCATACTACAGGGACACAGCCACATCAATGTTTAGAGCAGCTCAATTCACAATAGCTAAACTATGGAAATAACCTAGATGTCCTTCAACAGATGAATGGATAAAGAAGTTGTGGAACATATACACAATAGAATATTACTTGGCCTTCAAAAAGAATGAAATTATGGCATTTGCAGGTAAATGGATGAAACCAGAGAATATCATGCTAAGTGAAATAAGCCAATCTCAAAAAACCAAAAGCTGAATGTTTTCTCTGACAAGCGGATGCTGATCCATAATGGAGTGGGATGGGGGGGTAGGGAAGAATGAAGGAACTTTGGTTTGTGTGAAGAGGAGTGAGGGATAGGAAGGATGGTAGACTGAGACAGACATTATTACCCTGTGTTGTATGTGTGAGTGTGTGTGTGTGTGTGTGTATATGATTACACTACTAAAGTAACTCTGCACAATGTACAACCAGAGGAATGGGAAGTTGTGTTCCATTTGTGTACAATATGTCAAAATGCATTCTACTGTCATGTATGTCTAATTAGAACCTCCCACAAAGATAGTCTGTCCTTAATAGTTTCACAAATGGTTTGGCGGCCATTGGCTCCAGATGATTATGCAGAAGACACCAGTTAGTAAGAGACATCTCATCACATCACTTCTACTCTCTCCCTAGACATCTTGAATATGCCCATGCCCCCCTCCCAATCCTGAGGAATTTCACATCATGTCAATCAAATGAATGCATTTATTCTCAAGCAGTGAAAATAGAGATAAGGAAATGATTCTCTAGATTTACTTATAATAAATGTAGTGACAATAGGCGAAGGAAGGATGGAGAAGGCAGAGTCAGAGGTAACCAAGTAGTGATTCCACTAGCCAAGAAAGAAAATGGAGAGAGGGGTAGGGTAAATTACTATGTATACCCCATGCTAGGAACTGGCTTGAGCTCTGGGCATTAGAACAATGAACAGAGAAAAATAATTGCTTATGTTTGTAATTGAGATTTTAGTGTGCTGGAGTTTCCAGACGGAGCCACCTGGAAATTTATAAATGGTCCCATGCAGACAGACCTCCATGAGCAAATATACTGGAAATTATTCTTGTAAATTTACTTATTGAGCCTTCCTCGTGGGTTACTAGTTCTCTCTTTATTAAAGCACTCCCTCTTAATCTACTGCTAAAAAGACACGTGCTGCCTGCCCTGTGGCGCTCTGCAGTGCAGCACCAGTTTAAAGAGCATGCGAGGGACAGGGGAGTAGACGAGGGGTTGGTTCCTGCTTTTGTCTTTTCAGCCACAAGAGCATGAGCAGCGTTTGAATGTCACATGCACATTATCAGCATTTGCTATCTGCCCAGCACTTAGTAGGTACAAGACCCTGGTGGGTGCTTTCATATATGCCATCTCATTCTCCACAAGATGTGGCATTTCCAGTCCTAGACATAACTGAAAACATGCCCTGGAGGTGGCTGTTCTATCAAGGGGGGAAATGTGAATTTTGCAAAGGGACCAACAAGAGACACGTTCCAATTTACAAAGTTCAATGTAATTTCAAGGTCATCTTTTAAGGATGAATACAAATAAAATTTCAACAAGAGGCTAATTCTTTCCTGGGATAAATCATCCTCAAGATATAGAAAAAAAATCACAACATAGAAATGTGTTGCAAACCATCAAGAGTTCTTAGCTTTTCCTAAGACAAATACACTTCAGTTCCTTACTTAACATGACTTCACTCTTGGTTCGACTTTTCAGAAATCTATATGTTAGGCTAAAACCAGAGGAGAGAGCTGACATTCTCTCATGGGATGGTGAGTCAAGGGTTTTTTCTCTTGTAACATCAGGAAAGGAGGTCAACAAAGGACCATTTCTCATTTTCATTTTTTTTTTTTTTGCTTTCTTGTGTTTCACAATTTCCTACAATGACAACATATTACTTTTGTAAAGAGGGAGAAGCAAGGAAAGAAAAAAGAACCGTGGGATTATTTTGGGTAAAGTCTATTAAAACCTCAAATATAAAGATTTACAAAAAAAAACAGACTGAAAACTCATATTCATTTTTTAATGGGATGAAACAACCACAGTTCTGTCATGTTTGGTCTCCTTTTGCTCATTTAAGATGAAAGAATACTTCAGGGAGAGTTTGAGGTATTAATCTACCTTGATGTCAGCTTTCCCCCCTCCATATCTCAAATGGTGTTAATGTAGGCCAATTTAAATCTTCAAGTCTATCTGACCAGGTCTGGTTTTAATGTGAGGTTTGTGGTAATTACAGTTATTTAAAATACCCATGAGCTTTAACAAGGCTGTTTCTCCCAGAAGCAAATCAAAGACACCCAACTCTGAATATCTGATTCACCATCTTCATGACTAATGGATAGCAAGAAAGAGACAAGATGTATAAAAACATTTTTTTTAAAGTCTGCAAAAGGTCAGCTATATAAGCAAGAATCAAATGCAGATGATTCAAAGGGGAAAGCTAAAATGAGTTGGGAGGAAATCGCAGACTCTTGGAGTCAGGCAAGCCTGAATTTGAATCCCAGTTGCCTTGGTCTGAATATGGTTTAAATCTGTTCTCCAAGGTTCATGTGTTGGAATATTGGTCCCCAGTGTAGCAATTGTTAAGAGATATGTTTAAGAGAGTGTTTAAGGGAAGGAGACTACTGTGAGGTGACAGGGTCATTGGGGGTACTGCCCTTAGAAGGGATTAAGTCATTTTTACAGGATTCCAGTTAGTTTGGGGGAGAGTGAGCAGATACAGAAGCACAAGACTGACCCCTCTCTAATCCCTGGTTTCCTGGCTCACATGTAATGCTTTCTATATTTTTTCCCACCATTGGAATGACATTCACCTTGAGACTCTCAGCAGAGTCAAGATGTTGGTAGCATGCCCTTGAACCTCCCAAACTGTGAGCTAAAAAAAACTCTTCTTTATGTAATACCCAACCTAAGGGATTTTGTTATAGCAACAGAAAATTGACTAATACACCAGGTCTGTAACATACAGTTAAGGAACTAACAAGGATTTTTAGCCTCTTTGCACCTCAATCTCTTCATTAGTGAAATAAAGAACATGAAAATTGATTTTAAAGTGTTGAGATGGCATGTATCAAGTAGGTGGCAAAAACAATTGTAAATGCAAATCTAACCCTATGTTAGAACATGCTTTTGGAGATTATTTGACATACAGTGACTTCTCAAAACATGGCATGAGGATGGTAATTCTCACAGAGTTCCACATCCTCACTCATCTGGAAGTGGGAAGGCTGAGCTACTGGATATAGAAGGCCAATTTCAAAACTCAGAGTTACTGACTATTGAGACTGGGATAAGTCTGGCTAAAAATAGCAGAAATTCCAGGTAGACAGAGAAGAAATACAAGTGGCTTCATATTTCTGGTATTTCAATTTCTTTGGGCTGCAGACAGAGCAACTGTGCAGGGGCACGGGACCACCAATTGGCATGAGATACAAAGTTGAATGTCAATAAGTCACTAGGTGCTCAGATAGTCTTTAGAACTCCAAGTGCTTGGGTACAAACGACAGAGTCTTTCATTAGGACTGGGGAGAACTGAGTGAACCCTCTGTGCAACCTCCACACTTTTCCCATAGAGAAGGGAAAATGACGTCAACCACGTCTTACAAATCTCTTTGTGCATTTCATAAATTTACAACCTGCCGACTCTGTGTCAAAATGGGATCGGTAAGGGTTTCAAATATAGAGAAGCTGCTGAGTAACTTGCATTCTCCCTTGAAGGCCCTTTAAATATGTATGAACGGATAATAATACATAGCCTGGTTATTACCTCTATACTTAAAAATTAAAGTTCTGGACATGGATGGTGATGATGGTTGCCCAGCAGTGCCAGTATACTTAAAGCCCCTGAGTTGTACACTGAAAATGATCAAGATGGTACATTTTAAGTTATGTATATTTTACCACCATTTTAAAAATTAACATCCATTTTTCCTTTCTGCACTTCATATGTTGCCCTAAACACTCACATGGGGAAAAAAAAATGACAATAAAGGAATAGCCCCCCATCAACCGCAGAACCAATTTTACATGGAAAAAATACATAATTATCAATTATATTGGGCATGAAAAATAATAGGTCTTAACAAAATAATTGATGAAATACTTTGGTCATTTCTTGTCAGGAACGGTGAATATTTAGATCTTTCCAAAGTCAATTCAGCCAATATAATTGAGCCTCAAATGACTTCAAGATGGAGAGAGAAGATTATAGTTGGTGCTCAATGGCATATCAAATCATACTTTGGCACATTTTTGTTTAGCTCTCATTAGCAAATTATAATTTTTAACTAATCTATTTATACTTTTATAATTATGGATTTCCATTTTTTTTATGTCACCCAACATAAGCAGTTATCTTATTCTGCTAGTTCTAGTTCCTGGAAATGCTAATGCATAGTTTCTATTCAGAGATTCATTTTAAAATTCTGCCAACACCACAGAACAGAGGATGCAGGGAGCCTCAGATTTTATCATTGGGACAGAAATCTGGAGGTACACTATAAGGACTCAAGACATTTCTTAAAACGATTGCTTCTTGCCACCACCTAAATGGGTCTCAAAACCATTTCTCCCAACTATTGTACCTCCTGATGGCTTTTCTTCCAACCTACTGGGCCAGCACCATATTCTCCACTTCTGGCTTAGAGGAATCGGGCCAAGTTTGAAGGGAAATATGTTCATGAGAGACAGAAAAAAAAAAGTCTTTTTTAGGTTATTCTTTAGCAAGTTCTTTTCCCTTCCAATAGCAAGTAGATTTGAAAGCTAGCTCTGGATCCATTTGGTCTTAACTTTTAGATTCATCAAAATGCATGGCCGTCATTGCATTTTGTATAAGAAGCTTTTCCTAAGAACTATAGGAAAGTAACAGACCATTGTATATGTTAAGTGGGTTTCTGGCAAGCAAATAATAAGGCCTTCCAGACTTTAGTAACCGTCAGGGGCCCCCTCCATCACAGGCAAGACGGGCCAACCCTCAGAGGCAAAGTCTGTACTGTGGGGACCCACCCCCCATCATTCACCTTGGAGCTCTGTAAATCAGCCTCCAACTTGGTCCTTTGGTTTCTGTTTGGAACCATCGGACTCTCTTTTCAGTCCCATTTGACTTAATTCAGAAAGTCAATGAAATCATTAATATTAAAAAGGATGGAGCATTATGTTAGTGTTTGGAAGATAAAGGAAGGACAAAATCATCCAAGGTTTCCAGGAATTGAACTACCCCTTGAAAACACTTGGCAGTTGCTTTCAGAGGCCCTGTCCTTGGGGGGAAGGGAACTGTGAGATTGCTTGCTTGGTGTTTAGGAGAATGGACCCTGGGTTCAAATCCTGACTGTACCACTTAGCTGTGATGTGGAACAAGTTACTTCTTTGCACTTCAATTTCCCCATCTCTAAGATTGAGCTAACAGGGCTCACGGACAGCTAGATAAATGAATGCCTGTAAAGTACCTGGGACCACATTTGACAAAATACTTACATGGGATGTTGTATACGAATGTTATATAAAGTAAATGTTAAGTAATGTTATATAAAGTAAATCTTTACTCTGCCCTCCCACAAACCCATTATAATATATAAGTTATTGGGTTTCATTGATTTTTCTTTCTAAATACCTCTCAAAATATGTCTCCCCCTCTTGACTCCCAGGATAATGGGCTGGTACAGAATCTTATCATCTTTTCACCTGGATGGCTGTGGTCTTCTTTTTTTTTTTTTTTTTAAAGAGAGAGAGAGAGAGAGAGAGAATTTTTTAATATTTATTTTTTAGATATCGGTGGTCACAACATGTTTGTTGGTATGTGGTGCTGAGGATCAAATCCCGGCCACACGCATGCCAGGCGAGCACGCTACCGCTTGAGCCACATCCCCAGCCCCGGCTGTGGTCTTCTCATTGGTGTCTTTGACGTCACTTCCCCTTCTATTGACCAGTGGAGACTTCATTCATCAGTCAATGACGTCGTTCCCATGACTCCCATCATTGTGGGGTGAGGCTCCATCCCCTGGCATGGCACCACAGGCCCTTTTAGCTCTGGATCTATTATGCGTTGTCAGGCTTACATGGAGCTCCCTCTCCACTGTGTCCTGCGGTCCACTCCTATCCACTACCCCTGGTTACTCCCACATGCTATGTTCTATACACAGAGAGCCATGTCTGTAGACAGCCATGTCTTCACCTGCGGTATCTCCTCTGCCTGGGTTGTCAGCCTACACCACGCCCTCTGCCTTCTTCACTCCTACTTATCCCGCGAGCCTCATCTCAAGTGTCTCCTCCAGGAAACTTCCTCTGACTCTTCCAGGCCAAATCATTCACTCTTTCTCCCTCTTCTGTATGCTACAGATTTTTCCAATTTTCAGCTATTAAGCCACTTAACACATTATAATGTAATCACTTATCTTGACTATGAGCTCCTTGAGGTCAAGGATGTTTCTTTCTTTCCATATATTTACGTATTCAACCAGAGTAGGGAATGAGGACCAAATCGTAACAAGGTACACTTGATCCCAGCCTTTGTGCAACTTACAGTCTAGTAGTGGAGTCAGGAAATAAACATCCAAAGAACTTAAATAATTACAAAACGCCAAGAAGGAACACACCTACTGATGTGATGGATAATAACAAGGGGTGGCATTTCTGTATCTTCAGTGCAAAATCATGGTTTCTGGCTCATACTAGATGTCCACGGAATGTTTAATAAGTGAACACATTAGTAAAGACATTGCCACCTGCCATCTGTACTTCCACTTTCATCGTGTGATAGCTAGATAAATGAATGCCTGTAAAGTACCTGGGACCATATTTGACAAAATACTTACATGGGATGTTGTATACGAATGTTATATAAAGTAAATGTTAAGGTAGAAAAGCACAGAATTTCTCTAAAAATTCACATGGTCAGTCTTAACAAATGGCCACTCTATGCAACTGGCTTTGAGACCTTGACCTAGTGGATGCCGGGTCCTAGCATACACAGAATTCTGCTCAGGGTCTAACCCATTTAAAATTTTCCCTTTCTCTCTCTCTTTCTCCTTACTTATCTAATGTTTATCCTGTTATTTCAAACCGGATATAGGTGGTGCTATGGTTAAACATTGAATGTCTGCAAAGGCTCATGCTTTAACATCTTGGTCCTTAGGGTGGTGCCATTGGGATGTGTTGGGACCTTTAGGAACTGGGACCTTGTAGGAGGTCATTTAAGCATGCCCTTAAGGTGGACTGGGGGACCCAGCCTGTCTTCTTCCTTTGGCTTCCTGGTCATGAGATAAATAGCTTCCTTGGCTACATGCTCCCTGCCTTTGCTATCTCAATACCCACCAGAGGCCCAAAGTAATGGGGCTGCCCAATCTTAGGCCACAACTTCCAAAGCGGTGAGCCAAAACAAATTTTTTCTCTTTATATGTTAATTAACTCAGGTATTTAATTATAATAATGTGAAGTCGATTGACATAGGGGGCCAACAGGGATGAAGAAAAATATCACAAGTTCACAAGAGAGGAATTTAGAAAAGAAAAATAGTAATTTAGAAAGAAACAAAAGAAGAGCAAGGGACCAAGTTATTGTTCTTAATTATTAATACTCAAATATTCAAATATAATAAAAAATACATTACAATTTTATGGAGTTGTACAATTTAAAAAATACTTCCATGTGTATCATCTAGATTATTCCCGTAGATTATGGAACTCTTAAGTGACCTGAGATTTCCATTTTTGAGATGAAAAACTGAGGTTCAGAAAAGTCAAATGACTTACTCAATAGAAAGGTTAAGTGACTTACTCAATGTCACACAGTCCATACCTAATGAAGAGCAAATCTATTGAAACTTCTTCCCCTTGCCCTGGGTGTGTGTGTGTGTGTGTGTGTGTGCCCTGCCTCTGAACAGATGGCAATAATAGGTCTTTATACTTTAATCTGTCCTGACTGGGAAAAGTCAGCTATGAACTGAAACAACTCTCAGAACGCTCCCTAGCAAGTCCTGCTCTTAACACCTAATTATGCACATGAAATACAAATTTTCTAGGGTCTGCTTTTGTGACACATAAAGCCTTCTAGGATTTCCAGGTAGGAAAGGTGGCCAATGGGATTGTCAGCTGTATGGAAGACTGCAAACACAAAAGGCATTTGACCTGCCAGAGCCTCAGGAAAATCACCACTGTGCAGCTGTGGTCTATCATGTAGCCGATGAACAATCTCCTTTGACTTGCAGAGAATTTATAGTTGGTATATCATCCACTAATTAAAATCCAGTCGATAGGAAAGCCCTCATCCATGCAACCAGATCAGGAGAGACCACTGCGATTGTGTATTTATCAAATGACTGATTCCATTTTCAACCCTAATCCTAAATTCTGTACAAATACATCCCTAGAACAAAACAGAATTACTATGGCAACTATTTTATTTGCTGTGGTGAAACAACCACCCAGCCTGGGTTGTTCATCAACCTAGATTAGGCAAACTACTGAAGGGAAATGACAGTCCTGCAGGAAATACGAATGTACATCAGACCCAGACATCGATTTGTGGTTTGTAAAATCCAGGTCCGATGTTAGTATGAGTTCTAAAGGACTCCTACAGTGATTAGCGGTTCTCAAAATGTGGTCTCTGGATTGTCTCTAAAAATTCACGTGGTCAGTCTTAACAAATGGCCACTGTATGCAACTTCTGCAATTCATCTGTGTCCACCAGCAGCATCCCCTGGGAAATGATCAGGAATGCAAATTGTCGGGACTTGCCTCAGGTCTATTCAAAGATTCACTCTGTTTAGTATCAGGTGAGCCTGATCCAACATCCAGGTGAGGCTGATGCACGCTCAGATTTGAGAATGACTGACTCACCTGTTACATTGATTGATTCAGAGATTGGTGCTCCTGGTGGTAGTACAATGAAGAGAGGCAATCCTGGTATATCATAATAACTTTCTGGTCTCCTATCCCCAGAAAGTACCCACCTAGTCCCATGAAAGTACTTGCGATTTCCTTACTAGGCCGAATACTTCTGTGTCTTAATATTTGCTTTTTTCTAAAAATAGTTAAGTCCTACTTACTCTTTTAAGACTTAACTCAACTGCTATCAACTCTGGCATGGCTTTGCCGACTTCTTCAGCAAAATTAATCACTCTCCTTTTGCCAATTTATAGTAGGTTGCACACTTTCCCCATAGTCTTCATTATATTATATGATGATTATGTTTGAAATACACAGATTTCTTGCTTCCTTCTTTGCTTTCAGACCCTATATACATGCCCATGGCCCCTCACTAGGGCAGCATAGCTCATCCATTATGACTGGCTCACCCATGGCCTGAGTGGTCTGGTTCAAATAAATAAGCTAGTCTAATCAGATTTTCTTACTTGAGAATTTGAATGCAGAGACATCAAATATGATTCAGCATCTCCACTCTCAGGTACCTGCCCAAGAAAAATGAAAATATATATTCACACAAAGACCTGCCCGGAAGGAATGTTCCTAGCAAAATTATTAATAACAGCCCCCAAATTGGAAGCAGCATAAGTGTTCATCAACCAGAAAATGGACAAACAAAACATGGCATATCTATACAATGGAATACGGTGAGCAACTAAAAACAATTGACATAGTCTACGACACAGATGAATTTCAAAAACATGTTAATTCAAAGAAGCCAGATACAAGAGACTGCATATTATATGGTTCCATTTAAATGAAATTTCCAGAAAGGGCCAATATACAGAGACTGCAAGCAGACTCTTGATACCTGGGCAGGGTGAGGGGTGAGGAGAATTGAAAGTAATGAGCATGAGGACCGTATTGGGGTAATAAAAATGTTTTAAAACCGATTTGTGGTGATGGTTGTATGACTTGTTAAATTTACTTTAAAATATCGAAATGTACACACCACATAGCTGACTTATATGCTGTATAAAATTTGAATTAGTTATAATAGTCAATAAATTTTTTAAAATAGAAATAGCCTTACATTTTCACTTTGGTTTATTTTCTGTTCTTCTTTTCCTGACACCTTGAATTCTAAATATGTGAAACACAAAAAGTCAACTTAAATATATATATATATATATATATATATATATATATAATTATATATAATATTTAAGTATTTAAGTTAAATATATTTAACCTAAATATTATATATAATGATATAAATATATATATAGCTCATTAAAGAACAAATCTTGCAATTAGAATATGACTACAGACAAGACCACAGGTTGTCTTCATTTTGTGCTGCTATAATAGATTACCCATAGAGCAGGTAAGGAGCATAAATTTATTTCTCACGGTTCTAGAGGCTGGAGTCCCAGATGAAGGGCCAGCAGGCTGCTCTCCACTTCCAAGATGGCACCTTGATGCCGCATCCTCTGAAAGGGAAAAGTACTCGGTCCTCACAGATCAGAAGATGGAAGGCAGAAAAGGCCAAAGTATTTCCATCAATCCCTTTGCATGAGCATCTAATCCCATTCATGTGAGAAGGAGCCTCTCACCTCTCACAGGCTCCACCTGTTAATACTATGGCATTAGCCATGACGTTTCGACATGTGCATTTGGGAGGGGACACTTTTAAATTATAGCACTAGAAGCAATGCAGATATGCTTCCAGCATGACCAACCACCAGCCGTAAATCATGGATATGATTAATTGATTGAAGTCAATAAATGAAGAGATTAATAATAGGGTTTGGTGCCGAGCATGGTCACCTGTAATCCCAGCAGCTGGGGAGGCTGAGGCAGGAGGCTGGTGAGTTCAAAGCCAGCCTCAGCAAAAGCAAGGCACTAAACAACTCAGTGATACCCCATCTCTAAATAAAATACAAAATAGGGCTGGAGATGTGGCTCAGTGGCCAAGTGCCACTGAGTTCAATTGTTGGTACCCTCCCGCACACTCTAAAAAAGAATAGGGCTTGGAGTCAGATTAGGTGTCACATCTTCTTGCCTTCACTGTTCACTACCTGGGTGAACTTGTCTAAATTTTCTAACAATAGTTTTCTCACATTCAAAGTGAAGATTTTATGGTGCGACTCAAGAAAATTGTCAGGATTAAATGAGATAGTGTTTTAGAAACACAAATGGTAGCTATGAGCCATTAGTGAATGACAAACCAGTAATTTCCCCATTTGTTACAGTTTTAAAAATATAGAATGATGTAGATCTTATATTTCAGCACTTAATACAGTTCTGGATGTTAATTGAAAAGTGATTTTTAAAACAACCAAACATCCCTTGTTACATTAAGCCTTAATATCAAAGCTGAAGCTTAAACAAACTTTGCTCTTATTTTCATATGATATTACATAATTTTTTCTTTGACTAGCTTATAACTAATTGTCTTTAGGACTGGGGTGGACAGTTGCAGGATTTCAGATAACTATATCCAACGTTTAGCTATTGGCTGTGAACACAATAGATCATCTCTTCCATGGTTTTGGAAATGAGTCTGGTCTTCCCAACCAGTGGTTACTGATATATAGCTACCTTCCCAATATCAATTAGCAAATGGAAGAAAGTCCAGGAGCCAAATTAAGACAATATCTTCTCTCCTGTTTACAGCTTTTATCTTCCCTGACCTTCTCTCTAAGCAGCAGGAAGAAAAGAGTGAGCATCGAAATCTACATCTCTCCCTCGACAGGAAGGCTGCTTTTAACAATCCGATGGGAGTCATTTTCCACTCTATTTAAAGAATAAAGAAACCTTTTTTCCTCCTGAAAGATGTCTCCTGCTGCTGACTGCTTTTCCAGATATTGCTCAAAGTTAAATTTCATGGTGGTGTCTTCACTGCTTGGTGTGCCCATGCAACATGCAACTTCTGAGTTCAGGCATTTAAAAAGGACACTCAAAAGGGCTTTTGAGGGGGATTTTGAGGGGGCTGGGGTTGTGGCTCAGTGGCAGAGTGCTTGCCTTGCACATGTGAGGCGCTGGGTTCGATCCTCAGCACCACATAAAAATGAATAAGCAAAATAAAGATATTGTATCCATCTATAACTAAAAAATATTTTTTTAAAAAAAAAGAGCTTTAGCTTTTGAGACTATCTATCCTAACCCAATCCTTCTGCATAAGGAGTTTGTTTCTGAAACAGATGGCTCTAGTACAAGTTCCTTCAAACTAAGACTTCAAAGATTTTGTGCCCATACATGTGTGTTGAGAAATACCGTGGAACAGAAGCAGTTCCAAACAGTGTTTTGTAGCCACAGTAGTTCTCAAACTTCTGGGCCTTCAGAACCACTTGGAGGGCGTATAAAATAGTATACCGCCTCCCCTCTCCCTTCCTCCTGGCCCAGTTTCTGATTCTGCGAGTCTAGGACAGGGTAAGAGTACTTATATTTCTAACAAGTTCCCAGGGGGATGCTGTGGCTCCTGCTGGTCTAGGGACCACCCTTAGAGAACTGTCACTCAAGAGGCAAACTACTCTATCTGCAGACCTAAGGTCTGATAAAGTCACCATTAAAAACTGCATTCAAACAAATCCATTTCCATTGTGAATCTCCTGAATGAAGAATACCTCTGAAACCTTAACTACTCCAAGTTCTTCTTCTTTTTTTTTTTTCTTTTTAATACAGACTTTTGTTGCCTAGGGAACAGACTGAGCCAGAAGAGGTTTCTGAACCATAGTGTTGCCTGGTTCAAGATTATATTTCTTCAACTCAATAAATGTCTTCAAGTAGGTCACTTTCTCTTTCACATATCTCTGCTACCTAATCTCTAGAAACACACACACACACACACACACACACACACACACACACACACAGAGTCATATACCATATAATGATGTTTAATCAATGATGGACCACATATATAGTGGTGGTTCTATAAGATGTTATCACCTAATGACATCATAGTCATCTTAGTTTGTGTAAGTGCACTCTATGATGTTTGTCCAAGGTCACAATCACCTAATGATGCACTTCTTAGGACTAACCTCTTCATTAAGCAACACTTGACTGTGGTGTGTGTGTGTGTGTGTGTGTGTGTATGATTTTAAAAAAACTTGTTTGCCTTATTTGAAATGACGAGAAAACTAAGAAAGACTATGTATGTGTGTGTGTGTGTGTGTGTGTGTGTGTGTGTGTGCGCGCGTGTGTGTGTTTACATGCTTGTTTTAAGAGGATGAAAAGTGAAAGAATTTGTGTGGACATTATAAAATTGCATAGAAAACTTATCTTCTTCCCTCTGAGATTGTGCAGCCTACATAGTAAGAAAGGTATCATCATATAATTAATAGAATATTGTAACCTGGGAAGCTCTTAGTATAAATTTGACTTTATAGAATAGAGGTGCTTCTAGAAAAATTGAGCATAAATGAACCTGGATGTCAAATCCAATTCTCTCGCTGGTTCTCATTATGAAATTAAGATTGGCTCTTTTGGGGAAACAAATTGGCTCTAACACATAATAAAATTATACCTAAGAACATAATAGACTCTTTAAATGGAAAAATGGTAATTTTCTGATAAAAAATAATAGTAACCAATGTGTGCCTCAAACTGTGAATGCAAAGTATCTGGGGTCATTCTCATGTTGGATATGCTTGCTTAAAGGTCAAAATATGAAAGAACTCTCAGGCTAGTTGAAAAGAACTTCCTAGATAAAACATCACTAAGATTTTTGCAAACTTCTTAGCACTGAATAATAAGATGTGAAATTTGCTTGGGCTGATTGGATCAGTAACACTTTGTAGAAGTGACTGACTTAAAAAAAGAATTTTTTGCCTTATTTAAAATGAATAGAAAAACTAAAAAAGCCAGCAGTGATAAACCGCAGCAATAAATGTAATATTTGATGATACTTGTTAAATCACAGTAAGGAAAACTATATTTGAGACCCTCACGATAGATATAGGACCACTTACTGCAATGGCATATTATAGAGAGGGAGAGAGATTGAGCTCAATTCCAAATACAGCTGGACTGAACAGGAATCTATAGCCAAGGAACAAGGTGGAGGAAGTCTGTGATAGAAAATTTTTAGGAGGGAGCATTATTGGTAAAGGGGATTCTGGATTCTTGAGCAAAGATGATTCTTACTAATAATAGGCAAGGTGATAAGACATCACCTGGGCGGGGGATGGTGGAGGATGAAGAACCTGTCAGAAACTGAGAATGATAAAATTCTGAAGATGGGCAGTTCTGGCTAAGCTGACTTAATACAGTTCTTTGGCAGAATTGGATTTTACAAAAACATGTACAGCTAAGCCTAGAAGTTTCTGTAGCCCAAATGAAGTCTTTGTGATAAAGAAATGCTTGGGATAGTATGTTTGTTGAAGTCGGCCAGAAGGCCTGAAAAAAGGCTTCAAAGCTAGTCAGTCTGGCATGGTACACCAAGTTAGTTCTTTGGAATTAAAATTGTAGTAGAGAACTTCTCTAGGAAGCAAAGCAGCAAAGTGGTAAGACCCCAGACTCATAAGCAGACAGCTGAGGTTCTATTCTTAGTTTTGCAGCATTTCAGTTGCCTCGATATCACAAACTAGCAGCATTGGCATCAGCTGGGAGCTGGTTGAGTTTCAGAATCTCAGTCCTAGCCCACAGAATCTGAATCTCATCAGCCTTTTAAGAAAATTTCTGATTGATTCATAGGCACATATGTAATGGATACTAGAGGCACTGAACTCTTCCCCCTTTAGGACTAAGAAACTTGTTCTCCTAGTGGCTTGAATGCTCCACTTCTCTTTTTGTAGTTGTAGGTGGCAGCTTGCAATTCTTGATCCTAATTCATATAACATGTTAGTATTTGTTATGTGTACTACCTTCTCCCGGCCCTTGCCACCTTCCTGTAATCCCAGTATCTCGGAAGGCTGAGGCAGGAGGATAGCAAGCTCAAAGCCAGCCTCACAACTTAGTGAACCCCAAGCAATTCAGCAATACCGTGTCTCTATATAAAATATTAAAAAGTACTGAGGATGTGGCTCAGTGGTCAAGCACCCCTGGCTCAAACCCTGGTAAGAAAAAAAAGGAAGAGAGAAAGAAAGCAAGAAAGCTCTCTTCTTGCCTGAAGAGAGCTGCTTCATCAGGGTGGTACCCACTTCTCAAAGAGCAGTCTTCATCCAGTGACTAGACTGTGTGAAGTTGTGGCTCTCTCACCCAACTTGGAACTACTCTGAAAGACCAGCCCAGCTTCAGAGATCTCACGGTGTTGACAAAGGCGATAAGCCCAAGTTCTCTTTCTGCACAGTGCTGCTCTTCCCTTCTAAAAGTGTTTATCCTGAGAGCACTTATTAAAATCTCTCAACACTAATCTCCATCTCTGGATCAGTTTTCTGGGCAGCCTGATCTGCCACAACACTGACAACTGACTAGCTCAAATTCAGCCATGTCAATTAATTTCTAGCTCTTTAGTTTTCTCATCTATGAAAAGGGGGATAATAACCGTGTCTTCCTCACGACTTGTTGTGAAGAACCCTAATATTTGTTGAGCACTCAGAGTAGTGACTGATCACTGCAGGATCACTGTCAGTCATCCCGAGATAGTGGGTCTGCAGATAAGGAAGAATCAATACTTGTTATGTTCAGATTCCTCATTTACAAAAATGCTGCAACTAATATATAAAAACTGGGTTCATTTTGGGGAATTTGCTTGTGCATTCAGTCACTTTGTAAGGACCGGGGGAAGGAAGGATAAGTACACAAATAGTAACATGTTATATGAATTAGGATCAAGAATTGCAAGCTGCCACCTACAACTACAAATAAAAATTTTTTAAAACACAACAAAACAAGTGGCTTACACTGTCTGCAAACATGTCATGGTAGAATTCTTATTTCTGCTTATTTCACTTAGGCAGAGAACAGAATCCAGGGAAGATGCTGAAACAGGGAAGAGCTCTATGACATGAATCTAAAAGGCAGTGACACATGAAAGCATAAGAATCAAATAATTTCAGGGGGAAAGAGAGATCTTATCCTTCAGCTCAACTATTCATGCAGGAGGAGATAAATCTAGTTGCCAAATCTCCTAGATGTGTTTAAAGCTTATCTTATTTCTCCTGTCTGCAATTATTTTTTTATTCACCTTCTCTTTTAAACACATTTCTATGTATCAAAATAGAAGTATATTTAGCTCATAGTACTGGAGGTCCAAGGTCATGGTGCTGGCATCTGGATTCTCCATGATAACTATCTCCTTGGAATAGGGAAGGGAATGAGAGGAAAGCTATGAGCTTCAATTGTACCTGTAACATCTTAAAAACAGTTATGGTCAGGGCCAGGTGCGGTGGTGCACACCTGTGATCCCAGCAGCTTGGGAGGCGGAGGCAGGAGGATCACAAGTTCAAAGCTAGCCTCAATAATCTAGTGAGGCTCTAAGCAACTCAGCAAGATCCTGTCTCAAAGTAAAATATTTTGAGGGCCGGGGATGTTGCTTAGTGGTTAAGCACCCCTGGGTTCAATCCCCAGTCCCCGCTGGAAAAAAAAAATATGGTCAAGGATTTTCGTTTCAGGTTGGACATGTAAAAGAGTTTAAATTTCATCTCATCCTTAAAATAAGCCAAAGTTGAACAAACTGAAAGTTAATAACCTTTCATGTACTTGTCAGAGAATAGAAGTTGTAGGGCACATTACAGCTCTGAAATCTGGAGAGAGGCAGGCAGGGAATCACAGCTGAGGTTTGGATATTTGGAATATCAGGGCTAGAGCCACGCACTGGTAGGGACACTTACCAGGTATGTTTCAGCTGTTTGTCACTTTGACCAAAATGTCTAAACAGAACAACTTAAAGGGGGGAAAAGTTTATTTTTGGTTCATGGTTGGAAACCATGAGGTATCCGTCCCGGGTTGGTTGACTCCATTGTTCTTGCTTGGTGGTGAGCTCATGGCAGAAGGGCATGGTGAAAGAAAGCTGTTGGGTCATGATAGGAAGCAGAGAGAGAAAGGAAGGAGCAGGGACAGATGTAGTCCAAGACCACAACCCTGACAACAGACCTACTTCCTTTAGCCAGGCCTCACCTGCCAAAAGTGACCACCCAATAGTCCATTCATCTATCAAAGGATTAACCCAGAAAATGGACAAATCTAGTGATGTGGTCAAAGCCCTGATTATTGTCTAAAAGCCCCTCCCCCCACACACACACTCTGAACCTGCTGCATTAGGGATTAGACTCTCAGAGTCTTTGCAGGAATATTCCAGATCTGAAATTACAACAGGTAATTTTGCTGAATTTCAAGGTAAAATGGTATATTTTATTTTTCCTTCTTCTTAGTTGGTCTAATAGGTAACTGTGTGAAACAATACTAGTGACAATGTACTGGGTGATCCCAGCCTATGAGTGAGTAAAAATGAATGACAGTAATGTTTGAAGGGAAGGAGGAGGAATTGGAACATAACTCAGCATCTTTATATTCTTGAAACTTTTATCTCTTGCAGTCTGCGAGTTTGGAAACTAGACCTCTATGACTGACTTGATAAACTACAAGATATTTTTTTTTTACCTCAGGGTCTGAATTTAGTCTCGAGGGATTTAAGAGACATGCAATCTTTTCTAAATTTGACGGGTAGTGCAGCAAGTGTCTCCGTAACTCAAGAAAGGGCTTAGTCCTGTGCACTGTAAAGTCAACCTTTATTTGCTCCCTTTTCCACCGTGTCTGGAAACCGGGAGGAGCAGAAATCTCTGAAACTTTTAACTCAACTCTTCTCAGGCTTCTGTTGTTAAAATTGGAAATCAGGTATATGCAGAGACCACTGACTATTGGAATGTTTTATGTACACTAAGCCAAACTACCGCCATTTTGGCTGCGTTGTCCATTAAGTGACTTTTATCATTGTGTCCAGGCTAAATCTTATCACTTCTTATAAATTATCAGCAACAATCCTGTTTATCGAGTTCTTAGGAGAGTGTGGAGGTTTTAACCATATCTCTCTTAAATTATCTGTACTTTAAGAGAGAGCTTCGAATCAAAGTTGACATTTGAACCCAGCTTCCTTTAGGGAACATTTGAGTGATTTCTGCTAGTTTTTTTTTTTTTTTTTTTTTTTTTTGCTCCACAAATCAAAAGTGGTTGGCAGTCTTGTTTTTTTTTTTTCTTTTTAAAGTATCTGTTTTCCCTTGTAAATTTCCATGGGCAAAAATAAAATTGAAAAATCTATGGCCTTAGCAGTTTTTAAATTATAGACCAAGATGCCAGGGAGACAACATCATCAGCACTTGTTCTGGAACACCTGCTAAAAATATTTGTTCCATAAAAGGTATGATTTTTCTGCAGGATATTTATAAAAATAAGTAAACACGTAACCTACAGCGAGACAGCCTCATTTCATGAGAACACAAAAGAAACATGCATTAGAGGTAAAATAACAGCAAAAAAAAAATAGGAATCATTTCATAGAAACTCATTTCATGGGCAAGAGGGATTTGTGCAAAGTAATTGACGTTTTAAAAACGTATTATTAGCAAATTGATGTGTACCCAGTAACTTTGCGGCTTCACTTGTTCTTGCCATGTAAAATAAACAAATGTACTCCTCAAGGTTTTTGACAATTGCTTCTTGATTCTCCACCCCCTAGAACTCACCTAACCAGTTTTTCTTTCTTTTTTTTTTTCACATGACACATATATTTTCAGTTTAGAATTATTAAGAGAGCAAGGTTAAATTAACCTTTCCTTGAGTGTGGTCTTGAAAAAGTCTCGAATACATGTGATTTGGGGTCGACCCTTCTTAATGCCAATTCCTTGCAGCTACATGAGGTTGTATTGGGTGTTTACATCTACTTTATGAGAAAAAAAAATTAAACAGTGCCTGGCACAGTGTATGATTTATATAATTACCACTTCAACGAGATCTACTTTCATAGTACAAATGACCATCTGAGGAATATAAGCTCTCTGCTTCTGAAGATCATTCCCAGTGGTTAGGGAATTTTTCAGGTGACTGAAAGGTAACCGGACAGTGGGGCACTGGACTCTGAAACACAGTTGGGCTGACCTGGTCAGCCTTGCCCTCTGCCTCCAGCAGTTTCTCCTGCTGTAACTGGGTCTCCTGTATTATTTTTGGGTCTTTCCAGGCAGGTCTACTATGGTTCCAGATTCTTTCAGGCAACCCTGGGTTCCTGGCTCTGCAAACATCATCTCTTCACCTTGTCCCTGTAGCCTGAAGGTGACAGACAGTGGCATTCTTCTGTGGCTAATCTCTAGGTGGTGTCACAGTGTGGGGTTGACTTCACAGATCTCCCTCACCCAGATAAAATCCCCTGCATCTACCAAAACACAAAAGTAGGTTCTGTTTACCTCATGAAACCTGACAATAGATTGAATAACTTGGGAAGGTAAAAGGGATTTGTTGGAAGACTGCTAGAATAGTTTACAAATCAAAGAAGAGCTGAATAAACAAGGCTTGGGAGTTCGAGGAACTTAGGAAGGTTTTAGGAAAAGCAGTACCAGTAATTCAAGGACAATCTCTTGAGCCTCAATATCCTATAATTCAACTCCAACTGCCCTCGGCCCCTAGTACGTACCTTCACTAAAAATCCAAATTTCAGAAGAGGAAAATTCACTGGTCAAGATTGGGGCACAGACCTATAATGTAGTGGTGGAAATGGTGGTATTCAAGACCAAGAGAACTAAAAGAACCCTAAAGAATGCAAGGCAGAAGAGTCCATCAAAGGATAGCATGTTAGACGAAATAATCTGTTCCCTAACATAGCACTGACCTCGCCGTAGTCCAGTTTGTGTTCTGAATCCTACAGGTTCAAGATGTTGAATTTGTAGACACTTTGAGAGTGAGTCCATTCCCAGGAACAGACTCATTTTAATGTTTTCAGAAAGTGAGTCAATCAAAGGGCTAATTTACTTATTTGTAAAGAAAATTACAACTGCCAGGTGAACAAGATACTTAAGATGGCCTGATAAGATTTAATGCAATTCCAATTAAAACCCCAACGTCATTCTTTATAGAAATAGAAAAAGCAACCATGAAATTCATTTGGAAAAACAAGAGACCCAGAATAGACAAAGCAATCCTTAGCATGAAGAGTGAAACAGCAGGCATTACAGACCTTAAATTATATTCCAGAACTATAGTAACAAAAACAGCATGATATTGGCCCCCAAATAAACATGTAGACCAATGGTACAGAATAAAAGACAGAGAGACAAACCCACATAAATACACTTATCTCATATTATACAAAGAAGCCAAAAACACACATTAGAGATAACCTCTTCAACAAATGGTGTTGGAAGAACTGGAAACCCATATTCAGCAAAATGAAACTAAACCCATATCTCTTACCATGCACAAAACTCAACTCAAAGTGGATTAAGGACCTAAGAATTATACCAAGACCCTATGCCTAATAGAAAAAAAAAATAGGCCCAAATCTTCACCATTTCAAATTAGGCCCCATTTTCCTTAACAAGACTCCTCAAGTGCAAGAAATAAAATCAAGAATCAATAAATGGGATGGATTCAAACTAAAAAGCTTCTTCTCAGCAAAGGAAACCATCAATAATGTGAAGAGAAGGTCCTCGAATGGAAGAAAATCTTTACCACCTGCATCTCAAACACAGCATTAATTTCCAGGATATATAAAGAACTCAAAAAGCTAACATAAAAATACATAAATAAATAAATAAATAGCCCAATCAATAAATGATCTAAGGAGCTGAACAGACACTTCACAGAAGAAGAAGTAAGAATGATCAACAAATAAATGAAAAAAATGTTCAACATCACTAGCGATTATAGAAATGCAAATTAAAACTACTCTGTGATTTTATCTCACTCCAGTCAGGATGGCAACAATCAACAATACAAGTAACAATAAATGTTGACAAGGATGTAGGGAAAAGGGTGCACTCATACATTGCTGATGGGACTACAAATTGGTGCAATCACTCTGGAAAGCAGTGTGGAGATTCCTCAAAAAACTTGCAATGGAACCACCATTTGACCCAGCTATCCCACTCCTCGGTTTATACCTAAGCATACTACAGTGACGTAGCCACGTTAATGTTTATAGCAGTACAATTCAAAGTTGCCTTCAACTGATGAATAAATAAAGAAACTGTGGTATATATACACAATGGAATATTCCTCAGCATTAAAAGCGAATAAAATTATGGCATTTGCAGGTAAATGGATGGGGTTGGAGAATATCATGCTTAGTGAAATAAGCCAATCTCAAAAAAACAGGGATCAAATGTTTTCTCTGATAAGTGGATGCTAATCCATAATGGGGGGAGGAGAAGGTATGGGATCAGTGGAGGAACTTTGGATGTGGCAAAAGTCCTGATCAGCACATTCTTTCCTTTTAGGCAAAGCACACATGTATCAAGGAGATTTATTATAAGCAGGGCATTAGAACAAAGGGTATTATCTGCATGGTGTTCCACACAGTAGGTGCCACAGCTATTGAGACATCCTCAGGAGTTTCTCTCTCCTCTAAAGACATTTGTTGTAGGTTGGATTCTCCAGAATCAGATGCTGAAGCACAGTGTTTATTAGGGATTAACCTGAGAAGATGAGGGGAAGGAAGCAGAGAGGGCCTGAGGTAGGAGCTGAAATATAAGGCATATCTAGCAACTCCTTGGCCCATCTGGTGGAAAGCTCTGGAACAAGTTCGGCCCATCAGAGATGTCCAGGGTCAGGTCCAGGTCACCAGTCTGCGTGCTCTTGCCTTTCTCTGTTATGAGTATGACCTGCACTGTAAGAGGTGTGGCCCTGAAGAAGCACACCTTTATGATAACCACACTCACTGCTGGTTTAATCTTGCTCTGGAAGCAGCACAATTCAGTGCTACTTAGCCAAGAACCCTGCTCTTCTTTTCGGCAAGGTCTTTGGGATGGTTCTTGGATGGTGCTTCCACCTGTCTAGACAACCTTTGCCTGTCATTCTCCCTAAAATGCCACTTTCTGTCCACCTTTCCCTAAAAGAGTATGCAACAGAAGTAATTTCTACTAAAAAAGACGTTGACTGTGGTTGGTATTGTGAGTTTCCAAATCCTCTAAACACAAAAGGACAATCTCTTTTTCTTTGCTGTGGCTCATGGCCATCTCTCCAGTGTAGGTAGATGTCACTACATGGACTCTGAAGACAATGTGATCGCACTGACCATGCATACTAAGTACTCTTTAAATATTGATATTTTTTGTTTCCTCTTTTTCCTATTCCCTTTTCATTTTTTTTTATATACATAGGATTAATAGAACATTCTAAAATCAACTAGCCCTTGTGATAAACCCTAGTTTGGCTTGGTAGGCAGTGGTCCTTAGACTCACACTGTTCTCTGACTCAGTGCTGCTTCACGTGCTCTGAATTTACCTGAACCAGAAAAATTATAAAGATGAGTAATCCTTGACGTTTTAAGACAAAAGAACCATGAACAAAACGTGCATGTGTTCAAATGGAGTCAGTGTTCGCATTTCAAGAAACCTAGTCACTGTCGGTTTGATAAACAGTTATTTTTCTTCTTCTCTCTATAAAATCTGCCATAAAACCCAAGTTAAAGTTGACATGTCATTTCTTGGTGAAGCCATTCTATGAGCGCCCCCAGGCATGACTAACAGCCCATGTTATTCATGGATTACGAAGGAAAGAAGGAGAGTTGGGAGGTTGTATCTCAGTTACTTTCAGAAATCAAATTACAAGCTTTAGTTCATACATATATGTATGCACGAGAGGAAAAAACAGAGACCACTTGAAGATAAATATCAAATTAACTTTAATTGTATCTTGATTCAATCTTGGGCAAGGTAATGTCCAAGAAATATTTTATTATAATCTTATAAGAAGTGTCTTAGAATATTATGTTTTTGTAATAAATATGAGATATTTTTATAACATTATTATTATTTACCTATGCCTGCCATCACCCATGAATATTTATTCACCACTCACATTGCCTCTAGACATTCTCCTTCTGCCTTCCCAAGTCCCCCGTTGCTTTCCTTTTCTTCTGCTATTATCTCCCTTATGATAAATCCACTGTATCTGGAGGGAAACATTCTCTCCATTGGAAATCACTTCTTGCCAGTTGGCAATCCAAAAATCTAAGCATCATAGAACAGAAGGACAACATCATGGCTCAATAAGCAAATGCTCAATTATTTCATCAAGTTTAGGGCCCATAAAACAAAAACACATGCATATTTAATTTTTATTTACACACTACCTCATAAACACCCCATAAAAGTCTATGGAACGCCTCTTTGGATAATAGATGGGGGTACGAGTTTGTGTACACATATAGACACACAGCTTAGATTTTGTCCATTATACCCAAGTTCTGGGAATTTGCAGAGCTGATATCAAATGCTTTGACCCATTCCAGTTACGCTGCCTGGACAGCCAGATTCCTGTTTCATTTGTGTAAAATTTGGACACAATTCAGTTAGCCAACACAGAATAATAGTAGAAAAAAATTTGATGTGGGCATTTGTGACTCATTTTTGCCACCTGCTATTTCATGAAATAGAGTGTTGAAACTGCTGTCTTAAATACATTCCCTATGTTGACTTATTTTTTTTTGTACTATAGCATTATGATCTTTCTCTTCTTTCTTTATTTTTTCAGCTAGACTGTGTGTTATCTTCTTTTCAAAATGTACTTGGGAATATTTAAACTAATTAAGACCACAAATCAATCTGTAACACCTCGAGATATTTCCCCAGGTAGAATCACCTGCCTTGGGCTATAATACATTGTACGTGCTTATTCTGTCCATATGTTCCTTTCCTTTTATTATTTTGTTCTGCCTAAACAGAAGGAAGCAATCTCAGAAGTAACAGAAATAAATCCAATAGTCCCAGTATGGTTCTGAATGAAGGACACTCTAGTATTACAGAAAAACCCAGATCCAGATCCAGATTATTAAAAATACATAATTGCTTGATTAATTCCTCACAAATTTCCTTGTACCACCAGCAGACACCCCCTTTGGCAGGCTCAATAACATGGATTTGGTCATATTCTTTTTCCTTCAACTCCCAAATCAAGTAATTTCCATATCATACTCAAAATTCTTGCATAAATACAGATTCCTCTTTTTCATGCAGTAGGCTCTGTTCTATTATCTTTAATTGCACCTGAGATATATTTTGAAAGGTAATGGAACTTTTCTCTATATTGATTATTGTGGTGTTGATTACCCAACTCTATGCCCTTGTCAATACTCACAAATCTGTGCATTCAAAGGAGTAAATTTATTGTATGTGAATTCAAAAAATTATAAACGATTATAAAATGATTTAAAATTATCAATAAGTATAAAAAGGATGGGTAGAATTATATACAGTTGGATACCATTTAAATTAAATTCTAAATCAGGCAAAATTAATCTGCAGCAGATTTCTCAACCTCCATACTATTAACATTTTGGACTAGATCGATCTTTGTTGTGGACAGGGCCAATTTTGTGGGCATGCAGCCCAGGTAATTACACAGGGTCCAGCTCTCTGAACAGGACTCCATGCTTGGCTTAACGTTCTGCTGTCACCATCTTGAATTTCTTAATAATTTGATATTTGAACTTGTGTTTTGAAAGGGAAATCTGAAGAGACAACATAATATGCATATGAGCAGAGAAGACGTACTAGGTGTATTTGTGAGCAAGGGTAGGCTCAGACCCACAAACACGGCAAGCAGCTAGCAATGTGAGTATTGACCAGTAGGACACACTGCTGCATGCCCAAATGCATACCTTCAGTAATCTGGAGTGCTCTGGTGCCTCAGAGAAGATGCCAGGCTGGGGCGTTGGTAGTGATGTCAGCAATAGCAGCAGAAGCAGCAGATGGTGGCAGTGGCCATGGCCCCAGGAAAAGAGAGACTTCACATGGCACTAGAGCCTACAGTAGGAGAACAGCTGGCCTATCTGCCCCCAGAACCTACCCTTGCATCATCTGCACAAATGGTATCTCTCCGACCCAAATGTCAGTGCAGAAACTAATGCACTCAGACCATAACTTTGGCAGTTGATTATTACAAGAAAAAAATATTCAAAATAACCATAAACATTAGTTATATAATTGAGCTATTGGACAGCAAAATATTTAGAATCTCTTCTTTTGAAAACTGTAGGAACATTGGAAAACAACTATCCATAGGCTTAGATATAAATGTATATAAATGTTAAATCTAAAAATCATTATATTGTATGAAAAAGAAAATTATTTTATATGAAACCACAGAGAAGTTTATTTTTAAGGAGGAGAAGGCACTATTAAGCTGAATATTTTCTTATAACCGAGTGAAGAATGATAGAATACATAAACAAGCATTTTGAATTGTACACTATTCATCAAGCCATTTATTTTTATTTTTTTGATCTCTACAAGTTACAGAAAATGTCAGAGGAAACACTAAAACACTATGCGATATATTTGCATTTAAAATTAAATTCATATTTGGGTGAAACTAATTTGTATGAAGAATTATATCTTTATTAGTGAAATTATCCTTTGAGAATTGCCAGATTGAGATGTATTTTTTGACATAATTCATCAGAAATTTATCCGAATGTTGTCTTCTCTACAAAAATCCTTAACTACTTAGTAACAATCACATTAGTGGAAGATCCTTCTCAAAATCAAATATTATAAAAAATTATTTGCCATCTTGCATTTGCCAAGAGTGACCAATTTCATTCAATTATACCAATTGAACATGAAGTCACTAAGAGTATAAATTTTATGACTAAATGGAATGATTTGCATAGAAGCAAGTCAGAAATATCTTATGATCAATCGAGATCACATTACTAAAGTACTATTATGTATTGTGTAATATAAACCAATGACATCAAAATAGGTTTTTGCAATTTGTAAATTTGTCTTGCTACTCATGTATCACTACTGCCCCTGACATTTTAAAAGCCACAGAAGCCACTTTTCCTTAATGGCAAGATGGGGGCTTAGAATATTTCTAAAATCCCTTCCATCTCTCAATTCTGTGGTTGACCTCCCAACAAGTGTCCATTATAGCCTTCAAAATTCAGCTAAAAGCCTGCTTCCTCAAGTGGTTCTACATATCTTTCTGTCAATCTGAGCCTATAGTCAACATTTGTCAATACCATGGGCACATAGATTGTAGCTAAGGATTTAGCTATTTATTCTGACAAGTTGATCATACAGAATCGAATAGGTTTTTTTAATTAAAAAAATACTAGTTGGACACAGGCTTATGAGTAAAACTTTTTATCTCAAATACGTATTACTCACACACAGAGCAGAGAAATGCTTTTGGCTGAAAATCATGACTCTCTGGGTGAAGACTTTGTAGGCAGCAATCTGGGTTTACATGAGAGAGGGCAGGGGTCCATAATCCCCACCCCAGCCACTGACACATCCCAGTCTACATGTAAAGCCACTCATATTGCCGAGAAAGTCCAACTTAAAAATAGCAATTGGCACGTCTGCCATCGGTGGGAAAAGAAATGCCATCTTCAGTGGGTTGACCATGGTGGACCATTACCACAACATCAAGCAGATTTTCCTGGTTTAAGTTGGGCTTTTCAATTTCTCTGGTTCAGTTTGACTTTTCTTTTTTTTTTTTTTTTTGAAACTGAGACCTAAGCAGAGACTACAATTATGAAAACCGACGTGATCCATCAGATCCTCTCCCTAACTTACATGGCAATAGATCAGGAAATACATTGAATAGCCTATAAGTACTGTCCATAAAAGTTCTTCTACATAAATAGGCGGAAGAACGCTAAAAGACCTGCCTTAAACAGTCCTTTTGTGGTTCATCCCCAAACCGTGCTTTGACTGAAAAGTTTTCCTGACTGGACTTTTTTTTTTCTCTTTAATTTTCATAAAACAAAAATGATATCATTACAGTCATTAATACATGTTCATTGTAAACAAAAAATTAGTCAATACCAAAAGAGTCAAAGAATAAAAACTATTGGAAACCTCTCTAACAAATTATTATCCTATATGTATAAATAATTTATATATATATATGATTTATGTTCAAAATATATAAATAATTATCCAATATAACAAATATCAAATATATTCATATATATATATATATATATAAAACTCTAGGAATCAGCTATTACTCTCTAATCAGCATTTTCACTTAATATCACAGTGAAAATATTTATTTGCTTGCTTTTTTTTGGCTAATAAAAACAGCACTTCAATAAGCATCTTGGCACATGTTTGTATGCACTTATCAATTAATTTTTTAGAATAAAATTTAGAAGTGGTGCCCCTAGGACAAAGCATACACACGCTTTAATTCTGACACATTTTTCTAAATTGCTTTCCAATAGTAGTGCTCTTTATAGTCCTACCAATAAGTATTTTTCCCAAATAAATGAGCATTATTATCTTTTAAACATTTATAAATTTGATAAGAGGGAATGATATTACATGGTGGGTTCAGTTTCAATTTCTATTTTTTTTTTATTATTTGCAGTTGAACATCGTGGGGAACCATCTGTGAACTGTGCATGAATTAAAGGCCATGTTGAAGCCATTAGGCAGGAAAGCCTGGAGCATCAGGAACTCCCAGTAGCAACCTTGCTGGTTTGAGAATGCCTGGTTCACCTGATATCCCGCCTAGCTCCATCTCAAGTTTAGCACAGCACTAGAGATGGGTGTGACCCGCTAAGAGCCAAACAGCCTGCCATCCCCCACCTATATCTTGATTTTTTTGTGAAGAAGCAAGCACCAGACAAGGCTCCTCCCACACTGAAACCTTATACCTACCAATCCCCTTTGATCTGTACCTCTGTCTTTGTTAGCCGTCTGTATCCCTCTGGTCGGCTTAACCCTGTCACTGTCCCCACTCTTTCAACTATAATTTAAGGTCTTTTGTGCTTATTTTTATTTATAGCTTTTATTTCGCAGCCAGACCATCCCTCTGACAGGAACCCTGGCCCACACAGGACGTGAGCAAGAGAACATATTTTTGATCGTGTGTTATATATCTTCTATTATATTTCACTTCTGTATTCAGTTTATCCGTGTGTGTGTTTGTTTGGACCAAACAAGTCTAATTTTCACAAAAGGTTAGGTTTTGTTCATGATCATATCACAGGCCCTTATATTCATTGACTGTTACCACCCTTTACTCTTAGCAGATGATTGGGGCTCTATTTCCTAGATTTCTCCCTACTAACTAGTCTGTGCTCACCATTTCTCACCACGCCTTCATCTAGGACCAACAGACCCATCTATTGAATAAGTAGAATTTGGCTTTGGTTTCTCCTACCAATGCTTCCAAACACTAGAAGATCTCCCTTTCTCCCTTCTTTGTAACACCTAGGGCATATCTCATTACCTTTTAATAAGGACATCAGAGTTCCCACATCAGTTGCAAGTCCAATCCAATATCCCCTTTCCCATCACCTATTCAATTCTCCATTTCTGCTTACGGTGCCTCCAGACCTGGGGTCAGGAAGGCAGATGGGTCTGGGAAGATATTTATTTATTTAATCAAGGTTATTTGTAGCTCTCTTTGACTGCAAGAATGTCCACACCCAAATGGCAGTCCTTTCATGGGTGGATTCTTGGGCTGTCTTGGCGGGCATCATCTTATAAATCTCACTGGAGAGTTACTTGTCTGCAAACCTTTCACTGTTTACCTTCTGCCTTCCATCAGAATACCCACAGAGTCCTCTCGTCCTGAGGGTCAGTCCTCTAAAGCCAGGTCCTTTCAGGATGACTGCACCTGGCTACCTTTCTGCAGAGTAAACTTCTGTACTCTGAGCCCATCAAACACCAGATATGCAGGCCATTCCAAATACAACCACTTTTCTTTTTCGGGTCATTGCTATAACCTCCACCAGTCTTCAAGTGAGAGTTAGAACAGTCTCTAGATGTCTCAAAGTCCAGGGACACCATGTCTCATTCTCTGGACACCCACAGCTCCACCTTGTCTTGAAGAGGGTAGTAGGTGTCTGTCCCTTATGGAGAAAGGAGGGATTTGCATAGGGCTCTCTCCTTTTATGAATTACCTTCCAATGAATTCTTTTTTCTTATAAAAAGGGTTCTGTTGTATAGGTTTTACTCAGTTGAGGAGCTAAGACTCATAGGATTGACTGCTCTTTCTTAACAATTCCTGTGGAGATGTCTCTCACCCTCTCTAGAATACACAGGCACTTGTCAGTCATTGAGGCAGTAAAGGAAATCCCACTTCACATGTTCCTGTGCTGGCTTGTCTTCCCTTGAGGACTGGGCTTGTAGCTTGTCAACCTTGTGTTCTCAATGACTAGCACAGCATAAAGCTGCAGTAAATTTCAGAGAATAATAACTATAATTGCTTTACAACATGGCACACTTATAATACAGAGTCATAAACAATATGGTTTGGTACCTAAATAGAGAGAGGTCAAATCTTGAGGATATCAAGAAAGACTCATGAACATAAAATTTTCCCTAAAAATATATGTCCTTCAACATGGCATAGTCTCCAATGAAAGGCATGAAGTTTCTATCTTTGACTAATTCCTTATTTTATTCTTTTGTAGACCATATTCAATCAAAATGACAAAAGGATGGATTTAAAACATTCTAAACTATAATTTTAAAACATCAAAATTAATGCTAATGCTCCTATGGGGCTATTTTGAACTTAACATTTAATACAGGAATAGTTTTAGCTTTAAGGAAACAATTACAAAAGTCAATTTCCAAAAGTGTTATCTAGAGCTCTCCCGGTTGAAAGTAACGGAAGTTCATCAGATCTAATTTTGACGAAAAAAGAAATTTACTATAAAGATGACTAGGACCGTTATGGAACCCCAAAGTAAAAATATATCCAGGAACATGTTGGAAGCAGAGATGACTGCTTATAGAATGCTCCTGTGAAGCACCTCATTTCTCCCTCATGTTCTTCAGCTTTCTCTGCTTTGTGGTCCATAGTTTAAAAGCCACTGGTAAAGCCATGGGTTTGACACATAACTGGTTTGACCATCCTTAATATGGCTTGTTCTCAGTCTCATTTGCGGATTCCTGTTTGGATCAAGTATCTGCATCTAATCAGCCATGGATGTGCCACTGTGTTGGTGACGAGGCAGGGCATTCCCAGAGGTAGAGAGGTGACCCGGTTTCTAACCTAAGAGAGACACAGGGCAGGTATTTCAAAGGTGTAGTTCTTTATCTCAAGAAGTTTTCCCTCACAGGATTTTGGTAATGGAATTATTTAGATTTAGATGTTGAAAGCAGACGTTACTCTATTCCTCTTATTTCTCTTCTATTTAAATATTTGGGGGATCTCTTTGCTCCACAAGAGGAAAGCTTCATTGTTAGAACTCCTTTGCTATTTATACTGGTTTCAGTCCACAATGGCTGTCCCATTTGAAGTCAGAGAAGGGAAACAACAACACAACATTTCCAAGGATAAATGAATCTTAAAATCAAATTTGAAACTCAACCAAACTCCAATTTTACTGGGATTCCTTTCTGGGCATGACTGTTGCAGAATCTAGCAGGAATCTAATCAGAAATTATATTTGACCCAGACCAAAAAAAAAATTAATTCACTTATTCTTTTTCATTTGAGGACACACACCCACCCACATACATGCATATTACACACACACACACACACACACACACACACACACACACGAGTATTTTTTGGCAATGATGCTAATCTCTTTTAAATTAAATTTGGCTCCCTGGCTATTAAACACTACTGATCAGGCTTCTCCTTTGTATTGCCCTGTTAAAGCCTGCAGAACAATTTTATTTTATTTCCATCCAATTGTTTATTAATGTTTCTTTCTCCACCTGTCCTTCCTCCCCTGCTGTAAGACATCCATGGGGCACATAATTCTAATCTGCACCAAGGAAAGAGTGGATTGCAGGGTCTTATGAATATTAAGAATGGGGAAAGTTCAGAGAAGAGGGAAACATAGAGGTCAGTTTAAAGCCCATCATTGAAGTTAAAGGCAAGCTTTGTGTTGTCTCCGTCCCCAGCAGGGTTCGTCCCCATAATTAAAGTTCTTTTTCTTCATTCTCAATCAAACATGGCAAATGCAGGATAACTCTTCCTCTTCAGAAAGGAAGGTATATATATCCACAGGGATATACAAGGCAAACGGTAATTTTATTTCTACCTACCACATCACAAATCATGTGCAAGTTTAATGAAGTGACTGTGTACTTGTTTATTTTCATAAGTGCCACCAACAAGATGCAGTTTAAAATCAGGAACACTTAATTATTATACTCACAACATATAGAGCACCTGTAATTTTCTAAATGTGATGTTGAAGGCACAACATGAATCCCACAGTCTTCATGTTTATGAGCACTTGTCTGCCTCATTCAGGGCAAAAATAAATAACCATGAAGCTGAATGCTAACTCTCTTAATCATTTCATGAACATACCTGTTTGGAAATACCTGTATAGCCAGTTATTTTAAAGGGATCTTGACTTTAAGGTTGGCGAGCATTCTTCATTATAGTGGATTTAAAGAGTTGGAACAGGAAAGGAGGTTGTTATTTGGATACTGAGTGTAATCTGATTTTGTCAATTCTATCTCCTCTGTTCCCTCTGTTCCTCAGTATTTCCAAATGAGCCATCTGAAGGTGATTGGAATATAAGTTCTTTGTTGCAGTACGTTTTTAGTTTTTAATATTAGGTGAAATCACATTGACCTATTTTTATTTATGGGGCATCTGTCACTCCAAAAATCCTGGATAAAAGATTGAATCAGACCAGGAAAGACCAGGCCAAGACTGAAATAATTTGCTATTGTTTTCTTGGGACCAAGAGAACAGGATCTTTCCCTAGTGAGAGGAGTAAAGATTACCCTAAAAAAAAAAAAAAAAAAGTTTTTTTTCCCCTGTTAATTTTGAGATCCAGCAAAGCTTGAAGGAGAAAAATTTGAGTTTTTGGAAGAGAAAAAAAGAGGTAATTCCTCCTTGGCCTTGACCCAGAGTGTTGGTGATCTTAGCTTATTATGCTAACACAAGGACCTCAATTTTCCATTCATGTTGTAGCTTACATCAGAATTTCCTTTCCTGTTAGGGTTTTTTTGTTGAAGGTGTTTTCCACGTTCACTTTATCCATTCATCCACCAGGGGACACTTAAGTTGCTTTGACTTCTTGGTTATTGCAAATGATACTGTTATGAACATGAGTATACAAATATTTATTTGAGTCATTGCCTTCAATTCTTTTTGGTATATATTCAGATACTGCTGAATCAGATGCTTATTCTATGTTTGATATTCCAAACTGAACAGCCCATCCATCTTTGGGTGACAATTCAGACTCTCTGTGCTCCAGCCCTGGTTATCTGGATGGGGAGGCAGAGAATAAAAGTTGACCATGAAGGAAACTAGTTTCCAATTCCAGTTCTGCCACTAACACAACTATTTCCCCGCACCCTTTTTTTTTTTAAATTGGTGCATTATGGTTGTACATAATGGTGGCATTTGTTGTTACCTATTCATACATATACACAAAGTGACAAGATAATTGGGCCAATTTCATTCCCGCTTTCTTTCCCTCTTCCCTTCCCCTGGTTTTTTTTCTTCTTCTCTACTAATAATTCATACAAAAACCAAGCATCTGAAATGCAGATGCTAATTCACAATGGGTGGTGGTGGCTATGCCTAGGGAAAAACAGGGGTACTTTGGATTTAGGTACAGGGGAATGAAAGGAGGGGAAGGGACATGGGGGTATGAAGGATAGTAGAATGAATCAGACATTATTACCCTCAATACATATATGATTACATGACCGGTGTGATTCTACATCATGTAAAACCAGAAGAGTGAGAAGTTATAGTCTATTTATGTAATGATGTATCAAAATGCATGCTACTGTATCATGTATCATGTATCACCAATTAGAATAAAATTTTTAAATCTAGAAAAATAAATAAATAAATAAATTTTAAAACCAAGAGCATTCACAGACATCCTGAAATTTAATTAGAAAACAAGAAGTTAGGGTATTCAGAGAAGCAAACTTTTTAAAAACACACTAAAGCTCACACATCCAGTGCATGTTTTAACTTCACAGGAATCACTCCAGTTAGACTGAGCCAGATCACGCTGTTCGTGAATAAAATCTGTTGTATGCCTCTTATTTTATGATCACCTACAGAATCTAAACTTAATCCTTGCACACCTGTACTGTGTGAGGACACAGGAATCTAAAGAACTGAGCCAAAGAAAAGCAGGATTCTTTCACTCAAGGAGAAGTGGGGTGTAACAGCTACTTTTTAAATACTTTTTCTGCCCAGCACCTCTTCTTTTATCTTCTTTCTAACCAACAAGGTGGGGCAATCATGAGGTGTGCAGTTCAGATCTCTTTCCAAAACACTTTCTGGGGAGTAAGAGGACACAGTTGACTGGCAATTTCCAGCTGTGGCACTTTGAATGCATCGTGGTGTTCATACCAAGACTGGTTCTGTCAGGCTGCTCCAAGCCAATGACTAAGAAGAGTGGGGTTCTAGACATTCCTGTCTGAAGAAGCACATTTACAGTGGATAATCTTTCCTTGGGAACTCTCCCATTAGCCTCGGCCAAGTCTTTCTTAAAATTCTTCTGTGGCCTGGGGCTCTTCCCTATTTTGTCCTTTCTTCTTTCTCTCCTTTCACTAGTGTCACACCTTCCTTACAGTCTGATTCCTTCCAACTGAACCCTTTACTAGAGTTCCTCCCTGTAAATTCCTTGGAAGTTGAATCCTACCTTGGCACTTGCTTCTCAGAGGAGGAACCAATTCACAGGGGCAAGTGCAGGACCAAAGGGAACCAATTATCATTGCTCACATCAAGAGCCTCAGCGATTAGTCAAAGGGGACATATGCACCCCCCCAGGACCTATCAGAATTCTTTCCTGGTGGATTCTGTTTGTGGGAGTGGGGTTCTGAAAAAAATTAAAAAATTAACTCAGACTTGCCTGAGGTCATATTTCCTGGCAGAAGACTCTTGTTTACAATTAGAAGAATGAGTCCAGGTATTCCAAATAAACAGAAATAAGAGAAAGCTTCGAGCAGACTGGAGGATTCTGTAAGGATCTGGAGTCTGGATTCTGGAGACCAGCATCCCCATCATGTTTGATCACATGAATTAGCAAATTTCCTGTTTGAATTGGGTTTCGGTCCCTTACTTAAGAATACTGACTATGCCACTCCCGTGTTTAACATCTTTCCATGGCTTCCACTGACCCTAGGACAGAGCCCAAACTCCTTATATTCCAACACTTTATTCTGAAAAATTTTCAAACCTGCTGAGAATTTGCCATAATACTTAAATTAATGCTCTTACATCCTTCACTTAGATTCATCTGTTGTTAACATTTATGCTAAAATTTTCTTCTATTTCTTTCTCTATGTGTACAAATAAGTTTTTGATGAGCCATGGAGAATTGAAGTAGTCATAGACATCATACTTCATTCCTAAATACTTCAACATACATATTTTTAGAACAAACTACAATACCACATTTAGAAAGTACAACCTGGAGGTGACATTATTATTTAATATATAATCCATACTCATATTCCCTAGTTGTTTCAATAATGTCCTTTATAGATATTAGTGGGTACTATGGTCTGAATGTATCCTCCAAAAATTCATGTGTTAAAGGAACTTAATCACCAATGTGATAGTATCAAGAGGTGAGGCGTGATTAAATCATGAGACCAGAACCCTCATGAAGGAGATTAGTCTTTTTTAAAAGAGATTGAAGGGAATTGCTTTGCCCTTCTGCCATCTGAGGACACAGAGGCTACCCTCAATGAAGTGGAGGTAAGCCAAGGCTTACAGACACTATAACTACAGATTGATTTTGGACTCCCAGTCTCCAGAACTGTAAGCAATGAATTTGTTATTTTCAATTAACCAGTATAGGATGTTTTCTTGTAGCAGCCTAAAAGAACTAAGACAATCTATATTTTTAATCTAAGATCCAATCAAGGATTATGTAATACTTCAGTTATCATGTCTCTTTAGTCTCTTTAGTCTCCTTTAACTTAGAACAGTTCTCCAATCTTCTTCTGTCTTTCAATACCTTGATATATCTTTAAGTGTACATACAGGTGGTTTGGCAAAACTTTCCTCAAATTACATTTGTCTGGTTGTCTCCTCATGATCAGATTCAGGCTAAACATTTTCAGAAGTAAACTGAAATGATGTGATGCCCTTGGTCATTTGCAAAGCTGTTGGCCGGCCAGCCCTGCCCATCTCTCTGGCCTCATCATTTATTGCTCTCCTTCTCAACTTTCAAGTTCCAGCAAATGAACCTCTCATAGTTCCTCCAGCCTGTCTCTCTTTTCCAACTTTTGCACACACTACTGCTTCTGCCTGACTTTCTCTTCTTCTCCATGGTCCTTTGTTCTCTTGGGTCAGTGATCCATATGTATCTGGTGGAACCTTAAATATCACTTATCCAAGAGGCCTTCCTTGACCCCTTGGCATGGATTCGCTTGCCCACGTACTTGAATCATGGTCTTCTCTTCTAGACCATCGGTCTTCAAAGTGTAGACCTCAGACTCTTGGAACTCTGAGGCTATCTAATTGGCTCATGAAGTCAAAACTATTTTCATGATAATATTGAGATATTATTCACATTTTTCACTGTATTGATAATTGCATTGATAGTACTAAAGCAATGTGGGTAAGATTGCTATGCCTTAATCAAAATCAAATAAGAGCAATAAATGATGTGACAATAAGCTTAATCATTAGTCATTATATTCTTCTCATTCTCTCATAGTGGGGAGAAATGATAGTTTAGCTTAAGAAGGTCCTGGATTAAACAGCAAGATGATTAATTTCATTAAATTACTGCCCTGAATATATGCCTGCTTCATCTTCTGCATAACAAAATGGAAAGTAGCATTAAGAACTTTGCTGCTCACTGAAGCTCAAAGGTGATCTCAAGGAAAAACGTTTACATGACTGTTCAGATTGTGAGCTGAGCCAGATGCTTTTTTTCTTCTTCTTTATTGAGCACCATTTTTTTTTTCTTCAAAGAACAAGAGGCAGTTAAACTATGGTTATTACACCTGAGTTTCTGGCAGACACTTTTTCAAAAATGAACAAAGAAGCCTGTTACTTCAAGAAAAACAATGTGTAATGTATGTTGCTACTGGTAAAATTAAAGCATTTGAGTACAAATTAGAATTTTGGAAAAAATTATATCTACTATTGTGAGCTTGACAGCTTCCTGGTATGTGAAGAATTTTCTTATTTGATCAGTACTGATATTAATGAATGTGGTTTTTAAATTTTACACAATGAAATGTGTCACTACGTAAAAAAGCTGTATAACTAACTCAGTGAATTGATATTTTTCCAAATGAAAATGAACACTGTTGCAAAATCATATATGAAATCCATTGAAATTGCAAGAGAGATAGACCAAGGAATTTGAGTGTAATTTCAATATATGAAAAAAATCATTGATAGGGTTTCAGATTCGGCATTGTACCCTAATATTTAAAAAATTATCACTTGTTGAGTTTTGGTAATGTAGCAAAAAAAGCCAGTTATCTGAAAAGGCTTTTAAGATACTTCTCTCTTTTTCATTTATGTATCTACATGGGGCCAGATTTCACTCATATACTTCAACCAAAACAACATATTGCAACAGATTAAAGACAGAAGCAGAGATGAGACTAGCTGTCTGAAGTCACACACTAAAGAGACTACCCAAGAATAAAATAATGCCATTTTTCTTAGTAACTTTTTGTTTTGGGAAACATAAGTGTCTTTTCAAAATTATACATTCTTTGCATCTACATATAATGAGTTCATTATATATTATTTTTAAATGAATGAATAAAAATATTTTTAAATCTATTAGTTTTAATTTTTAATGCAATAAATAAACCTACATGAACAAAAGTTCTTTGGGGTTCTCCATAATTTTTAGAATATTACGGAGTCTTGAGACTAAAAAAACAAAGGTTTGAGAAGTGCTATTTCAGACTATAAGCTCTGTGAGGGCAGAAGCTATGTCTGTTCATTGTAGTCACCAACGTGGAAAATATTTGAAAAATGGCTGACAGTAGTTATTAAAAAAGTGAATAAAGGAATGAATGAGTAAATGTTGAAATGGACCTTCTAGGGCATTTCAGACAGAGGTAATACTCTAATGAGAAAGCACCATAATCAAGTTAAGGATTTTAAGAGAATAGGGAGCAATTAAGGACGTAGACCAGACTAGTACAGGGCCTAAGGAGTTAAGCTAAGGACATAAACAATTCTGAGTTCAACTTTTGGCTCCAGTATTTCTTTGTGAAGCCACTTTGGACAAAGCAGCCATTCTGAACTTTTCCTTGTTAGCGTTGAACTAGAAGTTACTGCACCTCTGCGTCTCTGTTTCCCTCACAGTAGTAAAGTGTTAAAGTGTGTCTGGCATGGCAGCCACAAGCCCCATGTGACTAATGAAATGTGGCTACTGCGACTGAGAAACTAGTTTTTAAATTTCATTTAATTTTAACCGCTTGAAAGTGAAATTAATTTTTTTTTAAATTAAGACAGTTTTGGAAGTGCGGTCGAGAACAAAAGAGGACTATTTTTTGTAATTGATTTCAGATATTGAAAAATTTTTAATTTGGAATAACTGGGCATGTGATCAAGTTTTTTTTTTACTGTATTTTACTGTATTTTCATATTATGAAATCTAAGCACAGCTTCAAGTGTTTTCAATGAAAATTTTTTCATACAAGTTGAGATATGATATAGGTTCAAAAGAGAGTGAGTTTCAGTGACTTAGCATCCCAAACAAGAATGTGAAATATCTCATTATTTTGATTTTACATGCTCCCTGACAGAATAGTTTATTAAAATAAATTGTCCTCATTTATTTTTAACTTTTGATGTTGCTATTTTAAAAAATCTAAAATTTCGTATATAGTATACACTACATTTCTATTGGGTGATAGTTAAGTAAAGCATAAGCATTATACAAAGTGTTCGTGACCAGTGTTTTCTTATTATCTATGTTATAGAGACAATATTCACCCTATAAAATCCTGTGAGGATATAATGAGATGTTATATAAAGCTCTTAGCGTGTGTGGGTCACATGATAAGGACTCAGAGAATTGCAATTTGCTTTCCTAAGTAGAGAGGGCACATATGTTTGTGGAGGATCGCCAGTGGCTAATAGAAGAGGAAAGTCAAGTGTGGACTGTACAATGTAGAAAGTTTTGATCCCCAGGCAGGTTGAGAAATGGGGACTTAATTCTCCATGCGACCCAGAGCTGCTGAAGCACATGATCCGAGATGTGTTTTAGAAAGATAACTCTGACAGCATGTAGCCTCAGAGGGGGATGTGAGTTTTGAAATCAGTTCTCAGGCATTTGGAACTAAGTCTGCTGAGTAGGTTGGGTGATCAAGCTGTGAAAAGCTGTCTGGGGTCACAAACCAAGTCTCAGTTTGAGTGATGAGTTTGGTTTCATGGGAAGCTCCTAATCCAGCTTTGTGGACAACTCGGAAAGAAAATTTTAACAGGCATTTTTGAAAAGTAACAGCATCATTGGTTTAAGTAGATCATCATTCTCTATGTCCACTGCATTCCAAGAACTGTTCAATTGGTGTGTTTACACAATCAAGCCAATGAATGGGCTTGTTAACATTTAGTTTATTTGTATAGTCCAGATAAAGTGCTTTTAAGTTAAAGCTTTTATAAGAAAAATGTCCTGACCTCAAACACCCTAATCATTAGTCCTTCAGTTTCCTCTTTTGTGTAAATAAGCCTGCCTTTCCCTAGGAAATCTCCTACACCAACAAAACTGCTAATCTTTATTCAGTAAGATCCAGGCAAAGGAACCCCCTGTCTTAGGTCCCAACCTCAGCATAAAAATGTAACTGCATAAAAAATTCGATGCTACATTTTAAAAAAAATCACTATAAAACTTAGTGGCTTCAAAAGCAATAACCATTTATATGTGATAAAATAAATTTCTTTTTTAAGCCACCCAGCAGATGGAATTTTGTTCTGGCAGCCCAAGCAGACGAATACACTTGTGCAAAAAAGTCCCTCACAGAACAATATGGAACCAGGGATGGGCAGAGTAAGGCAGGTGAGCCACAAGTTGGCAGCCCTCTCTTTACCATCTTGTTCCAGGATGAAACTTCAAAGAATCTGAAAATTATAACCTTAAATCTGGCTTTTCAGACTGTGATGAAGGCATATATGTCAAAGTGTTAGGATTCAATGACCCCACACATTTTAGAGGTGGACAAGATTTTAATTTCTTATTCTAGAGAACAGGAAAACTTAAATGCATATTATGTAGCATTATAATACCAAAAAGAATGGTGCTAGCATATACCAGGTCCAATGTGGTAGCCTAACTTGTCTGTTTTCATAGAGCATTTCCTGAGACTAAGAATCTAATAGAGAGAGCAACTGTGCATAAGTACCCATGGTATATCAGTATTGCAGCATCACACTATACCCCATAAATATGTACAATTATTACACGTTAATTATTTTTAAAGAAAAGAATGTTTTAAGGGGACTGCCAAAGTTCTTTAAAAGAAAACACTATATGGAATGGATTTTGGAATAGGTATTGCAGTGGTCACTGTTGGTACCCATTTGGGTCCCTTTCACTGCACTGGAGCACAGATCTCTTGGTGGCTTTGAATGTTGGTTGTTAACAGTTCAAAGCTTACCTCCTTCTCTGAAGATTTGCCCATGGCTGTCAGGAGCTAATTAACCTGGAGAGTATATCCAACCCTTCCTTCCCCAATTGACTGATTAAAGTCAGCACCTCCTCTCAAGGTGGGACATCTTTTCACTGTTATTTATGCTTCACAGTTTCCTTTGGACCATACGAAGGTCAGTCTTCACCTGAGACCACATCCTGGCTTAAACTTCTTCCCTTACTCTATCCTGATTGCCTCCCTCCCCTACAGGCTTCTGTCAGCACTGTTTCAACAGACTCTGGGCACCTGAATACCTAGCTCAGCCTCTCCTTTTAGGAGAACTGTGTTAGGTCCCTTGAACTTAGAAGATGCAAAGACTAAAAATCAGTTTCTTTCACAACGACTTCTGCAAACCTATTTTGTTGACTTCAAGCTCCCATCTAATTTAAAACTTCTCTGTTAGGTCTAAGGCAGGCTTGAAATCCCACAGCGTGGACCACCCTGTGTTGGGGGTAAGGTCAGCTTCATTGTTATTTCTCCACTTTATTTATTCCTCCAACCTCCACCCATAATTCTGCTCCTGGATTCCTAGGAAGCGAGATGGAGCTAGATAAAGGACAGGAAATGTTTCTTGATGGGCACAATTATAATCTGGCCCTGATGCCCTCTGGTAGGATGCATGTCCAAATGCTCTTTCCCCTCTGAGTTTTTAACTTCCATAAAGACACTTCCAAAACACACACACACACACACACACACACACACACACACCACAGGAATGGGAATGTGCAATTCAATTCCCTGGTGTGATAATGCCCCTTCTTTGGCTATTGATTTCTCCCCCATCTGTCCTCAGCTCCTGTCATGTATTGGTACCCCAGTTTCTTTCTGACCAGGACCCTGCACCCCAAATGGGATGTTCTCCCTCTCTTGAGAAGAATATTTGTCACTGTGATTAAAATAACTGACAAGAACAACTTAGAGGAGGAAAATTTTATTTTGATTCATGGTTTTCCGAGGTTTAGTCCATGGTCAGCCAGCACCATTACTCTGGACTGGAGGTGAGGCAGAACATCATGGTGGAAGGTTATAACACAGGGAAGCTTCTCAGCTTATGGTAGCCAGGAAGCAGGGGTGGGGATGGGGAGAGAAGGAGGGAAGGGACACAGGGAGAAGATAAATCCTTCCAAACCATACCCCCAGTGGTCTGCTTTCTCTAACTAGGTACCACCTCCCAGTAGTCAATTCAGCTATCAATGAATTAATCCATTACACTAAATGGATTAATCCATCCAATAGGCCAGAGCTATTATCATTGAATAATTGCCTGAAAGCCTCACCTCTGAACCTCACTGCACTGGGGGCCATGCTTTCAGCATGAGACTTTGGAGGATGCTCCATATCCAAACCACAGCAAACACCTTCCAAGAGTTCCATATCTCTATCTCTCTCTTTCACCCGCCAAAGTGATTTCCCTTCCTATGCCTCTCTATTTTTCTGCTCTGATCTCTTTTGGTACAACTCTCCCATATAGATTTTCTCCAAATATATGTCAAGTACCTTCCCTCACAGCCCTAAATTCCATAAGATGCAGGCTAAGCTTTCTGTGCAGATTCTGGACACATTCTCCCCTCTTGGTTTAAAGAGAAGATCCTCTACTCATGGGAAAGTGGAAACTCCACAGTCCTCCTACAACTCTCTATGAAAATGTATTTGTTCTTCACTTGATTTTCAACCTCCCTGACTTTGGCAGAAGCAGGCTCTGGCTACCCCTTTGCAACACAGATGGTCTACATAGATGTTCTAGCAGCTGGTTTAAGAGACTTGTGTCAGGAAATGAGAGTACCAGACCACTACTGTTTCCAGCTCAGAGGGTTTAGCTAAACAAATCTTTGGATTTCAACATCCTATCACATAGATAATAGTAGCTAAGGTTATGTCATGCTTATTCAGATACTGTTCCAAATCCTTTTCTTGCATCAAATCGAGTACCTTAATCCTCACAAAATTCTGTGATAATGTAGTAGGTAGTTTTTAACATTTGTTTTATGGATATGAAAACCAAGGTATAGGATGGTCAAAATTACCCGGGGAGTAAATTCAGTTAGAACACTGTTGGCCCCCAGTCCAACTGCTCTAAGCGACCTCTGAGTTAGTTCATTCCACTGAGGGAGACTTTCTTTTAAGTGGCTCCTAGAATAACCCATGTCTATCCACTAAAATGCTCTCTTGAAACATTCCCCTCTTTCCCTACCTGGTTTATCTTTAAACAAAAATTCATGTCAGCAGTTGGCACCTGGAGAGAGACACCACCAGTTTTCCATAAGTTTTAAAAAGTATTTTGGGCTGTCCTGTGAAAAGTCTCTTTTTTACCAGATCAGCAGGTTGTCTAGCTGACAAATGTTCCCAAACCCATATGGCCACGGATGGCGAGCCCAGATTCCTGACTACACAGAAAGTGGCCCTCCTGCCTCTGCAACTTTGGGTTGAAGAGCAGAGCTGTGCCCTTGATCTGGGCAGCTGAGAGAGCCTTTCTATGTCATGGGGAAAACCATCTTGGCACTCTCCGCTTGTTCCTTTACTTTTGTCCATACTCCCTTGACCTTGAGGACTTTGGGGGAGACATTACAGAGTGAACCGTCATTGTAAATGCACAAGCCATCCAGACTTCTAGACAAGAAGGCAGGCTTAGCAGATGTGGAAACCAACCTCATCCCAAATTTTGCTCCTAATAAATAAAAAGCTGGGAAAAATGTATAATCATATATAAAACACGTTATCATATATAACATACACATATATGTTATATAACACCTGTGTATGTTATATATCACGTATGTTCACATTTTGAATTAAAAATAGATATATGTTGGACAGTATGAAACAAAGACCAATGAATATGGTTTGAAGTAGAGCTGGATTTTTTTTTTTGCTTACCTGGCATGAGATAGTCACATTGCCTCACTCCACAGTCGTGAGAGTTTACCAGGTCTCTTTTAAGAGGAAATTGAAAGAACTTGGTTATGACACTGATTAGGAAAGAACCTGAGTTCAGGTCTCTGGTTGTCCCATGAGGCAGAATATAAATTCCTTCTTTCCTCACCTGTGATATAGGGAGATCTGGTTTCCAGCAAGTCCAGAATTGGTTGCCTGAACTTCCATGTGGGCCTGGGGTCATTAGTAGATGGACTGAACACGCAAAGTCTAGCAAATTTTCTCTTTAAAACACATACACAAACGAAAAAGGGAGATTTCACAGGAAGCAGAAACAAGGATGAAGACTTCATGCAGCAAAGTGGGTAGGAGTTGAAGCTGTGAAACTCCCCGATATGAGGCTTAGGTACTGGTTAAATGCTGAGGTCTTAATGCCTAAGCAGGAAGCAAAGTGAGAGAAGCAGTCTGGCAGCCAGAAGGGGTCTCTGCACAAGGCCACAGGTCAAAGAAACCCTGCTTCCCCGTGATCTGGGACTCAAAATTGGCATCTGCCTCCGACCCTGAGTAGAAACATGGCTAGAGAAAAATAGAACATCAGGACCACACGGCATTGCCTAAGACCTACCTACAGGCCTGGCAGAACCAGCCATCAGTCCACCCTTCCCAACCTAGGGCACCCCAGGATTCCCAAGGAAGATGAGCTCCCTAAAGTCTACCACTAGGCAGTCAGTACTATGCTGAGGGTCTCTTAAGGGTGGGTGAGGGACCTTCATATATGCAGTACGTGACCCTCTACAGCACATATATTTCATTTGTTAATCACCAATGTATGCCAGGCCCTGCGCCAGGTTCCTTACCATTTGTTGTCTTGGGACTTTTCCAACAGCCACACTCTACAGCATATCCTTAACCTGAGCAGGGTGACCTTTCTCTCTGGCACTATTTGCAGAAAACATGATAAAGCCCCCTCTTAGCCTGAAAATCCACCATCCAAGATTCATTCTTGGAGGTCTTGCTAGCTTTTTCATCTCCATGCATGTGACAACTCCATACTTTGTTACAAACACAAGGCAAAAGAAAACAGTGGAAAAATGACTCTGAAACAGCAGCCCTGAGAACTGGGTTCTGCTCTGGATATCACTGTCCTGGCTTTGAGATGTTGGTCATGTTACATTGCACAGTAGACACATCCTATCTGCTATGTATGTAGTAGTAAATGATAGTGTAATAAATGATAGTGTGTAATTCTCATCATTATTATGCATTCCTGACCAAGGACTCAAGACTTCATACATCATGGCCATAAAAGCAACATATGGCATATTACCAACATGCCATAAAAGCCAATGGAACCCTACTGCATTGCATGGTGAGGTGTGCAAGCCTAGTCCTTCACCAGGAAGTGCCCAGTCTTACTTAAGAAAAATCTGGAACACACTCAGAATGCAGAGAATGGAAGAAATGTTTTAACAGTTTTCTTTTTGTATCCATATTTGAAATTTAAGCACAAATTTGCTGTACCCAAAGATGACATAAGGGGTCCTTGATATGCCCGAATTTAATGTGAAATGCAGTTAGGTCTCTAATAATCATCAAACATGAGTTGAAACATAATAATTTCACTTCTTATAATTGAGGATGGAGTGTGATTTCAAAGGCCCGGGTAGAATTATTCAAAAACTATTCCTTAAAGTTGCTTCAAAAGCCCTTCTAGTAAATGCTGAGCACCTGCTTAACTTGGATTCCAATCATAGTGTTTATCTCTCTGAAAATTACTATGGGAAGGAAAAGCTGGTGCAGTGTTTTCTGTCTTTGTCTTCCCCTGTGCCTCCAACTATTCAAGACCTTACTTGTCCTGAAAGCAAACAAAGGCAGACAGACTGCTCCATAAAGGATGGTGCCCAACAGGCTTCTCACTCTTTTGGAAACCATGGAATCAACCATTAACTCCTAAGGTCCTTCTTAAAGCCTCTCAAAAAAAAAAAAACCTTTAAAGTAAGCAGAGGAGAAGCCAAGGATAAAGTTGAGACCTGAGGTTGAGGAAAGAAAGAAAACCATAATTAGGTGGCAGATCAAAGTGAAGAACAGAAGAGAATTTTCTTAAAGCTCTTATCTCTACCTTTAAAATGAGGGGTTACAGTGGGAAACACACCATGCTTTAGACAGCAATGTCTTGATAAAACAGCAAGAGGTGGGGAACCAAGCCCAGGTTCCCACTTCATAGGTGGGAGACCCTGGGACAGTTACTTGGTCTCCCTGAGCTCACACTGCTTTGTGTGAAATATGAAGATCATGGCTCCTTTCAGCCACAGTTGTAGTATTCTGACCTCCCTACTCCTTTCTCTTGAGACATTGTCTAAACATGAACACCTCATCAAATGAAGATGCATGATATTGTATGTTATATACCCATATGAGCTTTGGACTACCAAACACATATTCAGACAACCTTAAGAACAGATTGGAATGTTTATGCTTAAAATGGTAGAAGTTGCCCATCCAGATGCTCCAAAGGCTCTTTAATGTCAGCATCCCCAAATACTCATCATCCTTCATCTTATATCTAACCCATCTCCTTCAATGCCTTCTAGCAGGTGGACCACTGCATCCACATCATCTTGGACAGAGCCTCTTGGCCTTTTCTGTAAGCCTCCACACACAGAGAGGGTTAAGACCTTATAACCTAACCTCCTCACTGTTTTCAGACTCCTTTTCTAGAAGAGGGGAAGGGCACTCGTAACTTAGACTCTCATCTTTGCTTATCTGGACCCCTACCTATCGCCCCACCCTTCACCATCCATTGTCTGCAGTAATCTTTCTGAAGCACCAATCACTATTTTGTTGTTGTTTTGTTTTGTTTGAGATGGGATCAGGATCTGCCTATGTTGCCTAGGTTGGCCTTGAACCCATGTTCCTCCTGCCTCGGCCTCTTGAACAATTGAGATTACAGACATGCACCAAGGCACCTGGCTTCACCAATCACTTCTTGCTCAAAACCCTTCTCTGCTGGCTTTATTCACATTCTTCCCTGGAGTTCTTTGTCCCACCTGCAACGTCATCTCCCCCCTCCCCCGAATCCCTCATTAGGTTAACTTCGACACATGTAAGGCTCCCTTCCTACACAAAGCACACCTTTGCTCCCCACTTTCCTGCCAAGCTCCACTGGCTCACTCCACTATCCACCACCCTGTGCACATCTGTACCATAACTCTCACTGTGTTGAACTGTGTCCCCCTAGCCAGGTTGTGAAGTCTCCGAGAACAGGGGTGTGTTCTTGCATGTCTATTACCCGGCAGAACTCTTGACCTGTACTAGCCACTTGAAATTTTTAATTCCTTTATGATCTCTCTGGCTCCAGAAATGCCATGGATCTAGAGCATTTCACAGCCTTGACCAAGCCACCTAAATCTGTTTAGGAAGGAGAAAACGGAGGTGGGTGGAGATGCCAGCCCAGTGCCCCAGACACATGCCAGATCACTGGTGCTTCATGTGGCAGATACTGAGTCCAAGTTGATGCTAACAAACTACATTAGGGGCACAGCCACTCTGACAGCCACTTCTGTTTCCAAGTGAACATTGCCTATGGCAGATGCTACATTAGGGTAATTATTTTACACAAAATATAATCAGTTTCCCTGTATGCTTTCTTTCCAGCAAATGATGCTAGTTAAATAAAAGCAAAGATGAATGTTCTGGCTTGAGTAGGAGGCTTTTTTCTGGGATGTCAAAAAGAAATGCTCCAGAAACCTTGCCAGAAAAATATCACTGAACCTTCAAATATTGAGCCACACTGATCAATTTTCATTGGCTCAATTCCTTTGCAAATTACCCCCTACTCTAGACCTTATTTTTCCATTACTAAATAAAAGGAGTAGATTGAATGATTTTTTTCCAGCTCTTAAATATTACTATTCCAGAATCCTTAATCATTATTTTACTTTCCATTTGATATGTTATTTTAAATCGACTAGCAGTTCTGAAATTTAGTGGCAAAATAAATAAATGAAGGTATTATTCTTTTTATAAACTGATTTGTTGTTGATGATGTATACAATTGACCTTTAAAACAATTTCCCTGACCCATTTGAAGTAGATTTTGACTATAAATAATTGACTTGCATTACCACCTTGATTACACAAAGGATCATTTATTAGCAGGACTTACCACCTAACCTGTGGGACTCGGTACTAAATAAAAATATTGGGAACTTGTTTCAAAAAATTAGCAAGAATTTCAAGATTGCAATAGAGCATCCAAAGCTGGGGCTCTTCTAAGAGAGGGGCCTGTGTAACTGCCAGCCCTGTTTATCCATGTTGCTCTCCATGTACCCCAGTTAACCAACAAAGTGTCTATTAGAAGTAAATATGTCTAATTATTTTACTCCAGATACTCTATTCCAAGAAAATTCAACAATATTTAATGGAGATGCACCAATGGGCACAGATCACTAAACTTTTGATCAGAATCTGAGTTCCTTTGTGCCTACTCAATGAAAGAGCCCTGAGCTGTAATCAGACCCGGGGGCTATGTCTGGCATGACTCATTGGTATGACTTTGGATGATTCACTGGAGTTCCTGACTACTCAGTTTTCCCCTCTGTAAAATGCGGGACCTCAGTTTTGGTGTCAAGATTCTATGAATCTTTGCTTACTTTCTGGTCCCCGGGCTTGTTTCTGTGTCTTATAATTTTTAAAATCTTTTAATCAAAGTATAATATGCATGCAGAAAAGTGCTCATAGCAGATGTGTACAGGGTATTACTTTCTTACAAACCGAACACATGTAGCCAGCACCAAGATTAAAAACTAGAAAATGACTAGAATCTCAAAAAGCCTTTCTCATGCTCCCGTATGGCCACAGGCCCTGACTCCCACAAGGGTGATCACTAAACTAACTTTTAATAACATACTTAACCTGCTTATTTCTGAACTTTAAATGCATTGAATCATACAATATTATATACCTGACTTCCAGAATTCTGTTTATGCTTTTCGAATTTATCCCTTTGTTTGTAAATTATTCACTCTCATTAATAACAGTGTTTGGTTGTAGAAATTGGTTGTTGCCATTCTACCAGTGGTGAACACTGGGTAGGTTTCATTTGGGTAATAATTTTACTAAAAAATTTTTACCGCTCCTAATTCTCAAGAATTTTATTATTTTTCTATCCTCATAGGTCTGGAGACTGTATTTCACCTATTTACCTCAGTTTACTTTCTTTGATTTCATAAATGGTGAAGTTGAAATGCCCTTGGACAGGAATTTCAAAAAGCCTTGAACTCTTTCCTTAATCCAAAAAGTGAACAATGAGCAGAGGAGATGTTCTTATTCCTTTTATGGCTCAGCTTCTGCTTGACATGCTGCTATGATAGACAAGGCTTCCTAGCCTGCAGAGAAGGGGAATTTGTCTTTATGACCAAACTGTCAGATGATGATGATGAGACAGAAATGCCTTCTGAGTATATAAAGAGGAAAATCTTCCTGCCAGAGCCCAGGATGTCTGTGATAAGCCAACCCAGACCAGGAGTGGGGCTGGGTGCTAGGAGGAAGTCAGACTTAACCAGGAGCAGGAGTGCTTAGAATCCTGAATAAGATACAAGAGATGCTGAGGAGGAACATGCTCCAGGCAGACAGGTAAAATATAGTCTCCAGAGATATGGGCATAGAAGAAACCTTGCAATCCAGGAAGCTGTTTCATGCTGGGCAGCTCAGCAGAGGTACATGTATTTCCTCTGGCAATAGAAAATCATTTGTTTCACATCTGGGCAGAGGTTGGTCTCAGGGAGAACTGGAGGCACTGCTGGCTGTAGGCATAACTCCAACCCTAAAACCAACAGTAAGAGAGAGCAAGAAACATGTCCAGTGGACAAGTACAGGGACACCAGGCAGATTATCTAGGAAAGAGCTCAGACAGGCCTACCTGGAACATTGCTATCTGAATCAGGGCAGTCAGAGCAGACTCAGCAGTAGCTTTAAATAGAGCTGTCACTCACTAATTCATTAAGCAATTATTGAGCTCCTAGCCATATGCCAAGCACTAGGTGATAGTGGTGAATAAAACATGCCTAGTAATTTCATCAATTAGGATAAAATCATCTTTACTGAGTTTTTTTTTTCTATCCTCATAGGCCTGGAGACTGTATTTTACCTATTTGCTTGGAACACATTCCTACCCCCATGTCTCATATCTTGTCTAGGAATTCAAGCACAGCAACTCCTGCCAAGAATGATTTATTCCTAGCACCTAGCCTCTCCGGGTCTGGCTTTGGGCTGCAAGTAACAGAATACCCAATTAAAACTGGCTTAACTAAGAGTGGTCAGATGATAATCTCACATACTACTTGACCTTGCTTCTGTAGATCACCAATGTCAGGACTCAGGACTTGCCTTCAATTTCTATCATGTTTGAAAGAAGGCTGTAGTACTCCACAAATCACCTCCTTGTATGGTCAAGTTGAAAATAAGAAGAAATAAAACCACTTTTCCTTGCATGGATTTTTTCCCCACCTGAATCCGTCCTATCGTGTTAGTCAGAACCGGTTCATGTGACTACAGTTAAACCAATCCCTGGAAAGGGGAATGGGAACACAATTGCTTAGACCAATCATGATACAAGCCCTGGGTATATTTACCCTGATATATGAACAAACTCAGGGCCATGTCAGCAAGGAAGATTGGGATGGCTGGGTATAGACAATCAAAAACATTACCACCATGACCTACACTCTGAGAAAAGGTACCTTTCACTGACTTGGGGCCAAGCTAGTTCCCAGAGTTTGAAGATGTCTTATTCAACAAAAACTTGGTTAGCACCCCTTCTGGACATATAGGGATTAGCCCGAAACACCAAGGTCAATGGCTTCTACTCATGAGCTCTGGAAGGCTTTAGCCATCCACCTATGTAAGCTCTACCCAAACAGATTTCTCCTTAAGACCAGTGTATGTTTCAGCCAATCTGCTTTCTCTCATGGTGGCACCAAGGGATGATACAGAAACACCAATTACTTTCTGTATTCTCAGAAGCATTAAGCATTTTGTGTCCTAGTTTTAGGACACACAAAAAAAGTGAACAATGAGCAGAGGAGATGTTCTTATTCCTTTTATGGCTCATCTTCTGCTTGACATGCTGCTGTGACAGACAAGGCGTCCTAGCCTGCAGAGAAAGGGAATTTGTCATTATGACCAAAGTGTCAGATGATGATGATGATGAGACAGAAATAATTCTATTTCTGTCCACCTCTCCTTGGATCTATTTACATTTGGGGTTTTTAAGCCTCCTGGGTTAGTGAGTTTCATATCCTTCACACCTGCTGTATACAACAGGGATTTTCAATAGGTCTTAGAATTCCTGTATGCTTCCAAGAGTTGCCTCATCTGTTCATTCATGTTTCACTTGTTAGATGCTGGCCCGCAGTCCTATCACCAACTGGTCATTCTTCAGAGATGTCCTCAAAGAGAAATAGGCCAGAATGATAATAGTTGTCATTTGGCAATCCATGTGCTAGGCAATATTCCAAGTGCACTTTGTATGTATTGACTAATTTAATCAACAAGCAACCCTGCGAGGAAGCAACCTTTCAGTACTTTGTTTTGTAAAGTAGGCACAGTGAGCAATATTAATAATGTTGTCCTAGATCACATGCCTAATGATTGGAGTAGCACACCAGCTCAAGCTTCCAAAAGGGACGAGATGTCCTATTTTTTTTTTTTTAACCTTTGGCTTATAGGCATCTCAGCAGACTTGCTAGGATAAAACAAAATTACATATTTTTTTCTTTTAAGAAAATGAATTAGGGTTGGGGATGTGGCTCAAGCAGTAGCGCATTTGCCTGGCATGCATGGGGCGCTGGGTTCCATCCTCAAAACCACATAAAATAAAATAAAGATATTGTGTCCACCTTAAAAAAAACTAAAAAATAAATATTAAAAAAAGAAAATGAAGAGGAGGTGAAGGGAAAGAGGGAAAACACGAGAGAGAAATGAAGTACAGTAGATAGGGTAGAGAGAGAAGATGGAAGGGGAGGGAAGGGGAGGGGGGATAATAGAGGATAGGAAAGACAGCAGAATACAACAGACAATATTATGGCAGTATATAAAAACGTGGATGTGTAACCGATGTGATTCTGCAATCTGTATACGGGGAAAAATGGGAGTTCATAACCCACTTGAATCAAATGTATGAAATATGATATGTCAAGAACTATGTAATGTTTTGAACAACTAAAAAAAAGATCACATTATCTAAAAAGAGATATTTTTTTAAAAAAAGGAAAAAAAAGAAAATGAATGAATTTATATTTACTGGACAAAGAAAATTGTACATATTAACCATGTGCAACTTGTTGTTTTGAAATATGTATGCATTGTGGAATAGTTAAATCATAATTAATATGTCTCACCTGATACATTTATCATTTGTGTGTGGGGGGGGGAAGGAGAACACTAAAAATTTCCTGTTTTAGAGATTTTCAAGACTATATTGTTTATCCCGCCTAGTCACCATGCTATTTAACAGATCTGTTGAACTTATTCCTCCTCTCTAACTGGACCTTGGTATCCTTTTTCAACATCTTTTCAACTTTTCCCCTTTTAAAAAAAATAACTAACATGATTTAATAGGCAAAGGCAGTCCAAACCATGAATTCCTTTCTCTTTTGTCAGCTGCTCATGTGTCCTCTCAGACTATGGGAGCACCTGTCACATTACTCAGTGAAAAAAGTACACTCAAAAGTCTCTCAGACAGATCGTCTCCAGACCATAAAGAGGTCATTTGGGCAAAGTGGTAATTTGAGAACAGCTGTAGGAATGATATTTCCCTTCTAAGGTGGTATTCGGAACAGCTTTCCTACTGGTCCAGGGTAGACATGGCTATCCTTCCCCACTTAATCACATGCGCACTGAACTGTACTGTCTGTTGAATATCCAAGGTGAGTGTCTTGTTTTAAGTAAGTTCCTTGAGAATCTAGACTATGTCTTATTAATCCGTCTACCAGCGCCTTTCTCTGAAACACTTGTGCTTTGTCTGTGAGCCTCCTTTCTCCAACAAGACTGACAGTTTTCTGAAGGCTTCTATGGCATGTGCTTTGGCATATAATCCAATTGTGGATGTTGTCAGAACATGTAAACCACAGTGAGACACCTCTCCCAAGCACTGGGAGACAAGAGAAAAACCTAACTGTGTTGTTTTGCTTTTGTTTCTTGTTCATTAGGGGAGAACAAAACAGTCCCTTTACCATTCTACCAAACTGTTGTATTTCTAAGAAGAAATGAGCTTTTCTTATCACATGGCCACCACCACCATCACCATGTCCAGTCTTGCCTGATGGGAAGTAGACATTTCTTATGAGGAAAGTAAAGCCGCCTTGTCCCTGAGGAGAATGGTTGGAGCCTGGTGCCCTGAGTTAGGTGAGATGGAAGGAGTGGCAGACCCACCAGAGGAGCTTCTTCAAGAATAGAAAAGGGTAGCTTAGGGGACTTCTGCAAATGGCAGCCAAACCCAATAACTCAGATGGAGGATGGCTGAGGATGCCTTTAGGTCCAGAACACTAAGTCTAATGTGAGAAGAGACATGATAAAGCCTCCAATCTGTAAGAAGAATTTTCTGAAATCCACTGGACAGCTGCCCATCATCAGAACTCCTGGGAGCCTGCTTGAACAGGTGGGCAGATCTGAAGACCTCTGAGGAAGACCTCTGTGATTTAACACTGGATGTTTATGAGGTATAGTCTTCCATCTAAATCTTTAGTACTTCCTGGTTTTGAATTCCACAAGCTTTTTCCTGAACATGGAATCTGTTTTTCTGTCACATCACAATTCTAGAAAATCTCATTTACCAGTTGCAATTTTTGAGTGTTAGTTCTCTCTATTATTGGCTAGCTGGTATTGAATGGCCCTTATGTGTCCAGTACTATGCTAAGCACCCTAAATACATTTCTCACTCAGTATTTAAAACAATCCATTGAGGTAGATGCTACTTTCCCCCCACTTTGAGATAATGAATTAGAAGCTTGGAAAAGGATAGAGATGTGTCATGGCCATCAACCTACCAAGTATCAGTGACAGACTCAGATTAAGTCCGCCTAAATCAAGCTCACATGCTTACAGCCTTGCTTTTAAATTATGTCAAACATATTCCTGCTTCTAAGCACTCATCTGTACTGAAGTTAAAGGAGGCAGGAAAGACTCCCTTTTTCTTGTAATCTACAACACAAACATCTATATCTCAAACATCTACCTTTTCCAAGTGTTTGTGGCTGCTGAGGTCCACATCTCTTAGCACCTAAACATAGACCATTCTCTCTCTCTCTCTCTTGTTCCACATGAGCCAATCATTCTTCCCAACAACTTTTTAAGTTATTCCATGGAATAAATTGTTGCTATATTATTTTTAAATGTGGCCACAATGCTTGGTTAATTTTTATGCATCCAGAGATATGGTGGAGCTTATATAAAGGTCTGAAGACTGACTTTCTTATTTGTTGCTGTTACCATTATCCAATTCTTCATGTCACTTTCTAGTTTAAAAATAACTCTCTCCAACGGAAAGGCAAGACAGATTAGGCAGAATTTAATCTTCTCATTTGTTGTGATGCATAAGAAGTAGGACAGAAGTTTAACTAATTCTGTGAAACTTTCCACTTGGAAGTAAAATTATATACATGAACGTATATAAACAAGTACATATCCACATATGCACATAAAATTATCCACATTTTTGTAAAATAAAATTTCATTTTAATTAGCTGAAATGAAAGACAAAATATTAAACAGTGATTATACACAGGTAGTAGAAATATGCCTACTTTATTTTCTTTTTTTATTTCTTCCTGTATATCACATTTTTATATGGCAAAAATGTGTTAATTTTTATAATCTGGTTAAAGGTAAATATTCTAAATACTCCTGCTCAGTTCCTAAGAGAAATGATGATAACTCACAGATATGTGCCCAGATTAGAATCCATCATCCCTCAAAGACACAATTTTACTATCTCATTTCCTACTGGATGTCACAAAAGTACGGGAATCTGGTTTGGTTTTATTTTTGCATGACCATACTCCTGCTTATCATCAAGATTTGTGAAAGACCCCATCAGGGCTTATAATAGGACTTTGGAATAATTGAGTTAACTAGTTGCATTGTATTTAATCACTTGGTTTAATTTCATATATTCAAGAGTAGTCCCAGTACACTCTTGGAAGAAATTCACATATCAAAAGACTTTGCTAGTGGATCAACTAGCTGAGAGGAATGGTACACAAAGGAGACACACTTCAATAGGGAAAAATGTAGGCACAATCCAGAGCCTGCAGTAGCAAATTGATTTTCTAGGTGGATCCCATAGTGAGAGGAGACTTCTGTGGGCAGTCCTGGTATGAAGATGTCCCTGAGGGAGCTGGGGATGTGGCTCAGTGGTAGAATGCTTGCCTAGCATGCCTGAGGCACTGGGTTTGATCCCCAGTATCACATAAAAATGAACAAATAAAATAAGGTATTATGTCCATCTATATCTGAAAAAAATGTCCCTGAACTTATGGCTTAGAGGCCAAATATTGAAATTTTAGGCAATATTGAAATGTTATTGATAGTTTATCCATTTTCCAAGACAGTTTGCTTTTCTTATTTGGAGAAATTTCCTAGTCTAGGTTTATAATTCCATTCTGATAAGATTCATTCCCACTATATAATATATATGCCATTTACCCATGGTGAAGTATGCACAAGGAACTGCCATCAGGCCTGTGTGGGTCAGGGCTCTGTAATCACAGACTCCAAACCTTCAAATATAGTATTTCTGACCTTCTTTCCAAGATTGGATATTTCCAGACCTACCGACACTGACTGAAAGAATAATCAGCCAACTTTTTGAAATTTGAAAGAGAAAGACCCCAAATGGCCTTTTCTTTCCAAACCACTTCTGGGGGCCAAATTCACTTTCCCAAGAGATAATAGAAACTATTTTAAATCAATTATAAGAACTGACTATTTTAAATGGATTATAATAACTATCATTTTTTTGCAAGATGTGTAAGTTTTTAAAAAATAAAATTTGGCAATTAACTATGAAAAACAGGTTGAGGGAAGAAGTTAAGAGTCTAGGAAAAGGGAAAGATCCCAAAAGTAGAGATGATGGTAATGAGACACACTACCAACTCTCAGGGACATAATGAATATTGTGTCTTGTTGTCTATTGCTCTATAATAAACTACCCCATAATAGTGGCTTAAAACAAGACCAATTTTATTACATGTGACAATGCTGTGGGTTAGAAATCAGGGCAGGCTAGATTGGATAACCTTTCTGTTCTATGAGATCATTGATAGAATCCTCTGCTATCAGATGCCTTGGCAGCTGGCACATGGACTTTTGGGGATGGTCAAAATTGTCTTCATTCATTCATATTCCTGGTACTTTGGTGCCTTAGTCCAACTGGGTCATCTACCTTTACCTCTACAGCAAGGTAGTCTTAGTGAGTGGAGCTGCTTACATGAATGTTCATGTGGAGAGAGAGATTTTGAAGCAGAAGCTACATGACCTTTTATGACCTAGTCTCAAAAGTCCCAGAACATTTACTTCTATTGAATTCTATTGGTTGAGAAAGTCACTAAGCTCATCACAGATGAACATGGGATGAGACTTAGACTCTACTTCTTAATGGGAGGAACAGGATAGAATATGCAGCCATGTTCAACTTTCTGTGGTCTCTAAGACCACAGCAGAGACTGCTGCGGTCTCCGTGATATTCATGCAATAATCTGTACAGAGAGATTAGCACTAACCCCGTGGTTGTTTTCTCATGGTAAGTCAAGAAAAGTATTGCTCAGTTGGATACCTCTTAAGTTTTTTAAATAATCATGCAGCCTCTAGTTGAAGTGAAGGCCTTGGAGTCAGGAAAGTCTTTCACTGACTAGTTGAGTCACTTTAAGAGCTTTGTTAGGCAGACTTTCTCATGAAGAAGATCCAATGTCCCTTTAGATCCAGGATAACATGTAGAGGAGAGCTGTCAATAGTTTTGCCAAATCCTAGGAGATTTTATTGATGCCCTGAGGACTACCTCTTCATGCAAAAAATGTGATAAGCCTCTGAGCTACCTCAAATGGGTACAGTTTAATCAAAGTTAGTAGGATATTGCAACTTTATATAATCATCTCTGTTTTAATATCTTCTCACTTTCTGTTTCATTACAACCCATATTACATAATGGAGAAATCATTAGATGAAATATATTTTTGTTAGCCCTTGGCATTTGATAACGCCTAACACCTGTTGGCAATCAGAAAGTCCGGGTTTATTGACATTCCATCACATTAAATGGACGGATGGATTATAAGATTGCCTAGATTCAAAAGAAAAAGGTAAAAGCCAAGTATTTTAAGAGTAAATACATATCTTAACTACTTAGCATTTCTTAATATGTGAGAAAAATGCAGAATGATAATATTATAGGGAGAGGCCTAGAGGCTTGCAAGCCCCTCACTTCACCCTGATTCTTGCAAACATGCCAGAAAGGTTTCAAGTCATGTCACTCGGAATAAAAGACATGAGTTTATTAGAAGGGATGGGAAAAGGAAAAAGGGGCACTCTCAAGAAAGAGAGAGGGTTCTCTCAGAGAAGAGAGGATCAGTGCATCCTCCTGCCCTCCAGTTTTATTGGGGGGTCCCTAAGAAACCTCCAGAGAGTTCTACCTAGCTCCACCTCTCGACTTTTGACAAACAGCAAGATGACATCAGATTTGCAAATCCCCATTGAGCATGACAACTTGGCCTAGGCTGCCTAGTTTTAATTGGAACCTGTATTTAAAGATCTATGAGTTTGGGGGAATTATCTTTATCTCTGCGGGTTCTTGGATCTGTTCTGTGAAAAGGTCACAAACCACAGCCCCTTGCCACACCCAGGTAACGTGTGTTCTTCTTGTAGTCATTTTTCTCACATATTAAGAAATGCTAAGTAGTTAAGATATGTATTTACTCTTAAAATACTTGGCTTTTACCTTTTTCTTTTGAATCTAGGCAATCTTATAATCCATCCGTCCATTTAATGTGATGGAATGTCAATAAACCCGGACTTTCTGATTGCCAACAGGTGTTAGGCGTTATCAAATGCCAAGGGCTAACAAAAATATATTTCATCTAATGATTTCTCCATTATGTAATATGGGTTGTAATGAAACAGAAAGTGAGAAGATATTAAAACAGCTTTTCTTCTGAAGATAACAGATTGTTTACTGGGAAATATAACATATCATACTGACTTAAGCCATGTGGGTGTGGGGATGGCCTTAGGCCTGAGCCTAAGCAACTCTATTTTAAAAACTCCAGTTTGAAACCTGCAGTCTCACCAGGCACACCTAACAGAGCCCTCCACTACTGGCTCTCAGACACACACAAGTCACTTCTCCCCACCTTGATAAACTCAGAGTTAAGCCTCTAGCAGGCTGTCCTCGCCTGATAAGAGGGAAAGATGAAAAGATCTGGGTGGGGACCACCAGACCAGATGTTTTAACCCCAGGGTAAATGACGTCACTGAGAAATCTGGTGGTAGCTGATAAGAATTGAAAAGGCAATCAAAAGCCCCGGAATTTAGTATAAATAATAGAGCAAATGAACAGATATTCAGCCAGCTGATACTGATGCACACAAGCTGGAGAGCCTGATGAGGACCTGGACTGACATCCCATCACTTGTCATCATTTGCTGATCCTCTGCATCTTCCTCACCACTCTCAAACTCTACAGCCACATCTTGACCCTGGTGAGAGCCACAACTTCTCCCTAGGACCACCTCCTCAGCCATCGATCAGGCCCATCCCAGGAGAAGTTTGCCTTGGTTCTGGACCTGATCACGGTGGTCTGAGTGAGTATGCATCTGCTGGACTTAAAGCCTAAGGCTTGAGACTTTTGATCTGACACTTGAACTTAGCATGCAGAGGGAATGTCTGTCATTAGCCTGTCATGATTAAGTGTGTTTGCAATGCTCATAATTAATTAATCTAGAATTGTTTGCTGTGAATTGATTATGTCTATTATAGTACCTAGCATTAAGAATTATCATTTTCTTGATTAAGAACCTATAGAGTGAAACTGTATTGAGTAATCTGAGTGAATAAAACATTAAAAAGGGCAGAGGCGCGTGGACATTCTTTATTTCTCCCCCTCAACTGAATAAGTCACACCTTTTGCCCTTTGTGATACTGGGGCTACAGGTAAATTACTTTTTTAAAAATGAAAACATATGGGGTTAGCACAGTGGTCCCAGTTTATAGAATTATTCCTTAATCTCATGTTCTCATCACTCATGCCTGTCTGTTTCCTATCAATAAGACTAATAATGTGAGGAATATTTCCACTGCAAATATTGGAAAATAGCTCATAATGCAGTTAGCAGTAAAATGGAATACATTGGCTCAACTTACTGGACAGTTTAAGGAAAGATCTATCTGGTCTCAATGCTCAAATGATAGATACTAGAATGTGGTTTCTCTCCCTGCTTTCCCCTGCTCTCCATTCTTGGTCTAGATACATTCCAGGAAACCCTCTCCTCTGTGGTCCCAATATAGCTAACTCCTGAGGATCAAGGAGTTATTCCAGATTTAAATACAAAAAGGGGAAGAAACAGTGCCATTGCTCAAATTTTCTTGCATCTGATTGGCTATGAGTGAGACATATGTTCAGTACTGACCCAATAAATTTGGCCACTCAATCAAAATGCATTGAATGGGTTTTCTTAAGGCCTGATTTACTTTCTCTACTCTGAGTCATAACTCCTCTAGAAAGTACCTGGGATGAAAGTGGGAAGGAGATTGTTGATGAAAAGGAAATTGAGAGGCTGTTACCAGGGGACACAAAAGATCCTGGATGATAAGAACAGATGTCCAGAGTTATAGTTCCAGGTAAAGTGGAGTATACACATGCCACCTTTCTTTTCCCACTAAATGCAACGGTAAATCCAGACAGACTACATGGCACAGCTACATAATGTCTCTGAAAAGAAAATATCAATAGTTGGATTAAGAAAGAATATGCCAGCTTTCAAAATAATGCCAAACGGGTAGTGAGTTTACCATTTTCCCTCTTTGGTAGTCTCTGACCTGAACACAATGCAGCCTGAGGTGTAAACGGGGCCACGGTGAGGCAAACCAGAGAGAAATCCATGAGAATCTTCCTAATTGGGAGATGAGGAGAAAAGAGATCCCAAGCACAGAGAGTATAGGGTAAATCCATGTTATTTTTTGTCCATTTTGTCTTTCTCCTCCTGGTTCCCAGGCAATACAGTAGTAGGTGCAGGACAATAAAGGAAAACTATAAGAGAAAAAAAAATATGAAAGATAACTTTCCTCTCACTTCCATGAAACTGCAGCTTCAAGACAGGTGGTCAAATCCGACAACATTCCTCCTCCCACATTCCTCCAACATAGCCCTCCACTCATAGAAATGGCCATTTCTGGCCAAAGGACTGAAAATGGAATCCCTAAGGAACCAAAAAGTATCCAGGAGACAAGTTCAGGAAAAGCAACCTCACAAATCTACTAGGAACTCCTGGACTCATCCTGACCTGTGTTCTGTTCTGGATCCAAACTTTATTAGCATAGTAAAGACATTCAGAACTGAGTGAATAGACTCTAGCCTAGATCCCAAAATGACCACCGAGTTTCTCTCTCTCTCTCTCTCTCTCTCTCTCTCTCTCTCTCTCTCTCTCTCTCTCACACACACACACACACACACACACACACACAAGACAGATCCAATTGACATTGAAAAATCTTGGAAAAAAATAAGCTGATATGATAACCACATCATCCCACAGAAGGTGATTGGAACTTTCAGTCTAATGAGGTCAGGTGTCTGCTAATATAGGATTTAAAATAAACCTGGAGTCTTAAAATATTCAAAGTGCCCAGGATATAATTCAGATTTTCTTGGCATAGGAGGACTTAAATTTATCTCAATACACACAGGAAAAGATAATCAACAGACATCAATAATATGATGACACAGATATTGGAGCTATTTGATAAATATTTTAAACAAGATATTATAAAATATCTAAATGGCTATTTGGTTATTTTGTTTGTTTTGAGGGGTACCAGGGATTGAACTCAGGGCACTCTATCACTGAGCCACATCCCCAGCACTTTGTTTTGTATCTTATTTAGAGCCTCGCTTTTGCTGAGTCTGGCTTTGAACTCATGATCCTCCTGCCTCAGCCTCCCTAGCCGCTAGGATTAGAGGCGTGCACCACCACGCCCAGCTGAATAGCAATTTGAACACTCTCACAATATAAGTGAAATAGAAAGCATCCATAACAACAAAACTAAATAGAAAGAAGAAACTAATGGAAATTATAGAACTGAAAAATGTGGTAACTAAGATAAAAATAGAAAGGGTAGACTCAGCAGAATTGAAGTAATAAAGGAAAGAGTTAGTGATCTTGAAAAGAAGATAGATTAATAGCAATTACTTAATCTGTCCAACAAAGAGAAAATAGGTTGAAATATTAAACAGTATCTAGGGGACCTGTGGGTCTCAAAGAAAAAAAAAAGAAAGAAATGTCTAGTAGCCATGTCATTGAATTTCTAGAAGAGGGAAAAGATTCTGATTTAAAGAAACAATGGCCAAAAGTGTATTCAAAGTCATAAAAGCACAGACGCAAAATATTCATGCCTAGAGAAACAAAAACTAGAATGCTAAAACTCAGAGAAAAAGAAAACATTGAATGCAATCTCAGGAAAACACGTGCGCGCACACACACACACACACACACAAACACACTTTACTAACAGGAACACAATGATTCAAAGGACAGCAAACTTGTATCAGAAACCATGGAATATGAAAACTTGTGGTACATATGTGTATTAAGAATCATAATGCAAAAAAAAAGTACATGTACTATGGTATAAGTTGATGTGAACATACTTTACATACAGAGACATGAAAAAGTGTGCTCTGTATGTGAAATAAGAATTATAATGCATTTCACTGTTGTTGTGTATTGAAAAAATAATAATAAAATCAATTAAAAAAATAAACCATGGAAACTAGGAGGAAGAAATACAACCATTTTAAAGAGCTAAAAGAAAAGAACTGTCACCGAGCTGCAGGAATAAACATAAAGTGAAGATATTCTCAGTTTAAGGAAAACTGAGAGAATTTAAGAAGAGGGGATATCATTATAGATCTCACAAATATTAAAAGGATTATAAGAGAATACCTATAAATAACAGATGCACAAAAATTCTGTGACTTAGATGAAATGGACTGATTCCTCAAAACCCATTAACTATCAAAACTCACCCCAAGTGACATAACCTTAAGAGCCCTGCTGCTACTAAAGAAATTAAACTAATACTTAAAAATATCTCTAAAAGGAACAAATACATTTCTGTTTTTAAAGTTCATGAACGGTACACCAAAAGAAAATACATCAATTTTATTATATGAAATTTTGAAAAAAGTTTTTTGAACCACTGCAAAAATCTCCAGGCCCAGATCATTTCACTGGTAAATTCTATCAAACACCTTATAAAGATACAATAGCAATTCTATATACTCTCATCCAGAAAATAGTAAAGGAGAAAATAATTCCCAAATCATTTCATAAGGGCAGCATTACCTGATACAGAAACCAAGACAAAGACACTAAAACAGAGAGATTGACATAGAGAGAGAGACATAGAGACACAGACAGAGAGAAACTGCAGATCAAAAGCCCCAAAGAACATAGACACAAAAATCCTCAATAAAATATCAGCAAATTGAATCCAGCAACATGAAAAAGAATACAAACACCAAATGGGGTCTATCTCACAAATGCAGGATTGATTCAATATTTGAATACAAATCAGTCGATGTAATCTGTCATATTCAGAGTATATAAAATGACACAATCATATCAACAGATGCAGAAAACATTTCAAAAGGGCATAACAAGCATTCATGACAAAAATACCAGCAAACTAGAAATAAAGTGATACTTCTTCAATTCAATACAAGTCATCTACAACCCTACAACTAACATTATACTTAAAGGTGAAAGCATGATTTCCCTCTAATATTCTAATCATGATAAGGATTCATTCACACCATGTTTATTCACCATTGTACTAGAAATCTTCACCAATGCAATAAGGCAAGAAGAAGAAATAAAAGGCACACAATTTGAAAGAACTAGAATTTTCTCCACTCACAGAAAACATGTTTTTCTGTGCAGGAAAATCTCAAGAAATCCACAGAAAGCCCCCAGAACTAATAAGCGAGTTTTGCAAGGTTACAGTGTACAAAGCCAACACACACATGAAAATTCAGTTGTATTTCTATATACTATGTATAATTAAAAGTAAAATTAAAAACTACAATATCATTTGCAATAACTAAAAAAGGGGACTACAACAAGATAGGTACAGAGTTTTTATGCTAAAAACTAAAAAATGTTGACACAAAAACTAGAAGACATTAGTAAATGAGAGTAAAAGTAAGAGAGTAAAGATATCAATTATCTACAAAATGAGATATAAATTTAACAAATACCAATCAAAATCCCAGCAGGATATATATATATATATATATATATATATATATATATATATACATACATATACACATATACACACACACATACACACACAAATAGATCTTTCAATGTTATATGGAAAGGCAAAGGAAATAGAATAACTAAAACATATTGATAAATAAGAATAGACTTGGAAGAATTAATTGCCTTCTGTAATTTCAAGAATTCCTAGACAGCTACAGTAGTCAATACAGTATGATTTGACAAAGTGATATAAACATCAATGAAATGGGCTTAGGAGAGATTTCAGAAATAGACCATACAAACGTGGCCATTTGCTTCTTGACAAAAATGCCAAAGACATTCACATGTCTAACAAAAGACTTGCATTCAGAATGTAAAAATATCACTAGAGAAATGCAAACTAAAACCACTATACAAACACTAAGTAATCCTGATACTGCTTGCTAAGGATGAAGAGCAATTGGAACTCTCACACGTTGCTGGTGGAAATATCAAATGGTACCATCTCTCAGGAAATTCTTATATTCTACCACTTGGGTAGAATTCTCAAGAGCATCTCTCTTACTCGTGAATGCTGCCCTGAAACACTTAATCTCTCTGAGGCTCCCTCTCCTCACCTAAAAGTCAGGATAATATTAACTTTATTAAATTTAATGAAATTGAATGAAAAACAATGTAAATATTCTGGCACATAAGAAGGATGCTTGGTTGTGTCCACTGTTTTCTCCAATCTGTTGGTATGTCTCAACTCTTAAGTCTTCTAACTTTTAGGGAATGGAATAAACTAATGCTAAGAATAGAGAGACAGATGTTTTAAAGAGAAATTGGTGCATCACACAATATTACAAAGGGTGCTCCTGAGATGTGCTCCTAACAAATAAATACATTGCATAAAGTCAGTCTAGTGTGATATATTATTCCTATTTTCTACCATAAGCATAATCAAGGACTTTCATTGCTAATATCTTTATAACTATCTTCCCTGCCTTCCTCTAGTAACACCCATTAGCACCCCAATCTCTCTACCTTCTCCATCAACATCGTAAGTGGCTACTGAGGTGCACTAGAATGGAATGGTCATCCATGCATTTGTTCTTTGGTTCAAACTGCACTTTCTATTCCCAACTGCCAGGCTTTGAGCTCAACTCCAGCAATGTAAACACAGATCAGCTTCCATTCCAGTCCTTGAAGTGTTTACAGGTTGGATGTCATGAGACTGGTGACAGAGCCAGGGATGGTTACCAGATCCTACTACTGTAGACATTAGAACAGATGAATGTTCAGTTTAAACTTGAAGAACTGTAGACAGCTCCTCCAACCAGAAACCCAAGAGAATTGGGTGGGAAATGGCATTTAGCAAGGGAGACTATAAGAGCAAAATAAAAATACATCTGAGAACAGGTAGGAACTAAAAAATATTAAATGGAAAAGAACATCTGCCTTTTCTAGACTTATTTAAATGCAATTTGCATTTGTCTTGCTCAGAGAGTGTGAGGACGATTGTCCACTTGGCAAGTGAGAATTTGTAAAATGACTTAGGTTTCTCATAGGAGGAAAAAAATGGAGTTATGTATGAGCCTAATGAGCATAATTATCAAGTAGCTACAACTGATGGTTTGTATTATTAATCACACTGAGGTCTAATATTAGTAAAGCATTAGAAATGACTTCAGAGAACTTCAGATCAGCCACATTTCGTCTATTTGCTCTCAGGGAGAATGATCATGCATTACCAGTACTTACTTGAAGGGATTTCTGTAACTGCCCTCCCCAACTCAGTGAGTCTGGATGACTTTTAAATAAATAGGTTCTCAAATAGTAGACTCTCACTAACACAGGTAATCATAGAAAAGATAAAGAATATCTATTTACTGAGTAGCTAGCATGTAGAATTTGGGACTTTTGGATGTATGCTAACAGCCTATTTTGAAATACTGAAAAATGAAATAAAGACCTCCTTGAAATACATAATACATTCATATTCACCATTCTGTATAATATATTGCAAAGGAAAATAAATTAGTCCTTCTAATTGAGACTTTGTACCCTACAATGTATTACACATTTCAAAACTGCTTGGAGTTGACCCTTGAAGAAAATAGGCATTTTCTTGAATTGTGCATTTCTACTTATAGGTAAGTTGTTTGGGGGTTTTTTTTCCTATTTTTTTTTTTTTAGGGATTTGTGACAATTTGGAAAAATGTGCAGTTCACCCATGCAGGCTAGAAGTATCCAAAATATTAAGAAAAAGTCAGGTCTTTCATGAATGCAAAAATATATGTGGATAATAATCTACGTTCTCACTCACTACCATAAGATATACACAAATATATTAAAAAGTTACAATGTGTCAAAAACCTGGTACCAGCAGTTTGGGGCATCTACACTTTCGATGCTTACCTACCAACTTCTGGGGCCAAGCCCCATGTCTCCTGGTGGGCCTGCTCATCTCACTCTTGATCTGAGTGAGTCTAACCTTCCCTAGAGACTTCCCTCTCTTTTTATCGCCATAAGAACTTTTCAAACAAATTCTCAAGTTGCTTCTTCCTGCAAACCCTGATGGTACTCATGCATCCATAGATATCACTTAGCATATAACTATGCAAAGATACCTCTGTTAACATGTTGGAAGTGGTCCAACTTGGCATTTCTGCTTATTGGGCATAAGCAATGGAGAAGGGCATAGACCATATTCCAGAAAGTCATAATGGTAGGATTGGGGAATATTACAGAGTAAAAGGTAATTATATACATAATGAAGATAATATATCCCTTTACAGTCCTAAACTTTAAAAGGTAAATTCATACTGACCAACAAAGCAATGCTGTGTGTTGCTACGGCAGCCTTTACTGAGGTCCTTCTCATGGGCATCCGGGCTACAGGTGAGACTGGGCTTTTAGTTTTGGAGTTAAGAATCTTTTTTCTCCCCACTTGAAATATCTAATTTTTCAGCTTCTAGGGCCTGACATTCACAAAGTGTACAAATGCATTGTTATCGTTTGGATCTGGAATGTTCCCCAAATGTTCACATATGGAAGACTTGGTCCCCAGTGCAGCAGTGTTCAGAGTTGGGACCTTTGGTGAGGTGACTGGATCATGAGAGCTATAGCATCATCAGTGCATAAATCCTCAATAGATTCATGATTTGATGGCATTATTGGGAGGTGGTGAAAACGTAGGTGGGGCCTTGTTGATGAACTAGGTCATTGGGGGCATGCCCTGGAGGAATATATCCTCCTGATTCTAGTCCCTTCTCTGCCCCCCTTCTCTCTCTCTCTCTCTCTCTCTCTCTCTCTCTCTCTCTCTCTCTCTCTCTCTCTCCCTCCCTCCCCCTTCTCTCTCCCCTCAGCTGTCACGCTATGATCAGCTTTGCTCTGCCACACCCTCTTGCTTTCCAAAGGTCTAAAGTGATGGGACCAAATGACTATAAACTCAAAGCTCTCAAACTGTGAGCCCAAATTAAATCTTTCTTCAAGTTGTTTTTCTCAGGTGTTTTGTTACAGCAATGAAACACTGAGTAACACCTGAATCCAATTAAGAAATAATTTAAGACGACACCTAATAATATCTACTACCGTGGTTAAGCAGCTACAGAAATCCACTCCAAGTAGTTACTGAATGCCCCCAGTGGCAAAGCCCTGTGGTAGAATAAAAAATGTTTCATTTCTGTCTCTTGCCCTTAGGCATTCTGCAACCCCATGAAGGAAAATGAGAGCCAACAGGAGCAGTAAGTGCCGTCAGTTGTTAAGGAGAAGAGCTGTGAGATGTGAGGAGAGCCTGGTCACTCCTAGCTGGGAAAATAAAAAATGATTTCACAAAGGAGGTGGGCATATTGATGTAGGAGAGAGAAACACTTGGAAAGTTTCAAGAACGAATTGGCTTCACCTCACAGAAGCCAGGGAAGGAATAGATTTAAATCCAAAGCCACCCAGACAATCCTGCAAACAGGTCAAGAATGAAGAGTACCAGGCCCCTGGATTTGGACTTTAGTGACCAATTTAATGGAAGGTACAGTTTCGATATAGAGGTAGAAACAAACAAATTAAAAAAAAAAAACAACTGAAAACCAATCTCAGAAACTTACATACACATTTTACAATGGAGAAGAGTCAATTCTACTTATAGGCAGAAGGAAAAGATTTGGAGTGAGAAAGAGAGAAATGGTAATAATTAAATCAGTGGAGGAAAATGTGCACAAAGGAGGAGGAAAACCCAGGAAGAAACAAAGCCCCCTACCTTCCCCCTCTCCCCTCCACCCCCCATCTCTCCCTCCCCACCCCCCACCCCCACCCTGCCTCTCTCTCTCTCTCTTCTTAGTGTTATTTGTGGCTCTTGATGCTGTTTATAATTACCCTGTTCCATGGTCTATTTGTTCTGTATGTGCTGGCTTTCATGTTTACTATCAGCCTTCCCCAAATGGACCCCGAAGGCAGGTTCTGGACTACAATGTGGCTGGCCCATGAAAGGTTCTTAGCAAATCACTTGCAAATGAAATGGGAAAAGAAGAAAGAAGGAAAACGGAGATGTCAAAAAAATAAGATGGAGACAAAGAAGCCGAAGGGTAGTGCGTTGGACTCCTTGCGCCTCTAAGGAGTGTCAAGGTCACTGCTGAGCATGAGGTCCGAGTGGGGGTCACGGTGAGGAAGGGGGAACACGGCTGGTCAGGAGTGAGGAACAGTGAAAAGGGTGGTGAGCTACAGTCCCAGGGAAGGCACCAGCCAAGATGGACAGTGCGACTTGGGGGGCCGGGGGTGGACCAAACCAGTGCGACTTCGGGACTTCCTTCAGAAATTCTTGGCGGTTTCAGTGAGAGACAAACAAAAATAAGTGGGAGTTGCTGAGGACTGGAGCTGGCAAGGTGCGTACAGCAGGACCCAACGCACGAGACTTCATGATCTGCCAACACTCCATCCCTGATTTATGAGCTGTCAGTGTTGGACGCCTCACGCAGCCCGCTCGTTTAGAAAGGATGTTCTCCCAAGTTTTATCCAATCGTGCCAAGGGAAGCCGTCTGTTTCAGCAGTATGTACCTGGCATTCTCCTCTTCCTTAAGGTTCAAACCGCAGCTTGATGCAAGAGCTACCCTTGGAGATCAAGATCTGAGCGGTCACTTCAAGCCATTTGGCTTTCTGGGGGCAAGTAGGGGGACCTCCGAAGAGGGCTAGGCAGAGGCAGCTGGTGGGAAGATCAAAGGTGGCATTTGTTACCTGATGCACGAATAACATCTGAAGCATGTCATCAGCTCTCCATCCCTGCACCCTCACTAAAGACCTGCTGAAAAGTTTGCATTCATCAGAGTCACCAGGGGTGCTCAGGAGACCCCACCCCAAGAGATCCCGATTCAGTAGGTTTGGGACCCAGCGTTTGCATTTCTAACACGTTCCCACCTGAAGCTGGTGTTGCTCCTCTGGGACCACTTTGCAAACCGTAGTCCTTGTGGGGTGGGCACAGTGGTTCACACCTATAATCCCAGCTACTTGGGAGGGTGAGGCAGGAGGATGGCAAGTTCTGGGCCAGCCTGGGCAACTTAGTGAGGCCCCTGTTACAAATAAAAAATAAATGGGCTGTGGATGTAGATTCGATCAGCAGTAGTGCAAAAATATAAAAGAAAGGGGGGAAAAAAAGAGGGGATGAGAAAGCAAGCAAGCTATAGCCCCATGGAAAAGGTCTGCCTCATCTTTCCTTATACCCCTTCTCTTGCTGCTGTTTTGTGACTGACAGTGATATTCAGTGGTTACTACGTGCCAGACACTATACCAGTTCCTAGAACCTGAGGCAGGGTGGGTATTCCCATGAATTGAGGACAGGAGTGGATAGTGAGCAAAACCCAGACACAATCCATGTTCTCATGGAGCTTACAGACCAGAGGGATTAATAATTTCATAAATATACAACTACAAACTGTGATGCAGGCTGTGAAAGCAAGTTACATAGTGCTGTTAAAATAATGCTAAGGAGAAGGACTGACAATGCCTGGGGGGGGGGAGCGCTGAGTGACACCCAAACCCAGTACTGGGCAAACAGTAAGTGCTCTATAATTGTTAACTGATAGATGATAATACAGCCAGCAACTAGCTGAGTGGTTCTGGGCCAGCAATCAAGGCTCTTTGGGTTTCAAGGTCTTCATGTGCAAAACAAACAGCAGGATTTCTATAATCACTCCTGAACTGGGGTTCTTGACCTTAGCTGGAATTGGAATCACATAACATTGGAATCACCTGGCATGCCTCCCATTCCCAGAGAATTTGATTTAACTGGTGGAGGATCCAGCCTAGGTATCAGGATTTTTAAAAGCTCCCCAGATGGTTTTATAGGTAGCAAAGGTTGAGAAGCACTAGGTTAGGGGTACCCCAAGTGATTCCCAGAATTATTCCAGTAGTTAAGGTCTGTGATGTCGAGTGCCAAACACGCCAGAGGTCTGAGTCTTTATTCCTGGTTTCTAAAAACAAAATATATTCAAATTTTAGATCAGATATATTCTACTTTAAGCCAGCCTCCCAGGATGCATCCACGTTTCAATACAATTACTTTCTCTTTCTTGGGTTTTTTAGAAAAATCCACAGAATTTTATCCAACTTGAACTCTTCACTGAAGTACAACATAAAACTTGATCTTGGTAAAGTTCATTTCTTTCTTAAGTCCTTAGGTGTTCCTGATGGCCCCTGTTACCATTTTATTCAAGAGTTCTTAAGAGCAACTCCAAGCCCAGGAAAAGGGCTACAGATATGCTTTTTATTACCAAAAAAAATCCTATCCATGTTGCTCTTTATATTTAGAGTAAACTAGAAACTTCTGTTTTAAAACTTTTAAAATTTTTTGTTTCTGACTGAACTGTATTTAGTAATGTTTCCATCCTGACTTGGTTAACTCAGCTAGAAGGATACAATTTAAGACTGATTTGAGCCAGTTATCATAGTCCATGGAAGAAACATCTAGTTCATAATTATAATCAGCATCACTTTATCTTGATTGTGTCCTCTCCTCCTCTCCATCTTTCTTATTTTTTTGGCTCTCATGAGCCATTACCACACACACCAGAATACCACCATTCCCACCTGTGAGTTCCACCAAGGCAGAAGAATATAATCTTTCCTCTTATTATTTGGTTTAAGTGAGGATTTTCTTCCATCTTCCAAACCCATCATCTTACCCTGGGTCCCCATCAAAACATGCACACCTGTGTCCTTGCATTCATTAAAACTGAGAAGACTGTGATGGGCACTCAAAGCGGGTCCGGGAGATCTTGGATTCTGGGTTTGGATTTACACTTCTGCCACTGAGACAGGATTTGGGGAATGAAGGGAGAGATGCTGAGTCTCGGAGGAAGTGCCTGTGAACCACTGGAATGCCGAAAGCATCCATGGACAGCTGCAACTCCTGAATGACAGGACCCTTTCTGCAAAAGTGACCTGAGGGCAACACACAAGTGTAGGAAAAACTGGGACCAAACTGTGTAGCTCTACCCTGGCTCCATTCTAGTCCAGTATCTACCAACCATCCCCCATTAAATATTAGCAACAGGTAGCTGCCTCTCCATCTGGAGATGGCCCACATTCTTCCTTGTATTCCTTGCTCTCCCCAAAGACATTTCTCTCGAGATGGTCCCCATTCTCCCTTGAATATGTATCCCCTTTCCTAAAGACACCTCTGTCTTTGCCTTTGGCATATGCTGAAGTTCTTTTCCATTAGACTAAGAAACCTGCTTGTCCTGAGTTAAGTTCACCCTTCTCTCTGGAAACTCCTCAGACCCATCTTCAGAGACATCTCCTATGACACCAATACCAAGTAACTAAGCAAATGACTTAACCTCTCAGAACCTCAGTTCTTAGTGAAATAGAAATGATAATAAAGCCTGCCCATCCAACTGTTGGTAAGCGTCGAGAAGATATGACCCAGAGCAATGCTTCTCATGCTGGGGGGGTGCATAAGCATCACTGGTGAGTTTGTCATCACACAGATTTCAGATGCATCCTGCCCCAAGAACACCAAGTTTCTGACTCATTAGGTCTGTAGGGAGGCCTGAGCATCTGCATTCCTGATGAGCTCCTGGGTGATGCTGATCTTCTTTGGACACAATTTGAGAAGTGTTCTGAGAAAGAACCTTGCGAATTTTAAAGTGCAGTGTAAAACAAAGGGTTACTAATAGAGGAGGATTGTGGTCCAATGCCTCTCTGTCCCTGGGATATGTACATTTAAATAAATTCTCCAGGGAGAGGTCACAATGGCTTTCATAGTGGGATGAATTCTCTTCATTTCACCTGAGTGCTTAATGCAGGACACCTGGAGAGGTGACGCTGCTGGGTAGGTTCCATAAGGTTTGGAATGGAGTTAAGATAGTACCTGTAGCCCTGGGGCTTCCTCAGTTTCTGGGTAAGGAGCACCAATGTTTAGATGGATCCAGGATTTGACAAGATCCCCAAACCACCTTCTTCCAGCGCTTTCCAGGCCAGGGCATGGCTTCACCATCCAACTTGTTCCCAGGCCAGAATCAGGTCTTCTTCATTTTACTGCCTCAATATGTCTCAATTTTGCTTTTTCCTCTCTGTTCTGCCACCACCACCACCACCACCCCAGCATTGGTCTCCAGCTCCTTCTAACTGGGTTACTGCAGTGGCCTCCTAACTAGCTGACCTGTGCTTACTTGTCCCTCTGGAAGGCACTTTCCCTCTGCAGACAGTGAGGTCTCAAAAGGTAAGAGATCATGTCCCTTATCACCCCCGATGTGTTCCCCCATGCTCTTAAAACAAAGCCAAGATTTCTTGAACATGGCCTGAAGCTCTTTCTATGAGTAAACCCCACTACACGCTGCTAGATTCACTTCAGACAATTCTGGCCACACCAGCCCTCAGAGGGGGATCTCCACAGTAAGAGATGTCCCTTGCTGTGTTTGCAAGAGAGTCCCTCCTTCAGAAGAATAGGGCGCCCTGCAAAAGGGATAATACATGTACTTAAGAAAAAAACCACAGTTTTATAACAGCTGCAGTTGTTATTTTCATGCTCAGCAAACAAGTTCCTCGGTTGATTGACACATCTATATGCAAGGATCTTCATATACCTGAAGACATCAAAAGTCACGAAAGTCAGACTAAGTTTGTAATCTTCAGGAAAGAGCTCCAGGCTTTATCCAACTGGGGGACAAGGAGTAGACAGGGTATTTCTGATTTTTCTAGTTATCTCAAGATACAAAGTTACTCTTATTTTCCCCTCTAGGTATGCTCTGTGCACACTTAGTTATAATGGTGCAGGATAAGTAGTGCTCCTTTCCTATTGTCTCTCTGGCCCTTGTATTCATTCTGTGTCTTTTCTTGACACAGGTTCTTGTACATCTCATTCCCATATATGGAATGCTCCCTGCTCTTATTTATTTATTTATTGGGGCCAGGAATTGAACCCAGGGGCACTTAACCACAGAACCCACCCCAGCCATTGTTTTTATGTTTTATATTAGAAATAGGGTCTTGCTAAGTTGCTTAGGGCCTCCCTAAATTGCTGAGATTGGCTTTGAACTCACAATCCTCCTGCCTCAGCCTCCTAAGCCCTGGGATTACAGGTGTGTGCCACGGCACCTGACAAGCTCCCTGCTCTCTTGTCCCCTAGTCAACTTTAATTTCCCCTTTGGATTACAGTTCACTGCAGCAGGGAAGCCTTCTCTGACCTACAACCTAGAACAGATCCCTGAATACAGCCTCTCAGAGCACCACATACCTCTGCCTTGGGACGTTGGCCTACCTACAGTTTACTTTGGCTATATGACTCAATATGCTCAATAATCATATTGGTGCTCAATAATCAGGGATTTCATATTGGAATCTCTACTGATTATCATTTGACTCACCATGAGGTGCGTAGAACATCGATTACTTTCCTCATCACTTCCATTGGACAGATGATGAAAATTACCTGTATCTTGCTACAACCTGTATGTGTCAGTTTTTCAATGCTATGACAAAATACCATGAAAAAGCAGCTGAAAGGAGGAAAGATTTATCTTGACTCATGGTATCAGAAGTTTCAGTTCATGGTTGGCGGCTCCATTTCTGTGGGGCTGAGATGGGGGCAGAATGTTAGGGTGGAAGCGAAAGGTGAAGCAAAGCTGTTGTTAGCTCATGGCAGCCAGAAACCTGAAAAAGGAAGGATCTGGTGACAACATGCAATCCCCAAGGGTACACCCCCCCACACACAAGGATCCACTCCCTCCAACTAGGTTTCACCTCCCACAGTTGCCACCACCTCCCAATGGTCCATTCAGATTATGGATTCATCAGTGAATCAATCCACTGATGAGGTCAAAGCCCTCAGGACTAGACTTCCCCATAGCTCCACCTCTGAACATTGCTTCATTGGGGACCAAGTCTTCAACACATGAGGCTTTGGGAGAAAACATGAAAGGGAGCAACAGTCTTTCAGAAGCTGTCTTCAAATATCTGGCTTGGGAAATGTCAGATCAGATAGTCCGGAAGACCTTGAAAAGGACAAAGAGGCTATGAACTCTGCAGTTACATAACCCACGCAAAACTCCCAGAGAGCTGTGTTCAGGCTCTCTCTGCTCAGAGATAAGCAGACATCAAAGCAGACTGACAGTATCGCTACTTGTTTAAAGCTAGAAGTTTAAGGAGTGGGCGGCTGTTTGACTTCACATAATAAAACATTAATCGAACTTCACAGTGGAAAAAAAAAGTAAGAATATGCTATTTGCATAACGGGAGATGTTCCATGTCTCCAGTAAATCTTTGGTATCAAGACTCAGCAGAGGGCTCCATGGTTATAGTGGCTGGGAACATTGGAAGCAGCGTTTTTCTCCAAGCTTGCTTCGAAAGTATCAATTCTGGACTTAATCCTGTGGGCTCCTCTGTACTTATGGCATGGGATTGCTGGGAGAAGCACAGTATGCCCTAATTTGGGCTAAGGCACAACAGTCCCAAACCCCTGTCTCTGCAACTTATAGGCACCCCCCACACACACACACACACAAAATGGCATACACTTATGCTTAATGACCTCCTGCTTTGCCCAGAATTTAGGGTCTGAGTTTATTAGGAGAGGGTGGCTCCAAACTCCATGAATCCATCTCTAGTACCTCCCTGTTGTCTCTGTGACCCTGTGGATTGGGGGAGCGAAGGGCCAGTGAGGGGAAAATAGCTTCTCTCTGGATGAGTGGGGAGAAGCGCAGTGAGAGGTTTGAACAGTCACCCCAACCCTAACTGTGCTGGGCAACAAGCCTGCTTAAAATGAGAGGAGCAGGAACCTTCTGTGCACCTCATTACGTAATGAGTGAAGTGTTGTAAAAGACTCTGGGAAGTAATGGGGCATGAACATGGCTGGTGAATGTCTATGGGTTAATTGGATAAGGTAGAGAGGAGAGGTGCATCTAAGGGTCCCCCTAGGCACCAGGGTACATCTAAGGGTCCCCTAAAACACTAAAATGACCTGAAGATGCCTGAAAGGGGAGCAGCAGGTATAAGTTAGACAACGGATGCTTTACCAGGGAAAAACAATAAAGCCAGGGAGCAGAAAATGGCTAACTAGGTACAGGTTTAGAATTTAAATTAAGCTCCTTTTTAAAATTAGAGTTTTACTAAAGTTTTGTAAAAGTGGGTTCCTCAGCCACCCTTCCTGTCACCTATGGGAACTGACCTCCTCCCAGAAACCCATTTGGTGGCACTGGGGGCAGTAGGAAAAGAAACTCCCTAATATTTGCCAAGGAGATCTTTATTGGTGTCGTGAGCGGTGCTATTAATAATTACTCAGAGGCAGATTGTCTTTAAATGCAAGAGTATATTCCATCACACCAACCATCAAATATAAACAATGACTGCATAAAGTGTTGGGTGTGCAGGAGCACCCCAACCAGCATTCAATGCACACTAATTGAACACTATGAGCACATTACGCAATCCTAGGGCAACCACAAGTCTCAAAATACCTCTGATGCCATGTGATATCTCTTAGCCAAAGAAGAGCAGACATTAACCTCATCTGATGGTTCTCTCCAGCTGGGAGAATATCAGGGAAGGGTGGAGTCAGTTCCAAGGATGGACAGCAAGGTGGCCTGTCTCACTGATGTCCTTGGAGCAAAACTCTTCAATGTGGCAGGACCAGCAATCTAAATGCAGTTCCAAGTTGGTGGTGTATGTTGGTGATTGGTTACACCCAGCGACAGTCAATGTCCCTTGGTCGTGTCCAGTGAGGAGTCTGACGCTCCTCAGCTGATTGCTGCCAAGATTGTGGGTCAGAGTTCTATTGTCACACATCGTCTGGCCATTATCCAGTTTGTAGGTTGAGTCTCTCAGAACACATCTTCATTGAGTACCTTCTCACCAATAAAATGAACAGTCTCACCCAGGCTGCTTGTGAAAATCACCTGGGGTGCTTTAAAAGCACCACCCTGAACCAATTAAATCAGAATCTCTGGGGACAGAGCACAGAGCTCATTGTTTTTAACAATTTTCCAGGCAATTCCAAGGCACAGTCCTGATTAGTGAGCAAACCAATGAAGAATCAACATATTCTCTGGTAATACTGCTGACCTCTCTATTTATCCTCTGTCTGGAACACGCAAGGTTGACAAGGTGTACTAAATTAGGTGAGATGGAGACGCCGTGAAATAAGGAAAGTGTCTTCACTAGCATGAGGTAGACAGTTACTAAACGTGTGCTAGAATGAGCATACTTCCTACCAATTTTGTGCATTTACAGGGCTGTTCCTTTATGGAATGACTCTGTAGGATTTTTAAAAGGAGATTTGAAGAGTTCACATAATAATATATGCCATTTATTCAGCATTCCAGGTTCTAGACAAATACTCAGCACTTTGTGTTTTATTTCATCTAGACTTCCCTATTGTATCCCAAACATTCAAACAGAAAAGGGGATTTACCCCAGGGGCACCATTTGCTCCCCAATTATCATTATAGATGATCTCATTATCCAATTAACAATCATTTAGTGAGCACCTAATATGTTACAGTATTGTTCCAGGTTCTGGGAATAGAATAATAGATGTGGTTTTTGCCTTCATGGAACTTAATGATATGAGAGATTAATATTAATAAAACAATCACATGATAGATCATTATAGATTAAATTAGTATTTTGAAGAAAAATACTATAAAGAGCTAATAATTGGCAAATTTCTTCTGTAAAGGGTCAAAGAGTCAATATTTTTACACAAAGCCTTATGGGCCATATAATATAGTCTCCGTTGGTTGTTGCTACTGCCTAATATAAGTGGACCAAATTTGCAAAAGCAGTCATAGGGTGTACATAAATAAATAGATACAGCTGGGTTCCAATAAAACTTTATTCAGAGAAACAGGCAGCTGGCTGGATTTGACCCGTAGAAATGTCAATGAACAAACACCATCTGAAAAGAGTGGAATAAGAAGGCAGAAGAGGGCTGGGGTTGTGGCTCAGTGGTAGAGTGCTTGCCTAGCATGTGTGAGGTACTGGGTTCAATCCACAGCATCCCATAGAAATAAATAAATAAAGGTTTTGATCCAGTTATGATTAAAAATTCAAAAAGAAGAAGACAGCAGATACTACAATTTGGGATAACTGCACTAGAATCTTCACCTATATTTGAGAAACCTAATTACAATAGCAGTGAGCCATAAAGACTCAAACTGAAGCTCTAGCTGTCGTCTTTGGGAATTTTTTTTTCTTTTTGCAGTGCTAGTAATTGAACCCAGCACTTTGTGCATGCCACACAAACATCCTACCAATGAGCTACACCCCTAACCTCTAGATACCATGTTTTTAAATTTTTTGTTGGGGTTTGGAATTTTGTAGCTCCTGTGGGAGATGTGCAAACTATCTTCTCAATGTGATCAATCAAGAAGATGGGATTATTTCAAGTTTGAAAAATCAGAAAGAAAGATGCGGTATTAGTTTTAGATCCCTGGTTGCCATGGACCAAAGCTGCTAACAGCTGGATATTTCTGCAAAAAAAAGTACTCTGGAGTTTCAGTAATAACACCGTTGTCATTTTTGACTTAAGACCATGGCGTTTTTTAAGAGATCAAAAAATATTTCTCACATTCAACTTGTTATTTTTAACCCAGCTTTAGTCATTTTTATCTAACATCAATTTATTGTTATGATGCTTTTTCCTATTTATTGTAGCTTCAAGTGATTTATAGAAGAATAAAAAATGCTGAATGACTTTTTGTATTTTTCATTTCATTTTAGTGATAGGCTTACATATGTTTGCATTTTAAGTGTACTAAATATCATTTCTATTTCTTGATTGAATGAATGATTAAAGTAACTATCACTCATCGGATGCTCACAACAAAGGCAAGGCACTAGTATTGTCCCCAGTCACAGGTGGGGAGAAGCTCAGAGAGTTTAAGAACGGGTCCCAAAATCATGCATCAGTAAATGGCAGGGCTAAGATGAAAAGCTAGGCTTCCTGGCTGCAGAGCCCATGGTGCTTTTTGAAAAATAAAATAGTGGTATTGAAACTTGAAATAAGAACTGAAATATCTGCATTGTTATTTTGATCTAAGAGTGTAATTACAGCATTTGAACTGAAAACTAGAGGATGAATAGGCATAAGCTTGGTAAAAGGGAGGAGAAGAATATTCTAGATAGGGGAATAGCCAAGACTCTGAGGCAAGAGCTGCCATGGCCCACAGGTGGAGCTGGAGGGAGGCTTCTAATGGCCAGTTGTCCTGTGTGGGTTCATAATAACCAGAAAGACTTCATCTGGGCCTCTGAACAGAGTGTCTGCGTGCACTGGGAGGCCTGGTGTGGTTAGATAACAAAATCGAATTTTCATTGTAGATACCAGGTCCATCCGAGTGCAAGTGGACCAAAAATGGAAAACATGGAATCTGGATGGAGAGGAGAAACTGAAACAGAAGGAAATGGTTTGGAGGCTGCTATAGGTAGAGGAAGTAATGGAGGAGAAGGTGATGGAATAATGACTACTGTGATCAGGGGACCCCCAAACCCAAATCAGTCATCATAGAAAAAGGGCTATTGCTCTCCTAGAAAAGGGCAGAAATGGTTCCCTCAGCTCAGGCCCCCTGCCTTTCACATACCACCTTGCCCAGTGGTGCCCAGGGCTGGCTACAGAGGAGGCCCTGCGCTAAGACCTTCGTAAGCTTAATGTTCCTTGCTAATGCACACTGCTTCCCGGACTCTCCCACCTTCTGGGAGGGTGGAGAGCATTCAGAAGGGCATCCATGTGCATCCACAATCAGAAGCTGCACTCCAACCCCTTCCCCAGTTTGGCTTGACCTGTAGTGGGGGACATCCTGCCTCCAGAGGTGACTTTGTTTTCAGACAGCTTCCTTTCTGAACCTTCCTCCTAGCTTCCTTTTAGTCACCTGAGGTCAGGGGCTCACGTGAGGGGCTGACATGGTGCCATCTTTGAGAATTCCTTTGTAGTTCACCTGTTCCAGTTGCCTTTTTGAAAAGTCTTAAACAGACAGCTTCACAAAAATCTATTGTCATGATGCCTCTTTGGGGAGTATGCTTAAAATGCGTGACCAATACCACACTCTCCCCACTATGAAGATCTCAGTCCCCAGGGATGTAAGGAATTTTCCTTCCCACCAGTGATTTTTTTTTAAATTCCTTCTTAACTGCTATAATAATTGCACTTGCCTAAAGCACCAAGCTCTGCTCTCCACCTCCCTCACTGCAGAGCATTGAGCCTTCCAGATCTTCCACCGGGGAGGAGGAGATCTTGCTCCATCTCCACAAGAGCGACTCCAAGCCCAGTCAATATTCCCCTTTCTTCTCCTAAATCCTCAGATGTTACCCAAAGGATCCTAATGTCCCAGTTCTGACTTTTACCTTTGGATTGGGTCACCAATACGATGAGCCCAGACCAAATAAACCCGATGCCCAATGTGACTGGCTAGTGTTGCACGATGATGTCATTCATTCATTCATTCATTTATCAAACATCGTCCATGTTAGCTGAATACTAGGCACTCTGGCAGCCAGAAAAGAACATGAGCCACCCCACCATCCCAATAGCTCAGCATTCATAAGGAATAGACTCATAAATATAATACAGGAATAATGACTGCATTGCATCCTGAATTTTAGATCCCATCTGATACCAGGTACTGAGCTTCTACTGAAATAGATTAGGATATGCATTTTCTTTCATGGCAAGCACATTATCCTTCATGTATGTGCTTGTAACAATATTTATTATCAGAAGTATTGATTTTTAAAAATTTGGGGTCTTCCAAAAAAAAAAAAACCCTCAATTTGCTGGCAGTTGAAAATAGAATTACCAGCCACTTAATACCCAACCAATTTATCATGTCACGGAACAGGTGTGGAGAGAAAAATGATTGTCTGAAACAATTAGTAAAACAATCATGTTTTTTTAAAAAAAACAAACAAGAAATAATAAAGGGAGCCTGCCAAGTGGGAGGAGATTCTGTTTTATTCTGGAAATTAATAATCATAAACAAATGAGCTGAAGATGCCAACATTATCAAAACAGTTAACCTTCTGCCAAGCGATAAGACAGCCATTGTAACTCTTAGGAAATGAGTCAAGCAATGTGACAAATGTGACTCGGGAGGTCACCTCCAAAGGGCTTAGTTCAAAGTTTGAGGTACAGCTCCGTGAAGAGTTAGAATACATTAAACAGCTCAATATGGACCAGAGGTTCTGAGTTTTAAATGAGAATCAGAATCTCACACAGATTGCAGGGTCCATCCACAAAGCCTCTAAATCAGCAGGTCTGGGGTGAGGCCCCCAAACTTACATTTCTAGTAATTTTTATAGGATTCTGATGCTGCTGTCAGGAACCATGCTTTGAGAGATATAGTTGTGAATCCTGGATTTACATGACCCTCACCTGAGAAGCTTTTATAAAAATACTCAGACCTCCCTAGAACCATTAAATCGAAATTTCTGGAGCTGTGTCATGGGTGGTGGTGCTTTCTAAACAATCCCTGGATGATTCCACTGGGTAGTTAGAATGGGAACAACTAGATAAGAGTATATGTCAGCAAAAAAAAAACAGCAGCAATGCTCAGAATTCAAGTAAAACTGACCATGTGGTGGAGACGATAAGAAACAATAGAATTTACATGTAAAACAAGAAGAATAGAACTTAAGTTCCAAAAGCTTTGTATGGATTCAGTTTGACAGGACTGTAGCCATCTTGAGTCATAACCTCCAGGATTCCCTAGAATAGCCCTCGCTTAATTTCTGCACAGTTTCCAGTCAACAAAAATGGACCAAACCATTAGTGTGTATGTGGACCTTTATTACTGGACCCTGGTGCCAGGGATGTGCCTGGATCTGATATTATCTGAAGATAAATCAGATACTTTCCAACCAGGATGAAGTCACCTTTGCCCTAACCCACATATATGCCTCTCTTTCTGACCCGAATTGTGGGGATCTAGCTGGTCTGCTGCTCCCCTGAACCATGCTTCTGTAGCTCCCTAGTAACTCGCACTCTATACAACCCAGACTTGTTTCTGCCTCTCGTGGCAACTTGGGGGCAGGTCCTCATTAATTAGGACCAAGTTCTTCCAAACAGCCTCAACCAAAATCCCACATAGGGCTTTCCAAAATAGTGTCATATTTTGAGGTAACTTTGAGTCCCTAAAGGTTCCAGGAAAACATTTTTAGCATGTAGAATAGGAAAAAAAAATTACCTAAATCTGATTTTCAAGGGAAAGCAAAGAGTATGATTAAAAGTAAAATTTTAGTAAAGCCAAACAAAAAAACAAAAACTGATTTGAGAATTGGAAAACCTCCCAGAGCCAGGGAAGCTTCTGAGAACTACAGCCAACACTGGTGATCTGACAGCATTTATAGAAAATTGAAGGTAAGCCTAGGAAACAATTTAACTGGCTCTACCCCAGTCAACCAGTCAATTGGTTGCAGCTTACCTTGTTGTTCAGAGCTTAATCAGTTACTTGGCAACCAAACAAGGCTCAGTGACTGTGATTAAACTCTACCTTGAGTTAGTCTGTTGGGCCCACTGCACATACCCAATACAACTCCACCACCTCCCACAAAGTATTACTTAACAGTACTTTGGGTTGATTCACTGTAGAATTGCATAATGGAGAGAAAAATGAGAAATCACCTTCCAAGATGTAAACACCCACTAGAGAGCAGTGAATTCCAATCTTATTTCCGTAAAATTACAGTTTCCCTCTGGAAATGATATAACCTGTAACCCCTGACCCATTCTACGGGAAATAGCTCTGCAGTTGGTTCTGTCAAGAAAGCCAAGAATTTTTTAAATTTAATATGCTCCCATCCGTTCTTACCCTGCTCTGACCCTCCAGCTCCAGGTGATGGGCCCTAGGGCACACACCTGACACAAAGGCAGTCATCTGCCTGTGGTAGGCAGGAAGTTTGGGCTGGGGATCGTGCCTACAGAGATGGTGGCTGTCTGCTGAGCCAATCAGATCTCTTTCATTATTGGAACTGGAAATTGGAGAAGAATAAGGTAATTGGTGGTGTGGAGCCAATGTGGATGTACTACAAAGAAGGGGATGCATAATAATCTGGTTCTGACCATGTAGCAACTCAGAAGGTGGATTCCTGAAACATCTGGAACTTCTCCCATCCTTACTGGTCTCCACCTTCTGGGCTGGGAAGGTCAAACCCACTGGTTGTATTTCCATGAAATTCCTCACCCTTCTTTGCCTTCTTTAGAATAAGCATCCCTCTTCTGAAGTTACCCAAATCTCTGACACTCTTGACCAAAAGAGTTGGCTAATTGGCAGGCATCTGTCATACTGTCAGATTCTTGATTTCCTTCCAGTTCTGTCTTCTCCTACATTTGTGGAGCTGTCATGTCATGTGATGTAATGGGCCTGATCTTTTCTGAGGGCTAGAATGTCAATTTGTTGAGGAGTTTTGAAATTTAACTTGTCTAATGTTGGAGGTAGTTGCCTCTTTAGCCTTATGGTGGGGCCTTTTATATATATATATATATATATATATATATATATATATATATATGAGTAGAATGCATTACAATTCTTATTACATATATAGAGCTCAATTCTTCTGCTTGTATACATAGTATATTCACATGAATTCGTGTCTTCATATATGTACTTTGGGTAGTAATAATCATCACATTCAACCATTATTAAATACCCCATGCCCCCTCCCTTCCCTTCCCACCCCTCTGCCCTATCTAGAGTTCGTCTATTCCTTCCATGCTCCCTCCCCCATCTCACTATGAATCAGTCTCTTTATATCAAAGAAAACATTCGGCATTTGGGTTTTTTGGATTGGCTAACTTCACTTAGCATTATCTTCTCTAACTCTATCCATTTACCTGCAAATGCCATAATTGTATTCTCTTTTATTGCTGAGTAATATTCCATTGTGTATATATGCCACAGCTTTACCCCTCACACATCAGATAGAGCACTATCACTAGGGTATATAAAGAATTCAAAAAGCTAAGCATCAAAACAACAAATGACCCAATCAATAAATGGGCCAAGAACCTGAAGAGACACCTCTCAGAAGATGATATACAATCAATCAACAAACACATGAAAAAATGTTAATCATCACTAGCAATTAGAGAAATGCAAATCAAAACCACTCTGATTTCATCTCAGTCCAGTCAGAATGGCAGCTATTATGAAGACAAGTAATAATAAGTGTAGGTGAGGATGTGGGGAAAAAGGCACACTCAGACATTGCTTGTGGGACTGCAAATTGGTGCAGCCAATATGGAAAGCAGTATGGAGATTCCTTGGAAAACTGGGAATGGAACCACCATTTGACCCAGCTATCCCTCTCCTCAGACTATACCCAAATGAGTCAAAAACAGCATACTATAGGGACACAGCCACATCAATGTTTTTTTTAAAATATTCATTTTTTAGGTGTAGATGGACACAACACAATGCCTTTATTTTCATGTGGTGCTGAGGATCGCATCAACGTTCATAGCTACACAATTCACAATAGCTAAACTGTGGAACCAACCTAGATGCCCTTCAATAGATGAGTGGGGCCTTTTCTACATCATAGACTGTAAAGAAGATGAAGTAGAAAAGTATGCCATATGTCACTCACAAAAACTCATGCTGTGGAGTCAGAATGCCTGGTTTCAAATCTCAGCCCTGTGCTTTACTTACTGTGTGGCTTTTAGTAGGTTACTTAATATCTCTGAGCCCAAGGCTGTAATAAAATAGTCTCCCCATCAAGTTGGGAGCAGTAAGTGAAACATAGATGTAAAACATCTAATCCCAGTGCCTGATGCAATGATCAGTGCTAGCTATCATGACTGCACAATTCCAAGAGATCATTTAACCACTTCAGCTGTTCTCTGGAGAGAAATGGATTTGCACAATCAGAGGCTGGGAAAAGGGCCTGACAATCAGAGTGTCTCTTTGCTTGGACTTCTTCCCTATAACTGTGAGCTGAGTTAAAGCTGGAGAAGCAGAAAACCACTCGGAAGATTTGGATAAACAGCAATAAATCATTGTTGGACCTCGGGTGGGCTGTGTGAGGCTTCATCTAGCTTCTGCCCCCTGGGTAATTAAAATGCAGCCACGGAGATAAGAAAAAAACTCTACTAATTAAAACATAGCACATGTGGTCACAAGGGACTGATGAACCCACCTGGGATCTTACACTTTCCTCATCCACTCTGAGATTGCAAGCTCTGGTACTGCCTCCCGGGGAGGATGCAGACGGCCGAGGATCTAGGAGGGAAAAACAAGATAGAGAGGCTGGGGTGTTAGATAATTAGAATGTAACGACATCCCCAGTATTAAAAATGAACAGAGAAAAATAAAACGTTGCTTGACATAGCTTGGATCAGTTAAAACTGCTTGAACTAGGAGGGTGTGAACCACGCTGTTAGAACTTTCTGTGTCGAAGGTGATATCCCACATCGGCTCAATTCAATATGGTAGCCAAGAGCCATGGGTATAGCAAAATATGGCTAGTATGACGGAGATGCTAAATTCAAAAATTTATTTAAGTTCATTTACTCTGCATTTAAATTTAAATAGTCATAGGTGGCTAGTGGCTACCATTTGGTAAGTTTTCTGAAGGATCCAAGATTGGCTTAAAAATGAGGTAACCCCCATGGTCCCTTGCATGCAACATTTTAGAATCAAGACTTATGTAATTTATCGGTTGTATTTTCAAAATAGAAAGGTGAAGTCAGATTATGTAACATCCATGTCTCCAGCATATACAAGACAAAATTAGTTATCCAGTCTTTCTGATTACCTTAAACTTCAGATAAGAAGGAATTTTCCATATACTTAACTTTCAAACAAACTACATGAGTCATAGAATTCTAGAATTGAAGAGACTTTAGAGGTTATGCAGGGTACACTAAACTCTGATTGTTCAGAACTATCTGGAGATATTTTAGGTTGTCATAAAGGCCAGGAGGCATTACTGGTCAGAGGCCAGACATTTTAAATGTCCTGCAGTATATAGGACTATCTCATACATGGAGGAATTATCCTACCTCCATGCAAATCATTCCTCCATAGACAATACATTTTGTTCAACTGTTTATTCTAAAAATTAGGAATCTTTCCCAGGAGATTTGTAGATCCATGCTGGATCCCATAGCTAGCAGAATTGCTACTAAATTGGAAGTCCCTGGACCATAGCATGGGAAGCCAAATACAGTTAAAGGCAAAGTGCATTTGCTTCTTAATCATTGGATTTTTTCTAAGAAGTGAATGAATAAAAATAATGTTCCCATACAGCTTGCTATTCTTAAGCTTAGAATAAAATTTAAAGAAAAAATTTCCTACGGAAGCTTGTGATGCTCCAACAACTGGCACCTGGGTATAGAGTTTTCTACATTCCCTTTGCTCCAGTGGAAGAGTTGAGTATAGTGACAGTGACCATTTGACTTACAGAGCCTAAAATACTTACTAATTGGCCCTTTAAGTTCATAATATGTGACATCCATCACTGCAACAGACAGTTGAGGTAAGCACCAAGAGTTAGTAACTAGAAGCTAAGCAAAGTTTCTCAGAAAAATAGATATTGACAAATAAATAGTTGGAGATAAAGGTAGGTTATAGGCAGAATTGTATGCCCTTGCCAAATTCCTATGTTGAAGCTCTAACCCCTAGACTTCAAAATGACTGTGTTTGGAGATAGGACCAATAGGGAAGAGATTAAGTTAAATAAGGCTAATAGGGTATCATTATAAGAACAGGAGAGTGGGACATACAGAGAGACACCAGAGATGTACATGCTTACTGGGACAACCACGTGAATAGGCAGCCAGAAGGTGGTCACCTGCAAGACAAAGGCAGGATCAGAGAAAACCAACCCTGCTGGCATCTTGATATTAGACTTTCAGCCTCCAGACCTGTGAGAAACTAAATCTCTATTGTTTAAATTTCTTCTGCCTGTGGATTTGTTATTGGAGCCCTGGTAGACTAATACAGGGTAGAACAGGATGACATTTTTGGATCAGGGAAATCAACATGGCCAAAGCCTCAGGGGACATGAGAAGTTATTACTTTTGTAGCAAATAGTGAATGAAGATGTGTCACTGGAGAATTGGAAGTTATGAGGTAGGGGGAAGAAAAGTTAAGATGAAGAGGAACTGTAAATGCTAAAACGTTCATTTTATTCCCTGGGCAGAGAATGAACTCCTAAAATTTGGTTTCTTAAATGGTGAATCTAATGGTAAGTGAGAGAACAGATTGAAATTTATAAGCAAGAGATAAGGTGAACCTGGACTATGTTAAAGTATTACCCAAGGGATACAAAGGGTGAATGAATTGAAAAGACATTTCTTAGGGGAAAACAATTAAAAGGATTTTATTGACCCATTGGATGTGGAGGAAATCGTAGAACCAAAATCTGTGTCTGCAATAAAACCCATCCCCGCGTATGAATATGCTCCCCAACTTAACTGTATACCCATTCCTTGCCCAGAAATGACAGAAATGCTGTTTAAAAGACCTCAGAAACTGTGCTGAAGTTTCAAGATGTATTTAAACTATACCCAAAAAGCTGAGCATACTGGCAATATGCCTATAGTCTGAGACTGGGGAGAGGCTGAGGCAGGAGGACAGCAAGTTTGAGGCCAACCTAAGCAACTTAGTGAGACCCTGTCTCAAAATGAAAACTTGAAAGGGCTGGGGTTGTAGCTCAGAAAGCGCTCATGAATTAGAGTGAAGAAAGAGATGGATAGTAAATACTAGACATAACAATGAAAGAAAGTTCATTAATATTAGCCTTTAGAAGTGTTGGAAGGATGAGTATATGGGCCTTACCAAGCCAACAGAGATGACCACCTTAAAAATGAGCTCATTGTTTTTGTGGGGCTGAGTTAGAAATGTACTGATTAAACTTTCTACTGATGCCAGAGTACGTTTACTCTTAGTAATGTGATGTTCTCTGAAATCAATATATCCTAATTACGCAGATGTTCATTTCTGGATGAACTGTAGCCAAAAAAATACCAATTTAGCCACATCCAGTGTTTGAAGATACCCTCCTTTCCAGAGGACTTATTTAAAAAACTTCCACTGGAATTAAAAAGCAAACTCTCAGTAATTAAAATGACAAAACTTCTTTGTTGTTCATGCTATGTATCCATTGTGAACTGTCAGTAGGGATCTAGGCCACTGGAGAAGACTTCAAGTTGCCAGTGGTCATGATGGAGGGAAAAAGAATGTGTTAAAAACCTATCCTGATTCTTACAGTTTCTATCCAAGAAGATAGAAAGTCGTTGATCTGAGATTTCCAGTGCCTAATCAGTAATCTCTACTTTATGTCTGTAAATGATATGCAGCTCATAAACTCTTTTTAGTGCACTACAGTTACACAAAACAGTGGGGTTCATTTTGCAATATAATGTAGTTTTATGCATATAAACCTACGTATTCAACAAAGTTTTCTCCATTTCTTTTTTTTCTTTTTTATTAATTTTTTATTTATATGTGACATCAGAATGCATGTCAAATGTCTTCTTTGATATAAAGAGAGCCACTAAGAATAGAACAGGAAGGAAGAGCATGAGGAAAAGACTAACAGTAAACTAAGACGAATGGGGGGAGAGAAAGGGAGAGAGAAGGGAAAGCATATGGAAATGGTAGGAGACCTTCAGTGATACACAAAATTATAAGAGGTTATGAGGGGCAAGGGGGAGGGGGGGAAAAGGGGAGAGAATTGAACACAGCAGAGGAGGTAGAGAGGGAAGATGGGAGGGGAGGGGAGGGGAGGGGGGATATTAGGGGATAGGAAAGGTAGCAGAATACAACAGTCACTAATATGCCATTATGTAAAAATGTGAGTATGTAACAGAAGTGAGTCTGCAATATGTATTTGGGGAGTTCAAAACCCAATTGAGTCAAATGTATGAAAGATGATATATCATGAGCTCTGTAATGTTTTGAACAATCAATAAAAAAAATGGAAAAAAAAAGTTTTCTCCATTTCAATCCCAACACTACCACCTTCCCTCTCCTCCTCCCTTCTCCTAATCCCTTTTCTCTACTCTACTGGTCTTCCTTCTATTTATTTTTTAAATTGGTGCATTATAGTCATACTCTTGTTGCCTTTCCCATGTAGAGGCCTGTTAATTCTTGATTTTATTTCTGGAGGTTTAGGATTCTTACAAAGGAAATCAGTGCCTATGCCAATGTGTTGAAGTGTTGACCCCATGCTTTCTTCTAACAGTTTCACAGTTTCTGGTCTAATTTTCAGGTCTTTGATCCACCTTGAGTTAACTTTTTTGCAGGATAAGAGATATGGATCTGGTTTCCTTCTTCTACATATAGACACCAATTTTCCCAGCACCGTTTGTTAAACAGCCTATCTTTTCTTCAACATATGCTTTTGGCACCTTTATCAAGGATCAGATGACTATATTGATGTGGATTTGCTGCTGTGTCTTCTAGTCTGTTCCACTAGTCTTCATTTCTGTTTTTAAACCAAAACCATGCTGTTTCTGTTACTACAGCTTTGTAGTACAATTTCAGATCAGGTAAAGTAATATCTCCAGCCTTGATCTTATTGCCAATTGTTTTGGTTATTTTGGGTCTTTTATTATTTCATATAAAGTTTAGGACTTTTTTTCCAACTTCTGTGAAAATTTTCACTGGTATTTTGATAGAGATTGCATTGAATCTATAAATTTCCAATATGGCCATTTTTGCGATATTAATTCTGCCTATCTGTGAACATTGGCAAGTCGGAAAGAAAATGGAAAATCTTCTAAGGCCTTCTTCAATTTCTTTCTTCACTGTTTTATAATTTTCATTGTAGAGGTCTTTCACCTCTTTAGTAACAATTATTCCTAAAGGATCTTTTTTCTGAGGTTATTTTGAATGGAGTAATTTTCTTGATTTCTTTCTTGGTTGATTTGCTATTGGAATGTAATAAAGGTACTGATTTTTTATGTTGATCTTGTATCCTGCTGCTTTGCTGAAATTTTTAAATCAGAGTTAGGAGTTTTCTCATGAAGTTTCTTGGGTGCTCTAGGTATAGAATCATGTCATCAATAAGCAGAAATATTTGGCTTTTTTTCCCTATTCATATCCCTTTAATTTCCTTCTCTTAGCTGATTGCTCTGCTTAGAGTTTCAAAAACTATATTGAATAGGAGTGGTTAGAGTGGACAACCCTATCTAGTTCCCAATTTTAGAGAAAATGCTTTCAGTTTTTCTTTGTACAGTATGATGTTGACTTTTGGTTTGTCATACATAGCTTTTATGATGTTGAGGTAAGTTCATTCTATTCCCAGTTTCTTCACTGTTTTCAGTATAAATGGTGGCTGAATTTTGTCAGAGCTTTTTCTAATCTATGGAGATGACCATGTGAGTTTTGTCCTTGATTCTATTCATGTGATGAACAGACACTTACTCATTTACATATGTTGAACCAACCTTTCATCCCTGGGATAAATCCAATTTGTTTATGGTATACAATCTTCTTAATGTATTTTTGAATGTAGTTTGCTAATATGTTATTGAGGGTTTTTGTATCTATGTTCATTAGGGATATTGGCCTGTAGTTTCCTTTCTTGATGTGTCTTATCTGGCTTTGACATCAGGGTAATACTGGCTTCACAGAATGAATTTGAGAGTGTTTACTCCCTTTGTATTTCATGGGGAAATTTGAGGTAGATTGGTGTTAGCTTTTCTTCAAAGATCTAGTACACCTCAGCTTAGATTACATCAGTTATTGTATTGGGGTCTATCTGAGACTTAGAGTCAATAAGGGTATATTTTGTGTAACTAAGGGCACCAACATTTGAGACATAAAATTTGTTATATCTTTCTGTTAGATTGTTCGCTCCAACACTATACATAGTGCACTTCTTTCCCTCTTCTGATTAATTTTTGCTTGAAATCTGCATTGTCAGATATGAAAGTAGCTACTCCTAATCATTTTCAGACTCCATTTGCATGAAATTTCCATCCTTTTACTTTTAGTCTGTGTATATCTTTGCCTATAAGATGATTATTATTGTTGTTATTATTATTATTATTTTGCAAATAGCCTATGGTTGGGTCTGCCAGTCTTTGTGTTTTAATTGAAGAGTCAAGACCATTTACATTCAGACATATTATGGAGATGTTCATTATTCCCAGTTGAGGGAGACTTAGAAGGGCTTAGGCAGCCAGGGCAAGATGGCAAGTGAGGCGGTCAGGGGCAGGGGGACCACAACAAAAGAGCATGGAGATGGCCTTCTGATGAGGTCAATCTCCTGCTTGATGAAAGTGCTTATGTACACAAGTGGGGGACCCAATCAGACAGATACTTCTGTACTCATACCCCTAAGTGTAAATCCAATCCCTTATTCCCAAGGCTTAGAAAATTTTCTGCTATTATTTATTTCACTGAAAAGTTTCTTAATGCCATTAGCTGTATTTCTATGTCCCTTAACTATCCCAATGACTATTATGTTGGTTCTCTTAACACTGTCACAGAGTTTTTGTATATTCTGATCTTGGTCTGTTGTTTATTTTTCCTTTATATCTACTGGTGTTCCAGCTCATTTACTCTGTCTTTGAAGCCTGATGTTCTGTTTTACACATAATCTAGTCTGTTAAGGATACTCTTAAGTGAATTTTTTATTTGATTTATTGTGTCTTTCATTTTTGGGAGTTCTAATTGGTTTCTTTTCAGAACTCTCTTTCTTTATTGAAATGGTCTTTCACATCCTGTAATTGCACTCTTACTTCATTCCTTAATGAGTTTCTTAGATCTTCCTTTAGTCTCCCTCTAGTCATTTGTACTTGGGGGCCTCGTTGTTGGTTTGGGGTTTTTTCTCTCCCATATTCTTAGTGTTAAAGTATTATTGAAGCTTGAGCAGGACTGGTTTGTGTGTGGATGTAGGTTTGCTATTTATGAGATATAGGTATAGTTCAGCCTTGTAACTCTATCCCATGAATTTGTAGTGTACCCTATCAGAAAGAGAGGAAACAAGCAATAGCAACAATCATAGTGATTGTTCATAAGAATAAATGTCTCATGCCTCGTATGGCATGCACACCCTTGATTACCCCAAAAAGATGAATGGTATGGTCAGAATTTGACAACAACAATAATAAACAGCCATGAACTAGACCTAGCATCAAAGTAAAGAGCATGTGTCAACTATGCTCTCCCCAGTACTAATGACCATAACAACATGGGTAGCGGGGAAGTAATTGTGTAAACTAAATTGTTCTTAAAGATAGAGAAAATTGACACTCATGAGGAGGAAACAGGGTAGGAAGGTAAAAGAAAGTTTAAAATACTCAAAAAGCAAACAGATACCGCAGGAAAGAGGTAGCAAGAAAGGGCTATGAAGAAGGAGGAGTAAATATTAAATAATAAAATAAATAATGAGAAAGTGAACACGTGAATTTGGCTATTGAAGGGGAAAGAAGGATGAGAAGGGGTAATAAGATAAACAAAAACAGGAGCTAAAACAAAAAGTCATGGAGATACCTATCTCCATGAACCCATCAATACAGCTAGAACACCCCCAACATATACGCATATACATATTCACATCCACATTCAATGGAAAAATGAGAAGAGAGAAAAAGAAAAAGAACCTAATGAACAATGAAGGGGTTGTCTTTGTTCTTTCTATTTTTCATGGGTTGTGGCTCCTTTATCTAAGGAGCAAGGGGTGGGGATTGTTAAACTTCTCTTGTTTAAATTTATCACTAAGCTGTCACCTGGAGTGGCCTTGAACCCAGCTAGTTGTATTGACTCTCAGCTTCTTTTCTCACCAATTAAAGTTAGAACAGAATGAAAAGTAGTGACGATTGGAGTCTTTTTTTTTTTCAAACTAGGCAGAGGCACTCCCAGGGCAGGGCTGATCCAGACCAGAGTTCTAAATATGAAGTTCCAGCTGCTTGTGATGGGTTCTGACCAACCTTTCAAGGTTCGTGGTGAGGTTTCTGCTCTAGAGACAATGGCCCTACCCACCCTATTGCTGGGAAGATACTTATCTCTGCTGTGCACTTGGATCTAGTAGGGGTCTTGAGAGCTCCACACTTGGAGCAAAGAGACCAACTTTCCAAACTATGCACTCCACTGCTGATAGATGTGGTCTCCTCGGGATCAGACCCCAAGCACAAATGTGCCTGCTTGTCCATTTCCTGGGGTTTCTCTGGCTAATCCTGCAAGCTGTCAAATCCAAAGGGAGAGAAAGAAGCACTTTGCTCTATTCCCAGTCTGGGTGCCCCGACATGCAATCCCCTCTTTGTTCAATTAAGTTGCATCCTTTCCCCAGGAGATCTCTAGATTTCATGGTGGTGCACGCAAGGACAGTTGGCTCATTCTTGATATAAATTCCGTGACTCTGCCACAGAAAACTGCCATTCAGCTGCCACAAGATGGTGTCCTGTATCAGCTGTCCATTCTCCAACAGAGAAGAATGACACACCCCTCAAACACCAGATGACCCCTTTGTTCCTCAGGTGCCTTGTGCCAAATTTTCTTCACAAATTCAGTCTTTCTTTCTGCTCGGAGGTGGACCAGCACCACAGAATTATCAGCTGGATTTCCTGCTCTATGTACCAAGTGCCCAAATTTCTGTCTCTATGATACTGAGATTTGGTGAATCACCCAACTCCCTAGCAAGCAGTGTTTCCCACAGCTTGAATCCCCAGTCACAGAGCATCTAGAAATTATACCCTTCCTCTGCTCTGCCATCTTTTCCCATAATCCTGCTAAGAAACGTTTTGCAGGGAACACATTTTAAGTGATCACTGCAATGAAATTAAATGAAAAGTTAGGCAAGAGAGTCCACTTTTTACCATTTATTCATAATCTTGAAGAAAGTCATAATGGCCAAAGAATAGTGATAATAATAGCTAACACTTATTAAATGCTGACTACAGGTCAGACGCTGTTCTAAGCACTTTGCTTGTATGAATCAATTTTGTAATCACAACAGCAAGCAACAGTTATTACTCCCACTTTACAGATAAGTAATCTGAGGTACAGAAAGATTGCCCAATTTTCCTAAAGGAACTACTTGATATTCCCAACACCTAGTGTATTTGGTATTTTATGTGAAATTTACCATATTTACAATAGAGGTCTGGTTCCATCAGATCAATAAAATGAACAATTAATTATTGTTCTAATTACATAGTTTCACTTCCAACTCTCCCCTAGTTCCTTTTGGAAATCACCTCTTCCTATCCTCTGCCCCATTCCTAACATCTAGACCAATCATCTTACACAAAATGTGCCTGATTTCAGTTCATTGGTTTAGGGGAGGTATCTGGGCCAATCACCTCTTACAGCTTTTCCTAACCAAAGATTCATTCCAGAATGAGTATCTGATTCAAGATGGCTGCTTAGAGTCTTTCCAACAGGGATTTGGTATCTGAAAGCAAGGTGAGTCCACCTTTATCGAGGTGACTGAAACTATAAATGAAATATCCATGTAGGTATTATCAATAGCCATATTTTTATCTCATATAAGCAGAACAAGTCGATTGACAGAGTAAGAAAGAAATTAAGTAGAAAAATAAAGACACAGAGAGATAAAGGTTGGGGGGGACAAGCCTAGAGGACATTGCCCACCTCCACTCCTGCCCTTGAGATCTGTGAGAGACTTAACATCATTGTTTCATTCACTGTGAGTTGGTTTTGAATCACTGCAACCAAAATCTCTGTGATTAATACAACCAACTTGTAAAATTCTTTATCCAAATGGTACATTATTGAAAGATTGCAAAAAGGAATATGTGTGCAATCACAGCCCTTATGACTCACCAAAGGAAATAAAGTGATCAAAATTGAACAGAAGCTTGAAGGAATTCCATGATGGATTATCACCCACATAATACAACCACAAGAAAAGAGGTAATTCAGGGTTTTGTCTAATTTTTGCCTGTACTGGCAAAAGCATAAAGAAATCAGAATCCATATGGTAGCTGCTGGTTACCCAGAAATGAGCAATAATAGGATAAAAATCATTTGAAGCATGCCATTGAATGAGTAGAAACCCAATATTAGTATCCCTGGTAGATGGCACAATTTTAGGAACCCTTTCCTCCAAAGCTTTCTGTAACCTTTGAAATTTTGATGGGATTTATCTTCCTAGGCAGGAAAATAAGTTCCTTCTCAAGAATTGATTATGGAAATGTTCATCAGGATTCTCCCTTCACAACTGTGAAGCTCTAGGTTTGGAGGGGAACCAGTGTCACCTAAGAAATGGGGTCTTCAAAACCCCATCCCTTTTAATCTCCTAAGTTATGCACACCACCATCCGGATGGCCATTTTGACAATGTGTCTATAAGGAACTGCTAATTGGACAGGTTTCCCCATTTTAAATTTTAAAAAGTCATATTAAATTATCATTAATAATCAAATCTAAATTATTTGTATTAACTGGTGGGAATAAAATAAATACTATCCCAAGAAGCACATAATTCCAACTTAACTTTTAGAGTTAAACCAGTTTGTTTGCTTTGTAGATTCTGCAAGATCGCTTCCCCACCACCATACACAGGAGCCTAGGTTAGAAAAGAAGTGTCAAGTTGGAAGGAACTTGAGCTAGCATTAGAAAAAGAAAGATGAGTTTTAACTGTCAATAAATATGAGAACTGGTATACCTTGATATCAAATATAAATGATTTTTTTATAATTTGTCTTTGTAGGTAATCAAATAATAGCTAAAACTAGTTGTATTAGTCAACTCCTCATCACTGTGACCAAAATATCTAACATAAATAACTTAAAGGAGGAAGAGTTTATTTTCACTCATAATTTCATAAGTTTCAGTCCACGGTCCATTGCTTTGGGCCAGAGGCAAGGCAGAATATGAGGGAGTGGCACAGGAAAGCTGCTCAGCTTATGGAAGCCAGCAAGCAGAGGTGGAGGGAGGGTTGAAGAGAGAAAAGAGGAGGAGAGTAGACAAAGAGACCAGAAACAAGATAAACCCTTCCTAGGGCATGCCACCAGTGATCTACTTTGCTCTAACCAGGCACCACCTTCTACAGTTTCCACCACCTCCCCTTGGCCCATTCAGCCATGATGGATTAACCCTTTGATGAGGCTGGTGCCCTCATGATCCAACCATTTCCCAAAAGCCCCACCTCTGAACCCTGCTGCAATGGGAAATAATCATTCAACATATAAGTCTTGGGAGATGCTTCATATCCAAACCATAACACTGGTTTTCTCATACACTTATAAACACCCTCAAACATATACATATACACACACACACACACACCATCATCATCATAAATGCTTGTCTTTATATTTGGTACACTTCCATGGGAAAGGGTAAGAAACGAGAAAATGCTAGCTTCTATTTTATATAGGAGAAGTTATATCTTAGCCTGTGTTGTCTCCAAAGCAGAAACTGAGGCAAAAACTTTGTATTTATTTTAAAATATGGTTCCCAGGGAGCAAGAGTTCAGGACCAGGGAGAAGTCAAAGCAATATAAAGGTGTTACTGAGTTGATCACTCCCATGAGCAATCATCGCTTGATCTACCAGGCTATTCCAAGGAGTATTATAAACTGTGCTTCAGAAAGTATGTGTGAAGCAGTTATCCATCTGCTTCTTTCATTGGTCAAAGATGGTTCATGTGGAGATTTATGCCCCTGAATTTCCAGAAATTGGGTATCCATAATTATAGAGTTAAATCCAAGGCTGTGACATCAGAGAAGCCATAAGGTACAAAACTAGAGGTATATGTCCATGGCCTGAGTCCATAGCAAGTTTCAGTCTTATTGCATCTGCAACAAAGCTTATTAATGTCTGCAAGAACTAGTGGCCACAAGAGTACCTTGAATAAGAGGTGAGTCTGAGAAATTTTTGAAGTCATACACAAACTTGTCCAAAATCAATAAAGAGATTTGCTTTCAAAGCAACTTTCAGAAACACCTCCTTTGTTTAAGATGCTGTACATGCGCCCACAAACATGTTTCCATCATCCCGGTGCTAACTTTATAAAAAGGAGTAGAAAGCTTCCTATGCCTTGTTTCTGCCACCAGAAAAAATTGTAGCAATTTTCTTCTAGCACAAACTTTCAGTATCTGAGAGTAAAGAAGACAGATGGCATATTCCTGAGGTATGATTTGATTGTTCAGTGAGGAGTTTAAAGACAGTATCTTGGGTTCAACAAATATAAGATCATACATAGCTAAAAATATCAGCATCAAACTAAAAGAAGAATTAAAAAGAACTGAAGTAATCATTATTTTTCATAAAGAGCGACTAAGACTCTCCAGGTGAAACCATTCTCAAGGCTTAAAAAGCAAAAAGACTTCCTGGGATTTGGCTTAAAATGATTTGTGGACATCATATTAATGTGGATAGCCCATAAGAGAGGTGAAGAATCAGACAATGTACTCTATATGAAAGCAGAGAATTTCTCTTAATAAGACAAAATACAACCAAGACAAAATAGAAGCCTCAATGTATAGACCAAAGAGGTAATAAAAAAAGTAAGGTTCTAGCATTTATTTATTTGATCCTTGCTAGTCTTAAAATGCTTATGTAAGTGAGACTCCAGAGGATATTAGGCTATGGTATTTGGGAAATAAGGCAGCTAATGAACCCAAAAGAAAGAATTATATTTCCCATAGGGTTTCCCTGGAAATTTGAAGTCAAATACTGAATTCAGATGGCTACAGATGAATACTTTATAAATAGTGATCCACAGACTGGAAGGAGCTCTCCCAGTTGACTCATCAACTTGAATTAAGAGGGTCTATGCCAGGGTATCCTCATTCCCCAGTGGCCTTACCACACACTAGAAGCCACTAGATTCTCTGAGGGGGCCAGAAAATGTCAATAATGTCAGGCTAGTAGACAGAATTTCCAGGAAGAAAATACTTTATACATGCTAATGTAATTATCTTGAAAATGTTAACCTGAGTTTTTTAAAAATTCATTCTCTCCATTAATCATGTCCACCATTCATTCAGTCTAAGCCCTGAGGCTTAATGCCTAAAAAAAAAAGGAAGCAGGGCCACCTAGAACAAAGATGTCTAGTGATGGTTAAAAAGAAGAGAGTGGGGGCTGGGGATGTGACTCGAGCAGTAGGGTGCTCGCCTGGCATGCACGGGGTGCTGGGTTCGATCCTCAGCACCACATAAAAATAAAATAAAGATGTTGTGTCCACTGGAAACTAAAAATAAATATTAAAAAATTCTCTCTCTCTTTTTTTTTAAAAAAAAGGAAGGGAGTGACTTTGAGGAGATCCCCATCAGCAGAAAAGGAGGCCATCCCCTAATGGATGGAGTGGGGAGGGATTGAGAAAGAAAGGATGTAAGAGAAAGGGTTTGGTTGATGGCATAGGAGCCCAGCACTCCCCCTTCTCTGATCCTCAGGTCAAACTGTGGGAATAGACAGTAAAAAGATGAAAACAAGATAGGACACAATGAAAAGGTGGTTCAGACACAAATATATAGGCCAGTGGTAGGGGTGGGGACAAAAATCATGGCTGAGGTTGCAAGGCTAGCAAGCCTGTGTGAGGTTGCCATGGAAAGGTAACTCCACAGCAGAGTTGGGACCACAGGGTGGGCATGCCAGGCAAGGATGGTGGGTGGGACTTAGCCAAGACCTGAGACCTGAGGACCTAGAGGATCCTGAAGAGGGTTAGAGTCAGTAGCCGTCTTCTTCCAAAGTACTGCTTTAAAGTCCACAGGACATCCAGGGATCAGAAAGGGCGTAGGTCCCCTTCTCCCTTCTGCTACTAGGTCAAATGATCTACACTCTACACCTAGATACCACATTGACTGGTAAAGAAACCCCAAAAGCTACGTGTGGGGAGAGGTAGAGAGAAACTGTTACCATTGGTTGGCACATTTTAATTTCCCTCGTCAGCCTCCAACAAAGTACAGACTTCGCAGCAAAATGAAATAAGTTTTAGAAAAACATAGAATAGTATCTGCACATCTGAGTAGGGTCATTCAGGGTGTTGTGTTATGCTGAGGTAATGAACTAGCCTAAAATCTCTATAGCTTAATAAATCAGTTATTTCCTGCCCACCAAACATGTCCACTATACATTAGCAAGGGTATGGGTGAAGACTCTCTGCTCCACGTAGTCCTCACTCCAGTACCCAGACTATTGGAGGTTCCACTAAGCAGGTTTCTCTACTGCCAAAACTATTCTACTGACAGTAGAGGAAAAGGAATTAGAGCATGACACATGAGTAATTAAATACTTTGGTCCACATGTCAATTCTGCCCACAGCCCACATTCCAGACTAGTTCCGTCGTCCCATCCAGACAGAAGACATAGGGATAATGGTAACTTGTATGAGCCAGGAAGAGAGGTGAAGAGGATACAGTGAACATTAGAATTCTCTATCCATTGAGGCATATACTTACTCAACTCTATAAACTATTATCATTCTGTTTGAAAGCTTGGATTACTGAAATTTTGCATTATCTGTCAGAACACAAAATGTAAGTCCCTCACATATACAGGCCATTGTTTTGTTCCTAAACTTCTATCAGAAATGGTTTGGACTTTATCCCTAACCCAGACTCCCATTGCCATCTTATATCCATATCCTCACTTCCATAAGGTTACCCATTCCTAGGAAAACTAACTTCTCTATCCTTGGCTCCTTCACTTTTCCCTTGACCAAAACCTACTTCCCAGTGTTTACCAAGTCAGCCTGGACCCACAATGCTCTCTTAGCTCCCACCATTCCTTGGTTGCCTATGCTTCTGCAGCCACCCATAGAGCCAAACCCCAACACTGTGGGAACTTGATAGTCAAGTTCTAAGGTTCTAATATTCAAAGGCTGATTTTTAAAAAGTTGATTAATAAAGTTTAACCTTAGCTGTGTTATATTTTGAAAACTGCAAAAATCTGGTCCATTCAAATCCCATTAAGAGGTGAGATGAATATTACTATTTTTATGACCCAGCACTCTTTATTAAAAAAAAATCTTTCCTTCTGCTTTGTGTCACATTGCTTAGGAGGGTTGATAGGGAGCCTAGAACTTCTGATGAAACAAAGTCAGAAAACATCACCCTCATGTCTACTCCCTGTGATGGCTTAGACGGGAGGTGCTCCCCAAAAGTTCATGTGTGAGACAATGCAAGAAGACTTAGAGGTGAAATGATTGGGTTATGAGAGCCTTAACAAAATCAGTGAATTCATTCCCTGATGGGTTTAACTGAGTGGTAATTGAAGGCGAGTAGGGTATGGCTGGAGGAGGTGGATCCCTGGGGACATTCCTTAGGGGTTTGTATCTGGCCAGTGCAAAAAAAATCTTTCTCTGTGCTTCCTGATTGTCACGTGAGCCACTTCCCTCTGCCACTCTCTTCTGCCATGATGTTCTGCCCCACTTCAAACCCTGAAGAATGGAGCCCACTGTCTATGAACTGAGACCTCTGAAACTGTGAGACCCCATATAAACTTTTCCTCTTCTAAAATCGTTCTTGTCAGGTCTTTTAGTTCCAGCAGCAAAAACAAACTGACTAAAACATCCCCATACCCATATCCCCATAGAATTCCCATAAAGAATTTGAAATCATGTCAAATTTGGTCCATATATTTGAGTTCACTTTGTCTAGAGTTTCTAAATCTTCTTAATTTGTCTTCTAACCTGGGTCTTGCCACCAATAACTTTTAAAAATGAGTCCACAGTACTATATATGTGGAGAGAGAGATGCTCTTGATTCCCCATATCCAAACCCACAGAGGGGAAAGGGTATCACTTAGCCTGTGTCTCTGTACATGTCTGGAGGGAAACTGGTACAAGTTAAGCATAAGATGGGGTAGGGATCTGTATACGGGGTAAAGTTGGGAGTTCATAACCCACTTGAATCAAACTGTGAAAGATGATGTATTAAGAACTGTGTAATGTTTTGAACGACCAACAATAAAAAAAAAAAAAGATTACAGCTGTAAAAAAAAATTAAAAAAAATTAAAAAAAAAAAAAAAAAGATGGGGTAGGGGAAGTCACAGGTCTCTGGTCAGGTTTGGGGACAGCTTCATAGGAAAACTTCTCTCCCATGGGTGGTGCCTGCAAACTTTCTGTAATTACCTTCAGCGATTATTTAAAACTCCACCATATGTCACTTCCCTGAGCCTTTCTGAGAATCTTGTCATCCAACAGCACTCTATACAAGTGCTGTCCTAATGAGACAGTGATGCTGAGATACAGACGGATCTTTTACCAGAATAGTATTTCCATGGTCTGCAGAGTAGAAACAAAATAAGAAAAAAAAAAAAAAAGGTGATGGGGGGAATATTTCTAAAATCAATGATGCTTACCCTCTATCTCTTCCCAGATGTTTTTATCATTTATCTCTTCTCACTTCCTACGCCAAATACTCCACAAATCTAATAGCTTATGCTCCTTATGGTTACTAAATCTTTAGCAGATTGTATTTTTCCAACGATGACCACACCAATTTATATATGCCATCTCACATGCTGCCCTGAGAATGTGGTTGACCCTCCTGCCACTGAAATATGGCACTTATATTCCCTCCATTGAATCTGGGTGAGTTTGAAACTGTCCCTGCCAATGCAGTCTGACCAAAGTGATCAGTGAGACTTCTGAGGTTAGATCACACAAAGGGTACAATATCCATCCTGGCTTTCTCTTTCAGGACAGTCATCCTTGGAACCCAGCTACCATGCTACAAGTGAGCCCAAACTAGCCCACACAGAAAGACTACATAGAAAAGCCCATGCAGAGAGCAACTGTGGCCCCAATTGGTTGCCTAGAAGCACCCACACTAGTTGAGTGACAAACCATTTAGAGTGAGTGATGAACCATTTACATGATTCCTACTCCCAACATTCTTGTCTTCTATCTGATGCCCCAGACATCATGGAGGGGGAAAAAAAAAGCCATACCCGCTGTGTCTAACCCAATTCACTCTCCACGGGATTTGAGAACATAATAAACGTCCATTGTATTCCACTAAATTTTAGGGTGATTTGTTAGGCACCCATCATAATGGTAATAAAATATTTCCAAGCATGTTATCCCTTACTTTATATTTACATAACTCATAAATGTGACTTTTTCAAGCAACCTGAAGATTATATGATTGCCTCTAGGGCAATGGGGGGTGGTGGATCATTTCTGTCTGCTCACGTTTCAACAAAGTAGGATTTTGTCTCTGATTGTGAAATGAAGGCAGTTCTCAAGGTCACAATTAAAACAAAGCAGTTGGGGTGTTTCTTATCTCTACTTCTCACAAGAGAGCAGAACTTCTTTGAAATAAAACTCTGTTCCTCACATTGACAAAGTCCTAGAACTCACAAAAGGTGCATTTGTTTTTATGTCTCCTTGGCTTCCTCTTAACTTCTAAAGGGTTGAAAAGAACAGAGAACAGTTTCCAAAAGAGGCCAGTTGTAACTTTAGTACCCACTAACCTGTGAGGGGTCCAGAGCAAGTGACCTGCAGGGCTGGTTTTCATCCTAAGATAAAGCCAGCAAGAGCCTCTTTAGCAAAGAAAAAATGGAGGTGGGGTGGGGAGAGTGAGCTAGAGGTATCATGGGAATGCTAAATAGTAATGAGAAGAAAAGCTCTCTGAAGCCTTTCTGTAATAGTGAGGCAGTATGAAAATGAAATTTAACTTCCATTTCATCAATTCCAGGGGTTCTCCCTCAGCTCCCCTCTTCTGTCTACACAACTGGGTGTGCTCATCTAGCCTTTGTTTTTAAATTGTCCTCTTTCTTGACAACTCCTAAATTTGCATCTTTAGCTCAGACCTGTCCCTAAACTTCAGACTCATACCCCTCTGTCTACCCAACATCCTCACTTGATGTCCTACAGGCATCTCAAACTCAGCTTGCCTAAAAGTGAACTCCTAAAGTTGCTTTCCCAACCCTAGTCTTCTCCCTGCCTTCTCTGTTTCAGCTGATGGTGATTCTATCCTTCCACTGGCTCAGGAGGAAACCCTGACATCTTCCTGACTTCTCTTTCACAAACCACAACCCACCCATCAACAAACCCTACAACTCTAGCCCCAGATCATATGCAAAATCCAAACACTTCTCATAACCTGCACCACTACTGACTCCATCAAGCCAACGTCAACTCTTCCCTAGATGGCTGCAACAGCCTCCTTCTGGCCTCTTTCCACCCTTGCTCTCCTATGGTCTGTGCTCATCCCAAAAGTCACAATAATCCTTTAAGAACATGAGACAATCATCTTAAATATTTACCTATATAAAGCAGTTTATAAAACTTTAAAAAAAGAGCATGAGACAGAACATATTGCTTTCTCTGCTTAGAAACCTCTACTGGCTTTGCAACACACACACACACACACACACACACACACACACACACACACAATAAAAGCCAAAAATCCCTAAAATGGTAAATAAAGCCCTCCCTGATTTGCCCACTGTGACTCCTCTCTATCCTGCTCCCTTAGCTTCCTGACTATTCTGGAAGATACCAAGCACCCTGCTGCCCTGACACTTTTGAACTTGCTCTTCTCTCTGCCTGGAACCACTCCCTCAACCTGTCCCATATCTGTGTTTCCTTCCTCACCTCCTTCATCTTATCAATTCCCCAAATTAATATGGTGGTAAATCCTTCACCCTAAAAGGTTCCTCTTCTTCATTTTATTTTTTCTCCAAAGGACTTATTGCCACCACCGATAAATAAATAAGTAAATGAACTTACTGTCCATATTCCCTATCTGGAATATAAGTTCCATTTTGGTCGGGATTATTTTTCTTGTTCTATTTTACATATTGCTGAATTTCCAGGGCCCAGAATAACTTCTGGCACAGTTACATAAATGGCCAGAATAGCATACACCTGTTCATGAATGAATGAACGAACAAAGGAGCCACTGGACCATGGTCATTTCACAGCCAAGTACCACCTGAACATGAGGCAGAAGACATATGGAGAACTTTGGTGAATAGACACATCTGTTAGCCCAGCTCCCCCAATTGTGCTGGAAAATCCTGGCTGCAAAGCAATGACAGAAAGACCTGAAGGTCTTGGGTCACCCTCATCTCCACCTCAGGGGACACAGCATTGCCCAGTAGAGGTGCAAATTTTCATGCCAGGAATCTTATTTTCAAGTCCACATCCCGTGTCAATTTCCTTATCTATGAAATAATGTCAGCTATTTTTCATGAGAGACACAATAAGGACTTAATTGCTAACATACAAAAACAAAGGTAAAATGTTTAAGTTGTGATTTTTCTGGAGAACAACCCTTGGTTTGAGCCTTCTTAACAATTGACAGAGTCAGGTATTCATTACAATTAATGGATATGTGATTGGTCACAAAAATGCCAAAATGACAGGTTGGTAACTCCTGCAAAACTTAGAGACCTAAAAAGGGAGGGCATTCATCATTTTTTAGTACCCACAAGGGTTGTTACTTTACATGCATTATGTTATTTTATCCTAATGAAAGTTTTTGTGAGGTAAATACTACAACAGTCATTTTATAGTGATGAATGAGGGTCAGAGAGTTTTAAAACTTGCTAAAACATACAATGTCTTGTGACTAGAAATTAGAAAACCATTTCCCAAACACCAAGCCATTTTATTAGACTTTTAAAATTAACCTCTCTACCCATGATTTTTCAATGTTTTAAAGATAAGTTTTCCTTATAAAATGTGGATGGAAGAGACATTGCAGTAAAAAATGAAACATTAAATTAAAATTCATAGAAAAATGACAACAGCCTGATTCAAACAATATATGTGGTGTGATTATATTTATATGCAATTCCTGAACAGGCAAAACAAAAAACAGCTATAGTGATAAAATCAAAATAGTGATAGTCTTGGGCTGGGGATGTGGCTCAAGCGCTAGTGCCCTCACCTGGCATGCATGCAACCCAGGTTCGATCCTCAGCACCACATACAAACAAAGATGTTGTGTCCACCGAAAACTAAAAAATAAATATTAAAAAATCTCTCTCTCTCTCTCTCTCTCTCTCTCTCTCTCTCTCTCTCTCTCTCTCTTTAAAAAAATAGCGATAGTCTTGTTTCAGGGAGCAAGGGTGGGTTGAGAAGGGGAAAAGAAATATTACTAAAAAAAATAGAAATCTCCTACATCTTCAGAGAAAGTGACATCATGTATGCATTTGTTAAAATTCATCCAAATATATACTGAAAATCTGCATTTCACACTACATTAGTGATTACTTTCTATGCATTATTTTATTTTGTCCTATAACAAAAATTTTGTCAGGTAAATACTAAAACAGTTATTCATTTTAAAGTGACGAGTGAGGGTCAGAGAGTTTGTGATGTGAACATTTCCATTTTAAATGTTTAAAGTCATAATCTGTAAGGCCTGTAGGCCTATAATCCCAGCCACTTGGGAGGCTGAAGCAAGAAGATCCCAAGTTCAAGACCAGTCTTGTCAATTTAGCAAGATCCTGTCTCAAAATTAAAAATTAAAAGGGCTGGGGATGTGGCTCAGTGGTAGACCACCCCTGGGTTCAATCCCCAGTACCACACATACATAAAAATATTTAAAGTGACAGGGAAAAGTGAATTTTAGTCTCAAACTCAACTGAAATATAAAAGCACTATTTTGAAGGTGTTTTCTAAATCTCAGAAAAATCTGATGGTGTAGGTTTGGAAGTCAAACTCATCTTTGAGATGAAGAAGCTGCAGGATACAATGCTAAGTAACTTTGGGGTCCACACAACCTGGCTTTGAATCCCAGCCCTGTGAGTAATGTCCCTCTACAGCTGTCTCTGAAGAGAGCCTGGGGTGGTGACAAGGATGAAAGGGAAGATTTGGGTTCATTTGTTCCAAATATATACCAGGTTTTTAGCCTCAGAATCATGTGGATAAAGAGATAATGTGAATGCTAAGTAGTCAGTCCACACTTTATTCAAAAGGATGCTTTAGTAGGATATTACAAGGCAGAAAATAATCTATGGAACCACAGGGATAGGAAAAAAATAATGAAGGAGGTTTTGCTCTTCTATGACATAATGCACTTTATTCTGTTTATTTATATTCTCCTTAATATTAAAAAATTTTAATCACATCTTCACTGGAATAAATGAAGTAAATATATGGCATAAATGAAGTAAACCCGTGGCTTTGAATTGTTACAAAGGGTGAACTTTACATGGAGCAGCCAACATAACCTGGATTAAGATGTTTCAAATGAACCCCATTTAAAACTACTGTGGGAGCTTTTCTCACATTGTATCATGGGACCTGATTTTAATGCACCTCCCTATTTACACCGTAGCTTTTATTTATGGTAGGAGAAGAAGGGAGAATAAAAATGTCACAGAATGGTGAGGAGCCTTATGGGGCATTATTTCCGGATAGTCCCTCATTCTGATGATTGAATCCTCTACATCTTCCTTAGTGAGGCAAAAAGCTAGGCAATTTAAATTCACACAACCATGCGGAACTTAGCAGACTTAGCTTGCAGTGAGGTGCAAAATGGAACTCATATGGATCAGACAAGATATTAACTGCTATAAGGAAACAATAGGATATAAATAATAGAATTTTACTTACCATACAGGCCTCAAACTATAACAGATAAATACTGCCTTTATATATATATTTTTGAATGGGTCATTAAGCCGAAAGGCCTCTAAAGAGAAAAAGCATTTATTTGGGCCAAAGAAACATAAATAAAAGTTGTGTGATATAAATAATGATAATACCTAAGAATGTAATTGGTGCACAGAAGCCAAATCTTCTGCAAAAAAAAAAAATTTAACTAGAATGCTGAGACACCCAAGTCTTCCAGAAGGCCTTAGAACAGAGCTGTCCATCAGAGCTTTCTGCAATGATGGAAGTGTGCTATGTCAGCTCTGTCCAACATAGTACCCGCTAACCACACGTGTGACTAACTGAGCACTTGGAATGGGACTAGTGTGATTGAAGGACTGGATTTTAAACTTTATTTAATTTTAATTAATTTTAATTTAAATAACTGCATAGGACTAATGGCTATTATATTAGATGGTGTAGCCTTAGAATGGTTGCCAAGAAATCAACATTCAAAACTGACCTCATCTTCAAAGAAACCCTGGATGTCTCTGTCATTTCCCAAATGGACTTTTGAACATGAGACTTATGTCTATATGGTTTAAAGATTCCTATTTCTTATAGACACCTGCTGTTCCCAGGAGGGGACTTAAAGCCATGTCAGATGAGATTTGTTCCACAGTAATGAAATGGATTGTGACATTTGGAAACACTCTCACTCCTTCCTCTGACCCAAGAGATCCCCAGAGCATGGCCTTACACATAGTTGATACAGACCTTTATCTGATTCTTAGATTCTAAACCACAGAAATAACAAGGTTTCCTGGTGGGTTTCTTGAGTAGGAAATAAAACAGGTTTGACAGGCTGGCCTCCCTTTGGCAAGAGCTTGCTGCTCTTACTAACAGATTTCTCCAATGTGGGCAGCCTCTCTCCATGCTAAAATGTCCTAGCTTTATAATCCTCTATAATCTGTCTACCCTCTCCTGAATAAATTTAGAAACCACCTTTGGAATCTATACAGTGAAATTCACTTCAGTGCATTAAAGTATTGAGCTTTGGTTTATGAATAAGGTCATACATTTAGCTAGAAAATGAATGCAGATTTCACTTAGTTGACTGGTGATAACTTCCTGGAGCAGTTATTAATAATAAGTTAATAATGTCCTGAGATGACTTGAAGTACATTTTGTCTTAGTGGAAAACCATGTCGTAATAATTTAGTAATGTGCTCCTCGAGCTCACGAATGGGGATTTGTGGCTTCAGTGCAGTGTATGTGCCAATGCTACCCAAGGATAAACAACTGAGGCAACGCAAGGTTAAACAATTGAGAAAAACATAATACAAATACATCTGCACCTAAATATCCTACAAGGGAGCATGATAGCTACAATAGGAGCATAGAGATGATAGAATCAATTGCAACTGTAAATATTGTGGATGGTACCATGGAAGAGGTGGCATTTAAGCAGGTCTTCAAAAATGAGTGAACTGGAGAGCAAACAGGGAGGGCAAAGGTTTTACCACCAATGCTACAATGACAAACGCAGAAGGAAGGACATGAAAAGATAATACTTGCTGAGTGTATTTAAGGGAAGAATGAATTTTTGGGGCTCTGTTTTGTCTTTAGAATGCTGCTAAGGGTCCACAAGGGGCATTGCTGGCCAGTTTCCGAGTGGTAACTATTTACATCTGGAGCAGGTGGGCAAAGCATGTTTCTTCCATATTGCAGAATAAAGCCCTGCTTCCTAGGGTCGGGGGTGCAGGGGATTGGGGGAAGATACTTGGAGCGAATTGGGTATTCAAAGCATTTGGGGGTGCCATGTTTTGGAATCTGTTTTGTAGCAATAGGTAGCCAGCAAAAAAGAAAATTGAGCAAAGTAGTAACAAAATTAGATCTCTATTTCTGGAAGATAATTTTGATCACTATGAGTAGAATAAGTGAAATAAGATGTCAAATGTAACAAGTTATTCTATTATTTGTAATGTGAATTTTACAAGTTCCCAAAATTGAATTGGGAGGCCTTATGATTGCCATTGCTATTGGTTACTGTCCCAACAACCATTTTCTCTTCATTAGTTTTTAAAATATTGATACTGTTCAGGCAGCAAAATGAACAAGGAAGTCAGGCCTTTTCCTTTACCTTACTAGTTGATTCAGTATTTGCCCATAAAATTCACTGCCTTTCATTATGATTTATTTGGGTATGTCCCAGTTCTGGCCAAAGAAATATGAAGTCTGTTGGGAAAATTTGGGGTATTTTAAGTGTTTTCCCCCCAAATAAAAACATATATGGCCTATCCCCAGCACTGAAGGAAAAAAATTCATATGGCACATATATTATTACCCAGAAAATAGCAATGTGAAGATGGTTAACCTGGAGCAGAGGCAGCTATCCTACAAACATGAGATGACAAAAAAGATTGAAAAAAAATAAGGAAATGGTAGAGGGGGGAAAAGAGCAAAAATATAGGTCCTTGACAGGGTATGGTGGCACACACCTATAATCCCAGCAACTCAGGATGCTGAGGCAGGAGGATCTCAAGTTCAAGGCCAGTCTCAGCAACTTAGTGAGGCCCTCAGCAATTTAGCAAGACCTGTCTCAAAATAAAAAATTAAAATAAAAAATTAAAAGGACTGGGGATGTAGCTCAGTGATAGAGCACCCCTGGGTAAAATTTCTGTTATAAAATATCTCCTCAATAATATAGTAACTTATGAGGTTACTATTGTATGACATGATTAAATGTTTGTAAAGATTAAGCTGTTGCCATGTTACATTAATGTTACAGCAATGTTGCAACAATGTTGCAATGTTCTAAGCTTTCTAAGTGAAATGTTTCACATACACATATGTATGCTCTGGAATAAATGTGTGTGAATATGTATATAAAGTATATATGTACAGAGGCTGTAGTTGTAGCTCAGTGGTAAAGTGCTTGCCTTGTACACGTGAGGCACTGGGTTCAATTCCCAGTACTACATATAAATAAGGAAATAATAAAAAAAAAGGCCCATCAAAACTAAAAAAAAAAAAATTTTAAAGTATATATGTACATGTGTGTATGTATACACATAGAGAAAGATTCAAAACATTCTGCAAGGAGAGTTATTGGATTTATCTTCCTACAATAAAAAGGTATTAAACTAGGAAAAACTTAAGAGGCAACAGTTTTCAGACATTTGTCACACGCAGCACAAGATCATAATCCTCAAGAGAAAGGGAACACATGGCGTTGACCCATATTTGCTATGGCTCTTTGCTTGGTAGCATTTTCCTGACCACAAGGCAAAGATATGAAATGTGAACGGAGGCAGTGTCTTCTTACACCGGGAAGACACAAACCAGATTTTAGGGTTGCTGAGGGAGCTGGATTTGCAGGGCAGGCCATCAGAGAGGATAAAATGGCCTGGTTGTGAAGAGGGTGGGCAAAAGTCTGTGGGGGTCTCTCCTGGGGTGTTACCTGAAAACCAGGCTACACGTGCTCAGGAAAAGAGCCCAGGAGGTGCAACAGCAGGCTACTCCATGGCTGTGGTTGGAGGCAGACAGTTAAGGTTATGCAATGTTGTCAAACAGAGTAGCAGCTCAGCTGGAATGGAGGGACTTCAGGGAGCTCATCAAAATCCCTGATAATTTAGGAGTAAGTGCCATATGCTTGAGTAAGGGCCTTTGCCTAGAGTAAGAGCCGAACAAGAGTGTGCATGTCCTTAGCTCATTGATCTGTACCCTTAAAAATGGTTAAAATGGTAAATGTTATGCTATCTATCTTTTACCACAAAGAAAAAATACCAAAATACCATTTATAGTAGCACTAAAACGTGTATATGTATGTATATGTGAGGGTGTGATACACACACACACACACACACACACACACACACACAGAGATAACACATCTATAAATTTTAGATATAAATGTATCAAAGACATATGTATCAAAAGCTATAAAATTTTGCTAAAATTGAAACAGATCTAAATAAATGGAGGAAAAAACAAACAAACAAAAAAACAATGCTGAAGACTTATCCTGCCTGATTTCAAAACTTTTATAAGGGTAATCCAGACAATGTGGTATTAGTGGGTAAACTACTAGATTGATGGAACAGACAGAGAAGTCCAAAAATAGAACACATATTTACATTTAATTGATTTTGGACCAAGGAGCCAAGGTAATTCAAAGGGGTATAACTCAATAAGTATATGGACAAATAATTGACATTAGATGAATTCTAAACCCAAATGCAACTACTTCTGGGAGACCACATCTGGTCTGAGTTTGGGCCCAAGAACTTGAATTTTGAAAAAGTTTCTCAGGTAATGTCCAGGCTGCTGGTCTAAGGAGTAAAATACATTTATCTTTATTTTTTAATAGCATAGTGTAAGAAAAAAATGATATTTTTATCACTCAAATCTTCCTCTAAATAATTATAAAGTAGTAAAAGAACCTTCTAGAATAAATTAAAACTATTAATAGTTTAGGATTAAGAACCAGCAATGGCAGCTATGAAAAAGCATCTGTTTAAATGATGTTAAATTTAGAACTCCTAGGACCCTGTTTTGGGAGAAGTTTAATTAGAATACTATACACCAAGAGAAATTTACTATGGCATGCCCTAAACACAGAAAAAATAATAATGCATGTATATGTACTCTTGATTATGTGCCCAACATGAAGATAAAACAGTCAAAATATAGTTTAAACTGGTGGTCCATTCTTGCCACATTGTTCCTTATAATGTAATGTCATTGTTGCTTCTCTGGGTTATAAAAAGCCTTCTGTGTGGAGATTATCCTATTATTCTTCCACAATTTTTGTTTTGTTTTGTTTTGTTATTTTGCTGTTACAATCACTCTTTGTGGTTTTTGTTCTTGTTTTTTTCCTGCCGTCTTTTTAAGTTGTATCCCTGGACTTTGTACTCATATGTCTTTTAGAGTAGCAAATGGGCTTCAAACATATAGGATAGCACCAAGGAATTTTAGAACTCTATAAAGGGAAACTTCCACATGATGACCATACAGGGAAACAGAAAACGAAAGGGTTGAAGCAGGGCGGTGACATTAGGCATCACTAAGTTCAAACTCTGATCCTAAGAATGTTTTTTTGTTTGTTTGTTTGTTTGTTTTTTGTTGTTGATGTTACCAGGGATTGAACCTAGGGGGTACTTAACCACCAAGCCACCTCTCCAGAACTTTTTATTTATTTATTTTTAATTTTGAGACATAGTCTTATTAAGTTGTTTAGGGCCTTGCTAAGTTGCAGAGGCTGACTTTGAACCTGTGACCCCTGTGCCTCAGCCTCCAGAGCTGCTGGGATGACAGGCATGCACAACCATGACCAGCTAAGAATGATTTCTGGGGCACTTTCTTCAATTGTTTTATGTCTCAGCTTCTTCACCTGTAAGATAAGCTTTATGAAAATTAAATGAAACAATATGTAGGAAGTACTCAGCCATGGCCTGAGCCCACTCTGAGTAACTACAAGTATAGCCAGGAAAATACATTAAATCTTATAAATGTGCATTTCTTTGTATTTTCATATGAAGTATCTCCTAAGCCAATATAGAGCATTAATCCGGGGGAGGATAGATAGAGAGAGATGTAGTGGGAAGGGAAAATAATTAGAAGCATTGTTTGCAGGAATATAAAGAAATACTGTTTTATTCCGCTTTTTCATTGCTGTGCTAAAAGACCTGACAAGAACAACTTGAAGGAGGGAAAGTTTATTTTGGCTCAAGGTTTCAGAGGTTCAGTTCTCAGTTGGCCAACTCCATAGCTTTGGGCCTGAGGAAAAGCAGAGCATCATGGTAGAAGAATGTGTTGCAGAGAAGTAACTCAGGACATGAAAACCGGGAAGCAGAGAGGATGCTCCGCTCACCAGGGACAGAATATAAACCCCCAAAGGCATGCCCCTAGTGACCTACTTCCTCTAGACAAAACCTACCTGCCTACTATTACCATCCAGATAACCCATTCCACTGAGATCATCCAACAATAAAGTTATATCTCATGATCTAATCGTTTCACCTCTCAACATTCTTCACTATCTCACACATGAGCTTTGAAGGGACACCTCATACCTAAACCATAACAAAAGCAATTAATATTCAGATTCTGGCAGCTAAATTAGAATGTTTTTGAGCATGCACAGGAACTGAATCTTGAAAATAAGCTTATTTTTTTAAAGAAAAGGGTTTTCTAATCATCAGGCTATATAAAGAACTCAAAAATCTTAACACCAGAAAAACAAACAACCCAATCAATAGATGGGCTAAGGAGCTGACCAGATATTTCTCAGAAGAAGATACACAATTGATCAACAAATACATAAAAAAAATGTTCAGTATCTCTAGCAATTAGAGAAATGCAAATCAAACCTATGGTAAGATTTCATTTCACCCCAGTCAGAATGTCAGTTATTAAGAATACAAGCAACAATAAGTGTTGGCAAGGGTGTAGGAGAAAGGCATACTCATACATTGCTGGTGGGACTGCAAATTGGTGCAACCACTATGGAAAGTAAGTAATATGGAGATTCCTCCAAAAACTAGAAACCACTAGAACCACTCTTTGACCTAGTTGTCCCACTCCTCAGTATATATACAAAGTTAAATTAGCATACTATAGTGACACAGCCACATCAATATTTATAGCAGCACAATTCACAATAGTTAAGCTATGGAATCCACCTAGATGCCCTAACTTCCAAAATTAATCATTAAAGCATCAAGAAATTTTTTACTAAAAATATGTTTTTCCTGCAAGGAAAGGATCATTTCTAAAATCAGTTAGGGTCTCTAAATTTATATTCTCAAAATGAAAAAACACTGATTCTCACATTTAAATAACTGAGTGGAATAGTGTTTGGTAGTGATGTGTTCATTCTAAATCTATTTATGCTCTACAAGAGTTGCTCAAAAGGTAATTTAGAATTTTTTAAGATATTGATTTTGTTATAATGCAAAATAATTATTGCAAGGATATTAACAGAACTTGTTGTCATTTTTTAATTAAATTCCCTGTAAAATGTTGATTTTTAGTATAGTGATATTAGTTATGAGTTATAATCAATGGAATGAGTTTCAATGATGGCAAAGTTAAAGGCATGGTCTTTATTTGCTCTCTGTCTGCTTATTGACGTTTTTGCAACATCAATTGGTCTCCATAATTTCTCCCCTACATGCAATTTTTCTCTTTCTTCCATAGCCATGTTAATTGAGGGTAGCTCAGTGTGAATTTTCAGGGGCTTCTCTTTGACATTTGGGTGAAGTTTTAATTTCACAACACAATTTACAAGGCTTCCCAGGATCTGACAGCCTCCCATTCAGCCTCCCTTAGGTGTAGGTTGACCTCTGTAATCTACACTCTGACTCATGGAGTCAAAAAACAGTTGAAGAAAGTGCCAAATGTTTTCTCTAATAAGTGGATGCTGATCCATAATGGGGGTTGCGGGAGCATGGGAGGAATGGAGAACTTTGGATAGGGCAAAGGGGAGGGAGGGAAAGGGAGTGGGGCCTGGGGGTAGGAAAGATGATGGAATGAGATGGACATCATTACCCTAAGTACATGTATGAATACACTAATGGTGTGACTCTACTTTGTGTACAACCAGAGAAATGAAAAATTGTGCTCCATGTGTGTACTATAAATTGAAATGCATTCTGCTGTCATATATATCAAATTATAACAAATAAATAAATAAATATTTAAAATAGAAAAGGGTTTTCTAGATTCCTTTTAATCTTCTTAAACATAAGAAGCTGGCTTGGAAGATGAGAACATAAAACATTACTTTATGTCCAGTGGGGAGAGAAAGAACATTGGTAACTAAGAGATGGAACACCTGAATCTTTCCACTGCTCGTCCTCTGAATTGTGGAAGGTGGGTGAGAGATGGTAAGGCAGGGGCTAAGACAAGTGAAGGAAAGGATTCTACTCACTTCCTTTTGGGATTCTAGAAAGAGATTGTCTTACACCACTCACAGATATTGAAATGTGGATGATCAAATGACAAATATTTAAAATGAAATAGAATTAGAAGCACTTAGAAAAGATTAGATCCAATGGAGAGTCCAGAGGAAGTGTTGAAAATGAAGCATGCAGCAAACTCTGGGCTACAGCGTAAGTATTTTCTAAAGTTATTGGGCCCCAGAGAGACAGCAAAGTAAATTGTGGGACAACACCTGTGCTCAGCTCTGGCCCTTGATGATCTTCTTAAATAAGTGGAACAATGAAGTGTTTTTTCCAAAACAACGGCTGATTGGCTTGATTCTGGAAGTTACTACTATGTAAACAGTAAAGGTGTCCAGGCAAGAATTCTTGTCTCTGATCTTTCAAGACCAAGTGTGTCACTCTGTGCCTCTGCCTCAATTTCTTCACTTTTAAAATCAGGGGAGTTGAGTTAAATAATTTGCAGTATGGCAGATGAGTAAAATGTAATATACGATGACTTCTAGGAACAAAAGAGAAAATATTGCTATCTAGACCCTAGGCAAATTTGGATAGCCCAATTTTCATTTGGAGCCCAAGACCACTCCAATAGTAAGAGATTAAGACCATCACACTTGTCCACAAAAATTAAACCTATTCAGGGTGGATTGAGGTCAGACCTGAACAAGGCCTGGAGTCAAGAAAGGCCCATGAGACCCTTCATATAAGCCCCCCCCCCCACCAAAGCAAAAAGATAGAACCTCCAGCCAGCCTCTGTACAATTCAAATGGAATGTATTTGGGGGGCTGAAAGGCAGTGCACACCAGGATTAGAATCAACCCAGGAACTGGGGAGCAGATCTGAGTTCTGGAGAAGGGACCGTGTGAGTGAATATGAGGAGTCTAAGCTAGGTTTTCCCAAAGCTCACCTCTGGCTGAAATTACCCCTGAGGACTGGAGATCTTCCCCCTGGGCCCTTCTAAAAGGAGCATAGGCCCAAGCCAGGGTCTATACTAGCAGCATCTGGAGCTCCCCTCTCCCCTTTTGTAGGACAGCAGAGTCTCCTGGTATTGAGGGAGCACATCTGAATTGAGATTCCAAGAGTTGAAAAGTGACAAGGACTGGCCCTGGGCATATCAGGGGAAGAAGCCCTGAATAAGAATATTATTTCCTACCACAGGCTTGAGAATGCTTACATGTTCAGCTTTGGTCTCCACCTGCTCTTCAGTCCCAGGTGATAAACTGGAGTTCCTAAATGAAGATCTGTAAGATCCCTTAGAGTTCTAATGTGTTGTGATTTGAGAGTACTGATTCAAAACAAAACACAAAGACTGACCTTGCTTTAGAGTTGAGCACAAAACTCCTTAATTTTACAGATCTGGGGACTCCTGTCTAAGGAAAGAAAGGGCCAGGAGAGAAATATGTAAACTAGGGATCCATCTGTGACCATTAAATAAATTACTTAAATGTTAATTCAGAAAGAATGTCACTGCTAATGACCCATAGATTCATTTCATATGCATCCATAAGAGATCATTAAAGCAAAAGCTGGGGATGGCAAAAGATAATTATATATCGTTTGGATCTGAAAAGCCTTCAGATCCAAAAATACAGCATATTTGTATATACTGTAAAAGTCAAATACTCTGAAATTGAAACTGAAACTGCATGCTTGCTTTTGTGACAGATGACCATTATATTAATTTTCGGTTTAAAATTGTCCTAAACAACAATCTTCAGCATTATAAATGGATATACTACTTGAGCAACCAAATTTATATGTGGAAATTTATTCTGCTGAAATTTTGCACTTACAAAATTTGTACAATACTTTTATACAAAAGTAAATGTGTAAGAATGTTCATTGTTATAACATGGATAGCAGGGGGAATTGGAAACAACTGAAATACTCATTGATAAGAGATTAAATAAATTATCAATCATCAATATCACAGAATTCTCTACAATTACTAAAAACAGTCAAATATATCTTTATAGATGAGAATGAGTGGCATGAGAAAATATTGCTATCTAGAACCTAGCCAAATTTGGATAACCATTAAGTGTTACAGCTGTTATTCACAATTTGTTTGTTTACTTCATATCCACTACCTGCCTTAAGTCAAATGTATATTGAAGCCAAGGTCTTCCTTGTTTCATAAAGGTACTTTTTTTGTTTCAAAACGCACTGATTTAAAAAACATTATTAGCATTTTGCATTAAGAAATTGAGAATAGTTTACTGTTAGTCTTTTCCTCATGCTCTTCCTTCCTGTTCTATTCTTAGTGGCTCTCTTTATATCAAAGAAGACATTTGACATTTGTTTTTTAGGGCTTGGCTAGCTTCACTTAGCATAATCTGCTCTAATGCCATCCATTTCCCTGCAAATTCTATGATTGGGGAGGGGGGATAGTAGGGGATAGGAAAGGTAGCAGAATACAACAGTCACTAATATGCCATTATGTAAAAATGTGAGTATGTAACAGAAGTGAGTCTGTATTATGTATTTGGGGAGTTCAAAACCCAATTGAGTCGAATGTATGAAAGATGATATGTCTTGAGCTCTGTAATGTTTTGAACAATCAATAAAAAAAAAAAAACCAATGTTGAGGTATGTTCCTGATATCCCTAGCTTTTCTAGTGTTTTCAACATGAAGGGTGCCATATCTTGTCAAATGCTTTTTCTCATCTATTGATATGATTACATGATTTTTATCTTTAAGTCTATTGATATGATAAATTATATTTATTGATTTCTGTAGGTTGAACCATCCCTGGAATGAACCCTACTTGATAAGGGTGCACTATCTTGTTGATATGTTTTTTTATTTGATTTGCCAGTATTTTATTGAGAATTTTTGCATCTATGTTCATTAGAGACATTGGTCTGAAGTAAAACAAAGGTTTTGAAGATGAAATTTAGTCAATATGAAGTTTTGTGAAGCATCACTTTTTATTACAATGTGTATGTATTTGGTGACTGATATATCTCAGATGGTAAAATTACAACACACTCAAGCACTTCTGAAAAAATCAGAATTTAAGGAGACAACATGAACTCATACATACAGAATAGGAATGAAGATATGTGACTACTTATAATAGAAATTGTTTTTATTGTGTGAATGTGATTGGAAAAAATTACTGTTCTTCTAAACAAAAAAAAAAGAAATTGAGAATAGCTGTGTTAGTTGGATTTTGGTCACTGTAACAAAATAACTGAGAAAAACAGTTTAAAAGAGGATATATTTTTGACTCACGGTTTGAGGTTTCAGTCCATGGTTGGTGGCTCTATTGGTATATGAGAGTGTGGTAAGGCAGAGTATCATGGCAGAGTGGGTATGGTGGAACAGAGCTGCTTATCTCATAGTTGCCAGGAAACAGAGCGGATGAGACTGGGGATAGAGTGTAAGTGTTTTAGGGACAAGATTGAATCCCCAAAGGCACACTCCTAAAGACCCACTACCTTCAACTAGGTTCCTCCTTCTACAATTTCCACCACCTCCCAATAGTCTGTACAGGTACTAATTTCTCAATGGATTAACCAACTGATGAGGTCAGAGCCCTTGTGAACCAATCACTTCCCTGAAGGCCTACCTCTGAACATTGCTGCATTGAGTACCAAGGCTTCAACACAAGAGCCACTAGGGGACATTCAGACCCAAAGTATAACAAGAAGACACCCAAATAAAGCCACTCTTCATCTTTTGGTTTTTCTAGCTTGGAAAACCAAAAGGCAAAGATTGGGCCCAAAAGAATAGACTTTGGAAGTCTAAGTGATAAAGGTAAAGTCATTATATTTGATTAATCCATGATCTTACTTGGGCAAAAATTTTTAAAAGTGATCATAGAGAGTAATGAGACTACTGAAAAGTGATTTTGCCCTGAAGATAATGGCTGTACTAAATGAGCTTGAACATCACACCTCTCGGGTCTACAGATAGACAAAGCCTAGGTCTTCCCAGGGGAGGAAGTCTAACAAAACCCTCTTTTACCCCACCCCATCCCATTTCTACATGGACCTGGGTCTCTGAAGGGCTTTGCTCTTAATACAAGGGTAAAATAGAAATAATATCATCCTCAGTTCTTTTCTAAAGAGACATTAAAGAAAATTTCTCAAACCTTGAGGATGAGAGGAAGGAGAAAGATATCTGACATGAGAATTCATCATCAAGAATCAAACCTCACAGGAATTTGAAATCAAATTCCAAAAATTGCAAGCTGATGATTCACAGTAGTCTCAGAGGAGTAGTTATGGCCAAGAGATCTAATGGGTACCAATAAACACTCATCCTGGAGGAATTCTTCTTTGTCCTAGTTTTCAACTTTTTCCTTATACCGAGTTTCAAGGAAGATGAACAAGTCAGAGTTAAACAAAAGAGGACATACAAGGGAACAAGGCACCACAAGAGAGAGCAAAAAATTTATTTTGCTATTGGTTTCAACCTGTAGCAAAAAATGAAGCCCATTCAAAACTTGCAAAGTTAGAATCATTATCTAAGTTTAAAAATATATTTCAAGGACAAAAGAAAGATTTGAAGATATGAGGAGAGAAAAAGCAGATCTGACACTGCTCTGAGGAGGATCATATTTATCCTGTCCTCGTTCATGGTTGAATCTCCCAAGGAGAATGAAAAAAAATACATGAATAACTGAAAGCGCATAAGGGTTTACATAATATATATTCATTAACCAGTCTCCCACTTGTCTCCCCTTTTACAAGAAGAGTTAGACCCAACATATATATGAAAGCTACTCAAAACCTTCAACACCTATGTACATTGAAATGTTTTATATTAGAGTTGAATTTTCATAAGTAAAAAAAAAATCAGTTCTGAAAATGAAGCATGAGATTTCTTGACTTTTTGCTTCTCTTATGAGTTCACAAAAACAAAACTAAACAGAAAAAAAAAACATGGTCACTAGGATCTGATGGTTAAGGTGGAGATATTTCAGAACATCAGCAATCACATTTCTACTCTATTCCTGGAACATGACCCAAGGAGGTCAATGGCCACCTTTATGACTAACATTCCAATGTCAACAGCCCGACTGCTGGGTTTATATATAGAGGAGTCACAATTTTCACAGTTCTTCAAGTCCTTACTACTCAAGGAATGTTCTTTGGGACTCTACAGAATGTTTGTTAGAAATGTAGAATCTCAGGAACAACCTCAGACCTATGGAAGTAGGCACTTAACAAAGATCCTCAGTTAATCTGTGGGATCACTCAAATCTGAGAAGCACTGGTTTAACTATTTTCATTGTCCTACCTAATAGGTCATGGCCCTGCTTTTAGAGAAGTGTGTGTGTGTGTGTGTGTGTGTGTGTGTGTGTGTGTGTGTGTGCGCGCGTGCATGGGCACACACAAATTTTTAACTTTTCATTTTGAAACATCTTCAGACTTATGCAAAAGGTATGAGATAATATATAAAGTTTGACCAAAGATGCTTACATCATATATAGCCATATTAGAATTCTCCAAATCAGAATTGATTCAATACTAATATTATAGACCTTGTTCGAATTTCACAAAATGTTCTATTGATGTCCTTTTTTAAAAAATATTTATTTATTTATTAGTTGTAGTTGGACACAATACCTTTATTCCATTCATTTATTTTTAATAGTGCTCAGTAGTGCTGAGAATCGAACCCAGGACTCTGCACATTTGTTGGCAAGTGTTCTACCGCTGAGCCACACACAATCCCAGACCCTCTACTGATGTTCCTTTTGTGTGTGTTTATTTGGTCCAAGACCAAACCCAGGACCACATGTTTCCTTTAGCTTTCATGCCAACTTAGTCTCTGTTCATTTAAAGCAATCTAGAGCAGTGTGGTGCAATAGAACTTCCTGTGATGGTGGAAATATTTTTAAACTGCACTGTCCAATGCAGTAGACACCAACCACACATGGGTATTGAACTCTTGTGTGTCATCATTGAGAAAAAAAAGGACAATCAAAATCAAACACCATGTCCCTGAAATGCCCCTCTCCATTCCCAAGAACTTAGCCAAGTAAAGGGGACAATGAAACCAGATCTGGACGAGAGCAACCTGATGAGCAGCATCTTGAAGAACGCCCACCTCTCAACATACACTGGAAATCAGTGTTAGCCAGAGAAACTGCTTTGCTGCATGTATACAGGTTCCCTGGAATACTGGTCATACAATAGGACAAAGCTGTCCTGTCCTATAAAAGCCCCCTCCCTGTGGTAACCAGTGTACAGCAGAGCATCATGGAGAGGATAAGCGCTCATCCAGCCAGTGCCACTGGACAAGCATGAGGGTTGGAGGAGCGACTTCCTACTGAAGCACCAGAGGCATAGTGAGACACAGACGTGCTACTTGTCCAGTCTGTCACCATGGACTTTCTGATATAGTGCTGGAGGTGCACAAGAAACAGAGGTACCACTAGTCCAGCCTGTTGCTACCAGACCTTCCCCATAAGCATTTTTCTCTGAATCTTATGTCTCACATTCCATCTCCCAAGTGCCTTCTTTGGTCTCTCAGCAACCTATCCCATGGCTGTAGCAGAACTGGAATGTGGACTTTCCCTATTGCACTAACCACAACTTTAGACGTGGTTAGTGCAATAGGGAAACTGAAATTTCAAATTGTGGTTGTTAACTTTAATGTAAACTTAAATAGCCTTACTGTTTTAACATGCAAAAAGAAAATATTGTGGGCTGAGAAATTCTCATCCCCAAATCTCTTTTAAAAAGCAAAGCACCATAAACAGTTCTTTCAGAAGCATGCAAGGAGAACACTTCATCAAAGTCATAATTCTGCATGACAGCACACACAAGACCTTTAGTAAGTTAGCCCAAGTCAGGCTTTCTAATTTCACCACCCCAGGATGCCCACTGTTTCACCCAAAAGGACTCTTCAGCATCTCTTGACTGGTACCAGTCTCTCATCTGGCCAGGTTTTAAGTCATGCGTAGTGTCCTCTGCCTCATAGGTGGGGTGACCATGTAACTCATCATTCTCCTGACACACCTTTGAGAATGAAAATGAATGCTGTTAATGTCCAAGACAAATGTCCTCTTTTGGCAGATGATGACAATTAGTGATAAAAAGTAAGAAAGTGAACAAATCCATGGACATGAAATTAAAGACTGAGAATTTTTAAGGATAATGTAAAAACTGGGTGAAATGATGCAGGATGTTGGGGAAGAGCAGTCCTGAAGCCCTGCTGGAGGGGATGACATTTGGCTGGAGACTTCAGTGTCCTCGGGGACACCAAGCTATGGAAACAGAATGGTCCTGATAGAGGATCAGTAAGGAAGAGGTCATCGGGTCTTTGCTGTATTGAAGAAACAGACCCGTGAAAGGATGAATCCATTGGAGATTTTAAGCAAGGGCATGATATGATCTAATTTGCAGTTTAAGAAGAGGAATCAGAAGAAAGGAGACTATGGAGCCAAAGTCAATTAAGGAAGACAGAGGGATGATGTGTCTTAGAGGGAACATATTAGTAAAGGCAGGAAAAGGGAAGTAGACACCCTGGAAAGAAAGATCCTTGGACTTGCCCCAGGGTAGAGGGGGTAGAGGTGGTACCAAGAGTGGACAATGATTGCCAGGATCTGCTCACGTGAGCCAGGGAGATCAAAGGGAAGAATGAGCTGAAATTAGAGAAATGTAGTCTAGTCAAGGAGAAGCTACTACAGAATTTACTGTTAAATATAGTCATTATGATTAAAATTTATCTTTTGCCAAGTAAAGCTCCCGAGGAAGCTTAACTGACTTAACTCTGTTAGTGGAAGAGGCATATTGGTTGCTAGAGATTTCCTCCTTGTAGAAATGCTCCGGAGCAAGGACTGCTTTGCAATTCCATCTCTTCTAGGCTCTATATTGAGTTCCATTCACCTATGTGTTTATCCTTTTGCCAATAATGTGCTCTCTCTCTCTCTCTCTCTTTTTTTAGTTATAGATGGACACAATACCTTTATTTATTTTTTTTATTTTTATGTGATGTTGAGGATTGAACCCAGGGCCTTACACATACCAAGCAAATGCTCTACCACTGAGACACAACCCCAGCCCAATAATGCTCTCTTGACTTATAAAGACTTTATAAATAAGTTTCTAAATCAGGCAGTGCATGTCTTCCAATTTTGTTCTTTTTCAAAATTGTTTTCTCTATCCTACAAGTCATACATTTTACAAATCTCTATCCTCTAAAGTCTTATTTTAGTATTTTATGAAATTTTAAAAATACTTACTTTTATCAGCTTTTTGGACACTGTAACTGGAAGACCAGACAAGAACAATTTTAGAGGAGGAAAAGTTTATTTGGCACTCATGTTTTCAGAAGTTTCCACACATAGATGGCTGGCTCCATTCTCCAGGCCAAAGGTAAGGCAAAACATCGTGGTAGAAGAGTGTGGTGGAGGAATGTGGCTCAGGACATGGAACCAGGAAGCAGAGATGTAGAGACTGTCCTCACCAAGGACAAAATACAAACCCAAGGGCATGTCCCCATTGACCTAGCTCCTCCAGGCATGTCCTACCTGTCCATAGTTACTACCCAATTAATCCCTATCCGAATTAATGCACTAATTAGGTTAAGATTCTCATAACCCAATTATGTCACCTCTAAACTTTCTTGCATTGCCTCACACATGAGTTTTTGAAGAAACACTTAATATCTCAATGACAACATTTTACCCCTGGCCCCCAAAAATCTCATGCCCATCTCACAACACAAAATATATTTAGTCCATTTCCAAGAGTCTTCATAGTCTTACGTTTTAGCATTGCTCAAAAGTCCAAGTCCAAAGTCTCCTCTGAGACTCAGGGCAAACTCTTAGTGTGAACCACCGTAAAAATCAAAGAAGTAGAGTAAACATTTCCATGTGAAGAAATATGAGCATAAAAAGAAGGGATGAGACCAAAGCAAGACCGAAATCCAGCTGAGCAAACATCGTGATGTTCTTCCCAAAGGGCCGTGTAGCTCTGTGCCTGTGGTTTTGCTGGTTGCAGCTTCCATGGTCGCTCTCTTGATTTGTGCCTGCTTGATTCCTCCTGCCTTCCTCAGCAGATATCCCATGTTACTGGCATTTCTTAATCTCTGGGGTCTCCATGTAGCTTCGGCTTCCTCCTCGCATCCCACGCTTCACCCTTTCAGGGGCAGCCTGCAGGGCCTCCAACCCTGCTGCACTTTGCCTGGTCTCCCAGACTTTCCTTTGAAACCTAAGTAGAAGCTTCCATGACGCCCAAACTCCAACATCCTACAATCCTGCACAACCAGCACCATGTGATTGACGCCAAGGTCTGTGACCTTCTTGAGCAGGAGCCAAGCCTTTTGGGGCTCTGTCTGCAGCAGTCTCTGAGTGGTTGAGCATGGTGAAAAAACTTCTTAGGCCTTCCTGTGCAAGCAGGGAGAACGCAGGGTCTCTTCTCAAACAACGTTTTTTACTTTTGCACCCTTGAGCATGAGATGAGTGTGGTTTTGTCAATCCCTGATGTGCCCTCAAGCCGTCTTTCCTGTTGTTTTTCGGTAAAGCACTTAACATTGTCTCTTTGGTGGCTGTAAAGTTTTTAACAACCACTCCTTCTTAGCCCCACTTTTACTCAGACTTCTCTGGCCAAACTGCAAATTTTTCAGATCTTCCTGCTTTGTTTTCTGCTCCTGATTATCATAGTATATCTGATTAAAAGCCCCCAGCAAAGCTCACGCCACTGTCTGAATGCTATGCTGCCTACATATTTCTTCCTCCAGACCAACAAGTTTGTCACCCTTAAATCCAATCACATAAAGTCTCAGGACATGGGCAAAATGTGGACAACTTCTTAAAATGTAACATGAATGGCCTGTAGTCCAATTTCCAATAGAGTCCTCCTTTTCCTCTGAAACTTCATGAGCCTTAATTTTACTGTCCACAGTCCTATGGGCATTTTGGTCTTTTGAGCTCCCACCAGAATCACTAATGAAGCTCCACTTACAACAATCTAAAACTTTTCCAGCTTACATCTCTAAACTTTTCAAAATTCCTTCCACAAATTCCAAAGAGCTCCAAAGGCTTCTAAACCACATGGTTAGATGTCACAGCAATGACCCCACTTTGGGGGGTTGTTTAGTTAGCTCTTAGCTGCTGATCAAAAGACCTGACAAGAACAATTTTCAAGGAGGAAAAGTTTATTGAGTGCTCACAGTTTCAGAGGTCTCAGTCCACAATGACTGGCTCCGTCATACTGGGCCCACGGTGTGGCAGAACATCATGGCAAAGGCTATGGCAGAGGAAAACAGCTCAGGACTTGCACCCAGGAAGCAGAGAGAGAGAGAGATAGAGAGACTCTCCTCACAAAGAACAAAATATAAACTTTTAAACCCCCAAGGGCATACCCCCAGTAACCGGCTCCTCCAGCCACAACCAACCTGCCCACAGTTACCACCCAATTAATCCCTATCCAGGGATTAATGCCCTAATTAAGTTAAGACTCTCATCAATCGTTTCACCTCTAAACTTTCTTGAATTGTCTCACACATGAGTTTTTGGGGGACACCTCATATCTAAAACATAAAAGCTGGTTCATTTACTTTTATCTGGAAAAAAAGAAAATTAAAAAAAAATAAGAGTCATAGGTAAGACAAACTTTGGGCTGCAAGTAATAGTTTAAGTAATGCTTTAAACAAATAGGGATTTGTGTTTCTTCACATAAGAGGTCTGAAGACGGGTTTCTGTAGCATTGTTTTAGTAGTTCAGTGACGTCAGGGCTAACTTTTCTGTGGGTCTCCCTCACAAAATGAAAGTCACAGCTGCTGCCATCTTATCCAGGCAAGGTACAAAAAAGGAAAAGTGAGGGATGGGTACCATGTCTCTGTATCAAGAATTGTATCAAATGACCTCATTGAGCTGCAAGATAGGCTGGAAACGAGTCTGTTTTTCAGCCTGTATTAGAGACTTAAGCCAGAAAGGAGGGTTGATATGAGAGTCAGGAGTGCCAACTGGTAGCATCTCCACAAAGATTTATTTATGAGAGGTAACAGGGAGAAAAAAGTCTTTGCATTGAATTTTGCCTTCCCTAAAAAACATCAGCAGAGGGACCAGTGATAAAGATCCCGTCTTAAGCCACAGCACTTTCTTTCTCCACATTGGATGGGAACCATCTCTGTGCCTACTGATTCAGCCTCCTCCTTCTGGGAGACTTAATTCTGCTCCTGCTTTCTGCAGCACTTCCCCAGTCTTTAAAAGACAGTTGATCAAACCAGAAGAATTAACTTAGTCTATTTCTAGAGGATGAGAGTCACATTATATCAGCATACAGCATCTCTCTTTAATCGATTTTTAAAGGATGAATGCTGGAATTCAATGCCTGTCTGTGAATTGCCCATTTCAGTCTCGATGGGGGAAAGTTGGCATGCCTTGTTTTTTCTAATTCAGTTAACACTTTTAGAATTCCTGTGTGCCAGACACAGGGTGAGGGGCATTTCTCTTCCCTCTATTATTGTTCCCTGTCCTATTTTCTTGGATCATTTCTCTCCCCAAGTGCATATGGAAATTTGTGTATGTGCAAATGTGTAGGAGAATACATCAAGCCTACAGAGTCAAGGGCACCAGAAATACAGCTCTTCAGAGCCTCCCTCCAGAGCCATGAAGAACCTAGCTCACCACCCTGTGAAAATGTAGGTCTGCAAAGGTACGGAATGATCAGGAGGTGAGAGGTATCTGTGAGGAGTGCTGCTTTTTAGCACATTCGTGTGCTTATTCATGCATTTATTTATTTATTTAATGAATAGTTACTGAGCACATTTGCTATATCCCAGGGAAACTGCAGTGAACATACAGACATAGCCTGTGCCTTCATTGGGCATTTGTTGCGGGACAATGTTTTTGCAGTTATGTTATTTTCTCCTAATGCTTCACCCCCCACCCCCACCCGCGTTTGCACTTACGCAGCTAGGTTGTGCACACCTCCTGAGGGGTGAAGTGTAATAAGAAGAAAGCAGGGATACTTTAGGGGAATAGAGATGACATCAGGCATAAACAAAATGTCATCATGAACAGAGCTTTACCTCACCCAGATACGCCACTAGATAAGAAAGACACCCCTCAGCTGAGCAGCAGACACAGGGGAATTGCCTCAGAGAGACCAGTGAGGTAAGGGAAGCAATGCAGACCTGAGTAGGTAGCCGGTGGACGAGTATGAGATATTGTTATGGCTTGGATGTGAGATGTCTCCTAAAAGCTCACAATTGAGCCAATGCAAGAAGGTTCAGAGGAGACATGATTGGGTTGTAGGAGTCTTAATCCAACTAGGGAAGTAATTCCTGATGGGATTAACTGAGTGGTAACTGGAGGCTTGTGAATGAGGCTGGAGGAAGAGGTCCATTGGGGATGTGGCTATAGGTAGACATTTGAATCTGGCAAATAGAATCTCCCTCTCTCTCTGCTTCCTGACCACCGTGATGTGAGCTGCTTCCCTCTGCCACTCTGTCCCGCCACGATGTTCAGCCTCAACTTGAGCCCCAAGGAATGGAGGAGGCTACCTTCTATGGTCTAAGACCTCTGAAACCCTGAGCCCTCAAATACACTATTCCTCCTCTATAGTTGTTCTGGTTGGATCCTTTAGTCACAGCAGCAAAAAAGCTGACTAAAAAAGATGTATCTGCCAGAAAACTGGTGAGCACTAGAAACCTAAGAGGGGCCAAGGGTAGATTTGCCGACATGGAATGAGCAGCATCCATCACCCACACCAGGGCATATACCAATCATGCTTTCCCTGAGCATCCAAAATCCAGGATAGCCTCTTCTTCCCAGGCACACAGACTACATCTCCTTTGCCATTAGATGAAGAAATATCATAGTCAGTTTGGGCCACTAGAATGTGTGGAAAAGCGATATACACTTCTTCCTGTCCATTCCATAATCCCATGCAGTCTTCCCTGCTCCCTCTTTTCTGTTTTACCAGATATAAATGGTGGGCTCAAAGGCTCTAGGGGGTGACAGGAACAAGAGGTGGAAGGAGACTATGTCCCTAAATCCCTGCTTGGAAGACGTGGCTAAAGGTACCCACTCTGACCATAAAAATCTGCATTGGACTCTAATGTAAGTAGGAAAAAAATGTATTGTGTTAAGCCACTATAATGTTGAAGTTTGTTACAGAAATCTTAGCCTACCCTGACAAATATTCTCAACAACCACGAAGCTCAAGTAACACTTTTCGGTCTCTAAACTTTACTTATTTCATGTCTTATGCAACTTACCCCATGAGGATAGGAAGCTAATTTTGCAAAATATCAGGTCATAGTAAGCATCCCCCACCAAGAGAAAAAAAAAACAAAAAGGCAAATGAGGTGTATTAGTCATGGCTCTCTAGAGGAACAGAATCAATAGGAAGTATGGTTATAAAAAAAGGGATTTATTAGATTGGCTTCGACAGAAGCTGGAGAGTCCTCAGTGGCTGTCTGCAGGCTGGAGAGCTGGAGGAACCAGTAGCTGTTTAATCCAAGGCTGATGCCTTAGAACAAGAGGGAACAATGATGCTAACTGCAATCTGAGACTGAAGGATTCTGGAAACTCCCTGGAGAACCACTGGCAGAGTGTGCTTTGGAAGTGAAGGAGCGAGAGTGTGACATCCTCAGGTGATCACAGCAGCAAAGAACCTGTTCAAGAAGAATGGAGCTTGCATCTGCTGCCGCTTCCTTGTTCTTCCAACTTTGATTCCATCCAAGCCTCCAGCTTATTGGATAATGTTGCCCATGCTTAGGGAGGGTCTCCATTTCAGTTGGCTATCCCACATGCCAATCATTCCTAGACACACCTCATTGACACACCCAGAAGCCTTAGGAGGCTTTGGCATCTCTTAATCCAATCAAGTTGACACTTCAATTAACCATTACATGGGTCTTCACAATCACCATGGTGATGTGATGATGAGGAAGAGAAAGGTCCTGCTTTTATGCTTGTGAAACTAAACAGAACCAGTTTAAATTTTTTCCAGACTGAGAGGGTGATTAAACACAGTAGCATCAAAAAGTATAAAAGGGGGAGAGAAACATTAAACGAGTAAACATAGGCTTATGTATGGAATTGCCAGTCATGCTAAGCTCTATGGAGGAAGATAAAAACAGTCTAAAAACAGGAGGAATCTAAATCATATTAGTGAATGGGAGTGGGTAAAGAATTTTCTGAAGAAGCAACAGTTGAGCTGAAACCTAAAAGGGGAATCAGAGTCAAACAAGTTAAGAGACGGGAAAAGGCATTCAAGGAAAATGAATCAGCATATGCAAAGGCCCTGAGAAAGCCAAGAGATGGGTCATTTGAGGATGAAAGATGCAAGTATAACTATGAGGCAGAGAAGGAGAAGATGATGGCTATGAAAGAAACTTGACAGAGGCATATTCCTACAAGGCCAGCCAGGCCTTGTTCTTGATTTTATACTTTATTACAAAAACTTGGGAAATCATTGAAGATGTTTAAGCAAGTATTTTGATCAGGATTGCATTTTTTTTTAAAAAAGGATTGCATTTTTAAAAGATCAAAAACAGCCAAGAAGGATATTGGTGGGGAGAGAGGCAGAAGTGGGAGAAGAAAGCCCATTTGGGAGGGGTCTATCCAAAATCCCAGCAAAAGGTAAGTCTAAAGATGCAGGAGTAGAGATAGGGTGTGATTCCCAGCTGTTCTGTGATGTGGAGTCAAGCAGTGGGGATACTGCCTCCCACTGACGTGGGCGACACTGAATCTCAACATCAGAATCACAGGGACGGAAACTTAGGCTCTTTGAACATAGAACAGAAAAGAAGACTTCTGGAATCCAGGCGTTAAGCCCACAGCGCTGGTCCTCTGTGTGGGGGAGGGGGTGGGGGTGGGGGGCTTTGCTCCAAGCAAAAAGAAAGACTGGATTTGTGAATTAAATTTGGCGTGGTGGAGCCATGGAACAGAGAGGTGATCCCAACTGGAGTGGCTCATAGGGGGCGTGGTGAGCCTGTGTGTGACAGCTGCTACGCCTTCCCTGGCTGGAGAGTGGAGAGCTGAAGGTGGGCACCCTCAGGGGTAGAATCACAGCAGATTTCTGATATGGCTTTCTCCTGCAGGAGCCAGGGAGTTCATAACAAGCATTAGCGGATCAGCCCTGCATGTACCTGTGTGAGATCTAGAGTCCTCCTGGTGGGCTGCGACTGAGGGACACACAGGGGATTGCCCCAGGGGAACTCAGGCTAGGGATATGGAGCTGGATGCTTATTGCTCTCCCTTGAAGTTTGAGGGCTTGTAGGATGAGCTGGACGTATCCCAGAAGCTGGACAGGCAGATACATGTGCATTTGGATCCTGATCCTAGAAAGACCATATTTGGGGGCAGTGGAGTGTATAATGGGGAAAGTTGGTCACTTTGAACCAAGAGTGGAGCTCTCAGGGACCCTCTCCCAGACCCAAGGCCCAGCAGAGATCAGCATCTTCCCAGCAATAGGGTGGGTGGGGCTTTTCTCTCTAGAGCAGACGCCTCACCACAAAGCTTGAATGGTCAGTCAAAACTAAACACACGCCTCCTTAACTTCATATTTATACAACTCTGCATCTGCCTAGCCCTGGAAGGCCATTGGCCTAGTTTGAATGGACAAAGCTCCAAATGTCACTCAATTAAACAGGTGAGAACAAAATCTGAGAGTCAACACAACCAACTTCAGTTCCTCTCCAGCTGACAGCCTAGTGAGAGATTCAAACAACAGGTTTAGCAGCCTGCACCCCTTACCCTATCTAAGGGTACAGAGACACCCCCCCCAAAAAAATATATATATATATAAAGAACCACAGCAAAGATGACCCTTCACTTCTCATTAAGGTTATTTTTCTTCTTTTCTCCTTAATCAATGGAGTATGAATGGTCTTATGGGTGTGGATGTGGGTGTGTTCAGGGGTATTGCCTAACTTGTGGAAACGTATTGTACATTCACTTCTTCTCTTCACTTTTATCACTTTCTGTTTTCTTCTTTTTTTTTCCTCCCCTCCACCATTTGTTATTTCACCTTGTTTTGACCTTAGAAGGGCAAAGTTCTCTGTTTATGTTTTGGCTTGACTTTTGTTTGAGCCTCTGTTTTTGTGCATCTTATAACTCCTTCTCACTTCTCTTCCCCCTTCAGTAGCTAACATCACATGTTTACTCTCTCATTTTTAAAATTTTATTTCTTTTAGTTAATTTTTACTCCTCCTTCTTCATAGACATCACTTGCTACCTCTCTCTGTTTGACTTTTGAATATGTTACTTTTTTTTAACCTTCCTACCCCATTTTCTTTCCTCTATTTTTTTTTTTTTTTTTTGGTGGGACGGGTACCAAGGATTGAACCCAGGGGTGCTTAACCACCCAGCCACATTCACAGCCCTTTGTAATATTTTATTAAGAGACAGGATCTTGCTGAGTTGCTTAGGGCCTTGATAAGTTGCTGAGGCTGGCTTTGAACTTGCAATCATCCTGCCTCAGCCTCCCTAGTTTCTGGAATTATAGCGTGTGCCACAGTGTCTGACTTTCCTTTTAATGAGTGGCAATTTTACTTCCTCAAAGAAAAATTTAGTTTATAAATTACTTCCCCCACTATTCATGCTGTTGTGGTCATTAGTACTAAGGAGGGCATAGTTGAATATGCTATTTACTTTGATGCTAGATCTCGTTCATAGTTGTACATTTTTGTTGCTGTTGTGGTATATAATTCATATTTTGTGGGTAATTAAGGGTATACATGCCATTGTAGGCACCAGTCATTTATTATAATGTTATATAATGATCACTATGATTGCTGCTATTGCTTGTTTTCCCCTTTTCTGAGAGGGGCCAGGAAGTGACTGGTACACTACAAATTCATGGGGTAGAGTTCCAAGGCTGAACTACACCCACAACGCACACAGCAAACTAATAGCAAACCTACCTCCACAAACCAGTCCTGCTCAAGCTCCAACAATATTTACACTTAGAATACAGGAGAAAAAAACCCCAAACCAAAAACCAAACCCCAAGTAGGACTGACTAGAGAGACATATCAGGTCCCACTCTTGGACATCTACTCCTACAGCAAAATCAGAGAACAATTCCCAAAAGAAGGTGCAGGAAAATCCACAGTGTTACAGCAGCTCTCCAAGTGAATTAATTTAGCAGCTCTGCAGTGGTAAACTGAGAGGCATTGGTGATTGAAACTAATGCTTGGATTACACTGAGCCTACATGTCGAAGCCAAGAGATACCAACAACACAGGACTTATTACAAGAGAGGAAAATATATACCAAGGGACATTTCACCAAAGAGGAAGAGGAATGCATCTCAACAGATGCAAAAGTCCTCTGAAAATGAAGAAAAAAAATATGTCTCCCCCAAAAGTTATAATTCCCCAAGAAAGGAATACACAGACATGGAAAGGGGTAAAATTCTAGAGAATGGTTTTTAAATATTGATTGTTAAAATGATTAATCAACTAAAAGACGATCTAAGAAACTAATTAAGGAGTGAACTAAGACGAACTAAGAGTGCAATTACAAGATGTAAAAGACCATTTCAATAAAGAAATAGAGATTCTGAAAAGAAACCAATTAGAACTTCCAGAAATGAAAGACACAATAAATCAAATAAAAAATTCACTTCAGAGTATCATCAACAGAATAGATTATGTAGAAAACAAAATCAGGACTCAAAGACAGGGTATCAGAGCTGAACACTCAGTAGACTAAAAGAAAAAATAAACACTAGACCATGACCTATCCAAATTGAACCAAGAGGATATAGAAAACCTAAACAGACCAATATCAAGAAATGAGATTGAAGCCATAATAAAAGGTTTTCCAACAAAGAAAAGACCAAGACCAGATGGATTCTCAGCTGAGTTCTACCAAGCCTTTAAAGAACTAATACCAATCCTTCTCAAATTATTTCATGAAATTGAAAGGGAGGGAACACTCCCACACTCTTTCAGGTATCTATCACCCTGAAGCCAGCATCACCCTGACCAAAAAAAAAAAAAAGAAAAAAAATATCAAGATATATCAAGGAAAGAAAACAGAAGACCAATAATCCTGATAGATATAGGTGCAAAAAATTTTCTTAATAAAATACGAACAATCCACATCCCAAAACACATTAAGAAGATTTTATGCCATAATCAAGTTGAATTCATCCCAGGGATGCAAGGTTAGTTCAATATATGTAAATCAATAGATATAATTCATCATTTAATCAAGTACAAAAATCACATGATCACCTCCATATATGCAGAAAAAGCCCTTAACAAAATTCAGCAGCTATCTATGCTAAAAATAGTAGAGAAACTGGCTAGAAGGAACTAACCTCAATATAATAAAAGTTATATGTAACAAATCCAAATTCAACATCATACTGAGCAGAGAAAAACTGAGAGAATTCCTTCTAAAATCAGAATATCCACTCTCGCTACTCCTATTCAATTAGTTCTTGAAACTCTAGGCACAGCAAACAGGCAAGAGAAGGAAATTAAAAGGATACAAATAGGAAAAGATGAAGTCCAACTATTTCTGTTTACTGATGACATGATTCTATACCTACTGCACCCAAGAAACTCAACCAGAAAATTTCTAGATCAGATTAAAATTTTCAGCAGAGTAGCAGGATGCAAGATCAACACACAAAATCAATACCTTTCTTATATTCCAATAACTAATCTACCAAGAAAGAAATCAAGAAAACTATTTCATTGACAACAATCTTAAAAAAAGACCCATAGGAATAAATATTATTAAGGAGGTAAAAGACCTCTATAACTAAAATTATAAAACATTGAAGAAAGAAATTGAAGAATACCTTAGAATATGAAAGACCATGTTCATGAAAGAGTAGAATTAATATCATCAAAATGACCATATTACCAAAAGTAATTTACAGATTCAATTCAATCCCCATTAACACACCAATGGCATTCCTTACAGAACGAGAAAAAACATCCTGAAATGTATATAGAGGCATAAAAAATCCAGAATAACCAAACTATCCTTAGCAATAAGAGCAAGGCTGGGAGCCATCACAATTCCTGATTTCAAATTATACTGCAGAACTACAGTAACAAAAATTACACAGTATTGGCATAAAAAATACCAATAGAATAGACTAGATGACAAAATGACAAATGCACATAAATACAGTCATCTGATCCTTGAGAAAGGTGCCCAAAGTATATATTGGAGATAAGATATCCATTTTGACAAATATTGCTGGAAAAATTGGATATACATATATAGAAAAATGAAACTAGATCCTTACCTCTCACCCTTCAAAAAAATCAACTAAAAGTGGATCAAAGACCTAGGAATTATACCAGAAAGAGTGGAACTGTCAGAATAAAAAATAGGAGCAACACTACAACATATTGACATGGGCACCAACTTCCTTGTTAAGATTTCTAAACCTCAAGAAATAAAATCACCAGGAACAGTGGTGCACACCTGTAACCCCAGCAGCTAGGAGTGTGTATGGAAAGGTGCTGAGACAGGAGGATCACGACTTCAAAGCCAGCCTCAGCAAAAGCAAGGCACTAAGCAATTTAGTGAAACCCTGTTTCTAAATAAAATACAAAATAGGACTGGGGATGTGGCTCAGTGGTCAAGTGCCCCTCAGTTCAATCCCCAATACACCCCACCGAAAGAAAGAAAGAAAGAAAGAAAGAAAGAAAGAAAGAAAGAAAGAAAGAAAGAAAGAAAGAAAGAAAATAAATCAAGAATCAATAAACATTGTAACATAAAAGTAAAAGGTTTCTATGCAATAAAGGAAACAAGAGTATAAAGAGATAACCTACAGAATGGGATAAAATATTTGCCAGCTGCTCTTCCAACAGAGAATTAATATCCTATATAAAGAACTGATAAAAACACCAAAAAACAAATAACCCACTCACTAAATGGGCAAAAGATCTAACGAGACATTTCTCAAAAGAAGAAATACATGGCCAACAAACATACAGAAATTTGATCTCAGCCCATTTAAAATATCAATTATCAAGAATTAAATAATTATAATTGCTGGTAAGGATGTGGGGGAAAAGATACACTCATGCATTGCTTATGGCACTGAAAATTAGTACAACCACTTTAAAAAACAGCATGGAGATCCCTCAAAAAAAAAAAAAAACTAGGAATGGAACTACCATATTACCCAGCTACCCAATTCCTTGGTGTTTATCCAAAAGAATAAAATCAGCTTAGTGTTAGGATTTAGTGTTATGATTTAGGTATGAGGCATCCCCAAAAAACTCACATGTGAGACAATGCAAGAAAATTTAGAGGTGAAATTATTGGATTATGAAAGCCTTAACATAATCAGTGCATTAATTCTCTGATAGGGAATAACTGGATGGTAACTATATTTAGGTAGGGTATGGCTAAAGGAAGTAAGTCATTGGGGGTTTGCCTTTGGGGTATGCATTTTTTCCCCTGGTCAGTGACTCTCTCTCTGCTTCCTCTTGGCCATGTCCTGAACTGCTTTCCTGAACCATACTCTTCCACCATGATGTTCTGCCACACCTCAGGCTCACAGCAATGAAACTGGATATGGATTGAGACCTCTGAAACCATGAGTGCCAAATAATTTTTCATCTTTAAAAATTGTTTTTGTCAGGTCTTTTGGTCATAGAAGTGGGAAAAAAAGCTGATAAAAACAGAAATTGGTACCAGGAGTGGGGTCATTGATGTGATTAATCTGATCATGCGGTTCAGGAGCTTTTGGAGCTCTTTAGAATCATAGGAGAAATTTTTTGGTGTTTAGAGATGCAAGCTGGAAAAGCTTTAGATTATTATAAACAGAGCCCTAATGGGAAAATCAAGTGGAATCTCAGAAATCAGAATTGTAAAAGGACTGCAGACAGCAAAGACGGGGCTCATGAGGTTTCAGAGAAAAAGGAGGAATCCATTAGAAACTGAACTAGACACCATCATGTTGCATTCTGGCTATGAAGTTGTCTACATTTTGCCCATGTACTGAGCCTTTTTTTGAGGCTGAATATAAAGGCAAGGGACTAATTAATCTGATGGAAAAATTCAAGACAGCATAGAATTCGGGCAGTAGCATGGATGTTGCTGATGGCTTTTAGCCAAGTTTACCGTGATAGTCAGGAGTAGAAAGCAAAGTAGAAAGATTTAAAGAACTTGTAATTTGGCCAGAAAACTATAAGTACAACTTGGGCTGAGGAAGATGTGGTTTTTAAAGGGATAGATAATAAGCACTAAAGGAAAATTAAATACTTTACCCAGAAACAATAGGAAAGATGGCTCGAAGGCAACTCAGGAATTGGACAGACTACACCCATCTCAGGTTCTCAATGGTGTAAAAGTAAAACTTCCTTTGAGCAGAGAACAGTGGAGCACCCTTCTTGCAAAGAGGCCTAAGAATTTGTTTTACCCTGCTCAATGACCTAGGCACTCAGCAGCTGCTACAACCAGGGTCCCCAGAAGGCTTGAGAAGGAAGGAGACCTTGGAATCAACCGTGTGGTGCTGGTTCTGCAGGACTGCAGTACATTGGAGTTAGGTGGTCATTGAGGCTCCCACTGAGATTTCAAAGGACGACCTTGGAGACCAGAGTAGGACTGGAGTTCCTGAAGGCTGCCCCTGAGAGGGGGCTGCATGGAGATGTGAGGAGGAAGCTGAAGCTGCCAGTACCATGGAACATCTGTCAAGGAAAGCTTCAGGAATTGAGCACAAGAAAGGCAAGAGAGAGGACCTGTAGGCGCAAGCAGCAAGGCCATATGAACAGAGCTTCATAAACCCGTTAGACAGAACATCACAGTGACATGTGACCCAGATGCTGTTCATGGAGCTGGATTTTGATCTTGCTTTGGTACAATCCCTTCTTTATATGCCCCTATTCCTTCTTTTTGGAATGGAAATGTATACTCTGTGCCTTTATATATTGGATGCATGTAATTTACTTTTGATTTTTATAGGGGCTCACAATTTGCCTTGAGTCTCAGATGAGATTTTAAACTTGGACTTTTGCTATAATGCTGAAATATTAAGACTATGGAGACTCTTGAATATGAACTAAATGTATTTTGCATTATGATATGAGCATGAGCTTTTGGGAGCCAGGGGTAGAATGTTATGGTTTAGATATGAGGTGTCCCCCAAAATTTCAATGTAAGAAAACTTAGAGGTGAAGTGATTGGATTATAAGAATCTTAACCTAATCCGTGCATTGATCCCTTAATAGGGATTGACTAGGGAGTAACTGTAGGAAGGTACAGTGTGATTGGAGGAGGTAGTCACCGGGAGTGTACCTTTGCATTATGTATTTTGTCCTCCTTGGTGTGTGGCAATCTCTCCCTCCCTCTCCCTCTCTCCATCCTGGGGTCCATGTCCTGAGTTGCTTTCTTTCACCACACTACTCAGTCATGACATTCTGCCTTATCTTGGGCCCAGAACAAGGGAGCTGGTAGTCCATGGACCAAGACTTCTGAAACTGAGTGCCAAATAAGCTTTTCCCCCTCTACAATTGTTCTTGTTGGGGTTTTGGGGTTTTTTTTTTTTTTTGTCACAGCGGTGGAAAAGCCGACTAAAACATACAGTGATACATGAAAACCAATATTTATAGCAGCACAATCCACAACAGTCAAGTTATAAAGCCAGCTTAGCTGCCCATCAATAGAAGAATGGATAAAGGAAATGTGATATATATACACAATGGAGTTCTACTCAGTCACACAGAATAATGAAATCATGTTATTTGCTTATAAATGGGTGGAAATGGAGAAGATTGTTCTAAGTGAAATGAGCCAGACTCAGGAAGCCAAGGGCTGAATATTTTCTTTCATACATGGAAACTACAGAGAAAAAAAAACAGAATAAAAGGGGCATTTCATGAAAATAAAAGGAATATCAATATAGAAGTGAAGGACCAAGTGGGAGGGGGGATGAAGGGAGGGAAAGGAGAATAACTGGGGAATGAATGTGACCACATTTTTACTAGGTGTATGTATGGATATACCACAATACATCCCGATTGAATTAGGTGTGTGGCAACAGCACACAGGGGAAGAATGGATAGGTTTAAGATAGCTTGAAGAGTCGAATGGAATCTCAGTTCTCATGTTCAACATCTTTAAATTCTACCAAGAGATGGGAGCAAGTGAGAAGTTGTATGGGACTCTATTCTAGGCTGGGCCCACTAAAGGTTAAAAGGACGTGGCACATAATAGTAATGGCACCGACACTAAGGTCACAACAACCACCATTTGAACAGAAAGGTTTGGCAAAGATTAGAGTTTGCAGGGAAGCTGGACTTATGGTTTGCATATGAAGGGTCCCCCAAAAGCTCCTACTAGTGCAGGAATATTCAGGCATAAAGTGATTGGATTGTGACAGCTGTAACCTAATCAATCTGTCCAAACTAGGACTGGGTATGTAGGCCGGTGGGGATATGGCAGAGGGGAGGGTCACTGGGGATGTGCCCCGGACACTCCTCTTCCTCTTCTGTCTCTCTCTTTCACACATGCTCTGCTTTCCTCCGCTGGGCTCTTCCCTCATGATGTGCTGCCTCATCCTGGGCCCAGAGCAGTGGAATCAGCGATCTATGAACTGAGATCTCTGAAACTGTGAGCCCCACATAAACTTTTCCTCCTCTAAGTTGTTCCTGTTGAGTATTTTGGCCACAGTGACTCAAAAGGTGACTAAAGTGTAACCCAACTGGATAAACGACTGCTCGCACCAATGCACTGTCATGTCAGAGAGAGTAGAGTAGGATAAGTGAAGCAACTTTGAAACCTAACAAATAAGGGCTTCCCCAGTCCTGATCTAAGAACTATGGGAGAGAGGTGGTGCTCAAATAATTTCACCCTTGGCCAAATTTTATTAGTTATTAATAATAACAAGAAGAATAGGAAACGGGATGGAGAGCCTGGGCCAGGCTCTGTGCTAAGAAATGGGTGTGCATTCTCATTTACGCTTATCAGAGCTCTGTGAGATAGGTACGATTATCACCTCTCTTTACTAAAGCTTAGAAATTATTCATTCTAAAGAGGCACTTGGCCTCATCCGGGCAAAGTCAGGTACAGTCTGGCAAGTCATAAACTTGCCACCTCTGTACCAGTAGAGGATGCGTCCAAAATATATAGATTCCGTTTAAATGAAAGTAGGTGTTCTTACTAGCTGCCTTACTGTAAAGTGAGTGCCTCAGAATCCTGCTGCCTTATTTTAAATGAGAAATTGCTATGGATTGCATCAAATTTAGAAAGAAAAAGGAATTTATAATTGTGTTTTATAATTTTATAGCATATTTTTATGGGCTAAATGTTTCTGTATAGCCCAAATTCACAAGTGGGAACCCTGCCCACAATGTGACAATATTAAGACATGGGGACTTTGGAAGGTAATTAGGATTCAAAGAGGTCTTTTGGACTAATGCCTTAATTGGAGTCACTTCCAGAACTGTGTGAAATTCATTTTTGTTTGTAAACCACTCAGTCTGTGGTACTTTGTGATAGAAACCCAAAAAGACTAAGATATCATATTCACATTCTAATAACTGGCTCTATTTTCAGGCCAATTAACTAGAAAGAATATTATTTAAAGAATCTGGTGTGTGAGAGCCTCTAGACACCTTAACACGAAAGTTCTAAAAACATCATGAAAGATTCAAAACCTTCTTTGAAAGGCTCTTCCCTTCAGAGCTCAATGGGGGAATCGCATTGGGCTAGAAAATGGTTCTGAGCCTCAGCCAAGCTTTGAGCTGTCAGGAAGAGGCTGCATAGATACAGAATTGCACAACCTCTAGAAACCCAATGTTATCTAGTATAAACCAATATTGTGGTTCCGGAATGTTCTCATGAGAAAAGAGTACTTTAAACTACTAATATGATAATCTTCTCTTCACTTCCCTTCCTTACCCTTCTGGGGGAAAATGTTTATTCTGCGTACATAGTTTACTCTTCTTTATGTTGCCAAATGTCTTGTGATATTACACTTGACAGATCTCTTATTGGAAAGTTGCCAGCAACCAAAACATAATTAGCTTAGTCTTCCAGACACAGGAGAGAGCGTACTATGTGCAAGTCATTGGAAATAGTATCCAACTGCTCCTCTGCCAATGAAATTTGCTAAGGTTAGGAACAATTCTGCATCTTAAAGAAAGCTTTGTGCAATAGAATTTTTTACTGAAAGGAGATGAGTCCTGTAAGAAAAGGGAAGTGGGGCAGGACTACACAGGTGTCTTCATCAGTTTGGGATTTTATAATCAAATACCATAGACTGGATGGCTTGTGCAACAAACATTTACGTCTTGCAGTTCTGGAAGCTGGAAGTCTAAAATCAGGGTAGCTGGTAAGGACGGCCTTTCTCCAAGTTGCAGACTGCCAACTTCTCCTTGTATCACCACATGTCAAAAAGAGGGCAAGAATCCCTACTTTTAAGGGCTCCACCCTCATGACCTAATTACCTTCCAAAAGTCCCACTTCCAAAAACCATTACATCACAGGATGGATTTCAGTGTATACATTTTAGGGGGACATAAATATTCAGTCAATAAAGCAGGGAATTGACAAACACTCACAAGCTGTCTACTTGGTTAGGCACATTGCCAAACTCTGTGCACATAAAAAGTATGAGACCTAAGAGGATTGATAGTCTAAGAAGAAGAGAAAATTTTTTATAGCAACTCCTACAGTGAGCAAAATGAAATTTGTGTGTGTGTGTGTGTGTGTGTGGAATGTGCATATTCTCAAAGTTATGATACCTAAACCAATAACATCAGCATCCATCCGCTGGAAACTTGTTTGAAATGCAAATTCTCAGTCCTTACCCAATGCTTACTTAATCAGAAACTGAGTCAGACACTGTGAGCAGAGCCTAATCAATCACTCTCCATGTGATTCTGGCATTCATTCATGTTTAGAAACCACTGGTTTAATAAAACTTCCTTGCTCTAGCATAAACAGAAAGAAGCAAGGAAAGAAAGAAAAGGGGGGAAGGTCTGTAGTTGGAAGGGAGTGATGTAAATTGTACCAAAACACACTCATTGCAAGAAAAGACAAGGGGCCAGAGAACTGGAGAGCACCCATAAGGGAGGACAGCGCTCCTCTCAAAGACTTGTGTCACCTGACTTGTGTCACCTTTCATTCTGAAGATCCAAAAGCAACTTTCAAGAGCAACCAACTCAAACACAATTCTGTAGCCTTCCGGTGATGGGTACAAGATGAGTTGATGCTCTTCCAAAACCCAAACCGTGACATAATTGAAAAATAAGATTATTAAACACTGGCCTGTTCCTCACTGTGAATTTATGGACATTTATAGAGGTCACATCTTAGCATATGGTCTGCTTCTTCCTCGTTTAAATTGTTGGCAACATAGCTGCTCACAGCTTGGTGTGCCGTGTTAGCAATAGCAGGAGAATTTAAGGAATGTCATGTGGTGCCAGTCAGTCCATCTGAGATTTCTGGCTGGGAGAAGTCTCAAGGGGAACTTTGTGGACATGGCAGAGATCTTTAAAACTTTAAATAAAGGATGTACCCAAACACCCACAAAACTTCCCTGAGTCTACATTGATTAAACAGACTAAATCACCTTTAGCCAATTTATACTTCACCTTCACTTCTTGGGACAGTGATTTCTCTTAGTTGACTTTCTATACACAATAGGACAATTTTTCTTTCTATTTCTGTTATTCCAGTTTTGACTTTCACAGAAGATCCCCAGTTCCAATAGTCAAGATTTGGTTTAAAAATTGTTCAAATTATCCGCCTTTGATTTTATGAACTTTTGGTCATGTCTCCATAGCCTTTTACTGTATAGACTTGGAAATACTTTAGTTTTCTCCTGGAAAAAAAATCATTCGGAGAAAAGAATTAGACTTGAATACAGATTATCTGCACTTAAATTCTAGCTTCTCACTTGCTAGCTTAATGACATTGGGCAAATTAATCTCTAAATCAGTTTCTTCATATAAAATGGCGATATCAAGAAAAAAGTAACTATAACAAAAACAACCTAAAAAATGGCTTAAGGAAGATAAAAGTCTTTTACTTGTGTAATATTTTAGAAGCAGTCAGCAATTGTGGAATGATGGGTGCCTGTGTATTCCTAAACTGTGGCTTTCATTTGAAGATGGATTGTCTTTGAGCCAGCAGCATGGAAGAAAGTGACAATGGGGGTAAAGACCTTCCTTTTTTAAGACAGGATCCAGAAACCACACAATTACTCTTGCCTATGTCCCATTGGCCAGAATGTGGTTGCACAACATCTAGCAGCAAGGCAGGCTGGGAAATGTAGTCTCTATATGGATGGCCAAATGACCAGATAAAATGGTAAGAGAAGTAGTCTATTACTAAAAGAAAGAAAGAGAAAATTACTATTTGGGACTAATGAGCAATTTACATTAGCTACTCTCTCACTATTACATAAATTTCCATTACTGCAAAACAAAAAAAAATACTTGACATTTTATTTCTGATATCTCCTTTCCTATAGGCCTAGAAGTCAAGTAGCCAGCGACTTCAAGAACTAGATGAAATCTTTGAGGACAGAGGACCATATCTTATTCATCTATAAATCTCCAGAAGCTAAAACAGAATTATTTTTAGTAAATGTTGGTCAAAGTGAACAATTATGGTCACTCCTAGAGCCCTTGACTGGGTTAAACTCCTTTAGGAATATGCAGATTGTAGACTTTCCATATTTTAATGAACTACACTTTATCATATCTATGGCTATACCTATTATAAGTTCCAGTAGGTTGCTTAATGAAATCCACATGTTCTTAATGTGGTATTTTTTTTAAGAAAAAAAAGAGTAATGTCTTTTCAAAAATTAGCTCTCGACACAGGGTAATGTTCTCCCAAGCTGAAAATTTAAATCAAACATGAGGCCATTAACTAAAAAAAAAAAAAATGTTTATCATCCATTTCCTTGGCAGCCGGAGGAAATCTTATGCAAAAGCAGCCATTGGGAACCATAGCTGGGCCTACCCAGATATGCAGTAATATTTTGTAATCCATCTTTCTTTATAACTTGTCCCAGAATCGATCTGTTTTTGTCTGAGATTGGGAAAACCAACTGAAAAGACTTGCAGTCTCTCAAATTCCAGATTCTCTATGTTATTTGTGCCTGCATGAGGTGGGTAGTCTGGGGAAAAGAGGCTTATTCAGAAATAGGAAGAGACTCTAGATGAGAACTACAAAGGATTGTTGAGCATCTATTCTGTGTCTGATATTGTGCTCCAGCCAAAGACATTATCTAATTTAGTTCTGATAATAACCTTAAGCAAGATAAACATTATCATTGAATTTTTTTTAGGGTCAAAGATGTGAAATTAATTATAAAAGATCACTGTTGCACACTGGATTTCTTAGATGCAGACTCCAGGTTTCTGTGTTCAGAAAATTTCTTAGGAAGTATCTTAAGGATCAGTATCTGGAAGGGAAGGTCAGGAAGTGGAGTGGGCAAAGGGAGAAGTTGGCCTTCATTATAGTCTCAGTAAGGCCTCAGATGCTCTGACCGGGAGCTCCAGAGCTGTCATGGCCATTCAAGGCTGTCCCAAGTTGGGATGAGGGGGCCAGAATTTTATACTTTTATGTCAATGAGTTGGACGAAGTCTACAGCAGTTGCAGGAGCTGGATAAAATAAGTTATCCAGTCCTGAATAAGGATCAGAGCAACACACTATGACTTGATCATAGTCAACCAGCTTGGGAATAACTAATTTGGATTATAAACACAGTCCTGACACCAAAACCCATGTGAGCTTCATTATGCAACCTACTAGAACTTATAATAGGTATAGCCATATCTATGATAAAGTACAGTTCATTTCTACTCACTTTGCTCCAGGAGGCAACCAGGAAATTGGGTGACTATACATTTAACAATTTTAGAAAATAGTAAAAATGAAAAATAGTTTGCATGCTGATTCTGGAAATCAAGCCTGGTATCTTGACATCAGGAGACTTTTCCAATTTTATGTAGCTAATTCAACTTTGAATCTATTATCCATTTTTTAAAAAAATAGTATATACTTTTTATAAGGTCACCCACAAAAATATCCTTATTTCTAAAACTAGATTCAAATCAGAAAGATTAGCATCCTGAGACTTAAAATATATTCTATCTAAGCTTCATTAGCTAGCTTCCAGATGCTTCATTTTAGAAATCAGGAAAAATTGAGTAACATAACTTTTGTCAGACGTGTGGTACTCATGTTTAAACATTTTTGATCACCTACAGCCTACTGGTTAAAGATAGGTGTTGGTTTGGAAAAGAAAGTGCAGGAATTAAACTCAGAAAGCCTTAGTGAAATGTATATGATCTTGATATGGAAGTTTGAAAAGTAAAGCTAAAATCTATCAGCCATGTAATTCAACTGGAAAATTGTCTTGACTAAGCCAAAGTAAGATCTGTGGCAGAGTATTTACCTAGTCAGCAAATATTGCAGACAACCTGTGGGGTGCAAGGATCATGTTATGGATTGTAAATACCACCCAGCCACGACTTAAATCTTGCAGAGAAATTTGGTGATCTTTCTAGTTGCATTATAATAGAATCCTCTTACTGCCTTATTTCTAAAATAAGCAAGCAACCATTCTGCATTACTTGTGAAGTCAAGTATTCTAGTCAAATATTTTTATGTGTATATAAAATTAATATCTAAGTTTGGGATGATATAATATTCTGCAAGTTATGTGTAGAGATTTATATTTAAATCAAAAAATATTATTGTTTTTTGTTACCTTTTCCTTTTCAAGTTATCATAAGAAAAGACAAATTGTAGATTCCTAAGTATACACTGAAAAAGACTGAAATTATTTAAGAACATCTGGAAAAATTTATCACTGTGTATGGCATTATATTATTCTGTCTGGCCTCCACCACATTATTCCTTCCCCAGACACTAAAATGTCGGCTAGTTCTGTGGTTCTCACATTGTGGCCCCCCACTAGCGGGCATCAACATCACCTGGGAACTTGTTAGAAATGCAAATTATTGGGTCTCTTTCTAGATTTACTGAGAAACGCAGAGGTTGGGGGCACAGCAAGATGTGTGTTAGCAAGCCCTCCAGGTAATTTTGATGCATGCTCAAGTTTCAGCACCATGATTACATACTAAACTATGTTTTTTCAATTTTCATTCAGTAAATATTTACTTAGAGTCATGTGGTAAGTGCTGCACATTATTCAAACTTTGCCAATGGCACTTGTGCATCACATATAGTCATTTAAAAGAATATACTTGCATGATATAACATATTATGTATGTTAGGCACAACTGTGTTTTTGCAAGCTCATTGGGTGATTCTGAAGCACTCTCAGGTTTCAGAAGCACTGCTCTAACTCATTTTGCATTAGTCCTGCTCTAAAACAGAAACCTGGTCTAATTCATAGCATTAAATGGAAATGCCGTACTTACCTTTAAAGAACAAGAGTCAAAAATCTAAGAATTCTCAACAGCACAGAGCATCTTGCTGAATTTTCAGGCAATAAACAACTCAGAGTAGCAAATTCTGCAAAAAGAACATACTGCCTTTAGGCCTGCTCTTTGACCTTCCAGCTGCAGCTTCTTGCAAAGTCACTTAATCTTCATGAGCATTTGTTTCCTGTGAAAGGAAGGTTTTGCCTTGGTGATTTCTATGATGACTTCCACCTCTTAAGTTCTAGGATTCCAAGCATGTCAATTCATATGTGTTACCATTTTGAGGTGCTTTTATCAACATTTCTTTTTTATTTTGTACTATTATTCAAAAGCATAACACGAATCTCTTTTGATTCAATAAGACAATGCAATTAAAAATTAAGCAAAGGATCTGAGTAAACATTTCTCAAAAAAAAAAAAAAAAAGAAATACTAATGACTAGTAAGCCTATAAAAGACGTTCAACAGGGGCTGGGGATGTGGCTCAAGCGGTAGCGCGTTCGCCTGGCATGCGTTCGGCCCGGATTCGATCCTCAGCACCACAAACAAACAAAGATGTTGTATCTGCCAAAAACTAAAAAATAAATATTAAAAAAATTCATTCTCTCTCTCTCTCTCTCTCTCTCTCTCTCTCTCTCTCTCTCTCTCTCTCTCTCTCTTAAAAAAAAAAAAAGACGTTCAACAGCCTTAGACATCAAACAATTCAAAACCACAATACTACTTCACACCCATTCTAATGACTGAAGTAGAAAAAGCTGTACAATAGCAAGGATTGGCAAGGATGTACAGAAATCAGAACCCTGGTATACAGCTGGTAGAAATGCAAAATGGTCCAGCTCTTTGGAAAACAGTTTGGCAAATTGTTTAACAGTTAAGTATAAACTTTCCATTTAACCCAACAATTCTCCTGGGCATTTACCCAAGAGTGTTAAAAACATGTCACAAAAGGTTCTATACAAATATTCATAGCAGCATTATTCACAGTAACCAAAAAGTTGAAACAATTCAAATAAACAAAATGTGGTATGTGGAATATTCCAAAAATTGGAATATTGAAGAATAAAAAGGAAGAAATAATAATAAAAAGGATGAAATACAGACACATGCTATAATATGGAGGAACCTCCAAACTATTATGCTAACTTTAATATGTAGTCTGAAAAGACTACGTAGTATATGATCTCATGTATACAAAATGTCCAGAATAGGTAAATCCATAAAAATTCATAGAGACAGAAAATAGGCTCATGGTTATCTAGGACTGGAAAGGCTGTAGAATTGCCTGTTGTCTAAGATGATACAGTTATCCTCCTGCATCTCATTCATTATTATATGACTCAAGCAATTTGGATGCCATGTAGATTGGTCAACACATAAAATTCTGGGTTTTTTTTAATTCAAACCCAAACTCCTAACAAAGGACAATTCTAAGTTGACTTTTTTTAAAAAAGCTTATGCTAAAAAAATGACCATTTCCATTTAATTGTCCCCTATGAATTAAGCATAAACAGTATATGCACAGAATGAGAAAATATCTTTCAATTCTTTCTTTAATCCTTGAATTTATTCAGTATGAATTCTAAAAGTGAATGTAAAACTTTGCAAAAAAAGTAATAAATAAAGAAAGGAAAATCAACAAAAAAAACTTCATATCTTCTGAGGCTCATTGTTTTTTAAAATTACACACACACACACACATACACATATACACAATGCTTTGAAATTTTTTGCTGAATTATACACATGAAAATAAACAATAATCTTGGAGCAAATTTCTAAAAGATTACAATGATGAGGCTAATTACAATTATAAATTGGGCCTTAAAGAGCATGTCGGATGTCTGCAACAATTATCCCTACCTGTTTTATTTGCTCAAGCTTCAGGTAGACCAAAGACATTTATTGTGAAAGGCCCCATGACTAATTTTTCCTTAATCAAATCAGAAATGCAAATTTCCTTCCCTAATAGCACAAGGCCAGAGGATATGATTTTCATTAGAGAAAAGACTGTGGATGCATGAGAACATTCTATAAATCTAGGCCAAATAGTATTTTAAGACATCAAGAGCTAGTAAGAATTTGTATTATATTTAACTGCATGTTACAGTAAAATAAAATTTTTAAGAAGTGAGAACATAAATAGCTGATTCCTGCTAGTTTATTATGGCCTACCATATAAGATTGACCAGAAATCACATCTTTAGAGACTGATCTTTGAATAATTTTAATATTTGAAGTGATGAGGGACTGCTTTGAGAAGCAAAAAATTATAGACTCTATCCTCATAAAAATGTAAGTAGAAAATAGTTCTTGCATAGAACTTCATGATCATATCCTAAGGGGATTCTATAGATACCAGGTTAAGAATCCAAGGAAACTTTTTTAAAGAGCCAGATATATCAGGACATACCATGGCTCAAATGAAAAAAAAAAATTTGACAATACCAAATACTGACAAGGATATAGAAAAAAAACAGAACTTTCATCTACTCTAGGAAACTGCTTAGTTTCTTAAAATGTTAAACATACATCATCTGTATTATGAGCCATTGATTTCACTCCTAGGCATTGATGCAAAAGAATGAAAACATATGTTTATACAAAGACTTATATAAGATGACCCTGAACCATTTTCTTTACAGCCAAAAACTCAAAATGACCCAAATGTCCATCATCAGAAGCATACATGTATGTGTACACATACGAGTATGGTGGTACATTCACAAACTGAAATCCTGTAGAGGAAAAAAAATGCTAAAAGTGCTATTTACTGAGCCCTACAGTTATGTAAAATCACAGTGCACCAAAGAAACATAAATGTTTAAAAAGTTGCTAATTATTAATTTATCCACAGCAATAGGGTTAAATTTCAAAAATGTTATAGTGAGTGAAAGAAGCCAAACACAAGAGAATATGAAGTTCTAGAACAGGCCAAACTAATATGCATCAATAGTAATCTGGAAAAAATGGTTATTTCTCAAGGGTATGATGGACTAGAAGGTGGCACATGGATCCTTTGGGGGTGACAGAGGTGTTCCCTATCTTCACAGATATTGATACAACTTTGGGTTACACAGTTATTATGCATATATCAAATGAATTTAGACTGTGGTTTTATAAAATAGAGTGAATTCTTAAATAAAAATATATTTTAAAAATAAATGAATTGGGAGAATTTTAGGTGAGAAAATTCTGATTTTAGATTATGACTCATCTCCATTTTCTATCCAGGTCATTATAGGACTTAAAATTCTCCAGGGGACCCTGCCTCACAAGTCCATAGATTCTCCTGGTTAATTTTGCAAAAGCAATCCTAACTCAGGGTTATTCCTGCTAAAAGCTTTCCATAAGTGAAGATTCTCCTCTAGAAAATCTCATTAATTTGTTTACCAGGAGATTAATTATCACAAGTTTATAAGGAAATTACAGTAAAACACTGGTTTTCTTCCCCCCCCCCCCCAGGAGTGTCTTCCCAGTGAAAGGGGAGAAATGGATCACTCCTAGCTGCTCATCCTCACCTCCCCAAACTGAAACTCACTGTGGGCCACCATCTAACCCCACCATGCGGGGCTGAATATCCAGCCACTGGGGGCTTCTCATGAGCTTCTCTAAGCAGAGCCATCCCAAGGGCCCTGATGCTGGGAGTGATTTAGAGAAACAAATGAGGGGAAAACTAGTGCTACCTGAGCAAAGCAATGGGCATTAGAGCCCTTTAATTGAAAGCTCATGAACACAAGCTCATATTTATTTTACTGTGGTGGATCTGAGGCTCAGAGGTGAAGAAGCATTCCTGAGTTCTGAAAATGAGTAAGAAGCCAAACCCAGATTTAAACACAAAACAGTTTGAGGTCCAATTCCTGACTTCAAACTGCCTCTCACATCTTTCCATATTATGCTTCATGATGCTAGAGTGAGACTCCACAAAACACCTTGTTTCTTCCAGCTGTTGGGCTCTGCCCATCCGGGCCACTAGAGGAAGATTAGGAGCTGATGGGAGGAAAAATATCTGCTTTTTCCTGTTTGCTTCCTCTTCCTGTAAGCCTCACCATAGCAAGGGCTCTTCAACCCAGCGCTAGGGAATTCGTGTGCAATTTCTCCAACATTTGTAAAGCTAGCCTCATGCCCACTCAGAGACACCAGCTCCAGCCAACCTGGACCTCCTCCCCAGAGGTCTAGGTCCCAGCACCCAGGATTAGACTTGAGTGACTGAATATTTTAATATTTCTAACCTCTTCCACCTCTCCCTGCTACCCTGAGGATGGAAGCTGCATCAGCAATGGCTACCTCCCTGATACCTCGTTGTTCTCTTTTCAGTTTCTTCAAGTATGTAGTGGACAAGTTTTTACATTGAATTCCCTCAGTTCAATTAAATGGTGTACAAAGGCCCAGTGTTCTCTCCGACATGTGGATGCTAACACACATGGTGGGTAGGGAAGAATAGAAGTTCATTGGATTAGACAAGGGGGGATGAAGGGAAGGGAAGCGGTACAGGAGTAGGAAAGACAGTAGAATGAATTGGACATCACTTTCCTATGTTCATATATGAATATACGACCAGTGATATTCACATCATGTACAACCACAAGAATGGGATTCTAATTAGAATAATATATACTCCAAGTTTTTTGTAAATATGTCAAAATATACCCTACTGTCAGGTACAACTAAAACGTTATTTGTACAACTACACAAATAACTGGTGTAGTGTCTGTCCTTGGAGCCTGTCTCACATGTCCTTCCTATACCACCCGTTTGGCTCCTGCCCATGTCCTCCAAGACCAAGGTAGAGTGAGTAGGACCCTCTCTCCCACTGATACATCCTGCCTGCTCTGGTTAACTTTGAATTTTATTTGCGGTGTGAAGTCCTAGGAAGGAACTGGAAGTTCATCTAACTATTTTCTTTCTAGGCTTTACTGGTCAAGCCCAAGACCTTGAGTATACTTAATTTATATACAATTAATTTTCATCAACTTCATAGAGCTATCATTTATGAAAAACAAACTGAATCCCTTCAAAGGGTACAATTTGATGCATTTGGACACATGTACACACTACTGACACAAAAAAATATATACAACAGTTCTATCACTCCCTCCACTCTGGACCCCAGGCACCCACACGCAGTGCTACCTGCCATTAGAAATTAATTTGCATTTTTAAGACTTTATGTAAATCATACAGTATGCCAGGCATAGTGGTTCAAGCCTGTAATCCTGGCTACTAGGGAGCGGAGGCAAGAGGATCCCACGTTCAAAGCCAGCTTCAGCAATTTAGCGAGACTGTCTCAAAACTTAAAAAAAAGGGGGGGGGGAGGTGTTGCTGGGGCGGTAGCTCAGTGATTGAACCCCTAGGTTCAATCCCCAGTACTGCAAAAAAAAAATGAAATAAAAATAATCGATATGAGAATAACTATGTTTTAGTGTGTAAAGGAAACTCAAAAGGACAAGAAAGAATGATAGGATCACCTTTATCGGAGGCAGATGCATTCATTTGTACTATTTTATTTCCTCCATAAGAATTTATTAGTTTCTGTAGCCACTGCCATTAGGCTGATCTTTGATATACATTTCACTGCTCTATGACTCAGTTTCCTCATATATCTAATGGGAAATATCACACCTTATTTCTTATGTAATTCATGGGGCAATAGATAGTCAGAAAACAGTGAGAAATATCTCATTTTAGGAGATAGATATGAGGGTTTTTGCATTAAGTTATCCATCATAGACACTGACATCTGAAAAGATAGTATAGTAAACCAACTTATCTTTACAGCCTAAACATAAGGCAGACTAAAATAAAAATCTTATGACAAGGTAGATTCACACAGAATTGTGAATGAAGCTTACAGGTTTTTAAACATTTCAGGCAGCATTTTGAATGTACCAGGAGTGGGATGTTGAGAAATAAATCAGTAAAGTGTTTCCAGCAATTAAATAAGGGCTTGCATCCTTCTTCTTCTTCTTCTGCTCCTCCTCCTCCTCCTCCTCAGAATTAAGTGTTTGAAATGTTGGATGAAAATTAATTAACCCTATTGCTCCCAGGAGCATCTGAACCACCATTTTTTCCTATAATAATTTGATAATAGACATTTCCTTCATTGACTCCTAAGTGAAAGACAGAAGGAATCCTTCCATCCAATTTAACCCACAAGAAAGGGTCTAGAAAATGTCAAATAAATGAAAAAGTAAGTAAAAGAATCAATCAATGGTTAAAAATAGGCATCTATATAATGAAAATGATCCTGTTCTTCTGGCAGGGAATGACTTATAATTAATACCATAGTTATCAAGTATTTTTCTATTATAAAATTCAAGGCCAAGGATCCTAGATATTCCCTTTGAGGCACTGACCTGAATCACAAGACATCAACCTGAACTTGGAGATATGAATGAACTCCAGACGTGTCTATACTCTCAGTTTTAGCCATAAGCCTGAGAGCTAAAGAAATTTCTAACAAGTCACTGGAGTTTACTATGAAGTTAATTAAGCAGCTCCAGCTAAAATAGGATGAGATGAGCAGTCTGGGCTAGAAGGAACTGAGAAGTAGCAAAGGACTGATAGGACAGTTGGAAGAAGGAAGGGGTCACCAATAAGGGCTCCTCGGCTTGGCCCTATGGGTGAATATGGCTCGGAGATGCTGGATAGGATGGGAGAACATGAACCAGATGAGGTGAGGACAGAGCTCCTAGGAATTATCTCTACCTATAGCTCCAAGAAGAGTAAAGGAGATTCTACTCCACTAGGCTGAGACTCAAGGTAGCTATGTGTGGAGAGGGGTAAAGAATCTTATTCCAAAAGACTCATGGGGTCAGTGGAATTACTAAGAGAAAATTTAGCATAGGTTGAGGCCAAAGAATTCATCTCTAAGATCTAAAACCAAAGTGGGTTCTGACTTCAAGTTTGTGAAGAGAATTAAAATGTCCTCCAGGACACGAGACACGTTGGTGGCCCAGAGAGGAAAGAAGCACTACTTAGACCCCCACAACACACCCCAATATTTAATGACATAACAGCTCCTCTCAGGGACCTTCTAGGGACTTCAAATTCACCATGTTTGAAACAAAAACTCTATTCTTTCCTGAAGACCAGATCCTCCACCCGTCACTACTCCCTAAATCAGTAAATCCTCCTTCCTTCAGTCTCACAATCCCTACGCCCCCTCTCCCCAGCCGTCCAAATACAATTTTCCTTAAATCCAGTCATTTCTCTCCATCTCCACTCCACACTCCTTCATGCCAATCTGCTGGTTTGCGTGGATTCAGAAGTAGCCTCCTTCGTTCCATCTCTCCCCAGCCGCTCTTGCAACCTACAATCTGTTTTCTACCTTGCAGCCAGAGTGGGCATCTTTCCAGAAGGTAGGTCGGACCATGCCATACCACTGGCTGAAACCTTTTGATGGCCACCCACTTCCTTCAGGGTAAAGAGAGACTCCTGAACATGGCATGCAAAGTCCAGAAGGCCCTGGCTGCTGCCCACTTCTCCAGCCTCTGCTAGTTCCACTCTGCCCTTCAGCAATCTATTCTGTACATTGTGGTCTTCTAAGTCCTTTCTACTCAACTAAATTCCAGTTGGCCTCAATTTCATCAAGGAATTTGTCTCCTCCTTTCAGACTTCATCTCAGACATCTTCTCCCCAGGAGAACGTTTTCTGGAGGCCATGGCTGGGCACTGGGAACCTCTTCTCACAATTGCAGTTGGACAGTGGTGCTCACGATTTGTCTTTTTATTAATGGCATTGCTTCTAGGCTCTCTGCAGTCCATGAATACAGAGCAAGAGTCTGTTTCCTCCACTGCTGGACCCCCAGATCTTGGCAAGTAGAAAACAGATCCGGTACTGTTAAAAACTAAATGAATGAGGTAGAAGCCAAAAAGATGGGCAGGGAGCCCCCATCTTCCTGCTTCTGGTCTCTCTTCTATAGGACTAGAAATGAATAAAAAAAATAATGTGAATTATTTTGTCATGAACTGTCTTCTTCCTAGTCTATGAACTGCTTGGTGAATCACCTAAGATGGGTGAGGTTCCTGGTTATCAGCCAATCAGTAAATGAGGTTTGGGTACTAGCTGTCCAGGACCCTTAGATCTCATCAATGAAATGAGGACTTTTTTTTCTTCTTTGTAATATAAGTGCAATTTTAATGACAGGTCATTTTTGAGATTCAGAGAGTGCAAACATTTTGAAATCTAATATAATGGAGAAAAATTCTTACGATTTTTTTTTCATTTTAGGCTAGAAATGGAAAATAAAAAGATTATTTTAAAGATCTTAATGAGATAATCTAGACAAGCCGTTATTTAAAAAAAAAAGAAAATGTTTAATTTTCTGCAGGAGTAGAAACTCTCTTTTTAAAGTTTCCATATTAACAACTCATAAAAGAGAAAGTCAGGAATTGTGTCTGATTGCTCTAATTCACCTCTCTTCTAATGTTTCAGACTAAAAGCCTCTGATTCTATCAAAGTTCTCAGATCTAATACATATTTTCAAATAATTCACAATAAATATTTATAATATCCATTCATACTACTTTGCTTCTAAAGTCAATATTTGTTTGTTATAATGCAGTCTGGGTCTTTTTGTTGTTGTTGTTGTTGTTGTTTTGATACCAGGGATAGAACTCAGAGGCACTCGGCCACTGAGCCACATCCCCAGCCCTATTTTGTATTCTATTTGGAGACAGGGTCTCACTGAGTTGATTAGGGTCTCACATTTGCTGAGGCTGGCTTTGAACTCACAATCCTCCTGCCTTAGCCTCCCAAGCCAGAGTGATTACAGGCATGTGCCACTGTGCCCGGCTAATGCAGTCTGCTCTTGCTAGGTGTTTTTAGAAATTCTGAAAGAGCACACAAAAGACAAGCTTTTATAATGAAAACACACACTCATCCTCACAGCTTTAATATATCATTAATCATCCTAAGAGAACTCATTTATTGAGTGCTTACTATGTGCCAGCCTGTGTTGGACAGTGACTTCATGAATATCCTACTACTAACTACAACTTTGTGAAGCAGATTCTATTTCTGTTCCCCTCTTACCATCCTTTTTATAATTCCAACAGAATATTAAGGCTTAAAAGTGTTAAATTATTCAAGGTCATATTCACTAAGGTTAATAGCCTTGGTTAAATAAAACAGTCTGAAATGCAACAATTAGTACGTGAACAAACTAAATCGTTGCTTGTCAATTGATGTTTGCGGAGTTGCTGAGGGCTTGGCTTTACCATTCACACATATGCATGGTGACCTAAAATACCAAGGACTGGGAGAAGGAAATAACCACAGAACAAACAAGATGCTGATTAACACATCATCCTTTCCTTCCCAAATAAGGATTTCCATTTATGTGTTAGTCAGCTTTTTGTCGCTGAGACCAAAATACCTGACGGGAACAACTTAGAGAAGGAAAGATCTATTTTGGCTCATGGTTTCAGAGGATTTAGTCTCTGGTCAGCTAGCTCCAAGACAGGAATGTCACGGGGGAAGGGCATGGGTGAGGAAAGTTGCTCAACTCCATGGCAGGTGGGAAGCAGGCGGTGGGGGGGGGGCTTCAAGGTCATTTTCCTCAGTGACCTACTTCCTCCACCTGGGTCCCACCTCCAGTAGTCCACTGAGCTAACAATGGATTAATCCACATGGATTTGGATTAATGAACCGATGAGGTCAGAGGCCCTCAAGATCTAATCATTGCCTAAAAGCCTTACTCTGAACCAGGCTGTAGAGGGGATCATGCTTTCAATACTTGAGCTTTGGGGACACTCCAGATGCAAACCATAATATTTTATATCACTCATACAATTCAAAAGCTCAAAAAAAAGAAAATATTAATGAATAGTTTTCTATGAATAAATTCTGACTTGGTCACTGAATATTAATTCTGGAAACACTTGAATGAATTCCAGTGGAATGATTTTTTTTTGCCCCAGATGCTGAATTTCAAGGTATGAAAATCTCAAGTTCAACATGTATAGATGTAAACCATCAGGCCATTGGACATGAGTCTCCATTCTGGATGGCCAGTTATCCTCTATGTTGTTTCTATTCCCTGCTGCAGTTTTAACTAAATTCTTAAATGGTCTTGTGTTTAAATATATCTGTCTTTCCCAATTTAACAAGCCTCTCCATTTAGGGTCAGAGTTTGCAAAGTAATGACCGTAGAGTGGGTGCATGATTTCAGTATTTGTCAGAGACAAGTTTATTCAATGGCCAAAGAATGGAGAAGTGAGAGCCCAGCTCTCAAGTCAGCCTCTCATCCTGTTGGGGTTGGGAGGTTTTAGACAGAGGGTAAAGGCAATGAGGGGGGTAGGGTGGGCTAATAGAGGGAGGAATATTCATGTCTTTTCCTGGAATAGTTGGAGGTGCCTCCCCAACTCAGGCACAACCCCTTTTCACTTCTTATATGTGGTCTGGTGCTTCTGGTCATGGGGCTGATAGATATGTCACTTAGTATAGAATTTAGGTCCCTATATGGTTAGAAGTGGTCCAAAGGTCAGTAGCCATCCTAGACCCAACCAGTTTGGGTTAATCCACCTGGAGAGGAACTTCTGACCTTCCTTCCAGCATCCTGTCCTCAAGGATGAGCAGGATTAGGACCCAGTAGGAATCCTGCTTGGTGGCAAAGGCAGTATACTGGGCAACAGGATCAACTCCATCTGACGCAGCTGAAATCAAAGCTAGACTCCTAATGTGCTAGAAGCTAGATTGCAGTCTGCATTTCTTTAATCATCAGTTAAGCAATCATATCCTTGCTTTTATAATTCTCCTCTGCGAGTACTTTAAAAATCCCCTGAGTGCTATTGGAATATTTTTCTCTTGACCCAGAAAGAGAAAACGATAATAGGTTTCCTGATGAATTCACTTCCCCCAAAAAAGAACTCTCCAGTAAATTTAATTATTTAACAACATCTGTATTTCCATTTTCATTGAGAAAAAATGTGGTAAAATGAAAACATCCAGTCTTACACCTTGCCTCGTGCTTCCGTAGTTGGAACTGGTTCTGAGCTTATTTACCTTTCAAATGGGCTCAAATACCAACTCGTTTATATCAACTGCACAAATAGTCATTGGTCCACGTTTAAAAACAAATAGACACTTAATTTAATAAGATGGAAAAAAAGCAGCTTTCAGTAGTGACTCTAGAGTTCATTTCATGAGAATCTAATTAGAATACTTTAATGTTCAGTAAGAGAAACATAACAGAAAAAAAATGGGCGACTTTGCAAAGCTGGGCTTTCTGAGTTAAATATAATGGCTGTATTTTTTTAAATCTTTCATTTAATATCTGACTTCCTGATTCATTTTCAGAAAGAAAAACAAAAGGCTTTAGACTCCCTCACCTTCCGACATGTCTACACAGGTACTTCTTCTGTGTGGGTGAAACATGCTGTTATTAAATTCATAGCATTTAGTTGTGTCCTATTTTTTTATTGGTAGCTACTAGAACTATATTTTATCCAAACAACAGTTCATCTAATTTAAAATAAATCTAGATAATAACAAGCTTGGCACGCAGTTTACAGAAAGCAGTTTATTCCAAAAAGGTCAGTGGATGGGTTCCATCAGTCATGCCCTGTAGGAGTTAACAAGGGGGTAGATAGTGGGTTCATCACGGCAAATGCTAGAATGTTGCTTTCTTCATCCATCATTTCAACTACTTACTTAGTTTGGTGTAACAAAGCACTGGCTTAAAATGCAGCACTAGTTCTCCCTTCTGATTTAAAAGCTGTATGCATCTCTGTCAATTTTTGAGCAATGCTTTTTATGGCTTTGTTTACCTTGTTCTAAAATGAAACAACAATTCATTTTTCATAGATAGGCTGAGGAGTCTTTGCAGCAAATATGTTTTTTTTTCCTTTGAAGTAAATTTAGAAGATGTTTGAGGTATAGTTATAGTTTTTCTTTGGTACCAGGGATGGCACCCAGGGGCACATAACCACTGAGCCACATTCCCAGCCCTTTTTCATTTTTTCAGTTTGAGACAGGGTCTCATTAATTTGCTGAGGGCCTTACTAAGTAGCTGGGGGTGGCTTTGAACTTGAAATCCTCTTGCCTCAGCCTCTGGAGCTACTGGTATATTTTTTCTTAAGTAACAAAAGTAAAATATCCCTCAAAGTTTTACCTTCTGACATCTAGTAGAAAGATCAGATCTTATTCCATATGCAACAGACAAACTCTCTGAAAGTCATGATTTATATCCTTTTCTAAGTGTATAATTTTTCAGATGTTAGGGTTTGGGGACTTCTTTCCTGTCCCATTGAAAGAACAATCAAGTCATTGTTTTAAAACTAGAAAGCATGTTAGCTTTTGAACTGATGAATTTTATGCTAAAGGTACTAATTTTGAAGTGGCCTACTTTTGATTGTGCCTTAATTGTATTTGGAATTCACTTACCAACTCTAGAAGAACTACAAAATAGATGGCAGTAGGGGGTCAGATAGACATGAATGGTGGGAACAGGAGGTTAAGGGAATAATTCTATAAACTGGGCCCACTGTGCTGACCGCCGAAAGTTTTCTCTTTGGAAAAGCAATTTACCTGCAACCCTGCCTGGCTTAAGTTCCTAGGATATGTTACATTCCTCTGCAAACTTCCTGTTATCTGCAGCAGAAATGCAGGCTCCAAAATGCTGATAAGAAGCACACAAGAAGCCAGGCTAGTGCACACCTGTAATCCTCCAGCTGCTTGGGAGGCTGAGGCAGGATGATCTCAAGTTCAAAGCCAGCCTCAGCAAAAGCAAGGCACTAAGCAACTCAAGTGAGATCCTGACTCTAAATAAAATACAAAAAAAAAAAAATAGGGCTGGGAATGTGGCTTAGTGGTTTAGTGCCCCTGAGTTCAATCCCTGGTATCCCTCCCCCCCTCAAAAAAAAAAGAACACAGGTTACCCTGAAAGGGACAATTTTTGTGACCCTGACACAGACCAGATCCCAAAACTCAGGGAGATGAGGATAAATCTGTAAGACAAGTTCCACTTAGAACATCAGCATGGGCCAAAGTGAACTAGAGTTGCTAAGGCAGTGGGGATTCAAAAGTGATGTCATCGTGCTGTCAGTCAAAAGTCAAGAGGTGGACCTCGGTGGAACTCTCTGGAAACTTCCCTGGCAATCCTAATAAAACTGCAGGGCAGGAAAAGTGCATGGTCCCTCTTCTCTCTGAGAGAATGCACTCTCTCCCCTGAGAGTGTCCCCTTCCCCTGTCCTATCCCTTCTAAAAACTACTGCTGTTACCCTGGGCAACATGTCTGAAATCTTTCCCAAGAATTAGGGTTTGAAGAGTGCGGGGGGGGGGGGGGGGGGGCGCTTCATGCTGCCTCAGTTTTCTGGAAGACCCCAGCCCTATAACATCAAGAGACACTAGTTTCTGGTCTGGACTCTATCATTACTTTCTAGGAAATAACTAGTTTTTGAGAAAATATAGAAAATATTTAAACTCTTTTGGTCCCAATTCTCACAACTATAAAACTAGATAAGATAGTCTTCAAATCTTCTAAGACTACAATGAATCTATGATTTCATAATTCAAAGGAAATAACCTGATATGCTAAGATGGTTTCATTTATAAGAAATATTCTAGGGTTATTACTAGCCGCCAGGAGAAATGACTGCTCATGATACAGTCTAAGAAAGTATAGCTGCACCTGATGGTAAAGAGCGTCTTTAGAATATGTCTTCATTAATTAAGACTTATCTTTCTTCCTTAATTTCCCCAGGGTATTACATACAATGGCAATTGAATTTATTTTCCATGATATATCCTTTCTCTTTGGGAATTGTTTTTTTTTTCTTAAATACAATAAAGTTACTTTTACTAAAAAAAAATGTAAAATGATACTTGCATTTTTATTGCATTTTTTACATTTTTATTGCATTTTTTTACATTTTTATCTCCCAAAACTTTTATGAAATGAAAAAACATGGGTCTCTACCTATCACCAATATGTACGCTAAAATCACTTATAGGCATAATACTTTGCATTTAATTATACTATCATTCAGGAGTCTCAAAAATTTTAATGTTTGTTTCTAGGTATAGGGAATCAGGCATAGAATAACCGCAGGATCAACTTATGAATACACAATCATTGATGAGCAGATCAAAGATGAAATTCCTCCCTCTACTTTTTAGTGAAAGCCCACCACTACTATCTTCCCTATCTCTTGAAATTTTACTATGCTATACTTCTAAACATTGTGTCACAGGAGAAGAGGAGTGTAAGAAGAAAGGTTTGAGGAGTTCCCAGAGAGAAGCGGGAACTCAACTCAGGATCAAGTTCTTGGCGTTGTTGGCTCGTGTAACAAAAAGAATTCTGGCACATGCCAGTCAGACATTAACAGAGGTCTGTATAAGAAAGTAGATACATATTCAAGGGAGAATAAGGGCAAACTCAAGACACAGACACCTTTGTAGGTAAAGCAAGGAACTTGCACTCAAGGGAGAATGCAGGCGTGACAGATGCCATTTTGAGAACTCCCAACTCTTGTTTGAACGGAAACTTGGTGAGGGGCAGGAATGGAAAAGTATGTAGGAATACCAGTCCTAGGATCTCAAGATGTTTCTGAAAGAACGATCAAGGCTTGCCGTTGGAGAAAAATACCCGTTTATTGAGGAACAGCTCTGCATATTTATAAAGCCCCAGGGTGGTTTGACAGTTGGCATGAGGTGCTTTTTGATTGGTGGGTAAAGATCAGGTGAGCCAGCAGGGCTAGTCTGATTGGATGGCAGAATCATGTGAGCCAGCAGGGCTCACCATTGGAGGCTCTTTTGGGGAGATGGGGAAGTTAGTCTTTGGAGCCGGGGTGACTCCCAACAGTTTCTGATGATCTAATCAAACTCAGGATCCTCAGACTGACATCTTCATTACCTGCTCAGTAGATAATACAGGAAAGACCCTGAAATTATAGGTTCCTCAAGATAGCACATCTCTCTTCATCTATTTATTGGGGGGATAACAGTGCACAGGTAGGTTTACAGATTTCCCTTTCATTTGGAAATAGTAGGCCTTGGAAGGAGACAGGGTTAGAGAGTAATAGACCTGGAGAAGTATGCAGAATTGTTTGATTAAAATCCTTTTTTTCCCCCCACTGTGCTTCCTGTATATCCTCTTTCCATTTCTTATTCATTCTATCCTACCTCAATAACAGTAACAACAATCTTGACTAGAAACACTGAACATTAAAATATGATAGTCGAACATTGCAAGAAAAACCTGAGAATAACATGGGTATAAAATAAGACATGTGGCATGTTATAATATCCTTCATATAACATTTCTGGAACAAATTCAAAGGAAATAAAGGGAGGACCCCTACAGATCAGTAAAGGATAAGTAACATAGCTTATTAATGAGCTGTTCAAAGATGAGGAAAACAACTCTCATAAATCCATTTTAATAGCTCAAACCCATGAATGGTAAAAGACATACAAACTGACACTGCGACAGACACCTTCCTTAACATGTCAAAGAAGAAAAGACTTTATAGAAGGAGGGAACCCAATGAGAGAACATAATGAGATAGTCATCATCATATTCTGCTGGAGGGAACTCTCCTTCTTTATCTCTTCCTCTCTCTTTCTGTCTGTCTTTCTTTTAGCAGGGATTGAACCCAGTTCCTTACATATGCTAAGCACATACTCTCCCACTGAGCTGCACCCCCAACCCAAGCTGGAGGGAATTAAAGTGATTAAATTCTTTTCTGGAAAGCATTTGGGGATATGATGTGTCTTAAGTGTCTTAGAAGATGTTTCATATACTTTGGCCCAGTAATTCCCATCGTAGGAATGCATCCAAAATGCAAACATTTTCATTACAAATATGATTTATAGCAGCAGAGGTAGGGGGGAAGCTTAAAGGTCCAAAAAACAAAAGAATAATTAAATAAATAAATGATGGCACATCCTTAGCCCTGAAAGTCACCCAGTCGCCAACATTATTTATGAAGTGTTTTCAAAGACACATGAAAAGATTGATGCAACAGTACTGGAGATGGGAGCAAGTTACAAAGCTGTGTACACAATCTGATCTTCAGTAGGTCGATATTAAGAGAGATCATAGATCTAAACAAAAACTAAAGCCATGAATCTTTTCAAAGAAGACAGAGGGGAGCGTTTTCACAAGAGACCTACATGGTCAGAGATTCCATAGGCAGAACGTAGACAATGATTATCATAGAAGAAAATCTGGATAAATTAGACATTGTCAAAACATAAAATTTGTGCTCATCAAGAGAAAGCATTATGGGGCAGGGGATGTGGCTCAAGCGGTAGCATGCTCGCCTGGCATGCCTGCAGCCCGGGTTCGATCCTCAGCACCACATACAAACAGAGATGTTGTGTCTGTCGAAAACTGAAAAATAAATATTGGAATTCTCTCTCTCTCTCTCTCTCTCTCTCTCTCTCTAAAAAAAAAAGAAAGCATTATGAAAAGGAATAGGCAAGCCACAGACATATGGAAAATGTCATAAATCATAAATCTGACAAAGAACTTATATCCAGAACACATAACGAATTGCTACAACCTAACAATAAAAATAATAATTGAAAATAGACAAAGACACAGCAGACACCTTCAAAGAGGAAGATATATAAATGACTAATAAGTACATTTTTAAAATGATCCATGTCATTAGTCATCAGAGAAATGTCAGCTAAAATTCCAAATGAGATAGGACACAACCACAAGAATGGCTAAAACATACAAGTACTCTTTGACCCAGCAACTTCACTCCTAGACATTTGCCCAAGAGAAATCAAAACTATTTCTACAAAAAAAAAAAGATTGCAGAAGAATGTTCATAGCACTACGAGTCACAACAGTCAAAAATTGGAATAAATTCATCATGAGAATGAACAAATTATGATCTATTCATACCCTGGAATACTACCAAGCACTGAAAAGGAATGGACTACTTACCCACATAACACTATACGAAGGACTCAAAGATATGATGTGGAGTGAAAGAAACAAGACAGACAGACTGAATTTTTTCATTTACATGAGTTTCTAAAACAGACAACATTAACATAGCATAAATAAATAAATAAAATGGTGGTTGCCTCAAAGGTGGGAAGAAGAGGATTAGGCTATCTGGGAAGAGGCAAGAATTTCCTGATTAGATTAAAATGTTCCCTCTCATAACGGTGTGCATGGATTAGACTCTGGAGCTGCCATAACAAAATACCACAGACCAGGTGGCTTAAGCAACAGAAATTCATTTCTCATAGTGTTGGAAGCTAAAAGTTCAAGATGAAGATGCTGGGAAGGCAGGTTTCACTCTAAGTTCTCTTCTCTTAGCTCATAGGTGGCTGCCATTACTTTGTGCACACATAACTTTTTTTTTTTTTTTTTTTTTTGTGCTTGCACAGACACAGAGAGAGAAAAGTCTGGTTCTTTTCCTCCTCTTACAAGGACACAGACTAGATTGAAACCAGAGTCTGAGGTGGAACTAGATTTTCCGATTCTACTGGTAGGCGGAGGTTGTGTAAATTGCAGTCCTCACCCAATTCTAGGTTTCTGTCTAGCAAATTCAAAGAATGAAATCCCCGAACAATAATGAAAGGCAAGAGTAAACAGAATAGGAATTCTTTAAGTAGGAAAAAAAAAAGAGCTAGAACTCCTGCAATGTGAGAGGGGATGTGACAGCAGACTTTCCCACTTAAATTTTCCTAGTCTAGCTTATACAGCTTTCTGGGTAGAGGTATTGATCAAAACCTATGCTAGACAAGTATTGGAAAAATGTTAAGGCTACAGGTTAAAAGTAGCCTTGGAACACAATGGGATAGCAGGCTCCCTGGTAGCATAGCTCTATCATGGCTATAAATTTTTGTTAAGGGCAATTTATGTACAATTTGACAAACTATATGCAGAAAACCATTCCTATGTGATTTTTGATGATTACTATAGTTTTTGCTCAATTTTAATAAACTCCAAAGAAAAACTAAAAAAAAAAAAAAAAAAAACCAACAAACAACCCTATGTTAAACAGGTATTGAAAAAGTACCAACGCTATTGGCATAGTCTGCAACCTTCTAGCTGCTGTGCCCTTTAGCCCTTGAGTTCGAACTTCCCTGGTCTATTCCAGTCTGCACTCATTTCCATTTTTCCCAAAGCTCTGGAACAAAGGAATTGACCGAAATGTTTGGAAAGTTTGTATAGGTTAGCCTTCATGGAGTGGTTTTACATTTGGTAATGGACCTTAATTGGGGTCCATTACCCTGACTGCCTAACCATTTTACTATTTCTTCTTATTCAATATCAGATTAAGGCTGTGTCCTTACGACCTCACTTAGATTTAATCACCTCCCTGTAGGCTCTGTCTCCAAAGACAGTCATGCTGGGAATTAAAGTTTCAGTATGTGAATTTGGGAGAGACACAGTTTAGTCCATAATAACATGGTTATATAAATAGGTCCATTTGCTGACATGGTATAGTTAAGACTTGTCTTTTCAAGGTTTATAAATTTTACCTTGAAATTTCTGTTGAAAGATAATAAGTGGATGATTAGAGAATGGTAGAGGCATAAATAGTAATCAGTTGAAATAATCACCACAGTATTGAATGATTTTGAACTTAGGTGATATGTACATGCAGATTCATCATTCTAACTACCTTTGTGTATGTAAGTCATTCTATTTACTTTGTAAATGTTTGAAAGTTTTTTTTACAAAATGAAATGTCTGTTAATCAAAGAAAAATGGCATGTGTCCGTGAACGATACCTGAACACATAAAAAGTCCGTGGGGCATTCTTCAGAATTGAACCCTGTCTCACACCTGTTTGTATTGTGTGTCTTAAGTGGGTCACATTCTGGGCTTAATTTACTCATGGTTATGATCTGGATCTGAAATGTCCCTCCAAGACCTTGTGCTAAAGAGTGGGTCACCAGCCTGTGGTACAACTAGGAACTGGTAAAAATTATAGGAAGTAAAGCCCAGTAGAAGGAAATAGATCACTAGGAGGATACCCTCTCCTCTCCCTCTCCCTTTTCCTCTTTCTGCTTCCTGGCCACCAGGAGATAAGAAGTTTTGTTCGACATGTACTGCCCACCATGATGCTCTGCCTCACCACAAACCCACAGTGATGGGGCCAGGCAACCATGCACTGAAATCTCTGAAATCATGAGCCAAAGTAAATCTTTTCTGCCTTAAGTTGTTTTTCTCAGGTATTTAGTCATAGTGACAGAAAACTGACAAACAGACTCATCTAGGGAATGTATTCATTATGTAGACATATGTATGAAGTGCTCTTCAGGTACAAGATGCTAGGCACCATGGTGGGTTTAGTTTCCATGATCACCAAAGTCCTATTTATCATGCAAACTCTATTATCAGTTTTAGGTCATAAACACAGGTCCCCTTGTCTTTTGCTATATACAGTGGTCATGACTTTTTACCTCTATATCTGGGATTTGTTGTCCCTACGCGTAAAGAAAAAGTTCAACAGGTCAGGCAGCATCATTTTTCAGCAAATTTATTTTCTACTAAAGTCTTTTGACTACTGAGACTTCTAAAATATTAACATGTTTAAGAAAATAGATGGCAATATAGAAAATTTTATGAAAAGAAAGAGCTGTATTTCAAGGGGCTAAATTAAAATTCCAGTAGAAATAGGCAAATATTACCAAATGAACAAATTCAATATGAGGAGTCAATAAATGATGCTAAAGGCAAACTCAAATACATATTAGTGAAAGTGAAGATATTTCATAATAAAATATTCATATACCAAAGTACAGTGAGAATAGAAAATGCAGAAAACAGATGAGACGTATATAATAAAGGGAAAATGTCAAACATACTTTTAATCAAAAGAACCAGATCAGGAAGAGATTTTATAAATCTCTTCAAAACAATATTTGAAGAGGGGATGGCTAAGAACTTGCAAAAATGATCCACCCAAGACATCAAGCCTTAGGCTGAAGAAATTCTAAAATCTCAAGCAAAAAGGATGCAAAATATTATAGTCAAACTGCTTTAAGGTGAAAGATAAAGGGCAAATCAAACAGCAGCCAAAAGACCAAGTGCAACATTATCTTCAAGCACTGGGCAACGGGATTGATAGTTGACTATTAAACAGGAGCAATAAAAGCAATGGAATCAATGGTGTGGCAAGTTTATAATGTTGAAAGAAAAAACTGCCAGACCAGAGTCCCACAGTCAGCAAAAATACCTTTCAGGAATACACACACACACACACACACACACACACACACACACACACACACACACATATATATATATTTTAATTCAGACAATTTTTTTTAAAAAATGGGCAAGTCGACTTCTACTGAAAGAAAATGCTATAGGGAAATTTTGGGGTAAATAAGAATGACCCCCATGGGACCAGGGAAATCCAGCAAAGAATGAAACAGCCACAGAAAGGGTGAAATGGGCATCAATAGAATATTGATTATATTAAGATAATCATGTCTTAAAGGGCTAGAAAACAAGAATAGTATTTGAAAGGAAATCAAGGAACTGGGAGACAGAGGAGCGAGAAATGAAAGATGGAGACCAGGCAGAGACACACACGAGAGTTTATTTGTCAGAGCTGACAAATAAAGGAACATCTCTCCTTAGATAAAGAGAGGCAATACAGGCTTGGGGTTTGGGACTTTTAAGGGGCAGGCTCAGGAATTAGAGCTGGGAGAGTCAGCCTGCATGCAGTTAAGGGTGGGTTGGTATGAGAGAGTAGTGAAACTTTCTCAGAAAGGCCCTTGGGTGAGAAAGTGAAATTCTTCTTAAAATGGCAGCTGTTGCTTAAGATGGCCATCTAGATGCTAAGCAAGGACCTTACATAGTATTAAAATGTGTAACAAAAGTTGAAGTGTTAGGGTTAACAAAGTTTGGTTTTAAATATATTATCTGAGAAGTGCTAAAAGTCTTAATTTATGCTAAACGCTAGTAAACCAAGGACACAGGTGGAATGACTTAGAGGAACTATGGAAGGATTAAAACATAAATGTATAACAAGCTCACGTGGAGAGGTGAAATAATATTTTTAAATTCTTGATTAATCTAAATGAATGTCAGATACTTCTTTTTTTTTTTTTCTATCTTCCTTTTAAATGGAAGCAGAACTCCAACATCTGTTTGGCTATAAGACAAAAGTATTGATAAAAAGGAACTTCCGTAGCTCATGTAACTATTGTATTTAAATTCATGAAGTCACAGAGGAAAAATTACCCAGTGAGAGAGTTCAATAATATATGGAAATTATTTCTAAGGAAAGAAAAGTAATTTCAAAAACATAGCTAGTGCTCGGCAAACCAATTGGCTGTAAGAAGCTGAAACATTCAGGATAATTTAAAGCAGAGGGAAAAAGACAAAATTACTTTTTAGGAGATGATGGGAAGCCTGAAGTTTTATGTCTCTAGGTGAAGAAGGATCTAATGTACTCAAAGGACGTTTGTTCCTACACAGGGAAGTCGTATTTGATAGATGTGGTTTTATACTCTCAGGCCTCAACCTACCAATGCTCTGTAAAACCACACTGGAATCAAGAATTTTGATACCTTTATTAACCAAATTGCCCATGGGAAGTTCAAAGGGAGTTTCTACCTGAATATAACTACAGCAAAATGTCTTAAAGAGGTTTAGCTGTCTGTATGTATGCGCGCACACACACACACACACACACACACACACACACTGTCAGGAGTGGGAGTAACTAGCTAATCACAAAATGCCTCACCTATTGAAATTCAAGGTCATCGAAATTTCTCTGATCAAGAGCCACTTATTTTTTTTTTTTAAGAAAGCATATAGATAGCAGAATACAACAATTACTAATTGGGCATTATGTAAAATTGTGGATGTGTAACCGACGTGATTCTGCAATCTGCATTTGGGGTAAAATTGGGAGTTCATAATCCACTTCAATCTAGTGTATGAAATATGATATGTCAAGAGCTTTGTAATGTTGTGAACAACCAATAAAAAAAATAAAAAATTTAAAAAAAAAAAGAAAGCATATAGGGCTGGGCATGTGGCTCAGGCGGTAGGGCACTTGCCTGGCAAGTGCAGGGCCCTGGGTTTGATCCTCAGCACCACATAAAAATAAAATAAAGATGTAGTGTCCACTGAACACTAAAAAATAAAATATTTAAAAAATTCTCTCTCTTAAAAAAAAAAAAGAAAAGAAAGCATATTAACATTTTTTGGATGTAAATTTTTAAAGACCAGTATAGTTCTCCATATACTTAAACCAACTACAGACAGCATCATTTCTACATTTGCTGACAACTAAGGAATCAATATGGTGAACATGGATTGTTACACTGTCTTGCATGTTCTCCAGGACAACTACTACTACTACTACTACTACTACTACTACTACTATTATTATTATTATTATTACTATTATTATTTAATTTTCCTGTCTAATTTTTATAACTTGCCTGTTCCCTCCCTCAGGTGCAGGCCACAGCTGCCACTGTCCCTCCTTCCAGTGCTCCGCCCTGTCCAGGCTTTTCTAATCAGAAGCCAACAGGCAACACACAGTACCTGGCATCTTCAGGGAGACCTTTGACTCTTAGGTGAATGTTGGCCACACAAAGTGCTTGGACTATTCATGAAATCACTTCTCTCCTCCACTTACAGGCTTTGGGTGGTGCTTAACACAGCTGAAGTTTCCTTATAAGTGAACCGCAGGGCAGTGGAACCATGCTTGCTGGTTTTTAGTCCCGATGCATGTAATATCAGAACCTCCTTCTCCTTCTTCTTCTTCTTCTTTTTTTTTTTTTTTTTTTGTACCAGAGATTGAATTCAGGAGCACTCGACCACTGAGCCACATCCCCAGCCCTATTTTGTATTTTATTTAGAGACAGGGTCTCACTGAGTTGCTTAGGGCCTGGCCATTGCTGAGGCTGTCTTTGAACTCGAGATCCTCCTGCCTCAGCCTCCCAAGCCGCTGGGATTACAGGCAAGCACCAAGGCACCCATCTCAGAACCTACTTCTGTCAGAACCCTGACACTTCCACTCTATCAGGATATTAGTCCGATTTCATTCTCAGATGCAACTGGGATCGGGTGGGGATCGAGGCAGAAAGGAACAACCACTGGCTGAGCCGCCCTTGGGGATCCAGCTGGATAAAGTGGAGTCACTGCTGTGCCACCTCATTTAATTCTCAGAGCTGGTCCATGGGGCACAATGTCAACTCCACTTTACAGCTAAGGAGGAGAAGACTGACAGGAGAAATCCAGAGAAAGCAGAGAAGTGCGAGAAACTTGTCAAAAGTCACACTCGAAAAAATAGCAGACAAACCCTGGTGTGTCTCCTTATTTCCTCCCACTGTGTCAAACCAGTGGTATTCAGTGAAAACTGAATATCCACCTGCAGAAAGAATAAAATGGGATCTGATCTCATCCCATATAGCTGTGGTCGAGACAGCTCCAAACGGAGGCATAAAGACTTAAAATCCCCCAAAGAAAGAGTGAACCATCCTCAGTGATAGATGGCATATATAGGAGAAAGAGCAAGAAGAGAAATTTTTTTTTTAGATGAATCTGAAGTTTCTACCTAGGTGATATTTTTAAACTTCCCTAAAGGGAAATGTTGGGTAACTGTCAAGGATCAAAATTATCCTGTGTCAGACACAGGGTGAGGCAGAGGCAGGGGACTTGAGTCTCTGGAAACTTTCTACTGACTGGGAATCGGGTAATTTGCATAAGCTGGCTTGGTGGCGCTGGTGAGACCCTATTGGTAAGTCGCAGGGTGACTTCATTATCTGACCTGGAGAGTATAAGGAAAAAGACCACAGCTATCCTCCTCTGGGAAAATGCGAAGAAGGGCTTTCACTAGGTATAATTTGAGCTATAAAAGAATGTCCAGTAGCATTGGAAAAAAGGGCAACATAAAATGGGCAGAGGGGTGAAGTTCAAGGTGGGACAATGAATCCAAATATCACTTGTGCACAGACCTCAGGGCTAAGGATAGAGCCACTCAAAACCCAGGAACACTAGAAGAAAAGCAGAGGACGTGGTTTGTGGGGTGACTCCTGAGTTCCACAGGAGTGGAGAAAACATTGATTATAGGGAATAAAAAGTGATTAAGAAAACTAGTCCCTATGTGCTACACCCTGTTATTTTGTGCTACCAGTTAATGCTTTGTCAAGACTACAATAGTTCTCTAGTGTGGTTTTTTTCCCCCCTCCATCATGAAAAATAACCCTTCCTTTCACTTTCGAGGTTGTAGGATTTTTGTGGCTTTTGTTTTTACTCAATTTGGTTAGTGAGTCTGTTATCATCTAATAAACTGATGTGGAGGAAACAATCAGATGCTGCTAAAAATAAACTGAAGAAGACACTAATAAAAGGAAAGCTCTCCTTTGTTCACAGGAATTGAAATTGTCAAAATATCCGTACTACCCAAAGCTATCTATACATACAGTGCAATCCCTATCAAAATTCCAACGACATTTCTCACAGAAATAGAAGAAAACAATATTAAGATCTGTACAGGACTCCAAAAGACCCGGAATAGCTATGGTCATCTTAAAAAGGACAAAATTAACCTATTTCAAAATCTGTTACGAAGCTATAGTAATCGAGACAGAATGGCACTGTATAAAAACAGCAGCAGAGACCAATGGGAAAGAATGGAGAGACCAGAAATAAATCCACAAGTTTACAGCCAACTGGCTTTTCACAAAGATGCCCCAGAACAGATAGGGAATAAATGGTGCTGGGAAAACTGAATATCCACCTGCAGAAAGAATAAAACAGGATCTGATCTCATCCCATATACAAAAATCAACTCAAAATGGATTCAATGCTTAAATATAAAACCTGAAACTATAGAATTACGAGAAGGAAACATAGAGGGGTAGCTCCCGAACACTGGTCTGGGTAATGATTTGGGGTGGTAGAGGCCAAAGCACGGGCAATAAAAGCAAAAATAGACAAACGGGATTACATCAAACTACAAAGCTTCTGCAATAGAGAAAGAAACAAACCAATTGAGTCAAGTGACAACCTAATAGAAGGGGGTACATTTACAAATGAGTATCTGAAAAGGGGTTAATGTCCCAGATATATAAGAAACTCAGACAACTCGATAGCAAGATAACAAAGAACGTGATTTGTAAAATGGGCAGCCTACCTGAATAGACATTTCTCAAGAGAAGACACATAAATAGCCAATAGGTACAGGTACGGGGCTGGGGGAGTTCAATGTCACTATTCATCAGGAAAATGCTAGTCAAAATCACAATGAGATACCACTTCACGCCTGTTAGACTGCTGTTATTAAAGAGATGAAAGGTAGGGGTTGGTAAGGATGTGAAGAAAAGGGAATCCTAGCATACAATTGACGGGGATGTAAATTAGTACAGCCAGTAGGGAAAGCAGTGTGGAGGCTCCTCCAAAAAATTAAAAACAGAACTATCCTATGATCCAGAAATGCCACTACAGGGTATATGGCCAAAGGAAATAAGATACAGTATCTTAAGACATCTGCAGCATTTTTCACCAAAGCTATGAAATGGAATCAAAATGTCCATCGACGATGAACAGATACAAATGTGTATATGTATCACCTTTTTGTGATATGTGTGTGTATATAATATACACACACATATATCGACACACACATACTACTTATATTTACACATATACACACATGCGCGCGCGCGCGCGCACACACACACACACACACACACACACTACTCAGTTTTTAAAAAGGGAAATTCTGTCATTTGTGACAACATGGATGAAACTAGAGGTCATTATGCTAAGTGAAATAAGATAAATGCAGAAAGATAAACACAACATATCACTTAAATTGGGATCTAAAAAAAGAAGTCACAGAAGCAGAGAGTAGAACAGTGGTCATTAGGGCGAGAGGCAAGGATGTGGGGGAAGTGGAGAGATGTTGGTCAAAGAACATAAATTTCAGTTAAACAGGAGGAATAAGTCCAAGGGATGTATTGTAGAGCATGGTACCTATAGTTAATAACAACGAATTACAGTCTAGAAAATTGCAAGTATTTTTAAGTGTTCATACAACACACACACACACACACACAAATGTGAGTATACGAAATAATATATGTGTTAATTATATTGACTTAGCCATTGTGCAATGCATACATATATCAAACAATCATGTTGTACACCATAAAGATACACAATATTTGTCAGCTAAATAATTAATTTTATATTTAAAAAATAGTTTGGCATTTCTTGCCTCTGATCTTAGAATCTAACAGATCATCTACCATCTCTGTGAAGTGGTTTGGCTCTGGTTCAAAATGGAATAGCCAGAAAACCAGTGAAGTGACGCTATTTTTAGGACAATGGCATCTACTTAAGGATGCAGATATCCCAGAGATTTCTATGTCACAGAGAGGGTGAGAGAGGGCCATCTTGCTGGATAGTCAATCAAACCACCTTTCAGACTTCTGAGGTTTGACAAGTTTTCTTTGGAGTCAACCTGCTAGGTTCCTTAAAGAAGAGAATTTAGCTAACTGAAATAGTGTGCTTTTGAATCCCCAAGGAACAAATCAATCGATTCCAGTTTACTGACTTGGTTGTCCACAACTGCTATGAAGTGAACTACTATTATCTCCCTTTTCAGATGAGGAAACTAAAGTTCAAGATGTCAAAGAACTTACAAAGATTTTTCTAGAATCCAAGCAATGGAAACTATATGACAACTTAATGCCCCTAGATCCTCTAGATTCTCTAGATCCCCACCCTGCTGTACCAGACCAATGGGATATGCCCCCTTTGACCTGTAGATTTGGCTATAGATTTACTCTTCACAGGGCCTAGTAGGCACAGACTCAGGCAAGGGTGACAGCTAAGATCTCATAACCCAAGGATGGATGTGTTGCTGGATAATCTGAGTTAATATGCTGGAAGTATGTCCCCCTAGAATACACAATAAAAGGGTGTTTCGGTAGTTTTTATTCAGCACTTATCATAAAATAGTACTCAGTCGTTTGTGAATTTGGACCAACAGCCAAAGTTGGTTTAATCTTGTTGCTTGGGAAACTATGCTTCAAATCCTAAATAAAAGTTTCTTAAATCTACTGCTGGAACATAACTCATTCATAAATTAGGGCTAAAACTCATCTTTTAAAAAGTCCTATCAATGTTAAAAAGAATCATTAAATTTTGTAGCCATGAATAAATCTGATCTAAAAGAGAAACTGTCCTGTTTTTAAAGTTAAATCCAACCCCACATTAGCCCATGCATGACTTGTGAGGAGGTATGCTCCTCCCGCCCCCAACTGCAGATGTCAGCTGATTCTCTACAGTAGCAAAGAGAACTTCATCATCCTGTGTAGGAACCGCGTAAGTCCAGCTCCTCACCTGCTTCCTGGCATATGGGCATTCAGTGCAGATAAAAAGAATGACTGTCACTCATGGAACCCTGAAGTGGGTACTGGTTACCAGATTCAAGATGGGTGGTTCCACAGAAGAAATTAAACTTATATTCAACTTCATAGCTGAACATAGGGTGGAGGTGGAGGGAGGTGAGATAACAGTCCTGAATTTGAGAAACCAAGGAAAATTCTTCAACAAGGAAGAAATCGTTTCTTATAGCCGAGGGCTGCTTCTGCTCCAGAAAGACAGAATTGCTTCATTTGTCAAACAAATATCCTATATATTCAGTATGCTTTATATACAACCATGGGTGAATATATTTACTGTCACATTCTTAACAAAACTCTTTTTAAAGCTTAGTCTACACATTTACTTAACCCAAGGTGAAACAGCATAGGACAATCCTAGCTTTAGGGAACATACTTCATGAGGCATGGACACTCCATAATTAAAATACTCTTTAGAAGACAGAGACAAACCCACATAAATAGAGTTATCTGACACTAGACAAAGGTGCCAAAACAAATGTTGGAGAAAAGATAGCCTTCTTAACAAATAGTGGTGGGAAAACTAGAAATCCATATGTAGTAGAGAGCAGTTGAACCCCTATTTCTACCCTGCACAAAAGTCAACTGAAAGTGGATCAAAGACCTAGAAATTAGACCAGAACCCCTGCACTTATAGAATAAAATGTAAGCCTAGCACTCCAACATGTCAGCTCAGGAACTGACTTCCTTAACAAGACTCTTAAAGAGCAAGAAGTAAAATCAGAAAGCAATAAATGGGATGGCATCAAACTAAAAAGGTTCTTCACAGCAAAGGAAACAATTAAGAGCATGAAGAGAGGACCTACAGAATGGGAGAAAATCTTTGCCACCTGCTCCTCAGATAAGGTATTAATATCCAGGATATTCAAAGAACTTAAAAAAAACACCAAAAATCAAACAAACAAATAAATAACTCAATCAACAAATGGGCAAAGGAACTAAACAGACACTTCTCAAAAGATAAAATACAAATGGTCAGGCAATATATTTTTAAATGCTCAACATCTCTAGTAATTAGAGAAATGCAGATCAAAACTACATTGAGATTTCATCTCACTCCAGTCAGAATGGCAATAGTCGAGAATGCAAGTAACAACAAATATTGGTGAGGATGTAGGGAAAAGGTACACTCATACATTGCTGGTGGGACTGCAAATTGGTGCAACCACTCTAAAAAGCAATATGGAGATTCCTTAGAAAATCAGGAATGGAACTACCGTATGACCCAGCTATCCCAATGCCAATCCTATCCAAAGGATTTTAAATCAGCATACTACACTGACACAGCCACATCAGTGTTTGTAGCAGCTCAATTCACAAAAGCCAGGCTGTGCAGCCAGCCTACGTGCCCTTCAACAGATGAATGGATGAAGAAAATGTGGTATATATACACAATGGAATATTACTCCGTCTTTTTTTTTAAAAAAAAAGGATGAAATTATGGCATTTGCCAGTAAGTAGAATTGAAGACTGTCATGCTAAGTGAAATAAGCCAGTCCCCAAAAGTCAAAAGTCAAAAGTTTTCTCTGTTATGCAAAACCTAATCCAAAATTAGGCAGGGGGAATAAAAAAGATAGAAGAAAGATCAGTGGAGTAGACAAAGGGGAATGAAGGGAAAGGAGGAGATGGGATAGGGAAAGACAGTGGAATGAATCTGACCTTTCTTATGTATGTATGTGAATATAGCACAGTGAATCTCATCATTGTGTACACCCACAAAACACTAATTAAAAAAAAGAAGAAGAAGAAGAAGAAAGAAAGAAAGATCAGTAGAGGGAAAAAACAGGGAGAAGAAGGAGGGAAGGGAAAGGGGAAGTACTGAGGACTGAATAAGAGCTAATGATATTCTATGCTTTTATAATTATGTCAAAATGAATTCTATTGTTATGTGTAACTACAAAGAACCAATTTAAAAATATTCTCATTCCACTTCTTGGCCCACTACATCTTTGTTTTATCCTCCCACCCACCTGGACACTAAACTGCTTTTCTTCTCCAATTTATGCAAATATATATCCACTCACAGCAAGCTTTTCTGAGTTTGTAAATTTATTGAAGATTTGAGAGCTTTGGGGGAAGGTACTGTAAAAGAGTACCTGTTCCCTTTTACTTCTCCTTTACTACTTTCTTTGATGTTCTCCCCTTCCCTAAGCAAACTAATTCAATATGCCCCTCTATCAGTCAGTATAGGGTAGGTTGTGCTGCAATACAAAACAGTCCCAACAACATGATTTAATACAAACATTTATAGAGGAAAGAGCCCTTCATTGACAAATTTTGAGAGTATCTATAGAGATAATCTGAGCCTGTGCCTTACATTTGTATTTTTTACACCATGAATAGTTATTTAAATACTGAAAATATGCCAAGGAAGACCTTTTTTAATGGTTCCCTAAAGGGCACAGTTAACATTATTTTGACCTAATGATTCTTAATTAGCAATCACTTCAGAATCAGATGGGGATTTTAAAAAATTCAGATTCATGAACCCAATCACAAATATCTTGATTCAGTGGATTTGATGTGTGTTATAAAATTCTACATATTTAACAGACTTCACAGGTAATTCTGAAAATGGCCCAGGTTTAAGGACTAACCTTCTAGTTCAGGGGTCAACAAACTATGCCCCCAATCCAAATCTGGCTCACCACCTATTTTTGTAAATAAAGTTTTTTGGAATTCAGACATGTTATTGTGTATTATGTAGGGCTGACTTGGTGCTATAATGGCAGAGTTCAATAATTATGGCAGAGACCATATGGGCTACAATGACTAAAATATTTATTTCCTTAGAGAAAGTTTGCAGAACCCTACTCTTGCCTGTTACGACTAATTTTTAGAGTCTTGTTATTATTTGTGATGAGAACTAAGACAATGTATATAATCATTAATGAAAATAACACTTGTGCTGAATTCATTTCTGCCATCATTTTATATAAATCACTGGTCAAATTAAATTTCCCTGAGTTATACTGACACCTACTGGTAGAAGTATTAAATCACAGGTGCTTAAACTAATTTGTCCTAATCCACTAATCTACAGTCCTCTATTGTTGATTGACTCTTGAAATTAGAGTCATACTTATGGACTTTGTAGTAAGGAACTCTAGAAGTGAAAATTCAATTCATAGAAGTAACAAGGACTAAATGACCTGTAAGAAGGTCAGAAGTTTTAAGGGATCTAGAATCCCACCCTCTGCTGAGCTCCTTTATCTTTGAAGACTATTACCCAAAATAGCATTTCCAATTAAATCATTTATTTCAAGGTGCTTGATTTTCAGTGGAAATGATGATCATTTGTGATGCCATTTCTATTTCTAAAGTTGAAATGCAATGCTCTTGATAAGGTCAAAATCACACGTACCTTTCCTAAGGTGAACTATAATGAAATGAAAAAAGTTAAACAGGAATCTGGGTGCACAAAAAAAAAAAAAAAAAAAACACTCCCAGATACTTACCAAGGGGGACCGAACACATGTTGGTAAGGAGACAGATGACAGAGATGAGATCATTGGTTTGCAACCTTGATTACTGATTAAAAATTTCTGTGGAGCTTTAAAACAAACAAAAACAAAAAATGATAGCCAGACCCCAGCCCCTGGAGATTCTGATCTAAATGATCTGGGGTGAGGCCCAGGTGGGTGTCTTCATTTTTTTAAGTCCTCCAGGTGACTCTATTGTGCAACTAAGGTTAAGAATCATTCTCCAGCAGTGTCTCTCAAATTTTAATATCTATTCAAATCACTGGGTGGGGGTTGGCACCATTTTAATCTGCAAGTTGTAATTGAGTAGGTCTGGTATGGCATCTGAGAATCTGACGCCTAACAAGCATCAAGGTGATGCTTGATCGTGCCATTTGTGGACCACACTTTCAGTAGCAAAGAATTAGGTCATTCCTGGCCACAATTTTGATGCAATCCCAGCGGGTTCTGAGAACTTAAAATACATAAATATCACTTGAAAGCAAATTTGAAAGCTCCAGTCTCAGAAATTAAAATTCATTGTATCTCAGTTTGTAATGAGTGTCCCAAATAATTTTGATATTCATAGCCTGAGGACCAAACACTTATTCTGCAAGTTACATTTTTAAAAAGGTAACAGCACTGTTCATTAATTTTATAAGCTACCCAGATTAAATTTAGGAAAATTTTTTTTCTTGTTCCAGGTATGAGAAAATATTACTCCAAAGTTCAGTGGCTTAGACCAATGGCAATTTTATGATATCTCAAGATGTTGAGGATCAGATGTTCAGGTAGAGTTTGGCTATATGATTCTGTTCCCTGTGGTGTATACTAAAATCATTCATCATCCAGCTAGTGAATGGGCCAGTCTAAAGAGTCCAAGATAGCTTTCTTTCATGTGTCTTGGTAAGTGTGGCTGGAAGATTGGGCTCAGCTGAGACTGTCACTAGGGGATGCCTGTACACGACCTCTTCAATCTGGCAGGCTCAGGATTGTAGGTTTCTTTACATGGTGGCTCAAGGCTCCCAGTGTTCCAAGGTGCTAGAAATGAAGCTGCCATTCTCTCAGGACTTGGCTTTAGAAACTGTCACAGTGTCACTTCTGCCATAGTCTATTGGTCAAAGCCACTGCAAGTTCAGATTCAAGAAGGAATCATAAACAGACTGGTCTCATGGGCATGTAACCCTAGGAAGAATGCCACATGCAACCTCACAGGGTCCCATACTTGGGCCATTACATTTTCATTTGGCACCATGTCCCACAAATTGTAGCCTGTCCTAGTCATAAACTTCACCTTTCATTTGGAGGAATGTTAAAAAAATTATAGTCATTTTTAATCAGTCACAAACCACTTGCCAGAGATTTTATTCCTTACTGTATCTCTGTGTTCAAAGTTACCCTTTCAAAAAGCTAAGTGAAGGAGGTAGGTTAAATTCACTTCCTTACATAAAGAAAAAAAACAGATAATGAAATTGGAAATTAGACTAAACTCTGTCATGTTTCAGGATTACAAAACACACTGAAAACCAACCATCCTATTAAAGAGTTTACTAGCTGGCAGTTTCAGTTGGCTAAAACCTTTGAGCTCACTCACAGATTTGATCACTTCAGCATTGACAAGTGGTTATCCAGGATCATACATAGGGTACCTGATAAGAAAGACTACCAGTAATCACTATATAGGGGTACATCTCCAGGTTCTTGATAAACCTAGATTTGTGCTTTGGGGTGTCTGCCAAGCCATTTAAAAATTAAAGACATCTGTGACAACCAGTTCATATGTGTTTTTCTTTTTTGTTTTTTTGTTTGACAACGGGGGCCAGACACATCAGTCATTTGATCTACATTTTGTACTCAAGAAATACTCAAAAGCAACAAATGGCATAACAACAATAACAGTAGCTACCCCAAACCCCAAATCGATAGAAGGTAGATGCAATGAATGGAAAATGGAGTCAGGAAACAAGTACAGTGCTAAGCACAGAGTATACAATGGTTATTGAATTGCAACTGTTGATGTGATAAACTTTCAAAGAGTCTGATTATTAAGGAAACTTTCTTAGAGAAAGAATGGAGGGTTGGCAGAGAGAACTGAAATAGAAACCAAACACAGTGGTATGAAAAAATAGAAAATTAGCCTGACAGAGGTGAAGAAACATGTGTAGAGAGATGTTACTAGATTGATAAGAGGTGAGTAAAGAAGAGATGATTGCTTCAGAGCACTCAGTCCCATACTGCAGATTCTAAATGTACCCCACAAACTGTGGGTAGTTGGTGCAGTTTATCCCTTTTGGTTAGGGGAAACAGGTGAAGCCTATTTTATTATGCAAGCGTCTCAGTCTCAGCTGAGACACATTCCAAAGCAGATGTAGTACTAAGATGCAAAAAAAAAAAATTAAAGGAATTGGTCAGAAACCTACAGGATGATCCTTAAATCTCTGATCCACATTGAGGGTACAGACATTGGAAGTTAGAGATCAGAAAAGATTTGAAAAGGTAGAAGGTTCTTAGGATCTATGGAAAATTTCCCTTTCTCTCAGGAGACTACCTGAAGAAATTACTATGTTTTCCTTGAATTTTGAAGAACACATGGCCTGAAGAAAATCTAAATGGCCAAAGAAAGGAGGACCAACTACTTTGAAGGAGGGAGTGAAGGAGAGAATTGAAATAGAATTGGTCAGCATTCCCAGAGTCCTTTGAGGAAACGGCTGTTGTTTACTTTGGGATAGATGTGATGTCTGAAGGATTTGACCTCTCTATCCACTGGAAGTCCTGCCATCAGACAGCTCTCAACTGTCAATGTCCATCAGCTACAGAGAGTGGAGACTGGCCTATTTGGAGATAAAGTTCCAGACCTACCCCCCCCCCTAAATTAGGACTAAATTATGCATGGAAATCCCAGTTTCAAAACTTTCTACAGGATTGGCTGAGGTCCCCATTGAGACCACAGGACAGCTTCGACTTTTCCTTCTGACCAGTCTTGCTTCTTTCTTTTCCATTCCACAAGCATTGATCCCAAGGGCACACCTTAACTAACTCTTGCACAATTGTCTCCATCTCAGGATCTGCTTTTCAGAAAACCAGACCCACAACACCTGTGGATCACAGGTGGGTACTATAGTTGAACCAGCATGGATTATCCTAAAAGTTGTTCAAGGAGGACCCAAGACCAATGATCAGACATTAATGGAGAGGATGCTTAAAGTATTACTGGATTCCTTATAGCTGGAATAAAATTGCATCAGCCCTGGTCAACAGAATAAAAAATTAAAGACTTCAAGCAATGGGAGAGTGGTGGCAGGCTGGAGAGGGGGGACTGATATTTTGAAGAATTTACAAAATTGCCTAAGAAAGAAAGAGCCAGCTTTGTTACCCAGTCCAAAAAGCAACAACATCCAGCTCACAAGTGACAAATACCACCTTTCCTGCCCTCATCTGGTCCTTTCCATTGTATCCTAAGTTCCAATCTGCAGAGTTTAGCAGGAAGAGGGTCAAAATCACAAAACAGAATAACGAGGAAGATAGGAACAAACCTCTCTCTGAGCAACCTAATGCAGTTTCTCTCTCTCCTCCCTCCCTCCCTCTCTCTCTCTCTCTCTCTCTCTCTCTCTCTCTCTCTCTCTCTCTCCTTAAATCCAACCCTTCCTGCAAATATTATGATACTCTTTATCTTTTTAATTGGTGAGTTGCCTCACAGTTCCTTTGATGTATGGTCCCCAATGTCTTATTGCCACAGTTATAAAATCTGGCCTTCTCTAAGGTTGTCCCTAATGGTCTCCGGTTTTAAAACCTAAAAGTTCTTTCTTGGCTGGTACTCTGTCTTCCTGGGCATTCTATCTACATGCATCCTGAGATACACACATCATGATGTGGCTCAGTGGCAAAGCACCTCTGGTTCAATCCCTAGTTTTAAAAAAAAAAAAGTGTAGGGGGGGCATCACAAGAGGCACATAATAGGTGCTCAATCCATTTCTCAGATTTCCCAAATGCCTGCAGAAAGGAGTCCATGGTCAGGAGGGACAACAGCAGCGACAGAAATAGTAACATCGGATGTGAAGCAGCTAGATCCAGGTCAGTGCTCACTGTGCGGTCTGCCTGCCACGGAGCCTCAATTTGGGCACAGGAATCAGAGAGCAGCCCCGACGTCCCGCTGGCCGGTCCAGCTGGGCCCTGTAACAGTACTGGTCAGATTTGGCAGCCAAGAAGCTAGCTGTTCGCCGCTGCTCGACCTGTCCTTCTCCCTGTCCCGCCACCGCCTGCTACCACTCTCCGAAAAATCCTTCCCTTCCTGCTACCACTCTCCGAAAAATCCTGCTGCAGTGGCCTGCTGCCTTAGCCTGGTTTCCTGCTGACCCCGCCCCTCTGCCCCGCCCTTGCGGATGCCCCGCCCCGCTATCCAGCCCCGCCCTGCTGCCCAGCCCCGCCCTGCTGTCCAGCCCCGCCCCGCCCTGCTGCCCAGCCCCGCCCTGCTGTCCAGCCCCGCCCCGCTGCCCCGCCCCGCCCTGCTGTCCAGCCCCGCCCCGCCCTGCTGCCCAGCCCCGCCCTGCTGCCCAGCCCCGCCCTGCTGTCCAGCTTCGCCCCGCTGCCCCGCCCCGCCCTGCTGTCCAGCCCCGCCCCGCCCCGCCCCGCCCTGCTGTCCAGCCCCGCCCCGCCCTGCTGTCCAGCCCCGCCCCGCCCCGCCCCTCTGTCCAGCCCCGCCCCACTGCCCCGCCCCGCTCCGCCCCGCTCCTCCTGTCCCGCCCCCTCCTGGTACCCAGCAGACGCGTTGCGGTGGACCCTGGCGCCATGGGGACAGCTTCGTCCCTGGTGAGCCCCGCGGGCGGAGAGGTGATCGAGGACACTTACGGGGCGGGCGGCGGCGAGGCCTGCGAGATCCCGGTAGAGGTGAAGCCCAAGGCCCGCCTGCTGCGCAACTCGTTCCGCCGGGGCGCGGGGGTGGCGGCGGCGGCCGGGCCCGGGTCGCTGCCCCGCGCGGCGGGCAGCGGCGGGCTACTGGGCGCCAGCTTCAAGTCCACCGGCTCGTCGGTGCCGGAGCTGGAGTACTCAGCGGCCGAGTACGAACGGCTCAAGAAAGAGTATGAGATCTTCCGGGTCAGCAAGAACCAGGAGTTGTTGTCCATGGGCCGCCGCGAGGCCAAGCTGGACACCGAGAACAAGCGGCTGCGGGCCGAGCTGCAGGTAACGCGGGCGCGCACCCGAGATGGCCGGGACTCTAGGGAAACTGAGACCCAGAACGACCTGCCCACACTGTGCAGCAGATTGGTGGCACTGCTAGGTTGCACCCCGGACGCCTGACCCGTCCCTTGTCCACCGTGTCCCCTCTCCAAATGAAATACTATAAAAAGTGGAACAGAAAATTTCCCTCATTTTGAGGGGCCATTCTTTTCGTGAGTCCAAACTGATTTCTTTTCAGCTGTGCTCCCCCGTTTCGATTTGTGGTTCATTCATTCAGACACCTTAAAGTAATTAGCTAGGGAGTGCCGGGAGCCTCAAATGCCAGTCCCCAGGAAGTAGGCTCTGAAGCGTGCACACCAAGACTGGTGGCATATGTTGGAGAAACTACACATTCCTCCTGGCCCTGCTACCCTGCCACCAGTTTTACATACCGCCAGGGTGGGCTCATGGCCTATTTGTGAAGTTCCAGAGCTGCTGGGTTTTAATGATCTTGATGTGAATTATTCTGGAAGCCTCCTGGTTTTCACCATCCAACTGCTGTGGTTGCAAATCTTACCTGAATGTAATTAGAGCCCCTTAGTCTATATCATTATTAATTTGCTCAGAGCAGTTTTTGCAGCCTCCTTTGTAACAGATACATTTTAATTCATTGATAGTATATAAAGCAAAAGATTATTGTCTGAGCAGAATTCTGAGACATTATGGCATCTCTTTTGGACTCCTCTGAAGGTTATTGTGTTGTTTATTTACTCTACTGTGATTGAGACTTCTAGGCAGCTCAAGAGTTCCTGGGCTTATCACAGTAGGAATTAAATGAATACCTCAGATTCATTTATATAAAAGAAGGAAGCCCCTTTTCTAGTCTGAGCATTCTAAATCGGGTTTTCTTATTTCACCCCTTCATTAGCCATTATATGTTACAGAGTTAGCATGTTATCTGCGAAGATATACTTGGCATTAGTCTGTTATCAGTTTCCCACTGGATGGACTTAATGCACTTGAGTACATAAAGTGAACTTGTGTATTTCAGATATCTGATTTCATGAGTCCAGGCCACTGCCCAGTGGACACTGAATGTTGAAAATCACTGTAAGTTGACAGGTAGAAAAGAAGGCCAAACTAAACAGGGCAGAGTGTGGAGAGGGTTGACAAATGTCACAGTTCCAGATTACTCCTGTTACCAATCCTGATTCCTTGTGTCCCATTTGGTTCCTTTCTCACCTATGTAGGCATGAAAATCTCTTCCATATTTATTTTAGTCAGTAGTCAGACATTTTTACTGGGAGTCTGCAGTATATCAGGCACTATGAAGGGCTCAGGGTATAATAATGACTAAGATATAGTGCCAAGGAGTGCATAGACTCCCAGAATTAACTGTCGTTCAAGTTAAGCCTTACAAGGTGTATTTTCTTTTTAAAGATAGAAAAACTGAGCCACAGGGAAGTTAAGAGCCAGAGCAGTATTTTTTAAAGTATTAATTTCCATTGTTGAAGTGTCTTATTATAGTTCAGGCATATTTGCATTTGTTAATTATGTATTTTAATAAAATGGCAACATGAAATTTTTGATAACTGATAAAAATAGTAAATTATTAAAACCCTTAGCTATGTAATGTAAAGGTACAAATGTAAAATTGGGGAGAGAGATTATTTTTGAGAAGAAATAACAAGGTAAATTATTCCAGGCACTCCAGAAAACTTATCAGAAGATACTTCGAGAAAAAGAAAGTGCTTTAGAAGCAAAATACCAAGCAATGGAGAGAGCAGCTACATTTGAACATGACAGAGATAAAGTTAAGCGGCAGTTCAAGGTAAATTCCCTACATTTTTACCTCAGAACCACACAGAATAAAAACAATGTATTTTTAAAAGTTTCTAGAATATTGCAATGAATAAATAAATTATGTAGAATTTTCATAAGAACTAGTATAGAGCACTTTTTCATTTTTGAGTTGGACGTGGTGTAACAAAGAAAAGGTATAAAAATGAACATTGTAGTAGAGATTTTTTAAAAGGAAAGCATTTCTTTTTGGAGAAAGGAAAATTGGGGGGATGCTGTGTGAAGGAAGACATTACCAGTATTTAGTGGCAGGAAGACAGATTTGCTGAACATCATTCAGGGTACATGCAAGGCCCACACCACACACATCCATTCTTCCAGAATTTCAGTGGGCTCCAGTTGTGAAATGGGAAGCTCCTGGGGCATTTACCCTAAAAAAGGAGATGGGGGACCAAGTGAATATTGATTTTATGAATGAAAGCCTTTTTTTTCCCCTTAAAAGTTGATGGTACAACCTTTGGATTATGAAAACGATTTCAAAATTAAAATTCTCCTTTTTAAAGATTTTTAGAGAGACCAAAGAAAATGAAATTCAGGACTTATTGAGGGCCAAGCGAGAGCTGGAGAGCAAACTTCAGAGGCTACAGGCTCAGGGGATCCAAGTATTTGATCCTGGGGAGTCTGATTCAGATGACAACTGTACAGATATTACTGGTAAATTCAATTCCTGTTAATAATATGTTGAGCGTTCAACATAGCTGTAGTGGTATGTTAGAGCAAACTTTGCATTCTGCTATATTCCTTTTATTTGTCTATATTAGCTTAGATCACTGTTACAAATAGAGTTGAACTTTTTCCTGCATCAATGTGTCTCTCTCCTTTTCTTGAAATACATGAAGTCAGGGGCTGAAGTTCCTTCAGCTCTACCCCATACCTGTTTCCTGTCTGGTCTGAGATAGCTGCTGCATGTCCTCTGTCACATCTGTGTTTTAGCCAAGGAGATGAAGGAAAGGGAGAACACAGTCTTATTTTTTTGAAGACATCACTTCTGTTCAAGTCCCATTGGGCAGAACTACACCTAGGAGGATTGGAAAATGTAGGCAGAAGGAGAGAGGGGCTATTGGAACTAGTATTCTCTGAAACATTATTTTCCCATATGACGTTGTATTCTTCACAATTATCATTTAGAATACCTGCATTATATGTCCCTAGATGGGAAGCTATTAAAAAGTTTTTGTTTTATAATTAAACATATAAAGTATATATTTCTGGCAATAAGACCTAAAATCACAGAATGAAAGAGTGTACCATGTCCCAAGAAAATATTAATAAATTCTGAGTAATATTGAAAAAAGGGAAAATTTTTATTTTAAATGTAGTCACTCTCCCACTTATAAAGGACTATTAAATTATAGTCTTACAAACTGGTGCATTTTGGAGTAAAATATAGGAACCAACAATTCCTTTTTATTTTTTTTGAAGGGGGTACTATCAGGGATTGAACTCAGGGGCACTCAACCTGAGCCATAGCCTCAGTTCTATTTTTTGTATTTTATTTAGAGGTAGGGTCTCACTGAGTTGCTTATGCCTCATTTTAGCTGAGGCTGGCTTTGAACTCCTGCCTCAGCCTCCGGAGCCACTAGGATTACAGGCCTGCGCCACTGCACCAGGCTGATAATTCCAATCTGACCAGCATCCTGGGACTTTTATTGTTAACTTTTGAGAAAAAGATGAAGTGATTCTAACTGTCTAAGAACAACTGAGAAAATACCTTTTGCTGTCACATTAGTCTGAGTGATTGTTTCAGTATCAGCATGTTCAAATGCACAGCATTTCAAAACTCTTATAATTGTCTTGGGAAGTTAACAAAAACAATGTTATATTTATTTTAGGTCTTTTTTGTGGGGGCAGGGTTCTAGGGGTTGAACCCAGGGGCACTCTATCCTTGAGCTACATCCCCAGCCCTTTTTATTTTTAGACAGAGTCCTGCTAAATTGCTGAGGCTGGCTTCAAACTTGAGATACTCCTGCCTCAAACTCAGGAGTCACTGGGATTTTGGTGTGTGCCACCACACTCAGCCTAGGTGTTTTTGTTTTTTTAATATATAGGGTTAGGGTAGATATTCTGGGCCATGTAGTTTATTAGAAAATCATCCACATGTTCACAAGTAATTATTGATTCAGACATTAATTCTATTGTTCTTGGAGGTTAGAATTTATGTCCTAAAAAATCACAAAGATTAGTTATTAGTGCACAAGTAGCAGCCTGCCTCTGAAGTTCTTTCTTTTACATTTTAGCTGATATCTATGATGCATAGTTAAGAATGATTTATAGAATTTTGTATGGAGTTAACTGCCCTTTTATTAAAATTCCTTTGTTTATTGTATTCTTATTTCTTCTTTCCTTTCTAATCTCCTCCTTGAATTTGAGATGATAACCTTAGGTCTGTATCTAAAGTTGATGGCAAAGTACTTTCCAAATCATTTGAATATTTATTGTATATGGGTTTTGTAGTGTTTTTAAAGTTACAAATCCTGTTGAAGGTATGTGCTGAGTTTTTGAACAGTAGGTAACTTGGTCTGCACAACCTAAAGATCTCTTGCCATGACAGCTGCTGGAACCCAGTGTGAATACTGGAGTGGTGGGGCCTTGGGCAGTGAGCCCTCCATAGGGAGCTTGATCCAGCTTCAACAGTCCTTCAGAGGGCCGGAGTTCGCCCACAGTTCCATAGACGTGGAGGGACCCTTTGCAAATGTCAACAGAGGTAACATACCGCTTGCCAATTTCTTGCCTAGTGGAATTGATTTCATATTCTGTAATCTTGTGCTAAGACCACTGCCACCAGCAGAGCATGAAATTTGTGTTCTGAGTACCTTCCATTGACACTGTACCTCACCAGGGGGATGAAGTTACATAATTCATATTGGGATCACATGATGCTGCAGCCAGCCAGGCTAACCAGCTTCTAGTTACTATGCTGCTGGTCTGAATGCTCAGGTGATTTGTTTAAGAGCAAGAGTCTTATGCTTATTAACTGAGAAACAATAGGATTTAGTCTTTCCCTGTTTCTTCAATGATGTAGAAGGTTAGAGCCTGGAACAAAATACACAAAGCCCTACTAGGTCATATAGTATTCTTAGGAGAACGTGCTTATTGTTTTCATATAATCGAATGTCCAAAAAGTCTATAAGGTCTGTTTACAATTTCAGTATCAGAGCAGACTTAAGAAGGTTTGTAAGTAGCTCTACTCTTTTTTTTTCTTAAAAACTATAAAATTTTTTCTCTATTTGCAAAATGAAAATCATTTATTTAAATTGTGCTTTTTGAATTATCCAAATATGTCTCAAAATTTTCATTCTAATTCAATAACATAAATTACTTTTCATTTTATATTATTCTTAAATGTTCTTTATGACTCAATAGAATGAGGATAAGAAAGTCCAATGATAGGTCATCCTGGGAGTGCAGGCTTCCCTCAAGTAGTGGAGTAATCACACAGCTCTGGAAGGAAGTTCTGGAAAATTTGACTAGAATCCCCGTACACCAGGGAAGACCACTAGTGACATTTATTGCTTCAAGTCCCAGGAAGGAATTTGAAGTTCGAGAACTAATTGCCTTTTATGTCATTCTACAAGCCATCTCAGTCTCAACTTCTGAGATCAGATTCCATTCTATGTGCCTGTTATGCCTTCTGGTAATTTTTGCTTGAACTTGTGGAAATTCTCTTTTCAGATGACTGGGATGTCGCCGTAGCTAGTTTATTACAGGTGACTCCCTTGTTTTCACATTCTCTATGGAGTAACACTGTCAGATGTTACCTCATGTACACAGAAGAAACCCAGCCTGAAATGGATCTTTTCCTGAAGGTGAGGATATCTATAAAAATTCTGTATACACTGCTTTAAAACACACGTTGATATTATACCCTATTCAGGATACTGTTGCCTCTGAACCACATGCCTTGCTGGATATTAGATAGTATGTCTTAAAGAACAGGAAGCCTCTTGGACTTTTCTGCAAAGAAAACATTGTTCTGTATTAGATGCAAAGAAAGATAGCTGTTGAATTAAGGGTTTTGATTTTTAGCCTTCCGGGAGTGACTTTCTTAGGAAAGGAACTAAGACAGGAAAGGAGGATTATAATTAGCTGTAATTAGTTTTGAATACCATGTTAGAGTGATGGAGCTTTATGTTGTTCTACATTTTATTGTATATTCTCTCTTTTTTTTTTTACTTAATTGATTTTTTTTAAATACACGACAGCATAATGCATTACAATTCTTTTTACACATATAGAGCACAATTTTTCATATCTTTGTAATAAAGTATGTTCATGCCAATACATGTACTTTTTTGCATTATAATTCTTATTACACATATATACCACAATTTTTTATATCTCTGTATATAAAGTAGATTGACACCTAATTCGTGTCTTCATACATGTACTTTGGATAATGATGTCCATCACATTCCACCATCCTTGCTATTCTCCACAATGTTTAAGACCTTCATAGATCACACCTACATTAGTTACATCTGCCAGCTCTATCTTTTGAATCTCTTGCAGGTAGTAACAAATTTAATCCTTGTCATCGTTTTTAATTTTTCAAGGCAGCCCTTGGAGTTTTTCTAAGACAGGCATCTGCAAACTGTACCCTGTAGGCCAAATCTGGCCTTCTGCCTGTTTTCACATAATCTGGAGCTAAGATTGGTTTTCACATTTTTAAATTGCTTTTAAAAAATCATAGGAAGAGTAATATTTCATGACTTGAAAGTTACATGAAATCCAAATTTTAATGCCTATAAATAAAGTTTTATTGTACATGACGAGACTTATTCATATATATGCCATCTCTAGCTGCACTACAAGGACATTTCAATGGCAGAGCAAATTGTGACAAGAACCAAATAGGCTGCAAAGATCCCTGCTAAAATGCCAAGGTGTCAAGCTATAATTATTTTTTTAAAACTGTTTGCCGTCATGACTCTGTAGAAAAAGTTTTGTCTGCCCCTATTCCAAGTGAATTTTAAGTAAATCACAGACCAAACCTACTGTATTTACATCCTCCAGATTGTTCATTAATAAATACATTTAGCTGTCCTTTGTAGTATTACTCAATTTTGGTAAAAATATTTTAAAGCTCAGAGTTTCCATTCAGTAATTGCATATAGGTTACTCCCAAAGACATTTCTGAGGGCGTTACTGATTTCTGCCATGATAATGATCTTTACTTAGTAACCTAATTTACTAAAGACCAACATGTTTCTAGCATATTTCTGTTTGCTTTGGAATTCTAATATATCCAGTTCGAGCCTTTGTGTTATATAGATCTGTTGATCAATATTTTGTATTCTTTAGAACAATAAAACCAAAATTATTCACAATAATAATCACAAAAAGAAGCAATAAAGCAAAATAACCTAATGCTTTCTCCTGTTATGATCATGAAATAAATCATTTTCTAAGCTAGAGAATAGCTTGGTGGTTAAGCTATTATTATTTACATTTTAGGGAGAAATTGGCTTTTTCTCTTTAGGATTTTTTTTTAAATGTGATTCATTATTACTCCTAGAATTTTGTGTTAGAAAATACCCACCATAACCTGTTACAGAGCATAATTTTTAAAGCCATATGACTCTTACTATTTTTCAAGTTAAATACATTATGCTTTTATATATCATAATTTATTTTTAGGACTATTCACCTAAACTTAAAAGAATGTGCGAGACAATGGGATATTTTTTCCATGCTGTTTATTTTCCAATAGACGTTGAAAATCAATACCTCACTATAAGAAAATGGGAAATTGAGAAGAGTTCCTTAGTTATTTTATTCATTCACTCCACTTTACCAAGGTAAGTTGGAAAAATCTGTAATTTACTATATGCATTAGCTGTATACAGAATTGAAATTGCAAATGAACTTCAAAGATAGGTTATAATTACATTCTTTAAAATCAAAAACAATCGATGAAATTTAATAAGTTCCAAAACTATTTCACACTTACCTAAAATAAAGAATTAAAATTTTTAGACTATTAGACTTTTCTAATAGGTTGTATGAACAACATCTTTAATATAAGGATCATTTTAATCAGGACTTCATAAGTTATATCCTGATGGCCAAATTCAGCTGGGTGCCTGCCCTTGTAAATAAAGTTTTATTGGAACACAGCCATGTTTTTTTCACTTATATACTTTCTGTGGCTGCTTTTCTACTGTAACAGCAAAGTTCAGTAGTTGCAACAGAAAATTTATGTCCTGCAAAGCATGAAATGTTGACTTTCTGGCCTTTTACAGAAAAAGTTGGTGATCCATGATTTCGGTAATTATTATTAGCCTTTCTTTCTTTGGATACAATTTCAGAAGTTTATGGATTTTATGATACACACACCTTGAACAATGGTGTATGTGTTGAATCATAATTGAAATGCATTGAGGAGCTTTATTACTTGAATAAACCCAGCAAAGTGAACAGTCTCCTTATAATGTGAATGTAAGCATGCTAATGAATCTTGCCTGCAAATAAAGATTTTTTAACATCAATTAGATATGTAGATAAAAGACAAATAAGCTTACAGAGAGATTAATAATTTTTATTTCTAGATTTGTTGTCTGATTGAATTTAACCCTTCAAAGCATTTCTCTTTTTTGTCTGAGGACAAACTGACATTTTTTTACTGTGTACAGAAGTATGTGGGACCTAAAGTTTGACAAGAGTTTCCCTGCTGTATAACTAACTCATCATTAGTCCTAAGACTCGGCTAAGTGGGTCAAGGGTGGTGGCACATGCCTGTAATCTCAATGACTTGGGAGTCTGAAGCAGGAGGATCACAAGTTCAAGGCCAGCCTCAGCAACTTAACAAGGCCCTAAGAAATTTAGTCAGACCCTGTCTCAAAATATAAAGTTAAAAAAAAAAAAATGGGCTGGGGATGTGGCTCAGTGGTTGAGCACCTCTGGATTTAATCCCTGGTACCAAAAATAAAGACTGCCTGCCTAGTGGCCAGGCAGGTGGCAGCTGGCTGGTCAATGAGCCTTCACCTGGAGTATGTTAGGAGTCCTTCCACTTGATTGCCTTCAGTGAGTTTTATTACTATCTACCCCTTTCCCTTTTCTTCCGTTTTTAAATTTACTAAGGTTTTATCATGTTTCCTTACTTAATATTGAGTAATATTTTATCTTATTGGTGCTATATCATTTGTTTTCCATTATTTTTCTTTAATTCCTATCTTTAATCCTTGAAACCATCTTATTTTTCTTTTCTTTTTTTAGAGCTTTTTTAAAAAATTATTTTACTTTTTAAAATACATGACAGCAGAATGCATTACAATTCTTATTACACATATAGAGCACAATATTTCATATCTTTGTATATATCGTTTTTTCTTTACCTAAAGGAATTTGTTAATAGAATATTGTACATTATTTTGATACTTTTAACATTTATCTTTATCTTTCTAATCTTAAACTCTTCTTAATGTCCCCCATTTCTTTCATATTTTATTATTTCTGCTTGGCAGATTCATATATCTCCTTTAACTAAAATTACATTTATTTGCATTTTAAAAGGTTATTCTTGTTAAAGAACAAGAATTTTTAATTTCTTAGTCTTTTCTTAGCCTCTGCTTCACCTTTATTTTACTTAGATTTTTTTCTTACTCTGTTTGTTTATTATTTTATTTCATCATTTGTTTCTTCCATGGCTGTCACCAGGTGTGGCAGTCAAGATGAGATTCACACCACAAGCAGGGACTCTTGGGGCCTTCATTTCTCTCAGATTGCTCATTCACCTCTCCCTATGGATCCTTCCTCCTTCCCAAAAGGTGAATCTAGAAATACTACTCCTGAACCACTTGGAATCTTGATGGAGAAATGCTTTTCTAACCAATAATTAGACCTTGTGTCCAGATGGTACCTACAGAGTTACTGAAAGATACTGTTCAGTGGCTTCTCACAACATTCAGTCATCATTAAAAAAAAAAAAAAATCTATCTAGTGAGGAACACAGCACACAGGAGCCATGCCTTTCCATTGTCCCTCTCCAGAGAAGGGAAATGGTCAGACTTCTGACACTGCTGATCCATGTGTTTCTTCTTTAATTAATTTGACCTGCTTTCCTTTGTGGCAGCATCATAGGAGAACTCTTCTAACATGAAGGGTGTGAACTGAAAAATGGGGACTCCAGGAGGGACTGGCCAATAGGAATATTTTAGATAAAGGTCTAGGATATTCTTTGCTCTTGATTCTTTGCCCTCCATCATTGTGGCAAAACTCTTGTTGGGCAGCTAAGCTAATGAAGAATTCTTGATCATAAGTGGAAGAGAAGGGCGCTTTTCATTTTGGAGGCATCCTCTGGTCCTGGTGGCACAGAGGGACTACTGCACCTGGTTTTCTTCAGTGCATCCTTCATCTCTCCAGGGAGAAGAGCTCCCTCTTGGGAGCCTTCAGGGTAATTGCCAAAGGATAATCAAATCACCTTTCTTAGGCCCTACTCTTGGTTTCATTCAGTCCTTAGTAACAAGGAGTAACTCTGTGGAGTTTTCTTACAGAATTTAGTGAAGTGGAAGCTCCACTCTTGTGATTGAGCTTTCTTCATTGTCTTCCCCATTTCCAATTCCAATGGCCCCACATAGTGGCATCTCCTCTATCAGCTCTTCCCTTCTGAGTTTGTCTGTACAACCCACTTTCTGACTAGATTCTGCAATGCAGATTACCAGCATGTCAGCTGGCCTGTCATACTCTCTGACTTCAGCAGTTATTAACTCTTGATCTGTTTATTTTCATCCGTACCATCTACTTCCCTTCCACCAAATCCCAGATACCATAGCATTTTACCTAAACCCCTGTGTCAATTTTGTAGGGCCTGCTTTTCAAATACAAACATGCATCTGAACAGAAGGCCCACTCTTTGGCATTCATCTGGGCCACAGATTTTTTTAACCAAAAACAAAAAGAAATGGGCCATTTAAATTCCAAACTTCTGTAAAACATGGCCATAATGATTTCAACAATGAAAATTTCTGTGGATTGGAACATTGGGTTAGCCCAGAAACATCTAATAGGGTATTATTTTTTTCTGTTTTATCTTTGAGACTAGTTTCTGCATTTGCAAATTCTGAATCTTTTTACTAGCTCCCATGTCCTACATGCACACACACATACACACCAATATGCCTCTCCAGACAACTTTAAAACTTTTAGAAAGGGGAATTGGCTGCAATGTTCCTGTGGCGTATTAAACACTAATTTTTTATTAGTTCTAGAATTTTTTAGTAACTTTTGTAAACAATATAATTATGGTTCCCTGTAGCAAAGTTTATTTAAAAAAAAATAAAACAACTTTACCATAGTCAAGGTTTTTGCTACTCATTTGACCTCACCCATCTACCCCTAGGTCTTTCTCATAGTAGGTATTGGACATATTGAGGCCGTTTATTAAATGAGAAAAGGCTAAAGGACTGGAGAAAAAAAATGTCTTGAGCCTTTAGGGCTGATAATATTTGTGTTTAAACTTAGAAAATATAAATCAGCCAATGGAATTTTGTTTTCCATGTATTTGCAAAGTCTCGTGAGTCTGGTTCCACTATTTTGAGCCATGTTTAACAGAATCTTTGAGAATTTTGTGAGGTTTAAAAAATCAAGTTGCTTAAGCCTTACAATTTAATTCATAATCTATCATACTGACTCTAATTGTTGGCTAAGGAACACATTGTATTTTAAGAACAAGCTATAACAGAGTTTCATCAGAGAATTAAGGACTTAGAGTAGCTTTTAGAAGCTTCACTGGGCTGTAGCTTCTCTGGCCACCTGTCACTGGAGTAGGTTGTCTTACTGTTTGCTGCCACCGTGCAGTGTAGCACCAGAAATGCCAATTTCTCATCTAGCCTTTTATTGGAAGACTGTGAAGAAGCCTTTCTGAAAAACCCTGAAGGAAAACCTCGGTTAATTTATCACCGTCTGGAGGATGGGAAAGTCAGTTCTGACTCTGTCCAGCTTTTGATTGATCAAGTTTCTAACCTCAACAAGGCCAACAAAGCCAAGGTAAAAGTCACAGGGTTTCTTTTTTCAGAAAATGCTTGGCAGAGGGAAGAGCCAGACTAAAGGTCATGATTGGGCATGAGCCTGGAGTGTCTGAGGAGGGGGAGGAAGCTAGCAAAGCCAGAGTAGAGTGAGGGGACGGGGAGCAGGAGAGATGGCCCAGTTGATCCTCAAGAGTCCTGAACACCATTTTAAGAGCTTGGTTTTGTTCCCTTGGAATAAGACAGGGAGCCACTGGAAAATTTTAAAAAGAAGAATATCAGGGCCTGATGCGATCCTGGACAAGTAATCTCTTTGGCCACTTCGTGGAAAATAGACAGTAGTTTGGAGTGTAGTGGGCAGAGTCTGAGAGCTGTGGTACCATCCAGGTGAGAGGTGCTAGTGGCTTAGATCAGAGAGGTGATAAGGGGGGCAAACCTGTGTACTTTTGGTTTCATCATACCCCTGGTCACACTAAATCCTTTGTGTGACTTTGGACAAGTTTTTTTTTTTTTTTAAAGAAATGCCTTAGTTTCCTCATCTATAAAATGAGGGTAATAATAGTTTCTCCCTTATAATGTTATTGAGGATAATCGAGGACAGATATATTAAGGCCTAGAATATTTCCTGACATAGCACCACCACCTCTTCCTGCTGTTGCTGTGTTTGTTGTTACTGTGAATTTTTTTCTTTTTCCCAGTTCATTGATCACTCAGGAGATCCTGCAGAGGGAGTATATAAAACTTATATTTGTGTGGAAAAGATCATTAAGCAGGTAAATATGCATCCCCTGTAAGATTTCATCTAAAATATTTTAAGACTGTTTTCCATAAAGTTGAGTTTTCCAGAGAAAACCACCTGTTTGTTCTTCTGAGAACAGTCCCCAAGGAAACCACTGTTGTTTTGTTGGGAGTACGTCCTGTAGTGTAATTATGGCATTACTTAGGACCAAATAGATGCTGTTACCACTCATCGGTCTCACAGATGATTGACAGTTCATACCTGTTAAGCAGAAAACATATTACAAAAGTGCAAGTTAAAAAGTAGATATTTGAGATGGGCACAGTGGCACAAACCTGTAATCCCAGAGATTTAGGAGGCTGAAATAGGAAGATTGTAAGTTCGAAGTCAGCCTCAGTAACTTACTGAGACCCTGTCTCAAAATTTAAAAAATAAATAAATAAAAGGGCTGGGGATGTAGCTCAGTGGTAAAGCACCCTTTGGTTAGATCCCCAGTACCAAATAAATAAATAAATAAATAAATAAAATAGATGTTTGAAGTAAAATGTGCATTTTACTCAATAGAGAGGCTCCTTAGATTCTGTGTGCACTTTGGATTTTTACATATTAGAAAAGTCCTCAAATTTTCCCACTACATTATCCCTAACAGCAGAGAGAGGTTCAAGTATCCCTTAAGGAAGCTGAGAACATGGACCAGAGAGGTGTCTGGAGCTTAAGGTTTTTATGAAATTTCATGTATCATCTTAAAAATATATTTGCCTTATATAGTCTGATAGTATACCTGTTTATTTTTAATATTAAAAATATTGTCAAAATTACTTATTAACAAAATACCAATAACTATATAATAAAAGATGCCCCATCTTCAAGTAAAATGAACACAAGAGGAAGATGTACCATGTTTAGTGTGTAGTTATTCATCCCTCTAGACACCTCTAGGGAACTAGAGAGTCTATTTGAGAAGTAAGGGGTTAGAATACCTTTTCTAATTAATTTGCATTACAGATATGAAAATTTATTATCAGAGAAAGAGTGAACATCCTATTTTGCATGATGTTATCTAATATAAAGATTGTCATTATAAATTTTTATATTTTCAGCAATCTTGCAAATTTTAGGACAGGTGAAAAAATGAATTGAGCAAAATGAACCTGGCCATATTTACTATCTTTAATGATTGAAGAACAGTATGTTTTCAGTGATCTAATATAAAGATATGACAGCACAGATATTTGATATCAAAAAACTTCATCTAGATAATTAAATTTGAGGGAGAGAGGTACTAGGTAATTAAATTTGGGGGAGAGAGGTACTCGGGGACACTCAACCACTGAGCCACATCCCCAGCCCTATATTGTATTTTATTTAGAGACAGGATCTCACTGAGTTGCTTAGTACCTCGCTTTTGCTGAGGCTGGCTTTGATCTCCCAATCCTCCTGCCTCAGCCTCCCAAGCCACTGAAATTACAGATGTACACTACTACAGCTGGCAGTAATTAAATGTTTATGGCATATTTCTTAAGTGATAGCACAACCTTAAAAATTGTTCACTAGCAGATATAACCACAGATCCCATGTAGCATTTTTCAGAAAGCAAATTTCATCAGAGTCCAATATCCCCTCTAGCTTTATTTTTAGGTAGAAGAGATCTTTGTTTTTGTTATTTTAATATTTTTATTTGTCTTCCTTATTTTTAAATTATCATTTATGGTTATAACTTTATGCTCGCAGGTATTATATTAAAGCCATAGGTTTGGACATCCCTCCTCGGTAGCTTAAGCCCACTTGGGGCCTGTGTGCTCACTCCTGCTGCAAGGTCTTTGCCTCTCATTCATTTTCTCCTTTGTTTCTGTGTGCTTGTTCCTTGTGTTCAGGATATACTGGGCTTTGAGAACACAGACCTGGAGACTAAGGATTTGGGAAGTGATGATTCCCTTCCAGAAGAAGATGATTTTGGAGATGTTCTGTGGGACATACACGATGAACAAGAGCAAATGGAAACCTTTCAGCAGGCTTCTAATTCAGCCCATGAGTTAGGATTTGAGAAAGTAAGCATTTGGAGTATTGTTCCAGCAAAGATTAGTCACCACTAAAAGGCTGTGTTATAATTGTATTTCATCTAAATATAATCAAGGTCTGTGATTGGTTAGTAGTCTGCTGTCATAGCGTGATTATCCATATTGAGATTTGAAAGATGTGTGAGATTCAGATAAACTTATAAGCACCAAGCAATTCTGGTTATGTATTAGAATTTATGAATTCATGGTATCACCATCTACAACTCACCTGAGCTGGGTGTAGCATAGCTAGGAAACTTGATTAGAATAGTAAGGCTATTCTTCCAATTTAAAGGAATGAGAGTATCAGACATTCAGAAAGCAGAGTGCAGTTGTTCATGTAATAGGTAGATCAGTCCTTTAGTAGTCTAATCAGCATCCTAAATATCTAAAAAATTAATAGAACGTGATGTGTACAAACAAAGGTGTCTAAGTTAAAAAAATACTTAATATTTAAAATTAATGTAAGAATAATATGTTAAAGAATATGATGGAAGCTAATATTAACATCAGTATTTTTATTATTTTTTATTTATATATGACAGGAATGCATTACAATTCTTATTACACATATAGAGCACAATTTTTCATATCTCTGGTTGTATATAAAGTATATTCACACCAATTCATGTCTTTATACATGTACTTTGGATAATAATGTTCATCACATTCCACCATCATTTCTAACCCCATGTTCCCTCCCTCCCCCTCCCTACCCCAAGATGAATCAGCCTGAATCAGCCTCCTTATATCAGAGAAAACATTCAGCATTTGTTTTAGGGGAGATTGGCTAACTTCACTTAGCATTATCTTCTTTAAATTTTTACTGTCTGTATTTATGTCCTGTTCCATCATTTCCTAACTGGAATTTATTTGGTCAATCACCTGACCACACTAGACATGATTTGTCTGTACAATGAGAATAACTACTAGTATCTACTTCATTGGGCTGTTGTAATGTATTAAGCCAGATGATGCCCATAAAGCATTTAGCATAGTACCAGGTATAAGACAAATGTTAAATTAATATTTTATAAGACAGGTACCGCTGTTGTTAATTATATACAAACTGAGGTTCTGATTATGGTTTGACCAAGAGTGCACAGGGAGTAGATTGCAGATCTGGGATTTGAACCTGGGGTCTTCTGGCTCCAAATCCTTTGTTTTTTTCTTGTACAACAAGGGATCTTAACTTGAGAACCATGGCTCTATAATTGAGCTTTCTGTGGAACCTTAGCCAAGTGGTTAGGATTTATGAGATAGTAAATCTATGAAGTCCTTTCTTCCTTCAGATGCATCATTACTAGCAGAATTATTTGATTCAATGTATTCTATATCTAGATAGACAAGCAGAAAAATTAATTGTAAAGCTATTCCAAGCAATCCTTTCTTGTAGTTCCTAGAGAAACTTTGTAGCCTAAAGCCATATGCTCTTATTGCAGATTTTTAAAAATTTTCATCAGCTATCCTTTAGGCCACTTAATGAACATCCAAACCCCAAGATAACTTTGGAAACTCCCCAAGAACTTTGATAAGTGCTATAATAATTTGGTTTGCTGAGTGCATCCTTTAAGCTCTGAACCAGTTTTGAGTGTCTGAGAGAAACTCAATTTCAGAAAGTTCTGTAGCATCCTACGCTAACCTGATTCCCTGGGGCAAATTAGGAGACTCAAAAGGCCCCAGAAGAAACCTGCTCTTGTTTAGAGCTATTCTCAACCAGTCCCTGGAAACTAAGAAGGTCTCCAGGACATTGCTGGTACCAACTATTTAAGATAAGAGATAGTTATCTTGTAAAGCAGGTGTTGATTTTTTATGATGAACAGATCCAACATGCCTGACGGGCCTTCAAGGCCTTCTATAGTACCTTGTATGGTTCAGGGATCCAGTGTAACAGAGTGACCTCCCTGCAGTGTTCTGCAAAGCATCTGAATTGCAAAACCCACATGGATTGAAGTGGTGTCCTTCACTCATCAATTAACAGCAACATTATGGGAGGAGAAATTGGGGCCCATTCTTAGTTTGCTACTTTAAGTGTATTTTGGGAATAAAAATAAGCCATTATGAGGGTGCCTCAACTGACAGTGGAGTTTTCTGATGCAGCTTGTTCCAGTATTTTCATTGATAATCAGAAGTTGACTGGAATTTTCAGAGGCATGCACTTCCTCACAATTTAAATTCATTATTCTTTCTAGTATTACCAACGCCTCAATGATCTGGTGGCAGCACCAGCCCCGATTCCACCCCTTCTGGTGTCTGGAGGACCAGGTTCTGGAAAGTCCCTTCTTTTATCAAAGTGGTATGATACGGTCCAGTTAAATCATACTTATCCTCATCACTTGAATTACGGAGGTCCTTCAACAGAACGCACTGCATGTTTGCCTTGCCGCATGGCCGATACTAACCACTAACAAAGCACAGAGGAGTGAAATGATAGCTTTATGCAGTGTAGAGAATTTGGATGTCAGAGAGAAAATACAGAAGGAAAAACAAGTAGGAAGTGTGAGCATTTGTGATTGTGAACATAAATTACATTGGTGAAAGATAAAGAGTAAGGCATGTCAGTGTGGTGGGAAACTAGGTAAATTAAAGAAGGATGCATCTTTATTTTCAGTTATTGGCTTCATCTTAAAAGTTCCATAGAACTTTAAAATATTTGAGTGAAGACTAAGACTATACACACTGAGTCATGCCTGTGATTCTAGAAGCTCAGGAGGCTAATGCAGGAGGATCTCAAGTTCAAGACCAGCTTCGGCAACTTAGCAAGGCCCTGGCACATCTAGGTGAAACCCCATCTCAAAATTTCTTAAAAAGGGGCTGGAAATGGAGCTCAGTGGTAAAGTACCCCTGGGATAAATATCCAGTCTTTTGAAGACAAACTATTAAAAGCAAGATGAATTCTAAAAAAGCATCAAAACTAAGGATAACCTTTACTGTGATTGCAGTTTAGTCTTCAAATTATAGACAAAGGTTCATATAAACTAATAAGCTTCTAAATTTCATTGTATTATTTTTAAACAAGTATTAAGAATATTTTCTTTTATTCATAATTATTATTTACATCGAAGAATTAGCATATGGTTGATTCTTGTTTATTGCTCTATTATTTAAAGTTATCTTTGAAATATAGTATTTTTGTACCGAATAAATTTTCCTCAAATAGCATATTTCAAATTAAAAATTTTTACTTTTCTAATCTTCAAATTAAACTATTTTAATGCTTCCTTTACTAATACCTTAACCTCTAATGTAAATATCAATTTGTGACTAAAATGAAACAATAATTTTTTCAAGTATATTTAAAATTTTGTAAAACTGAGGTAAAATCAGAATGTATGTATTTATGTACAAGTGACTAACCATGCGATTGCTGATAGTCAGCCTTTAATGTCTAGTTTGCTGTGAATTCTTCTTTTGTTGAAGCAGAGGCTCTGGTCAGTTTTGTAACAGTCCTGTTTTTCTTTCAGGATTCAATTGCAGCAGAAGAATTCCCCCAACACGCTGATCCTTTCTCATTTTGTGGGGAGGCCCATGTCCACCAGTTCAGAGTCCTCCTTGATTATTAAACGCCTGACGTTAAAGGTATAGCATGCCACCTTTGGAATTCTCAAAATATTATTTAGATTCAGAAATCATCGGGACTAAGGAGATGATGATAAATAACTTTTCAGCATTACAATTTGAGCATTCCTAATCTGAAATCTGAAACACCAAAATTGGACACTTTTTGAGCACCAACATGACACCATCAGTGGAAAATTCCACACCTGACCTCATGTGACCAATGGTCACAGTCACAAAACAGATGCACTAAAAATTTGTACAGAACCCCCTTTGGGCTGTGTGTAGAAAGTATATATAAAACAGAAACACATTTGTCTTTAGACATGGGTCCCATTCCTAAGATATGTAAATGTCACTGTGCATATGTAAATGTTCCAAAATCTAAAAAAAAACTGAAATCTGAAGCACTTCTGATGCCAAGTTCTTCTGATAAGGGATAGTCAACCTGGAGCCAGTTTTGGTTTTGTCCAAGGTTAAAAATAGTATTTAATCAGGTCCTCTTGGTGACTCAGTTGTGATATGAAAAGTAGGCACGGCACAAGAGCATTTCCACCAGCTGCGATCGGTGTGAACACCTCGTTTGTGCCTGTCTTCGTCCTGTAGTTGATGCAGCACTCTTGGTCTGTGTCAGCGCTAACTTTGGATCCTGCTAAGCTCCTGGAAGAATTTCCACGTTGGCTAGAGAAACTCTCCGCTCGTCATCAGGGAAGCATCATCATCGTTATTGATTCCATAGATCAAGTTCAGGTACTGTTTTCACTTTGTTACCTAGTGATATGAGCTTAAAGACAAAAATACCAGTGATGGCCCGAGCCAGTGTTTAAATTCTATGTTTGTGATATGAAAATAATGCTGTTCCTTTTATTCCTGCTTCATTTCTAGGAAGAAAGCACTTGAATTTAAAAATAAATAAATAAAAGTATGAGTGCCAATAGACACTACTATCTTATTGGGAAGGACCAACTGAATTTAAATAATTAACAAAAACTGTTTGTTTTACCATATTTTCAGGGCCTTGACATTTCCTTAAGTGTCCAAAATTCAGATCAGCGATAATAGTATCCTGCCACTTGTTCTTTAAAAAAATCTTAAATCATCCAAATATAAGACTTTTGTCCTTAATAATAAGAGAAACTTAATGAGAATTTCACGATATTGGGGGAGTTATTGGATTGTTTGAAATCTCTTGGTTAATAGATTGAATCTTGTTTTTGTATTTTTAAGCAAGTTGAGAAACACATGAAATGGCTGATAGACCCACTGCCAGTGAACGTAAGAGTCATAGTTTCTGTAAATGTGGAAACTTGCCCTGCAGCATGGAGGTATGACGCTACCTTTAGTTTTTCAGATTAAGTGAAATGTTTTAAGGGCAAACAAGGAATGATTTTTGATATGTATTTGTGTTTTTCATGATTTTTATGTAAATGGCAGGATGAGTTCAGGTAAAAGACAAAGATCCTATTTATAGGGTTTAGAGGGAGGTGAGATTTGGGATGTAAAGGGAAAGGAGAAAACTTGGTGACTCTAGATTTCTTATTCAAGAAATTAAATAGCTGAACCTGGTGGTTCAATTATAATCCCAATGACTCAGGAGGCTGAGTTAGGAGGTGTTCAAGGTGTTCAGCCTCAGCAATTTAGAGAGACTGTCTCAAAAATCAAAAAGGGCTGAGGATATAGCTCAGTTGTATGGTATACCTGGGTTTAATCCCAAGCACTACACACACATACACACACACACACACACACACACATACACACACACACACACACACACATATCAATTGATGGCGATTTTATGAACTAAAACAGAAAACACAAAGTACAGGCAAGTTTGTGGAGGAAAGGCATTGAATTCAGTTGTTGGACACAGCTAGTTTGAGTTACCACTTGTAGATCCAAGTAATGATGTCTAGAAGGCAGTTTAATTTATGGGAAAGGAAAAACTGGGGAGCAGACCAGCAATAGTAGTCTAGACTCCTATTATCTGGAAATGCAAGCTGGCTTTAGCAGCCCTAAAAAACAAATGACACAGAGATTGAATTGTGTGGAGTAGTGTTTCTCAACCTATTTTTCCCCCTAAGAATTCTCATAGAAATTTTTTTTTCTAATCTCTGCTTCCTAAGAAAATACTGTGTATTACACATATATTATCAGTTTTTATATATAAGCAGATATGTGTATGTATTTGTGCTTTGTACAAAACAATGAGATTTTTCTCACACCCAAAAAACAATTTTTGCTACCATATTGAAAGTGAATATTGTAGCAATTAAATTCCAGTCACTTTATAAGTACTTGTGGACAAAGACTGTGTCTTGTACTGCTCCCATAAGTACCGATGCCTCTGCTTAGTTTTACCAAAGGCACAGAACATAGAACTAGAAATGTTTTACCACTTAGTTGTCTAATATATATATATACCATGTATAGAACTCTGTGGTGATTAATTGCTGTAATGATATACATGTTAGAATAAATCAAAGTAATAGTTTTCCTTGATGTGATTAACAGAGATTAACTTCACTTATTTTATAAAAGCAGAATAAAAAGTCAATTTCCTTCATGGTTTTTAATTGTACTGTGGGTAGATTACTGTTCTTGTTGAATGATTTGAATTTTACTTTTCTTTAAACCAAAGGTTGTGGCCTACACTTCATCTTGATCCTTTAAATCCAAAAGATGCAAAATCTATTATAATTGCAGAATGCCACTCTGTAGACATTAAACTGAGCAAAGAGCAGGTATGTATTTTTAATTTTGATACTGTTTTCACTCTGTGTCAGCCTTCCTATAAAATATCTTATATGAGACTTAAAATTCAATATGTAGAGAGGTTTGTAGCTCAGTGGTACAGTGCTTGCCTAGCAAGTGTGAGGCCTTGGATTTGATCCTCAGTACCATATAAAAATAAATAAATAAAACAAAGGTATTGTGTCCATCTATAACTAAGAAGAAAAATTTAGAAAAAAATTCAATATCGGGGCTCATTTTTATAGAGAATTGAAATCTAGCAATTGCTTTGGTAAATGCATTGATTCTTTAGGACAGAGAAAAAGTGATGAAAAGATTCTGGTCTTAAGGAGTACTGTTTAATATTAAGCAAGTATTTGAAAAGCAAAATCATGTTTTCACATTGGCTGCCTCCTGACCATAGCCCGGGATCCTCTGCTGCCTGCAGTGATGTCCCCAAGGAGATGGCAGAAAAGTGCTATTTCTGCTGGGATACCTGCTCAGTAGTGATGACCGATGAATTCCAGGGTGATTATTGTATTTTTGTTTTGTTTTTTGGGGGAAACTGGTGCAGGAGAAGAAATTAGAACGACATTGTCGTTCTGCTACGACTTGCAATGCCCTTTACATCACCCTTTTTGGCAAAATGATGGCACGGTAAGTGGTGGCCGTGTCCCAGTCTGTGTGTTTTGTGTTTGCTGCAGAGCATTTCCTCACTCTGTGAACTGATGGCTGCTCCTTAAACAATTTCCTGGGCCAGATTTCTGCTTATTCTAATGGTGACACTAACCCTCTGTGACACAATGTGGCTGACTGCTGAAGATTGAGTAGCCTGTGAATTATGGGAACTCGATGATAAATTTATCTAATTTTTATCACCCTAACCCTTTCCCCACTGGGTTGCAAAAAGAAGGCCCTCTTCACCCTCATTTAGAGCCACCCATCAGTGCTCTGTGCCACCTGCAGAGGCCCCTAGCTTTGGGAAAGTGGTGCAGACGTCTGAGATATAAGAATTGTTTCAGGTTTCTTGGAATATCAGTATGCAGGCAGAAATTTTTATTGTCTTGATTCTCAAATCCTGATAAACATGTTGTCATACAGTAGTTTTTCTGTTCTAGTGTCTGCTTGTAGTAACCATTAGAACATTTTACTACTTTTGTTTCTTCTTCAGGATAGCCTCTACATTATCTGTCCTCGGCCAGAGATTTTTTTAAAAAATAACTTTTTTGGCATTCATCACAATATATCATAATTCTAGCACAACTCTTATTTTCAAACACTGAATCTAGTACTCTTGTCTCTTAATTCCACATTCTCATCTTAAGCACTAAATTTGAATGAAAAAAAAATCTTCTGAAGCTTTAAATCATGCATGACATTTCCACCGTCCCTCCCACGGTTCAAGTGCAGCTGGAAATCTGCTTCCATGAACATCAGCAGTACAGTGAGTGCAGTTCAGAGTATAAGTCTTCTCACACAGATCTCATGGTATTTATTAGAATATACTTCAACAGGAACTAGGGATCATGTTTTTCTTTCCTTCATACATCTTCATTTTTGAAAAAAAAATTATTGGTATTTTAAAACAAATGCCTCTCTTCACTGATTTTCCTTAGTTTATTAGCCTGATGTTTTAAAAATTCTGGATCTACATAAATTTCATTTGCATGGCTAACTTACTAACAGTACTTTTATTTCCTTCCCTGCATCTTGTATGTAGGTAGTTTATGAACAATAAGAACTATGTCTTATTCAGTTTTATGTTGCACAGCGCATAGAAATTTCTTGAAATGTAGGGAGTCTCAGCCTATGTCTACTGGACTGAATTAAGTGGTATGCTAAAATAAACTTGATGATTCTAGTAGCTTCATAAAATTAGCATTTTCCTGTATTGTATTTTATTCAGTTCCTGTTATCAGTTATAGTACAAAAAAAAAATAGAGATACCATTGTCTTCACCCTAGATTTTTCACAGATGTTGGCTGTCTATAAGGAATCAAATCTCTTCTCCATTCCAACAGTGCTGGGAGAGCAGGTGGTGTAGATAAGATCCTTCATGAGTGTCTCCAGTGCCAGGACACTGTTTCGTTGTACAGGCTGGTTCTGCGCTCCATCAAGGAGTCCATGACAGACGACACGGACAAAGAGCTAATGAGACAGGTAAAGTGTGGTCAGCTTGGAAAAAGAAGGCTAGTTGGTCTTGTTTATAATCGAATTGAAGTAGATAATTCTTTTCTGATTTGTACTTACATATGTTTTAAGCATATACATAGGAATGTTGGCAGCCATGCAGGCTTGCTGAAAATTTGTATTTCCCTGATTATCTTTGGGGTTTCTCATCTTTTCACATTTATTTATTATCCTTCTTTCTTCTTATATGAATTTCCAGTTCCTTTACTTTACCAATGTTTTAGTTGGTTTTTTTGTTATTTTGTTTTTTTTGTTTGTTTGTTTGATTTTTTGGTCATTCTCTTATTGGTCTGTAGGAGTTCTAAATAAATGCCTTTTTCCTATTAGTGTCTTTTGTCTTTCAACTTTAGGATGTTAATTCATTGAAAGTTTTATTTTGATAAAATCAAATTTACCAACAATTTCCATTATGGTTTATTTAGGCTTTTTGTATCTTTTTTAAAAAAAAAATGCTTTGCTGTTATTAAAGCATGTGTGTGTGTGTAATTTCCTTGAAAAGGTTTTATAGTTCTTGTATAAATCCTTATCTCATGTGGATTTATTTTTGTTTATTGTGTGAGTTATTTTTTAATCTTTTGTCATAGGCATGGCTAACTAGTACATCTTTTCTGCTGATTTGGAATACTCCCTGACAAAAATCAAGCTCATGTATGAATGTCAATCTGTTTCTAGGCTCTTCTGGGCCATATTTGCCTATTCTTTGCCATTACAACACTGTATTAATTATTAGAACTTTAAGCTTTGTTACTTGGTTGGGTAAATCCCCTTTTGTTATTCTTCTTTACAATGGTCTTAGCTAATTTGCTATTATATATTTTTAGAATTGACTCCATGGAAACTCATTTTGGGATGTTAACTAGAATGGCATGGAATGTAGAGAATATGATTATAAAAGTCTTCCCTTGGATGGAAAGATGACTCTCCATTATTTAGTCATCTGCTTTAATCCTTTCAATGTTTTATCTTCCTCCGCCTAAAGAACCTACAAATCTATTAAGTTTTTGTTTATAAATACTTTATAATTAAATAGTATTTTACTGTTGGTTAATACATTCAATTTTGATTTTTTGGAAATTTATTTTATATCTAACCACCTTGCTGAGCTCTTATAATTCAAAACTGGATCCATTTTTTTTGTGTGTGTGAATTTCCCAGCCTGGTGGCTCCTGGGGTTTTGACTTTTCATTTTACCAATGAGCTTCCTTGTATTCTTTCCATGTCTCATGTTTTCCTCTTGTACCCTTTCACACAGAGAGTAGGTCCTAGAATTGATAGGCATTCTAGTTCCCATTCCTTGTCACACCCCAGGGTGGTGTGACCCCCAAGCTCTAAGTCACTGGGACTGCTTCTATCTCCCCTTCCTCCAGGGCAGCATCTCAGCACCTGTCCCTCTGATTTGGTTTCCTATTATATATTGTGTGATGTTCATAGGCATTTGTAGGAGCAGGGTTATTTTTCCTGCTGTCCAATTGGAATTCTGTCATTAGAATAATAATGTCATTAAAATAATATCATTAAAATAATAATCTATTTCATGCACTTCCAATTTTCACTTTTTTTTCTATATATGTGTGATCTTTGGATGCCAGATTTTATACATCTTTATATACATATACTACCTTGTCCTTAATTAATGCCTTTTGGGCAGCATATTTTATCGTAAGAACTCTGCTTCTTGATTTATTAAATCATTTGTAAGTATGGATGAAATATTAATAAGCTTACAGGAATTAGAGAAAATGTAATGACTGTTAGTTACTTTGTGATTATTGTTTGTTTTTCTATCTAGATTCTCTGCCTTGTCAATGTTAGTCACAATGGCGTGAGTGAATCAGAATTGATGGAACTCTATCCTGAGATGTCCTGGGCTGTCTTGACCTCCCTTATTCACAGTTTACACAAAATGTGTTTGTTGACATATGGTTGTGGCTTGCTCAGGTTTCAACATCTCCAAGTAAGTGTTATTTCAAACATCTTTTAATAGGATTTTTTTTACTCATAAATGTCAATATGTCGCTCTATTTTATATTATACTGGTTAGTTTGATGTTTCAGTTATAAAATAAAATTATTTTTTGCAATGACTTTAGGTTAAAAATTATCCACTATTATGAGGCAACTCTTATTTTGAAGAGTCATATCTCAAGATGCATTCATTTCTAGAGATTCCCTGTATAATATTGTCCATAAAGTTGATGACACTGTATTATACACTTAAAAATTTATTAAGAGTCTAGATCTCATGTTAAGTGTTTTTAACCATGATAAAAATAAAAATTTTTAAACTCGAAAGAAAGAAAACGAGTCACAAAAGACCAAAAATCAACACAAAACAAAAAGGAGGTTTCTTTCTGGAAATGAAAAAAGGTTTTTTTTTTCAATTTTATATTTTATTGAGTTGCTAGTATGGTTATGTGTCATGAGCTGGGGCTCGGAGTCAGACTCCCTTCCTAACCCAGCTCTTCAAGGCTTAGTGGCTGTATGACTCTGAGCAAGTCCTAAGCCCTTGGGAGACTTCCACTTTATCATAGGGTTATAAGGAGAAGTTAGATGGTCCGTGATCCTTGAGAGGTGGTAGATTTGATGTCTAGCACATCATAGTAAATCTTAAGGAACTATGGATTCATATTCTAATCAATATGCAATGCCACGCTTGATTTGTATATGTGTGCAAATGCAAATGAAGTCTTTCTTCTGAGTGTACTATATTTATAGATGTGAAATGTTTGTAATTTCAGAGCCTTCTCCTTTATTATGTAACCCTTGAATATAATTTAACTCTTTTTAGTGACTTTTCACTTCACTTTTTTGGGATTTTTAATATGTTAACTAAAAGTTTGAACTAAATTGTTTGGAGTTCTTAAGTAGTTGTATAGGAATTTTTACTCTAAATGTGTCACATAAATATATCCTGAATTTAAAAATATTCTAATGCCATTTCTATTATACAATGATAAAAGTATATTCCTTTTACAAATTAATTATTAGATATATAGTTACTTAACTTAAAATGCAGCATTTTCTGCCTAGGCCTGGGAAACAGTGAGACTGGAGTACATGGACGGTCCTGCTACCATTTCTTCATATAGGCAAAAGCTAATTAGCTTTTTCACCTCACAGCTAAGGTATTATGAATGTCCATATTGTTTTTTTGTAACTTTGGCAACACATTCTTTCTTTGTGTCCTTATTTCTCTTCAAGTATAAAAATGTAGTTATTACAAAAAGAATAAAAGATGATCTTGTAAGATCTTTTAATATCATGCTAAAGGTTTCAACTTAAGTAAAAAGTATGTATCTCTCTGTGTATATTCAGGTCTATTGAAGGTTTTTAAAAATAGTTCAGTTTTAGGAAAATACCTTTAGAATAAAGGGTTTTATAGACTCGGGGGTTTGACTCCTCTTAATGCCTTTCAATGAGTTTTATCTCCTTCCCCCTAGAGGTCCAAGGAAGAATTTGGTGGATGGTCCTGAATACCTCATGTTTGTTTGCATAATTATGTTGGTGAAGTTTCTGAATTTGACCAGTCTCAGGATTAGGCCATACTTAGAGATAGATGTTTAATGTATTTTTCTTCCTTGAACATTTGCCCGAAGTCTTTTTAAAGCACTCTCCTTGTGAAAGCTGTTGTCCAGCGTTGTCTCCTCTCTCCCGACAGCCAGGACAGAGTGACCTGGAGGATTGCAGATGAGCTCCCTTGGCTTTTGCAGCAGCAGGGAAGTAAACAGAAGCTGCATGGTTGCCTCCTCAACCTCTTCGTATCTCAGAACCTTTACAAAAGGTGAGAAGCTTCTAGAACATCTCTCCCAGAAGGATAGATTTAAACAGTCCTTCCATTTAACAAAGAAAAAAAAGGCATTTTTAATTTAAAAATCAGTCTGTGGAGGCCACACTGAGCCACAGTGCTTGCCTGGCATGCACAAGGCTCTGGGTTCCATCCCTAGCACCACAAATCAGTCAATAAAAATCAGTCCAGTTTCAGTGGTACCTGAAAAACAAATAGCATGGGAGAAAACTTGAGACAGTTTGCAGAGTGCTGTGAGATCTGCTTTCTTTGGGAGGGAAACACTTTAGTATGGCTGCTTTGGAAAATCAGATCTGGAAGGATCATGGGACAATTTTGTATCTTATTCTTAATATTATTTACATCACCCAGAGAAGTCATTCAAGATGTGTCCTTCTCAGGCCCTTCAGGTATCTCAAACCAGACCTGGCCCCAACTCACATCTAACTTGTGTCGAATTTATTCATAAGTGTATCCTGCTTGTTTCTTTTGATATGTTTGAGTTGGTCAGTGGCATAACTACCTTTTTATGAGCCAGAGTTCTGACTTATAAGCCTCACAAAGGTTTTTCTACTTCACTTAGAAATGTAGAATGTTTTCATAAAATAGCATAATTTGTTTTGCTCCTGAGTGAGCTCTCTTAAATTGCTTTGTTGATCTGCATGCCCACTTCTCATAGTTCCCTTGAAATCAGATTCGTTCCTTAGCTCTCCAGCTCTCCCATTTTTCTGAATATCTGAAAATGAATAAGACTATATTTATTACTCAGTAGCTTTACAAAAATACAAAGTGGATACTCTGTGGCAGTTTGCTTAATGGTTTTGTTAGTTTCTTCTGTTCCAATTTTCACCATTTAAAATAATTTTTGGAGTGAATTCAGTTGACTGCATAACATAAAATGTCTAAAAGAAATCCAAATAAATTTCCCTTGGTGAGTAACCATGATGAATTCATGATGACAGCCAACACCATAGAGTGCCAGTCATGTCCTTAGGGCAACAGCCAGGGCAGGTAGTGAGAGAATGGGACTTGAGAGGTCAGCCAGCCTGCTCAAGAGCACACACCTGTCGACAGATCTGACCTCACTACACTGTGCTTGTGAATTGTCAGAAGTGTGGCATGAATTCTGGTATTTTCCCTCTAGAGGGGACTTTTAAGGTTGCTTTTTCATTAAATCCCTGTTATTTGTTGGAACAGAGGACACTTTGCTGAGTTGCTGAGTTACTGGCAGTATGTTGGCAAAGACAAGAGCGCAATGGCAACAGAATACTTTGACTCGTTGAAGCAATACGAGAAAAACTGCGAAGGAGAGGAGAACATGATTTGCCTAGCAGATCTCTATGAAACCCTGGGGCGATTTCTCAAGGATCTTGGCCTTCTCAGTCAGGTAACCTCCCCAGGAAGGCAGACGTGGGCAGTTTTCATGTTCACTCTGTCCTTCCGAGGAGGTGAAGCAGTTTTCCCTGTGGTGCTGAGCTCTTTAACCATGAATCAGGTGACAGCTCTGTCTGGCAGCCTTTCTCTCTTCAACATGAGCCTCTCACCTTTCTCCCCAGGCTGTGGTGCCTTTGCAGAGGTCTCTGGAAATTCGAGAGACAGCTTTAGATCCGGATCACCCAAGAGTAGCCCAGTCCCTCCACCAACTGGCAAGTGTGTACGTGCAATGGAAGAAGTTTGGCAATGCAGAGCAACTGTATAAACAGGCTTTGGAAATCTCAGAAAATGCTTATGGTGCAGATCATCCTCACACTGCTCGTGAACTGGAGGCACTTGCAACTTTGTACCAGAAGCAAAACAAGTAAGATGTAGTTCTCTGATGTCATAAAGAGAACTACAGTGTTTTAATGTACTTACGTGGTCCGCTTTGCTGTGTACATTTCCTTACCCTGTGTGCGTCATGTCAAATAATATTTCTTGGTCTGGAACATCATGGGGTAGATAGAGAAGCTTAGAACTACAGGTTCATCTCTAATTGAAGATGTATGAAAGATAAAGCATGGGCTTTGGAGTATGATCTTGGGTTCAAATCCTGGATTTACGCTCTTTGAGTGCATTGCTAACTCAGGGGCAGAAACTGTTGACCACAGCCCAAGTCCAGTTTTGTGAATAAGGTTTATTGGAATTGGAATGCAGCCACATTTTTCATTTACATATCATCTCTGTGTTTTTCATTCCTCAGTGGCAGAATTCCTTAGTTGCAACAGAGACCAGGGACTCACAAAGCCTAAAACACCATCAAACCCTTTATAGAAAAAGTTTGCAATCCCTGGTATGATAAAGAGGTTTCAGGGCTTAGGGTAGAGCTCAGTGGTAAAGTGCTTGCCTAGGCTATGTGAGGACCATCATTCCATCCCCAGCACTGGGAAAACAAAACAAAGATTTTTAAAAGCTTTCCGGCAGGTGCAGTGGCACAAGCTTGTTATTTCAGCAACTCCAAAGGGTAAGGCAGGAGGATGGCAAGTTCAAGGCTAGCCTCAGCAGCTTATTAGCAAGACCCTGTCTCAAAATTTAAATAATTAATAAAAAGGGCTGGAATGTAGTTCAGTGGTAGGGCATCCCAGGGTGCAATTCCCAGAACAACAACAAAAAAAAAACTGTCATATCAATTAGGCACCCAGAGTGACATTGCTTCCTCTATCAGAAATTACTTAGGTTCCTCCATCCTATGTGAGACATATTGGAAGTTTTTCTTTTCACTTCTACAAGTAATATTCACCCAAATCTACGTGAATTTTATTAATATTTAACCAAAAATTAGCCTGTGCAGAAGAAAGGTGTTATTTTGGCCTTTTATTTAGTTAAGTTGCCCTTTGGACATTCAGAATGAGTTAAATCAGTTAAAAACAACAAAATATCAACTACTCTGAGAATTAGATTTATATTGCTTTTTAGACCTAATGAAAGTTTCATTAAAGATTTTGAACTGCATATGACTATCACTAGAATGTTATTATATTTAATCTCCCAAAAAAGTCTCATGCTATCTAAGGAGTGCTTTCATTTCACTGAAATAGAATACGTGGAGTACACATCTTTGGACTTACCATACTTTTTTCTTTTTTAAGATATGAACAAGCTGAACATTTTAGGAAAAAATCCTTTAAGATTCGTCAGAAAGCTACAAGGAGAAAAGGCAACTTGGTAATGAGAGATTTCTTTACATTGAATTTTGAACCAAAGGAAAAGATCTCTGAATATCATAAATGCATAAATCTCACATTTTTTAAGAGTTTTAGATTTTAATGGGATTTCCAGAAAAGCTCTTAACATTTTTTTATTTATATTTAAATATTATAGCTTAGTAGAATTTTAAAGTGGAAGCTTCAAATGAAGGCTAGACTTTGATTCTTTTGCATGATAGATTAAACAGATTTAATCAGTATCTTATGTTAGATTCAGATGCAAAGGAATTCTTCTCCTAGAGCACACACAAAAAAATTTATTTTTTGAGTTGCTAATAAAATCAAAATACGGTGTGTTTGTTGTAAAATGCTATGTGTCTTTTTAAGAACTTGATATTCGAGTGTTTAACAGTGGGGTTGGTAAATATCTGCAGGTTATCTCTGTTTTCCGATCTTTTCTGGAGCATTTTAAGATAATCTTTCCCCAAATATCTCATAATAATTTTCACAAAATAGTTTTTAATGAATTTGAGACCGTGATGCCCTGTGGAAATACATGTATTCTTAATAACCACTAGACTACTTCTGTGTGCTATTTAAAATAATTGCCAGATAGATTAAAGAGAAAAGGAGGAGAAAGGACTTTTTAGGACCCCAGTGTGTGGTTTCAGAATCAAAGATGGCACTTAGTGATCGTGTCTTAATTTTTTATGTTTGTCCCAGTATGGATTTGCCCTTCTACGCAGACGGGCCCTGCAGTTAGAAGAGCTTACCTTAGGTAAGGACACGCCTGATAATGCCCGGACCCTCAATGAACTGGGTGTTCTCTACTATCTTCAAAATAACCTGGAGTAAGTACCATGGTATTAATATTTAAAATATTTTGTCTCTTTGATTCAAAGCTGTTTTGACTGTCAAGTCCAAAGCTAGGCAAAATTGATAAAACCTTGACAGATTTCATTTATGATATTAGGTTATGAACATATACACACTTAAAACTGAATTTTCTTTAACTATGTCACATTGCTTCCAAACTAAAGATTCTGTAGCTTCCCTAGTGCATTTTATATATGTATGAAAAGTGAGTTTGTATAATATTTGTCATTAGAACTTACAGAATAAACTTGGAACTAATGAAGAACAAATCAAAGAAGGTAGATAGCTGCTAGTTTTATTCATTAGTTTATTTGGACATAAAAAAGTTGAATGGCATTTATATTTATAATTTTTGAAAAAAAGTTTGTTGATTTTTTTTTACTTCTTTATATGATACAGACATCTAACAAATTTAAAACTTTGGATGCCAATAAATTGCAACAAATATTCAACCCATCTCATAGAAGTTTCTTCTATTAACAAATATTTTGGATAATCTCCAAAAAGAAAGAATGAATGCCAAAATATTTTATTTGATGTAGGTCTAATAATTGTAAAGATGTAAGAAATTGTTATGGAAATTATTTGTGAGTTTGTCTTTCAGCAGAAATGACGGGGCAATCATCCAGATATTTTATGAACTTAAACTATCAGGAAGCAAAGGACTGGAGGGGATGGGGAGTAAGAGTGGAGAGGAAGGATTTTTGAGATGAATCCTCCACCTTGACTTGGATCTAATAAAAAAAAAATGATCCAATTTTCCACCTCACTAGGGCTCAGGACTCTGACTTCCAGAGAATAAGCTGTTTAAACCACTTTGGGATTTTGTTCCTAGAACCGCTGACCAGTTTCTGAAGCGTTCCTTAGAAATGAGGGAGCGAGTTCTAGGACCAGATCACCCAGACTGTGCCCAGTCTCTGAATAATCTGGCAGCTCTGTGCAATGAAAAGAAACAGTATGAAAAAGCAGAAGAGCTTTATGAAAGAGCTTTAGATATTCGGAAACGAGCCTTGGCTCCAGATCACCCTTCTTTGGCGTATACAGTGAAGCACCTTGCAATCTTGTATAAGAAAACAGTAAGTAATCCTTGCCATTCTTACATGTTTTATAATACACCAATGAAGCCACAATTACTATCAGCAAATCATTTTGTCTTCTGGCGGATAGACTATTTTATATGAGTTTTTTAATTATAATTTTTAATCTATAGAACTGTTTTATACATTTAAAAATATTATTTCATACTTAATTAAGGTACTGATTTGATTTTGTGAAAACATATTCCAAATACAGATCCATTCATTATTCTAAATGAAGCTTAGATTACATTTCAGAAGTTCTAAAATCTCATCTCACCATTACTATCTTTGTTGTATAAAACACCATAAACAGCAAATCACCCAGCTGTCAGGATGCAGGAAATATCTTGATAGTTGACTAAATAAACATTTTGTTTCACTTTCTTGACTTTACCTACATCCATAGCCATTCTTTGCCATAGGAGCAAAGTTTGAAATTTTTATATCTGTTCTCCAAAACACCACCAGAGAAGTCTGCTTCTAATGAGTACAGGTAGAGTTATGTAAACTTTAGACTTTGTGGCACCCTGGCTGGTGCTGGTGGCACTGAATAGATGGTTAGTAATAAGGGTACACTGTTGCTGTATCTGCCCAACTTTCCAGTAGAAGGAAATAATTAGAAAAATCTGGAAGCGATTTGGTTAGAAGTGAGTTTTTATTCTGATACCATTTCTAAATAAGTTCAGTAAGAAGGTCTAGTTAGAATATTTTCTTTCACTATAAACAATGAATAATAATAAATGAGCCTAAAGGGCTTTCCAAATTGTCAATTGTTTTATATTCAGTATAACTTTACTTACATATTCTATTAGATTTTTCACTTATCTACAAACTTGACCATTAAAATCAGAGAAAAATTCTTCTGAGACTTTTTTCCTCAGGATTACTGTTTAAAACATAGTTGTATTTGAGGAGGAAGTTCTGATCAGATAGTATTATTGCCTTAATATTTTTGTTAGATGATACTTTTGTTTTTTAGGGGAAACTTGACAAAGCCGTACCTTTGTATGAGTTGGCTGTTGAAATTCGGCAGAAATCCTTTGGCCCAAAGCACCCTAGCGTAGCAACAGCCTTGGTGAACTTAGCAGTTCTTTATTGTCAAATGGTAAGTTCCTACATTTCAACTCTATGTCTTTAAGGTTTAAAATATAGATAAGCATGAACTAATGAAAATTTAAGGTCATATTTTCTACTTAATGCTTCCATTTTTAATACTTGAGAAATTATTGAAGTTGGAGTTGTAAGATGGTGCCCTTCGGAGTGTAAAACCCTGAGTGTAAAGTTGAGTATAGGCTTATTTTTTAAATTCTGGAGATTCCTACAGTTGTCTGTAGAATATTATCTTTAAGCTTATAGTATCTACCCACTAGGTAATAAAGAAACAGGTTTGCATTTATATTGTTAGGTTAAGGTCAAATGGTTACCAGACCAGGTTGAAAACCTATATATATAACTTTCTGTTATACTGCATCTCCCTTTATGATATTAATAAGTTAAATCTTTTTACTCATATCTTTTGAAGGATAAATTTCATTTTAAAGTGCTTACCAAAATAGATCAACTTAGTGTAAAAAGCATTAATAGTAATTTCAGAAACCCAGTGTGTTTATGTGTACATTACTTTTTTTTTTAATAAGAAAAAACACATTGAAGCTTTGCCATTATATGAAAGAGCATTAAAGATTTATGAAGATAGCCTGGGTCGGATGCATCCTCGAGTTGGAGAAACATTAAAAAACTTAGCTGTGCTTAGGTAAGAATCTTCTTCACGTTCCTCAGGTATACCCATTCTTTTAGAATAGTTTTGACTCATCACAGAGCACCACAAAATATTTATTGCTGAATGTTCTTTCTTGGAGACAAGAGGGGTGATTTTTTGCTGTTCTATCTCAAGAGAAACTAAAGTCATATCCAAAAATGAGAGTGTATCATAGCAAATTGGATGGTTTACTTTTGCTACTAACTGGCAATGGGGAAAAAACAAGCAAATTTGCTATCCTTGGAGCCCATTCACGGTTAAGCACACTGAGTTTTGCTTGCTCATATCTCAGGATGCATATAGGAACTTCCTTGAGCACTTTCACTGAATGCACTACAATATGATCTTAATGGTGTGAATGAGACACCGAAGCAAATAGTCCACAGAACATGAACACTGCAAAAAGAGGGGGAAGAAGCAAATGTTCACAGCTTGTTTTCTATCTCAAGGTCACTTAGAATTGTTAGGAGCTTATGTTCTCATTTTTTTTCTCTCTCAAAGCTACGAAGAAGGAGATTTTGAAAAAGCTGCTGAACTGTACAAAAGGGCCATGGAGATAAAAGAAGCAGAAACATCACTTTTGGGGGGCAAAGCTCCTTCAAGACATTCATCAAGTGGAGACACGTTCAGCTTAAAAACCACTCATTCTCCTAATGTTTTCCTTCCTCGAGGACAAAGGTGACAGCAGCAATTATAGTTATATACCTTAGGATAAAATAATTATCATTTGGAACATTAGAATTTAAAATTTTTTAAAAATGTTGGTAAGAAAATTTATTTTTACTACTCTATGATTTAACTGGTATTTGTCTGGAATTGGACTATATTTGAGTCATAATTTTATCTGTTTAAGTTGATTAAAATAATTACTTTTCCTAATGTATGTGATCCAAGGGCACAGACACATTCCCATTCTAAGACTACGTGAGGAGTGGATTGTGAGTAGATGTGTCTCTGTTCACCGAGAGCTGGTGGGGAATCAAGAACTCCAAGATTATTTTCATCTCTCAAGAGCCACCTGAGCCTTTCCAGCCATTCCTTGTTTCTCAGCAGTGGTCTGGCCTAATCCTCTACCTCAAAGAAAACGAATAAAGGGATCATGTTTATGAAATGTTTGAATTGCGTTCAAATTAATTATAGGAATTCTTGATTGCTGTGTTTTTCTTTTTTATTCTGCCTTTTACCTTGACAGGCCAATCACCTTCCTTTCTGTGTTCTCCACATTATGCATTTTTCATGACTGTGTTATATACATCTGTAGTGTCTGGAGTCCTCTGTGCAGTAATAACAGGCTAACTCTTCACTATTCTTTGATCTTGCCCCAAAGTGGACCTAGCATTCTGTCATCTTTCTTGAACAGCTGAACTTGTCTCATTTACCTCATACTCAAATTCATTTTTATACTAAAAATTAAATATTTTTATAGATTTTGTAAATATTGCCACATTCGGATTTATTTATACCACTTATGTATTTATACTCAGTAAAATCTTCATCAATGTTAACATTTGTGAGATTCTAATATGTATTAGTTGTAAAGGAAAAATGTAAAAATCATACTTCACTGTTTAAAATAAAAGTGCAATTTACTTTCCCACTCTAGTTTATATAACAGGGCTACATTTTGTATACTTAAGAAATACATTGAAAATTTGCTAATAAAAAGACTTGAATGTAATCAATATTTAGTAGTTTGGTCAACTTGAAGAACTTCAGTGACTCTACAAGGGTCTTGGTTAATGTTCTCTAAGGCCTTGCTGCTTACGCTGGGATCCTATTAAATATTTAGACTCTGCTGCCTTCTAAGTCATAATTTGCATTTCAGCTTGATTTCCAGGTAATTTATATGCACTTAAGTGTGAGAAGCATTGGTAAAACTCTGAGGCCTTAGAGTTTTATTTCATTTGAAATAAATTAGGCAGCATCTTAATAAGCATCCTTATTTCCCTTTTTGGGAGAGGTACAGAGGGAAAAGAAAATAAAATATGACTGTAACATATCATTCACCTTGCTGTGAAAGGTACAAATAATTAATTCACAAATGTCAGAAATTAATTTTAGAATTTAGCTACTGGAGCTTAAAATCTGATTTAGTAATATAAGTAATGCATTATAAGTATTATGTTACATGCCTAAAAAAATTGCTTTAGGAAATAATGAGACCAGTATTCTGGAAAAACCTTGAAAAAAAAACTTAATATTTATTTATTCTTTGTTTCTCCAAAATTTGAACTTGAAAAACATAGAAAAAATATTAAAAATGTCTATTATTATTCACAGTGACTTGATGGCAAAAATTATAATTTTGGTTGAGAATGATCACTTTATGTATTTAAAAAATAATTAAATGTAAAAACTATTTTCATCTATTTATTGTATTACTAACAAGCATATATTTTCATGAGAATGTCTAAGATAAAACACAGCTATAACAGAGATCTTGTGTGTGTGTATGTGTATTTGAGGTTCTCCAAAAGGAATATTATATTCACATTTATACTTTGACAGTAGAAAAGATAGCTTTCAAACAACTCAATCATAAAACTGAATAGGTAGTAACCAAATTTTGCTATTCATAATTCATCCATCAATGAAAATGAAATAGGAAAACAAAACAGAAAAAAACATGATCTGAGGAGTCAAAGCTTCCTTAAATATATTCTTAAAAAGTACAGACTTTTCTGTATTGGACGGGCTAAGTATCCAGGGAGTATTTATAAGAAAACCATAATACATACATTCTCTACTACATAAAAAAAATCTGAGCAGACCATATATTAATTTTCCATTAATGATGATAATAAAGAAATGAAAGAGTGATTTGTTAGAGTCTGCTAAGGCAGTATTGTTACTTCTTTTCCCTCTTTCACATTAGAATCTCTACTGTCTTCAAGTCTAACCAAATACTCTGGGTTTATTTAATGCAAAATTCTGTCATGATCAGTTCCTCATAATTGGCTGCCTACTTAACACAAGTTTTCATGGCACACAGACTGTCAAGAAAGCATTCACTCCAAGTTGCAAGAGATACCGTTTACCATATTTTTTCTGATAAAATAATCCAATAGTTTATGAAAGATATTAGAACCCTCCCCCCCAAAAAAAATTAAAATAAGTAAAATTTGGTGTAGTTAAGACATCAGCCATGATGCTGTACCAGTATAAGACCAAATAAAGGTCTTCAGATGGTGAAATCTATATACTTTATTGAATCAAACAGTAATTTATAAGTAAGACCTTACCAAATTTATGTACCAGTTTCTGAAGCAGAATTATTGTAGAAAGACCACATTTCATTTTAAAAATCCAAAACATCTTTAGTAACTAGAAGAGCTATTCTATAATTCAATGCACTATTTTTTTTTTTTTTAATGGTAAAAGACTCACCAAGGCAACATAAGGAAGTTTTAAGGCTAGAAAAACCATCCTCCTGGGGCTGGGGTTGTGGCTCAGTGGGAGAGCGCTTGCCTCGCACATGTGAGGCACTAGGTTCAATCCTCAGCACCACATTAAAAAAAATGAATAAATGAAATAAGATACTGTATCCATCTATAACTAAAAATATTTTTTAAAAAACTATCCTCCTATTTCCTCATTTTACTATAATAATGAAAATCACAGTGTAATTCTAGAATCACAAAACTAATATACTGAATATATTTCTGAAACCAGTTTTTAGAACTTTATTTTACAAGTAGGGAATGTACTTTTAACTTTTTACTAACATTTTCCCCCTGTAGATACAACCTATACAACCTGGACATTCATATCTTCAAAGGAACAATCATCAAAATAAGATATTAGCATAGTAACAGCCTACTGGCAATGGTTACACTTACATGTTGTTTATTGGTCTCCAAACCATTGAGAATTTACTCCAACCAATGCTAAAACTTTGCTATTTGTATGTTAACTCCAGAGAAAACCAGTTTATATCAATTTACGATTTAGTAGTCACAATCAGGAAATGAGCCTCCTCCAAGGAAGCAGTATATATTAGTCATTGTGGAGGTAATTTAAAACTCTTCTTTCATATTTACTGGCCAGGACAACCCTTGTCTATATCTCACTACCTTAAGTATCAAATTTAAATGAAATATTTGGAAGTAGCCTATTTGGTAGGTATAATGTGGATATCAGTCTAAATTTATACCTTGTTTTCCAATAAAGTGCAGAAACTCAAGATATATATGCTACAGATAACAATGATTTCTTTTCCATGGTCAGTGCAGAATAAAATAAAATTTGACTTTCCTGAAAGTACCTTTATCTACCTACCCATGAAGACAGGTTCCATTTACTTGCCTTTGTCTTGTTTTGAGTATATAATTCACAACTTATAAACTTCTCCAATGATTACATTGCAGCTTGTATTAAATCCAAAAACACTGGAGAGGATAATTTCATTTTATGGGTTAAGTATTTAAAAATCACTGTTGGTCAAGATAGTAATTCTGGGCAATTTTCTTGTAGAACCAAACACAGTGACAGACACTTGCCAGCTCTGATCAATAGGCTGCACCTGTCCTCCTTTTGTTTGTACTACTTTATTGTCTATGTCCTTTTCACAGACTACAAGGGGTTACTAGAAAGAAATAAAGACTATAGAATCAGATTGATCCTTCCCCAACCTTCAAAAGGCCAAGATATTTTGGTGGATATGCTATAATAGTACTCTGAAGGCAAACCTTTTAGGACAGCTATTAGATTTAGTTGGAAAGAGGAGCAAAGAGCAACAGCTACAGTATTTTAATAAAGTATAACAATTTAGTGAAGATTACATACATTAGTTAATCTTGCCCTAAGTTTTTTCAGTTTTGAATTTTTTTTTTAATTTCAAGAGAATAGGCTTAAACACAGAAAAAGTAAAATATATGCCAGTCCATAATCTATATATTCTTCATCTTGGCCATGAGGTCTTCCAAGCTTTCTCCAGAATCTTCTACTGTTACTTCAGGTACACAGTCGTCTTGCTGTCAACAAATGAGGAAAATACAGTGAAAAAATAGCCTTACTGAATTCTTTATGCTTAGGAATCAGTAAGCTTTAACCATGCTCAACAAGTTTATTAATTTCCTCTAATAAATATGGCTTATAATTTTAAAAAATCTTTTTTTTTTTTTTTGTAGTTTAGATAGAATGCTTTTATTTTTATCTGATGCTAAAGATCAAGCCCAGTGCCTCACACATGCTAGGCAAGTGCTCTGTCACTGAGTTATAGCTCCAGCCCATGCCTTGCAATTTTTAGGACAGTTCTTTACTTTCCCCACCAGCATTTGATTTATGAGGCAGTAATTTTCATATTCTTGATATCTCAACCATATATTTTAATTGACCTAAAAATTATATGTATTTATGGAGTACCCTGTGATGTTTTGATACATGTATATACTATATAATCAGGGTTCGCTTATCTTATCAAACACTTATCATTTCTTTGTGGTAAAAACATTTTTTTTTCTTTTTTAAAAATTTTTATTCTAATTTGTTATATACAAGAGCAGAATGCATTACAATTCTTATTACACATATAGAGCACAATTTTTCATATCTCTGGTTGTACACAAAGTACATTCACACCATTCATGTCTTCATACATGTACTTAGGGTAATGATATCCATCTCATTCTACTGCCTAGAAAAATTTTTGATAAGTGAACTACTTTTTTTTTTCAAAAAACTGTACTTCTATTGGCATTGTTATGGTTTAGATGTGAGGTGTCTCCCTGAAAGCTCACATGTAAGACAGTGCAAGAAGGTTCTAGGAGAAAGGATTGGATTATAAGAGTCTTAACCCAATCAGTGATTTAATCCCTATTTAGGGATTAACTGAATGGTAACTGAGTGGTAGAGTGTGGCTGGAGGAGGTGGGAATTGGGGCGTGGCTTTGGGTATATATTTGTTTTTGGAGAGTGGAGTGTCTTTCTCTTGCTTCTTGGTCACTGCAATGTGGGCTTCTTCCCATTAAATGATTAAATTAAAGAAATGATTAAAAATCATTAAATTAAATTAAATTAAAGAAATGATTAAAAAATCATTTCTTTTAGCTTTCTGAAATACAGAGTTCAGTACATTATCTAAGTCATACTACTGTGAAACAGGATACCAGAACTTATTTCTACTCTCTAACAGTAACTCAGTAGCTATTAACCAACTTCCCCTATTTTTTCCCCAGCCTCTGGTAAGCACTATTTAATTCTCAATATATACACGATTAAGTTTTTAAGATTCTACATGAGTGACATAGCTGTCATTCTGTGCCTGGTTTATTTCACTAAATATAATGACCCCTAGTTCCATTCATGTTGTCACAAATAACAAAAATATCCTTTTATGACTGATAAAAGTACATATACACCTTACTTTTCTTTATCCATTAATCAGTCAATAAACACTTAACTGGAGTTCATTTCTTAACTCCTGTCAACAATGCTGCAATAAATACGGAGGTATAGATGTCTCTTCAACATAAGATTACATTTCTTTAGATATACACCCAGTAGTGAAACCACTGTTCCACAAACATTCTATTTTTAAAATTGTTCTACTTTTAATTTTTGAGGAACTTCATGCCATTTTCCATATGCATCTACTAATTTATATCTCCACCAATAGTAAAGGTTCCATTTTCTGCAAATCCTTTTGAGAATGTGTTATCTTTTTGATAAAGGTGATAACCTCATTGTGGTTTTGATTTGCATTACCCTGATGTTTAATGATGTTGAGCAATTTTTCATATTTATATTGGCCATTTGAATGTCTTCTTTAGAGAAATGTACTTACACTGTCTACTGAAGTATTTTTAAATGATATTGTGGCTAAAGCTCTAAATATACAAAAATCATATTTTCATTTAATCAAAATCTATTATGCATGACCTATTAATGAGTGAACAAAACCATTTTATGTCAGTGTTTTCAAAGTTTAACATAAACTGTGCACAACTCCATTTTAACACTGAATACTTCTTTCTCACATCTTAATGCCTATGATGTAAAATACCCAAAACAGGAATTATTGTATTGGCATTACTAATTAGAATAAAGATAAAAGAAGATATATATACATTTTATCTTATATTTACTTATGGATAAATCAGATTTTAAAAGTACCTTTTTTGGAATTGTATATGCCACTGTAATTCCTTCAGGTAAGTCAGGAACTGGACCTGAAGAATTTTTCAATTCCTCTTCTGAAACCTCAGATACCAGCTCAATACCTGTTGAATTAAAATAGATTCTGTAACAGTTCTGAAGAAACTTCATGAGCAATAATTATTCAAAATGTGTGTAACCTTGCATTCTCTATCACAGAAGATTTTGCTGGATGTGTGTCTTCAATTTATAAAAGAATTCTTACCCCACTCATTATCCTCATGTATTATCTCTTCCTCTTCTTGAACAGTCTCCGGTTTGGGCAATAATGCTACCTTTTTCTGTAGAAATCAAATAATACTAGTGTTTTCAATCATTATCAGTTCTCTGAAGCATTAATCAAGAATTCAGACAGAGTTTTATGGTATCACAAACAAAAAAGGATCTTTATTTTTAATAAATATGATGAATAAATTAAAATTATAAAATTAAAACTATAAAACTCCAGAATCCAAATCTGTTCCTTTTGTTTGACTGTTTAAGTTACTATTCTATGCAATAAGATCCCTCAGACATTCTGACACATTTGACATATACCTTGTATTCTTCCTGCTGCTTCCTGCAATTTTTATCATCACATTGAGGATTTGGCTTCATGGACATAGTAGGAAAAAAATCTTGCATTGCATTGTATCCAAGGTAAAAACTAACAGTACCAAAATTTAATAGAAACCTAGAAAAAAAAAATAGACTTAAAGGAAGGAAAACCCCATTAAAAAGTACTAAAAGAAAGTAAGTGAATTTTTAGAAATTATTTTGGAGTTCATAATGATTTTTCCAATATGCAACTCAGAAACAGAAATTTTCTCTTGTTGACAGAGCCTACTTCGTAAGTAGATGCTTGAATATTTGCTGAATTAATGAATGAAAGAAAAGATTACTCCATTTCATCACCTAAAGAATGCATTATTAGTTTTTGAACCTCTACTAAAAATAAAATGTGTGGGAGGCCAACCTTACATGTGACTGAGTTACACTCCCCGGCTGGGTGCTGAGGCTCTCAGTCACAGAAATGTGGCACCCTTCTTGGGTGCGAGGGTCAGTGTCTCATGCATGGGTGTGTCTTGCTACAGCCCCATGGGTGAAGCTATGCTCACCTGTTCCTTTGTAATATAACCCCTTGCCCGGTTTTGGATAGAATCTTCCATGGAAGTGCCTGTGTGTGTCCCCTTCTCTTACTGTGCCCTTGAGTGTGGCCTACCCAGGTGTCAGTCAACCTGCTGACAGTGGACATCATGAAGATAGACTCAGCCCCTTGAAACCTGACCCCTTGCCTCATTTGAATAGCTTCTCCTCTCTCTCTCTTTCTGGGGACACTTAAGGTCAGAGAAGCCGTCACAGTGACCCCAAAGAAAAAGGTATTTGTGTCTCTTGTGTGGTTATTTTGTGCAGCCCAGTTAGCCCAGTTTAACTGGAGTGACCCCTGAGCCTTTCAGTGACGAGAACAGAAACCCGGCAAAAATGCTGGAATTTTATACAGTTTTTAAACTTTAAGACACATACTGATTTCAGAGATATCAAAATGTGAGAGAAGTGTTTTTTAAAATCTTGAGACATGGTATTAAATATAATTAATTAAAATTTGTATATAATTTACTGTGAAGTACACAATTGTGAATGTATAGTAAATAAAATATTTTATATCTTCATGTAAATACTACCAGATCAAGATACAGAATATTTCCAATAACCCATAAAGTTCTTTTGTGTTCTCCTGCCCATCCAATGTGATTCCCTTTAAAATCTTCTGTATAGGAGAAAAATCATGCATAAAACAAAAGGAACAAAAGGAAAAATATTTGCAAATGCATGTTTTCAATATACAACAAAACAAAAAACAGGGTAAAGGATATTAAAAGATAACTCACAGAAACATATGTGCCTAACCCTTTTTTAAACAAATGAATAAAAATTAAAATGAAATATGCATTTTTTGCTTATCAGAGAAATGGACATTCATACACACACATATTAATGTTATGTTAATGTATTTCAAATTAATGTAAATATACATGGATTAAAAGTACACATATACATATATAAAATAAAAACATTTAAAACTAAATTTAAAAAAATTAAATACTTGGCTGATAATTTCAATTTTTGAAAACTTAACAAAATATATTTATCAAAAGCATATAAAACTATTCAGAAAAATTAGCCCTCACTTACTTTAACACATTTTGTACCAAGATTCCCGCCACCACTCCCATAGTGGTAGGAAGACTGGCTGCACAAACGCCTTCTCGTTTAAGAGTCTTTTCATCGATATTTGCAGCAACTACAAGTGGTGGTGCACACTGCATGAAAAAGGAAAAAAGGCAAACAATTTTAAAAGAAAGAAGGAAAAATATGAATGTTTCAAATGGCATTCCATTATATTCAAGTTTGTTTTTTCTTTGAATTATAACACGTTTTCAATTCCCCTAAGGACTCTAGTGCCTAACAATGTAAAAAGATCTAAGACAAATAACACATACCGCAAAACAAGCAGATTCTCCAGGAATTATAAGCTGTATGTGCCCCGAAACTGCATTTTCACTGACCCCAGATTCCATCCATGTTTGTCCAAGTTCATTACAGGCCTTAAATAGAAATAAGTGAAAACAAGGAAGAAAACAAAAAAGCAAGTAGTTTACTATAAATTCTTGTTGTGAAATGTTATAGCTTACTCAATGAGTCACCAAGGGTTTCTAAAAATTAATTTTCAAGAAAAAAAGGAGTGAAGCTGCAAATAATTGAATTCCTTGGTAATTACCATTTTTATTTAAAGAATAAACTATCAGTATTAAAGAATTGGTAAATACCTATTTATCAACTGAAACTACAATTTATTAGGTATCTTGCCAGGTTAATATAAAAATTTATATTAATTTCAAAAATAAAAAATCTAAAATACTAATTGAAAAGTTAAAATTCCTTGCTTCTGATAAGCATGAGAGAGTGGGATGCTTGAAATGTCTGTCATACCAACAAAGCTAGACATTTCCCATAACTATTATAAATTTTAAAAGTAGACAAAGAGAACATTACAAATAAGCACAAAAAAGGGCTCAAAATCACAATTATTTTTGAGATGGGGATGGTATACTAATCATACACTAGGGATCATAAAAGAATATAGTTAAATCCATGAGTATTACATCTAACGTAACAGAAAAACTCACTGTATTTATTGCCATCCGAGCTTCAAAATTGTCCACACAGCTAAGAACTAGATCAACAGGATTTCCTTCTTCTAACCCACCATTACTAGTCAAAGAAAACAAATTTTATTTGAAAAAATATCAAAATAGAAAATATATTCTAATTAGACTTTATTGTTCAGTCAGTTTTCTTCTTTCATTAAATTTTTGAGTATAACATCAATAAGTATTTAATATTAAATATCCTGTATATATGAAACATTAAGTAACTATTTGAATATAAAATCAATGATACCATTGTGGTAAAAGGATGAAGGAAATATGAAATCTGTTCACAACTGTTTCCATATTAGCTTTTAAAATCTTGTTCATGCTTCACTAAAATATCAATGTAATAAAAGCTAATTGAATACAATTCATTATTTTGGAGGTATTCTGACAATCTCTGAAGAAAACTATTTCAGAGAGAAGTATAATCTAGAACACAAAATTTAAATTGAGGGTCCTTTATTAAATCATTGTAAATATCAAAGTATTTTGTTTATTTATTTATTTGTTTATTTTTGGTACCAGGGATTGAACCCAGGAGTACTTAATCCTGGAGCCACATCCCCACCACATTTTATTTTATTTTTTATTTTGAGACAGGGTCTCGCTATATTGCTGAGGCTGGCCTCAAACTTGCAATCCTCCTGCCATTTAATATATAAAAATTACTATTTTAATAAACACAAAAACATATTAATCTGCCAAATTTCTAAATTAATCAATGGATTTGTCTAAAACTTGCTTAACTGGGCTGGGCATTTTTTACAAAACACTCATAAATAAAATGTTACCTTATTCTATCCATGAAATGTTGAAAGTTTTCCATTGTGGTTATATTATAGTTATGTACTTCAAAAAGAACATCAGGATTAATGTTCCTAAGAGGAAAAAAGGGAATGATTACAAAGACTATTAGTAGCTACACTAAGAAAACACAGAAAGAGCTAAAGACTAAGTTAGAGAATTGGAATTCAAGCTATTCAGAGAAAATCGAAAGTCCTCTTCCACCTCTTTTTTTTTTTTAATTCTCACCCCAACCTGGATCAATCTATGTGCGGGGAATTACATCTTTACTACTCAGCCTAACAAAATAGCTTATTTGTCACATATTCAATTTGGTATAGGGGTTCACACACTATGGCCCATTGGTCAAATCTGGTGTACCACCTATTTTTGTACAGCCTTCAAGTTAAGAACAATTTTTAAATATTTGAGAAAAAAGTCAAAGGAATAATATCTAATGACATGAAAATGATGAAATTCAAATTCCAGAGTCCAAAAATGAAGTTTTATTGGAGCACAGATATGCCTATTCACTTTTGTGTTATCTGTGGCTATTATCACACTACAACTCTATAGTTCAGCAGTTGCAGAGACCATGAGGACCTCAAAGACTAAAATATGTACCATCTATCCACATACAGAAAAAGTTCGTCAACCCAAGTCCAAGAGTAAGTAAAAATCTGCATTTGTATAGAAAAAAATTTAGGACTATGTATTAGGTTAACTCATACCAAATTTATAAAATAAGATTTCACTGAATATAGTCCTTAAATGTAATTCCATTTACCTTAAAGTATGTTCTGCTGCTTGAACTTTACTCAGTCCTGCTTGATGAGGCTGGAAGAAAAGTCTGTTCATATTGGCCAGTTCTACTTTGTCATAGTCAAAGAGGAGTAACTAAAATAAAAATTTATTTCAATGAAAAACATTCCAAAAAACTAAAATTAACAAATAGCAAACTAATGGACCTATATTTGATTGCTTTAAGAGTCTGATGATGACATTAGTTAACTAAGACATTAGGTGCCATATGTGAATTCACTGAACACTTATGTGAGCTAAATACATAGGTACTATTATCCTCATCTTAAAGATGAGGCAACTAGAGCATTTGCCCAAAGGCTGAAAATCTTCATTTCTAACAAGCTCCCAGGTGATGCTGAGGCTACTACTTAGGACCAGACTTAGAGTACTAGCAAGACTCCAGCAATTCTCAAAGTTTAGTTTGTCCCTTGAACATCATTAGGATCACCTGAGAAGGTGTTAAAATGACAATGTACCTCATACCAACAGAATCAGAATCACTGATACAGGGTCTGGCAGTCTGTGTTTTCATAAGCTTTTCAAGTGCTTCTGATAACAAACTTGTGAACCATGGATCTCCCCCACTGATCTCTAATATCTTCACCAAACATGTACTTAAAATCAGCTATAAGCAATTTTTGGCCTGCCTTTGTAAACCTCTTAAAAAATATCAAAATTTTGATGGTGTTTTTGTATTGATGAATGAGTACCAAATCTGAAACCGCTTTAAGAGGTACACCAACACATTACAAAGTACTGGTAAACTATATGGGAAAATGTTTGCCTTATCAAAATGAAAAACTAAAAGGTTTTTCACAATTATATAACTGTGGAAAGCTTATCTATTCAATTACTATGTATCTAACATCATAGACCTTGGTTTTATAAATCGAAGACTGATGGACTGAATTCTGGTATAAGTTTACTTTTCTTTCCTACACATAATCCAAATAAATATTTTTTAAAAATTTTTAAACTATGGATTAAAAAAATAGGAATATTTTCTAGTACAAATTCAAGAGTAAGAAATACACAGGATAGAGAGCCTATTTGTCATTTAAATTATGTTTAATAAAATAATTTATATATGTTTCAGTGTTTCACTCATACTTTATCAACTTAATAGTCTCCTTTCCTAAATATCTATATCTAAAACACCTAAGTCCAAATTGTTTATGTAGTACCCCAAACAAAAAAGTTTCTGTAACAGTCCTTGCTTAATTATCAATAATATCAGTTTTTGTTTGGATAGGGATATATCTCAATCTTTTGGATGGAAAGAATAATCTGAATAAATACACAACAAATCAGTAGACCATTAGTAGTAAGGAAAAAAGTCCTAACTTGTACCTGATTTGCTCCAAGAATGAGGAGTTCCCTATGAGACAGGCAAAGAGAAATATTTTTACCTTACCAATACCACATCTTGTCAGCATTTCAGCCGTCACACTACCAACTCCACCAACACCTACTATTGCTACAGCAAAGGTACGGATTTTCTGTGAAATGCAAAATCACATATGTTCTGGTTAATAGTTCTTCATTTAATTTGTCACAGAAATTATTTTCATTTCCTGAAATTGTCTTCAAAAACTTGGAAAGGGTTATCATACCTCATAGTCGCTTACAATTCCCATTCGCTTTAAGGCCATCAGGCGGCTTAAAACAAAGAAAAGAAAATGTTTTAGTGAACAACCAATAAAAAAAAAAAAAAAACGAAAAAAAAAAAAAGAAAATGTTTTAGAGCTACAATTGATTAGTTAACAGTGATATAAACAGACATACATCATTACATAAAATAAACACTGAAATTCAATCATTACTCCTCTTTTAAAATAAGAGGAATCTTTCAGTTGTTTTTTTTTCCAGATGGAACTAAATTACTTAGTAGCTTTAAATACAGACACTCATGTACCCTTCTCCTGGTGTAGCCTGTGAAATAATATATATGTATTTAAAAGCTACTTCTCTGTTCTAATGTGCAGCTGAGATCAATACCTGCCCAGTTATTAGCAGAAATCCTCTATTTTACTCTCTTCAATAAATAAATCTCCAATCTCTTCTCCTGGTGGGAAGGGGCATTAGCTCAGCTACCCCCAGTGGAATAAGGGTCCTTGGGTTCTGTTTTTTCAAAAGACTTTCTAGGAATACCTGTACCCATTTCTGAGCCTCCTGGGGCGATTGTGTGGTGTAAGTTGGGATGCAGGTTTAAGATTCAACTTCTTAGAATCTGTTAAATCAGTCATCCTTCATCCATCAAAGTTTCAAAAATTGTGTCACTATAATCTTCAAGTATAGGAACCCACTCCTCTCCCCCCAATTATTAATGGAAACCTTCTATTTTCTGAATGTGGGATTACCCTTTTTTAAATTTTTTTTACTGTTTGTTTAATGGGAGTGGGCAGAAGTGAAAGTCAGTTCCTGTGGTCTGCCATCTTTATCTTCATGCTCTCTTTAATTTTAAAAATAACCTCTGAGAAAAATGCATTGCACCTCCCTGGGCTGGACCCCAGACCAGGAAAAAAAACAGGATAATTAAGACCAAAAAAAAAAATTAGAATAATTTACTGCCCACAGTCAGCTAACTGGCAAACAATATTTAGAGCTGAGTTTCTGAACTTTGGTTTGAAACTAGGTGTTCTAATCAACACTTCTGCTTGCCTCTCCAGTTTCTCCATGTGCTTATAATCATATTCTATACCATATGGGGATAGAGCTCAGTTGGTAGAGTGCCCGCCTCCCTCATATACACAAGGCTTTAGATTAAATCCCCAGCACCACCAAAAAAAAAAAAAAAAAGACACACATTTCTTTGCATTTTATCTTGGAGAGAAAATTTCCAAGTGTTCATTTGTAAAATTCAAACATACTGAAATATGACAAATGGAAGAGTTTGCACTCATTCTGATTAGAGATAACAGTTCAAACAGTTCATGCTTATTCAATTCATGCAATTCATACAACTTGTGTTGTATGACCATTATTCCACATCCATTTAGTTTCCCAACTAAAGCAAAAGAACTTTGAGAGTCAAGGACTTTATATTTCTTATGTATCATTTGATATAATTAAAATGATGTTGAACACATTCAAAGTCATTTCCTATATTTTCCAATTACCCTGTACTATCCCTTTCATAATTTTTTAACTTGTACTGTATCTGCATATTTACTTTTCCATGTATCTCACACTCATCTAGTAAATATGGAGGGAAAAGACCATATCCACTTTGCATCCATAGTGTACTGCTCATAAAAAGGTAAATAATGCCAAAGATGGCTAGAGATAAAAAGGAGGGCTCAGTAAATGTTTGAGCTGAATGAACAATTTAAAAAGTTAAGACTGACCAATTTTCATGTATAATTTCATTTCAATAAACAACCTGGATATCAACAGATATCTCCTCTGTAGCAATTTTAATAAAGTCAAATGGTATCCATGTGATACAGAGTACTAAATGTTTAGACTTGAGTTCTAAAAGTTTTATTTTTGATTATTTGGGCCACACTAAATGGGCCTTTCATAAAAATAATGTCTGAAAGATTACTTTAAATATATGACCCAGGACTGGGGATATAGCTCAGTTGGTAGAGTGCCCGCCTCCCTCACATACACAAGGCCCTGGCTTCAATCCCCAGCACCACAAAAAAAAAAAAAAAGATACAATATGACAAATGGAATAGTTTGCACTCATTCTGATTAGAGATAACAGTTCATGCTCATTCAATCTCTAAAGATTTTGGAACATTAACCCTTAATATTTACCAATACAGTTAAACAGTGCACCTTAAAACTGCCACTGAGGCTTTATAATGTCACAAACAACAAAAACCTTAAAAAAAAAAAAAAGCATCAACACTCATGTTCTTTAAAGGAAAAAAAATAAAAAGAGCGCTTTTCTATTTCACGTTAAGACGACCCAGTTTTTAGCCACACTACTTAATGGCTTATTTACTTTTACAGGGAAGATAATTTCATGTGAATTTTGGATTAGGTGAAACCTAATGCCAGTTCAGGCTTTGGGCATTATTATTTTGGGTGGGGGGCAGGGCTTCAGGAATGTGCTATACCACTGAGGTTACAGCCCCAGCCCTCATTTCAGGCCTTATACTATACATAACAACTTGAGAGCCCTCTAAGCCTCGATTCTCTCATCTATAAAATGGGGGTAAAACCCATTAGCGCGGCTATATAGTTCTTACCCTTAACCACTGCACTGAACTGACAAGCTTCCGGAGGAAAGGAGAGGAACAGCAGGTCTTGTAAAGCAGAAAGGCCTGAGATACCTTTGGAACTCCTTCGCCCTTCTCCATCTAAATTACACTGAAAAGCCTTTATGAATCTCCAAGTTTAGGCTAGGCGGGCTTTACGTTTGATGTCTTCTGAACGTTCTTAATCCTAAGCGAGGTGAGGAGCAGTAATTAGAGGCAAGAGCTACAGGAACCTGAATGCACGTTCGCCGCGAAAGCAGGAGCAGTACCATATGGAAGGCTCGCTTGGGTTTTTAAAACCGAGAAACAACGTCTTCCCACCATCCCTAAACAGTGCCCTTGCGCATTTGGGAACGGGACCCCAGACCAGGAAAAGGGTGGCGGGAGGCCGAGCTAGCGGTAAGGGGCGCCCTTCTCACCCCACCGAGACCGGGACCTCGCCCCCCTCCGACTCGCGACGCAGTCACCTGTAGGGATTGGAATCCACCACCTCTGAGCTCATCTTCTCGATGCGGGCCCGGCCGCCCGATCCGTCGCCGTCACCCAGGGCCCGCCGACTTCTCTCCTGGGCAAGTTCCCGCTCCAGTTCCAGTACCCGCTGCTGCAGCCGCTCCACGGACTCGGCCATGGCTGGGACCCCCGCGGCCAAACCTCCCAGCCCCGGCCTTCGCCGCCGCCGCCGCCCCACGCTGCTCTGCTGGGCAACTTGCCGTCACCTTCCACGCCCACAGACCTAGCGAAAGGCCCCCGGCGCTTCCAAGACCGACACGTCTCCGCGGCTCCCAAAGACCTTCCAAGGTACTGCTTCCGGTACGTCCCTCTCATCGCTCCCCTCAGCAAAAACTCGCCTCTTTTGAGTTCTTTCTTCGCTACATCTGCTATAACCAGCTGCCGCAGGACTGGGGTTATAAGTACCTAGAGCAAGAGGACGGCGACGTTGCCTTTTAACTAAGTGGCTAGGAGAAAACACCCGGATCTTTTATTTCTGGGCTCGAGGACCTGACGGTCTCTTTTCTGAACCGGACCCTAGAGGTCTTCCGCACGCAGGTGCAGTAAGTCGGCTGGGAGCGACTCCTACATCCTTGTTCGCTCGCAGCTATAACTACGGTTTTACTTTCTTTAAAACCGAGCCCCTCCAACGCTGGCACTGACAGAAATTTAAAAATTCGAGCACACGTGGGTGCTTTCGGTATTTCTCAAGTCGCCAGATTCAGCGGGCCGGCCTAGCGCCGTAATGGAGCCCTAAGGTGTGTGATTGGCTAGCGCCAGGCCCCGCCCGGCCTCGCCCCCAAGTCCTGAAGTGTAGTTGCTGCAACCTGTGGGGAACCTTGGCACTCCAGAACCTGTCCGGGTCTAGTCTGTGGCTTGCAGCTCGGCGACAGTCATGGGGACGGATGCCCACGAGCCCGAGACCGCAGAAGTGCTGCCCCAGCACCAGTTAGACTGCAAGTCCTTGGATGCTTACCTAAGCCGTCATTTGCCTGGCTTCGGGGCACAGCCCGGAGCTACGTTGACCATTACTCAGTACAGGTATCTGATGCAGCAGGAACAGATCTGTGCATTATGCTTTCTTTCCTTTGGCCCTTCCAATTTACCCCATCCCGATTTCTTTTTCTGCAGTGACGCATCCTGCAGGCAGGAACTGCTTATTGTCTGTTCCACAATTCCAATTCGGCTTGGTCCCCATTCGAGGGCAGTACCGGAAGCATCATGACATTTGCCATTACATTGCCCACTGGAAATTTTGTTCAAGGTTGAAATTATGTGACTCAAGGATTTACTCACTGAAGTAGTAGAGGCCGGAAGTACAGTGAGAAATTTAGTTATTTTCTCTGGCCTTTGTGCCACAACCATAAGACTTTTTTTTTTTTTTTTTTTTTTGAGAAGCCGGTGTAATTACATTTAATTGGCCATATTTCTTGGGGGCAGAGTTAGGGGTACCACCTGGAGGCTACAACAGCTACTAATGTCTTCACTTGGCAAGTTATAGCGCCACTTTGGGCCTCAGTTTCTGAACCCAGGAAATGAAACTTGAAGAGCTGATCCAGAGAATACCGTTTTAAACTTTTTAAAACTTTATTTTAAAATTGTACTTTTAGGGCTGGGGTTGTGGCTCAGTGGTAGAGTGCTAGCCTAGCATGCGTGAGGTATTGGGTTTGATCCCCAGCACCACATTAAAAAAAAAAAACTAAACAAAATAAAGGTATTGTGTTCATCTACCACTAAAAAAAATTAAAATTGTATTTTTATAAATAGGGCACTATAGAAAGACTCCTAACTTCCAAAAAAAAAAAAAAACCTTGATCTGCCACTTATTACGTGGGAATTTTAAATATATTACATAAACTTTGAGAACAAGTTTTCTTTTGTGCCTGTTCTAGTTAGCCTTGGTAATAAAATGAAGTAATGTGGGTGAAAGGGTGTAAACTTTGCAATAACATTGGCATTTTATCATTGGTGTTTATATTCTTTGACTATTGATTTCAGTAAAAATGGAAATAAAGGAGATGAATCAGAGAGAGTCTAGGGTATAAAAACTTAAAAGCCCCATGTCTTAATAGACATTGGGAAATAAAGGAGAGGTGGAATAAAGAATAGCTGTAGTCTCTGGCCTAGAAGACTTATGATGTAAGCAAACTAAAGTGGGTCAAAGTTCAATTACTATTGGTCACAAGAATTTGAATCAATTGCCCTTTGGACATCAAGTCCTATTTTGACAAAAAGGAATAATAATATTCACCTAGGATTGTAGAGTTACTAATTCTGAATTAAATTGAATGTTAAACCATAATCATACTTATTAACTAAAATTAGTTGTGGTATAGAAATTACTTTGGAACTTGATTTTATACATATGAATGGAACTGGATCCCCCACCAGATGAACACATGAAAAATTTTATAACAGTTAAAGACACATTAAGCCACAATGGAAACCTCAATAATTCTGAAGTATCTTTTTTTTGAAAAAAACCCATAGTTTTAGAAAATAAGTGCCAAAACTTTAATGGAAAAAAAACAGCTATCAAATACACATTTAGAAATATTCATGGATTAAAGAAGTAATAATCTACACAGATAATAGTTATGAAAGTTCTGTAAACAAATGCATTGTGTTTCTGTACTTTACCAACAGTTAAAAAGGAATTTTCAAAAAGCTATGATTAATAAGAGCATCAAAAATATAAATTACCAGCCAGGCATTGTGGCACACTCCTGTAACCCCTGCTATTTGGAAGGCTAAGTAAGGAGGATTATAAGTTTAAGGCCAGCCTCAATAATTTAGGCCTTATCTCAAAAATAAAAAAGGAATGGGGAGGGTTGGGGATATAGCTCAATTGGTGGAGTGCTTGCCTTGCCATGGATTCAATCCCCAGCACCACACACACACACACACACACACACACACACAAATGTCTAGGGTTGTAACTAAGTGGCAAACCACATAGGATTCAATCTTGAGTGTGTGTGTTAATGTATGAATTTTAATGTTGGGGTTATATAATGTATTAATATTCATCTAGTAAAACTGTGCAGTACCTTTGTTGAGAAAATGTTTATTAGGATTTTTTAATGTGTAAAAAGAATTTTTAAAATTAAGAGATGTCTGTACATGATTAGAAAAATATAATATTGTAAATTTTTCTTTTTAAAAATTCTAATTTTTTTTCTCTAAGTTGAAAGATTGATCCTAAATTTTGTGTGCAAGAGCATAAGGTCAATAATCACAGAAAACTTCTAAAGAACAACAAAACAGAAATTTGAATAAGATAGCATGGTATTAATGGAGCTGGATAAACAGACCAATAATTTGAGATTTTATAAAAATACTTAATATTTATAGAACTTTGATATATGACAGTGCTGGCATTGAGAACTAGTGTGGAGGGAGACTTTTTAACGAAATTATAGTTATTATCCATATGAAAAAGTTAAAACTAGACTCCTTATTCTACTTCACACACTCCAAGTGGACAGTGTACTTGGTTGTTAAAGACAAAACTAAATATTTAGAATACATGACCTTTTAAACCTTTGAATTGGAGAAGAAATTCTTTTAAAAAAAAACATAGAGGAGCGAGAATATGAGGAAAAAGGTACACCCATACAATGCTGGTGGGAATTACATGTTGGTGTAACCATTATGGAAAACAGTATGGAGCTTCCTCAGAAAACTTGGAATGGAACCACCATTTGACCCAGCTATACCACTTCTCCATTTGTACCCCAAAGACTTAAAATCAGCATATTACAGTGATACAGCCATATCAATGTTTATAGCAGCTCAACACACAACAGCTAAACTATGGAGCCAACCTAGGTACCTTTCAACAGATGAATAGGTAAATAAAATGTGAGATATATATATATACATATATATATATATATGATGTAAAATTACTCAACCTTAAAGAATGAAATTATTGCAGTAAATGGATGGAGTTGGAAAATATCATACTAAGCAAAATAAGCCAATCTCAAAAAACAAAGATTGAACGTTTTCTCTGATATGTGAATGGCTAATTCACAATAAGTGGGGAGGCTAGGGAAAAATAGAGTTGCTTTAGATTAGGTAGAGGGGAGTGAAGGAAGGGAGGGGGCATAAGGATAGGAAGGATAGAAGAATGAATCAGATTTTATTACCCTATGTATATATAAAACTATATGACCGGTGAGATCCCACATCATGTACAACCAAAAGAATGAGAAATTATACTCCATTCACTAAACAGTTTGTAATAGCAAAAATCCAGGACCCAAGAAGTTTATTGGTAGTAAAATAGATGGATACTTGGACTATAATGATATAATGGAATACCATACAGCAGTGAAAATGAGTCAGCTGTAGCTGTACACAACACTGAATAAAAATCATGGACAAATAAAAGTACATTTAGCATATATTGTTTAATTAAATAAACTTCAAAAGAAGGGTAAATATAAAATTCAGGATGGTAGTTATTCTAAAGAGGAAGGATTTACAGAGGGCTTCAAAGACGTGATAATTTTCTCAAGGTAGTGAGAACATTGGTGTTTGTGGTATTATTCCCTATTATGGGTAATGCTAGTGTGGTGCGGATTGCATTGTACATTCAGTGCTATGTGCCTTATCCTGCTGTTTGTCTTTATGTGGTGACTCTGGTTCATTCTTGCTATATTTCCTTCACTGGAATCACTGTCTGATCCACCTTCAACCATGGCAGACTGCTTGTCTACAGGAAAAGCTCCTTTCCTTTGGGGTAAGAGAGTGAAAAATGCTTCTTGCCAGTTTCATGTTTCCAGGTATCCCAGAATAATCTCAAATGCATGATTAACTGCCAAAACTTTTCTTCACAAAATTTTGAAGGGGGAGCCATACCTGATCACTTCCAAATTCTGATGCTTGTTTGTATGTGAATCCCTTATGATGGTTGTGATCCACTAATGCTCCAATCACCTATGTCTTTGATTCATCTAATTCCTTTAGTATATTGGGTGAATCTGAAAATTGGATTCTTTTTATTATGAGTTCATTATAATGCTCTGGTTGATGTAGATATCCTTCCAGTTGTCCTGTCCTTTGTCATTTACATCTATGTTCTTTTTCAGTTGGCCTTCATGGCTTGTCAGGTAAAACTTCACAGGATTCAGTGCTCGTTGGTTTTCTGCATAGCATTGTTGGATATGCTCATGAAGTTTCTTAATGTCCTTTCATGCCATCAAATCAGAACTGTAGTTCTGAACTACAGTTGATGATAAGGCAGAGTGTACTATGAACAGCATGTCTTCCAACACGTTTTCTGTCATTTCCATCTGAGTTTGATGCCAGTTGACACTGTTTCTCTAATTTCTTTCTGTTGAGTTTTGTTTCTTTCCACTTTTGTTTGAGAAATTCTCATTGTTCTTCCCATTGTTTCTGTATTATTAGCTTCTTCATTTTGTCATTTTGATACTGATTGAATCCCTTCATCTGATCTTGGTTTCTCTCTTTCCTGATCTTCACTTAAGTTTTGCTTCTTTTCAACATTAAAAGTCTCAATAAACGCTGGTGACTTTTTAAATGACATTATTTGGTGTTTTAAACTGAGGTGATGGAGAAGGAAAATATGGTAGTTTATTCAGAAAGCCTCTGGTGTGTTCTTGATACTGCTGGCAAGTCCTCCTTTGGAAGCTTCCGTGATTATTTTTTTAAGGAGGAGAGAGATAGAGAGAGAGAGAGAGAGAGAGAGAGAGAGAGAGAGAGAGAGAGAGAGAGAGAGAGAATTTTTTTAAATATTTATTTTTTTAGTTTTCGGCGGACACAACATCTTTGTTTGTATGTGGTGCTGAGGATCGAACCCGGGCGGCACGCATGCCAGGCAAGCACGCTACCGCTTGAGCCACATCTCCAGCCCCGATTATTTTTTTTTAACAGAATTTCTGTTTGTTGTGTTGAGAGTTGACTGAGGCAAGAGTGAACACAAGACAGCTGTATTACAGTGTTACAGTAGAGAGAGATTAGTGGCATGGGCTGGCATGGGAGTGTAGAATATGTGAAGAGTGGTCATGGTGAAGGTATATCTTGAAGAATTTACTGATTAGATATGGCATAGGAAAGAAAAAGATAGAGACAGAGTTATTCTATTTTACCATGGTAGCTATAAGTATGGGGTTATCATGAACTGAATTAGAGGTGACTGTAATAAAAAATGGATTAGAGGAGGACTGTTAGGAACTCAGTTTGAGAATGTTAAGTTTCAAGATGGCTTTTAGACATTCAAGTGAATATGTATAGCAGCTGGATATGAGTCTAGAGGTCAGGGTTTGGGTCTGAATTAGACATAATTTTGGGAGTTATTGACATAGAGAAGTTTAAGCCACAAGATTAAAGAATTACAGAGAAATGAGTCATAAAGCTAAGGTTTAGAAATTGAGTCCACAGCACCCCAATATGAAGAAGTTGGAGAATTAAGAGGAACCTACAAATGAATCTGAGAAGGGGGAGGCCAGAGAGGAGAGGAGAATCATGGTTTGTATCAGTGACCTTGAAAAAGTAGTTCTAGTGCAAATACGGAAATGAAAGTTTGATTGAAATGGGTTTAAGAAAGAACAAAAGAAAGAAAATCGGAGCAGGGAGCATTTCCACAAAGGGGAATAGAAATGTTTTAAGTGGAGGGAGAAGTGAGGTTTAAGAAAAGGCTTTTTAAAACACATACATACACACACACACACACACACACACAGCATGTTTGTGTGCTGATGGCAGAGATTTGTAATTGTGCAAGAGGGATATCTGGAACAAGGACCATGAAAACCAGAATAATCCAATTCGTAAAAGGTGGGGTTATCCTTAGGCATATGTGTGAACATTCTTCTATAGACTCTGGAGAGATGACAATAATATGAGTGTGGATAATTGTATGCAGTAGGTATAGTAGAGTAAATTTGTGGAAATTCTGATCCAGTTGTTGTTTCTCACTGAATTAGGCACCTAGGTAATTAGCTGAGAGTGAAGATGGAGGAGAAGGGGCTGGAGGTTTGAGGAAGAGAAAATTATGAAATTCAGGAGCATAGGAGAATAAATGAGCTAAGGAAAAATGATTGCCAATTAGGGTAACCTTGAGGTTCATGGTGATGAATTTGAAGGACAAGTAGTTATTTTGGTAGACATTATTGTTTTGCCCAGGTACTCTTTTTATTATTGTTTCTGTATACACCAGCTTTGTTGGGTTTTTAATAGCTAGCAGCTGTGGCTCTTTTTTTGGAGAACTGTCCTTCTGCTATCTGAGCCTCCTTTGTCCTGAATGTTATAATGCCTAAGATGGCTCTTAACCACAAGTGATTCAGGAGTCTGAAATCTCCATCATCTTTGCTTCAAAGGTAAGACAGCTCTCAGGGTATTAGACACTGCAGAGTTCTCCCCTTGCCCCAATACCTGCCTACACTCCCAGGAGTTAAGACTGAAGCTACCCTTTTAGGAACTTTGTCTTAGAGCATACCCTAGCTTGTCTTTCTTCCCTTCCCTGACCAGTTTCTCCCAATTCTTTATTAGTTTATCAAGCCCTTCCTTAAGTCATTTGGTCACACATGTTTTTACTCAGGGTCTGCTTCTCACAAGCTTAGACTAAATCAATAATTATGACCATATGTTTCTTTCTCTAGCTACTTTCAATTCTATAATTCATAATTGGATTTAATTAGGATGGGAATTTTTACATGCAAATACCATGAAGTAAGAAAAGGGCAAGTGTATTGAGGTGCATCAAGGTAATGGCTATGTAATTTACCATTAAATGTAGGCTAGTTAAGGAAGGATGTGGTGGGGGTACGTGAGTGAAAAGAAGTAGGATCAATGGATTGAGGTACTAGCCAAAGTGAGTAGAAAAATAGATCAGAGAAATGCTTACAAAGTAGAATTATGCAGTGTTTCAAGAGATGTCCAATCTAATACTCAAAATCTGTCAGTCCCTTGAATTTTCCTCCTCCATTGATATTTTCCTTGACACCATGTCCATCACATGTTGTTATTAGATCCTTCTTCTGTGTGGACTTTGAAATCATTGATCAAGTATTATTTATGAGAGTAATTGTGAATCAAGCTAAAATCCTCCAGAAGTGAAGGGGAGTGATCTGGGAGTTGGTAGCTGGCTACAATAAAATAAAGAAGGGTAGATGGTAAAAGCAAAAATAACCGAAACAAGGAACAGACCTCAATGGATCAGCAAACTTTCTTTATTAAGAAGCAGAATGTCACATTTTCAGAAGAGAAAATGGCAATTGATTACATTAGGGGTCTGATTTTGATAGGGTTTAAGTGAGATTTGGATCATAACAAGTGAAGTTTGAATCATTTGCAGAGTGCATCATTTGGGTAGTCAGAGGGAACAGTTGTGCAAGTTAAAAGCCTAAATCAGGAAAACAATTGCAAAAGTTCAAAACCCATTTGTTGCTGGGAAAGGATGAAAGTCCAGAGCCCAGAGCCCAGAGCCCATTGTCCTCCTTTCTCCTTGTTTTCCATATCCTTCATTCCAGACTCTCAAAGAGGATAATGAATTGGGGTGTCAATACCAAGTCTGGTTGCTTCCTGCTGAGAAGGGGTGAAGTAGGGAGACCCACCCCTTTTCAGAGTCTTAGTGCCCAATGTGGGAACGGAATCTCATGACATGAAACTGGAGAGAGCAAAGAGTCTGGAATGATAATGAAGAAGGATACAGACTACATCTCCAGACCCAGGGGATGACTGATATGGAAAAAAAAAATCTGTCCCTTGGGAAGACTGCAAAATAAAAACAGGGAGGAAGACCACCATTGTGGTCTCAATGCCATGGCACTATGTTAAGAAATGGGATAGGGTAGTATTACTACACTCAGGTTCTTGTATCCAGAACTGGTTAAAATGAAATCTGGACCCAGAAGAATTTAAGCACAGGCAAGATTTTATTAGGGGCTTCTGCTCAAGACAGAAGGGAGACAGCACTGACCAACAGTGTTAAGCTGGCTCAAGCAAAGGACAAAGGTATATGTACAGCATTTATGGCATCTACATGGTAGGCAGGAACCTGATCTCTTGGTGTCATCACATGTAGTGTTGGGATTTTAATTACACCCATACTCCTCTTCATACATCATGTCTCCTTAGGTCTCCACCTGAGGGTTCTGTTTTACTATGCTAATGAGTTGAAGGTTTCCTGTGGGTTACTTTAGTGACTGATATCCACATGTGCATGCATTTGTCCTTTACCCTGGTTTGCCCCTTATCATCTGGGAAAGTCTGACAGCATTTTCAGAATGAAGCCATCTATTGTACTGTTTCAGTGAACTGTTTCCAGTGATTTTGCTTTGGCTCCAGTTTCTTGACATTTCTGCTGACCACATAATCTCAGAAGGCTGAGCTAACTCCTCAGTCTCCCATCTCCTGGTGTGTTATCTCACTCCCGTAGCCTTGAAGATGGATGCACTTTTAAATTCCTAATTTTCTGATATGACTGTTAACCCCATAAGACAGAGAGCTAGCTTGGCTCTTATTTCCCCCAACCAGATGTTTATCTCTTAATCTTAAGGGGTCCTGTTTTTCATAGTGCTCCGTGACTATCTCTGTAGGTTGTTGGAGCCTGGGAATCGCAGTCTAAAGCTAAGTGCTCTGGGTTTACTTTTTTGTTTTTATGATACCAATTTAAAAATATTTTGTTCTGCAACATGAATTGCACTTTCCTTTTATTTACCACAAGGATAAAATGCAACTGTAATTTTTTTCATGGTGTATATTCAGGTATTCAAAATGTCTAAGGAAATGTTACATAGTACCTTAAATATAATTTTTAAATGCCATCAGAATAACTATTTACAAATCAGTGTTCTTCAAATGTCAAGACTGTGTTCAAACTTCATTGTGATTTGGTTGGCTTAATTTGTATCTGCAATCATGGTTCCAAAAGAAGCACCTCTGGAAGAATAAGCAACCATTCCCAGGGAAATTGCTCATAGAGCACCTAGCATGGTGCCTGCTCTCTGGTCACTGAGACATGGTGGGGTTTGGGACCTTCTCCAGATCTTTCTGCTGATGTTAAATTCTTTCTACTCAGTAATCTGATCTTTGTCCAGCCATTTGATAATTCCATTGCAGTTGTCAAGAAACTTCTGTTTGAATTCATCTTCTACTGGGGCCTATTAAATATCTAAGATCTGAGCAACTTCTTGGTGAATATTTTGACTCTTTGTTTCTCATATTCATACATTTTTTACTTTTAAGCCTTATTGACCATATATACTTAATGTTGTCCATTCTCAAACACCATGTCAGTGATCTTTTTATCTTCATGTTTCCTGATCTTTTATCTTCAGCAAACATGTCTCAGATGCTGTTGGCAACTGTATCAAGTTACTGGAATCCATGGAAATTCAGAGGGTACAGGAGGATGCCTAAGAGTTCAAGTTTGCCAAGTTGGTTCTTATTCTTTATCATTGCTCAATCACATAAAACTAAACAAACCAATTGATTGTGGAGAGTAGATGGTGAAGGTCTGAGGCTGCTTGGTGTGAACAGCTGTATTGTACTTGGTCAGAATATCATGGTTCAACAGTGGTTTCCATGCCAATGGACAAGGAGTAACACAGAGAAACTGCAAATCCTGAATATTTTCAAATTTATTTCTGGACAAGGGATAAGATTTAATGGGACAAGATGGCCACCTAGGTAGCTGCAAACATAACTAACACTTATAGGGTTGGTTCTTTCTTTTTTCCAGCTCTTCTATTGAAGAAGTCCTACAGTAATTTCTGAGCTTTTGAATCTAGTTTGATATCTAGTCAAAATCTTCTCCAACCCAGTAAGGTCTCTAGCTACACATCTAAATGTAATGATTGCATTTTTGTTAATAGAAATTGGACAAGCCAAAAGTGCTTATAGGTTGTAGATCAACATGTTTCTTTTGCATAGATATCTTATCCATGTCTTAAACATTGGCTCAGTGATGATCATTCTTACATTGTGGCTACCTCTGATCCAGATTCTCTGAAGGCCTGATGGTTGCAGTGGTTAAACTTAGCCCATGCTATCTTGACAGTGTCAGTGATAATCCTCCAGTGCAAGTGAGCTTCTGCATTTTTTTTCCTTTGTTAGAACCACAGTAAGTATTTCCTCAGAAGAAAAGTTTTCAGTTTTTTAATTGATGTTTTGGGGATAAAATTCATATAATATAAAGTTCACAGTTTTAACAGTTTTGAAGTATATGATTCAGTATATTCACAATCACCATTAACTAATCTAGAACATTTTTGTGTCACCTCAGAAAGAAACCTCATGCCTCCTAATTCCCTCCTCCCCCATCTATTAGCAGCCACTAGTGTAATCATAGAATTAGATGGTGCCAAGATCATTGCTCTTTAATACGAGTCTGGGAACAATGTTTCTGGCTTATAGGAGATGGAGCTGCTGCTGCATTCAGTCTGGGCTCACTGTTGTTCTTTCCTGATGGAGGGTGGAGTCCTAGGGAGAAATTCCTCTGGGATTTATTCCTTTGCTTATTTGGTTCAAGGTCTCTCTTTTATACTATTAAATTCTTCAAAAGTTAGGTGATGCTTAACTGTTATAAATGAAGGTGTAGATTGGATAGTTTTGTTAATTGGAGTGTACATCCTTAGTAAATGTGAGAATTACTGTACACCTGGAGAGGAAAGCCAGTGCACTGGTGTCCATTAGTTACCAGCTACCAGCGGCACTTTTGTACTTTCCTGGCCCAGATGCTGCTCAGTCTGGGATCTTACTTATCTCTCCTTTTGTAGAGAGCTGAATTTAATTGTTAGCCTTGGTGACATATGGGGTTCTCTCTCCAAGGGCAAATAAAGGGTACTAACCCAGCTGTTCCAGCATCCTTTAGTGCTTTTCTGACTGATCACCTGAAATTTCTTCTCCCAGCCTTTATTTACTTAGATCTATACCTTGCCATGGGTTACTTCTGACAGAACACGATTTGTAGTCAGGTGGTGAGGTCCACTCTTCTACTAGTGTGGGTCATAGATTCTCAGCTACTAGTATATTACATACTGTGAAATGCTGATAGCACTACTGTTGCCTTTCCAACATTCAGGTGGATTCCTTTTCATTCCCTGTCTCTTCTGACATTTCCGCAGGATTTGAAGAAGGAAAACATATCCTGTAACTCACCTTTTCTTTGCTTTTATCTAGATCAGGGCAGTCCAATCCAACCTTTCATCTCAAGAAGGGCTTTCAAGCATATGTACTCAGGAAAAAGCCACCAGGTTCACTTCTTCCTAAAGCACATAAGGTATGGCACATAAATGTAATGGTATATTTTTTGGTGACAAGTAAATGCCTTTTATACACACAAAAATAATCTAAATTGCTTTTTAAAAGTTATCTTCTGGCTAATAAGTAATAGAAAAATGAATTTATTTCTAATTAAATTTTACTTGAATTTTGTCCCTTTTTGTTTTAGAAAAGAATTTGGTATTGAAATATAAGACTGTCTCAGGCCATTCATCTTGATAAACAATCATCTTGTGGGATTTGGTTCCTCCCTGTATACTTGGCAAGAAATATAATGAGCCCATGAATATTTTCAGTATTGCTCATTTTTTAGATGTTTTGTTTTTGTTATATACTTAAATATTATATATAATAACACTATTTGCTGAATTATTTTAGTATACTTGCTACAAGGCTTTAATCTTTTGGTGATAAAAAGACTTGAGGGCTGGGGTTGTGGCTCAGTATTAGAGTGCACCTAGCATGCGGGTTTGATTCTTAGAACCACATATAAATAAATAAGTTAAATAAAGATCCATCAACAACTAAAAACAAAAAAGAAGAGTTGAATAGAATTTTAATGTATTCTCTAAATATAAGACTTAGCAGTGAGAATTATAAAAGATTTTTGTTAAAAACTAAGTTTTTCTAATTACCCTGAGTTGATCATTTTAATGTATATGTGAATCGAGTCATCACATTATATCTCAGAAATATGTACAAATATTATGTTCAATCAATTTTTTAAAAAACAACTAAGTTTTCCTTTTTGCATAAACACATATTGTCTATGGATATTTAGAAAATAAGCCAGGACATAAATCACAATACTGGAGAAGAGTGAAAACACTATGCATATTTAGGATGTTAATATGATCTTGTTTAATAGGTGCTTTCCAGGCTTAGCTCACTGGGTAAAGACCACTGTGAGCTGGGTAATGAAAAACTGCAGATTGTAACTTTCTTGGTCCCTTCACACTAGAAGACTATGGTTGTACACTAGAAGGGACATTTGCCTAAGCTCCCTTGGGAGATATGAAAGAATGAGAAAGCCAGTGAGCAGGGAACTGCTGAGAACAAAGGAATATTTTATGATATAACCTGTGAAAAACTATTGCCTTCACAATAACAGACCCAGGATTAGACCCTGTTCCCATCCTTTTATCCTAATTAAGTTACATTTTTTTAGAGCTGATTTAGTTTATAATTATAATGATTATATGAAGACTACTGTTAGGTAAATTATTACTGTTATCCTCTGTATTATTTGTTGACACTGTTTTATAATTGATTTCTTACCTTAAGGTTATCTTACAAGTAGTTATTAAATTTCTGTTTCTAATTTTTAATAATCTATCATGCTATTTAGATTGATAGAGAATATAAAGTCCAGAAAGCCTTGTTTTCCGTTGGCTTCCCTGTTCCCAAGGTTTTACTGTACTGCAATGATACTTCTGTCATTGGAACAGAATTTTATGTGATGGAACATGTGCAGGTAAGTTAATAATCTTATTTCATTTGTTCTTATTTTTAATTTTGAAGTTAAGTATGATTTATTAGATGAAATTATATTATGATATTTATAAATGACAGTTTATTCAACTGTTAATCAGTTAATCAGTTTGCTTTGTAAAGGCTTAAATGTTTGTTTTAATTTAAGCATATACAATGAGAGAGAGATGAAATAGACTAAGAACTAATTTAATAATTAGAGAATATTGACTTATTTTTAAGTCTTCCTCTAGATGTCAGAAAAGAGCTATCTATAAATGGCAAATTGTCCTGTTAGGTATGTGGGGATAGCACATTTCCCAAAGAAAAGATCAAGCCATTAATAAAATAAATTCAAATTATTTTTTAGTTTGTTTCTGGTAAAATTCAAGTTAGGAGTAGTTTGACTTTTGTGTTCATCTTAGCACATTTTCGTATTTTCCCTCTGAATGTATACTCTTATATTGTTGCCAAAAGCTTGGTCCTTGTCCCTGATGCCAATTCAATAACAAGGATGTGATTTTGAGAAAAAAAAAAAAAGAAAGTTTATTACTTTGCTAGCAAAGGAAAAATACAGGAGAGCCCTATTCCAGAAGCTGTGATTCTGCCCACCAGCAGGAACAGGGGTCTTTTAAGGAGGTGATTCAAAGCTACTTTCCCTGTGTTCTCTGTTGGAGTTGTAATTCACTTGTTAATTTGGGAGATAGTCATTTCTGAGATTTTCTGGTGCCACCCCCAAGTCTGGATTACTTCATTCCTAAAATGGATGTGTACTCTAGGACAGATGAATCTTCCTGAAAGGGGGAAGAAAGGTAATACTGTTTCCCCTGAGATTAGGGAGTGGGCGAGAGGAAGAGAAAGAAACATGTCCATTTTAAAAATAAGTTGGAAGTGGACCACTATTACAATAGTAAATGTTTCACAAATGAATGTATTTCTGACATATTCTACAAAGTATTAATTTTGGTTTCAAGCATTTAAATTACCCATTATAATCACATCCATAGGGCCGAATCTTTCGTGACTTTACACTTCCCGGAGTTAGCCCAGCAGAACGCTCAGCCATATATGTGGCCATGATAGAGACACTGGCTCGACTGCATTCTTTGAATTTACAGACAATGCAATTGGAGGGATATGGTCCAGGTGCTGGGTACTGCAAAAGACAGGTAATGTGTCAGTATAAAAAGCCTACTTTTTAAAGTTCCTCGAAATAAATATTGTTCATTTGTTAAAATAAAAACCAGTCATTATATGGTTTTCTGAAACTTTGCTATTTGTTATTTTTACATAATTCTTTAGATTGACTTATTTTTAGGCTACTGTTTTAACTTCTTTTTTTAACTTACCAATATATTCTTCTTTTAACTTACCAATATATTTTCTGCCTAGTCCCTCCTCCCTCCCTCTCCCTCTGGCTTCTCTCTCCCCACCCCCTACCTCCTTACTCTTTTTCTCTCTGGGGATTGTACCCAAGACTTTGCTCAGGCTACAAAAGCACTCTATCACTGAGCTAATAATTCCCAGCCCACTTTTTAACATTTTTTATTTGAAGACAGGTCTTGCTTAGTTCCTCTGGCTGACCTTGAACTTGCAATCATTCTATTTTGTCTCCTGAATCACTGGGATTATTGTGGGAATCAGGCAAGAAATGGCAAATGGGACTCTAAAAGAGTGGGAAGGCTCAAACTTTATTTTAAACCAGCAGGCCCAGAGGAGAAAAAACTCCAAATTCTCAGCATACATTACCAGTTTGTCACAACATTTATAGGCTATGTAGTGTCATAAATTTTCTAGTTCAAACAATACATAGTTGTGCACAAGATTTTAAGCTTGTTTACAAAGCAGAGAATGATAAGGGGAAGAACTGGCTCCTTTTATGAGGCCTTGGGCCCAGTGCCTCCACTGGTACAGGGACTTTTACACTTCAAAGGAAAGTAGTTATATTCTAGCAGGGTGCTAATCAAGTTCCCAGAAGAGGAGCTGACTAAAAAGGGGGGAACTCTCCCTTTCCCAGGCACTAATTCTCAGGACAGTGTTCTTGGTTTTATTTTGCATCCAGGCTTGAGTTAGTTTACCCATTACAGGATCAAGTGTGCACCACCACACTGGGAAACAAGTTTCCCCTTTCTAAGTTGTGCCAGCAGGCATTTGTTAAGCTTTACTGTGTGTTTAATTCTTTCTGAGTATTGTGAAAAATAACAAGAGAAATAGGTTCTTCTAAAGAAACTTTTCATTTTTGAGAGAACTGTACATGAACCTGTACATCTCAAATACATGAAACTAGAAAATTATATAAAAGAGTGTATAATCTAGTAGTAAATTGTTTGGTGCTTATCACAAGAGCACTATCATTCAGAGCACTGAGATTGCTTAGATGGGAAAAACTTTCTGGGAAAGATATCTTGCAGTAAGTTTTTTAAGAAAGACGAAATTTGGAGTGATAGGGGACATAGTGAGCCTTTCAATCAAGGGAAAGCAAGACCAGATATATAGCAGGCTGTTTCCCTTTGTAAACATGTCAATTTGGGTGGGAGAAAGCTGAAGAGAGGGAGAACTAGGTTTTGGAGAGTACTTAGTCTGTGTCAGGTCCTGTGCCAGATGAGCTATTGACCTTCTCTTTCTTATCTTTGTGACAACCCTAAGACATAGGTATTTTCACTCCCATTTTGCAGATGAGGAAACTAAGGCTTACACTGACAAAGTATACACAAGTAAGCGGCATGAACATAATTTAAACCTGGATTAGTAAAACTCTAAAGATAAAGATCTCTGTTCTATTGCATTAAATTGAGCAGAGATACACTTGGTGAAGGGAAAGCAAGGAACCACAGATGGGTAAGTAAGAGATAAAAGACGGAGACCAGGCAGAGATACACACAAGAGTTTATTTGTCAGAGCTGACAAATAAAGGCATCTTCTCTATAGGAGAGAGAGAGGCAAACAGGTTTGAGTTCTGGGGACTTTTATGGGGGAAGCTCAGGAATCAGAGGAGTTTGGTTAGTGTAAAGGAGTGGTGAGTCTTTCTCAGAAATGCCCTTGGGCGTGAAAGTGAAACTTTTTCCTTAAAATGGTGGCTTTCACTTAAGATGGCCTTCCAGATGCTAAGCAAGGACTACTTGGAAATGGAAAGATAAATGCAGATACATAATATAGTCCCACTTGTTGGAGGAGTCTGAAAAAGTGGACTTGTTTTTAATTCTAAGAATGATAGAAAGTATTTGCACTATTCGTACTTGTACTTGAAGTATATTTAGAAGACTCTGGGAGTTTAAGAAAGGCAATTAAAATTGAAAGTCAAAATCTCCTTTTTTCTTCTAGCCTCCATATTTCCTTTTTCAGGGGCTACTTATTTCTTGTGCCCTTTTAAGAAATGGTCTATGCTTATTTATTTGTATGTGTGTTTGTGTACATTCTTTTTTTTCCACAAAGTTGTTCCTGGATAAAGACTATATCACACCTATGATGCGTAGGCCAGTTTTTTTGTTTGTTTGTTTGTTTTTGGTACTGAGGATTGAACTCAGGGGCACTCGACCACTGAGCCTTCCAGATGCTAAGCAAGGACCTTATACTTGGAAATGGCAAGATAAATGCAGATACCTAATATAGTCCCACTTGTTGGAGGACTATGTTTTGTATTTTTTTTAGAGACAAGGTCTCACTGGGTCGAGTAAGTGCCTCACTTTTGCTGAGGCTGGCTTTGAACTTGCAATCCTCCTACCTCAGCCTCTCAAGCCGCTGTGATTACAGGCATGAGCCACCAAGCCCAGATAGGCCAGGTTTTTTTTTTTTCTTTTTTTTTTTTTTTTTTTTTTTGTCTTTGACAAAATGCTAGGAAAGTAAAATGAAGCAAGATAGGCGATACCTAAGTGTTTAAAATTTGAGGCTGATATGAATGTTTTAACTTATGTGATTTTTCATTTATAGGCATTATCTCAAGCTTTTCAGAGTAAAATAAAATTTGAGATAAATGAATTTGTTTTAATTTTAGAATGGCTCAACCTTCCATTCCACTTTCAGCTCTATCATTTTTCATATTTATATCTTTAGGTTTCAACCTGGACATCGCAGTATCAAGCTGCAGCTCATCAGGACATCCCTGCCATGAAACAGCTGTCTGAGTGGCTAATGAAAAACCTGCCAGATAATGACAATGAGAGCAATTTGATTCATGGAGATTTCAAGCTAGATAACATCATTTTCCACCCTAAGGAGGTATTGTAAGCCATATTTATAATAATTAAAGTAGGTCTCAATTGAAAAGCAAGTAGATGCCCCCTGGACATCCCCATGGAGCCCTGCTTTCCCCTCCTTCCCTACAACTCAGGATGTATACACACTTAAAACTTGAAAAAATTATTTCTAGCACAGGTAGATGCCTACCTTTAAGGCTGGTTCTAATCTTAAATGGTATCTAATTTACTACTTAAAAAGGATTTGGAATTTTTATATGTACATCTCTGTTTCCAAAGACATTTTTCATTTATTATTTAAAATATTTGGCTCATCCATGTTCTTGCTCTTTCTTCTGGTTCATTACATTTCTTTGGATTCTTTTTTCCTATGCTATTAAGAATTTTTAATTTGTTTATTATAAGCTCAGATAAGGCAGAATTCCAGAAGCCTCTTTTGAGGCCTCAGAGAATTGTATGAGATTAATGTAACCTTGCCCTGTGTAAATGTACACAGTGTACTCTTTGTAAAGGGTATAAACAAATCAAAGATTTACAGTTCCCTGAATCCTGCTTCTTATTTTCTGGGTCCATTAATTTTCTCACAATGCTAAATTTTTTTTAGAACAGGAAAAGCTGCTGTAAACTTATATGCTACACTTTTGGATTTTATATTTCTTCCTTACAAAAAGAGTACAGGGAAAAAATACATAAGTTGCATTGCATAGTTTTCATTATTCAAAGTATCCTTATAAGGATATGTGAGCATATTTACCAGCAGAACAGGAAATTTTTCATAGGAAAGTTAGTCCAGATATTAGAATTATGTATATATAATTATATACAGATGCTTCTCAATTTATAATGGGATTAGATTCTGATAAACTAATTGTAATTTGAAAATATCAAAAATTGAATATGTGTTTAACATGCCTAACCTACTGAATGTCATGACCTACCTACATAGTATGCTCGGAAGTATTGGTTGTTTACCTTTATGATGGCATGGCTGATGGAGAGCTGTGGTTCACTGCCACTGTCTAGAACCATAAAAGGGTACTATCCTTCACATCGCTAGCCCAGGAAAAGATCAAAATTCATATGGTCATTGCACCATTTCATAAAGACAGAAAATTCTAAGTCTAACAATCATAAGTAGGGGACTGCTTCAAGTGTGTGTGCATAAACTTTTGTTTAATAGCATTGAGAATTCCAGATTCTAAGCTATCTATATTAAGATTAGGAAAATTAAATAGTGCCAACTTATAACCTGGAAAATTACAAAATCTTACTCGTTAAAACATCAAGATCTGCCTTGTCTTGATCAATATTAACTTGATTCATTAATATCTTGGAGCTTATCTTTGACTACTCTTAATAGAGCCCATAATATGTTATGTAACTATAGTTGTTTTCTATTCTGTTCTTAAGAAAGGAAAAATACAAACCTAGGTCTCCCAAAAGATTATATGTTCTTTACTAAGATATTGAAAGATTAATTTTAATATGCTGAACATAATGGTAAACCATTATAAATATCCAATTGTTTTTCCCCTTTTATATTTAATCTCACATTTTAAATCCATCTTTTATGAGATTAAAGTAGCTGAACAGGTATCATCTGTTTTCAGATAAGCAAGGTATCCAATTGCTGGGAGAGACATTTCTTCTTAAAAGGAAACAACCAATAAAGACATAGATTTTAGTTATTTAGCTGCAATTCTAAATTGTTAATATATATATCATCACCTTTTAATTTTTTAGTAGTTAGGAAAATATCTTCTACTTTATACTCAGCAATCTCAGAATTACTAGTTAAGTCAAACTTAAACAGCTTCTGCCTCCAATAACTATTGTAACTAACTCTTCATGGATGTAATCCATGAAACCAAGTCAATTAGCATTTATTCATTACTAACTGTGTGCTCTGAAACATGGGATGGAAAGGAAATGTAGCTCCTAATGAGCTCAAAATAGAGATGTAGAGAAAAGATACCCAGGAATTAGCAAAAGAACAATATATACCTATGTGCCTACACATCACACAAGACAAACTATGAGAATAATTGAAGAAGAAAAGATACTCACTATGGATTAACACTAAGAGCTTTAAAAATTTAAAATGTCATTTCAGTTAATAGTTTATCTTTCTCCTTCTTTTTAAAATTTTTACAGTAGAGGATTAGACTTTTTTTTCCCCAAAAGATCACAAATTGCAAAATCATCCTCTGGATTACATGACAGATATGTATATGCATGTGCTCCCCTATATATATATGTACAGAAATATGATAGAAAGCTTTTTTTTCTATTCAGGTTAAGGATTATGTCTTTACTTTTTTCTTATCTTTGTCTCTGGAATCTACATAATAGATGAAGAGAGAGTGAGTGAGAGAGAGAGAGAGAGAAAGAATATGAATATACCTACAGGTCTTTTTATATTTATAGAGCAGGTGCTCACATGATTCTGAATGAATCTATGTTGAAAGAATTGGTTTTTGCTGAGAGCCACAAACAGGTCAAGATGGCGCCTGGCAGTATGCTAGGAGGAGTGGTTTGAGAAGTAACGCCAGTGAGCCATTAAGATGATGTTAATTAAGTTAAGCTGTGTTTAATTATTAAGATGAGGTAATGCCAGCAAGCCATTAAGATGATAGAGATTTCTTATTGGCTAATTGCTGTATCTACATGATAACTGAGTTAAGCTGTGTATAATTGTTAAGATGATGAGGATTGCTGTATCTGGATGATGTTAATTGAAACAAGCTGTGTATAATCAGTTAAGGGTATATATACCTCTACTCTTCTACAATAAAGCAGCTCCCACTGTATCAACCTTCACAAGTTGCTTGTCACTCCCCCCACCCCTGGCTGTTTTGCCCAGCCAGCTGGGCTGTGGCAGGTTTTGCTTGTAGTGAAATTGTACAGAGATAATGAAACTTATTACATACTTGCCACAGTTTGGCTGGGCACCAAATAACCGAGCTGCCACAAAGCCTTGTAGGTTCAAACAGCAACTCTTTATTCCCGAACTCTCACTGGCACTCTACACACACTTCCCGGGAACACACTCCCTCCACCAGGCTCGCCTGACAATTCTCACGAAACCCCCACTGAGAACTCAATGGGAACTCCAAAGTATCAGGCGCCCTAATCCCGGAGCTGCCCTATTCCCAGAGCAGGGTCACCTTTCAACCATTCCCTCTAGCAAAATGCCAGGCATCATTCCGACTAAACTGTGGCTCTCAACATCTCCCCCCTTCTGTTTAATTAAACAACAAGCATGTGGGTTAGGGACCGTACCTGTCTTACGTTGTCCAATACTACATATGGTCCTTACCTGTCATCGGATGAGCTGACCTCAAGGCGTCAGCCTCCTGTCTTAGGTTGGTACCATTGTAATTGCATCTTACCCGTCATTGGCTACCAGTCCAGCATACAGCCATACTTGTGGATAGGCCTTTGCACCATTGGGGGGGTGAGGTTCTTTGCCTCATCTCTGTTGGCCCCCAAATTTGGCCTTGGTGCCAATGGGGGGGGGGTGAGGTTCTTTGCCTCACCTCTGTTGCCCCCCACATTTTAGACCATCACAAGCAGAAGGGAGGAGGATGCAAAATGCCACGGCACCAAGCCAAATGACGGCTCTTTTTGAAAAAATTGTACCACCGATGACACCATGAGTAAAGATACCCTAGCACTACCACAATTCGCTGCACCAACAGATAGTTCACAATGCATGCAAGTGATACATAGTCCAGGCAAGTTCTGAAAACAGTTCAAAGCAGAGGAATCTATTAATATGTCCATTTCCTCCCAAAGTAAATTGACTCCTTGATTGAGCATCACTTGCTGAGTTATTATTCATTGATGCATCAGTTTATACAGTTTGTTGTGATAGCTATCACAGAAGCTGTAGTTTGGTTTTATCTTTGTCTTCACCGGCATTGGGATGAAGATAGGAATTCTGGCAATGATGGCTAAGAAAAATTATGTAACATTCTAGCAGGCACTAAAAGAAAGCAATTTTTTAAACAATTTACATAATTATGTAACATTCCAGCAGGCACTAAAAGAAAGCAATTTTCTAAACAATTTACATTATCCTGAACAGAATTATTAAATATAATGAAAAGGAAAGGTAAAAGTAAACAAACAGATCTGTTAACCTCCTTTTTTGTTCACATATTAAAACAATCCTCAACAGCTGTTTACCTAATTTAAATTAAACCATTTAAATCACATGAATAAAAAAAATTTGGATCCATTTTTTCATGAGCGCTCCTCATATACGATATACGCACATACATTCATACAACACAAAACAGAAGTGTGCACATATAACACAATACATACAACACATAACATAATAGTAAAGGCCTTGCAGCTTTTCACAGGTGAAATCTCCATTGAAATGTTTAAAAATAGAACTGATCAGAAAAACATATCCATTGAAATGTTTAAAAATAGAACTGATCAGAAAAACATTAACCTAGGTCCGTATGAGCTCAAAAAATAAAATAAAACTTCATGATGTGGGAAAAGGCAATAATAAAATAGATATTGAAAAAGGCATCCTGGTTACCACCTGGGTTTGACTCTTCTTATGATATCCCATCCTTCTTCCTATAACTTGCATATGAGTCTGAAGGTATTCCCGCAAGTAAGCCCCAAGGTTTCTTACATTTGAAATAGGCCTTGATGGTGTTCATTATTCATTAGCCTCCAGGTGTGGGAGAATCACTGTTGCAGATGTAAGGATATCAGCTGTTATGGATTTGAGCCAAGTCATCTTCTTTTTGGTCTGCGGAAATCGCTTTAGTTAATCTCTCTGGAATCCAAATCATTTTAATACAGTTAAAATTACTTATAAATTACTAGGTAGAATAGTAACATGAAATGATCCTCTTATAATACAATATAATCACAACAATAAAAAAATATTATAAAATCTAGTAGTCATGGAGAAGGGAATAATCAATGTTTCCTGTAGTGATAACTACAAATTTTTGACTGCCTGCCATATGTCAGACTCTGTACTTATTCATTGAATAAATACATGTAGCCCACCTACTGAGTGCCAGGTACATATGTACTTTGTTAGGAACTGGGAAACAGAACCGATATGCTACCTGCCCTTATCTAGAGCCTCTTTATACTAACCTCATGTAAGAGGTAGATTTTATAGCTGAGAGAAAACTGAGGTCTGAAAGGTTAACTTGACCAGTTAGTGAATGATAGAACTAGGATTTGAAAACAGATCTGATGCAAAGCCCACAGTTTCCCCCAGAGCCACTGAGAAGTGAGAGGGTGCAAGCATGCACTGTTATTCAGAGCCGTGAAGCCTAGTAGCTCACATTGCCCAGACATTGCTATGCCTCCCTGTACCTCTTCCCTCCTGCCTCATTCCCTTGCAATCAGTTGGTGCATATCATTTCAACTTAGAGTATTCATTGTAACTTTTTTCTTTAAACAAAAATAGAACCATATTACACATATTAATCTATAAGTTGCTTTTTCCCCTTGTATTTACATTGTTCTGTGTTCTTAAAAGACATTTTCCCTTCATACATATTACATAATAGAATAAAAAAAAAAACTTTCTGTTTTATAGGCTCCAAATTACATAATGATCTTTTTATTATGTTGTTGTATAATAATAGATTTTGTATTCATAAAAAGCATCTTTTATAGAAATTGTGGTTTTATATCTACAACATGAAATGATCCTCTGTAAAAAGTATTATTGCCATACTGGTGTAAGATTTGTTATGTAGCTAGATTTAATCACCAGAGCAAATGCTTAATTATACATGAATTCTTGAAATACAGTTAACTATTGGAATTTCTTCTTTATCACAACTACTCCTGGTTGAGAAGTTTCATCTGCTTTTGTGTGCTTATTAGTGAAATAAGTAAAGTAAAATGCAGAAGGACTGAAGCCAGTACTGAAACCAGAGGACTTGGCTCTACCTAATGAAGACTAAATGGGATAGATGTGCCACTGGGGGTAAAAACTGGCAAACTATGGCTCTATATTGGCTTTTGATGGAAAACATGATTTTAAGTATATTCATCTATTTTCTTATTTTCATTGTTTTGAGTTTTAATACGTTAAAAGACCTTTTTTAAATTTTTTAATTACAGACTCGAGTTATAGCAGTTTTGGATTGGGAACTTTCAACCACTGGTCATCCTCTGTCAGATTTAGCTTATCTTTCTCTGTTCTACTTTTGGCCAAGGACCATTCCAATGCTGCATCAAAGTTCTCAAATTCAAGAAAGCATAGGTACAAAACATAATGTTGTCTAAGTTGCTATTAACATAGAATTATCTTTATTATTATCATAACTAATTATATTGTAATTTTAGTTTTTGTTTCTTCCAAATGTTTCTCATTAATTTTAGTTATCAATTTTTATATTGTATTTTATGTTAATAGTTTGTGATAAAATATAATCCTTTGTGTATAATGTTCTTTTGAGAATCAATATTTAGAGCATGTTTTGATGTATGGATTAATGGTTATTATATTATTTTACATGTATATGTCATATTGTAACATTTTGAAATATTCACCCTCTCTTTTTATTTAAGTTTATATTGTGTACTATTTGTACAGGAATACCATCAATGGAAGAACTGGTTTCAATATATTGCCGCTACAGGGGAATTAATCCTGTTCTTCCTAACTGGAATTTCTTTCTTGCATTTTCATATTTTAAACTGGCTGGAATAGCACAGGTAATTATTTGTTTTGAATATGTTTCATCATTATTTACTAATGTACTGTTAACAGTATTTTTTGGTCTTCAGGATTTGATATTTTTTAATCCTTAGACTATTTTGCTTTTCTTAAAGACCAGCTATCAGTTATGGAGAAAATGTAAATCTACAGAATAGGACCTTTAGTAAGGGAAATTTTGAGTAGAAAAATGTTTTGCCACTTTTTTGTATAATAAACGTAGGAGAAGGAGGGTAAGAGAGAGAAAGACATAATGACAGCAAAAAGCAGGTAGAAACTGGCCATTTCCTGAATATCCAATGTGAAAACAAGCTACACTCTTTTGAGGCTCCCTGCTTCAGACTAAAAAGTCATTAGCTAACCAGAACTGATGATAAGGGAAGAATCCCAGTACCTTATATATGGTAGCTGCTTATTACGTTTTTGAGTGAATAAATGACTAAAATTTTGCATTTTCTAACAGTCATATTTAATGTAATAAATTTTGAGAGGATATTGAGCATAAATTCAGGTTTTCTCCAATTTTAATATAAACAAATGCCTTCTTTTTTCTTATCCAGTTTCCAGCTACCTTGAATTTTAAGGGTTTTAAGAAATTGAGATGCTTCATCAAAAATAGGATTTAGAAAAAGAACAGTAAATAAGAGATTTCAGAAACTTTTTAATGAAAAAAGAAGGAATAAAGAAAATTACATTTAATTTTCTTTGTCCTCAGAATTTATGCTATCCATGAACAACTGAAATCTCCTCCAGGAAATAGTATATTACATCTCATCCTATATTCTAATAGCTGATCATGTTGAATGAATGGATTTCTTGAAATGTGTTCAGTATCTGTCAGTTTCTATAAATCAGATACCAAATAGACTTTAAATTTAAAATGATTTTCATTTCAAATAAAAATTTGACATGAGTTATAATTGAAATTAAAATATTCATTGTAAACTACATAGTAATAGCCTTAGAAGTGATCACAAACATTCCATTCTAACTGGAAATGTAAAATTGGAAAGATAGGAAAATCTTTACATTGTTTATTGCATAAAGAATTACATAAAGAAAATAATAATGAAATCCAGTCACTTGTATTTAGAGGGATGGGAAGGGGTGTTTATTATATTGGAAGTACAGAAATGGAGAATTATTTTTAAAAACTGATTAATATTCAACTAACACAGTTCAAAGGAAGCTGTAATAGTAAATTACTGTAATAGTAAATATTAAATTACTAAATTAAGGGTCCACAAATGAGATATTAGAGGTCATCTCATTGCCTTCTCTTTGCCTTTACAGATTTCCATTTCTTTAGATTTACCCTCACTGTGAAGAGAAGGTAGTGATTGTTAGAGATGTTAATTGCAGGTTTGATGTCTTCGGTAATTGCTAGGATCCTTTTCAAGTTTGTTTTGATTATCAGTTACAATTTCCCCTGGATGAGAGTGTTTTAACTACATGATACCAGTATAACCTTTTAATTTAGTGGGGTATAATTATTACTCCTACATGTGAATTTATGGCATTGGTAGACTAATTTACATCTTTGTATTTTGAATTTAATTCCCCACATAGCTGAGAAACTTTGGAAAGACTGATTGGATGGCTGAAGGACAGTTTTCAATAAATTTTAATTGCCCTATGTTACTTTATTTATAGGGAGTATATAGTAGATATCTTTTGGGAAATAATTCATCTGAGGATAGCTTTCTGTTTGCCAATATTGTGCAACCTCTGGCAGAAACTGGATTACAACTCTCAAAAAGGTAAGGAAAACAGAGTCCTTCAGTAATTCAAATTAGAGCCTTAATTAGGTCTGTTTGAATAAGTTCACAGAGTAGGGAGGAAAATATATAATTAGGTATGTGAAGGTTATTCATTCATTAAGAAATAATTAGGTATGTGAAGGTTATGAACATAATGAGATAGGCATTATTTTTGTTGATGGTACCAGGATTTCTGTTGCTAGTTATGATAGTATTTTGGTAAAATATCTTATATGCATAAAAATAAATTGACCCAAAATGAAAAGAAAATTCCCATATTTATGATTAGAAAAAATTACCATATTTTTATCAGTTTGAATGTATAACCTTTTAAAGATATAGGTACAACTCAAATGTTTCCTTCTAATATTTGACTAATAGTTCCTTCTAATATTTTAAATATAACTTTTTAAAATTATGTAGTATATAAGCTTATTTATTACTATAGAACTATTACTTTCTCCCGCAGTATTTTATTCATACACTTCATAAGTGTATTTTTTTATTAGCTACACATGACATTACAATGATCTTGGCAATTCATACATTTGAATCAATTGGGGTATAATTTCTCATTTTTCTGATTGTGCAGATTGCAGAATCACATTGGTCATACAGTCCCCTATATACATACAACAATCATAATGTCTATTCTATTCTGCTGCTCTTCCTATCCCCCTCCCCCTCCCATCACTTCTCTCTATCCAATCTAATATGACACACTTTTTTTTGTTTTTCTCCTCACAACATCATACATGTATTCTGTATAACAATGAGGGTCTCCTTCCATCTTCCGTGCAACTCCCCTTCATAAGTGTATTGAAATCCATGTCTCTATCATTAGAACGTTTTTTGAGGCATCTAACACCCTCTTCTAGTTATACTCCTGTTACTGAATACGTGTATAATGTTGTCCCTGGAAATTTTTGCCTAAGCCACAAGTACCTGCAGAATAGCATTACAATAGTTGGTTTTCCACATTTCATCATATAGATGGTTACTTGTGATCTGTAACAACATGATAACCAACTGTTGTTCTTTGTGTTTACCTTTAAAGGTCTTCTTTAGAATAACCTTGAAGTCATATTTGTGTTTCTTTTAGTATAAGTATTAAATTTGTGTTCAGTTTCCTTCTTTTTAGTGACTTTGACAGATGACTTCAACAAAGATTCAAAACTAGCATTGATTAAGGTCATGCTAGGCTTATATTTTTTCCCAAATAGTGCTTTAAGCATTAAAGTTTAATGTTCAAGGTAAGGTGATTCTATATTTACCCAATAATACGAAAGACAACAAAAATTAAAATATGGCAACTCTCTTTGAGGGATATTCAGGGGAACTGGAAGGCAGACTTTACCTTATCGTCTTCAGAAATAGATAATTTTGATTTTGAACATATTGATAACTTTTTTTTTCTTTTCTTTTCTGGTCAAGAACTTTCAGTACTGTGTTGCCACAGGTTGATACTACAGGAAAGTTGTTCCTACAGACTAAGAAAGGCCAGGAAGTTCTTATGGAGGTGAAGCATTTCATGAAAAAACACATTCTTCCGGCTGAAAAGGTATTTTATAAACAATATTATGTGTTAAAAGGCTATTGAATACTTTTGTTATTTCTGCTTGTAGGAGAATCGTGGTGTTATTTTATTTGCAGTCAATTCTTACTCAGATTCCCCTCCTCATCTTACACAGAACCTAAGAAATTCCAAGCTTCTAAAATATGACAGTGGGAGAAGCAGGGTATGGGAGTGCATGTCTGTAATCCCAGGGACTTCAAAGAAGTCAGGTTTTTAACTGAGGATTAGTGGATTAAGCAGGGCCCTCCATGTACTGGTTTTCTGTTTTGCTTTTGTTGCTTTTAGTGGGGGCGGGTAGGGATTGAATAGAGACTCTAGTGTGCCTGTCAGCCTCCCTCATTCCTATCTGCTCACCCTAAAATGCAGTCTGTGAGTTGTCTCTTTCACTTACAAATGTGAATAGGCATTCAGTGGACACTGCAGCACTGAAGAGTCAGTGATACTCCACTGGCATTATTATCATGCAGCAGTTAAAATATTGCAAAGAATCTGCAATAAAATAAAATGTTGTATAAGTTCTTTAAAAAGGCAGCCTGTATCTTTTTTAAAATGAGAGAGAGAGAGAGAAGAGAGAGAGAGAGAGAGAGAGAGAATTTTTTAGTATTTATTTTTCGGTGGATACAACATCTTTATTTTTATGTGGTGCTGAGGATTGAACCCAGCGCCCCGCACATGCCAGGCGAGCGCATTACCACTTGAGCCACATCCCCAGCCCCTAGCCTGTATCTTTAAGGAGAAGATTTTCCATGTTTTATGTGGCAAGGAAACCCACAGTCATTTTGTCTTTACAAATCTTTGAAATCTGGAATGTAGCCATAACTGACAATGTGCACTTTTTCTTCTTTTAAAAACTTGTACTAACATCTGTAAAAATGTTTTATTTGGTAGAATGATTCTCAGTGATGCCAATCCCTGACGGTGAGACATACACATTTGAAATTGGAGAAAAATAAATAGCTTTTTCAAAATGGAAGGGGAGAAATCCTATATAAAATCTATCTAGTAGTATATAACTGAGTTTTACAAAACCTAAAACAGTCACATTTATAAATTAAGTTTGTGTCATAAAACAGCAACATTTTAGCATTACCTTTAGCTACTAAGACTCTCAATGACTTTATATTTTTACATAGTTTTCAAGTTTTTATGATATGAAAAAATAAGCTTCACAAAACTATGGCAATGAACTTTTGATATTCTTTGAATAGAATAAACTGAGAACATAATCCATTATCTGTGAAAATAGTAAAAGTCAGTTCTTCCCATTTAAAATTGATAAAGAATCCTAAAAACAGCATGTAAAACATAAACCATGGAACTGTTGATTCTTTCTAGTAGACTTAACTTTAAAGTAAAAATCATATACTATGAAATTATTTGTATGCTAAGATTTAAGATTCTGAACTAATATATTCCTCAGTTAGTAGATGAAGAAATAACAAATTAAGGTTGATATTTCGAGAATATTAACCAGGCTCAAAATATATTTTTTGCTTTTGTCTTTCACCAACAGTTTGGTTTTTTTTTTCCTTTTGAGCTGGAGTCTTGCTTTATTGTCATGCTGGCCTCAAACTTTGAGGTCAAGCTATCCTCTTGTCTTAGCCTCTCAAGTAGCTGGGGCAACAGAGGTATACTACAGCACCTGCAGCACCTGGCTTATTAAATTATTTTTCATACTTTAAGAACTGAGAAGGACTTTTTTTTGGTAATGAGGTGTTGTGACACACAACTATGTCATGGTCACTCCAGAAGAACTAGGCTGGCACTATTTAAAGACAACCAGACAGAAAAATACCTTTCTTTGGTTTCTATGACTCCTCTGACCCAGTTCCCACAAAAGGAGGCAAAGCAGGCAAGAAAGAGAGGAAGCACGCCTTGAACCCGGGTTTTATTAATGAGGGAACATTCTATCCAAAAAAGGGCAGAAGGGTAGAATTACAACAAACAAGTGGATGTAATTCAACCCCATCAGGTGACACCCACTTCCAGAGCTGCACCTTTCTTATCCAAGCTGAGGTAAAGTCCAATTTCATTGCAGGGTGCAATACCAGTCCAATACCTCTTTACTCAGGACTTAAAGATGTGTGCATAGCTCCTGTTCAGGGCAGCCCCCTGACAATGAGGTATTTTATTTAATTCTGAATCACAAATAGATTTTGCAGTTCCCTAAATGATGTTAGAATATAAAGTATTAAATAATGCAAGTAAACACTGGCATAATTTAATTCTTTAGAACTTTAGTATTGCTGTGATTTAATTTCTTAGAACTTTAGTATTATAGAGAGGTAGTCAGAGATAAGAAAATTATAATATGTTTATTACCAAACACAATAGCACTGACTATTTCTATAGCAACATGAGGAATAGAAAAAATAAACAACTTTAAACAGGAAATCTTCCAATTTAACTGATTTCCTGACAGAAATGACAACAGCTATTTATCCTTGTACCTTTGAAAGGACAGATCTTTGCCTTGTTTGTTGAAGTTATCACCAAATAAAGCAGGACTCCAAGATAGCCATCCTTCAATGAAAAGAACATTTCAATACATTGCTTATATGAGTGTCTTTTGGTCTGAACAATTTTGGAAATATTGATAATAAAGTAAAGAGTTTTGACAATGTTTATAGCCTTTAATTCTACTAGCCTGGGAAGTATGAGCTTGTTTTGTTGAATTATTGTTTTTGCTAATTCTTGTTTATGGTGGCTTGTTTGCTTGAGTGATTAGTAATTTTTTATGGTATGCTCATGTTTCTTGGAATGTAATTTTATCTGTGGAAAAAAATAAAAACAGGTACAGAGATACAATAATAGCAGTACATTGCAGAATGCTTATGTAGTCCAGTATTTTCGTTATGTTTTAACTTCTTTTAGTTGCATACACTAGAAGTTATTACTGTTTTATTTTACTAGGTTTATATTTAGATTTACTCACATATGTGTTACTTTATTGATTTATTATTCTTTCTTGCAACTCAAGTGTTTCTTCTAGAATCAAGTTTGTTAGGGAGAATCTGCTTGCTAAACTCTTGTTTGTCTTTCCCTATTTTTTGCGGGGTGGGGGATGCTGAATGGGTAATGACTTTTTAATTGGTAATACCTTTATTTTGCCCTAATTCTTGAAAGGTAGTTTTATCTTTTATATAGAATTATAGGTCGATAGTTATTTTCACTCAGCAATTGAAGATATTTTCCCACTGATTTTTGGCTTCATGTGTTACTATGGATATCAGCTTTCAATTTTAATTTTTTAATTATCAATAATCTCTTTTTCCCTTTAAGAGATTTTCTTTTTCTCTGATGTTCTGTAGTTTTACTATGCTTTATCTTCATTTTATTTTCTGAATTTGAGAATTGACTTATCAGTTCTGAAAACTTCTTGGAATAATTTTTCCAAATTTCCAAAAATTTTTTCAAATTTTTTGCAGTTTGGAGAACTACAAAAAAGATGGAAACATTCTTTTCATCTAAGACTCCAGTAAAACTTATGTTAGAGCTGGACTTAATTGTGCATGCCTATAATCCCAGCTGCTCAAGAGGCTGAGGCAGGAGAATCACAAGTTCAAAGCCAGCCTCAGCAAAAGTGAGGCACTAAGCAACTCAATAAGAGCCTGTCTCTAAATAAAATACAAAATAGAGCTGAGGATGTGGCAGAATGGTCGAGCGCCCCTGAGTTTAATCCCCCGGTACCAAAATAATAATAATAATAATAATGTTAGAACTTCTCTCTAAATCCATTATATCCCTTAACCACTCATATTTTTCTTCTCTTGAATTTCTCTTCTTCATCCTGAGTAATTTCTTCAGATCTTTCTTCCATTTTTTTAAGCTGTATGTAGTCTATTTTTCATCCATATAATAGCAGTTCTCTAATTTTGTTGTATGTCAGAATTGCCTAGAGGCCTCTAAAGAACACAGAAGCCCAGGCTCATTGAAGTAGGTTAAGGCCTGTGCCCCTGTTTTTTCACCAAGTTCACCAAGTGATACTGATAACACCAAAGTTTGAGAATTCCTGCCACAGAGGTTTTATGTTTGGGGAAGGTTTTTTTTTTTTTTTTTTTTTTTTTTTTTTGCACCAGGGTTTGAACTCAGGAGCCAGGAGTACCTAACCATTGAGCACATTCCCACACTTTTTTTTTTTTTTTTGAGTCAGGGTCTTGCCAAGTTGCTGAGGGTCTTGCTAAGTCTGACTTTGAACTTTCAATCCTCCTGCCTCAGCCTCCTGAACCACTTGGATTATGGATGTGCACCACACACCCAGCTCTACCACAGAGTTCTTAAGATTAATTATTGAGGTTATGTTTTTCTCGAGTTGCATCCATTATTTTTAAATTTGCCTTGTTGATTTTGATAGTTCTTTGACAGAATTTTAATGCTTTTGCTTTGAAATCTATTGCATACAAATATTTTATATCATGTACCTCACTGTTACTCTATCTGTATCTGTAGTCTTTGGGAAGTATGAGCTTGTTTTGTTGAATTATTGTTTTTGCTAGTTCTTGTTTATGGTGGCTTGTTTGCTTGAGTGATTAGTAATTTTACATGGTATACTCATGTTCCTTGGAATGTAATTTAATCTGAGGGAATTATTTAAGGCCTTTATTCTAAAGCCCTTTCTTTCAGAGAAGATTTACTTTTGTTTCTGCCAAGTGCTCGTGGACACTGTCACCAGGAATGTTGTAAACTTTTTTTTTGGTTTGAGGTTTTCTCCCTAAAACCACACAGGACTTGAATTCAGATCCCAAACTTGGTTGAAGGCAGACTAAGTTAGAAGAATCTCTTTTTTCTATTCTACTCAGAACTAAGACCTACAAATGATTCTCTACTTCTATGGACTACCTCAGAGGGGTGGGATTTTATTTTTTTTAAGTACTGAAGATTAAATCCATGTGTGCTCTACCACTGAGCTATACATGTACCCCTTTTTATTTATTTATTTTTTATCTTGAGACAGGGTCTTGCTAAATTGCTGAGGTTGGCTTTAAACTTGCAGTCCTCCTGTCTCTACCTCCCAAGTTGCTGAGATTATAGGTGTGTATCACCACACCAGTCTAGGGGTGTGTATTGTGTGGTTTTTTTAATGTATTCTTTAATGTTTGTTTTTTTAAGTTTTATCCATCAAGAACCCTGGCTTTGGTGGAGAAAGAGGTGATCTCAGATCCTCCCTCTTGCTTTTTGTCTGGACACCTGCCTATGTGGCCCATTAACACCCAGGGCCTAAGCGAGCATAGATCAGCCTCTCTGGCCCAGACAAACTTGGCTCTAGAACTCTCTCACATCTTAAAAATCAGGCCTATTTTTTCTTGGCCCAAAGGGATTTCTTATTTTCCTTCCAGCACAGCCTTGCATTACTAAATGTATTTCAAAATTGTTTTTAATATTTTACCTAACCTTTTTAGTTGAGGGATTTCTATGCCCATCTAGCGTATTGCTGGAAATGAAACACTCAAATCTTGGTTATTAGATTTTTACTATCTAATATTGAGGCAGAATAATTTTGTGAGCAGCAAACCTTTAGAATTTTTGTTATTGTGTTTCTGGTTTTAAAAAGATTACTGATTTAATAAAAGCTGAAAAAGTTTCTTCACTCAAAAATGTTTACTTTTGATATTATCCACTTGTAACATTATCTACTTTGGTTAACTTAAGCCAATTTTTTTTATTACCTTAAGGAGGTATTTGAATACTATGTTCAAAATGAAAATTCCATAGAGAAGTGGAAACAACCTTTAGTGATTGATAAACTCAAGGTAAGAAAAATGAGAGAATCTTTAATATTAGAAAATGCAAATGCAAGTGTTTTTAGAGATCTTAGTTTTTGTTGTTATGTACTTAGAAGATAATCATCAGTAATTTTTAGAAGAAAGCTCAAAAGCAGAATCTATAAACAATAAATTGGGCTATATATTGTTCTATATATGGTATGTGATTTTAGCTATTCAAATAAAAATGAGATTAAAACTTCATGATCACCTATCACTAAACTAAGATCAAAGTCAAAGCAGGCACTTGGGAGCTTAGAGTGGAGGGTGTAGCTTCATTGTAGAGAGTTTGCTCAGCATGAGTAAAACTCTGGGTTCAATCCCCAGAACTGAAAGGAAAATAATAAAATAGGGCATTGTCCCACCTGGGCTTAATCCACCTTTCTCATTTTCAAGTCTTACTAGCAACATGTGTAAGAAATTCAAACACGTAAAATAGTGTATTTGGCATAATCATGCTCAAGTATGGGAGATTTAATAAGCTCTAAAGTAAGCAAATTTAGTGTTTTTGTTTTTGTTTTGCCAAATCTAAGGAAAACTGGAAGAAAAGATATTTCTTGAATAGTTAAGAAACTCTTGATTTATAAGGAATTAATAACTGCTTGGTTTTATAAAAAAAAACTTCGTATTTTTAATTCAGAAAGCATAAACACCAATATCTTTTTAAAATAAGATCATTTAGGTCCTAATGAATTCTGTTCACTTTGGCTTTTTCTTCACCTTGACAGGAAATGGCCAAAGCACAGGGCCTCTGGAACTTGTTTTTGCCAGCTGTGAGCGGTCTGAGCCAGGTGGACTATGCCTTGATAGCTGAAGAAACAGGAAAATGCTTTTTTGCTCCAGATGTCTTTAACTGCCAAGCACCAGGTTACTAATTAATTCAAAACAGAATTTTCTCGGATACTTTTGAGCATTATTTAAAATTTCTACCTTTCATGGATAAAGTTTTTCTACATAGTCACTGATTTATAAATTTCTCTATAACTTTTATTTTTCATATGCTTTGATTTAAATATAAAAATGGACTTGATGTCTTGAGGTTCTCATTGAACTACTCTTTTGTTAAACATCATTACAGTAAGGGAATTGGTGAAGAAAAGTAGCTACAAAAGGGATTGGTTATATGAGGATCCTGATTTCCTCATTGGAGATTTGGTATTTCTACGGCTCATGAGATTGAATAGAATTCCAAATCTTTTGGTTAGCCTCCCTATCTCTCCATTCATTTGCCAATTATTGATTATCTACTATGTGCCAACCACAAGTCTTTATATAGGGAATAAAATAGTCAGTGAACCTTGCCTTTAAGGGTCTAATTCTAATAGAGGGAAACAAAAATAAATGATAAGAAATAAGTAAATTAAGCAGTAAATCTGAGGATGAAAAGTACTTTGTAGCAAAAATAAATAGCAGGATAGGGGTAGGTTACAATTATGAGAAAATGACATTTGATAAAGAGGTAGAAGGTGATTGAGTGACTTATCAGCTCTACTGATACTTGGTGGGGAAGGGAAGTTTTCATAGCAGAAGGAACAGAAAATTCAAAGACCCAAAAGCAAAAGTGTTATTGGTGTATTCCAGATATAACTAAGGAGGCCAATGTGGCTAGAGGTGCCGCAGTCTGGCTGAAGCAAAAAAACTAGGGGTGATGAGCAACTTGTGTAGATTGATACAGCAGGAGTAGGAGCCGTTTATTGTAGGACAGGAGCAGTATTTATACATTCCACACAGCTTATCTTAATTAACATAAACTAGATACAGCAATCAACCAATAAGGAATCTCCACACTTAATGGTTCGCTGGCGTTACTTCATAAACCACTCCCCCTGGCAAAATGCCAGGCACCATCCTTACTTGTTTACAGACTTTAACATAGAGGAAGAATAGCAGGAGAAGGGTTCAGAAAGGAAAGGGCCTCATGTGGTGGGCCTTATTGGACAGGTAAGGGGTTATACCTTCAGGAAGAAGAGGAACCTTTGGGAATTTGGAGCAAAGCAATGGTAAGATTAACTTCAGATCTAGAAGAATCACTTTGACTGCTATGTGAGAACTGAAGAAAGGAGGGAAGGTGGGAAGCAGGAAGTCTACTTCAGTAATCCTGGTGAGAGATGATGACGAGGGTAGTTGTGGAGGGAGTGGTGAGTGGAAAGATTCTAAGGATATTTTGAAGAGGGAACCAAGAGGATTTCCTGATTAGATATGGGTTGTTAATGGAGGAGTCAAGGATGCCTCTGAGGATATTTGTGAAAAATCAAATGAAGGAAGGAGAGGTAAACCTAGAATGTAGTCTGTTGGAGGTATTTTCAGACCTGAATGCTTAAGAAGCTTTGGGGAAATTCATATACCCAAGCTCCATCTCTACAGATTCTAATTTAGTATATCTAAAGTAGGAATGGAATGTCTCCCCCTTCTCCTGTCCCCAGTTACTCTGGTTATTCTGATGCTATTAGTCAAGGACTTTCACTTGATTTGTAATAGGATGATAGTATCCCCACACAAGTTTCATGCTCATTGTATGGCCTTGTGGCTAAGGCTTTCCCCAAGAGTTAAAGCAGTATTAAGCTGCCAAAAAAAAAAGAAAAAAAGAAAAAAAAAGAGATATATGCAACTATATTTGACTTCTGGGAGAAAACATATCCTGGATTTAGCAAAGTGGCTTCATTCCAGACTCTCTCTCTCTCTCTCTCACTCTCTCTCTCTCTCTCTCTCTCTCTCTCTCTCTCTCTCTCTCTTTTGGCATTACTAAGACAGTTCATAGACGTCTGATAATGACAGAGCTTGGCCCTGAGATGATTTCCCTTTTCAAAATACTGATCCAAAAATCACTCTACTGCATTGTAATCTAATAATGATACATTGTAAATGAAAAGGAATCTTTGGCAAAGTTTCTGAAGAGTTATACCAATTGAATAAAGCTATTACAATATACTACAATAGGTAGCATGAGTTTGTAGAAAGGGAAATTAATTAGTGATCTTCTAACTTGAAACGTTTTTATTGCTATTCATGGTAAGAAATATACATTATATTGTGACCCAATATGTAGCATTTGCATGGGTAGATGGATGGATGGATGGATAAATATTCCTACATGTTACAAGAAACAAAAGTTTCATAAAACAGTACTTTCGATTACTACATGTAGTGCATTCAGATATTTCCCACTAAATCTAATCTAATGTATTCTGTTTTATTTTTTAAGGCATGCTAGCCATATTTCATCAGACTGATTCCATGATACACAAATGGCCATAATATGACAAATAAGTCTCTAGGAGACATTCTTGCAGATGCAGCTCTCCCATTATTTTCCATTTGACCTGCGAGCTCACTTGTTACTAGATGGTCATGGATTTTTCCTCATATTAAAATTTCATAAGTCTATCACTTGTATTATTTAAATGATATCAAAAAACTGTTGAAATTTTCAAATTGGGCAGGAAAATATATGTTATTTGATCAAGGAATGATTAGCAACTCAGCAAGTAAGATATATAAAACTGGAAGTAGAAAACTAGGTGTTTTCTTTTGTGGTAGAGATATCTTCATGAAAGCCTTGAACATTGTATTTTAGAGCATTTCCAAAGCAGATGAAGAAGGGAATGTAAGTGATGCTGTTAAATATGTTATGAACTTTCTTAACTACAAAAGATCAGTTTCTATCTAAGTTACCTAAATCATTTCCCAGATACCATGATTATAACATGTGTTTTTCCAATTTGTATATTTACACTTAAATAAATCATACAATATTATATATTGTATAATAGCAGTTTTAATCCCAAATCTACTGCTGGATTTGGGGGCTGTTGGGATGATTTTTTAATGGGAAAACATTTTTTTTGTAGAAATAACGGAGCTTACTTTCCCAATTTATAAATGATAATTTTGCCAGCTTCTCAGAATAACTGATAATTTTGGAATATTTAGTCAATATTTATCTTAGTTAAATTATAATAAGTAACACTGAATTTAAAACAAGCAAAGAATGCAAACAATGAGTTTCATCTAATGTAACTCAAGACTAATTTTCTCTCTCATTTAATGTGAAGCTTCAATTAATCTACTAGGAATTTTGTGCGTCTTGGTTACATGAGGAATATCTGAACAGAATACAAACATATCTAGAAGGACTTAACTTAGATTTAACTTAGTTTTCATAGGCAATGAAGTAATTATCCTTAAAGTTGTTCTAAGACTTGATACTGAAAAATTGTTCTTCAAAATCTTGAGTAATTTGCACAAAAGGGAGATGTTTTACATAGTATGTTTAGAAATCTGATTGGAGTGAAAATCCATAAAGGTGTCTTAGAGCATTCTATTCATGGAAAACATGAAGCATTGCTTTTTTGCCTGAGGGAGATACCACAGTGTATCATGTACCAAATACTATCATCCAAGAATTGAGAAAGTTATCTGCTGCTGCTTTTTAACCAGGGCAGGGATTCTGTCTTTCACATGCTTGAGAGAAGACTTAGTACTTTTCTGTAGAGCGATGTTAGAGATAAAAATAATTGCTATGAGTTCAGAGGAAAGAGGTGTTTTGAATGGGTAATTGGAGGTTCTCTCAGAGAAAAGAGATCATAAGCAGAAATTTATTTATGGATGACTGATAGACTTTCAGAGAAAAGAGCTTGTCCAAGCAAACATGTGGAAGATAGAAAGCCCAGGGCATGTTTGAAGAATAGTATGAAGACTTAAGAAATGGGACCTCAGTCAGACATGTAATGTTAATTGTTCTCTTGAAACATTGCATTTACTCCCTGCAGGGCATACATGATTTGCAATTGTAGCAGGCACCATCTATTCCAGTGAATTGTTTTCTTCAGTCTTACTTGATTTAGACTTTATTGGAGCCATGTGTTGCTGGGATGAACTGGGCAAGAGTCTGATTCAGAAGAAATTAAATAAATATGCACTGAATGCCACATACTTACAACAGTGGCATGCCATCATTGCAAATTGTACTTATTGTGTGTTTCCAAATGTTTTTGTTAGAAAATATTAGCTTTTAAAAGATGCATGCCTATATTTTCTAAATAAAGTTGTGAATTTCATACTAGTAAAATTTTAAACGTAAAAAAAATGCTTTTTATTCCTATTTGTAGACACAGGGAACATGGAGGTACTGCACCTTTATGGAAGTGAGGAACAGAAGCAGCAGTGGCTGGAGCCTCTTCTTCGAGGGGACATTACCTCTGCCTTCTGTATGACAGGTAAAGGCAAATCTCCACTCTCCCCTGTGTCCTCAGTCATCCTGGAGTTGTTATGGGTGAGTTGAAGAAGCATGGAATGTGTTTCAGTCAAATTTACCAAAGGCCAGAAATGTGAATATGTTTGTTTTGAGCTTGCTTTTAAATTTTGCAGTTTTTAATATGCAGAATAAAATTATCCTCACCTTTGGGAGAACACTGGGTGATATTTTTTGGCATCCTGCTTTAGCATTAGTAACAGAGTAAATCTAGTCTCATAACCTTTTAACTTTCATTTCTAAAATTGCTCTCTAATTTAAGATTTTTTTGTCCTTATGTGTGAAATATTTGTTTTTGTGATAATTTTATATTGATACAAAATACTCAATTCTCCTGTAAACCTAGAAAAATGGACATATGACTCAAATTATAATCATACAAGAAACTAAAACTAGGAAAATGTTAATAAAAATACTTTTATACTGTTTATACATAGGAAACAATAATTAAGAAAACTTTAAAAGACAAAACATTGTTTCATGATTGAGTTAAACTGAATTTCAGTTGTCTATAATTAAGTACTTTCAATAAAGGCCAGATTTTATTGTTTTCTATAACTATTTGTAATAACAAAACTGATTTTCACCTAAATGAGTAAGAGGCATTTATTTAACACCCACAGAATTATATAGTGTTTACAATGCACTAACAGGGGGCTACAGAATATGTACAGTCCCTCTCTCAAAAATCTGAGTCTCAAGCTTTAGAAATAGAATACTTCATTCATTCAGGGTTTCCAATGCATATTTATTAAGTACCTACAATGTATAGGAGAGGGGAGGACCAGGGTGGAATTGGGGAAGAATGGAAAATGAAAGACACAAGGATGCTTCTGTTCTTCAGAGTTTGCATTCCCTTATCTAAGCCTCTTTTGCAAACTAATGATATCTGCCTGCTGGTAAATCCAATGTTTGTTTGTTTACAGAGCCTGATGTAGCTTCAAGTGATGCCACAAATATTGATTGTAGCATCCAGCGAGATGGAGATAGCTATATAATTAATGGCAAGAAATGGTGGAGCAGTGGTGAGTGTTCCGCATAATTTTTTCACTCAAAAGATTGGTCCTTTGTGTTATAATAATGCTATGACTCACAGATACTAATTTCATGATCAAAATTCTTTAAATTCTGCCTTTGAAAGCATTTCAAATTTAGAAATAGTAGATAGAGAAAAAGTAATTTATAAAAGATAATCTGTGCATGTTATTAAAAAAAATTTATTATGGGAGTATAGCTTGGTGGTAGAACTCATGTGTAGTATGCACAAAGCCCTGGGCTCAATCCCTAGCACAAAAACCAATAATACTAATAAAAATTTATTATGGTACATTTTTTTATTGCTTAAAAATACAAGTGTTTAAATGAAAAATGAGAAACTATACATTATAAAGAAACTTTATGCATATAGTTACTCAACTCTCAGACTCACATAAACAAATGAATTCTTTAGGAAGTTATAAAAATTGGAAAATAGATGACTATAATTTGAGGATTCTTCTAAAACCTACACAATAAACCAACATTTATTAGGATAACCAGGTATTACTAAAGAAAGTTGACATTATGGAAGCAAAACATGTGTTTTTAAGAATTTACCAGGAGTATATGAAAGGGCTAGACAATCTTATGAGTTATTTTGGTTGTTTTTGTTTGTTTCAGTTATTAATTGTTATTCTTTCTGGAATTTTATAAAATTACTTTTAAGTTAAGAAACAACAACGACAAAAAAGATTGTTTTGCTACACAATTATTTAGGTACTAAAGTTATGTGAGGAAATTGTTCTTGTGTTAAAATTTAGATAAATAAAAATAATTACAAATGCCTTTTAAACATAAGCCTTTTTATTAATCAGTTTTAGATTTCCAAACTTCTAGTATAGTGTGTTTTTCTTTTTAAACCTTTTATATTTTGAAATTATTAGAAATCTACAAGAAGTTACAAAGATAGTACAGAGTGATCTTGGGTAGCCTTCACCCATAGATGAACCCAATAATAATAATTATAGTAGAAAATCAAAATCAGGAAGTTGAAATTGTTACAATGCATATAGAAATCTTTTTCAATATATAACATTATAGATTTGTGTAACCAATAGTATAATCAAGATATAAAAACCATTCCATCACACAAGGATCTTCTTGTTAGTGCTTTGATTTATGCCTATTACTACTATTTCCTATATCATCAATTTTAATTTTCATATTTTGTATATTTATTGTCTCCTTTTTGGCTTCTACCTCCACCATGACCCCATCTCCTTCTTTGCAGCAACAGTGTTTGAGATATGAATTTCAAATTCCCTGCAATTTTTTTTTATCAAAAGGAAAAGCATCATTCTTATGTATCCAAGCAAAAGGTAGAACAGTTTTACATTTAAATGGTAAAAGAACTGGTTGGCTCTGTAGGACCCTCAGAATCAAAAGGAATCTCCTCTACATTTTGTCTCTGTCTTCTCCAGGATCCATATTTCTTGGCAACTTTCATAATATAATTTTTAAAAGAGGCTCCCATAAAAACATACAGGATTGGGTTGAGGCAGCTGTGAAAGAGTGCGATGCTCTCTGTGATTTGGATGGCAACATCCATGCGTTTGCTCATGTCACAGTCAGTGATCAGAAAGAAGATGGTGTCGATGGCTTGGCATAACTTGACAATGTTATAGGGCAGCTGAGTTACAATGAAAACTAAGACAACTGTGAGCAGAACTTTGAGTGGTCGGGCTTTTTTAATGTTTGGCATCTTGATGAGAGTCCTTGCTGTTAGAGAGTAACATACTCCCATAATAAGAAAGGGAATGACAAATCCAATGCAGATTTCCAGTATTTGAATTGATGCTTTCATGTATTTTCCTAGGTGGTGGGGAAAGATGGTAATGCACCTCATGTTGTCATTTACTGTACAAAAAAACAGGTTGGGTATACTCAGCAAGATGGCAGCTGTCCAGACACAGAAACAAATGATCCAGCAAGGTTTTCCCACTCCTGATTGGCTGGGAGCCTTAGTTACTGCCCAATATCTATCTATGCTGATACAAGCCAGAAATTGCATTCCTGAGACAAAGTTTACTGTGTATAAGGCTGATGTTGCTTTACACATCATTTTCCCTAATATCCACCCATGAACTGCATTAACTGCCCAAAAAGGCAGAGTGAATAAGAGGAGTAGATCTGCCACAGCCAAATTCAGGATATATACATCTGTTTTGGTTCTCTGTTTCTTGTAATAGGCATAAATTGCCACAACTATGGAATTGCCTGCAAGTCCAAGGATGAAAGCTATTGCGAAAAAGGCAGGGAGGAAAACTTTTGCAAAATTTCTGACCTCCTCTTTTATACAGATCATTTCATACTGGCTGTAGTCATAATTGCCATTCATCTCATTTTCCTCATAGTAGTAATCTGTTGACTGGTTCTGCTCCAAAGCCATGACTGCAATCTAGATGGCAAAAAGAACACAAGATACTAAATTTAATATTGCTTAAAAGGAAACAGCTTTTGACCAGCATGTATTCTATTCTTTCCTAGAGAATAGATTGTTGCTATAACATGTGAGCCTGAATCTGCCACCCTTTAAAAAGCTTTAATGGGAGCCACATTGGAGTATATCCCCCAAATTAGTTACCCATCCTTAATTTATGGGTCTGTGTGCAGGAACTGGGATTGACACTGGGATGAAAAACAATACCTTCAGAAATGTTCTTAATCATTAAATCTTAAAATAAAATTGAAGACTTTTATATAAATACAGTTTTTAAAACATGAAAATTTAAGTCAGATTTCAACATAAGAGAATTAAAAAGTTATGATTTTTACATATATAACAATCTTGTGATGTATATCTATGACAAATTTTAAGAAATAATAAATTCATTTCTCATTTTTATGTCATTTATAAATTGAAGATAGATAAATTATCTCAGCATCTGTGCTGAAGATTCATAGTTGGCTTTTATAAAACAAGACTCCTTTAGTCAACTTCCCTCCCAAACCAGTCACTACTTGCTTAAGGTATACTATTATTTGTTAGCACTATCATCCCTCCTATAGCCCCTAATCCTTTAGGCTATAAGCCTCAACAATCCTTGATTTCTCTCTTCATCCCTTATCTCCAGGCAGCCCACATGTTCTGGTTTTATCTTCCAATTTTGTCTTGAATCTGTCTCTTCCATCTAGTCCACGCTTTTCCACACACCTGCATGATCTGAGCAATGTGACTCTCACCTGGCCTACTACAGTATCATCCTAGCTGGGATCCTGCTGTATACCTCCTCATCATCTTGTCAAAAACATTTTTCTGATTGTTATTTGAGTACTATATTTCTAAATTGCCAGTCTGCACTTCCCTGCTATCTTCTTTCCTGAAGGACACATTGCTTTCCCTCAAAGTCCCATCCAAGCTTCCTAGCGTGATAAGCTCTCACTGTAATGTGGTGCCACTCCCAGCTCCATCCTCATGCATCAATAGGAATATGCTGCTTTGCCAGCATTTGGTGGACATGCAACATGCTGCATCTCACGTCTGCATCATTGCTCATTCTAATCCTTTATCCAGCATTATTTCCCGCCCTTCCCTTAAGAGCCAATTCCTACTCAATCAAATCAGATGTTACTGCCTCAGAAGACTTTCCTGATCTAAGACATACCTTCCAAAGAACTGATCCCACCCCAAGGAAAACATGTCCTGGACTGCCTTATCCCTTTAGGCTCTATGATCCCCAAAGTTGGACTTGTTTGATTTGTGATTGTAATTGAAGCCTTGTTAGTGTGCCTGGCACACACTGTAGCTGCTCAGTGAGTATTTGTCAGACTGAAGCTTTGCCGGCATGTATAAAGCTGTTACTCTATAATGGATAGAGGATATGCCAGGAATCTCCTGTTTCAACATGAAGCTGTTGTACTATGTTAGTTAATAATACTTGATAGTACTAAGATAAGCTCACACAGTATTCACAAATTTTAAAAATGCATTTTATGACTTTCAATGTTTTTATTATAGTGCTTAGCATTCTTTTGCTTTTTCTTTAGGCTTCCTATCTTCTTTTGGTTATTTTTATCCTTTTAAGAATCCCAAGTAATTATACAAAAACAATAATAAAGATCATATTTCCAAAGCATTTTGCCAACCATGGTACATTTTCAAAAGAACAATCTGAAACTAGCTAACCCTTTTTGAATGAGTAGAGCAAAGTGAAGCTGGCCCCTGGGGAAAGATACCACGTGGAAGAATTGTTTTCATTTTGTAAAAACCAAGTACCAAAATTTAAAACTACTATTTTTATCACTAAGATTATTTGAAAAGTTCCAGTCTGGAAGACCACTGTAATGAATTAATTATTAACATAACATGAACTTTGTTCTTCTCTTTTATCACAGAGTTTTAAGCCTGATGATAAAGAATAATATATCCAAATAATATAAGATATTAAGGCAGGGCATTTTAAAGTAATGATTAATCTTATTAAAAAGGTGAGCAATAGGAATAGAAGTTATTTGTAGAAATTATCCTTATGGCAGACATATAGAAAGTCTTTAAATGTTTTTGTAACTATTATAAGAACAAAAAACAGTGCTTGTAAAAGAAAGCAAAAGAAAATAGCACAGCAAAACCTATTTTATCATCAATGTTTTACATAGAACTACTAGTACTGAAAATATTTTTGCTATATTCATATTCTCATTTTAAGGTTAAAAGTATACAGTTTTAAGTAGTTCTTTTTGTTCATTTAAATATTAAACTGATATGCATCTATCTAACCTTCCTCTACATAGGTAAAAATACAGAATCCTTGGACTTTAAAAAAATTATATCCAAGTTAGAAAAGAAAGAATGAACCAACCTGTTTCAGCCAGCAAAGAGGAGCAGTCTTGAGTGCAGAGGATAAAAATCACAGGGTTTCTTTAACTCTGGCTACTTTTGTTTTCGTTTTTACACCCCGCCTTTATCTTGGATCTACGAAAGTTTCCTGAAATTTTAAACTCATGAGGACTTGGTCTTGTCTTTTATGTAAAACCATTCTGTAAAGTCAAATCCAAGTTCTTAAATGTCCCAGAATACAAATTTGGAAGAATTCCATCTTGTTTCCAAAACTACAGACTCTTAAAGTTTCCACTTCGCTGAAGAGAACAAGAAAGTGCCTGCAGCTTAGCAACTGAATGCTAAAGCAGGAGATTCACCAGAAGCAGCAATCTTCTCCTTTTGGACGCATCTGGAGAAATACTCTCTGAAGTTATTTTGTTTAAGAAAGAAAACAAAAATGATTTTGACCCAGAAAAATTATCTTTTTGAAGACTAAATTATCAAAGACTAAATAATGAGTAATCATTATACATTTACAGTAGAATTTAGTACTTTTATGCCACATCATTGAGCATTTTATTTAATCTATAAGAGTCCTGGCTTCCCCTTACTCTTTCTTTCTCCATGCCCCAAAGTGCATCTTTCCCCAGACTTTAAACTGTCCTGCCTGCTTGTAACATTTTCCTTCAAAGACTAAAAAACTTCAAAATCCTTCTGTCTTAGGAGGCTGCATATTTTTCCATACTTTCAAACAAATGAAAATTAAAGAAAGAAGAAAAGTAAATGCAGATGTGGAGGCCCTTTCTGGTCTATTTCAACTCAACTCTTCTCACATTTGCATGGCAGCTGCCTTATTTATTTTCTCATGCAAGGCCAGCCTCAGTCCCCACCTACAGAAGTTATTTTAGACCCCAGTCATTTTTTCTTCAAGCCTTTAGTCTAGCCTGCTTGTTGAGTCACACAAAACCAGCTCATTGGGGCCTGCCTTCATCTTCCTTCACCTTCCGTTAATATACATCACAGGGGATAGCCAACTTCTCTTATTTTTGCATCACCTTGAAGAAATATCTGCATGCAGCTAAACTGGCTCTCTACCTAGATTTGTGGCATTTGCTACTTTCCATGGTGTTAATATCCCACCTTGGTCAATTTCGAACTACCAAAGTCACTAAAGAAATGGGCATAATTGGCACACTGAGCGGGCTCTAGCAGTTTTTCCAAGAGCAGCATCATTTCTTCCTGTGACTGGTCATTTTCTAATCTCTTGCTGCCTTCTAAAGGACACTGCTCTTAATGTTATCTATGCCTTGGCTAGACTATCTGGTCTTTCCCTTCTTTTACCCTGGCTGGAGGAAATGAACAAACAACCCTCCACTAAATTCTTACAGCGACCTACAAGATCCCAAAAGTCTGCCTTTCCCACCCCTCGTTGCCTCTTTGACCTCATTTCATACCACTCACCGCTTTGCCTGCCACATCAGTATCCCTGCTGATTAGAACATACCAGGTAAGTCCTCATCATGGCTTTTGTGCTAGCTCTGCTGTCAGTTTGGAATGTGCTTTATCTTAATATTTACAATGCTCACTTCCTGGTCCCCTACAAGTCTTTGTCCACTCACCACCTACTCACTGAGGCAGTCCCTGACTACTCTACTCAAAACACCCTTCCCCTTCTCCCAGTCTACTTCCTATATCATTTATCATGTTCTAGTGAACCATATCATTCATATTGTTTGCTTCCTACCATCCCTCACCCTGTGTTAGAATATAAGCTTCATCAGAACAGAAACTCTTATTTGCTTTATTCACCGAGATATTCTAGATACATAATAGGTGTTCAATAAATATTTTGGGTTAATAGCAGTCCTACTGTTCCTTTTGATTATTATCCCATTTTACTTGTCCTTGATGTTATACTTCTATAATGACTGATCAATACCGCAGCCTCCTTCAGTATCAATTATATAGTCTCTTCAACCCAGCTATAGATTTTGCAATCAGGAATTGTGGGTTTTTGCATATTCTGTTGCTCCTGCCTAGAGGAGCTCCCTCCTGCTCCATTTTAGATCTCAAATTTCTATTTAGAATTCAGATTCCAGTCTGACCACAACATTAAATAATCCAAGAAGCCTTCCATGACTCTTCCAGATTAGGTCAGATATAGCTGCTCTTATGCCTGTAGTACCATCTTACTCTGTTGTTAGTACTTATTAAAATTTCATGTCTTTTATAGGTGTTCTGTGCCCTGCTGCATTCTCAACATTTATCTTGGTATCTTACTTATGGTACGCACTGACCAAATAATAAATACATACATCAATCAACCAATGTTTAAATAGTATCCTCCACAAATGTATAAGTTTAACACTTGAGCTGAAATTTTGATTTCACGTCTTCAGTTTTATCCACTTATCATGCTATCTGAACACATTTTTAATATTCCATTATGCTGGGCTGAGGCTGTAGCTCAGTGACAGAGCACTTGCCTAGCATGTGTGAGGCACTGGATTTGATCTTTAGCATCACATAAAAATAAACAAACAAAGGCATTCTGTCCATCTACAACTACAAAAAAATTTTTTTAATATTCCATTATGCTATTAGAAACTCTTGATACTATTTTATAGATATTTGAAAGTATCTCTTCCTTTCCCTTGTTTTCCCCACCCAAGACAACCACATTTTCTTGTAAATTGCATTCCCATCTTGTAAATTAGTTATAATGTTATTAATCTTTACATCTTTTGAATTTGCACATCATTTTTGTGAACTCAAACACAATCCTAGGGGCATAAAGGATGTCAGGATTGAGCTGCAACTCTGGTATCATATAGTGAGTTGTGTGGATTGTAGTAAAACCAACCCACTGGCTTTTTCCTGTATTTTCCTATTCTTTGGAGAGAACTAGGAGAGTTGGTGGGAAGAAGAGAGATTTGACAAAATGTAAAAGGTAATCATGTAGCTTAGAAGATAAGGAAAGGCATCATTCACCTTAGATAGGTTTTCAAAGAACTTACTTAATGTTTCTTAATTGTTATTTTTTCCTATAACTTTCTTACAGTTTTTATTATATCCCTAAGAACTGAGTCATTATGATTCCAATTTTCTATGAATGAAATATAAAAATGATCTTCTGCCTTGCCCCTGAAGAATGTCTCCCTACATCTATTTCCGCTCTTTTTTTGTGGTGTTATTTTGCTCAGTGATAGACATTTGGCTAAACAATATACTACATTATCACAGAGAATATCACTAATATTGGGAGATATACTAAGTATAGCCTTATGATTTCTCTGTAGTATCCTATTATATATTCAATTTATATTGTATGAGTTTCTTACATCATTTTTTTGCTTGAGCAAAATGTGTTATTGCAAATTAACTATAAATGACAAATCAGTAGCTTAATATTTTATTGAATAGATTATTATAATTTGCTTTACCATTTCCTATTATAGAACTTCTAGATTGTTTCCAGTGTGTTGTTAATCTAAATGATGTGAGAGCATATTTGTGGATATTGTGTGGAAAGAATTTAAACCTAATCTCACTCTGGAATTTTAAGGAATGTAATAAATGCATATAATTATCCTCTTTTCCCCCTGTACCAAGGTAGTGTTCATACTATTTACACTGAATAATAATCCTGGAGTTCTTTCATATTTGTGCAAAGAAAGTTTGTTTATTATTCTTAGAAGAGTTCCATTATGTGGACATACCACAGTATATTTCAACAGTCTCCTACTCGCGGGCACTGTCTAATGCCTAGTTCAGTGCAAATATTAACAGTACCACTGCAATGAATAGTCTGCATCTGCTGCTTCACATGCTTACAGGATAAATCATAAAAGTTGGAATGATGGGCTAAAGATTGACTCAGTCTAAAATTTTGAAGAATATTTCTAAATTGTGCTTCATAGGAATTATTACTTTGGTCTCCCAACAATAATTTCCCTAAAATATGGCCTACAGAATATATTTTACCTTCTGCTTTCTAAATAACTCACAACAAATTCAGTACCCTTTACCATTCCCTTACCAGCCATGTGTGAAGTACTGGACAGTAAACAGCTGTTGAATATTAACTTTGCCAGTTAATAGGTAAATAGTATTCCATTAGTGCATTCTTCTGCATTTATTTAATTAATGATAAATTAATAATCTGTTTACATTTTATTTCTTCCTTTTGAAGATCTATTCTTTGTTAACCTGTACACTGATTTTCAGTTGTTATTTATATTCCAAGGATTATAATATCATAGTATTAGCTATTATAAATATTTTGTCATAAATGTGAAATATTTTTCCTTTTTTGATTTTTTTATAACCAAAGGTAAATTTATTTTTTCACATTTTTATTGATGCATTATACTTATGCATACTCATGAAATTTATTGTTACACACTCATGATGCACATAATATAACAATATAACAATATAATTCTCTAGCACTTCCTCTCTTCCTCTCCATCTTCCTTGATCCAGTTCCTCTATTGATTTCCCTTTGATTTTTAGGAGAACCACCCCAAACTTTGTTTTCATTTTTCTTTTATAGCTTCTACATATGAGAGAAAACATATGACCCTTAATCTTCTGAGTTTAACTTATTTTTCTAAACATGATGGTCTCTAGTTCCATCCATATTCCTCCAAATGACGTAATTTCATTTTTCTTTATGGCTGATATATGTGTACATATATTACATTTTCTTTATCCATTCATCCATTGATAGACACCTAGGCTGGTTCCATAGTTTGATTATTATGAATTGTGCTGCTATAAAGATGGATATGCATATATCACTGCAATAAGATTACTTTAATTCTTCGGGGTAAATACTGAGAAGTGGTATAGTTGGGTCATATGTGGTTCCATGCCTCATCTTTTGAAGAGCCTCCATGTTGATTTCTAGGGTGATTGTACTAATTAACAGTCTCACCAACAGTGGAAAAGCTTCCTGTTTCCCCACATTATAATCCTTTCCAGCATTTATAATTATTTGTATTCTTGATGACTGCCATTCTGACTGGTATGAGATAAAATCTCAATGTAGTTTTTATTTGCACTTCCCTAATTGCTAATGATGTTGAACATTTTTTTCTTGTATTTGTTGGCCATTTGTATTTCTTCTTTTGAAAAGTGTCTGTTTAATTCATTTGCCCATTTATTAATTTTATTTGTTGAAAAGTTTTTGAACTCTTTATGTATTCTAGATGTTTTTTCTAGTTCTGTGAAGAATGTCATTTGTATTTTGATGGGGATTACAACACATCTATATATTCCTTTTGGTAGTATGGCCATTTTAACAGTATTAGTTCTGCCTTTCCAGGAACATGGGAGGTCTTTCCATCTTCTGGGGTCTTTCAAATTTCTTTCCTTAATGATCAAATCATTTTTATTTTAGAGCTCTTTCACCTCCTTGGTTAAATTTATTCCTAGGTTGTATTTTGTTGTTGTTTGAGGCTATTGTGTATGGAATTATTTTTCCTGATTTCTTTTTCAGCAAATTAATTATTGTTATATAGGAAAACTATTGATTTTTATATGTTGATTTTGTAACCTTCTACTTTTCCAAATGTGTTTATTATTAGTTCTAACAGTCTTTTGGTAGAGGTTTTTTTTTTTTCTTGGATCTTCTAGATATAGAATTATATCATCTGCAAACAGTGATAATTTGTCTTCCTTTCCTTTTTTACCTCTTTTATTTCCTTCTTGCCTAATAGCCCTGGCTAGACTTTCTAGCACTGAATTAAATAGGAGTGATAAGAATGGACATCCTTGACTTGTGCCAGATTTTAAAGGAAATGCTTTCAGATTTTCCCCATTTGCTATGAGGTTGGCTTTGGGTTTTTCATATGTAGCCTTTATGTTGTTGAGGGAGGTTCCTTCTATCCCTAGTTTCTTCAGTGTTTTTATCATGAATGGGTGCTAAATTTTGTCAAAGGCCTTCTGTACATCTGTTGAGATTACTGAGTGATTTTTGTCCTTAATTCTGTTAATGTGATAAATTTTATTTATTGATCTTTATATATTAAATCATCCTTGCATCTCTGGGCTAAAACCAACTTGATCCTGGTATATAATCTTTTACATATGTTTTTTAATATAATTTACTAATACTGTATTCTTTCTCATCTACGTTCATAAGGGATATTGGTTTGTAGTTTTCTTTCCTTGATGTGTCCTGGTTTTGATATGAGTGTGATACTGGCTTCAGAGAGTGAATGGAAGTGTTCTATTCCTTTCTAGTTCATGGAATAATTTGAGGAGAATTGGCATTTGTTCTTTTTTAAAGGTTTGGTAGAATTCAGCTGAAAATCCATCTTGTTCTGGGCTTTTTCTTTGTTGAAAGGCTTTTTACTACTGCTTGTATATCATTACAAGCCATTGGTCTGTTTAGATTTTCTTTCCTTTTTTTTTTAAATTTTATTTATCCAGGGTTCTTCATGTGCTGTGCACTCTTAGCCCAGCCAAGGCCCAAAGGATGTCATCACCCACATTTCTTTCTTTCATGCGGTGCTAGGGACCAAACCCAGGATCTTGTGACTATCTTTCCATTTCTTCTTGGGCTGTGTACTGATAGCAAGATCAAAGGCTGAGGGTTGTTAACCCTTTCCTTTTTTAGTGTTGCTCACCAAGATGACAGTTGGAATGCCTAAAACTGAAGCTGGTTCAAATTATTCTCAGCTTCTCTGAGAAGGAATGGAATGGGAAGTAATGTCAGTTGGAGTTTTGTCTATACAGACTCAGATGGATACACTCCCAGGTTTGGGCTGCTTCGGACTTTTATGAGTCGAGTTCCAGCAGGTGAGGCTTAGGTCTAATTAGGCCTTTGCTGAGTGGCTTCTGCTCTGGAAAGATTAGATCAATACACCCCTAGGGTCTGGCAGTTGCTGATCTCTGCTGAGAATCTAGATCTAGAAGCCTCCCAAGGATTCCACTTGGGGAGCAGGGAAGCCAATCCTTCACCCCTCTGCTGCCCATAAACACACTTTTTCCAGGCTCCCCAGCTTAGTTCTTAAGTGTGTTCACACTGTTCGGATTCACAACCCACTTCAGCTGGTCAGGTGAGCCGCCAGACTCAAAGTAGGAAGCAGTTAGGCTCTCCTTTGTTTTTGCGACTTGAATCCCCCTGGGTAAAATACTCTGTGCCTGTTTCACTCCAGTTCTTCTAAGTATGTCCTAGGCTACATGGAAGGAGCTTTCCAGGACAGTGTAGCTGTGTTTGCTCAGATCTTCTGGCTCCCACAGCAGTAGCTGCAGTGTGGCCACTCCCACCTCAACTCTCCACAGTTTACAGTTGGGAAACCCAAGGCACTTTTCAAGCACCAGTGCAGCCTCTGGATGGCTAAGGGCAGCCCACTTTTCTGATCTCAGGTTTTTCCATACAAAATCTGTCTGTTGTGTTCTGAACCAGTACTGCTACCACAGCTGCCACTACCAGCTTGGCTCCAACACAGTCTTTCTTCTTTGTTCAAAGTACCCAAATTTCTGAGTCTCTAATGTCAGATCAGGCGGGGGGAGGCTTTATTGAGATATCACTCCAGGGCGGAACTCGATCAGACCCACAGAGAGGACAGGGGAAGGGTCTGAGGAGAAACCTCGTGGAAGCTCGACCGGACTGGACTTTTATGGGGCTTACAGCAGGAAGGGAAGGGCTTGGGACAGGAAAAGGTGTTTCTAGGGTCCCTTGCCCCCTTGAAGTTGATCAGGGGAGTTGGCTGAACTCCAGGATTGACCAGGGAGTCCTGCTGATTGACAGGCGTTAGTCAGGAGATCTGGCTGATTGACAGGCATTTCCACCGGGCATCTGATTGATGTTCTTTTCCGACTTGGGCTGCTTTGTTCTAAGTTGCCACTAAGTCACCACCTAGTCGCCTCCACCGACCTAACATCTGAGACACTCTAACTGTCCAGTATTGATTTCACTAATTGAGCCCCTCTTTCACCTACCTTGCAGAGAAGTAGTATTCCTGCTGCTTGAATCCTGAGCCACCGAGCAACTAGGAATGTCGTCTTCTCTAGTCTGCCATCTTGAATCTCCTTGTTTTTTAATGTACAACAGTTTTATATAGGCAAACCAATTGATCTTTTCCTTTTGTTTTCATTTATAGTTTTAAAGCTTAAACTTCTTTCCCATCTAGAGATATAAATATTAGATTTTTTCTACCAATTTTTATGGCTTAAATTATTTAAAATTTTTATTTTTAATATTTTTTTAGAGAGAGAGAGACGGAATTTTTTAATATTTATTTTTCAGTTTTTGGCGGACACAACATCTTTGTTTGTATATGGTGCTGAGGATCAAACCCGGGCTGCACGCATGCCAGGCAAGGCATGCTTGAACCACATCCCCAGTCCCGATTTAAAATTTTTAAAAGTTTCAACTCTCTTGGGAATTTTTTTCCTCTAACCATAATTTGTAATTTAGCAGTAAGAGCAGCAGCATGTAACATTGAATACTTAATATTTAGATGGATTCAGTGAATGTCAAATGGTATTTCCCCAACAAATGAGATTGTTTTTTCCTTAACCTTGGGATTGCTTTCAAGTGATTTTATTGTAAAAATGTTTATTTATTTATTTTACAGTGAATTTTTATTATTAGACCTAGACCTAAATCAATTTTTTTTAACCTCAGAAATTCAATGTTGGTAGAAGAAATAGCCCTGAGACTGTGTATGACTAATTTTATATTATGTAATTTTTATATTATTTAGTAATTATTTCAGACCACACTATACATGACACTCATGGTTTTTTTCCCCCTCCACTTTTCGTCTTTCCTTTTGTTAGAAAATTATTTTTAAGCGCCTAAGAAGTTAAAAAAAATCATCAGTAAATATCAGGGAGATATAATTTTCAATTTGACTTAATCCTGGCACTTGAACAGTCTTGAAATACCAGAAAGTCTGGATTTAAAACAAAAATATTTTATCTATGCCATCTGTTTTCATTCATGAAGGCCTGTAACAGCAAATATGTTGAAATGTTCTCTGGATTATTCATATTTCCCCTAATATATTTTGTTTCTGACTTTTTGAATCCTGCTTGTTAACTAAAGTAATCATTATCTTCAATAGAAGGATGTTTCAGTTGCTGCACCTGCCAAATTCTGCTTGTAGCTAAGAGGAGATGATATATTTATATTCTGACACAATTAAGTAAAAATATTTTTAATTTTATAAACCATGCATTCATCCTTACTTCCTCTACTTAATGTTTGCAAAAAAGAGAACCAGGTTGGATGTTTAATTTTTTAGAATCTGAATCACTCTTCATGTTTAAGCAAGCCAACAATTAAAGAATCATTTGCCTTGTTTTTTAAGTTTCTTCAGACTTTACATACTATTTGAAATCTGTTGGGCTTATACAAAGATGTGACAACAAGTTCTTCAAAATAGAAAGAACAAGGCAATAATAACATTAGGAAATATCAGGAAATTATATATTCTGAGTATTAGAAAAAGAGGGCTTTGGACAAGAGTTCAAAAGAATTATAGAGATTTTACTTCTGTGTTTCAGCTTCTGGTTATCTAGAATTAATGAGACCTTAAAAGATTTATCCAAAAAGTCCTTGATTGCCAGGATGAAAAGTAGAAAAAGAAAAGATCGCAAATGAAAATTAACCCAAAGTCATGTCATCATGTCCTAATCTGATTTTCAGAAGTATGCCCAGCAAGGAGACAGTGCAGTATGTGGGACTCAACCTTTCAGCCACTGGCCATGGGTTCCTACAAGTAAAACCTCAAATTCAGCCCCAAGTTAAAAAAAAATTATATATATTTGCAAAATTATATATATTAAATTTATATATAATTTTGTAATTATATATAATTATATTATTTATATAAATTTAAATTTATATATATTAAATTATATATAAATTTAAATTTATATATATTAAATTATATATAAATTTAAATTTATATATATTAAATTATATATAAATTTAAATTAAAAGTAAGCCACTCTATAAAAGATTTCTTCCTCTCTAACTAAAGCTTAATTATATATTATTACGCAACTAGAGCCAATTATGGGTAAAATAAATTTCCCCCAGCTGAGCATTTTCAGATAATGAGTCTTAGCTAAAATCAACAATGAAAGAGAGGAGCAGGTTGCCATTATAAAGAAGAACAAATTCTAGAAATTCTAAAACTGTTATTTCCTATTATCTCTGTCGGTTAGTTTTCTATCACTATAACAAAATACCTGAAATAATTAACTTACAAAGAGGAAAGATTTCTTTTTGCTCATGGTTTTAGAAGTTCCAGTCCATGATCAGGTGGACCTATTGCTTTTAAGTCCTTGGTGCAGGAACTTAATAGCAATGGTGGGAAGTGTGTGATGGAGCCAATGCTTACCTCATGGCCAGGGAGCAAAAGAGGAAGAAAACGGGACTTTGGTACCACAGACTCTTTGAGGACACACTCCCAATGAAATAAGGACCTTCTCCTCGGCCTTATCTCTTAAAGGGTCTATCACCACTCAGTAGTGCCACCAAGGGACAAAGCTTATAACACATGGGCCTTTCGGGGACATTCAACATGCAAACTACAATACTGATTAATATAAAGTGTGTTTAACCTGAATGAAGGGCCTTTGTTGTCTAATGTCAGTGCACCTACTTGCACACTTTTTGAAGCAAAGTCTTCTATTTGACTATTATAATTTTCTTACTTGTATTTATGAAAATGCTTGCAAATTTCTTTTAATAAAAAATATTCCTTTTCATTATGATAATTTTGTATTTTACTTCATTTAATTTACTAATTATTGGATTTAATAATAAGATTATATCACAAATGGCCAGAAGTGTAGAATTTTTTTCCCTCTTTCTCACGTATACTATGAACAAAACTATACTATAAGTCAAGTATTTATGAAAAAATAAGACAAATTTGCCTAGCTCATTTGTTATCTGATTACAGTGTGACATATTCTGACTAATTTTTTAATGTTTATTTGTTTTTTTAGTTGCAGTTGGACACAATATCTTCATTTATTTTTATGTGGTGTTGAGGATTGAACCCAGGGCCTTGCACGTGCTAGGCCACAACCCCAGCCTGACTAATTTTATTTTTTATATTTCCTTTTTCAGTAAATTAAGACCTCTCCCTTTCTAGTAATAGATAAAAATCACATATATGTACATATGATTTCATATTCATACAATTCTGATGGCTATGCCTGTAAGGAAAGCAAATCTTGTCAATCAATCTTAAAATCAGTTTAGGTGTCTCCTTATTCTATCAATAGCCTGGGAGTGAGCAGAGTCACCCATTTAAGGCACACTGCCTTCTTGCCCTTCCCTCCTTTTCCCAAGTGAAATTCTTTTTTTAAAATATTTTTTTAGTTGTTGATAAACCTTTATTGTATTTGTTTATATGTGGTGCTGAGAATCAAACCCAGTGCCTCACACATGCCAGGCAAGTGCACTACCACTGAGCCCCAGCCCAAGTGAAATCTATTTTAAGTGGATTTTTTTAGATCAATTTAAGTGTTTTATCAAGCACAATATGCCCGTAGGATTTCTGAAATTGTGTTTAATCACAGAGAAGTGGGGAAATACCCATCGTTTGCAGAAAATTACTCCTCTTTAACCTGTATGTGAAATGTTCGGATTAAAAGAAAATTAGGAATAGAAAACGTTGTAGTTCACTCAGCAAGCCTCTCCTTCTCCTAATTGGGATCTACTGATTAAATTGCAAAAGTAGTAGGCTAATTTTTTTCTTTAATATATTTAAAGAATTATTATTATCCAATTAGAAATGGTAACAAATGAGACTAAGAGCATGCTATTTCCTGTGCTTCCACATACCTGTATTATGCCCTGGAGAACATTAATAGTAGTTTTCTCATTTCCACTATAATTCTAAGTAAAATGCTCTTTTCTCACTCCTAATACATTCATTTTAAACATTATAATTGGCACTTCAATTTGAATAGTGACAGTTTTAGGTCATTTGTATTGTAACTGTCTTCCTTTTCCTAATGTAGATATTTATTAGGATTTAAATTGTTTTTAGATTTTAATCTTTAAATCTCTTTCTGCATTCTCATTTGACAGAATCTCTTCAAGCTCCACTTTATAATATAAGGATATGATTCTTTTTTTTAACCCCTTTCTCTTCATTTTATCCCTTCCTTTCTTTTTGTATATCAGCTACAGCTTCTACTTTTACAGTGTTAAGATGACTAATATTTATATTCTGTCTTGTAACAAATCATGGTTGACCACAGGATGACTCTAAACTTTAAAAACCAATACATAAGGCTTAACTTATAAGGCTATGCAAGTATTGTGTTAGAGTTTTGTGTCTTTCCATAACTGATACATTATAAATTACCTGGCCAGTCTAGGGAGTGATTCTAGCATCGAGGACAATTAGACTAGCTTTTCTTATATTTTGTGTATTACTTAAATTTCTCACATGTTACATTTCATTTTATGTTTGAACCACATTAATTCTTTGAACTTTCTTTTCTGGAAGCTCTCTTTTGTAGAAGTTAGTCTTTTCCATCCTGGACTGACTATTCTTTAGACATAGTTTAGGGCAGTAATCCTGGGGTTTTCATGAATTACTTTACTGGACTGTTAGGATATTAGGGCTTCTTTTTTTTCTTGATTTACTCCCTTATTTTGCCTGAGTTAGTTCTTAACTCTGTGGGGAAAATAATTCTCATCTCTTGCATGAGTAAATGTGTTTTTAGTCTGCCTTCATCAAAATTGATAGTTTGGATAGGTATAGAATTCTAAATTGAATTATTCACTTTCATCTAGCATCCTTTGTGGCTAATGAAAAGTCTGATAACAAGTGACTTGTTTTAGTCTTTTTGAAACCTTTTAGTTTATCATTTATGTTTTGAAATGTCCTTAGCACATATCTGATAGATTATTCTTGTCCATCAATGGCTTTTTCCATTTGAAAACTCTTTATTTTTTTCAGTTTTAGAAAATTTTCTCCCAGAAAGTTCTTTCTCTTTAAAGTTTTTGCTTTCTCATTCATCATTTTTACCCTGATGCTATACTTCATGTTTTGGCTATCTCTTTTTTTTCTCTTATTTTCAGTCTCTTGCTTTTTCTTCTACTTATGGAAAATTTTCTTGATTTATTTTTTTAATGCTTCTATGAAACTTTATGTTTAGCAATAATATGCTAATCTTTAAACATTTTTGTGTTATTCTTCTCAGGAAGCATGTTTTTCTGGTTTTATGGCTATAAAACATTTGGTGCTCTCATGTTACTTTAACCAGAAGTTTTGTGTTTGGTTTTGCTCGGTTTTGTTGTTTTGTGTTTGCTCCTTAGGTTTTCTCTGTTTCTTGTTTTATTTTATTTCTTTGTGGTCAGTTTTCCAGCTTATTTTGGCCAGTCATTCTCTTGAATGCTACAGGTTCTCTACATATACAACAGATCCTTGATTTTCCATTAATACTTAGAAGGAATGGAAAAGTAATTGGTTAAAGTTTCATTTGTTACGAACAGAGAACTCTTTTCCAGCCCTGCATCTTTCCTGAGTAAGAATTCTATAAGAACTACTGCGTAGGGCCATAATTCCATCAGGGTTAGCTGACGGGAAGCCAGCTTTGGAGCTCAACACTCAGGATCAGAATCATTCCATTCAGCTTCCTTGTAACATGATTTATACTTCTCCCCATCGGTCTAAGTGTCAGATACCTGTCTATGAAAGCACCAGCTGCTGTGTTTCTCTCTTAAGAATTCCTCATTATCATTCTTTTGTAGCCTCACTTCTGAGTCACGCTTTCTGACTCTAAGGCCAGAAAGAACATTCTCTATATTCAGCCTCTTATTATTATTTTCTAGACATTAACTTCTCTGCAAATTTCATTTTTCCACTTGCCTCCACCTATTTCTCAGACATTGAGTGAAATAAATCCTTTATCCATCAGCCACCAACACCTCCAATCGTGTGCTTTTACAGACTCCTCTTCCTTTTCTGTCAGTTATGTCTTCATTGTACTTTTGTATTTTTCTTTCAATGGGATCTTGGGAACAGTGTGAGGCAAACACATGTTTCTACTCTCTTAAATCTCTTTTTGTTTCAGAAAGCCGTCAGTTCAGTTATCATTCTGAACTTCAGGGAATTTTACATTGCTTCCATTATGTTATTTTCTCTGTTTATTTAGCATCCCTTGGACTGAAAACTCTGTATGAGCAATTGTTATGAATTGGATTCATCTGTGTCTTCCACAGATCCAGAGACTAAATTGCAGGAGGTTTCAAATGACTATTGTAAATACTAAAGTCTGCAGTGGACTTCACTCTAACCATACTCTTCAGTTTATACTCTTTCTTTCCGTCTGCTTGCCTTGGTGTCTGTTTCTCGCCTCGTTATCTTTCTCTTAGTACTGTTTTGCTGCACTCTGTCTTCCTCCCAACCTCTTCTCAATCTTCAGGGGCAAAGCAGCATTTTCCTCTGGGTGCCACCTTCCTTACTGCTCCTGCTGGTACATGAGCCATTTCCAGACATTTCAGTACACCACCCGTGTTTCTCCTTCATGTCCCTACTGCACATTGAAGTTCCCTAGGAATTCTCTGAACAGTTTTGAGATTCAATAATTTCAACTCATGGCCAATCTTTCTTTATTCTTGCTCCCATTCATTCCTCTCCCCATATTATTTTGAAATAAATCCCACATATCACATAATTTCTTTCACAAATATTTTAAATAAGAGCTCCTTTATAATATAACAATACTATTACTAACCTAAATTTCTTGATACTATTACATCCAATAAGTGAAATAAATCCTTTATCCATCAGCCACCAACACCTCCAATCGTGTGCTTTTACAGACTCCTCTCCTGTTCAAATTTTTAATTGTTTCATGAGTGCCATTAATACTTTTTATTTTATTTGTTTCAGTCGGGAATCCTTGTAAAGTCTAAAAATTGCAGTTGGTTGATAGTGCCTTTAAGTCTATTAACCTATAATATGCCACCCTTGCATCTCTCCTGAAATTATACCGTGTTAGTCAATTGTTTGACATAATTCCATTTCTCACCATATCTTTATATGATTTCAAATATGTCGAAACCTCTTTTTATAAAAAATTAGAAAAGAGAATCTGATAATTTGTTTGAGACTTTGTATAGACATGTTTAACTTAGTCTGGATCCAGTTTTTTTTTGTGTGTGTGTGTGTGTGTGGCATGGTAGCTGGAAGGCCAGTTCAGTAGTTTCCCTGAGGAACCAGGTGCTTAGATTTACTGGTAAACATGAAATATGCTTTTTGCAAGACCAGTGGGGAATTCTCAAACCCCCTAAAATATGTGATAAAATAATATTAAGTATTAAAATAGGAATAATTTTACATTGTCAAATTTTGACCCTTAACAAATTAATAAATGAGAACCCAGGCTTTCTAAAGTTTGGATCAGAGTCTCTTATAAATGAACATATAAAATATTATGTTAGATATAAAATTTGCATTATATATGACATACAGTTATATCAGGCATGACATTTCACAGCCTTTGTAGCATGCTTATGTCTGAAGTGGTGGGAATAGGAGGGCTGCCTCAAGGATGGCAGCTGTTACTTGCTTTTTTGACTCTCAGTTAGTTTTAGTGCAGCAGCATTCATTGATGGAGTCCGGTCTAGTACTTGCTCAGTTGTTTCTCTTGGGTGACAAACAGAGTTGTGTAAAGCATTATTATTTTAATGAATAAAAGATTTTCTCCCTTTTGTTTTTGCCAGAAATAAACTTTAGGAGTATTAGAACCTTTAGGATAAAACGCCAAATAAGAAATTTTCTTTTATGAAGAGTTCTGATCATTTCCTCCCTGGTTTTAGGAGCTGGGAATCCCAGGTGTAAAATTTTAATTCTTTTGGGAAGAAGTAAAGCTACTTCACAGTCCAGGTAATAAAATAATATTGATTGAAAAATATGTATAGGAATAAAAGTCAATATTGCTATTCATTTAATTTACTTAAAATATAACACTGGACTTACAAATCATAATAATATAAAATATATTATGAGATTAAATTTCATTGTTTGTATTTCACAAGTATTTTGCCAAAAGACATATTTGAAAAATATTTTGGGGAGTGTTGTTGTACATTCTTCACTGTGGAATTTCTGGCATTCAAGAGTGTTACTTAGTCATAAAAGCTGTTAGGATCAGATGATTAGAGAGAGAATTTTTCAGAACTGTCTGTATTATTGAAGTGATCAGATGTTGTAATCAAAGGCTGTAGTCTTGAAATGTTTAATTTTTCATATTGGTTTCCCAGTTACAATTGTTGAACAACAACAAAAAACCGTATATTAATTAGATTTCTATGGCTGTAACAAAATATCTGAGATAAATGAACTTAAAGGAGGAAAGGTTTATTTTAGCTCATAGTTTCAAAGGTTTCAGTCCAAGGTCATTGGCTCAACACTTTGGGCTGCAGTGAGGCAGAACATCATGGTGGTAAGTATGTATAATAGAGCAAAACCATTCATCTCATGGTAGGCAGGAAGAAGAGAAAGAGAGGAACATCCAGAATCCCAATATATCTTTGAAGGGCACACCCCCATGACCTACTTCCTCCAACTAGGCCCCCTTTTGGAATTTTCAATCAGCTCCCATAACTCCATCATCTGGAGATCAAGCTTTTAATACATGAATTTTGAGGAATATTTAAGATCCAAACCATAACAACCCTCCATCAAACAAATTTCACTGTTTTCTAATCTTTTTTTGTAGTTGTTGTTCCAGATCATAGCCTGCATCAGACTGTGCTGGTGTGTCTTTTACACAGTTCCCATTCCTATCACTATTGCTTGCTTATGTGATTGTGATAACAAGACAGTTTCAACTCTGCCTAATATCTGTTTCATTTCTCCTCTTAGCAAGCTTTTCCTAACATTATTTTTCTTTTGACTAGGCACAAACAGCACAGCATGATTCTTGTTCCTATCAACACACCTGGAATAAAAATAATAAGGCCTTTGTCAGTTTTTGGGTACTCGGGTAAGTACTCAGTACATATGTCCCTGCTTGCTAATGCAGACCTGAATCTTCAGTGATGCTGGCAAAAATAGAGAGCATCTTAACATATGACAAGTATTCTTGGAAATGCCTTTGGCCCTGGCAACGTGGAATTCAGGTGCAGCAGGTGAGGCAGTGCAACGTTTGGCCACATTTCATTTACTGCTTCGGAAAATGCAGAATGTGTTCAAGGAAAAGCAACTCTAAACCACCAGTCTTTTTTCTGTTATTCATGAGAATGGATTAATGAAGTAGATACAGACAAACAGATAAATTGAGATAATTTACACCAAAATTAATATTTTTTTGCCTCCAAGTTTACTTTTCTTAGTCAATCAGCCTACCACAACTGTCAATAAGCAGTGAGTTGAGTGTTGACTTTGAGTGCAAAGCTTTGCCTTCTGCTCATGGGACAAACTTCTAAGAAGCAGGACTGCTTTTGTTTCCTGCCACCCATCCTGGGCATATGTTCATTGTGTCCATGCTGCTCAGGTCATCCACTGAGCAAGTGCTTATTGAGTGCTAAGTACCATTCTAAGTGCTTATAATACACAAAGGAACACAAAAGACTAAGATCCTTGCCCCCTGGAGCATGCACACTGGTGGAAGGAAGCAGGCGATAACGACAAACATAAGTAAATATGTTATATAGCATGTTAGCAGGGGATAAATGCCATGCAAAATTGGTTGAAATTCAGGCTTTATGGTGAGTCTAACTTTCTGTTATTGAAGATGACTGATGAATATGTTTGAATAGCAGACACAAGCCTTGGTTTTACAAAAGTTTGACATCAGAGCCTTCTGTAGATGGAGCTATAGGATGTACTCACAAGTGAAGTCTAGGTACAAGATGGGGCACACAAGATCACTGGAGCAAATTGCACATCAGAGTTGTGGGTTGCAGAGCAACAGCATGAAGACACCAAAAATGAATTTTAATACAGGTTGGGTACAAAGGCAGTCGACTGCAGAGCCTGCTTTTGAATTTTTACTGTGAAATATTCACTAGCATCTTTCCAATTCCCTGTGTCCAAGGCCAAAAGAAACAGTGTACAGAATGTTGATTTTTAATATCTATTCTGACAGGAAAAGGGTGTGGAGTTAGCTCGAGATTATTTCTATAATTTGATGGGGAGGAGGAGTGATTGTGTTGCCAATCTCAGTGACTCTAATGCCAGCCTTTTCAAGAAGCAAATGCATAGTGGAACAAGTGCAAATTAGGAGTGACATGCCTAAACGAAGGTCAGGTCTCTGCTTCATCACTATTGCTGAGCCTGCTCTGTCCTCTCAAGCAGGCCCTTTGTATCTTCAGGCATTGGTTTCCACAATGACAAAATAGAATCTTGAATTACATTACTATTTTCTATTTTTGAAACACCAGATCTTTTCTTCAGGATTCCTAATGTAGAAAAATTAAAAGAAAAAACAATACTAAAATAATAATAATGTAGTCTTGCCAGCACCATGGAACCCAGTCTTCTTTTTCCATAGCTCAGAGAAACCTCTGGATCAAATGATTTCTAAAGTCTCTTCTCACTTGAATAGATGAGTTTTCTGAACTGCTGGGTGCTGGGGGTTCAGGGATGATTTTACTTAGGAATGTCTATTACACATGGATCTTTTAAACCCTACTTTTTTTGAGTAATTATACTTCAGCAGATTCATTATGTATAACTTTATTTTAGTCAACTTATTTTTCTCTTTTTCTTTTTAAAAATTTTTCTCTTTAAACTTCTATTTTCTATTTTACAGATAACTTACACGGAGGACATTTTGAGATCCATTTCCACCAAGTGCGAGTTCCTGCTACAAATTTAATACTAGGTGAGATAAGTTTGGAAAGATTATTCTCCAGTATTGTATATTAATATTTTCATACCTAAATCTGTAGAATACATCCAGTCATCCTTTATTTATGTGTTTTTCTATCTTATTTACTCCATTTATCAAAGATAAATTTTCCATTTTGTGATTTGACTTATGTAGAATGATAAAGTTTTATTTAAATGTTAGATGTGTTTGTGTATTTCATATGATTTGAAAACATAGCTAAATGCAAAAATCATTCAATATCCAATTTAAAGCAACACCCTTTTTTCCCAAGACATGATCTCTGGGTCTCTCCTTGTTCTAAGAAGACCTTAGTATTTTCTGAATTCACGTCTTATACATACGATAGACGAATAAACAATTTTGTATGCTGTATGCCCGGAAAGACTCTTGCTTATTAGAATCCTACCCAGCCTTCAAAGAATATCTCAAGTGTTATTCCTTTCAGGAATATTTTTGTATTTCTCACCCCATCTACTCAACAAACCCTTGCCAGGCTCTAAAGTTACTATGGTAACAATGATAACAATCTCGCCCTCCTTTCCCTTTCTTTGGCCCTCTTTGTAGCCCTTATCTTCGCCTGTTCTTCTGGATTCTAAATTCCTAGGGTAGGGAATTGTCTCATCCACTTTTGTAACTACTGCAGCACTAATAAACTACCTTATGTATAGTAAGTGCTCAAGAGACAGAGCTTAAGTTTGATTGAAATCTTTAATGATGTTGGTTTTTTTTTTTAAAAAAAAAACAGATCTCAAAATTCCCCTAAATGCATAATGAACATTCCTTTTTATTTTTCCCCACCAGAGGTAATTTTTATTGAGGGAAGCTCATCATTTTTCTAGAATTTCTGTGAATAACAAAAGGAACATTTTCATGTTTTCCTTTTTTACTTGTAGGTGAAGGGCGGGGATTCGAAATTTCCCAAGGCCGCCTAGGACCTGGCAGAATCCACCATTGTATGAGAACAATAGGTTTAGCAGAACGTGCTTTGCAAATCATGTGTGAACGGGCAGCACAAAGGAAAGCCTTTAAGAAGAAACTGTATGAACATGTAAGGATGATTACATCCCTGAATTTATGGTACCCCAGTATACTACACTAATCATGAATAAAAACAACATTCCTTGGCTAGAGAAATTTACTTTATATGAACAAGGTGATTCTTTCCCATAAAACATATTTATTCTTTATTTAAATATAGTTTGATGAAAAATATTTATCTTTTGAAAGTTGAGCTCCTTCAGTGCTTCATCACCTCAGCACATAGTGTGAACAACGGCTTCAAATTTCTCAGATTCCTCTAGAGAACCTGGTCATTAGAGCTCTTTGTGGATATGAAGAGGTTGTACTAGAAGAGGGACCTGCCTTGATATTTGGTTTTGTGGAAGAAATCAAGACAGATTAGTGTAAGATGGAAAACAGCCCAAAACTTACTGAAAAGAGGAACATTCTTTTTATGTGTGTGTAGTGCTGAGGATTGAACCAGGGACTTGTGCATGCAAGGGCAGCACTCTACCAACTGAGCTCCATCCCCAGCCCAAAAAGAGGAATATTCTGATAGATTGAATAGTGAATGGACTCCCAGGAGGAAGTGAGTTCCCTATCACTGGAGAAAGTATGTCAAAATGGGACCAATATTCGGTGGACCATTCATGATATTTTGAATTTTCATCTGCAAATTAGATTCTATTGAGTCTTTTATTTACAAACCACTATAAACATAGTTACATGTGAGCAATATAATAAAAATCAGTAAAAAGTATTAAGAGGGAATAGAAAGCCTCATTGCAGATTTCCTTGAAAAACTTTCTTTTTTTAAAAAAAAATTTTATTGTTGGTTGTTCAAAACATTACATAGTTCTTGACATATCATATTTCACACTTTGATTCAAGTGGGTTATGAACTCCCATTTTTACCCCGTATACAGATTGCAGAATCACATCGGTAACACATCCACTGTTTTACATATTGCCAAACTAGTGTCTGTTGTATTCTGCTGCCTTTCCTTTCCTCTACTATCCCCCCTCCCTTCCCTTCCCCTCCCATCTTCTCTCTCTACTCCATCTACTGTAATTCATTTCTCCCCCTTGTTTTTTTTCCCTTTCCCCTCACTTCCTCTTGTATGTAATTTTGTATAACCATGAGGGTCTCCTTCCATTTCCATGCAATTTCCCTTCTCTCTCCCTTTCCCTCTCACCTCTCTTCCCTGTTTAATGTTAATCTTCTTGTCATGCTCTTCCTCCCTACTCTGTTCTTAGTTGCTCTCCTTATATCAAAGAAGACATTTGGCATTTGTTTTTTAGGGATTGGCTAGCTTCACTTAGCATAATCTGTTCTAATGCCATCCATTTTTCTGCAAATTCCAAGATTTTGTCATTTTTTAATGCAAAGTAATACTCCATTGTGTATAAATGCCACATTTTTTGTTTATCCATTCATCTATTGAAGGGCATCTAGGTTGGTTCCACAGTCTAGCTATTGTGAATTGTGCTGCTATGAACATTGATGTAGCAGTGTCCCTGTAGTATGCTCTTTTTAGGTCTTTAGGGAATAGACTGAGAAGGGGAATAGGTGGGTCAAATGGTGGTTCCATTCCCAGCTTTCCAAGAAATCTCCATACTGCTTTCCAAATTGGCTGCACCAATTTGCAGTCCCACCAGCAATGTACAAGTGTACCCTTTTCCCCACATCCTCACCAGCACTTGTTGTTGTTTGACTTCATAATGGCTGCCAATCTTACTGGAGTGAGATGGTATCTTAGGGTGGTTTTGATTTACATTTCTCTGACTGCTAGAGATGGTGAGCATTTTTTCATGTACTTCTTGATTGATTGTATGTCCTCCTCTGAGAAGTGTCTGTTCAGGTCCTTGGTCCATTTGTTGATTGGGTTATTTGTTTTCTTATTGTTTAATTTTTTGAGTTCTTTGTGTACTCTGGATATTAGGGCTCTATCTGAAGTGTGAGGAGTAAAGATTTGTTCCCAGAGTGTAGGCTCCCTATTTACCTCTCTTATTGTTTCTCTTGCTGAGAAAAAACTTTTCAGTTTGAGTAAGTCCCATTTGTTGATTTTAGTTATTAACTCTTTTGCTATGGGTGTCCTATTGAGGAATTTGGAGCCCGACCCCACAGTATGTAGATCGGAGCCAACTTTTTCTTCTATCAGACGCAGTGTCTCTGATTTGATATCAAGCTCCTTGATCCATTTTGAGTTAACTTTTGTGCATAGCAAGAGAAAGGGATTCAGTTTCATTTTGTTGCATATGGATTTCCAGTTTTCCCAACACCATTTGTTGAAGATGTTGTCCTTCCTCCATTGCATGCTTTTAGCCTCTTTATCAAATATAAGATAGTTGTAATTTTGTGGATTGGTCTCTGTGTCCACTGTTCTGTACCATTGGTTCACCCGCCTGTTTTGGTACCAGTACCATGCTGTTTTTGTTACTATTGCTCTGTAGTATAGTTTGAAGTCTGGTATCGCTATACTGCCTGATTCACACTTCCTGCTTAGAGTTGTTTCTGCTATTCTGGGTCTCTTATTTTTCCATATGAATTTCATGATTGCTTTATCTATTTCTACAAGAAATGCCATTGGGATTTTGATTGGCATTGCATTAAACCTATAGAGAACTTTTGGTAATATCGCCATTTTGATGATGTTACTTCTGCCTATCCATGAACAGGGTATATTTTTCCATCTTCTAAGATCTTCTTCTATTTCTCTCTTTAGGGTTCTGTAGTTTTCATTGTATAAGTCTTTCACCTCTTTTGTTAGGTTGATTCCTAAGTATTTTATTTTTTTTGAGGATATTGTGAATGGAGTGGTTGTCTTCATTTCCATTTCAGAAGATTTGTCGCTGATATACACGAATACCTTTGATTTATGCATGTTGATTTTATATCCTGCCACTTTGCTGAATTCATTTATTAGCTCTAATAGTTTCTTTGTAGACCCTTTTGGGTGTGCTAGGTATAGAATCATGTTATCTGCAAATAGTGATAATTTAAGTTCTTCTTTTCCTATTTTTATGCCTTTAATTTCTTTCATCTAATTGCTCTGGCCAGTGTTTCAAGAACTATGTTGAACAGAAGTGGTGAGAGAGGGCATCCCTGTCTTGTTCCAGATTTTAGAGGGAATGCTTTCAATTTTTCTCCGTTCAGAATGATGCTAGCCTGAGGCTTAGCATAGATAGCTTTTATAATATTGAGGTATGTTCCTGTTATCCCTAGTTTTTCTAGAGTTTTGAACATAAAGGGATGCTGTACTTTGTGGAATGCTTTTTCTGCATCTATCGAGATGGTCATATGGTTCTTATCTTTAAGTCTATTGATGTGGTGAATAACATTTATTGATTTCCATATATTGAACCAGGCTTGCATCCCAGGGATGAATCCTACTTGATCATGGTGCACAATTTTTTTGATATGTTTTTGTATCCGATTCACCAGAATTTTATTGAGGATTTTTGCATCTAGGTTCATTAGAGATATTGGTCTGTAGTTTTCTTTCTTTGAAGTATCTTTGTCTGGTTTAGGAATCAGGGTGATGTTGGCCTCATAGAATGAATTTGGAAGTTCCCCCTCTTTTTCTATTTCCTGAAATAACTTGAAAAGTATTGGTATTAGTTCTTCTTTAAAGGTTTTGTAAAACTCTGCTGTATACCCATCTGGTCCTGGGCTTTTCTTAGTTGGTCGTCTTTTGATGGCTTCTTCTATTTCCTCAATTGATATTGGTCTGTTTCGGTTGTCTATATCCTCCTGACTCAACCTGGGCAGATCATATGACTTAAGAAATTTATCGATGCCTTCATTATCTTCTATTTTATTGGAGTATAAGGATTCAAAATAAATTCTAATTATCTTCTGTATTTCTGAAGTGTCTGTTGTGATATTGCCTTTTTCATCCCGTATGCTAGTAATTTGAGTTCTCTCTCTTCTTCTCTTCGTTAGCATGGCTAAGGGTCTGTTGATCTTATTTATTTTTTCAAAGAACCAACTTTTAGTTTTGTCAATTTTTTCAATTGTTTCTTTTGTTTCAATTTCATTTATTTCAGCTCTGATTTTAATTATTTCTTGCCTTCTACTTCTTTTGCTGTTGTTTTGCTCTTTTTTTCTAGGATTTTGTGATGAAGTGTGAGATCATTTATTTGTTGGTTTTTTCTTTTTTTAAGGAATGAACTCCAAGCAATGAATTTTCCTCTTAAAACTGCTTTCATTGTGTTCCATAGATTCCGATATGTTGTGTCTGTGTTTTCATTTATCTCTAAGAATTTTTTTAATTTTCTCCTTGATGTCTTCTAAAACCCATTGATCATTCAGTAACCTATTGTTCCCTTCCTTCAGTTATTGTTGATTTCCAGTTTCATTCCATTATGATCAGATAAGATGCATGGTATTATCTCTACTCCTTTATAATGTCTAAGAGTTGCCCTGTGACATAATATATCATCTATTTTTGAGAAGGATCCATGTGCTTCTGAGAAAAAAGTGTAACTGCTTGATGTTGGGTGGTATACTCTATATATGTCAATTAAGTCTAGGTTATTAATTGTATTATTGAGTTCTATAGTTTCTTTATTCAACTTTTGTTTGGAATATCTGTCCAGTGGTGAGAGAGGTGTGTTGAAGTCTCCCATAATTATTGTATGGTGGTCTGTTAGACTCTTGAACTTGAGAAGAGTTTGTTTGATGAACATAGCTGCACCATTGTTTGGGCCATATATATTTATGATTGTTATGTCTTGTTGATGTACAGTTCCCTTGAGCAGTATGTAGTGTCACTCTTTATCCCTTTTGATTAACTTTGGCTTGAAATCTATTTTATTTGATGTGAGTATGGACACTCCTGCTTGTTTCCGAAGTCCATATGAGTGATATGATTTTTCCCAACCTTTCACCTTCAGTCTATGTATGTCTTTTCCTATCAAATGCGTCTCCTATAGGCAGCATATTGTTGGATCTTTTTTTTTTTTTTTTGGATCCATTCTACTAGCTGTGTCTCTTAATTGGTGAATTTAAGCCATTAACATTTAGGGTTATTATTGAAATATGGATTGTTCTCCCAGCCATATTTGTTTATTTATGTTACTTAACATGGTTTGTTTTTCCTCTTTGGTTATTTTTTCCCTTTACTGTACTACCTCCCACTGTTGGTTTTCATTGTTATTTTCCATTTCCTCTTCCTGTAATGTTTTGCCAAGGATGTTTTGAAGAGATGGTTTTCTAGCTGCAAATTCTTTTAACTTTTGTTTATCGTGGAAGGTTTTAATTTCATCTTCCATCCTAAAGCTTAATTTCGCTGGATACACAATTCTTGGTTGGAACCCATTTTCTTTCAGGGTTTCAAATATGTTGTTCCAGGATCTTCTAGCTTTCAGAGTTTGTGTTGAAAGATCAACTGTTATCCTGATTGGTTTACCCCTAAATGTAATCTGCTTCCTTTCTCTTGTAGCTTTTAAAATTCTCTCCTTATTCTGTATGTTGGGCATCTTCATTATAATGTGTCTAGGTGTGGATCTCTTATGATTTTGCACATTTGGCGTCCTGTAGGATTTGGGATTCTGTCTCATTCTTCAAGTCTGGGAAGTTTTCTCGTATTATTTCGTTGAATAGATTGCTCATTCCTTTGGTTTGGACCTCTATACCTTCCTGTATCCCAATGACTCTTAAGTTTGGTCTCTTTATGTTATCCCACATTTCTTGGATGTTCTGCTCATGGTTTCTTAACAGTCTCGCTGAGCTGTCTATGTTCTTTTCAAGTTGAAATACTTTGTCTTCATTGTCTGATGTTCTATCTTCTAAGTGTTCTACTCTGCTGGTCGTATTCTCATTTGAGTTTTTAATTTGGTTTATTGCTTCCTGCATTTCTAGATTTTCTGTTTGTATTTTATAACCTCTATCTCCCTGTATAGTTGATCTTTTGCTTCTTGGATTTGTTTATGTAATTCATTGTCCAAGTGGTCTTTCATTGTCTGATTTTGCTGTCTAATGTCTTCCTTGAGACTACAGATCATCTGAAGCATGTATATCCTGAACTCTTTATCTGACATTCCATCTGCTGCAGATATTACCTCTTCTAAAGTTGAGTTGACCTGCATTGCTTGTGGTCCTTTCTTTCCTTGTCTTTTCATACTGCTCGTGTTTCTTTCTGCTTGGTGAAACTGTTGTGTTATTGAATTTTCCCCCTATATATTTATATTGCTCTTGTATAGTTGCAAAGTCTCCCTTTTGTGGAGAAAGACAATGTTAACAGTTCTCAATATCAATAGTACATCATCTAAGCACATGTTTTCCTTATTACTACATTTATAGCTATACTCTATGTCTAAAAATGTTGGTTTTGATTATCATTTACAAATATAGTCATTAGTTTCATGAAAGGCATACCATTTCTGGTAGTTTGAAGAAAACTGTATTTCAGGTGTAGGATGTTATGTTTATGGGGAAAGGAGTGAGGGTATGGGGTTAATCTAACTTAGTAACTTTGGAGAGCTCTAACCAATAGATGGGTAATTTGTGGAAGAATGTATAGATTCAAATTCCTATCTGTATTTATATGATTACCCTACTTATGAATAGTAAAATTTAGGGGGTTGAAAGTGGGATAGAGGGAGTAAGAGGGAGGAAAACAGATAATAAGGAAAGGGAGAGAAAAAAGAGAGCAGGAAAAGAAAATACGAGAAAAAAGAAAAGGAATAAAAAGGGGGAAGGGACTTGGGGCATATGCAATTCCTCTATAGTATATTATTCTGGTGATTCAGTTGTTAAAGACCTTTTTCGTGTACAATTTTTGGTTTCACATATGTTGAGGTTGCAAAGACCCAAAGGGGAAGGGTAGAGGAGACTGGGTGAACGGCTGAAAAGAGAGAGAGAAGAGAGAAAAAGAAAGAAAAAAAAAAGATGTCTCTCAGAACTCTGTTTTAATTTCTTCCAGTTGGTGGTGTTGTCTATTCCTAGCTTGATTCTCTGGGTTCAGGATGGTGGTGGTAGTCAGTGTGAGAGGACTTGAGCTTCCACCTGTGGCCTCTCTACTCTTATTCTGTGAGATGTAAACCAGGTGCCTGATCCCATGCAGAACTGCACTGGTAGCCACGCCAGTCAACCGATTGGTGGGTTTTAAAGGTTGGTGGGATTTTCCAAGAAGAGTTCCATCAGTTTTTCTCATAAGGTGTTTGATGAGGTGGGGGTGTTGGGGAAACCTTATGTTTGTCAAGAGCGCAGTCAGGTGACCGCATGGTCAGGCGGCAGGGCCTCTCCTCCAGTTGGAGTGGTCTGTCTACCTCATTGGCGGGGGGCTGGGCTCCTCCAACTAGGGAGGTCTGTCTACCACTCAGGCAAGTCGCAGGGCCTGTTCTCCAGGTCACAGGTCTGCCTCCTGTGCAGGCGCAGGCGGTGGCTGGGCCCCTCCTCCAATTGGGGTGCTCTGTCTACCACACTGGCGGCCGCTGGGCCCCTTCTCCGGGACACGCAGCCTACCTACCTTGCAGGCGGTCGCTGGGCCCCTCCTCCAATAGGGGTGATCTGTCTACCGCCAGCGGGCCGCTGGGCCTGTTCTCCAGGTCGCAGGTCTGCCTACAGTGCAGACGCAGGCGGCGGCTGGACCCTTCCTCCGATTGTGGTGCTCTGTCTACCACGCGGAGGCCCGTTGGGCCCCTTCTCCGGGACGCACAGCCTGCCTACCTTGCAGGCAATGGTTGGGCCCCTCATCCAATAGGGGTGATCTGTCTACCACACTGGGGGGAGGGGAGGGGGGGTGACCACTGGGCCTGTTCTCCAGGTCGCAGGTCTGCCTACCTTGCAGGCGCGGGCAGCAGCTGTGCTCCTCCTCCAATTGGGGTGATCTGTCTACCACGCTGGTGGGCCACGGGGCCTGTTCTCCAGGTTGCAGGTCTGCCTACCTTGCAGGCGCAGGCAATGACTGTGCCCCTCCTCCAATTGGGGTGATCTTTCAACTAGGCTGGCGGGCCACTGGGCCCCTTCTCCAGGACACACAGCCTGCCTACCTTGCGGGCGGCAGCTGGGCCCTTCCTCCAATTGGGGTGATCTGTCTACCACGCCGGCGGGCCTCTGGGCCTGTTCTCCCGGTCTGTCGCAGGTCTGCCTACCTTGCAGGCACAGGCGGCGGGCGGCTCTGCCCCTCCTCCAATTGGGGTGATCTGTCTACCATTGCCGTCGGGCTGCTAGGCCTGTTCTTCCGGTGGGTCGCAGGTCTGCCTACCTTGCAGGCGCTGGCGGCGGCTCTCCCTTGAAAAACTTTCTACAGAAAGTGGGATAATGAAAACATCCCCCCAAAAAACTTTCTAATTTTTAAGAAATCAAGAAAAAGTATTATTAAATATTTAACATGTACTATTACTAACAAGCTAATATTAGGTAAAATTTGTATTCATAGAACTGTATTTGTGTTTACTGGACAAGTGTATTTTAGGACATCAATCCCCTTGTAAAGTACACTTGTGATCCTTTTTTAAATTTTTGCAGTATATTTTTTATCCAGATTCTTAGACTGTGTTTGCTTTCCATGAAGTATAACATGTTTAATATTAGTAATAATGGCAGTATTACTAATGCTAATATTAATAACATCAGTAGTGCGAGGGGGAGGGGCAGGAAGGAGAGAGCCACAAAAAGAATAGCAATGGTCACTGAGATCAATATCTTGTAGTCTTTATGCTCATTTAGCATACATATGGCTTAGTTGCAACACTGTTCTCATGAAGAAAATAGAGCTCACTTTATGATATCATAACTGAGAATAGTTTGTGGTGAACCTCAGAGTACAGAGTACACAGCAGGGGAAGTGTTCAGCTATTGATGGGCACTGTTGGAGGAGGTTTTGGGGTCATGGATACAGCCCTCCTGCTGCTATTTAGGGATGAAAGAGTTGCTGCTAGCATCAACTATGGCCTCTTCCCCTTTTCTCTTTTCAGTTTTTGCCACACAACCCATTGAGCAGGGTGAAGGGAGGACAGAGTAAAATTGATACATTGTTCAAACGTGCCTTGGGCACTTTACCCCTATGCTACATCCCCAGCCATTTGCATTTTTTATTCTGAGACAAGGTCTTGCTAAATTGCTGAAACTGATCTTGAACTTGAGATCCTCCTACCTCAGCTTCCAGTGTTGCTAGGATCACAGGCATATGCCACTGTACCTGGCTATTCTAGACAGAAGTTTCTGCTTTTTAAAAATATGCTTCTTTATTGGAAACTTCTCACATCTGGTACAAATAAGATGATCTAGCTGAGGCAAAAACAGAGAAATGTATGTTATAAACAAAAATTCAGGCCAGCTTACTCAACACCCGCCGCCCAATTTGTGAAAGTTTAACATTCCATATCCCTGAATTTGGAGACTCCTTCCAGCTCTCTTCAAACAATTCCAGTCTCTAAAGCAAAATTCAGTCTTAGTAAATAAATTTGTCAGTTTCCTAGAGCACTCAGTTCTATTCATTTAATGCTTTTTAGCAAATCTAGGATCTGTAATGACCCAGTTGAGAACACATTCTTTTATTCTGAAGCTAAAAATATAAATGCATTTTGATTCTGTTCATGAAGTTACAATTACTTGGTTTTGCAACCATAAAAAAAAAATCTGTTGACTGCCAGCAGCTTGTTTAAAATCATGAATTCAGAACTATATGTTTCAACCTCTAAGATAGTGCCATTCAATAGAAATACAGTATGAGCCACAAATTTTATTTTTTGTGGTATGGGGGAGTAAACCCAGAGCACTCTACCATTAAGGTATTTCCTTGAGTCTTTTTTATTTTTTGAGACAGAGATGCCCTGGCTGGCCTCAAAATTATAAGTCTTTCTGCCTCAGGCTCCTGAGTAGCTGTTATTACAGACATATGCCACCAGCACAAATATAATTTTAAATCTCCTAGTACTTTAGCAACATCTTTAAACAGTAAAAACAAATAAATGAAATTAATTTTTAAAAATATTTTATTTTTCCCGGGATACCTAATACATGATCATTTCAACTTGAAATCAATATAAAAATATTATTAAGGAGATATTTTAAATTATTCAAAAATACTGATTCTTTACAATTTGGCATCTCTATTACACTTTCATTACATTTCAATTCAGACTGAGCATATTTTAAATGCTTAGTAGCCACATTTGATTAGTGGCTGTCATTCTGAACATAAGTGCTCCAGAGAATCTAACCAAACATCCTATAGCTAAAGAAATTTCCCAAAGCAAACATGATGGTGCATAACCATGGCTCTGGCAGGTGAATATGGCTTGGGTGAAAGCACTGCCAGTCTAACTTTCTTAACAAACATTGTTCTCCAATGTAAAAACCAATTCTATGTTTACAATTGGGAAACAAGAATGGATTTCAGCTAACAGGAAACATTCAGTATGTTGCCTGAGCTTCTGTGCTGAATTCTAAATATACATTTGCTCCTGGGGTTTATGGTGAGGCTTGACAAAAGGAGACAGTCTCAAGAGATGTTCACTAAGATAAATGAGAAGCAGTTACCAATTTTTAAAAAACTTTTTGTTGTGAGATAATTATAAATAGACATTCAGATATAAGAAATAATACATCCCCCAATGGTAACATCTTGTATCAGAACCACAATGTTGTTATGGATAGAGTTAAGCTATAGAACATTTCCATCCCTACCAGGTCCTTCACACCACCCTTTCATGGCCTACAATTAACTCCTAGCAACCAACTAGGTGTTCATTTTTATATTTCTGTGATTTCAGGAATGGAATTATACAGTATGTAAACCTTTGTGATTGGTTTCTTTACTCAAGCACTATCTTTTAGAGGTTCATCTAGATTGCATGTATCACTTTTCTTGTGGTAGCATTTACTTGCATGGTTGTATGACAAGTTTGCTTAACTACTTACAACAGATCATATACAGTTGCATGCTTAATTTTCTATTGTTTTTTGAGGTACTAGGGATCAAACTTAGGGCCTCACAAATGCTAGGTAAGCACTTTATTGCTGAGCTACACCCCCAGCCTAGCATGTTTAATTTTTAAAGAAGCTGCCAGACTCTTTTCTGTTTTTCATTCTCACTGTGCATAAATAACCCAGTTTGTCCTCACTCCCACCAGCATATTATGGTGTGAAACTTACTAAATTTCAGTCATTCTGATAGACTAATGGCGCTATTTCAAGTGGCCTTAATTACATCACCCAAATAGCTAATCATAAATGAGCCTTTTTTGTGCTTATTTGCCATCTTATATCCTCTTAAGTTCATGTATTATGTCCATGTTCTAATTGTTTATTTTTTTTACTGTTGCATTTTGAGAGTCCTATACATATTCCAGAAAATCTTCTTTGTCAGATATGTAATTGGCAAATATTCCCCCTCTTTTCATCTTTAACAAGGTCTTTCACAGAGCAAATTTAATTTTAATGAATCCTAACTTGTCATTTTTTTCTTTTATGGGTCATGGTTTTGGTATCAACTCTAAGAATTCTTTGTCTCTTTGTCTCACTCTATGTCCTAAAGATTTTCCCCTATGATTTTTTTCCTTAAAATTTTTAATTTGAATATACAATACATTTTGAGTTGATTTTTTAAAATTTCTGTATTTTTTTATGTGGTGCTGAGGATCAAACCCTGTGCCTCACACATGCTAGGCAAGCATTCTGCCACTGAAGTAAAGCCCTAGCCCCTTGAGTTAATTTTTTTAATAACATTTAAGACTTAAGTTTTATTTTTGTTTGGTTTGGCTTGTTTTTTGTTGTGGTGGTTGGTTGGTTGTTTCCCCTATAGATGTCCAATTGCTTCAGCAAAATTTGTTGTAAAGGATGTCTTTCCTCTACTGAATTGCTTTTGTACCTTTTTCAAAAATCCATCAGGCATATTTATGTGGGCCTATTTTTGGTTTTCTTATATCCTAATTATCTATGTTTGTCTCTCTGCCAACAAACACCACACAATCTTGCTTACTGTAGTAATAAAACTTTTCTTGAAATAAACTAGACTGACTCTTCTCAAAAGTCATTTAGTGACTGACTTCTCTTCAAAAGTGTTTTAGCTGTTCTCATTCATTTCCCTTTCCATGTAATTCTTAGAATAATCGTGTTCATATCTGTACAAAGAGTCTTTCTGAGATTTTGATAAGAATTATGTTAAATGTATACTTCAGTTTAGAAAGAATTGATATGTTAAACCATGATGCAAAGAAAATACCACTGACTCCAATTTTAAATCAAATTAAAGCAAGCTTGTAATTCTGAATAGCTGGGACTGTCCCTCTCCCAAAATCCGTGGGATAGAAGACAGTACTCCAGCTCTCTAGGAGTACTAGAGAGTACAATTGCACAGAAAGTTGCAAAAAGTCTCAAGACTTCAGATAACAGGATTTTGACAAGCATAATACAAAGGCAGGTAGTAGGTTAATGGTCTAAATGGTTCAGTACTTAGGGAGTAAATTTAGATCCCAACATCAGAATTTGTGAGGCACCATTAGGGTTTCAGAGAGGGTTGTTATCTGGTCAGGGAAAGCCAGAATTTATGAGGCGCCACTAAGGTTTCAGAGAGGGTTGTTATCTGGTTAGGGAAAGCCAGGCATGGGTGAGTTCAAGGCATGGGCAGGCATTCCAAACAAGTTTAAAACATCAAAATACAGCCAGGCCAAATAGAAATCCTAATATTTTACAGAAAACAGAAATGAATCTTTTATAACTTTTGACAAGATGGCTCCTGACTTAAGAGGGAATTAGACTGGGCTTATCAGATACTTTACTATGTTGTATTTTTATTCCATGAACATGGTGTGTCTCTCCATTTATTTAGCTTTTCTTTGGTCTCTTTTATCATCTCTGTGTAGCTTTCAGCATACAGATCCTATGCACGTCCTTTTACAAAGTCATACATCACAGAACAATGTTTTAGTCAATGATGGATTGCATATATATGGTGGTCCCATAAGATGTATCACCTAGTGATGTCATAGCTGTTTTCATTTTTGTAGGTACACTCTATTATGTTTACACAATTAAAAAATCACCTAAGAACACATTTCCTAGAATGTATGCCACAACTATGCCTAACTTTACTTACATATAGAGCAGTACTTAACTCTATTTACACATAAGTATTTTGGTTTTTGAGCAATTGCAAATGGTGTTGTATTTTTAATTTTTGGGTCTCTATATTTTTAATATACACACATATACACATATACATACATATATATTATATATATGCAGTTGATTTATATATGTCTATCTTGTATCCTATGATCTTGAAATAACATAAATTCTAGAAAATTTTTTTGAAGATTGCTTGGGAGTTTTGAGGACAGGCAGAACTGCTAGATTCAAAAAAGGTCTGGTGATATGGTTCAGTGGCTAAGTTCTCCTGGGTACAATCCACAATACAAAAAAATAATAAATAAATAAATAAATAAAATTATGAAATTAAAAAAAGAGTGCTGCTGAATTATCCCCTTGCTGGGAATTATCTACTTTGACCATGGCCAACTCCACCACCAAATATCTAGTCAGGTTTCCATGAGAACATGTAATCTGCATTCAGGAGGGCCATTCAGGAGTAATTTGGCAATAAACTGCCCAGTCCAGCCATCTTAAGCATAAAGATATCCAAAATAAAAGATTTTTTGTAACCAATAAAGTTTATTTTAAATTTTTCAATTTTAACTAGTAAGTGGCTAGGGTTTTAACAGGTAAGTGGCTAGGTGGTGTATATCAAGCGAATGAACTCTTTCATTTTGAAATATATAGAAACATCATTGGCCTAGAAATTGTTTTCTTCAAACTATAAAGCTGTGTTACATGTGATCTTCAGATACCAGCTTATCTTCTCCTTCCTTTTGCTCCCCTACAGGAAGTTGTGGCTCACTGGATTGCTGAGAGCCGAATTGCCATCGAGGAGATCCGCTTGTTGACCTTGAAAGCCGCCCACAGCTTAGATACTCTGGGCAGCACTGGTGCCAGAAAGGAGGTGAGGCTCCCTGGACCACTAACTGCAGAGACTTTTTCATTTTCTCCCACCCGTTGTGCATTTCAGGTTTTAAGACACTTCAGTGGCTCTCAAAATATTGGAAGCCTTCAGTAATTATGGTTTAAAGATGATAAATATCTATTATTTGCTAGTTTTCATAGAGCTGCTTTAAGGGATGATTTTGAGGGATGCAGAATATCTTCAGCTTTCTTGACATGCAGTAACAAGGAATGGGGAAAATTCTAGGCTTTATATAGACCTAGAGTTAATTGTACTCACTATGCCACTTTCTGCTAGCCTGTGACCATGGGCAAAGTAACTGATCTTTCTGCTTTGGCCCAGGGTTCTTGAGGAGAATAACTAAGATGATACATATAGAATGCACAGGACAATTCTGCCACATAGTAATGTTTCACAAAAGGCACCTCTTGCCACTGCCTTCCTTCTGGTTTATATGGGATAAGGACATGTCATTTATTTCTAAAAGCCCATAAATTCACTAAAAGAAAACTGAGTAGTGGAGTGATGACCCTTGAACTCCTTTTATGACCCCAAACATGATGAGTATAATTTATGAGCTGCCTGAAATCCTTTTGGAAATGAGGCAAGTTATAAATTAATGAATAAAACGTGACTTGGAAAGAGACAGCTCTTTCCAGAAGGTCTGCATTGACTGAAATATGGCCACTAACTACATTATAACAAATCTCATTGTTGGCTTTCACCAAAGATCTTGTTTTAGTGGTGATTTGCTGTGGGAAATTTTCCTTATTTCAATTCACAGAGGAAAATACAGATTTTTATCAAATTCTGGCTCTGTGTGTATGGTCTAAAAAAGCATTCTTGCATATCTTGCTATTGTAGATTGCAATGATCAAAGTGGCTGCCCCACGGGCCGTCTGCAGGATCATTGACCGAGCCATCCAAGTGTGTGGAGGTGCAGGCGTCTCTCAGGATTTCCCTCTGGCTAACATGTGAGTGGATATAGAATATTTAATTAAAAATATACCAAAACCTTGACACTAATTGTTTAGGAAGAAAATAAAGATACTTACTTTAAAGCATAATTGAAGGCTTAATGAAGTGATACTGTAACTTTTAATATAGACCTCACCACCAAGAAATATTTGACTCATAATTACAATCATCAGCTCATTCTGACATGTTAAATTTCACACCAAGAGGACCCACTAAGGACTCTTGGCATACACACATAGTATGGAGATCTACCCAGAAATACTAAGGTGGGGAGTACCAGAGAGAGCCAAACAGCCAAGAGTATGGGACAAGTCACCAGCCACACAGGGAACCAGCAGCTGCACTTGCAGCAGAGAATGCCAGTGGCCATGAAATAGCCAGATTCTCATTACAGGGAGGCTAGAAGAAGCATTCTCCATCCACTATCTGTCCCCACACATGGCCACAGTGCACCTGGTCTATCGCACTGGAAGTAGGGTCTCACCTTCCCTGGATTTTTAGCCTTAAGAAAGAACAAAACATATGCTGTAATACCATTTGCTACCTGTATCTTACTTAAGACACCTCTTAGCTCTTCCAAGTTATGGTAACATGTGGCAAACCAAGAATGAGATTAACCCCACTGGTTCAAGCCCAGAATCTGCATGGGGAAAGGAGGTGGCAGGAACTACAGCACCCTCTCTGTGGTCTTCACATCCAGTTCTGACAGCAATGCATAGCCAGATGGCAGGGTAGCAACAGGAACCAACCACAGTGTTCCTCTTTGCCATTTTGGTGCAATGGTGGCTGAAGTCAGGTAAAATTCCTCTTGGTCCCTTTTTGCCATGCACACCTGGGTTTATGGTGGCTGCTGGATCCATGACTTTTTCACAAGTCCTTTATCTACAGTGCACATGTGAGGGCGAGGCAATGGCTGGACCCACTCTTGCCCAAGGCCCCTCAGCTCATCCCTGTGGTCAGAGCAGTCGCAGGAACTGTAGTTTTCCCTCCTTGCTCTATCAGTAGCAGGTGAAACTGGCCCAGGTAGAGGGCATCAGCAAACTGCACGGGCATCTGCCTTAAGTCCTGGAATGGTATGAGTCTCCCAGCAGCTGGCCATACCCTTGGACTCAGAGGGCAAGTGCCTCCAACCTGTAGTTCTCAAGGGCACCAACCTTCACTCTCCCCATTTTGCAACACCAGTCCAGGGCAGCTCTCAGGCTTTGTCACTGTCACTCTGCTGCACCAAGCTGGGGGTTAATGAAGCAACTACCTTCTGAGCCAGTGCAGTGGAACGTCTGTGGGCTCCCAGGGTGGGCATGTGTAGGTTTCTGAATCCTAGATCAGTCCAAATTCAGACCACAGCTCCCTTCTCAAGATGGCTCCTGGCCATAGCACCATGTGAGTTCACTAGGAGACGATGTGAAATCCTTTCCAAAGCAAGGCCACTATGCAGATTTCAGCTTACCTATCCAAGTGGGCTTCAAGCCTGTGAGGTTATGAGCCTTTCTAGTAGCTAGGATTGCCAGCATCCTCATTAATAGAGTGTGCTGGAATTCTTCCTTTCACCCTGACCCTGCAGAGTCAGGATGGTAGATACTGGGGTTTTTTGCTTTTATCTCAGGTCTCTACATTTCCCAAGATTCCATTTTCTCTTTGCCAATCTCTAGTGGTCTCTCAAAATCACTCACCTCAAAATACACTTGTTCACCTGTTGCTAGAGTTCTCTGTAGAGAAGTGAGTGAGTACTGCCACCTCTATTTAGCCATCTTGAATCCTCCCAAGTTAGGAACTTTAAAATAGCATCTTGGAAGTCCTTTGGCTTACTCCCTTCATTTTAATTGCATTCCTTTTCTTATTCCTGCTGTATTGGAATTAATCTTGGTTTACAATTATTATTTCATTAAATTATCATGTTCCTCTTTGACACCTCCCACAAATCCCTGCTCTTTTGTTTTTATCAGGTATGCATTAACACGAACTCTGCGCCTAGCAGATGGACCCGATGAAGTGCACCTCTCAGCGATTGCCAAGATGGAGCTACAGGACCAAGCCAAAGCGCAGAGAGCCAAGATGTGAGGAAGGCAACACCACTCCATCCCCAGGGTAGACACATTCCTTAATCAGCTCCAACGTTTGAGTCTCACATTTTTGTAACAGATTGAGAACAGGGTTAGTTTTCACTTGTGGTAAAGATTTTAGCCTCTATTTTGATCAGTGGGTTTTATAATTTCAAGGGTCACACAGATATAAGTTGGAAAATCTGTAGCTGTTCTTAGGTCTAGTAACTAAGTGGTTTAGTATTTGCTTTTAAGTGCAACTTATAATGAGATCATAAAATAATGGAGAATTATTTCTAAAACATTTCCTGTGTGGCATAAAAATGGTTTGATGTTTTGAATTTTAGGAATTAATATAAGTAAATAACTTCAATAATATTTCATCCTGCTTTTAAAAACATATAGTTGGACCTCTTTTAAACACTATTTTTAGAGGGGTTAGTTTGAAATCGTGCCATAAAGTTTGCACATGGCTATATGGGTTGTTTAGAATCCATGCAATTCTAACTTCTTCATAATACGGCCTGGAGCACTTGTCTTCCATCTGAACGCAGCTGATAGTTTACAAGAAAACACCACGGCAAATTTTGAGAAAATATAACTAAGAACCATTTTACTTGCTTATAAAATGTTAATGAGAACAGTGGACAGATTGAACTGTAAGAAAGTTCTTCTGTTTTGTTAAGAGGTTAAAGACAGTCTGCTCTGAGTGTCCCAGGCGTAGCAGCAGCCTGTGCAGACATCCTTGTGGCAGTTACGTCAGCTGTCACACACAGTATAGTTGTCGGCCATGTGTGACTTCTGAGCACCCTAAATGTAGCTAATGAAACTGAGGAACCCCCAGGCACAGTGGTGCATACCTACAGTCCCAGCTGCTCAGGAGGCTGAGGCAGGAGGATTGTAAGTTCAAAGCCAGCTTCAGCCATGGTAAGGCCCCAAGCAACTCAGTGAGACCCTGTCTCTAAATAAAACACAAAATAGGGCTGGGGATGTGGCTCAGTGCCCCTGAGTTCAATACCTGGTACCAAAGGAAAAAGAAACTGAGGAACTGAATTGTTAATTTTAAAAAAATTAAATTTAATTATTAGGGGAAAACTTTTAAGTATGCTTAGAATGACTTGATTATGTGAATCTACTTTTTCAACTGTAAATTTAATGAAATCTTAATACAGAGAAAGTATTTTGAATCAAAATTTGGCATCCAAATAAGAAAACAGAGTAAGTGTAAAATGTACATCAGATTTTGAAAACTTAGCATGAAAAACATCTCAATACCTTTTTATATTGATTACATATCAAAATAATAACTTGGAAATATTGAGTTAAATAAAATATATTATTAAAAATTATTTCACCTGTTTCTCATTACATTTTTGTGTGAATATCATTGCAATAGTAACTGATCAAGTTTTAAATTTTCAAATAAAAGGTTTTTCCCCTAAAACCTTTTAAGTTTGTTTTATCAAAACACATATACATCCCATGAATTTAATGATGTCCTTAGATGCTTTCCATCATGATTTAAATTTCTCCTTGGGTGAGTGTGGAGGTGCAGGAATTTGACCAGCCCGGGGCTGGGGTCCCCTGTGTGTGGTGAGGTCCTCTGCAATATCTGCCCTCTTACCCTCTGCATAGCTCATTTTCTTTCTCCATATTGAGATGAAGTTTTTAATCCTAGAGGACCCTCACCTACCAAGGGCCTATTGTGAGAATCACTGAAGCCATATAGAACATCTGGAAATTAGTTAACATAATACTACTTTATAAGGTCTCCTTATTTGATGTGGAGCAAATCCTGTAACCTTATTACTAATTTGCAAAGTTGTAATTTAGAAGAAATCAGGATTTTTTTTGAATAATTGGCTTTAAAGATTATGCCCAATACTAGTAATCTTGTAATTTTCTCTCTTTAAAGAAAGCTGGCTAAATTAGTTATTTGTTTCAGTTATCGACTGTCTTGTACATACCACACTCTAAGGCAGATCACTTTGTGTCATCAATACTTACTTACCTCTTTCCCTACCTTTATTTATTTAGATAAAATCATGTTAAAAAGAACAGTATGTTTTGTTTTGTTTTTGAAAGGGGAAAAAAGTCTCCAAATTATACAAATGAAGAGAACAAGGATCCCTTTGCCCTGGTCATGGTGGGGAGAGTGTACTGACTAGAATCTTGTGAGCCTCAGTCCATTTCTAGGGCTCTGTCTCTGCAGGCTGTTGCCAGGAGTCACTGAGCAACAGTCCTCTTAGGGTAGTGTGCTGGCTTTGCCACATGTTAGGAACCACATGGTTTTAAAATGAGAAGTTTTTTCAGGAAGAGAGGAGGGAGAATGGGCTTCCCAGTCAGGGCTTCCCCCATCAAGATCCCTCCAAGATTTCCGTGTGGCTGGTGGCAGGAGAGGAGAAGCCTCCAGACTGCCAGGCAGGGAAGACACAAGAGGCACCACACAAAAAGGTCATGGTCTTTACTTCTGCAAAACAGTTAGGATACACGAAGGGTGAGGGTGGTTGTGCAGGGGAGTAGCCAGCAAGGGATCTCCAATATTTGAAGTTTTTAACTTTGAGAAGGCACAACTATGGAGGAAGTGGTTTCCTCATCCACCTGTGGCTATCTATAAAGGCTTCCTGGGCGTGGGTCCCCAGCATCCCGGCTGTTCCCATACAGCTGTGGTCCAAACTTCAAAGATGCTTACACATTGTTGAAGAGAATGATAGTAGGGGACAAGCAGCCAAATCCAAAGTGGCAGGTAGATCTTCGAACAGAGAAGTTGTAAACTCACCTCTCACCAGCAATGACACATGCAGATTGAAAGGGAGAAGGGTGGAGGATGATACTGCATGCCAATGGAATCCAGTAAGTAGCACAAGGCTTGCCCAAACCCACTTTTCTCCTTGTTCTTGAATCAAGATTTAACAGTCTCTGAAAAGGTCAGAGGAAAGGCACTTTTTTTTTAACTCAGACTTCCTACAGAATTCTTAAAGAATATTATCAAAAGAAATGTATTCGTGAAAACATCTACTATGAAAAAATATCCTATTTCTCCAGCCTTCTTCTTTTTTTTTTTTTTTGGTCTTTGGCCTGCACTATAGCAGTAGGCCCAACTGGACTTCTGGTCTGTTTTCACAGCAGAACTGCCAGCTGCAACAAGCCTCTTGTGTTTCCGCAGCTTTTATCTCAGAATAAATTAACAGTCCTTGCTTTGGTTCCATCTGAGCTTATCCCCTGACAGCTCTTTGATCTTCCCAACATGGCCCACTCCATCATGGTCCCCTGGCTGCTGTTCTAGCACACAAACATAGCCAGGCCTGCAGCCTCGTTCTGACTCTCCCCTCCTGAAGGTTTCCAGATGCCTGCTCAAGAGCCACCTCAGAGTGTCCTTTCTTGACCACTGTTCTGATCATATTTCACATGCTGTCATTCTCCGCCTCCTTACCTGCCTTTCAGTTCTCACAGCACACACTACCTTGCACATATCTATCTACTCATGGTCTCTCTTCTCACCAGAGAATAAGGCCCTTCCAAATTTCACTTCCGTCACTTTTCTGTGCACTAATGTCTCCCTGAAACCGTGCCTGACATCTTCACTCTTTACTCATGCTCATTTTGGGGGGGGTGAAGATATGCAGAGAAAAGTCTGCTTCACAGAGCTGGCTGAAGCATTTAAAAAAAGAATGAAGGAATGTGTGAAAGAGTAGTCATGCATGCTCTGCTGGTCCCTGGTTTGTAGCACAGCAATGGTGAGAGGCAAAGCATCCATTTATGAAACCCCAAAGAGCCAAAGCTTGATCCCTGGCATGTGAACACAGGTTGGGCAGCAGACCTGGAATGGATCAGCCACTGGAGGAAAACTAAGTCTAAGGAGGAGCATCAGTGTCTAGAGTCGGGGTGCCCAGCAGTTTGGGCAAGTCTACCGGTGAAATAGAAGTACAATGAGTATTTAACAATCCAGGAGAATATGGATTGTTAAATATTCATTGAATATTAAATATCAAAATATTATATTTAATTAATATTTGATAAAAAATATTTAAAAATATGTCTAATCAGCCAGAGGGCTGTGATCCGCTCTAGGCACAGAGGGAAGTCAGGACACCTAAGAGAAACAGAACCACTTCTGGTGATTGTTAGAATTTTCCAATTTTCCTAATAAGCAGAATTCTGGGAAGTGTCCTCCCTTAATTCAGGGTGGACAAAAAGCATTTAGGATTTATGATCCTACCATAATATTTTTATTTGTTCCTTTTTTTCAGCACCTCTTTCTCACACAACCGTGTGTGTGTGTGTGTGTGTGTGTGTGTGTGTGTGTGTGTGTGTGTATGTGTGTGTGTGTTTATCCTGGAGAAAATGCCTCACTCGGAGGACACCCTAAATAAGCACTAGCCAAATGGAGAATAGAATAGCTACACAGGCAGGCAGCCCAGCCTCCTGCACCCTTGGGTTGATGACTCACCCTGGATGATTCTTCTCTTTCACGTTTTAAAAATGGTGAAAGTGGAGACTGCAGACACCCCTCTCTCTGCCAGCCTTCTCCCTCTGCCTTTAATATCCGCTGCTCTTTTTCCTTACTCCACACCAGCTGACTGTCCAGCTAGTCCTCCAATATCCCAGGTGTTTTTCTTGTTGGAAATAAGGAAGTGCCACAAGAAATCAAACACCTGCTTGAACATGGGTGGGCAAGGGCTGGGTGGTGCTGGCTCAATGGCAGAGCACTCGCCTAGCATGTGTGAAGCACTGAGTACGATCCTCAGCACCACATTTAAAAAGAAAGTAAGTGAAAAAAAAAAGTGGGGCTGGGGTTGTGGCTCAGCGGTAGAGCACTCCTCTTGCAAGTGCGGGATCCTGGGTTCGATCATCAGCACCACATTAAAAAAAAATAAATAAGTGAAATAAAGGCATTGTGTCCAACTACAACTAAAAAATAATTTTTTTTTTAAAAAGTGGGTGGGCAAAGCAAACCTTTACTTCTGGCAGAAGGGCACACTAGCAAGCGCACCTGGGCAGGCAGCCCACCTGCTTAAACCTCTACCCTAACCCAGTGCTGTCCTTCCCTCTGATTGGAGGAGTTTGGGGTCACAATCTATGCAATCAGCTAATTTTAGAATTAGGGTGGGCAAAAGGCAAAGGCTACAATTGGATCCAATGAAAGGTAAATACTATATTCTGAAAATGGACCGCCAGCTTTTCTATTTCTCACGTTTGTTACCTTGGGGTCTTTGCAGAGGCGTTTATTTACCTAGAAAGCTCTCTGCAGCCCCTTCCCTATCTTTAAGGCTTACTCCTTTCCTGCCAATGTAACTCTCTAGGGATTCCTTCTGTGACCATCCACCAGCTAAATTTCAAACCCTCTTAACACCCACACATAGACCTCTAACCCTCCTCCTGTACTTTAGTTGTCTTCTCAAAATTTTCCACCATGTGACATACTATGTATTTTTCTTTTGCTTAGTATTCCCTTTTCTCCTAGTAAAACGTATACTTTAGCAGAAAGGGGATTTTGTCTGTTTTGATCACAACACTAGTAGCTGGAACGATGCCTGCCACATACATAATAGTTCCTCTCTATTTCTTGAACACAGTCATGCACCCAGCTGCAGGAGGACCGGGGTCCAGGATGCTGATTAATCTCTACGTCTAATGTGTGGTCACACAGCCTCATGCTTACTCACTGGCCATACAGACTTCTGGCAGTAGGACACACTAGCAAGCACACTGGGTCCTAAAACAAGAGTTTTTGTCCTGGCTCATCATCAGAATCACCCGGGGAAGTCAACATAGCCTCAGTTGCTCCTGCCCCAGCTTTCGTGATGGTGACTTCAGTGATAACAAGATTCAAAGTGACATGGGGGCTGAGGGTGGAGACTTGCTTCCTGACAAATCTTGATCTTCATTTCAGGTAGGTGCATGGCTGAAATCATCAGAAAAAGGCCTATGGGAGCCAAAGGAATCGCCTGTGTGGAACTGGGAGTGGGAGGGAGGGGGAGACTGAGGAAGTCTAGAGGGTCTCACACAGATCAGGTAGGTCTTTGCAGCTGGACCAGAGAGCAACCCGAGCAGGCTGATGGGACAGCCATCCTGCAGTGGTGACCTCCATCTGGCCTTGCCCACCAGTTCTTTCCTTCCTTGCCTGACTTGCTCAACCCTGAGGAATGTGTGGTTGGCCAAACTGGGTTTATGGGACTGTCCCATGTTGTCCAAGAAAAAAAAACAGCTCTTCCAGTACTATGAATAGAAATACAATGCAAGCCACATGAGTCATTTAAGACTCTAGGAGAGGACAAGATGGGTGGAGAGCAGAGAAAACAAGGGACTCCAAGATGGCTGAATCGAGGTGGCCAGTACTCACTGGCTCCTCCACAAAGAACCAAAACAACAGGCTAATTGGTGCATTTTGAGGTGAGTGATCATAGGAGAACACAGGAAATTAGCAAGAGACAAAGAATGGAAACTTTGAAGATTTGGAGACCTGGGACAACAGAATAGGCAGAAAAACAAAATACCCAAAATCTACCAACCTGGCTCGACAGCCAGGGGAGGAGGATCTTTGCAGGAGTCAGGGTGAAAGAATCCCAGCACACTATCGGTGAAATGCTGGAAATCCTAGCTACTAGAAAGGCTCATATCCTCACAGGCTTTTAGCCCACTTAGATAGGTAAGCTGAAATCGGCACAGTGGCCTTGCTTTGGAGAAGGGTTTCAGGTCATCTCCTAGTGAACCCACAGGGTGCTGTGGCCAGGAGCCATCTTGAGATGGGAGCTATGGTCTGAATTCGAACTCATCTAGGACTCAGAAACCCCTACCCATTCCCACTCTGGGACTCTACGGACATTCCACTGCACTGGCTCAGAAGGTAGCTTCTTGGTGCAGCAGAGTGACACTGACAAAGTCCACTAGCTGCCCTGCTCTGTAGGGGATGGGTGTTGCAAAATAGGGAGAGTGGAGGTTGGTGCCCTTGAGAACTAGAGGCTAGAGGCCCTTGCCCTCTGAGACCAAGGGTGTGTCCAGCTGCTGGGAGACTCACGCCTTGGCAACGACTGAAGACAAATGCCCACACAGGTGCTGAACCCTCTGCCTCCTGTGCCACCCTAGGAGTCTGTTGCTGACTGGGCAGGGAGGCTACAGGGTGCTCCCAAAGCTACACCCCAAAAGGGGCATTATGAGGAGGCCGACAGTAATCCCATGGCTTCAGACATCTTCCTGCCAATGGGTGCACACAGCCAAAGAGGATCTTTGCCCCATGTTGGCAGAAGTCTTACTCTCAGGTGGGCACTGCCACTGAAACAGGAGAGAGATGAACACCAAGACACCAAGGTCCCTGCTGCTGACCCACCTACCCCGTTTCTGCCACAGTCCTGCCCCCCCCCTCTAACCTCACACTGCTGTCAGGACTAGGTGGAGTGCCACAAAACCAAACGGTTACTGTGATTCTAGCCTCTTCTGTGTAGCATCTGGACAATATCACTGACTAGTCAAGGACTAGTGCTTCAGACCCTCACCACCACTGGGGTAGCCAGTGCCAGAGACGCTTCCTAACATCAACAGTGCCTGTGGACACCCTCATTACCCCAGGAATCTCCAATCGCATTACAGGAGTAGCCACCCAGTGAGCACCTCACACACACTGCCATTTGTACCCTACCTGCCTGAACTGCTATAGCGCACCCATTCTTGTATAGACCACACAGCGAGTCTCTCTGACGACTTCAACATGTTGTGCACTATGGGCAGAGTCAAGAATCAAAGCCAAATTATCAACAGGGAGAATACCCTATGGTGCCCAGATACAATCAAAGTCAACATTGCACAACAAACCAACACCCAAGGACACATCTGCAGGCAAAACTGCTTAAGGCCACCCCATAAAAGTGATATACTTGATCTACCTGATCTGATAAATCAGATATACCTGATCTTAATGCAGGAGCACAAGGAATATGAAAACAACAAGGTAAAATGACACCTCCTGACGAAAACAATAGCTCTCTAGCAACAGTTACCAAAGAAATTGAAATGGCTGGAATACGTGATAAAGAATTGAAAAGAGCCAGGCATGGTGGTGCATGCCTGAAATCCCAGCAGTTTGGGAGGCTGAGGCAGGAGGATTGTGAGTTCAACTCCAGCCTCAGCAATTTATCGAGGTACTTAGCAACTCAGTGAGACTTTGCTTCTAAACAAAATATTTTTTAAAAGGCTGAGGATGTGGCTCAGTGGGTAAGCACCCCTGGGTTCAATCCTCAGTACCAAAAAAAAAAAAAAAACTGAAAAGGGTGATTATTTTCAAAAGTTTAGTGAGATCCAAGAGAATACATAAACAGTTCATTGAAACCAGGAAGATGATGTAGCACTTGAGTGAGAAATTCAACAGAGATGTAAAATAGAACCAAACAGAAATCTTGGAAATAACAAGTCTAATAAGTAAAATAAAAAATATATTTGAAGTCTTTGACAAGAATCTGACTTTAAGACTAGTTTTTTTTAATATCAGAAAGAAAGAAAGAAAGAAAGAAAGAAAGAGAACATTCAAGACCTTTGGGACACCATCAATTAAACAAACAGTCACTTTTTCAGAATACCAAAAGGCAATGACAAAAAAAGTTAAGAACGTAGAAAACATTATTTATCAGAATAAATAATAGCAGCAAAATTCCCTAACCTTGAGAAAGATAGGGATATCCATGCACAGAAAGCTAATAGGATCACAAATAGACATAACCAAAAACACATTTACCACAGGATATTATAGTCAAACTCTCAAAAATGTAAGACAAAGAAAAAATTTTAAAATCTGCAAGAGAAAAGTTCCATGTCACATTTAAAGGCATCCCAGTTAGACTAAGCAGATTTCTCAGTAGAAACCCCACAGGCCAGGAAGAAAAGGAATGTCATGGCACATCCTGAAAGAAAATAATCACCAACCAAGGTTTCCACATCCAGCAAGGTTATCCTTCAGAAATGAAGAAAACATAACGGCTTTCCAAGATAAGCCCCAAGTGGGAAAATACATGAGACATTGAAGGAAGTCAGACATGCAGAAGTGAAAAAAAATCATGGAAGTCTAAATCCCACTAGAAAATACACAAAAAGATAAAAACAACCCAATATGAATGTGGTAAACCATCCAACCCCCAACATGAACAAGAGAGGAAGAACAAAGAATATTCAAAACAATAGAAGAAATTCAACAAAATGACAGGAATGAGTCTTGACCTATCAATGATAATCCGGATGTAGAGACTAAATTCTCCACCTGAAAGATACAGACTGACTGAATGAATTAAAAAACAATTAAAAAAAAACCCAACCAAACAAAAAACAACAACATGCTGTCTATAAGAAATTCACTTCACCAGTAAATACATACACAAACTAAAAATAAAAGGAGGGAAAATGATAAAACCTAGAGTGAGTAGGATTTACATCTGGAAAAATGAACTTTAAAATAAACACTAAGATGAGAGCTGGGTGTGGTGCTGCACGCCTATAATCCCAGGGGTGCTGGAGGCTGCACCCTCAAAGGGTGGATCAAAAGTTCAAAGTCAACCTCAGCAAAAGCAAGGCACTAAGCAACTCAGTGAGACCTTGTCTCTAAATAAAATATAAAATAGGGCTGGAGATGTGGTTCAGTGGTCCAGTGCCCCTGAGTTCAATCCCAGGTACCTCCCCCCACCCTGCAAAATAGAAAAGAACAAGAAGGTAACTATATAATGTCCAAGGGATCAATTCAACAAGAAGATACAATAATTATAAAATCTATATGCAGGCAATGTTTTATTAAAGAAACAATATTAGACCTAAAAGGAGAAATAGACTCTAATACTTTAGTAGTACCAACACCCTACTTCATCAGGGAACAGATTATACAGACAAAAAAAACATCAATAGAGAAACACAAGGGTTAAATTATGCTATAGCCCAAAGGGACTTAACAGATGTATAGAGAACATTCCATCCAACAGATGATGAATGTTTTCATCAGCACATGGAACTCTTTCCAGAATAGACCATATCATAAGCTGCAAAATTTAAAGATACATTAGGCCAATAAATTTTAAAAAATTGAAATCATACCTTGTATGTTTTCTGATTATGATAAAACACAACTAGCAGTTAACAGCAAAAGAAATTTTAGAAATAATACCAATTCAGGAAGTCTGAAAAACACAATTCTGAATGAACAGTGGGTCCCTGGGGAAATCAGAAGGAAAGTTAAAAACGTGTTTAAACAAATGAAAATGGCAACACAACATACCCAAACCTACATCATAAAGATACATCTCTAGGACTTCAAAAAAACAAGAACAAGCCAAATTCAAAACTGGTTGGAGGAAAAAATAACAAACTTTTGAGCAGAAATAAGTAAGGACTATAGTTAGAAAATAAAGTAAAATTATCTAGTGCCACATAACAAAAATTGTCCACTAGTGTAACTAAGGGAAAAAGAATGAATTTCATCCTTTTTCTTTTTTTGGTAACAGGGATTAAATTCAGGGGCACTGAACCACTAAACCACACCCCAGCCCTATTTTCTATTTTATTTAGAGATAAGCTCTCTGAGTTGCTTAGTGCCTTGCTTTTGCTGAGGCTGGCTTTGAACTTGTGATCCTCCTGCCTCAGCCTCCTGAGCCACTGGGATTACAGGCCACCATTCCTGGCAAATTTTATCTTTTATGATATTTTCTGGTGAGGAAAAAATAATAATAACTACAGTCCATCTACTATATTAAAGAAAACAAAACAAAACTCGGCTGGACAGGAATCACTGAGCACATCTTATTTACCAAAGATCCTGTGGTATTTACATTCCTCCAGATCATTGGAGGAAAACTAGTATTTGTTCTTGGTGATGCAGATTTCTGGCTGGAACAAGACGTTGGCTCCAACACGTAGAAACTCAAGTGTATGAACTCAGTATCTTAAGATTCCACTGGACTTACAAGCCACAGTCCTCCTGGCTCAGTGGGAATTAATAATGACCTTGTCATGGAAATGGAGAAAACATTTTAATAAAAGTCAAAAGTGTAATCATTATTCTTTCCAGATCCACCTTCTGGAAAATAGCTTTTAATGAGGTTTTTGGCTTCAGGGGAAATTATCCTCAAAAGCCTTCCTTGCTGCATTTCTTTCAGTTTGGGTCACCCTAACTCCTGTCTAGGTCTCCAAGATGCTAACCGAATGTTCTGTTTTTAATGGTCTAAATTTGAAATAAGACTGGAGGGGTGGTCCACCCATCCCATAAAGGTAATCCCCCTGCAGAAGAGCAAGCTCCCTTTACACAAACTTCCTGCTTGGCATGGCTTCAGTTCTCAGGCTGGGTCAACCTGGATCTGTCCTCCTGGGAAGTCTACCTTCCTTTGATTGAGGCTAGAGTTTGAATTCTAAATTTATTTGAAAGGCTGCCCCTTTGAAATTAAAAGTCCCAAACTTCCTCAAGCTGAGAATGGAAACTGAAAACCTACCTGCAGGCTCAAGGAAGCTGAAACTGTCTGATAGAGTCTCTGGTTTGCACAGCCTAGCTAGATCTACATGTGTTTATTTCCTGACTTTTATTTCTATAAATTTTAACTACTTGCACTGGACCTATGGAGAAAAACAGTCTAGCTATTTATCCCCAGTTTGATCAAACTGTATTAAGTTCATTTTTCCTTTTTATATCATTGGCTTATTTATTCTGTGGACAGGTGACTGGATCCAGCCAGCCTGGGATCCAGGTAGGTTCCCTAGCTTGACTGACAGTAAGTAACACAGTTGAAACTTTTCATCAAGAATTCTAATTCCATAGGAGTAAGTAACTTGACCAGCAAATCCACAATATATTGTGCTCTTCATGAGCTAAGGCAATGATTTTCTTTGTTCTCTTTTTAACCTTTCTTTTGCTGTCCAAGTTTGAGACAGCTCTCAGTAAGAGACAGCTCTCAGTAAGAGACAATATTTGCAGAGGCTTTAAGCATTTTGCCAGATGTGAAGCAGGAATGCGAGGGGATTGAAATATTTCCTTCCTTTATTCAGTGGTATCTTTGCCGGCTCATGACAGATGAATTTCTTATTTCTAGCTAAACAACACTAAACTAAGTGGAATTCAGAGCACATGAGATTAACTTTAGTGCACTAAGGAAGACCTGGATCCTAGGCATTTTGATAAACCCTTGCTGAGGCTTGGGGGGATTGGCTTGAGGGGGGGATACAGGAATGACCAAGTCCCTATTGTCCTTGGACTTGTCCTCAGGAGTTAATTCATCCTGTTGACAACTCCCTTAATCTAATAACCCTACCCATCCGTACTAGATAGGACAGGATTTTCCACAATCATATAACCTTGGGAAAATACTTGGGCTCTCCCTAGAAAACAAAGCAAAAACATGTTCAAATTTCTCTTCTAAGATCCTGTGTCACTGTAGAAACTTGAATACAGTATGCAAGCCATTTAAACTGAAGATCCAGGAAGTGAGACGCAGAAAAAGACAACAGGTGGCATTTCTGCACATTTCAGAACTCCAATCCCAGCCTCAAATGGCTGAGAAGTTGGCATTATTGAAAACATTTCAAAGTCAGAGAAGACCAGTGTGGAGAGCAGGCTGGGCCGGGCCCTGAGTTACTCCATTTATAAAGCATCAGTTTGCCCTGGGTTGCTCTATTTTGAGTGCAAGTGCTAAAGCAGAATGATCTGGTAACTTGTATGGGCAAATAGATAACCACCAGATGTTGGACACACAGAACTCATCAGAAAGAATAACCCCCAGCTGCACAGCACAATCATAAGGCTCAAACTGAGAAATCAATCATGCTAATAATAAAAAAAAAATGGTCACTTGTGAACTTACCAAATTAACTCAGAAGCCCATGGATGCATGGGCATATCAAACCAGATCAGAGAAACCAGGCTGGTGAGATGATCAAACACAACAAACCACCATATGATGTAACTCTTCACCTAAAAGACATAAAAGGAGAAAGACCGGGGTGCGGGGGCACACATGGAGTCATTGTTCCATCAGGCCATCATCTTCTCAGACCAGGAGGCCAGGAGGCCAATAGGAGATCAGCACTAGACTTTGTTCCCAGGGGATTCAGCTCAACTCCATCTCTCTGCCGCATGCAGCCCACTTTGAAACTGCCTGCCATCCAGATCCTCACTTCCCCTTGAACTGCTCTGTACCTCACCTTGAACAGCTGCCCTCCCTGAAAAGCTATACACCTTGAACTAGTTTCATGCCTTCAGATTTTCCCACTAGGTTGTAGCTTATCTGGCCACCAGCAGTAACTCCTTTGCATTTGTATCAACTCAAAATCTTTGCTTGCAGTTCTGTCTCTTTTAAACTCTGTGGCCACTGTGAACCCTCTCTTAGCTGTTCTCTAACCTGTGCATCCTTGTGTAAAATGTGTTGTGTGATTTGAATGTTACAGATATTAGTAATCAAGATTGGAATGGAATAAAAGAACCTGCGGTTGCTAGGATCCCGATACCAAGCAAACCATGAGTTTTCAAAGAATTAAAGCCAATGGAAGTGTTGTAGCTTGTGGGTTTATTGCTATTCAATAAATTCTGACATTGAGGAGAAACACAAATATGTCTGGTCTATGTTAATGGCATAGCTCAGGCATGACAACTGTCCTGGGCAGGAATTTGTGTTGTTCAAAACTAGCCCACACAGGCCTGCCTCAGACCCAACCCATGACTCTTAATGTCAACTGATAAAGGTTACTGTTTCCTGTTAGAGTTCAGTTGGTATTGTGTGAATGTGGAGTATACGTATTTTTTAACCACAAAGAACTGATTTATACAAGCAGTTTAATAATTCACCAAATATTTAGTTGAGTTCCAGGAGAGCTAAAGGTGAACCAGGAGAACTTATATTCTTTTTTTTTTAAGAGAGAGAGAGAGAGAGAAAATTTTAATATTTATTTTTCAGTTTTTGGCAGACACAACATCTTTGTTTGTATGTGGTGCTGAGGATTGAACCCGGGCCGCACGCATGCCAGGCGAGCGCGCTACCGCTTGAGCCACATCCCCAGCCCAGAACTTATGGTCTTCCTACAGGGGATGGTCTGTTAAACCAAGAGCACTATTAATGATACCACCTGCGATGAGAATCAATCAGGGCCCAGTTCTGTTTCCCCAGATGTGAAGATGGAACACCTCAGAAACACTGAGGCAAGCGTAGAAAGCAAGATTTATTTAAAGGACAGAACAGAGATAGACTTCTCCACAGAGAAGGGGTCCCAGAGCTGGGTGTCTGAAAAAGTGGGGGTACCCTGCTCTTTTATACTTTCTAGAGTTCCTTTGTTCATATGGCCCCTCTTCCCCCTATCCTACCTCTCTCCTCCCCCTACCCTGCCTAAGTGACCAAAAGGTGGACCCAAACTGGAGCGATCCAGGGTAAGAAGGGAGCAGCCCAGGAGGCACTAATTTACAACTCCTATAACTCCCAGCAGGGAGGATGGATCCCTGGAGGCAGGTTACCTTGGCAACAGGTGGAGGAGGAGGGGGAAGGTCACTGCAGATATCAGCGTTTCCTTTCCTTTCCTTTCCAACCAGCCCCCATCTTCTGGATGGGACCCAATTATTTATTGCCTTCGCTGACGGTCTTTTCCTCCCCCTGGGCCTCCATAAGAAGAGTCCACAATATCAGGGAGTCAAGGAAATCTTCCACACCTGAAGAAACGAGGGATATGAGTAGAGAAAAATGTTCCAAGTAGAGCCAATACATGTGAAAGTGGAGGGTTAGAAAAGTCTGGAAAACGAAAGGCTAACCATTGTTGGGATGATGGCAGAGAAAAATCAAACAGACCGAAATGAAGGGCCTTTCTGAAACAGAGGGCAGCTTCCAGATAACTTGTTTTCCTGCATCCTGTGTTGATTCTCCTGAGAGTAAAGGCTGGAGGGCTGCCCCCTCTGGTCTGGGGGACTCCAAGGAAGGTGAGAGTAGAGATTGCCCCTTAATGCCACTGAAAAAAAATTCAGGACACACCGAAAACAAGGAAAGGCAAAGATTTATTAAAGGTTAGCAAGATTCTGTACACCCTTTGTCTCTCAGAGAAGATGAGTAACACACCCAGGGTTGAGCTCTCTGGCTACATATATGATTTTCCTCAGAGGAAAAGCACAGGTTCCCAGGTAAGCTTTTTAAGAAATCAAGTCCGGTGTCAATCATTTGATATCTAGGGTTCAGAATATTTCTTCTTGATTAAGCAGTCCAGCCATAAATCAGTTGTGGGCACTGTTTCGGTCAGCTTTTACATTGCTGTGACCAAAAGACCCAAGAAGAACAACTTAAAGGAGGAAATGCTTATTTTGGCTCATGTTTTCAGAGATTCAGTCTATAGATGGCTGACTCCATAGCTCCGGGTCCAAGGTGAGGCAGAAAATCATGGTGGAAGGGAGTGGTGGGCGAAAGCAGCTCAGGACTTGGCAATCAGGAAGCAGAGAGAGAACTCTGCTCATCAGGGACAAAATATATACCCCAAAGGCACTTTCCTTAGAGACTGACCTCCTCTAGTCACACCCAGTTAATCCACATCAGCAGACGGATCCAATGATCAGGTTACAAACTCTCATGATCTAATCTTTTCACCTCTGAAGTTTCTTGCATTGTCTCACATATGAGCTTCTGGGGACACCATATATCCATTCCATAACAGGCAGATATTCAAATTTGGTGACATTTAAGTCAGTTATGTTTTTATTCAAGTTGATCTGGTACAAGCATACACTGAAGGTTTTGTTCCTCTAACCAAAGAGACAAGCATGACCAGTCATGCTCACAGATCCAGGTGTCCAGCTAGGAAGGTCTCTCCCACCCCCACCCCTTTAGTACAGAGATGCTTTACCACTGAGAGCACAAGCTCAAGTTCCCACCTACATTGGGATAAGGTCTTCTCCCCAGCGCATGGCCTTGGGACTGCAGCTCCTGGAGCAAAGCCCCAGATTCACTCACGCTTGTCCATCAGGAGTTGGGAAAAGTACCAGCTATGGCCTGCATTTCCAGGAACTCGATGGACCTAATCCCCCAACACCACTTTGCACTTAATTCATGGGAACTAAAGAAGGTCTTCCCCTGAACCCACAGCCTTGGCACTACCACTACTGCTGCCAAGAGCCTGGCATCACCCACTTCTATCCTATGGGTCTTTGAGAAGTTTCTATCTGTGCCCTGCAAATTCTATGATAGTGGCTACCATCACCCCAAAGCCAACACCAATTGCACTCACCCCACAGGAAGCAGGGAAGGTCTCCTTTCCAGCCATGGCCTTGGAACTGTAGCTGCTGATGCAAAAAACAAAACAAAACAAAAAAACCCAACCATGCATCATCAAGGAACTTGTCCAGGAGGTCTCATCTGTGTCCTCCTGCTCTAGGACCATAAGTTCCAAAGCCATAAGCCTTGGTGCCAACCACACTCAACCTTGTAGAATTGGGGGAGGGGGGCTTTCTTTATGTTCTTTGTCTTCAGAAGCATGGATTCCAGCTTTACAAACCCAAAATTACATGTACATGTGACATAGATCCCTGGCTGCCACACCACATAGCTGCCCACTGCCACAAAACAGCAGCAGCAGAGCAACAGAGCATGGAGCAGCAGCCTAGGTTGGAGCGCAGGCAGTAAGCACCACCCGCTGTGGTGTGAAGCCCACCATGAAGGCACAGAGAACCAGCACCCAGGAGATCCAAGGCACACAGACTTGTCATCCTTCTGTGGCCTGCCCTGGGCATGGTTAGGAGGCTTCAGAAGTCTGATCCATGAAGTGCTGCAGCCCCATTTATCAACCTTAGTCTCCCAGTTTGTGACCCGCCAGGAGAGAATGGAAGTGGGGTAGACTTGAATGAAAGTTGGAACTCAAGAATTGACCAATAGCATTAGTACATTTTCAAGCCCTAATTAGCATAAAATTGGACTAAGAAGCTTCCAAATCCCAATTAGCATAAGTTTGGACCAGTAACTGTGAACCAAGTGCTATATTAAGCCCTAGACTAGCATCCTCTGGGCAGAGAAAACCTGCAATTGGGTCCCCTCTGGCACTGAAAAAGTTCCATTCCTGTTCTTTAATAAATCCTACTCTTGCACTCACTCATCTGGTTTATGGATTTCATTCTTTGAATTCACAAGAACCCTGGAAGAAGAAATTGAAGATGAGATGCTGGGGTCTGCGGCAATGCAGAGGGGCATGGCCCACTATTAAGAACTGTAACACTTCTCGGCAGCCAGCAGAATCAGTGAATTGAGTTTCATCTCAAAAGTGCAGTTTCATAAGCACCAGGGGATGTAGCAAAGTTCTCCTCCAGAGCCCACGAACATGGGACTATAGTTTCTGGTGCAAAAAAATCCAGTATAGCTTGCATTTGTCTCTTGGGACCTGAAGATAGTACCATCTGGGTTCCACTTCCCCAACAAAGCAACTACCAGCACTACAAACCCTAGTACTATCTGCAATTGTCCCATGGGGCCTAAAAACGGTCCCCATTTGTATCTCGATACCTTGAGTTGATGGTTACTAATGCAACAGACCTCAGCATTATCTGTGCTCATCCCATGGGGCCTGAGAAAGTCACATCCTATCCTGTGACTGCAAAATTGTGGCTACTGGTGCCATAGACCCAGTCACCTCCCACATTCATTCTGAGAATCCTAGGGAAAGTCTCCTTTGCATTCTGTGGCTTGGAAGCCATGGATACCGGGGCTGTACTCCTTGGTGTCATCTGTATTTGCCCCAGGACCTGGAGACAGTCCTCTCAATTTCCTGCACCATGGTGACTGTAGCAGCTCCTGCCACAAGCCCTAATACCATCAGGGCTCATCTCTGTGCAGGCTGGCAACATGCATGTTTGAAAAACCAACATTCACTGCAAATTTGTATAGCTACCTTCACAGACTATTGTGATTTAGACTACTGAGGCACTCATAGACAGCACCAGCATCAATCAAAGCCAAAGAAATCAGAGACTAGGCTTTTGAGTTCTCCTATAACCAAAGCCAAAACCCTTATCCCTATATCCCTTCTAAATGAAAAGATCCCCTGTAAATGAAAAGATCTTTTTTTTTTTACCAAAGTTATTCCATAAAATCGAAAGAGGCAAGTGTTCATATCAGATATCAGATGTACAGACACCAACATGATGATACCCACTTTCCTCAAGAGGCATGGAAGGAGACAAGACGCCATCAACTAATCAGATAATAATTCTCCAGAAGTAGATCTCAATTAAACAAAAATCTATGAAATGCCTGAAAAAGAATTCAAAATAATGATCCCAGTGAAACTCAGAGAAATACAAAGAAATGAAAGAAACAATTCAACATAAAAGAGAAATTCACCAAAGAGATGGGTGTCATCAAAAACAACCAATCTGAAATCTTGGGGCTGAAAACTTCAACCAGGGAAATAAAGAACACATTGGAGAACTTCCACAGCAGACTAGAAAAGCAGAGGAAACAATTTCTGAACATGGGGACTTGGGTTTGTTTGCTTGCTTAGTTTTTGGTATTGGGGATTGAACCCAGGGGCACTCAGCTACATCTGCAGCCTTTTCAAAAAATTCGAGATAAGAATCTCACTAAGTTGCTTAGGTTCTTGCTGAAGGTGGCATTGAAATTGTGATGCTCCTGTCTCAGCTACCTACCTGGCAAGGACTTTTGAATTAACCTAATTAGACAAAAAAAAAGAAAATTATTAAGAATAATGGAAAAAGACTATAAGACCTATGGATCACAGTTAAGCAAATAAATGTTCACATTATATAAGAAACCCAAAGGACCCCATGTAAATTCAACCAAAACAGACTTTCACCAAGGCACATTATAGTAACAAAGGTAAAAAACACAAGACAAAATGAATTCTGAGGCCAGCAAAGTGTCACATCACATATACGTGGATGTCCATTACATTTATAGCAGATTTCTCAGCAGAAACCTTACAAGCCAGAAGACAAGGGGAAAGTGCCAATCAAGAGTACTATACTCAGTAAAACTATCCTTCAGAAGTGAAGAGAAATAAATGTTTTTGCTCAGATAAGAAACCAAGGAAAATTATCACCACTAGATCAATCTTTTAAAAAAATACCTGAGGGAATCCTATACTAGAAACAAAAGAATGACAGCCACCGTTGTGAAAATGCACAAATGTACAAAACTAGTTGAACAAATATACCAACTAGAAAAAGAACCGCATCTTAACATGAGAGAAAGCTACCAGATTACAAGAATAAACACTGAGATGAAAAGGAACAGAGAATATAGGAAACAAGCAGACTACAATTAAAAAAAATGACAGGAGGAGTTTATACCAAAAATAACAGCCATGAATGTAAATGGAGTAAATCCATAAATCAAAATACAGTCAGGCTGAATGGATATAAAAAATCAAGACCCAACAACATGCTATCTATAAGAAACTCAATTTGATAAAAATACACCTAGACTAAAAGTGAAGAGTTGGAAAAAGATATATCATACAAATCAAAACCAGAAATGGGCAAGAGTAGTGATACTCATATATGATAAAGCAAATATTAAATTAAAAAAAGACAGTAAATAGAGACAAAGAAGATTATTTATATATTGATAAAAGGAGCAACTCAGTAAGAACACAAAACAATTGTAATATATGCACCTAACAAGGGGCCATCCAAATGTCTACAGTAAATACTGTTAGATCTAAAGGGAGAGATAGACTCCATAACAATAATAGTTGTTATTATCAACATGCCCCTTTCCTCAATGGACAGATCATCCAAACAGAAAATCAACAAAAACAAAAAAACACACATCTGAATGAACCATAGTATAGAGCAATGGACCTAACAGACCTTTACAAAATATTTCATCCAACAGCAGAAGGATACTGTTTTTAATGAGCACATGGGACATTTTTCAGGGTAGATCAAATGTTAGGCCACAAACTAAATCTCAATACATTAAAAAAAATTGAAATCATACCATACATCTATTATTTCAGACCACAATAGAATGAAACTATAAATCAACAAGAAGAATGAATATTATATAAGTACATGTGCCTGGAATAACATGTTCCTAAGTGACCAATTGGTAATTGAAAAAATTATAAGAGAAATAAAAAATTTCTAGAAATAAATAAAAATGACAGCACAACATATCAAAATCTGTGGGATAAAAACAAAAACAGTACTGAGAGGGAGGTTTATAGCAAAAAAATGTATGATAAAAAAAAACAGAAAGATCTCAATTAAACAAACTAACAAGTATCTCAAGGACTTTGAAAAGTAAGAATAAATCAAACCCAAAATGAGTAGAAGGGAAGGAAAAATTAGGATCAGAGGAGAAATAAATAAAACTGAAACAAATAAATAAAAACAACAACACAAGAGATAAATAAAACAAAGTCGGTCTTTCAAAAGGATAAGCAAAATTGACAAAGCTTTAATTAGTCTAACAAGAAAAAGAGAAAAGTCCTATATAAATTAGAGATGGAAAAGGAGATATTACACATTACACATTACCATAAAAGTACAACAATTCATAAGAGACTATTGTAAGCAACTACATGCTAAAAAACTATAAAACCTAGAAGAAATGAACACATATTCCTGAACCCATACAATCAACAAAATTGAATTAAGAAGAAATGGAGGGTTGGGGCTGTAGCTCTGTAGCAGAGCATGTGTGAGGCACTGAGTTTGATCCTTAGCAATACATAAAAAATAAACAAATAAAGGCATGCTGTCCATCAACAACTACAAAAAAAAAAAGAGAAAAAAATTTAAAAAGAAGAAATAGAAATCTAAAAAGACCAATAAATGATAATGAACTCCCATAAAAAAAGAAGAAAAAAGTCCAGGATCTGATGGCTTTATTGTTGAATTCTACAAAACATTTGAAAAAAGAACTAATTACATATTTATTTTATATTTTTGGTACCAGGGATTGAACTCAGGGGCATTTGACCACTGAGACACATCCCCAGCCCTATTTTGTATTTTGTTTAGAGACAGGGTCTCACTAAGTTGCTTAGCACCTCACTTTTGCTGAGGCTGGCTTTGAACTTGCGATCCTCTTGTCTCATGTGCTGCCGTGCTTGACTCCCTGCCCCTTTTAATATTTCATTAGACAGGGTCTCACTGAGTTGCATAGGGCCTCGATAAATTGCTGAGGCAGGGTTTGAACTCATGATCCTCCAGCCTCAGGCCTCCTGAGCCGCTGGGATTAGAGGCATGTGCCACCACACCTGGCTCCTATTCTTTTTAAACAATTTTAAAAAAATCAAAATGGCAGAGCTCTATCAAACTCATTCAGTGGGGCCAGCATTACCTTGATATCAAAACTAGGCATTTAAAAAAGAAAACTACATACTCATATCCCCCGATGAACACAGATGCAAACATTCTCAATAAAATACTATCGATGGCGCTTACCTGTAATCCAGGAGGGTGAGGTAGGAGGATTGAGAGTTCAAAGCCAGCCTTAGCAATGATGAGGTGCTAAGCAACTCAGTGAGACTCTGTCCTAAAATAAAATATAAAATAAAGCTGGGGATGGTCCAGTGCCCCTGAGTTCAATCCCTGGTACTAAAAAAACAAAAACAAAAACAAAAAAAACCTAGCAAACTGAATTCAACACCATCATCAAGTGGGATGTATCCCAGGGATACAAGAATGGTTCAATGCATGCAAATCAATAAATGTGATACAGAAAAAACATGTTATCATTTGGATAGAGAAAAATTCTCAACAAATTAGGTGTAGAAGGAACATACCTCAATCTCCTAAGGGCTATATATAGAAAACCAACAGTTGACCTGGAATAGATGAAAGTACTTTCTCTAAACTCAGGAACAAGACACTTCTTTAATACAGTATTGGAAGTCATAGCAAAGGCAATTAGACAAGGGATGTAGAGGAGAGGAGAGTGGAGGAGAGTAGGGGAAGGGAAGGGAAGGGGGGGGAAAGAAGGGAAGGGAAGAAGTTAAATTATCCATGTTCACACCATGATTTTATTTTTATTTATTTATTTATTTATTTTTTAATATTTATTTTTTAGGTGTAGATGGACACAACACAATGCCTTTTTTATTATTTTTTTTAGAGAGAAAATTTTTTAATATTTCTTTTTTAGTTTTTAATGGACACAACATCTTTATTTTTTATTTTTATGTGGTGCTGAGGATCAAACCCAGCGCCCTGCGCATGCCAGGTGAGCAAGCTACCGCTTGAGCCACATCCCCAACCCCATTGCCTTTATTTTTATGTGGTGCTGAGGATTGAATCTGGTCCCGACCGTGCAAAGCGAGCGCTCTACCACGGAGCCACCATCCCAGCCCCACACCATGATTTTAAACAAAGAAAAACCTAAATAATCCACCAAAGAGCTTTTAGAACTGAAAAATGGATTTAGTAAAGTTGCAGAATACAAAACCAACCTACAAAAAAAATCAGTAGCAGTTTTATCATGAACTTAGTGAAAAAGAAATGAAGAAAGCAATTCCATTTATGAAAAGATACAATATATAGGAATACATTTAATGAAAGAAGTGAAATTCTCTACAAAGAAAATTATAAAACACGGATGAAAGAAATTATAGAGGACACACAAAAAATATTGGCAAGTTAATGCTGAGTTTATGGATCCAAAGAATTAATATAATTAAAATGATCATATTAGCTAAAGCAATCTACACATTCCATGTGATATCTATGGAATAAAAATGGCTTTCTTCCCAGAAATAGAAAATCTTAAAAGTCATACGGAACCATGCATAGAAGATCAAGAATAGCCAAAGCAATTCTGATCAAAAAGATATAAAAATAAAAAATGTCGAAGGCATCACAAAAACTGACTTCAAAACATACTACAAACCGTGGTAACCAGAACAGCCGAGTACTGGCATAAAAATTGACAGTTAGTTTGGGGCTGGGGATGTGGCTCAAGTGGTAGTGCGCTCGCCTGGCATGCGTGCGGCCCAGGTTCCATCCTCAGCACCACATACAAACAGAGATGTTGTGTCTGCCGAAAAAGATATTAAAAAATTCTCTCACTCTCTCTTTAAAAAAAAATTGACAGAGAACAGAATACAGACCTCAGAAATTAATCCATGTTAATACAGCCAACACGTGTGTGACTCAGAATTTAACTCAGGCCCTTACATATGCTATCTACCACTGAAATATATCCCTAACCCTTTAAAATATTCAAACAATTTTTGAAACAGGGTCTTAATAAGTTGCTAAAAATGGCCCAGCAAACTGAGTTTTGACATAGGAGCCAAGAATACAAAGAAGAGAAAGGATAGTCTCTTCAATAATGGGCTAGGGAAATTGGATATAATATAGACAAAAAGATTACATCACGTGAAGAAACTTCAGCCCAACAAAAGAAATAATCTAGCGTTAAGAGATATCATAAAGTATTTTCTCTCAAGAAAATATTCATCTGACAAGAAAATAATATCCAGAATATTTAAAGAACTTTTGCATATACTTGGCCCGTAAATATATGCAAAAATGCTTAATCTCACTAATCACTAGACAAACACAAATCAAAACCATAATAAGATATAACCACATTGAATGTTTCATTGTTCCACCCATCCCCTCCTTTTGAGATGGGGTCCAGATTGACTTTGAATTCCTGGGTTTCTCCCGCCATCCTCCTGCCTCAGCCTCCTGAGTAGCTTAGGACAGTAAGTGTGTGTTACCATATCTGGCAAACTGGTATGATTTCAAATTTTAGTTTTTATTTTTAACCAAATCTTCATTTGTTTGTTGAACTGTCAAATCACCAACCAAAGTTAGTAATGAAAAACATCAGTGATGTCCCTCCTGCCTTCCCCACATGCTAATGTTTTGATTTTAAGCTGGGTTGGAGGTGTAGCTCAGGGGTAGAATACTTTCCTGGCATGAATGAGGCCCTGGGTTCAATACCCAGCACCTCAAATAACAAGAACAACAACAACAACCACAAAAATTAAGCTAATCGATAAGCATGGCTACCTACTTCCCTGCCTCTAATACATACAATTATTATTAGATATGGAAAATGATAAACCCCAAAATAGTGGGGCCTAGAAAAATGGAGTGAAAAAGGAAGCCCTACATTGACAGCATGGATCCTTTCCTAATACATTCATTCTCAGTGACAGGACAGGCTCCTGGGAGGAGATAGCCATCAAGTCTGAAATGACAGTCTCTGGGAAGAGACTAAAGCATTGATCCTTCCCTAAATAAATCCTTTCCCAGATACCAGCCACTGACCCCAGGCCCTCCATCCAGTCTCGTAAGATAAATTCCAGATATTGACCAGTGACCCCAGACACCCCTTCCATTTTGCATAAAACAGACCCCAAATTCCTGAGTGTCCAAGCTGACATGCTCATTAATTAAGTCACCTCACTCAGTATAATCTACAGAAGCCGAACTCCTTCCTTTGTTCCATACTTCATTTTCAACCAGGAAAGTGGATCCAGTGGCGTCACCCCATTCCTGCAGGAAACTTTGTTCCAGAATAAAAGGCTGAGATGATCCGTGAAATTTGTGTCCAGTCCAGTCCATTTGTGCGAACAATTAATTATAAGGTTGGTCACCTCCAAACTTTTTTATCCTGAAAAACTTCTTCAGAAAAGTTATAGAAAAAATGAACGAGATTTTTTTTCTCTCAGTACATTCAAACACACAGGTTGCCTATCAATTTCATTTTCTTTTGTAGTTGTAGATGGACAGCTGCCTTTATTTTGTTTATTTTTATGTGGTGCTAAGGACCGAACCCAGTGCCTTCAAGTGCCAGGAAGCGCTCTGCCATTGAGCTCCAGCTCCAGCCCCTCAATATCACTTTCTCCAAGACTTTTTCTCCAGAGTCTGCCCAGTCTACACAGCCCGCTCCTAAATCAGAAGCAGATTGTTGCTCTGTGTAAGGTTTTTATTTCCCACAATAATTTAGAGAGCTCTTAACTTTTTTGCTTGGTTACCCTGATTTGATGCATGACATCTTTCTGGAGCTTCGATAAAAGCATTTGCAGGAAATAAATTTGACACCCTCTGTGTTACGAAAATGTCTTAATCCTGTCCCCTCATTTAATTGGCACTTTAGCTGGATATAGAATTCTGAACTGAAGTTTTGTCCTCTTGTCCTCTAACCTTTCAGTGTTGTAGAGCAATTCTGTGCTAATCAGACTCTTTCATTTCTCAGAAATGTTCTTCCCTTCTTCTGCCACACCCTGGAAACTTATAGGATCTATTTCCATTTGGTACAATTTCACAAGACTATGCATTGGTACAGTTTACTGTCATTCACTAAGCCAGGCACTTCTTTCTTGGAAAGCGTTTGAACTTTGTATATCCTTCCCTGCCCTTTTACAAACCTAGTATTTCCTTTTTGATCTAATTTTTTTTGGGGGGGGGAGTGATAATCGGCCTCCTGCACTGAGCTTGTTTACCTTTTGTGTTTGTGGTTAACCTTTGCGTCTGATTTTGCCATCTTTAAAAAACTTTGTATTGGTACATAATAATTAATCAGAATAGTGGGAACCATTGTGACGAACATATTTGTACCTATTTTGTCATCTCTTAGTGAGATTTCCTCCACTTATTTTTCCAATTCATTCTATTGTTTTTCATGTGACACTTCTATTTTTAAATTTTAGTAAGCTGTGATTTTAAATTCGCCAAACAAAAGAATTTTCCAAAGGGGCATCCTGTTGTTCTGCAGATACAATGTTTTTTTCTGAGGTGTTAATGATAGGTTTCTTTTTTTTCAGTGTTCTTTTTTTCCTTCACTGTCTGTTTTCTCCAAATTGTTTTTTCTTCCTTCCTGTTCAGCCTTCATCAGGCTTCTACCCTTCTGCCTGGAGGAATACACCCATCAGCATTCCCACCAAGATCTGACTTCAAATGCTTTCTTTCCATCATGCTAAACTGCTTCAGGAAAGTCCCTGTCACAGGAAGGGTGTGGTATCATCTAGCTCTGTTATCAACTGAAAAAGTTTCATGCTCCCAACTCTACAGCTGCTTAGAGAATCCCAACTCCCTTTAAAGGTTTTTAGGGCCAGAAAGTACATTCCATTTCCTGCCTTGAAATGCGGGGGATTCTGACAGACACATGCAAGCCATGTCTTGAGGCATGTAAAAAGGAAGACTGGGGTTTGAGTTTAAGTTCGAATTGAAGCAACTTTCCTGAATTGATGCAAACACAAATATTTATAGAATTACTTCCATATGTCCTCTCCTTTTGAAGAAAAATGACTCATTCCTTTAGTGACTCAAGCCACATTTTCATAAACTTTTTCCTGAAATAAAGACCAGGGGCACAAAGTTCCTTTTTCTACTCAAGGACATTGGGCAGGGTCAGAGGATGAGGCTAATGTTCCTCTTACACACAATAACCACATAAACCACGTACATTTTCAATGTTAAAAATGAGGATAAACAATTCTTATTTGTATACATTACTGAAACTTTCCAGTAAGATTTCTGGGCCTTTCATAAAGTGACTTCCCTATTTCCCTATGGGTGGGGGGGGGGACTTATAAAAATAATGGCTGGGTAAACATCTTTTTTTGTGTGTGAGCTTAAAGGCAAAACTATAATTTTAAACTGGCCTCTCTGCTTCCTCTATTCATGGGTCCTGGAGCCTATACTTGACCTAGCCCACCCTTTCTCCCTGAATTTTAAATTAGTGGACTGAACAGATGTGATGTTCTTTGCTTTAAATGCTAATTAACACATTAAACAACAAACAGTAAAAACCAACAACCGGAAAGCAGTGAGGAACAGAAGATTCCTGGATGTTCCTGCTATCATAAAGGAGACTGAGAGTCTGTTTCCTGACAAGCCCAATTATTTGAGGGAAATGATATCATAATTCTGAGAAGTGAATTAGGTCTGGGGCTTTTAACAGGTGTGCGAGTGAAATTAAAAAAAAAAATTAAGTATCTGTTTGTGTGTAATTTTGCAGAGGGTTAAATGTATGTTTCATCAGATTCTTAATGTCAAATATTTTCTGTCCAGACCAACCCAGGGATTTTGTAGAAGAAATTGATAATCCAGGTCAGAATCCTAAAGAGAACAAATTTTCTGTCTCAACAAATTCTCATCCAGCCCAGTTCTACGCTCTTAGTGATTCACTGCATTCTGGGTAGGGCAGTGAGTCTGGCGTTAATAACCTCCATTAGAGAGGCCCAAGGTCATGTGGTGAAGGCCAGAACTGCAGCCCATACTGGTTCCAGGACAACTCACTCCTCCTGTCCTCATTTAGCTAGACCGAGTGATACAAGATAACACGTTGGGCACTCCAAATCCGCCAACCACCAACCTTGTTGTGAACAAGGACGGATTACTTAAAATCCACATCTTGAACGTCCAGCAGTGATTCTGATATAACCTGGATACATTAAAATAAACTAGGAAACTGGAAACACTCCCAAGAGCCAGCCTTACCTATCTGTTACCCAGTGACAATTATAAGTTTTGGAATGTGCTGTAGACTAGCTTTGGGAGATTGCCTCCCCAGCTTTGGGACAGGCTATTATGGCTAGGGATGTAGCTCAGTGGTAGCAGGTGTAAGACCCTCGGTTCCATCCTCACTACTGTCAAAAAAAAAAAAAAAAAAAAAGAGGACAGGTATCAATTAAAGTTTCTGAAGATACTTTGAGCTGAACTGATAGCAAGTCTAATGCCCAGGTAGCTCTGGTTTTGACCAGTGCTTTGTCCTAATCTCTGAATAACCTCCTTTTCCCCTTCTGCTCCCACTTCTCCAGTCAACACTAGAGTATTAGCTTTGCCACCACAACAAAATACCAGAGACTGGATGACTTGCTAAGAGATTTATTTCTTACAGTTGAGGAGGATGTACTGGCAAGGTTGTTTTCACTTGGATGCCTTTTCTCGAATGCCTGATGGGCAGCTGCCATTTCCAGATGTGCTCACATGATCTTTGTGCACGTGGGTAGGTTGACAGCATTCAGTCCATGACAGATAGCTTTCTTGGAGTCCTGTACCCTCTCCCCTCACAGAAGTGGCATAAACATGCCTGATTGTGAAATTATTGCATATTGTGAAGGGAGTTCAGCTAATAACTGACTTTGCAACTCACTGGATAGAAAGCATCCATCTAGGGGCTGGGGATGTGGCTCAAGCGGTAGCGAGCTCGCCTGGCATGCGTGCGGCCTGGGTTCGATCCTCAGCACCACATACAAAGATGTTGTGTCCGCCGAAAACTAAAAAATAAATATTAAAAAAATTCTCTTAAAAAAAAAAGCATCCATTCAACACCTTGTAACATGCCTTATAGCATTCTAAATTTCCAGAGGACCAAGTTTCAGATTTGTCCCCCTACCCCCAAACTTAGCAAAACCATAGGCAAAGTCTAACTCACAAGTTTATTTTGTATGGCTCACTACTTGAAAGACTTTGAATGGGCTGCTCAAATTTAGAAATCGGATTTTACAGGGAAATCCAACCTTCTGCTTCTCTTGAACATGACAGCATTTGGCAAACCCAGGAGGACCCTTGTGGTGCCAAGCAGGAACTGACAGGCATGAGCTCTCCCTTCCCTCACCCGTTCACCTCTGCTGCCTGCCCTTAGAGGACAAGTTTTCAGCCCTAATCTCCTCATAACAAAAAGGAAAGTTGGCCACTGTTGTTCAATTAGCCCTGCTGGAAATCAAGGACTTCTGTATTCTCAAGCTTTTTTGTATCAACTAACTCCAAACTCTTAACATCTTCTTTATGATGATAAATTGGTTTAATGGTGTGAGTAGTCTTTTAGTTTCTGAAGGGAACTCCTCATTTGACTCAATTGCCAGGCATCTTTCTCATTCTGGAAACTAAGTCATTCTCTGGGTCTTGGCTCTTGAAACTCATCTGCTGGTAAATAGGCAGCATGTTTTAGTTAGCTTTTTCGCTGCTGTGACTAAAAGACCAGAATGATTTCAGAAGGAAAAGTTTATTTAGGGGCTCATGGTTTTAAAGGTCTCAATCCATAGACAGCAGGCTCCATTGCTCAGGGCTCAAGGTGAGGCAGGACATCATGGCGGAAGAGTGAGGCAGAGGGATCCAGCTCACATGATGATGAGGAAGCAGAGAGAGACTCCACTTGTCAGACACAAATATATACCCAAAGCCACACCCCAATTCCCACCTCCTCCAGCTACACCTTACTCCTTCAGTTACCACTCAGTTAATCCCCACCAGGGGATTAATTCACCGATTGGGTTAAGATTCTTATAACCCAATTGTTTCTCCTGTAAATATTCTTGCACTTCTCACACGTGAGCTTTTGGGGGATATTTCGCACCCAAACCATAACACAGCACCTATAGGGAAAAGGTGTTTTAGTGTAGGAAACAGATGGTTTTCTGAATAAAGATTATACCTGCAGTGAATCTGGAGCCAGAATTACATTTTTAGTAACACAGCAACATCATTGCTTGAAAAGATTTTTTTTCGGGGTGGGGTGCTGGGGAGCATCAGAGCCTGTGCTTGCACATGCTCCACCACTGAGTTACAGTCCCAACCCAGTTTTTTTTTTTTTTTTTTTTTAAATTACAAATCACTTTATGTAGGGTTGAGGTTGAGGCTCAGTGGTAGAGTGCTCACCTAACACATGCAAGTCCTGGATTCGATCCTCAGCACCATATAAAAAATAAAGGTATTGTGTCCAACTAAATATAACACCCCCCCAAAAAAAATAACTTTATGTAGACCTAGAGAGGTCCTTGAAATTTATTTTATCTCTAATCCAAAAAACAAATAAAACTGTTTAAATAAAATTGATAACTTAGTCTAACAATTGTTCTGTCTCAATTTCCAAGGCCCTTCCATAGCCATATTTAGTCCTCATCACAACCCTTTGAGGAATGAGTTAAGAATCACCTACCTTATGTTGCAGATAAAGAAATGAACTCAAAAGAAGTCTTTGTATTCTTGGGTCACACCCTCTCTGGCCAATAAAAGGCTCTTATAAAATATATATATAGTACCAACTCAACCCTGCCTCCTCTGCAAGGGATCTATTCCTAGAGCCCCAATAGATGCTTGAAACCTTGGTAGTGCCAGATACTACAAATACATACCTATAATAATTTATAAATTAGGCACAGTAAAAGATCAACAGCTAGCAATAAAATGGAAAAAAATATAGTAATACATTGTAATAAAAGCTGTGAATGTGGTCTTTCAAATATCTGACTGTACTTTTCATCTTTTCACTTAACATCCAAATCACCAGCATCACGTCTCTTGCATTTTGGAGTCCTCATTAAGAAAAATACTTATGGAGCTGGGGATGTGGCTCAAGCGGTAGCGCGCTCGCCTGGCATGCGTGTGGCCCGGGTTCGATCCTCAGCACCACATACCAACAAGATGTGTCCGCCGAGAACTGAAAAATAAATGTTAAAAATTCTGTCTCTCTCCCTCTCTCTTAAATAAAAAAAATTTAAAAAAAAGAAAAAAAAAAAAAAGAAAAATACTTAAGGAAAATAAACTCAAAAAGTGATTCAAATGATGCTTCAGGTCATTTGATTTACCCAAATAGCTACTAAGCTAGTGGGTGGGTAGTATATACAATGTGGATATGTTGGACAAGGAATGAATTTTGAAGGACAGGACCAAGCAGATGGGTGTGACATTTCATCATGAGACACAGAATGGCATGTAATTTAAAACAGATCAATTGTTTATCTATGCAAATTTCCATTATTTCTGGACTACAGTTGACCTTGGTTAACTGAAACCACAGATCAGATGGTACTACATATAAGATGTCATGTATATAAATATATAGGGAAGATCATGGAGTAGGAGATCAGGAAGGATAGAAAAAGGGAGGAAATACAGAATAAATTTAATGAAATCATGAACATGCATATATGAATATACCACAGGAATTTCACGTGTGTGTGTGTGTGTGTGTGTGTGTGTGTGTGTGTGTGTGTGTGTGTAAAGTACCACCTGGGCACAGATAATGGGTGAGCAAGAAGAGGATCAGAGGAACATGTGAAAAGGGAAGAACAGGGACTGAAACGGAGTGAGTCAGATTCCATGCATATATGATTTTGTCAGGGTGACACTATGTTTAATTATAATGCTCTAATAAGAAAAAGAATGAGACCACGGATTCCCAATATGTCAAGTAGGCAACTTAAATTCCAGACTAAGTTTATGTGCAATATTTTTTCACAGTGCTCTTCCCAAAATTCTAATGAAGCTTAGTTATTTGTAGTTACTAATTTTCATCATATAATGAATAATTTAAGGATCATGAGAGGTATCCCCAAATTTCTGAACTGAAAGGTATCCTGAGCTGGTCATCTGTTAAAAATCCTCAGGTTCACAGATGAGGTTCCAGAGTAGTCCTTTTCCTGTTTCCAGCATCCTTACTCTACACTGCTCTTCAGGTGGACTGCTACTAGTATGACTTGTGACATTTGCCACTTCTGATCACTGTCCCCTGCAACACACACACCAAACTGATCACAACCCATTGTTTACTTTTAAATCTGGATCACACTCCTGAATCACAATCGGGCCTGGATTTGATGCCCAGTCAGGCACTCAGACACTGTCCAACAGACCTGTCCTAGGGTCTGAGATTGGGTTCCCTCTCTGAATTCTTATCTGCCAACCATTCTAGACAAATCCACTCATCCACCTATCCCTGGGTTCTCTATTTACTTCCCTGTTACCCTGTTCCTGTTGTTTCACTTTTATATATCAGGATTATAGCAAACTGCTTCATGCTTAAGTTTCAGATAAAGTTTCCACCCCAAAAGATTGAAACTCAGTTTTTCCAGACGCATACCACTTGAGATTTCAGCTGTCTCAATAGTAGCTCAGAAAAGATTTTAGTGTCATGAAAAAGTAGTTTCAATTTCTTACTCTGTTATTAGCTGTGTGGCTTTGGAAGTTGTCTTACTTCTCTGAATCCCATGTTGTTTAACAGATGGGAATTATATCAGTGCCAAGCCCATAGGTCTGCTCTTAGGATTAAATGAGGTTAGACAATACTTGGCATTATAGCAAGTGCTAGCACAGATTAACTCTTATTGGCATTTAAATATCAATATTTGTAGATTAATTTAAACGGACCTGTAAATACTATAAATATTCAAGTTATTTATATTCTGTTAGTATTTAGGGGAAAAATATTGCTGTGTTGATTTATTTCCTCCTAAATACCTCCCTATTTAACTGTAATCATCTCTTATTGTGCATATATTTTTTTATGACAAGGTGTTGTCCAGAAACTAAAATCCAGTTACATATTAAAATACTTACAGGAATATATTACTCCATATTTTAAATTTGGGAAATGATAAATCTGATGCAAACTTTTAAATTAACAATTTGCAAAAGAAGTTTGTATTCTAGCTGGGTTCCTTTTGTTTTTTCTTTTGCAGTGCTGGGGTCAAATACAGGGCCTCAAGCAAGCTAAGCAAGTGCTCAACCATTCAGCCACACCCCACTGTAGCTGTTCTTACATAGCAACTAGGACAAACTGGGTCACTGCTTTGCAAGGCAACTTGGAGACTAGAGTATTCCTCATTTTTAAAGAAGTATTTGGGGCTAGGCATTTCACTAAGTGTTAGCTTGCCAGGCAAGTGCAAGGCTCTGGGTTTGACCCCTAGCACCAAGAAGAAAACTAAAAGAAAGTGTTGGTATATATTTGTTTATATATTTTTTTGTAGACTGTAGTCACATTAGAAGATCTATGTGCTGAGATCTATTATATGAAATATCTACTGTCTCTCTTAATTTTCTCTCCTCTAAGAATATTAGAATTAAAAAAAGAATTAAAAAAAGAAGAATATTAGAATTAATGTCATATATACTAAAGTACTAACACCTGGCCCATTCCTGTAAGGAAAATAAGTGAGATGCTGTCTGTTTCTGGAAACTTCAATGTAGCTGAAATATTAATGAGCATCTACATCAATACACTTTCTACTTGAGGAGCTGTGAATTGGACATAAAAGATGTGCTTACTATAGATGTCTTAGAAATAAAATACACCCTTCAAAGGGGAAAACTGAATTAGAGCAAATATATCATTAACAAAGCAGTCAATTCCCTTTATTTTTAAAATTTTATGTACACATATGAATGATCTGTATAATGTACATTCAATATAGAAAGTTTTATATATTTGATAATGTATAGAACATTTCACAATTACACTAATCTCTTACATAACATCTTGACATCCATTTTAAACTTTAAATTTTTTTTTTTTTTTTTTTTGCACAAGCTCCTTTTCATTCAATTTGGTAAAGCCAGTTATACATATCGATGTGTACTGTGAGCTCTCAAGAAGTTAATGATTGAGGAGACCAGGGAACAGGTACAGGAACAAAAACCTAATAGTGTTCGATGACGGGAGGAGAATGGCCACGTGACACTTTTCTGGGAATAAGTGACTTAGTCCAATTTCTGAAGACTGGAGCTCAGCCCCACAGTCACACTAATTCAAAAAAACATTATAAAAACTAGGAAGAAAGTGTTGTCTTTTTGATTCACAGTCTTGTAAACAGATAGAAAGGAAAAAAAATGTGCTTACATACATCAAGAAAAAAGATTCTTGTGTACCCACTTAGGTTGATCCAGAGTGTTTTCTCATAATGTGTTACAATTATGATCACTGACTTTTTTTCCCTAAATAAAAATATATTTATAGAAAAAGGAATAACACTGTCATGAAACCAGGAGAAAGGCAGTAAGAGTTTGCTTCAACGTATCAGCTGGAGGAATGTGGACTCGGCACTGGCCTTTCAGCGATTATTGTCTCTTGTAAGTATTTCAAGTCTGATAGCCAAGGTCGCCTGCCTCATGGTCTACAGGAGGTGGCAGGTTAGACATGACTGATGAGGATGTACCTGCGGTAAGGTAGCCAGCAACTCCAGGTCCTGCAAGAGAGAAAGAAAACACTCACTCCAGAGAGCAGAATCATGCAAAAACACTGCCCTTTACATAAAGGTCAGACCTGGTCAAGTGCCCCAACATAAGAAACTGATAATCTATGAGAATCACCTAAATATACAACTGAACTTCAACAGATTGCAACCTACCATCATTTTCATGGTTTGCTTTTACTATGTGACAAAGTTAAAAATCATTTTGAAATTTATGCTGGACAGTAATACAGATGTGGAAATATGGAAACATTTTTCCTTCTCATGTCTGGGAAGTTCAATCTTTCAAAATATCCTGGGCACTGAAAGAGCTATGGCAAATGGAAAATGGGAACAAATAGAGAAAAGAAACTCTACACTCAGCTCATCCAAAAGTCATATGTGACAAAATTCTCAACATAAACACTTCTGTCAACATTCAAGTCAATCTATTTTCATTTGGTGCAAAGATATACTATTCTAAAAAGTAACACCAAACGAAAAAGGGTTGTTACACCAAAGTCTGAGAAAGAGAAAGGCTCTAGACATTTATCTATCATAGATTAAAACAAGAATGCTCTGGGAAGAGGGACTGATATTTTAGTTTCACATGTCTTCTTTGATTCTGTCTCTATTGCATGAAAATGCTATACCTGCCAGCATTTATCCAGACGTGTTCTCAGAGCATGTTAATGGTATTAGCCCTCTAGAGTTTATTTTAAACATTGCACGGACATTTAATTACATCTCACAAAATAACAAGCACTTCCAAGAGAAGTATAGCGTAATAATGCATATTGAGCAATATTTTTAGCTGAAATTGTAGGAAACAAGGCAATGACTACAGAACATCAAAGGGTTAGGACTAGAGAGGCAATGGGAGCAGCATGCATTTAGCAAAATGTTTCTCTACCTGCTTCAGAGAGCTACACAGAAGTTAGCAAGCTGCCTGGCAGAGCGGATCTAAAGCCCGCTCCTGAGGTGAAGGGGGCTGCTGCCAGTTAGAAGGGAAGGAGAGACACCTGGGGGGAAAAAAGAAATATAAGCAGCAAGGGAAGTGGTGAGGAAGTGCAACAGCAGAGCAGTCTGACGAAGGCTGAGGCATAACAGGACTGATGAAGGACAAAAGGCCACAATTCAAATTCACCTCGTTTCTCACCTCACAAGCATTTGCATTGTGGACTTGAAATGGCTTGTATAGACATTGTGCGAGTGGCTATGTGGCCAGAGATGATCCAGTCTGCGTAAGCTGTAACTCAGCCAACCCCAGTGCCCAGGTACCTGGAGCCTTATAGCACTTACAAAAAGTATTTTCTTTGCCAGTGTACCAGAGGGGGTCTGCATCTATCAGCCCCCACCTTCCACTAATCAGGACGCCAGGCCTGCCAAAGCCTGCTCAGGAAAAGACCACCAGGTTATTGAGCCTCCCCAACAATGTGGTTCAAAGCTACAGTTCCACACTGTTACAGAACTTGCCAACAAGTTAGCATTCTCTGAACTTAAGACAGAAGCAAAACTATCACACAGGTCTCATTAAAAAACCTCAACCACTCCAAACTGGTGTGGTTTGTGAGAAACTGACCATGGGCTCAACTTAGTTCATATAGATACAGTAGGTTATGCAACTGAACCATGAATAGTACTTATGGAAAGGGGATTAATGCTGTGGTTCTCAAACTGTGTGCTGGGGTAAATCACCCTGGATAAATTCTCAGGGGACTGCTGGTATTTTAAATTTGAAACACAGTGACAGAGACTACCAGAAATGTGAACAACTCCTTTCCATTTGTCTGGATGTAACTACTTCATAAACAACTGTTAGGTATCTTCTGTGGCCTAGGCATGGATGAAAATATTACTAAGAGCATTATTATTAAGAGTACTGTAAATGGAGAAAATTTGGGAACCTCTAGGCTAAAATCTAAATTGTGAAATATGGGCCTAGAAGAAAAAATATCAAATTCTAGCCCCACTTCTTTAGGAAAGGCAAATCAACTCCTGGGTATTTCTACAAGCACAGTCTGAGATGCTGTTCTTCCCCAACCCTGCCTCCAGTCTCTCCTTGAGGATGCATCTGATTTTTGGGACTGAAAGGAGCTATCTGGTCATCAAGATGAGATGCAATAGCTGTGTTCTCCAAAGAAAAGAGGGAAGAAAATAGAGGTGCCAAGGTATGTGGAAACACTGTATAAGGATGATGGACTTAAGAGAAATGAAAACAGATGGAAAATTAATAATTCTACATATGAAATTGGCTTCCATGGTGAAATATATGCATGTGAAATTCTTCATCCCTAATTCCATCTCTTAAAAGCATCTTCAACCTTGGATTCTTTTTCACCCAAGGATTCTGCTTTCACTACTGATATTCTAGGTGAAGTGATCTGAGGATTATCATTGCTGAAATTATTTTTATAGGACTCTGAAGTCACAGGCAACAAGCTGTTCTAGAACCTAACAAATGGCTAAGTACTTGCAGATAATGAGAAAACCACAAAATGTCTATATTGCAGGAAAAAACCCACTGAGACATTGTTAAATAAGCATTTATCATAAGAAAACAATATGTCAGGACAGAGAATCTATGGAAATAGGCAGTCTCATAGTAATTTACCAACACTGAGCAACTCTACCTAGAACTTTTAAATTTTATCTTAAATCCCAAGCATGTGATTGAATGACATTTGCTCAGTGGCCAGAGAAGAAAATCATAAGTGAATCTTTGGTCATTCTCACCTTACTTTGAAGTAGTAATTAACGTTCCTTCATTTTCCCCCCCATCTCCTAAACAATACCCACTTGCCAAACATATCCAAAGACATCAGTTATAAGAAAGGGTTGGTAATGTGTATTCTCATAGCACCTTAGTTCATTTGAAAATTGATTAGAGACTGACAGGTTATAATATATCTTCCAAAGACTGAAGGTAGGATGGAGTACAGTTTAATTAAATAGAATTTCAAATCAATATGACACTAAGTACATTCCACTGAGTTCCACATAATAGGATTTTAGCAGTATCAGAAGTACTTGCTCCTTTATTAAACTCATGACACACATCAATGGAAAAGCTAAAACAAAAACAAAAACAAAACCATTTGACAACCTAAAAAAATGGACATGAATCCATCCATCCAACTGGCATTTAACTCACAATCTTTTTTGGGGGGGTACTGGGGTTGAACTCAGGGGCACTGGACCCACTGAGCCACACCCCTAGTCCTTTTTTGTATTTTATTTAGAGACGAGGTCTCACTGAATTGCGCCTCACCATTGCTGAGGCTGGCTTTGAATTCATGATCCTCCTGCCTCAGCCTCCTGAGCCGCTGGGATTAAAGGCGTATGTCACTGTGCCTGGCTTAACTCAGAATCTTAACTCTTGAAATAGAGTTGGTCCTTTCAAATGGAGTAGACTAAAGCTGGTAGAAAAACCTTGTCAAGCAACCAACATCTCAACAAGAACACTAGAGACTGATGATCAAGAATCAGACAGCTCTGAGACCAATGCAGCTCACAGCTAGTTTAGACTGTCCTGTGTTGACATGACTGAGGTTTTAGCAATAACCTTCAGGATGACACAGTAACACCAGGCCCCTGCCAGTGTGGGATTTATACTATCTCCCCCCTGGCTGGGGTGGTATAGAACTTGTTACCCTTGAGCCATTCCAAAGATATGAAGAAATTTGTAAATCTCAACTTTTCTTTTTCCCTAACGCTCTTCCAATTCCACAGCTTGTTATGGCTGCTTCTCTCATATCACTCAGAGGCCGACCCCAAGGGAAAAGATATTTTACTCCCTGTACTTTTCTCCTTTATGGTCTTAAGAAATTTGGAAAATTTTCCAAATTTTGGAAATTTGGAAAGGGGATAAGAAACAAAATAATCATAGAATTTGAATGAGAGGAAGAACCAAATGAAGACCAGGTCTCTAAAGATAAATGGTATCTCTTCTTTATTCTAATAACAGACCACTTGGCTAGAGCTGTCAAGTAAGTCAAGGACTCCTGTAGCTTTTTATTTCAACTTAATGGAATGCTGGGTACAAGGATGAACAGCAGTAGGAGAAACTTCCTGTAAAGAGGCTTCTAATCTACACTATGCTATTCAGGAGCCAACTTCTAAGTTTACTCTACTCCTAGCTAACAAAATGAGGCAGGGTCTCCTAATCACACTATCCTTACACAAAGTAAGGAATGAATGCCACTAAAGTGGGATGTGTGAACTCATGGGAGCAGCCTCAAGGGCAGTTCTCAGTGCCTGTAAAACATATTCCTAGTTAGAAGCTTCAGTTTCACCTCTAATTTGAAAAAGAGAGGTGGGAGAGACCAAGTTCATAATGAATTTCTCCCGACAAAAATCAGGGGCAGGGTTTGGAAAAGTGAGAAAGAAAATCTGTGACGCTCTGTTCTTCAACATATACACAGGGCCAACAGCCCAAGATCACGTTTATAATATTGAGGGTTCTCCTCCAACTTACGTTAGGAGTGACTTTATATTAAAGTGGTCATCATAATGAAGGAAAAACCAGTAATGTCATGATCAATTCTAAAATTGAAATGGAGTACTTTTTTATTTCTCCAAAGCCCCTGTTTTTTAATATTCAAGATTCAGTCTGCATGATTTAATAAACTTCTGTATGCAAACAGAATGATTAAAACAATTACACCAGTGTAGGAAACATTAGGTAGAATACTTTTTTTCTCAATTTACCTATGTCATCTCTGGTTAAGGGATGTAGGGTTGCCATCTTTTTATATATTACTAATTCAGGCAGATGGCAAGAACCACCTCACATTCTTTTCTTTTCTTTTTTTAAACTGGGAATTGAATCCAGAGGCACTAAGTTATATCCCCAGACCTTTAAAAAAATTATTTCTTAAGACAAGGTCTTGCTAAATTTGCTCAGGTTGGCCTTAAACTTGTAATCTCCCCTGCTTCAATCTTCAAAGTGGTTGGGATTATAGACTTGGCTAAAATCACCTCATATTCTTAAAGGTAATGTCAAACTGAAAACTTTTAACCAGACACTATTTCATCTTTAGCATATAGCAAGTAAATAGTATGACTTTTTTCTTAAATAGGAGCCAATATGAAAAATATATATTCTAAAATTATTATGGCAATTAGTGTGTAAAATGGACAAATGTCCTGAGCTCCAAACCTGATCTTTTGAACCCGAAGCAAACATTCTTTCATTTATGATGTTAATATGGGAGAACAAATCCTAAATATTCAGCAAACCTATAGACTAATCACTGAAAAATGTGGAAAAAAATATTTTACATACACATTACATATATTTGGAGTGTCATTTTATTATTTTGACAGAAATGGCATAATGCTACCATGTTTCTGACACTGACATTCCTGAGTAGATATTTCTCCTTTCTTTTTATAGTTTTGAGATAAACGTTTTAATACAGACATTCTCCAAATATAACTTATCCAACTGGATCAAAACTGAGCCAAGTCCATGTTATGAATACACACTCAAAACAACCACTAAGCAAATGCTACCCAAGGCTGGAAACACAGCTCTATGGCATGGTCACAGCACCTCCAAGAGACTCCTCTTGCCAGATATACATATATACTGTTCAAAAAGGAATGTCCCACAAGAGAGGTCAGCGGTGAACACTAAGTCTACTCAGGGCAAAAGGATGGTCCAAGTGGCTTCTGACAGGTGTCTTAAGATAACCAATTAGGAATGACTTACCTGTGAGGTATCCTGCTGTTTGTGAGTCAGAAATGAACAAATCATGTTTCTGATCTTTGAAGGCACTCCAGACTGAAGAGCGAGACAGGATTTCATTCACCTAGAGAAGTGAAGCAAATACTTTTGACATAAACGAATTAAGAACTCCATGTTCAAAGACTGAATTAAAAAAAAAAAGACTGAATTAAAGAGAAAAATCAACTTCTAAAACAATCAAGAAGAGGGGTAGTGAGAACCACTCAAAGATGGAGCAAGAACAAGCATTCATGAAACACTTTATACCAGACACTGGCTGGATACATCTCATTAACCAGATTCAAAGTGCCTGAATTGGCTCTTTTACAGCTGGAGTCTTCATATTTGAACCTGAAATTTACTGACTTCTATATAATTTGGGCAGGAAGGTTCCTAAAAAAGTATTTTCTTATGATGGTAACAGATGACAGACAGTATGGTATGGGCTGATGAACTTTTCCTGAGGAAGGGTTTGAGGAGAGCATTCTGCAAATTGGAGCTAAAACTTTAAAGCAGTCTTTTAAATTATGGGTTGTGACCTGTTGGGGGATAATGAAATCCATTAAAAGGGGAGTAAACAGCATACTTGAGAAAATAGGTGAATACAGAGAAGTATAAGAGTATCATGAATAAATGGGTAGATAGATGTGAATAAAACAGTGTGTCACACACACTATATATATATTCTGGACTAAGATAAAAGATTTTTTGCGACAAAAAATATTTAGGAAATACCTCTTAGAAGTCTTTTCCACATAAGAGGTATTATATTTATATTTCCACTACTTATGTGGTACAAACAGTGAACACAGTGAACACAATGAGCAAGACAGCCTCTGTCTCTGAAGTCAGATAGAAAGCTCACAGTCTAGTAGTGGGTACAGACAGTGCCAGATAGTTTAGCAATATGAATTAAAGTAGTTATGTACATGGTGACCATGTGAGTCCAAGAGAGGACACCAGTCCAACCTTGGAAAGAAGCAAAAGAGGAAGGAATTAACTGTGAAGGTGAGAGAGGAGCTCCTATTTTGGACAGTAACATAACTTCACCTCTGCTCCCATGGAAGTGAATAGTGGGAATTGACAATTCCTAAAACCAAAAGTTAATTTTAACCAATACTAAATGCTGAATATTCTTTGCATTTTTCTTCTGAAAACACACCATTGCTATGCAGAAAAGGAATGCTCCTGAGTGACTGCTGAGTGTATGGTTTATGCTTTTTCATTGTTTATGAGGCAGTTATGGAAGTCCATCATTGGTCTTTGGCTCTTATGCAGTTGCAGACGTGAGTGGATGTGAACACAGAAGTACAGGTTACCCACAGCCAAGACCCTACAACAAGAATACCTTGTTGTAATCAGCAGATCACACTGCTGCTTGTAGACTCACCTGTTCTCCATACTGCAGGCTTCGAGTCATGGCTTTGAGTGCTTTAACAATCTGGGCCTTGGTGGCAGCGGGGCTGTCCAAATTTTCAAGTCCTATGCCTTCGAGTAATTTTAAGAGGTATGGGACCAAATCTGCTTTCAGGGCCTAGAAGGCATATGAAGCATCTATAACCATACTGGAAAACATAAATCAGCAACCTGTTTTCACAGTGTTTTAATACCAGATACAGTTTCTTGTTTTAGTAGTTAATAACATTCTTATTTAATAAGATTTTATTCTATTGTCAACTGTTCTAAATGCTATAAATCAATTATTTAATCTTCCTAACATCTAATGAATTAGGTGCTATTATTATTACAAATGGAAAAAAATCAATGCACAGAAGGTAAAAAAGCATGTTCACAATCAAAGAACTGGGCAGTAATGAAATCTGCATTTGGACCCAAGAAGCAAAGAACTTGAGCCACTAGGGAGCCTGCTTTAATAATACTACACTAATGGGCAACAATCTCTGAAATGCCTTAATATTTTCCCATATTATCTTAAAACATAAATCTTTACAATCACCAGTTCCTATCAGTCTAATAAAAGCTAAATAATAATGTGGTATCAGAAGCTGGGGTTATACCTCAGTGGTACAGCACTTGACTAGCATGCATGAGACACTGGGTTCAATCCTCAGCACCACATGAAAACAGATAAAATAAAGGTATTGTGTTCATTTATAACTAAAAATATTTTTAAAATTAAAAAATAATAATATGGTATCAATCTTCATTAAAAATCAAAAGGAAGAGGTGGAAATAACTGACATTTAGTGAGTGTACCTCTTTTTTTCATAACTTGTGAGGCAGTCATAAATTTATAACTTTATTTCAGATGATAAATCCGAGTGTAAGGTTAAAAATCATATCTAAGGTCACAGAGCCATCAAGTGGTAGTACTAGCTCATGTTTTTCCTCATCTGGTAAACTCCTGAGCCAACACTAAGTTTGAACTTCATAGCATTCACTATCTCCTTCAGATCTACCCAGTATCTTGACTAGCCTAAAGGGTGGGCCTGAATTGAGGTTGTGGGGTGGAGATAGATACAGCAAGAAAGGGGACCAGGAGAATAGGAGGTCACTGTCTTCAGACTAAGAATGCCAGAGTCACTTTGTCATGGGAAACCACTGAAGATTTTTAAAGATGAACAGTGACAGCTGGGAGTGGTGGCTAATTCCAGCAGCTTGGGAGGTTGAGGCAGGAGGATCACAAATTCAAAGCCTGGCTCAGCCACTCAGTAAGGACCTAAACAACTTAATGAGACTCTGTTGCTAAATAAAAAATATTATTAAAAGGGCTGGGGATGTAGCTCAGTGGTTTAAGCACCCCCTGGTACCAGAAAAAAAAAAGGAGGGGGTGCGGAATAAAAAGATAAAAGAGTAGCTTCTTTTAAGCCGGAACCATCATCTTCCAGTAATTCTCCAAAATGATGAACACAAAGGGAAAGAGGAGAGGAACCCGATATATGTTCTCTAGGCCTTTTAGAAAACATGGAGTTGTTCCTTTGGCCACGTGTACACGAATCTACAAGAAGGGTGATATTGTAGATATCAAGGGAATGGGTACTGTTCAAAAAGGAATGTCCCACAAATGTTATCATGGCAACACTGGGAGAGTCTACAATGTTACCCAGCATGCTGTTGGCATTGTTGTGAATAAGCAAGGGCAAGATTCTTGCCAAGAGAATTAATGTGCGCATTGACCATATTAAGCACTCTAAGAGCCGAGACAGCTTCCTGAATCATGTGAAGGAAAAAGATCTGAAAAAGAAGGAAGCCAAAGAGAAAAGTACCTGAGTTCAGCTGAAGTGCCAGCCTGCCCCACACAGAGAAGCACATTTTGTGAGAACAAATGGAAAGGAGCCTGAACTGCTGGAACCTATTCCCTATGAATTCATGGCATAATAAATGTAAAATAAATAAATAAATAAAGGCCCGTGGACTATTAAAAAAAAAAAAAAGAGTGACTGAGTTATATTTTATTACTTTTTAATTTTTGTTGTATGTATTTATGGAATACAAAGTGATGTTATGATATATGTATACAATTTGGATTGTGTAATCAGCATATCTGTTGCTTCAAAAATTTATTTCTTATGGTGAGAACAATTTACTCTTAGCAATTTTGAAAAATACATTAAACTACAGTCACAATTCTGTGCAATAGATCTTTAAGTTATTACTCCTAACTGAAACTTTATACCATTAACATATCCCCATTCTTCCCACCCTCCAGTTTCTGGTAACTACCATTCTGTGCTCTCCTTCCATGAATTTGATTGTTTTAGATTCCATTCATTGGTGAAATTATGCAGTACGTGTTCTTAAGAGCTATACTTAAAAAAAAAAAAGCTATACTTTTGTGACTTTAAAAAATCACTTTGCACTGGTTGTTGAAATTTATGATGTGCTTTTTCTGTCTTTAGTGCCTATCTACTCAACATTGATAACCTACCAAGTCCCATTTCACTAGGTAAAAAGTCCTTTTGAAAAGGACAATAAAAGTCTTGGCATGATTCTACAATATGACTTAAGAAACAAAGGAATGAATAAATCTTTCCAAAGAGGATAAAGCAATGTTTTTTTCTTTTTTATTTGTTCTTTAAAAATATACATGACAATAAGACTATATTCTGATACATACATGTTCTAATGAGGATCCCACTGTGATGTGGAGTTCCACTGTGGTATATTCATATATGAACATAAGAAAGTTATGTCTGTTTCACTCCACTGTCTTTCTATTCCTGTTCCGCCTCCCTCCCTTCATTCCCCTTTTGTGTAGTCCACTGAACTTCTATTCCACTCCCCACTTAGCTTCCATGTAAAGAGAGAACATTTGACCAGATAAGGCAAATTTTGTGAAGAAAACTAAGGATAAATGCACAATAAGTGGCCAAAATTTTGAAGCTGGTAAGACTTCTAGCACCTAGCACCACTTTTCTGTGCGCGCACACACATACACATAACTGAATATGAAATATACACTTGTGCACGCACAAATTCATAAGTTACCTCCATCAAACCTTAGCCAGGGAATATTTGTCTACTACATTTGTTTTCCTAAAATAGTGCTGAATCTAGAAAGTCACTTACTTGTGCTACCAATTCACCCTGCTCCTTCTGAAACATTCGATTAATTGCTTCACAGGCTAGACCAACAGTATCTGCTCGCTTTTTCATTCCATTCATCAGTGGGCCAATGGTTTCTAAGGATGCCATGGCTCGAACACACAGCTAAGTCCCCAAAAGAGAAGGTTACTTGTAGTAAAGAAACATTTTTATAAAGCACAGTGGATACCAAGGTAACAAAATAATTTTTAAAACAACTACTTTCAAGTTTAATAATAAACTGAGTCAAATTCCATCTCCTGTTAATTATATCATTTAACTGGCTTAAGAATCAATAAAATACCATGCAGTTCCTTTTAGAAAGAGGGTGTACACTTTAGTGTGCATTCGTCTAGAAGAGGAATCACATAAAATTCTAGAGCTATAATCTAAAGAATAAATTCATAAATACCTCATTTTCGGACAGGGCATGGATAACTCGAATGGCACTCTTAGGAATGGCATTGTTCCTGTGATTCATTGCCTGGATAACTTTGGGAAGGTGGCCCAGTGGTGGGACTTGATCTGCCAGCTGAGGTTGTGCACTGAAGAGACATACTGTTGCCATTGTCAAAGTTTCCAGAGTTTCTCCCTGGAAAGTGTAAAAGAAACAGCCAATCAAAATAATTAAAATACTGAAAAAGTCCTCAATATACCTGGCAATTTATTTGGTGTTCAAAACTAGGGATTCAAAAGTTCTAAGTGCTAACATAATGCTTCATAAAACCTTAGTGAAAACAAACTTTCCATTTTCTTTGACAAAGGCAGGCATACAAAGGACTTAAGAATTATTGTCTAAATAGTCTTTCAGCAGGCCTGACGTAGCTCAGTTCTATTGCAGGTATAATAATAGATCATCTCCCAAAAGATGATACTAGAAATTTCTAGATGATGTTACAGACCTGTCAATGTTAGACAACATCAATAATCACTGAGAATATAGATTAGTAAAACACTATGCTCAGTTCTATTAAAAATCTTATTACAGGTTGAAGATCCTTTTATTTGAAATGCTTCAGACCAGAAGTATTTCCGATTTTGGACTTTTTTTTATATCGAGTTTATCAGCTGAACGTTCCTAGTCAAAAAATCCAAAATGTTTAATGCTCTGAAATTCAAAACTTTTAGCACTGCTGTGGTTCTCAAAAAGTTTGATTTTGGATCATTTCAAATTTTGCATTTTCAGATGAAGAATGCTCAACCTACATTTAACATTACCTGAGGGCTATAATGAACTTTGTACTATAGATAATAGATTGTACATATATATATATCCATAACAAAACACTTTTTAAATGAACACAAAAATTGGGATGTGCCCAAAAAGAAAGGTGACATATGATGAAATTTCTACTTGCTTTTCCTTGCTAAGATTCACTTTTTGAGAATTCTCTTGTGTTCCCCTGCTTTTGGTTTGGTGCTGGGGATTGAACCCGGGGCCTCTAAGCAAACCCCCCCATCTGTGAGGATTTCATTTTATAAGAAAACTAAGTATGTATTAGAATTTATTAGTAAAGGGAAATATGACTATGGAATGTGACACTAATAAATATTTGGCATACTAATTCTATTTTTTAAACTAAGGATAAACTAAGGATAGTAACTAACAATTTCTAAGCAGTTGAAATGTGGCAGATATGTTAGGTATTCCACACACATTAACTTATTAAAACCTCAGCCAAAGGTAGATGCAGTCTTCATTCTATGAGGCAGCTGAGGCTGAATCATGAGGCCAGCTAGTTACTGATGAAGCTGGGCTTGGATGATCCAGGACCACCTAATACAGCTCAGACTTTTTTTTTTTTGGTAACAGGGATTGAACTCAGAGACAATTGACCACTGAACCACATGTCCAGCTCTATTTTGTATTTTATTTAGAAACAGGGTCTTACTGAGTTGCTTAGCGCCTTGCTTTTTGCTGAGGCTGGCTTTGAACTCACAATTCTCCTGTCTCAGCCTCCCAAGCCCCTGGGATTATAGGCGTATACCACTGTGTCCGGTCAGCTTAGGCTGTTTAATCAACCACCATCTATTTCTAGATTTCAACATAAATGTTCATATAACAAAATGTTAGACACTATCAGGGTTTCTGACCTGTCAAACCAAGATCAAAGCTACCTTCTGCTTTCCAGAAAGTCTCTGGTTTTGAGCACAGGTACACGGTTCATTCACGTGGTTACTATTCTGTCAATATCTGTGACTAGGGTCATCCCTGCCATATACACAAAGTGCACTAAAGAACATGAATACACTTTCAGAGAAACACCAGACATTTAGGTTTTTGATCAGTTATATAGTCACTGGAAATGGTGTGGCAAAAATATTCTTTTAGAGTTTTTATAATTGTTAGAAATAGCAATTCAATACAGACATCTCTAACTTTTATCTATAAATAACCATGGTATTAGAGCTTCACTATCAAAAATCACACACACACACACAAAATCAATGGACATATCTAAATTTACATGTGGTTACTATGTTGAAAGAGGTAGCCCACTATTAATGCATGGTCAGTGAAGACAAGGTTTTATGAGAAAAAAATTAGTATGTTTAGCAAATTCTGATATATTTTCCTGATGACTGAAGCTTACATGAGGACTGTTCTTCTCCAGGAGCTCAGTTAATTTTTCTAATAGTGCAATCAGAAATTCTCTAGGCTTTCTGAGAACCCATGCTGGTTGTGCAATAAAAATTCTCAAGAAAACTCCTCCAACAGCAAGTTCACCCTCTGCTTCTCCAAACACCACAGCAAAATCTTCAGGCAACTTTAAACAGAAAAAGAATTTCAGTCAGGTCACTTAATTATTTAGTTGTACATGAAGCAGGAAAAGCAAGTCCAATTAAAGAATTCTACATACAATGAACTAGTTGATAAATAGGCATTTATATAATCAAATTATAATAATTTTAAGTTTTATTTTCTCTTAAATGCATAGGATGTTTTATTAGCTACTTCAAAAGAAAGTATTCCTACTTTTATGTTTGAAGACTTATTTTTTCCAGGGGTGTACCTCAGGGTCTTATGACAGAGCTACAGGCTGACTTTAAACTAACTCAGGAGTAATTCAAAATAACAACAACAAAAAACCCCTATAAGATAAAAGTATATGTTACCTTCCAGTTAACATCAGGGTTGTCCCGCTGATTTTTAAAGTGCCTTGAGAAAAAAAAAAAAAAAGGAGGAAAGGAATACCAAACTTTAGTCACAACATAACACTTACATTGACCTTTGGAGCGAGTCTTAGGAGAGAGGCAGAGTGGGAAACGATTGCCCTTCCTGGGGATTTTATTTGAAGGCTTCAAGTTATTATCTTTGTCTTTACTTACTCTAGCATCATCTCTCTCACTGTTGTAGACACTTTATCTCTGGAACTGTCATTCCAAATCAACTCAGGATTTTCGTGAGTTCCTTCAAAAATGTGAACAGCAGCTTCAGGGTTGTCTCTCATAGCATCCATGAAAACGCTAGGCAGAAATTTCATTAATGTAATTCGAACCTATGGGAGGAGGTTTGAGAAAGAAATCAAGAACTGTTGGAAACGCCTCAATATTCAGCTTGCTTTTTACAATTTTCTGAGAATATCAGAGCAATTTTTGCTATGGCTGATATAAGAAATAACTATTATCTAAAAATTCTGGAGTGGGAGAAAAACCTTAGTTTATGCAAAGGTAACTTTAACAAGACTATGACTTGGCCCTACTTACCTATCAAAGCTTTATTTCCATTATCTAACTCAAAAAACTTAAGAAATTCAGAGTGTAGAATTTCCAGAGTCTCCCCTGTGGTGTCATGCATGTGCTATAAACCTCTTTTGAGAATGCACTTAGCTCATCTGTCCGACTCTTCCTCACACCCTTTGCCCTCAGAAACTATAGTTTTTCTCATGCTAACGCTACCGTTTTATGTTATAATAAGCCTTCTTCCAAAAAGAATTCTAAAAGTAGCTTAAAAAAAATCCATCCAACAAATGCTATGCACAGATTGAAAATTACTGAGGCATAAGGACAAAGGGAAAAGAGTATCTTCCTTTACCATCACATGGTTCTCGCTCCATGTCACACTACTCTCAGCGCTCATCTTAGGGAAACCTTCCTGACCTGGTCTGCTTTGCTCATTAATTATTTTCTAAGCTTCTCGTATTTGGCAAATGCTTACATTATTTGAAAGAATAAAGACCAATATGAAGTTAGCATGCAAAAGAAACACCAGAAGCTATGAGTAACTGGTAGTGATATCTACCACAAATTTAGCTCTGAACTTCTAGCTCCCAAGGAACGGAAATAAACTATGTTGATTACGTGACAGAGGGCATACACAAAATAAAATCAAGCCAGCTGCTCCACAGACACCTAACTATTCTGGAGGAGGAGAAGAAATTTCTCAAGGCTCCCACAAGAGGGCATTTGTTTTATATCAAATAATATCATCAGGATAAAATTAGCCAGTTTCACAGGCTTATTTCATATATATATATTTTCTCTTAAGTATGCTGAGACCATCATGCCAAAATACAATTCAGCTCTATAGAGAACAAAAGCAGGTATAGACAGTGATTATATCACTCTTCATCAAGAGTCTCCTGAGTAAGAACCCTGCCTGAACTGCAGTAAATAAGTAACACATTCTCACAAAGCTCTGAGAAATATATACCAAAGAAGCACTAAGAGTTGAAGTAGGATTTAAAGGCCATTTATTTTAAATTTTTCACTATGAAGTTAAGAAATTTAGGTTTGGAGAGAAGACATCCAGAGTCATTAAGTCAAGTTAGCAGCTTCAGGATTGTGATAAACAAGTTCTGCTCACAATGCCACGCTGCCAACTTGAAGGTCAATCACTTCATCTCTTACACAATCACTTCTTGTTTCTAAACAAAACTGCCTTCTGGAAAGATACCTGGATATTTAATTAGAAACCCACTGTTAGGCAACACTGACAACCCGAACAGAACACTGTTTTCATCAAAATTTAAAACTTCACTGCTTCAAGGGACATGATCAAGAATATGAAAAAAATTATCAAAAGAATGAAAAAAAAACATGTTCAAATAATAGAAATTAGTATCAAAAAACACGAAGAACAATTACAACTCAACAATTAAAACAATCCAATTTAAAAACTAGTCAAGGATATGAAGAGACATTTCTCTAAGAAAGTTGAAACCACATTGAATGTTTCATTGTTCCACCCCTCCCCGCTTTTTGAGATTGGGTCTTATTAGGTTGCCCAGATTTGACTTTGAATTCCTGGGTTTCTCCTGTCATCCTCCTGCCTCAGCCTCCCGAGTAGCTCAGGACAGTAAACTAAAATAAGCCAATTTAAAAACTAGTCAAGGATATGAAGAGACATTTCTCTAAGAAAGTTGTATTAACTGCTAATAAATACATGAAAAGATACTCAGCATCATTAACCAGGGAAATGTGAATCAAAACCATAAGATACTGCTTTCACACCTACTAGGATGGCTATAATAAAACATATAACATGTGTTAGGGAAGATAAAGAGATATTATAATGCTGGTATGTAAAGCCAGTGTAACCACTTGAAAACACTTATGATTCTTCAAAATGTTATATCTAGTATTACTATCTGACCCCAAAATTCCATTTCAAAACAAAAGCCAATGCTCACACAAACTTGTACACAAGTGTTCACAATAGTATTATTCAGACAGCAAAAAAATTCACATGTTCATTGAGATAAATAGGTAAACAAATTGTGGAATATTGTTTGGCAATAAAAAGGAATAGGTGAATCTTCACAACATTATGCTAATTGATAGGAATCAGTCACAAAAGACTATATTATAGGATTCCATTTATACGTAACTCTACAATTTATAAAGAAAGTTTAGTGCATAGTAGTTCCTGGGAGAAAGTGGACAGGAGAGTGACTGCTAAAGGGCATGAGGCTTCTTTTGTATTGATAAAAATGGTCAAAAAATTGATTATAGTTGCTCAATCCATAAATATACTAAAAATCACTGAACTGTATTGTATGTCAATCATATCTCAATAAAGCTGTTATAAAAATTAAAAAGTTTACTGACCCAGCCGTCTCTTGCTGCAAATCATTGAATTAAGGTGCTGATTTTCCCTATATAGAAAATTTAAATGTAAAGACATTCACCTTGATAATATTTGTCCCACATGTATATCAAAGGCCAAAAATATTACTGGAGAGCTCAATTTCAGTACATAGTTATTTTAAACATCTAACACACTATTTAAAATATCTAATAGTAGGCATTGTAGTTATGTGCTACCCAACTCTTGACTTAAGAAAACTCAATACTAAATATCAATATTTATACATTAATTCTTTTTTGGGTAGGGGCGATTGTACTGGGATTGAACTCAGGAATGTTTTACCACTGAGCTACATCTCCAGCTCTTTATTTTTATTCTGAGACAGGGTCTTACTAAGTTGTTGAGGCTGGCCTCAAACTTGCAATTCTCCTGCCTCAATCTTCCAAGCTGCTGGGATTACAGGTGTAAGACACCACGCCTGACTCAATATTCATTTTTTTATGGACTCTTTTGTAGACATCCAAAGGTAATTCCCTCATCTCATCAACCTTGCTAAAGGCAGACTATTATTAACACTATAGTAAAACTATTTTGGGTCCTATGACAGATTCTTAACATCTAGACTGAGAGATCAAGCAAGAAAACAACAGCGACAACTGAGTCTAATTTGTTGTACTGATGTAAAAATGTTCATTAGCTTTGAACAACTTTTTTTCCAAACTAAACTTTTCATGGAGGCTCAACACATATGAGGGAGGCCACTGTGGCTTTAGATGGAAGTAGGTAACCTGTAGACTCTTCCTTATCCTAGGTACCTTGGCAGATATGTTGGAGCTGTGATTCTCAAATATTAGTCCAGACAGGTTCCAAAAGAATAACTTGGGAAATGGACTAAGAAAGCAAATTCTGGGGCCCTGCCCCTGACTTCCTGAATCAGACTTTGGTAGTAGGGCATAGAAGTATTTTTTGTAGCTCTCCCATGCCTCTGATGTGTTGCTCAGTGGGCTTGGCACTATGAGCCCTATCTCTTATGAAACTGATCTAATAATAGAATTAGGGAACTTTGATTACATTTGTGTCTGAATAAAATTCTACTCGGAAGTAAATTCCTTCTCTTCAAATTGAACCATGGCTCCAGATATCATATGGTCACCTCCAGTTTTGGATTAAAAAGTCTCCCTGCACACCAGGAAAGCAGAGGAGTCACTATACTCCTGTCCCCAGACAGCCTCACTTCCTGTGGGTTGCATAACCTTACTAATTCAGGAGTGGAATGTAAAAGATACAGATTACCAGTGTCTCACTAGCTACCTCTATGAGCCAATCCTTGCAGAGTGAAGTCTAACCTGCCTTCTTTCATAACCTAAATGTACTTCCGTTCTCTCTTTGAGAAAGATGAACAGTTATCATCATAATCCACATATTCTCTTCAAACATTTCAATTCTGGTACAACTTCCCTGACTAGTTTTCTCAATTAGTAACATACAGCAACAATTTCAGGAATTTTGTTCAACTTTCACATCATTTTCTTATCTTCACCATCTCAGATTGGTGAATTTCATGAAATCAGTATCAAAGTAACAGGGTTTTATTAATTAATTTCCTTCTGAGAACTTATTTTATACTCACCTTTGGACCTATCAGTTTATCTGCTGTCATTTTGGCAAAAAGTTCTGCTGTTTGGGTTCGAACCTGTGGATGTGTTGAGTTACAGAACATATCCAATAAATAAATCAAAGCTCCTAAGAAGGAAAAAAGAGAATCAGTGCTTATATTATTTTCAATTAGTAGAATTCATTTTCAACCTTATTTCAACTCAGTGCTGTTTGATGTTTTTTAAACTTTAAGGGTCTCCAAAGCATTCTTCTAATTTATCAGACTGCACAAAAAGCAACTCAAGATATGCTTCATAGTGCTGAATAAGACTGGATGAAAAATAACTCTATACATTACCCTTTGCCATTGCTTCTTTGATTATTTTTGTACTTGATGCCAAAGCATAAAGAGTTTCCAGAACAAGCTGACGACCTGCAGAGTAAAAGACATTTCAAGGAACGTATCAATCTTACATTTACTAGACATTGACTCTATACCAAACATTAACTAGGTATTCCAGATATGGAATCATACCTCATCTTCACAATAACCAGCAAGGCTGTGTTATGATAAGGAGCCCAGTATAACCAGCCCATTATTTCACACTTAGTGAGCTCTATGGCTGGGTTTTCTGTCTACATCTATCTGCTCCAAAGTCCACACTCATAACTACTATGGCATAATGTTTTCCTATCTAAATATTAATGGCAAACACATCCAGAGGACACTGTACCAGGCATCTCAGATTTTTACATGATACTACTATCTCAGGAAAATAAGGAAGTAATCACTGTAAGACAGAGCTCTACTCTAAGACATAATAATTTCCTCTGGACACAGTTCATCTCTCACCTACTCATTGCCTTTTGATGTGCAAGTATACTGGGCTACTGAACTTTGCTCTTTTAGAATCAAATGGGACAGACAAAAAGCCAAAGGAATAAAGTGTTATCAAAGAGCGTAGAGACTGTCAAGTACTGGGCTGAGTCTAAAACAACACAATAATAACAATGTCCATTAGCAAACACTGTATAAGGTAGATAGTTTAGTCTAGATTATGTGTAAGTGATGGCAAAGTTTTCGAAAATATCTAGAAGTCAGCTACTTGTAAGATTAAAATGTTGACAATGAATCAGGTAAAAGTTATACTTTAAAACTATGGTTTCTGTTTTACATTCTTTACCAACCAGTTTAGTTTTGTATTGTTTAAAGCCTTACAAAATTATTGAAAACCAATAAAAACAGAAAAAGAAAAAAACAACTAAGGCTGTAGGTATAATAAAAAGAATCTGCAAATTATTTCTCCAGGTTGTCATTTTGAACAGATAATTCAAGCAAGTCATTTATTTAAAAAAAAAAATTACTCAATGAAATTTCAACTCCACTCAATTCACTGAACATAAAGAAACACTGAATACATGCCAAGCAATGGGATGATCAAAGAGATAGGGTCCTATTCTCAAGGTGAATAGACATAAAATTAAGATTAACATGACATCCAAGGGTTTAGCAAAGTCACCTGTGCAATGTATTCTATGGTTTGTGGTGAGGGTGGATTTAAACTGCAATTGCCTGATACACTAAACATCTTGTTTTTGAAAAGCAATCTCAATGCTGGCTCTGGCACAACTACAAAACTATTATACTTGTTAACTATAGAGTTTCTGAGCAACCTGCATCAACACCGGCTGTATTCAAGAAATTAGGTTGGTAAATTTTTATTCTTTGTGGAAATAATCTCTTGTCAATAGACACAAAGTAGGGAAGACAATGCTAAGTTTAATACAAGGTAAACTTTATCTTAAGAATGTTTTCTAGCACCTGTCTTTAAAAAAAAAAACCACAGAATACTAGTTAATTCTCAATTATTCATGTACAATTACTCATGAAAAAAACCTGACAATCAATCCCAGGTTATTTTCCTTTGCTTTTCCTCTCTCACCTCCAACTTTCAACCTTCAATATGGAAAGTTGAGATAATTTTGTTAATTTATGTAAAATACAATTAGGAAGACAAATCTAGTATAAATAATCCCACTGTAAATATTCCAAAACTAAAGATGGATGATATTTGCCCGAGGTTTTATAACTGTTTTATAACTGTTCCCCTCCCTTGGTAGGTCCTTCTATGGTTTCCAAAATGCCATTTGTGAATATACCTACTTGATGGCAATGAATGTAGAAGAGCCAGTAAATTGGATAAAACCACTGATTCTGCAATATTGTTGACACAATCTTGGTTAGATGTCACTATATTCACAACCTGAAAATTAATCAACAGGACATAAAAAGGTTTGGAGATAATTTCAAACCTAATAAAATTCAGTAATATAGACTTAATAGAAGCAACAAAATGTTTGGAACACAAAATATTTAATTATTAGAGAAATTTTTAATTTTAAAAGATTGGTCTTATTACTTTGAGACTTATCTTTTGATAAGGTTATCTTATCTTTTGATAACCTTAAGGTTCATGAAAAACTTTAATCCTATACAGAACATGCTCCTTTAGCCTGGGGTCTAGAGGAAGGGATGGGATTTAAAACATGAAAACAAAGAAAAAATATGACTATGGCATACAGTGTAGTGTTTTCCAATCACAGATTTGGGGTACGCAGTTAAAAGATAATAATCTTCACTTCTGGGACTTTCTTTTGCTCATAGAGGAAGAAAGTTAATGTCTTTAGCACTCCACACAACAGATTAGATCTCTTTCTATATAAAAAAATAGGATGTTTTTCTTTAAAAGAGGAGGTTATAGTTTAGATATGAGGTGCCTCCCAAAAGCTTATATGTAAGACAATGTAAGACTTTTAAGAGGTGAAATGATTATTATGAGGTATAATCTGATAAGGGGATTGACCCACTGATGTGGATTAACTGAGCAGTAACTACAGGCTGTGGCTGGAAGATGATGATCACTTGGAGCATGACTTTGGGGTTTTTATTTTGTTACTGGTGAATAGAGCTCGCTCTTTGCTTCTTGACCACCATGAAGTGAGGTGCTTTCCTCCTCTGGGCCCTTCTGCCATTATGTGGGGCCTCATCCTGGGCCCAGAGCACTGGAGTTGGCTCTCTATAGACTGAGACCTCTGAAATGATGAGTCCTAAATAAACTTTCCTTCCTCTTAAGTTGTTCTTGTCTGGTATTTTGGTCACAGTGAAACAAAAGCTGACTTAAAACAAAGAATAATTTTTCAATTCTGACTTTTACAATACATGTCTAAAGATCAATGCCACTTGGACCATGTTCAGAATCAAAGCAAAGTAGTCTAGATTAATAATGTTACTATTATATCAATATTAGTAGTCTATTAAGAATCTGTTTTAAGCCGAAAGATAATCTAAGTGATTTATTCATAAACCACTTCTTTACCTGATACTATAGGGTTGAATTTGGTGTTCTTTGTAATAAATTATGTGCATTACAATGAACAGGATCATCTGAAAAATGATCCTGGGAGCTTACCCTAGGGTGCCTGGACAAAGAACACCTGTAACCAGGGACTTTCTGCTTCTGTCAGAGGAAAAGTAGCACCCAAGTAGCATCTCATAGGACCAGTGGTTTCAATCTCCTGAAGAAGGGACCTCCAACTTCTCCTGAACCCTTAAGACCCACAAATTTTGGCAGCTGGCTTTCCTAGATAACACCTATTAACAGCAGTATACCCAGGTGTCTATTTGTAATTCTCATCAAAAAGGTTACCTTGCTACTAGATTTGAAGGGAGAGTACAGGTGAGTTCTCTGGAATGAAAACCCACAGTGCACAGCCAAGCAGTGTCCTGGCTTCATTATCTCTCTCTGTAGAGACAGAGAAGTCAGGGAAACCTTGCCTCCCCCTCTTGCTCATCTATGGCTTCTAAGCTTCTCCAGTAAAGCCTATTCCTTCATCTTCTGACTAGGACATTTCACAGTGTACCCAAAGCCCTGATGTATGACAGATAGTGACCTAGAAAGGAAACACCTTGAAAAACATGAATAGGTAAAATTTTAAAAATGCATATTTTTATCCAACTTCAGATAATTAATTGATGCTCAAACTGTATTTAGTTAAGTGATAGGAAAAGGAACACACTTTTAGTATAGAATACTCTTACCTCTAAAGCTAATTGTTGCACTTGACCAGCTCCATGGACCCGGAGAAGAGAAAATATTAACTTAAAGTGACCAATGCACTCACTTTCAGAGCCTAGGGAGTAAACAAAATGGTTTTTATTTCCAAGATATTCTAAATTACAGACCTTTAGAAAACTGATAACACACAGTTGTTTACTGTTAATCGCAAGTCTTAAATGATCCTTTTTAACCATTATGACATGAAGTGAATGAAGTATCTCTAAGCAGCATTAAAAGGCAAAAAATAAAATATTATAGTTTCTTAATTTTTCTTTGTTTTCACATTTTAAATCCCATCCCTGCCTCTAGGCCCCAGGCTAAAGGCAAGAAGGACATTATAAGAGGCCCTAAGGATTTAGTCAGACCTTGTCTGAAAAAATAAAGAACATAAATAAAGGGCTGAGGATGTGATTCAGTGGTTAAATGACTCTGGGTTCAAATCCTGGTACCAAAAAAAAAAAAAAAAAAAAAAAAAGATCTGGAGTGTTTAAGTATTGTATTGTTTTAGATTTTACGTTCTATATTATCACATTAAAGTTACCAAAATTAGAGTTGGAAAAAGCTTTTAGATTTTCACTCATCTATCTTTCTGGAGTCAGGCTGGAGTGCTAATACTTTTGGAAGAATCCTCTTATAGATTGATGTTTAAGAGTGGAAACTCACCTTTTTATTATTTGAATTTTTAGACACTAAAAACTTCAGGCAAGTTTTCAAAAATATAAGTGTTCACAGGAACACAGCACTATGTTAGTACTAGAAAAGAGGCAAAATTTAGATTACTGAATAAATCTAAGTACTTACACTTGCTATGCCAATTTGTGTCATCAATCTGAAATTTCATACTATCAAATTATTCTGCCTTTTCAACTCAGACTCATTTTCTCTTTAGAGAGATGAGTTCTTCTAAGCATGGTGCCTCATCTCTCTCCTTAGCTTACTATTTGTAGGTAGCAAATATTATTAGGTCAATTTCCCTTAAAATTATACCAAGTATAACATTATAATCAAGTATAATTTTCCCTGAGTTTTTATTTTTTATAAAATTGAGAATTGGAAATTTTTAGAACCCTTTGATTCGAAGGTTCTCATTAATTAAGGGTACAATCACACACCTGGATTATATTTTATGACATTTCTCAGAGCCTCCAAAGCCATTTCCACTCTTGGCAGGCGGTCTCCATGTTGCTCTGATTCCACTTTTGCAGCATGTGTGATGGCCATGAACGTGTGCAGATACTGGGCCTGAGAGCCTATGTAATCCAGGAGACTTGCAGCAAATGCTTTTGGAACCTGTCAAGCAGAGGAACATTTAAAAAATATATGTGTCTTCAGAAATAACTATGACAAAGATTTCATAGCAAAAGAAAAATTCAACACATGAAAGTAAGCAAGATTATATTATAAATACACATGAATTTACTTATACACTTGTGTGTGTGGTGTGTGTGTGTGTGTGTGTGTGTGTGTGTGTGTGTGTGTGTGTGTGTGTGTGTGGGGGGATTTGGGTGGGAAGGAAACAAACCAAACTGCAGTAGAGTGTTTCTTAACTTTCAGAGGTCTGGTAAGTTCCCAGAAGTACCTCAGTACAATAATTCTAAGTTTAGAGTACTTCTTCGCTTTATCAAAATAACTGATTGATTGATATGTAACATTTATATTTTTAAAAATTCTATATTCAGAATATAAATTCAAAGCATAGTTGGGGCACTTCACAAATCACTTAACTCATTCTGCTTAATACTAATTATACACACATACAATGAGATATTTCTGTGATAAATAATATACATTATGGTTTAGGAAATTCCTGTTTTTTTTTTCTCAAAAGCAAATTCTAAAATAAAGTGTCACTCACTGCTTTTCCTCCTTACAAATCAATCTCAAAATCCACCTTGCTATGTCCTACAAATAAGACAAAAACAAAAATTCTAACATGATTCCCAAGCACTAAAAAGAAAAAGATCCTCCCTTGCTTCTGGAAGTAATTATAGATCATTACAAGAGATAACCCGATGAGATGAGTCATCTAAAAGATGTTTCTGCTATTAACCTATATTTTCTTTTAATAATTGGCCAGAGAGAGCCTCTTGTCTTGTGGTCTAACACTCCATATGATGGAGTGAGTGTGGAACTGGCATTGTACTTTGGGAGCTCAAGGCAGACGTGCTGGGCACAGTGGGGAGTATTATGCATAAGAAATCAAGTCTTCAACAATCAGATAAAGAGGCTTATAAGTAGTCCAGGATCACTCAAATACTTAGTTAGGTTAATTTATAATTAATTTCGAAAAGAGAAGGTTTTATTTCAATGCATACAGCGTGAATAAGCTAGTAGTTTTCAGTCACACAATATCAAAGGCAATGGACAAAATTACAGGTAGAAAGCTTACCTCTAGTTGAAAAGTAGGGACTTCATTATACACTCTAACAAAAATCTCCCCCACAATAAGTTCTTTGGCATGATCACTGTAGACAAATTCTGATCCATAAGTTTTATCACAATCACCCTTTTAAAAAAAAGAATGTAAATCATTAACATCTAATTTCTAAATCTATCCCTATTCAGTTTCATAACAGAACAACAATTCAATAAGTCCACTCATTTTCTAGAGGAAGAATGCTGATACATATCACAGCACTCAATGCAATATTAATGTTTACACCGAACACTATGATTCTGGAATTGGAACAGAATTATAATTTTTAGTTGAAAGATTAAATGAAATCATTTAAAAATTTCAAAAGATCACAGAGATGACCAACAAAGTATCTTACAGCTAGAGTTTACAAAGAATATACAACATTTTGTTCTTCTCTCTCTATTCAGCAGACATTTGGCCTATCAAGCTATATAAGGATAAAGCTGAGAAATGAGTACTTCTGGATTGGGTGTAAGGAAGGAACACATTAAATGAAAGTGTTGGAAAACAGTTTCTGAATACTAAGGGACAGTGATATAATAGAGCTTACAAAATCAAGAATAGGTTTCATTTAAGGAAAAGAAAAAAAGAAAAGAGGAATGGGGGAAAAAAATGTTCCCATGAAGATGTAGGTTGAAATCACAAGGAAGTTAGGTCATACTAAAATAACATGTAAAAGTATAGAATAGATTATAAAGTGCTAACAAAGACAATTTATTATGAAGTGCATTCTGAAAAAAAGGCGAGATGATGTAGAAATGTGAGACTTGCTCTCACTAGCTCTGTAATTCTCAAAAACTTTATAAAAAATCCTATGTAACTATCACGGAATGAGTTAAAAAAAAAAAAAAAGATCAACAAATTCCGGGTTATTTAGGATGTAAGAGTAATGATTGCTCTAAGAAAAACTCAGTAACTATAAATATAATGGTCTTCAAACCATCAATATCCAATCATCTAGGGTACCTCCTTATTTTCCATGCCACTGCCTGCCCCCCAACCTCATGGTTAACTAGCTTCTTCACTGGAAGGTAGGATGGTAGGAGAAATTTTCATTTGACACTGTTAAGCAACTTGCATTTACTGGAGAAAAGAGGATCATGTGAACAATTAAAGTAAGGCCTTTGGGGACAAAATCTAATTAAATAGAAATAGTTGTATGCAAGTAGTAATATCAACAAAGTATTATTTTAAACAACAGATGCTATTCTTAAATGAGCTATAGGTGACAAAAAAACCATTGCCTTGATTAACACCCAACTGATAAACTGTGCATTTCTGGTTCATCAATACCATTACACACTTTCTGGGATTCCAAGAAATTCCAAGATTCCAAGAATAAATTACCCAAGAAATTTATAAAACAATAGCATACTTTTTTAATCATGTTTTCTTGTTGTGATTCAAGAAATTCTAGTAGCTCTGCTCTTGTAGAGTTGTTCCATATCAAATAGGGGTTTTCTGTGTTGCTGTTAAGCATCTTCAGAATCTAGGAGATAGAACATGATCATTTTTTGTAACATGACCACTTTGTAACATTACCATTAAAATAAAATGACTGAAGTTATGACTTGTTTTTAATGTCTAAAATTTCCAAATTCAGGGTTCATTAGAATAAGCAATATTACTGTGCTCCTTTGCTACTTAAACAATCAAGAAGTATCCCAGTTACTCTAACAAGTATTGCAGCTGAGAAAAAAACAAGATTGTGAAAGACCAAATTACTTATCACAGGTCTCACAACCAGTAAGTGATGAACTGGGATTCAAGTTTGAGCCTGATTTCAACATCTTTAACATTTGTTCTGCTATGGTGAAAATTCAATATTTTGTATTACAGTATTTAATAAACACACAGTAAATATTAAAAAAGAATCAAACTATACTACCTTAATATATTTGAAAACAAAATCTAAGTATTTAGGAAGCACACCATTATTTTATACTTAGCCTAAGTTGCTGAGTCTATCTTTGAACTTGTGATCCTCCTGCCTTAGTCTCCTGAGGTGTATACCACCATGCCTGAGTTGAAGTGTACCCTTATGAAGGGAAATATTTATGAGTGACAAAGTTGGTCAAGATTTTCTTAGCTATACCCTGATTCAAAGCTACATTAAGGAGTTCAGCAAACATAGATGGTGACTGCTTAGCCATCCAAGGTGTTTTCACTTTGTTTAGCTCTCCTCAATGTTTAGTGTAAATAGAGATAGACATTTTACACATCCTTACATGTCCAAATGAAAATCTTCTACATTTTACATTTACAGAGCTTTGTGTTATGACTAAGCAGAGAGGGTATAACTTCCATCTAATATAAAGTCATCTCATCCTTGTGCACGCACATGTATATAGGTACGACTTATCTATTTACTGTCTGGATTTCAACCTTAAGTGGGAATAGGCTATTGCTTAAAAGAAACAGCTAAAAACACATTTCATCCCTTGATTTCCAGTACTCTGCCCACTGTGAAACATCATTCGAAATTCACTCTCTTGTTCTGTCTCTTTGTGACTCAAGGTTGCTAAGAATTATGGTGAGATCCACAGCTGGGAAACATAGAGTTAATTTATATTTGTAGAGACTTGAACTGAAGAGCTATTATCATTATCATCAATCCAAAACAAATTAACTTTCTTGGTTGAGAGAATAAGCATGTGAAAATTTCCACATTCAGGGTTCATTAGAATAAGCAATATCACTATGTTCCTTTGCTACTTAAATGATCAAACTATTCATAAAAACTCAGGCTACTTCTGAAGCACATACCTCAGTAGCACTAATGACAGCAAGCTTTCTAGCAACGTAGGGTGTCAGCATACCAGCTAAACTCTTCCTTACAGTTGGATTTTCTGGGGTTGCTTGTTCTTCAGGCAAATATCCTCCAAGACGACTTAGAGCATGGACACTCAGTTTGGCAAGGCTGTTGGCTACTTCCTGTTATAAAAAAATTGAAACATTAAAGAAGATCTGTTTTCTTACATAGGTAACATAGAAACTTCATGAAATCAAAATCATAGGGATTTTTTTTTTTTTTTTTTTTTTGTGGCACTGGGGATTGAACCCAGGGCCTTGTACATGCAAGGTAAGCACTCTACCAACCGAATTATGTCCCCAGGCCCCATAGGGGACTTTTTTAAGGAGGAGAAAGCCAACAATAAAAAAGCACAAGAATGCAAACGCTGACATGATAAAGCTTTTGCATTAGAGTTTTTTATTTTTATTTTTTAATTTACAGGAAAGACCTTCAGAATCTATGTACGCATTTGTATCTATGCAATATTTACAGAATCACATTTGGAAGTATAGTGGGAGCAGGCACATGCTGACAAAAGAATATCTATAAAAATCAGACAAGTATTCAAGTGCCTGTGGGAAAGCTAGCCCCAAAAGCCTGATACATCACTGCATTTCTATTATATTAACTCAATTTTCAAGTCACAAAGTTGATTCTGAGTAATTAAGAAAAATATTAAATTATGTCTAATATATGCTACTGCATATTCCCTTGCCTTCAAATACAAGCTGTCAAGATAAAAAGTTTGGGGGCTTAAAAAACAATAAACTTAGTTATCTTAACACATAGTTTATCACCTGGAGGCTCTGGAGAGCTGAAGTTTTGCTTTCCATTAATTTAGCACAACCTAAATGGATATGGGTTCAAATTCAATACTAAAGCAATAAAAGTTACCTGCTGGTTTGTTTCTTCACTTTTCTGAATACCACTCTCTTCTAGTGTATAGTCATAATTAAATAGATAACCAAGCAGATACCACAAAATTCCAGCCTGAAAGAGGTGTGTCTGTAGCCAGAAATCCACAGCAAAAGAACTGACACATTCTACAGCAAGAGCAGCCACCCGTGGAATACTCTAAGAATACAGAATTAAGTCACAGGTTAAAAAAATAACAAAAAAAGTCCCAAGAGAAATTGGTTGTGAATGTATGTCAAACTAGCTATTTTATTTTCCAAAATATTTGCCTCTGCCTGTATTTTCAACTTCCATTTAAAACAATACTATGTACAGTCTTTTAAGTCTAAAATAAAAAGTGACCTCATGATGAGATAGAGTTACCATCTTTGAGACTAGTGTCCACAGATTTGGGAATATACTTTTCCCTATTTCTAGTATTTTTAATTTTTAAAAAGTGGGCTAAGGCAACAACAGTAATTCCCCACTGGTTATCTTCATACAATGATAACATTTTGTGCAGATACAAACATTTAACTTGGTTTTATCAGAGTTTGTATTCATACTATTTCTAAGGACACCAAGTAGATAAGAGTTGAGGCGGTAGTTTCATTAAGCTCTAACTTCTACATACTTTAGTCCATGATCACCCACCTCCATCCTGTTCTATTAAACACAACTTACCCAGTTATCTAAGAAGTCCCTTTCTACTTCTCTGTCACCAACTGTATCTCCTCTCAGCCAACTTCCCTCAGCAGTTTTGGATTGGGAAGGAACCATATGCTCTCAGATGTCTACAGCCTTTCTCATTAAGCAGCGAATGAACTCTAAGTTTAGGCTTTATATGGTCCTTTATTTTTATTAGATTTATTCAGTTCGGCCTTTTCTCCCTCTCTCTGTTGGAAATTAGGTGAAACTCACTTCCTTTACATATGTCACTTGAGCCTTAGTTTTTGTGGGCCTGCTAGGAATAAAGCCCTACCTCCTTTTTTTTCTTTTTGGTACCAGGGTTTGAACTTAGAGCACTTGACCACTGAGCCACATCCCCAGCCCTATTTTGTATTTTATTTTGAAGCAGGGTCTCATCGAGTTGTTTGGTGCCTTGCTTTTGCTGAGGCTGGCTTTGAACTTGTGATCCTCCTGCCTCAGCCTCCTAAGCTGCTGGGATTAATAAACTTAGGTATCTTAAAACACAGTTTATCACTTGGAGGCTCTGGAAAGTTGAAATTTTTGCTTTCCATTAATTTAGCATCAATCTAAATGGATTTGGGTTCAAATTCAATATTAAAGAAATAAAAATCGTGTCACAGCACGGGGTCAAAGCCTTTATATATAATTTCTATGAACAATGTTTTGAGTTGCAAACTACTTGTAAATAATGCTGAGATAACAACCTAATTATAAAATCGGGGATAAGCTATTTGAAAAGAAAATTCATTATTGACTGTACCCAGAGATCATTAGGAAGTCTACCTTGCCAAAATATAGTACTCGACAGAGATCCTTGATGATGCTAGGCATTTCTGTGATCTTCTCTCGGCATTCTTCAAATTGAGCAGCCACACTATAGCACTTACTTATGTGTCCACACACCTACAGACAACAAAACAGAGCAAAAAAAGGAGAGTCACATGTGCATTCCTTATTTAAGACAGTAGAAATCAAATCAGAAGAGATTTGTGAATAATGCTTAATGGTGTATAATGATGTTCCAATATTAAACAGAACATTTCTATTCTATCATAAGTCTTTCTAATTCAGATTTCTCATAGATGCAGAAGTTGGAAAACCGTGGTTACAATGAAAAACATGGCAAAATCAACCATGGCTTGTTTCTGTACCACCAATAACCTAAGAATAGTTTTTGAATTTTCAGTGAGTTATTAAAAAACCACAAAAAAATATCTAACAGAGACTGAGTAAAGTATAAAATCTTCAAATATTTATTTACTCTCTGAACCTTTGTAAGAAAAGTTTCCTTGTCTCTAAATCAAGGTATTTTTATTCAGTTTATGTGCATGGTAGAATATTACAATTTTTACATAATACCCTTCAATAAGGAGGGAAAAACCAGTACTCAACTGTTTTAGCATAAGCAAAGGGCAACATAAAAAGAACTGTTCTACAATCATAATGAATTCTTGATGAATTTTCTGTCAAAGAATTCAACTATTGTTGAATAGCCAAATAAAATGCTAGGGATGGAGGAGAGAGGTAAAGAAGGAAATTAGGGAAAGGGCAGGGGAGATACATAAAACAATAATGAAAAAAACAACAAATATTTTAAGCTGGTAATGGAGACATAGGGTTCAAAATACTCTAAGAAAGAAAAAAATTAGACCAGTACACTACAAGTGATTTAGTACAATGCTTCTTAAAGTATGATGCACAGATTAGCAGCAGTAGCAACACCACCTGGAAACTTGTTAGAAAAGCATATTCTCAGGCCTCAACCTGGAACAAGACTAGAAGCCAGAAAACTGTGTTTTAATGAGCCCTCTAATTTATTCTCATATATATCAAGGTTTGAAGCATTACTAGTATAACTTTCTTGAAGCCAGAGTTTTAGCCTTACCTGTACTGACATGTCACTTGGTTTACTAGAGCGATTCAGGACAGCTACACAACGACTGAATGCCTCCTGTAATACCTGCAGAGAAAGAAATGAGCCGTTAACTCTTCATTTTGACTTTAAATCTGAAAAGCATTTTCTAGCAGGAATAAGACAACTTTTTAGTGTTAGCTATCTGGTAACTAAATTAACATGTTAAATAAACTGTCAAGGACTCCTCAAAGTTCTGTCCCTTTTAAGAATTCCCATAAGCTACTTTGTAAGCAACAGTTCCTTTTACCAATTTTGAACACAGTATCCTCAAATTCACATTAAGAACTAAAGCTCCATTTTTACTCTTAATTTTGGTACTAGATTATAGAGAATAAATTAAAGGAGAAACCATATCAACTGCATTTGTACTGGGTGAATTCTCTTTGTCATGCGTCATTTAATTTTCCTTAACTAGCTTAAAGATAAGCCCAAAGATTATTCATATTACCTCTATCCCATTCTCCCTTCTGAGCTCTTCAGCATTGAGGGCTGAACAGTTGACAGTGTGAAAAGCTAGCTCTGCAGCTGCAGGCAATAATGGTGATTCTTTCGAGAAAAGGAAGTCATCTGAAGTTTCCATTGTTATAGTTCTAATTAGCATGGGGTACCCTGCATATTTATAAGGCTGTAAATCTGAAATAACCAAAAGTTAGTACTGGGAAAATAAAAAACACAACAAAAACTGATCATGCAATTGTTTTAAGTTGATGCTGACACCATGTTCAATTTTGTTGCCTTAAAAAAAAAAAAAAAAGAAAGAAAGAAAATATTCAACATCTTAAATATCTCCTAACTTCAGTCTATACAAGAAATTAAATAATATTTTGGAAAATTAATCATACTTAACAAGATAGGATAGATATTAACACAGGCAGGCAATGGGCCCCCCAAAGCCTTTTTAAAATGCAAAGGCCACTCAATGAAATTAACCTGTAGAAATATTCCAAACATTCCAGCCAACTTGTTTGTTCTGGAGCAACAGGAAAAGGGAGCAGGGAGCAGGCCACAGGCCAGATCTGAGCGAAGGCTACAGACTCGATTTTCCAATACCTCTTTTATACAGATACAGACCAATAGCCTTGGCGCTTTTCCAATATCTGTTTAGCATAGATAGTGATCAATGACTCTGCCTGGTAGCTATATTAATTCCTAGACTAGTATACTTAGTTGACAACCTGCTATCCCCACCTTCCATCTCATTTCTTTTCTTCTCACTTGAATAAATCCCACGCCTTTACTCTTACTCTCTGTTGTCTGTGGGTTTCATTTTTTTTGAATTTGAGAGATGAGAACCCAGAAAGAAGTCACTGGCTGGGCTCTGCTGCATCACTACAGAGCTACAGCACAGATCCTGCTATTGACTGTATCAATGGAGAATCAGGTTTTGCCTGCTGCAGAGATTCCCTGCTGTGAAGGTACAATTGCAGCATCTCTAAATGTGGTTTCACTTCGCATATAGTTTTTTAAAAAATCTTTTAAAGTCTTAATTTATATTTTAACTTCAAATGTATTTTCAGTGTCTCAGATAAACTTTAATCTTGAATCCTAAAGGACCCCTGAGACAAAAGTATACTTTAAAGCTTCCTCATCTTCTGGTTGTCAGTTTCCCCCAGTCTCCAGTTTTACCCTGACTTCATCAAACCATTTGTTTGGTTTGGGCCTTTCTAAAGGGAAGCCTAGGGCTTGGCTCCAGATGAACTGTGTCAGCACACCCAGTGCCCATGACGTCCCAATGAGGACCATGTAGTAATTCATCTCCATCACGCCATAGTACTGGAGCAGCACCCCACTGTAAGCATCTATATTTGGCCAAGGATTCTTGGCTTTCCCTGCTCCAAAAGGATAGTGGGCACAATCTTGTACAATTGAGCAACAAGTTTGAACATAGGGTCATTAGGCAGGTGTTTCAGAGCAAACTCTCACTGACTAGAATATTGTGGATTTGTCTTCCTTAGTACTACATGGCCACAGTCTAGGACAACCCGTCCTGAATTGAGTGTGCTCCAATTGTAGTTCTTTCATCTGATACATCTCTGCCAACTTCCTTCTGCAGTTGTGATTCACTAGTGATTCACTAGTCCTTTTAGAGGCCCTGCTAGCCTATTCAGCTGGTGCAAAGAATGGTTAAAGATCTGAAAAGGCACTGCCCACCAAGTGGTTGGTGTGGGCACTTACATTGCCACCTTCTTGGTCACTGTGGATGGTGAGGTATAAGCACATGAGCTTACTGAACTGAGCATTAGTATAGCCTAACCCGTTTGTGAAATTGTGGCACCAGTCCAACTTAGAATCAATGACCCCAATACTGCTGCCCTCCTGGTAGAGATTCTGGTAGCTCTCTACAGCAATACAAGGTAGTTTTTCGATGATATCCATACAATCTTAATATAACTCCCAGTATTTGGTTTGATTAATACCCTCTGCATATGCCCAGGCAAAGTTACTTTCACTATTGAGCGCTGTAATGGCTGCAATGAGTTGAGACATGGAATACAGATTGGTAGGAAAGTTGTCCAGCATGGTGAACACATGAGAAGGCAGAGCTGCCTTCTTTGTCCACTCCTTTGAAAACCAAGATAACTGGACAGATCCCAAGAGAGAAACAGGTATCAGTAGCCAAAATAAGCCCTCAGGGAGGGGTTCTTAAAAGAATGCTCTCATTGGGATCAAGAACTGATGTTTCATATACAAGTCCTTTCATGCCTCTCATGACACCACACATCATGTTCACAGTGATTTGGCCCACCACTGTCTTGCCATATTGCTGCCTGAATGCCTTAATTCTGCCCTGCTAAGGTATCAGGTTGGTCAATATGCCTTTCAAATTAGTGGAAGAAGTACGGCTTGATGGGCAACAAGAACAAGACAGGATGTGTTCTTGGCACTCAAGAGCTGTGTGGCAGCAGTGAGTAAAGCTATAGCAGGCAACTTTAGGATCTGGTAAGGAGGGAAGAAGAGGAGAGAGATGTGGCAGAAACAGAAGCTGCTGCTACCAGAGGCCACATCAATGGGTGAAATCAGTATAGTTGTTGTGATACTTTGTACAATACATACTTTCTTTTACCCATGTGATCTTTTAAACCTAATCACAGATATCAACAACAAATACACCAAAAAACCTGAATTAACATTCATGATAAACACCTCTTAAAAAAAGATTGATATTTTATTTGTATTTTATATTCGGCTTTCTGAATAACAAGTGTACTTTTCTTTTTTTTAATCAATTATCTTAAACATTTGGAAATATTAAATATAATCTGTTACTATAATATAAAACAAAATTCTTATTTAGCTAATTGCATTTTTTATTTTGTTTTGGGGTTTTCTTGCTAGTGGGGATTGAACCCAAGGGCACTTTGCAACTGAGCTACATCCCCAGCTCTTTTTATTTATTACTTTAAGTTGCTGAAGCAGGTCTGGAACTTGTGATTCTCCTGCCTCAGTTCCAGAATCATTAGGATTATAGGCACTCACCACTACACCTACCTTAATTCCATGTTTTGATAACTTTTGCCTTCAAATCTGCTTATCATACACAGGGGCACAATTATTGCTTTTCAAAAAGCTAATCTATTAGATAGGACCATGCCAATAAATTTGCCATAATTTTATAAGTACTTCTGTTCTTCCATTTGAAATCAACATAAAGCCTTTTGCGTTTTGAAGCTGAGCAATAATCTGCCTTAAATTAACTCATTTTTAGATGGCTTAAAATTAAAAAAAAAGCAAAAGGTGCCCTTTAGAAATGATCCTATTTTCCTATTATAACATATATAGATACATTTATCCATATATTTGGTAAGAAAGAATTGTGAATTAATTAGAACCCCCACCTCAGAACTTACTGGGTATAAGCTCCCCCATGGGAAGAATGGAAGACAGCCTTGACAAGAGGCAAACTAGTGCCGAGTCACAATAATTTGTGGCTAATATCAGCCATTAAATCAAGTGGGGCTGAGGTTGTGGCTACATGCATGAGGCACTGGGTTCGATCCTCAGCATCACATAAAAATAAATAGAAAAAATAAATAAATAAATAAAAATAAAAAACATCATATTTAGGTTTTTCATTAAAAAAAATAAATAGATATTGTGTCTATCTACAATTTAAAAAATATTTTAAAAAAGGAAAAATAAATCAAGTGGTTTTAAAGAGAATTTCTAAACTGATTATGCATGCTGGTGAGTGCCATATTACTAAAATATTTTATATAGAGTTCAATTCATATACCAAGAGTGAATCAATTAATCATTGCTCTCCTTAATAATCGATTTCTAGATCCTCGGGCTGTCCCCTCCAATACTTAAATTACTACTCCATCTGGTCTTCAATTACTCAAGACTCCACCACCCTCTTCCTTCTCTTCCGGCATCATTCTATAGCAAATGAGTCTCCCACTTTGTTCTGTAAGCCAACTTCAGTTCCCAAGGCAATGTGCATTTGCTATATCAAACCCAACTCAGGTTGTTCAGGTTTTTAGAAAGCAATAGAAACTATTCAAGTGGTCCTGTACATCTTTTTACATCTCTCATTCCTTTCATCTCTCTCAAGATCTTCTTGTCCCCTGCGACAGTTTGAAAAACACTGGTATCTGTGAAGTAGGTGTGGTTTCAGGGTGTAGGATTATTCAACATGTTTGCAAGGCCATGTGGCAGTTATGCTGGACACTGTCAACTTTAACTTCACAATCTGAAATGAAACGGAGTCATGCAAATACAAATATACAGGCAGAGCCTTTATTAGGAAGGCTTCCACCTGAGAAGGGAGACACAGCTCCAAGAAGAAAGTGTCAGGCTGGCTCACTAGAACAATAAAAGGAACTAGTTTTATTGACTGCTTTTAGGAGTGGACTTTAGGAAATTGTCTCATGAGTTAAGTGAAAGTACCTGGCTCTAATGTGTGCTTAGTACTGTTTGAGAGTGAATAGATGAGGCTTGTTTGGTGTCTGACCTTAAGGTTTTGATGGCTATATGGTAATGAGCCGAGGGCAAGGAGTGCATTTGCTCTTTATCCTTAATATCTAAGTAGCTCTAATGGTAGCAGCCCAGAAAGCCAGGAGTATGTTGAAAACATTTAATACTTTGTTGGGATAACAGAAGTTGGGTTTTTAGAAAGTAGTAGAAACTGTTCAAGTTGGTCCTGTACATCTTTTAGCGTTTTCAACCTTCTGAACCTTTTGGAATTAGTAAAGTCAGATTTTTATATGTAATTTAAGAAGAACATTAAATGATCCTTCAACTCTAAATTCCATTTAATATTTTAGATTTAATATGTTTGCTGCTACATGGCTAAACATAAAAACTAACCATGTAGTTTCATGGAATGGAAATGTCACTCAGGAAGGAATAATGAAAACTTGCTGGAAATGGAAGAATAAAAAAAAAACAAACCAAAACCCACAAAAAACAAAACAAAAAACCCATAGTAAGAAGAGGAAGGTAGAAAAAAAAACATCATTTTGGATCTTCCTTTAGAAAACTCTCGTCCCATATCAATGTGATTCCACAGCCAGGTGTGGTGTTGCACAACCTGTAATCAAAGCTTCTCTAGAGCCTGAGGCAGAAGGATCCAAGTTTGAGGCTGCCTGGGCAACTTAATATAACCCTTTTTAGAATTTTCAAAATTCTAAAAAAGGGTTGGGGTACAGCTCAGTGACAAAGGATTCCTGGGTTCAATCCCCAGTACAAGAAAGAAAAGTGATTCCAATTATCTTTTGCAGTAATAATTCTAAAATCTATCAGAATATACTATAGAAAAAAATTAATGATAGGATTAGCTGGGTGATAAATCAAAATCTGTGATAACAGATGCCTTACCTTCTTTATGTCGGTTGAAGAGAATGCTCTGTGTTTTCAGAATTAAAATTATATTTTCTGGATCTGGTCCATCCACTATTTTTGTTGATTTGGTACATAAAAATTCATATGCTTTATTTACTTTTTCAAACATATCCTATGTACAACCAAAGGTAATTAAATTTTAACTTGGATGATCTCAAATCACAACAGGGTAAAGATGGCTTATAATTTACCTGGTGGCAGAGTTAATTATCCCAGGCTTCTGACTCACAAGTCCATACTCTATTATGTCCCATTGATTTATATATTGATTGTTGTTTTAGTATCTGATAAGTATAGCAATTTAACAATTGATTTTAAGTTTTATTCCTGTCCTGACTGTTCTTTTTCTCTCATATAAATCTGAATTGATGCACAATTCCCAAAAAATAAAACACCCCCACGTAGCCTTTGGATAAAAAATGTTTTACACATATAAAAGTGGCACCTTATCAATATCAAATCTTCCTGTTCAGGAATACTGTGTTTTTAATGAAATCCACTGACTTGAAATCTGTAGAAATTATCCCAGGCTTCTGGCAATAAATTATTAGTCCCTAGTTATAGTGTTCTTAAGTGACTTCATCTTTTATGAATTCTCATTGGACACGTAACCTTGATCTCACGAACGAGGAATACTGGCAGGAGATGATTTAAAATCTGAACCAAATTTTCTGCTTCTTCAGTTAGAATACTATGCAATTGAATGTCAAGAAAAAATTACAGAAGCTGGGGTTGTGGCCCAGTGGTACAGCAGTTGCCTAGCACGTGTGAGGCACTGGGTTCGATCCTCAGAAACACATAAAAATAAATAAATAAAAGTACTGGGTCCAATTACAAATAAAAATAAATATTAAAAAAAATTACATAAATCACTCATAGCAATCTGGAAAGCAATATTATTACTGATAAATGAATTAAAGTCCACTATACTCCCAACTTTTAATTATTCTTGTGATTGCCAATTAGAGTTTATTCTCAAACAGAGATGGGTAAGGAGAAAGAATAAATTTTCACATAGGCTATGAGTCAAAAGGAGACTCCTTTGGTTAACTGAGGGAGAACTATTCACACAGAAAACCTGGGTTTTTGGGCTGAAGCTTATTAAACATGCACTGAGCATTTGTTATATGACAGATTCTTGCATGAAAGACAACTTATCTCCTCCTAAATAATACCAGAGCAAAAGGAAGTCAGTCCCTAAACCCAAAGACAATCCAAAGGCAGTACATACCCTCCCTTCTGGATTCTTATCAGGGTGGTACTTCTGTGCAAGTCTGAAGTAAGCTTTTCTAATCTTGCTTTCATCATGCCTGTTAAACAGGAAAATTGTTTTTATAAAGTATGAGGAAAAAATGTTTATACAGTCATACAGTGATGTTTTAAAAATCTATTCAGGAATTTTATGTGATCATGTATTAGTCATCAAATTAAACCCAGTAAAACTTAAATAGAATTATTTCTTATATGTTATCTTTACAAGTGAAAGATATAACCTAAAAGTTCCCTGTGTAAGGTTATCATTCCCTTTAAATTATAAGACTATATTTGGGGTTTGATGAACTAAAATACATTTCTATAAACCTACTAATTTGCGAAAATGTCCAAAATGCCAATTTACTCTTCTTTAAGCTGCTATATTAACATTGCTGAGAATGAACAAAAACTTTAGTTTGTATTTAAGAAAATGTCTTGACACCATTTTTCCCTAACATTTCTAGTCTACTACAAATTACTAAAATAAATCTGCATTCTTTTCTAATCCATCATTTAGTGTTCTAGGCCTACTGCTATCAAATCTCTTCTTCATGCATAAAACAAATTGCAAGAGAAAGGAGAAAAACAAATATATGAGTGAGTAGTATCATATCTCAGATAACAGTGTGAGGTACTCTGCCTAGATTATTTGAATTAATAAAAAACCAGAAAGAACAGAAGAATGCAATTTCACATATTAATAAACTGTAATATGTGAAAGTCAAACATAAGTCTGTAGTTAATCCCAATTATGTATGTCAAAGAATAGACAGAAAAATTAAAAAATGGTTGGTTTAAAATATAATTTCACCTTGATATTAGAATTTTAAGGTAAGGCAGACATTTATTATTGTAATAACTGAAAACAACTCACGTCCCCTGTCCTTGAGGCAGATTAAGCACTTCATAAGCATCATCTATTGACATCATGGGTGGCTTCTTTTCTACTTCCTTCTTCCAGGCATCAAGCGTATCTTTTAGAAGCTTGACCTTAGAGACACAGGATTAAAGTTTATATTGACTAATGTACAACTATTACCAAATATAACTTTTAAGTTATAAAATACTTGATGTAAATCACCATTTTTACACTATCCAATCAATAGCTTTCTTAAATACAAATAACTAAAAACTATCTTCTTACCATTGTAACATTTAGGTAGCAATATATTTGTTTCAAGGCTATTTCCTCTATCTTTAAGTGATTTTTAAATCTCTGCCAATTTGTGCTTTTATCCTTAATGTTTAAAGAAACATTCAGAAAATATGGAAAACTCTGAAATACGAAAGTAGTATACTGCAGTATGCTTCTCAAGATGATCTAACAATTACAGGTATGCTGGCATTCGAACAAATGTAAAGGATAGCACACTCAAAGGAGCTGCTATTGAGTGGGAAGAAATGCACTAATATTTACTGCACACTGTATGCCAAAGAGCTAGGTGCTTTACAGACTACAGAAAATTTGATTCTTATATAAAATTTCAAGAACACATCATGAGATTCTGAGAGATAGATGCATGTGTACTAGTTAATAAATGGTAGAAGTGGATTCAAACCTAGGTCTGACTAAAAAGCCTTTACGTTTTGTATCATTTCATTTTGAATCCTGAACAAGTTCCAGAGTCTATTTATCTTTATGAAAGCACCATGAACAGGCAGTGACTTGAGGTACAAAAATGGCAATTGATCTGAAATCTTTTAATAATAATGGTAATGATAATGATATAATTTCTGCTATAGTAATAGAACAACATGTCATCCAGGCCTACTTTATTCTTGGCTCCCCAAAGATTTACAAGGACTCAGGTTAATGGGGTTCCAAGGACACCATGGATGGACAGATAACACCTACTGCTATACAAATAATCAGGTCACATTTACCGTTATTTATGTGTGCCAGGAATTATGCTTAATGAATTCTCAATCTTCACAACCATCATCAGAGACAACTGTTACTATTATTGCCATTTTATTTTTTACTTTTTTTTTGTACTGAGGATAAAACATGGGGGTGCATTACCACTGACCTAAATCTCCAGTTCTTTTTATTTTTTTTAGAGAGGGTCTTGCTAAGTTGCTAAGGCTGGCCTTGAACTTAGAATCCTCCTGTCTCAGCCTCCCGAGTCACTAGCACTAAAGGCATATGCCACTGTGCCCAGCTATTACTGCCATTTTGAAGATGAGACCTGAAGCTTGGAGAAATAAGGTAATGTTTTAAGCAGAGCTATTAATGGCCAAGCTGAACTCTGACTCCAGCACCCAGGAGCTTGATCAATCTGCTAGAAAGGTAAGCTTCCGCCAAACTATTATAGCATTATTGTGTTATACACACGGAGTTTGTTCTGTCTTTGTTATACAGGTTCAAAATCCTAAAGTTCTTAATACTCCCTCAAAATATTACCTTTTGGTTTGAGATTTGTCTAAGTACATTAAACACACTCAGAGTTATTCTGTTAATATTAAGTCAGTTATCCTGACTTAGTATTAAGTTAATTAATATTAATATCCTTTTTTATCACAGGTGAAACAACTACCCAGAAGTGTTAGGAGGTTGTTTGTGTGGTTTCAGAAGGCACACACTGAACTTACCGGGTCTTTAATTGGCCAATCTGGAAATCGGAGTGTATCACAAAGTTGTTTGAGGTAATAAATATTACAAAATAGTTCATTTTCTAGCTGTGGATAGTTGATAACTGGGATGGGACAATACTGATAAAGTGCTCTTGTATTACTCTGAAGACGAGGTGTGAAATCAGCAAGATGGGCAGCAATTTTCTCTATCATGAGGCGCCTACAATCATAGAAACCTCCATTCAATCATTCTGATAGAATTATCAAACTTTAAAGAGAAGCTTAAGATAGGTCAGCATAAAAGATACTTTCATGGATCTTCTCTAGAATAACTCAATTACTGGCCTAATATTATAGACTCAAAGTAAGTTACTCAAGGTATTCTAATCTTATTGTGTAAAAATACTCAATAGAAACAAAATTCTTATTTACCTATAAATATCAGCAATTTGCTCAGTTCTATTAAAACAAATCAGTCACTACAAGGTCAAATGGCATGGTGTCTGCATGCATGAGGATTCAGAAAGGAAAGGCAAGCTTACCATCATTCCAAAGAAGCTCATTATATAGTATTTATGTTAATTAACTTCCTACAAGTTAATAGGATAAGTAGAAAATTGATTTGGTCAATGTACATAGAGATTCATCTTTTAGATGGGGACTCAGCCAATCTCAGAAGAAAAATATTACACAAACAAAACTGTGCTGCTACTTTATTCATATTCATATAATATGTATTTTTCCCAGTGGAAAATATGAATGCTACACAGAATACATTAAAACTAGTGGCCACTATGAGACAAGCCGATAGGTCACTCTACCCCAGAAGTTTAATAATTACCAGCAAGTGGCATGGAGTATGAAGAGGTGTGAGTAACTCAGATCACATGCCATCTAAGGAAAGAGCACTAAGGGCTTCTCCACAAATAAGCAGTCTTGACCCTGGACCTATGAACTGTCAAGTCCTTCCTGGACAGAGCCTAGTTAGTCACTGCCAACTAATTCTGTGCCTTTCCCTTTTCTGCATTTCCACAGGCTTCTCTTATGGCATTCCATTACTTAGCAATGCAAGCCCCTCAATAAAGGTCAAAATGTGCTGGCTAGAAGCCCTCAATCTGAATCTATTTTGGGTATCTTTGGTCTGATCCATTCTATGTGGGCATAGTTTATAATCAATGGAGTACAATCCTATTTCCAAGCATCCAAGAGATATGTTTTGATTTTATTGCTAATTATTCCTACATATATATCATCAGTTTGCTGCCTAAAATCTTACAAGCTATATCAACTGATTTAAGAAGCATTAGTGGTAGGAGGCCATACTCTTACATAAAGCTCTATTAAGGTAACAGTAGTTTTGTCAAATCATGTCAGAACAAAAAGCTTAAGGCCTTGTCAAAACCTATCACTTGATTTGGTACCAACAATTAACTGTTGTTTTATGTTAGCAAACTAGTGAAACATTTCTTTCAATAGGACTCAAACCAGATGACCAGCAGCAAAGATTCTGGGTACAAAATATAACTGATTATTTACCTCATTTCACTGCTCCAGATTGCTTCTGGTGTATCAAATTCTCCTAGAAAAGTCTCAGAAAATTTTTCAGGTTCATAATTTTCTAAGTAACAAACCATTGCTTCAGGTAGGATGTGCCCAAGTATACTTCTCTGAAAAATATCTTGTCCTTTTGTCTTTAAAACAAAACAAAATGTAGTCAGAAACACTAAAGTTCTCTTTCAATTTTCTGATAATGAATATGATTAATGAGCACTGTAGGAAAGAACACACTGCAACAAAATGCTTCTATGCTTTAGCAAAATGTGAAGTTGAACATGTGGGGCAAATTGACTTGGCATGAGCTCCAAGGTAAAATGGAGAAGCCCCCACCTTGCTGCAGTCTTAACCTTCTCAACATCAGCTGCAATTGCTGTTCAGGACAGCATGTGACCCTGTGGAACAGTAGTGAACAACACAAGGAAGGTCCCCTGAAGACTGACATCAGGTATTTTGCATAACATTGTTGGCTACAGTTCCTGTGTATCTGCTGCTTCTGTTTTCAAAAACAAGTTCAGAAGATCTTAAAGATTTTAAAGAGGTCATCTCATGAAATGTGACTAGGAGTTTGATGGAGAATTTCTTCTCAAACTAATTATAATTAACTGTTTTGACAAGTTCATATCTTCAGGCTGGCCAAATGGAGTCAGGCTAACGATCCTAATTGTCATAACTAAAAATTTATACTCTATTTACCTGATCGAAAGAAAATTCTAAAACTATAAATTTTCCTTCTTATCTTCTTCTATCTCCTTCTAGTTTAAGATGTTTTACTTCTCCAGGATAGGACAGATGGGGGAATACACTTAAACATGGCTTTACAACTTAGTACAAAGATAAATTAGGCAACAAAAATCTTCATGTTTTTGTTAATAAAAGAAATTCACTATCTGTTAAACTTTTGTGTGAAAATCTGCTCATTCTGTTTTCTTACATATATTTATTTTTTAATTGTAGTTGGACACAATATCTTTATTTTTCTTATTTTTATGTGGTTCTGGAGATCGAACCCAAGACCATGCACGGGCTAAGTGAGCATTCTACCTCTGAGCCACAACCCCAACCCCCACCCCATTCTATTCTCTATTATCTGGTAATTTCTGCATTCAGAATTTTGCTATAAATACTATTCTGCTGTAATTATTCAAAATACTTAGGTAAAATTGTATGTATAATTTCTCATACAATATTTGAAGATTACACATGTACTACTGCACAGAAATAAAGGAAAAATAGAGAATACCCCAAATGCCTAATACCATGTTAAGGTAGTGTCATTACAGACAATTTTTATAAAACCTTTTTTATATTTTCATTTTTTTTTGTTTACACAGAGCTATGGGAATTATACTGCCATGAGCATCACTTTATATTATTAGACAAATGGATTAATTTTTAGGGCTTCAATGGCTATTCTATAAATCCTACAGTTTGGTTAGTACCTACTGTCAAAGTGGTGTAACAGTCTTGATTAGTCTCCTAAACAAACATTTGAGAACATGTGAAAAATTGGGAAACTTCAAAAAAGAAAGTGAGTACTTCTTCTACCTTGGGATCTAAACAAAAAGAATCTTAGCCAACTATATGAGATTGAAGTACTTAGTGAAATATTTATAAAAAATCATTAATCTAAATCTTAAAGAGAACAACTTATATTCACAGAGGTATCAGTATATAATTCCTAGCTGCAATTTCAATATAAGTCCAAAAGACTTATGTTTTCAAAAAGCTTAAAAGAGTTTAGCTTAGTTTCTGTCTGCAAGGAACCACAAAGAATGTACAAGGATGAATAAAATAGGTCTTCCCTCAGGTACTTGTAGTACCCTAAGAAGCAGACATATTCAGGAAACTATGGAGCTTACTCGGGTATTAAGTATTCAGAGGTTAAATTGGCTTACCTCCTCTGATTTGAAAGCCTGTTTGGTATGTGTGTATTTCAAAAACCTAGAAAGAAAAATAAATCACTTGTCAGATATAGGAACTGATTTGGTTTTAGTGATCTTGGGTTTCTAAAGATTTGATCTTTTATAGGTTAAAAATAGTCAGAAAGACAATTCATAAATCCATATTCCCAAATTATTCAATTTCTGATTAAGAACTTAAATGTGCTAGAAAGACTTTTAAAGTGTGGTCATATTAAGGCTATGTAACAATATGAATATTACTGAGTATTTGTAAGAAAATGAAATGTAAAACTGCATGTATAATATGAATGTAGTTAATTAAACATATATTAAAATACTAGATGACAAATTCTTATATTAGATGTGGTAAAGTGGTACAATTCTGACTAATTTTCCCCATCCTACTTTCCAAATTTTAGTGTAGCTATGTAGTTTTATCATAAAAAATTAAAGCAATGATAAGTAATGATAAAGTTCAATACATAAATCTGCCTATGGTTAATTCAGATAATGTTTAACATAAGTTATCTTTAAAGTTCTTACCGAGCAACAGGAAGCACATTGGAACCAGTGTACATCATGATAAAGAAAAACACTCCACTCAGATAAAGACGAGGTAACTGTGGGTTATCTTGCATGATATGGTATAACAAAATAGCAACCTTCTCAACAAGGATAGGGTCAAACGTCAGCAGTAACTGAAGACAGGAATTAAATGTTCTGGTTAATAAGTTATAAAAAAATTGCAATATCATTATTCATTTTACACACACACACACACACACACACACACACACACACACACACCTAACTTGAGGTTTATTGTTTCTTATGTAAGTTATAAAAATTCATGCAATTCAGTAAGCTTATCTACCAGACTCAAGTCAGATTTGAAAAATGATTTATTCTAGCCAGGTACTATGGTGCACAATTGTAATCTCAGTGGCTCGGGAGGCTGAGACCCTAAGCAACTAGCAAGACCCTATCTCTAAGTAAAATATAAAAAAGGGCTGGGGATGTGGCTCAGAGATTAAGCACCTTTGGGTTCAATCCCTGGTTAAAATAAATAAATACATACACACACACACACACACACAGGTGTGTGTGTGTGTGTGTGTGTATTCACTGAAACATTTAGTGGAGATAGCAAAATATTAATTGAAAGTTGATCAAATCATATTCAGAAAAATCCCTAATATGCCTATAGCTAGTTTTGTCATAATTTTACAAGTAAAATTGCTTCCTGTTTGAGAATGTTCCTAAATATATTTTTTTCTGTTAATGATAAAAGAAAAAGGAAAAAACAAAACAAAAAAAATTAACTACATGTTTAATTTTGGTTCAACTGAGTTAATGTGAAGAATCCTCTGAATGCTACTTAAGAACTCAAGAAGCAGAGTATTGAACACCTATTGATGAAATGGCACTACAAAGTAGATTTAGGAGTGGTGCTAAAGGCAAGAGGCTAAAACAATTACTAGAAGCAGCACACAGTACTACTTCTACAAGTACTGAAAGATGTTATCTCTAGAAATCTGAACTAGAAATACTGAAGGAAATATGATATCACTATCATGAATCTGGGGTAACTCTAAAACCAAACAGAATAAACTGCTGATAAAAAATTGTAAAAATTTTATCTCTGAAACTTAAACTTAATAAAAGTGGTACTCTATTTTCTTTAAATAGTTGCTTCCAAATAATCTCCAATTTGGGGTCAAACTTTACCGGGGGGGGGGCGAGAAACAATGAAGAAGTACGAAGTTCTAAATCCAAATTACAGGTGCAAAGTTTTTTAAGTAAACAATATAAATTTTTGGTGTGTTTGGTGTCTTATCTATTTATCAAAGTATTTAAGTATTTAATACTATGAGATACTTTACAAAGAAAAAAATTAAGAAAGTAGAACACAGAATTTTCTCTAGTAGAGTTCAATATTTGATGTTGTGGAAATTATCAAACAAAGCTCAAAGTATTTCATGTTGTCACTATGCCAGAAAACTCACTGCATCTTAGAACACTCTAAAAATTTGAAAGCTGTATCATATAGTCAAACTGGTGACAATTCTTGAAGTCAAATGAAGTACAGAAATACCTTTCCAAATGTAAATATTGTTTCTGAAAACTACTACCTGTGTTTTAGCAAGACTATGGTATGTGAGAATATAGAAAATTAAGGGGGAAAAAAACTCCAAAGAAACAATTTTTAAACTCAGTATTAAAAATATAGAAGGCATATGCTATTAAAAGCTAGAAATGTAAGTAATTCTTCTATCATTTTGTTCATAAGGTGCTAAAAGTTTCTGGTTAATGAAAACATACACTTCTCCATCTCCTCCCAAGCTTCATGTTATAGTGCTATATTTCTTAAAATCTTTTCAGTCATTCCCTTCTGGCCTTAAATTTAATGCTATTTGCATTTACTTTATTCTTTTCAGTTTCAAGACTCTTGGAAACATGTTTGGGAGATGCTAATTTTCTGAGTATGACATTTTATCTAATGTTGAGAAGGACCTATACAGAAAACAAGTCCCTCCAACATACACAGTCACATAGTCCTGTGGGTGAGATGGTAGTGGTTTAAAGAAATAATTACAGTGCTTTTTCATATAAAGATCTTAAAAGAAATGTCCACATAGAAAAGCATACAAATTTTTAAATGTTGGTATGCTTAAATAACAACAGTTAGAAGAAAAAAAAAAACAACTGTATTCTTGTACATGACTTTTTCAGTATCAGTGATTAACACAAGCACTTAATAGTAATACACGAATATAAGAATATATACATTGAGTCATTATCTCTTGCATACTAATATACAAATGGTACAAATTACTAGCAATGCTCTTAAGTCAACCATGAGTAGTTAAGGTCTAAAAAATTAGATTTGACAAAAATAATTAATAGATAGGAGGGAAATGACTACCTATGAAATCTCTGGGACCTGATTTGTCTAATCCTGAGTTTAGGTAACTTAATTTGAAAAGATTAGAAGAATGCAGAAGAAGAAAAAGAAAAATGTCTTTAGTAAATCCTATATAATTCCAACTCAATTCTTTGAATCATCAGTTGCTACACACAAAAACATGTAACTGAGAACAATCAAAATCTGAGGCATGTGCTAGCTTATCTGTTAAGGCATAAGCCTCCATGTCTTTCTGTGGCAGGAGCCAGCAGTTAATATCAAACTGCACTACAAACTATAAAGCACCTTTTAGTTATCAGAATGAAACAGACTATAATAAAGATGAGGATGCATAATAAAATTAAATAAGAGAAAATAATTCTTAAAATACTGTTCCTAGTTCAATAACACAAAAGGAACTCACCTGAATAATGTGGGGAAGGCAAGTGCTATCTGATAGTAGTCTTTTCACTCTGGGTAAAGGCCGAATAATGGCATTATCTTGATCCCTAGAAAATATTTTCTATGGTTAACATTTAATATATTTATTAAAATTTGTATGTTCAGAGCGTTCTTCTAGGCATGAAGCAAGTTACCTTACTTTTTTGTTAATGAAGACTAAGCTCTCATACAGCTGGGAACATGATTAGATATTTTGGTTTAAATCTATTTGGCTGCTTAATATGACTTCATATCCTTCCATAAGATTTCCTTGAAAAACAGTACCCTAGAAGAGCCAAAGACTCTTATTTATTATTTAATTGATTAAACTTTGTGTTGTCCAACACATTGTCAGTGGATAGACCCCCCCAAAGGGCATATCAAACTTCTGTCACATAAATCTAAATTTTAATTTAACTATAGTCAGTATTTTTCAAATACAGACTTAATTTTAATGCCATATTACTTCTACATACTGGTTGTATAGTTTTGAGTCTAGTCTAATTTTTAAAGAGAACTAGAACCATGAATACCTTCAGTGTCATAAAATATGTGACATTTTTTCAGTAATTTCCATCACAAGGTAGTGTAGTAATAAAAAGATGTATATGCAAGTATTTTATACACACTGAAAAGTTCTGTGCAAGAGTTATGACTGCCATAGGAAAATATATCCTTACCTTCACTAGTCAAGTAGAACGAGGTGTGGGCCTAGAAACACTGCTACACCAGGAATGCTGACATGACAGATAAGGAACTCACCACTGACTATGGACTATAGTATATCTATTTCAAAATATTCATACCTAATTCACATAAAAATTATTACCAGCATAGCTGGTAGGTCTCAGGTTTTATTTGAAATTTCCCACAGAAGGTTGCTTTTCAGTTACTTTACCAATAATTTCCAAAGTATTTATTCTTTTATATCTGTTTCAAAAAGTTCTAAAGGCCAAAGCAGCACTCCCCCAAGGCCACAAATAGGACACCTATGTTTTAAATAGCCAGGGTAATCCCATGATGTTACTGAAGAAGTATCCATACAAATGAGAAAAATAAGATATCTCTGGGTGCCCTGTAAATCATTAAAATATTAATTATATTTTACCTGCTTGGAAAATATCCACACATTGTGATCAACATGTTCAATATGAGGGTAGCAAGATCAGTTTCATTCAAAACAGCCTGTCCACTGGCTAACAGACACCACTTAAGCTGGGGTATTGCCTGAAGTGGTCGCCATCCATCCATGCCTTGAGCCCAGCATCTGGTTTTTGCATTTAACATTCCTTTGGTCCACAATTCTTGCATCTTAATTGATTAAAGGCATCATTATTACAGACAGACAAAATAAAATGAAAAATTTGCCAATATTAATCATAGTAAATACATATGAAAGTGGAAGACACTATAAAATAGCAATACACTATCATTGAAATATACTGTGAAATAAACATCTAAGTTCAGTATTAAAAAAAAAGATTTTGTTGATAAGCTTTTAGGAATCCAAGTTTGGCTAATAATAGGAAAAAAAAAAATTTAGTTGGTCAATTGCAGGATACTAGAAAGAGTAAAAATGACCAATTTTGTAAGAGAAAAAGGCATGGCCTCCAGAAAACCATCTTTGGCCAATTTCCCACTGAGCCAGAAAGGCTGAGGATGAGAGATCAAGATCAAATATTGCAGATGCAAAGTGAAACTACCATTAGTTCCTGAACTGAATAGGCAATGTTCAATATTCAATGTTAAGAGTACATATTAAAACTTACTTGTTCATACCACTGATAATAGTTGACATAATTATTTAGAAATTGGTGCTAGGGATGCAGAATGCTTGCTTATCATGTGGCAAGATTCAAAACAGTATCAAGAAGAAATAAAAAAAGGAAAGAAATACAACAACAGACAATAGAGAGCAATTGTTACATAGAAATTCATTAAAAACCTGAGTGTTACCTCCCTAACAATAGTTTTTAAACAAGACTTGAAGACACAATTGTGTATGCATGTGAGCTTCTCCAAAAATGCAAGCCATCTACTCCTTCCCATATAAATGGGATACAGGGCCCTTAGAACTGACAACAATATTATACATCACTGTGTGCTAAGCAAGAGGGCAAAAGAAAGGTGGAGACCTTCACAAAAAGCTTCTCTAAAACATGTACCTCATGAAATCCATAGGGGCCACTCCTTTCTTTATCTGCATTGCCAAAATACCATTCCTTTTCACTCTCTCTCTTCATGTCTGGAGCAGCTTCAATTACATTGCTCTAAATTTTAAAAAGATTTCAGTTATTTTGCAACACAGAAATCTAAGGGGGCACACATCATAAAACAAAATTTGGGGGCTTATTTCCCATTTGGAACTCAATTCAAAAGTTTAAGTAACATTATTTTAATATTTAAGAATTAAATAAATACTTAACCAAATAACCAAAAATAGCTACTTCCTAAAATGCATCTGAAATAAATGTTTTCCTAAATCCATTTATCAATCTATATTAAATTCAAAATATTCACACTTCCTATGCTTATTAATAAGTTTTCAGGATACTAAAGTTTTAGTAGCATTCTGCAAGTGGTTAAATAAATACCATTAAAACACAATGCTCAAAATATTACAGGTTATTTTGAGGAAAAAGCTCACTCTGACAAGAGTTTCAATAAGCATCTGAGATCAAAGAGTTGAAATGCTAACAAAAGTTTAGTGGTTTTAAATATTTAGTTTCAATTCATTACCTGCACTACTATTAAAATGAATTAAGTCTGAACTAAAGCTGCCTTCATACATAATTTAGGTTTGTCCTAAACATTTCTCAATATATACTGAATAGTAATTTAACTTGATGCATAAACATACTACAATCCACTCTTATGAAAAATAACCATCTCAATCACAACTTTAGTCAACCATAGCTAAGCAAATGTTCAAACATGCTCATATATAACAGATGCAAACTGTAATCAACTGAGCTGTTTCTGTACCCAACTTCCATTTTCTGTATGTTACTTCCTTTGCCCTGGCTATAAGTATAACCTGCCCATCTGGTGGTACAGAGCATCTTGAACCATTTTTGGTTTAGACTATAGCTCAATTCTAGAATCACATGTAAAGCCAATTAAAATCTGCAAAACTAGATTGACATTTTCTTTTTTAACACTACAGATAATTCTTATAATTTTCTCTTTCAGTGTTTGATGAGGCTAGAATGTTATTTTTATGGGATTATTTTTATTGAATTATAATTATATAAAATTATGGAATTCATTATGCCATATTCATACAAGCACAAATGGATCAATCTCATTCTCTAGTATCTCCCTTTCTCTTAACTCCCTCCCGATTCCCTTGCTCTGCTCCAATGCCCCACCTATTATTATTTAAATGATGCATTATAACTGCATATAAAAGTGAAATTCATGATGGTATATTCATACATGAATATATCATAATTTAGTAGATTTTGTTTTCTAGGACTTCCACACATCCTCCTTCCTTTTCTCCCTTTTCTATCTCTGTATATAATCTATTAGTTTCCCTTCTATTGTTGTGAGATCCTTTTTTTACTCCTTTTCTTTTTCTTCTAGCTTCCACATATGAGAGAAAACACTGATGTTCTCTAGTTCCATCCATTTAACAGCAGATACCATGACTTCATTCTTTCTTATGGCTGACAAAAACTACATTGTTTGTATATACCACATTTTATCCATTCATCTGTTGATGGGTACCTGGGCTGGTTTCATAACTTGGCTATTATAAATTGCGCTGCTATAAATATTGATATGCCTATATTATTACAGTATGCTGAGTTTAGTTCTTTAGGATAAATACAAAGGAATGGGACAGCTGGGTCATACAGTGGTTCTATTCCTATTCTTTTGAAAAATCTTCATACTGTTTTCCAAAGTGGCTGTACTAATTTGTAGTCTCATCAACAATATATGAGTTAACTTTTCCCCCCACTTTCCTGCCAGAAATTTCATGTAGTTAGTGTATTTTAGTACAACATGGTTTTAAAATACCCTCTTAACTATCAGTTTCCAGTTAGATTCACATAGAGAAGTACAGCAACATGGTTAAGAGGACAGACTTCTGGGATCTGTCATTCATAACCTTTGGCAATGTACTCAATTCTCTCTGTCCCTCAGTTTCCTCACTGTAAAATGGGAAAATGATGGTAACAACATAATAAAGCTATTGGAGATTTAAAGTGTAAATGTATTACATGTACTAGAATAGGTCCTGAATAGAATAGCATATATAAGCATTATGATTTTTGCCTATTCACACCTGGTAACAGAAAAAGCTCACATTCTAAATATTCATCAGAAGTTTTCGTCACAAAACAAAATCCAAATCCAAAAATCCCAACTCTAACATCTCCTTACACCAAGAAATTAAAACTAAAAAACAATAACAAAAACAAAACAAAACACAAATCAAAACTGGAAGGAAGGAAGGAAGGAAGGAAGGAAGGAAGGAAGGAAGGAAGGAAGGAAGGAAGGAAGGAAGGAAGGAAGGAAAAAAATAAATCAAATATGCTAAGTACAGATGCCTTTTTTTTTTTGGTATTAGGGACTGAACTCAGGGGCACTCAGCCACTGAGCCACATTCCAAGCCCTGTTTTGTATTTTATTTAGAGACAGGGTCTCCCTGAGTTGCTTAGCACCTCACTTTTGCTGAGGCTGGCTCTAAACTTGTAATCCTTCTGCCTCAGCCTCCCGAACCACTGGGATTACAGACGTGCACGACTGCATCCAGTCCAATCCCTTTTATAAACTAGATATCAAAAAAGCCATTTAGTAGATCAGAAGTTTTATTCTCTTGGTTGGATTACAATAAGGCCTCAAGGTTCCTTAAGGCAAAGCATACAGAGAAAGCATTTGACAAAAAACAGCCATTCATTTAAAAATAATATATTTTTAGTTGTTGATGTACATTTATTTGTTTATTTTTATGTGATGCTGAGGATTGAACCAAGTGCCTCACACATGCTAGGCAAATGTCTGCCACTGAGCCACAACCCCATTCAAATTTAAAACACAAGAAAAACTAGGGACAGAAGGAATATACTTCAACATTGTAAAAGCTATATATGACAAACCCAAGGCCAAAATCATTCTAAATGCAGAAACACTGAAATCATTCAGTCTAACTCAGGACATTCAACATAGTCCTTGAAACTCTAGTTAGAGCTATTAGGTAAAAGAAAGAAATTACAGGGATACTAATAGGAAAAAAGAGCTCAAACTATCTCTCTTTGTCGACGACATGATCCTATATTTAGAAGACTGCAAATACTCCACCAAAAAATTTCTGGAACTCATAAATGAATACAGCAAAGTAGCAGGCTACAAAATTAATCCCATAAATCAACTACATTCCTATACATCCATAATGAATCAGCTGAAAGAAAAAATAGGGAAACTATGCCATTCACAATAGATTTAGAAAAACAAAAAATACGTGGGAATCAATATAAGAAAAGAGATAAAAGATCTCTACAATGAAAACTACAGAACACTAAAGAAAGAAATTGAAGACCTTAGAAAATGAAAAGATCTCCCATGTTTTTGGATAGGAAGAATTAATATTGTCAATATGGCCAAATTACCAAAAGCCCTATAGAGAGTAAATCCAATTCCTATTAAAATTCCAATGTGATTCTTCAACAAAATAGAAAACGCGGTCATGAAATCCATTTGGAAAAATAAGAGGCCAAAGCAATCCTTAAGCAAGAAAAGCGAAACAGGAGGCATCAGAGTACCAGATCTTAAAATATTTTATGGAGCTATAGTAACAACAACAGCATGGTACTGGCACCAAAATAGATATGTAGACCAAAGGAATCAAATAGAAGACACAGAGTCAAACACACATAAACACAGTTATCTCGTACTAAATGAAGACATCAAAAACATACTTTGGAGAAAAAAGAGCTACTTCAATGAATGGTGCCAGGAAAACTGGAAATTCACACGTAACAGAATGAAACTGACTCCTATCTTGCACCCTGCAAAAAACTCAGCTCAAAGCAGATCAAAGATCTATGTATTAGACTAGAAATGCTGCACCGACTAGTAGAAAATTGTAGGCTCAATACTCCATCATATCAGCTTAGGAACCCACTTCTCAACAAGACTCCTAAAGCACAAGAATTAAAATAAAAATCAATAATAAATGGGACAGCATCAAACTAAAAAGGTTCTTCACAGAAAAGGAAACCACCAAGAATGTTAAGAGAGGACCTACAGAACTGGAGAACATCTTTGCTATCTGCACCTCAGAAAAGGTGCTAATTTCTAGGACACACAAAGAACTGAAAAAGCGTTAACACCAAAAAAACAAATAACCAACAATAAATGGGGCAAAGGAACTAAACATAGAAGAAAAAATACAAACAGCCAACAAATAAATGAAAAAATGTTCAACATCTTTTAACAATTAAAAAAATACAAATTAAAACTACACTGAGATCTCACCTCATTCAAACCAGCAATCAAGAACACAAGTAACAATAAATGTTGACAAGGTTGTGCAAAAAAGGGTACACTCATACACTGTTGGTATGTAATTAGTGCAACCACTCTGAAAAGCAGTATGGAGAGTCCTCAAAAAACTAGGAGTGGGACCAACATTTGATCCAGTTATTCCACTTCTCTCTACATATTCGAAGGATTTAAAATCAGCATAATGCAGTGACTCAGTCACATCAATGTTTATAGAAACACAATTCATAATACCTAAGTTACCAACCTAGATGCCCATCAACAGATGAATGGAAAAGAAACTTTGGTATATATAGACAAAGGAATATTACTCAGCCATAAAGAATGACTTTTATAACATTTGCTGGTAAATTGACCCGGAGACTATCATGCTAAGTGAAATAAGTCAATCCCCAAAAAACCAAAGGTTAGATGTTTTCTCTGATATGTGGATGCTAACACAAATAAGCAGGGAGAGGGGAAGAACAGAATAAGGGGCATGAAGGGAAGGGAGCGGGGATAGGAATAGGAAAGACAATGAAATGAATAGGACATTAACTTCCTATGTATATATATTAATACACTACAGTGAATCTCAGCATTTTGTACATCTATAAGACTGGGATCCTAATTAGAATAAGACATATTCCATGCTTGTATAAATATATCAGATTCTACTGGCATGTATAACTACAAAGAACACATAAAAAAGATTTGCTTTTAAAAAAAAAGCATATTTTCATTGTTGGTTGATGTTAAAATTTCTAGTCACATATTTGATGAATTCAGTTTAAAGCCTAAAGGTCACACTTTCTCAAAATAAGCCATATTAGAGATACAGTTACTTTAAAAGACAAAAGATATTGGAAAAATAAAACTGGATCATTTTTGTCCATTTCTGATTGTTGTTATAGTGATTTCACTTTTTTGATGTGAATGAATCTAGTAGATATTAATACTATCAGAATTATTGGAGAAATACTTTGTTAACCATTATGTATTCACATGTATTTAGACTTCCATGATTCTTTTGTCCCTAAAATTATATTCAAAGAATGCTTAGCTTTAAAAACCTAAACAAGCATACATACTTGGAGTGGTACTGTAGCTCGGCTCACATGGAGATGTGCTAGAGTAAGTAAGTCCACAAGGATTCTAATTCCATTTGAATCCATGAGATCCTTAACATTTTTCTGGAAAACATTTTTATATAATTTACAACCTTTCTGTTAAGCAGGTGCTGTCTAAGATTCTCAAAGAAGAGGATATTTGGAGTTTCTTTGAAAACTACTGACATGCAACAGGTATTACTTAGTAGTTTTAGGACTCTCTTCAGAGGACAGGATTTCAATAGATTTAAAGGGCAATACTATATATTATAAAGAGATCACAGCAAAAAATTCTACTAAAATATGTTCTGAACAAAAAAAAAATATATATATATCCCCCACAAAAATAATATGAACAAATCACTATCCTGTCAAGGTCTTTTTGTTAATAAACAGATTATTCTATAATCAGAAATAAATCTGCTCTATTAAAAATCTTTTACAATTTTAGTTTTTTGAAAAATAAAAACTGATAATTTCTTAGAAGGAAGAAACTATAAATTGAAATTCTTAATTATATTTTCTTTTAAAACATTTGTATTACTAAAAGTGGTATTTGTTAACATAAATATCACAATAAAAGTGAGAATAAAACATACAAATTTTAGTATCAAATTTTAAAGCACAAAAAAGTGCATAAACTTATTTCATCACCATGTAATTGGGAATTAATGTTGTATATTGCAATTATAATTTTTTTTTTAAATTTTGAGATAGGATGTCACTAAGTTGCTTAGGGCCTCACTAAGTTGCTGAGGCTGGCCTTGAACTCACAATCCTTCTGCCTCAGAGTCCTGATCTGCTGGGATTACAGGAATGTGCCACCACACCCAGCTACAATTATCAATTTTTTTCATGTGAGAAACCAGCATGAATCTACTAAAATATCTTAAAAAAAAAAAAAAGGACTAAAATGATTCTCCAGTTTAAATCTTCAAATTGATCTTCATCATCAAAATATATACTGATAAATTCAATGTCCCATTTTATGTCAGGTATTTATTTACTTGAAATCTAATCTTAAAGTAAAATTGGTTAATGATGTTTCCTTCCGTACTCTCCACTCAGAATTTTATTATCATTATTTTATTTTGCACCTGCAATATTAGGGTAAATTTTCAGGGAATTGGCAAAAACTTCTCTCTCCAGAAGTTTAGTTTTCTTAACTCAAAAGAAAATAAGAACAGAACCATCTCTGGATAATTAACTCAACTGTGAGAGTTTATCTTTACATAACCACATGACTTGGAAAGGACAGTATATTTATGCAAAAATATTGTACCTTGTTAAGGATCAACTTGTTTAGAAAGAGGATCAATCTATCTCGTTCAAGTTTATCTGTGCACTATTGAAATAAATAAAAATTCAGTCAGGAGTAAATAGAAACACAAATTAAAAGATTACTACCACTTTATAAAACCAATTGACAATTCATAAGAAATATCTTTAAAAAAAGGAAAAAAATCATAGAAGCCTGTCTGATGTCTTATAGCCTTTATAATTCTATATAATAACTTATCTAATTTTCCTAGAAGTTTTAACTATATACTTGAATTAAAATTTCTAAAGAATTGGTAAATAATGTTACATATAAATGTCATCATGTTGAATATAAACAAGGAGGAAAAATGTACTGGCTTAAATACAAATGGTATGCCAGAAGTCACTGGAATGAAGAGTGGACTGGAATTCAAGAGTGAAATTCAGTGTAACAGAAAACAGTAAGGATTTCTGTCCTAATTATGCCCTTCTTGTTGAGGAACCTTATTCAGATTCAGTTTTCTAACATACAGAGCATGGCTCACAGTTACACAACTATAATAAGCACAGATGATTATTTTTAAAAATTGGTAAAATAATCCTCTCTAAAGCAGTTCATTGAAATTTAAACTGTTAAATTAAGAGGAATACAAACAAATGAAGGTATGTACAACACATAACATGAATGAATGGATTAACCTGTTCTCCTACCATGTTCGAATGTTGAATGACAAATTGTATAAAATTATAAAACGAAAAAAGGGCTAATTCAAGTTCCCTCTTCTAATCATTACTGCAAGGTTCTAAAATTTTCATTTTCATACTTTTAAATTAAAAGATTGGCAAATAGATTGCTAAAGTTCTTCAAAAGTTATTTTAATAAAAATAAAAATAACCTGGCATGGACAAGTATTAATCTGGTCAAATTACTATTCAACAAAGTTAGATTTAAACGTGTTAACGTATAACTCATGCAGAAAGTCCCAGTGATTCAGTCTCCTTAAATGTTATCCTTACCCTCTCTAACATTCCAATGATGTATCTTGTGTCTGTAAAAGGTCCTATTTCTTCATGACATCTGCCATAAACAATAGCAAGGGCTTGTAAACATAAACACTTCATGTTTACTTTTGGAGTTAGAAGAAAGCGATGATAGAGCTCATTGAAAAATTCATACCTAGGTAAGAATAAATGGTCAATAATAGAAATAATCATGAAACCAATAGTGAAAACAAATATAAAAGGATATGAATATAGCTCACGATCTCTTAATTGATCCACTTTCTTCATTCTCATCTTCCTCCAATAGTAATCTCAGATAATAGTCTCCTATTTTGATTTCCTCTGCCAGGCATTCATATTTAACCTTTATTTAATAAAAACAAATTATATCACTTTAATTTACAATAGATATTTGACAATTTCCACACAACTGTTTCTTATACTCTTTTTGTTCAGAGCTTATCTGAACTCAAAACACCTGGCAATTCAATATTAACAACATGACTTACTATTTCAGTTAAATGTTGAGTTGGAATTACACACCACATCAATTTTTTATGTTGAAAATGTAATGTTAATAGATAATTCTTCATCTTATATATAGGAGCACAATAAAATATGCCACAATCTGAAGAAACTCCAGAAGCTATGAGAGTAAGATGAGGAAAATTTAGATGGGCTACTCCACCCATTACCTTAAACTGCAAGAGACAAAAGATTCTGACCTGAAGGTTAACGTTTACATATTTTTTGCTGTCTATAAATTTTTAAGACATAAAAATAAGAAATCAGGAATTAGACATGGAGAGATGTGGAAAAGAACATTTTTGTGGGGGGAAAATTGTATCAATGAAGATAAACTTACTAATAACAAATGAAAGAATAAAAGGAGCTCCCACAGCAAATACTAGGGAGTGAAAGCAATACAGAAACTGAAGATGTGATGCTCCCTGAAGGAAGAATCCTTTTTTATGACACTTATGCAAGCTGGTTGCTCATGATATGCTCTTACGGCTATAAGGAAGACTTAAATGCCTCAGCAAACTCAAATGAATCAGATTGGTGTTTTCTAATAACACACACCAAAAGCCATGTAGAAGGTTTAAAGACAGGAACCAAGAAAAAGATCAAAATTCACCTCTGAGGCAAAAATGTGGCACAACATATGAAAGTACCACTAAACGTCAGTCATGAATGCTTTCTTTGCTATGAAAGTAATTTTTTCAAACATTGTGGTAATTTTAAGAATGTAAAACTTCCTGATAAAAACTGTCACAGCACGATGGTATCAGTGAAATCTGCTTCATTCTTTTCTGAGTTTACCATAACCAAGAAAAGAGGAGATGGTCCAGCAGAAAAGTTTGCCTAACATGCATGGGTTACTTCAGGAATTCCCTCTTCCCCTAGCTTTACCTCTTGCTGATGTGCCAAGATTTAAAACAACATACTGAATACATTTTATATATTTCTACAGTAACCTTCTCTGTGTGACAAACAACCCAGGCAACTATTTGGAGGTGATATGCAATGGAGAAGTCCAAGACCAGGAGTCAAGGCAGCGCCACAACCCTTGGGCTCATGCTGCTTGTTTCAAGGAAAGATTTACTGGCTATTACAAAAAACAATTCTCCCTGACCAGACTACTAAAATTCTTTTTCCAAAGCCTATTCATTTTATTATTAGTATTTTATTTATTATTAATTATTATTCGTTATTTATTATTATTTTAATTATTTAACTATCAGTTTAACTGATTCTAAAAATATAAACTATATAAAATATGTATAGAAATTTTTTATCTCCATTTCACTTTCCTTCTATAAATTCAGAGCATTCAAACTACTTAGAAGCATATACTATGTGCCATGCACTGTTCTACATAGCAGAGAACAAAACAAAATTTTCTGAAAAAGTGAAACACATACGATAGTTGGGTGACAACAGGTATGACAGACTGAAATAAAGCAACAGGATATGGAGAGAGAATGAATATGTACATATTCTGTATAAAGGGCTAATTTTTAAAGAGTAACCAGGGAAGGTATATCAGATGGTGACTGCCAAAGAAAAAATCTGAAGGAGATAAGAAAACAAATTATAAGGTTATCTACAAAAAGGATTGTTCTATGCAGAAGGACTATCAAGTAGAAAGACCTTGAGGCAAGAACAATGATGTTTTCAGGGGAATTAGTGTAGCTTAATCAGTGAGCGAGGGAGAGTAGTAGGAGATCCAAGTCAGTTAGAGGCTCACAGATCTTACCTTCTCAGACATTCCAAGAACTTAAAATTAAGACTTTTACTGAGACAGGAAACCATAAGAGCACCAAGCAGAGAAATGATATAATCTGCTTATATTGTAACAATACAATGTTGCTATATAGCTGCTGTTGCCATGTTGGTAACAGACTACTGGGAGGCAAGGAAAGAAGCAGTGATATTGATACAATCCAACAGCAAGAATGGTTGATTCAGTTCTAAATAAATATTGAAACTTAATGAAAAGGATTTGCTGACAGACTGAATTCAGGATGGATAAGAAAAGATGATTTCAAGGCTTCTGACTAGAAAGTAAGGAATATTAATTATCTAAGATCAAAGATTACAAGAAAAGGAGTCTTAAGGTAAAAACAAAAGTACAATTTTGGAGAAAAGTTCTAGATGATTATTGTACATCCAATTAAGGGATGAAAGTGTGTAGTCTTGGAAAGAAAGTCCCACCAGGAGATAAAAACCAGGAAGCCATTTGCAAAGAGAAAAACATTGAAATTCATGAGACCATTGAGGCAATAAATACAAATGAAAAGAGGTCCAAGAACTGATCTTTTGTGGCCAGTTAACATTTAATGGTTAGCAAGATAAGGAGAAATGAATAAAGAAGACTGAGAAGAAATGGGCAGTAAAAATGAACAAAATCCAGGAAAATACAGCCTGTCAAATCAAAGTAAAAACAATTTTTCCAAGGAGGAGAGAATAAGTACATTCAAATTGTTAGATGCTTTAGAAATATGGCTGGTTTAAAATATGAAAGCCTATGGGATCACCTGCACATTCAAACTCACATCTGTTCTAACAGTTTAAAAGTACATACAGTTACACATCATTTAACGATGGGGCTACATTCTGAGAAATATAATATTAGGCAATTTCAACCTATATGAACACTGTAGAGCATGCTTAATACCAAGACAGCTACACTGTCACTAGGGGATACAATCTTATGGGACTACAAAGGAATACGTGGTCCAAGGATGACTAAAACATCACACAGCACATGACTATATGTATCTACATATCTATAATATAATATATATACACATTAAACACAAAATTATCTACAATGAGTATGTTTCTTGTTCTTCATTTCCTCACATTAGAAATAGTCCAGTAAAATAAAATCACATTCAGAATCAAATTAGCACACACAAAAAAAATTAATCAAAGTACAAGTAATAAGGTAACAGTATATTTCAACAAAGAAAACTCTCTAGGTCCCAGAAATGGAAACACACAGAAAACACATCTGGAATACCTAGGAAAAAATTATTAAAAATTCCTACAAGATTCTCATGTGTAAAGCTTAGTTACTCAACAGAATTATTTTTATCTCAAGCCAAGATAAAAGTTATCTAGTATTTCCTCTATGATGTCACAGAGAAAAGGTAAAGATACAGGTTATATAACTATAAAATTTTAAAAATTCACTCAAAAGCACATATTTTATCTTTTCAGATTAATATATGGCAAAGATTGAACTTTACCTCAAATTCATGGTGGTTCCAGGATATCACATTAGCACTACCAAGCTCTCTATCAATATTAAATGTTCTCATTTCAGATTCAAGAGTATCTTTCAGTTCTTCTCGTGTTTTGAAATTCCAAATAAGGTTTGACCTGGCGTGGTCTTGACTAAACCTAGACATACATATAATCAGAAAATAAAAAGAAGCAATAAACATTAAAAAAAAAAAACTCACCATAAATAGCCCTTACTACATCTTATAATAAGCAAGAAAACTGTAGAATTATTTAGCAAGAATAAAGAAAATAAAAATCTGTGTAAAGGAAGTATGGTAAAATGCTAATAGTAGAATAAATACCATTATAAATACACAGGCAGTCACTGTAAAAGTCTTTCACCTTTTCCCATTTTTGAAAGTTTCATAATAAAATATTAAGAAAAAATAAACCTAAACTATAAAACAAATCCATGTAAATTTAAAAAAATGAACTGACATTTCAATTTCAATCTTTTGCTAATATAATTTTTTTGTTCTTTTTAGATACACATGACAGTAGTTTTGAGTTAGAAAACAATTCAAATCTTCAGACATCAAATTTCAGGTTGGGCAAAAAAATTTTGACCCTTTTGGAGTGAAGTATATGGAATGAACAATATCCTATATTTGGAACTTATAGACTACTCGATATAATACCATAAAACTGCCAAGTTATGAATGGACATTTTCAAAATATCTTCCTTATATTTTTGGAATAAAATGGATTGGGGATGTAGCTCAGAGATACAGCACTTGCTAGCAAGTTCGAGGTCATGGGTTCAATTCTTAGTACAAAAACAACAACAGGTGAAATTACAGAATAACTTATTATAATAAAGTTGGACAAAAATATGAACTGTGATGGACACATTCCACTTCTACTTACTATCAGTTTGCAATCCTTCTAGAAAGTCTCATTTTAATGACTTTCAAGAAAGTTCTAGGGGTACAACACAACTGAGGGATGCCTGAGAAAGAAATACAAAGGATATACTTTAAGGATATACTATACTTGCACTATATACTTTAAATGTAGTATGGAAAGATTTTAGGCACTATTTCCTTTACTAGCCAAGGTACAATCAATATTTCAGCTTCCAGAATGAGTACAAGTGGGTCACTTTTTTAAGAAAATGTTTAAATCATGTCTTTCTGTATTTATGTTAGGTGTTAGGGATAGGGATGGAAATGGGGAGTGGAAGGGGGTTACCTTGTTTGAAAGGCTAGACAAATATGAAGTCAACTAACTTGCATATTTATTTGTCAAAAGTCTCATTGTTTTCATTATCTAACTCTTCTCTCCCTCTCCCCAGTATTGGGGAATGAACTCAGTGGAGCTCTACCACTGAGTCATAGCCCCAGTTCTTTCTATTTTTTTGAGACAGGGTCTCACTAAGTTTCTGATGCTGGCCTTGAACTTGTGATCCTCCTACCTGAAGCTCCAGAGTAGCTGGAATTACTGTCTTGCATCACCATGTGTGGTCATCTATCCCCTTTAAGACTCCATTTCCAACAAGGCTTAAAGTAAGTATGCAATCATTTCTAAGCCATAATATAAGTGTCACAAGTCATCATCTCCAAGCTTTAACAAAAACTTTAAAGTAATTTTAGCTCTTCAGACTATCATCACTCTATGTACAAAGCCTAATTTTAAAGAAGCGACTCTAATCAAATCAATCTTAAAAGTTACACATCTTGAGCTTGACAGCATAAAAATACCTGTGGCAAAAAGCAGTTTCCAGGGGCTGGGGTTGTGGCTCAGTGGTAGAGCATTCACCTAGCACATGTGAGGCACTAGGTTTGATTCTCAGCACCACATAAAAACAAATAAAATAAAGGAGTTTGGGAGTAGAAGGAATAGTATAATGAATCAGACATTATTACCCTACGAACATATATAACTTAAGACAGTGAGATTTCACATCATGTATAACCAGAAGAATAAGAAATTATATTCCATTTACACATGATGTATCAAAGAGCATTTTACTGTCATGTATAATTAGAATAAATGTCGATGTGTCCATCTATAACTAAAAAAATATTTTTTTAAAAAGCTGTTTCCAGAGAAGGAAAACCTGTTATGATTCCTCTAACAGAAATATCAAGTTTAATCTATATTGAAAAATAGGCTTAAAGTTTACCTATAATAGAAAAGATCCCAATTTGCTTCTATTTTTATTCTCTGTCTTCTCTTTCGAAGGACTACTGGCTTTTGACTTATATTCTGGAAAAGAAAAAGACTATATAGTACTCAACCTGAGACTAGCAAATAGGCTCAGTCAGAAGATCATCACTTTTATAAGCAATAGGAAATATTATTAAATTTTGATAGAAACAAAATTAATGAAATAAAATCTATAAGATGTGAATACAGGACATTAAATGACATCACATATAATAATTTACCAGCATACATTTTTATAGTGTTCCTCAATATTTTCCAAGTAACCTAAAGTAATCATTTCAACATCAAATCTTGTAAAGTTCATACATATCACTAGTAAAATTTATAATAATCAAAAACAGTGACTTGGTTCAAACATTTACATGCAATTAATAGAAAAATCATGAAAAATCAGTAATTGAAAAAGGTTGTAAGTTATTAATCTGCTACAAGAGCCAAGAGAAGCAAGTACAAATTGAAATAGCTAAAGGAAGAAATACGTATCTACATTCAGACATATACGAAATGAGAACTGAATTTAATTCACTAAACGAAGAATACCAAAGACAAATCTACATGCCAATTTAACACATTTCACACATGTAGCAGGGACTTAAACTCACCATATTGTTTTTGTCCTGAATTTAATTGTAAAAAGGAAAAAATAAAAAATTTTTAAAGAAAATAGAAAGGAGAAAGCAAGCCTAAATCTGCGAAGCTATATAAACTTATACTGTATACTTATATACAGTATAAACGTATACAGTATACTTATATACTGATGCTGTCAACATAAATCATCTTCACTTTAAGTCGGAAAAAGGCCCATCTGCTTCACTAGGCCTATGACTCAAATTTTAGCTGGAGAATTCAAATAAAGCTAAGACCCCCTGTTCCACAGAGACACATGTAAGGTTTGTAACTGGAAGAGAAGATTTCAATGAGACCCTGAAGTATGAATATGGACTAGAGGTTAAGAATCTCTGCTCCTAGTGGAACTGTAGATATTTCAGACGAGAATTCCAATCCTCAATATGAGACAAACAAAAAATATGAAGCAGTACAGAGTGAAACATCAAAGTTAAAATTTTATTAAAGTGGCAAATTACATAAATAAAGCAAGAAAATGGACTATATGATACAGGAAGAATGAAGGTAAATTGAGTAGTAAGTTTGAAAAAGTAAATACTTTTTGAAACATAAAACCTGTTGGTTATACATAGAAAATTTTTCTACAAATTTTAATTCTGTGCACTACCATGAAATAAAAGATGATTAAAGTATAAAAACAAACTGAAAGTTTGGTTTTTGTAACAATATTTTCTCAAGACTTCTAATTAGAGAGAATTTTCTTTTAATTTTCCTCCCATCTTGGGAGAAAAGGGTGGCAGTCTAGAGTAACGAAAGAAAAAACCAATTCTCCAAAAACAGGGCAGACTGATAGCTTGATAGTAACAAGCTAAGCACTACAGTTAGTAAACATATCCTTAAATTGAAAATAACAAATATTTAAAAAACAATTTTATATTTTAGCCAAAGTTACTTAATTAATCCAAAACAGTTACAAATAAAATGAACATATTATAATTATATAAGTAATACAACTCATTTCAAGACTAGCCAGTATTAATAATCTTGACAATAGTTTTCAGATTAAAGCACAAAATTCTACTTTCTATATTTTCATGTTATTTATATGAATAAAATAGTTAGAAAGATTACTGTTTCCTAAAGAAATTAATGTTAAATACCAAGGCAGAAATGATAATCTGGGACTGGGGTTCTGGCTCAGTGGCAGAGCACTTGCCTAGCATGTGTGAGGCACTAGTTTTGATTTTCAGCACCATGTATCAATTAAAAAAAAAAAATCCACTGACAATTTAAAAAGAATTAAAAAAAAATGATAATCAGTTGATGCTACCAAAGATCTTCCTGAACAGCATATTTGGTAATATTTGCTCAAAATTTTAGATAATATTCCATGTTTACAGTATCAACAAACCAGTAAAAAATTTTTGATATTAAAAATACATTTTTTCCTTCTGAATTACTGTTTTTAAATAACATATATCCCTATTTCCAGTTACACTGCTTAATGATGGGTACATGTCACATATGAAGTCTTAGAAGCAAAAATGTATTCGATGTATGATAATTAAACTCATACAGCATGGGCTGGAGATATAGCTCAGTGGTAGACCAGTTGCATATCATGCACGTGTCACCCCACACACTCTATATTTGCCCACATATAAATATATATATTTTTATTTCCATTTATACAGCTTGAAATAACTTATTTTAAAAATGGGCTTAACTACATGAAGCCAGGAGCTTGTAATTTTAAGTAATTTTGAAAATCATTTATATCACACCTACAGATTTTTCTATTGTTCAAATGCTATAGCAATATTATCATGACCAGATATGTATATAATGTTTTTTTGTTTTTTTTTAAGTACTGGGGATGAACTCATGGGTACTTAACCACTGAGCCACATCCCCAGCCTTTTTTTGTATTTTATTTAGAGACAGGGTCTCAGTGTATTGCTTAGTGCCTCGCTAAATTGCTGAGACTGACTTTGATCCTTCTGCCTCAGCCTCCCTAGTCACTAGAGTTATAGGTATGTGCAGCTGGGCCCAGCTGTATATAGTGTTTTTATTATTCTTTTGCTTATATATCAAAGTGACCCTATGAGGATGGTATTGTTATTTCTGATTTTAAAAAACAGAAAAGTAGGGTTCTGAAAACCTGTAACTTGGGTTAATAAGTGATAGACAGGCTCAGATGTCAGTTAACCAATTCAAAGTTCAGTACTCTCTTGCCTCTCCTGGTCACTTGAAAGCCTGTCTAATGATTTGTTATACTGCAAATATCACTTATTTAAGTTACCATTAACCTACTATGCTCAATTTCTACATAACTGAAGACTGATCTGAATTTCAAAAACACTTAAGACTATAGCATTTGTTATGTTTAAATATTCTGGTGATTCCTAAGAAACACATCTTAGAGAGACACAAAAATTATTCGTTTTGAGTAAAGAAAATACTTGGTATAAATTACGCCTCTTAGATGGAAGAATGCACTACTGAATGAGGTTCTGCTACACATTCTAAATGAAGAATGAAACTAAAAGGAGGTATGACCTTGATTTGAGGACTAATACTGCAAGATTTAAGAACATATAATAAATTTAATAAAAAATGTAAAAAATTATCTCTGAATTATTTGACTAGTTCTGAATAAAAAGACTAAACCAAAGAGAATTTTTGTATGTGCAAAACAAAATCCAAAGAAGAAAGGGAGTAAATAGAAATAAAAAAGTATGAAAATGAAATTTATAGAAGAAAATTTAAGATAGTAATTCTATATTAAATACCTAACTAAAATCCTAATCATTAATTCACAAAACTATTAATCAAGGAGGAAAAATATGAGTCAGATTTAGGTGACATTCATTTTAAGCTTCAGGTATTCGGTCAGACATATCTGAATGCCTTCACTGTGAACAACAGCAATTGAAGTTAGGCCTAGGACATGTAGAAATGCTATAAATTTAGAAGCATATTTTTTTACCTCTTTCTGAGCAATGCCCATCCTATCCCTCCAGTGCATCAACACAAGGTCCACTTTTTCTTTGGCAAATTTTTCAACTTCTTTAGCGGCTTTTCCAGCCAGTCTTTGCCATTCTGGAACTTTATTAAATTTTCCATACTGATCCTATAAAATAATTTTGAAATCCATTACATACTTACTTACAAATTTATTTTAAAACTCCATGTACAGCAGAGTCACATTAGCTATTTAAAATAATAAAATAAATACTGGATATTAGGGTTAAATAGAAAAACAAAGTGAAAAATTTCTACAATAAATTATTCTTTTTGTCTAAGAAACATTAGGGTTTCAAGATAATTCCTTTTTTTGGTAGTAATAACATGCAAGTAGGAGATGACACAGAGAAAGGAAAAAGATTTGAAAGATGTTTAATTTTCTTGGGGATAGGCCAACCTAATAATTAACATAGATCTTATAAGAAAAATGTGCCAAGTAACTTCTTTCACTAACATCATTTGTAATTTCATATGTATAAAATATCACATTACACATTTGAAATAAAAAAAGAAACCCATTCCTGAATTTGCAAATAAAATAAGTTGAGTTAGAGAAATAAAACACTGAATAAAATTAATTCTATTCATAGACTGATGACAGTTGTATAAGCTCTATATACTAAAAATTAATGCAATGCATAAAACAGGTGAATTTTATGGAATGTAAACTTTACTTCAAAAAAGGTGTTAGTAATAATAATAAAGAAAAACATTACTACTCGATGAAATGAGTTTGTGGTAGTCTGGATATGAGGTGTACCTCAAAAATTCCTGTATAAATGCAGCAATGTTCAGAGGTAAAATGACTGTAAGAGTTGTAACTTTATCAGTCCATTCAAACTTGAATGGACTACAGTTGGTAACTGTAGGCAGGTAGATCCCAGCTAGAGGAGGTGGGTCACTACAGAAGTACCCTAAAAGGGTACCTCTTCCCTGTGGCCCCTTCACTCTCTGTTTCCAGGATTCCACAATGAAAGGAGCCTCCCTCTACCATACACACTCTTCCCCCAGTATGTTCTGCTTGACCTTGGACCCAGAGCAACCAAATCAACTGATTATGGACTGAGAAACTGTGAGCCCCAAATAAACTTTCCTTCCTCTTAGTCATTCTTGTCAGGTATTTCTGTCAAAGCAATGCAAAACTGACTAACTCAGAGTTCTTGACTAAATATTTAGTCATCCACAGAAGAGTATATTAGAGTACTCTTAATCCTGAAAAGACACTCAGGACAAGCATATTTATATTTACCATTGCTATTTTCACATTATCTCTAACATGCATCCGATCAGCATCCTTCTCAGGAACTGGATCTGAGCTGTCCAAGTATGCGAGCAAGCCTGGTGGCTAAAAACAACAAACAATAATAAAACACATATCCATTTTCCAAATAACTGCACAAAAGGAAATTCAGATGTAAAAGCCTAAATAAATTAACACTATGATTCAGTTACTGTAACACTTACTGTATGGTAAGTCCTCTGATAAATACCTTTTCAATTACAAACAAAAAAATTCCCTTTAATTGTGTATATAATTAAATTTTTTGAAAGGAACACAAAAATCTTTTCTAGTTTCTCATGGACTTACCAAAATGCGTTTCAACAAGTTTGTCGCGGTTGCATTATCAGCCGTCCAGAGCCCCACTAAATGTCTACTTAGCTGTCTGAAAAAAGCAGACGTTGAGAAAGGTTTGCTGCTTTATCTCAGCTAGAACAGAAAGGAATTTTTAAAAACAAAATATCACATAACTATAAGAAATATGGCTACAGTAAGAAAATCACTCTGATGTTAAAAATTATTAAAAATTAATATTTTAATGTGGAGAGGTGTTTGCGACAGTAATTAAAGTATTAAAAGTTTGGAAGTTTCTTTAAATTAAAGTACTTTCCAGATAGCTACACTAATTTTCAAAGAATCTTAAACATGAAGGCACAGGTTCTTATCCATTTAAAGAAAGTAAAAATTTAAAACAATTTAAACATTTAAAGAAAGAAAGAATTAAAAACAAACAACCCCCCCCCAAAGAATTAAAAAAAAAAACAAGTAGTTTATATAATAAGATATGATACAATGAAATAGCACTCTGTCATTCTTTAAAATTATGAACACAAGCAAAAGTCAACAGCTATGTTCTAAGAAAATCTTTTTGGCAAGATCAGAAGTAAAAAATATTTTCACTTTTGGAGTATGGGTAAAGACTCAAAGCACTTACTGAAAATTATTCTAATTCTACTTAAAAGCTATAATTTTGGTTCAAAATGAAAATCTAAAAACCATGCTGACTCTGTGGTTTGGTATTAACCTTAATTCCCATGTAAAATACTGCCTGCTAATTCGGAAACACCTCAGAAGCAGGAACCCTATTTCACTCACCACTGATCCTTTCTAGACTTGGTAGACTTTGGCATTTGCTATGAGTGGTCATGAAGCCAATCAGGGAAGGAACCAAATAATCATCTACAGATGTATGTATTTACATCTTACATTCCCAGAAGAACATTTCCAGAAGAACAAAGATGAATAGCAAAACTATTTCAGCAGAAAGTGAATACTACTCAAACTGCTCATTCCTGAGCCTATCGGGAAGCTAACATATTGCAGTAATTACACTTATAATTTCCTTCACTGATATTTGGTAGGTCTCATATCAGTGACTCCTAAAAAGGTTCTAATTAGAGATAAAAGTAATAAGATAAGTGGTACATCTACTACAAATGGAAAGCTTTTTAATACTGTAATTCAAGTATTAGTAACATTTTGGAACCTTCTCCAAATTAAAGTGCTTCCCCAATTAAATACACTAAGTGATCACAGTAGGGAATTTAACTGATTATGATAAAAAAGAACACAACAAACAAACAAGTAACATGGGGTTTAGTGGAATAAAATAACATTTTAATGAAAGTTGGGATCTAACATTGCTAATAAGCAGTACTAAGGAAATAACCTTCCTATCTTTCCATCTTCTCAGACAATACAGAAGATTACTTTAATGGCTAGCATTTCAATTAAGTTATGCAGATAGCTTTCTATAATAGTATAAAAAAACTATTGGCAAGGCAGCACACAACAGCACAGGTGATAAAAAATGGAAATCTATAGTACTGAAATAAAATAAAACATAAGTCAGTAAATTATGCTATTGCTTAGCTGAAATATGTTAAACACTTAGGATATTTGGTGTTTTATTAATGCTATACTCTGGTATGACTAGGATAGCTGAAAGGGTCACATATCAAGAACCACACACAAAAAAAACCCCTGAAGAAATGGAATTCATATTGCCCAGAATAAATGAAGAGAGTTATGGGTTTTCTTATAGTTGAATGATTTACTGAAAGAAAGATGATTCTCTGAAGGGGAAATTGTTTACCCACAGAGATTTAGGATAAGCCTAGTTCGGGCTTGAAATAATTAAGGTTCCTATTTCTTATATTTAAAGCAGAGCACCTAAATTAACAAAGGTATTTGAAAATTTATGCAAGGTTCCCATATGGGGTCTTTGGGGTCATGTGCATGCAAGATAGTCAGAGGAAACAGAAGGGGAAAAGGCCTTCAAAGTACTCTTTTCCATGTTCCAGTCCCATGACTGTGAGTTAAGAGCCTGACAGGACTGTAGGTTAAAAAAAAGGAATTGGTTCCCTCACCCCAAGTTATCCATGGCAGGGACAATGACCACTTGGGCACAATCCTTCTACAAGCAAAAGAAAAGTGCTATAGGAATCAAAAGAAAATGGAACATATGTATAAGCAAATACCTAATTCAGTTTGTTTTATGTAATACCCAAATTCATTCTCTAAACAGCAATTTATAGCAAATTAAATCAAATAACTTACCTATTTGTCAGCATCCTTTGATCTGAACTTATTGTAAACATTGCAGTATGCAAGTGGCGAGGTAAGGCACCTTCACTTAGGGCAAGTTCCTGCATTTTTGTAGCAATTTCTTTGTCACCTTCCTTTGGAAAAAGGGTAAGATGATCCCTAAAGCAGAAATCTAGAACGAGCTATCCCAACTTTATTACAAACTTTAAACAAAAGTTCATTACAACTTTAAACAAAATAATTATTTAGAATAATAATAATAGTAATAATAATAATTATTATTATTTCTAATTACCCAAAAATAAACCAGAAAGATGACATTTTAAGATTCAATGTGGCTTTGGAATCAGGTTCAAATGTTACCAGATAAATTACCTTACAAATTATACTTTTCTAAAATTAATATTAAAATTAGGTTAATTCCTAAATATCTATCAGTCAACAAGGAAGAAACCAGCAATTCCTATCAAAGGCATATGCAAACCTGGCTTGCTTTTGTTATTTAAAGGATGATGTGATGTTGGGGTAGTTGTTTTTATTTTGATTTTATTTTGTTTATATGGATTCACTTTGGCAAAGAGATAAATAGGACTATTAATCAAAGAACTATGAATTAGATAAGCAGTAGTATAACAATTTAAGATAATCTATCAAAAGGTAAAAATGTTCATGTTAGTACCGAGTACTATTTTACCACATGAACATGTAGTATGTACACAAATATGTACATATACCATTTTTAACAGTACACATACAGTCTGAGATGAAATTCACCAACATACTCATAGAAATGATACTGGGTAGTAAAAATGTGGATGATTTATTTTCATTTAACCCTTGTATTTTTCTGTACATCTTGATTTTTTTCTTCCAAGATTATAGATTGCTTTTATAATTTGAAAAAAGAAAATTTGCCAGGATTTAAGTATAAATAGTCTTTTCCACAGAAATCACCAGATGTGAATCTAATATGTGTGGTTTGTACCTGAAGTCAAAAGTCAGCATTTTGATTATACTTAGTATTAAACAAATATTTTTGTATATAATGAATAATTGGATTGCATGTATTATATGAATGGCAACATGTTGGTTGGCTGCATGGGCCTAACTTTCCTTGGCTACCACAAACTTAGATGGGGTATTTACTTTTGAAAGCTAAAACTGAGCATAACACCCAATAACTAGAGGGGAGAAATTAGCCCTTAGTAGTATATACACACTGAAAATGCAAATAAATTTTGATGTTCCAACCAGTTTGATGCCTTTTTAAAAAATTCAACAGATGTCTAAGGACATACTAACTCTGTGCTTCTTATTTCATTCTGAGCTATACTGATATATCACAATAGCGAGTTTCTTTTCCCCCTTCTTGGTAAACAAAACACTCTTATGTTTTACCCAAATTGCTACATAATGACAACAAAAAAATACAAAAATTCAAGTCATTGAGATTGATGTCATTGTAAACATCATACTATGTGCTTGAAATTTATAACCATGATTATTTTTTTAAATTTTTTTTAAATGCAAGGCTAAAGCAACTATTTGAGAAGTAATATCTTATAACCTGAATATCAAATCCTGGTATCTAGAATTTCATTTAAAATGCATTTTACCACAAGAAGTTTATCACCTTGCTCTAACTCAAATAACAGATTTCTATGTAATCTCAGTACCTCAAGATTTCAGACCTTCATTATCATCACCCAGTGAAAGAACAAAAGAAAGCTAACTTTTAATTCTTTTAAATAAAACAAATAATGTAAGAACAAAATTTATTTGCTTTATAAATATCCCTACTTACTAAAGAATTTAAAATTCTCTTTTTTTTTATTATTGAGGATCATTTCTTCAACTAGTTTAAAACTAATATCTGACTGGAGAGTTAAAATTACTTTTCTTACCCAGAGTATAGCATATTTCCCATAAAAGGCAATTTTGTGATTTTCAATTAAGACGTCAATCAACACTTAAGTTTAAAATTTCGAAATTGCTCTCACCTCTATTATTGCCTTCATAACCAATCCAGCTCCCTTTATAATTGCCATGGAAGGATGCTTTAAAAAGGTGAAGGGAAAGTATCAGTGAATTTAAAAAAAAAAAAATTTATTCCAACACAAGGATGTATAGTTTCATGCAAGGTTATGAGCTATAAAATTAGGAAATGATATGTCTCAAAATCAGATCAGAGTTTAATTAAATATTTTAGATATTCTACAATATAGCTTCACAGTTACTGATATGCAAACATAAAGGAATATAACAGAAAGTAGATGGCACTTTTTTCCAACATTTATGAATAGCTCTGCTAAAGCTCACTGTATTATTTGGGAATTTGTTTAAAAAAAAAAAAAAAAGCGGGGGGGTGGGGGGGGAGAACGACTTTGGGCATACTACAGAAAAAAATGAATTTTTATGATGGAAAACAGTGGTTAACTGCCATAAACAAGGCGGTCTAAGTGTCTAAGTGAACTACCATGAAACCTGTGAGCTAAAATGTCCTCATATGGTAATGATGTTAGGGTTAGGTTGCATTTGTCATTATATTAGAAGGGTGCACAAACTATTTTAAAAACAATTTTATCCAAAAAGCAGCATTCTTAAATTAGTTGTTATCTGGTAGGAAAAATACAAGATCTTACCTGAAAGAGTTTAAAGAGGGTTCTTCCATTGGAGGCTACCATCTCTAAAAGCATATCAAACTGCTGCCCTTCAGTCGTCTCACTATATGGAGCACAGAGGGCAAAGGTAAGGAAGTCCAAAAGTGAACTAATAACTAGGGCACCAGTCCCATGATCCTGAAAGAAAGCATCACACTGCTTTAGAAATATAAATATAGAGCTTAAACAGCAAAAATATGTTCCTTTTCTCTTATTCTATATGCTAGGCATAATTACTGACTTTAATTTTTCAACCTTAAGTTCAAAAAAAATTTTTTTTGGTAGTGGGGATTAAACCCAGATATACTATACCACTGAGCCACATTCCTATCCCTTTTTGAGGCAGGATTTCACTAAGTTGCTGAGACTGGCCTCGAATTTGTGATCCTCCTGCCTCAGCCTCCCAAGTCGCTGGGATTACAGGTATGTACTACCACACCCAGCATCAGGTTCAAATTCTGATGATTTACGTAGTACAGTACTTCCTTTGCCAATGTAGCAAATCCATTGTTCAAATCCATCATCCTCAAAAGGAACATAATTAAAATTCAGTCAAATTTCAAGAGAAAAACAGAATCTTCAAATGTGTATACTAAGGTTAATGTGTATTTGAATAAAAAATTATCTTTGACAATACTTGTAAGATTATGGCAATTTGTTCATGTTTCTTCCAGTTATATGGAATGTCCATCTCCAAAACTGCTCCCAACAATTGAGGAACTAGATGTCAGTTAATGGGAAGATCTGATTTACTTTTAAAAGTTTATTTCACAATTAGAATTTTCAAAAACGAAACAAAACGCTGGAATATTATTGGAAAAATCTAAAAGCTTTGCAATGTATCCTTCCCAGATAAATGGATATAGTACTAAAAAAAAATATTTTATTACTAGTGACCAAGCTAAACTGTGACCAATAAAAACCAAATATGTAGCTGTAATACAAAACCCCACGTTGCACTTGTAGAAACCACATTGCAGAAACTTTCAATAATCATATAGGATTTCCCATGAAGACAAATTTAATAGCAACTTACCACATGGGAATTAAATTTCTCCAGTAAATTTTCCAGAAACTTCTTTGAAGAGAGAAGAGAAGCTTTGTTTAGCTGTTCTTGTCTTAGGTCATAGTCATCATGCATGGGCTATCAATTAAAAATAGTAAATTTCATAAGCAGTCTCATGTGCTGGCATCACAAAAAAATTCATTTATAAAGAATATTCATTATAAACTGGAACAATTAAAAACCACACCATAAAGTGTATGGCAGAAAGGAAACTCATGATTAAGGTTTCTCTTTAATTCACTTTTGGTAATAAATGCAAGGTTTACACAAGGATTTACTTATGTTTGTTCTATACAATGTAGCTTGTCTAAAACACTTTATAAGGAATTAAAGTCCTAGATAGAATACAGAAGAGAGATAAATCAGAAATTTCAAAGGTATACTGAACAATTATCTTTCCCTCCACAAACTAGCACCAAGTTAGCTCTTTATTGATCAAACAGCTTTCAAATGTGCTTCTTCAGCCTCACTACCTTACTTCAGCATCTCAGCTCTTGTATATAATTTGATCAAAAAGCCTCCTTATCTCTAATCTATCATCCACATACCACTATAGTGGACTTTCTGAAAATCAAACCTGATCTTGTTACTTAAAAATTTTTCAATGTTCCTTACTAAAGATACAAACCCAGCTCTTTTTTTGATACAAAAGGCTTTTGGATGACTTGTCTCCGCATCTTCCTCTGGCAGCAAATCCTAATTATCCCCCAAACATATCTTGTGACCCAACCTTATTTAGCTATTTGCTTCTTCCCAAACATACCTTTCTTTATGTTATTCTCTATTCCAGGAAGTTCTGCCGAGAACTGAAATATCCTGACCCATCCTTTAATATTCAGATCAAATTGAACATGTCTAGAAAGACTGAGAATTTTTCACCTTCCTTCTACCACCAAACAAAAAATAAGTGTGTGTGATGCCATAGCCCCACAATCTTGTGTTGAATGCATAGGACTACTTTAATAGACTGTTAGCAATTTGAAGGAAGGAAGGAACTGTGTCTTAACATCTTTGCATTTCTAGCACTATGGAACACTGCTTGGTATGTAGGATGTATTAAGTAAATGTTATTTGAGCAAACAAATGGCTTTGAGAGCAACTTATGAAATATAGAATCATGGTACAAGGAAAATCTGGGTTCACAAAAACTAAAACCTTCAGTCAAGAAACTGGTTAAGAAAAACCAGTTTCCTTAAGAAAAGTACTACTTACACACATGAGGGCACAAAGCATATCAACGGCTGCATGGATCACTCCATTGTTGCTCCTCTTGAGTGCTTTTACTACCTTCACCCCTAAACGCTCCCGAAACCTTGTAGAACAAAAGCAAGTATATAATAGCACTATCAAAACATCTGTTAGTATTTTATTATTAAGATACGGTAGGTCATCTTAAGTTTCCATTATTGTATGGTAGCAATTACATATTTGAACCCCATTTCTCAAATATGTTTTCATAATAATTTTTCCTTTGAGTAGAGGATTTTTAAAGGTTAACTCAAAGTATCACAAGTACTTTCCCATTCAAATTCACTAAAACAAGAGTCAGTGATATTACTCATGATTATGCATCTAATATCCTTCGTCAGCCCCACTCATCTTTCCTTTTCATTTCTCATGAATACAAACTTCCAGATTATTAGATAAAAGGTATCATGTTTAGTCAGCAGTAAAGAAATAAATTACTCAGTATTTTTTATTTTGAATTGTTTAAAATCTGTAAGAGAAGCTAAGTTCAAAAGACAACTTACTTTGGAAGCTGAGTGAAGGCCAGAAAACCAGCTTTGGAAGCTACAAGTCTTCTTACAGCCTGGAATTGACTCTCAAGTTCTGCATTTGAAGCAACAACATCTCCCTCTTGGGACAATAATGCTGTTATGGCATTATTGATCAGTTTTTCTTTGTTTTCTGAGAAGAGACCCTGGGCAAAGAGAGAGTATTTTAGAAGTTTCCATAACGATTAATAATAATGTACAAATTATGATGCAATTTATCTTTATATTATATATCTTACATCCTGCGTTACTGCATGTAGAACTCCACTATACGAAATATTAGCATTGAATCTGAATACAGCATCTGCAAAATTGCCATCTGTAAGGAGAAGAGAAGATTAAAAAAAAAGATTTAGAGAAATACGTTCCTAACTCTTAATATGATCATCAAGTAGATATATGGAAATACAACTACATTAAAATCAATACTTACTTGGAGGTGTAGCTAAGAATCTGAGATGCAGGCTCTCTACTTCCTCATCAACAGGCATACTGAGTAACCCCCATCGCTGACCTTTATGGGTTGGTGTCATTTTTACACAAACATCTCTGTTACCAGAGGCTCTTACTCCATCCAGCAAACTTGCTAACAAGGAATCTCTAGGCAAGGTTAAAAAATAAAATAAAAAGGATTTAGAATTGATAATTAAGGGGAATTTTGATTCAGAATGTAGTACAGGCACTTTGGTAGGTAACCTGCTTTCGGATGTACAAAAAAAAACAGCTTTAGGAGAGCCTAGAGTCCTAACACCAGTTTTTCACCTTGCTGCTATATGACCTATATCAAAGAGTTCCAGCTTTTCCATATCATTGCCAATAATCAGCACTGATAGCCTTTTGATGTTAGTCATTATAGTGGATCTAAAGTAGTTTTAATTTGCATTTCCCTAATGAGTTATGATCTTCTCATGTATCTATTTACCACTCAGTTATCTTTTCTAGTCAAGTGTTTATGTAAATCTTCTGCCCAAAGGCTGTTTGATCATTTTAGGATTGAGTTGCAAGAGGTCTTTATATATTATAGACACAAGTTCTTCATCAGCTATGTGTTCTGTAAATACTTTCTCCCTATCTGTAGCTTGTCTTACTATTTTCAAAGTTTTAAATTCCGAAGATGTCTAATTAATAAACTTTTTTACTTTTATGGACTGTTTTGAAAAGTGTCCCTAATCCTAGTTACAAAAAAGTTGCTTTACTTTCCACATATAAGCATTATTAGTATAATGACACATTTTTCCCAAGTTATAGTCAGGAATAAACAAGATAATGTACATAAAGTATTTGACAAACTGAGTATTGAGATCTCTCCTCTGATTAAAACACCTGCACTCCTGTTTTTTCCTTAAACTTGGAACAGGAAAAATTGTAACCTTTTGCTTGTATTTCTAGTCATGTTGACTTGTGACTGAGAGCTTTCTAAGATAAACTGTAGTAATATTATAGCAAGTAAAGAAGAAACAAGTAAATACAAATCTGAAGAAGGATGTATTGTACACAGTGGCAAAAAGTACCCAAATTGTACGGAATAACTTTAAAATACAGACTCTCTAGAACCAACTCACTACAACGACATGAAAGAACTACCTGAGATATAAGAATTGCCAATCTCATGAAAACAGTTTTAGTACACAAAGGGAAATGCAGATATTCACATCAGACATTGAACATTCACATTAGCAATTATGTGTTATAAGCCAGCTGCAGCAGCTTATAGGTTTCCACACGAGAAATAAGTCATGAGTAACATAAAAAAAAATAAGTATGTTCCACTGGTTAACTGCTAAGTAGCTTTCAATATTAGCATATAAAAAACTAATTTCAAGTGTATTTAATATATTAAAGTAACCTGTTGCTTTTATCCAATTTAAAAATGAAAGTAAGAGGTGCTATTTTGAAATACTTTAAAAACACCAGTGGGCTGAGGATGTACCTCAGTCTAAGACCGCTTGTTTATCATGCAAAAGATCCTGGGTTTAATCCTCAGTATGGAGGGGGGAAAAAAGGTTACAGAAATACACAGTGCTTTCATCATTTCATTTAAAATCAAATCACTATTTTTATGGTCTTTAGGAATTTGAAACTTGAATAAAGATCTTTTTAAATAGGCAATAATGTCTTCCAAAGTTAAATAATTTTAAAGTTCCAGATTATAAATATTTGTTTTTCCTTTTTGATCAAGCACTTTGCTTTTGCACATGCTGGGAACTCAAAAGCATGATAAGATAAAAAGAAATAAACACCTTTCTGTTGAAGAGTATTTCCGGACTTGCCCTTTTATAAATTCAATGGTAAAAAGCTGTGGATTTTCGGAGTCACAAACCAAAGCAAATACCTAATGAAAAACAAAAGAAAGTTCAACAACAACAAAAAAATGATTAGTTTTTTTTTGTACTTCATTATAAAAATTGCATACCATCTTTGAATGTGTACCCCGCTTAGGAATGACCAATCACCCCCGCCCAACCTGTTCCCGCCAATGAATGTGCCAATCACGTCTCAGAGTTGTTGTTTAGTTTTCCCGCGCCTCATGATGATTTGTTCTGATGTATGCAAAGCCCACCACCCTCTCCAGAAAGTGTACTTAAGCTCTGCTTGACCTCTGCTCGGGGGCTCTGGGCTGCTCTCCCTCCTTGAGTGAGCACAGAGTCCCAGCGCGCTGGAATGGATCCCCAATAAATATCCCCTTTTGCCAATTGCAAAATAAAAAAAAAAAAATTGCATACCATCATTTAGTTTTACCAAAGTCAATATTTAAAAATGCAACTTGTTTACAATACCAGAGTTTAAATTTGGTTAAGAGTCTTAATAAAATTTTCATATAATTATTGAATAAAAAGTTCCACTTTTTTTTTTAAAGTATTTTTTAAAGTTGTTGATAGACCTTTATATGTGGTGCTGAGAATAGAACCCAATGCCTCACACATGCCAGGCAAGTGCACTATTGCTAAGCCATAGCCCTAGTCCAAAAGTTCCACTTCTGATATAGTTAAAAATTATTGTTGGAATCTTCATCAATCAATAAATTCATGAGGTCAATAATCTTTATTTGACCAATAAATCTAAATGGATTAAGAATTAAATATGGATTCTGTTTCCCATTCTTTAGGAAGGAGTAAATATATTAAAAATAAATAAGAAAATTACTCAATATCAACAGGAAAAAAATCTCACTTAAGCTAATAATGCTGAAACTTACTTCTCCCAAAGGCTTCAAAGTTGCAATATTATAGGTTGCTGGATCACGTTCTACTAAAGATGTTTCTGTGAGTGCTAAAAGTCTTTTTACAGGTTCCTTCAAACAATAAAATAGATTAAAAAGTTATTGAAGAAAATTATTACAATCAGATGAATAAATTTTTATTTTCAACATACAGGTCTTACCGAATGTCTAGGTGATATTTTTTGGACCACGAATTCTGCTAAAGATGTGATGGATTCATCTGTGCTGTATTTTCCAAAGCGAAGATTCAAATATTGCTCAAATTCTAAAGGTTCTTTCCTGATCCGCAATGAAATACCTATGTAGTTGCCAGCATGATCTATTGCGCTTTTGATAATCTCTTCTCTTTGTTCTGATGCAAATAAATGCTGCACAAATTTTGGATTTTTAAAAGTCAAAAGTTAAAACAACTAAAATATAACTATTTAATCAATTCATAGGAAGGATATTAAAGTAGTATTAAAGTAGCAGCAATTCTAGAAAAGAAAGGTAATAGAATGTCTCAGAAGGAAATGAGCAGTTTTATAGTTGAAAGACTGTTACTAAATTAAAATCACAAAAGTCTGAAAAGTCTGGGGCACAGAGCCTTACATCCAACTCAATGAATGGAAATTATCTCATCATTTCTTAAGGTCTGACTCTTACCATCTTGTGCAAAACAACATGCTAGGGCTCAATAAGAAACCCTACCCAATCTACTGGGGTGAATAGGGACTGTGTGGGTAGAATTCTGATTCAACTAAAGTACTCTTATTTAATATCTGTTTTACATAGTGGGTTTCCTTGCAAGAATGTTTAAGAGTCATTCCCCTATTGATGTTACAAATCAATTTGTATTTACAAAGGTAAGGTTAAGGAGATATCACTACCTGCATTTGGTGCCGGGAGACCAGAACTGCTAAAGGAACTGCAAAAGGCAGAGAAATATCCCCCACAAAAAAAAAAAAGATTTGTCCTGGCCGGATGCCAATAGCTCCTCTGCTGAGAAGCACTGGGTTGGATCATGTTTAAGAGTCTGATTTTATTACATGAGTTCACTTCAGTCACCACTAATGCAGAAGATATTAAATAAAATTTTGTTGAATTAATTTGTGTGGTATCATATATTATAATGAACTGATTTATTTCCACTAGTGTCTTTTAAAAAGCAAAGAATACATAATCATCCCTCATTGTGGAAGACTAGTTCCAGGAAGTCCCAGAGATACCCAAATTATAACATGGTGAAGTATCTGTATATAATCTATGCATTCTTCTAAATACTTTATATCATCTCTAGATTACTTATAATACCTAATACAATGTAAATACTATGCAAATAGCTATTATACAATACTGTTTAGGGAATAATAACAAGGAAAAAAGCACATGTGCAATATTTTTTCCTAAATATTTTCAATCCACAATTGGTTGAATCCAGAGATGCAGAACCCATAGATTTAGAGGATAGATTATACTTAGAAAATGGATAATTCAAACTAAATCTTCTTGTTATAGCCAATCAAGAATAAATGTTGTTGATAAAGTATCAAACAGTAGTCATTCATGTTCAACTTATTGTTCCATTAAAGAGCTTGTCTGAATTACTGTGATACAGCTATGTTTTTAGGGTCTAAAAGGCCCCATACCTATCATTTGGCCTGTTTTCCACCAAAAGCTAATCGCTGCAAAATTCCATTGCCCAGAGAAGACACATCTGTGGACAGCGCAGTCGAGACTTCTTTAGGGTGGGAGACAAAACTAAGCTTTGTTCTTTTGGGTCTAGACTCAGAGGTAAGCAAATATCTAGCTGTGTGCTCCCCAAATGAAGGAAATTAGGATGTTACCAATCAAGTGGTTTCTAGGACAAAAAGAGGCCTACAACTCTGTAAAGCAAATTGTATTTTTATAAATCAGATTATGTAGCTGCTGTCCTCATTATTATAATTTTTTTTTGGCCTTTTGCTACTATCTACACTTTTATTTATCTAAAAATTCTAGGCTTGCCTTAGCTCTGCTTCCCAGGGAAGGATATTTTATCCACAAAACACTGAATTTTGGGGTAGTGGTCCCAGGCTTCTAAGGGAGCTAAAGGTAACAAATTCTCAAGCTAAGGAATCTTTCAAGTAAGTTCAACTTAGTTCTTCCTAGAGACTATATATATTGCCTACATTTGAGATCTTGGGTTTAAATTTTATTACAGAAAGCAGGATAGTTCAAAAGGTGGTTATCATCTGTAGTTCAGCTTCTATTACTAATTTAAAAACATCTCAGCATCTTAAGGAGTTTCTGCTGTGCCCCACAACTTACTTAAAAATAATTCAAGATCCAAGTAAAAACAAGCAATAAATTCCAAATATGGCATTTCAATACATACTTGCATTACATATTACAAACAGCTTGACAAAGGAGAGAGGACAGAACACTCTCCAAAAAAAAAAATTTATATTACTTTTTTAATAAAAAGAAATTGAATTAGAAACTTTCAGGTAAGGCATTAATACTAATGAAAATAATAACTGTAACTACTATTATGGAACACTACTAAGCCATGTACTGTGTAAAGCATTTTAGGTAGATAATCTTCTCCAATCTTCACTAAAAACACAGGATGACATATTACCCTCCTCACTTTGAAGAACAGCAAAAGGGTTCAAGTCCACTTATTTTTGACAGCAAAGCCTGCACTCTAAATACCCTACCTCCTCCTCTGAGGTTCACCTTTTGCTACTATCTACACTTTTATTTATCTAAAAATTCTAGGCTTGCCTTAGCTCTGCTTCCCAGGGAAGGATATTTTATCCACAAAACACTGAATGAAGTGTAAAAACACTTCCTTCAAACCCTTTTAAAATGCTGTTTTAAAAACATTACTCACCAATCTACTAAATCCTCCATAAAGTATACAAAATCCTCCTTGATAATCAGAGAGATCTACAAAGCCTTCAATGTTTCTATAGTCATAGGAACAAAGTACTCTGTTGGTTGTAGGATTAATTTGGTCAAAGCCTCCAGGAGTTACTTCCAAAATTACAGGTTTTCTTGTATCACTCCAGTGATGCTTATAGCAGTTATATCTCTAGAGAAAAAGAATTACTTTTAAGTACATATTCAAGCTTACCATACAATAAAGTCATATTTAACACATCCATCACTGCTGAAACAATCAAAACTCAAAACATAAATATTTATAGTTACTATCCAAATTGTAAAAACATTTAATTTAGCTAGAGAGGCTATGTTTGTTTAATTAAGAATGTTCACTCTAACTGAAGACAATATGTTCTTCTTTTAATTAGCAAAGACTTTGGGTTACAGGATTTTATAAAACAATTTTAAGCAACTCTTATGTAAATTAAATGGGGCGAGGGATAGGCCTATAGTCCCAGCAACTCAGAAAGCAAGGTAGGAGAATCCTTTGAGCCCAGAGTTCCAGGCCAGCCTGAGCAATACAGTAAAGATCCATCTCACATTTTTAAAAAAATAGACATTCTATCTGAACAGAAAGATATTCTGAAAGACTAAAAGAGTTTTAATGGGGGAAAAAAAAATCTCATTTTTTGATGATACATTCTTTTCATCCACGTTAGATACTGAAAACAGCTAAATCACATTTCAGGGAAAGTTATAATATTCAATTTAAACAACCCGGTTTGCCTCTACATGTTAATGTATTTTTTATATTTTTTTATACACACACACACACACACACACACACACACATACATACACACAAAAAAAAATTCTGAAGCCTAAATTATACCTGAACCTTTTCTAATCAAAGCACTAGAAATTTTCTTTGAGTCTGGATTATATTGACAAGTAAAGTTCTATTTAGATGATGCATTCCATGAGTACCAAATGATTAGAACAATCAATATCCATTTACTTACTAGGTTTATTCTTAAAAAGAGAAAAGATTTAATTGAGGTTTCTAAGCTAAGTGAGGCAGAAGAGGAAAATAAATTTAAATTAAAGGATAAGAAAGGCAGAGAAATGATAATAAGGTGTCACATGTAAAATGAATATCCCCTTCTGTTATGATTTGGATATGAGATGTCCTCCTGTTAATGCAGGAACACTAAGAGGTAAAGTGATTGGATTGCTGATGTAACCTAACCAGTCTGCTCTAGTTTAAATGGACTGACTGAGTGGTAACTGTAGGCAGGTGGGGCATGGCTGGTGGAGGTAGGTCAATGGGAGGTATGCCTGGAAGGGTGCATCTTCCCTGTACACACACCAACTCCCTCCACCCTTGCCTTTCTGACCCTGCCATGAGTTTAGCAGCTTTCTTCAGCTGCGCCCTCTCCCTCATGATATGTTGCCTCACCTTGGGGCCAGAACAATGGAGTAGGCCATCCATATATGTACTGAAACCTCTAAAACAGTGAGATCAAAATTAACTTTTCCTCCTTTAATTAGTTCTTGTTGTGGCCAAAAAAACATCTCCCATGCCCAAATAACAGTTTTGTACCCATCAGTATGAAGAGGAATACATGATCAATTGCACAATTCTCAAGTTAAAAATAAACTGGTTGCTCAGAAGTTTAACTATTTCTGATACTGAAATCAGAAAGAAATTCTCTTGTAAGTGTTCAGAAAAGAGTAAGACATTAAGTAATGAATACTCCCACTAACATCCCAACACTATCTTCAGTAATGACATTCATAGGATCAGTATCACAAATCTATGGCATCATATTCAGTACAGTTCTATCTATCTATTTATCTATACACAAATTCTGCAGAAAAATAAAAAAACCTGCATTCGCCCAAAAATATATTTAGACCCTTGATTTTGAACTTAAAAAGAGATCAATGCCATACCTCTCCGTAGGAATGAGGGTAAAATGGAGACCACCAAAAAATGGTGTGCTTTTCACACTAGGCTTGTTTACATGCTCCAAACCCACTCCACAGGATATTCTCCATTCCTTCCAGTTGATAATCACCTATTGTTAATGACATATACTGATGGAAACTTCTCATTATCCCTAAGGACTTTAGGGGCCAGGCCTAAAGGACTTTGAAAGACCCCAATTTCAAGTATATCTAGGACAACTGGAGGCCTTAGGCCAGATTCAATTTCTATAAGAGCTGTTCAGCCAGGACAGCACTGGGGTGGAACCTTTTTTGTGGGGAAGTGTAGGCGTCCCTTTGTGTACCTTACTCCTGATATAAAAATAAGTGAACTACCTTCAGTCAATCATCTAGAAATATTGTTTCTATCTCAAAGTTTTGAAAAATATTAAGTGACTGATTTAAAAAGTTATAACATCCTGAAGTTATGTTTTTGAAAACAACTGTTTCCCAAAAAGATGAGATGTACAGAATAAGAAACCAGCCAGCTTGCCAGATGCCATTAAACATCTTAAATGGCTCCTGAGCAACCAATTAATCACTAGAGTTGAAATCAGTGAGTCTCCAAGATGCTGGTGCTGCCAGCATAGTTCCTGCCTTTTGTCAGAGGTGAGGGTTTTGTACAGTGCTATAAGTTTAGGAATTATTTTTCCCAATTATAAAAGTAATATCTACGCCTGGGTAAGAAATTCAAAATTTTTAGAGAGTAAAAAACAAAACAAACCCTCCCATAAATTCCCATTCTTTTCCCTAGAAATCTCTAGTTTAGTTTAAATGCTGCTGTAACATGACTGAAGACACACTGGGAAAGTTAAGATTCTAAAAGGCAACTATAACTTCCCACAAAGCTGCCAGTACACCATGCCAAGCTTTAGTATGAGCCAGATCCAGGGCCGGAAGATGTAATAAATACAGTTTCAATGTTCCCAAACTTTAACACTTTAATACTTTTGAATTAGGAAACTCCTACACCAAACAACTACTGCATGTTCTAACCAATATTATTATTAGTATGCTATGTACTGGTGTTATTGCTTGGAATTCTGAATAAGAATCACCTGAATTATAGCACTGCTATCTCATACAAATCTTTTTTTGCCTGATAATTTTTTTTTCCTGCTAGAATTAAAAGTCTTAAGTTTACTTCTTCATACTAGTTTCCTATTAAGCTACATTTATCTATCCACATGGTATGAGACAACAATAAAACTATGTTTTTATATTTCCCTTTAAGTTTGCCATAAAAGGTACTAGTTACGGAATAAATTCTATAATAAAGGGCAACATTTAAACAAATAAAAATACTTATATTTACCCTTCCTGTGATTTTTCCCTCTGAAAAATCAGTTCTAAATCTCTGAAAGAGAAAACATAACCACAGTTAATGACAAAAAACCGGTCAGGAAGACTCATGGGAAAGCACAATTTAATAACTTGACACTAAAAACTGTTGTTACACTTTAAGGATGTTCAACAAAAAAGTATAGAGTTTTATTGAAGAACAAAATAGATTTAACATATAGTGCTTTTTCTTGTATATGCATCTTAGGCTAATGAACTATCAAATACAAAATATATATTTCAGGCTTTCTGTTGGACAAAAGGAAGAGTTTCACATTTAAAGATTAATAAGAAAAAATAAGCACAGTGGGTACAGAAGCTGAGAACATTAATGTTCCCACTTAAGTGTAACTATTTCACTTCAAAGAGAAGGTAAACTTAGTTTATAAACAGGGAACCTTTCTTACCAATGCTTCTGTAAGAAGTTCTGTTCTGTGCTCTGTAGAAAATTTTAAAGTCTCTGACTTTTTCCCACTGCCTTTACGAAATGTGAGATTGAACTCTGTTCCTTGACCTTTTCCAACAGGACTGATGCTGCAAATGTCTCCATAAGGCCACTAACAAAAATAAAGGAATTTTTTTCAATTGGGGTTAAAATACAGTAAAATGAAACACTTATAACTTCAACTTCATATTCACTGATTAACTGAGCTCAATTTTACAAAATAATAGAGGTCTAGAAGAAGTCAAGTTCTTTAGTTCTTTTAAAGGTTTTTAGTCATCACAGACAACCACAAAAATCTTACCAGTGTTACAATTGTAATGATTTGACATTAATCTAAAACAATTAAAATAGAAGTGAAAAGAATTAGAAATAACATTTTATGATTACTTGTAAGTCTGTTTTAAAAAGCACTTTAGACTTAAAATAAGCTAAAATAATTTCTTTAAATATGCTTATCATATCAGTTGGTCTTGCCTTTATTAACAAGAATCCTACTTCTATAACAAGTACTTTATACCAATTGTGATATAATTTTTACCTGCATTATAATAACAGTATTTAAAAATTATAAGAACTACTTTACTAATTTTACATATAATCAATAGTAATACATCAAAAAAATTTCCCCTGAAAGCCTTAAAAATAAGCTCATCTGCTCTCTGCTTTATTTTTGATCCTGAACACAGAGCATTATGTATAATAAGCATATTAATTTCATTCAGGTGAGATATTTCTATCCTAACATACTGGTTTCAGGCCAGAAGTAATGGATCAAATCTTGACTTTTTAAATTCAAGGACAGTTCATGTAAACCTAACAGCATCTAACATTATTACCTGATTAGTTACTTCTAAAGTATTTGGATTATATGTAGTAATTGCATGGGTTCCAACTGAAAAGACACGCTTATACCTACAAAGAAAGACAAAGGTTTAAATTTAGTTTTAAACAAACAAAATCTTAAGAATATATATCATACTAACACAGAAAGAACATTTCAATAAATAAATATAAATGTGTTAGTTGATTAATGGTGACTAAATACAGCTGAGTTTTATATTCTCACCTTTTTTTATGTTCTAAAATGTTACTAGTATTAAAATTCACCCACCATTCCTTTTACTGTTAACTATTAAGAGTTCTGCATTAAAAAGTACACAAGCACCTTGTGATGTTAGTACAGATTAAGCTGGCAAAGAACCAGCTGAGGATGGTAGAAGATTTTAAATGGGAAAACTTTACTTTAACCAAAAAACAATGCATAATACTAATTATTTCAAAATATCCTTTCAACAAAATGATGTAAAGAAAGGAAAGCTATGGCCTGCAACTGGTCAGTCACAGCCATATGAGGAATCAATTTCTACTTAAGCAACTACCTATTACGTTAAAGTAGTGCAATTTTATAAGTACCACAAGCAAGAAATTTTCACTTCTCACTTCATTTCCTTTACTTAAAGTAACATGTCCAAACAAGAAAACCATTTGGTTATCAGTAATCTTTTAGAAAAGAGAGAAATTCAGAATGAGAAAGGTGGAAATTGAATAAGAAAATTCAATTAAGGTTCAAAAAATAGATCTTTGAATATGAAATATTAAAATGGGCATAACCTCAGTGTACAAAACAAAAACAAAGAATAAAAAGAATTCTAGATACAGAGACATTTAAAAATAATACTGTAACACTGTGGCTGACAAATCTGAAAACTAAAGAGTACATCAACCACTAAATAGAATAATTTAATAAAGCCACAAAGAACTGTACTCTCCCAAAGCAGCAGGCCCCAGCAATTTCAAGACAGAAGAAACCTTAGAGGCCCATACTTCTCAATTGTTCCAGGAAACAGAGTGAAGACAGGTTCTCAATTCTCTTAGTGATACTAAAATCTGATAACACACACACACACACACACACACACACACAAACACACACACAAAACCCAATTTTTAAAGTAATTACTAGGGTTAGGGTTTAGATGTGAGGTGTCCCCCAAAAGCATATGTGTGAGACAATGCAATAAGGTTTACAGAAAACATGATTGGGTTATGAGAGCCTTAACCCAATCAGTGAATTAATCACCTGGTGGGAGTAACTGAGTGATAGCAAAAGGCAGGTGGGGTGTGGTTAGACGAAGTGGAGCATTGTGGGCTGTGGCTCTGTGGTATATATTTATATCTGGCAAGTGGAGATCTCTTTCTCTCTCTGCTTCCTGATCCACACTCATTTTAGGAAAACAGTTCAATATAGAAAAATCCATTAATATAACTGACCATATTTACTGAAGTACATATAGTTATTTTAAAATTATATTTCAGTTAAAATATCCAAAAATGGATGTTAAATTAAATCAAATGCGTTTTTGATATCAATAGAGAATATCATATTTTTCTGCTTTAGATTACTAATACATTAAAAACACATGCATTATTTTAAACCAACAGACATTATTAGACTCAAGGGTAACACCCTAGAAGTTTTCCCATTAAGATTAAAAGCAATCTCAAAAGATTCCAATTTTTATTGCCCGTTTTTTCTAATCAGCATATTATATAAAGATCAAAGTTGTTTCTATTTGGGCAAAAGAAAACAATATACTTAATCTTTACCATATATTCATTAAGAAATAATTCTGTATTATGAATTTTCCCCCAATTTTACATGTCTAAAGTTAAGTGGGAAACTAAAAAAAAGGAAAGCATTTCCTTCGAACATATAAACATTTCTTTGTTTCTAAACTGGAGTGAGGGTTGGGGGATAAGTGAAGTAAGCCAACGATATAGTTCAACAGCTAAAGAGTCACAAAACTTCAGAGGTTTAACCAATTAATGGGAAATAAAATAAATATTTTGCTCAAGTCAATGTTTAACTTAAAAGACTACACAATGGAAATGAATGTTCAACAGAAATATGAATTCATATATTCTACTTTGCAGAATCAGTTTGAGTCAAAAATGAGAATCTTTATTATCCTAAAGTAAAACCACCTGTATTATTTTATTCTTCAAGTAAAAAATGTAAGAATTAAATGCTTGAAATATTCCAGAAGTTAACTGCTATTATGTGCAGTCTCAGAGGCTCAGATAAGTCAAGAAAATGTTTTCACTCCTGTACCTTCTTTTTCCAGTCTTGACCACACCTGGGCCTCTTCTAACATCTTTTATTTATTAAAATCATTTTTAACTGATATGTAAAAAACTTTAAAATTATGCACATTTTAATGGGTACCATGTGATAATTCCATATAGGTATATATTGTATAAAGTACACAGGTTAAAAATATTCACCTCCTCATTCATTTACCATATTTTTATGGTGAAACGTTAAAAATCTTTTTTTCCTAACTTTTTGAAATATAACTGTTATTATCTATGGACACACCACTGTGCAACAGAACACCAGCATTTTTTTTTGGTGGTCTCAGATTGAACCCAGGGTCTCTTTCATGCTGAACAGGCACTTTATTCCCAGAACTTCGTATTCCTATCAACTTTTTTCTGTTCCTCTCTTACCCTCCATACCCTCTGGTAACCATCATTTGCTACTTGCAGCTTCTGAGATCAACTTTTTTAGATCCCACCTATGACTGACCTCAATGTAGTACTTGTCTTTCTGTGCCTGGTTTATTTCACTAATGATTTCCAGTTCATATCCAAGTTGTCACAAAAGACAGAATTTCATTCACTTTATGGCTGAATAGTATTTCATTGTGGGTATGTACCATATTTTCTTTTATCCATTCATCAGCTGACGGATACTTAGGATACTTCCATTTCCTGGCTACTGTGAAATGTACTACAATAAACATGAAAGTTTTTGCAAATGTCTCTTTGTTATGTCTCTTTTGTTGCCTTTGGATATATACCCAGCAGTGGGATTGCTAGATCATCTATTTTTTGGAGGCCCCTCCATACTGTTCTGCATAATGGTTGAATTAATTTACATTCCTATCAACAGTGTGCTAGGTTCCCTTTTCTCTACATCCTCACCAGTATTTATGACTTTAGTCATTTTGATGTAAGTCATTCTTACTGGGGTGAGATTGTATCTATGTGGTTCTGATTAAAATCATTTGGATATTTTAAATTTAAAATATCCAAATAAGTGGAAACAGTCCCTGTTCACAGTTCAGAAATTAAATGATTAGTGAATCACATCACTAAAGTTTTTTTTTAATAGACACACTGGATTTATATTAACATTAAAATACACTCCTTTATTCTAATTTCTATAAATAAAACTTTTTAAAGGGAGAATTTTTTAAATATTTATTTATTTATTTTTAGTTTTTGGTGGACAACAACAACTTTATTTTTATGTGGTGCTGAGAATTGAACCCAGCACCCTGCGCATGCCAGGTGAGCGCACTGCCACTTGAGCCCATCCCCAGCCCAATAAAAATTTTAAAACACCCTTAAATTTTCTAATCTTTATGAATACTGATTTATCTTTCAAAACAATTTTTTATAAAATGATTATTTTCTTGTGGCCACTCCCTCCACCTCTTAAGGGAAAAAAACTAATAGGTTAGAACAAGACTATATTAGGTATTTCACAGACTGACCCAGTACTAAATCAGCACCCAACTCTGTGCTAGGTTCAATGATATGTCGGCAAATGAGAGAGAGAGAGAAAGAGTCTTCGAAAGAGTTTCCTTCTGACAATTTGTTTTTACTTACTTCAAACATCTGAAATGAATTTCAAAGTGGTCATGTCAGTCATTGCCTGAAAGCTACTTTCAGTCCTGGATATATTTGCCATGTGTAAGTGTTGATATAAAGAGATAAACCAAAATATACTGGGTTATCATCACAATGTCATATTCTTCTACACAGAAAATTCATATCATTCAGTTTTCTAATAGGAAAAAATTAATATTGTTTTCTTTCAGTAAATTACAAAAAAAAGATTTATTATTTAGTAATGGTTCTCAAATTCTTGAAGGGAATGAGACCTTTGTGTATTACTTTTATTCACTCACTCATCCATCCATCCATCCATCCATTCATTTTGGTACTGGGGATTAAGCTCAATGGCGCTTTACTAAACACTGAGCTACATCTGTATCACTCTTCATTTTTTGAGACAGGTTCTTATTAAAGTTGCCTAGTCTGTCCATGAACTTGTAATCCTCCTGCTTCAGTCTCCCGAGGAGCTGGGATGATAGGCATGTGCCACTGTGCCTGGCAGTGTATTACTTTTAAAGCTCAAAATCCTCAAGAAAGCCAACAGATCTAATCAAACTAGGAAGACAGCTTTTATGTCACCCACTAAGTCCAATAATATACAGCTTAAACTTTCCTAATACCACTGGCAAGGCTGGTTAGTTTTAATGGTTCACTACTATTCAAAGGGAATTCATCCTCCCTAAAAGCAATTCTATCATTTCCCAGTTCTGTAGATATCGGCAACAGATCCTTACAAAGAAATTGATACATAATTTCCCACAAATTTAACCTTCTGATCCAAACTCTGTCTTTCCCTTCACATAAAGCTTACTGATTCTTCCTTCAATCTGATGTTCAATTGATTCTTTTTTCCTAGGCTGAACATCCTAGTTTCATCAACCATTTTACGATAAGTTTTGGCCATCAATTTTTCAAACTCTTTAGATCCTCATAGAACCTATGATTTTTTCCTTTTATTATTCAAGGTTTTGAGAATCCAGTTACTTGAACTAGGGCTTCTGTCCACCTAATAATAAAATTAAGGACAACTAAAAGTTTTCACAGAGTTAGGAGATAAATGGTAAGCACTGCTAAAGGAGGCACCACAGCTTAGGGTTAAGTCCACCACCTCTGGGGTCATACTGCCTGGACTCAAGTATTACCTGAAACTCTTACCGATTACATATTCTCTGATAACCTGATTAGTCTCTTTAAGCTTCAGTCTTCCCAAGTGAATGATGTGGCTAATACATACAATTACTTACAACAAATAATCCATGTAAAGTGCTTGGCATTTAAGTGTTTAGTGTGTAAGTAAACAGTCAAAACATGTTAGCTGTTCCTATTGCTATTATTCTGCTAGATGACTAATAGTGGGAAAGGGGAGGAGATTCTAAAACTCTAATAGAATAACTGAATTAATTATAATTAGAATCCTTACATTTTAAACAGCCATGATGGCTTTAGCAAATTCTTGTTTAAAACTCAGAACAAAATGAACAAACTGTCATTCATCTGGGTATATCACTAGGATACTTGATTCTAGTCAATCTCCTCTTTGACCTAAGAAAGCTCATTCATATCAAAAGCTGTACTCTTCAGAAAAGAATAGTGACCGGATATATTCTGCAAATATTTGTTTCAATAAATCAGTAAGATGCCCCACCTCTCTTGAAAGAAACAAGGAGTGTTTCATGAAGTAACAGTATTTTAAGAACTCAAAATTCTGTGATACAATGTCCATATTTTTTCTAGCTCTAAGATTCTTATAAAGATATGATCCAATTTTCACTTCTGGATTGAAGATGTTCAAATCCCAGACTGCCTGATAATAGTCAGAGAGAGTTACACAAAGAATACACACAGAGAATTTAAGTCACACTCTTCTGAAGTTTAGAGGCAGGGTCAAGAGCTAGGACAAAACAGGAAAAAAAAAAAAAAAAACACCTCTCAGGACACCCCGGGTTATTAGAATTAGTGAGGTGGCCTTTAGAGTTATAAGAATTAGTGAGGTGTATAAATGCCAAGTAGCCAAAGAGAAAGGGGATCTCTTCTCTTGTAAAACTCTATTTCTGTTTTTATAGAAAAGTGTCAGAACTTTAACTTCATTTTCTCTCAATGCCCTAAATCTAATCACCACATAGATTTTCTTCAAATGCAGTGAGCATCTGTCAATCTCCATTTTGACCTAAGAGAGCTCATTCATATCAGAAACTGTATTCTTCAGAAAAGAAAAGAAATAGTAATAGGACATACTCTGCAAATATCTGTGGGGCATCTTTCTCACTGAGTTATTCCAACTCTATATGGAAAGCATAGACTGTTTTAAGGGAAGAAGTTAAAAGAGTCAAGGTGTGTACATTGAAAAATAACAAAACATTGTTGAAAGAAATTTTAAAATATCCAAATAAGTGGAAACATTCCCTGTTCATAGTTCAGAAATTAAATTTCATAGACTAGTCACCACATATTCTAATATATTACAATTAAAATCCTATTAGAATACTAAAATGCTACTCAACATTTGCTACAATATATAAAAATATTAAATTGATCCACAAATAGATTTTACCTGTAATTTCCATCCAGAAAAACTTAAGGACTTACATTATCATGAAGTTTTCCACAGTGAATCAGCACTTCTGCTTTAACTGAAACATCTGCACCTTCCTTCCTGCCTGAAATGGCTTGCTTAGGCCAAAAAGGAAATTTTGCTCTTTTGTGAGAGAAAAGTCTTCATGAAGACTATTTTCAGAACAAGCATGTAATTAAATTATGTATATACTGTGCAAGGGCGAAAAAATAATAAGGGTAGAAGAAAAGCTACTTTGCAAGCCAAGAGAATCTCTAGATTGATGGTGAACAGACCTGCATTAATGTAAGGATATAGGGCATAACAGAAACTACAACAAAGGTAAAAGGAATGCATCATGTATGTCTTTAGTGAGAATATCTGGAGGTTATCTTTAATTTAGTAGGTATATGAAGAGAAGGAAAAATATTTATTCATCTTTATTGCCACCATCAATAATACTTTTCTAAAATGTTAGGACTGGATCAGAAACATATAGGTAGTCATGGAGTCTCTTAAAGCTGAGTCCCTAAGTCTCTCAAATCACATGGAAAATTTGTTGTATATAAAATATTTCTTGAGAGATAATTCAATTGGCTACTTTGAAACAATAGAAAAATTTTAATGTTGGTCATTTATTCTTCACATTAACATTGCTGATAATACTTTAAACCTAGATTAGAATTAGCCATATAAAACAAATATAATAAAAGTTTCAGTGCTACATAATAATGTACACAATCCAATGAAATGACGCTATATGGAAAGCAGATTGTTTTAGGGGAGAAGTTAAAAGATTCAAGGTGTGTACATGGAAAATAACATAATATTGTTGAAAGAAAATTTTAAAATATCCAAATAACTGGAAACATTCCCTGTTCATAGTTCAGAAGAGTTAGTACTATAAAGGTAGAAATACTCCCATAATTGATCTACAGTTAATACAACCCCTATTCAAATTTCAGCTACCTTTTTAGCAAAATTAACTCACTCTAAAATTCATATGGAAGTGAATTAAAACAGAATGCTTGAAATAATCTTGAAAAATAACTAAGTTACAGACTCATACTTCCCTTTTCCAAAATAGTACAAAGTTACAGTAATCAAGGCAGAGGGCACTGGCATAAAGATAAGCTATAGGATCAATGGAGTAGACTTAGGAGTCCAGAAATAAATAAATTTATGGTCAAATGATTTTTGACAGACTGTCCACAAACAATTCAAGGGGGAAAGAACAGTCTTTTCAACAAATGATGCTGGTGCAATTAAATTATGTACATAATCATGCAGTGAAATGAAATTTTGGGGAGGGGGGACGTTTTATTTTTATTTTTTATGGTCCCATCCTTAAGACATTTAAAACCAGGAAAGACGAAACCATTTTTTAGAGTTGTGAGGTCACGGTAATGACAAAAGTCAGGGCCGAGGCCATCTTACAGGTACAGTGAACAGATCAGAGTGTATGTACACTGAAATTAACAAAACACTGTTGAAAGAAACTTTAAAATATTCGGATAAGGTGAGGTGTATAAATGCCAAGTAGCCAAAGAAAGGGGATCTCTTTGTTCATAGCTCAGAAGAGTTAACACTATAAAGGTAGAAATAACCCCATAATTGATGTACAGTTTCAATACAATCCTTATTCAAATTACAGCTACGTTTTTAGCAAAATTAACTCACATGTGATAGGAATGTTACAGGTCCTGTCTGGGGAGGTGGATGTCAGCCACACTGTTGGTACAATTCATCAACCTCCACAGATGTACTTCATGTATTTTACCATATGTATTTTATTAGTGGAATGAATTTGCATCCTAACTTTATACCATATACAAAAATTAACTCAAAGCTACAAACTCAAAAGAAAACACAAGAGTAAAACTTTGTGACCCTAGATTAGGTAATGGCTTCTTAGAGATAACACCAAAGTCACAAGTGTAAAATTTTAAAACTTGGTGCTTCACAGAATACCATCAAGTAAATGAAGGTCAGGCATAGTGGTACACCCCTGCAGTCTCAGCTACTTGGGAAGTTGAGGCAGGAGGATCACTTGTGCCCAGGAATTCAAGACTAGACTAATCAACATAACCAGAACCCATTTCAGAAAAAATAAAGAAATCAAAAAGTGAAAAAACAACCTGTACAATTTGGAGAACATATTTACAAATCATATTATCTGATAAGGAATTTGTATTCAGAATACATAAATTCTTACAGGGAACAATGAAAAAACCACCCCATTTAGAAACAGGTAAATGATGTAAATAGACTTTAAAAAAAAAGACATATAAAAGGCCAATAAGCACATGAAAAGATACTTGAAATCATTAGCTAAGAAAATGAATATCAAAACTGTAAGATACTACATTATACTCATTAGGATAGCTAAATTTTTTTAAAAAGGCAATAATATGTATTGGCAATAATGAAGAATAGGAACTCATATATGTTGATGGGAATGTAAAAAGCAATTTGGTTATTTCTCAAAAAGTTAAATCAGATAACACATTCCTTGGTATTATACCCAAGAGAAATGAAAATAATAATTTACCTAAAAACTTGTACATGAATGTTCATGGAAGCATTATTCAAAACAGTAAAAGAGAACATACACAAATGTCTATCAATTGATGAACGGACAAACAAAATACAGTATATCCATACAGCAGAATACTATTTAACAATAAAAAGAAATGAAACACTGGCATATGCTAGAACATGGATGAACCTTGAAAATATTATGTGGAACAAGCCAGCCACAAAAGACCACATTTTGTATCATTCCATTTACATGAGATGTGAGAAAAGGAAGCAGTTTAGTGCCCACCAGCTGCTAAGAGGGAAAAAGGAGTAACTGCTCTTAAGCAGTTCTAAGAGGAAGTATTTTTGGGTGATGAAAGTGTTCTAAAAACAATGGTGACGGTTCAAAATTCTATACATTAAAAACCACTAAAATGTATTAAAAGAGTGAGCTTTATGGTATATAAATCATAAACTAAGTCTGTTATAAAAACAACAACAACAAAAAAGTTTCAAGGTATAAATAGAGGAAAAGAATTGTTCTAGTATCATAGAAATAGCTGTGCTCCAATTTTTTTTTTAACCAAAAAAAGGGAAATCAAAGAGAATTGTCTTAGTCACTACTCTCTAAGAACATTAAAAAAAAAAAAATGTTTCCAGATGATTACAATTACTGGCAAGCTCACAAAGCAAAAAGCTTTTCAATGAGTTTGTTCTTTAGAATGCATGAGTATGCTATGATGATATTAAAAACAGAAGTTATGACAACCAGAGCAATCTACCACTTGAGAAGAAATAAGAATCATTTAAATGTACAATTTTCTTCAAGTCTGATTCAAAGAAATAAAAGACTCTTTTATAAAATATAATGGCTTTGTGCATTCATTTCTTTTATCTTGAGATCTGATTTAGAATAATGTAGTCACCTCTGTCCATGTGTGACACACTCATTTTACCCATTAGTACTAAAGAGGACCAGAGGCCAAATTGCTTTTGCAATGGTGAAGAAGGTGCCACTCATTACTTAGGGCATAACTTAAAAACTTCATATGTTCAGTATCACTTCATTTAATCTTTACAACAATCTGAGGTGAAGGAATTACCATGCATTGTACAAAAAGGAAACAGAAGCATTTATACCTTTATCTAAGAAAGCTACTAAAAATGCAATCAACCCCTTAAGGAAAAAAAGAACACATCCAATTTTTAAATTTCACTACATTAAAAAAAAAGTGTACAAACTTCACTAGAATTAATGACATATTTCATCTGATAATCAAATGGATATGAAAATATGTTGATTATACACAGGTTAGATTCTGGGCAACAGAACTGTAGTTAACACTGTCATTAGTGTATAACCTCAAAATTAACTGTCAGCAGCAAAGAGAATGGCTAACTGGTCTACATTCCTCTTAACTGATGCTTTTCAATTCTTTTTTTTTTTTTTTTTTGTGGTGGTGCTGGGGATTGAACACAGGGCCTTCTGCATGTGAGGCAAGCAATCTACCTACCAACTGAGCTATATCCCCAGCCCTTACTTTTCAATTCTTAAAAAAACTTCTCAAGACAGATATAGAAAACTAGAAATATCAAAAGAAAAAAGAACAATAATTTATTCTAAATGTAGCATTTGCTTTTAAAATGTGCACATATGCTTTTCAAAAGAGAATTGAATAGGCAGTTGATCTGTGCAGTAATATTCAAGATATCAAAACAGTAATGTTTGAAATGGTATTTTACAAAAGCAAAGAAAAATAAAACCAAAAGGAATACTTACTTTCCCCTCCATGAATGTTTTGTTGTGTAGAAACATGCCAAATCCTTATTTTCCCTAATTATGTTCATTTTGTGCTGAAACCTGAAAGATAAAAATATTGGTATCCTTATTACAATGTTATATATTCTTAATTTTTCCTGAATGTCCCACATCAAAGGTATGATATTTCCCTTACTTTCCTAGCTCTATAAGGTCATAAGATTATTTTAAGGGCAGTGGTATATTCAATGTTCTTAAAGCTTTTTTATTGGTGTCTGGTCAACTGTCACCCACTGGACTGGGTTTCTTGAGGACAAGAACTGCTCTTGACCAACATCCTGTGTGTATGGGATCTAATAAAAATTGTCAGTTAACAAAAATGAATCTTTGAATTTCACATTGCAAAATAATATCTTGACTCATGAAGAGCACCTAAAAATTGTTTCCCAAGTGTCAAAACAATTCCAAAAGGTTTATGTTCAGCTAGCCACTTTGTCATCACTGTCACATTAAAGAAGACCTTTTGTAAATAAGAATTTAAAAGTAATAATTCTCTCATTATAAAAGTAATGTGTCCATAGTAACGAATCTACAATGTTCATAGAGTCGTCTTTCATTCTAGCATCCAAAGATAATCATTCCATTCTTTCTCTTTACATTTAGAAAATTTATATTTTTTTAAAACAAAACTGAGATTGTCATTTGTACTGTTCAACCTGTTTTCACAGAAAATAACTTTTCTCCATGGAATTAAATATTGAGAAAATGGTTAAGGCTACATGGTATTCCATTTTACGAATATACTGGGACAGGGTTATCAAAGTATCCTTGCAAACTGCTTTTACCAGATCAAATCAAGATAAGAAAGGAAACTGAAATTAAGTAATCAGAAACTCTTAATAGCAGTTTGATTGGTGGAGTCCTCTGGTTGAACAAGATAACAGATAAAGGTTGTTGAACTTCTGAGACTGATGAATCACATGGAATGAGCTTCCTAACAGTCACATGCAGTGAGTCTATAAAATCCAGAATCCACTTACTTCATGTATAAAATCCAGAACCCACTTATTTCATTAAAAAAAATCAAATTGAGTTAATTCTACAGGATCATTGTTGGGATGGCTACTAATGAAAAACTGATGATAAAATTTCAAAACACTACATCACTTTATTTTGAATAAAACTTAAAAATGAATATGGTAATTGTTTTCTTTTGTGGCTTGGCAACTTCTAGGCCTTAATAATTAAAAATGCTCTAAAAGTATTGTAGCATACATACCAGAGTGTTAATGCAAATGGAATAACTAGAATTGTGGCTAACTTAAGGTTGTTCTATATCTTTATATACCAACTTTTAAAAATCATATTCCTTTCACAATTAGAAAAAAATTTTCATTCAAAAGTATTTAAAGAACAGCTAAGTTCACACACCATAAATTCACTCTTTAAGCACCAGATTCAGTGGTTTTTGGTCTATGTGGAGTTCTTCAATCATCACTATTTTTAAAACACTTTCATCACCACAGTAAGAAACACTGTCATCAGTCACTTCCCTTGCCCTCAGCACCTGACACAACTCATCTGCCTATGCTGGCCATTTTGTCAAATAATATTGTATTATATTGACATACCACATATTGTTTATTCATCAGTTGATTGGACATAATGCATATATTTTTAAAGTATTTTTTAGTTGTAGTTGGACACAATACCTTTATTTATTTTATACGTGGTGCTGAGGATCAAACCCAGGGCCTCACACGTGCTAGGCAAGAGCTCTACTGCTGAACCACAACCCCAACCCCTATATATATTGTTTCTACTTTATTGTTATGAAAAAATCTGCTATGAACATGTGTATACAAGTTTTTGTGGGGACATGTTTTCATTTCTTTGGGTATATGCCTGAGGGATAAAAACACTTAAAAATGCCTATATTTTTGAAATTGCTTTCTTCATCTCTCCTACTTGTTTTTGGACCACTAATTAGCTAGAGCCTTTGTATTCTACATAGAATGCTCATCCCTCAGATATTGATATAGCTTATACCTTCCTCTGCTTCAAAACTTTATAATGAGACCTACCCTATCCATGGTGTTCTAAATTGTGACCACTTTCCTCATTCTACTCTCTATTCCCTTTTGACTCTGCCCCTTCGCACCTTTCATATTCTAGTGTGCAACTTATTATGTTTATTATTCATCTAATCCTATCAGAATGTCCATAGAGACATTTGTTTAGTTCACTAATGTACCTCCAGAGCCTCTAATAATGTATAGGACACTAAACAGATATTCATTAAATATTTGAATGAATGAATAAATGAAATGTAGCAATCTCCCGGGCAATTTGGATGTCCACTTCAAACTTGATGCTCTATCAGGTATACTGCAATAGGGCTTTTCTTAATCTTCTAGAAAAGCAAAATTAATTCATGTTCTGAGGAATGACAAAAAGAACCACAAGCAACACCAGGTTTAAAGAAGACTTTATTGTTATCAGAAAGATGAAATTTACCAGACAATTGGCATTTTCCGGCTAATGAGCATAGAGACTGCTGAGTGTAATCCCGACAGTTGATTCTGGATTTTTTTTAATGTGAGATGACATAGTCAAGTAAGATTTATTAAACCCAGAAAACATTCCTTCTTTCTGAATCATTTGCAATAAATGATATTGCTAAAAAAGAAACCTGGGTAGCCTGAAAATTCACCAAAAAAGTAAAATACATAGGAGAACAAGTGTTTTTTTCCTTAATATTATAATTGAAGATTAGAACAATAAAAAAGAAACATACAAAACACGAATGGCTGACATTAAATGTTTATAGCAGCACAATTCACAACAGTTTAACTATGGAACCAACCTAGATGCCCTTCAACAGATGAATGGGTTAAAAAAAAATGTGATACATTACTCAGCCTTAAAGAAGAATAAAATTATGGCATTTGCAAGTAAATGGATGGAACCAGAAAATAACATGCTAAGAGAAATAAGCCAATTCCATAAAACCAAAGACTGAATGTTTTCTCTGATGAGCAGATGCTGATCCATAATGGGGAGGGGGATAGGGAAGAATGAAGAAACTTTGGATTGTGCAGAGGGAGTAAGGGGGGGAGGGGAGGGGCTGTGGAGATGGATGGTAGAGACAGATGTTATTACTCTATATACATGTATGATTTCACACCATGTACAGCCAGAGGAATGACAAGTTGTACTCCATTTGTGTTCAATGTGTCAAATGCATTCTACTCTCATGTATAACTAATTAGAAAAAATTTTTAAAAATTTTAAAAAGATGAATGGCTGATATTGACAAGTATTAGGTTGGGTTCCTAGTCCATTAGATTTATCAGAATGACTGACTCTGCCTAAAGTCTTTTCTTAGGCAAACAGAGAAGAAAATGTGTTTGAGAAGAGACTGATAAGAGGCTGATATTAAGAGACTTTAAAATTAAATGAAAGGCAGAGAAAAATAATAAAGATTTTTAAATTACCATAAAGAACCTAGGGCACACAAGATCCCTCATAAATCCTAAGAAGAGAATAAAAGCAAAATAATTTCATAGTTAATTACAAAACAAATTTAAGATTTTTTTTAAAGAAAACAGCTTAAGAATCAATTCATGGGAATCACTGACATCTAGGTATCACTGGAATATATAACTCAAATGAACCTTATGGGAGGGAAATTAAAACAAGTTTAATCAACAAAGTTTATTCACGCCTTTTGGAGACTTATGAACTTGGGAGAGATGAAAATACCAGACTTCAAAGAATTCTTAGCAAGGATCAGATTAAAAAAAAAAAAAAAAAAAGAAAGGGAAAGAAGACGAAACACAGAAATATAAAAGTAAACCATTAACCACCCTCCTGTCAAAAGAAATACTGAATTCCTGATGCAGATTAGACCGCTGACGGAAAAATACAAATCTCTAGTATTTTCAGAGGCAACAATGATTATTCTGCATCTAATCATGAATATTTTTAAAAGGCAAGTAAAATAGTTTTATATGGAAGAAGACTTCTCCTCTATCTGAAAAGCCTGCCTTCAGTCATATTCAGTCATATTCTAGATATGTATTTGAGAGGTAGGGGAGCCATGAGACACCCATCAAAGTAACAAAGTCACCCCTGTAAATGAGATAATAAAATGTCATTACTAGTGACTGCATAATCTCCAAATAGAAATGGTAATGCTTTTCCATTGTGAGCCCTCATTAAAGGCTATCTAAAGCTGAGGAGGCAAGATTATCCTAATCTGAAAATTTATAACATATTCTAAAATTGTGCAACTACCAACTTTTATTGAATACTCATCATGTGTTAGTGATTTGGCTAGGCATTTATCGTGGTTATTCCCATAACCAACACTGGTACAGATATAATGATTCCCATTTGATTGACATTAAACTCAAAAGAAATTAAACCTGTTCAAGGTTACACAGTTAAATGGTTGGGCCAGGCTTTGCACCAACCTGCTTAATTTCCCATTCTGTGCACTTAACCTATGATTTGATACATTCTCTCAACTTTAGGAAATGGAAATAAATCAATTCTGATCATGTAACTAACTAGATTTATCACTGCACAGTACATTCGTGGAATAATTTTGAACTATTTTCAATTCTTTATCTGAGTGATAATTAGAAACCTGTTACAAATAACTTTGAAATCCACAATTTCAAACAGAGAAAATAACCATACTCAATTCAGGGCAAAAAACCTAAAAGAAAAATGAAGTTTCCAAAGTTAAGATACTTTGCCATCTATAAATAAACCTTTAAGGTATTTCCATTTATGGGCATGCTGTAATTTTTTTTTCTTAAACAAAGTGTTCAAGTTAAACATGCAACAGAACTTTGTTACCAACATATGATTTCAGGATGTTCTCTACAGAGAATTCAACAGTAGAAAAATGCTATTTTAACTAACATTGAGTTTTCAAAATAACCAGAATAATGAGATCTGAGGCTGTGATGTTATTTCCCAGTGGTATAATATTAACCTCTTCAAAGCTTTGAGTTAATCTATTTTATGTTCTCAGGAAAATCTCAACTACTTTTTGATAAAGTCACTACATCCAATAAAATGGCAACTGGTCTGAAAACTGCATTAACTCTTTCAGACCATGAGGATACTTTTAGATATACTGAACTCACTAATTCATTAAATAACTAAAGAGGCAATTCACAAAAAAACAGAAAAATACATAAAAATAGGTTGAATATTTTTTCTGCCTATATATCATTCAAACAGCGCTGAGGCAATTTCAAGAGAACCATTGGAAAAATGAGTAAGGGCAAGTCTAGTCCCTTTGAATACAGGGGTCGTGTGATTTACTTTAGGAAAACCCTGTTAGCTACCTGCCTACAGCATAGATCCCAGAGTTGCTAGTCCACACACAACATTTTAATGAACAATGAGCACAAGAAGTTATGTTCAAACACAAAGTAATTTTAATAATCTATCACGAAGTTAAAGATGGTAAATTTTAAAAATATTACTTATGGTCAAAGCTAGACAAGAAATAACTGCTGTTTATTGGCTGTGTGATTTCAAGCAAAATTTTCTTCTTTGAACCAAAGTCATCTATAAATAACAGTGATAATAATTGTACCAAAGAGCTTTGGTGGGAAATAAATTAATTCAAATAAAGGAGTTAATAAGCTACTTGACTTAGAAATACTCAAAAATACTAATTTATAATTACTATTTTAAACATACTACCCCAAATATACAACAGTTATTTGTTGTATATCTGAAAAAATAATATTTTTTCTTTTATTTTCAAGAACTTATAGGTACCTATATATTTTAAGAAATTTGGAGGGGGAAGTTATATTAAATTAGTTGATTTTGTCTATTACTTGCTTCTGTCTAAATTTTGTTAATTTCAATCCTTCTATTTAATGTACATTAATCCTACTTGTCTGCTATTTCAGTTACTATAGTCAACCACAGTCAACCAAGAACCAAAAATATTAAACAGAAAGTTCCAAAAATAAACAATTCATAAGTTTTAAATTGTAAACTGTTCTGAGTAGCATGATAATATAGTGCCACCTCACTCTGTCCTACCTGGGATGTCAAACATTCCTTTGTACAACACATTCAAGCTATATATGCTACTGGTCCTATTAGTTACTCATATTGACTATCAAAGGTCAATCAAGTTATCAAAATGAATATCACAGTATCAAAGTGCTTGTGTTTAAGTAATTCTTATTTTACTTAAAACGAACCCAAAGTACAAGAATAGTGGTGCTGGTGATTTGCAATTTCCAGAGAAAAGCTATAAAGTACTTCCTTTAATTCATACACACAACACACACAAAAAAACAGAATACAAAAAATAGAATATTCTTTACTGCTTATGTATCATTAAGTGAAGGAGTGAAAGTTCTCAATAAAAAAAAAAGAAGATATGCTGAGGATGCTAAGATCTATAGTAAGAATGAATCTTACATCCATGAACTTTTTAAGAAGGAAAAAGAAATTCATGATATTTTACTGCTGCACATCAAACTGCAAAAGTTATGGCCACAGTGAGTGAAAAGTGATTAGTTCAGATGGAAAAGCATATACAGGGTTTGGTGCTATTAGCAATTTCACAGATCTACATGAAGTCTTGGCACATATTCTCTGTGGGTAAGAGGAAATTACTGTAAATCACCTAGAGTTTCTATCTTCAAAATACAGTATTTTACTGATTCCATCAGCCTTCAGTTACTACATAACCATTCAAAATAAACTATTTGGGGGGGGGGCGGTACTGGGGGATTGAAATCAGGCACTCTACCCCTGAGCCATATCCCCAGCCCTATTTTGTACTTATCTAGAGACAAGGTCTTACTGAGTTGCTTAGGACCTCACTTTTCTGAGGCTGGCTTTGAACTCGCAATCCTGCTGCCTCAGCCTCCGGATTACAAGCATGCACCACTGTACCCAGCCAAAAGTATTTCTTAAACTGGATGGCATACATGAGGGTGTCATTTTATTTTATTTTCTACAACTTATATTTTCCACAAAACTTTTGTAAAATATATAAGACAGACCAAGGAACTCATGATAAAAATTTTAAAAACTATTTAAGTCAATTATAACCTAGTTCTTAACCTTCTCTTTATTTCAACTGTACTTACAAAATATTACAGGTCAATCTTGTATACTACATTTTTTCCAGGTATTTAGAATTTCAAGTATTAGAAATATTTCCCTTACTTGTATCCAACCTAAGATTTTAGAAATTTGTTTGATGCCCATTAACTATGATCTGAGAAACTTTCAGGAAAAAAAATACAAACTTCATTTCATAAAATAAATTTAATCTTGTCAATGTTTTCTCTATAACTTTTTAATATACTTTAAATTTTCAAAACACTTTAAATTTTTAATACACTTTAAAAGTGGTATAAATATCATTGTTGTAGGCAAAAATTCTTAAGGATTTTCATTTTTCATGATAGAAAATCTGTAGCATTTCTAGTATTTGAGAAGTTCAAGCATCAAGTTGGTAATATCAGTAATAGTCACTTATAGGCATGTGCTATAAATAACAACTGTCCAACTAAAGAATGTATAAATTGTGAAAGGAAATCCTGGTAGCAGTTTTGACATCAGCTTTGCCACTTTGACAGTTGTTAGAAGACACTCAAATTAGAAATAATATATCTGCTAGAATTACCATCACTTAAATTTCAATCACCTTTATTCTTGCAATAATTTCTCATTTCAAATTCTCAAAAGACCTACACTTCCTTTTCATGAGGAAAAATCTTGAGCTTACAGGCCCTTGGTCGCTAAATTGCACTGAAAGTAACTCCAAATTTTTTCAAGTCTGCTTCACTTGTTTTATTTATATATCTTAATATTAAACCACCATCAGAATTTCCTCCTGTTAGGTCTTTTGAGAGAACTGTACTAAGGGTTAAAAAGTTGAACTCAGGGCAACACAGGAATCTTGGCTAGATTCACCTTTTTCAATGAGTTCCACTGCTTTATTCTTTCGAATACCAATGTTCTCGCATTCTCTAATTTATTACTGGCAGCAATGCTGACATCCATTCACAATCATTTATGGATAAAATTGGAATGATCTTTTAGAAGATATAGGATTTTGACAAAAACCAAAGGACTTGAGAGTCCATTAAGCAGGAGCCTACATCAAACTGACACGAAGAACAAAAGTAGGATGAAGTGACCAAACACCATGGACACAGTCTGGGACAGATTACAATCAGGCTGTAGGCAAAAGAATTTGCTCACCTAGCAAAATTAAGTATATGCCTGTGGCTTGTGATAAATAAGCTCAAACCAACCTCATTTAACCAGGGATGAATACACTCCGAAAAATAACACAAATTAATCAACAAAAGAATTGGCACTAACCAAGTATGCATTTTTGCATGACCAACTAGAATAAATTTTTACACAAATAACTTGCAGATAGCAGGTAAGATACTATTTTTCTTAGTCTAGAACTTAAGAACATAATTTATTCAGTTTGTCTTAAAATACATCAAAAATATAAGATGGAATGATGGAGGGATAGACAGATGGTCAGATTTGTGATAAACCAAGTACTGAAAAATATTAATTTGAAAATCTTTGTCAGGCATGATGGTGCACAACAGTGACTCTGGAGGCTGAGGAAGAAGAATCACAAGTTCAAAGTCAGCCTTAGCAACTTAACAAGGCACTAAACTCAGCAAGACCCTGTCTCAAAATAAAAAGTAAAAAGGGGTGGAGATGTAGTTTAGAGGTTAAGCTTCTCTGGGTTTAATCCTCGTACAAAAAAAAAAAAAACAATAAACAAAAACAACAAAAACTCCTGAAAATCCTCGAGATAGGATGTGAATGTCTAGTGCAAATTTCTTTCAGGTTGGCTATAGATGAAAATTTCTAATAACATGATGAGGGAAAACTATGAGCCTGCCTTTCTGATTAAATTGTCCTACAATGGAAAGACTATTTACCTACTACAGTGAAATAACAACAAAAAATATGGTAGACATTCACATGGTAGGAATTAATTTATGAAATTAATATTTCCTCATACAGCTATATCTTACAAAAATGCAGGGCAACTATTTCTAATGTAAAGGCTAACTATAAGGAAACTAAAGCCTTCTTAAAAATCTAATTTTGTGCATAACTGGATTCAAGTCTGAGTAAATCACATCAGTAGGTTAGTACTTTTTAAATAAAAGGTAAGAACCATAAATGCTTAACAGAACATTAATATTTACCCAGATTAAAAAGCTCCAACTAAACTATTTTGGACAGAATGTGCTGTGTTGGGGGAAATTGCCACCTATGAAGTTTAACCTGGTTGGGGGTTTGGGGGTTTTTTGTTGTATGTTGTCCATAATGCTCTTTAACTCCTGGGCTCAAGTGTTCCTTCTGCCTCCGCCTCCAGAGTAGTTGGGACTATAGGCAATGGGTTATGATCTTCAACAGTGTTTTTAATTCTTAATTTTAATATATAACTCAAGTATAAGTCAAAGTATTTCCTTCTAAATGAATAACAAATCAGTATGTGTAAAGTGTACAATGCCTACAGTAATCTAAAACTTCCACAAACAGATCACAAATTAAGCTTTAAGAACATTTTAGGTTCCTTAACTTGTAGAACTAAATTCCTCCAGAGACAAATGCTCTTAGAAAATAAAGAAGCCTGCAACAATATCAACTTTCAACAGAGCAACCACATCTTTAAATAATTGCCCAGAAGTTATACTGAAGCCTTTGTATTGTCTGCCATATCAAAATTAATTCTAAGTATTTCCACTACCCAAGGAAGTCAAAATAATCTGAGACCTCCCTCGGTTTTTTTAAAAAAAATACATCTTTTCAACTAAAAATTGGGTGTATATTCATAAAAGGGCAAGAGAAATTAAAATGCAATCCCTAAATCTGAAGAAACAGTGTTTCAATGGGAGAAAAGGGTACAACATATCACAGCTGGTCTTTTCTATTCAGAAAAACAAATGCAATGTTGAAAAAGATATCCATCCACCTCTTCTATTTTAATAATATGTATGCTGGTTTCATCTGAGGGAGTAGTTCTTATTTCTAAAATAAAAACTTTATTATAAAAAATAAACATTTTTCTACAGAAGATATACTGTGACCCTTTCCTTTCTCAAACTTAAAAATATCTTGAAATATTCTAGTCACCTGAAAGTTTTTCCAGAGTGTGTTCACTTAAGCAATTTTTTAAGATCTCTGCTATTGATCATTTACACATTTTACTTTGTACACATTCTTGAAGCTTTCTAGGCTTAATTTCTATTTCATTTTATCTTGAAGCATAACTTGGCTTTTGCAAGAACAAACTGTACTATTCAAAAACTCTTCTTGAGCTCAAAGATGACATTTAATCATCTAACTCTATTATGGTCAATAGGCCTAAGGGGCAAAAGGAATTTTAAACAGCCAGGTTTTAACTTGTTACTATTTTCCCTATATAGTAAACTTACACTGCAAACTAAATTTCCTAAGCCTGTAACAGTTTACTACTTGTAGACAAGTTTTACATTAAGCACATCAAACACTACTTTTTATACTAAGAAAATAAGAAGTTTATATTGTTACAATTTCCCTTTCACCCAATACTAAATAGTAGTAATATAGGTTTCCAATTTGTTCTTTCTAAAATACCCCTATTATTTCTAACTCTCCTATAGTGTTTTATAGCTCACAGAATACTTCCAAATTACCTTAAAAAAAAATTCCACTTTTAAAATTAAACCCAGTACCTGTAAGGTTTTGGGAAAAGATGGCCAACCTGCTCTAAGATTTAAGAAATATTCAAAATACATTCTGTATCCTCACTAAAAGTTTGAAAGAAAGTCTCTGACACTAAATGACCAAGGAATAAAAGTCAGAAATTTCCTGTAGAAGAGTTTAAATTTTAGTGTGTACATAATTTGGAAACAGAAAATCTCCTTCACTCATAACCTTAGTAATCCTTCCATTAAGTAAGTGCTAACAACTGTAGTTGATGAAATCAGAGCAGAAAATAATTATTGTAAATTGCTTTAGGTGTTTTGCTTTTACTATTACTGATTAAATGCAAAGACAACTAACACTAGGCAAGTGTTAATTATGTAGTGCTGAGGATGGAACCTAGTGCCTCACATGTACTAGGCAAGCACTCTAGCACTGAGCTACAATCCTAGCCCCTCCATTCTTTAATCTTACCTTATGTCTTCTTAGTGGGTTTCTTGAGTCAATATATAATTAGATCTTACTTTCTGATTTAATCTGACAATTTAACTGGTGTGATTACTGACAGTTACATGAATATCTTGCCAGCTGTTTTCTATTTGTCCCATCTATTGTTTACAGCCTCTTCTGCTTTCTCTTAAATGAGGATTTAACAGATCTATCTTAGCTACTGATTTATTAGTTACATCTTTTATGTGTCCTTTTGTTAGCTGTTGCCCTCTGTTTAAAATATGTTGTTAACCAGCCTAACTTCAAATAATATACTGCTTTATGTGTAATGCAACAACCTTATGAAGTATGTTCAATATCTTCCTCTTATCCTTTCAATTAATTTCTATTTTTGCAAGATAAAAATATAATATGCTGGACTGGGGCTGTAGCTCAGTAGTAGAGTGCTTGCTTAGCATGTGTGAGGCACTGGGTCGGATTCTCAGCACCACACACAAATATATAAAATAAAGGTTCACTAACAACTAAAATTTTTTTTTAATCACAATACTCTTTTTGTTTTGCACAATCTTTTTTGGGGAGGGGTAGGGGGCAAACCAAGGATTGAACTTGGGGCACTCGACCACTGTGCCATATCCCCAGCCCTTTTTTGTATTTTACTTAGAGACAGGGTCTCACTGAGTTGCTTAGCACCTCACTTTTGCTGAAGCTGGATTTGAACTCCTGATGCTCCTGCCTCAGCCTCCCAGCCACTTAGACAATCTTTACACCACGCCCAGCTTACACAATCTTTTAAAACAAAAAATAACAAATAAATTTAATTTTACATGCATGTATTTGTGTAGATACAAGTTTCACCTATCTGGAATTTCTTTTAACATGACTTACAGTATAGATTTACTGGCAAGAGTTTTCTCAGCTTTCATTTCAGAGTATCTTTATTTCACCACTTTTTGGGGGGGTGGGGGTGGGGGAAGAGTAGACACTGGGATTGAATCCAGGGTTTTATTCCTTACATGAGGCAAGGACTCTACCATGGGTATGAGCAACATACTCAGCCCTTTATTTTGAGATAGGGTCTCCCTGAGTTGCCTTGACTGGCCTCACACTTGCTATCCTTCAGCTTCAGCCTCAGCCTCAAGAGTAGCTGGGATTACAGACCTGTGCCACCACACCTAGCATTACCTTCATTCTTAAAAGGTGTTTATGCTGGATAAAAATTCTGGGTGGATCATTTCTTTTTTTAAGTACCTCACAGTTGTCACTCAGTTGTCTTCTTGTTTGCATTCTCTGTCATAATTTTGATCTTTTTTCCTCTATACATAGTTTCTCTTTTGCTTGGCTAGACTCAATATTTTCCTCTTTGCTGGGTGTAGTGGCACACATGTGTAATCCCAGCAGCTTGAGAGGCTGAGGCAGGAGGATCTCAAGTTCAAAGCCAGCCTCAGCAATAAGGCCCCAAGAAACTCAGCAAGACCTTGTCTCTAAATTTAAAAAAAGGGGGGGGGGACTGAGGATGTGGGTCAGTGGTTAAGTGCCCCTGGGTTCAATCCCCAGTGCCAAAAATATAAATTATATATATTTTCATTCCCCTCTTTGGTCTCTGTTTACTTAAGTTTGGATGCATGTGTTCTGCACAGGGTGTTTTGTTGTTTTTTTATGGGGGTGGGGATTTATACTGCTTTGATGTTCTCTAAGCTTCTTAGACCTGTGATTTGCTATCTCATTAATTGTGGATAATTCTCTAATATCTCAAGTATTTCTTTTGCTCTCTTCTCTCTTCCCCTGGGATTCCAAATACATATATATCACATGAATGATGTTATCCCCAAACTCTTGAATGTGTGTGTTTTTAAATGTTTCTAGAAAAGGTTGGAAGGAACCCAAGTTGCAGGTGGGTAATTTCTACTGACATATCTACACGTATGATGATTCTTTCCTCAGCTATGATAAATCTAAGACCAAAGATTTTTTTTAATATTTATTTTTTAGTTATAGGAAGACACAATATCTCTATTTTGCTTTTATGTGATGCTGAGGATGGAACCCAGTGCCTCACACATGCTAGGCGAGTGCTCTACCTCTGAGCCATAACCCCAGCTCCTAAGTCCAAAGATTTTATTTCTAGCATTTTCTTTTGGGTTCTTTTATAGTTTCTCTGTTGAAAATACCTTGCATTTTGCCCATTTTTCTGTTTCAACATTTAACAACATAATTTAAATCCCCTGCTAGATAATAGTCTCTACATTAATCTGAGTGTAGTTCTCAAAGGGTATTCTTCCTCCTGAAAGTTTTTTTCTTTTTCTTTTACTATTTTGTGTGCGTCAGAATTTTTCATCAAAAGCTGGACATGTTGTATAGGACAGTACACTGAGGTGAAAATATTTTATAACTAGAAATGGACACACCTTTTCTTTGTGAGGCTTTAGTGCAGTTATGTTGTTACTCTATTTAGGAATTGGGTTGGGTCTCTGAGTTTGCTATAGTTATCCTCAGTGTACCACAGACTTTATTTTTCTGCAGAATAGCTTTTTATCTATGGTGGCGGTGGGGGGGTGGCTTACTACAGTAATGTCTATTCCTTTTTTTTTTTTTTTTTTGACAGCAGCAATTGAACCCAGGGGCATTTAAACATAAAGCCACATCCCCATCCTTTTTTATTTCAACACAGGGTCTCACTAAGTTTCATAGAGCCTCACTTTAATTGCTGAAACAGGACTCAAACTTATGATCCTCCTGCCTCAGACTCCCAAGTTGCTGGGATTTCAGGGCTATGCCACTAGTCAGACTAATTCTTTGTGTGTACCTTTTTGTATACTCTTGTGCCTTTCCTCATAGTAGTCTGCAGTTATGATTACTTGCTATTCAAAGCTTCTAAAGTGTGGCATCAAGAGGTGAGGGACACAGTCTCTGTTCTCATTTAATTTTTCAGTTTAAGCCATAAACTATGTGCTTGGATCTCAGGGATGTTACATTCTCATTTCTACAAAATCGTCCTTAACTGCAGTTTGGGGTTCAGGGCCCCACCTTTAGGCATAATATTCCTATACTCTTCTCTTGTTTCACCTGAGTTCAATAGGACTAGCAAGAATGCCTTTTCCCTCCACAGATGAGACAGAGGGGAAGAATGAGAATAGTTTCTTAACCCTATTTAAGAGCTCTGCGGCTGCTCCCCTCCACTAGGTCTAACAATACTCCCCTGGGTTACTTCCAACCTTTTCTAGAAGCATACCCAGTGAAGTTTGTGGATAAAGAGCTTAGTGCACTCAGCCTTCATCAATTTCTCATCTATTCTGGCTGAACTCTTCTTACCAGTATTCAATTATGTCTGATGAAGATTAATGCAAATTTATGTCTTCTCTCCCTCTCTCTCCTCTCTGTCCTTAAATTTGGGGCTAGTGGTTTGCTCTATGGCCTCCATTCTTTAATTGATCTCAAAAACAAAAAAAAAAACAAAAAGGAATTTGAAGTGAGACTAGTTCTCTTTTGTTGCAAAGGTGAACAAATTTGCTTTTTGCAAAAGGTGGTTCTATAATTTATGATGCAATTCAGGATAGTGAAGGAGGTGTGACAATAATTTGGCATAAAAAGGGAGCATTTATTGGGTCTGAGAAACACTGACTCAAAGGATATCTCAAAACAACTTCCCTTTTACCACCACCAATAATGACAGTGAAGGCCAACATCTATTAGTGCAAAGTGTTTACCAAAATTGCAGTTTACCTGCATAGTCTTGTTTCTACTTTGCTAATTTTAAGTAAATCAGAGAAGCAGAGGGAAAATATGTGTAATAGGAACCTTAAAGCCACCTGTGTAAATACAACTGGTTGAGAAACAATTACTTAAAATTTACCCAATTTATTCAGAACCAGACTTTTCTATCAACCTTTTTACAAATTTAATAATGCCAGTACTGTGATGGTTCACCTGTGCAACCTCCCCCATTTACTTGTGGATAAATTGAAATTCTTGCAAAGAACGTGTGTTCCTTGATTCCATAACTGGTTTTCACTGATGACATAAACTTAAAAGTAAATTAACAGAATAGATTTAAGTATTTTGTTTGCAACTAAGTTTAACACTAGATGATGTTTATATATTTTAGACAATTTATCACCACCACTTTAGAAATAGAGGAATTTAGAAAAAAAGCCATTGCTTCTCACTGGAATACAAATGCTGGCATTTTCCATGAACTGAACTCTATTAAGGTTCTTCACATTCCTATTTCTTAAAAATGACTCCTTTCTTCCTCCCTTAATATGTTCTACTTCCTGTTTTTAAACAAGTATAGTGTTTTATTAACAAGGACTAATGTTCCCTGAATGCATTGTGATATTAATAGTTCAAGCCACTTTTTAGATATAGCTCCTTAACATTGTTTCACCTTATATTTAAAATATGAGCAAGGTTTTGTTATATGTTAAGTCAAACAATAAACTACTTCCCAGAAACAAGCAAAAAACAAACAAACAAACAAAAAACCCCAGCGAAATCTAGTTTTTTCAGGATACTGGATTTCTGACAATTTGGGGGGAGGGAGCAAGTCCAGTTTCATATTCCCATAGACTCACAAATTACTGGCAATATATACAAACCCTAATTCTGTGAGCAATTTCCTCAAATCCTAAGGAAAGAAGAGCCAAGAACTCCTACTCTTGTGTTTAGTTCCAACATCTTAAAAATAGTGACACAATGGGACTGGGGTTGTGGCTCAGCAGTACAGCGCTAGCCTCGCACGTGCGAGACCCTGGGTTCGATCCTCAGCACCACACACAAAAATAAACAAGTGAAATAAAGGTGTTATGCCCAACTACAACTAAAAAAAATAAATATTAAAAAAGCATTAATAATAGTGACACAAATATGTTCAAACTTAGAAACCTATCAAGTTCAGAAACTGATAAAGGAAATATTATAAAAAAATAATAATCATCACTAAGAACGGGTCCAAAGTCCTGAAAGTTTAGCTCTTTTCAAAGACACTGTACTTGAAAAATATCAAAATAAACCTACTGTATAAAGAAAGCCCTTCATAGAAGAGGCAACAACAGCAGGTAGAGGCTCTCCTTTTTGAGAAGCAGGGTGGGGTAAGAGGGAAAAAAGCAGAGAGGCAAATCAAAAAAATATTACTTTCAAAGACTACCGCTATATTAGGGAGAGAGTTTTACTCTTGCCAGCAACTGAAAAAGGAAACAATCTCAAGACAACACAGGTTAAATGAACACCCTACAATCAGGGCAATTTAAAGATAGGCACTCTTAAGTGTGGTAAGTCTCTAATACACCTTTAACAGTCACTTCATTGAGTGTCAAAGTCCTACTTCACCCATTCCAAAGGCTGCAGAGGTGAAATCACAGCAGCCAAGAAAGGCCACTTGTATAAGCTATCTTGCATACAGAAAAAGCCTTGGAGAAAAGCTTAATTTTGATAAAGGAAGGAACTGGAGAAGGGACGACGCATTTTGCTCATTTTCCAGAAAAACGAAACAAAGCTAAGAAAAGAAAGTCAAGTCTAAGCGGGACTCAGGGAGGAGGAGGATTGCTGACTCTAGGAAATAAGAGTTGCCTGCCTCCAGGAGGAAAGGTGCTCCAGCTAGGAGGCAGGAAGGGAATCCCGAGGGCGGAGCCCACAGGGGAATGAGGGGTGTGTGGGGTTAAGGATGCGCTAAGGGGAGTGGGGAACCGTGGTGGGTAGGAACCAAAAAAAAAAAACAGGCAAAGAGAGGAGTGGGGCTGAACAGGACAGAACCCTGGGCAAATGTCACTCAGAGCCAGGGGTCCGGGGGCTGCGAACGAAGGACCCACACTAGTAGCCTGGGGGGAGGGTAATCTGCTGCCCTTAGCAACTTCAGACTGCAGCGGCCAAGACACCAGCCCTCCTTTTCCCTGCTCTGAGTGCCCCCGCCCAAGTCCCCGCGGCGTGGGGAAGGGGTAAGTCTCGTGCCCGGAGTCGGCTTTACCTTCGCGGGAGGCTGGAGAGGCTCCAGCCCAAGCTCCTCCCGCCGCCGGCTCTGCGTCCAGAGTGGGATGAGGCGCTCTCTGACCTCCTCCCCCTCACAACTTCCCCTTTCCCCCGCCGGGGCCCTGTAGCTCCGCTGCCGCGGGTTCCTGGTGCCGCCGCGGCACTGCCTCCCCGCCCCCTCCGCCTCCTCCCTCTGCCTCTCAGAGGATCACTCTGGAGGCCGCCATCTTCGTCCAGGCTTTGAGCGCCGCGCTCCTATACGCCTGCGTCGCCACCGCCCAGGCAGTCACGAGACCCAGTCAGCTGATTTAAGTGCTTCCGCCTCCTGCCCCGCCCTCCCTGTCACATTTGCTCCCTTCCGGGAAATATCGCGTCTCTCCGACCCGGCGGCCCGCCCCCTAAGCAGGTACACATGCGCAGAGTGAGTGAGGAGGCCGGCCGTGGGGATCCGAGGGTCCACGCAACGCGTGAGGGGACCCGCCCCGCGGCGCGTGCTGAGAAGGATCTGCCCCTGGGCGCGCGCGCGCACGCGATGGGCCACGCCTCTTGGTGTGTTTTCCAGCAGCCACGCCCCTCCATTTGTGTTCTGCGGGTTGTAGGAGTGTGTCCACGGATTTGTGCTATTAATCCGGTCAAGTCCTGTTTGGAAGCACGTCTCGGACCTGGCGCATCCGCGAGGCGGAAGCCTCGGCCTACTATCCCGTTTATCTGGATTGGAAGCAAGTTAACTTGCTATTGAGACACTCAGAAGAAAGACGACTGAGCAGTTCAGATTTTGAGCGGTCTCAGGGGTGGTGGAGATGCCTAAGGCCTTTGTTGGTGAGAGTGTTGGACAGGTGATACTAATAGCGCCCACTTATTGTCTGCTGACCACATATCTAGGTGTTTACTTAACGCTGCTTAATCCTAAACAATATGAGACAGGAATTATCCTCATTTGCTGTTTAACTAAGGAAGGTCAGTTCCCCTTCTTTCCAGACCTGAACTGTAAAGATCACAGTTTAAAACTTATTCTGCTACAGTTTTTTTTTTTTTTAATAGTGTAGGGGCTTTGCATGGATACATTATTTTTTGAGGGTTAAAACTCTGTGATAACTATGTTAACAGTCCTGAAATTGTGATTTCTTGGGGTCCTCTTCAATGATGGACTCTTTTTATAGATGGTATTTATAGGATGAAAAATCTGTAAAACGATTGTTAAAGAATTTGCTCCTTGACTCTGTTGACCCATTACTCTGCTCTAGGGCAGAAAAAGATTTTGCATTTATCCTCAGAGTAGACTTTCCTGTATTGCAGCAGTAAGATAAGGTGCATGTAAGGGGAGGTACCAGGAATAGCTGGGTGTGGGAAGACACGACCTGAAATAGAGAAGGAAGGGAGGAGAAAAAAGAAACAGACGGTCTGAGTTAAGGGGCCTTCTTGGTTTATTCCATGGAAACAGAAATTTGTGATTATGTAGCCTTTTATAGCCTTCCAGTAATCCTAGAAGTAGATGTGGGGAGTATCATTTCTATTTTATAGAGGAAGTATACCCAAAGGATCTAAGAAACTTGCTCAAGGTGACCTACCTCTTAAAGGTTGAGCCAAGGTTTAGTCACAGGATGTGCAACAGCAAGGCCATTGAACTACTAAGCTGCCACACTGCCTCTCTGTTCAATATTTGGGACCAATAAAATTGATTTTCAGAGTTGGGAGGAGCCTTCGGTAATATGAACTGCTCTCATGTCCTGGAGTGGAAAATTTCCTGCCTCTCGAGATATATTTTTCCTTTGCATTTTTTAGAAACCATTTTCCATTTTCCTTGTATTTGCCCATCTTGCCCTCTCTTTCATGAGTAGTTCCCCCCCCCTTTTTCCTCTTCTAAGTGACATCTCTAAGTATGTACCAATATACCTAACCACCCTATCCCACTCCTCTCCTGCTTATCCACCTAACTATCCCAACCACAGATTCTCATCCTAAGCAATAACCTATTGCTTTCATCTTCTGTTCACAGATGTGATTTAAAGACTTTTTGCATCCTCCCTGGTTGCTCTTAATTGAATTTGAACATATTTGTGTCAGTATTTTTAAGATTCTGAAACTAAACACAAGAGTCAGCGAGAGTAGGAGGAGGACTTGGCTCTTCTTTCCTTAGTCTTCTGTTAAATTAGTTTGTTTCCATCTCCTGCTCCATCTCCTGCTCTTTTTTTTAAGAGTTTGACAATTTCAAGGCAGACCTTCAAGTTTCCTCCGTCTGGATTTATCTTTTTATTCAAAACCAGATTTGCAATAGCTTTTCTGACATTTTCGTGCAACAAACATCAAATTTATAATCCAGACTATATTATACATCCTTAGAATGTTTCACAACTTTTGAAAATGCTTTTTACAGATTTTTTGGACAACAATAGCTTTCATGAGTGTCCTTAATTAGTATGGAAGGCAGGAGAGGCCCAGGATTTTAGAAAGCCCACAGGCCAAACACTACTTGATTCAAGTCCCCATTTTTGCTAAATTGATCTTTCTAATTATATCAGTGTTTAAATCCAAAATAAATCCTTAAAAACTTTGTGCCACTCAGTAATATTTGAACTTAAAATCCAAAATTCACAGCGCTCCAAAACCCAAAATTTATGTTAATGCTTAAAAAGTAGTTTTTGGAGCATTTTCAGGTTTTTAGAGTAGGGATGCTCAACTGATAAACTCTATATAGATATTTCCACCTCCCCCACAATCCAAAATCTGAAACACTCTGTTAAACTAGTTTGTTTCCATCCCTGCTCTTAAAAGAGTTTGACAATTTCAAGGCAGACCTTCAAGCTTCCTCAGTCTGGATTTATCTTTTAAACCCAGCATATTAGACAAGGGATACTTAACTTGTATTGTTAAAGCATGGTAATAAAGACTTTATTCAGGACCATTGCAGTGGGTTCTAGAAGTGGAGAGAGAAGTTGAGCAAATGGTGATTTATAAAGAAGGAGCAGAATAGGGGTCAAATGTCAGTGTAGGGAAAATTACCAAGAGGAAAGAAACATCAGGAGTATGGGAGATTCTGACTAAACCCACATAACAAGATTCTTGCTTTGGTCAGGGTAATCAGATATCACCTCCAGGGAGAAGGAAGATGAGAAACTTGATAAGATATCCAGGGTTAACTAGAAACTAAGGTTTCAGGGGCTTCTGGATAAACTGAACTAGCGTGATGTTTTTGCTAAAACTGGATTTTACATGAAAGTGCACAGATGGACCTAGGAGAAAGTTCAGGAGCCTAATTAAAGTTTTGCCAACAAATGGGACCTACTTAAACTAAAAAGTTTTTTCTCAGCAAGAGAAACAGTAAAAGAGGTAAATAGAGAGCCTACATCCTGGGAACAAATTTTTACCCCTCACACCTCAGATAGAGCCCTAATATCCAGAATGTACAAAGAACTCAAAAAATTAAACAATAAGATAACAAATAATCCAATCAACAAATGGGCCAAGGACCTGAACAGACACTGCTCAGAGGAGGACATACAATCAATCCACAAGCACATGAGAAAATGCTCACCATCTCTAGCAATCAGAGAAATGCAAATCAAAACCACCCTAAGATACCATTTCACTCCTATAAGATTGGCAGCCATTATGAACTCAAACAACAATAAGTGTTGGCGAGGATGTGGGGAAAAGGGCACACTTGTTCACTGCTGGTGGGACTGCAAAATGGTGAGGCCAATTTGGAAAGCAGTATGGAGATTCCTGGGAAAGCTGGGAATGGATCCACCATTTGACCCAGCTATTGCCCTTCTTGGACTATTCCCTGAGGACCTTAAAAGAGCACACTATACGGATACGGCCACATCAATGATTATAGCAGCACAATTCACAATAGCTAGACTGTGGAACCAACCTAGATGCCCTTCAATAGATGAGTGGATAAAAAAATTGTGGCAGCTATACACAATGGAGTGTTATGCAGCACTAAGAAACGACAAAATCATAGAATTTGCAGGGAAATGGATGGCATTAGAGCAGATTATGCTAAGTGAAGCTAGCCAAGCCCTAAAAAACAAATGTCAAATGTCTTCTTTGATATAAAGAGAGCCACTAAGAATAGAACAGGAAGGAAGAGCATGAGGAAAAGACTAACAGTAAACTAAGACGAATGGGGGGAGAGAAAGGAAGAGAGAAGGGAAAACATATGGAAATGGTAGGAGACCTTCAGTGATACACAAAATTATAAGAGGTTATGAGGGGCAAGGGGGTGGGGGGGAAAAAAGGGGAGAGAATTGAACAACAGCAGAGGAGGTAGAGAGGGAAGATGGGAGGGGAGGGGAGGGGAGGGGGGATAGTAGGGGATAGGAAAGGCAGCAGAATACAACAGTCACTAATATGCCATTATGTAAAAATGTGAGTATGTAACAGAAGTGAGTCTGTATTATGTATTTGGGGAGTTCAAAACCCAATTGAGTCGAATGTATGAAAGATGATATGTCTTGAGCTCTGTAATGTTTTGAACAATCAATAAAAAAAAAATAAAGTTTTGCCAAGCAAAGAGTCATTTTGAAATGATAATATTATGGATATTTGTGTTGTTAAATAAAATGGTTAAATTAATTTTGCTTTTTTCTTTTTTAAATATAGCTGCTAAGAAACAAAACTCTATATGTGGCTCCCTTTATACTTATCTTGGACAGCTTATTGTCATCAGGTCTTGTTCAGACACACAGTGAGTGTCATAAAACATGTCAATTGAGTTGATGGGCTCAAAGCACCCACAGAATCATCTTCTAGACTTCATTTAACTTTATGTGGGCATCTTCTGCTGTTTTGGGAGTTTTTCTCAAGGTTTACCTCACCATATATATTTAGTTTTTTGTGTTCCTCCATACTACTAATTGTATAAATTTGAAATTTTTGACAACATATGACAAATTAGGAAATAAGAATTTCTTGACATACATATATATTGTTATGGTTCAGATAGGAGATGTCCCACAAAAGCTCTTGTGTTAATGCAGGAATACTAAGAGGTGATTGGACTGTGAAAGCTGTAACCTCATCAGTCCATCCTAGTTTGAATGGGCCAGGTGGTAATTATAGGCAGGTCAGGCAGGCATGGCTGGTGGAGGTGGGTCACTGGGAGAATACTCTGGGTGCCTGTTCCCTGCAGCTCTTCTCACCTCCCAACCCATTTTCTAGCTGCCATGAACTGAGTAGCTTTCCCCTGCTATGCCTTTCCACCATGATGGCCCAGAGCAATGGAATCAGCCAATCATGGACTGAACCTCTGAAATTCTGAGCTAAAACAAACTTTTCCTCCTCTAAGTTGATCTTGTTGGGTATTTTGGTCACAGTGAAGTAAAGCTCATTAACACAGAAATTGGTACTGATCAGTGGACTCATGGTTGTGATTCACCTGTCTGGTACAGAAGACTTTGGCACTTGTTTAAGAAAGAATTCAGAAAAGTTTGGAGATGCAGGGTAGAAAAACCTTAGAATGATGTAAGAAGAGCTTCATGAGTGATTCTAGTGGAAGCTCCAAAGACCAGAATGCATTAAAGTCTGTGTTCATGAGGTTTCGGAGGGGAACAGGACTCAGGAAGTAGACTGGAGGCCATTAATGTTATATTCTGGCAAAGAACTTGGCTATGGTTTTCCCATTTCCCAAGACTTTCTATGAGGCTGAATTTAAAGATGATAGACTAATTATTCTGGCAGAGGAAATTTCAAGACACCACAGCATTCAGACAGTGGTGTGGATGTTGCTATGGGCTTTTATCTAGGGCTGCTGAAATAATTTGGAGCAGAGAGCATATTTTTAAAACTTTGGCCCAAAAAGTACACATAGAACTGGGTCCATGAAAGTTGTGGTAGTTAAAGAGGTTATAGTCAGTTAAAAAATGTTGATTACTTTGCACAGAGATATCAGGAAGTTACCTCAGTAATCAGCAAGTCCACACCCATTTCAGGTTCAAGGGAATAGAAGTAAAAACTCCTTTAAGAGACCATGGGGGTTTCCTGCTCTGATAGGGGTGCCCAGAGAGTTGTTTCCTTGGGAATTATTTCACTGTGCTCTGCTGCTGAGGTACTCAGAGGCCATTGATGCCGTGGTCCCAAATGGCCCAGCTACCACTCAAGCTGGGGGAAGGCCTTGGCATTGTCTATGTGGTGCTGGTTCTGCTGGAATGTAGGATGCTAGAGTTAATGGGTAATGGAGGGTTTCACTGAAATTTCAAAGGAGGGCCTGGGAGACTAGAGAAAGTGTAGCAGGGTTGGAATATCCTGAGAGGGTGATGCATGAAACTGTGAAGGTAAAGCCAAAGATGGAATGGAGACCCCCGCCCTAGATTAAGAGATGCTAGTAATCTGGGTAGTCTGCTAAGGAAAGCTGCTAGCTACAGATATAGCCAGTCTAAAAAAGAGGCCATATGGGCCAAAACCAGCAAGGGCAAAGGGGCAGAGCTGCCCACAACTCTTGGAGATCACATCTTACCACCATGAGCCCAGATGCAGGAGGTGGAGCTACAGGAAATGTTTCCCCAACTGGGTTTAGGTCTTGTTTTGTTCATATCTCTCTTTTCTATGCTCATATTTATCCCCTTTTCAATGGGAATGTTGTGCCATTATATATCAGATGTATATAACTTGCTTTTCATTTTTACTGGAGCTCATAGCCAAGAATTTGCCTTGAGTCTTAAATGAGACTTTAGATGTGGACTTTTGGGGAACACTGGAACTGGTAAGACTATGGGGACTCTTGGATATAGACTAAATGCATTGTGAGATTGACATGAGCTTTTGGGGGCCAGGGGCAGAATGTTATATTTGGATATGAAGTGTCCTCCAAAAGCTCCTCTTTTAATGCAGAAATATTTAGAGGTGAAATGATTAAGATTTATGGAGGTGTAGTCTGATCAGTTCATCCTAGTTTGAACGGACTAACCAGGTCAAAACTGTAGTCAGATGGGGGTATGGCTGGAGTAGGTAAGTCTCTGAAGATTTGCCCTGGAAGGGTTGATCTTCCCTACTGTTCTTTCCTCTCTCTCTTTGCTTTCTGGACATTATGAGTGGAACAGTGCTCCTCTACTATACCCTTGTGCCTTACCTTAGGCCCAGAGTAATAGAATTGGCCAACTATGGGTTAAAACTCTGAAACTGTGAGCCAAAATAAACTTTTTCTCCTCTAAGTTGTTCTTGTTGGGTATTTGGTCAGAGCAACATAAAACTAACACACACATACACACACATTATATATATATAATGTGTGTGTGTATATATATTTTTATACACACACACACGTACACATATAAATAGTTTACTTTTTTTTTTCTTTTTGGTGAGTTATAACCAAGCTTCCCTTGCCCACTTAATCCTATACCAGGAACTCCAATTGTATTACTAATAGAAGCTAAAATATCCTTTAATTGTGAAATTATGTTCATATATAAAAATGTTTGACTTAAAACATTTTGTATTGACAAAAACATGCTTTAATTTAATTATAGGAATTAGATTTGACTTTATTTTCTGAGTCAATAGGGAAAATACAATATCTTGTTCTGTGGTTTAACAATTCTAAAACCATTATTAAAATTTTAACTGGTTGAGGAAAGGACCAATGTTCTTTTCTCTTATTAAAATGAACTCCCACTGCTATTTTTCAATATATACATTGCTGAGATTTTTTTAATTTGAATGTCCTTACTGGTTGATTTGAACACTTTCAATATTACTGGATTTGAGAAAAATCTAGATCTTTTAAGTATTTTTCCATAGAAGGTTTTAAAGTTCATATAATTTATAATTACTATGAAATTATTATATTCAGACATTTTTAGTCATCTGCATTTGAAAGAAATATGATGTAAAAATATCACAGGAGCCAGGCACAGTGATCTTGCTGTAATTCCAGCAAGAAAACCTACTTGGAAAACCTATTCAGCTATGTTCATCTGAGAACATAAAACTTCATTACACTATTAAATTCTTGCTGGCTTTGAACACATACAGACGATATGACTGCTATTTTCATGAAAAACTTAATTTTGCCAAGAAAAAAATATGACATTTTTTTCTTGTTGTGAGCAACAGTGAGCAGACAGCCACCTACATAGTACAATGGAAAATAAAACTAATAAGGGAAATTTTATTTCAAGCTTAGCTAGTTAGTTTATAAAGTTACTAGCTCCTTTTGATAAGGTAACGCTACCAACTGGCCTTATTGGAGGTCCACCAGAGATGACTGCTGCCTTGTTTAACCATAGTTGGTCGCTACAATCGAAACCCCAGCAGGTGCTCGCTCTTCTGAATTTGGTTATCAAAGCTAGTTTTGTTTTTTTACACTGTAGTTGATCATAATGGGAATGAAAAGGGACAAAGTCTTCAGGAGTGACTGGTTTATGCTGCCTTTCCTGAACTATATTCAATGGGGCTTGTCCCTGAATGATCAAAGTGGTTCACCCAGGAATCAGATCCAGGCTCCATGCATACATAGTGGCAGGGGGTAGGGAGGTGGGTGTACTTGCTCCTAGGTGCTGACAATGCTCTGGCCTTTCCTAACGGTACAGAAAAGTAGTCAATTATTTCCACTTTGAGTTTTTGCAGTCCTCATTTTGGGGGTTGTTTGGAAATCCTGAAGCTGTGGAGGGAGGTAATTTTTTAAATGCACTGTTCCTCATTTGGAAAAAGCTAAACAGAAACAACCCCCAATTTTTTTTTTTAAATCTCATTGTTTATGTAGACAAATCCAGATGACTTTCCTAGAATGACAGAATACAGAGACTAAGGGAATGGGGTCTGGACCCCCAATGACCTGGGCCTGCACTACTCGATAGCTCTGGGTGATCTTGAGTACATTTCCTAATCCATCTCAGTTTACCAATTGGTAAAATGGGGATAACCAAAGTACTTACCTCTTAAGATTATGAGGATAAATGAGACGACGTATGGAGAGGGATCAGCATATACAGGGAATCAATGCACGGCAGTTATTATTACCACATCCCATACTTTTTTCTCCATCCTAGAACCTAGAATTTACATCAACCATCACTTATTTTGCATGTTCAAACCCAATGAACCCAGTGAATTCCCAAAGGAAGATCTGCAAAATGCTCTTTCTGACATTGAAATTATTTTATGCTATTTGTTGCTGTTCTTTGTGTAATATTAAAGAATAAATGTCCAACTTGCAAAAAAATAAATAAATAAAGTTACTGGCTCCCAATTGTAGATTTGCAAGGAATAAATAGTAAATCAACATAAACCAAAATAAAAGTCTTGCCAATAAATGCATTTTGAAAAAAATCTTACTAATGTAAAAGCAATTCAAATATACTGTACTAATCATTGCAGCTAATCAGTTTAAAAAAAAATTACAGATCTTTTGGGTCTATTACAGATCTTTCTTCTCAAAGGAATACAACTTTTGAGAGGTGAAAACAGTATACTCTACCAGAAAAGAAACACGTATTTAGTTACAGCAAGTAAGTATTCCTTTTTTTCTTACTTATACCTATCTCCTGACAATGTATTCTCTTACTTGGGTAACAATGTTTATCTGTTATCTTTGCTCTCCCTATTAAGTCTGTGGAAACCCAGTTCCACCTTGGGTACTTAATCTTTAGTATCAGTTTTCTTTTCAATGAGATGGAGTTAGTAAAACATTCCACTATAGTTGTTTTGAGGATTAAGTAAGTATCAATATATACCACCTAATATTGTTAAAATAATGTTGTTTAATATTATAAATGTATGTAATAAAAGAATAAAACCCATAAGCTCTCAAAAATGGGATAAGGGAGAAGAGTCTATCTGTACCAAGTTCTCATCTTTCACACTAGGCAATAAATTAAGACCTTTCTCGTTTAGAAAACCACGAAAGGCAGAAAGAAACTTCTATGGATCACTAAGGAAGCACTACTCATTCTCCATAGGCATTAACTCCCCACTTCCTTATACTCCTTTTGTTTTTTCTCTATAATTCTAGAAGCAGAAAAATACAACATCTGGGGTAGTTGTTGTGTACAGTAGACAGTTTAAACAAAAACTTAGGATACCTGCAAAACAAGTGCCCCCAAGATGAAAGAAACTTGAAGAGGATTTTCCAGGTATTATTTTATAAAAAGCATAAAGAAAACAACTTAGAATAATAATAATCTTGGAAGAAAACAACTTAGCTGAGTTTCCTTATTTCAATAGTATAGATTGGAGAACCTTTAGTAATCTAAATCCAGCTCTAAATTGGGGAGATCTTTTTAAAAAATCTGTGAATACATAATCATGTAACAGTACTTTATATAATCATCTTGAAAATGGGAATTGAAGATAGGCATGAGAGATCAAAGAGGAGTTATCAGAGGGGCATTGCAGTGCATAGAGAGCAGACCACGTGCCCCACCCTGTGTTACAACCTGTTGCCAACCTCATTTGCACAGACGAGGAACCTCTCATGGTTCAGAAGTCTAACAGGACTCACTCAAAAGTCTCAGTTAAATGCCAAAGTTAGATTTTTAACTCAGTTCTTCCTGATTCCAAACTCAGAAGTCTGGTTCCAAAAACCCAGGATTGTCCAAGAGTAATTAGAAACTGTTTTTGTAATTAGAAACTGTTTTTTGTTTATAGGTGAAATGAGATACTTTGGGTAAATGGAATAAACTGATACTGATCTTCTTGTTGTCCTTACTCTGGAAACTTTGAGATTTTCTGCCATGACTAGAACATAAACTGTGTAGTAATTATTATTACTGTCAGCAGATGGGGAAAAGATACATATGGAGGTCACAGGTAGTCTTAAGAGAATTACAAGATGATAAGCAGAATTTACACTGGAGTGAAAACATACACAATAATAGTTATTTAGAAGTTTTGTAGTTAGGTTTTTCCTGAGGGTCATTAACATTTTCATGCTAAGAATTTTCTAACATGTAAAGTAGTCTTTCTTGTAGGATTAGTTATATCAATGTTCCGTTTCCTATTTGATAATAGAAACTTTCAAAAATCATATGAATAGTGTGAGTGTGGATTAAGAAACTTAAAAAAAAATCACCAGATGATTACCTTGACTAACTTTCTTAGCCTTTTTATTTTTCTGTATAATCTTAGAATATATATATTTTCTTTGATGTGATGTATTTTTTTTTTGGTACTATACTAAGGCTTACCTGAGGGGCTCTTTATCACTAAGATACACTTTTTATATTGAAATAGGGTCTTCCTAAATTGCTGAGGCTAGTCTCCAATTTGTGATCCCCCAGCCTCAGCCTCCCAAGTGGCTGGGATTACAGGCATGTGCTACTGCCTCCAACTTTCATATAGATTTCTTTAATGTTTGTGATAATGGGTAAATATTGATTACTGGAAAACTGTATCTCCATCCACTTGTGATGCTATAACAAAATACCACAAATTTACAACTTTATAAACCACAGGAATTTGTATCTTCCTATTGTGGAAGCTGGGAATTCCAGGGCTGGTCTGATGAAGGCCCTATTTCTGCTTCACAGATATTGCCTCATCATGAAAGAGGCAACGGGGGGTGGGGGGGTCTCATAGGCTTTATTGTTCACATCATGAAAGAGGCAAGGGGTCTCTCATATATTTGTTGTTCAGGGGACTAATTCTGCCAAAGGTTCCAATTCTAATATCATCATTATGGGTGTTAAGTTTTCAGTATATGGATTTGGGGGGATACAGGCACTCAGACTGTAACGATATGTAACTATTAAAAAACCAAGTTTGCCAGAAGGTATTTCTGTATATGTGTGTGTAGATGTTAAATACACAATTTAAGATTGTTTACCAATATAAAATGAAAATAGTTTTTAACTTCTGAATTTAAATCTCTGCAAACAACCAAATTGGGATTTTTTCCCCCAAGTAATCACATTACCACTTGTTCTAAAAATATCAATAAACTCAGGTTTAGCAAAAATGTCTCTGGTGAATAATACAGTGAGAATCTGTAATAGAGAACGCTCCATGGTGCCTTATGTTAACAATGAAACTTGGTCAATCCATATTATTGAGCAACTTCCAATAAAATAAGTTACTAATTTATTATTAAGGTTTTCTATACTGCCTCATGTGACCAAGGAAAAGATATTAAGAATACAAAATGCTGGTTAATTTCAGACTCATTTCAAAAGAAATATATGTATGTATAATCCTATCACTTACTGAGCAGTTACTTTGTGCCAGGTACTATGAGACGGACTTTAATAAATCACTGTATTTAATTGTTCTAACACAGAGGTAGTACTTTAGTTTTATAACACATAATTGTTATCCGTATTTTTTTATTGGGACCCCAGAGAAGGTATTTCACTTTCTCAACTTCCCACCACTGGAAAGGAGTAGAGAGCCATTTGCAACCAGGTCTCTTGGATCTCAAGGTCCATGCACTACATCACTATGTTCCATTTAATACACAAGTCTGATAGCCATGATTTCCTCTTTATTGATCATTCAGGAGTTATTGCTGGATATTATCTTACTAAAAATTCATGTGAGAGATTTTTACAAAAGCAATAGTGCATTTCTTTCATTCTTAGCTCATGCCTAGAACTACTTGTATTTTATTCCTATCAACATCAATTTTATAATGCTATTTTTATTAAAATTTAGCCTATAGACTTATCCATATCTTCAGTCTTCCTAGTTCTGGCCCATCTGTAGCCTAAATTAGGAGTAAAAGAAATGGAAAGTAAATTGTCCATTTCTAGTGAAATCAAATAGATGACAAAGGGGAAGTGAAATTGCAAAAATAATCTAAAATCTACTGAAATTAAACCATGTGGAATTGAAGCTGATGAAGGGTTTTCCTGTTTCTTTCTTACTGTTTTTTTTAAAGTAAAATGGTTGTATCTTAGTGATTGAGTTAATTTATTACATTATCAGTTGAGGTGAACCAGGAGCCCAAGTCTGTGTGGCATCATGAAGACTAAGGTATCAGATCCTGTAAGCTGCTGACTCTTTTATTTTCCTTAATTTCACCCTTTCCTCACTTACCTCTTCCTCATTCGGTAAATGATATTTGGGAAAAAGGAAAACACTAGATCAACATTGGGAACAATCTCCCAACATTTTAAGAAGGGAACAGGTATATATTTTACTACATGTGCAATTAAAAGTGGTGATAACCTACACAAAGCATGGACAGGTTTTGCTGGGTTTATCTCCAAAAATGTTTAATTGTTATCTTTCTTTTTACTTTTCCTCCAGCTTTAGTTTTTTGTTTTTTGTTTTTTTTTTAACTTTCTTTTTGCCTCATTGTTATGGACTCCCCATCTCACTCAAAGGAGCTTTGCTTAGAAAATGACCAAGAGCATCCTTCCATCAACAGAACTAAAGAGACCTCCTGGACAATCAGTTCATCGCTTATTCAATGTTTATTACAAAACACCCTACTTAATGTTGTTCTTAAAAATCTGCTGGCCTAAGTGGCATTTCAGTTACAGAATGTCTGATTATTAGAGTGATATTCATTGAGAAAGGCCCAGCCATTCCTTGGTATCCCTTCAAAATTATGCTCTTCAACATCTTTCACTAAGGTTTTTTTGGGAAATGGTGAATTCAGCACCACAAATCAGATGGGGAGGGAGTAATAATGACTTGAGGGTCCCAAAAGACAGCCTGACTCCCTCTGCATGGTTCACCACTGGCCAGCTGGGAATACTCTGACCATTATTACAGGTCATACTTGTAGTCCTAGGGTCTTACTTAGACTGTGAAGGCTGAACTTTAGTCCTGTCCGTTGTGCCGTAGGGTAGGGGCAGGCAGAGTGAACTGCATAGCCCCCCAGCCCTTAATGAGCTTCTGAACCAGAAGCTGCTTATCATATTTTGCATCAATACCTGGATTGCACTTATCGGTTAAGGTTACTACAGTTTTTAGAATCAATAAATCAAAATTTCCAGAAAAATTCTGAAGATTACAGAAGGATTTGTTGAGAACAGTTGAAAGCACTCTGTTGAGTAAGAGGGATGGGGATTTTAGAAAGCATGAATTTTTACTATAACACACGAAATAACTACGAAATATATTTAGCAGGAAGCTAATAATTCCAGTTCTGCCTCCTGGAGGAACTGATTGGATGCCAGCCTACATAGCCTTCCAAGTGCTAATCTAGTTTCTTCTGTTCCATCTTGCTTTCTGTTATCCCTCTTGCTTCCTTGTGACCCAGTATATGAACAGAAACTGTGGTGTCAGTAAAGCAAGCTGTTAGAGAAGCTGAGCTGTCAATTTAGCATTTGGCAAGAGAATAGAAGACTGTTCAGTGAAAGCCTTGATTTCATTTTTGTTAGGCCAGCAAACAATAGCAGCATGCTGGCTTTGAGGCTAAAAAAGAACAAACGAATACCTTTTGCTGCCATTTCTATTTCTAATCCAAAAAAGGGAGATGTCTCCTCCTTTCCCCCCTCTTCTCTGGCATCAAGGAGTCTTAAGTAGCCACACTGAAAACTGGTCTATATTTCTGATAATGAAAGCCTAAAGCCAATATCCAAACAGACAGATGGATGGGTAAGTAAGTAGGTTAGTAGGTGGGTGTATGGATGAATGGTTGACTGATACTTGTCATTCTCCCAGCCATTTTTTTCCTGCTCTGACCCTCTTATCTTCCTGTTCTCCTCCACATTGCTATCTGCTCAATACGGTTATTCTCATCAGCCTGTTTAGAGAGGACAAAGACTTACTAGTCTAAAACCTTCATGTTGCCATCAGCAGTTTCCTGGTTCATAGCAGTTTCCTGTCATGGAGTTGACAATGCTGAGAAAAAGCCTTCCAGAAGCATCTCATTGCTCTTTCACAGTATAGTCTACCATTTTCTTGCTGGGCTAAAGTATCAGTGCTACGTTTTTCATAAGCCCCCTTTTCTTTTAGAGAATTGGACAAAAATCAAAGGACAAAAGTCTTCCTGTGCTTCTGTACCATTTATGGGGCAGCTTCTAATGCCCTAGCAGGAGGATTGTTCTAGAGGTTAAGGGGTTGTCAATTTGATTTCTTGGGGTAAAATTTTCAGAACTATGTCTGTTCTGAGACAATTCCAATGTTAAGGAAAATGCTTGTCTGAGATAGAATTTTCTCTATAATGTGTCAGTGAGAGTTCTTATTGTTTGTTTCTTTTGACATCTTTTTCTGTTTCTTCAATTACTCCTTATCATCTCTGATGTCTTCATGTCCTCTATTAATATCTGTGCTACAATTTTCCTTTGGAAATCTCTTTAGACATCTTTGAAATGGGAATTGGCTTTTCTAAATTTCACAAGATCCAAAGGGACTTGTCTTGTACAAAATTATCAATCAGTTAAATAGTAATATCAGGATTTTAAAGACCCTGACTACCTTCCTATTAGAACCACTGAATGTTGTGATTTTTTTCTTATTAGATGTCAAGACATTTCTCATGTATTCACCTCATTACTCATTAATACTGTCTGAAGTAGGATAAAGCAGGTATTTTAAGTGCTACATTTAGTCTGAGTGACCAAAGAATTTATCTTGTCAAGGTTCAGCCTGAAATCAGAACAGAACTTTTATGATAAAAATGGTACTGGCTGTCATGCTCCTTTGAAGAGCAAAGAACTCAGTTACGGTCCACACTTCACTTAAGAGAGAGAGCTAGGCAAGTTATCCTATTTGTGTTTCAATTTCCTCATTTTAAAATGAATAAAAGTATTGCATATTTCATAGGGTTATGATGTAGGTTTTTATGCATATCTGAAGTGTACAAAAAAGCACCCAAACATAGTAATAACTCAGTAAATGCTGATAATATTTCTAGTACTACTATTCTAATTATTTGAGGTACCAATGAGATTAAACCTGGTTCCCTAAAAAAAGATGTGACATTGAAAGATATGATATTACTTAAAATTTTCTTTATGTTTTTTTAAAATCCCAGCTATTCTTTAATGCTGCAAGAATTAGAACTAGAAAGCATCAACTATTTTATGTGTCCATGTATCTTATATGCATTTATAAATACATATGCATGCATAATGGAAATTTGTGTGTTTACACATAGGTGAATGTAATATAGAATTGATGTTTTACACAAATGATAACAAACTACATTCACGCATCATTATTTTCTATTTTCCATGAACATATTTTCAAAATTGGTGTTTATAATTTGTTTCACTATTTGTGAAGGCTGAAAATTATTCCATTGTACATATGAACCATAATGTAACTTCTTTTCTACTGATGAGTATGTAGGCTGCCTCCAATTTCTGCTTTTACAAATAAGGATCTTGAAATGAGCATCCTTAGAGATGGGTTGTTTTAAATACTGTGGAAGAATGTCTTGATTTTTTTTATTATTCAACTTGGAAGAGTATCCCTATATTTATTTTAATTTTGTGATGTGTATACAATATATTTAATAAATGTAACATGTCATATATCACATATATCAAGTTCAGTATAGACTGTGAACTTTGGAAGAAGAATACAGAGATTTGAATCCCATTTCTGTAGTTCACTGATTTTTTTAAGAATGCCAAATTTAGGCAAGTCATTACAACTCTCTGTACTCAATTTTCCTCTTTTGTAAAAGAAAGCTAGTAATGATATCTTTTTCATATGCTTAAGACTAAACCAGTTATTTGTGAAGCTCTTAGGACAGTGTCTGGCATATGGCAAGTATTTCCTATTATTATTTTCCTAAGAGTAAAGCAATGTCCTACTAAATGTTTCTGAATCTACAAATACCATGCATCTCGTATCAAATAAATATGACATCATTCACCTATACATTTATTCATCAAATATCTATTGGAAATCTAATTTTAAGCCATGTTCTTCACATTTTTAAGTACTAACTCACAGTCTTTTTTTTGGGGGGGGTGGTACTGGAAATTGAATCCAGGGGCATTTAACCACTGAGCTACAGCCCCAACCCCCTTTTTATTTTTTACTTACAGACAGGGCCTCTTTATGTTGCTGAGGCTGGCTTTAAACTTGCCATCCTCCTGTCTTAGGCTTCTGAGCTGCTGGGATTACAGGTGTGCACCACCGTGCCTGGCTTTTTTTTTTTTTCCCCATTTCTGTCTACTCATTAATATTCTGATTGACATGTTTGAACTTAGATTGATGATACTACACTTTCTGAGGTTCTCCTCTAACCTGTTTGCTGCTGTTTACTTTTCAGGGTCTTTAAGTAGTCATTGTAGCATCCCATACAGGTTTGATGGTTATATTAGCAGGAGATCAAGTGTGAAATAGGCTTTCTCCATCTCACCTGCAACTCTGGGCATAATTATATTAGAAGTCTCCTTAATTCTGGGGACAAGAGTCCAAGTTTCTGATTGTGATGTTAATTTTCCTATCAGACCACAGAATTTCAAATTTATTATTATTTCAACATATTTAACAATTATTTTCCTTCAACAATCAAAAAGTACTCTCAATGTTTGTCAGCATAGGCTTCTCAGAAAATTCTTCCCAACTCACTGCCTCAGTTCCCCACAGAACCTCACAGTTCCAAGATGCTTGAGGTCAGTGCTCCTGTTGTAGAATTTTATAACAAAGCAAACCAAATCTCTAGGGTAGGAGATGGCTGATGTCATCAAATAATTTTATCTATTGATTTTTCAGCAAATATTTTTAGAGCACTTATCATAGGTTAGGTCCTGTTCTAAGTACTGGGGATGTACCAATGAATAAGAAACATGCCTTCGCCTCAGGCTGGGGAGTCGGGGAAGGAAAGAAACAACAATAAACAGGCTGATAAGTGAATTAAATACTTTCAGTTTCTGATAATTGCTATGAAGAAATGAAAGCAGATGGCATCAGGAAAGGCAGAGTGGCTACCTTACCCAGGTGACTGGGGAAAGTCTTTCCAGCAGGTGATATCTGAGTGGAGATCTGGATTTCAAAATGGAGGGAATCTGCCCATCTTGGTGGCGCATGCTTGTAATCCCAGGGGCTCAGGAGGCTGAGGCAGGAGGATCGCAAGTTCAAAGCCAGCCTCAGCAAAAGCAAGGTGCTAAGCAACTCAGTGAGATCCTGTCTCTAAGTAAAATTCAAAATAGGGCTGGGCGTGTGCCCCTGAGTTCAATCCCCATTAACCACACCCCTCCCCCACTCCCCCCCCCCGCAAAAAAAAAGCATTTGGGAAAGATGTGGGGCAGGGGAAGAGAAAATATTACAGAAAAAAAGAAATGAAATTGCAAAGACCTATTCTACTCCTCTTCTACCATTCCTTCTGTAGTTCTCACTATATAATTAAAAACTGGATGAGGAAAAGATTCCCCCCACCATGCCCCAGCAACTGGGGATCTTAACTGAACCTCAAACTATTACATGTAAGTAGTAAGCTATCCCAGAATTAGACTGATATAACCTACTCCCCCAATAACATTTCTTTTTATTTTAATTAATTAATTTTGGTACTGGGGGGTTGAACCCAGGGACACTTTACCACTGAGCCACATCCCCAGCCCTTTTAATCTTATTTGTTTAAAAGTTTGAGACACGGTCTCACCAAGTTGTTTTGGGCCTTGTTAAGTTGCAGAGGCTGGCTTTGAATTTCTTGAAATTGTGTTCCTCCTACCTCAGCCTACCTAGTTGCTGGGATTATACTGTGCCCAGCTCAATAATATTTCTTTCTGGAGATCAATGAAAGCCCAAATTCTGGCCCAATAGTAAGAGAATTTAAAGTGGTAATGGAGGTAGGTCATCTGACTGAATAAGAAATTCAGATTTTTTTCTGTTCTATTCACTCATAAGAAGCATAAACATACTGACTGAGTAGAAAGGGTAGAGATAGTTTAAAAAACCCTACATTAAAAAAGAGTATCTGTTTCCTTATTTAAAAAAATACATATTTGTATTTTGAATCATATTTTTAAATAGCCATGAAAGCAAACAAGCAAAGGAACATTTATGGACAATAGATGGCAGACTATACCTACAAACTAGTGGTTGAAACTTGGGAGCAGTCTCACAGTCATGGATAGCTTAATGACAGGGATCATTCTGAGAAATGCATCATTAGGTGATTTAGTCATTGTGTAAACATCATATAGTGCACTGACATAAACTTGGATGGCAGTCTACTACACACCTAGGATATGATGTAGCCTATCATTCCTGAGCTATACACCTGCACAGCAGGTTTACCACACTGAATATTGTAAATATTATGGTAAATATTTGTGTAACCAGACATATCTGAACATGCACATGCTAGAGTAAAAATATAGTATAAAAGGTCAAAAATGGTGCACCTGAACAGAGTATGAATAGAACTTGCAGAACTGGAAATTGTTCTGGGTGAGTCAGCAAGTGTATGGTAAGAGAATGTGAAGGCCTAGGACATTGATGGACACTATCGTAGATTTTAGAAATGCTGCACACTGAGGCCATACTAAATTTACATAAAGTATTTTTCTCTAGTATATGAGGTCTTGGGTTCAATCCCTAGCACAACCAAAAAAGAAAAAATAAAACTGTCAATAATAATTAACCATGGCTTACTGAAGCTTTTTGAGTTTATCAACTTTAAAATTTTTAAAATTTTGACTGTTTTGCGTGCGCGCGCACACACACACACACACACACACACACACTCACCCACATACACATATTTTTCTCTTCACATACTTATTCTATGTGCTTTTTAAGCTTCAAATATTTTTTTACTTATTAATTTTTTTGTTCTTGTTAAAACTAAGATACAGCCAGGCACATTGATGCATGCCTGTAATCCCAGCAATTTAGGAAGCTGAGGCAGGAGAATCTCAATTACAATGCCAGCCTCAGCAATTTAGCAAGGCCTAAGGGACTTAACAAGGTCCTGCCTCAAAATAAAAAATAAAAAAAGGGCTGAGGATGTGGCTCAGTAATTAAGTACTCCTGAGTTAAATCCCCAGTACCAAACAAAATAAAATAAGACACAAACACACACATTAGCCTAGAACTACACAAGTTCAGGACCATCAGTCTTCCACCTCCACATCTTGTCCCACTGGAAAGTCGTAAGGGCAACAACGTGCATGAACCTGACTTCTCCTCCAGAAACAGTGAAATCTGGAATCTTTACTGAAGGACCTGCCTGAAGCTCTTCTTGAGGAGGTGTTGCTCTTTTCAGAAGTATCTCCATGTGGTTGCCTGAAATTTTTCTTTTGTTCTTCATGGATTTGCTTGTAAGCCGATAATGCATCACAAACATTCTTTTGCATTAACATAAATATTTTGGTGACAGGGTCCATGTTTTCAAATGTTTTTAAGTAACTAGGTGAGGTTTGTATAAGCTTCTGCTAAACCCTTTTCTGTGAGTTTTCTGGGGGTCCTTCTACTTCCCTGTAGTTTTTCTCTTGCCTCTTTTTCAGCCACACATTTTTGTTCCAGTTCCAATAACTCAGGAACCAGTGTCGAGGTTCCTCAGTGTCGTCCTCCTCATGTACACCCAGGTAAAAGTTGTTTGCCATCCCAACCACAACCTTATTGATTTTTGCAACCTCCTTATCCAAGCCAAATCCTTTCAAGTTAAGGATAAACCTTTTGAGTGTTTTCTTTCAAATGTTATTCATACACTCCTTGGTGACATTATTCTAAGCCTATACTAAGTTCTCAATGCAGACACTAATGTTGTAATCCTTCCATAATTGCATCAGTGTCATCTCAGAGTCTTTCTTGTTTGCAACAGTAGCCTGGGCAAAGATCCTCCTCTGGTAGTAGGTTAGAGAACTGCTATAATTCCTCAAACCATTGGTTGGAACCAAAACTTTGATATTTGGAGAAAGAAACATCACTTTGACATTGGGATGAAGATCACCATTAAAAGGAAGATCTATGACAGAATTATCAACAGTAAGCAAAATCTTGACAGGTGTGTTGTTCTCCAAGCAGTACTTCTCCAGTCTGATGGCATAGTATTTCAGGGGGCATCTTGGAAGAGGAGCCAGGTCCTCCATGACTTCTCATTGCTCCTGGTGTACACTAGCAGTATTGATATGCTTGAAATACTAGAAATGGGGTTCTTATTGTACTAGATCACAAAGGGTGTCAATTTGTAGCCTGCAACATTGCCCAATTCTACCCCTGCCCTAAGCAAGACTGATACCCTGTCCATAAAAGCCTTGAAATCTGTTACTGACTTGGTTTCCTTATGGATGAAAAACTCTTTCAGACATCCATTTCCAGAATATGGAGGTTTCATCCATACTAACAATTTGATACAGCAAGTAATTTTCCTCCACAATCAATTTATCTGGAGTTTCCAAAAACCCTTCAACTATCTTAGCACCACTAACTTTCATATTATGTAATGAATGGTGTGACTTGAATTCTTTTAACCACCCAACACTAAGAAGTAAATTTAACATTGGAGTTGAGTCCACCCATTTTTTTCACCCTCGTAGACAAAACTTTTTGCTTTGGCTATGACTGTCACAGTCTGCTGTTCTTCAATCCAGGTCATTAGAAGTTTCTCTACATCTGTAAAGAAGATCTCTTTACAGTTCCTGTCACTTTGTTCTGTTTTCAAGATCATGGCTAGGGGGGAATAGGACACGCCTAACTGAGGTGACAGGAGAGTCAACCATCACTGATTTTTTTTTACCTTCATTACCCTAATCACTTTGAATTTCATTTCTGGGTCAATCACTGAATGTATCCTCTTCATGGCAATATTAGCAGTGGATTTTGTATGCTTTGAAGCCATGAGGAACAAATCAACAGGAGATTAAATCAAGCACAGGAGAAAATGTGTAATCAAGAGGTGCAGTAAACACAGGACAGCAAGATTGCTGCCAGGATAACATGGCAAACAGTTTTACATTATGCTTTTTAAAAAGTAAAAAGGAGTATGCTAAAATAACAATAAAAAGTTTAGAATGGTAAATACATAAACCAGTAACATCATTGTTTATTATCATTGCTAAGTATCATGTACTGGATAGTATGACATAATCATGTGTGCTCTGTCCTTTTTTATGACTGACAGCACAGTAGGTTTGCTTACATCAGCTTTACCGCAAGCAAATGAGTAATGAATTGCATTGTGATGGGTATGATAGCTTCCATGTCACTAGGTGATGGGAACTTTTCAGCTCTGTTGGAATCTGATGGTCCATTGGAATTTTGTGGGATCACCATTGGATATATGGTCCATTGTTGGCTGAAACATCATTAAGAAGCTCAAGACTGTATTTTAGAATACAGATAGGTCCAGCCATCTTGCATAATAATAATTAGATCATCCAAAGGGTATAATAAAGATATGTTCTTGGAATAATTAGAAGCTTCTATATACTGATATCACTGAAGTTGCCTCTTCATAGTAGCTAGATGTTAAAGAGGGTCTCGTCCCTTAGAAATAATATTTTAGTGAGCAACATATCCCAGGCTCAATTCTGTCTGATGAAAGCTATCATATGTGGGCCTTTTAGACACTGACACTTGACTGCTATTGAGATTATTGAAGAAAACTGGGTAGAGTGAGGGTCTTTGATGTCTTTTTTTTTAAGAGAGAGTGAGAGAGGAGAGAGAGAGAGAGAGAGAGAGAGAGAGAGAGAGAGAGAGAGAGAGAATTTTTTAAATATTTATTTTTTTTTAGTTCTCGGCGGACACAACATCTTTGTTGGTATGTGGTGCTGAGGATCGAACCCGGGCCGCACGCATGCCAGGCGAGCGCGCTACCACTTGAGCCACATCCCAGCCCCATGATGTCTTTAATATTTTGTAGATTGAGAGACAATATCTGGTGCACTCAAGCAGTATAATAAAAAAAAGGCAGTAAAACCATCAAAATGGCATTTTTTATGAATGGAACAATTTTGTAAAATCTGCTATCTGCTAGCCTAGAGACCTGGTTTGGTTAGAAAAATCTACAATGTCATGAAAGTTGACCTCAAGAGTCTGAACGTGGTTAACTTCTGACTTGAGCAGAGAGAGCTAGGAAGAGCTTTCTGAGCAAGCTTTTCCTGGAAATTCTTGAGACTGTCTTTTTTTTCTTTTTTAATCACTGAAGAAATATAATATGTAAGCAAATTGGAATAATAACAAATCTGAGGTTCTTTGATATGAAAGGAATATTAACATGAATATTAACATAATCTAGTCTGATCCTTAGATTTAAGGAGAGCTCTATTATATTTGTGCCCAGAGTTCCACTTGAAGGGAGATGGCCTGCTTCACACCTTGTTTCTAACTGAAGGTAAGCATCAAACCTGGAGAGAATGCAAGAACAGCTACTCAAAGGCTCTGAAAAATAAACAGCAACAGACAGATTGGAGAAGAACACCAGAATTCAAAGTAGCATCAACCTAAATTTATCAATCGGGAGGTTTAAACCCCAGCAGGGCAACTGGGATAGTCAGCAAGATATCATGTGAATAGGAGATGCCTGTCAAGTAGAGTTGGTGGACTTGGGAAAGCAATTTAGACAGAAGCTGTGAGAGCCCCTGTCAACTTTGTTGTTACTCCTGTGAGATTTAGGGCTAGATGGCATTATGTGTAGTGCCCAAAATTGGACAGGTTAGCACCTCTCCTTACTGCGGAGGTGGCTGCAACCCCTTGACATAGCAGCAGATTGACTACATCAGCCTTCTATTTAGTTACAAGGGGCCACATTCACAGGCTTGTTGTTTGCCTGGCCTAGTGACCAAATGAATCAGGATACTACAAGTCATACTCTGATGATATTAACAGTCTTGAAAGGTCTGCCCATCACAACAGAGAGGGATCAAGGCACTCATTTCATGTGTCAGGATGTGTGGCAATGGGCAACTCAGTTACAGATTCAATGGAAGCTGTACATCCCATGTCATCAACAGGCTGAAGGCATGATAGAAAGATATAATGGCCTGTGTAAGCAGGGACTTAAAACTGCAGTCAACCCACCTTCTGTGAAGGGATAAGTTGTGAGAGCTCTGAATGAGCATGCCCAATGAGGGGGACCAGTTCCTATGCAGGCTTTGCTGCACTGCACAGTGGCCTCAATACAGGTCCAGGTGACAACAAAGAATGGGGTACTTGAGCCTGGGTTTGCACAGCAAGGGAATGTTCTCTTGCCTGCTCCCAATGGAGTAGATTGGACATGGTCCTTTTGGCCCCATTGGGTAGAAGTTTGGAATATGATCTCCTTGTGACACCATAGGTGAACATGAATGCCCCCTGCCATATGTTACTTGGCCAGGTCTCACAGCTGGGATACAGATTTTAAAGGACACTTCTGTCATTTCCCTATGGCCAATTATGAATTTCCTGGTGCTGGTATGCACAGAGCCTGCTGAGGTATAGGACCAAGCTGTACAAGTATGATATCACTGCCCAGGGAAGCCACTGCAGGTGGTGACCGTGTTTTCCTGGGACCCAAAGCTGGCATGCATTCTCCTGGATGGAAGTCATTTACCTTTATTAGTGCCTGTAACTGCTTTGTACCTTCATCTGGTGGTGTGTCCTCACCAACACCATCATGGACTGGGCACACACCTATGCCGGAGTAGCAAACACCTCTACCTGCTGGGTTTGCATTACAGTGTCTGTGAGTTCTGCTGCTGGATTACCCTGACAAATACAGCTTATGTCCCTTGGCAATTGAACATGACTGGAAAGGACTTTCACTGCCACATCAATACAAGATGAAACTGGCAATGGTTTTTAGTACTCCTAGGTGGTGGGGCTTGTCTTCTTCTTGTATGTTGCTACAACTGGTACTGCTGTTGTAAACTGTGGATGCATGGTTCTGCCCTCTTTGCTAAGGGATCATTACAGAAGACATCAGTCTCATAGACTATACAGTAAGGAACCTTAAAAGAGTGGAGTGTGGCTGGGATTGTGGCTCAGCGGTGGAGCGCTTACCTAGCATGGGCAGGACCCGGGTTCGATCCTCAGCACCACATAAGCATTGTGTTGTGTCCATCTATACCTAAAAAATAAATATTAAAAAAATATTTAAAAAAAAGAGTGGAGTGTGGGGCAGGCCCAAGATGGCTATAGTTAGGCTCCTTCGCTGAGACTTCTGGCCAGCTATATTTTAGTAGGTAGCCAAGGTCATAAATTCCCTGGTTCAGCCTATGTACTAAAAGTCATAAATATCTGCTTGTGAGCATGTGCTCAGTTATGTAACCTGTTGGCACGGTGCCTTCTTTGTTTGGCCTGCACATAAAGAAAGGCCTATGGAGTGACTCAGGGGGCTGCTGCTGCCTCTGCAAAAAGCAAGCCTACTATTCCAACTGTGCCTCATGTCTTCTGTCACCTGCCAGGATCCTGAATCTGTTTCCCATGATCTGAGCCCCTGCAGGACAAGGTCTCTTCCCTCCAAAAATCTAAGGAGGGTGGAGATTGGAGCCAAATTATCTTTCTTCCTAATTAGAATAATTGACTTTCACTCAGCTCTCTGCCTTACTTCACTAAAAAGATAGCCACTCAATGAGTCTAAGAAAAAAATCTCCCATAAACATGTATTTGAATAAAATACCCTTATATCTTATTTATTTTACTTTTTAAAATTTTATTTTCTAGTTGTAGTTGCACACAACCTGTCTCATTTATTTATTTATTTTTTATGTGATGCTGAGGATTGAACCTAGGGCCCTTCACACATGCTAAGAGAGCACTCTACTGCTAAGCCAAAACCCCAGCCCCAATACCCTTATATTTTAAATAATAAATAATGTTGGGTATGGTGGCACATACCTGTACTCCCAATGAGTTGGGAGACTGAAGCAAGAGGATCACAAGTGCAAAGCCAGCCTCAACAAATTAGCAAGGCCCTGAGCAATTTACTGAGACCCTGTTTCAAAATAAAAAACAAAAAGGGCTGGGGATGTGGCTCAGTGGTAAAGTGACCCTGAGTTCAATTCTCAGTGCCAAATAAATAAAATAATAATGATAAAATAAAATAAAATAAAAATAAGTGCTATTTGTTGAGATATGAATCAGTATTCACCCATTTCATTATATAATTGGGACCATGAACTAGGTCTACCATGTGAAAATTAAAAGCTGTAATTGCGATACTACAAAAAAAACTTAATTAACAAGTTAATTTAATAATGAACAGCTTAATTAATGGACTCCAAATTCGTATTCATATAACTTGTGTTCTCCCAATCCACTTTAATCTGTAACTAAATTTTACTGACATTAGTTGCAATTCAATAGTCTTGCTCTTTATAAGCTTCCATTAGTGCATCATATATCAAGATGATAAGACTGACAAATGTAAAAATTTTGAGCCGAGTCTTCCTATCTTATAGTTGTCATTGAATTTCTCTAAAATTATTCAAATTTTGAAAATTAAAATTATTCATTTTGTTTTATTCGTTGTATTTAATATATTTTCTGTTGCCTGCAAACCTGAAAACTAATTTATCTTTGGCCATATTCATTTAGAGAATTTTTTAAAAATGCAATTTGTATTGTTCAGCATGAACTAAATTAATTGTTGAAAGTAAGGAAACAGTTGTAAAAGGACTTCCTATCACAAATTTGTGACATGATTTAGCAACTCCCTTAGAGTGTTTTCCAGTATCCTGTCTTGCAAATGAAAATACGAAATGTGATTACTTACTTCCTCTCTGCTCTCAAGAGTATACAACAAGGGGAATTATACTAAATATAATACTAGAGATACTACTGCACTATAGTATTTACATATGTTGTTTTACTAAATTATCACAACATATTTAAAAAACAGATATCAAAATTAGAAATGTTAACTACTAGAAACTTGAAATTCTGCAACTAAAGTTCAGTTCTGATAACCTAGACACTGTGACCTTGTAAAACCTAGGATCCTCACCCCTGCTCTGCTCCAAGCAAGTTTGCCTTGCTGATAGGGGCCCTCTCTGTGTCGCCTGTTGACCTCTCTAATGATGTCAATGGTTTGTCTCAGTTCCTGCCATTATCCTGTAGACCTTGGATAGTGTTGTGGATGATTTATCCAAAATATGATTAATTCAACTCCAATGACTTTATTTTCACTCCAATTCAGTTATCCACATATTGGGTCACACTTTGTAATCAGGAGTTTGATCCATATTAGAAATCAAAATCTAACATTCTAGTTACTTTAATTTCTTTAGCTCTTTCATGTCCAAATTCCATTTAATTGTATCAAAACCTCTAATCTCCTTGATCTTCACATCTTCTCCTTTTTGCAGCTCCACATGGCTACCATCTTTGTTTTCCTTATGCAGCCTGAAGCTCACAATTAATCACTTGATTTTCTTAATACTGACCCCATGTTTTTATATCTTGAATTCTTTCTTGGGTTGGGTTTGTTATTTCTTTACTAGGTGACCACTAGCCTTGTCCAGTTCCCTCCTGCTTGTTCCTCTTGGTTATTACTTTCTTTGATCATTAGTTCACATATGATTTGGATTTGAAATGTCTCCCCAAAGTTTGTGTGTTGAAAGCATGGTCCCCAACGCAGCAAGGTTCAGAAGTGAGGATTTCAGATAATGATTGGATCATGAGGTCTATGACCTCCTCAGTAGATTAATAAACTTGAAGGATTAATCCATTGATAGCTGGGTAGATTACTAGGAGATATAACCTAGTTGGAGGACGTAGGTTACTGGGGGAATGGTTTGGAAGGGTTTATGTTTTCCCTGTCCCCTTCCTCCTCTCTCCCTGCTTACTCTCTGCTTCACTATTATAAGTTAAGCAGCTTTCTTCCACCTTCTCTTCCACCATGATGTTCTACTACTTCCCCTCAGGCCTGGAACAATGGAACCAGTTGACCATGAACTGAATTCTATGAAACCATGGATCAAAACAAAATTTCCCTTCTCAAAATTGTTCTTGTCATATATTTTAGTCACAGGGACATGAAGCTGATTAACACAGTTCATAATCTCACTGATTCTTGCTTCATCTTTCCAAACCACTAAAAGTTCTTTCAGGGGAATTATCAATGTGATTTCAACGGCCAGCCTTAGCACATTCCAAAAAATGCTTAACTATACAGATAGTTCTGTATTTCAAATGAGATCATTCAGGAAGGCTTCCAATCAGAAATGATCTGTATTTTCTTTTGTGTACTATTTCCTGTGCTGGTTTGTCTATTGAATTGTTGACTTTTTTCTTCATTCCTAATAGCAAAAGAGCCCACTGTCATATGTGTTGCCATTTTTTCCCCTGGTATGTCATTTGTCTGTTAACTTTGTTTATGGTATTTTGTTTCATGCTCCATTTTTAAAAATACATAGTAGTTTCCTTTATTAATCTCATCAACTATAACTTTTAAGTTTAAAAAGCTTGGAAAAAGTTTTATCTATTCTAAAATTATACATATATACAACATAATATATTACTGATTTATATTATTACTAAAATAAGTAAATTTTACACTTCCTTTTCCACTCTCTTACCTGCTATTCTTTCCCCCAGACATACAACTTTCATCATCTTTCATCTCCTTTCTTTTTTGAAAAAAAAATTTATTTGTTCTTTTTAGTTATACATGGCAGTATGCCTATTTTGACATATTTATACTAAACATGGAATATGTCGTATTCTAATCAGGATTCTCATCATCTTTTTCTGTAACCTTAATTAATCCTTGCATATTTTGCCCATTGGTTGAATCTAACATCAATAATATTTATTCCCACAATTTTGAGTGTGTTAACATTGTTCATTACCCTATGATTTCCAAGTATTTTTATTTTATTTTTACTATGTGACTTCATCAAGTCACTAAGATTGTTTATCTTCTGTACACATATTCCATCCATTGTAGGGATGTGATGTAATCATTGAAGACAGGTTACTCAGAAACATGGGACTTCTTATTGCTTATGGACTACCTGCTCTCTGGGCAAGATGCCAAGCTGTCATCCTGATTTTCTTCCACCCTGCTCCTGGTCTGGAGCCAGTGTTATTGGATCACAAGTCTTCACCTTGCTTGGATTTTATTCTTGTTTTGACTGGTGAACATCTTCAAGTAATTTCTTGAAAGGGTACATGAGAAATAAACTTTCAGAATTTTTACACATCTGAAATTGGCTTTATTTTCCCCTCTCACTTGATTGACATTTTCATTGAGTAAAGAATGTTAGGTTTATAGTTACTTTTCTCATAAAGTTAAAGTTGTGGTATCAGGGATTCTATTAAGACATTCTATCCTTTTTCCTTTGTAGGACATATTTCCCCCCTCTGAAATCTTTTAGGATGTGCTCCCATTTCTAATGTGTTCTGAAATTTCTTGAAGATGTTCCGCTGTTTGAGAGTCTGACTGACTGACTTTCTTTCTTTTTAAATTTCCTTTTGTGGCCATGGCTACATGAGTATAAACAACTGTCAAAAGTCAGAAAATTGTCACATTGATTCAAATTGAGCCATCAGGAAGAAAAAATCCTGCAGGGCTTAAAGTCTGTGCTATATAGCATTCAACCTTAGATCATAACATTATGTGTGGTTTCTCTATTTTTTATGTGTCTATGTGTTTAACATTTTGATTTTCAGCCAAAGCAAGAATTATTTTGGGCCATGAAAATATCTGGCTTTTATGCTGTCTATAAATCCCCTTTCCAGAGTAGCATTTTTAAATGTTTAAAATAAAATATACAGGAATATAAAGGAAGCCGGTTAAATTGAAATATCACCATCAAAATGTTAAAAAAAAATAATTGTAATAGAGTAATACATTGTCTCTTCATTAACATTTTAAACAATAAGATCCAGTGAAGGGTTGATAGCTACTATAATTTCAAAGTAGTGAGGAGTATAAATGATATTTTGAGATATTTGTAACCACCAAATATGCTTTGCAAATACCTGATTTTTACTGGTCACAAAGTCAAAAGTGTTGTTAAAACCACAGTAGTTTGTGTCTGCATTAAAAATGAACAAATGCTAAAGTTCAATTAAAAATTAGAGAGAATAAAAATATATTTTCCTTTTAGGTTCACAGATCTGAATTTTATCCATGAACTCTCATCTGCAAACTCCTGACTTAGAGTAGAACTGTTTGAGAAGTGGCAGACTAGATGCTCCAAAGATGGAAGCAACCATATCTCCCACCCTTATATGCTCTTTCCCAGTATGACCCTGACCCTCCTCCATCAAGAGATGGAGTCAGTTTCTCTTTCCCCTTGAAGTGGCTGGGCCTCTGATTGCTTTGACCAAGAGGACATATGTTGGACCAACAGGACCAACATCCAGTCCTAAGCAGAGCCTTTAACTGATTTGTCAACTTCTGATTTGTTCCTCATATAAACAAAAGCTCACACAAGAAGAGCTGTTACCCTGAGACCACCATGCTTTAAAAAGAATGAGCCAAATAAAAGGCCCTGGGCCCAGGTGAAGAGCAAAGGAGCTCAAGGAGCACGGGGCCCTAGTCACCTGAGTGAAGAAGTCATTTTGGAAGTGGATCCTTTAGTCCTGGCTGCCCTAGCTAATGCCATGTAGATCACAGGTGAGCTGCTCCTCCTACCTCTTCCACAAATCCTGAACCATAAAATTGCAAGCAAGTTGAAATGCTTACTTGAAGCCACTGAATTCTATGGTAGTTAACTGGATGCAATAGGTAGGACAGAGGGCAATGTTCTGCATGTCTTTTGTATCCTTCACATTAATTAGCAAACTGACATAAAAGTCTCCGGAATTGTTGATATTCAGGCTTGGATAGCTTTTTGGTTTCAGTAAAAAACCACAGGGAGTCACCTCACGGGATAAAAGTACATTTTGTAATAGTTTGCTTATGGTTATAAGGCAGACCTGCCTGCTTTCCAAGACTTGAGATTAGTCCCAGGATCCTCCACAAATGCTGATTCCTGGAGGGGTACCCAAAGAGTCTCAAAGGTTACACTCTCCCCAAGAAGGAATATGAGAAGTTTATGGAAGAAGATGTGGAAATGTGAATTAAAACGCTGTAATTGTACTGAAAGCAATTTTTATACTTATGAATTATTAGACTGAGTCAGGAGACAGACCCAGTGGGACACTAATGTATCATGGATATGAGCTTAGGATCTGATTGAAATTTAGCTCAGATACAATGCCTGCTGTGTGACTAGGACCTGTGACTTAATATCTTTGTGCCTCAGTTTCCATATTTGTAAAATGAGAATAAAATGGCAACCTTCTTGAATTAGTATAGTGAGGTTTAAATGAGTTAATACCTGTAGAATATTGCCTGGTACATGTAGTTACCATTGAAGAAGAAATGGATTGCTCTCTCTCTTTTAAATTACTTTCATATTCTTCCTCTTCCTCCTCCTCTTCCTCCTTCTTCTTTTTTTTTTTTTGATACTAGGAACTGAACTCAGGAGCACTTTGCCACTGAACTATCCCCATCCCTTTTTGATTTTTTGAGACAGAGTCTCACTTAGTTGCCCAGGCTGGGCTCCAACTTGTAATCCTCCAACCTCAACCTCCCAAGTTGTTGGGGTTATGGGCTTGAACCACTGTGCCTGGCTTCATTAATTCTTGAATTTTTTAGGTGATTCCTGAAATGCATGTGTGCCACACATGATTTCAGATGGTGCACATGTAAACTTTATATAATCATAGTAGTTTTAGTTTAATGTGTATTATAAAATGTATAACCAACATTTCTGAGTTCACACAAAAATAGGGAATAATTTTAAAAGAGATTATAAGTTATAAATGATATATTAATTATATCTTATGGTTAAATTCTAAGAAATGCTAAGCCTTAAATAATAGAGCTAGGCTCAAATGATGAAGGTGAAACTAAAAAACTTGAACATGGCATTTAGGAGTTGCGAATCTAGGGTTTGCAAAAGAAGAGATGAATAGAGAAATAATGTCATTTATTCATGTTCACAAAACCAGCATCAAATTCTAGCAGGTCTTCATTGCAATGCATTTTATTTAACATGTGACCATACTTAAATGGATAATACTATTTAAAATCTGTTAGAGTCTATAAACAAGTCTGGATGGCACCTGGCAAAATGCCAGAGAGAGTGGTTTGTGAAATAATGCCAGCGAGCCATTAAGTGTGGAGATTCCTTATTGGTTGACTGCTGTATCGAGTTTATGTTAATTAAGATAAGCTGTGTGGAATGTATAAATACCTCTGTTGTCCTACAATAAACGGCTTCTACTCCTGCTGTATCAATCTACAAAAGTTGCTCGTCACCCCCGGGTTATTTTGCTGCAGCCAGACTGCAGCAAAAATTTATGTCTGCCTTCCAAAAGGGTACTGTGTCTTTAATGGGGCAAGCTGTGAATTTTCATTTCAGCATGTTTTGTTGGGAAGGATTATTAACTGTGATGTGCAAAACACTGATCTGAAAACTGTTGTGTTAATTTGGTAAAAGTAAGTTTTCCTTAGATTGAGTGCATTTATTGCCATGTGCTCTGGTTTCTGAAATTTGTTCTTTTTATTTTATTTTAAGGTTGAAGCATCTTTTGAGGAGCTTATAATGGGTTTTCCATAATGTTTGGTTATGATTATAATATTTGGCAGTCATTTTGCCACACTCCAGTGAGGGAGGATCTGGCAACACTGTAGGAGATTCAGTGCTGAGGGAGAACATGAATCTTTAACCGATTACTTTATCAGCATATTAGATTGTTAATTAGGGTAGTTTAGCTGCAAAAATGTCATTCACATTAATTATGGGGGTATCACATTCTTACATTCACATGCTATTACATCTACGTTAAAATCACAATCTTGAGCTTATGTCTGTGAAATCATGGCAGCCCTAATTTCATCAAGAGAATTAGATGCTTCATGCATATAGAGTTACTTACTGATCCTTCAGCTACATATGACTTTGGAATGGTCAAAGAGGAATGCTATTTACCTGGGTGAAGTAGAGAAAACCAATTTACTTTTGATAAGAGGCATCAAGCTTGAAATTACCAATATAAAACAATACTCCACTTGGAAGGGACTCCTATCATCTTAGTGGTTGTCTCCTTTCAAGGAATTACCAATATCAAGTGAGAGATATTTCAGATAGAAAAAAATCAACAAAATAAAATGAGAATAAGATGTGATTTTCTAACTGTGAGAATCTTATCAAAGTCCTTTACCTCAAAGGAAGACAGAGTGGTTTAGTGGTTCAACACTGTAGCCTTTAGAAGACAGCTTCCTTCGGGTGAGATCTCATTCCTATCACATTCTAGCTATGTGGCTGCATGCAAATTACTTAGCCTCAGTCTTCTCATCTGTAAAACAGAAATGTTCTTTCTAATTGGCTAACAGGATTAACACATACTAAAAGTGCCATATAAGTGTTTGTTAAAAAAAAACCCAAAATATGCAAAATGTATCTGTGAACCATAGGAATTTTTCATTAATTTTCTTAATCAAATAAGGTTGTTCTGAGTTCCTATATTCCTATCCACATGGGTGCTTTTCCACATTTTGATGTGGAGATACTTCTGAGAAATTATATGTATGCAAAATAATTAAATCATAAAAATAAAAGTTTCTTCTTTTAGGAAAATAGTAGTTTCTTAATATCTCTTTTGTTTTGGAACCCCATTTCATTAAAATCATTATAAATTTGTTTCTTATCTCAATGTGTCTCTATCCATCTTTAAGAGGACCAAGGGAGATAATTTTGTCCATTATGAATGCCCTGAACTGCATGGCACCCGTGGGAGGCCAGATGATTTGTTTAGGAAAGAGAGAGGAGGTAAACAAAGTGACTGTTTTTGGAACTCAAAAAAATTCTTACTGAGAAGTGTCTGTTCAGCTCCTTAGCCCATATAATTGACTGGGTTGTCTGTTTTTTGGGTGTTAAGTTTTTTCAGTTCTTTATATATCCCAGAAATTAGTGCTCTATCTGATGTGCATGCGTGTGGCAAAAATTTGCTCCCAAAATGTAGGCTCTTTCTTCACCTCATTGATTGTTTCTTTTGCTGAGAAGAAGCTTTTTAGTTTGAGTCCCTCCCATTTATTAGTTCTTGATTTTATTTCTTGTGCTTTACGAGTCTTATTAAGGAAGTCAGGGCCAAATCCAATGTGATGAAAATTTAGGCCTACTTTTTCCTCTATTAGGTGCAGGGTCTCTGGACTAATTCCTAGGCCCTTGGTCTTCTTTGCATTGAATTTTGTGCATGGTGAGAGATAGGGGCTTATTTTCATTTTGCTGCATATGGATTTCCAGTTCTCCCAGCACCATTTGTTGAAGAGGCTATTTTTCCTCCAATTATGTTTTTGGCACCTTTGTCTAGTATGAGATAACTGGTATTTATGTGATTTTGTCTCTGTGTCTTCTATTCTGCACCATTGGTCTACAAATCTATTTCAGTGCCAATACCATGCTATTTTTGTTACTATAGCTTTGTAGTAGAGTTTAAGGTCTGCTGTTGTGATGCCTCCTGCTTCACTCTTCTTGCTAAGGATTGCTGTGGCTATTCTGGGTCTCTTATTTTTCCAAATGAATTTCATGATTGCTTTTCTATTTCTATAAGGAATCATGATGGGATTGTAATTGGAATTGCATTGAATCTGTATAGTGCTTTGGGTAGTATGGCCATTTTGACTGCAATTGTGTACAATGAATCAAAATGCATTCTGATGTCATATGTACCTAATTAAAATAAATTATTTAATTAATGAAAAAAATTCTAGCCTACTGTACTCTAGATTCACATGCTCTGAGAAAGGGTGATTCATGAATAGCTGCTGGCTTGTGGGAGGGAGAATGCATGAGTCCCTTCCTGGAAAAACTGCTATATATTCTGACCTCACATGGATGGCCAGACAGTGTTTAAAATCACTCAGTTACTGAAGGGCACCTCACCAGCACCAGTTCTGTTTTGGAAACAGTGCTATGCCAGCTTCATTGAGACCAGTGAAGCCTGGGCCCAGGGGCAGCAACTTACTTCTATTATTATAAGAAACAAGCTGAGATATAGAAGGAGACTAAAGAAACTGGGAAAGATATCTACCATTTATTTACATTCAATATTTTTCTTTTTCTTTTTTTTTTTTAAAGTATTTATTTTTTAGTTTTCTGCGGACACAACATCTTTGTATGTGGTGCTAAGAATCGAACCCGGGCCGCACGCATGCCAGGCGAGCGCGCTACCGCTTGAGCCACATCCCCAGCCCTCAATATTTTTCTAATTGATTTTTTTCGTTTTCTCATTAACAAGATAACAAATCTTTATAAAACCAATACTTTGCTTTTTTATTCTTTCTGCAGCATCTACATCCACATTAAATAGGTAATAACTTAAGGCTTTTCCACTGTAGACTCTCAATTTTAATGATTCATATTTTTAAGCATCCAATGACAGTTGACCTTGTGTTGAAATCCAGTTGCTCTGTTTTTATTTTTAGGAAAATGTCAAGAATATTATGTTCTCTCAGAAACAAATTCTCAGTCAAAGCAACAGCTTTAATAAGATCTCATCTTCCTGTTGCTCCACCAAATGAAACTTCCATCATTTTAATAATAGTTGCCATTTCACGATTTAATATGAGAACATTGAAAAAAAGAAAAACCTCCACACTTTGCAGAGTATACAGAGAGCCATGAAAAATGAACATCTCATGTTTGTTTCTTTCAACAGTAAAATTCAGAATAATAATGCTTTTGGCTAAAAATGATACATTTCTGCCTTTTCTTCACTCAATATTATATGTAACAGATAGTTATATGATATTTACTATGGGCAAGGCACCGCCCCTGACACTTTACAGATATTATTCATTTATTTCTCACAATAAGATTCTGAGGTAAATATTATTATCCACATTTTTACAGATAACTGGGGAATAAAGAAATTAAGTAACTTGTCAACGGCTATTTGGCTGGTAAGTAGCTAAGCTGGGATTTGAACCCAGGCACTTTGTTCCACCACCTTTTTCTTGTCTGTTCTGCATGTATGACTGTCTTGGTTGACTTTCTGTTGCTATAACAAAATACCTGAGATAGAGTAATTTATAAAAGAAAGAGTTTATTTAGCCTACATTTCTGAAGGTCTAGGAGCAATATCTGTCCTACTTCTGGTGAGGGTCTCATGATAGAGGGAGAGCAAGCACGTATAGAAAAGCGTTTAAGTGTTTGTGTGTGTGTGTGTGTGTGTGTGTGTGTGTGTGTGTGTGTGTGTGGTGGAGGAGAGAACCAGATTTATAACAACCCACTGTCATGGTAACCGATCCAGGCCTGCAAGAGTTGAGAACTCACTCTCAAGAGAAAAATCATTAATTTCTTTTCACCGATCTAATCATCTCTTACAGGCTCCAATGCCTGTTAGCACGTTAGTTTGGGAATCAAGCCTCAACATGAGTTTTGGTGAGGGACAAAATCACATTCAAATCATAACAATGAAAACAGTTAATGACCCAAACAGAGATAATGGTGTTGAATAAAATTCTCCATCTGTCACTTCATTAAAAAGTTCATGCTAACCCAGAAACACTTAACAAAAATTTACCTTAAAAGATTTGGCCCCTCTTTAAAAATTTTTAAAATTTAACAATAGGTGAACCAGACACAAATGAAAAGAAGCTACTCAAAGTGGGGCGGGATCTCAAAACTGCATTTTTAAAGACTGAAGGAGAGATATACAAACTTTATTCCCCGACTCGTTGTATTTATTTCAAGTATGATTTACTCTGTACAGATTTTTAAGAGAGAGGGGAAATAGAAGAAGTGGTGATAACAAATAGTTGGGAAGATGTAACAACAGAGGGTCCCGTATTAAAGTTTGGCTTTAAATTTTCTGTGGCATGACAAAGTTACTATTGACCCTAGCTTTTGGGGACAGTTATTGTTTCAAATATTTCATTACATGGCAAGTTAATTTTTCTTATATTTAGGCTTGGAAAACAGAATCACAGGAAACATATTTCTATTTGTTGATAATAAAATGAGTTATTTGGGGAACCAACGTTATGAACGGTTGATCTAGTTGAAAAGTTATTGCTCTTTGTTTTCAAAAACCATTTTAACAGGACTTCATTCTTTTCTTCAAGTAAAATTTATTAAAACTACAGTTTAGGATTGGAGCTCATTTCCAACTTCTTTGTGAAAAATAAAAGCTATCCTAATGCCTACATAATCAAGGTAGCTTTAAACCTCTGAGCTACTTCACAGAATCTTGAGGAAGTGGGTAAACCTGCATGCTCTACTCACCAAGGTTTATCACATGGTTTCTTGCAGGATTTCTCAAAACAAGGTCAGAGATCTGCAGCAGAACCCATGTGATTCCTGTAAGCAAAAATAACCAACACAGTTTTGGCACCATAATGAAAATACAAATAGGATGGAAACAGACCTCAAACAGATCAGCAGGCTCTTTATTCCATCAATCAATCAGGCACGGGAGGGCTCATTTTCTGGGTATGGAAATGGCCCACAGGTTATACAGAAGGAGTCTGAGTTTAATAGTTTACAGTGAAGGTGAATTAATCATTGGAGACTGCAGACATGTCATTTGAACAGTCAGGGACTTGGTTGTGCAGGTTAAAATTTTGACTCAGCAAGGAAATTGTAAAAAGCTTGGAACTCATTGTCACTGGGAAAGCTCACAACTTGGTGTTCACTGCTTGTCTTCCTTCCTCTGGGACCCACTGTTACCTAGAGCTTCACTCTTTGCTTTTCTCCTTTCAGGACTCATCTGCGATGGGAAAGGGTAAAAATCCAGAGCTCAGAGTTTCAGTATTTGCCTCCTCCCTTAAAGATCCACTGGAGTAGGGAAGGGGTGAACATTTGCTTTTGGTGGAGTTGCTTGGGATGAACCCAGGAAGAGGTGAAAGTTTGCTTTTTTTCTCAGGGTCCATTATTACTGGTAAGAAATGTACAGGGAGAGGCTTAATGTTTGGCTAATTTCTCTTCCTCTTTCAAAGCCACAATGTCCCTCTGTTTTCCCCAAGGGGCTGTCTTGTAGAAATATTATTTTCTGTTTTCCTTCAAGCCCTGTTAGAAAGGTAAGATCCTTGGCCTACTCTAGGCTCACTGAGTTAGGATTTCTGGTATTGAGGCCTGAGAATCTGAATCTGAACTTGAGAATCTCCAGGCATCCCAGGACATTCTTCTGTATACTTGAATTTAGTTACAACTAAACTGCTGACTTAGCTATAACTTCTGGTACAGTCTCTATAACTAATGAATTCAAGGTGGAGCTTCCAAATGAAAACTACCCCAGCTTTAAACTACCCAAAGCTGATATGGTTTACAACAGTCCTATTAGTCAGGTTCACCAACAGGTAACTATTGAGAGCCTATTTGAATTTTCCCAAAGACTGCATATTCTTAAGAGTATGTGCAAAATAAACTGGAAAAAATGGATATCATGTGATTTAAAACCAGAAATGTGGTATTAATAAATACAATTGGGTGGTAATTACAGAGAAGAAGGTTCAAATCCTTAAAGTAATATATATATATATATATATATATATATATATATATATATAGTGTGTGTGTGTGTGTGTGTGTGTGAGAGAGAGAGAGAGAGTGTGTGTGTTTGTGTATGAAAAATGAAGTGTAAGTTAAAGAGATTTAGTTGTGACAACTATAAAGGCAGGGGCTATAAGTAATTCAGTATTGTACTCCCTGTACCAAATAATGGCACTTTTCTTGAATTAAAATTCTCTTTGAAAAATATGATAGAATATATAATAGTGGGAATCACGCCATATTTGCAAAGGCACATAATATGATCAATCTTATTCCCCAGTACCTGGCCTGTCCCTCCTTGCTTCTCTTCCATCTTCCCTCCTATTATTATTATGATTTTCACTAGTGCTTCATAATTAAATATATGTAAGTGGGATTCATTGTGGTATATTCATACATGACATACATATACATGGTAGATTTCATTCCTCAGTAGTTCCCCGTGTCCTTCCCTCTTCTCTCCCTCTCAATCCCCTTCCTCCGCTCTATCAGTTTCCCTTCTATTAAAAATTATTATTGGGACTGGGGTTGTGGCTCCATGGTAGAGCCCTTGCCTAGCATGTGTGAGGCACTGGGTTTGATTCTCAGCACTGCATATAAATAAATAAAATAAAGGTCTATTGACAACTAAAATAAAAGAATAAAAAAATTATTGGGGCTGGGGATGTGGCTCAAGCGGTAACACGCTCGACTGGTATGCGTGCGACCCAGGTTCGATCCTCAGCACCACATACCAACAAAGATGTTGTGTCCGCCGAGAACTGAAAAATAAATATTAAAAAAATTATTATTAACAATGCTATAATGAATGTTTTGTGTGGCCAAATCCTTTTGAACGTTCATGGTTATATTTAAAGATGCTTTTCTGTAAATGAAACTGCTAACTCAAAGGGGATATGCATTCAAAACTTTGAAATTGCCAAACTTTACTGGAGTGTGTGAGAATTCCCATTTCCTAATGACCCATGCTGTGTTCATCACTCTTCTTCATCTTTCAGTCTGAGGAAAGAATTTTATCTCCTGATTATTTTCAGCTGTATTTTTAATTACTGATGTTTTATATATTTTTTTAAGTTGCCCACTTTTCTTTCTCTTATTGAATAGAAAATAACCCTTAATGTTAAGGGGAAAAAAAGATGATAGAAACAGTAGATCCTGCCAAAGGCTAAAGGCAGAAACTAAACTGATGCTTGTGAGAAAAAGTTAAATTGTTTACACAGTAGTATGTCTGTTTCTCTCCCTTTGCCAAATGGCTTGGCTCTTTTTCTTAACTTTGACAAATGCAATTACAGACCCAATTGGTAGAAAAATAAATTCTGGGTTTCCTGTTTAGAGGAAAAAGATCTATTGCATTTCACTTCCATTCTTCCCAATGTTTTACTGAAATAATAGGAAAGATGTTCAAAATAAGAATGAAATGGCAATGCTAGAAGAGTAACACATTTTGAGGAATTCTTCAAAAGACAAGCAGATATGATTGAACTCTTGAAAAAGTCACGATAGTGGAATGACAGTCAAACCTACCAAAGATTAATGTGGCTCTTCCTAGCGTGCAGATTGGCTTAGCATACACAGCATAAGGGAACTATGGAGTATATGTCAGGATAACTAAATAGAGAATGCATCTATTAGTCTGCCATCCCACTCCTATCTCCATATGTATGCAGAGGGGATGACTCTCAGATCAAGTGCTCTCTGTGGAAAAGAGGTGTTTTTTTGGTGAGGACTCCTAATGTGGTTGTGGTTTCCAAGGGAGAAACGGATGGAGGGAAACAATTTTAAGGCCATTCCACTCACTATACATACATACAGAGACAGTCATACCAGCTGTTTTGGTGAGACAATGCAAGAATGTTCGAAAGTTGCGAAATGATTTGATTTTGAGAGTTGTAACCTACTCAGAGATTAACCCACTAATGGATTAAGTGGATGGTAACTGCAGGGTGTGATTGGAGGAAGTGGGGCACTGGGGGTATCACTTTGGGGTTTATATTTTGTTCCAGTGAGTGGCATGCTCTCTCTGGTTTCCTGGATGTCATGAACTGAGCAGCTTTCCTGCACCCCACCCTTCTGATATGATGTTCTCCCTCACCTGGGCCCAGAGCTATACAGATGGCCAACGGTGAACTGAACCTCTGAAACTCTGAGCCAAAATAAACTTTTCTTCCTCTATGTTGTTCTTGTCAGTTCCTTTGGTCACAGTGACACAAAGTTGACTAAAATGCCAGCCAAGAAAAATTCATTTAATTTTTGAATGTGTCCCCAGCTGACACACTACTCCCTCCTGTCACACTACTGGGCATCTGCTGCCATAACTCCAACTCTACACAGAACACCAAAGCTGCCCTTCTTATTCCTGTTAGAGAACCCACTTTTGATAACGCTTTCATATTTTCTTCACAGTAGTTGTTCCATAGATAACAAATATGCCCTCTGGGTAAAATATAAAATACAACTAGTGGAAGGCACTTGGGAGCAATCAAAATTGGATACTGGAGGAAGTCCACATTTGGAAAAAGGAAATAACACTGTTTTATTTTTTTATGTCCTGAGCGTGAGGGCAGGCTCTAGTCTTGGCCATGCAGAGGCAGAGGGTAGGTGGATAGCTAAGATCTAGATAAAATAATTTTATAATATTGCTTGATAGAAATAACAGAGGACAGAGTTTGGGTATCATAGTCTCTGATAGTGAGAAGGAAATCCTCAACAACTGAAATCCCAAGAAGGAAAACCCCAAACTCTGTATATAAACTCTGCCCCAACATTCTGTGGCTGAATATAAGGAGAACTAACCAAGAGAATGAAGGCTAAAAAAAAACACTGAAGTGAGTTTGAACTACTGCTTATCACTGGGGAGAGTCTTCAGACATTTTAACTGGCTTCTTAAAAAAAATAATAACTTTGTTGGAGAGACACAATAGACCCCAGTCTCCATACCATATCATCCACAATGTCTAAAACACAACCCAGACTTTCTCTACATAAAAAGAAACAGAAAAATAACCCATCCTGTTCAGAAAAGCCAATCAATGAGGATTGGGCTAAAATGACTAAGATGTTGCAATTAGCACATGAGGATTTTAAACCAGTTATTGAAGAAGACATTTGTTACAGAAATACACATACATGACTTAAAAGAAAACTAATACCAACCATCTCAATTAATCCTTGAAGCTCTTCGTTTCACAAGAACTCAAGAAAAATCTAGAGCATGAAAGAGAAAGTCCAAGATTGATAAACTCATGCAAATGTGCTTAGGGGAAAAATAATTTAGGAAGTAGAAGAGAATTTGAAAAATATTTTTAGTATCCTTAAAGATATTCAAGAGGAGATTGTATTAATAAAATAACACCAAGACACTATTGAAAAGGAATAATTAGTGAATAGTAAGAATTTATTGGAAATAAAAAAATAATAAAGTAAAAATACTTTATTATTTTTTTATTTCCAATAAATTGGTGTTGGGGAAAGTAAAATTTCCTAGCATGTAAAGAAATCAAATAAAAAGGTAGGAAATATGAGAGAAAAGTTGAGGTATGGAGGATAGTTCCAGGAAATTGAAGTTTCAGAACATAATCTCCCTGACTTGAGGAGAAGCAAACATTTTTAGGTTGAAAGGACACATGTAAGCCATATAAAATTAAACAGAGAACTTACAAACACTCAATACTCATGTATTATGGTTTGGATGTGAGGGGTCCCCCAAAAAACTCACGTGTGCGACAATGCAAGCAATGATGGGGCTGTGAGAGTCTTAACCCAATCGGTGAATTAATCACCTGGTAGAAGGCAGGTGGGGTGTGTCTGGAGGAGGTGTGGCATTGGGGGCGTGGCTCCAGGGTTTATATTTGCATGTGACAAGTGGAATCTCTCCCTGCTTCCTGATCCAGCAGGAGCTGCTTCCCCAGCTACAGTCTTCCACCATGATGTCCTGCCTCACTTGGAGCCATGAGAAACAGAGCTGGCCTTCTATGTACTAAGACCTCTGAACTGGTGAGCCCTCAAATAAACTTTTCCTTTTCTAAAATTGTTCTGGTTAAATTCTTTTAGTCTCATCAGCAAAAAAAAAAAAAAAAAAAAAAAGCTGACGAAAACACCATGCTTAAATATATTCTGGTGAAATTTCAGAACTCCGTATATAAAAAGCATATCTTCAAAGATTCAGGAGAAGCAAAATAAAACAGATTACTTATAGTGGAATGAGAATCAGACTGTTATGAGTCTTCTCAGCAATCCTGAATGCTACAACCCAACAAAATACTGCTTTAAAGTTTTGGGAGGGAAATGATTTTCAACCTGAATATACCCAGCCAACTGATTGGTAAAGGAGAGGGAAATGTAGATATATTTGGATATGTTAGAATTAAAAAGCTTACTGCTCATGAATCATTTAAAAATTACCACAAGAAAATGAAGACAAAAAGAAATAAAAGGAAGAGGTCACTTTTGGTCATAAAAGTAGAGAAAAATATGAAAATTTCAGAAAATAAATGTATATTCCATAAAAATTAATGCTATTCAATAGAAGAACTAAAACCAGATATTGTCAACAAGATTGTATTTTGTGATTGAAAGTGAAGAGGAAAGCCTCTTATTTTGTATTTTTATACTCTTTTTTAATTATGTGCATTCATCTTTCTTTTGATTATAGATTACTCACAACCAAAAATTTAATTAAGCTTTTAAAAGGAATCCCCTCAAAATATAGCAGTTTTTATTTACTGATTTCAAATTCTTTCTTAAAATATTTAACAAGAAAAAAATTAATAAGAAGAAATTAGGTTTAGGATAATTTTGGAAGAGGTTTGGGCTACTACTGTTGTCAGGTTTACTGATAAAATATTTCAGAAAAATCTTTAATCAGTTTAGCCATGCACAAAAAAAGATGACACATAATAAAGATGATTTTTATTTTTTTCACAATAATCTAAAGGTGGATTTTACAAAATAAACAGAGATTACAGTTTATCTTCTTTAAAAATTTCATCATTTAATTGTCTTAAGCAGAACTATTCAATATAGTAGCCACTAGCCACATGTGTCTTGAGGTTTGAAATGAGCCTAGTCCAAATTGAGATGTGATCCAAGGGTGAAATGCACATCAGACTTTAAATACTTAGTATAATGGTGGTACATGCCTGTAATATTGAGTGACTTGAGAGGTTGAAGCAGGAGGATCACAAGTTTGAGCCCAGCCTGAGCAATTTACTGAGACCCTGTCTCAAAATAAGATTAAAAGGGCTGGGAATATAGTTCAGAGGCAAAGCATCCTTGAGTTCAAATCCCCAGTACCAGAAAACAACAACAACAACAACAACATTAAATATCCCTTTAAAATTTTTTAAGTATCAATTACATGTTGAAATGCTATTTTAGAGATACTTGAGTTAAATGAATTTTATTGCTAGAATTTATTTCATTTTTTAAAATTTTACTGATCTTATCTGATCTATATGAAAGAGTAACTTTTATCAGTTGAAAGAGTTACAATCTCTCTTGAAGTTTCTTGAGAAACTTTTCAGTACATTAGGGTTCTTTATTGCTATAGGTCATCTGTCACTTATGATTTTTCATTCTGACATGAAGTATGGAAAACAAATACAGTATTTATGAAAAGAGTAGGGGAAACAACTAAGTTGAGCCTGAGAGGTTTCTTTACAGTAATCTAAAGAGATGGTAGAAGGAAAAGAAATGGAGGATGTGGAAAAATCCCTTAGAACCAATGGAAAGTAGAAGCCATGGAAATTTTAATTTTAGCCATGGAAAGTATTATAAGATGATATGTGGAAAAGGTTGTAAAAGCTTTTATGTTCCACCACTTCTAAATGAGATGGTCATTGGAGCCAAATATCCTAGTAATCCAATCTGAATAGACAATTTATCTAGGTTCGTGAATATGAGGTCCTCCATCAATGTTTGCTGAATGATTGAGAAAAATCTATGACTTGTGTTTTTATTTCTGTTTTTACAGTCTCATTACTTATTAGCAGAAGGTATTATGACTTCTTACTGACAGAGCTGGCTGCTCTAGTAAGACAGCAAGTTCTTTGTTCCTGTTGATACAAATGTTTTTCTCTTTCCCAAGCAAAGATGAAGCCAGAATTTATTTTCTTTTTTCCTTTTCTGGGTGGCCTTTGTGTTGCAGCAGGAATCAGAAGTTGTCAGGTAAGAGAAAAATAGCTCCTGGGGCTCAGACTGTGGCTCAGTAGTAGAGCAGTTGGTCTAGGCAGTCCTAGGATGTGAACTCCAAGGGTGTAGTGATGGGAGCCATGATAAAAATGTCCTCCAACTGCCCTCAGAAGACCTCTGTAGGACAGTGAACCTACTGGAGACCAGTGTGGACAGAGTTGTAGTGGACCCTTTTGACTTCTCCCATTACTCTCTGGGATCTTTAGTCAAACCTGAAGAGGTGGAGAACCCTACTAAGGAATGAGCCTGGTTTTCCCATCAACTGTATGGTTGGGTATTCAGAGCAGAATAAAATTGTTCAGAGTAAATTTTGCTACTCTGCTAAATTTTAAATTTCATCATAGTAACTTAACAGTGATACTATCCATGGAAGTGCTTGTTTTGGCAACGACCCATCAATAGTGTAAAATGAAAAAGAAATTGCTCACAGAACACAAGAACAAGATGCCACTTCTATCTTCATTTGCTCCTGATTTTTCCTTTGTAGATCAAGAAACTAAGGCTTAAGGTATGAAACAACTTGTTCCTGGTTGTTGACCCAAAGCTAGTGCAGAGTTGAGGCAGTTGTTTGTTAACCCTCAGACCACTTTTCTTTCGACCTCACCACCTGTAAAATTCAGATAAGACCGGGGATGTAGCTTAGAGGTAGAGTGTGTGTCTAGCATGTGTGAGACCCTGGATTCAATCCCCAGCACTGAAAAAAATTATATATATTGTGGCAATTAAAACATATTATCATTTCATCATTGTCATTAATAACTCTTATCCATGTAAGATCTCACAATTTTAAAGTGAAATAAAGAAATGACAAAAAAAAAGAGAAATTCAAAACTGTAAAATATCCAGCTCTGATACTGGAGGTTAAAAAAAGAATACTGGGGACTGGGGCTGTAGCTCAATGGTAAAGCACTTACCTGGAATGTGTGCAGCCCTGGGTTTAATGTCTAAAACAAACAAATAAAAGAATGGCCACATGGATTTTCACGTTACTTTGATATTATAGTTTCTGAGAAATAACTCTTCCAAAGACATTTAAAATATAAATATACATTTGCATGTATGTTAGACAAACATGCAGAAGTCTGTTAGCCATAAAACACTGTATAGGAATTGCTTCTTAGTGGGGTGTGTCTATGTGTGTGTGTGTGTGTGTGTGTGTGTGTGTGTGTGTGTGCGCGTAGCCCACCTTGATAAAGAAAATGTTTATAATTCTTACTGTGTTTTTTTCTTAGGAATCATCTTGTATAATACTATGACTAGTCTAACACTCCCATTATCAAGTCTTGTCTAATCTATGTCTTTGTCTCACTTTGCTCTTGGCAGATGGAAGGCTGATTGGAATTTGACTCCTTGCTTTTCCTCTGGACATCTGTGTCAGAGAATACAGCTGTCCCCTACAGAAGAGGCTCTTTTTAGCTACATGAGCAGCCTGCACTGCTGCTCAGAGCTAAGTCCTAAGTAACCTGTCAGTCAAGCAGCTGTCCCTGGGTGGCTGTGAGTTCAGACCATGATCTGGGCAGGTTCAAAAGGAAGGGCGTGGGCGCACAATGCCCACACGACAAATGCCTATCCTTGGAATGCTGTCAGGGCTGTATCCCAGGAACTAAGATCTGCTTGTCTCCTCTTGTTCCGCAGTCTGTTCAGATGTTCCGATAGGCGTCTCTCTGCCAACAGGGCCCGTGGCGGATGAGCGTGAAGAGTAGTACCACTAGGATGCCAGACACCAGGCAAAAGGCAATGGCAAGGATGACCCTTAGAACTGTGGGAAAATAGGAAGAGCATTAATGTAAAATTGATGTCTTAAGAAAATATGAAGACTACATATCAGTGTTTATTTCTGCCTTTATTGTAAATTTGAAGCAGCACAGAAGTCAGCAGATGGTGGTTACAAAGGGCACAGGACAAGAAGTCTGGAGACCTAGGTTTCATTTCTAGCATGACCTTTGACCTTTGGGCTTCAGCTCTCCGTTGTAAAGGGAGGGTCATCCACTGAATTCTTTCTAAGGTCCTCTTATAGTACTAACTTTGGGCATTTTTCTACAGTTAAATTACTAATTGTTCTGGTCACAAAGTCAAAGGAAATTCTGAATACTCAACTGCAACCAATTGAATCTAAAGGAAATGGAATTTTTTTTTTCAATTTGATGTTCAGGTAAATATATTTTAAAGAGGAAACCCTGAATATATATTAACTATACAATTGTCTATCTATATGTATATATGGCACTAATTTATTATTTTGTTCAGAAAGTTAGTCTCCTCTAAATACATCCTATTCCACTATAGTGTACACATCACAAATATCAGTTTGTCTCCTCTCTAAATGTATGTCTTATGGTTGTAAAAATATGGGATTACTTTGTGACTTAGGCAATGGAGAGCAAACTTCTCAGATCCAGATGGGTCTTCCTTTCTTTTTTGTTAGTAAGTGATATTTGAGGATGATGATGATGATGATGATAATAATGATGAGTACCAGAGATTGAACCCAAGGATGTTTAACCACTGAGTCATATCCCTATCTTTTTTAAAATTTTTCTTTTATTTTGAGACAAGTTCTTGCTAAATAGCTTAGGGCCTCACTAAGTTACTGAGGCTGGCTTTGGACTCCTGCCTTAGCTTTCTGAGTTGCTGGGATTATAGGTGAGTGCCACCATGCCTGGTTAATTATCTTTATATATATATATAAAAAGATATATATATATATATATATATATATAAATTATAGACAGACACAATATCTTTAATTAATTAATTAATTAATTAATTAATTATTTTACGTGGTGCTGAGTTTGAACCCAGTTCCTCATACATGTGAGGCAAGCGCTCAACCACTGAGCTATAACACCACCCCTGATTATTTTTTAATTTGCTTTCATATCATTAAAAAATCTTTAAATTAAATTAGATTTAGCAGGGTTTAATTGAGTAAATAATTCATGAATTGGACAATAGTCAGGATCTAAATGGGTCTTTCTATGGAACCCTAGAGCCCCATGGGACACAGATAAAATCACTGATTTAGTCTATCATTATACAGAGCAGAAAAATAAGAAACACAGAGATTAGATTATACAGTTAAGGTTAAGCATATAATTTAATTTAGCTTGGATACATGGGATGGTATCAGTCTCATGATTTAAAAAACCATCTGTGCACTTGTGACTTCAAAATTTAAATCTGTAGCTCTGACCTCTCTTTCAAACTCAAGACTCTTATGTACAATGTATACTTGGCATGTAGTAGTTCCCCCTTATCCAGGATTTGACTTTCTGTGCTTTTAGTTTCCCATGGTGGTCAACCATTGTCTGAAAATATTAAGTGGCCAATTTGAGAAGTAAAGAATTCATGAAAAGTAAAAATTCCAAGAAGTAAATAATTCATGCCCTGTACTGAGTAGTATGATGAAACCTCATGCCATCCCACTCCACACCACCTGAGATGTGAGTCATCCCTTTGTCTAGTGCATCCACGTTGTATAGGCTACTTGCCCATTAGTCATGTAGTAGCCATGTTGGTTGTGAGATTGTCTGTTGAAATATCACCGTGCTTATGCGCAACTAACCCTGATTTTACTTAATAATGGTCCCCAGAATGCCAGTGTAGTGATGTGGACATGAGAATGAGTGTGTGAGTAAACAACAGCACATTCATATAACTTTTATTATAGTACACTATTATAATTGTCCTATTATTTTATTAGTTATTTTAGTTAATCTTCTATGCCTAATTTATAAATCAAACTTTATCATAGCTAAATACATACAGGAAACACATAGTATACATAGGGCTCTGTACTATCAATGTTTTCATGCATTCACTGGTGATCTGGGAACACACCCCCATGGTTAAAGGGGACTATTGTATTCCTTGGACATCTAATGGACGTTTCAATCTCAACAAATCCCAAACTGAACCTCCATTTTCCTTCTTACACCAAATCTGCTCTATCCACAGCCTTCCTCATCTCAGTTGATGGAAACTTCCTTCTTCGGTTGCCTCAGGACAAAACTCTTAGCGTCTTCCTTGAATCTTTTCTCTCACTTCCTGTACCTGATCTGCTAGGAAATCCTGTTGCTTCTACTAAAAAATATATCCAGAAACCAGTGACTTCTCCCCTTCTCCCTGTTTTGAACCACTATCATTTGCTGGGATCACTACAGTGGCTTCTGACTTGCTCCATAGCCTCTGTCTTTTCTTCTTCACAGTCTGTGTTAAACATAGCCATCAAATGGTTTCAAGTCATACCATGCCACTCCGCACCTTACAATGAAGTCCACAATGGGTGGTCATCAATATCAGAGGACAAGCTAAGGTCCTGATGATGATGAGACTACATTATCTGGCCCCTATGATTTTCTCTCCCACTCACTCTCTTCTGGCCACACAGACCTTTCTGCTATTCTTCAAACACATATGTGCATTCCCCCTTAGTGTCTCTGCTGTAGCTGATACTATTGCTTGAACGCTCTTCCCCCAGGTCCCTGGATTGGGCCACTCCTTTACCTTCTTGACTTAAATTTAATCTCAAAGAGACCTTCCCACTTACAAGTATAATTTATTCAATCTTCTCTACTACCTCCACCAATGTGGCACTTGTGATCCACAGCTAACAAAATATTTATTTATTATGTTTATTATTTATTATCTGCCCCTCTCCTAATTGAATATGAACTTCAAGGAAGCAGGAATCTTGGTATTTTTTGTTCACAGATATATGCAGGCACTTAGTGTATAAGAGAGATATAACATAGTCCATAGTCCATGCTAATAAATATTTGTAGAAAAAAGTGACAACCTAGCATTCATAGTTTGCCAACTCTCTATCCAGTGTTTTTCTCATGATACCAGGATGCTTTGTAATATCCTGAAAAGGTACATATTAATAAAGTTAGACCCCAAAGGACAGTGTCATTAGAAATTCAAAAGTTGCTAATATAAAGTTGAAGGGAACTAAATGGAACTGAAGAAGGAAAGATGGGACTACATGGAAATGAGGGAGGGAGACAGATACTAGTCATTCTTCAAAATTTATTTTCATGGCTGACTTTCACTACTTAAAATTTTTATTTTTAGTTATTTTTATTGGCTGTAATGGCAGTCCCATGGAATATGCCTCCCTACTCTTTATCCTTCTTTCATTCCTTCCTAGATATGCGGTGAGCACATATCACACACCACGCAGGCTGTGTTGAGTGCTGAGGCTCCATAACTTTTGCTCTTGAGGAACTCAATGTGTAGTGGAAGAACCATATAGACAATTCTAAGATAATGTGACAAATCCTGAAATGGAGGTGTAAGAGATCATTGGAATAGGGAGCAAGTTGCAATCAAGAGAGTATATTTTATTTGACAGGGAAAGAGTTTGGAGAGTCTTCTGAGATTTAAGCTAGCCTGTGAGATGAATAGGACTTTGCCATGAGGCAGAAGGAGTTGCACACGATATGTCTGGGAAATAATGAGCAGTTACTGGAGTTTATTATTAGTGACTGGAGCACGGGCTTCAAGGAGGGTAGACCACACATGTAGGTCGGGGCCCAGTTATAGGTGTCTGGTTTCAGGGGGAAAATGGAAGTGATTGGTGATTATTATACATGGTGGTAACATGGCCCATTCTGTGTTTACAAAAATAAATAAATAAACAAACTGATGGAAAGGATAGGTTGGAGGAGATATGGTAGGCTTGGCAGAGAGCTACTGAGATATCTTTGATAAGATAGCAGGGGCTCAGAACTGAAGTGGTGGACCTGGGAACACAGATGAAGGGGTTCAGAGATTCTTGCAGTAGAATGGGAAGACATTGGTGAAGCCATTGGTGACAAATTAAATATAATGGTAAATGAGAAATTGTGGGCAATACCATCTCCTAGGTTCTTGCTTGAGTGACTGACTAATCAGATGATGAAGCTGTGAATTGAGACAGAGACCACAACAAAGGGTTGGTTTGGAGTAAAGGAGGTAATGGATTTTGTTTTCATGTCACACTGTGATGGGTAATTATCCTGACAGTGATGATCAATAGGTAGTTTGCAAAACAAACTAACAAACAACACCAAAAAACAGGTCTAGAATTCTCCACTTAGAAGTAGAAATAAGGATGGCAAGTATAGAAGACAGAGGTCTGAGCATACTGCCTGATGGTGAGTGTGGAATGAGGAAATAACATACTGGATCCTGGGACACCATCTCTTAGTGGTTGGTAGAAGGTATCTATCTCAGAGCAACTGGCCAAGGAGCCCGAGAAGAAAGAAAAGACTCAGGAGAGCTGGTGTTCTCTCCTTCTCTGATTTGTTCTTATTTATTTTAAAACTATGTGCTTCTTTCCTACTACAAAAGAGTTTAGGATTTTGGCAGAGTGATGTTCTAGAAGCTGCGAAAAGAGAGAGTGATCATTTGTCGCTTACTGCAAAGAGGTCCAGTGCTGGCAGTGACTGAGAAGATGTCCCTTTATACCAGGAAAAACACACACTGCTGAAGGCAGTGTGAGTTGCTGAAACCTTTTGAAATGTGTGGAAAGCCTATTCCTCTTCTATTCATCCTCAAGTCCTGTCTGCCCTACTTCTTTTCACCCTTTGGATAAGTCTACCTTTCTCTTTGGACTACTGCAGCAGTTTCCTGTTTCTCCTGCCCTCCTCTCTAATCCACTCTCCCCCTGAAACCAGAGTCTTCCTGAAATAAGAATGTAGTTACAGCATCTTTCCTCTGCCTAAAACCTTTCAATGATGAGGACTACTCAAGGTGACCTAGAAAGCACTTAACACCCATCTCTCCAGCCTCAGCTCTCCACGTACTCACCAGACTTTTTCCAGTCCCTAAAATGCCCATGTTATCTTTAGCCTCCTGGTCTTCTCGCTTTTCTCTGTAACATCCTCCTTTTTCCTCACCTCCCTTCACCTAGCTATGTCCTTTTCTCGTTCAGGTTTCCATTTAAACTTCACCCCTCTGAGAAGCCTTCTCTGGCCCCGTAGACTTAGGTTCACTGCCTCTGCTTTATGTTCTCATGATACCTGTATGTTCTTCATTAGAGGGCTCATGGTCCTTACCTGTAGAGCTTTAATTTTTTTTTTATCTCCCTGTCCTTCCTTGTCCTTCCATCCTTGTCTCCAGAGGTCTACAAACCACATGGGGAGAATCTGCTTCTCTACAATCTGTATCCTCAGCAAACTTAATGCCTGGTACCCGGGTACATGTTGATGAATAAGAGGTACTCAATAAATATCTATTGTTTATTAAATATTCATATACCTTGATCCACCAATCCTACTTTAGGAAATTGTCCTAGAGCAACAGTGTATAAGAGAGATAGAAAGGGACATGCTAGAGTAGAAAGAAGGTATCAGAGAATGTTAGGTTTGACTCCTGACCTTACTACTTGTGGCACATTATTCTCTGAGCTTTTTAGTTTTCTTCTCTGTAAAACAGGCAAGGAAAAGAGACTACTGAATTGGGCACTGATGGTTTTCAAAAGGGAAGTTTAGAAAAAGAGATGATGGGAGAATAGACATAATTGTACAGAGTAATTAAGAATTGAAGAGATAAGGAATAGCTGGAAAGGGCAAATCATTAGTTTTAGAAAATTAGGACTGAAGAAGAAAATGGAGCAGACACTTGAGGTGTTTTGACAAGAAGATACCTGGCCATTTTCATAGTAGAAGGGAAGGAGCCAGGGCAGAAGATGAAAAAGAGGCTGAATAAACAATTCATTAAAGTCCTAAGAAGACTGTCAGAATGGATCCTCACACAGTGAGAAGTCAGTCTCTTTAAGGAGGAGCCAGTTTACCTGAGGAACAGCTGAAGGGGAAGCTTAAAGCTATTGACATATTTTAAGGTTATTAGAAGAGAACTTAAAAGGGTTATCCAGAGATTACCTTATTAAGATAAAGAAAAATAATGAAATCTGGAGTTTGGGAAAAATGAAAAGGCCTTCCTAAAGAGAGTAGAGAAGGGTCCAGAAAGGAGGAATACATTTTCCAAGCAGTGTCAAAAAGATCAGAGATTGGACTAGAAATTTCAACATTCATAGTTTGAGAGTCATAAGAGACAGTCTTTTGTTTTCTTTAGCTCTCCTGGGGAGATCCCAGTGAAAAAAATCCCATGATGACTTTGATGTGGGTTGGGTATTGGTGTGATGGGCAGGGTATGAGCTGGGTCATGATTATGACTGTCAGAGTTGCCTAGGACGAGGGCAGGAGTGGGAGTGAGGAGTGAATCAGTGCAGACCAAGGCAATGTCTTTAATGAGTGATGAAATTTGTCCTGGAAAACAGAAGACAATGGCAACAGGGGTGAGAAAAAGGTTTTTAATAAGATGGCCTCATCTTTAAGGGAGGAATGATGCCAGAAAAAATATCATTGATTATCATTGATCAGCAAAGGGGAACAAGAGAATGTCAAGGGACTGTGTTGAAAACAGATGTCCAGTAACACAGACATGTTGGCCAGTATGTACATATATATAGTAAGCCATTTGGTCTCGACAGATCAGTCACTTTGCAGGCTCATTCATAGCTCTCTTTCCTATTAATTGTCCCAGACTTCTGAGATCTGGACCTAGTCATGAGAAAGTTAGTCTAAGTATGGAGAGATGAACATATATTTCATTAGCAAATCTTGATTGAAGGTGCCATGTTCTACCAACTAAAGATTTGAAGAGGAAAAAGTTATGGCTTTCACTTTTAAGAAGCTCACGATTGAATCCTGGGCATGTGAATAAGTACTGTAGATTGTCAGTTTTACAAAGATAATAAGGGGGAAACTGGAATTTCTCACCAGTAAATCTACCTCCTATAAAACAACTGAAGCAGGATATTAAGGTAGGAGGTGGGAGAGTGCTAACACTAAAAGTGTGATCATTAATAAAACTTTGGAATTAAAAGGCATTTAAAAAATAATTTTATTGTATTCAAGTAATGCAGTATGGAACTTGCACTTGTCATGGATTTTCTTGCAAAGACTCTGGTTGATTTAACTGGTATAGTCTGGTTAACTGGATCTGCTAGAACTACCTAAAACCACTGCTTATAGTTTAGGTAGCACTTCATGGGTAGAAATCCCTTAAGAAGCAGAGTTGCAAGGCATCTTCCATATACAGGATCTGTTCTGTATTGGATGATTTTGTCTTGCCTTCTGCATTGGCTTTCTCAGAACAACCAAAATGTCCTATATTCTACTTTTTTTTCCCCAGTGAATTACAACAGTTCATCTATTTGTTGTAGCTATGAGAGCTATTTGTCAAATGCATCTGAGACGCCTGTACTTTTATTAAGTTTGTGACCCTACTAGGAAGTTATTCTTTCACCCTTACTACCCTCCACACTTAAGCCTGCTCTGTAGAGTCAATGTCAAGGCAAGCTCATCCAGGCCAATGGTCAGGTCCTCCCTCAGGAATTTCCCAACAGAGAATGACAATCTGTCTTCCTGGAATTTTTACCACCTGCACTTACCATCACCCTGGAAGACTGTATTGAACAAATCTATTCCATTTTCCTTCAAGAATTTAAAATATGAAACTCACTTTGTTGGAGACCATCTCAGACCATAGACTTTTCCCAAGCTTTCTGTGAACCGTATCTAATGATGTGCTAGTAATATGAATTAAACAATAACAACAAAAAAGCCCTTACTATAGTACTTGCTGATTTCTGTGGTGAGGATGCTTCTGCCATGATCAACTTTAAGGTACCCAAGTGAAACTGCTGAACTCAGAGTTGGGAAGAGCTGCACATATATTCTACTCTTGAGATTTGTTAAGATATGACTGCAGTACAATGACACCCATGTTTTCTTTTTGCTAACATATTTTGCTAATTAATCATATTTTACTTTACTTGGATAATGAATTGTTAGTATTGGTGTTTTGAGGAAAGGAATTCTGCAAACATTCTACAGGTAGGTTGACCAGAGGAGGTGAGGAGAGCCTAGGGAATGAAGGAGAGTGTGGGATAAAAATAACTCCTAGGAGGTGGGAATGAATCCTAGGTTGCTAGTATTGCTGTTAATCAAGATAGTGGGTGGAGCTTCAGGGAGGAAAGGTAACTAATTTACACAAAAATTGAGCAAATATTTATTGAGTACAAACTGATGCCTGACACAGGAAATTCTAGGTATTGAGAAGACACAGCAGAGCACACAACAGATAAAATCCTTGTTCTTGTGGAACTGATAGCTTATCAGAAATGGCCTCTTGAATGCAACCTGTGGGAATCTCTTTGAAGCCTGAATCTTCTCCTGAGTACACCCCTATCCTTTTCAGTTTGAAGCTACCAAGACATTTAATAAATACCTTTCTGGTACCTTGTAGCACATCAGTATAAACTTACGTTCAACCTGACTTTACATGGCGCAGTTGATCCCTCTTGCAGAAAGCCTTCCCTAGACTTACATGTCTCCCTTCAATTCTGGGTAATTCTTAGTTCCATGTAATGTGCACCCCTTTACTTCCTTACTACATTGTGAACTTTCAGGGGTTGTTTTCTTAGCAAGTTCCATCTTAAGTAGTTGAGGCAGGACCACAGATTAGCCTTTATGTGAAGTACTAAAGTTTATACTATATTGTCCATGTAAAATGTTCTTTTAAGACATTCCAATCATTCATATTAATTCAGTTCCTTTTGTGACATTAAAACAAAATCCCCAAACAACAACAACAAAGAGCTCCTGAAATCTGCCTGCAGAATTTTATTCTAATTAAATACAACACACAAGCTTTTTGAAGTTCATTATAAAAGTAATGCTTTTGGACTTCCTCATAATGACTTTATTCACTATTGTACATTTGGCTCACTGCTAGAAGAAAGTTACAAGGATAGATGGTGGCCCCAACAACAGATATTTACTTGGGAAAGAAGTTACACAAGGAAACATATCAACTCGATGTCTTGCGTCAGTTACTCTGTGACCAACCAGGAGAGGGAATGGCTTTGCTCTAGATGCTGGCACCCAGCAGGAACTGTCTCATCTCTATCCATGGTGGAAATACAGCATGGTGTTCTCTAGACGTGTTGCATCTGCTACATGGCAAATCTAAGGGACTCTAAAGAGTATCATTAGAACATGATTTCTTCTTCTACAGCAAGCAGTCTCAGCAGGAATTGTGAGTTTGCTTAGGTTTTCTGAAGATACCAGAATCAAAGCCTTGATCATTTTGTCCCCTGAATGGATTTCATGACCGTACTCTTGAATATTTCAAGTTTTGAACATGGAGGGACTTAGAACATTCTCACATTTCTAATTTGTTCCAGCTTCATATGTGTCATCATTCTCTCTGAAATCAACTTTAGATTCAACATCCCCTGCCATTGGGACTTCCAGAGGCAGTGTTTCAACTTTGAAGTGTTGTGCTGAATAGCTTGCTCTTATCACATGGCTTAACTGCTGTGATGCAGATATTCCAAGGGTTGCTGCATGTATTACATAACTCAAAGGTATTTGGAAAGCTTAATTTCAACTTCTTCAAAGGGAACATGAATGTTCCAGGGCCAAAGGACACAAATAAACTTTTATTTTTCAGTTCTGCCACCTGGTATTATTTAACATAAATATAAAACCAGACAGGTTCCCAATATAGAAAATTTTTCCAGTTATTGTCCTTGTATCTCATCTCTTTGCCTTTCCTAAAAAGAAGACTGGAATTGACGGGTAAGCTTCCCCATTAGCCTCAGATTAAAGTCTTCCCTTCCTGGTTCTCATACTAAATTTCGGGTTTTATTTGAAATCTGTTCCACTTCAGAAATTTCAAGCACAGTTTCATCTAATCATGATCAAACAAAACCTAGAAGCCTTTAAACAGTAGAAAGTACTGTGTGGCTGATACTGTAGCTCATGGCATCCCCATGAACTTTTACCTAAGTTTTATACCTGATTATATTTGGGCACTGATAGCCTTTTATAGTAATACTGAAAAAAAAAATAAGTTTATGGCAGGACTAGATTGAGAGAAAGTTGCATAAAGTTGGGGGTCCCTGAAATGTACAGCTATCACCCAAAGCCCATTTCCCTCTAAGCTGGGGTTAATGGCCAAAGTACATCTTCAAAACACCATCTGCTTTGAGAATGAGTGCAATGCTCTTTCTGCACAGCTCTGTGTGCACACTAATTGTTCTCAGTACCTTGGCGGTTGTTTGTGGTCATACACTCCGTGGACCAGTCTTGGGGGATCACAGGGGAAACCAGCTCAGCAAACTTCTCCAGAGGACAGCTGGGGGTGCAGCCTGGCAGTGTTAGGGCGTAAGCCTCATGCTGGGTCTCGTTCCGATAGTACATCTCCACGAAGTACTGCCTTGGTGGGGAAAGGCAGAGGAGAGAGCTCTGTTAGTTCTGCCATACTGAACTGCTACTGAACCTCTTTCCACCTGGATGGTAACATGCTAATTGGAGGGCCCATGGAAGAGCTTATGGGAATGAGATTTTGGCCAATTTTTATGTGGAAATGGGGAGACTGGGGAAGGCAAGACAGATTTGGAGGTGGGATTGGGAAGGCTGGTTTGTTAGGTAAAGAGAAGCACAGGAGGTGGGAACCAGGATGCTTAATCAGAGAACTGAAAGGAGATGGTTGGGGAGATGATGCCACTTCAATGAGTCTTGTAATGAGAAATGAGGGGCCTCTGGGGGTGATGGGTCACCCCTTTTGTATTCTATTCTTCTCATTTGTGTCGTCCTCTGTTCTTTTTTCCTCTCTTAATGTTTATCTCAGTCTTTACCCTGAATGTATCTTTCCTTTTCCTTAACTAGGCCATGAATATGAACCTGAATAATATGTAACACATGTACTTGAATATATGAAAGTTTTTACAAAATCTCAGAGGTGTTGATGTAGATTCAACTCCTGTGTCATATTAGAGAGGACGCTCTTAAAACTTTATTTTAAAAAACAAAGTGTCTTATGTCCACAACCAGTCTCAGTAAAAAAAACCAATATGAATTGCCTATGAAAGATACTTCCCAACCAAAGAGGCAGGAGAGAAATTTAAATAGGATTTAGTGATCTTTCCTGATGCAGTGAATTCACAATTTCAACTTTTAGATGTTGTTATAAACAAGCTTTTAAAAACATCACTGTAAAAAGTCGTATAGGCACAGTAACTGCAAATATCATTTATAGGATATTTATATTTTAAATTTTTCTAATATTATATGAACAAGCATATACATGTTGGGATAACTTTTCCAGTGGCAACATCTTTTATCTCAGGATGATAGAGCGTAGATGACCAATAGTTCATCCCAAAACCATGATTTTCTGCCCATTGAATAGAGTCACAGATCAGAAATGACTATATTCTCAGGTTCTCTTGCACCTCGGTGGCACCAAGTGATCCATCTTAGCCAATAGAATGTGGGCAGAAATGGTAAGTGCTTCTTTTGGGCTGAGGTAGTTGATAAGCAGGTTGTCTTTCTATCCTCTCTGTCCTTTCTACAAGCTGCTGACAGGTGGCACAGCCCTCTTGAAACTGTAGAACCCTAGGTGCCTGATCACTATGTGGGAACACCCCGCAGAACACCTGCATTGACCTATTGTTATGGTTTAGATTTGAGGTGTCCCCCCAAAGCTAATGTGTGAAGTAATGTGAGAAAGTGTAGAAGTGAAATGATTGGGTTATGAGAATTTTAACCTAATTAGGGTATTAATCCTCTGATAGGGATTAACTAGGTGGTAACTGTAGGCAGGAAGGGTATAATTGGAGGAGGTAGGCCATTGGGCATGCCTTTGGGGTATGTATTTTGTCCTCAATTAAAAGTGGAGCTGTCTCTCTCTGCTTCCTGGTGGTCACAACCTGAGCTTTTTTCTCTTCCATGCTCTTCCGCGCCATGATATTCTGCCTGAGCTCAGGCCCAGCGCAATGGAGTTGGCTGTCTATGGACGGAGACCTCTGAAACCATGAGCGACAAATAAACTTTTCCTCCTCTAAATTGTTCTTGTCAGGATTTTGGTTTGCAGCACTGAGAAAGCTGACTAAAACACCTGTTGACCTGCAACACCTGCACTGGGCTTTTGGATAAGGGAAAGATTAATTTCCACTAATTCTTAGGTTAAGCCCCTAAGAATTTTAGATTTCATTTGTACAGAAGGCAGAATTACCCTTCTTAATTAATATATCTAATATTTCATAAGCACTCATCAGGGGACTCAAAATTGGCTCTAGTGGAGAAGACACATGCTAAAGACACATAAAAAAGAATTGATAAGAAACTATTCCATAAAAAGTAAAAATGGAAAAAAGTAGTATTTTCAACTTAATGAATTATTTTATATAGCTTATGATTTTAAATTTATACACTTATTTAAAATTAAATCTTTAAAATATATATTTAACTACCTTTTCTACAACCTTAACAGTTTGTGTATTTAAAATAGCTAGACATCTAAAACACTCTCTCCTAATCTTATAGGGAAAATGTGGGAAATGACCTAGTCAAGATCGCCCTATAAGCAGGCATCTATAGTATTTGTTAGCTTAGATTCTCCTTGTTCTTAACTTAAAGGCAATCAAGTCCAACTTTCAATCCTTCTATAGAGTGCCAGTAAGAAAATCCTAGTAAAACAATAACCTTGACCTGTGCATGGCTCTTGGTTAATTTTTTTTTTATTCTGTGTCCAGATCACTCAGTTGAAAAAATAACTCACACTTGTCTAATAGCATAGGTTTTCTCAAGATGGTGAAAGAAAGTGATTCAGGGGAAGAAAGTACTATGGCTCCCTCACAAAGCAAGCTCAGGCCCCTGGGGTACAGAAATCACAGAAGAGGGAGGCCTGAGAAGAGTCAGTAGCTTCTCTTGTCTTATCCCTGAAGAAATAGTGCCTGTGCTTACAGTTGATCCTGGAATTTTGTCTGGATTTATTAACTATGTGTCCAGAGGTGGTCTTCAAAGGGTCAGATCTGTGCAAGGTTTATTACTAAGACAGATTTTTATGTTTTTAGTCTTCTCTTTCTCATGTTCTACTGTTTGCTATTCTCCATTACTAGTCTCCATTTGCTTCTCTCTGCTCAGACCCAAGATATTTGAGAGCAAATCAACTAAGACCACATTATAGTTTGACTTCATCATGGTGTCACCCAATTAGAGGTTCGATAAAGAAAACATCTACCCTTCCCTAACTGTGTGGGACTCACTTTCTTCATAAGGAGTGAAGGTATTGGTTGAGAATTAGGTCTTTATACTGTGACTTTCTTGTTCTACATAGAAAGATACAAAAACATGTATCTAAAACTACAAAGCTAGAAGAATTAAGTTCAGAGCCTTTTGTTCCAAGATTATGGAGAATTTCAAGATGGCAGCAGCAGAATGTCAAGACAAGCATGAGCTCTTCTGAGTGTGGGGCCTGGTGTCAGGCTGGTCCTGCCTGTAGTTGCTGAGAATATCTTGAAAGGAAGGCGCAATTCATCTCCCCAGCCAACCCTGGAACACAGCTCTGGGGTCACTGCCTTAACGTGGCCCCTTCTTTTCCTTTATTCCTTCAATAATATCCCATGAATTCTGGTGACTTGCCAAAAAACAACTCCTCTCGCAAATGATACAAAGTTTTGGTGTGACCTTGTCTATGGTAACCAACTCTTCCTGGTTTATCCCAAGTTGACCCATTTAACAATAAAACTCACCTATTCTGGGAGCTCCCTCAGTTTTGGGTAAAATGTGACATTTGGTCTCTCAAAATCTAACCTTTCTACTAGGTTTAAACAAGGGCTTGGTCACCTGGGAAAGGCCACACCAGGTAAACACCAGCCAGAAGAATCTTCACTGGTGAATATGACTCACTAGGAGCTGCATTGAGTGTGTTCAAAGTCTTTTAATTGAAATACTTTTGTTGTTTAAGCACCAAGCACCTTCATTTTTCCTCATGGCGTCTTCTATAAGGCTGTTTTTACCAAGAGAACTATATAATGTCAGCAAACTTAGAATACCTTAATTTAAAAAAAATTAATTTCTGCTATTTAGGATGGTTCTCTAAAATTTTTCCATGTACTGTGTTATGTACAGTATTTTCAAATAAAAGACTTCATGACAACAAAAAAAGAGCCCTGACTCACAGATACTACTATCACCATTCTTCCCTTCAAATATAAAAGCAAACCAAAGACAGACACAACCACCCTTATGCCAACAATAGCAATAATAACAAAGCTGGGGGCCAGTGACGCTGAATTTTCAAAAGCACTCATCAGGCACTTACCCTTTGTCAAGGTACAATTCCACTAAGTGGCAAGAAGCATAAGGAGGAAGGATTCCGTTGAAAACATCTAGCGCCATCTGTAGGCCACTTACAGTAGTGTCATGCTACAGAAATTGGGAACAAATCATTTTCAATCATTTTACTGCTGGTTCAGATTTGCATTCAATAGATATGCATTTGTAGAGCACCACTAGGGTTTCCCATTCAATTTAATTTCCCTTACTCCCAAGTCTTAATAAGTACTAAGGACTAAATATAATAAGTATTAGGGAAAGAGTTAATTTTACTTCAGCATCTGCTGTGCGCTACATAGTAAGATTTACATACATATTCCTATTTAAAAAATGAAGAAACTGAGATCCATAGTCATTAAGTAACTTGCTTATCATCAAATAAGCATAGAATAAAGTAAACTTGAATTAAGTCTTCTCAGTCCTGTGCCTTTTCCCAGTAAAGCAAATCTCTGCTTTTGCTTGTTCCATTGATTTTTCATTAAAATTTAAGATATTTTAGAACACATTAATGCTAAATTATATTTTTCTATAGATTAGTATCATTGTATTTTAAAGTTTTGGAAGAGTATATAAGGCCATAAATGTTTTAGGGAGGTTAAAATATAAGGAAGCTTAAAAATAATTGTAGCTTAAACATAATTGTTGCAAGGCACAGTGGTGCACACCAGTAATCCCAGTGACTTGGGAGGCTGAGGCAGGAGGATCTCAAGTTTGAAGCCAGCCTCAGTAATTTAGTGAGGTCTTAAGCAACTCAGCAAAACCCTGTCTCAAAATAAAACAAACAAACAAAAGGGCTAGGGATATAACTGAATGGTAAAGTGCCCCTGGATTCAATCCCCTTAACCCCTGCCCCCCCCCCAAAAAAATTAAAGTTAAATGTTTGCCTCAGAGTGGCTGAAAGGTATACAGGATGATTTTCAATCCTGGAATTGATTAGCTATCTAGTGTTAGGTAATTCTCAACTTCCACATCTACAAAGTGGGGACAACATTTCACTGCCCAAACTGTATGACAGTGTACACATATTCAAAAGGGGTGAGGATCAATCTAAAAAAAAAAAAAAAGAAAAGAAAGAAAAAAAAGAAAAGGAGCAACATAATTTGATAGAAGTCACACAATAAGTTAGAAAAAGAAACCAGATTAGAAGCTAAAAAAGCAAAGAGTCAGCTCATTTCAGGCCCACTTCTCTTTAGCTCCCTCCGTGGGCTATTTCTCTAGCCTAATCCATATGGAGGATAATATAATAATCAAGCTTCCCTGTATCTTCAGCCATGAATGAAAACATGGATTTCCTCTAGTCAAATCATAGTTTCCCTTATAACCAAGCAAATCCCTTTTCCTGTCTTCTTGCGGCTCTGGTTTCAGACTTCTCCATTTTTCTAGATATTACATAAACTTTCTAACTAGGTGCTGGTCCCAGATTCCAGTCTTTCTGCAAGATAATTAATTTCTGAAATGCTGCCCCCATCCTGTCCTCCCTGCCCTGACCTCCCTGAGCAAACCCCTTCAAGGGTAGGGCGAGTCTCCCCTGCTTCATATTTTTCCCTAAGAAATTTACCCTAAGAAGCATGATCTTCAAGCTGCCTTCCAGCTCAAACATTCTGAGATATCAAAGTTGCCTGAGTCTACCTGTTTATCTACCTGCTTATCTCTCCCATCTCCTGCAACAGAGAGGTGGCCGCCCTTTGGGAGGCACCAAAGCCCTTGCTTGAATGGTATTTCCACACTGCTTTGGTGTTTGTCTTCTTGTTAGCATTACCATTAAATTGTAAATTCCTCAAGGGCCAGAATGACACATTTAATCTTCACATCTTTGTGCAGATGTCTACCATTCCCAGGGTAATGGGGAAGTAATCAGGATCAAGATGAGGTATCTCTAATAAGAGATCACCCACTTAAACAAATGGGTGTTAAATAAAGACAGAAATACTTACCGCAGAATACATGACAAATTTTTTGTAGTTTTGGGATTGAGTTGCGCTCTTCAGGTGATTCAGAATTTCACCGACCAGGACACCTTAAGGAGATAGATCAATAATGGAGCTGAACCAAACCAGGCTTATATTTTAGTTTTCAAACTTATTCATAAATGGGGATGTTCTCTGATGATTTATCAAGAGAGGCAAAGACCTAACTTTGGTTGAGCCTCAGCTATGTGCTGGGTAGCATAACTTACACACATTTTTTTTTAAACTGATGTTTCAGTCTTGTCCCTCATTTATAGCTAAGAAAGCTGAAGCATGGTGACATTAAGTGACTCACCCATCTGGGAAAGGAGATCTAGACTGGTGCATTCTAGAACTCTCCTGTAATGGGTTCTAAATTTCAGTTTAGGAGGCTGATAACTTGGAAGTTATTTTAGATTTTTTTTTCTTTCCAGATCTTACAAGATAGTTGTCAGCCAATGACCATCTCTTGAGCAGAACTGAAATGACTGCAAGGCATGTACTTCTGTCTTCACCTCCTTTTTTTCACTCTCAAACAGTCAGGCTTTATAGGAGGCCTTGGGAGAAAGCAATTCTCCAGATGTGTGCACAGATCATGGGCTGTTTGTGGACCATTTCTTCAGATTATCCTGGGGGTCACTATTGGGGAGCAGCCAGAATCTTTAGCTCTCACTATCTGTCATCAGTAGAGGGGCGCTTTCTGCCCTTCACATCCAAACACCTGACTCTTGTTGCTCCTGGGGTGACGAAAGGCAGGTGCACAGAGCACAGTCTCTATGCTGTTTGCAGATGCTGAAAGATGTGGGGTACCTCCCAGTGCCAGATTCTGCTTTAGGACACGTTGCTTCAGAGACTTCCATGACCAACTCTGTTGGGGAGTCACAAAAGAGACTTCTGTGTCTTGGTTGGTTGCTCTACTGTATATGTGTTCTCCTGGCTTACGAATGACCAATGGTGTGTGTTTGCTTTTGGCAATGAACAGGCATTGACATTAATAAACTATGATCCCAGACTCTGTAGTTTGCTCAGCAAGTTAACCCTGAGCAGCTATTCTGGGTCAGACACTGGGCTAGGTGAATCAGAGCAGTGTTATGAAATACTAGGAAGATATAGGCCTGTACACCAATTAGCACAATAAAGGGTTAATCAAGGAGGTAGGTGATCAGTTCTTTTTTCAGATGCTGGCATTTACCATGAATGAAAGAAACTGGATGCTGTTTTTCTAACAAATCTCAATTTCTCTGGAATACTTTAGGGACTTACACTTGATCTTCATGGTACTAAACTCTGTTGCCAAGTTTCTGGAAGTCATGACAATCATCTGCCAAAAGTGGCTTGCCCTTTGTCACCTGTGCCTTTTTGGGCAGGCTGCAGCCTTGGTCACAAGTGTGGTATCAGTTCTTAGTTCTGGGTGATTATTCCCTAGTCCCAGGAGTAGCTAGGGGTGACTATCAAATCATCTCTGGGCTCTGGCATGCCAATATTCCATTTTATAGGATGGGATGGCAAAGGCTCTGAGAGGCTCAGTAACTTGCCCAAGATTGTGTGACTTGTAAATAGAAAGCCTGGGTTTTGAACCCAGTAGTTCAAAATCCCTGTTCACATAAAGCAAACATCTAAATTCCCTGTGGCATCCTTTCTTAAATTTGCATGAACCAGACAAAACATTATTGATCAGAAAACACAAACTTTACTTCTTTTATTCCTGGGCTACAGAAAAAGTTGGCACATTTTTTTCCTGTAAAAGGTCACATGGTAAATGTTTTAGGCTTTGTGGGCCATTAGATCTGTTGCAACTTTCAACTCTGCAGCGATAGCATGAAAACTGCCAGAGACATTGCATAAATGAACAAGTGGCTGCTTCAGTAAAACTCTATTTACAAAAACAGGCAGTGAGCTGGATTTAGCCAACCTCTAGTCTACAGCAAGAGTGGATGTTGAAAAAAAAAGAGTGGGTGTTTGTTCTAAAACTAGTCTTGGGAGTTTTGGGGTGTGTGTATGTGTGCACATCACCAGACATTGTCACCTCTGAAATCAATTGGTGGAACAAAAGTTCTGGTCAACGTCAGAAGATACTGGTCACAGTACTGATGTTCTTGTATTCTGTGTCAGCAGGACAATGGATGTTTTCTGTGCATGGTTGTGTTCAGCCACTTCATCATTCGATAAGCATGACGTTGACAAATCTTTCATGCTTAGTCAGATAGGAACAATAGGGCGGAGCTCGTGTTTTGGAAGAACCCAGGAAACAATTTTCTGGCTTATCAGTGGCACTGAACTTCCTCTAGGAAGTAGGGCAGGAGGGTTCCCACAAGTGCCAACCTATATAATCCATGACCAGAGAATACCTGGGGGAAGGACACTTAACAAACAGAGTCTAGTTTAATCCACTTATCAGTTGGGGAAACTGACGCCCAGAGAGAGGAAGTGGCTTCCCCCAGTATAACCCTCCAGTAGACAAAGAGGGTAAGTGGGGAGGGAGGAGGAAAGATGAACAAGTTGCTAGGGTAAACCCCATTTCATATATATATATACATATATATATATGTATATATATATGTACAGCATTAGATTATTGTTCATTCCTTTCTGGTGTAAATCATTGGGATTTTACTAAACTGTGGATTCTAATTCAACAGTTTTCAAGTGGGGCCTGAGCTTCTGCATTTCCAGCCAGCTGTTAGGTAAGGGGGTGTTGCAGGCCAATAGGCTGCACTTGGAGTAGTGAAGGGCCAGATTCTTGAATCCATCACAATGAGGCTGAGGGGAAATAAATCTTGATTCTGGTGCACCAGAAATGAGGCCTGGTGCTTATGTAGCCAGTGAGACCCTCTGTGTCTCTTGTTGTAAAGGATGAGCTTCTTCCTGGGTTCTGCTCCTACACACAGTCTGTACCTTGCCTGGTAATTTTTCTGACATGCTAGGTTTCATCTAAGACTCTTCTCTGGATGTGCTCTCTTCCTCAAGGGCTGGGCTTGTTGCTTGTGCCATTCTTAACGTGGAGCAAAGACCTGAACATTTCCGTTGGGTCTGATTCTGTACCATGCTATGGGGACTTTGTCACAGCAGCTTTGCAACATCCTCATGTCATTAGGGATCACTATCCTGCATTATTAGCCCCAACATCACACTCATTTCACATGAATTTGCTCCTCATCATCCTGGTTTCATGTCTTATTAGCTCTTCTCTTGGTTACAGCTTGTCTCACTCTATATCTAAGGTGTAGCCCTGCTTTTCTAGCTATAATTGACTCCATAACTGACTTCTAGCTCTAATTGTCAGAATCCTCTGCTGCTATGCATTCTCTTGGGATTCTAATGGACCTGTCCTTATCAGGTGAACAGCATTTGGCAGGAATCCTGATGTGATTATACCAGTTTCCTCAAAATGTCTAAAATAGGCGTGTCCTCACATTAACCACCTCTGAGCCTGACACCCCGTTTGGTGTTTTGGCACGTCCACCTAGCTGCCCTCACAGGCTGCAGCCTCTGTCTCTAACCCACTTGGTCCTGGCTTCTTTCCTCTACTCACCTGTCCTCATCACAGGGGCCCAGAATCCTCCTGCTTGGGTCTACCTTCAGGATGGCAGGGTCATCTGTGCTGGGAAAAGCCAATTCTATCCGAGAAGAGGCATCACTGACAAATAAGTCTCAATACCTTTCAACACCAGTGAAACAATTCAAGCTGTGTCATAAACTTATCAATTGTAATAAATAAAATATATAGATCCTGCAAAATAGGTTCTATTAACTTTTAACCATGTCTTCTAGGTTCCCAGGCACAAGTGATTTTCTTCGGACTCAGACATGAATCCTTGGTTATTTCATCTGGATAGAGAGATCTGGACAGAAAGGACCATTTATTTAGTGTTAGCTCAAAGCTTTCAATTTCCAGATGAGAAAATTAAGGCCCAGAGTGTGTAATATTGATGATTACAGTAACACAATGTTTGCTGACAGTGTATTATGTACCAGCTGCTGTTTGTTCTAAATCCTTTGAATACATACATTCATGTTAACCCTGTCTATGAAGCAGGCGTTGTTGTTACAGTTTTAAGAGATCTGTCTGGGGTCACTCAGTGGGTCAGTGATAGGATTGTGACTCAGACTCAGACCACAACCACAAATCCAAAACACAACTCATTTTCAAAAATACTTACCTCCCTGGAGTCTACTTTTCTCTTTCTGCTTATGAATTCCAAAAAGGGACAGAATGGATAATTCTGATAATTCTTTCAACTTAGCCATGGCGTCCTTAGTGGCCCAGGAGGGTAAAGTGAAATTGTGGACAGCCTGTATCAAAGAAAAAGGAAGAAAACATTTGTGCATTTTTTTTTATTAATGACTATCCTCTTTGTTGATTTTTTAAAATCTTCTTTGGCCCCACAAGAACCACTGGGGCCAGCCTTTCTTGTCCTACCACTTCTTTTAAAGACTTTATATCACAATAGATAGTTTTTGACTTAACTCTGGATAAACGTGTGATTCATATTTTGCAGAACAAGAGTGCAGTAGGGCAAGGATGTGGCTCCTTCCTTTATGCAAGGGTTGGAAATCTTCTATGAATCTGTGGGGGAAGGTATAAGCTTACAGGGTAAGATGGTATTTTCTCTGAAGCTGAATGAGCTGTCTGAGAGGCCTGTTAGGATAGGCAATGTATTTCTCTGGAGCCTTCAATAATAGACACCCACCCCTGGGAACTTGGAATTTTGTACTTGGGGCACAGTAGAGACTGGGTAGATGTTTGTTAAGCATGAACAAGCTTTAGGCAGTGCAAGTAGAGACCAAGTGTCATTATTTATTATCTATTAGAAAAAAGCTGATTAGGAGTCCCCAAGTTTCAGAGAGAGAGAGAGAGAGAGAGAGAGAGAGAGAGAGAGAGAGAGAGAGAGAGAGAGACTGATTGATCATGAAAGAGCAGAACAAAGTGACACAGAAGTAAGAAAGAGAGACACGAGAAAGATACCACATGACATGGTCTCCTTATGGAATAGGTCAGATCAAACTGAAGTATGGAGTTAGCCTACTTTAGGCCTTGAATTTAATCCCCAAAACAAAACCCACCAACAAAAGAACCAAAATAAAACTAGAGTAAGGAACTAAAACGGTGGGTTCTTGTCTCCATTGAAAATGTCTTCGAGGCTAACAAATTTCATTGAAACAGATGCTGATGATAAAGTGAAACTATTGAAAGAGTAGCTTGCAGTTGGGCTAGTGAACTACCAAAGAGGGGGCACATAGTGTCATCTGTTACTGAGATGGAACTATAAAAGTAATTGCTGTCCCTAACTCCCCCATGATGAACTCAAAATCAGAAGTGGATGGTCAAGTGAATGGTCAGAACTGTGCCAACTGTGCTGGGAAAACAGGAAAACATTCCTTTTGCTAGCAATGATGAACATTTTTTTTTTCATATATTTGTTGATTAATTGTATATCATCATCTGAGAAGTGTCTGTTCAGGTCCTTGCAATTAGAGAAATGCAAATCAAAACCACTCTAAGATTTCATCTCACTCCAGTCAGAATGGCAGCTATTATGAAGACAAACAACAATAAGTGTTGTCGAGGATGTGGGAGGAAAAGGTACACTCATACTCTGCTGGTTGGACTGCAAATTGGTGCAGCCAATATGGAAAGCGGTTTGGAGATTTCTTGGAAAATTGAGAATGGAACCACCATTTGACCCAGCTATCCCTCTCCTCTATACCCAAAGGACTTAAAAACAGCATACTACAGGGACACAGCCACATCAATGTTTATAGCAGCACAATTCACAATAGATAAACTGTGGAACCAACCTAGATGCCCTTCAGTGGATGAATTAATTTTAAAAAATGTAGCACATATACACAATGGAATATTGCTCAGCAATAAAAGAGAATAAAATCATGGCATTTGCAGGTAAATGGATGGAGTTAGAGAAGATAATGCCAATGAAGTTAGCCAATCCCCCTCAAAAAAATGCTGAATGTTTTCTCTGATATAAGATGACTGACTCATAGTGAGGTAGGGAGGGGGAGCATGGGAGGAATAGATGAATTCTAGATAGGGCAGAGGAATGGGAGGGGAAGGGAGGAGGCAAGATGTTAGCAATGATGATGGAATGTGATGGACATTATTATCTAAAATACATGTATGAAGACATGAATTGATGTGAACATACTTTGTATACAACCAGAGACATGAAAAATAGTGCTCTATATGTGTAATAAGAATTGTAATGCATTCTGCTGTCATATATAAATAAAAAGAGAAAACTACTCCTTTTGACCAGAAGGTGGAGCCTGGTGAGTGAAAATACCGGGAACGTTGAAAACCACAGCCCTAGTTTATCTAGCTACAAAATTAATTCAAATGCATCACACAGTAAAGAAGTTCTCTCCTGACAAGCCAATTTTGATAGTCTGGCTTACAGTTGGCTTGTGTATTAGAGACGAGGCAAGTTTTCTCCCTTCTTTCTGTGTAACAAACATTTCGTTTTTCATTAAAATGCTTGACGGGAATCCAGCATTCCTCAATGACCGCAAAGTAAATAAGCGTCACTGTACAGAAGAAAAAAATTTTGTTTGCAGTTTTCTAAAAGGGTAAAAACCATAAAATAATGCAGAGAAAAGAGAAGTCAGAATTTTCAAGCTAATATAAGAAAAACCTGAAGTTATGTTTCAATATCAAAGGGAGTAACAAGTAAAAATTTGTAAGAAAAAATGCAAGTGTGTTTGTCTATTTCAAAATAGGTATAAAGCATAAAACTGGATAGCAAATATATTTAAAAAATATATAAATATATTTTTAAAAATATAGATATATATTTTTTCTTTTACCTCACAATATAAAGGGTCGTAGACTTTACTCCAAATTCCAAAAAGGTCCTGGCCATGGAATCCTGAAAGTTCTGGCAAGGTTGCTATAAAATCCTGGAACACAAGCAGAGAGAAAATATTTCTACATCAGGGTTTCTCATCTTTGGCATAGTTTGATATTTTGGGTGGGTGGGAGGCTTTCCTGCACATTTGTAGGCTGGTTAGCAGTATCCTGACCTCTCCCCACTACATATCAGCAGCACTCCTCATCTTCCAGTTGTGACAGCCCAAAATGTCTCCAGACATTGCCAAGTCTTCCCTGTGAGGCAAATCCACTCCCCTGAGAACCTCTGTTCTTCACAGAAGACTGCACCAGTAACACTGGCTATGGTATACGCCAACCAAATAATTTTATACACACTAATTTATTGTTTCTTATTAATACATTAAAATTGCAGAGGAATGCTGGCTTTCTGCCACCTGATCCAGGTTTGTGCTGAGATGGAATTGAAGCGCTCTGCTTCAGATTCTCTTTGGAGGTAGGCCAAGTTGCAACTCACATGTAAAGGAATGTGTGAGGTGAGAGTGACAAAAGAAAGTGGATCTCAGGCCAGAGCATCCCAGGAAAGCATGACAGAGGCAAAACTTCATCTCTGGCTGTAACCATAAAATCTGGATGAAATGTAGACATTTCCTTAGGGTCTGTACTATTCTTGGATTGTCATAATGAGACGCATATTCATCGATCTGCTGAAATGGGCAGCAGTTTCTAGGAAGTCTTTTGAAAGACATCATTGATTGAACACATTTTCTAGGAAACCATAATTTGGCAATATTAATTCCAACATATTTCCATAAAATAAATACAAATGATTGTTAGAGACCCCCCTACCACCACTCTAAATGTAAAAGATCCAGGGTCAGATGATTTCAGGGAGGGATTCTACCAAACTTTTTGAGAATAAATGATTCCAAAGCTACTTTAACTGTTCTGAAACAAAGAAAAAGAGAGCTTTCAAAAGGCATTATATGAGTTAGGATAACATTGATACTGACGAAGATTGCCCAGAAAATAAAACTATAATTCAGTGTCACTTGTATTTACAATACAAAAGACCTAAGTAAGATATTAGCAAAGAATTCAATGTCACGTTAAAAGAAAGGAAATATATTTGAGAAATGTAAAGATGGCTCAGTATTAGTAAATCTAGGAATATAATTAATCATAGTAGTTGATTCAAGGGAAAATAACTTGATTATATTTAAAATATTAAACAGATCGTTCAAAAGATTAAACAATCAAAATTGATTTTTAAAAGACACTCAAGAAAATAAGAAAGATGGATGGATACTTGCTTAACATAATAAAAATGTGTCTACTATATTTTGACTCAAAAGTCAGCATACTTAATAGGAGAAAACATCTAAGTTTGTAATAAGACCAGGATGCCCACTGACAATCCTACCATGTACCTTGATACTGCAAGTACTGACTAGTGCAGGTAGGCAAAAGAAAGAGATTGTAGGTGTAAATATTAGAAAACTAGAGGTAACAGCATACCACAGGGACACAGCCACATCAATGTTTATAGCAGCACAATTCACAATAGCTAAACTGTGGAAGCAACCTAGATGCCCTTCAGTAGATGAATGGATAAAAAGATGTGGCATATCTTTTATATATATATATATATATATATATATATATATATATATATATACACACACACACACATATACACACAATGGAATATTATTCAGCAATGAAAGAGAATAAAATCATGGCATTTGCAGGTAAATGGCTGGAGTTAGAGAAGATAATGCAAGTGAATTTAGCCAATCCCAAAAAAACAAATGCTGAATGTTTTCTCTGATATAAGGAGGCTGATCCATAATGGGGTAGGAACAGGGAGCATGGGAAGAATAGACAAACTCTAGATAGGGCAGAGGGATGTGAGGGGAAGGGAGAGAGCATGGGGTTAGAAATGATGGTAGAATGTGGTGGACATGATTATCTAAAGTACATGTGTGAAGACATGAATTGGTATGAATATACTGTGCTCTATATTGTGAAAACAATATGCTCTATATTGTGTAATAAGAATTGTAATGCATTCTGCTGTCATATATAAATAAAAAATTAATAACAAAAAGAAAACTAGAGGCAAGCCATTGTCATTTTTAGATATTGCCAATTTTATGATAAATTTACCAGAAAGGTGTAAAGCCATATATTAAGAAAATCCTAAAATAATCTTTAAGAACAGTAAGAATTATTTATCATATTCTTCTTTTTAAAAATTTTTTTTTAGTTACAGGTGGACACAATGTCTTTATTTTACTTTATGTGGTGCTGAGGTTTGAACCCAGTACCTCACACGTGCTAGGCGAGCGCTCTGCTCTGAGCCTTAATAGTGAGCTGCGTGCTGTGGCACATGCCTCCAATCCCAGCAGCTCGGGAGGCTTAGACTGGAGCATGGTGAGTTCAAAGCCAGCCTCGGCTATCTCAAGTTGCTCAACAACTCAGCGAGACCCTGTCTCTAAATAAAATACGAAAGTAGGGCTGAGGATGTGGCTCAGAGTTTGAGTGCCCCTGAGTTTAATCCCCAGTACCAAAAGAAAAAGAAAAAGAAAGACTTAACATTGAAAAGTTGCAAATTCTCCTTAAGTTAACTTATGAATTTAATATTATCTCAGTAAAAACATTAAAAAGTTAAACAAGCTGATTCTAAAGTGCAGAAAGAAATTAAAAATATAGCCATGACAATTGTCAAGAATACAAGTAAAAAATAAATGTTGGCAAGGATATGGGAAGAAGCATGTACTCCTACATTGCTGGTGGGACTGCAAATTGGTGCAACCACTCAGGAAAGCCGTATGGAGGTTTCTAGAAAGAAATCGAACCTCCATTTGACCCAGGTATCCCACTCCTCAAAGGATTTAAAATCAGCATACTACAGAGCTGTAGCCACACCCATATTTATAGCAGTGTAATTCACAACAGCCAAGCTATGGAACCAACCTAGGTGCCCTTCAACAAATGAATGAATAAAGAAAATGTGGTATATATACACAATGGAATAGTTCTCAGCCATAAAGAAGAATGACTTTATGGCATTTGCCAATAAATGGATGGAATTGGAGGCTATCGTGCTAAGTGAAAGAAGCCAGTCTCCAAAAGTCAAGGGTTGAATATTCTCTCTAATATGTGGAAGAAGCTAAGCCAAAATAAGGTGTGGAGGCGGGGAAGAATAGAAGAAAGATCAGTGGAGTAGACGAAGGGGAATGAAAGGAAGGGAGAAGAGATGGGATGGGGAAAGATAGTGAAAAGAATCTGCCCTAACATTTCTATGTACATATATGAATATATCACAGTGACCCTCACCATGATGCACACACACAAGACACTAATTAAAAATAAAACTATAAGTAAATAGCAGAAAGACCAATGTAGTAGAGGGAAGGGAACTGAAGAAAGGAGGAAGGAAAGAGAAGGGGAAATACTGGGGACCGAACAAATGATAGTTCGTGCCTCTATAATTATGTCAAAATAAATTCTACTGTCATGTATGACTAAAAAGAACCAGTAAAAATACAACCATGAAAACTCAGAAAACATAGAACAATGAGGGTGAGCAACACATTATAAAGTCTCAGTAATTAAAACCATTTTTTTTGGCTCATAAGAACAATGGAATAGAATATAAAGTCCAGGAATTTCAATATATAATATCTCAGATTAGTGGGAAAACAGAAAACATTCAATAAAAAGGGATGGGGCAATTAGATAATCTAACAGAAAAAAAAAACTTAGGCAGGATGGATACCTAATACCACTATAAACTGTAAATGGGTGCAATATACAAATGAAGAAATAAAGCTGTAGTGAAATTAGAAGAAAGCATTCTAGACTCACTTAATAATCCAGAACCGAGGAAGCCTTTTCAAAATATAACTGAAAACGTAGAAGTTACGTACGAATACATGGATACACTTACAATCTACATGGCAGAGACATGAAAAATCCAATCCAGGAGACAAACAACAATATAATAAACACCCGTCATGTCACAGACAGAACTATTAAAATAGAGAAAAATCCTAAAACTTTGAAGAAAAAAGAAAACCACTATTCCAACAAAAAAATAGTCAAGTGAAAAGAGTAGGAAAGAGACACATGGCATTTGACTGGATGGAGATGCCTGAGCTGACTCATTGTAGAAGTTCTCTAGCACAGGCTCATGTAATGTGATGAGGGTGAGCTTCCTTGTCTTGCTCCTCATTGCAGACAGGATGTGTCTAGTGGCTCCATTTTTCCCTCATCAGATTGGCACACATTGCCAAAGTGGCCTGCACACTGTCGGCAAGGTCCTGGACATATAGGCTGTCTCATGCCATTCTGCTGGGAGTGGAAATCGGTCCAATCTCTTCAGAGGATAATTTGATAATATTTCAAAGTAAGTCAGATTTTCTACTTCTGAGATAATATCCCGTGGATATTGTTATGAAATTATTTAGATGCCCAAGGTGTTCACACAGAGTGGAGATGACCCCCGATTCCATCAACAGGAAAGGATTAAAATAAATGCTGATATGTCCATAGATTCAGACACTGCACATTTGTAAACAAAACAAAACCAAAACAAAAAAAAGAATGAAAAGAATAAGGATATTTTTATGTGCAGATATAAGGTATTTCCAAGATATTTTATTCAATGAAAAAAAAAGGAACAAAAAAACCAAAGTGCCCAGCCCTATGATAGTACATACTTTTTGTGGAATCAAAGGAGAAACTACCAGAATATACATGTATTAGTTGGTATAAGCATAAAAACCTGAAAGACTACATTAGAAAAGAATGCTTTTGATTATTGGAGGGGTTATTAGAGACTTTCCACTGTATTCCTTTGGAAGATTATTTTTAAAATACAAAGCATTCCATCTTCTACCTTATGTGCCATCCTGAAATGGGGGTGACCTTCATACAACAAAAAAAGACCTGTCCCTTGTGTAGGAAGACAGGCCCCAGTCACTTGGCCTCAGAAACCACATGATTTTAGACTTCAGTTAGTCTCATCCATGCACCTGGTTCCTGCCAGGGACACGGGTACAGGATTTGGCTTTTCTACTGATTGTGGCTCCCACATAGGGAAGGGGATCAGGTAGAGACGATTTTCCTCATTAAATATTCTAACCCCTGGCTGTCACCAGCCACCCACAGACACATTCATCCCACCCTTTAAAAAAGCCAAAACTTTATTAAATAATCCTACTGTAAACCTTGTAAGGATGAAGCCTCTTCTGGAATTCCTCAGATTTCAAAGTCTCACGTTCAAGTTCTTGAAAACGAGGGCAGTTCCTGGAAGGCAGGTGGAGCAACTGAGGACAAAAGAAAGAGCATAAAGACCTTGATTGGCCAGAAGCACCTTGCCAAGGGAGCGGCGCCATTATTTTAAGCCTTGTTTGGTCAAAGGCAACCTTAATAAATTAAGATTCAAATATGCTAGACGTGCGCTCAATGCTAAAATAGGAGAAAACAAAACAAGTGGTCTGAAGGTCTGAAAACCACAGCATCTGTACCCAGATCAAAACAAACAAACAAACAAACAAAAAAAAACCTTTATGATGATTTTTTTTTCTTCCATGAACTTGCCTAAATTGGAATGTGCTGTTTGTAAATATTCACACTTGCTGTGAATTACTGTTATCTTACTTCTTCCTCCTCCCCTTTCATTTCTAGTGCTAGGTGCCCATTGGTTATACACCCTTCTCCCCCAGGAATATGGAAAATAAATTAGAGGTCGGGAAAGAATCTTAAGAGATCAACTAACCATTCATTGACTTCGGTTCTTGCAAATTTGCAGACTGTTAAAATAAGGGTATATATTAAATGTATGGGAAAATATAATTTCAAGCCTATTAGGAGGACAAAATGATCATCCTAAAATGAGTTTACATCTGATGATCTCTTGGAGGTTTTAACTATGCTCTACAGGTGGGTGACACCCAAGTTCATTTTGTTGCTCTTGCTTTTCTGTATTTGTCCTGTATTTCTGGACAACGCTATTTGTATATTTCTCTTTGACTGTTGAAGACCTCTAAGGTAACATGGACAGAGCCAAAGTGGACTTCCTCACTTTAAGCCATTTCTTCTTGATACTTTCTCCACTTTTGCCAATGGCAAAATTTACAACCCGGCTTCATAGACTAATCATTTTGGGGGGGTCTATTTTCAAAATAGATCTAAAATAGGCCCGTAACCTTTAAACCACTTTTGTTTGTCGGCTTTCAAAATATGCCCAACAGACTCCTCTCTTTATCTTCATTGTCCCCTACCAGTCCCTGCCATGGTCATCTGTGTTTCAAATACCGTGAATGCCTCCTCTTTGGCCAATCAAAATCCTTTTCTTCTACCTTCACAATTCATTCTTCACACACTAGCTACACTATTGCTTTTTATTTTTATCTTTTAAAGCATTCATCAGATCAGGTTATTTCGTGGTTCCCAACCTTCCTTAACTTTTTATTTGACCTGGAATAAAATCCACACTCAGCCTGGCTTCAAAAAGTCTACAGGAAAGTGACCCCTAATAAACACTCTGCCATCCTCTCCCAACCAGCAACACCGTGGGCCTTCTTGCTGTCTCTAAACACACTGGGTTGAGGGTCTCTGCATTAACTCCTCCCTGCCTGGAACAGATCTCCCACTGATACTCACCTCGGCTCGGCTCCTGCAGCCAGCCTGCACGTTAATGTGTTTACTTCTCTCAAAACACTTATCACCATCTGAAATTATTTTATTTCCCTGGGTATTTTCTTACCCTATCAAATATAGACCCCCCAGGGGCTGTGGTTATGGCTCAGTGGTAGAGTGCTTGCCTAGCACGTGTGAAGAACTGGGTTTGATCCTCAGCACCACCAAAATAAAGGTATTGTGTCCATCTACAACTAAAAAAAAATTTAAAACAGAGTATAGACCCTAAAGAGACCTAGCATCTTGTTTGACTGGTTCACTGCTATAGTGTCAACTCCTAGAACAGAGCTGGTGTGTTAGTGGCTGCTCAGAAAATGTTTCTAAGTTGCTTCCTGCCTTGTCATTTCTGCTCCTGTTGGTGACCTTGCTGGCTTTCCTTCCTCTGACATCTTTTATCATCTAACTTCAGGCCTTCAGGCCTTCCTCTTTGCTGAATTGCATCAACAAGTATTCTCTGAGGCTCCAGTGTCTGTTCCTTCTAAATCACTGTCATATAATACTGAAGAGTGTATGCATGCACCCCTCGCCTTTCCTACCTCTGAGGTCTGGTTCAAGTCCTTACTCTAGGCAGATTTGAATCACTTCCCTGTGGGAGTTTCATGCAGATTTTATTCTCTGAACTCGTCCAGCGTGTACAGCTTGTCTTTGACGTCATGTTCTAGCATTTTGTTCTGCAGGCTTTACTCATGATCATTTTCTTTCATCAAACAGATCATAAGTTAGGGAAGAAACTTGGTCTTGTGTTTTTCTTATAATTCTCTATAACACCCAGTATAGTTCTGGGAGTAACCTTGTATTGATTGATGGATTTTGTTAGACTTCATAACTGACAGGAGAGCTTTGTTTGCTTTAGTGAGCAAGAAAGAACTGCTTGTTTCAAACCATTTCCTACATATACACTGGAAGATTAGTTACATATATTTATTACTGTTTTTTAAAATATCAAGTGTTATGAAAAGGCTAGAGTTCTTGGTCAGTCCCACCCTGGGTAAATAAGTTAGAGTGTTTCTCTCACAGTCCCAGTGAGGTAGCTTGGCTTACAGTTCTCAAGCTGGGCTGCCAATGGGATCATCTAGGTATACTATTTCTAAAATACTGATGCCTGGAGACTCTGGTTTGTTATGGGGAGTACCCTGGCCATTAGGAGTTTTGAAAACTCCCCAAACTAAGTTTGAGAATCACTATTTTACAGGTAACAAAACTAGACAGATCTAGTTTGGGTGACAGGAGTACTGTTTACCAGCTATGTGGCTTTGGACCAATTTTGTTTGTTATTTTACCTCTCTGAGCAGTCTTTTTCCTTGCGATCAAAGAACAATAGTATTATCCATCCCAGGTTGTTATGAAAGGTAAATATGAGGGCATATATATCAAGTGTGGGGACCAATCATGAACTCAGCTCTTTCTTTTTTTTCCCCTACCTAGGAATGTAGATTTTTCTCTGGGGGAGGAGTGTTTGGTAAGCAGGGAGATCTGTGCCCAAATTTGGTTGGGCACCCAAAGCCTAGAAACTGAAAGCAGCCCAGTGGAAGGGAGGGAGACAGAGAGACAGGGAGGAGTCAAGAGGGACAAACTGGCAGAAGTTGAAATGGTGGCAAAACAAAGTGGATGGTAGAGATCTAAAGAAATATTCAGTTCCTACTCATCCTGCCTAGGGTTTTCCATGTCCTACTATGACTGTCCCTTGAATTAATTCTTTCTTTCTTTCTTTCTTTCTTTCTTTCTTTCTTTCTTTCTTTCTTTCTTTCTTTCTTTCTTTCTTTCTTCCTTCCTTCCTTCCTTCCTTCCTTCCTTCCTTCCTTCCTTCCTTCCTTCTTTTTCTTTTTCTTTTTTTTAAAGGAAAGAAGTAAAACTGTACAGCCCAAAGTGCCTTCAGACTCCCAAATCCACTGTTCTGGGAACCCATGAAATCCTCCTTCCAGGGCCACGTGATATCTCCTGGACCTCTCCATATACTGACCCGATCTTCAGAGATAGCAACAGTGTGGACTGGGATGGGCTGCCAGGGTAGGCTGGGGTTCCAGATGCTGGTGCCCTCTGGGGGAAACAGGGCTGCTAGGTTTGTCATAGCACTCATCAAAGTCCGGTCAACATCCGTGCTTCGAATATAAACCTAGAGTGGAAAAATCAAAATAGAAGGTTTTTTTTTTTTTTTTTTGTACTGGGGATTGAACCCAGGGGCATTTTACCATTGAGCCACATCCTCCCCAGCCCTTTATATTTTTTTTATTTTGAAACAGGGTATTGCTAAGTTGTTTAAGGCCTCACTAAGTTGCTGGGGCCGGCCTCAAACATGTAATCCTCCTGCCTCAGCCTCCTGAGTTGCTGAGATTACAGGTGTATGCCACCATGCCTCAAAACAGAAGCCAATTGAGAGGAAACATGAAAGTCCCCTGCAGCCCTACTGTGGAGCTGGCCGGGTACTAGAGAAAGAGCAGGACAGTCACACTGGACTATTAGCAGACATTGTAGTAACTTCATAAACATAATATGTTACAAAATGAGTAATATTCTGAGCATACCTTGGGATAAAGCCAACTAGAAGGATAATAGTTGAATTGACAAATGACACCAATTAAGCAATGTCTACTTGCCAAGCCAAAGTATTTACACAAGTATCCATAAAAATTTGAACTTACTAATATTTATACAGTTTTAGGAAAAAAATAATCCTATAAAGACAAGTACATTTGTAAACAATATAAGTACCTTGGAAAACAAAACAGGTAAAACACTTATACATATTCAGAATTAATTCTTTTCAAGGGTCAAGGTTCCTGCTGTTAGCACCCCAACTTGCCTGATCATGTTTATAGGACTTATTCAAGAATTTATCATATCTTTTCTTTAAATATTGTCCAAGTTCATAATGCTGTTCCATGCCTCTCTATGGAAAAAAATAAAAGCAAAAATTAGTGAAAGTAAGTGAAATTGTCTCCTCTCTTTTAATTGTACCTGTGGAATGAATAAGGTATGATTCAATAGTTGCACAATAACAACACATAGATACATAAAAATAAAAACAGTTGCAATCTTTAGTCAGGACTCTTGGACCCCCTGAGAAGACGAATTCACCTTTATTAGCACGTAACATAGGATCTTGCACCTCATATGTGTTTAGTTGATAGTTGGTGATTGACCTAATTAAAATAAATGACTCATCTCTGGTTTGGTAGTAGGATCCTTAATGGTGGATATTGAAAAGGACTGGTTGACCGATAGGTGGGGATTTTGTGAATGAAATCCAACTATGTGGTGAAGGTGGGCTTGATGAATCTGAAGGTGCCTTTCAACCTTTGGATGCAATGAATGATTTATTATCCATACAGTTTATTTATGACTGGTTCATAAAGGACTAAAATTTATTAATCAAAGTGTAATCTGTGAATCAGAAATATAGTCATCACTTGAGATCACATTCGAAATCCAATTCTGGAGCCCCACTCTTGACCGATCAGTGAGAATCTTAGCGGGTGGAGCTTAAGAATATGTTTTCAGCAAGCTCTCTGAGACCTTTTAAGGGACAGCAAACACTGAGATGCATTGCATTAGCTCAGTGGTCCTCAAGTATTACTGAGCATCAGAAATAAAACTACATAGAAGTGCTGTTGAAATACAGATTCCCCCCAAATTCTAGCTTATTGTATCCTGGGGGGAGGGGGACGTGGAATTGGCATTTTAACAAGTATTCCAACTGATTCAGATGCAGGAAGTAGAGCACCATGCTTTGAGGACACTGCTGCAGATTTGTCTTGAATCCAGAGCCTCTCCAGATTTCAAGAGCTAGAGAGGAAGTGGCTGCAGGCTGCTGCTTGGCTGCACCTACTCATTAGCTTGTCACTGTTGAGCACCACTATTATCACCTTCCATGGGGACGAATGTGGGGAAAGAATGACGTGGGGACCATGATTGGGTACCTGATGAGCAGGGATTTGGGGTCTTGTTGTGTTCTTATGGCTAACTTTTGGGGAAAAAGTCATCTCCTGTACAAAGCAATGGTTTTCACATTTCAGCATGGCACATAGAATGACCTGGGGTGACTTATTAAAACATAGATTTCTAGGCTTTAGCATTAAAGTCTCTAACTTACTGTTATAGAGCAGGGCCAGGGAATTTACATTAAACAAGGTGCTGGGCAATGGTAAGGCTGCTGGTCCAGAGCCCATACTTGCAGAACCATTGATCTAGAGATTCATCGTCCCATCATTATGCCAATTAGAAGTTCCTGGCCAAAGGCAGAAATTGGAGCTCTAAACCTTTACCACTTAAGGAGTGTGCCATATACAAGTACCACTGGCATCATCTGGAAGTCTGCCAGACATGCAGAATCTCAGGACTCACATCAGACCTGTTGAATTAGAATCTGCATTTTTAACAAAACATTTGCACATGAAAGCTTGAGACTCCATCCCAATGCATCCAGCTGGTTAAACATCAAATTCTAATGTCATCACTTCAGAGGAATCACATGAAACAGCACCCCCCACCCCCACCAAAGGCAAATGCACCCAGGGACCTTAACTTTGGCTTGTTAGCTAGTAAGAGCATGATGGTGTCTTCCCCTAGCCTCTCACTCACTCTCAGTCTTACCAACTTCAGAAAACAGCTGCCATCATGAAAGCCAGGATCCCCTCACCATGATTCTCCAAAAACAAACAACGTAAAGGACAATGCTGTTGAGAAGTCACCCAAACAGCAAATTCTCAGAACCCTTAACTTGTTTCTCCCATAATTTGTGTTTTTTTCCACACCCACCTATGAATTTTCCTATAGTTGCAGTGACTCACTCTTATCACAAAGCGAAAGGATGATACAGGGAGAGATGCAGCCTTTGGCTCCAGACTGTCTGCCTGCCTCAAGGCCTGCAAGGAAAGCACCTTAGAGGATCTCACGAAAACAGAAGAGAGGCCAGCAGAGGAAGGGGATGGAGAGAGAGGGAGGAGGGAAGACTGGGGAACGAAATCTACCAGTTTGTTCTGTGTCCATGTATGAATATACTATATATATCCCGTTTTATAATGTATGTGTATTATATGTAACACGCTAATTAAATTAACAACAATAATAATAATTATCAAAGAGAGATAGTAGAGTAAGTGGATGGAGAGGAAGAAGAGGGGAAGAAGGGAAGGTTCTGAGGAATGAGACTGAGTTATGCTATGTTCATGAATATGGCACAGCGGATTCCATTATTATGTATAATGCACCAATAAAATAAATAAAAATAAATGATAAAAGAAAACATTTCAGAAATTGTTCCCAAAGCCCATTAAAATTCCTAGACTCTAAGCCCACCCCTGCGAGACCCTTACAGACTTAACAACTAGCTCCCTTTTTTTGTTCTGAGATCCAGCTGGGTCAATGCTGTGTCTCCTTTCTGCTCCAGCAAGAGGTTCCAATAAAAAAAATTCTCGTCTCTGACACAGTTGTCCCTTAATCTGATTCTTCTGATGGAGAATATGAGAACACACAGAGCCAAGTACAGATTCAGTTTATTGATTAGAAGATTTTTTTTTTCCCCTCTCTCTCTCTTCAACATTTCTAAATTCACAGATTCTGTTGTCCATATATAGCTCCTGTGCTTGGGTAAAGCCAAAAAGGTAAAAAGCATCAAAACAGTGACAATTCTACACACATTTAGAGACTCATCCACAACCTTCAGCTGGGCATCCAACCAACCTGAGTGAGCTGGCCAAATCCTTGGGGCCAGGAGGATTCCTTAATGGGGTCATTAGGAAATGTCTCAATGGGACTTCGGTCTCCATGACGAAATACCTGAAAAGACATGTGAGACAGTAGTTTTACAAACTTCACTTGGGTATTTTGCTTCTGTTTGTCATAATAGTTTCTTCTAAACCTCAGGTTCTCAACCTTGGAGGCCCACTGGAATTGGGCCTGGGAAGTTCTAGAAAATTCTGAGGACTAATTAAACCAAAAGTATCTCTAGTGATTTTGGTTTAATTAGTCTGGAGTTTTAGCCAGGGCTTCAGATTTTTTTTTTTTTAAAGATCTTTCCAAGTAAACCTCAGGTTAAGAATCACTATTCAAAGTTCACTAAGACTTTTCCTAAGTTGAAGATAATGTTAGAATCAGGAATATTAGCCACTGGGAGGTGGATGATACATGCATGGAGATAGTCCTTTCTATATGTCAGATAGAAACACAAAGCTCACAGAACCACTTTATTGCAGTCAGACACCAGTGAGAAATTCTTCCCTTAATTATGATTACTGAAATGATGGTGTTAAAATTTTACATTTAATAGAAATACTGATTTTAAGCAACACATTTCATTTTTTTGTGAAAATTTTGAGTCAATGATTTATTAGCTTTAGGAGGTTAAGGATAAAGGAATTACAGATAGGGAGATTTGGAAAGCTGATTCTCAATACTCTATAATAATGGACTTCTGGATTTGTGTGCACATCCTACAGTTTTCACTGAACATTTCTTTTCGGAAAGAGTGTGGACTTTTGGAACCTGGGCACTTTGATTATAATATGCTTTCAGAATAGCATATCCCACCAAAACTAAAACTATTTGATAAGTAAAAAGTAAAAAAAGAAAAAGAAAAATACTCAAGAAGTATAAGACAAAGTCTACACTGATGTCAGCAAATATTTTTAATATAGAGGAAGCTGCGTCTGCATAATGCTGTGCTTTATCTGAGATCACCTGTACTTGTTGCTTATACTACCTGGCTAGGATGTTCCATTGAAGAGTAAGCCAAGAGGTTGCTCTTTTGAAACCTTGTAAAACAGTTCAATAGACACAGAATAAGCAGCACTCTCAAACTTTAGTTATCTTTGAGAAGGAATTCCAAGACAGGGCAGGGGGCTTCTTTGAAGACCTGGATTGTATTTTGGTATTGAAAAAAGCCATTGGCCCACTAAACCAGTGAGAATTGAAAACCTCTACGGAACAGGCTACAGGAAACAAAAGAACAGCTGTGTAGTGGATTGTAACAAACTGTTTGGGTCAGGTAAGGAAATAAGGTCATGAATGATCGGTCACCTTCCAGCAGGAGGAAAAGCTGCATTTTGTCTTGTGAGCACCTACTGCTACTTACTGGTTTCCAGGGGTGACTCAATCACCATCAGGAACTACCAAAGCTAACTATTAGTGCTTCTCTTTTAACAATCCAAACACATCTTAGACTTTTTAGATCCCAAATAATTGGCCAGCATACATTCTCAGATCTGGGTAATTAAAGTTGTCATATGGCGTCAATAGATTCTTAGCTGTGTATTGGGCGTTTCCCAGGGTTTCTCAACCTCAGTGCTGTTGATGTTTTAGGCTGGGTAATTCTCTGCTGTGGGGCTGTCTTGCATATTGTAGGAGGTTTAGCAGAATGTGACCTCTGTCCACCAGATAAAAGCAATGTTCCTCTACTGTGACAATCTGAAAACCGAGATCACCCCCAGCTGAGAGCCCGAGTCAGCTAAGGAGAAGTCAGATGAGACAGCTTGTACTGAAATGATTCAATGCAATTCAGTAACACAACAGCAGCTCCTCACCCTTTCACTTGCTTTGTCCCGGAAACATGCCAGGTGCTTCCCCTACATTTAAGCCTCCCATCAATTCTATGAAGCAGTTATTATTATTTTTATTATTTCCATTTCATATATGAGGAAGTTGGCTTTAAGTAAGGGAGCTGCCCAAGCTTGCTCAGCACGTAAGCGGTAGTGCTCATCAGACGCAGGCCGTGTGTCCTCCACACCACAAGCTTCCCCACTGCTGAGGGAGGATCACTGCTCCAGGTTCGCTCCTCAGACTTCCCACAGATAATCAGGATGATCTGGGACTTGGAGAATTTTTTATAGACTCTATTAAATGTACGTTTTTCCTCTAAGACTGGGATGTATACATGTGCATGAGTGTGTGTGTGTGTGTGTGTGTGTTGCGTCAGAAACAAAACAAATCCAAAAGAAACACTCCCAAAGGCACCATGAATTATGTGCATGACTTTAAGAATGAAACCGAGAGTTGGGCACAGTGGCATATGAGTGTCATCCCCACGGCTTGGGAGGCTGAGGCAGGAGGATCATAAATTCAAAGCCAGCCTCAGCAACTTAGCAAGGCGCTAAGCGACTTAGTGAGATTGTACCTTAAAATGAACTAAAAGGAATGGGGATGTGGCTCAGTGGTTAAGCACCCCTGGATTCAAATCCCAGTAATCAAACAAAAAAATTTTTTTTTCTTGGAAACTTAAAAAAGGGCTAGGGGTATATAGCTCAGTGGAAGAGTGCTTGCCTAGCCAGCACCACAATAAATATATAAATCCATCTGAGGTTATGCATCCAAATGGCAGAATGACCTGAGACAAAAAAAAAAAAAGTGTGGTTGTCAGAGCAGGGTGTGTGTTGAAGAGCAGAGCACTAGAACGTAATCACGAGACTTGAGCAAGCTTCCTCACTCTGAACTATGTTCAGAAACAAGGGCACTGCCCTCTGATTCAGTGAGATTTGAGAGTTACTGAGGTAGTGGCTCAAATGTGCTGTGAACTCTTTGCAGGGGAATTCCTATAGAAATGCCTACTAAACCAACCCCCTCCTCTGGGATGGGAATCAAAAAGCCTGTGTATGTGTGTGTGTGAGAGAGTGTGTGTGCCTGTGTAAAGGCTTCCACGTGTGCAGATGGTGTTCCTTGAGCTTCTGAAGTTCCACAAGCCAACTGGAGTCCTTGAACCCAGGGGCATTTAACCACTGAGCCTCATCCCAAGCTCTTTTTATTTATTTATTTTTTATTTTGAGACAGGGTCTTGCTAAGTTGGCTAGAGCCTCACTAAATTTCTGAGGCTGGCCTTGAACTTGTGATCCTCTTGCCTCAGCCTCCCAAGCCACTGGGATTACAAGTATGTGCCACCACACCTGGCCATCTAGGCCTTTTTTTTTTTTTTTTTTTTTTTGGTACCAGGGATTGAACTCAGGGGCACTTAAGCCCTGAGCCACATACCCAACCTTTTTTTTTTTTTTTTTGTATTTTATTTAGAGACAGGTTCTCACTGAGTTGCTTAGGGCCTCACTAAATTGCTGAGGCTGGCTTTGAACTCACAATCTCCTGCCTCAACCTCTGGAGCCACTGGGATTACAGGCATGAGCCACCATACCCAGCTATCTAGACATTCTTAAGGTTGTAGTAGGACAATGTTCTTTTTTTTTTTTTTCATTGGTTGTTCAAAACATTACAAAGCTATTGACATATCATGTTTCATACATTAGATTCAAGTTGGTTATGAACTCCCATTTTTACCCCAAATACAGATTGCAGAATCACATCTGTTACATATCCACATTTTTACATAATGCCCTATTAGTATCTGTTGTATTCTGCTCCCTTTCCTATCCTCTACTATCCCCCCTCCCCTCCCCTCCCATCTTGTCTCTCTACCCCGTCTACTGTATTTCACTTCTCTCCTTGTTTATTTACCCATTCCCCTCGCAACCTCTTATGAGTGCTTTAGTATAACAATGAGCGTCTCCCTCCATTACCATGCAATTTCTCTTTTTTCTCCCTTTCCCTCCCACCTATTGTAACTGTTTAATGTTGATCTTTCCTTCCTGTTCTTCCTCCCTGCTCTGATCCTGGTTATTCTCATTATATCAAAGAAGACATTTGGTATTTGTTTTTTAGGGATTGGCTAGCTTCACTAAGCATAATCTGCTCTAGTGCCATCCATTTCCCTGCAAAATCCATGATTTTGTCATTTTTTAGTGCTGCGTAATATTCCATGGTGTATAAATGCCACATTTTTTTTTATCCATTCATCTATTGAAGGGCATCTGGGTTGGTTCCACAGTCTAGCAATTGTGAATTGTGCCGCTATGAACATCAATGTGGCAGTATCCCTGTAATAAGCTCTTTTAAGGTCTTCAGGGAATAGTCCAAGAAGCGCAATAGCTGGGTCAAATGGTGGTTCCATTCCCAGCTTTCCCAGGAAGCTCCATACTGCTTTCCAAATTGGCTGCACTAGTTTGCAGTCCCACCAGCAATGTACAAGAGTACCCTTTTCCCCACATCCTCGCCAGCACTTGTTGTTGTTTGAGTTCATAATGGCTGCCAATCTTACTGGAGTGAGATGGTATCTTAGGGTGGTTTTGATTTGCATTTCTCTGATTGCTAGAGAAGGTGAGCATTTTTTCATATATTTGTTGATTGATTGTATGTCCTCCTCTGAGAAGTGTCTGTTTAGGTCTTTGGCCCATTTGTTGATTGGGTTATTTGTTTTCTTATTGTTTAATTTTTTGAGTTCTTTGTATACTCTGGTTATTAGGGCTCTATCTGAAGTGTGAGGAGTAAAAATTTGTTCCCATGATGTAGGCTCCCTATTGACCTCTCTTATTGTTTCTCTTGCTGAGAAAAAACTTTTCAGTTTAAGTAAGTCCCATTTATTGATTCTTGTTATTAACTCTTGTGCTATAGGTGTCCTGTTAAGGAATTTGGAACCCGACCCCACAATATGTAGATCGGAGCCAACTTTTTCCTCTATCAGGCGCAGAGTCTCTGTTTTGATATCTAGCTCCTTGATCCACTTTGAGTTAACTTTTGTGCATGGCGAGAGGAGGGGATTCAGATTCATTTTGTTGCAAATGGATTTCCAGTTTTCCCAGCACCATTTGTTGAAGATGCTATCCTTCCTCCATTGCATGCTTTTAGCTCCTTTATCAAATATAAGATAGTTGTAACTTTGTGGATTAGTCTCTGTGTCCTCTATTCTGTACCATTGGTCCACCCGTCTGTTTTGGTACCATTACCATGCTGTCTTTGTTACTATTGCTCTGTAATATAGTTTGAAATCTGGTATCGCTATACCGCCTGATTCACGCTTCCTGCTTAGAATTGCTTTTGCTATTCTGGGCCTTTTATTTTTCCATATGAATTTCATGGTTGCTTTATCTATTTCTACAAGAAATGCCGTTGGGATTTTGATTGGGATTGCATTAAACCTATAGAGAACTTTTGGTAATATCGCCATTTTGATGATGTTAGTTCTGCCTATCCATGAACAGGGTATATTTTTCCATCTTCTAAGATCTTCTTCTACTTCTCTCTTTAGGGTTTTGTAGTTTTCATTGTATAGATCTTTCACCTCTTTTGTTAGGTTGATTCCCAAGTATTTTATTTTCTTTGAGGATATTGTGAATGGAGTGTTTTTCCTCATTTCCATTTCAGAAGTTTTGTCGCTGATATACAGAAATGCCTTTGATTTATGCGTGTTAATTTTATATCCTGCTACTTTGCTGAATTCATTTATTAGTTCTAGTAGTTTTTTTGTGGACCCTTTTGGTTCTTCTAGGTATAGAATCATGTCGTCCGCAAAAAGTGATAATTTAAGTTCTTCTTTTCCTATTTTTATGCCTTTAATTTCTTTCGTCTGTCTAATTGCTCTGGCCAGTGTTTCGAGAACTATATTGAATAGAAGTGGTGATAGAGGGCATCCCTGTCTTGTTCCAGATTTTAGGGGGAATGCCTCTAATTTTTCTCCATTGAGAATGATGCTAGCCTGAGGCTTGGCATAAATAGCTTTTACAATGTCGAGGTAAGATCCTGTTATCCCTAGTTTTTCTAGTGTTTTGAACATAAAGGGATGCTGTACTTTGTCGAAAGCTTTTTCTGTGTCTATTGAGATGATCATATGGTTCTTATCTTTAAGTCGATTGATGTGGTGAATAACATTTATTGATTTCCGTATATTGAACCATCCTTGCATCCCAGGGATGAATCCTACTTGATCATGGTGTACAATTTTTTTGATGTGCCTTTGTATCCGATTCGCCAGAATTTTATTGAGGATTTTTGCATCTAGGTTCATCAGAGATATTGGTCTGTAGTTTTCTTTCTTTGAGGTGTCTTTGTCTGGTTTCGGAATCAGGGTGATGTTGGCCTCATAGAATGAATTTGGCAGAGCTCCCTCTTTTTCTATTTCCTGAAATAACTTGAAAAGTATTGGTATTAATTCTTCTTTAAAGGTTTTGTAAAACTCCGCTGTATACCCATCCGGTCCTGGGCTTTTCTTGGTTGGAAGTCTTTTGATTGCTTCTTCTATTTCATCTATTGATATTGGTCTGTTTAAGTTGTGGGTATCCTCCTGACTCAGTCTGGGCAAATCATATGACTTAAGGAATTTATCGATGTCTTCACTATCCTCTATTTTATTGGAATATAGGTTTTCAAAATAATTTCTAATTGTCTTCTGTATTTCTGTTGTGTCTGTTGTAATATTGCCTTTTTCATCCCGTATGTTAGTAATTTGAGTTCTCTCTCTTCTTCTCTTCGTTAGCATGGCTAGGGGTCTGTCAATCTTATTTATTTTTTCAAAGAACCAACTTTTAGTTTTGTTAATTTTTTCAATAGTTTCTTTTGTTTCAATTTCGTTGATTTCTGCTCTGATTTTAATTATTTCTTGCCTTCTGCTACATTTGCTGTTGTTTTGCTCTTCCTTTTCTAGGGCTTTGAGATGGAGTGTGAGCTCATTTATTTGTTGGTTTTTCCTTTTTTTGAGGTATGACCTCCAGGCGATGAATTTCCCTCTTAAAACTGCTTTCATTGTGTCCCATAGATTCCGATATGTTGTGTCTGTGTTTTCATTTATCTCTAAGAATTTTTTGATTTCCTTCTTTATGTCTTCTGTAACCCATTGATCATTCAGTAACATATTGTTCATTTTCCATGTGATGTAGGATTTTTCCTTCCTTCTTTTATCATTGATTTCCATTTTCATTGCATTATGATCAGATAAAATGCATGGTATTATCTCCACCCCTGTATATTTACTGAGGGATGCCCTATGACATAATATATGGTCTATTTTTGAGAAGGATCCATGTGCTGTTGAAAAAAAAGTATAGCCACTTGATGTTGGATGATATATTCTATATATGTCAGTTAAGTCTAGGTTGTTGATTGTGATATTGAGTTCTATAGTTTCTTTATTCAACTTTTGTTTGGAAGATCTGTCCAATGGTGAGAGAGGTGTGTTGAAGTCACCCATAATTATTGTATTGTGGTCTATTTGATTCTTGAACTTGATGAGAATTTCTTTCATGAACGTCACAGCCCCATTATTTGGTGCATAAATATTTATGATTGTTATGTCTTGTTGGTGAATGGTTCCTTTTAACAGTGTATAATGACCTTCCTTATCCCTTTTGATTAATTTAGTCTTGAAGTCGATTTTATTCGATATGAGGATGGCCACACCTGCCTGCTTGCGAGGTCCGTGTGCGTGGTATATTTTTTCCCAACCTTTCACCTTCAGCCTGTGTATGTCTTTTCCAATCAGATGCGTCTCCTGGAGGCAGCATATTGTTGGGTTTGTTTTTTTAATCCATGTTACCAGCCTATGTCGCTTTATTGGAGAGTTTAAGCCATTAACGTTTAGAGTTACTATTGATGTATGGTTTGTACTTCCAGCCATGTTTGATTATTTATCTTCTTTTAGTTTGTTTCTCCTAGCTTAGCTTTCCCCCCGCCCTCTGGCTTTATAGAGGCACTTCCCACTGATGGTTTTGGTTATTGTTTTTCATTTCTTCCTCATGTAGTGTTTTGCTCAAGACGCTTTGCAATGCTGGTTTTCTGGCTACGAATTCTTTTAGTTTTTGTTTATCCTGAAAAATTTTTATTTCGTTGTCGTACCTGAAGCTTAATTTTGCTGGATACAAAATTCTTGGTTGGCAACCATTGTCTTTCAGTGTTTGAAATATGTTGTTCCAGGATCTTCTCGCTTTTAGCGTCTGTGATGAAAAATCCGTTGTTAACCTTATTGGTTTACCCCTAAATGTAATCTGCCTCTTTTCTCTTGTAGCTTTTAATATTTTCTCTTTGTTCTGTATGTTGGATATCTTCATAACAATGTGTCTTGGCGTTGGTCTACTGTGATTTTGTGTGCTCGGTGTCCTGTATGCATCTACAATTTGTATATCTGTTTCCTTTTTTATTTCTGGAAAGTTTTCTGTAATTATTTCATTCAGCAGGTTACTCATTCCCTTGGTATTAATCTCTGTGCCTTCTTCTATCCCGATGACTCGTAAATTTGGTTTTTTTATATTATCCCAAATCTCTTGGATGTTTTTCTCGTGATTTTTTACCAGCCTATCTGAGTTGGCTAGACTCCTTTCAAGATGATATATTTTGTCTTCATTATCTGACGTTCTGGCTTCTACTTGTTCCACTCTGTTGGTGATACTCTCGATTGAGTTTTTAATTTGGTTTACCGTTTCCTTCATTTCCAGAATTATATTTTGATTTTTTTTTAATAATCTCTATTTCCTGATAAAGATGCTTAACTTCTTCTTTTATCTGTTTCTGTAATTCACTTTCAATGTGATCTTTAAGATTCTTTTCCATCTGTCTAAGGTGTTCCTTGAGTTCTTTATATGGCCATTTTTCTGATGACTCTAAGTCCTCCTGAATATTTAGGCTGTCCTTCATTGTTTGTACTCCTTTTCTTCCTTGCTTTTTAATGCTCATATTACTTCTTGTTCTGTTTGACTGCTGAGTTACTGTTTATTCTTATAAATTTATTGGATGCTTGGGAGGAGAGATAATAGAAGGGAAGGGAAGAAGTCACTAAAGAGAATGAGTGTAGGCAGGTAGAGTTCAGGAAAGGGGAAGTAAGAAAATTGAAAAGAAATGAAAAGACAGAAGAAAAAAAGTGAAAAGAAAGAAAGAAAAGAACAAAAAATTAAGACTTTAAAACAAAAAAAAATTATAGTGATAATAAAAAATGAAAATTAAAGTTTAAAAAATAATAGTAACCATAATAGAATAAAAAGAATTTAAAAAATTGAAACCATTAATAAGAAAGTTAAAGAACAACAACTAATCAACATCAAAAAGTAAAAAAAATAAAAATAAAAATAAAAAAATAAAAAGATAAAAAAATAGAAAAATTTAAAAAAGTACTAATAATAATCATTGAAAGATAATAATAATAGTAAATGCAGTCATAGAGCTCGGTTAACTTCTCTTCCAGTAGGTGGAGCTATGCCCACTGGGCCAGGCTTCTTTTCTTGATAGGTAGGAACCAATCACTGTGCCTCAGCTCTTCTTCCCAGACTGTGTGGGTCTCCAATCCTGAGTACTTAGAGCCTTCTCTTGTGGTTCCTCAATCCAGGCCCCGCTCACCTGTGACGCTTACCACACTACTGGCTACATGCTGGGTCTGCTGCTCCTGGGAGCTCTGTTTTCATGGATGCCTGGCCACACCCTTTCTGTTTGCCTCCCTCAGACCCCAAGTTTGTATGGCTTGGGGCTGAGGGCCCCAGCGAACTTGTTTGCCCTCAGGTAGTGACTCCCCTGGTAGCTGGTGCAAGGGACCTCTGTTGTCAGCACTGGTGGAATCAATAGCCGGGAGTTCTGCGCTGCAGGTCCCACGTCCCTCCTGATTCCCTGGGTCCGGCAATGGTGCTCAGTTGGTTTTTACCTCTGTGAGTTCAGGTGGGACTAGTTATTTCAGTGGGATCGTTAGTGCTGAGACACGAGAAGCAGGCGAACCAGAGCTTGCATGCCGCTAATTCGTGCTCAGTGTGTGTTTTCTGAGGGGCCCAGGCTGCACGCCTTAGCTCCACGTCAGCTCAGCTTTGCCTAGTGATCCTGAGCAAGCAGGCTGTGGGCCGCGCTCAGGCGCCGCGGTTGTCCGCGGCCTTAGCAGCGACGCTGGGACCTCCGACGCTCCTCGGCTAGGTGCCTGGGTCCAAGCGGCTGCCGCCGCAGCTCTCCGGCCCCTCCCTCCGGAGCGCGGGTCCCCTTGCAGGGGACTGCCAAGCAACTCCAGAACAGTTTTTGCCCAAAGGTGCAGCAGGGAACACGCAACCGCTGCGTTCGGAGTCATGGTCCCGCCTTCAGAGGATAGGACTCGGCACGCAGCCCAGTTCCCGTCTCTAGGTGCGGCAGCAGGACGATGTAGTCAGAGCCATTAAGACGGCATGCAGGAAGCAAATGGCGGCTCCCGCGGAGTGGATTTTTGGCCCCGAAACCACAGCCCAGCCAACAATCCCAATCCACTAACTCTCCTTGCATAGAAAATATTCAAAAAAAAAAAAAAAGGGTGTTGTACTGAGCTTTCTTTGTCAGGTACTTACAATCCGCTGATGATTACGTATTCAGCTTCTCTGCCAGTAGCGAAGTGAAAGAGGCAGCAGATGGGCGCAGAGCATCCGCGGCTCTGAGCAGAAAAGCGTCTCTCTTTCAATCTCTTTGTTTTTTCTGCTGCTTGGCAAGGTGGTCCACTACAGATTAATGGTGAAAGGAGCTCTAACACGCTGCTTAAAATCTCGATTAAAGCCGCTGCTCAGAGCCCCACGCTCAGCACTTCAGCAACCCCTGTATGCAGCGGCCATCTTCCAGGACAATGTTCTTAACTGCTTCTTTACCAGATTGATTATCTCTGTTTCAGTCTAACAATCCTACTCTGTGAAATCCTTTAGCAACTTAAAAATATATTATTAGGGGCTGGGGATATAGCTCAGCTGGTTGTGTGCTTGCCTTTCATGCACAAAACCCTGGGTTCAAGCCCCAGTACCACAAAAACAAAACAAAACAACAACAAAAAAACCCCCAACATTATTAGCAGTCAATTTTTGCAGTATTAGTAGTAATCCCAATCGGAAGTTGTCCAAGACAATAGCAACATCTTATGTTTGCACAAACCTTCATGCTTTGTAGAATCTTTCCCTTGCAATTTATTAATTCCTGAATAAGGGCAGGAATAAGGGCATTCAGCAAACCAGGAAATTGAGGCTCAAGGCAATTGAATGAGTTGTCCAGATCATGATTGCTTGGTCATAGTTTTCCCACTGCATTACATTCATTTTACCTTTGCAAAATTATAGGAAATCTTAAAAAAACCAAAAGTTCATCTCCCATGACTGGCCCTGCTGCATGGAATCTGCTAAACAGATTTGGTGTGTGGCTTAGGATGTGGGGACACTGGTAAGTATGGTCAAGACAAGTCCAGTTCTTCTGTCCACGAGCAGTCACGTGCTCCTTTACACAATGTCAATCAGAATGCCACTTGACTGATTAGGATGCCCTCACGTTCTCTCATTGTATTAAATGTTCTTTCATGGAGAACTTTAAAGATGTATATGAAAGTCGAGATTTTCATGATGAGCTCCTGTAAGCCCACCACTGACTCCAACAATTTTCAACTTGTGTGTCCTTAGGCTTGTTTCATTCAGATCCTCATCATCCTGAGACATCGTGTTCTACTTCTCTTTGCATAGGATTTAAAGTTCTTACAAGAATCCACAAGACCCTACCTATGTGGCCTCTTCTAACCTCATGTCCTCGCCTCACATTCTTGCTAAGTCTGCTTTGCCACAAGGGTCCTTCTGTCCTTCCAGTCCTAACGGCTTTGCCTTGGATGTTCTGTTGGCTTTGAATGTCCTACTTTTACTTCTGCTGGCACACACACTCACTAAATTCATGTCCTGGAAAACATGGTCGCTGGAGAGAGGCCTTCCTGGACTATCCATTATAAAGAAAGTCCTGCTCAATCTCAAGCTCATCTCATTGTTTTGTTTTCATCTCTGATATTTTCTTGTTTTTTTTTAAATTCTATTTATTCAAAATTGAAATCATGTATTTTAAAAAAAATCAATAAAACTAAAACTAAAACAAAACAAAACAAAAAACAATTGGCTCCCTTTCTTCCTATGAACTCCTTGAAAGCTGCCAGAAGCTCTCTATATCTCCAAATGGTGCCTGGAACATATTAATACACACACACACACACACACACAGACATGCACAGGCCTGTTTGGATCCTGGATTGGCTCTAGTTCCCCAGGTACCTGGAGGCTTTCTTTCAAGCCTTTCCATTTCATAAGGGTTTTTGATTTTCATCCTCACTCATCAGCCAAGTGTGCCATGCTATGTGTACTCCTCTCTTTCTTTTCCTTCCCTCATCTTTCCCTTCTTTCTTCTTAATTTGTATCTTTGATCCTCAAACAGCGAGTCTGCCCCTAGATTAGCCTGGAGTCTCATAAAACACCCTGCCATCGTGTCAGGCTGGGAACTCATGACACAATACAAACTGGGGGATGACTCTGGAAATCCTGAAAGGGACTTTGGCTCTTGATATCAAATTCTTCTCCCGATTTTTTTTTTAGGCACATTCTAAATCTTTTTTTTTTTAAAGAGATAGTGAGAGAGGAGAGAGAGAGAGAGAATTTTTTTAATATTTATTTTTTAGTTCTCGGCGAGACACAACATCTTTGTTGGTATGTGGTGCTGAGGATCGAACCCGGGCCGCACGCATGCCAGGCCAGCGTGCTACCGCTTGAGCCACATCCCCAGCCCCTCTAAATCTTAAAAATCTTTTGATGCACAAAGATTTCCATTCAAAAAAGTCCATTTTCTTTTCTTTTCTTTTTTTTCAGGAACCGAGAAATAAATCCATTGGTAAAGATTATTAGAAAAAATAAAATATTTCGGGCAAAAATGATGATTCATGTAAATGAATGCCACTCCAAAAGACAAGCTGACTGTCTAGGAAAAGAATCAGCATGAGAGACATCCTGCATTCCCCTTGAGACAGGACTACCAGGACTTTTATCCAGGACCCAGGAAGAACTAGAGACATGCAAGAAAGGGAAGCGGTGAAATCTGTGTATTACATTGTGCGCAAGCTTTGTAATAATACAGCAAAGAGTTCTGACTTTCCAGTCATTTAGGCCAGGTGTCAAACCCTTGCTGTTGTGTTTTGAATCTATAATTGTCACGTATTAGGCAACACAGCCATGTTCAGAGGTGAAAAGATTGGATCATGAGAGCTATAGCCTCATAATCTATTTGGTTAATAATTTGAATGGACTATTGTAGGCAGATGAAGCATGACTGCAGGAAACAGGTCATTAGGAACATACCCTGGGGTACTATATCTTCTTGTTCCTGACTGGTCATGTGCTCGTCCCCCCCGCACTCCAGCTGCTATGTGCAGAGTTTCTCCACAACATCTTTCCACCATGATGATGTTCTACTTCACTTCAAACAGAGCAAATGCAGTTGGCCACCCATGGTCTCAAACCTCTGAAATTGTGAACCCCAAATAAGCTTTTTCTCCTTCGAGCCATTTTTGACAGTTATTTTGGTCACAGGGACAAAAAACTGGCTAACATACTTGTCTTGTCAACTAGCTGAGAGACCCTGGGAAAATGATTTAACTTAACGTTCTGCATGCCTCAATTTCTTTTTCTGTATGACAAGAAAATCATTATCTAACAAGCAGGAACAGCATGAGAATTAAATGTGTATTATATGTGAAGTTATCTGCATAGTACTGAGCACACGGGAGGCATTCAATATATGGGATTTATTATTACATTTGTTGCTATTTTTTGTTATTATATTACATATTTAACCTAGTTATCCTATATATTCTCTTTCCTGCTGGCAATATTTTGTAGCATAGAGGACAAATGAGAAGTACCTGTTGAGCAAAGAGAAACAGTCCTCTCCTTTAGGAAATACTCCTATTGATTTCTGATCATCTCTCCTCTGCTTGTATTTACCTAAGAGCAGTAGTTAATTATTCCTTTGGATTTAGGACATTTTGAAATCTTAAAGTGCCCACAGTGGCACCCTGGTTGGCTGAAATGTCTTGGGCTACATACAATTTACCTGATGAATTCACTGTCCTGAAAATCTGCAAAACACTTGGGCCTAAAACTGGGGACAAATTCCTGTAAGCAAACTGAACTGACCTCTTCTCTGGCCCAGCCCCAACACTCAGAGCACAGTGGTGTCCTCAGCAATCGTCTCTGAAGAACCTGCAGGGTTCCAAAGACAATGTGCTGTTCCTTGGTTCCAAGGAAAAGACACTGTAGGGTTATTTGTGAGGCAAGATGAAAGTCCTGCTTTCTGTTTTCTGATAGAAAGTTTCATGTGATGACCTTCTTGCCAAGTCTGAAGGTTTAGAGAGGCCATCTGAAGTTACATCTCGAGTTCCCAGGATAGTTTAGATTATGAGATGTCCCCCAATAAGCTCCTGGGTCAGACAACACAGGAATATTTAGAGGTGGAATAATTAGGTTAGGAGAGCTGTAGCCTAATTAGTGTAACCTATTAATCCATCTGATGGATTAATAATTTGAATGGATTGCTGGGTACTAATTTTGGGCAGGTAGGTAGATAATATTATGTGCCTTATCAGTAATTGTAAGGCTTCAAAATACAAAATAAATAAATAAATAAAGTGCCTGGCATCTGGTGGAAGCTCACAATCTGTTAGCTATAATTGCAATTCTGCTTTAACAGAAGTGGAAAAAAAAAATGTGTGTGGGAAGGACTTACAGATCTTGCGAATTTCATGCCTGTAGCCCAAAGCACTGTTCAAACATGAGCAATGGAGATGAAGGGAAATAAAAACACGATAATAACTGGTCTGTTCTAGGTAAGTTATGAAAGAACTCAATGGGTGAGTCTATCGATGTGTAAAATCTGTTTAACTTTTGGAGCCACATTTTGAATGTATTTCTTCAGTTTTTTTAAAAAATATTTTTTTAGTTGTTAACAGGTCTTTATTTTATTTATTTACATGCAGTGCTGAGAATCAAACCCAGTGCCTCACACATGCTAGGCAAGCACTCTACCACTGAACCACAATCCCAGCCCTATTTCTCCAGTTTTTATCGGATCAGAGGCCCAATGTTGAGAAAAAAACTGATCAAATTTAAAAGATGTATAAATGCCTCATCCTTTTTAAAATAAAGAGAATAACTTCAGAAAACAATAATAACAACAACAACAAATCCCCTTGGCATTTAAGCTGGACCTGGAAATTCCCACTTGTAATCCCAGCAACTCAGGAGGCTGAGAAAAGGATCACAAGTTCAAAGCCAGCCTCAGCAACTTAGCAAGACCCTAAGCAACTTAGTGAGACCCTGTCTCAAAATAAAATACAAAAAACCCCACTGGGGATGTGACTCAGTGGTTGAGAGCCCTTGAGTTCAATCTCCAATACCAAATAAATAATTAAGTAACCCCTGTCATTTTAATTAACTGGTCACATGAATATCATAAGACACACAGGGAAATCATGTGGATATATGCATATTAATTTTAGTGATAATGTTTGGGGCATTTACTAGAGGGGCTGATATGTACATTTTGTACTTATCACAGCTCCACAACAACTCCTCCAGGTGCTTTTATCTCTATTCGATCGATGATGAAACTGAAGCACATATAGTTCAAGTTACTCATCTAAAATCACATAGCTTGTAAGGGGTTGTGCAGACATTGAGACCCAGGTAGTCTGATTCTTAGGCCTGCTGTATTGTGTTGTATAGTCAGGAGTACCATAAATTTCTTAGGTATTTATACCTCATATTTCTTAGGTTTTCCCGTTGTTTAGTATCTTTTATGCTTTCTATCTCCTGGGCATCACTATCTTTCCAGTAACCCGAGTTAGAAAACACAGAATCCTTTTGGTTTCTCCCTTTTCCTTACTACTCACATTCAACCCACAGGGATTCTGCTTTCACAATTCAAAACAATTATCCATTCTTTCCCAATTCTCCTTTTTCCTGATCTAACTTAGGTCTTCCCCAAGCTTTGTCTGAACTATGGACAGAGCCCCTCTCTGTTCATTGCTTCCTTTAAGTCACATGTGTTCTTATTCAAGTTGCAAGTTCTGTAATAATGAAAGATCATCTAAAACCTTAACACACTATGCTAAGTAAATAAGCAGGTCAAAAAAAAAAGACAACTACTGAGACTAACTCAACTCCCAGAGACAGAACATGGAATGGCATTTGCCAGGGGCTAGAAGGAGGAAGAAAGGGTATCTATTTTTCAATGGATATGGAGTTTCAGTTTTATAAGATGGAAGGAGTTCTGGAAATGCAGGTGATGGCAGTACAACTCACAAATGTACTTAATGCCATTGAACTGTTCACTTAAAAATGGTTACGATAGTAAATCTTATGTTTTCTAACACCATTTTAATAAAAAAAATAATTAAGGATCCAAAAGTTGGAAAGGTTCCATTTTGGACTGAGGACATCCAGTTAACCTTACATAGTCACATGTCTATCAGGTCACTTGATCCTCTTTCACATAGGAAGCATAGTGATGATTGTTATTTCTAACTTTAAGTTGGGGAAATTAAGTTTGGGAACATTGAAGCTCAGTTGCTTCATTCAGTGACCCGTCTGAGGTTCCAAATCTGATAAATGACGGTGGAACGTGAGTTAGTGGAAGTTGAATATTTTCATCAGTGTGGCTTTTAACTTCTGGCAAATAGCATCAGAAAACTAATAGCAGGATTGGGCTGCCCGCCTGGGGAGGAGGAGTGAGGAAGAACCTTGAAATGTGTAGTGTGTGGCATGGTTTGAATTTGTCCAACCATGACTTGGAAGTTACTCATCCTGGTAAAGGGACAACGTGCTTAGGATCTGAAGGCTGTTTCTTTCAAAGATGTCCTATGAAATCATATAACAATTCTGCATGAATGTCAACCATGGAGAATGAAAAGAGCTTATACCTTGTGACTCATCATCCCTTTCTTTGGAAAACCCCAGTGGAATGGGGATGATGGAATTTTTCTCTCTGTCTGAAATAACCAAACTTGTGGTTTTTCCTGTTTCAAGGAGAGATTACGCTTTTAAATGGCATTTTCCCATTTGTGGTGGAATGATATGACGTACAAGATTACTTTAAAAAAAGGCAACAGGTGTGTGTGGGAAATGAGTGGGCATATAGATGAAACAAGATTGGCCCTGGGTGATAATTATCGAAGCTGGTTAATGAGAACATAGGAACTCACAGTACTTACTATAAAGTTAAAAATAGCAATTCTGTAAGGATATTCTGGGGAAAAGAGAGGGGAGGTGGATGCCACGGTCACCTTAGGAAACAATTTTCTAGATCCTTTCCTTGAAAGCCACAGTGCATACTGAAGACTTTGAGAAGTACTGCATTAAAGAGACCTTTTCACACAGTGCAGCCTGCATTCTGACTTACTTTGGAATCCTGTCTTTTTCTCTCCTGCGATATCTGTTAATAAGTGGTCCAACTAGCCACTGATGGGATGCGCTTTGGTGAATCTGTTTTAAAAGATCACGTTGTGACTTTTCATGGGTGAGAACAAGAATCAAGGACAGTTTCCTGACTTTTCTGCTGAGAGCAGCTTTTCAGAGTAGAAGAACTTATTATTATTATTTTTTGGATTACAGAGGAAAAGCAAGGAAATCATCAACTTATTCTGAGTCAGGCAAATATAGTAAACCTAATGTGTATCTCATACCAGCTCCCTTGCTGGATGATATAGCCACAGCAGAGACAGACTACACCTCATGATTAGGGAGGGGCATGGCCTCTGGGGTCAGACAGCGTGGGTTCAAACCCTATCTTCACCACTCTGTCTGGGTGACCATGAACAAGGTATGTAGCCTCTTTGTGCTTCATTTCTTTTTTTGTGTGGGGGGGAAGGTATCAAGGATTGAACTTGACCACTGAGCCACATCCCCAGCCCTATTTTGTATTTTATTTAGAGACAGGATCTCACTGAATGCTTAGCGCCTTGCCATTGCTGAGGCTGGATTTGAACTCGCGATCCTCCTGTCTCAGCCTCCCAAGCGGCTGGAATTCCAGGTGTGTGCCACCGCACCCAGCTTAATTTCTTTATCTATAAAATAGGAATATGTTTTTTAAAAGAATCTTTTTTAGTTGTAGATGGACACAATATCTTTAATTTATTTATTCATTTTTTATGTGGTGCTGAGGATCGAACCCAGTGCCTCACATGTACAAGGCAAGCGCTCTACTACTGAGCCACAACCCCAGCCCAGGAATATGTTTTTAAAAACTCCTTATGGAATGGTTGCCCGATTTAATAAGTAGAAACACAAGATGCTCAAATATTAAATGGGGCATACTTATGTTAAAAAAAGAGTCTCAGTTTATCTGAAATTAAAATTTAACTGGTCTTCCTGTGTTCTAAGTAGCAATCCTACTTTGTAGAATTGTTGAAGGAATATTATGTGACATTACACACGTTGATGTCTCAGAATAGTACCTGGAATGCAGTTAAGTACTCAGTTAACTATTGTTTATTAACATAGCCACTTTAGTCATTGGCACTTTTCTTTTATTCTGCTTCTGTTAATATTTTTTTTTTCTTTTTTGGTATGGGGAATTGAAACCAGGGGTGCTTAACCACTGAGCCACATTCCCGGCTAAGTTGTTTAGAACCTTGCTAAGTTGCTGAGGCAGGTCTTGGATTCTCCTGCCTCAGCCTCCTGAGTTGCTGGGATTATAGGGATATAGATGTGTGTCACCATGCCTGACTTCTTAACAATTTTCTAAGGATTTTTTTTTTTATCAGTAAACGATTTAAACATTTATAGTCACAATTCTCTGTAGTCAATGAAAAGAAGAAATGACATCGTCTGGTTTAAACCATTAGAGAGCTGTTTTGTTAAGGGCCACGGAAGATGCATTAAACTGCAATTTATTTAACATTAATAGAAGGAAGCCATCGTAGGAAAAATAGTGAACATTAGCTTCATGGGAAATTTGGTGATTTTTTTTTAGTTCCAAGAGAGCTACCTCTTTATTTTTATTTTTTTTTCTTAGAAAAGAATTAACTTGTAGTTCCTGAATGCACTTTAACCAAGAGTGGAGGGGAAATGGAGAGAAGTTATCCTGAGCTGTTGGTAAAACCTGGAGGAGAGAATCTAACACGAAGGGTTCACTGTAATATCTCAACAAAGATCGCCGTTCAACCAGCTTGTCCCAGGTTGATAGAGCGGCAGAAATGACAGATTGTAGTACATTTTCCAGAGTCCCTATACTTTTCTAATGCACATGTTGGCAAGGAAACCCGGAATATAAATAAAAGTCTAGCTCGAAAGGGTTTCCTTACAGAAGGTGCCTGATGGGCTGGTTTTCAGCGCTGAAGTCTGACAGCTGGCCATTGTTTGTACACAAACCGGCAATTGGTCTCTCTGGTTTTTCTATCACTTTTATGTTGGTGATTCAGTAAAGATTTACTGGACTAAGAATCATGATTTACATAACCATGTGATATTCAGATTTTCTATAGAAAGCAAAGCAGAAAGTTCTGAATACACCATCCTGAGAGAATGGGAACTTCAAATTTAAGTTTTAAGTTTTGAAAGGTGGCTTTCTTCTAAATTGTTAAAAAAAATGATTTTGAAGCATTGTTACAAAAAAATGCTTATTCATCATCCCACACTCATTATATATTAAAAAAAAAAAAAGCAGGGGTGAGAAAGAGCAAGACAGGCCTAGAGACAGAGTAAAACCCCAAGTAGGGGAAAGAAACAGAAAATCCAAGACTTCTATATACCGAGGTGAATCCCCTTTCCTCTGCAAACCCTCTTTCCATACACTTTCTAAACAATGCCTGTAGTCTGCTCTCTTTTGCTGACACCTTGCTTCAGCCACCCACTCTCCCGCTTTGGCTAATACACACTGGCCACGGCTAGGGAAAAGCACCATTTAAAGGACCAACTCAATCTATGTATCAGGAAGTCATTCCAAACAAAGTCCATTTCTAAACGTGATAACATAAAGGGAAGGGGCTGCTAAGTTCAGATAATGACAGTTTTTTTTTCTTTCTGTTTGCCAACAAATAATCATCACATTGAACAAAGCTAGGTTAGCTGCTGTTATATAAACTGTGCCAACTGCCACTTCTGCTTCTCAGGGCTGTCAAAGGCAATCCGAAATCAGGGCAGTTCTAAAGTGAGTGAGTCAATAAATAACACCAATAAAGGCACACGGAAAGAAAAAAAAAAGTCAGCACACCTTTTTGTTGTTGTTAGGGCACGTCTTCTTCGTTATGTCTTCATTAAGAGGAACTTGCAAAACTCGATGATTTGCTTTCTGAGTTTAAACAGACCCTGGTCTCCCAGAGACAACAGAAAAGTGAAACTTGATCCTTGACTCCCCCCCCCCCCAGACCCTGCTGGTAACACGGGCTCAAAGAGAAAGCAATGACAAAAGCGTACTTACCAATGTCACAAACTTCAACTCCTTGGCTAGCACACCTCGGTCCAGCAGGAGAGAAAGCAGAAGCAGAGAGCCAAGGCTGAGGCTCGCCACCCTGGCCATGTGGACAGGGGCAACGCTCACGTCAGACAGAGTTTGCTTCTGGCAGGAGTCCGAAGGTGCTGCTCCCACTTCAAAACCCTTCAGGAGGGAAGCTATTTAATCAAAGGATTGAAAGGGGAGGAGGAGCCAAACTCATAAATAGTAAAATTTCCAGGAAGTTTTGGGCGGGGTTTGGCATGTAAATAATTGTCATATAATTTTTGAATTGGAGATCCAGGTCTCCTCTGTTTAAGTTAGGACCCCACGAGGTTCACTGGAGGAAAGGCTCTTGCTCAAAGTCACACAGTACTTATCAGTTCTTTCTTTTCTTGTTTGCAGTTTACCTTTATTTTTTTCTGTAGATGGTCTGAGGTCCCAGCTCTTGCTTTAAAAAGGGTCTGTTCTGACTTTGGAAGCCTGAGAACAGCAATGCTTAATTTTTTTGGGAATCCACAAGCAAAGGAAGAGAAATCTGGAGGGAACTGAAGCGTCTGGACATGTTTGGGGTCTGTTCCCATGCCAAACATGATGTCTGATTTTCTTAAACTCTCCTGTAGCCTAGAGGTGTTTTAAAATTGAAGAAAAGAAGTTTATGTAGGTAAATTTTAGTTCTACCTGAAGTCATCGGAGGATCACCTGTGGCATCTCAAAATTAGGATTGGATTCTGAATCTGACTCAGCTTTTAAAAAGAAACGCTGAAAACCAAACAAACCTACAACTCGGCATTGTCACCGATGGACGTTGGCCAAAAGCCTGTCCTTGGGAGAGCCACACCCTTACCTCTCCAGCCGTCATCTCACTGGGGATGCTACAAAAGAAGATGATCCGGATTGATGGAACTCAGCTCTCCATTTTTCTCAGACTGTCTACCCCTTCCTAGGTTCAAACAACACTGACCCTGCACACGGATGAGATTTTGCTGGAGTTGCGGGCAGCACTGCCTGTTGTGATGTTTCCATACCAAGGGGCAGAGGGAGAACAATGGTTTTCCCACAACCTATTCCCTGGGTACACTACACTTGACCTGTCACTGGAAGTTTCTGTTGTTATGTGATCATAGGATGCTCTGGAATGTGGTGTGTGGGAGACCATGATTCTTCAGCTATGGGGAAATAAAAGCACAGAATTAGTGTGGTAGAATTAGACCTTTAAGGGTTACATCCCTCACCTGTTCAGTACCCATGGTCAATTTTTTTTCTTTCTTTCTTTCTTTTTTTTTTGGTATCAGGGATTGAACCAGGGGCACTTGACCACTGAGCCACATCCCCAGCTCTGTTTTGAATTTTATTTAGAGACAGGGTCTCACTGAACTGCTTAGGGCCTTGCTTTTGCTGAGGCTGGTTTTGAACTCGCAATCCTCCTGCTTCAGCTTCTGGAGCCACTGGGATTACAGTCTCCCACTGTCATTTTCAATGGGTGAGATTTTGAGATGGGTGCAAGGAAAAGGAAACAAGATTGGAGAGATTGTCCAGTTCAGAGTAGACAGGCAGCTGCCACACCACTTGCTTCTGTATTCACTGGGCAACCTGAGAAAAGCTTCAGCACCTCAGTTCCCATGTATGTATATTCCTTAAAAGGCATCAGCTGCCTGATTTGGTTGAATGGCCTATTTCTTCATTTTCAGCCTGGCTCTTTCTTCTCTCTACTTGGCTCGCCCTTGGACAGATGCCTGAAACTATTTTAGCTCTATTCTTTGCCTTTGCTGATAACGACTGTTTCTCTAACCTACCTGTGCTATGCTGCATGTGTTGGAGACTCCTTTCTGACCTGGCCCGGACTTCCTCAGTGGTACCTCCTCTAGGCACTTCTAGCCCCTCAATGAGAATAATAACAATAGTGACAAGATGTTTTCTTAAACAGAGAACCAGAAAAACATGGTTTGAATTGAACACCATTCAACTCAAATTTAATTTCAGTTGAACTAAGTGGGTGGTTTATATTTCTCTTCTATCTGAGCATCATCCTGGCTTTTACTTTGATCATCAAGTTATAAGATCATAAAGGCAAAGTTCTGAAAAACCTGAACACCATGACCTTGAAAGATCCTCTACTCAGATAAATCCAGTTTAGAATCTTCTGTGGTCTCTTGAACTCATAAGTCTTTGCAAAGAATCAAGTGTCATTTGGGATAAACATATGGAAATCGTAATATCGAAAGTGACATTGAACCAGGCATGGTGGGGCTCACCATTAATTCTAGTGACTTGGGGAGGCGAAGGCAGGAGGACTACAAGTTCAAAGCCAGCTTCAATAATCGAGTGAGGCCCTAAGCAACTCAGCAAGACCTTGTCTCAAAATAAAAAGGGCTGGAGATGTGGCTGAGTGGTTAAATGCCCCTGGTATCAAAACCACAACAAAAAAGTGACATTGAAAAACACTAGAATGTCTTCATATGACAGTAATTTTTCCACTAGTAGAATTTACTGGCTGAATCACCTGGTTTCTTGTAGTACTTCTTTCTTCATAGGTCAAGTGCTCCAACCCTTATTAATGCAATGTTTTGTGAAAATTCCATATTTGGAGCAGGTTGGGTTTTTTGGAAAGCAGACTCAGGGTGGAGCAAAGAAAGAAGATAAACTGCAGTGAAATGGTAATGACAACCTCTAGCTGATCCTGCTGGGGGTTCAGGAGATGGGGGGACTCTTTGATTGTCCTGAATTGGGGTGGGGGAGCCAGGCTGTTTCCTCCCAGCATTAGCCAATCACTGGATTCAATCTGCCTGTGGTAGGGAGCACAACTAGGGTAAGGAGAAGGTGGCTATCTTTTGAAGGCAGATCTCCAAGTGTTTGCCAGCTGAAGAATGTCACACAACAACTCTCTAAATCTGGGGAGAGGGCACTGGGGTGGTTTAACAGAATTTTGCCAATGAAAAAATATTTATAGGAAAAAATATGATCCATAGTAGTTCTAACTTTGAAAATTCTAAGTGTGCTCAGACAGGGAGAGTCTGGGTGTGGGTATATGGCTGCTAGCCAGGAAGAAAGGCTGTTTCCCTGTGTGGATTTCTATGGTTTGCGCAATTGTATTATTGGGCTCTCAGTGCCTTGTGGACTACTGGGCACTCAGTAGTACTGATTGGCCAACCCTGGATATAAAGGCAAATTACTGTATCAGAGCCTTGTTATAATATGAGCTACTCTTAGGCAAAATTTAATAAGATGGGTTTAAAATAAGGGTTCTTCTCTCTTTTTCCTTTTTTTTTTTTTTTTTGTGTGTGTGTGTGTGTGTATGTATGTGGTACTGGGGATTAAACCCAGGGCCTTGGCAAGCACTCTACCAGTTGAGCTATATCCTCAGCCCCAAAAGTTCTTCTCTTAATCCATCATTGTGTGTGTGTGTGTGTTTTCCTTTGTCTATGGCATAAAATAACCACTTTATTAATTAATATTTAGACAAATATTCCTCCACATAATAACTTACTACACCATTTAAAATAAGATGTGTAGCTGGGTTTGGTAGACACGACTTTAATTCCACCAACTCAGAAGGCTGAGGCAGAAGGATTGCAAGTTCAGATCAGCCTCAGCAACTTAGTGAGACCCTGTCTCATAATAAAAAATTAAAAGGGCTGGGGATGTAGTTCAGTGGTAAAGTGCCCTTGGGTTCTTCCAAAATTGTATATACCTTAAGGCGTTCCTGAAATGGGAGAACACTTGCAGAGGTAAAGAAAGTGTTAGAATCTTTTTTTAACCTAAAAAAGTGAAGATAAAAGCTTTACAATGGAATTTTTAAAAATTTATTTATTTTTTTATTGGTTGTTCACAACATTACAAAGCTCTTGACATATCATATTTCATACATTAGATTCAAGTGGGTTATGAACTCCCATTTTTACCCCAAATACAGATTGCAGAATCACATCAGTTACACATCCACATTTTTACATAATGCCATATTAGTGACTGTTGTATTCTGCTACCTTTCCTATCCTCTACTATCCCCCCTCCCCTCCCCTCCCATCTTCTCTGTCTACCCCATCTACTGTAATTCATTTCTCTCCTTGTTTATTTTCCCATTCCCCTCACAACTTCTTATATGTAATTTTGTATGACAATGAGGGTCTCCCTCCATTTCCATGCAATTTCCCTTTTCTCTCCCTTTTCCTCCCTCCTCATGTCTCTGTTTAATGGTAATCTTTTTCTCCTGAATTTTATGTTACAAGGAACTATTTTAAAGTTAAATATTATTTGGTTATAAAATGGAGCAAAGTACTAATACATGAGTGAACCTTAAAAATTTATGTCAGGTAAAGAAAACTAGTCACAAAAGATGACACATAGATTTCATTTATATTAAATGTTTAGAATAGAAAATTCTTGGGAGACAGAAAGTAGATTAGTCTTTGCCTAGGGCAGGGGGCAGGAGAATGGGGGGGGATGGCTAAAAGATACAGGGTCTATTTTTGTGCTGCTAAATATTCCCTAAAATTGTGGTGATACATAACTCTGAACATACTAAAACTCATGAAACTGTACACTTTAAATGGATTTAACTATACAGCATATTCATTATATCTCAAAAATACTGCTATGAAAATGATTTAATACACAATCAATATTCTAATTTTTAATATAAAGAAGATAATAGGAATGTATCCTTAACCAAAAACATTTATTATATGTATGTTAATAATGTGTATTATATTGATAAAGATCATGACTGAACAAGTTTGGAAACCATTTATCTATTAACATATGAAAAAAAAACCCTAGAATATTAACATTACCTATTAAACGAGTAACGTGGCGCATGCCTGTAATCTCAACGGCTTGGGAGGCTGAGGCAGGAGGATTGTGAGTTCAAAACCAGCCTCAGCAATGGCAAGGTGCTAAGCAACTCAGTGAGATCTGTCTCTAAATAAAATACAAAACAGGGCTGGGGATGTGGTTCAGTGGTCGAATGTCCCTGAGTTCAATCCCCCAGTACCAAAAAAAAAAAAAAAAAAAAAAAGTTACCCATTGCTACGAAACAATGGAACACAAACTCTGTGACTGAAAAGAAGGTGCATTTATTATCTCACATTTTCCCTGAGTCAGGAGTCTTGCTCAAGGTCTCTGACAAGGCCACAGTGTTGGCCAGGCCTAGGTCACTTTCCAGTTCATGTGGTCCTTGTCAGAATTCAGTTCCTTGAAAGCTGTTGAATAGAGGGCATCATTTCCTGAGTTGCTAGGTGTCCCCTCCAGGCTGCCTTCAGTTCCTTGTGCCCTGTGTCCTTCCAATATGGCTACCTAACTCATCAAAGTATGCAAGCACAGAAGGCAGTAGAGAAACATCAGTGATCATTTTTTAGCTGTTGTTGAACTCTATCCTGTGTTAAAAATAAAAATCCTGGAAAGCTTCATAAAATACAGATTCCTATTTGGCATATTAGATTACAATGTTAGTGTTTGATTCCAGTTTAAAATATATGATTAAAGAATTGACACAGGTCAGTGCCCTACTCCTGTAATACCAGCAGCTCTGGAGGCTCAGGCAGGAGCATTGCAAGTTCAAAGTGAGCCTCAGCAACTTAGTGAGGCCCTAAACAACTCAGTGAGATCCTGACTCAAAGGGACAGGGGATGTGGTCAATGGTTAAGTGCCCCTGGGTTCAATCCCTGGTACCGAAAAGATTTGATATAAATATTTTAAATTGAAACTGTTATCACCCTTAAACAGTTTAGAGATTTTTTTTTTTAAAGATAGAGTAAGAGAGGAGAGAGAGAGAGAGAGAGAGAATTTTTAATATTTATTTTTTAGTTCTCGGCGGACACAAAATCTTTGTTGGTATGTGGTGCTGAGGATCGAACCCGGGCCGCACGCACGCCAGGCGAGCGCGCTACCGCTGGAGCCACATCCCCAGCCCCCAGTTTAGAGATTTTTAACTCATCATGTATAGAAATTTAATTTGAGTATTGAAATCTATTTTATTGATTAGGAAGATAGTTTATTAATCCAACATTTATTGTAATAAAATGTAATTATTCACTTTATAAAAATTTTTAAATATGCCAGTTAACATTTGCTAGAAGCAAAATAAAATTTACATGTTGATCTTAAAAGATGAAAGTAAATATACCAATTCCTGGGCTTCCCAGTTTAGAAACAAAATAAAATTTACATGTTGATATTAAAAGATGAAAAAACAAAAAACAAAAAACAACCAATTCCTGGGCTTCCCTCTCAGAAATTCTGATTGAGTAGATTTAGGTTAAGTACAGTGCCCTACCAAGATTTAATGGTACCTGAGGCAAAAGGAGAAAAATCAAAAATATCAATTCTGTCTTAACATTTTGGTTTTTCATTAATAATGGATTGTCTAACATTGATTTTTTTTTGAAACATTGCATTACAATAATGCCCCTGGGTTCAATCCCTGATACCAAAAAGATTTGATACAAATATTTCAAATTGAAACTGTTATCACCCCAAACAGTTTGGAGATTTTTAGCTCATCATGTATAGAATGATTATCTTGATTATGGAGGATTTTTGGTCACCCCTTAAATTTTGTACCCAAAGTGAATACCTCACCCATCTCATTTTTCATTTCTAGCTATGACTCTAAGTGGGAGGACCGAACAGAATTACCTCTTTTTTCTTTTATCTATCTATCTATCTATCTATCTATCTATCTATCTATCTATCTATCTATCTATCTATCTTTTTATTTGTAGTTGGACATAATGCCTTTATTTATTTCTTTATTTTATGTGGTGCCCAGGATTGAACCCAGCGCCCTGCATGTGCTAGGTGTGTGCTCTACCACTGAGCCACAACCCTAGCCCCTTCTTTTTTCTTTTGATATGAAATGATCCACTGGGTTTTCTCTACAAGAGAATGCAGGCTGGGTAAGGTGAGGCCAGCTTTGGCTGATGGTACTGAAAGAAACCAAGAAAGCGATGGAGAATAGGGATGGATAGGGTTCTGTATTTCTGAAATTATCATCCATGAATGAGCTGCAATTGCTCAATTACTGGTAGGAAATGTAAGGCCCTTGTGTTTTGCTATAGTCCACCTTGCATGTCCTTCTAGAATATTCTATTACCTAAACATCCAGGCTGTTTAGTGTAGCCTTACAAAATAAGTTGGTCACAATGAACAGATATTTTCATCAAAATCAGAAATTTAAAAATGTCTAGAATTAGCTCCATGCTGACTCTGGCATGGGGTTACCTGATTATGGGGTACCAATCCATTATCAGAGTTTTTGAAAATGGCCTGGAAGCTAATTCATTTTATGGCATCACTTATGTGTCTTTCTTTGGGTTAATTCAGAAGTTACTCAACAGAGAACTTTTTCCTTCTTCTCTGGTCTCTGTCCACCTCTTGTTTTGGTATGTCTTGTATTAGAGAGATTCCATAATTTCTTGGAGTGAAAAATGCCCAGGCAATTCAAAACCCTTTAAAAAGTTCTCTTGAAGAATTTCCTGAATCATGGGACTCACCCCACACACCCCTTTCTCCTTATTTTTCTCTGGCTTCAGTAAATAAGAGGAAACATTTGACCCTTCACTTTCTGAGTCTGGCATATTTCACTTAGTATGATGGTCTTCAGTTCCATTCATTTACCAGCAAGTGCCATAATTTCATTCTTCTTTATGACTGAGTAAAACTCCATTGTGTATATGGACCACATTTTCTTTATCCATTCATCTGTTGAAGAGCATCTAGGATGGATTCATAGCTTAGCTATTGTGAGTTGCAATGCTATACCCATTGATGTGCCTATATCATGATAGTATGCTGACTGAAGTTCTTTAGGATAAAGTCCCAGGAGTGGGATAGCTGGGTCATGTGGTGGTGCCATTCCTCGGCTTTTGAGGAATTTCCGTACTGTTTTCCAAAGTGGTTGTATTCATTTGCAATCCCACCAACAATATATGAGTGCATCTTTTCCCCCACATCCTCACCAGCATTTATTATTTGTACTCTGGCTAATTGCCATTCTAACTGGAGAGAAATAAAATATCAATGTAGGTTTGATATACATTTTCCTGATTGCTAGTGATGTTGGACATTTTTTCACATATTTTTCTGGCCATTAGCATTTATTCTTTTGAGAAATATCAATTTAGTTCTTTTGCTTATTTATTGAGTTATTATTATTATTTTTTGGTGTTAAGTTTTTGGGGAGAGGGAAGAGCAATAAATAAAGGGAAGAAATGCAGAATGAAACTGACCAAATTATGCTATGTACACACATGAATATATCACACCGAATTTCACCTGTATGTGTATATAACACTTATTTATTTATTTATTTATTATTATTATTTTTTATTATCTTCAAGAGACAGTTGAGATGGGGTGGGGGTCTTGATGTTAAGGTGAAGCAGGTTAATAAGGGCCAACCATCAGCAAACTCATTCTATCTGAGCCTGATGGTGCATGCTGTAAAACACTAATTTAAAAAGCAATAAATAAATAGAAGGAAGACCAGTAAAATAGTGGAAATGGAATGGGAGGTGAGAGGAGGTGAGGGAAAGAGGAAGTACTGGGGACTGATATGAAGCAAATTATATTCCATGCATGTATGACTATGTCCGATGAACCCTGCTATTATGTATAATAATGCACTAATAAAAACATTGTAAAAAGAATTTCCTGAATTAAATCAGGTCTGCAAAGAAGGATTTCATTCGATTCTCACCACATTTAGAATAAAATCCAAATTTCCCCATAGTCTGCAAGACCCTGCTTGATCTGACTCCTACATCATCTTCAATTTATATCATATCACTCTTGCCTTGGTCACTCTATTCCAGCCACACTGACATCCTTATTCCTCAGAAGCCACATCTGTTGCCACTTTATGCACTTTGCATTGACTATCTGGAACACTCTTCACTCAGATGAACTGATTCTCTAAGGCCTTCCTAGATCCATCCAGCAGCTTCCCCTACCGTCTGTATTATATGAACTTGTTTTATTTCTGGGGTAGCATTTTCCATCCTTGACATTATCTCATATATTTCTTTGTTTATTGATTATGTATCTCTTCCACTAGAATGTAAACCGCATAGAGAAAGGGCTGTTTTACTTACTGCTGTTGCCATCACATAGACCAGAACATACCACATGGTGGGGACTCAATAAGTATTTGTTAATGAATGAATAAATTTTCAGTTTGGGCACCCTTACTAATCAATTACTTATCTAATATATATTACATAAAATGTGAGTGTATGGAATATACATCTACAATGTAAAATACATACATAATAATACTTTATATAAAATGTTATATATATATATATATATATCCCTCCATGTTTTGAGGTTTTCTTGTAATATCCCTAGTCTGTTTTTCTGCTTACCCATTACTAGAAAGATGATGGGCCATCTTACCCTGGGATGATTTGCTTTGGTTAAAGAAAATCATGCCAAACTTTATCTTTTGGTTTTGAGACTTCAAAGCTTTGTGATTTTTCTAAGTCCTTTTCTCTGGTAATTTGACTACTAGTCTTAGGCTCCCCTAATAATTCCTGTCATTTGTTGTATGTCCTGGGAAAATTGGTCTGCTGAAGTGGAGATATTTTGAGTCCCATATTTAATCTGAAGAATTCATAGAACTTCTTCATTGTATGTGATCATATGCCTATGTTTATTTTAATAAAAATATATTTTAAGTTACTTATGGGGTGACACAGGCCATGAAGATCTGAACCCCCAGCATATGTGTGCACACACTTGTGTGCATGGACACACACACACACACACACACACACACACACACACTGCTGAATGCATGCCTCAAGATGATATGCCCTCGTTTTGGAACTATAATATATCATCTTCAAAAGGGAAAAATGGGATTCTTTTTTTTTAAAGAGAGAGAGAGAATTTTTAATATTTATTTTTTAGTTTTCGGCGGACACAACATCTTTGTTTGTGGTGCTGAGGATCGAACCTGGGCCGCATGCATGCCAGGCAAGTGCACTACCACTTGAGCCACACCCCCAGCCCAAAAATGGGACTCTTTGTGAAGCTTGGTGGGGAAAACTTAGTGATAAGAAAGTAGAGTTGCCCCTGTTACAACATAGTAAGGTTGAGACCTGGCTTCCTAACCCATTCAAATATAGCTATTTCATCCCATTTCATTCCCCTTTACTTTTATTTTTTATTTTTTGATACTGGGGATTGAACCCAGGGGCACTCAACCACAGAGCCACGTCCCAAACCCTTTTAATTATTTATTTTGAGACAGGGTCTCACTAAGTTGCTGAGGCTGCCTCAGCCTCCAGAGCTGCTGGGATTACAGGTGTGCACCACTGCTCTGGCTCATCTTTTTTTAACGTCTTCTTAAGTTTATTAGAGTCTGATAACAAGAATTGAAATTAAATAAAGATACTTTGTATCTGACACTGCTTTTTTTGGAAATAATGTTGAACGGGAATGTCATTCTTAGCAAGAGAAAAACTAAAATATTTTTAAAATATGACCTTTTAGATATCATGAAGATAAAGGAAAGAAAGGGATTTCTATAGTCTCATTTTGGACAATGAAGTAATAGCTTTCTTTTCCCACCTGTGTGAAATTAAATTTCAGGGAAATTATTGTGCTAATGTATACATATTAATGGATTGGATCAGTTTATAGGCTACAAGGTTGTTTCCATCCAAAAAGAATTTTATTCAAATGAAATAATATTTCTTAGTCCACAGAACCAAACAGAAGACTAGGGCTTTGTAGCTGTAGGATTTTATAGTTATTTGTTATTAGCACTATGAAAAAATAAGGTAAAGATTCATAAGATATATTCCAAAATATCAGTTGCTCAAAAATGCCCATTACTTGTATTAAAAAAACTTAGTCTAGAGAAGTCCTATAAAAATATCTACATTTGATTAATGTGCTAAGCACCACTGTATCACTTTACAAAAATCTCATTTTTAAATCCACACCAAATGGTTGTCACTCCATCTTTCTCAAAGATTCCTCTGAGCGGCATCTGCTATGATATGATCAATCCTAAATTGTTATCCTTCCGTCAAATCCACTGTACTTAACCCAGGTGAGGTGTTTTTTTTTTTTTTTGAGTCAGTCCATTCCAATGCGGAATTCCTACAGGGCAATGTTTCCCAGCATGTGTTTTGGAGGCCCCCATTCTCTCAAGAGTATTCATTGGAGTTTCTTTTTTGGTAACAGGGACTGAAGCCAGGGGTGCTTAACTACTGAGCCACATCTCCAGCTATTTTTATGTTTATTTTGAGACAAGATCTTACTGAGTTGCTCAAGCCTCAATAAGTTGCCGAGGTTGAATTTGAACTTGAGATCCTCCTGCCTCAGCCTCCTGAGCTGCTGGAATTACAGGCGAGGGCCACCATGCCCAGTTATATAGTTTAATTCTTAATGACTTTATTTAACAACTAGTCAGCATAATTCCTGAAAATTTAAGAATTGATTCTTGCAAGTCAGTGTGAGCAGAGTGTAGCACACCATTGGGACCATTATGTAATTAGTAGTACATCGTTAATTATGGTGTTACTCTAGTGTCCTCATTTTGGAGGGGGAAGAACATGGAGCATCCTGGCTGAGAGACAGGTGGGGAATTGTAGAACTCCAGTTGTGGGTGTGGTGAGAGTGTGTGTGGGTGGAAGGCGGTGGTGTGGGCTGGGAGGAGTGGCATTGTACAAGGGCTCAATCAAGTGCAAAGAATGGTGATTGTGACGATAAGGTCAGGGAGTGACCATCAAGTATTTCCCCTTAGACAGGAAGGAGGAAAGAAAAATACAAGATACTGAGATTTAAGGAATGCCTCCCGTATGCTATGAATGTGTTGGTCACGTGACCCATTGCATTTCACGGAATCCCCTCAATAGACTTGGAAGGCAGATAGCCAAGTAGCACAGTGCAAGAACACAAGCTCAGGTCTATCCAGCCCCCAAATCATATCCTCTTCATTTTGTCAATCAGGCAAGACTTGAGAGTTTACAAGTGGGTGGAGTAGGGGCGTCTGTCACTAAGGGACAAACAGTTAGGTGAGTGTCACGGTGAAATAAGAGCAGAAGGTGTTGGATCTGGGAGAGTGGCCGCTGGAACAGTCGGTCTCACAGTAGACTCAGTCTCTGGTGTAACCCTGAAAGTGTCTGTCATCAGAGTGGGGACTCCAGGGTAATAGAGGGATTCTGAGTCGGGCAGAAATGTCCAGGTTTCCTTGCCATGACGTCATTATGTGGAGCTGCTTGAGAAGAATGTGGCCTCAGCTCAAATACTAGAGTAGACCCCAGAGGGGACACAAATGGACTCTATGGGCTTACTGCTCTCCTTGGAATTTTCTGGCAGATCTGAGCATCCATGGTTGCTATTTCCCTTCTCCAGACAGTGAAAGGCATTTTCCACACCACTTGACTTGGTGCTAATGGGAGAATCGGGGGAGGGACTCAGTCCAGAAACTGGTTCCCATCTGAAATTTCAGTGTTGGAACTTTCTTTGGAGTCTATTATGGTCTATAGTATTCAGGATTCTTTTAGTGACAAGTGAGAGAACTCTAATTTGATTCATTTCAGGAAAGCAAGAGATTGTTTTTTTGTGTGTGTGTTTGTTTTTTTCTCATGTAACTGAATGAACAAAAGGAAGGGAAAAGATCAATGGAATTTGGAACAAAAAATTGCTGCTGGGATTCATCTATTCCATCTTCACTTCTCTTTCTCCAGTTTGGCCTCAACTTTTCAAATCACCTGCCCTTCAGAGTGAAACTAGAGTCGAGGATACCCTTACCTTCACCCAAGAAGAAAGGATTCTTCCTCAATGGATAATGGATAACAGAAAATAGAGATCAAGTTCAGCCAGGAGGCTACTGCAGTGGCCCAGGAGAAGGATGGTAGTAGCTTGGATCAGGGTGGGCGTTGGAGAGAGAGAGAAAAGTAGGTGGAATTGAAAAATGCAAATTTGGGAGAAGGGATTGACCAGTATTCGGTGTGAGATGAAAGAGGGGAGTGGTCAGGACCACTTTAAGGCTATAGGCTTGAGAAATGGCTGTGCTATGGCTTAGGTCATACGTTAGGATGTTTTTGATCTTGAGTTGTTGAGAAACACCTGAATTTCCAAATAAAAAGTAGTCCAGGGATGGAATATTCCAGGGTTAGTTAATTTACACACACTCAAGGATGTCATCAAGAACTTGAGCTATTTTTTTCCACCTTTCTTTCCTTTAAATTAACTCTATATATTGTCTCAAGATGGTTTTTCACTCTTCTAGACATCATATTATTATGATATTATTATATTATGGCTGCTCTATCTGTAATACAGTCATAATACTATAGCATGTAGGTGACATCCGTGAGATGAAGAATGAGGAGAATGTTTTCTTCTGGGTGGCTCATTTAATCAGTAAAGAAAACCTTTAAACTGAAAGAGATAGGAAAAAACAAGCTGTTTTTCCTCCTCTGATATACAATACAGAACAATTCATTTCTTATTTTTTGTCCACATTTTTTTATTGGTGCATTATAGTTGTACAAATTGGTGGGATTTGTTGTTACATATTTATACATGCACCCAATATAACAGTTTAATTTGGCCAATAACACTCCCCACTCCCTCCCTGATTCCCACCCATTGGTCCCTTTGATTTTTAGGAGATCCACCCCCACCTTTCTTTTCCTTTTTTATCTCTAGCTTCTGCAAATGAGAGAAAACATAGGATGCTTAACCTTCTGAGTGTGACTTCTTTTGCTTAACATAATGGTCTCTGGTTCCCTTCATTCATCCATAATTTCATTTTTTTATGGCTGAATAAAACTCCATTGTGTATATACACCACATTTTCTTTATCCATTCATCCATTGATGGACATCTGGGTTTGGGGATATCTCTCTACCAACAACCCATTCTCTGGGGACACCAACTGGGTGTCCTCTGTTCAATTCAACGCTGATGCTCTCTGTGATATCACTTTGTCCCAATAATAATAGTAATGTCATGTACATGACAGACCTATGTCAATAATAATTATAATAATATATCTTGGTTTTCCTTCATAGTTCTTAGCTCCTAAACTCTTTCCCCAAGACAGGGATTTCCCCTAGAATTTCTCCTCTCTGAAGTGGGTTATAGAAGCAATAACTGTAAGAAATTATTTGACATACTTTGTCCCATCATAGATCACAAGACCCCCATTCGTTGCCTGGGAGGAAAGAATTCTGCACAGAGAGGCCAAGAAGAATCTGAAAAGTCAGACCTTGCTGGGTTCCCCCACCAGTCTGCTGGCATTTTAGATGTGTAATGGAGACTCCTTTGAAAGCCCAAGGACAGGCTTCAGAGAGCTTCCGGATAGCTGGGGACGCATGGTACTTCCTGGAGTGGGGCAACTAGAAAGTGCACACAAGATTCACCTTCCTTACCCCATTCCTCACCGTATGCACCTCTTCATCTGATTGTTTGTAATATCCTTCATAATAAATCAGTAAACTAAGTCAGTGTGCCTCTGAATCCTGTGAGCTGCTTATACCACGTCATTGAAGTTGAAGCAGAAGTTGTGGGATCCCTGGTTTATATCTAGTGGGTCAGAAGCACAGATAAAACAACTTGGGGTTGTGAATGGGACCCGAGATGAGGGAAAGTCTTGGGAGATTGAAGCCCCAATAGGATTTGATGCTACTTGATTGCAAGTTTGCTACTGGAGAAAAATCTTCACAATTTCTTGAGGTCACAGAAATCTTCTGTGCTGTTTGCTGTGGTGTGAGAACAGAGAAAAGAAGTTTGTTTTTTTTTTTCCTACTCCCTGTCAACCTAAAGATAGTGTCAGACTCCCACAGGTTAAGGGTTCAGTCCCACCAGACCACTCCCTTCTTCAGATGTCAATCACAAACCACAAGTTGTGACCTATATTTCTGACTGTCTGGCTATAAACCAAGGGATCCCACAACCCCTTCCCTGGGTTAAATTAATTGGCTAGAGTGGCTAACAGAACTCAAGAAAATATTTTACTTACGCTTACCCATTTATTATAAAGAATATTAAGGAAGATGCAGATGAGCAGCCAGATGGAAGAGATATATACAGTGAGATGTGTGGGAATGGGTACAGAACTTCCATGTCCTCTGGGTGTACCACCTCTAAGCACCTGTGTGTGTTCTGCAGCTCAGAAACTCTCCAAATCCTGTCCCTCCTCCCTTTTTTTAAAGAGAGAGAGAGAGAGAGAGAGAGAGAGAGAGAGAGAGAGAGAGAGAGAGAGAGAGAGAGAATTTTAATATTTATTTTTTAGTATTCAGCGGACACAACATCTTTGTTGGTATGTGGTGCTGAGGATTGAACCCGGGCTGCACGCATGCCAGGCGAGCGCCCTACCGCTTGAGCCACATCCCCAGCCCCCCCACCCTTTTTAAGGAGGCTTCATATAAAAAGCATAATTGATTACAGAATTGGCCATTGGTGACCAACTCAGTCTTAAGCCCTTTTCTCTTCAAAGCTGAATCTAATCACTTCAGTTTCACAGCCAACCAGCCCCCATCCTGGAGCTGCCGAGGGGCTTGCCAAGAGTTGTCTCTTTAAAACAAAAGGTGCTCCTAGCACCCAGAAAATTCCAAGGGATGTAGGAGTTCTGTGTCAGACACTCCTATCATTCAGGAAATTACATAGGTCTTTAGGAGGTCTGTGTTAGAAAGTGGGGTTAAAGACCAAACAGTAAAACAAAGTGTTCTCCTAGTACTCATATCTACAAGGTTTTAGGAGCTCTGGCTCAGGAACTGGGGTCAGAGGTCAAAACCACATTGCTTATCATCTCCTGATGTCATAGCTGTTATGCCTATGATATAGCTGTAACACCAGAGCATGCAGGTGGCAACCACTAGGTGCCAAAAAAGGAGAGTGTTTCCTTCTGTTTGCTTCTTGAATCAAAAAAAGAAAACCTTTTCCAGAGGCCTCCACTGACTCCCACTCATATTTCATTGACCCAGATCAGCACACCTAAACAAATCCCTGTAGGAGGGAGGACCGCTGGGACGGACCTAGACCCATGAGTCATCCTCAGGATCTGACACGTGATTGTCTGGTACCAGAACAAAGGTTCTTAGCAAGGAAAAAATGTGGAATGATTCAGTGAGTTACTTATTCAGACACAGATGGTGAAGCTTCAGAGAGATACAGATTAATCTGACTTATTATATATATATATATATATATATGTGTGTGTGTATATATATATATATATATATATATATATATATATAATACAGATATATATGCAGTTCTTGCTGCCCTGGTTTTCAACTAGAAAAAAAAACTTTTATTGAAATTACCAAAGACTGTACATGTATGTGTAATTCAGTAGGAATTACAGATCCTCAGTTAATTGCAATTGGGTATAGGCTCGGCACATTTTAAAATGTTGCCCCAAGGAATTCTACAGTGCTTTAAAAGGTTGAGAACCAACCACTTACTATATGGCTGGCACTGTTTTCAATGCTTCACAGATGTGAAAACTGGCCTGATTCTCATAACAATCCTATGAGAGAGGTCTCAATTTATGATGCTTCCATTGGGGACTTTTTGGCTCTGCGATGGTGTGAAAGCAATGTGCTCTCAGTAGAACTTAGCGTTGTGATACCTGATCTTTCCCAAGCCAGTGAGGTGGGGTACAGAGTCTCCTTCTCCATACGGGACAGGCAGCACGTGTGATCACCAGGATGGACCACTGATTCCCGACAGTGTGCTGTGTTGCGGGCATTTTTTTTTTTTTTTTGGATACAGGTGTTCAATAAATGAGGTATTGAATGATTAATTATAAAATAAGATTTGTGCTACCTCATTTTGCCAAACTCCAAGCCAATGTGAGTGTTCTGAGCATGTTTAACATAGATGAGGCTAAGCTATGATGTTCCATACGATGGGATAGGCACTTCAACTTGAAATATTTTTAACTTAATGATGGGTTTTTCAGGACATAACCCCTTTGAAAGTTGAGAAGCAATTGTATTCCTAAATTCTATTTTATAGTTGAGGAAATTAAGGTCCAGAAAGATTAACCTGTCTAAAGTCAAGTCAAGATTCAAGCCCTGAAATCTAGTTGAAAGCCATGGTCTTAACGAGGTTCCAGGGAACAGACCAGCAACAGGTTTGAGATCCTACTAGAAATCCAAGTAGGGATGCCAAGTGGCCACTGGATATGTGTTTCTGGAGTTTAGGAGATTGGAACTGACATAAATTCGGTCATCCTGGACATACAATTAACAGAGCCACATCCCCATCCCTTTATTATATTGTATTTAAATATAGGGCCTTACTGAGTTGCTTAGTGCTTCGCTGAGCTTCTGAGGCTGGCTTTGAACTTATAATCTTCTTGCTTCAGCCTCCTGAGCCTGGGATTACAGTGTGCACCACCACACCCAGTTCCCTGTCCCTTTTTATTTTGAGACAGGTTCTCACTAAGTTGGTGAAGCAGGCCTCCAATTTGCAATCCTCCTGCCTCAGCCTCCAGAGTTGTTGGGATTACAGATGTGTGTCACTGTGCCCAGCTTAAATAAGGTTTTAAAAATTTTAAAAGAAGAGAACTGTGGCACTCCAATATTTAGAGCTGAGAGGAGGAGGAACCTGGAAAGATGTAATGAGGAGATTGAAGGGAAACAAGAGACTGTGGTGTTACAGAAGTTGGGGGTGGAGAGGAAGAGGAAGTGGTCAACTATTTTGAAAGTGCTGAGTGTTTGCAGAAGAAAGGACAGAGAAGTGATCACTGGATTTTGCAAGATGAGGTCGTAAAATCAGAATTCACTGAGAAGGGAGAGTGGGAGGTGAGGGTAGAGAAGCAGCCACCACCAAGAACTTGAAAAATATAGCCATAAAGGGAGTTGAAAATGGGGAGGCAGATGGAGGTGTGAAATTCTGTGTTTCAGTATCGAGTTTATATGATTATGCAATACAGGGTACAGAGGAAAGTCCTTGAATAAGGAGAGGAATGGGATCCAGAATCCAGTGAATGGGGCTGGGGATGTGGCTCCAGCAGTAGCACACTCACCTGGCATGCGTGCGGCCCGGGTTCGATCCTCAGCACCACATACAAACAAAGATGCTGTGTTCACAGAATGCAGTGAAATGGTTGGCCTTGGAGAAGAGGTCATTTCAATCCATTTTAATGGAAGGGAGGGGCAAGGTAAAAGAGAAGCATCGAGTACTATTCTGAGGTCCTTCATACTCTCAGTAAAAAAAAAAAAAAATAAGAAACAATGCCATTTGAGGAAGTGGTATCAAAGAGGTGGAGAATATTTAAACATTTCAGGACCAAGGAGTTGGAAAATATATATCCTGGCAAATAGGGAGATGAACTTTCAATGAATATGCAGTACAGTTCCCAGGCAGTTCTGGGGGCCCACTTGAGGTCTGTGCTATCTTACTGTAGCTTTCCTTCATTCAGATTGCTTTATCTATTGATCTTTTTTCTCTTTTCTTTTTTCCCCTCTTTCCACATTTTTAATCTGTGCATTATAGTTATATGATGGGATTTGTTGTTAGATGTTCATACATGCCCACAATATAACACACACACACACACACTCACACACACACACACACACACATATTCATTATCTCCAAGATGGTTAAGAATACATTTCCAATTTTTATATATTTTTTTATTTCTCTTTTTATATCTCCTTTTTAATTTATCTTTTCTAATTGTGATACTACCTAAAAAGTAATCTTGTATCATAGTTATGATATAGAGTCCATTTCTAAAAAGTCAATTTCTAACTTTAAAGCGATGTTTTACTGCTTCCACATGAAGAATAAAATTGAATTTTTTGTTTAACATATACACACAGATACAGGCACACCCACACCCACCTGTTTTTAAAATTAAAAATATCCCTTCATCCTCAGCACCAAAAATATTCCTCTAGTCCTGCTTTATTAAGTCTCTAGAAACTACAAAAGAATATTGCATAGGTATTAGAATTTTTTAATTTTATTTTTTTATTCTGATTTGTTATATATGACAACAGAATGCATTACAATTCATATTACATATATAGAGCACAATTTTTCATATTTTTGGTTGTATACAAAGTATATTCACACCATTTGTGTCTTCATACATGTACTTTGGATAATGGTGTCCATCACATTCCACCATCATTTCTAACCCCATGCCCCCTCCCTTCCCCTCCCACCCCTTTGCCCTATCTAGAGTTTGTCTATTCCTCCCATGCTCCCCCTCCCTACCCCACTATGAAGCAGCCTGATGCTGGTTGTTTTAATGAATCATAATAATAGCCATTATTTATCAGGTGGTTAGTATGTGCCCAATACTGTTAAAACATTTAATGAACTAGATTTCTTAAAGTCATGTTTGTTGAGATATAATTTATATATGGTATATATAGTACTACTGTCAAGATACAGAATGTTACCTTGTTCTCCTTTACTTCTTTTTTTAATCAAATAGAGAACTTAATTTTAATACATTTTCATTTAACCTAATGGATTACAAACATAATTTGCAAAGACAATAATTGTTAGTAAGACATTTCATGTTCATTTTCTTTGTCCTAGTAATTCTTTGGAATCTAATGTCTATTTAACACATAGCACACCTCAATTCACACTAGACATATCTCAAAAACTCAGTGGCCTCATGTAACCAATGGCTGCCATATTGGCTCCTTTCTCCATCTTTCACCTTTTGGTGAGACATATGCTGTAGCCTGCATGATAAGTACCTTTGTTATGTGGTTTCTTGTTGAGTTCCATCAGAAAGGGACACCAAAGAGATGAACTTAGAATATACAAAAGTAGAGTGAGGTGCTTTATTCCTCCCTATAAGACTCTATTAGACTGTGAGTTGGTTTCATCATGCTTTTGGTGGGAATAACTTCAGTTAGGTCACCTCCTCCTACAAGGTTTTCATAATGGCTCTCTCTTATTTCACCTCCTACCTCTCCAAGTCTACAGAAGGAAAGGTGCTTCACAAAATTTGTTAGTTACACTCAACCTTGCCCTTACCTTTATAAATACCTTATTAATCAATTTTTACTCTAATTGATCTTTTTCATCCTTAAATCTTGAATAATGGATTTTGAATTATAAGAGAGTAAAATATACCTCACCTCATATCACAGGCAATGTATATACATATACCAGACTAATTATATATTAAAATATAACATATAAAATGCTAAAACTTTTAAAGAACATATTTGTGTAGCTTTGTGAAGAGAAATGGAAAACAAAAAAAGTGAAATAAACAAAAACCTGAAAAATTAGATGATAAAAATTTTATGTGTAAAAATTTATCAAAAAGAGTTGAAAGAGACACGAATTGTATTACAGGTCATTGTTGTTTACTTTTGATATTTAGCTTGACTTGGTTTCTCCTTTGGTTGGCTTTTCCTTTATTGTAGTTCTTCCCTTTGCAGATTTTCATTATTTTTTTAAATTTCCTCCTCATGGAATATTTTGCCAAGAATATTCTTTAGTGCAGGCTTTCTTGTTGTAAATTCTTTTAGCTTTTATTAATCATGGAAGGGTTTTATTTCATCATCAAATTTGAAGCTTAATTTTGTTGGATATAGGATTCCTGGTTGTCATTCATTATCTTTTAGAGCTTGGTGCATGTTGTTCCAGGATCTCCTGGCTTTGAAAGTCTGGGTTGAAAAATCTCCTGAGATCTGAATTGGTCTTCTTTATAGGTAATTTGATTTTTCTCTTTTGTGGCCTTTAAAATTCTATCCTTATTCTGTTTGCTAGGCATTTTCATTATAATGTGTCTTGATGTAAATCTGTTGTAATTTTGTACATTTGGTGTCCCATAGGCCTCTTGTATTTTATTTTCCAATTCATTCCTCATGCTTGGGAAAAATTTCTCCTATTATTTCATTGAAGAGATTGTGCATTCCTTTGGTTTGAATTTCTAAATTTTCCTCTATCCCAAATCTTAAATTTGGTCTTTTGATGGTCTCCCATAATTCTTGAATGTTCTGTTCATGGTTTCTTACTGCCTTCACTGTGAGGTCAACTTTATTTTCAAGATTCTGTACTTTGTCTTCATTGTCTGAGGTTCTGACTTCCAAGTGATCTGGTCTGTTCGTGATGCTATCTATTGAGGTTTTTTTTTTTTTAATAGGCTTATTGTTTGTTTCATTTTGAGGATCTCTGATTTTTTTTCAGTATCTATATCTCTTTGTTGAAGTAATCTCTTGCAACTTGTATTTGCTCTCTTATCTCTGTTGGAGTGATTGATTTTTGCCTGTATCTACTCACTTAGGTTGTTCTTTAATTCTCAAATCATTTTAGTTATGTATATTCTGAACTCCTTCTGACATTTCACCTACAATGCCATCTATGGATTCTATTGTTGCAGTATCGTGGTTTGTTTGGGGTACTTTCCTCCCTTGTTTTTTCATAAAGTCTATGGGTCTTCCTCTCTTGCAGTGTAGATCTGAGGTATGAGAGCTTCTGTCCAATTGTCTTATAGTGTCCCTATAGGTTACCAAAGCCTCACTTTTAAGGGAGAGATCAATATTACGGCACTCAATATACCCAACATGCAGCCATTAGCTTTTTTTATTTTTACATTTACAGTTTTGTCACTGTAATAAGAAATGATAAGTTCAGTTATCTTCTACCTTATGGTCAATAGGTTTGCATAATGGTTTACAGTTTCTAATGGTAGAAGGGGGCTCTGGGGGGCTGGCTGAGAAGTTTATGAGGTAGGATGTGAGAATATGGAGGTATTAGATTATATGACTAGCGAGAGCGTAATCATAAGAAGTTGGGTGTTAGTAGGATAAACAAGAGATAAGCAACCCCATGTGAGACTCCTCAGCAACAGGATAACTGTTAGCACCCCTAGTACAGAAACCCCTTTGGTGCAGCCAGGCCCACAGGGATCTTGATGATATCTTATCAGGTCCTTATTGTTGTCCCTTGATATAAGCGGTGATATCCCAGTTTTGTGGTGGTGGCAGCCTCAAGTCCATATGTACCCTGATGTTGGGCTGTGGATCCATGCTTTGGTGAATAAGGAACCCCAGTGTGGGGTGGCTCTCCACGTATCTCTGGGTCCAGGTCAGGCCTCTCCTCCAGATCTTGGGCCGTGGTGTGGTAGGTGGGCATCTCCTTCAGATCTCTAGGTATTAGAATTTTTTACAAATTCTGTTTTAACATCTCTGGCAAGAATTACATGGTTTTGCTCCTGTGGTCTTTCCATATGTTGAATTTTAAATTTAAATTTCTTTAGCAGCTTCTTCTTGATCATGCTGCCCTTGTCTTTCAATGCACGGCTGGGTTCTATTTCTATCCTTTTTTTTTTTAATATTCAGATAGTATTTATAAAGCATTGGTTTGTAGATTTTTGGGTTGCTGTTTTCAGGTTTTGGTTATGCTGGCTTTGTAAACACTGTTTGGATATTCTCTTTTTTTCTTCATGCTTTGGAACTATTTCAATAGCATTGGAAATCTTTGTTCCTTGTAGGTTTGGCAGAAGTTGAAGTTCCCTATGAAATTGTCCACATCTAATATTTTCTAAAGTGTGGCTCTTTGATAACTTTCTCAGTTTCTTAGTGGTATTCAGTTTTCTTGTCCCCCCTTTTTTTCTGTCAGTTTTGATAATTTACATTAATATATAGCTTATATATAAAATATAAATTTAGTAATTTATATCAGTGTGATCTACTCTATCCAGATGTCTCATAATATTTTTAAATTCTCCTTATATTTCTGCACTTGTGTATTTTTGTGCTCCCCTTTAAAAACTTGTTTTAGGCAGTGAAGCTACCTATTTAATTTTTGTTTGTCTAAGATTTTGTTCTTAACTAGATACATTAGTTCTGTTTTTTTTTTCTTTTTATCCATTGCTTTCTGATTTTCTTTATTATTTTTGTGTTGTTTCTTTTGGCTTACTTTGGCTTTTTTTTCCCCTTCTAAAATACCTTGATTTGAAAGCTGAACTCTTTTTTTGGTTCATAATAAAGTTGTGGATTTTCCTTATGGCTTTGGGCATTTCCCACAGTTTCTGAAGAATTGAGATTTTATTATTGTTATTTTCTAAATTAATTACAATTTTTAATTTGAATTTCTTTTCTTGGTAAAATTGAGAATTTCAACTTTTTTTCTTCTTTTGATAGTAAAGCACTTTGTTTTTCATTTTTATTAATTTTGGTAAGCTGAGGTCTCTTAATATATAATTATTTATATAATATAAGTAATTATATTTCTGCCTATTTTTCATTGATGTTTTTGAAGTTGTGACTTTGAATTTGGATCCTATGTTATTTGCTATATAAAAATTCATAATCATTAGGTCTTTATTGTGAACTCTATTTATCTTGATATAACAACCATGTTCATGTATTTTTTTCTATGAAAGAATTGCCCCAGTTATTGCATGGCTAAGACTTTTTTTCCTATTATAATACCTGTTCTAGGGGCTGGGACTGTGGCTCAGTGGTAGTGCACTTGCCTGGCATGTGTGAGGCACTGGGTTCTATTCTTAGCACCGCATATAAATAAATAAAATAAAGGTCTATTAACAACTAATATATATATATATATATATATATATATATATATATATATATATATATAGAGAGAGAGAGAGAGAGAGAGAGAGAGAGAGATATTGAGTTTCAAAAAATATACCTCTTCTTTTTTTCTTCCCATTTGAAATCCGTCTATCATCAAAACTCTGCACATTCCATAATAAACAACCTTATGAATTCATAACTTCTATAATTTGACCCATAGCTTCAATTATAACATTAGAGTTCCAGATGTTTCTCGATACTTTACTAGCACAAATAAAACAATGTAGAATGTGGTTGAATGTTTTTTTTCATAAAACCAACCAATTGATCAAACACAAACTTATGAGGGAGTAGGAGGCAGCAGCTGGGCCCTAGTTCATAAAGAGTCACCTGTGAGGCTGGTTAAAAAGAAATTAGGTTCTTGACTCTCCTCCTAGTGATATTAAATCTCAAGATCTGAAGGGGAAGATGGGGACAGAAATGAAAATTTCAAATAAATACTCCAAGTGATTTCATTGAAGATGGTCTGTGAAGCCCCTTTAAAAGCACATTCATAGGAAAAGGGTTATAGCTAAGATTTAAAGTCAGATATCCTGAAGAACCGTAAAAGTCATTGGTCTTACACTGTTTGCCTACATTGAGGTCCTGGACTTCCCTCGGAGCATGAGCTAAAATGCCAGGATCATTTTCCCATGGGTTCCATAGCTGCACAGGACATCTCTGTGTGGAGCTACCAAGAGAACAATGTTATTGTGACTCATGCTTTGATTTCAGATATTCTCTTGCTTTCTGCAAATGCTTAGGATTCTTTCTTTGCTCAAATCACTTATCTTACCCTGTATCTTGCCATCCAAGTACATCTCTGAGGCATAGGAAGGAAACACAATGTCTCCCATGGAGTCTATACCAATCCATTCCCTCCTCAGGAATGAAATGCGTACATCAGCAACATATATTAACTAATACAACACATTAACTTTAAGAGGATATTTTTCTTTTTCCCCTTTTGGACACTCTCCATTCACTCTGCTGACAAAAGTAGCTATCTTTTTCCTCTCCCTTCCTCTTCTCCTTCTGACCTTGCTCCTTGTATTAGTGTCCTGCAGCTGCTGTAACAAAATACCACAAACTGGGTGGCTCAGACAACAGAATTTTAGTGTCTCACAGTTCTGGAGACTACAAATCCTAGGATAAAATATTGGTGGGTTTTATTCCTTCTGGAAGCTGTGAGGAAGAATCTGTTCCATGTCCTTCTCCTAGTTTTTGGTAATCTGGCAATCCTTAGCCTGCAGATGTTATCACCTAATCTCTGGCATTCTCCCAGTGTGTGCCTCTGTCTAAATTCCCACCTTTTATAGAGGCATGGTCACATTGGATTAGAGCCTACCCTAGTGACTTTATATTAACTTGATAATCTGCAAAAACCCTATTTTCAAATAAGGTCACACTCATAAGTATTGGTGTCAGAATTCGTAATCTTTGGGGAGAATACAGACCAACGCATAAACACACCCTTTTTCTAGGAAAACAACCAATGCTTTCAATGGCTACTGTTACTACTAACACTACTCTAGCTTTTTTTTCCTCTTTTTTTGAGTTTTTGTTTGATTTTGCTTTTTACACCCTAGCACTCTTATAGGTTGATCAATCAGACAGTTAATTATATTTATTCATTTGTTTATTTTTTGGTACCAGGGATTGAACTCAGGGACACTCAACCACTGAGCCACATCCTCAGCCCTATTTTATATTTTTATTTAGAGACACAGTCTCACTGAGTTGCTTAGTGCCTCACCATTGCCGATGCTGCCTCTGAACTCTCTACCCTCCTGCTTCAGCCTCCCAAGCTACTGGGATTACAGGGGTGTGCCATCGCTCCCAGCACATTTATTTATTTTCTAATATTTTTATAGCAGTAAAATCATTGTGGATTTATGAAAAGTAAAACTATAAAGAAGAAGATAAAACCTACTTATAATACCACCAAGTGGGTCAGAGATAATGACATTATAAGTGAGCTGTATTTCATTGAGTTTAAGATATTGTTGATTTTAGAAGAGACCTAATTTAAAAATGTGAGAAATGCATACTTTAGAATCAATGAAACACAGTGAAAACACACACACACACACACACACACACACACACACATACTGGGGGTGGGGAGGAAGATATCGTATATAACTGGAATCACAAAGTTCCATAAAAATATTCCAAATTCCAAATGTATTTTTTTAAATACTTTTTAGTTGTAGATGGACATAATACTTTTATTTTATTTTATTTTTTTATGTGGTGCTGAGGATCGAACCCAGTGCCTCACACATGCTAGACAAGTGCTCTGCTACTGAGCTACAGCCCCAGAGCCCCCAAATGTATTTTTGTAATCTATTTTTCCCAAGAACTGGATGGAATATCTTCTTAAGATATTGTATATGTTTAAAAACTATGTTTGGTGATTGCATTTCTTACAATGTAGCACTTGGACATTTGTGCATTTTTCCATTTTTTTCCTGTTTTAAATTACATTGAAATGAACATCATGATATAGAAATCCTATGTAATTGGATTGTTTCCTTAGGATAGATTCTAGAACTGAAGTTAGTGAATCAAAGAACAGATTTTTTTTAATTGCTCTTCTTAGTATTGCCATTTTTTAAAGAATTATATTTCATTTTAAAAATTTTTTTTTGTTGTTGATAGACTTTTATTTAATTTATTTATATGCAGTGTTGAGAGTTTAACCCAGTGCCTCACCCATGCCAGGCTTAGTGCACTACTATTGAGCCCCAGCCTCAGCCCCAACCCCTAGAAATTTATTTCATTTTATGTTACCATTGATCATACTGTATATAAAATTCCAATTGAAAGCATATGATTTCCATGCTCATTTTTTCTTTCTCCTTTCCTCCCTTTTTCTTCCTACCATATCTCTTTTCTCCATCTCATTCATATAATTAAAAAAAAGTTTAGTTGTAGATGGATACAATATATTTATATTTATTTATTTATTTAATGCGGTGCTGGGGATTGAACCCAGGGCCTCATATGTGTGAGGCAAGTGCTCTACTACTGAGCCACAACCCCAGCTCACGTTCATATAATTTGACATACAAAAAAAGATCTATTGCTTTGTTCGGTATTTCTTCAATTACTTACACATATGAAAACTTTATTTTTAATTTCTGGCTTTTCAGGCATTTAGATTTTTTTTTAGTGAATTGTGTATTAATATTATTTACCTGTTTTTACCAGGTCCAAACAATTTTCATATCAATTACTTGATTTCTTCAAATATTAATTTTTTAAAATTTTTCTTATTGCAATGCTTTTTATAGCTTGTTATGTTTTTAATTTGTTGATATTCTTTTTGACATGCAAAACTGTACCAAATGTTGCATAGTTTCTGTATCAATATTTAAGTTTACATTTATTTAAACTTGGAAAATAGTTAATTATTTACTAGAGCTTCAACAAGGCTCAGTGGAAGGAGGTTAAATTCAGAAGATTAAACGAAAACATTTTCCAAAAGTTACACATAGCATTCATTGAAAGCTTTCTATGATCAGACTCTGTAGTGAGGACTTTCTACTCTCCTTAAAACAACTCTAAAAGGTTCTTTCCAATATTTGTGGAAATCTGAAATATACTAAATACTGTGATAGGTGCTGGTGAAATAGAGGAAAACAAAGCAAAATCACTCTTGGGGAAATATTTCAGAAGGAGGCAAGTAAAATCAGATCAACCAATAATTATCTAACAAGTGTTAGAGTGCTAGGAAAAGAGGAATCGATTATGCCTTTGTTTTGCTCTAAACTTGTATTCTGCCCTTATTCTCTGAAACCTTACTTTAATTCTAACAAACCTTCCCCAGAACTGGAGAGTGCACTCCTCACATGACTACAGAGCTTTGTACCTATGATTTATTTCCTGCTTTTACCTTCTCTGCTCAAAGTATGAACTGATTTTCTTCTGAGCAGTAATCTTCTGTGTAACTTTTGGACAGAAAAAGAAAAGGTAGTCTGAAGGAGAGGGTGTCTCTCAGGTTCCCAAAGAGACCCTGATAAGGTTGGTTTATGTTAATTCCAACATGTTTGCGCTTTGTCCCTTCACATGAGTTATATAGCCCCTTCTTTCGGAGTCTCCAGCAAGGGACTAGAAAACTTACTTCCTAAGAGTTAAAATGTTTTACGTTTAAACTTGTATGATTGTAAAGTGCTTTCATGTCACTTGATGGCACCACAAATTGCAGATGACCTTAAAGTCCCTTTGGTCTGATCACTTGTCTACTCAACTCTTGAGGGAGAGGTGTGGTATCGTCAATATGGCACAGGTGTTAAGTTGACTCCTGATCCAACCATTTGCAACCTGCGTGTCCTGGACAAGTTCATTGAGCTTGTGAAACTTTCGTTTCCTCAAAATGGGAATAATAATAATAGTGCTTAACTCTTAGAATTTGGGGGGCATCTGATTCAATAGATAATATAAAAAATATGTATTATTGCCTCAGAAAAATAGATCCTTTGGCGTTCAGTTAACCAAATTTATTGAGCATCTGCCATGTACCCCAGACTAGTTTTAAGTGTGAAGTAGACAGTAATGAATTGTGACCATAACAGATATAATAAATAAAGTCCTTCTCTTCCTAGAGTTTGTAAGAGATTAGAAGAAACAGATAATACTCAAATAAATATAAACCTATGCTACAGTTTCAGATATCAATATGTTTAATAAAGTCAAACAGGATAAAGGGAAAAGAGTAGGAGACACTACTAAATGAAAACACTGGGGAGGCTTCTTTGGGCAGGGGACACTTGAACAGAGACCCGAATAAAGGAAGGCATAAAACGTGGATTTCTGAGAGAAGAGTATAGCTTGTGAGTAGCTGTGGAGAAAAGATGATTTAGAATTAGACGAAAATATCTGATTTCTCCATTTTATGTTTCTTGATGAACTTTATTTTAGTACAACTATGGTTGGAGACTGGGCCTCTTGGGTTCCTGCTGTTACATGGGCTACACTCATTGATGAACTGACTGGGTTGAGTGACCTTCAAAGAGCAGTGGAAATTTGATTCCAGTTTGGCTTGTGTAAGTCAAGCTGTCATTCACACAGGCTCTGCAGAGCTTGAGAGCCTGGAATTTGAACCTGAGTAGTAAACTAGCTGAGCTATGTGGTAGATATCAGAGATCTCCAGGTTATCTGGCTAGTAGCTGCCAAGACTGAGTCACATCAGAAGTGGTAAAGTGTACCATGCAAAAATGACTGCCCACAACAGGTAATGATATATTTTAGGCAGATTGGTTTCCTTCCCCCCCACTTTTTTTTTAAATCTTAGATTTGCTATTTTACAAGTTAAAGAAGCCAGTTGGGGCTGTGCTTGCCTGTAATCCCAATGGCTTGGAAGGCTGAAGCAGGAAGATTGTGAGTTCAAAGCCAGTCTGAGCAAAAGTGAAGTGCTAAATTACTCAGTGAAACCCTGACTCTAAATAGAACACAAAACAGGGCTGGGGATGTGGCTCAGTGGTCCAGTGACCCTGAGTTCAATCCCTGGTAACCACCCAACATGTTAAAGGAAATGTTGAATAAGTGCCTTTTACATTTCATATTAAGTGCCTTGCATATTTAGATGTGTCTCATTTAATTCTTATAATAACCCCAAGAGATAGGTATTATATCTTTATTATTCAAGTGAGGAAAAGAAGGTTCAGAGAAGTTAAATAATTTGCCCAATATCACACAGATAATATCCAGCATAATCAGATCATTGTCACTCCAAAGCCCATGAGTTTCTGCTCAATAACATTGCTTTCCTCTGGCAGGAATTTTTTTTTTGCCTTATTTATCAATAGGACATTTTCTTTTGAACTTAAACAATGTCTCCCAAAGGAGACTCCTCAAGTCTTCGTGTAGTATTGTGGGTGAAGAAGAGGGAATTACGAATGTTTGAAGTGCCAATCCAATAATTCTCACACTACCAAGAAGTCCTCTTTCAAGAGATAAAGGCCTACTCTGTTTGACAAACTTTCTTATGTGTCAGTTGTCTCTCTCCCCATCCCAACTCTTTATCCCTTGAACTCAAATGAGGAGACACAGAGAAGGTCATCTTAGGGGTGTGGTTCCTTTGGGGAAACTGTCATAGTTTAGTTTGACTATTGACCTATCCTGGATTCAAGTATGCAAATCACATACAAATCTGTTTTCAGCCTCTCCCATAATTGCCTATTGTACATTTACTTCATATTTACCTATCAATGAATGGTATAGCTTCTTCAACAGCGGCTTAAACTGGAAACTAGTGTTATTCTAGATTCAGCTCCTGAATCCTTGCATATGAAATTGTCCCCAAGTCCTGTCAAATCCTACTTTTTTTTTCCTTAATGATTTTTATTAGGCATCTTTATTCCCTTACCCCATTCTACTTGAAATCCACTTCATGGGTTCAACCCCCCAGTCCCCCAAACTATACTCAGGTCTTTGCAGAAACTTAAAATGATGACAGGTTCAATCTTCTGTCCCAAGAGCATCCTTCCAGTGGCCTTTCTAAAGGTTAAGTGATGTGCCTGCAGCTTCCACAAGCCCTTCAAGTTCTCAAGATGTAACACCCACATGCACTTCTCCGATCATGAATTAATTTTTAAGAGTTCATGAATTAATTTTTAAGAGTTCTCATTGGTGCTTAGGCTGGCCATTAACTTCTGGACTCAGGCGATGATCCTGCCTCAGGCTAGTGTACTAATTCACTAGCTGAGTTATGTAGTAGATATCAGAGATCACTCCTTTGCTTAAAATTTCTTGCATGTTCCTTCATGCCCAAGCTGATTCTTTGTACTTTTATTTAAAAGGTCTCCAATCTGGACCCAATTATGCTATCCAGATAAAAATGTCCATCCAGTAAAAGAGAAATGAAGCAGATCCAAGCAAATCAAACACCACTATTTCTACTTCTGGTTTTCTATATAGGGCCTTGTGCCCATGGCTAGAGAGGCTTGCTGTTTAGGACCTCAGTACTCATTCCTTCGGCATGTGACTGTCCACAAGACGCCATCTGGACCATACTGCAGCTACTCTGGGAAGCTAAAGCAAGTAGATTCAAAGTTTGAGCAGACATCCTCGTACAGGGCAGACTTGCAACCCCAGAAACAAATGCTACTTCTTTGCGTGTGTGTGTGTGTATGTGTGTGTGTGTGTGTGTATGTATGTGTATGGTGCTGGGGATTGAACCTGGGCCTTGTGCATGAGAGGCAAGCACTCTACCAACTGAGCTATATCCGCAGCCCAAATCCTACTTCTTAAATCCACAATTTAACCATATAATGTTAACTCCATTGTTAACTAATGGTTGACATGGTTTAATAGTGTTAACTATATCTCCAGAGTTGACAGCCAATTAGCCACTTACTATGAAGTCAATGAGCATCCGTGTCCTTATCTCTAAAGGACAGTGTATTAGTTTGCTATGGCTGCTGTAACAAATTTTCACAATCTTGGTGACTTACAACAATAAAAAAATTCTGTTTTCCTTATCATCATATTTCAGCACATGGCACCATAAATATCTTTGAATGAGTGAATCCATATTTTCTTTCCGAACTAAGAGATTCCAGCTTAATGAAAGAACTGTATTCAGCTCAAATCCGCTCAAGAAACAGGATATGTGTCCCCTGTCATACAATAGGAGACTGCTTATCCGGAATAACATGCATGCAGCTGCTCTGCAAATGGAATAGTCAAAATGAGAGAGAGCAGCCTGACTTTGTCACCAAGGAGAGAAGCCATTTGTGGGCCAGTAACTCAGAGGGAGCAGGAAAGTTCTTGATGGAAAAGCATTGGCATGGTCTCTGTCATGAAAATGAAAATACTCTTAGAACATGTGCAGAAACAGACCTTGAGGGGACAGGTTCTGGTCCAAGAAAACATGGCAGACTGAACTGGAATGGAAAGAGCATGAGAAGGAGAAAAGTGGGCCAGGAGATTTGAACAATGGAGGAAGCCCCCCAACCCAGGAGCCGTGGAGTCCCAGTGGCTAAGGACTTTTATCAGTGCCTTTGCAAAGAGAAATTGGAAATCGATACCCTTCTTCACAGGATTGGAGCTATGTAGTAACCAGTGCTCATCCTGCTCTTTGATGTGTTGTCCTGGAGTCCTGGGTTAAACAGTACCTACAACTACTGCTATAAATAGCCATTTGCTCCAGGTGGACAGAGGAGACAGGTGCTCCACGCTGGCACACCAGCTCACCCTCTTCCCCTCACTGGTTTGACAACATTTGCTTTTCTGTAAGAGTGCTCTTTGCACACGCTGTTCTCCACCTTGAATGTTCTGGGTCCTGCGTTTCTGCTCACTATTGTATTTCCTTTTAGAGACCCCGTAAACATCACCCTTTCTTAAAGTCTTTCCTGACTTTCCCAAAGTGCGATTTTGTCATTACTTCCTCTGTCCCATAGCCTTTGTGCACACCTCTGTTATAACATAAAGTCACTTATTTACTTTCTTTGTTCTTCAGGTAAACGGTGAGCTATGGCAGGCATAAATTGCATCTAATTCTCGCATCTCCCCCCGTGACTCCCAGAAATCGCCAGTGTGTGGTAGGCATCTATAAATGTTGGCAGACATGGGTCTCATCGCCAGGACAGGCAGGCACGCACGCCTCACCCAGTTTTTTGGGGAAGGGAGAGTTGACTTGCTGAGAACAAGTTGTGCCCTTTGGACATGAGTATTGGGTATTGGACTGCAAGTGGTTGGTAGCTGCTGTTTTTTTGTACAGGAGAGATTGCTCTGCTAAAATAATCCAGTGTGATTAGAAGAAAGACAAAGTTCTCGGTTTCCTGATGAATCGACAATAGTTATGCCGTCCCCAGTGACCTAGTTGCCAAGTGGTTTGTGTAAGCCAATAATATTATAACACTGACTTTTAACATTTTTGATCATTAAATTGTTGTTTTTAAGCGCTGGGGATGTGGCTCAAGCGGTAGCGCGCTCGCCTGGCATGCGTGCGGCCGATTCGATCCTCAGCACCACATACCAACAAAGATGTTGTGTCCACCGAGAACTAAAAAATAAATATTAATAAATAAATAAATAAATAAATAATTGCCTTTAGGCAAGATTAAAATTTTTTTTGTTGTTTTTAAAAAAATCATTTGAATTTTTACTCATAGATGAACTTTGCCTGGAATATGGGCCCAACTAAAAGCAAATTAAAATTCTGCCCTTAGAAAGGTATTCAGTATAGTCATTTTGAAGACATTGCAAATAGCATGCTACGCATTGATCTAAGCATGTAAGTTCCCTCCCTCCCTTCCTTCTTTGCTTCCTTTGTCTTCCTCAAATATTTATCAACAATTTATATTCTGGCAGATCCTGTTTTAGACATGGGGATACAAAGCGAAGAAACTACAGCTCCCTGCTTGCCCCTCCTCTCTTTGCTTTCTTTCCAGGGCTTTTCCCTTGAAAAAAAAAGGAAAAGACAGAGAGGGTGTTTAAAATATGTAAAAACAAATTGATAGTAAGAGTTGGCGGCTGGTGATTAGCTTGTGTCAGTTGAGACAGAAAGCACTTAGGAAGGTAAATGTTTCCATCAGATAGTAAAGTTTATTATTTAATTGCCATCAATTCAGAGTCTATTAATTGCTCTGACCATACTCATAATGAATCAAAGGAATATGAGATTTTGGCCCCTGCCCTTGAGAATTTCATCATTAGACCTCTATCTTCTTGGGAATTTAAGTTCTTTGCCAACACGATGAAAGATAGCATTATTATGGTCTGAAGGTAGGCTGGGAGAAGGATTCCAAGGCTCTGTAACTCCCAAAGTGTGATGCCCAGACTAGCTTTTTTATCATCACTAGGAAACTTGTTAAGAAGATAGATTTTTAAGGCCTTAATTCAGGGCTACTGAATCTGAACTCCTGGGTGGATTCTGATGCATGCCCAAGTGTGACTGAAAACCCTGGCTCCTGATATTTGCAGTATGGTCCTTGGACTAGCAGCAGCTGCATCCCATGGGAGCTTGTTAGAAATGCAGTCTCAGGCCCCACTCCAAAGCTACGGAACCAGTATTCCCAGATGATTCACGTCCATGATACATTTTGTGAAGCACTACTTCAGACTGGGCTGTGTCATGAAGAATCTTGAGCCAGGTTCTGTGACTCCTCCCGCCTCCCTCATCAGAGCACTGAGGCATGCTGACAGGCTGCTCCAAGCCACCTCCTGTGTGCTGGTGTGATGCTGTCATGAATAGACATTTTGCAAGCTCAGAGAACACCGAGGTTTCTTGCAGAGCAGGCTCTTCTCTGGTCCCTGAAGGCTGGGGGTGGTATTATTTAAAACATAATCAGTTTGCCAGCAGGTAATAGATTGCTATTAAAATTTTTTTAAGTGTCAGGGAACTCCCCAATTCTAAAGTTATGATTAACTTTTCTATCTGATGGAAGGTAATAAAAATTTCCGACATCAGTGAGTCAAACAGATTTCTAAAACAATACGTAATGGGAGAAATTTGGGATTTCTCAGCCTAGTGTTACCTCGGCATCAGGAAATGTGGGCACAGTCAAATTGATTAATAAAAACTTTATTTCTTCCCCCATTGGGTTAGGAAATAGCTGTTCCCCCCCTCCCCCCGCCGCCATCCTAGCTGCCTAGCTCTTCTTTTAGCTCTCCCTAGAGCTCATGACTCAGCATCAGCAATCAGAGTGCTCCTATCTGGCACATCAGGAGCCCCCTTTTTAACTAATGTGGTTTGTGTCTCTTTTGATTGGCTAGTCACTTATTAGATATGATCAGTCCTCACCGAGCACAGATTTTTACATTTGTGAATATGCTTAGTTCATAAAATATACCTGTAATCCTCAAATCAATATGTGTGGTGCTCTCCTGGTCATTCATGGGCATGTGCAGAGTAGAGAAAAATTTGAGTCATTCAATATAACATGGTCACAGGTTCTGCGTTTAACTAGCAAGTGCTACCTAATATTCATGAAATAATTCCTGCCTGACACAAACTCTTTCAGGCAAGCAGAGAATCATGTCATGAGTTGAGCATATCCTTGATGTCCAATTTGATAAAGTGTGAATAACAACATCACAGAATGATCCCAGCCATTACTGTAGAAGCAAAATGTTAGACAAGCAAATCCAGTTATGCGTTTAGAATATAACAGGAAAAAAATGGATTTTTTTCCCAGAAACATAAGAATGACTTCACATTAGAAAAGGCTTTTAGTGTAATTATCCACCTTAATAAACTTAGGTCATCATATCTATAGATAAAAAAGAAATTTTGATGCCCTTCAATAATATCCATAATTTTAAAAAAGAAGAAAAACTCCTAACATATGAAGACTAGAAAGGAATTTCTTTAGCCTAGTGCAGAGTACTTCCTCCAACTCCCCCAATGTTGAAAATGTGACCTGAGGCTTGCAGCAATGGGACAACCCCAAATTTCCCTGGAGAAACCTAATTACCATAATAGTGAGAATTGACGATTTCGAATTTGCTCCAGGGGTATGGTTTATAAATATTTTAATCGAATTCTTTACTCTTGAAAGCTTCTCTGAAAATGTAGAGTGCATTACCCAGCATTCTTTTGGATGGTACTTACTGGGTGAGAATCGAGGAGAGAATCGTCAAATGCTGTAGAGATACATTTAGGGTGCCTGTATCTTCACCTTTGCATCCCCAAGGCAGCATTTATTGTTTCCTGCATACGTCGAATGGATTGTGCATCTTTGTCTCATGGATATCTTCACCGTGAGCCAGAGATGAAGCTGTGGGAAAGGACTGGGATCAGGTTAGGGCCCTGGCTGACACACTTGAAAAATCCAGGAATTCTTTTGATGTCAATTGCTAGAGGTCAAGGACAATAAAGAGGACACGGTCGGTCCCTGCCTTTAAGAGCACAGAGACATGAGCAAGACAGACACATAAACAATAATTCCCGCTCTGTAATCACAGCTGTATTTGAACTCTCATAGGAGGAGCTGGGGGACTTTGTGGAGAGGAAATGCCTGGCTTTTCCAGGAGGGGTCATAGCGGAGGTAGGAACCGAGTTGACATAGGGAAAGGAGTTTTTGTTTTTATTGTTGTTTTAGAGTTTTTAGTTATTCATAGTAGTTGGGTTCATCCTGACAAACTCCTACGTGCATGGAGATAGATTTCAGTTCATGATTCCTCCCTTTTCCCTTCTATCCTCCCTCTCCTCTCCCATTCTCCTTCCTCTACTAGACTTCCTTTTGCTCATGTACTAAATTCATATTTGGTGCATTATGTTATCCTATCCTTCTCTTTCCTTTCCCTTTATTTTACTCTAACTTCTACATATGAGAGAAAATATTTGACTTTTGAGTTTCTGAGTTTGGCTTCTTTCACTTAGCATGATATTCTTCCATATCCACCAGTTTTCCAGCAAATGCCATCATTTCATTCTTTTTTCCATTGTATGTATATATGTACCACAATTTCTCAATACATTTGTCTATTGATGTGCATCTGGTTTGATTCCATAATTTAGCTTTTGTGAATTATGCTGCTATAAACAATGAGGTGGTTGTGTCTGTGTAGTATGCTGATTTTAGAGCATTTGGGAAAATATCAAGGAGTAGGACAGCTGGGTCATTTGGTGGTTCCATGCCTAGTTTTTTTTTTTTTTTTTGAGTTCCAGAGTGGTTGTACTAACTAGTCTACAATCCCACCAACAATGTACAAGTGTATATTTTCCCTCACAACCTCACTAGCATTTATCGTTGTTCATATTCTTGATCATTGCCATTCTGACTGGAGTGAGATGAAATCTTGTAGTTTTGGTTTGCATGGAAAAGGAGTCTTTTAGGTAGCTCTTTAGGCAAGAGTGTGAGGTTAACATCTGAGCTGAGTGACAGAATTCCTGGCAGAGGGAGGAATTAGCAGAAACATTCAGGTGTACCCAACATGTGTGTGTAGCGCTTGGGTAGCGTGGTGGGTGGTTTGCATGTTATGTGTGTGTGCTTTATGGTGTGTGTATGTGGTGTGTAATTTGTGTGCTGAGTGTGTACGTGATGTGACATCTATGTACTATGGCATGTGATTTTGTGTGTGTGTGTGTGTGTGTGTGTGTGTGTGTTGGAGGCCTGTAAGGTGGTTGGGCAGGTATAAAGGGGGCAAAATGTTGCAGATTGGGGAGAGGATGGTGCATGACCTCATGACCAAGGGGTTGCACTTCACCTTGCAGACTATCAGGGAGTGAGTTTAGGAAAGTTACCCGGATAGCAGAGAGAAGGGTGAATGGGTAGGAGACCTTGTGGGAACATTAATGCTAGTGATAACTCAGCTTCACCTGACTCTCCAGAAAAGTCTGTGTGCCCTGGGATCTCAACAGGCAAACCAATATCTATAGTCTGTTTCCCTAAATTTAACCTTTTTAGACTTGACTAGGCTCATGCATCTCTTTGCTGAAATGCAAATGAAGATTCCAAGGTCTAGGAGGTGTCTAGTCTCTGTAGTTGAAAAACATTCCTGGGGATGCCAATGCCCTGGTCCACAGGCACAATTTGAGGAGCAAGTCTCCAACTTATCTGCACACTAGAACAGCCTGGGTTAATATATATATGACACTAGAGATTCTGGTGTCATATGTGCAGCTATAGGGTGTGACCTGGGCATTGGAAATTTAAAAAGTGTCCCAGATGAAGGACCAGATTTTTTTTAAACATTCCAAATTTCTTGGTGCTTTAAAAACATATAAAAATACATTAGTAGAAAAATAAACTTGAGGGAAATAAATACTTGCAACTATAAGCCCTAATTTAAAAATATTATTAGATTCAACAAACACGAAACGTCTCGTGTCAGGTTACTGTATGGGTTCTGTTTGCTTACTCTTCTTTTCTGGACTATTTTGTTTTTGGTGATCAGTAACCCACAGCAGACCTGGAACATCCCATGGATCACAAGTCAAGCAGCACCAGAGGACACTCACATTGAAGACCACCCGAGGTGTAAGGTGGACAGGATGGGGGCTTCAGTGTTCATCGAGAGAAGAAGCAAGTGCCTCACCCTGGGCTGGCTACCAGTGGCTGGAGCCGACTAATGGAATGATATTTCCTGTCCATGTGCTGCTAGATGCCATGGTATCTGGTGAGATCCAGGGGATGACAACGGATTGCTGCTGGTGGTGGTGGCTTTGCCTGGCCGAATCATTGTGGAAGAGTAAGGAGGGAAAACTGCCTGGCTTCATGGATCTTTTCCTGTAAATTTTCTCTTTCTGCCTTCCAGGCTTATCGTAATATAGGTACTGGCTTTAAATTATCCCCTTGAGAACGGCGCCAGCTGCCTCTCCCACGCTATATTTTGCAACAAGCCTTGTTATTTCATACATGTTATTTTCTTTTCCATGCCTTAAAATGCTAGCTAAAACCCCCACAGGATGTTGCATAGAAGTAGTGAAAGTAATTGAATGTCTTTGAATTGTTTCTGATTTTAAGAAATACATTCAATGTATTACCATTTGCTCTTATTTGGGGGAGGTGGGATGGTTGGGGAATACTCTTTGTTAGGTAAGGAAATTCCTTTCTAGTCTTGATATGTTAGTTTTTCATCTTTTTTTTTTAACACTGTGAATGTCATTAAAGTTCATCAAAATTTCTTTTATCTATTGAGATGGTCAAATAGTGATCATATAGGTTTAATAAGATGAAGAATTACACTAAAAAATTCTCTAATGTTAAACCATTATTACATTGCTGGGAAAAACAGTTTCTGTTTTATGTACATTTCTGAATTTTCTAACTTTTTAACTAGCAGGTTTTTTTTTTTTCTTAGCAGATTTGCTTCTGTAGTAATGAGTGCAATTTTCCTGGGATTTTTCTGATATGTATTTTATCCAATTGGACCTCAAAGTTATGCTAACTGATTCAGTTAACCTGAGAGTTTGAGTGAGACTGAAATTATTTGTTTCATGAATATTTGATAGAGCTTGCTGGTTAAACCCTTGAAGTCTGAGGTTTTGATTGTTGGGAGATTTTAAACTTCATTAGTTAATTCAAATTTCCATAATGATGGTAGTGTTTACTGACATCAGGAAGGTAAATGCTTCCAATATCAAGCTACCCACAGTTTCACAATCAGCTCACACAATTCCTTTCTATTTAGTGATTGATCCTTGGATTGACTCTAGTCTGAGATAGCTTCAGGGCAAGCATTAGGGCTTCTGTGTCTGCTATGATTTTTTTTTTTTACTGGAAATAAGTGTTACTTTTATTCCCCCCTTTGAAATGTGTCCATTTCTTCTTTTCTAATTTATTGTCATAACATTAATCTTATTATACGCTCAAGTCCATAAATATCTTTTTCATTCTAAGCATTATGTGGGAGGGGCTGTTTATTTTCTTGATCCATTATTCTAATGGTTTGGCAAGGCTGAAGAGAATTTAGTAAAAGGGTATTTACATAGATGCCTGGGCTAAGGAGACCCCCAAAAGAGACAAATTGGCTGGAAGTAGCGACAGTAGAAAGCCTTCTCCATACCTACCTTGGGAGGGGGAGGTGGATCCTTTTCGGAACCCTGATAAGAGTGGTGGCTGGCTGCTCCAGCAAACCCATCACCTTAGGCAAAGTCTCTAACCAAACCATGGCTCTGTAAGCAGGGAACCGTGGATAGAATCCTTGTCTCTTCCGTTGTGGTGTCAGTGTTGCTCATAGAGTAAACCCAACTCAAAGTCAATCGGCAGGTAGCTGGGAGAATGCAGCCCTCACACGTCAGTCTTTTAGGGTCACAGAACAAGAGAGAAAAGGGCAACCAATGGATCTAGCAGGGCAAAATGAAAGGAATGTCAGAGGGATGTGGCTCATTTATTTTCATCTCCTCAACCCAGTCTGTGAGTTTAGGGCTATATGCTTTCCTCTAAGTACCACTTTGGCTGCATCTCAAAAATTGTAAAACGTGGTGGTAATTCATTGTCGCTCATTGCTGAATGTTTCGTAAACTCTGTTAAGATGTCTTGTACAACCTTGTGAATTATTTAGATGTATGTCTATTTCAAACCCAAGGGCTCTGTGGCTCTCTTTTTGGGATGGATTTTTAACTTCATCACTCTGTGACCTGAAGTGGTCTGTTTGACATTCTTGGAAATGTTTTGAGGCCTGATTTCTGTTCTAGTATGTAATGTTTTCTGTGTGGCTGAAATGATTGTTTTGTAGTGTTTGGTTGCAGTATTCTGAATATATCTACTAGTTTCCATTAAATTACCTACTTGTTTATTCAAATTCTCTAATTACTGATTTTTGACTTATTGATCTATGAATTACTGGGAAAAATGTACTAAAATCTGTCATTACAATATGATTTTTTCCTATTTCTCTTGCTTTCTGTCAGTATTTGCTAACATATTTGAAAAAACATTGTTTTTGATTTTTTTTGATTTTGAAAAATATTTTATTATGAAGGATTAAGAGTTGATACTTGTTTCTGGAGTATTCAAGTCATCATAATATGTTCTGACCATATCATGTTTTGTTTTTATTTTTGTATAAAGGTCTGTTCTGATGAACAATAATGAAGTTCTATTGGTTTTATTTTGGTTAATATACACTGACTTTTCTCAATTCTTTTCTCTGTAATCATTTGCCTTGTGTAGGATGAATATCCTATATGATTTTTTTAAAAAACTGGGAATTGAACCTAGGAGTGCTTTACCACTAAGGTACATTACATCCCTGTCCTTTTTATTTTTTTATTTTGAGACAAGGTCTTCTTGAGTTGCTGAGGCTGGCCTTGAACTTGTGATCCTCTTGTCTCAGCCTCCAAAGTTGCTGAGATTACAGGCATGCAGCACCACACCTGGTCATCCTTTATAATTTCATTCTATTGGTCCATCTGCTGTATGTTAGAAAATGTCTTTATTTGTTCATGTTCTTCAACAATATTTTCCCTAAGTATATAATTCTAGGCGAATATCTTTTCCCCAAGGGAATTATTTTCCTTTCTACTCAATACTAAGTTTTAAGGTACAATTTTCCTTGCAGTTTCCAAGTGAGGGCTATTGATGAGTGTTAAATCTGTACATGGAAACATATGGAATTGCTTTTATTATAACTTGAAAATAGTCAAATATTAGTGATTTCTCATGGTTCAACCTGATTGTTAACCCTTGTGCTCAAATTACTTTTGGGGGTGCTTCTGGGAGAATCCCAGCACTGGGTAGACGGGTTTACTATAGATGAGTCACCTTGGCTGGGCCATGGGCTTTGGCAACTATCCTTCATTCCCTGTGATGCTATGAGAATAGAAATAAGTAATTTGGCTAGAAAAATGACTTCCGAGTAAGAACAAACTTTAATATTCAGTTTACTTCTTTCAACTTTTTTTTTTGGCCTCTGGCTATTCCTTGGTTTCTTGTAAGCCACTCAAACTCCATGAATTTAACAGGTGTTTAGAAAACCTTAGTGGGTTTTCACTGGGACTGTTAGTGCATTCTGACACACTACAGAAACAGAAGTATCTCATTGTTCTTCTCTTTCATGTTTTTATTGAGATATAGTTCATCTAACATAAAATCCACTCTTTTTGAAGTGTACAACCCAGTGTTTTTTTTTTTAGTACAGACACAGGGTTGTATAACCATCAACATTATCTAAATCCAAAATATTTTCATCATCTCTAAAAGAAACACTATGCCCTTCAGCAGTCACTCTCCAACCTTCTCCCCTACCCACTGGCCAATGTTGGTCTACTTTTCTGTTTTTGTGGATTTTATGGATATTTCATGTAAAAGAAATAACATAATAGATTGTCTTTTTTTTTTAACTGACTTCATTTAGCATAGTGTTTCCATAACATCCATGTTGTAGTATATGTCAGTACTTTATTCATTTTCATGGCCAAATCATATTCCTTTATATGTATAGACCACTTTTTGTTTATCCGTTCATCTATTGATGGCCATTGGGGATTTTTATACTTTTTGGCCATCATGAATAATGTTGTCGTGATACATGTTTTTGGGTGGTCATCCTTCTTCAGTTCTCTTGGGTATATTCCTGGGAGTGGAATCTTCCACTCAGGTGAGGTCAGCTGAACTGGGTCCAAACACCTATTTGAGTGCTGATCTGGTCTTGACCACCTGGGTCTCTGTGGCCTTTCACCCACTTGAACTTCCTCTATCATTCTTGAGCATGCTGCTCCCTCTGGTGGGAACACCACTTTCACATCCTCCTTTCACTTGACCAATCCTGCTGATCTCAAGTTCACTTCCCCAAGGAAGCTTTCTTGACCACCCCACGAGGCCAGGCTCCAGGTTCAGGTGGGTGATTTAGCCTTTCCATTATCTCTTTAGTTTCTTCCAGAGTCATTTTTATAATAATTATTCTTATAATCTTATAAATTTTCTTTTTATAATCTTGCATGTAGAGAGAGGATTTGATTATACATGTCCCCCCACCCACCAGACTGTAAGATCTATAATGGCAGAGAGGATGCCTGAGGTTGTTCACCACTGGGTTCTAAGCACCAAGGATGGTCTTGGACATTAGTAACCCCTGAGAAGGAATTGGATGAATAAGTAGGTAGAATGAAATCTAGTTGTAAAGACAGCACATTCGTTTGCTGAAGCTCTGGTGACGAGGTACCACAATCCGTGAGGCTTAAAGCATTAGCATTTGACTCACAGGAGGTCAGTTCCTCAGTTTCAGAAGCTGCAAGTCCCGGATTGAGGTGTAGGCAGGGTTGGTTCCTTCTGAGGGCCACAAGAGAAGAAGCTGTCCCATGTCTCTCCTTGGCTTCTAAATGTTTGTCTTCCCTCTTCACCTCGTCTTTTCTCTATTTATAACCCTGTACCCAAGGTTCCCCTTTTCATAGGGATAAGAGTCACAGGAATCAGGCCTCACCCTAATGCCAATTCAATTGAATTCCCTCTTTAAAGCCCCTATCTCCAAATAGGGTCACACCCTGAAGCATTGTGGGTCAGGAACTTAATACGTGAATTTGAATTTGGGAGCACACAATTCCACTCACATAGATGGTGATAAACTAACCTCTTTAATGACAGCTGGAGTTGGGGTCTGGAAGGGGTGGTAAGTTGGAGGCCAGTTCATAATGTTGTGTATTTTTTTTTTCTGGTTCCAGTGTTACTGTGAGATTGCAATAAATCTCCCAATTGATCTTAAAGCAGGAGATGGAAACTTATTCACCAGTTGGTGGTCTGGATCCACCATCTGGCAGGCCAAGGGGCAGGCTGCAAGTCTACACCCTTCGACCCCCTTCTGGGGCGTAAGTATACCTTTTAGAGTTCAAAACCTTGTTAATCCTAAGTGGCTGTCACTATGATTCAAAACCATAAACAAACGTCATGAGATCTAAATTCATAAGCAGAAGAGGGAGTGGGTTTAAACGTCCCTAGTTACAGAATGGTTATAATTGTCTAGACAAACAATCTCTGACAGGGTACATTGTCCAAGAAAAATAGGAACCAAAGAGAGAACAATTTTACACTGTGTAAGAGTTGTCATCTTATGTTGCCAAACATGCTATGTTAAGCAACTGTTGATGGGTACAGAGGTGGGGCTTTCCCATGGCAGAAGCAGTTTTTGTATGACGTGGAGTCTCAGGGCAAAATGGAGTCTGTTTGGTCATTGTCCATATAACCTGGCCCATAACACCAGGGATCAAACCAAGGGGCACTGAAACACGGAGCCACATCCCTATCCCTTTTTTAAAAAAATATTTTTAAATTTTGAGACAGGGTCTTGCCAAGTTGCTTAGGGCTTCACTAAGTTGCTGAAACTGGCTTTGAACACTTTGATCTTCCTTCCTCAGCCTCCTGAATCACTGGGACTATAGGCCTGCACCATCACGTCCAGCTCATGTATGTTTTTTTAAAGGGCCAAGAGCACATGCCTCCCCTGACTAGTGGGAGGTTGATTCAGGATGCAAACTTTTTCACATAGAGAAGGTTGTTCCTTTCTCTGTCTGAATATTTGCCTTTTGCCTTTGTAGAAGAGTGTAACACTTTGGACCAACGGGATTTAAAAAATAGAATAAAGGTCTAGAGAAGTTGTCTCGGTTTCTTAACTAATCTGTGAAGAAAGTGTTTCGTGGAAATATATTTGAGAAGCACTTCAGACTCTCGTTCCTTTTTTGAGGTATTATAAAGCACAACCACGTATTAAAGCCATTGAGAAATTTTGCAGTGTAAGTGGCCAATTTGATTTAATCTGATATTTCTTGAATTTCTTCTTCTTATCATTTTTATTATTATTTTTTACCAAGGAATCCCCTTGTTTTGCACAATAATTATTGACATACTGTATCGCTTAACATCCATTTTATAATTTATTAGCTTATTGTATCATCGGGTTGGATAGGTTTGGGAAATGCCAGGGTTCTGTGACTGGGAAAGCAACGTCATTCCTGATGATCACATTTCTGTCTTTCTCTCTTTACAACAGGGGAATTCTCTCTCTCTCTCTCTCTCTCTCTCTCTCTCTCTCTCTCTCTCTCTCTCTCTCTCTCTCTCTTCCCATTTATACTGTGCATTTAATCAGTGCTTAGACTTGTCACCTTTAGGTTCTGTATGAATGGCAACAGCCCTGGCAGCAACTGCTGTCACAAAACAGAAGTTGGCTGATAGGTATTGGGGTAAATTTGTTGTATAGGGAGTTTTATTTTTTAGTTTTCCTTCTTCATGCCACTGCTCTCAAAAATACTACAAGCCCAACACAAGACTTTTTCTGGGCCTTCCAGTGATTCAGCGATGATTTAAACAGTAGTCATGCATCGGTTGCAATCTTTTCTTGGTTAAGATCCCAGTTTTAAGAGCCTCGATGGTATAAAATATCACTCCTGAGAGGGGGGTTGATTTTAAAAAAATGACAGAGGAGAGACCAGATCAGTACCACGTCAAGTCCCTGGCTGCTAACCCCACAGAATTTTCTGAGAATCACATCCAGATTGACTCTAAGGCATCTGTTCCTTCCCACGTGCCTCCCACTTGAGAGTGGGGAGGCAGACTGCTGGGGGAACCCCCAGTCAGGCAGCTGTGGATGGAGCCACACGTAGGTGAGTGCCATTAGGTGCTGGTGAGTCATGGAATTTGGCGTCTTAAGGCATTCTTGCTTGTGACAGCAGCCCTCGTTATTTTCTTTAAGCTACACCTGGACGTGACTGCTTGACGTTGCCCATCAGATAACAAGATGGCTCAGGAAGGACTAGGCTTCTGGGACCTTCAGCTCAGGAGCTCATGTCCCTTTCCTTGTGGTCTGGAGGTACAGTTCTGACCAGGACATCCCTCGAGAAGGTGGGGCCTGCCCTGAGGACTCTGGGAAAATTGCACTGAGGGGTTTAAAGAAGCTCTGGGAGGATCTTGGTGTCAGGATAGAGAAGTGAATTTGCATAAACAGGTAGTTCTCTGAGGAAGGGATCTCCAGGGTCCTTTTGGCTTCTGTGAACCTGAAACACATTGCTAAGTACAGTGTATCTTTTCATCTGCAAAATAATCCTCAGAGACGGGGGCTATAGTTATCTTTATCATAGGGGTGTTGAAACTGAGGTTCAGAAAGCTAAAGGCACCTGCCCGAGATCACAGCTTGTGAGGATTCATGCAGACACCTGCACCCCTGCTCTGGGCCACCCTGCTATGCGACCTAACTTCACCAGTGTGTGCAGCATCTTCTGGAATCTCCCTTCATTTCTGCGGCTGTTGTGTTGACAGGCTGAGGGAGATGGTTAGTCTCCTAGTGAGAGGAGACAGGCACACAGCAGTTGGATGACTCTCCAGAGTCTTGCAGGGATGAAGGCCCCAGTCCTTGTCTTCTCCTCGTCCAGTTTCTTCCCATCCTCACACTGTTCTTCAAAGGCTATTTTCTAGCCCCTGCATCTTCTCCATCCTGGTCAGGGATTGAGGTGGGTGTGAATTTGAGTCAGAATCTGATTAATTATGGAGAGTGCCTCATAAAGCCCTCGGGATGGAAAACCATTATGGCCCTTGTTTTAAAACAAGGGTTTTAAAAGTTTTAAAACAAGGGTTTTAAGACTCACCTGAGAACTTCCCATAACTTACACTTAAGTCTTTAATCCAATTTCCCATAAACAAAACAAAGTTTTAGTTTGAAATATATTGTTCCACCTGATTTGTTTCTTAATGTTTTCTTCACTATGAATAATAAAATTGTAATGAAAGTTGGACAAAACCATAAGTTACCTGAACAAGATCAGTCTCAGTTGTAACTTTGTGATTCCTTGTTGCACCTGGGTATATACAAAGGTAGAGGTAAGAGAATCAAGAGTTTCTTTTCTTGTGTGTGTGTGTGTGTGTGTGTGTGTGTGTGTGTGGTGGTTCAATGAAGAAGAGAAAGCAAAGAATTTCTCTGTTTTGAGTTAAAAGCCACTGAAATAAAGCAGTAGTATAAATTGCCTAATTTTTAAAAAAATTTTGTGAATGAAACTTTGGAGGTCTAAAGAAAAAAAGTAAAAATAAATATAAAACCTGGATTCATTACAGTCCAGTTAAAGTTTTATCGTGCCCTTAATTTTATCCATACATATTAGAATATTTACAAATGACATGATATGATGCCTGATATCTATTCAAAAATAATCCATGGGGTCTCTGTTCAGGGATTGGAAGAACTGATATTGTTAAAAGGTGTATGCTACCCAAAGCATCTATAGATTCAATGTAATCCCTATCAAAATTCCAATGTCATCCTTCATAGGAATGGAAAAAAAGAAAAGAAATCTAAAATTTGTTTGGAAGCACAAAAGACCCTGAATGGCCTAAGTAATCTTAAACAAAAAGAACAAAACTGGAGGCCTCTTAATACCTGACTTCAAAATGTATTACAAAGCTATAGTAACTTAAACAATATGGCCTGGGCATAAAAACAGACACAGAGGTGAATGGAACAGAGCAGAGAATCCAGAAATAAACCCACACATTCACGCCCAACTTAGTTTTGACAAAAGCACTAAGAACACACACACTGGGAAGGAGAAAGTGTCTTCAACAAATGGTGCTAGGAAAACTGGGTATCCACATGTAAAAGAATGAGGCTTGACTCCTTGTCACAGTTTACAAAAGTCATCTCAAAATGGATTAAAGACTTAAGTGTAAGAACTCAAACTATGAAAATACTAGAAGAAAACAGGGGAAATGAAACATGATGTCTGTCTGGTCAAGGATTTTTTAAACAAGACCCCCCAAAAAACAAAAAGCATGAGCAACAAAAACAAAAATAAATAAATGGGATTCCATCAAACTAAAGAGCTTCTACATGGGGGAACCCATGAACAGAGTTAATAGCCTCCAGGTAGGAGAAGATATAAAGGATTAATATCCAGAATATATAAGGAACTTAAGTAACTCAGTGGCAAGAATCAAATGATCCAATTAAAAAATGGGCAGACCAGGAATGAACTCAGAGGTAGAGTGCTTGCCTAGCATGTGTGAGGCCTTGGGTTTGATCCCCAGCATGGTAGGGTGGGTTGAGGGGAGGAGCTAAAGACTTGAATAGACTCAAAAGTAAGACATAAATGTCCAACAAGTATATTTAAAAAAACATGCTCGATATCACTATTCATCAGGGAATGCATATCAAAACCACAATGAGATATAACCTCACTCCAATTAGAATGGCTATTATCAAAAGACTAAAGATAGTGCTGGGATCGGGGCTGGGGTCATGGCTCAGTGGTAGAGTGCTTGCCTAGCATGTGTGAGCCACTGAGTTTGATTCTCATGCACCACATATAAAATATATGAGAAAAAAAAGGTTCATTGGCCACTAAAATAAAAAGAGTGCTGGGGAGGATGTATAGAAAGGAGTGCTTGCACAGTATCAGTGGGAATATAAATCAATGCGGCCATTGTGGAAAACTGTATGGAGATTCCTTAAAAATTTAAAAATAAAACTAGCCTGTGATCCAGCAATCCCACTCTGGTATAAATTTGATGGAAATAAAACCAGTACGTTGAAGAGACATCTGCCCTTCTATGTTTATTGCAGAGCTATTCACAACAGCCAAGAAATGAGATCAACCTAAATGTCCATCAACCGATGAATGGATAAAGAACACTGTGGTATATATTGTGTACATATTATGAATACTGTTTAGTCAGGAAATGGATAAAATCATTTGTCACAACTTGGACGAACCTGAAGAACATTGTGTCAAATGAAATAAGCCAGGCATAGAAAGATAAATACTGCCTGATTTTGCTCACATGCAGAATCTAAAAAAGTTCATCATATGGAGGTTGAGAGTATAATAGTGGTTGCCAGAGGCTGGAGAAAAAGGGGCACTGTGAGATAGAGATTGGTCAATAGGTAGAATATCACAGTTAAATAAATAGTAGGAATAAATCTGGTGCTCTGTTACATAGTAGAGTGACTTGTATTACAATACAATACAATAGTGCATCGTATGCTTCAAATAACTAAAAGAAACGATTCAAATGCTCTTACAACCAAGGAGTGATAAATATTTAAGTTCATGGTTTTATTAATTATTTTTATTTGACCATTATATAATGTCATGGATTATGGATTGAAACATTTAGTTGTACCCCATAAATACATACAAATTTTATGTGTCAACATAATACATACAGTAGGTGAAATAAATGGTGGGGTGGGTAAATAAGACTGGCTACTGGGTAGCCAGCGTGTGAGGACATACACCTGTAATTCTAGCTACTTGGGAGGCAGAAACAGGAGAATCTCAAATTTGAGGACAGCCTCAGTAACTTAGGGAGTCCCTGTCTCAAAATAAGGTTTTTAAAAGGAGTGGGGTTAGGGGATGGAAAGATCTCCCATGCTCTTGGATAGGCAGAATTAACATTTTCAAAATGGCCATAATACCAAAAGTGTTATATAGATTTAATGTAATTCCTATTAAAATTCCAATGACATTCTTCATAGAAATAGAAAAAGTAATCATGAAATTCATTTGAAAAATAAGAGGCCCAGAAAAGCCAAAGCAATCCTCAGGAAAAAAAAAAAAAGTGAAGCCGGAGGCATCACAATACAGACCTTAAACTATGTTATAGAGCCATGGTAATAAAAATGGCATGGTATTGGCACCAAAACAAACATGTAGACTGATGATACAGAATGGAAGACACAGAGACAAACCTACATAAATGCAGTTATCTCATAGTAGACAAAGGTGCCAAAAACATACATTGGAGAAAAGACAGCCTATTCAACAAATGGTGCTGGGAAAACTGGAAATCCATATGTGGTAAAATGAAATTAAACCTCTATCTCACCCTTCACAAAAATCAACTCAAAGTGGATCAAGGACTTGACACAGAGATCCTGTGTCTAACAGAAGAAAAAGTAGGCCCAAATCTCCACCATGTCTGCTTAGGTACTGATTGTCTTTACAAGACTCCTAAAACACAAGAAGTAAAATTAAAAAATCAACAAGTGGGATGGAATCAAACTAAAAAGCTTTGCCACAGCAAAGGTAACAATCATGAAGAGAGAGCCTACAGGATGGGAGAAAATCTTTACCACGTGCACCTCAGAGCATTAATCTCCAGGATATATAAAGAACTCAAAAAACTTAACATCAAAAAGCCAAATAACCCAATCAATAAATGGGCTAAGGAAATGAACAGACACTTCATAGAAAAGTAAATACAATTGATCAACAAATATATGAAAAAATGTTCAACATCTCTAGCAATTAGAGAAGTGCAAAGTAAAACTACACTGAGATTTCATCTCACTCAGTCAGAATGGCAATTGTCAAGAATACAAGCAACAATAAATGTTGACAAGGATGTGGGGAAAAAGGTACACTCCTATACTGCTAGTGGGACTGCAAATTAGTACAACCACTCTGGAAAGCCTATGGAGATTCTTCAGAAAACTTGGAATGGATCCACCATTTGACCTAGTTATCCCACTCCTTGGTCTATAACCAAAGGACTTACAATCAGCATACTATGGTGATGCAGCCACATCAATGTTTATAGCAGTTAAATTCACAATAGCTAATCTATGGAACCAAACTAGGTATGCTTCAACAGATGAATGGATAAAGAAACTATGTTATAATGTAATATTAGTCAGCCACAAAGAAGAATGAAATTACAGCATTTGCAGGTAAACGGATGGAACTGGAGGCTATTATTCCAAGTGGAATAAGCCAGCCTCAAAGAACCAAAGGCCAAATGTTTTCTTTGATATGCAGATACTAATTCACAGTAAGGGAGGTAGGGAAAATAGAGGTATTTTGGACTAGACAGAGGGGAGTGAAGAGAGGGGAGGGGACATGTGAATGGGACATTATTACCCTATGTGCATGTATGATTACTTGACCTGTGTAACTCCACATCAGGTACAACCAGATGAATGGGAAGTTATACTTCATTTATGTATGATGTTTCAAAATGCATTCTATTGTCATGTACAACTAATTAGATAACAAATAAAAGGGGTGGGGTTGTAGCTCAGTGGTAGAACACATAGGGGAGGCCCTGGGTTTGGGTTTGAGCCCCAGGACTGGGGGTGGTTTTGGGGGGGACTTACTGATAACTGTTGACTCTGGGTGGTGGTACTTGGAGGTTTTGTATTTGCTTGAAATTTTCCTTAGTACAAAGTTTATTTTTATTTTAAAAGAAATTCAATTTCTTATAGCCAACGAGTGCCATCTATGGGTCATTCCTGGGAACTGTCCTTTTTAAAGAATCAATTTTTTTTTTTAGTTGTAATTGGACACAATATCTTCATTTTATTTATTTATTTATTTTTATATGGTGCTGAGGATTGAATCCAGCACTTCGAATATGCTAGGCAAGTGCTCTACCACTGAGCTACAGCCCCAGCCCCGGAAATTGTCCTATAAGAGAGGATAATTGCTTGACTGCAAAAATGCATCCTGCATAATGTCTAAGAAGTGAGACTCTTTGAAGAACTAAATTTTGGGCAGTTATGAGCCTGCTTCCACTTTTGGATCCAGAGGGCTAGGAATAGCATGAAATATGAACTTTCCATGTTTCATTAATAGACACAGAGCTTAGCACTAGATCTGGTCTGCTGTTGGTATTCACTAAATGCTCATGGATGAAAGCATGAATGATTCCCTGGATAACAAAGCAGTCTTTGCAGAAATGAGTTAGATTGCAAATTTCATGGAGTCTTGGTTACAAAATGCTAATTTTGCCACACGAGTTAGTATAGTTCAAAAGTTATGATTTATTCATTTGTAGATACACAAATAAGATACACAGCTTTTATTTTTTTTTAATTTTAGGGGTCTTAGCAAATCAACAGTTTGGAGGATCAAAACATTTTTAGTATAAATTATGACACTAGAAGATAATACCCTTTGTGAAATTTCTCCATATTATTGGGCTGATGTTTCCTGGGATACTGAGAATCTATGGCATCAATAGTTTCCCAAAGCTCAGAAACTCCTGATTTGGATTTTTATTGAAATACACCCTCTCATTTATTAAATTCTCTTCTGACCAAATAGCCAATTTTCAGATTAAGCACCATTTTAACCAGGAAAGGGAAGGGAAGATAACTGTCTCATGTCTATTTTCTCCTGCTTTTATTTTTTTTTTAAAAAAACCCTTTTCTCGTTTAATCCTCATAAACACTCTGTGAGGTTGATATTTATATTAGTTTTCTAGGGCTGCCAAAACAGAGTACCACAGGATAGGTGGTACTTAATTAAACAACAGAAATTTATTTCCTCACAGTTCCAGAGGCGAGAAGCCCAAGAGCAAAGCATTCATGAGGTTGGTTTTTTTTCCCCGAAACCCTTTCTCCTCAGCTTGTAAGTGACTGTACTTTCCATGTGCCTTCTGTGTCTTAATCTCTTCTTATAACACATGTTCTATTGATTTAGATTTGAGTGTGCTCACACTCTTTTCTGCCCACCCTGCACGGTGCTTACCATCTCTTCAGGACCCACTTCCTGAATCTGACCTCTTTTTGGCAGGGTGGAATGGTATCCCCTTATCTCACCTGCTCTTTGAGAACAACCAAGATACTCATTGTTTTCATTCTAACATTAGGATAAAGGCGTTTTAAACATATGACTTTTTCATTTAGTTGTACTTATTTCATTATAACTAGAGGTTTTGACCTTTCTTTTCTCCCAGAGACTTGGACATGGGCGATCCTACACAGGAAATGATGAATACATGCTCATCCTCAGTTCCCCGCCTGTTGTCCTGACTGCCTTCATAGCTGGTTCATCTGAATCCTCCAGGCTTCTTATTTTCTATTTTCATCCTGCAGATAAGTCATTCATCAGTTTCCATTTCCTCCATTTGCACTTCCTATCATGCCCTCTTCCCGTGACATCAGGAAGTTGTCTAGAGTCAATTCCTTCCTTAGGTCTGAAGGTTTACTTTGAGCAGAACAGCAGTTAATTCAAAAGATGCCCAAAGGTGATTTACATCTTAGAGGGATCCTAAGTAGGTAGCTCTCACCTCATTATCTGTCTATTTGTTACAGGAAATATTTTTCTTACCTGTCAGTACTAATGATGAAAACTGTCAGTGATGAAGATGACTGACAGCAAACCTGTTTATTTGTTCTCCCTTCCAAGAAAAAAATATAAATAATCTCTCCCAAAGAGAGATGTCAGTCTGGATGATCCCTGAAGCCATTTGAGCTGACTATCATAGGCAGTTCTCTATTTCATTTAGTATTATAAAGTATCTATGTTTTGATTTGGAGGCTAAAACAGTAATCTAATTAAATACTAAATTTAAAAAAAAAGTTTCACCTTACTGGTAGGTGAAGGCAATGCCAAAAGTTCAGTTTCTAAAAGTGACAAACATAAGTAGGCAAGGTAGGTATCTACAGACACTTTGCCTGTGTTCCTAAGTTCAAAAAAGGATTGAGATCCATGGTTTCAGATCATTCTAAATTCAATGCAAGATTGAATAGCATTTGTGTAAAGAGGAAATGCATCCAATCCATGACTTTACTGACACCTTTAAACAAGTGTTCAATGACCAAAAACTGCTTAGGAGAAAACTGAGCATGAATCTTTTTGTTGGCTAGTTCAAACTACTTATATCTGTATAGCAAAATAGAAGAGGATTCTGACAAAACCAAATTAAGCAAACAAAAAAACAATATCTAAATCTGAGAATTTGAAAACTGTCAGATAAGGTGGAGCCTACAAGATAATCCTGATACCTGAAAGATTTTGAATATGCTGACATTTAAAAATAATAATAATAATGTTTTTCTTATTTTCTACAAGCTTTTTGGTGGACCATTCCTTGCTTACATTTACTATAAAATTGGAGATAGAACTACTTGTTATTTTACTATATGGACATGATCACTACCTTTTGGATGCATTCTTAATATTTTCTCAATTTCTTGTTCTCTGTGTATAGATAAACACACCTGCAGATGTTGAGGATAAATAGTCTATATACTAACTATATTGCAAGTTACTATTTTTTCCTTTTAACATATAATGAATTTATTTACATGGTAAAGGATAGACATAGATATATTAAATAGTAACTTGTTTTCAAGGCTACTTCATAAGTACACAGTCTATTGCAGAAGATGAGGCCTATATTACTAAATTCATTGATTTAGATCATGATACACAGTTTACCTTTTTTTTAAGAGGGAGGGAGAGAGAGAGAGAGAGAGAGAGAGAGAGAGAGAGAGAGAATTTTAATATTTATTTTTTAGTTATTGGCAGACACAACATCTTTGTTTTTATGTGGTGCTGAGGATCGAACCCGGGCCGCATACATGCCAGGCGAACACGATACCGCTTGAGCCACATCCCCAGCTCCAGTTTACCTTTTTAAAAGAGGTTGGTGTTCAGGGTCATGGTAGCTGGTTGATGGAGAAGTACAGGCATGACCTGCTTAGAGATGTGATGAATTCTTGGAACTAGGAGTCCAGCCAAATGAGCAAGAAGAGCAAGATGAGGGGTTAGTAGAGAATGACCACACTGGAGACTCTTTTCTGTAATTGCTTTGGTAGCTACCTTGGCTTCTTTTTGAATCCCCAAAGTTAGGATATGCCTTGGGCCAAAATTCCTTTAAGCTATTTCTGTAGACAACTCATATTCCTGGTTATGAGGCCCTGATGGCAGATACATTCTGGGCAGATACCTTCTTTTACCCAACACTTCACTGAAGACATCTTGAGCTGCCTAAAACTCAAATCTTAATACTCAAGGCCATAACTTTCCCTGCCACTTTTGGTTCACTTTGAGCACAATCACTTGCAGACCTCTCCTGATCCATTATGGGTGAGAAGTGTTCACTGGGACCTGACATGAGGACAGGTGGAGACAATGACTGAAGATCGTGGCCTAACAAGGGTGGCCGTGGTAGGAGCAGTGCCCTGCGGATGAGGTCACCAAGTGGGTACATTGTTAAAAATAAATAAATAAATAAATAGTTTAAAAACAAAAATCAAACTAAAAATTGGCCTGAGTTTTGTTATCATCATGTTCCAGAACTCTAAATAATGTCAGTGATAAAACACATCTGTATTTCTTAACCGACTCAGAACACCACTGCCAAGCAACCATGAGATTGCTGGGCTTGGTCCACAATGAAAGAAGCCCAGTTTGGTGCATCAGGAATGTCTGGCCAGGCGCATTGTCCCACGCCTGTAATCCCAGCAGCTTGGGAGGCTGAAAGAGGAGGATCGCTGAGTTCAAAGCCAACCTCAGCAATGGTGAGGTGCTAAGCAACTCAGTGAGACTCTGTCTCTAATAAAATATAAAACAGGGCTGGGGACGTGCCTCAGTGGTTGAGTATACCTGGTTTCAATCCCCAGTGCCAAAAAAAAAAGAAAGAAAGAAAGAAAGAAAAAGAAAAGAAAATAGTGACATGTGAAAAAGTACTGAATGAGTTGGTGATAATGGCATACAGAGATAGGGAAGTGTTGACTCTTATCTAGAAAAAGATTTGTACTTTTTTTTCCCCATAAACTATAGTGGCACCCCTCCTCCATAGAAAAATCTTAATTAAGCTTCTCCAGAGACCCTCACCATAATTGTTCTTAAACTCTCAGCAAAATTTCTGCACAAGAATTTTCAGATGGGGGTTGGGGGGGGATATGCCAGCAGAACCCAAGCCCTTCAGAGAGGCATTTGAATTTCAGAGTTAGGTCCTTGAAAGCCAGCTGGTGGGAGAAGGGAGAGGAAAAACTCTCTCTTTCCCCTGGCACTGATTTTCACAGAGAGCATCCTTAGGGGTTATTTTTGTAAAACCTGGCCTGAGTTGGGAGCCACCTTCTGTTATGTGAACCTCTGCAAACTGTGAACCTCTGAGCAGCCCCCCCACTCCTACACACTGGGTCTAAAGTTCTAAAACTTTCGGAGATATAAAAGTTCTAAAACTCAGTGTTCAGGGGGATTGATTGATTGAGTGAAAGCTCTTTCCCTCTGAACCTGGCTGCAGCCAGTAAACCTGCTTTCTGCTACTTCCTCAGTGTCTAGCCTTAGCCTGTCTTACATCAAAACCAGGAGAGTAACTGGAGCTGTAGGAAGGGAATGCTTTGGTCAAACCCCGAACTGTCATCCAGGCTCCTTGGTACCTATTAGAACACTTATAAGAAAAATATAGAAAACACTTATTATAGCATTTCTCAAAAGTTGGTAAGCATAAAAATCATTTGAGGAAATTTTCAAAATAGAACTTCTCTGAGCAAGTCCCCACTCCACTCAAGTCAGTTTCATATGAGGCCGATAATCTGCGTTTTTGACAAGCATTCCAAATATTTCTTATGCGAGTGTCCCCACTGACCGTAGTTCTGGAAATTACTCCTTTATGGAAATAATAAGAAAGAAGAAGTCAGGCTGCTGAAAGACTTCCTGGTCACTGTCCCTTCCCTTTCAAAAGCAGGAAAGGAATATGCAAAGTGAATATTAGTTAGATTTCCAGGGAAATTTGCATCTCAAGCCAATGGATCCCAGAAATTAGCCACTACATGTGGAAATGGGCTGACCTCATTAAGAATACTAAGAGGAGAATAATTGCTTGCACTTTAAGGTTTATTTAATTTGCACCATGCATTGATTAGCAATGATTTGGTTAGTTCGACAAATTGGACACAGGAGTAGGGCTTGTCCAGCCACAGCTCTGTGTAAAATGCTAAGCTGAGACTGACAGGAAACCGAGATTTTTTTTTGTTGTAGACAATGGGCCGCCCCTTTGTGGGCTCTCAAAACTCCTTTACAAGTTCCCCTCAGGAATGTTTCCCACTCCACAGGTGGAGACAGCTCAGTGTTGCCTTAATTCACCATTATTGATTTGCCCTACACTTCCTTTCTGATTAAAATGACAGGTCCTGCTTCAAGGGTCCTTGAATGAAAGAGGCGCTCCTGTGGGCAGAAGAAGTTATCTCAAATTATGAGATAACTGGTGTGGTTTGATGTTGGGGATAAGAGCAGAGAGGTATCTGTGTTACTGGGAATAAAGCAGACAGGAACTGGGGAGGCAATGAGGTGTTTTGAAACTCTAGGGTTTCTCCTTAAGTCTGATGTTGGACTGCCTTACTCTTCCATTTAAGTTAGTCATGAAACCATCAAATGAAGAGTATTTGGTCCTTATTGGGTGGATGTGGGAGACCAACCCTACACGTGACTGGGTCACACTCCCCGGCTGGGTGCTGAGGAGCTCAGTCACAGAAATGTGGCAGAGCTTTCCCCACCCTTCTTGGGTTCGAGGGTCGGTGTCTCGTGCCTGGGTGTGTCTTGCTACAGCCCCATGGGTGAAGCGGTGCTCACCTGTTCCTTTGTAATATAACCCCTTGCCCTGTTTAGGATAGAATCTTCCATGGAAGTGCCTGTGTGTGTCCCCTTCTCTTACTATGCCCTTGGGTGTGGCCTACCCAGGTGTCAGTCAACCTGCTGACAGTGGACATCATGAAGATAGACTCAGCCCCCTGAAACCTGACCCCTTGCCTCATTTGAATAGCTTCTCCTCAATAAAAGGGGTCAACGTGTGCTCTCCCTCTCTCTCTTCCTGTGGACCCTTAAGGTCAGAGGAGCCGTCACAGTGACCCCAAAGAAAAAGGTATTTGTGTCTCTTGTGTGGTTATTTCGTGCAGCCCAGTTAGCCCAGTTCAACTGGAGTAACCCCTGAGCCTTTTAGTCATGAACAGAAACCCGGCAGGTGGATGGCAAGGGCTCCTTGGGAAGACAGGTCCTGCAGAGTTCTGAAGAGGAATGTGTGACGACTCCTTCCATCAGCCTGCTGGGAAGGAGGCTGATGGAAAGGGCCTAGAGAAGGAGGTGTAGCCTCAGGAGAGGTTAACCAATGGGAATGCCTTTGGAAGATGTTAAATGTCTCTCCAGATCTCATCATAGTTGTCCTAACATAGAATTACATCTTCCTCATCTGCCTGGGGTAGATAGATTTGAGCTTTTTCCTTCTGGACAGGAAAATAGCTTCCTGGTCATTTGTGGGGAACAAAAGATATTGCCACCAAGTGGGTCTCCTAGCTCCCACTGAGTCATCAGAAAGAGAACATGAAAGGCTACCTGCACACAATTGTGACCTTGCTAGGAAACAGTGGTATTGAGATTTGGCCAGAGAAGGTAGCCCTTTGTGATTGATGGGAGGCTGAGGCAGAGGACTGACTAAAGGAAATTCAGGGCTGCTTAGAAGGAAGTAAAATAAAGTGGAAGGTGGAGGGTGGAGGGGTAGAGACCAGAGAATGGAAAGCCTAGCTTGAAATACCCGTTCACCTTTGAGTCACTTCTTGCTGCAACCTCCAGAGTTGTAAATACACCATCTGACTCATGGTGTGAAAACCCCACATCACTCAACAGCATGATCAATAGCAACATGAGAGGCCACAAGCCCCGAAGGACCACTGCTGATGTGGTTCCTGCTCTCTGGGGTTTTAATTTGAAGAATGACTAACTATAGAACATTGCAAAGAAGTCACAACATGTGCTATTTGCATTCCCATGGAAGCTCTCATTATCTAAGGCAATGCTTCTCAAAGTGTGGCTTCTGGATCATTATCAGCAGCATCACCAGTGAAACTGCGAGCAAACCCTCTGGCTCCTCCACGGACCTATGGGATCAGAAACTCTGGGTCTTACCCAGAACCTTAGCTATTTTCCCCTAAATTTTTGTAGTTCCTCATTCCTTAGCTCTATTTTCAGAACGTAAGGAATCTTGGGGAGGTCTGCTTCCCCCTTTTCACTTGGAACACAAAAAGGAATATCCAGTATATTGACTAGACTCAATGCTTCTAGTCTCTTCACCCTTTGCAAAAGCTTGTAGTTCAAAAAAATAGACATAAAAGATATTTTTTTATTAGTTTAGAAAGTCCAGAGCAAAATGTAAAGCTGCAGATATCACATTAAGACAAGGGTCTTGCAAAATGTGAATACTTATAGGATATATAGATACCTTGGTAAAATGTATGGAAAGTAAAAATGGAAAACAGAGTGGACAGGCATAGGCTCCAGAGAGTCAGCCCCACCTTCTGCTCAGTCTGGGCCCTTCCTGGCTTTTCGTTACTCACCCTTAACAATGGGTGGTTCTTGCTCTGAGCACTCTGGTTCTGCTAGTGAGCCTGCTTCTGAATTCCTGGTACATCATTATCTGCTGCCTGGTACAGCTGTCATGTTTTTTCCTTCTTCCTCCTCTCACTGCTCTTTCTTTTGTAGGGATTGCCAGTACATTGCTGTATCTGCTAGATCAAAGTAGAATACATCTTGGTCCTTCCCCCCTCAACTAGCTGTTTTTATTTTTATTTTTGTCAGGGGTGGGGGACTAAGGATTGAACTGAGGGGCACTCACCCACTGAGCCACATCCCCAGCCCTATTTTGTATTTTATTTAGAGACAGCGTCTCACTGAGTTGCTTAGTGCCTCACTTTTGCTGAGGTTGGATTTGAACTTGTGATCTTCTTGTCTTAAACTCCCCAGCCTCTGGGATTACAGGCATGCACCACTGTGTCCAGCTTCTACTGGCTATCTGATAAATCTTCTTCCATTATTTAAACCGTGGACCTGATGGGTCACATGACACCCTATATGTGTGTCTTTAGCTACAGACTCAATTCTATAGAGTTGAATTCAGGCAGGGGTGCTAGATTCACCAAATAAAAATAAAGAATGCCTAGTTAGGGGCTGAGGCTGTAGCTCAGTGGTAGAGCACTTGCTTAGGACAGTGAAGCTCTGGGTTCGATGCTCAGCACCATGTAAAAAGTAAATAAATAGAATAAAGTTATAAAAATATTTTTTGAAAGAATACCTAGTTAAATTTAAATTTCAGATCAATAATGAGTGATTTTTTTGGTAGTGTTAGTATGTCCCATAATATTGGGATGTAGTTATACTAGAAAAAAATCTGTTATTTATCTGAAATTCAAATTTTACTAGATGTCTTATATTTTATCTGGCAAGTTTACTTTCAGGCATGGAGATTCCCATTTTTTGTTATCTAAGCCAGGGGATGCATTTTCTTTTAGAAAGGAACATATTAAGCCATAAAAGTAAGGATAGGCTTATCTATTAAAGTTGTGTGGTCTATTAAGGTTAGCTACTCAATAGCGACATATTGCTATTGAGTTCCTGAAATGGGAGTGGTCTGAATTGTGGGCATATGCAGTTAAGTTCGAAGACTTAGTGTGAAAAAGGGAATGTAAAATATTTCACCAATAATATTTTTTTTTACGTATTGGTCACATGCGGAGATGATTTTGGATATGCTGGGTTAAAAACTATTAATATTAATTTAACCTTTTTGTAAGTGGCTGCTAGAAAATTTAAAATGACATATGTAGCTTGCATTCGTAATTCACGTTTCTATTTCCATTAGAAGGCACTGGTCTAGAGCAGGAGCCAAGTTCAGGAGGCCTGATGACCATCAGGCCAGGAGCCAGGTGCCAGCCTGTCCAGAATGCCTAAGATTCTCCTCATTATAAGCTCATTGAGGCTGAAATGATTGGAGATGTTTAGAATCCTTGAATGCAGTGTTTGCTATTTGTATTTTTTTATTCTGACAAAAACTTGGTGATGTTTGAATGATGATAAACCTAAGAACTGCGGCTTATGCTTCATATTATGAATGTTTGGTAGTTGATGTTGACATTAGATCAGGACACGGTGGGAGGGGAGGGATGGGCGTTGGAGGAGGGGAGCGGGTTGGGAAAGGCCCTGGTACTTCCAAGCTACGCCAAGTTGCTCTCTTTCATTTTTTTCTTCCTTTGATTTATATCATAAATTAGCGGTAGCAGGACAACTCTGACTCTACTTGCTAGAAGCAGACGTCTACATTAATTTAGAATTTTAGGCATTAAAAACCATAGAGAGTGGCATTAGGAAATATGAAAGAGGCCCGTGCTGACGCGAAGTTGGGTGGGGTAGAGAGTAGGGGGCGGTAGTCGGGGGTGGTGGGAGAAGGAGGAGGCGGCGAATCACTTATAAATGGCGCCCAAGCAGGACCCGAAGCCGAAATTCCAGGAGGGTGAGCCAGTGTTGTGCTTTCATGGGCCTCTCCTTTATGAAGCAAAGTGCGTTAAGGTGGCCATAAAGGACAAACAAGTGAAATACTTTATACATTACAGTGGTTGGAATAAAAATTGGGATGAATGGGTTCCAGAGAGCAGAGTGCTCAAGTACGTGGACACCAATCTGCAGAAACAGGGAGAACTCCAAAAAGTCAATCAGGAGCAGTATGCAGAGGGGAAGATGAGAGGGGCTGCTCCAGGAAAGAAGACATCTGGTCTGCAACAGAAAAATGTGGAAGTGAAAACCAAAAAGAACAAACAGAAAACACCTGGAAATGGAGATGATGGGAGTACCAGTGAGACACCTCAGCCTCCTCGGAAGAAAAGGGCCCGGGTAGATCCCACTGTTGAAAATGAAGAAACATTTATGAACAGAGTTGAAGTTAAAGATTCCTGAAGAGCTAAAACCATGGCTTGTTGATGACTGGGACTTAATTACCAGACAAAAACAGCTCTTTTATCTTCCTGCGAAGAAGAATGTGGATTCTATTCTTGAGGATTATGCAAATTATAAGAAATCTCGAGGAAACACAGATAATAAGGAGTATGCTGTTAATGAAGTGGTGGCAGGAATAAAAGAATACTTCAATGTAATGCTGGGCACCCAACTGCTCTACAAATTTGAGAGACCACAGTATGCTGAAATCCTTGCAGATCATCCTGATGCACCCATGTCCCAGGTGTACGGAGCGCCACATCTACTGAGATTATTTGTACGAATTGGAGCAATGTTGGCCTATACACCTCTGGATGAGAAGAGCCTTGCTTTATTACTGAATTATCTTCATGATTTCCTCAAGTACCTGGCAAAGAATTCTGCAACTTTGTTTAGTGCCAGCGATTATGAAATCGCCCCTCCTGAATACCATCGGAAAGCAGTGTGAGGAGGTGTACTTCATTCACTTGTGTTTGGATCTCTGTAAACACATTTTTGTTCTTAGTCCTTCTCTTGTACAAATGATGTACTTTGAAGATGTTAGTGTATAACAAAATTGATGTTTGTTTTCTGTTTGAATTTAAACAGAGAAAATAAAAGGGGTTACTGCTCCTTTTTTCCTTTCTTTTAATTTCATTTCAAAGTTGCTACCAGTGTATTCAATGATGGACAACAGAAAGACATGCTGTAGAGTGTTTGCCTAGTTGACAAAGCTGCTTTGGAATGCTGGTGGTTCTATTCCTTTGACACTACGCACTTTTATAATATGTGTTAATGCTATATGACAAAATGCTCTGATTCCTAGTGCCAAAGGTTCAATTCAGTGTATATAACTGAACACACTCATCCATTTGTGCTCCTTTTCTTTTTTTAATGGTGCTTAAAGTAAAGAGCCCATCCTTCGCAAGTCATCCATGTTGTTCCTTAGGCATTATATCTTTGCTCAAATTGTTGAAGAATGGTGGCTTGTTTCATGGTTTTTGTATTTGTGTCTTATGCACGTTTTAACATGATAGATGCAATGCATTGTGTAGCTACAGTTTTCTGGAAAAGTCAAATCTTTTAGGAATTGTTTTTCAAATCTTCAATAAATTTTTTCTTTAAATTTCAAAAAAAAAAAAAGAAAGAGGCCCATGCAAATTTTGTGACGTGAGTCAAATCTCTGCAACTCGTCTGACTTCTGAAAACTATTTATAGAACTGAGTTCTGAAAGTGGGACATCTTTCATAACTGAAAATATTTGCCATTTCAAAGTTTAAATCTAGGCCTTAAAACTTTTTTTGATCTGATACCCCCCCTCCCCCTACCCTGCTTGCAAACCTTTTTCTGAGGTTCCAGGAAAGTAAAGAAATAGCAAAGTCAATGAAAATGCAGGACCTTCTAGAAGCCAACGGCTCGGATGGTAAAATAACCTTTTACCAAGCTCCCTTTAAAATCTGTATGCCAACCATGTCGAACGGGAGAGTCAATTTTCAGCTGCGGGCTCCACCATCTGTCAGTTTCCATTTTTTTCTTCCTGATCTCACCACCCACCACCTGGGTTGCTACGTTGCCCTCCGCAGATGCCATAGCATTGGATTCTAAGATATGACATTGAGGATCTCAGGCCAGTGGAAAGCAGTGACCACCACATCCGTTATCAGCTGGTCATCAGGTGGGTCTTTTTGAGTCCTGCAGCCCTCTCCCACCCTTGATCTTCCAGTTGGCACTGCCATCATTACTTTGAAGACCATTCCAGTACTGCGTGAGACACGGCTTTTCAGTAAGAGGACGGTTGGTGGCGGGAAGGACGGAGGCACAAAGTCTGTGTGCCAGATCACATTTTGGGAGAGGGAGAACATCCCACTTCTTTGAAGCCTTGATATTTCGGGCCCCAAAGAGACTTAAGTGAGTAGGAGGAGTGGCAGGTGCTGACCAGGAAGTCTGGGCAGATGAGCAGGTGTCTTTGCTAGCTGTGTTCCTCTTCTCATAGGGAATCCTGGCTTGCCAAGAGAGGAATCTGAAGCGATGGTATTTGGCTTGGAGTTTGACCAAATGAATCTGGAGATTTGCCAAGAGCTTGTCATCGGCTGGTCATTGGTCCCTGTCCTAGATTGAAAGGGAGCTGGAGACATAATGCAACTTGCTAAGATGTTGGTGCAGGGACAAATTAAGAATAACTACAACACCAAAGTCCACAAGCCTCAGGCTTGGCTGGCCAGATTATATTTCAGCCAAGTATTAGGCTGTGGTTTCCTTCTCCTTATTTATTGCCTAATCATAGTCATGTTGCTCACCACCCTGTTTGTGCTATTTTTGGATTTACCCATAAGGCAGTGCAGTTCATCATGTATGTCAGAGCAGGTGAAAGGAGGGATAGGGTCTGGATCTTAGCATAGAGATTCTGATGGTGGTTGGGGATAATCAGCAAGGCAGACAAGGAATAGGTCCAAGGGCACTGAGATCCCCTGTTCTGCTTGAGGCATGAGGTGGTAGAATGCCCCAAGGGTATGGCAGTGACCAGGAATACAGATGGATGTTTCTAGTTATGTTTTGCTGCATAATAAAACAACCCCAAACTAGTGGCATGAAACAGCTATTAGTGAGCAATTGATTCATGCTCATTAATTCTGTGTGTTAGAAATTTGGAAAAGGCATAGTGGGAGTGGCTTTCCTGTGCTCCATGTTAACTATGGCACCCACTGGGAAGACTGAATACTATAGGTGACCTGACAGCTGGGGCTTGAATGGTCTAAAGGTTTGTTTGCTCACATGCTTTGTTTTTGCACTCTAGTTGGGACTCAGTTGGCCTGAGTAGCTACACAGACACAGGTGATTGTGAGACCCTGCAGCCCTCAGTACTCAGGATGCCCTATGGCTGAGTAACCTGTCCATGTAGCAGCTTGGGCTTCCTCATGGTATGGTGGCTGGGATCCAAGAGCAAGAATTACAAGCAAAGCAGATGGAATGTGCATGTGACTTTGTGTTCTAGCCTCAGAAATCACACAGCATTACTTCTGCCATGTCTGTTTAGCATAGAAGTCCTAAGTCCCAGGCCAGAATCAGATTAGTGGGCGGGGACATAGACACTATTTTAATGAGAGAAATGTTAAAGAGATTTAGGGGCCATGTTTTACAATACAACCTGTCCTCAGACTACAATTTTCTATATTTCTCCCACAGGCAAAATACATTCACTCCTCCAAAGATCCTACAGAGATCTTATTCCATTATGAATCAGGCTCAGATTCAAGGTCCAGGTGCAAATAATGCTCTTTGGGTGTGATTTCTCACACTTATGCCCTTGAGTACCATCCTTCTCCATCTGAAGACCTGTGAACTTAAGAGACTGATGATCTGTCCCACAGTGGTGGGGAAGCCATGTGGTAACTACAATATATAAGTCATTCACAAAGTCGGGAAATAGGAGGCACACAGCAGTCAGTGGTCCATAGCAAATTCTGAAACACAGCAAGGCATGTGTGGCTAATTCCTTGATTAAGTATCAGTGATACTATCTCAGAAGGATTTTCCATGGCTCTGACTCTGCCTTCTGGACTCTTAGTTTTATTCTCTGAGTTTCCTTTCTTTATCCTTAAAATAGGGACTCAAGGTAATATCAGGAGGTTTGGAAAGGGAGATATTCACCACCTCAGCCACCTGTCTATACACAGTATAACTTTTGCTCCTAGGTTTGGTTGTGGAGCAGAGAGATCTGGTAGTTATGGAGCATAGAGATTGGTTATATGAGGCATACAGCCCCAGTCCTTGGAATAAAGAAAGACATTAGTATCTCTTGGCCCTCATACAAAGTGGGGATCTGGATCTGGTAATAATTTGCTCAAGTAAGATAGAGGACACAGATAGAGATTTTGCTTACCAGGTAAAGACTTAAGCTATTTCATTCCGTGTGAGCTTGGTCTAATTAACAGATACTCTATGCTTATTTTGCCTGCCCCTCCACATCGGGTTCTTTGGAGAGCTGAATTCTTCCCAGCAACATTAAGGTAATGCATTAACTTGCTTTCCAAGGTGATATCATAAGATTTTTAAACTGTGGTAGTTTTCTTTCAGAGCTACTAGAATATTTTAATGTTTTCCTTACAGCTTCTATTTCATTTTCTTCCGAAGAGGGTGGAAGAACTATGCATTAAAAATTATCAAAATTAAAATAAAGGACCAGAAACTGAATAAATAAATATGCTAAAATGTCAGAGTTAATTTAGTAAAAGTGATTGAATATTAAATTTTCCCTGAGCTTCTTTCCAGAATATGTTTTCATTCAGCTGTGTCTATGTTAGAAATATCTTTGAAAACATACAAAAATGTAAGTGTTTGCTTCCGGGAATATTTACTTCCAGCTCCTTTAAAGATAAAGGGTCTCAATATATACACATAGTGCTATTTAGAAGATTTATTTTGAGCAGAATGTTTGCAGTTTGGAGGGGTCTTAAGCAATCATCAATTCCAGTGCCTTCTCTGGATGGACCAAAGAGATTTAGGGTCTCCACCAAAAGTCAGACTGATTGAACAGAGTTGAGGTTGACTGATAGCCCACTGATCTTCCCTTATACCATAAAGGAATAAGTAGATCTGAAGTTTTCAGTCATAGTTAACTAAAAGCTTAATGAGAAAGGACAAAAAAACCCTATATATTTACTATAAGAAATTATGATTTTATGTGTACAGGTCTGATTTTAGTTATAAAGTAACTCTATACCTAAAAAACAAGCAGTATCAAGTTCATGAATGAACAGTGATGGACGCAGGGGAGAGAGGAAGTAGAACAGAGACAATAAGATAAGGTGGTAAAGAGAAGCCCTCAAGGGAGACCACAAGTCATTCTCCTACTTTCTGCCTTCTAAGTTTTCCCTAGAATCTCTGAAAAATGCTAATCTGCCAACCCCTCAACTGGCACAGCAAATATAAGGTTATTGGGAGAATAAATAGAATTATTTGATTTCATTTATTGTCATAAAAAGCACATAACATTAAATCAAACCATGTTGTAGCATGGGACAGAATTTCTCTTTGTAAGGCTGCATGATATTCCATTGTATGTATATATCATATTTTCTTTACTTAACTATTGATGGACATTTAGGTTGCTTCAACTTCTCAGCAACTATGAAGAATACTACAATGAACACGAGTGTACATATATCTCTTCAAAATCCTGCTTTGAGTCTTTGCAGCTATAAATCCAGAAGTGGGTTTGCCTGTATCATATGGTAGTTCTATTTTGAATTTTTTGAGCAGCCTTTACATTGGTTTCCATAATAGCAGCAGCATTTTTCATTCCCACCAATGATGCACATTCCAATTTCTCCATGTGCCACCAACACTTGTTATTTTCTGTTCTTTTGATAGTAGCTATAGGTGTGAGATGATTTCTCATTGTGCTTTTGGCTTGCATTTCCTTAGGACTAGTGGTGTTGAGCACCTTGTCATAAAACATAGATAAAATAAAAGGAAAAATGGTGCTGGGGGTGTAGCTCAGAGGTAGAACACTTTCTCTAGTATACATGAGGCCCTGAGAGGGACGCCACGCACTGCACCAAATAGACAAAACAAAACAAATAACTTTCCTATAAGGAAAAATAGTTTGTGCAGTTTCCCCTGGAGAGCCCGGATTTTCATCAGAGCTACCAAAAAGGAAGGGATTGCAGCACAAAATATCTTTCAGAGACCTTAGAAAAATTGTGGCAGTTATTCAAATGATACTCAACGACAGAGCTTTAGAAATTGAATCTTCCTAATATATTTAGTCCCCATGGCACTATTTCATAATGAGAACTTGAATTAAAGTTTTTCAAAACTTCTATACAGCAAAATAAACCATCAGCGAAATAAGAAGCCAACCTATAGAGTGGGAGAATATATTCCCCAACCATACATCTGGTAAGGGAGTTAATATCTAAAATATATAAGGAACTCGTTATGGTTTGTATGTGAGGTGTCCCCCAAAAGCTCACATGTGAGACAATGTGAGAAGGTTCAGAGGGGAAATGATTAGGTTGTGAGAGCCTTAAACTAACTAGTGAATTAACCCCTGATGGGATTAACTGGGTGGTAGCTAGAGGCCGGTGGGGGTGTGGCTGGAGGAGGTGGGGCATTGGGGGCGTGGTTTTAGGGTCTATATTTGTATTTGGTGAGTGGAGTCTGTCTCTTTGCTTTCTGATCATCATGTGAGCCGCTTCCCTTTGCCATACTCTTCCGGATCCCCTGGGGAATGGAGCTGGCTGGACATGCCTGAGACCTCTGAAAGACCTCATGAGCCCCTTTAACAAACTTTTCCTCCTCTACAGTTGTTTTTGTTGGATCTTTTTAAAATCACAGCAGCAAAAAAGCTTAAAACAGAACTCCTACAACTCAGCACCAAAAATGACAAAACCCCAAAATAAAAAGTGGGCAAAGACTTAAGGTAGACATCTCTCCAGAGATGGCATAGAAATTGTCCATCAGGTACCTGAAAAGCAGTTCAGCATCACTAATCATCAGAGAAATGCAAATCAAAACCACATCTTTGAGTGTTAGGCTCTGGAACTCAGGACAGATTATTTGGCTTCTATACCTTATCATTAAAATGCACATTGATTTTCACTTTGCTTATGCTTTGACACTGAGAGCAGATTCACCCAAGTGACATCATGATGGCAGAGTGTCAGGAACGTGAGAGCAGAATAGTTCAGCTCCTGCCTTGTGGCAAGTGCTGCCTAGGCTTCATGGTGTATAAAAATCTCAGTAAACAGGGGCAGGATCCTCAACCTGAGCGAAGACCTGACTATTCTTTCCAGAATATGCTCTGTCTATTAATGTTCTCCAGAGAAACAACCAATAAAATGTGTGTGTGTGTGTGTGTGTGTGTGTGTGTATCCGTACATCCAGACACATATACACACACATTTGCATGTGGAATCATAAGAAGTTGACTCACATGGTTGCAGAAGCTGAGATATCCCTACATCTGAAGTTAGTAAGTAGAGATGCGAGAAATGCTGATGATATGCTTCTAGTTAGAAAGCTAGCCTGCTCCAGACCCAAGAAGAAGAGAGGTTTCATTTTGAGTCCAAGGGCCAGAAAAGGTTGATGCCCCAACTCAAAGTAGGCAGGTCTATTTTAATTAAATTCCCTCTTGTTCAGTATTTTTGTTCTATTTGGATCTTACATTGACTGGATAAGCCCTATCCACATCAGGAAGGCCTGTGTCCTTTATTTACTCTCAGGATTCAAATATTAATCTCATCCAGATAGACCCTCACAGACAAACCCAGAATATTGCCTGACCAAATACCTGGGCTCCCCATGGCCATCAAGTTGAAACAAAATTAACCATCACACTGTGGTTCCTAAGATGACTCTGGGGACATGTGGACCAGCTTACTAGCTTGACCTTGGGCAAGACACTTAACTTCACTGTGCCTCAGTTTCATCATTTTTGAAATAAAGATGAAAATTGTTCCTCCCTCACTGGATTGTTTTGAGGATTAAATGAAAGAGTAGGAAAGTGTTTAGAAGCACCCTTGGCAACTTGTAAGTGCAACGTGAAATAAATATAATATAAATGTATTGTAACAGTTATGGATTTATTTTGATGCACAACAGAAAGAAACACAACTGGCATAATTTCAAGGATATTTTTGCTTAGGAGGAGGCTAATTTTAAAACAGTGAGTTGATTTCAAAACAAATAATAAGTAAATACTAGTATAGGGAGGTAAAAAAATCGTGATAACATAGAATGGTAAAAATCAGAAATTCTGTAGATGAGAAAAAATAAGGCCATATCTAGGATGATATTTAGTCAGTCTTTTCGGTCCCTGTGATCAAAGGACAGAGAAAAAAATTAATATGCAAGAAGAGGAAAAGTTTATATGGCGTTCAGTTTCACAGTTCTCAGTCCATAGACAGCCAACACCATTGCTCTGAGCCCAAGGTGAGGCAGACATCATGGTGGAAGGGTTTGGTGGAGAAAAGCAACACAGGACATGGCAACAAGAAATAGAGAGAGACCTCCATTAACCAGGGACAAAATATAAACCCCAAAGATACATCCTCAGTGACCTACCTCCTCCTCCAGGCACACCTACCTGCCGGTAGTTACCACCCAGTTAATCCATGTCAGTGGGTTCATCTACTGATTATAATATAATCTTTTCACCTCTGAAGTTCTTACTTTATCTCACTCATGAACTTTTGGGGGACACCTCATATCTAAACCACAACATTATATCTGACCCACTTTACTGAGGGATTTCCTACATCTCCAGATGCAAGACATTTACTCTTAAAACTTGGAGAGTCCCCAGAAAATCAGTGGGGTTGATGACCCTGTCCATAACTATAGTCTGATATTAATCCCACACACTTTTTCTGAACACCCACATTCTTCCTGGCAGGAACCTTAGGGACCTCAGGTAGAGTGGACCCCAGTCTGGATCCTGCCCCTGATATACCTGTGATTTTAAGTGAGCCTCTCAGCCTCTCTTAGTCTGCAGAAGAAATGGTTGGAATAAGTGCGGTCTGAATCCCTTCCAGCACTGTGGTTCTGGGGTATGAAACACACAGTACATCTGTTACTGCTAAAATCTCAACTCCCACTAATGTCCAGGGTGAGAAAAGAACAATGAGAAAAGTGGGCTTTGTGGTTCTCAGCTCTGAGACAGAGGAGTGAAAGAATGGAGTGCAGTCTGTCCTGTATCCTAAGCATCCAACGAACCTCAACCTTGACACAAAGTGACCACCCCAAACTCAGGGTCCTTTGGAAAATCCTAACTAAGGTATCTGATGTGAGAAATTGGCACGAAGACAGATTTCCCAAGAGGCCCCCAAATGCAAGATTTCCCATATGAAACACCCACACAGTTTATTAGGGTGAAACATGTTTATGAGGTCAAGAAATGCAGGTTGTTATAATTACGGCTGTGTTTGGAAGCTGAAGAGGAGTAGGACTGGGGTCAATAATCTACTTATTTGATTAAGAGGCTCTCGTCTGGAGCCTTGGTTCTCTTTATCAAAATGACCTTTTGGGGTTGACAACATTCCAAGTTCCAGGCAAGTTCTGTTACGTTGGAGTCTAGCTCACTGATCATCTGTTTTTTATCTGACTAAAATCATTTTACATGGATGGCTTGGGAAAACTATCTCGCACAAATTGTTATTTAGACATATTTTTCCCCCAGAGTCAATTTAATGCAACAAATATCTACTGAGTGCCAGTTATGAGCTCAGTTCTGTGAGGTCATGAAGAGGAATGGGAATCTCAGTTGCTAGGAGACTTGGCTAAGGAAAGCATGACAGGAATCCAGTCATCCACATTAGACTGATGTTGCCATTGGGGGAGAGCCTGATGATTTCTGCCTAGAGCTGAGGCTTGCTGAGTGCGAAATATGGTGGACAGGAATAAGACTTTGGGTCTTGGCAAGTCCAAGGAGATTTTTTTTTTTTTTTTTTGGCTCTGAGAGCTTAGTTCTTAAGAATTCCGTCTTTTTTTTTTTTTTTTTCACTATAAACCTCTTCTAAGACTTGTAATACCCAGATTCCCTCCAGGCAACATTCTCTCTAATTATAGCTCCCCTGAGTCATGGAAGCTTTTAGGAACCAGAATGCCGAGAGACAGATACACTCTAAAAACAAATCCATTTCACTGGGGGGTATAGCTCAGGGGTAGAGCATTTGACTGCAGATCAAGAGGTCCCTGGTTCAAATCCAGGTGCCCCCTGTGCATTCTTGTTTTGGCTTTAGAAGAATATGGATTGACTCATTTTATATATTATCTTCTGTGCTCACGGCTAATTGAATATTAGTGTCCCTTGCATTCTTAAGTATATGACAAGCACCAGTATGGACTCCTTACATTAATTATCCTCTTCATTTCTCACTCAAATTTTACAAGATACATACTGTCAGTATTTCCATTTTACATGGGGAGCCTGAGACTCAAAAGATTCTTCCTGCTCAAGGTCAAAAAGCTATAAAGGGAAGATTCAGAATTTGAACTCAGATCACATGCTCTCAGTAACTTTAATAGTTACTTATACTCTTCTAATGTTAAAAGCTTTGTAACAGAAGGCTACTAAACAGTGTTCTCAAGGTCCTAGGATTGCTTCATCCAGTTTTAGAACTTTCTGGCTGCAAGGAGATTCTAGCAACTTAGTGACTGTGCCCACACTTTGCAGGCACACTTTGCAGAACATTTCTGGGGGTAAACATGAACTGACCTGAAGTTTTAAGGAACTGGACACTTTTTTCTCTCTCTGGAGTTTGAGAAATTTCTGTTACCTTCCATGCCCCAAGTTCCCCAAATTGGGCACAGGGCTCAGGGTCTGGTCCTCGTTTTGGGTGTCACTCTCATGCACGGCCCAGGCTACACTGAGTGTTTAAGTCAGTTTGAATAGCACACACTGAGCATCTACTATGCGCTAGAGCCAGGCAAAGTATGAACCCAGAAGTGAACAGAAACTGCCCCCAGCCTCCATCTGCTCCCGATTGGATGTAGCATGTGCAATTAAAAAAGCAGAGGGAATAACTGCGCCAGGTTCAGTAAAGCAGAAAAGGCAGTGATTGCTTCTGTCTAGGGGAGGGGACGTTATGGCAGCCCTCAGAGAGTAACTGATGGCCAATCGGGATTTCAGAGATGAATAATACCTCACAGATGGCGAGTGGAGTGGAGGTGGGGGTGGTGGAAGGGTGATTGCAGTTCTAGGCAGAAGAAACAGCAGGGGCAGAGCTGGAGCCAGATGGATGCAGCTGGAAGGAGCTAGGGTATAGAGGGCCATGTGGGAGAATCAGAAGATGATGCTAAAGAGACAGGTAGACATGGCCTGAGAAGGACTTTGACTGTGTCCTGAGAGACTTGGAGTTGGTTGTGAAGGCGTTTATAAGGGAAGGATCTGAATAATTTTCACATTGGCTGCTCTGGGAGCAGAGGAGGTGGGATGTGGGGGTGGAGGCTGGGAGGCTGTTTAGGAGATGGAGGCTGCCATGGTGCAGCAGTGAGGATAGACTCAAACTGTGTCAGAGTGGACGTCAGTAGCACTCTGGGATTAACTGGGGCTGGGGAAAAGAGATACGAGGAGCCTAGAGTTGCCTCAAGTGTTTTGGCCTCGATGACCAATGACCAAATACACAGTGGTGTCAAATACACAGTGGTGTCACCAATCAAGGTAGGGAGGGAGGCATCAGATGGTTAAGCTGGGAGTAGCTGTCTGGGTCCTCAGAGAGCGTATGAACCCCAACACAGGCTGCTGTTGACCCCCTGGCCCCACGGTGGCTGACAGGCCTTGGCGTGGAGAATTTGTCACAGCGGTAGAAATTTCCTGGACCTTCTTTCTCCATCTTAGAACTACACAAGGTTAAGAGTTCTCAGACTGGAACTCAAGGTAACAGGAACCGGAAGAGACTTGGAGTTTATTGTGAAGGGATTTACAAAGGAGTTGATCTATATAGTGAATTTTGAACTATAGAACATCTAGTGGGGTTTTATTGTTTGTTTTTGTTTAACTGTAAAATGAGTCTATTGACCTTGGGTGAAGCCCCTTTGAAAATCTGATGAAAACATGCACCAATACCATAATATACATAACACACACACTTATACAATTACATAATTACAAATACATGCATATATACCATATTTGCCTATAATTTCAGAGGCAAACCATGAGTTTCTGAAGGACTTTGTGGATACCCAGTTAAGGTCCCCTCCTTGTCCAAGACTTGCTGGTGACTCTCAATGCTTAAAACATTCATTGATTTGCCCAGAGATCAATAGGCAGTTGGGAGTATGTATTAAAAGCTAGAAAATCATACTGAGACGGTAGCACTGAGCTTTAGGCGCTGGGAAAAAAAAAAAGCATGTGTGCTCTGAGGAGAAAAAGAGATGGTGTGGCTAGAAGAGAACTGAGGATGATCTGAAGTCTTAGAGGAATCTCAGACACAAAGGTATTTATGAGGTGTGATGTAAGTAGGTCACGAAAATGGAATAAATGTTTATATGAAGCTCCTCACTGTCATGGGGGTATAGCTCAGTGGTAGAGCATTTGACTGCAGATCAAGAGGTCCCTGGTTCAAATCCAGGTGCCCCCTAGAGGATACTTTTGCTTCTCTTGGCAGCTTCATTAAAAGTCCTGGACTAAATTAAGGCAAGCTAGGTGTCTAGGGCCCAAAACGTAAGGAGGCATTTACTCCAAGGCTCATGCAAAAGCTTAGGCTCATTTGTCTCCTCATGGTAGAGCTACTGGCTCTACATTCACCCTTCTCTAGCATACACTTGGACACAGTCACAGACAGATATACAGACAAGACACATACACATACTTTCTTATGCATAGCTTTGTTTCTCCTTTTCTGTATATTCAGTCTTATTAATTAGACAGTTTTCATCTCCCTTTCTTCTTCTATTTTATACTTTCCAGAAAAGTTTATAAATTTCAGATTTGTCAAGGAGTTGTAAAGATAGCCTTCCTGCACCTTCCCCTACCATTAGCCTCTTACAATAACCTTTCAAACTATGAAATAAACACTGGTGCAATACTGTTAATGAAGCCACAGATTTTTATTCGAATCTCACTAATTTATTTTTATGCTAATGCTTTTCTTTTCTTTTTTCCTGTCCTAGGATCCAATCCAGGATATTATGTTGTATATAGTTCTTTTTTCTTTTCAGGGTTGAGGACTGAACTTAGGACCTTGTGCATGCTAAGCAAAGGCTCTGCCCCTGAGCTAAATCCCCAAATCCTGCATTTAGTTTTAGTCTGTCTTTAGTTCTTTGCAAACTCTGACAGTTTATTAGTCTTTAACCCTTCCTTCCTTCCCTCCTTCCTGTTTGTCTCCTTCCCTTCATCTCTTTCTTATAACATTAACATCTTTGAAATGTCCCAGTCAAGTATTTTGCAGACTGTCCCTTACTCCTTGGGTTTTTTGGTATTTTCTCATGATTGAACAGGACTTATGACCTATGTGTTTGTGTATGTGTGTGTGTGTGTGTGTGTGTGTGTGTGTGTGTGTGTGTGTTGCTGGTGATTGAAACCAGGGGTGCTCTACCTCTGAACTACATCCCCAGTCATTGTAATTTTTGAGTCAGGGTCTTGCTAAGTTGCTGAGGCCTGCCTCAATCTTGTGATCCTCTTGCCACAGCCTCCTGAGTCTCTGAGATGACAGGCATGCACTATGGTAATGAATTTTTAGGAAAAATATTACAAGGGTGGAGTACCCTTTTTACTGTATCCTAGGAATAGAAGGCAAACACTGAAACAATTGAAGGATCTACAAAGTTGGTAAAACTTTTAAGTATCCAGTGTCTGGGACATGTCAGGAAATAGATCTTAAAGTGACAGCCACAGGGCTATACTTCAAGCCCCCGCCACATGGAATGAGTCACATCGCTTGGTGGACATCTTTAGATTTCGGTATCAATGTGTTTTGACATGCTTCTCTAGCACATTTCCTAGATAATAATAACCATAATATTGTAGCTCTTAGTGGGTCTCAGAGGAAGAAAAGTGTCTATAGTACATGCAGGCTACAGTGAAAGCTGGTCCCCCACTTGGGTATTGACTTAGCATTGGAGGTATCTGTGTTTAAAAGCCAAGAATAGAAGGAGGGGGCTGCCCTTACTGGAGAGATATTGGTCAAAGGTTACAAAATTTCAGCTACACAGGAATAAGTTCAAGAGATTGTTGTACAACTTGGTACTTATAATTAGTAACAATGTATTATATACTAGAAAATTGCTAATAGATTTTCAAAGACACACACACACACACACACACACACACACACACACGTATGTTATGGATTGAATCTGGAATGTTCTCCAAAGTCTCCATGTGTCAATGGCTTGGTCCCCAGTACTGCAGTGCTCACAGGTGGGATTTTGGGAAGAGCTTGGATCATGAGGGCTTTAACCTCATCAGTGGATTAATCCATTGACAGATTCATAATTGGATGGCCTTACTGAGAGGTGGTGGAAACTAGGAGGTGGTGCCAAGTTGGAGAAGTGTGGCATTGTGGGCATGATTTGGGGGCACAGTCTGGCAGGGTATTTCTTGTCCCTAGCCCCTGCTCTCTGTAATCTCTGCTTCCTGACCATCCTGAGTTTAGCAGCTTTGCTCCATCATGCTCTTTCCTCGTGATGGTCTTTCTACCTCAACTCAGGCAATGGAGCTGGCTGACTTTGGACTGAGACCTCTGAAATTGAGCCAAAATAAATCTTTCCTTCTTTAAGTTGTTTATCTCAGATAATTCCTGGTGACAACAAAATGCTGACTAACACAGTGGGGTAACACATAGGTTTAATTGGCTTGATTCAGCCATTCCACATATATCCATTTTTAAAAACATCATGTTGTAAACTGTAAATATATATATAACTTTTATGTGTCAATTAAAAATATAAGAAGAATGTACTTGTGGAAACTTCAGCTTTGCTAATTCACATTTTATCTATTTCCATAGCACATTGATTTTACCAGCCTTTGATTAGTTATCACATGGTTTACTGCAATTTTTGTAGGTATGTGCATTAGTCAGCATAAGTTTTGTTTTGTTGGATCAATAACTCTGAAATCTCTGTAGCTGAATGCAGCAGATATTTATATTTTATTCGTGCAAGTTCTGATGCATCTGATGGTCCTTGTCCCTCTTATAGCTTTCCTATCTGGAAAATGGGGCTTCTAAGGTCATTGTTCCAGGGATGGAGAGAGTTGGAGCTGTCATACCAGTTCATAGCTGTCTTAGCCCAGGATTGTATCACCTTTGCTCACAGTTCATTGGACAGAGCTGGTCACATGGTCCCAACTGGATTGTAGTGGAGGTAATAGAAAGTTAGGACAGCCTCTGGACCTTCTGTGAGTACTAAGTTTTGCTACCATGACATATTTTATCCATTTCAATATAGGCCCTAGATAGTGACAGTTCTTTTCTTTTTTCTTTTGGGTACCAGGGATTAAACTCAGGGGCACTCTACCACTGAGCCGCATCCCCAGCCCTATTTTGTATTTTATTTAGAGACAGGGTCTCACTAAGTTGCTTACCGCCTCATTTTTGCTGAGGCTGGCTTTGAACTTTCGATTCTCCTGCCTCAGTCTCCTAAGCCACTGGGATTACAGGCCTGCGCCACTGTACCCGGAAATTCTTTTCTTTTTTTAGATGGGGGTCTTACTATGTTGTCCAAGCTAGTCTGGAATTCCTGGGCTCAACGGATCCTTCTACCTTAGTCTCAAGTCAGTGGGACTATAGGCACATGCCACACACTTGACTTGATAATGGCAACTCTTTCAAAGTCTTCTTATCATCAGCAACTGGTAGGGCTACTTGAATGAATGAATGAATACATGATTCAAGCTGTATAAACAACGAAAAAAAATTTTGGTACTGGGAATTGAACTCAGGGGCACTCGACCACTGAGCCACATCCCCAGCCCTATTTTGTATTTTGTTTAGTGTCAGGGTCTCACTGAGTTGCTTAGTGTCTTCGTTTTTGCTGAGGCTGGCTTTGAACTTGTGAGCCTCCTGCCTCAGCCTCCCGAGCTGCTGGAATTACAGGCATGTGCCACCATGCCTGGCTAGCAAAATGTATTTTAAAATTACTTAGAGACTAATTTTATTATAAGGCAAAAATGTGTTAGACTTCTCACAGTTAGAAAACAACTTATTGCTGTTGTTCTAAACAATCTCTTAAAAGATTTAACCTTTTATTTAGGAAATACCCTGGTCTATCAGATAAAACATTGTTTGTTGTTAATTTCCATAGTGCTGAGGATGGAACCCAGGGCTTGTGCCTGCGAGGCAAGCACTCTGCCACAGAGATGCCTTTCCAGCCCTCATTTATTCATTTATTCTTTACTTTGAAAAAAAAAATGCTCTTCTTCCCTTTCTAAAATGTCCCACTTGATGTCTTAGCGCTATAAATTCAAAATATCTTTATTATGTAAAACTTCAAGTGTATATCAAAGAATATAGGAGAAAATTAAGATTTGGCTGGATCATCATTACTCTTTTAAAAAGATTGCTGTCTGTTAGAAATGTAATTATGACCATGTAAGTGAATGTGTGTTTTATGTGTATACCTAAGTATTAAACAAAAGTTGGAATATATATATGTATGCACATAAAACACATATATGAATGTCTTAGGTAGCACCGCCAATCCTTTGGGCCTCGACTATTTCTGAGGCCTTTGGTCTTTTTTTTTTTTTTTTTAAATCCGGGCTGCCACTGGGTTAACCAAATATGTATGGGTTCTACCAACTTCACGCAGGCAAAACACTATGGTCCCTGACCTTATGATGCCTCCCCTCCCACTTTGGGCTTCCCTCTTGCTTTTCCATGTGAGAGATCTTGAGACCCCACTTGATATCTCACAGTGGAATCTGGAAGTGTTGAGCAGCTCCCGCACCATGGAGGAAACCTTTCCCGATGAGATACAGAATTCTTCCCCTGGGTTCTGATATGCAGTAGTGCATACATCCTCTCAACAGACGGCTTTACGAAATCAAGCAATCGGTTGCACTCTTCCCAAAGGATGGTCAACTTGGCAATCTACCCTTGACCTGACTTAACTTTCTTTTTCTGCCTCACTTTCTTCCATCTTACTCCTGCTCCCTGGGATTTCACTCTCTGAAAACATAGCAGTGTGCAGGTTTCAGCCTCAGGTGAAGTCTGGGGTACTCAGGTGTGCCAGATGTTACGGATTAGATGCTCTGCCAATTTTCTCTTTGGCCTTACCTGCAATAGTATATAGTAACCTGATATCAAATGCCAGCTTCTGCATATCTTTACCTAAAGGTCATTCTGGCATCCAGAGCCTGTTCTGCACCTGCTCCTGGCAAGGTGGAAGTGCTACAGGACTAATGGCCTATGGGAAGAGTCCTGGAACAATGATGGACAGAAGTTGCTGTCCAAATGACCCAGATTCTTTACTCTCTTATGAGATAACTCTGCACCGCTGTGCTCTCTAGATTGGTCCCAGAATTCTCCAGTGGAATGAAGTGTGTTTTCCCACAGTAGTAATATGAAGAATGATGCAAACTTTATTAGCACCTTCCCTTTCCCGTCCCATGTCCCCTCTCCTCTGTCAGTGTGTCTAGCATTCACCTCCCAAGTGAACTTGTACTTGAATTCTTGATTCCGTCTGCATCTGTGGGAACACAAGTCAAGACATCAGCCTAAGTTATAATTTTGAAAATAGTTATAAACCCATTTTTTTTCATTTAACAATATATGCTGTTCATGACATTAAGTATTCTAAATATTTTTCTAAAATACATGAGTTATAAGTGCTGCATGGTATTTGTCATATGGAGTATCAAAATTTATGTAAATAATATGTTGGGCATTTCTGTTGTGGCCAATTTTCCTATCCATCTGTAATTTACCCAGCATTCAATGGAGCTAGAAAGGCTTTATTCTTTGGGTCAGAGTTACACATTAATAAGCCACAGATGGGTCATTTGTGCATGTGGTGGGAAGGAAATAATCCACAGATTTCTCCTGACTTTGATGTCTTTTGAAGGTTGCCATATAACAGGGGTCCTTGAAGAAAAAAATCAATGAACTCTCAATTATATTCTACTTTAAAAGAAAATGAATCACTCCCAAGCTTCCATTAAACAAGGTACATCTTTTCTTTGAAAATGACAACTAAAACTCATTATGTAGTACCTGATGGATTTTGTTTGACTGGGGCAAATTGGGCTTCCTGCTTTGACAGGACTGTGGCTCTTTCATTGTAATACAATTAGGAAGACTTTAGAGTTTTATTCTTTTCCCCTGAAATCATTTGAGGCCAGTTAACTAGCTTATCTGAGCTCTGGGTTCTTTTTATGTGTACATTAAGGATAGTATAATTTCTCCCTTACCGAGTTTGATGTCAGAATTAAATATCATGTCAGTAGAGTGCATGGTACATAGTCATTGCCCTATAAATGATAACAATTCTTATTTTACAGTGATTTCCTTGTCCCTGGTGAAAGGAGTAACCTACAGCAAAAAGTGTGACCTAAGAAATATGAAGGAGGTTATAGGGGTGGGACACGCAGATATCTAATTAGACTCAGGGAACATGAATAGTTCTCTGCTCCAAAATGCTTCCTCTAAACATACAGACTTGGTCCCACACCCCTGCATAATCCCAGCCCTTTTTCCCAAGTCCCACCAGTTTCAAGCTCAGTGCTTCTCAAAGTGGATCAGCATTATCAGCATTGCCTGGGAACAGGGTAGAAATGCTAATTTCTAGTCCCCCCCATCATTAGACCCACTGAATCAGCCATTCTGGAGGTGGGGCCTAACAGACTGGGCTTTCCAAAGCCCTCCAGAAAATACTGATGCACATTAAAGTTTGAGAACCACAGATCTAACTTGAGCTTTTAACCCGATTTGCCAGATTTTTTCTTACTAAGCCAGCCTCTGGGGTCCTGCCTGACTATGTTGCCCAGGCTTGTCTCAAATTCCTGGGCTGGAGTGATTCTCCATACTCAACCTCCTGAGTAGCAGGGACTATGGGTAGGGGACATTTCACCAGCTCCAATTCTGATTTTGATTCCTTATCTTGGGCCCCTTCTAAGACCTTGGAGCCTTCGTAGTATACTGTGATTTCTACTTGTTGCTTGGTGTCTGTGGTAACTCCAGACCACTCAGCTTAGGGCTGGAACTTCACTTTCTCTGAAGCCAGACTAGAATGTCAATATTGCTACTAGGTTGTGACCCTTCATGTTGGTTGGTTCATTTTCCAGCCCAACTTCTAGGCTTAGTCCTGCCCCAGATTCTGCAGCAAGTCACTTGAAGCTAGGGAACTCCTGGACTTTTCAATTATGAGACGGAGTCAGTTTCCTGTTTGTCATGTTTTCTGTGACCTGCAAACAAAATATTTACAGCTGATGTGTCCTGACACTCTAAACCCTCACATCAGATCTCCCGTTGGTCCTTCTGCCCTCCTATTAGCCAGCTTTGCCTCACTGTGACCTGAGGCAAACAACCTATAAGGAGGAAAGACTTGGCTCTTAGTTGCAGGCCATGGTTGCATGCCCCCCTTGCTTTGGGCCTGTGGTGGATACCGCTCATCGTGGTGGGAGCACATGGTGGAGGAGGCCCCTTCATCTCCTGGTGGCTGGGAAGAGAACAGAGAGAAGGGTTGTGGGTCTCAATATTTCCTTCCTGGGCATGCCCCCAATGACCTCACTTCCTTCCACCAGGCCCCACCTCTCCAGGGTTCCACCACCTCCCAGTCCTGCCAGTCTGGAGACCACAAACCTTTAACACATGGGTCTTTGGGGACACCCACCCAAAAGACTGCAGCCCTGCTGAGCTTCTTTCTCTCTTTAAGCCTCTATGGTGTCACACCACTTACCACCTCAGGGATTGAGGGCTAATTAGAATGTTGGTGTAATTCTTTGTTTTTATAAAATGCTGTCAAAAGAGCTTTGTGCATCAATATCTCTTACTCTTGATTCTCCTTTTTTTTTTTTTAAAAAAAACCTTTCTGCAAAATAAAATTGTTTTATTTTCTTTCAAAAAATGATTAATTATCTAGATTCAGTTCTCAAGTGTAAACAGCTAAACTAAAAATATCTTTCTCTCTGGTGGGAGTTGGGAGGAGTCAAGGCTGTTCTTTGAACTTTTCTTCCTTGAACTTCCTAATTTTCTTGACTTTGGGGTTTTCAGTACTGGAAAGAAAATGCAATTATGAAGAAAATGTCAACCAAAATGAACTGTGGGCTTACTTGTTTGGAATCTAGGTTTGTCACCAACTGGTAACATTTTGAGAAAATTTTCTGTTGATTTGGGTGAATTAAAAGTATATTTAGTATGGAAGAACTAATCATAAGATACAGACGCCATGAAAGAAAAGGGAGTGAAAATATATTGGAAAGGGGAAGAGAGATTGAGGATGTGTAGAAGAGAGAGAAGCCAAATAGATGGAGGTAGAAAATAAACTTGGATCTATCATCCTGGTGTCATAGGTCAGAAAATAGAATATTGGTAGGGGTGCCAGATTTGGCAAGCTAAAATGCAGGACACCCTATTAAATTGTACCTTTATATAAATAATATTTTTTTTTTAGTATACACCATTCAAAAATTGAGGTGAATAGAGAGCCCACATCCTGGAAGCAAATTTTTACCCCTCACACATCAGATAGAGCACTAATCTCTAGGGTATATAAAGAACTAAAAAATCTAAGCACCAAAAAAAAAAAAAAGAAAGAAAAGAATAAAAACCAATCAACAAATGGGCTAAGGACATGAACAGACACTTCTCAGAAGAGGATATACAATCAATCAATGAATATATGAAAAAGATGCTCATCATCTCTAGCAACTAGAGAAATGCAAATCAAAACTACTCTTAAGATATCATCTCACTCCAGTCAGAATGGCAGCTATTATGAACACAAACAACAATAAGTGTTGGCGAGGATGTGGGGGAAAAGGTACACTCGTACATTGCTGGTGGGACTACAAATTGGTGCAGCCAATATGGAAAGCAGTATGGAGATTCCTTGGAAAACTGGGAATGGAACCATCATTTGACCCAGCTATCCCTCTCCTAGGTCTATACTCAAAGAACTCATAAACAGCATACTACAGGGACACAGCCACATCAATGTTTATAGCAGCACAATTCACAATAGCTAAACTGTGAAGCCAACCTAGATGCCCTTCAGTAGATGAATGGATAAAAAAATGTATATATACACAATGGAATTTTACTCAGCAATAAAAGAGATAAAATAAAATCATGGCATTTGCAGGTAAATGGATGGTGTTGGAGAAGATAATGCTAAGTGAAGTTACCAATACCCCCAAAACAAATGCTGAATGTTTTCTCTGATATAAGGAGTGTGACTTATAGTGGGGTAGGGAGGGGGAGCAAGGAGAAATAGATGAACTCTAGATGGAGTGGAGGGGTGGGAGGGAAAGGGAGGGGGCAGGGGATTAGCAAGGATGGTGAAATGTGATGAACATCATTATCTAAAGTACATGTATGAAGACACGAATTGGGTGTCAACTTACAGGTGAAACTGATTGCAACTCATATCCTGAGACCCAAGTCACGGGGTGGGTGTGTAATGTGGTCCTGGCACGTCTCGCTTCTTCCTTGTTTCAATAAATGTCATTAGCAGGCTAACACGTTCACATGTTCTTTCTTACTTCTCATTTAAGCTTGGTGACTAAATATACAGCACTGTGACTACATATAAACATCCATATTTAATTTTTATTGTGAACAATTTTCAAATGCTCACAAAAAATGAAAAGAAAGGTATTTAACTTCTAATACCCCATTTGAACATTTGTCAACATTTTGCCAAAATCTTATTTCATTTAGTTTTCCTACCCCCTCTATTTTTCAGGTATATTTTAAAGAAAGCCCCAAACTTCATGTCACAATTAGATACTATGTTTCCTTTAATTTTTAAATTTCCTTTCCTGTCCCAAAGTGGATGCTGTCTTAGATTGTTTGGGTTGCTATAACAAAGTACCCGAGACTGGGTGACTTATAAACAACAGAAATTTATTGCTCACAGTTCTGGAGGCTGAGAATCCAAGATCAAGGAGCCAGCAATTTTCATGTCTGATGAGAGTTCTTGCTCATAGATGGCACACTCTTGCTGTGGCAGAGAAAGGGAAAATCAGCTCCCTTGGACCTCTTTCATGAGAGCATTAATCTCATTCATTAGGGCTCCACGTTGAAGACTGACTGGCTTCCAAAGGTCCCATCTCTGAACTCCACCACACCGAGATTTAGGTTTTAACATGTAGATTTTGGGGAGACACAAACACTCAGACCATAGAAAGATTGAAAAGATTCCATTCTTCACTTGTCTTCTCGTAAAATAATAAAATATAAAAACATACCCACCTTTTCCTCCTCCTATTATCCCTATAGCTCATGACTTCTTTCTAACTCTGGCACCTGACCAGGCCTCCAGTTGTTTGTTCTGCATTGGGATGGGTGGGTTTGGGCTTTCTCTCAAACTTTCATGCTGTGAAAAATGATCTTTCCTCTCTTTACTCCTAGCTTTATGCATCAGGCAAGTTTATATTTTCTAAGATAATTAGTAGGTCCTCTGATATAACCATTTTAATATTCCTAGGTGTAAGTTTGAAGATGCTGAGTGCATCATGTTAGAATATAAGGGTTCTTAAACTTTAGTGTGCACAGAATCCTCTGGGGGGCTTATTAAAAGACAGGTCCTTAGCTGTACCCCCCCAGAATTTCCGATTCAGTAAGTTTGGGTCAGGGCAGGAGAACGTGCATTTCTACAAGTTTCCTGATGATGTGTCCAGGAAGTATACTGTGAGAACCACTTAATAGAAACATTGTGGTTATATAAACCCGAAGAAGCGTCCTTATTGTGTGACCTTCTGCATACAGTTATGAAGCCTCTCTGATGAGTTTCCTTAACTGCAATCAACGGATGTTCCTTTCTTTTCTTTTTCTATTGACTTGCTACTTTTAGGAGCTCACAGTTCCTACAAAGGGTTTTGTCAGCAGCAAGCCAGAAGTGGTTTTGCTTCTATTTACCCTCAGCGTAGAGTTGCATCTCTACTGTAGGGTTTTGGTCCAACAAAAATAATGCTGAGCTCAGAGAATTGTACTCATACTCCTGAAGTTGGAGGATGGTGTGGAGATGGCTTTAACCATGAGGCTGATGATCCGTGAAGGGGTTGGATAAAGATGAGAAAGTTTCTACTTGCCAGGAGCTTTATAGTGATAATTCTTATGATAACCCTTTGAGGAAGGTACTCATTAAACATGAAAAACCTGGGGATCAAAGTACAACTTGCCCTCAATCAGATGGTCAATAAGTGGTAACACCAGGATTCTAAGAAGAGGAAATCTAAAGAAATCCTTGCTACTCAAAGTGTGATTGGAAGACGAGCATTGTTGGGGGTCATTCATCTTCACTGAATTCAGGCCCATTTTGCCCACCAGGTAGAATACCAATCACTGAAACAAATTTTGCAAAAGAGAAAGAGTTAATTCATGAGGCCACCAATCATGTGGAGATGGGAAAGTCAGCCTGAAATTTGTCTCCTTGAGAATAGAACTTAGGGGTCGTTACGGGATGAAGAAGCAGGGTAGTCTGAGATATGGAAGAAGGTGATTGGAGGCAGGGAAAATGAAGTAATTGGTGATCTGCACATGCTCAGTCAAATCTTATCCTTTTAGGATGCATGTTTGAAAATGGTGGCATGGGTGTGCTCGGAGGGCATTGTTTGGGCTCTGTGATTTCAAAAGGTTTGAGCCACCCATAAGTTCCTGCAAAACAATCTAGGTAACCCTTACCATTGTGACTCATATGTCAAAGATGCTATCCATAGCAGAGCTAATGGGAATATAATGCTTAGCCAGGTGACCTCTAAAATTGGTAATAAAAGCAAAACACTAAAAGCAAACTAGAGTGTTTACATCTGGATTTTCCTTGGTTTCACCAGGAACTTATTAAAAATGCAGAACCTCAGTTTCCACCCTAGACTTCCTGAAGCCGACTCTCTATTTTCACAAGAGCCCCAAAGGTACATAAAAGTTTGAGAAAAACTGCAGCCAAGCCCTACTCTTGAAATGAAGTGAAACAACGGTTTCAGCAGCAGTGGAAACTGACTGAAATATCTTCTTTTTTCAGTTAAAAAACAGAATGTCAAGTGAGTGTGACAAGCCTTCATTTGATTAAGTAAATAAAAGTTTAAAAAGCCTCTTCAAGTTCACATCTCCAGGCCTAATGAAAGACCACAGTGTATTTTAAATGGTAGGTACTTGTCTCTAGGGTGCTAAAATATTTGCTGAGTTGGTTATTTATCATCTCTCTCTGTGCTGCAAGTTCCTGTGTGATAAATTATGGAAGAGAGAATTATTAAATAACAGCACTTTCTCTTAGCCTCAGATGCGGGTGTTAGGCATATTCTGGGCACCACAAGCATTGCCTGATGAGTGGAGTGGAGAGAATCTTTTATGATTATTGTGCTTATAAAATATGCTTATTCACAGGAGCACCCCAACCCCCAGGTCCTTTCTAGTTTGGTCCTCTTTTCTAAGCCTCAGAGTATGTGGTTTTGAGTGAATCAAGGAATGGAATAATTGGATGGAAGTTGGCTAGTCAATTATGTTTCTCATGGGCCACTTGCATTAGAATTACCTAGTGCTGATTAAAGATGTAGATCTCTGGACCCACCTGGAAAATTAGGGTCTCTGGCTGAGTGTGATTTTCAGAAATTTTAATTTTTAACAAACTTACCAGGAAAGTATTATATAAGCTAATCTTTGTGAATTACCAAACCTTGTAACTCTATGGATGAAGAATGAGAGAGAGAGAGAGAGAGAGAGAGAGAGAGAGAGAGAGAGAGAGAGAGAGAGAGAGCATAATACAGTAAATTGGCTAAAATTATACCGTGCCATGTACAGTTACATTTTCCATGTATTTATGTCTGTGTCCGGTGGCTGGCATAGATATCTGTCTTTTCAGGAGTGCCTTTGGATCTTTTAGTACTCTATTAGTATTTAATAAATGCAAGGCTACTGATCATGATTGGTTGAACGTGAGATCGGTAAGTAAGTGGTAAGTAAACAATATCTAAACTTGGAAACATCTTTTATGTAATATTAAGCGACCCTCTGTCACCAGGCATGCCAAATCCACAGGATTTACCTAGAATTTACTCAGCTAGCTGGCTTGAGTTCCTTGAAAGATCGGGCATTAGTGCCAAGAACAGCCAGCAGGGGGCAGCAGAGAGCTGCCAACGCCTCCTGGAGGCCAGGTGAACCAAGGTTATCAATTAGGAGGAGGTTGGATCAGCAGCCAAGAGCTGGCTACCCTGGGAGTGTCTCCTAAGGACACGTCTAACCTGGATAGGCTGAAACGGACCTAAATGAGGAGAACGGAATCTGAAGCAGAGGCAATTATCTTTCATGAGAAAAGGACCAGGCTAGCGGGTGGAAAAAAAAAAAAGAATTGAAGTCAGGAGGGCAACCTGGTGAGTCAGGCTCAGGGGTGAGCAGCAGTGCGTCAGAATGGGATCCTCAGGAAGCAAAGGAGCTATCAGGGAGCTCCAGCCTCTTCTTAGGTAGTTATCCTGACTCAGTATCCTAGGGGATCATTGCCCTTGGTAAGATCAGGAAACAGCAGGGTTTTCCACAAAGAACGGTATCAGCAAAACTATAATTAAATTAATTTATGATTATTAAAAAGGTTGGAATCTGATCCCTTACTGAAATACCCTTTGGTATTGAGATCTTGGAATTCTTTTTGGAAAATGCCCTTATATTAAAAAAAAAAACTCCACAGTTTAAGATATACAAGACAGTGCATGATTAAATACTGCAATTATGGTGCAATCAATACTTGCTCAAGAAGTTTCAGAGAAAGAGGTGATCAATGATGGTTTGAGTGTACAAGGAAGGCTTCTTTAAGGAAGGGAAATTGGATCTGAGCCTTAATGGATGAGTACGATTTAGGAAAGCCAGAGGACAGGTTGGGAGCCCAGGGAGCAGCTCTGCTTGGTTGAAGACTGTGAGGAAGCTGCCCCCATCTGCATCCGGGGTACTTTGAGTGAGGAATGGGCTGGGGCATAAATGCACTTGTTTGACCTTTGATAAATTTAGTTTTGTTTGGATAGTTTCCCAGATGTTCTGAAGGAACAGAGTCCAGTTTTTTTTTAATTTTTTAAAATTTGTTTTAATTAGTTATACATGACAGTAGAATGCATTCATGCACTTTGATATATCATACATAGATGGGATATAATTTCTCATTTTTCTGAGGGTACATGTTGCAGAATCACATTGGTCATGCAGTCACGTATATACATACAGTAATAATGTCTGTTTCATTCTACTATCTCTTCTATCCTCACATCCCCTCCACTTCCCTCCCATCACTCTCTCCAAGGTAACACTATTCTTCTCTAGTTCCCCCTGTCTTATTGTGAATTAGCATCCACATATTAGAGAAAATATGTGGCCTTTGGTTTTGTGGGATTGACTTATTTCGCTTAGCATGATATTCTCCAACTCCAACCATTTACTGGAAAATGTCATAATTTCCCTCTTATTTAAAGCTGAGTTGTATTCCATTGAGTATATATACCACATTTTCTTTATCCATTCATCTATTGAGGGACACCTAGGTTGGTTTCATAGTTTAGCTATTGTGAATTGAGCTGCTATGAACATTGACGTGGCTGCAACACTGTAGTATGCTGATTTCAAGTCCTTTGGGTATAAATTGAGGTGTGGGATAGTTGGGTCAAATGGTGGTTCCATTCCCAATTTTATGAGGAATCTCCAAACTGCTTTCCATAGAGGTTGCACCATTTAGCAGTCCCACCAGCAATGTATGAGTGTTCCTTTTCCCCCACATCCTCAACAACATTTATTATTGCCTGTGTTCTTGATGATTGCTATTCTGACAGGAATAAGATGAAATTTTAAAGTAGTTTTGATTTGCATTTCTCTAATTGCTGGAGATGTTGAACACTTTTTCATATATTTGTTGATTGACTGTATTTCTTCTTCTGTGAAGTGTCTGTTCAGTTCCTTAGCCCATTTATTTATTGGGTTATTTGTGTTTTTTGGTGTTACGTTTTTTGGTTCTTTATATATATCCTAGATATTAATGCTTTACCAGAAGTGGATGTGGTAGATTTTCTCCCAATCTGTAGGCTCTCTCCTCACATTATTAATTGTTTCCTTTGCTAAGAAAAAGCTTTTAAATTTGAATCTATCCCATTTTATTGATTCTTGATTTTACTTCTTGCACTTGAGGAGTCTTGTTAAGGAAGTCAGATCCTAGGCCAACATGGTGAAGATTTGGGCCTATTTTTTCTTCTATTAGGCACAGGGTCTCTGTTCTAGTGCCTAAGTCTTTGATCCACTTTGAGTTTATTTTTGTGTAGGTGAGAAACAGAGGTTTAATTTCATTTTGCTCCATATGGATTTCTAGTTTTGCCAGCACCCTTTGTTGAATAGGCTATCTTTTCTCCAGTGAATGTTTTTTGACACCCTTGTCTAGTATGAGATAACCATATTTATGTGGGTTTGTCTCTGTGTCCTCAATTCTGTACCACTAATCTACAAGCCTATTTTGGTGCCAATACCATGCCGTTTTTGTTACTATAGCTCTGTAGTATAGTTTAAGACCTGGTATTGTGATGCCTCTTGCTTCACTTTTCTTGTTAAGGATTGCTTTAGCTATTATGGGTTTCTTATTTTTCCAAATAAATTTCATGATTGCTTTTTCTGTTTCTATAAAGAATGTCATTGGGATTTTAGTAGGAATTGCATTAAATCTGTATAATGCTTTTGGTAGTGTGGCCATTTTGACAATATTAATTCTGCCTATTCAGGAACATGGGAGATCTTTCCATCTTCTGATGTTTTCTTCAATTTCTTTCTTTAGTGGTCTGTAATTTTCATTGTAGAGGCCTTTCACCTCTTTTGCTAGATTGATTCACAGATATTTTATTATTTTTTGAGGCTATTGTGAATGGAGTAGTTTTCCTGATTTATCTTTCAGTGGATTCATTGCTTATGTGTATTTGTGGGTGTTGATTTTATGTTCTGCTACTTTGCTAAATTCATTTATTAGTTCTAGAAGTTTTCTGGTGGAATTTTTTGGATCTTCTAGGTATAGAATCATGTCATCAGCAAATAGAGATAGTTTGAGTTCTTCTTTATCTATTTGTATCCCTTTAATTTCTTTCTTTTGTCTAATTTCTCTGGCTAGAGTTTCAAGGATGATGTTGAATAGAAGAGGTGAAAAAGGACATCCTTGTCTTGTTCCAGTTTTTAGTGGGAATGCTTTTAATTTTTCTCCATTTAGTATGATGCTGGCCTTGGGTTTAGCATATATAGCTTCTACAATGTTGAGGTATGTTCCTACTACTCCTAGTTTTTCTAGTGTTTTGAACATGAAGGTGTGCTATATTTCGTCAAATACTTTTTCTGCATCTATTGAGATGTTCCTGTTTTTAAGTCTATTAATATGATGAATTACATTTATTGATTTTCATATTTTGAACCAACCCTGCATCTCTATGAATCCCACTTGATCATGGTGCACTGTCTTTTTAATATGTTTTTGTATGCGATTTGCCAGAATTTTATTGAGAATTTTTGCTTCTATGTTCATGAGGGATATTGGTCTGAAGTTTTCTTTTCTTGATGTGTCTTTGTCTGGTTTTGGTATCAGGGTGATATTAGCCTCATAGAATGAGTTTGGAAGGGTTCCCTTCTTTTCTATTTCATGGAATAATTTGAAGAGTATTGGTGTTAATTCTTCTTTGAAAGTCTTGTAGAATTCATCTAAGAATCCATCTAGTCCTGGGGTTTTCTTGGTTGGTAGGCTTTTGATGGCATTTTCTATTTCATTACTTAAAAATTGATCTGTTTAAATCATGTATGACCTCCTCCTTCAGTTAGGGTAGGTCATATGTCTCTAGAATTTTGTTGATGTCTTCAATATTTTCTATTTTATTAGAGTATAAATTTTCAAAATAGTTTTTAATTATTTTCTGTATTTCAGATGTGTCTGTTGTGATATTTTCTTCTTCATCTTGTATTTTAATAATTTAAGTTTTCTCTCTTTTTCTTTTGTTAACATGGCCAGGGTTTTTATCTATTTTATATGTTTTTTTAAAAGAACCAAACTTTTGTCTTGTTAATTTTTTCAATTGTTTCTTTTGTTTTGATTTCATTGATTTCAACTCTGATTTTAATTATTTCCTATCTTCCACTGCTTTGGTGTTGATTTGTTCTTCTTTTTCTAGGGCTTTGAGACATAGTGTTAGGTCATTTATTCATTGACTTTTTATTCTTTTAATAGATGCACTCAATGCAATAAATTTAGTTCACCTTTTTTTAATAATGGGAATATATCATTCACTTAGAAGTATGCATCAATGCCTCATGTGTCCAAAATAGGTAGCTCACAATGAGCCAGTTTGCCTGGGGAGATAACGCCTAACTCCTTCCAGTTGGGTGCCACAGTCTTGATCCTGAATAGGTAGGATCTGCTAGGTCTCTTTGCATATAAGAATATACGTAGGGGCTGGGTTGTGGCTCAGAGGTAGAGTGCTTGCCCAGCATGCATAAGGCACTGGGTTGGATTCTCAACACCACATAAAAATAAAATAAAGATATTGTGTTCACCTATAACTAAAAAATAAATGTTTCTAAAAAGAATATACTCAGATTTTTACAAAGACATTAAAATGTCTTATTGAGAATTCTGGATAAGAACCAGGTGTATTTATCTATGCAGTTATATAATGATGGACATAGAAGATACATCTCCTTACTCACTAATAGGTTGGTAATTATCCCTTATAATCATGGTCCAGAGAATAGTCATGATTCAGTGCATAGACTTTTTTTTTGTAGACCTCATCTTTCCAGGGATGTTAGCTTCTGGCTTTTCATTCCTAATCACTGATGAATTTTTTTCTTTGCTATGTATTTGTTTAAAATATCATATCTCTTTCAAGTCACTTTTATAAAAGCCCTCATGTCTTCCCAAGACATTCTGTATTTGGGTTGGTGACATAGCAGCTCTTTCTTCTCTGATGTAGGGTGTTTCTCAACATTATTATTATTCTTGTTATTGGGTCTGAGCAACTTGAAAGATCAAACAACTTTCCCTTTTGTAACAGTGGCTGTCTGTGGTAGTGATTCTCATGGGAATAGAAAAGGCTGAAGGTGACTTTGGAGAGGACATACCCATCTCCAAAGACATCTTAGAGAGCCTAAGGGATTCTTCTCTCCTCTTTATGAGGTGCTTTGAGCTGAGAGGCATGGCTATAATTTCAAGATCCAGGATAGTGTGTATGTGTGTGCAGATGGACGCTTTATGTGGCCATTGGTCTTTCTCTTTCTGCTCTTTGGAAGGGGTGTTATAAATCCTTTTGGTGAATGCCTTTGGTAGGTGAAATCCCTTGTTATGTGGGATCCAACATGAAAGCACACTTCTCGTTGGGCAGTACTATAGATATGAGGATGGTTCTTGGAAATGCCTCTAAAATTTTTTTCCTATTAGCACAAGTTTACAGGGAGCTGAGAGAGGGGATTATTTAATCATTAAATGCCTGATATTGGGATATACATTTTTAATAATTTCTTCTTTTTCTGAGGGGATATGCATCTTTTAAGAAGGTATATCCTTTCAGGACATTCCGAAGTGTGTCAGTGCATCCACATAAAATTATTTGAGGTAGAGAAAATAGAAGTTAGGGTGAATTGTCTGAAGCTCCATGAAATGCGGGATAACTTAGATGGGAAGAATTTGACTCCTGGCAGGCATTTCAGACCTACAACCAGCTGAGATTTGTTAGGAGTAATTAATAAATCTGAAATCACAGTCGAACTCAGCTTTAGTGAGTCCAGGCCAGAAATTTAAATAATCTTTACAGGTGTGTTCATATTTTCTTTGAATAAAATATCCACTCTCTTCCTGTCCCCATCCATGTGGCCCTTCAAAGTGGTGGCAGTTGCATTAGCAGTGTGACTTATGTGACCTTACCTGGTGAGCGGGGATGAGATTCTTAGGCTGTGAATTGTTTACTGTTGCACACTGATCTCTGTGGCAGAGCACTCCCCGTCCCCCCAACACACACACTGGGTTGCTCCTGGGCTTGGAGAAGTCCAAGGTCAATGAGATTCATCGGGGGGGGGGTGTTTGGACAATGTTTGCTACTGACATCTTGTGCTCTGTACCCCAAAGATCTGATCTCTTTGACCATGAATGAGGTTTCCCAGAAAAGTGAAGTTGCCTCACTTTTTGCTGTGCTGTGAGTCCCCTGGCAGTCTGGCTGAGATCCACGATTGTGATCCCTTCTGTGAAATTCCCCAGAATGATTTTCAGGAGCTTTAGGATACTGCTGGTAGCCTCCAGGGGCCCAGAAGGCAGCTTTGCAGAGTTCACTGAGGCCTTTTCTCTAATTATCAAATTAGATTTGGGGCTAAGGGGTTACCCTGGTAAGGAGCAGACTAAGGAGTATTTTTGTTCCAGAGAACAGAAGTCTTTTTCGTTTTATAAATCCCCTCACCTCTTCTTAACACACTACTGGTATCTGGGACTCTCATCCAAAGAGGGTAGACTGAGGCACAATTTACTGTTCTCTACCTCCTTTGTTATTTCTACCATCTTGCTGGGTGACAGGGAGAAACTTGAGTTTCTAATTTCCTCTACATCTAATCTTTCTACCTCAGTGCAGCAAATCTCATAGGGAGCCATAAAATATACCAGGAGCAGCCTAATTATGATATCTCTTCACTCAACATGTGGTCCATGGACTGGCACAATAGCATCACCTGGGAACTTATAAGAAATGCAGAGTCTCAGGCCCCCCTGGCCTTAACAGATCAGGATCTGTACTTTTTGATAACATCCCCAAGTGGCTTATGGCCGTAGAGATTTGAGAAGCAGGTATAGAAGACTAACTCTATGATCTAGGTCAGTTCAGCCTAGCCCTTATTAAAAGAGTGAAAGATTTAGGAATTCCATTTTTCCTCCCTGAAAAATCCTTGCTTTGATAAGCCATTAAATAGATGTTTCTGATAGACTATTAGAAGTTTGAGAAAATGCAAAAGAAAGCTACTGAATCAAAACAAAACATCATTGCTTTTACATTTTTTTAAAAAAAGTTATGAGATGAATAAAACGATTAAGTAGGTCACAATATCATTTATTACACTTAAGTTTTTCTTGTATATCTTACCCTAGCACTGTTCAGTTTTTAACTAGGAAGCAAAAGTTAATTGATTGTGTCATTGAATCCATGCCTCTTAAAATATGTTTTGAATGCTCTAAGATAGGAGAGTTTCATTAGCAAATTAGTTTGGAAAATGCCATGAAGTACGTACTCCTCTTGGAGACTTGCAATAGACATCATGATAAAGTTTTTATAAAGTCCTAGCAAGAAATCTCTCCAACTTTATCCAGCAGGGTTTTCAAAACTCACACGATCCTGGAACAGAATTTAATGTAATATTTATTAGCATACCATGGAAGTTGTGTTCTTTGGAACACGTTTCAGACTATTTTAATCTAAAATAATCCCCCATATCAAATATGAAATATGATAGCTATCGTATCCCCAAGATCTACCTGGTAGCTCATAACTGGTCTAAATTGACCCAGGGTTCCTTTTATTGTACCAGTGGGCTGTAGGATCCATAGAACCCTCTCAAGAAAACGCATTCTCTATCTCTGTGCCCTGTCCTGGTCCCAGCTGAGGTGCCTTGGATGTATCCAGTGTTTTGTGTCCAATATTAGTTTTCTGCCTATATGATCACCACTGCTTGCCTCTTAATTCATTTTTTGCCCTGATAGTCTCTCTTAGATCTCCTTAATGTGGAGAACCAGGTGATCAATAAGCTTGCATCTCTTACCTACAGCTGGCTCGGGCACTCAGGCTGGATTCCCGAGACTTTCGCTGACTAGAGGAGGGTCAGAGAGTTACTAAAGTAACTCTACCCCGGGGAGTTAACAATGATAGCTGTAAGCGACAATGATATGGATTAGCAAACCGAAAAGGAGGACACAGAGTCTGCAAAGGACTGCTCTGTCATTGTTTGGTGTAGCCTTGGAAAACGTTTTCAAATTCTGAATGTAGCCAGTTTAAACAATTTCAGATTTTTTTCCTGGTAATATTGTATAGATAAAGAATGTAAATAGAGAGAAGGAGGTCTGGAAGATTCTTTCCTCATTTTCCTTACAGTGGAAAATTTTGTGGGCATTGTGTTTGAAAATTAAGCCTCGTTCAGTGGTTATGCATACAGCCAATTGTGTAGAGAAAGACAATGTGACATGTTTTCCATGGAACTAGCTTTGATAGTTAACAATCAGAAGAGAATCCTGTGGTTGGAAAAAGTTGGGAACTGGGGCGGATGGTAGTGGAAATATTGGTGGGGTTAAGGCAGAATAGAAGGAAAGTCAGAAAACCAGTGGTTTGTCACAGGGTAGTAGAATTACATACCCATGCTTATGGTCTGTTAAATATATTTGCTGGGTCCTGGACTTGGGTTTGGCCATGTGTCTTGCTTTGGCCAATGGGATGTTAGTAGATCTGACATGAGCAGAGTCTTAAAGTATATCTGTGCAAGAGCTTCTTTCACAAGAAGCTCAGCACAACTGATCCTGGATCAGCCAAATTAATTCCACCTGATGATTTGTAAGTGTGAGAACAAATATTTGCAGTAAGCCATGGAGCTTGGAAGTTTGTTAGGCAGCACTATTGTGTCAATAGCTGCTGAATATACTGGGTTAAGCAAAGTTAAATAGGTTTCTCTGTTGCATTACTTCTCAGAGACCTTACTGCCTTAGTATTCTAAGCACATGGGCAAAAAAAATTGATTTTCAAGCTGCAGATGAACACAATACCTTTATGTTTATTTATTTATTTATTTTTCATATGGTGCTGAGGATCGAACCCAGTGCCTCACACATGCTAGCCAAGCCCTCTGCCACTGAGCCACAACCCCCCAACCCCACAGGGCAAATCTTTAAGATGATCATAGCAAATGGCATTCTCTACTGGATCTTTACTTTTCTGAACCTTGTAGGATACCAAGGCAGGTAGAGGCATGACCAGAGTTGGCCTCTAGGGGGCGGGCCACTAAGGTAGCACACATACAAGTCCATCCTGAAAAGATCACTCATATGATGGGTTCTAATGCCAGGTGGTTAGTCAGTTGCAGGGCGAGGAAGAATAATTTTGCGTGTGGAGAGGAGAAAGGTGAAATTGTTGAGGTAGCTCCATGTTTTATCTTCGGGCACATCACCGTTAATTTATCTTAAGCAAGTATCCATTCTTTGGCAGATGGACCTGGGGAAGATACATGCATGGGGAAAATACATCATTTATCTGAGGTGGGGAAGACATCCAGCTGTAAGGAATGTGAGACTGGAAGAATGACATGTGACAACAAAGTAATCCGATGCCCACCAGTCACTGGGCTGTTTCTTTACTCAGTCTCTAGTGTATCACGTTCCTTCTCCCAGAGCTGAAATGAACTGCTACCTCACTGAGAGGAACCTTCTATTTCAGGGAGGCCTAGGATGACTGACATTGCTTTTGCTTTGCTAAAGGTCTCAAGGAAAAATACCCCACTTTCCTTTCGGGAACCTGGGTTCTTGGGTTCATCTTTTCTTTTTTGCTCTTGCTATTGGAGTGATACAACTTGGATACTAAGATAAGGATACCAAAGAGGCCATTGGCTTCTAGCCTTTGGGACAGGGGTCAGGAAAATGTTTTCCATTTTTCCATGTCAGAAAGTAAGAATTTTAGGCTTTCTGGCCATGTAGTCTCTATCAAAGTTACTCTCTCTGTTGCGGTAATCTGAAAGCTGCCATAGATAATACTTAAATAAATGAGTATGCCTGGGTTCTAATAAAACTTTGCTTACAAAAACAGGCTGTTTGCTGGTCTTGGATCCTGAGGCATAGTTTGTTGCTTTGTCAAATGACTTTATACAGCTAACATACGACATAAGTTCCTTATGCCAACCAAAATGTGTCCTAAAGATAATGCATGTTTCTGAGATTTCCATTCTGTAAATCCTGCTCATGATTTGGTGGCACAAAGTCGTGGATTCACAGAGGTTGGGTTTATGTCATCTTTTTCTATCTCTTTCTTGGTGATGCTCTTGTGAGGTAAAGCTGGACCCAGGATAATTCTCCTACCATTTTGCAAAAGCTCTGCATTTACTTTAGAATTTTCTGTATGAGAAGGTTGAAAAAAACTAATATCAAAATAAATTGTAGCAGATTAAATATTATAATTTGATTAGTTCCCCAAAAGTGATCAATTTACATTTTCAAGGTAACCATCACTGACACAAAGGCTGCTGGTATACTCTGTGTGCTTGAGAAAGATAGATAGGGGAATAAGTATTGTTGCAGGGCAGGAGAGATAGCTAGGAATTCAGCTCTACACTAATGAGACCCACACCATTTGCACAATAGCCTTTCTACATTTCGGTGCATTTGAAACCCTCATGACAGTACCTCAAAACATGGCCCAGATTTCTTCCTTTTTTCCTAAGTTTCATGCCACCACCATTTCTTCTAGAATGATGGCAGGTAGTGTATTTAAGGGAGCTGAAACAGAGAGTTGCACAAGAACTTTGCCTGCTGTTCATGGTCTACTTAATTGTCGGCTTTGCTAGATCACCCATCAGGCAACCACAAAACTTTCCTAAAAGAGACAGTCAGAATCAAGAGGAGAGGATTGACTGTCACCAGCGTGTGGCTGCATTTTTCGGCCTTTCCAACGGCTTCATAGTCAGGCTTATAAAGGCAAATAGGTCTTAGGAACCGCTGTCTCTTAGTTCAGTAGTGAGCAGTTTCTCCAGAGACTAGGGGAGTAGAAAGAATGCAGGCAGAGAATTCTGGCTGATAATTTTAAAAATGTCTAGCTTAAATTCTATCCGATTGGAGACATAATTAGATAATTTTCTGTCTGATTTTTTCTCCCTAGATTGTATGTGCCTTTGAAAATTCTCATCTAGTTGTCTAATGAAGGGGATTGGGTTCATGCTTATCAGCTGGTATTCTTAAAATCTGCAAAGCCATTTCCAGAATGAAAAAATTTAAAAAAAAATCACAGGTAACAGTCTCAATTGGGAGAAAATGAGTATCTTCTAAAAGAACCCAAAACAATACCCAAGGTCCTTTTTCCTTGGATTTGTTCTTGCTTTCAGTACTTAAAACAGGGAGGCTTTTTGATAAAAACAACAGGACAGCATGTGTTGAGTGTCAAAAGCTCTGGAAATGACCTAAACGAGGTGATTGTTATAATTGTCTCACCAATTGCATCTTTATGAAAATAATAACTTGTGTTACCTAATAAGCCTATTAGCAGGATGTGTTTTAAAAGCAGCTTATTGATGGGTATAACATATTGCATCTAAAGCATTCACAAGAGCTTTTTCTTTGCCTTTGTTTTGCCATCTCTCTGTCTCACTTTTAGAACCAACGCTGGGGATTTTATTGGTAAAATTCTGCTTTCCAGCTCCAGAAAGGAAGGTTACCTAAGTCAATCAACTCTTTGCATTCCTTCTGGCCACCCAAGTGAGTTCAGATTAGGACACAGTTTCCTTACTAAGCCAAAGAAATATCTTTAGACTATCACTGCAACAGGGCATAGAAGTAAGTGTTCTTTTCACAGGGCTCGAGATGAAGAAAATATAGAATTAATATTTATGAAGTAGCTATTATGTGCTTGTAAAGCATAGTGCAGAGTTTCTTAATGCATGGTTCATAAACTGCCAACTTGAGAATTGCCCCTGGTGCTTACTAGTGCTTGTTAACTATACAGATCCTCAGGCCCCACCCTAGAACTAGTAGGATGCATTATCCAGTGTGAGGCCCTTTTCTAGGAGGACCTAGTTTGAAAGCCGCCTGTGGACCACTGTCCTGAGTAGGTAGGTGATGGTGACAGCACCCATGCTTGTAGCAGTGGCTGTGGCCAGAATTCCAGGAGGAATTCTGTTGGCCAGCCACATGCACAGTGGCTCACATAGGAGACAGTAAGCCCAGCCACGTGGCAAAGGCGACAGTGGTTGACTCCATTGCATTCTCTGAGCATCCGACTGACATTTCAATGCAGAAAATTTATTGACCGGTGCTCTTAGGATCCACCCTGTGGGGTGACAAAGATGATGCAATTCATGAGAAAGGTTTATATTTTTCATATTTTAAAACTCACTTTGTGGGGCTGGGGCTGTGGGTCTATGGCAGAGTGCTTGCCTAGCACATGTGGGTTTGATCCTTGGCACCACATAAAAATAAATACGTAAAATAAGGGTATTGTCTATCCACAACTAAATTAAAAAAATAAAAACTCACTTGTTACAGGAAGAGTGGGTGATCACCTCAGCCTGTCTTGTGTTTAAACGGGGTTTCTGAAATAAAGGATTTGGGACATTCTGGAATCCTAAGGCCTCCTTTTAGAGGGAAGGAAAGGGCCCCAGAGAAGCCATGGCTCAAAGTCTCCATGGTGAGAGACAAACACAACTGCATGTCCTGTTGGCCAGCCAAGATGTGCGCTTAGAACAAATGAGAACTCCCAAGCTCCAGTAAGAGCCTGTTCATTTCGATGGAGTACATGGTTCTTTATCACTCACTTAAAATAGGTAGTTTCTATAACAACGGCCCCAACTTAAATAGATGCATGCTCATCTCTTTGTTGCAGAGGAAAACAATGTTTCAAAGACTCTGTTCTGCTTTGTTAATCACTTTCAAGTCTGAAAAAGAAGTTCTGACTCATAACTTCATAGAGGACTGAGCCTGTCTCACTGTTGTCTCCATGAGCTCCAAATTTACTATTTTAGGGCAGAACCCAGCCACCTCTGGAGACCAGAAACTCATTTCCCTCTGTGCAGCAGTGCGGTTAAATGCATTTGAAATCTTGGTTCTGGGCTGAGAGAGTTAAAAATCCAAGATGCTCAGTCTCTGGATGACCATCTGTGAACCTTTCAGCAGGACAGTGGGAGAGAAGATTCAGGATGAAATGTAAGCGTCATGCAGGGTTACCTCAGCATTTCTTAAATCACAGTGAAAGACCATGTGCATCAGAATCACTGGGAGACCTTGAAACCAAAACCAAAACCAGAACCAGAACCAGAACCAAAACCAAAACCAAAACCAAAACCTCCTGACTCAATCCTTCCAGGGACTCAGGAATCTAGGCTTTGAAAACAAGCTCTCTAGGTGATACTGATGTATATATATTTGAGGACCAATGAGTTAGCTCATCTTTTGTCATCTCCATCCATGGAAAAAGTGTTTACATGGCCATGGAGAACAATTCTGGGAGAGATATGATCACAGAGAGGAGTTTGTACATGGTGGGTTTGACAATGTAGAGATGTGGTAGTGATACCATTAGAGTTCATTATTTTGTAAAAATAATCGGCAGGTCTTTCAAAATTTACTCCGCAAACATTTTTCAAGCACTTACTATGTTATAGCCAATATACTGGGCTCTGTGGGCATACAAAGAAGTACACAAAGAATCTTTACCTGTCAGTAGCTCACAGTCTGATCATTTCTTTTTTTCCATTTCACAGATGACAGGCTGTGGTTCAAATATATTAAGTAGCTTAGAATGGTGAAGGGGTGGTAAGTTCAGAACTGAACTCCTGAGTCCTACTTCAATGCTCTTTTGAGTCACCTGTCTTTTTCCAAAATGAAGACCTTTAAAAAATAAAGTTGACCTGGAATATGATGAGTGATAGGAGATATGCAGGAGTGGTGGGTGCATGAGGTTATAATAGGGATCATTCTATAAAGTGGGCCCACTGTGTTGACCTCTACATGCTTTCATTTTAAAAAGCAATTTACCTGCAGCCCTGCCTGCTTAAGTGGAAATTCCTCAGCAAACTACCTGTTATCTGCAGGAGAAATGCAGGCCCAAAATAATTTCATTAAGAGGGGCACAAGGAACCCTAAAAGGGGAATTTTGTAACTCTTACACAGACTGAATCCTGGGACTCAGGGAGATAAGGATAATTTCCCATAAGCATAAAATTTGTCAGAGCAGGTTCTGATTTGTACCGGTCAGCATGGCAGTGGGGGGCTTGAAATTCTGATGTCATCCTGCTGTCAGTCAAAAGTCAAGAGGTGGACCTCAGCTAGAATCTCTGGAAACTTCCCTGGGACCCTCAATAAAACTGGAAGGCAGGAGAGGTGTGCTGTCCCTCTCCTCTCAGAGAGGACTCACTCTCTTTGAGAGTGTCCCATTTCCCATCCCTTTTAATAAGCTCCTGCCTGTTACTCTGAACAACATGCCTAAAATCTTTCTGACTTGATTGCAAAAATTGAGGTGGGGGGTGGGTTTCACACTGCCTCAGTTTCCCAGGTGCTCCCAGCCCTGTTGCAAGAGCATGAAGAATCATACTCTCATATCTGTCTTTCCAACTGTTTTAATGTTGTAGCCATTTCTTTAGAGAAGGAGATACTGTTATCCTTTGGAAATGATTCTGACTATGCATGTCCCTCACTATAATCATGCTCAAGCCTTGAGATTTTCTTGAATGAAAAAAGTCTTTAAAGTGAGGTTCTTTGGAAGCTTTTATAAGTTAGCTCTCTCTAAAGGAGGTCACAGAAGCTGCATGCAATGGAACTCACCTGTCGTCCTAGCTACTCAGGAGGCTAAGGTGGGAAAATTGCTTGAGTGCAATAGTGTGATACTAGCAGGATAACATAGTGAGACCCTGTTAAAAAACAAAACAACAACCCCCACCCGCTCACAACAAAAACAACAACAACACACACACTACAGTAGATATCTGTGTCAAATACTACATTGAGCCAGTGACTCAGGAAGCCTTCAGAAACCTTGGGATGAAAGTTCCTACCCAGTGGTGTGAACAAAGCTCAGAAAGCAGGGGAATGAAACTGGCAGAGTGGCACATGCTTGTAATCTCAGTGACTCAGGAGGTTGAGGCAGGAGGATTGCAAGTTCAATGTCAGCTTCATCAACCTACCAAGGCCCTAAGCAACTTAGTGAGACCCTGTCTTAAAATCAAAAATGAAAAGGGTTGGCATGTGGCTCAGTGGTAAAGCCCCCTTGGATTCAATCCACAGTATGGGGGCAGAAAAAAAGCAGGAGAAGGAAGAGTGAAGAGATTTGGAGGAGTGGGAGGGAGAATTGAACTCAGATCATCAGGCAAATGGGAACAGGTAAATGGTGGGAACTTCAGTAGCCACCAAAACTGTGGGAAAAACAGAAAATAAAACAATAACAACAACAACAACGGAAAACCAAAACAGGAATTGAGCCTGAGTGGTTTGTTCCAGGAGTTTACTTCTATCAATTTGAAATAGACTGAAGTTGGGAGTCCTTTAAAAATTGAAAGCAACTTCCTCTTGTTGAGAGTGGTGGCTGAGGGGCACCAAGAAGCCCCTCAGGGAGTGAAGAAGGCCCCTTGCCCCACCGACCAGCACAGGCTAACTAAGTCTGTACGCGTACATGTCCTGCCTTTGGTCCCAAGTGCCTCCTCTTCAGGACAACTAAATCTACAAAAGTATTATCACCTAGCTTTTCTTTCTATAAATTACAATGGCTTTTGTGGGACCAGAAGAAGAAACTATCTAGTTGCTTTGCCCTAGTCAGATGAAATTGCATGAAGTTCCTTTGTCCTTATTTATTTATTTATTTTAATAGTTTGCCTATTTCTTATGTGAACACACGACCACATTCAGGCAGTTGTGATTCAGGTAGGGTGCCTGGACTAGACTGCTAGTGACAGATGCAGAGACGATCTCTGTAACCTCAGAGGCTGGTGTTTTTACACAGCCTTGTTCCCGAGGGTGGGGTGTCTAGATGACTTTGATGCAGAGTCTCTTTCTAGAACTGCATTTTGCTTGGGGCCCCTCTGAAGCCAAGTGCTTTATTTCTCTGGTATTTTCTTACCTGGCTTTCACCACCAGAAAGGTTAGGGCATATATGTCTCTGTGCAGCTTTTGCTGCATGAAGAACCGCTGAGATTTAGGGGTAGAAAGCCACCAATATTAATTTAACTCACAGTTCTCTGGACTGGACAAGTAGAATTAGTCTCATGCAGGTGTCTGTGGCCAGCTGTTTCTGGGGTTTAGCTACTTCTGGCTGAGCCAATGGAGTGACTGTGCCATTTGTCTCATTAACCATTGGGCAAGTCTGGGCTTGTTTGTGTTTAGATGGTGACTGGGTGGGGTTCCAAGAAAGAGCGCAAAGTCTCCTTGGGTATAGACTCAAAAATGGTAGGATGACACTGCCATTGCATTTTATTGGTCAAAACAAGTCATGAAACTGTCACAGGTGTCTAGGTCATGCTTTGGTCATAACACTTGCTGTTCTACCACTGGTGGCTCATTTTTAAAATGACATTTTCCCTCCTTCCTGGTCTCCCTCTATACCTTCTTTACCATAGGGGGTGGGGGAAGCAAGACTAGCCTTCTTGCTTTCCTAGATCCAGTCGCTGTTCTTTGACTTACTGACCACAGGAAGAAGAAATCCAGACTTTGTGGACAGCATCAATGGGTCTGACAAAGAGCTCTCCCTCTCTCTCTCCGCTGAGCATGAATTATTACTCCTTATGGGAACACCTGCTGTGTAGCCTTTACATGCCCTCTCTAAAAGCCCTCCACTACCCCTGGCAGTTAGAATCACAGCCTTTGGGACTGGAGTCCAATGTGTATTCTCCCTTACTAGCAAAGCAATACAACTTCTTTTTCTTTTCCCTTCTCTTCCTCTTCCCCTTCTTCTTCTTCTTCTTCCTCCTCCTCCTCCTCCTCCTCCTCCTCCTCCTCTTCCTCTTCCTCTTCCTTTTTTTCTATCAAAACCTTGTCCTTGTTTTAGATCAGCATCAGGGTAGAGACAGGGCTTTCTGTATCAAAACCAGGTCAAACTCAAGAAGTTGGAAAAGAGATTTTGATGGGAAGAACTCAAAATCATGTCGCCAACAGGTGTGAATCAGGGTGGGGATAATTGGGGCCCCAATTATCTACCAATTGATAATCTACCAATTGTCCTTCTGCTTCTATGAGCAGGCAGAGTTCATTCAACAACTTGGAAGGTAAATTACACTTTATAGTTTGCACTGAAAATCAACTCCCGTTCCCCAGGGGCCATGTCTGCCCAGGAACCTGCTGAATGAATTGGTGGCTGCACAGTGATTACTTCCCCACAGCTGGGTCTTAGACCTGGAGAGCAGGCTTCTTGGTCCTGATTACCTTGAACATGCTCTGTAGTCCTTCCTATTGAAATGCTTTGGGTAATTGCTGGCTACCCCAAGGGAACCATTTCTGGGAAGAATGTATAACACTAGCCGAAAGGAACAATACAAAGCAGGCAATCAAGCCCTGTGACTCCTGGGAATGCCCAACACAAAAATGTCAACTCACCGCTACTCCCTGATCTCCTGCTCAGGAGATGACCAACAGTGCCACACAAGCGAGGTAATTAAGCCGTCAACTCCCTGGGTGATTACCTTGGCAAACCTTAATTTGTAAAGAATGCTGGCTCCCTCCTTCACTGTCACTTTGCTGGTGGGAGCTGCCTTTAGGATTTCTCATACATTTACACAAAGCAGATGAGGACCCCAATGTACTCAGTGGTCGCCATGATGACCCTGGAATATCCAACACACCGCTTTCTTCTCAGATGGCACCGGGGCCACCATTAACATTCCCCCTGTGCCTTTTCCAGAATTACAAACTAATTACAGAATGCATAATTAATACTCTATCTTTCAAATGCTGGAGGAACAACAAAAAAAAGCATTCCTCTCTTTGAACTCGAGTTTGTAGTATTGGTGATAGTGACATGATTCACTCTGAAATGGAAGGGGTGTGTTTTGAAGCATACTGTTCCCTTTTTTCAAGCATAAAATAAAAAGTTGGAAGCTCAGGGCAGGATTAATCCTCTCCTTATAGAAGTAGAGTGGATTGGAAGCCTCTTACCTCGGTTGTGTGGCACTATTGGTCATCTCCTGAGCAGGAGATCAGGGAGTAGTGGTGAGTTGACATTTTTGTGTTGGGCATTCCCAGGAGTCACAGGGCTTGATTGCATCCTTAGTGAATTGTTGTTATTTCTCATTAGATTAGTGGAATATACCCTCCACACACTGGCTGAGGGGAAGGTAGTAGTTCTATGAAGCATAAGACTACAACTACTATGTCCAGGTAACATTTTATATTTGGCCACTCATATCTCATTTCCTTTTTTTTTGACAGGTTATATTCATTTTATTTTTTTATTGGTTGTTCACAACATTACAAAGCTCTTGACATATCATATTTCATACATTAGATTGAAGTGGGTTATGAACTCCCAATTTTTGCCCCAAATGCAGATTGCAGAATCACGTTGGTTACACATCCACAATTTTACATAATGCCCTATTAGTAACTGTTGTATTCTGCTACCTTTCCTATCCCCTACTATCCTCCCTCCCCTTCCCTCACATCTTCTCTCTCTACCCCATCTACTGTAATTAATTTCTCTCCTTGTTTATTTTCCCATTCCTCTCACAACCTCTTATATGTAATTTTGTATAGCAATGAGGGTCTCCCTTCATTTCCATGCAATTTCCCTTTTTTCTCCCTTTCCCTCCCATCTCATGTCTCTGTTTCATGTTAATTTTTTCTTCCTGTTCTTCCTCCCTGCTCTGTTCATAGTTGCTCTCATTATATCAAAGAAGACATTTGGTATTTGTTTTTTAGGGATTGGCTCCATATCTCATTTCCTACTCACAGTTCAGCCTGTATGGCAGGTATGTTTTAAATCCCCATTTTACTATTAGGAATTCTGAAGCTCAAGGAGTTTATATGATCCAGAGCAAAAGGATCAGTGAGGTCTTTGGCCAGGGTCAGAAGGATTCTAAAATTCCATATCCTTCCTCCTAGAGCATTGTGAAAGAGGGGAATCGACTGGATAAGTTCTGCTTGGGGCATGGCTTAGGATGCCTCGTTTCACCCCTAGAATTCTACTGTGGTTGATACGATTCAGGGCATCCCATGAATCACAGCAGCACAAGACAGGCAATCTCATCCATTAAAGAATGCAGAATCAACGTTGTCTGAAAAGGTGGGATTTGATCATAGGGAGCGGTCAGACCTTTTGCAAGATGGTTTCTCCTTAAAATAACATGGAAAGTACAGAGTAAGCCTCTCTGTATGAACATGGGGCTGCTACAAAGTCTCACAGGTATCAACCCTGTGAGTAGCTCTTCTTGCTTCTAAGCAGTTCTCCTAGTTTATTCTCATCTCCTTTTTTTGTGTGTGTGTCCTCTATATTTCACATTTATTGCATATTGAAATCCGAAACCAGAAAGTGGGTATGAATCTAATATATGAATCAGCTGAAATGCCTCCTTTCTTGGTTCTGAAAAAATGAGGTCTAGGAGATTTTTCTTGGACTTTTCAGAAACTCTACTGATCTCTTCTAAATACTGCACCCCTCTCCTACCATCCATCCAACCAATTGATGGCACTTGCATTTCTTTGCCTAAGAGCTTTCTCTGGCTTCTAGAGTTCTCTTTTCTACCTATTGAGTGAGCTAGGGGTGCTGTAGAGTTAAATCTCCTGAGAGTGTCAATGACTGATAGCAGCTGGTGGAAATACATCCCAGCTCCCTGATCCCCCTGGCAAGATAACTTTGAGGCTGAGCTCCAGTGGCCTGCATGTGACAGTTGTTTGATACTGCATCCTTGAGGCTACCTTCATTTCCCCTGTCTCACTCCTCACTTCCCTAATGGGGTTTTCTTCATCTCCAAAAATAACTACTTATCATTTATTTTTATTTTATTTGCATATACATGACTACTTACATTTGATTCTACCTGTAGCAGATTCAGGGTGTGCATCTGAGAAAATCCAAACTAAGGAAACTTTGTACTCAGGCATTAGAGCACTTCTCTCTGCCAAACCAAGAGTTTGTTGAGTGCTAGTTCAAGGTGTATTGAACCTTGTGTGGAGACCAAGGTTTTCCACAAGAGTTCTCCAAATTCACTCTGGTCAAAGAATACTGGGAAATATTGGGTACTCTGTCTCTCATCTCTCCTACATGTCTGCATAGTAAAGTTTCTAAGAAATTCATTAATAAAGATATTAACTCACTTTTGTTACCTTTAGGATTTCCTAAACTTTTTGGGAAAAGAACTCATTTTCTCTTCCATAGCAGCTATTAAATTGCAATACAATGTGATGGGAAATGTTTATCTAGATGGATTTATGTACTAGAGTAAGAGGAACTGAGGACAGAATTCTGATACCAGGAGTTTTCTTCCATGCTATGACAAATTTTTATTTTTAGAAATGATATGAAGCAAAATCTTTCAGAGGTAGTCTTCTTCCAATATGGCACTAAAATATCTTTCTCCTCCTCCTCTTTCTCTCCCTATATTTCCTTTACATATCTACATATTTATAGAGTTATTAATTTATCTATTTTCTTATTCACTCATTTAGTTATTATTGGATTAATTATCATATGTAAGGCACAGTGCCAGTTACTAGGAGATAAAGTATGTGAACGAATTTAAAATTTGCACTTTTTTTTAGAGAGCAAAGCCATTTTGATATACTTTGAGTCTTTCATTGTTGTTCTCTTTCCATATTTTTGGAGATCTTATTTGAAAAGTTAAAAATTATTTCATGAGCTATCAATTTTAGAGAAAATGGTGCTTTAAAAAATTAATTTTGTACAAAATATGTGCTTTGATCATAGTGGAATTCAATTAGAAATCAGTAACAACTGTCAGAATCTCGTTAGCCTCTCTGTACAAATAGATTAGTGGTTTCTAAGTTCATATGGAAACTGGTAAGACTCAGATTAACCAACACAATCTTGAAAAAGAAAAAGTCTCATTTATCTACATTTCAAAATTTACTACAAAGCAATACTAACCAAGAAAATGTGACACTGGCATTCATGATCCATTGACTTTTGACAAGAATTCCAGAACATTTCAATGATAGGAAGAGTAGTGTTTTCAACAAATGGCACTGGGACAAGAGAATGTCCATGAGCAGAAGAATGGGTTGGATCTCTTACTTACATCATATATGAAAATTAATTCAAAACAGGACAAAGACCTAAATGTACAGAGAACAAACTATTAGAAGAAAATGTAGATATGAATCTTTGTGATGTTGATTTTCTTAAATAGGACTTCAAAATCACCGTTGACAAAAATAAAAAGTAAGTTCAACTTAATGAAAAGTAAAAGCTGTGCTGCAAAGAAAGCTATCAAGAATACACAAAGACAACGCACAGAAGGTGAGAAAAATTTGCAAATGGATTGTATGATAAGCGACTTGTATCTGGAAACCTAAAAAAAAATTCTTACAACTCAGTAATAAAAAGGCAATATTATCAAAATCTGGATAAAAGATCCAAATAAACCTTTATCCAAAGAATATACACAAATGACAAGCATGCACATGAAAAGATGCTAGACATGGTCACCATGGTAGAAACTGAACTCAAAACCACGATGAGGCACAACTTCACACTTGCTAGGATGGAGGTAATAAGAAAAGAGAAGAACAGGATTGTTGAAGAGGTATAGAGAAATGGGAACTGGAGTACACTTCCTGTGAACTGGTGGTGTCATCATGGAAAACAGTCTGAGAGTTCTTCTGGGTCATATGGTGACTGTATGACTGGGTCACCATATGACCCAGAAATTCTACGCCTAATTGTAGACTGGAGAGAAATTGCTCCCTGGGAAGACTATTTTCCTTCCAACTTGAGCCCCTCGGTTTTTGGTGTTTTTGTTACGTGAGTTTTTAAAATGCACCTGGGATTTGTTTGAATCAGGTATAAGACATGTGAACAGATAAGTGACTGCAGGAGAGAAGAATTTCATTCTTAACAAATCCCCAGAAACCAGAGGCATAATTTGCCACATGGGAAAGCATCAGGATCAGTCAAGAGGCAGAAGGATCCGGGGAAAGCTTGAGTGAGACTTTTTATGTGGTTTTCATGGGAAGGCATGGGTTAGGCAGGGTAAGGAATGTAGACAGATTTTGAGGTTGGTTAGTTTAAATCATTTTAGCAGGCTCTGGAGCATAGCGCCTGCTCCTATCTGTGTAATAACTGGCCTTAGAAAGGATCGGGCAGGGAGTAGTATCCTGAACTATAAGAGGCTAACAAAAGGTAAAGGATGGGGATGTAGGCTCAGTGTTGGTTGGTTTGCCATATCAAGGGCATACTCTCAGGTAAGCCATTTGCTGTTTCTTGGAATTAGGACCCTGGGAGGGCCAGTCCTTCCTAGGATCACAAGAAGTCAAAGCATCATAACATATAGAAAAACATTTTTTAAATGTGATTAATAAAATCTACCTTTTCAGTGCCGAGCCTCACAATGTAGGTCTCTTATCGACAGTTCATCCTTTGCATCCTGGGTAGTTAACTCACCCCTTCACTCTGGCTTGGGAATCCCTGTGTGAACTGCCCCTTTGCAGAATCCTGATGAGATAAAGCCCAGCATACCAGATCTGTCCCTGCCTCTTGAGCCAAAGAAGACCAGACCCTGTATAGCTAAAGATGTTCTCTCTCTCTCTCTCTCTTCCTTTTTCTTTTCACATTTTAAAATTGATGCATCTTAATTGTACATAGTAGTAAGGTTTGTTGTTACATGCACACAATATAACGATATAATTTGGTCCATATCACTCTCTAGCATTTCCCCCCTCCCTCACAGAGATGTTGTCTCTATTACCTCCCTGAATTAAGAAATGGTTCGGCCACCCTAGAAACACAGGGAGGACTAGGCTGTACTTCTGCAGGCCTGTGGTTGCCTTTAAGTCAATCAACAGCCATATGGTCTCTTTGATAGCATGGGGCAACTGGTTCTGGGTAGCTTCCAGCCAGGATCTTTCTGGTAGCACCAGATAAAGGGATGAGGTGCAATAGGGGTCTGCAGGGAGACATGGGAGCAAATGGTTATGTCTAGCCTTTTTCTGGGAAGATAGACCCATATTTGAGAGGTTCTAGACCCCAGTAAGCAGCACACATTAATGACAAAGCCTGGCTTTGTGGTCTATCTCATGAATCTTGAATTACATAATTCAAAGGAACAGTTTCCAATAGTGCCTGGAATGTAATAAAGCCTTCAACAGATGTCAGTCTTTATAGTAGATCACTTTTATAGTGCTTGACTCTTCATGGAGACTCAATACATGATAACTTACCACGACTATCAACTCATGCCACCTTACCTACCTCAGAGAAGTGATATTAATTCGAGTGACAGAGTGATCTTTGTAATTAGCAAGGCATAAAACAAACCCAAGGGGAGAAATTCTACATTCATGATTTTTCAAAGAAATGAGAGAATAACAGATTTTTCAAAAGTGTTTGGAAGAACTGGCTCTCACAAAGGATCATGAAATGCCAAGAAGGGTTAAAAAAAATATGTTCTCTTTGGGGAAACCTAACTAAGACCTGCTGTGGAATTACCAATTCTTAATGCCATAAGGAAAACTTACCGTCATATAAGCACAGATATGTCGAGAGATGTTCTAGGATGTACATTTCGAGACATCTTCTACCGAGATTATTACTCATGCTTTTTTTCTCATTATCTTGTTAGGATGGAGACAGATGACTAGTTTTGAATTTGAAAGCTCTCTAAAAAGAGAGAGTTTTCTATTGTTTTCAATGTTCCCTAATTACTCCAGAGAAAGTTCGTCAGGGGCTACGAATATTTTATAAAAATAACCAGCAAATCAGTTTGTTCTAGCTGCTTCCCCAGCTCTCCGGAGTGCTCTTGGATTCCTTGAAAGAGTTCTGGAAGTTCCTGCTGCACGTCTCATACAGGGTTTCCACTCCTCCAATGAGCCTGACAATTGCCTTTGTCCTCGAACACTAGGATCTGACTCTTCTTCTTCTTTTTTTTTTTTCTGTAGACAGTAGAGTGTATTTTGACATGTTATAAATTCATGGAGTGTAAGTCATTCTTATTGGGATCCCATTCTTGTGGTTGTACCTGATGTGGAGTTATACTCGGCACGAATTCACATATGGACGTAGGAAAGTTATGTCTGACTCCTTCTACTGTCTGTGGGATGACTCTTTCTAGACCCTTTCTGGCCACTGCCTGATGAAACTGTCATGGCCCTGGTGAAGAGCCATCTCTGTCCAAAGGCTGCTGGGCACTAAGTTAGGGTGTCTTGTCACCAGAGAGCCTGCTATTAAAGTCTTCTAGATGGCCAGAGGAGATTATAAACAAACAACATTACATTTACTCACTTGGAGCTCTCTTTCCCCTATAATTCATGCTTGAGTCTAGAGAGGTCAGGAAACAATCTGGGAGAGTATGACACAGGCATTCCCACCCCTCTGAGCCTGGGCTCCTATAGTTGAATCACATCCTCCTGCCTCTGTCTCTCCTGGGCTCTTGTGTCCTCCAGTCTTGTTCTGAAAGCCCGTGGGGACTGGCTATTCTCAGCCTCCTGATACTCTAGTAATGAAACCCAGTTGTCTATTAATTTTATAAAATCTGGCAGATCTGCTTGTTTTCTTTGAAGAAGGACTACCTTACAGAGAAGGTGACACCGTCCTTATTTCCAGAAGATCTCTACGGTTTCTAAGAGGAAGGCACTCAAAGGGTACTCTCTGGGTTCATTTTACACTAGATACATCCCTGCACGGGTTCCGGAATCACATGTGGGTTTGAATCCTATCCCTGCCGTTTGTGTACCTGTGAAACCTGAGCAAGGTGGTCAAATTCTATGGAATTTCATGTGTTTATGTGTTCAGTAGAGATTTTAACTACCTTCTTTGTGGGACAGTGGTGAATTCTAAGTGCTGTATGGAAAGGGTTCAATAGATAATGTGGCCTTTCATGAACATTACAGTGTCAAGGCCAAAAATGTAGTTACCATGGCCTTTGAGGTCTTGAAATAATGGGAAAGAAAACACCATTCTAGCCCACAGTAACAAGGGAAAATTTTATTATTCTTGTGAAGTCAAAGGAGAGCCAGAAAATAGGTCACCTCAAAGTACAAAATTTCAGCATTTAATACATATCACATATGAAACTCCTTTTTCTTTCATAAATAGCAAAATGAAATTAAACCCCTATCTTTCACCATGCACCAAACTCAACTCAAAAGTGGATCAAGGACTTAGGCATTAGTCCAGAGACCCTGTGCCTACTAGGAGAAAATGTGGGCCCAAATCTCCATTGTGTCAGCTAGGAACCGACTTCCTTAACAAGACTCCTAAAGCATAAGAAGTAAATTCAAAAATCAATAAATGGGGTGGTATCAAACTAAAAGGCTTCTTCACAGCAAAGGGAACCATCAAGAACATGAAGAGAAAGCCTACAGAATCGGATAAAATCTTTATCACCTGCACCTCAGATAGAGCACTAATCTCTAGGATATATAAAAAAAACCCAGAAAACCTAAAACAAAAGCCAATAAACAAAAAAAATCAACAAACAAACCCAAAACACATCACACAATCAATAAATAGGCAAAGGAACTGAACAGACACTTCACTGAAGAAGAATCAGTTAACAAGTATATGAAAAAAAATGTTCAATATCCCCAGCAATTAGAGAAACGCAAAGTAAAATTACTTGAGATTTCATCTCACTCCAGTTGGAATGGCAATTAGCAAGAATACAAGTAACAACAAATGTTGTCAAGGATGTAGGGAAAAAGGAACACTCATACATTGCTAATGGGACTGCAAATTGGTACAACCACTCCGGAAAGCAGTATGGAGATCCCCCAGAAAATTTGGAATTGACCCACCATTTGACGTAGTTATCCCATTCCTTGGTATATACCCAAAGGACTTAAAGTCAGCACACTATAGTGACACAGCTGAATCAATGTTTTTAGCAGCTCAATTCACAATATCTAAGCTATGAAACTAATGTAGGTGCCCTTCAACAGATGAATGGATAAAGGAAATGTGGTATATATACACAATGTATTATTACTCAGCCATAAAGAAGAATGAAATTATGACATTTATTGGTAGATGGATGGAACTGGAGACTCTTATTTTCTTAAGAGAAATAAGCCAATCCCAAGAAACCGAAGGTCAAATGTTTTCTCAGATATGCGGATGCTGGCACATAGTAAGGGGGAAGGGTAGAATGGGAGTTCATTGGAGTAGACAAAGGGGAAGGGAAGGAAGGATGGGGGAAGGGAATAGGAAAAGCAGTAGAATGAATTGGACATAATTTTCCTAGGTTCATATATGAACACACAACCAGTGTAACTCCACATTGTGTGCAACCATAAGAACGGGAAGTTATAGTCCATTCGTGTGTATATATATATCAAAATGTACTCTACTGTCATGCATATCTAAAAAGAACAAGTAAACAAAAAAGAAATCCCTTTTTCTAGTGCAAGAGATGGGAGGGGATGTCACTAGTTGAGATAGAACTAGATTAGCTAGTCACTGTACCTTTAACCTGAAGGCACCCTTTTTAGGGTTGCCAGATGTAGTGAATAAAAATACAGACACCAAGTTAAAATGACAGTTCACTTAAACAACCAATAATTTTTAATGCAAATACTCCCCAAGTGTTATGTGGATGTCCTGCAGAACCCCAACCCATTAAGCTCCCTTTCTAAGATTCTTCCTTCCTGTGACTTTGTGCACTAGATATTTTGACAGTCATTTGGGTGGTTGGGTCTATCTCCTATGTTTAAGTCAAAAGATCAGTAAGGATTTGCCCTGAGTTCAGAGTTCTCACGGGATAATAAGGAAAAGTCTTCTAAAACTAAATTCTAGGGTGTGGGTTATAATGAGGCTGCTCTGCTTAATGGATGAGGAGGCGCCAGGTGGAGGGCTTTTACCTGGTTCAAATCTGGAGCATCATCATAATCCTTACCACTTAAAGAGACAGGCCAGAATATCCTAGCTTTTGTGGCTGAAGATAGCTCCCGGGAGCACTTGATAAATAGTGGTCGTTATTAATATTGCCCCTATATCATCTGGATCTGCTAATCACCTGGAACCATCTGTTCTGGTTCAACTGTGTGAGAAGATTTGATGGAAAGCACCCATTAATCACAACTGAGACTGTTGGGGAGTGTGATCGATGGCAATTAGTTGACGATATTTCTTTGGGAAACTGCATTACTTTGTGATGATTACAGAACTATGAGTAAATTATGTCTTCCCCCCCCACAATTTTATTAATAATTAGAGCCACAGAGACCTGTAGGAATTGCTACTGTGTCTTAATTATCTTTCTAGGAATCTGTTTCACCTGGACAGCTGGCACATATTTTGGAGGAGGATGTGCAGTCTCAGGAGTGACAATTGTTCTTCATCTTTCCAATATGATAAAAGTTTTGGAGCTTCCTTGGGGGCCTTGAAGTGGCCACATGCCTTCCCATAGCAAAATCTCCTACTGACTATGTGGGGAAGTGGGACTATTTATAAAAACTCATTGGAGGGTAGGAGGGATGGTGGAGGTATTTGTCCAAAGACACAACATTTCCGTTAGGCGAGAGAAGTTAAGTTTGAGATCTATTGTACAACACGGTGAATATGGTTCGTAGCAAGATTACTTAAAAATTGTGAAAACAGTAGCTTTAAAAATCCATATTACAAAAAATGGATATGAAGTAATGCATATGCTGATTAGCTCTTCCCAAATGTGAACATGTGTCAAAACATGAATTCATACAATGAACACCATGAATATATAACATTTTTTGCTTGTCAATTAAAAACAAATATATATTTTTTAAAGCCTCATTGAAGTTTGCAAAAGTTATTCGTGAAATTTTGCATCTGTAGGGGTCATAGTAAGACTCCTTTGTACATTTTATTCCTTTGTGAGTTCACAGCAATTGCTAGGATGAGCTAAGTGTAAAAACTTCTTCAGGTAGTTCATCTTCTAAGATTATAATTTTTGATCACCTCGCCAGTAGATCAGGCCCCGTTCTAGTGGAATGATCTTATTTCAGTTACCTTCTGAGAGAGGAGATTTCATTTCCCAGCACTTGAAGAACAATTTCATAACCCCAGGGAAGGTGTCATTCCTTTATTTTTTAATTTGTTCTTTTTAGTTACACATGACAGTAGAAAGCATTTTGACATATCTTACTTACATAGTATAACTTCCCATTCTTGTGATTATACATGATGTGGAGTTATATTGGTTACTCTTTTTCCACCCATTTAGCAACAAATGCCATAATTTCATTCTTCTTTACGGCTGGGTAATATTCCATTTTGTATATGTACTGCATTTTCTTTATCCATTCAACTGTTGATGGGCATCTACGTTGGTTTCATAGCTTAGCTATGGGAATTGAGCTGCTATGAACATTGATTTGGCCGTGTCACCATAATATGCTGATTTTAAGTCCTTTGGATATAGACTGAGGAATGGGATAAGTGGATCAAATGGTGGTTTCATTCCACATTTTCTGAGGAATCTCCATACTGCTTTCCAGAATGGTTGCACCAATTTGCAGTCCCACCAGCAATGTATGAGTGTACCTTTTCCCCACATCCCTGCCAACATTTGTTGTTACTTGTATTCTTGATAATTGCCATTCCAACTGGTGTGAGATGAAATCTCAGGTAGTTTTACTATGCGTTTCTCTAATTGCTAGAGATGTTGAACATTTTTTTTCCATATACCTGTTAACTGATTCTTCATCTGTGAAGTGTCTGTTCAGTTACTTTGCCTATTTATTGATTGAGTTATTTGTTTTGTTTTGTTTTGGTGTTATGTTTTTTTAGTTCTTTATATATCCTAGAGATTAATACTCTGAGGTGCTGGTGGCTAAGATTTTCTCACATTCTCTAGGGTCTCTCTTCATGTTCTTGATTGTTCTCTTTGCTGTGAAAAAGCTTTTTAGTTCGATACCACCCCATTTATTGATTCTTGAATTTACTTTTTATGCTTTAGGAGTCTTCTTAAGAAAGTTGGTTCCTAGCTGACACAATGGAGATTTGGGCCTGCATTTTCTTCTATTTGGCACGGGGTCTCTGGTCTAATGCCTAGGTCCTTGATCCACTTTTGAGTTGAGTTTTGTGCATGGTGAGAGATAAGGGTCTAATTTAATTTTATTACATAGGGATTTCCAGTTTTCCCAGCACTATTTGTTGAAAAGGTCATCTTTCCTCCAATATATGTTTATGGTGCCTTTGTCTAGTATGAGATTATAACTGCATTTATGTGGGATTTTCTATGTGTCTTCAATTCTGTACTATTGGTCTTCTCATCTCTTTTGTTGCCAATACCATGCTGTTTTTTTTAAACTATAGCTCTGTAGTATAATTTAAGGTCTGGTATTGTGATGTCTTCAGTTTCACTCTTCTTCCTAAGGATTGCTTTGGCTATTATGGCCTTCTTATTTTTCCAAATGAATTTCATGACTGCTTTTTCTATTTCTGTGAAGAACATCATCATAACCTTAAGAAGAATTGCATTAAATCTGTATAGCAGTTTTGGTAGTGGCCATTTGACAATATAAATTCTGACTCTCCAGGAGCATGGGGAATCTTTCCGTCCTCTAAGGTCTTTTTCAATTTCTTTCTTTAGTGTTCTGTAGTTTTCATTCTAGAGTTCTTTCACCTCTTTTGTTAGATAGATTCCCAAGTATTTTTTTGAGGCTATTTTTAATGGGGTAATTTTCCTAATATCTCTTTCAGTGGATTCATTGTTGATGTATAGCAATGCATTTGATTTGTGGGTATTGATTTTATATCCTGATACTTTGCTGAATTCATTTATTAGTTCTAGAAGTTTTCTGGTAGAGATTTTTAGTATTCTAAATAAAGAATCATATCATCAGCAAATAGGGATAGTTTGTGTTCTTCTTTTTCTATTTGTATCCCTTCAATTTCTTTCTTCTAATTACTCTGGCTAGAGTTTCCAGGATTATGTTGAATAGAAGTGTTGAAAGAGGGTATCCCTGTCTTCTTCCAGTTTTTAGAGGAAATGCTTTCAATTCTTCTCCATTTAGGATGATCTTGGCTTTGGGTTAGCATATATAGATTTTACAATGTTGAGGTATATTCCTATTATCCCTTGTTTTTCTAGTGTTTTGAACATGAATGGATGCTGTATTTTGTGAATACTTTTTCTCCATCTATTGAGATAATCATGTGATTCTTGTCTTTAAGTCTATTGATGTGATGAATTTATTGATTTCTGCATGTTGAATCAACCTTGAATCCCTGGGATGAAGCCCATATGATCACAGCGCTGTCTTTTTAATAGGTTTTTGTATACAATTTGCCAGTATTTTATTAAGAATTTTTGCATCTGTGTTGTGGTCTATTTGCTTCTTGAAATTGAGAAGGGTTTGTTTGATGTACTTAGATGCTCCATTATTTGGGGCATAAATATTTACAATTGTTATGTCTTGAAATATAACTCCCTTAAACAGTATGAAATGTCCTTCTTTGTCCCTTCTGATTAACTGTGGCTTGAATCTCACTTCATCTAATCTGAGGATAGAAACCCCTTCTTGTTTATGAAATCTATGTGAATGATAAGTTTTTTTTTTCATCCTTTTACCTTCAGTCTGTCAATGTCTTTGCCTATGAGGTGAGTCTCTTAGAGACAGCACATTGTTGGGTCTTGTTTTTTAAATCAATCTGTCAGTCTATGTCTTTTGATTGATGAGTTTAGGCCATTTACATTCAATGTTATTATTGATATATGATTGTTATTTCCTGTCATTTTGTCATTTATTTCTGTTTTTTAAAAATTAGTTTCTCCATTGATTCATTGTTCTTTAATGTAGTTCCCCCCTTTGCTTGGCTTCACTTTTATTTTTCATGAAATGTCTTATTAATCATGTTTTGTAGTGTGGGCTTTTGGGTTGTGAATTCTTTTAACTTTTCTTTATCCTGGAAGGCTTTTATTTTATCATCAATTCTGAAGTTTAATTTTGCTGAGTATAGTATTCCTGGCTGGCATTCATTTTCTTTCAGAGTTCGATATATATTATTCCAAGACTTCCTAGCTTTGAGAGTCTGAGTTGAGAGATCACCTGAGATCTGGATTAGTTTTCTCCTAAACATTACCTGTCATTTTTCTCTATCAGTCTTTAAAATTCTACCCTTTTCTGTATGTTAGGCTCTTTCCCAGCTGGTCCTGCAAGCAGCTGGATTGCAGGGAGAGGGGTAATCCAGGTGGGTTTCCATAACCAGTTTTCCCCTGCATAAACCTCTCTCTATTTGATTTTCTCCTGGTTACTTAAGAACACTCTAAGTCATGCCGTGTGTGATTACTGGGCCTGTATTTTGGGACAAACTTTGGTTTGTCAACAATTGGCTCCCTCAGCTGCAAAATTGTTCCTTCCTTTGTCTTCCACATGCTGCCTAGGGAGATGGTGTCTTCTCAATGTGCAGTCAACATTTTAAAAACAAGTACAGAGATACTTCACATTATTTTTTTTTCAAACTAAAGCTTTGACAATTTAGTGTGTGTGTTGCACTTACAGCATAATTTAACTTGGACATAATTTAACTTGTGCAGCACATCTTCAGTTTAGTTGGGCAATGCACTTGATCTATAAATGCTCTGTACCCAAACACACTTCAGGCCTCCTAAAAGTGCTTGTTCCTTTAATTTCCTTATCCCTCCACTTTGCTTGTGGAGGGACCACTCTGGCTGGGGCTTTTGGCCCAGTCATGGCAGTGGCTGTGCTGCTGGGAATTTCTTCCTTATTTTATTATCTCCAACCTCCTGAGACCCTGATCTGTTTTGAATGCCCATTTTAAATTCGGGTAAAGCCTCCTCTGCCCTTTGTTTTGTTTACCCACCTTGCTGAGAAGCTGCCTGTCTGCTTATTTGGTTTCACACCATGGAAAATCTAGGAAAGTGACTTTCTCTATTCTGCCATCTTGAAAACCCCTTATCATTCCTATTCAGTCCAATATTTAGATTAAGTCACCATGGAAATTAGCAAATATTAAATCATGTACCCTCCTTGTCACCACTTTTTGAAAAATAACCAGTGCACCATTGCTAACCCCAGAAGACAAGGTTTCTCTCTGTTGGCAGTCTATATAACTATCACTTTTGAAAATAGCTGCTTTATCTACTAAACTTGTGCCAATATGAGAGCATTAGGCACACATGTCTATTGAACTCTTGCCATGTGACTGGTCCAAATTAAATTATGCTGTAAGTGCAACACACACACTAAATTGTCAAAGCTTTAGTTTGAAAAAAATAATAATGTGAAGTATCTTTGTACTTGTTTTTAAAATGTTGATTGTCCATTGAGATGATTATATATGATTATATATATAAATTATATATATTACATATATGATTAGATTATGATTATATATATATATATATATATATATATATATATATATACATACATACATACATACATACATATATATGTGCTAGGGATTGAACCCAGGGGTTCTCAATCACCGAGCCACATTCCCAGCCTATTTTATATTTTATTTAGAGACAAGGTCTTGCTAAATTGCTTAAAGCCTTGCTAAGTTGCTGAGGCTGGTGTTGAACTCATAATCCACCTGTCTTATCCTCCTGAGCCACTGGGATTAAGGCACATACCATCAAACCTGGCAAGACGACAGTATTGTGGATAGACTTGGTTAAATTAAAATGTTAAGTTCCTCATTTACTTATTGCTTCTCTTTACATCACTATTAGAAAATGTTGTTACACATTCTATAGCTATTGGATGACACTCCAAATGCTAAGCTTCCTGAGGACAAAAGCTGTTTATTTAGTAAATAACACAGCATCTGCTACATAGTGGATCCTCAATAAATGTGTTGACTAAAATGTATGGAGGAGGAAAGAAGAAAGAAAGTAACTGTACAGCAAAAAAATTGAAGGAGTCTTTATAACCTATAACCCTCAGAACTGGAGGGTTCTCTGGAAAACCCATCCATGTAGACCAAGTGATAAACACCATCTTTAGGTTTTCTGTACAGGTCCCTCACCTGTATAGAAAAGCAGTGACTGGGAGCCTAGTGCTTTGAGAGGGCAGCTACACCTGGCTGGGTCTTCATTTGCATCAATAATCCCCTCTGCTTAGTCTGGGGTACATGTATACACACACACACACACACACACACACACACACACACACACACACACTAAACAAACAAACAAATAAAAATAATCCCAGCTGCTCCCAGTTGGTGAGGAGTAACTTAAACGTCTTTCATCTTCTTATTTGTTTCTTTCTGAGATCCTCCCTTTTTGTCCAGTTCCCATAGGTTTGGTAATTTGCAAGGTCTTCTTGGAGTTTGAATTAGTTATTTCCTAGAGCATACTGCCTCCTTAGATTTGCTCTCAGTTTTAATTTTCTCAGCTCTCAAGTAAAGGCCAGGCATTCCTTCACCCTTAGAACAAACAGTGTGGGTGAAGACCATTTAATTGATTCCTATTCTGCAACTGGAGGGGGTCCAAGGAGGTCCTAAGAGAAGACCTCAACCTGGAACCATTAAGGTTCTTAATATTAGTCACAGAAAGAATTGCAGAATGCATCAGTGAGCAAGGCACAGGTAAAGATTTACTTAAGGACAGCCAAGTAACTCACACTCAGAGACAGCATGGGCAACCCTTGCTTCTCAGAGGAGAGCAGATGAGTGACATGCTCAGGTTTGAGATCTCTGATTTTACATATATATATATATATAAAATTTGGGGGGTGGTGGTGGTGGTGCAGGATTCCAAGCAGGTGAGTCATTGTTACATTTTGCTGATTTGGAAAATGTTTACAAACTTTCTTGAAGATCAAGTTTTACAGCAACCACTCTATACTTGGAGGTCAGAATGTTCTTCTTTGATCACAGAGTCCTGCCATTAATTACTTGTAGGAACATTGTGTAAGTTCCTCAGGTAAGAGACACTTTAATTAATACCATGTATAATCTCTTACAAGCATCCATCAAACTTTCTATTTATCTTTAAGGAGGAAAGCTCAACATAACTTGTCTGTTGTTAGAGGTCTCCATTTACTAAGGGGCTCTCCCATGGGACCATTTTAATTTACCTGACTTACATCTGGGACTCCTACTATATACAGAAAGAACTGAGACAAAATCAGCTTACTCTCTCTCTATTCTTCATCTGGTTCTGGTTATTTGATCAGTCTATTTCCTCATACCTCACCTTGATGTCAGCCATGAAGAGGACGGCTTGGTGTATGAGAAAGTAACAACAGATCATTTTCACATGGACCTATTCGAATAAAACACCAACCTTGAAAGACAGTCTTAGTATTTTCAGATGTAAGAATAGCAGATGAGAAATTTAAGTGACTTACTCCAGAAATGATGAATGAAAGAATTACAACTTTAAACCTATCTCTTCCTTTGCCAAGTCCATCTTTTTCCATAATAAGTGCACCAGTAAAGCGATGTTGCATCTTTAGGCCTATCAGCACATTGGCTCCCTGGGGCTTTGGTCTAATGAGTTCTGCACCAGAGCTCCTTGGAAAGTCTATGAGACAATTTTTGACAGCTCTGTTCAGTCTTTAAGAGATGTTATGTCAGGTGTGTTGGTGCATGACTATAATCGCAGCTACCCAGGAGACTAAGGCAGGAGAATCATGAGTATGAAGACATCCTGGGCAATTCAGCAAGACCCTGTCTCAGAATCTTAAAAACAATAAAAATAAAAAGGGCTGGTATTGGTGGCTGTGGTTGTAGCTAATGGTATAGTTTTAATTCTTATAATCCCCAGTACTGAATACAAATAAGTAATTAGCTGTTTTGCAATCAGCTAATTCTACATTCTGCATGTCACAGTAAATAAATAAATAAATAAATGCATTTATGAGTATACAGGTTTTTGGAAGAATATCTGCATCTTTCTGAAAAGTATTAACTTTGGTGGAGAACTTCACTTGGATGGTTCTGAAAAGAGTCAGAGAAGCTGAAGGAAACCATTACAAATATCTTAGGATATCCCTAAGATATCCCAAATATCTTAGGGATATGACAAAGCCAAATCTAGAGCTCAGATTTGTTTATCTGAGCCAGCCCTGGCTTTGGGTGACCACCCCAAACCCCCACAAAACTTAGAAAACACCTTTCGGAGGATTTGTAAATAGTTACCATGATAACCATGCACAACTGGGATGTTAGTTGTGCTGGTGAAGATGTAGCCAATATATTTGACCTCCCAAAACATGGCTCCTCTGTTGTTCCATGGGAAAAGATCAGAGCATGTGCAGCCGCTGACAGGTTCACAGGGAAATGGAACATCTCTGCTAAATGTTCTTGTAAAGATCACCACTGAATTACACAAATCTGCTTAGCTGCAAAGTTTTCAGTGCTGCCTTAAGTAGTCTTTAGTGGCTCTCGCCCACTATAGCCCTAGTAAAGTAGCATTGTCTAAGCTATCCATAAGTTTTCACAACCTAAGCTGGTGTGTTGCCTTTTTGCCTCTACTATTTGGCTGGGAAATGGTAGCACCATTTTTCCTAGATGGTAAAGTAAAAGCAGGTTGCTCTGCTTTTATACCCAGCTTAACAATGCATGGATAATGATCAACCCAATAACGGATGTGCATACACCACTTTTACAGTTCAAGCACTTTTATAATATTGTTCTCATATTCATCTTGTTTTATTAAATTTTTTTTTCATCCCCATGACCAAAAGACCAGACAAGAACAATGTAGAGGGGGAAGAGTTTATTTTGACTCACAGTTTCAGAGGTCCAGTCTGTGATCAGCCAACTCCATAGCTATGAGCTTTTTGGGGAACACCTCATATCTTAACCATAACACATTCCCACAAGGACCCTGGGGAAGCTGGGTGTGGTGGCCCATGCCTGTCATCCCAGAGGCTCTGGAAGCTGAGGCAAGAGGATCTGAAGTCCAAGGCCAATCTTAGCTACTTTGAGATCCTTGACTCAAAATAAAAAAAAAATTTAAAGGGATGAGGATGTGGCTCAGGGTAAAGTATTTCTGGGTTCAATCCTCAATACAAAAGAAGAAAATAAAAGAACCCCAAACCTGGGAAGTACTTATTACCTGCTTTTTATAGATGAAGAGGAGAATTGAACCTCAGAAAAATGGAAAGGTATTATTATTCAAAATCACCCAGCCGATGGTGAAGGGACTGAGATACAAACCCAGATCTTTTCAGTTCCAGAGCTATGGTTTTATACTCCATTATATTGAAGTGCAACACTCTTTGCATTTCTTCTGAGCCTTCTTTCTTGCTTTACTGACAGAGCCATCCAATACTACCTTTTACACACATTGTGGAACGATTTGCCTAGTTCTCCAGACACCATTCTGCCTCTCAAATGGCTTCCTTTGTGTTTTTGTCCAGGAATCTCCTTTAGCTCTTTGCTTCCCTGGAAAATGTCTACTCATTTTAAAAACTCAAGTAAATCATCACTTCCTCAGGGAGACATTCCCGAAAGCACTCTATTAATACAAGACCAGTCATTCTGATGCATGGCAATGTTCTGTTGTCCTGTTTGTCTCTCCCCTTAGGCTGTGAGCAGACAGAGTGTAGAGCCTGCAGCTCTTTGCTTCTGTATTGCCAGGTTCCAACTCCATATCCAGAATGGAGTAGAAATTAAATAAATACCTGTTTCATTTTTTTTCTTTCTTTCTTTTTGTTGTTGCTGAGACCAAAACACCTGACAAGAACAATTAGAGGAGGAAAAGTTTATTTGGGGGCCCATAGTTTCAGAAATCTTTAGTTTTGCATGGTCAGCTCTATTCTTTGGTGAGGTAGAACGTCATTATGGAAGTGTATGGTGGAGGAAAGTGGCTTAAGACATAGCACCAGAAAGCAGAGAAGAGAGAGTCCCCTAAACAAGGACAAATATATACCTCAAAGCCACACCCCCAGTGACTCACCTTCTCCAGCCACACGCTACTTGCCCATACATACCATCCAGATACTCTTCATCAGGGAATGAATGCACTGATCATGTTAAAACTCTCACAACCCAATCATTTCACATCTAAATTTTCTTGCATTATTTCATACATGAGCTTTTTTTGGGGGGGGGTACCTCACATCCAAACCATAACCATACCTTTAGAAATGAAAGGCTCACGTGTACTTCTAATTACTAGACATAACTTAATTTGTGAATATATCCCTCCTTTCTGTGGACCTATTATTCTTGCAGAGGGTGAGCTCTTTGGCCTCTCCTCGTTTGGACATATTCCCATGAGAGTGATTTACAGGCCTACCATGAAGTATGTCATGAAAGTGCATTTTAATTTCCACACGGGCCGTGGGAAACTCCTTTTCTTCTGTGGCCAACATTCTTGCTATTTGTTGTTGCTTCCCATTCTGTATGCTGTCTTGGCTTTATAGCTACGGTTAGCATATTCATTTTTCTATAAAAATCTATCTTAAAGTCACTGCATCACAGGGTCCAATTTATGGCCCTTCTTCCTTGGATAAACTTGAGAAACGATGTGTTCTTGGCTCAAGAAACCTGAACAATATGCGGTTTTCTCATCTCTTTATAGCAACACTAAAAACAATTTATTTTCTCTGTAAAAACAAGTTCTCCAAGTCACTGTGAGTCCCACACTTGTCCTTCCCGGTGAAGATAATGATCGGAGATGTCACCACTTTTCCTAAATGAGAATAAAGAATTGTAGGCAAGTTGCCATTGGGTAACTATGGATTTGTTTTGGCTGGGGCTTTCCGATCCTTCTTCCTTCCCATACGGTTATAAAAATTTCTTGTTTTCTCATTTAAAGGAGTGTCTTTTAGCCAATTACTTGCTAAGAATCAGACTATGGCATATTTAAGTATTATGAAATAAACATCACAGGGTTGGTATATATGGTAGACGTTAGGAGTTACCTCCCCTTAGTTCTTGCTAACAGAACCCCACTTTAATTCCTGGCTGCAATGTGATCAGCCCCAGTAGAACTCCTGTGATTAATGCAGTTGTATCAGAGCTTTCTGACTTCCTCTGCCAGGAGATTGCTTTCTGTGCCTCTGTGGCTGCTAGGGGTAGAACATTGATCATTAATGAACTCAAGGAATTATTCCCTAACTTGGTTTTTCCTACCCACATTTCTTCTTGCCTTGGGACCTTCAGGGTAAGGGCGAGGAGTCTATGGATTGGTGGTGGGAAGGATAGCAATTGCTCAAGCCTTGAAGATATATTTGAGCTGCAGAACCAACCAGGGACTCTGACCTCTGAGCTTTTTAAGTAAACAGGGTCTTTTAAAGTTTAAGCCAGCATAAGTTACTTTATGTTCTGTACAGCCTAATGCACACTGATGGATGCCATGCACCTTAAAATCATTTTCTACATCTGTAATAGTTAGAGAGTCTACTCAGTGCAGGGAACCGGTCCCAGACCAGATTATGAGGTGCTCCTCTAAAATATATTGTGCCGCCCACTTCTTCATATGCTCAGCTTGCTTTCATTCATTTTAAACCTTTATTCTTTTCTTTGCATCTAAGAGCATTTTATTTTAATATTGCCAGGCAATAGCAGGTAATATATGCGCCTGATTCTACCCCAGCACTATAATAAATACTTTGCTTTTACTTTTCTAATTGTATGACTCTCTTTGGTTTAGGGCAGTGTTATAATACAGTGAAAGCCACATAGGCAACTTAAAATTCTAAAAGGCAAAAGTGCACCTACATTACAGCAACAATATTGTGGGCAATGCAATTCTATCCAAAAACAAAGTTACGTTTAATGGAAAAAATATTTTGCATTGCTTCACTTTTAAATTTATTAAAATTAAATGCAATTTAAAATGCAATTTTTTCCTAGCACTGGCCACATTTCAAGTGCTCAATAGCCACATGTTGACAGTTCATGCCTATTCCCTAAACCCCTAGAGGGCAGGAATTGTGCCCTATTCAGCTCTCACCACAGTTATCACTCAATCCTGGAACTTTCCTAGTTACCCAAGCCTGAGTTCAGTGGGCTTCTATATGTCCACTGTACTAACTCCTACAGACGGGTTCTAGCACACCCCATATTGTGATTGCTTCTTTACTTGTTCACAGGCTCCTTATAGGCAAGAACTAGTTCCCCAAGATGTATCCTGTGCTTACTAAAAGGGCTGGGACATACAGTAAGTACTCATTAAATATTTATTGACTTTTTGGATGAGTTTTTAAATGTGTTTGGTAGACTTTTTTAAAAATCAGATTATAAGTTCCTGAGGGGTAAGGATCATGTCTGTGGCTTCATGCTCATGTTTCATGTTGATGCCTCTTCATCTTGCATGATGATTAGCACATAGTAGACACTAAATAAAGGTTTGCTGAATGACTACTGAATTCTGCACCACCCCAGGCTTGGCAACTTTTCTTTCTTCACCACAGAGTCTGGATGGTTCTTCTTGGAGCCTCAGCTTCTCCCTCAGTCTTGTGACTTACAGTCACTTTGTGAAGATCTGTGTCTGATTTTCTGAGCTGGGATCTGTACCACTCCCTGAGTCTGGCTGGTCTGCTTGGGTCTGTCTTGTGCTTGACAGGCTAACCTCTGCGTCCATCAAGCGCTGGCTGTATGACCAGCCTCACGCCGGAGGTGATGGCGCCTCGTCTGCCGGCGCTAGCCTCCTGCGGAAGCCCTTCATTTTGAGTTACACCTTAACCTTGACTACAGGTGGTGGGCTTCCAGTGTAAAATAATTTCTGCTCCACAACTATGCTTTCGCAGTCTTGGAATTTCCTTTGACACCCCACCCTAGGCACTCTGACTTGAGAGTTGTTCTGGGTGTAAAGCCACAGGACACACCTCTGCCTTAACTGACCATCACCCTACCTTGAATGGTTATTTTGACCACATTCCAGCAGATGGCAGTAAAATGTTTTGAGCAACTGGTGCCTTTCTCTACTTTGTGCAAAGCCCTCAAATAAGCTACCATCAGTACTGCTCTCTGCCTGAAGTCTGGAGTCAGCCAGCAAATCTAGCCCAAGGGTCTGCTGCAATTTTTTGCCTCTATCCTCTCTCCCCCTATCCTTATAGTTAATCATACCTGATCAGATTTAAAGAAGAAGTGACAAATGGGGAGGAATCCAGTCCTTTAATTAGTTATTGACTCTGCAAGGATGCATTTAGGAAGGAGATTATGTAACCAGACCCCTGCAGGGATAGACTCCATCTCTCAGCCCAGGGGGTCCCAGGGCAGAAAGCACATCCCCCATGCAGCAGTCATTCATAACTGACTCTCTCAGTCATTCATAACTGACTCCCCATCCCCCTTCCTTCCCCATCATGCCCCCCGCTGAATTTCCTGGAAATGTACACCTGCTTAGGAGAGCAGAACCAGTCATCACTAACTGGTTCAATTCTTCTAGGGTGGGACTCTTTCAGATTATTTCCTGAATAGGAGTCAACTTGCTATGTTAGGGGAGGGGGTGTCACCACCTGCCACTCAGAACTGCACACCGACCTGGCCTATTGGAGATTTTCTCAACTGTTTTTTTCCAGAAGCAGTGTGATAGATATGGCTAAGGTTAAAGGGAAACATCTGAGACATCTCTATGGGTATGAAAAAGAACTGGAGGGAGAGAAAAGGAAATGTGTTTTCAGTCTTGTTATTAAAGAGTTATGTATCTTTGGGAAGTTTTATCCTTTCTGGATCCCACTTTTCTTTTACTAAATGTGGGACATGGAGGAAGGGATATTTCCAGAATTTTCTGATTGGGGGTGCTGTGTAACCGAGAAGGCATTTCCAATGCAAACACTGACTCACGAAGAGTAAGGGTAGCAAATGCCTAGAACATTGCTCCCACACTGCCCATTATCAATCCCCCTATGTCCCTCTTCTTGAGCCTGGATGTGGTCTCGAAATCTTTCTCAACACAGTGCCTAGAAGGCCATACCAATCACTTGAAGCTGACCTTAAAGACAGAAGCTTCTTTCTATCTCCGACTGTGAGAATTCAGAGTTCCACATTTCTCATCCTATTGGGGTTTCCATGTTCCTAACAGCTCTTAAAGCCCATACATTTCTCATGATAACAATTACCTTTTATTTGCGGAGGGAGAGTGGTTACCGGGGATTGAATTTAGGGGCACTCAACCAGTGACTCACATCCCCAGCTTTATTTTGTATTTAATTTAGAGACAGGGTCTAAAACTGAGTTGCTTAGTGTCTCCCTTTTGCTGAGGCTGGCTTTGAACTTGTGATCCTCCTGCCTCAGCCTCCCGAGCTGCTGGAATTTACAGATGGCCACCACGCCCAGCAGATAACAATTCTTTTAGTACATTCAATAGGATTAAGTTTCATCCCCAATTTCCAGGATATATGAAGGAAAGGATGTTTGTGAAAAGAATGAAATAAAGCAGCAACAGAAAAGACAAAGACTATCAGTATTAATTAATATTTTGTGCTATATTAAGAAATAATATTTTAATATTTTGTACTATAATAAGAAATAGAGCCAGGGACTAAGAAAAAAACATTCTCAGATCCGGTCTGGAAGTATATCTAAGCATCTTAGTATAGGGGTTAAAAATCTCCTTGGATATAATGTGTTAGCAATTCATGGTCTGTGTTCTCAGGGGATAAAGGCTACCAAGGCCTTCTACCCTGTATACTTTTATGCGAATCCCTGGAGTCTCATTTGGATGCAGTGTGGTACAGTTGAGTCAGCATTTATTTCATGATATCAGTTTTTATGGGTTGTTCTCAGACTTTGTGGATAACAGATTCTTCCAGGAAGCTGACAAAAAAAAAAATGAAATTGCTTGGATTTCATCTTCAGAGAGTTTGGCTTATTAGGTCTGAGTTAGTGCCTAGGAATACGATTTTTAAAACTCAAATCCCTCAAGTGCCTATGGTCACAGCTTGAGAAATGGTTGTCTATTCCGTGGTGAAGCAGTCCCGTCCTGAGCTTAAAATCGTGTGTTCTGTGGTTCCCATTCTTCATGTAAATGTGCCACATAATACTATCATTTATTTCTGTGGCATTCAGTTTATATTGTATATTAAAGAGTAGACTCAAGGAGAAGCTGTATGGGGAAGAGCTACGTTCTTAAATATGATCCCTAATGGCAAAAATAATCATATCCATGGAACAGTATTGCACCTTTGGTATCTACATATGGAAAACATATGCAATAATGAGGAGACACTATGGATTCAGTAACACTTTTTTTAAAAATTTTATTAGTTGCTCAAAACATTACAATGATCTTGACATATCATACATTTGATTCAAATGGGGTACGTAATCTTAATCTTATTTTTCCACAGTACAGATTGCAGGATCACATTGGTTATACAGCCACGTTTATACATAGGGCCATACTAGTGTCTATTGTATTGTGCTGCCCTTCCTATTCCCCCCTCCCCTCCTCTCCCCTCTTTCTACCCAATCTATTGTGACACGTTTCTCTCTCTCTTTTCTTCCCCCTCACACCATCTTATATGTAATTTTGCATAACAATGAGGGTCTCCTACCATCTCCTGTACAATTCCCCTACTCTCTCCCATTCTCACACATCAGTAACACTTTTAAATGTTTCTGTATTTTATTAGGCCCAAGAGTATCTATGAATATTCAAATGCACTAGTGTATATACATGTGAAATATGTTGTTTATTTAACCTACATATAATAGATAGGAGACCTTCTGAAAGAATTTCATGGGCTAGCTCATGGAGTTAGCCTACCCTATGGAGTTCTTGACACAGAGATTTGAATTTTTTGAAATAGAGAAAACCCTAGAAGACTTGGATTTGAATTCCACAAAGGATGCATACTGGCTAAGTCGTGTAGTTACTTAATTCATCAAGCTCAGTTTCTTCATCAGTAAAATGATCATGGACAATAGATTCCTAATGGCTTTGGTGTAAAGATTGAAGTGATGTCAGCACAGTTCTTGACCCAAGTAGATAAACAATGTTAGTTTTTTTTTTCTTTCTTCCAAAGAATTAATAAAGCAGTTCTTCAAAACTATAGCCCCCAAGAGAATCTGAAGCAGTGTGGCTTGGAGTCAGTTTGTACATCCCACAGGCTTCTGTTCCCTGCTGAGATGGTTTGGGGGACCTTCAGTTGGTGCTCTGCTGATGTCCTTGTGCCCTGGGCTTTTATGGCTATCAATTGGCGCAGGGGCTGAAAATCACAGTGATCCTGGGAAAATAAAATGCAGGGATCAAGTGGGCTTCTGCAAGTTATCGGTATCTGACACTATTGTTTTTCATTAAAAAGGTTCTTGGCACTGGAGGAATGGTACAGAACAAACAACCACCCCGTCTCCTTTCACTCCAAGAGGAACACAAGGAGCGTCACCCATAATTAGTGTGTTTCTGTTCTGAATGTTCCCGAGTCAAGCCTACAGATGGAGCCGAGGTGATTACGATCCACTGGGAACATTCTTTCTCGCCTTTCATCAGGAGATAGGAGGACGGTTGTGTTTCTCTCTTCTTCTGCAACTCTTCTACAGTTTGACACCGAAAATACTCAGGCTCAAGGTTTAATTTGAATATCTATGGTATAAAATTACCAGTGTTCACGTCCCCTAGCATTTTCCTGACAAATTAATTGCCAATACAATTTTCAACAGCGGGCGTGTGTGCAGCATGGTGGGGTTGAGGGTTCAGCTTACAAGAGGTAATTATGGGTGCCCTTGGCGGGAAAGAGCAGGGATAAATGCTCAAGGAGCCCATGTTTTCAGCAAGCAGCACCTGCTCCTCTGCCTGCTCTGTGGACCTGCAGATCTGAGAAATACATATAATTTGGAGGCTGCAGCGTTTACCTTTGGTACCCACAAAGCATTGCGTGATCTGTGGCTGCTGTCAGCTCCCTGAACACCCTGCGTGTCACTATTAGTTGGTTCTTTGATCTTTGACCGATTTATTCAACATTCCGTGTCTTCAAAATATCAGGATTAAGAAGTTAACTGCAAAAGCCTCTTAGGTAGAGAGTGGATTAGGCTAAAAAGAGATCCTTTCTTTGGAGGAGGTCTAAGGGAAGGGACTCTTTCATTGTCACATCTGAATGTAAATTGTCTCCTCTGAAGGATGTGGAGAATGTTCTGTTGGGGTAAAGCATCTGACCTTTTAAGAAATAATCTCTGCTAGTGTCTAAGTCTTCCTGGAAGAACTATTTCTCTGAAATATATACCTTTAGAAAGATGTTGAAGTTCCTCTACAGCTGTTGTAATCCCCCAATGTCTGCAGCATTTGCTATTGGGATTGTTTTTTACTTTTATTGCATTTGGAAAACAACAACAAGAATAAAAACCAAGTGGATAAATAAAATCCAGTAAAACTTCCAAGATAGGATGAGGGAAGAGTGAAGGAGGAGATGGTGACTGTAGAACAGATATACACCCTTAGTCATTCTCAAAATTTTTCAAGTGTTAAAATATCATTACTTTATATTTTAGATTATTTTATAATTAGATTTATTTTAGTCTCAAAGTTATTTTTAGAAGCATAGTTATAACATTTCTATGGGACACAAACCAAAAAAAAAAGTGCATACATTTGATTCCATTAAGTCTTGCTCTTGAGTTTTCCCTGTGATGTCAGTTGCTTTTAAAAATATTAAAGATCCAGTGAGGATGAGCTAATATTTCTGGCACTGTAGTTTCTGGAATTATGGGATTAGAGGGAAGAGAAAGAGCCTATTTGTTGGCCAGGGTTAATGCATAAGGTCTCCATCCGGTCTTCTTGATGAATTTGGATCTCATCACCCAGAGAGCTCAGCTGCAAGGCTCATGCCATGTTTCCTGGGAGACTTGTCCACTCTCTGAGGTGCAAGGTAATCAACCACAGTCAGAAGATGCCAGATTGAGTGGGGCCACGCATTCTAACACTCTTGCTTATTAGATGGACAGAAAATTTAGTAAAAACTGTCTAGCGATTTAGTAAAACAACCTAGAAGCTAGGTTTTTCTCTCTTTAAAGCATCAATAAGTAAATGTTATAGGAGCAACTAGTTATTTTACCTGACTGTGGACTTTGAATTCATAACTTGGAAATCAGTGGGCTGTACAAAATTCACAGATTTATGATGCTATTTGGTATAAATGTCAAGGTGTTTACAAGTGCATCTGAGAAAGGAGAGGAGAAGAGAATGAACATTGTTGAGGCCCACCTATTACAAGGAACTTATTCCATGTTATTACACATGACTTTCATAGCTCCCTAATTATTTTTAGTTTTAAAATAATCAATTGATTTTTATTAATGTGTTTTATTAATAAATTTTAAATTAATTATTATTTAATTTAAAAAATTATTTTATTTACAAAAGAACAATTCTCAGAGAAGTTGAACAACTTGCCAAAAGTCTTCTAGATATTAGTGTAAGATCTGAACCCACAAATACGTGATTCAAAGCCCAGGTAAAATCTTTTCCATTTACTCACCATTTCTTGTTTCACCCTAGTCCGGCATTGTTTTTGTTACTCTTTCTAACACCAGAGAAGCCACAAAACAGGGTCTAGATAATCATCCTTAACATCTGACCCAGGGAATTACAATAAATTGCTTGCTTTGTGTGAGGTGTATATAAAGGAGTATAAGAACTTTGTGTAGCTGAGAAGAGCTCTGCAGAGCATCTTGTAAGAGCATCTTATAACTGTGATTTCCTATTGTAACTAGCTTGCAATTTATTTCCCCACAGCATACAAGGGCCTATCTACTTTCCACTCAAAGTGGGCTCCATGGATCAGCAGCATCAGTATCTCCTGGGAGATTATCAGGTTCATGCTGAGAGTTTGCTGGGATTCACAGAGGAAACTTGGGACTTGGACTTTTGGGTAATGCTGGAACTGTTAAGATTATGGTGACTCTTGGAAATGGACAAAGTGTACTTTGCATTGTGAGATGGACATGAGCTTTTGGGGCCAGGGGAAGAATATTATGGTTTGGCTACATGATGCTCCCCCAAAACTCATGTGTAAGATACTGTGAGAACATTTATAAGTAAAATGATTAGATTATAAGAGCTATAAATCTAACCAGTGGATTAATCCACTGATAGGGATTAACTGGGTGATAACTATAGGCAAGTAGGATGTGGATGGAGAAGATAGGTCACTGGGGACATCCTTTGGGGTTTATATTTTGTTCCTGGTGAGCAGAGCTCTGCTTCCTTGTTGCCATATCCAGAGCTGCTTTCCTCCTCCATACCCTTCCGCCATGATTTTCTGCCTTGTTAGGGTCTGTAAACAAGTCGGGATGGCGCCTGGCATTTTGCCAGAGGGAGTGGTTTGTGAAGTGGCGCCAGCAAGCCATTAAGTGTGGAGATTCCTTATTGGTTGACTGTTGAATCTAGTTTATGTTAATTAAGACAAGCTATGTGTAATGTATATATACCCCTCCTGTCCTACAATATATGGCTCCCACTCCTGCTGCATCAATCTACACAAGTTGCTCGTCACCCCCCGGTTATTTTGTTGCAGCTAGACTGCAGCACTGCCTCACCTTAGGGTCACAGCAACAGAGTTGGCCATCTATGGACTAAGACCTCTGAAACTGTGAGTGCCAGATAAACTTTTTTCCCTCTAAAATTGTTCTTGTCAGATCTTTTCGTCACAGTGATAGAAAGATGTCTAAAACGCTGTCTCAAAATAAAATTTTAAAAGTTAGGGATATAAGTCAATAACAGAGCACTGACCCAACATGCACATGACCCTGGGTTCCATTCTCAGCACACACACACACACACACACACACACACACACACACACACACAAGTGCCAGTCACAAGCAAGCTGGTATCCTTAGAAATGGGAGATGTTTCCACAAAGATGTGGGTTCATCATCCACCAAGGGTTTATTAACAGCATTGCTGTTTCAGACAGAAACAAAGAGTACATGCACTATAATAATTATGTATTCATTTTTCTTCTTATTTCATACCCCTCTAAGAGGAAGCTTGGAGACTCTGAAGTCATATTACTATGACAAAAAATGACATATATATGTTATTTAAAAAAAGAAAGAAAGAAATGTATATTCTTGGGCCCTATCTCAGAGCTACTGAGTTAGACAAGATTCAACCAGGTGTTTCTTATTCACATTCAGGTTTGAGAAGCACAGCTTATAACCTCTCTGACCTTATTGCCCTGCGACATTGGCCTTGGCTTTGCCCCCTAAGCATGCCTATTTGGTTCCTGCCTCAATATTTTTGCATTTATTATTTCTTCCACCTGGCAATTTTGTACCTCAACCAAAATTATTTCCACTGCTCTGTTTTTTCATTCAGATTTTGAGTCTCAGAGAGTCTAAATGCTGACTTCTAAGGAACTGCGTTATCCTGTTGTATTTTCCTCATAGTACTTATTCTCTGAAATTCTGTCATTTATTTATTTGTTTTCACATTCATTATCTATCTCCTCTCAATAGTATTTTAAATTCTTGTGAATGCAGGAATGCTTTGATTACCTGATTCACAGTTTTATCCCCAGTACCTAGAATACTAGGGATAAAACTGTTTCAGGCTAGGCATTCAGTAAGTATTTTATGAGTTAATAGATAATGAAAAATGGAAGGTTTTGCTGCTATTAAAAATTCAGTTTATCGATATTAAAAGCTAACATCATTTGAAAACACGTTTACCTAACCAAATACCAATCGATACTATAGGAAAATTTTTCATGTTTGCTGGTTTATTTGGAGCTAAATTAAGAAAAGTAATGATAGAAACAAAACTTCTTTCTTAAACTTTTGCCAGTTTTACATAAATTCATTTTGTTAGGGGGACATTTGGTGATTTTTGACATAGCTGCATAAGTAAGTTTTTCTCTTAATATCTTTTCAGCAATTCCCTTGAGAAATGCAGACGTATACATTCAGCACATGCAAAAAATGTAACTGGAAATCTTTCCTGTTTATTTATAGACACCTAAAGTGAAGTGTTTTATTTCTTGGGTGAAAACACTGTTTGGAGAGAGCTCATACATACTTTACGAGCTGACTCTGCACTAATACAGAGTCAGGGAACTCTGTAGATCCGGGAACAAACAGCAAAGGTAACCTCTCTGAATTCTGATGAGACAATTTGGGAGGAACCCTCATATCCATTTACGAGGACCCTATAAAGAAGAAAATGAGAAAGAAAAAAAAAGATACACTACTTAATATATACCAGACAACTTACAAAACAATATCTCATTCTAAATATCACAACCACTTGGTGAAATCATATTACCCCATTTTACAGAACAGGGAAATGAAGATTCAGAGATTAAGACTTGTTGGAAGACATTCCATTGTGAAGTGGGAGACCTGGAGTTCTACACGTGTTCTTGCATCACACTGCTGTCTCACTCTTAGCAAAACCCCATCCTCCCTTGGTAAGATAGGATAGTTGCAGCCATTTCATACCAAAACTTTTGGTGTGAGTCAGATTTTCATCTGACTTTAGAAAAGCACCCCAGAGACTAATAGCATCATAAGGGATTTATAAGAAAAAAAAATAGAAGTGATGGTACAAAATCTTCAGGACTGCCTGGACAGAAGATGCTTAACTCAGAGGTAAGGAGATCCAGAAATGAATATTTTGTTGGCCTCTGAGGATTATGGCATTTTTAGTCAATGCATACAACCAGAAATTAATGCATTAAAAATTTGAAAGATCGATCATCCATTGTAGTTTAACATACACACATGCTTATTCTTTTATTAGCCAGATAATGGCAGCTATAAGGTAAATGGAGGACCTAATTCAGATTGAATATTCATGATTCTGTTTTGACAATAGAGAAGAAAAGGATTTTGAGGACATTCTGATATTTTCTCAGGTGACTGAACCTTTTTTTTTTCCCCAGCAATATAAACCACAGTAGGGAGAGGACAAAAGTTTGCTTGGATAGCACCACTCTCCCCATTAGAATCCCCACCCCCCTAAGCCCTATATCTCTTGTATAGATGTTCTGGAAGCCTTCATTTTCTAAAAGTGCCCATTTTGCATCTTTCCCCCCTGGAAATTAAACCTCTCACTCTTTCTTAGTACCTAGAGGAAGAAATAAGAAAAGATTTCCAGATAAGTCCAAAAGGCTGCATGAGGTCCCAAAAGTTTTGTTAAATATTCCAGAAGGTCATTGTGCAAGAGGAGTCCTGAATTTCTTTGCAAAGTACTTTGAAATTTCTTAAAAGACAGAGTTTGGGTAATGCCCAGTAGATGGTGCTCACTAGTCACTTTTTTGGAAAAGGTAAACTTGAAGTTTTTAACAAAACTACTTCAGCAAGATATTATTTGAGTTTAGAGTCTTTAGAAAGACTAACTGTTTGTAAAAAGTTACATTTGTGATAGTCTCCTGATTCATCATCCATTGTCTCAGAAACAAAAATTCAAAAGGCGGTGTGGGGGGGCACAATTGCTTTCCTTAATATTATAAAGTTGCTTTCTTTATATAATATGCTACCCCCAGAATCTTCCATGGCTCAGATTGCGGCAGGAGGTTCCAAATATTTAGAGAACCATTGTTCTACCTCTAGCCCCATTTTGCTTTCCCTTAGGAGATCTGAATGGATCCTCTTGCCCTCTCTGAACACAATGTGCCCCATAAGTTTCTTTGAGGAGGTCATTTGCTCCCTTCTCCTTGAAATGGCGATTTTCAGAAATGGTGGTAAGGTGCCCATAAAAGCCTTCCCGAAGTTCAGAGTCCAGTATATTTCAATAAAACCTAGGTGCCATGTATATCATTGTTTCCTTGGAGAATAAACTCTGACTTCTTCTCCCCTAGGTGAGCTATAGGGGTGGAAAAAGTTCTCCTAACACCAGTGACTCACCTCCTTGTGATCCTGGGTTATGAGGGGCATCTCAGGGGTCCTTGTGTTCTGTTACTTTTATGTGGGCAAAGATGGGCAGCTCCCCCTCTCAGGGGAATTTTATTGCCTCCTGCCTCTCCAGAGCTCTGGGAATTCCCCATGTTCAAACCACAGAATTCTTTCCCTCAAGCCCAAGTCTTGGTTGTATCTTGGTTGTGTGTGTACTGGGTGCGGGAGGGGGGGGGGTGTAATTCCCTGAACATCTTCTGGAAACCATGTATCATTTGTATCATTAGCCAGTGGAACACAACATCCTTTATATTCGGAGCCTCTATGATCAAAGCAGAAAAGGAGTCTTTAAGCTGAATCTCAAATGTTTCCTAAATCCTTGGGGTCTAACTAATCGATCCAATCTAAATGCAAAGGAGAGTCTCGGTTCTTTGTTAATTCTCAGAGGGATGGAAACATTACATTTTAGTGTTAAGGACTTAAGAGACAATTAGGCTTTGTTGGTAATAAGCTATTGCCAGATGTATATAGAAGACATTCTGCTGAGTATTTATTTTCTCTTCTATTTTATTTAGTGCTTCCTCCCATAAATCATTCTGTTTAAATCTTGCATTAATTGATGCACTTGATAAATATTTATTGAGCATCTTCTACATGCCATACACTCAACTAGATAAGAGGCTGACAAACTGTGGCTGAAGGCCCACTCGGACCGACCACCTGTTTTTTGTAAATGAAGTTTTATTGCAGCATGTACACCCATGCTTATGTACATACATGACATCTATGGCTGCTTTCATGCAACGATGGCAGAGTGAATATTTGCAGAGGCTACATGATTGACAAAGCTCTCTATAGAAAGAGTTTGTGGACTTCTGTTCTTAAGAGTGAAGATACATTGGTTCATAAACTTAATGAGATATCATTTTTGGAGGAGATGTGGTGCTGGAGAGAGAGACAATAAATAAATAAAATACATTGCCAAGTGCTCTAAAGTGAAAAAAAAATGAGATGTACTAGAGAACAGGTAGGGGCTGGAGAAGGTACTTGAGACTGCAAGGTCAGAAGTCCCTCCCAAGGGAGTTACATGTCAACAGATATATAGGAGAGAGGGGCTGCATATTAGGAAATCTAGGGGAAATGAACAGCAAGAACAACAGTCTACTCTGGAATCAGGTTGGTACACTCTAGGTACAGAGGAAAGATCTTTTTGTTTGAAACAGAAGTGGTGAGAGCCACTTCTATTTCAAAGGACAGGTAGCTGATTATCAAAGAAAAGGAAATGGGTAGATAGCCCTTCCCACCACCCCATTGCTATCAGCCTCGAGGGCAGAAGAGGGATCACACTTTCCAACACAAGCAATCACCCCCTGGACAGCTCTCTTCCTGCCCTTTTGGTCACTTTTGGTCACTTTGCCAGGAGGGGAGCGGGAGGCATGAAAAGAAAGGAAACCTGAAATCTATCAAGGGGCAAGACACCCTGACTCCCTCTGGCAGAAGCTCCGCCTCTGTGAAGGCGTATCTCTTGTTTTATTCTTTAAATAAAACTTGTTTTCTTGCCTCAGCGTTTCTCAGGTGTTTAATCTTTAACACTAGGGGAATGAGAACCCAGTCCTGATTTCCAAGAATGGTTTCACAAGTGTGATAGTGTTACAGGGCTGGGAACTTCCAGGAAACTGAGGTAGCACAAAGCCCCCCCGCCCATTTAAACCCTGATTGTTGCCATCAGGTTAAAATGATTTCAGGAATGTTGCTCTGAGTAACAGACATAAGTCTATTAGAAGGCATAGGAAAGAGGGAAAGGTACTTTCTCAAGGAGAGAGTGGGGCCTCTCTGATTGGAGAAGTACAGCATGTCTCTCCTGCTCTCCAGTTTCATTGGGGGTTCCAGAGAAGTTTCCAGACAGTCCAGCTGAGGTCTACCTCTTGAATTTTGATTGACAGCAGGATGACATTAGACTTTCAAGTTCCTACTGCCATGAAAACTCTAGATCACTTGGGTATATGCTGACCTGTTCTAACTGGAATCTGTTCTTATAGATTTTTATGGTTAAGGGGAATTGTCTTGATCTCTCTCAGTTCTGGGATCTGGACTGTGACAGGGTCACAAAAATCCCCCACTCATGTCTGTCTATCCCCTAACAACAGGAGAGAAAGTCAGGGGCTGGGTGGACCAGGCCTTGGGAGCCATGATTCAGCATTTGTACCTATTCTAAATACACTGGGAAGCCTTCAGAGGGTTTGAAGCAGGTTTGGTTTCAAGCATCATTCTAGGTGTTAGGGAATGGGTTGGAGGTAAGAAGAGAGAAAGCAAGAGGACAAATTAGGAGAAATTCAAGTGAGAGAGGGTGGTAGCAGCGTCATTGATGAGAAGTGGGTTGGCTTGGACACATTTTGCAGTGCCAATGGGATATGCTAGTGGATTGATCATAGGACATGAAGGAAAAAGGATTTCATGTTACTGCTAAATTTTTTAATTAAGCAACCAAGTGAAGAGTGGTATACTTCTCTAATTGGAGAAGACTGAGGGTGGAACAAGTTTGGATAGGATATTAGTATGGAGTTCTCTTTTGGACAAATCAAGTTTGAGATGCTTATTAGCATTCAAGTGGAGATATGAAATAAACTGTTGAATACTCTTGATGCTCAGGACTGAGGTAGGATTGAAAGCATGGATTCTGAAGTCTGTAGCATATGGGTATTTTCATATGCTGTGGGAATGGAAGAGATCACAGAAGAAAATAATAATGATAAAAAATAGGAGAGAGCCACCAGTCAGGTAGAAACGTGGTAAAGAGAATTTCACAGAACAGGAAAGGAATGAATAAGATCCAGGTGCTAATTCTTTCTTGGCACCTTATCCGTTCTGTAGTCTTGGCTCAGCCCTTTGACATCTCTGGTTTTTATTTCCCTGATTTGGAAAAATCTTAAAACTGGTTGACTTTTAGCCTCTGATTTGAGCAGTGATTGTTTATCAAATCCAGTTTTACTACTACTTGGAGGAGCAAAGCTTCTTCTCTATGTCTTCTCACTTGAAGCCATCTCCCAGCTCTGTGTATCAAGGAGAAGAAACGGTGTTTGGAAAATCTTGACTGATCTCGATATAGTTGGAATCACATAGGACTTTTAGGGGCTCCTAGCTTTCTGACAACTTTTGTACCTTCTTTCTGATCATGTGGAGCTGGTGATGATGCTTGCTCTATATAGTTGCTTGGGTGATACAATGGTGAGCACCCACGTTTCCATGGGGAGAGAAGAGCTATCTGCAGTCTCAAAAGAGTTCAGTACAGCCTTTCAGGGCCCTGGGGCCCTGATTATGGCTGGAGTATGTCCAGGAGGCATAGAATCAGGCCGTTCTCTAATAACTCCTGCCAGTATTTTTAAAGAGGTCCAGACACTATTACCCTAAAGCCATCTGACCTCTGATCCCATTGCATCATCTTAAAATGGAAAAATGATTGTTGCTGGCCACACTGACTTTGCTTCATCTGAGCCAGTCTAGGAGGGTTCATTTGAGGCCACCTTAGACATTGTGAATAAAGATTCTGCATTTACAGAGTGACTGACCCAAGTTGCATACCTTCCTTGAGCTTCAGTTTCTCTCTCTGTGGTGTGCACATAATATCAGCTCCACTGGTTTATATAAGAATGATGGGAGCTCACCTTTGTGAAAACATCTGAGCTGGTATTAGTTCATTTTCCTCCTCTGGTGCACACTCCTGGGCTTTCTTTAGCATGCTGTGCCCTGAATGACTTCAAGCAATGATGGTAAAACATGAGAACCGGTACCAGCCTTGAAGAGGAGGTTCCGGAGGAGGAAAGGGGATGCTAGGAAAGAAAAGGAAGAGTTACCTGTGACATGAGGATGCTGCTTCCTGTGCTCTACTCAATCTCCTATGTTTTCTACAAGTATAATAATATACCAGCTTTATGATTAAAGACTACATTCCCCCACCCTACCTTCCCATATATATACTAAATTAATTCAATTTAAACAAACTCCATTTGTTGTATATTTCTTTTATGTTAAGAAGAGGATGTGGTGTGAAGAAGCATCTTGGAGCATCTTGGAGACTGCCAAGTGATCTCCAGGACTTCCCTGTTCTATACACTAGGAAAGTTAAGCCAAGACCAGTGTCTTTAGATTTGCTCAGCTATAAAGTGCTTATGATTCATTTTGAGATCTTGTTAAAATGAAAGTTTTTAATTTAGCAGGTCTGAAGAGAGATCTGAGAGTCATCATTTCTAACAAGTTCCCATTGAGTTAGACATTGATGCTTCAGGAAACTCATTTGAATGTCTAGATTTATTCAAGGTCAAAAAAGCTATGATTTTATGATGGAGGATACAAAAGGCATAATTTTGACATCACCCACCCACTCATCCATTCACCCACCCCCCTACCCCCCCATCCATCTATCCATCCATCCAATAAATATTTATCTTGTATTCAATACAGATGGGCCCTTTGCCAGGCATGGAGGTTGTAGAGGTGAGTGTGGCCCAATTTCATTGAGAAAGTTCTACTCTCGTCAAGGAGACAGACATGGAAAAAAAACATTTTTCAAAATCTGACCCAGATTCTTGAAACAGCTATATCTTTCATGTCCTAAAAATCCTTATCTATTCTCTGACTTACTTCCTTTTATTTATCCACACTGAGGCCCTCTTAAAAGATATGATGTAGGGCAGGAAGTTGCTTGGCATATTTTTTTTCTGGAAAGAGAACTGAACTTAGAGCATCATGGAATTCACTTGAAGTCTCAGCTCTTTTATAGCCATGAGACCTGGCCACGCTTCTCCAGGCCTCAATTTCTCTATTTGTATAATGGGGAGAATTTTACCACGCTCACTTATCATATTGGATTTTTATGCAGCTTAAACTGAGATAATGAATGTGAAAAGTGACGTACAAATTTAAAGAAATTTTTAGTTCATTGCATGTGCATGTTATCTACAATGGTGTGAAATAATGGAAATCATGTAAACGTCTCAAAATGGGACTGTAGGGATGGGGGTCCTATGACTAGCTCCGGTTAAGAGACTAAAAACAATGATGACTTGTCAATTCTAAGTGTGACAGTTATGAGACAATGTGCCTCCTCCTTCCATCCTCTCCCCTGGTGCAGATATCCTAGAGGCCACACATACCATATGTGTAACTGTGTTATGGAGGCAAGTTGGACCTCAAAGTCATTATTTGGAGGAGAACATCATAGAAGGCCAATTGAATCATGTCACACTTTTTGTGATGATAGATTTCTATTGTGTTAAGCTGTTGAAATCTTGGAGTTGTTTATCATAGCACAGTCTATTCTATCATGAGTATAAATGCAGTTAACTCCTTCAGATTTTCAAGATAATAGGTATATAGGCAATTATGAGTCTATAGTGTTTTCATATATGGTTTTTGACACTAATGTTGTTTTACTGTGTATACTGTAGTAAAACTTTAAAAAAATTTTTAGTTAATACTATATTGGAGAAATGTTTTATGTTGGCTCATACAGAACCCTTTAGTACCTTTTTGTTTTAGTAGTTACAAAATATTCCATGTTAGGCATATGGCCATTTCTACATTCATGGATATTCTACCTCACGCTCATTCTTTTTCTCTCTTAAATAAACTGAAATAAGGTGTCGTGGTGCATGTCTATAATCCCAGCTTTGGAGGCTGAGGCAGGAGGATTGCAAGTTCGGGGCAAGCCTGGGCAATTTAATGAGACTCTGTCTCAAAACAAACAAACAAACAAAAAAGGCAGAGTAGACCCCTGTGGTAGCCAAGCCCAGGTTGGGCCCAAGTCTACCTTGCTGACCAGCAGACCCATGCTGGAGCCCAGACCCCGGCCATTGTCATAGTCCTCCTATGAACTAGTAGCCTCCACCTTGAAACAACAGACAGCACCTAGAAGCAGCTGTGTCTTGGAGGAGGCATTCCAAAGCCAGTGTAAGTCCCACCCTTCCAGCCCCATCTCTGAAAGAGGTTGCATCCATCTTAGGACACCCCCGCTGCTCTCTGGAGTTACTTCTACTATTGCTGCCACCACCTTTAGTTGCAGTAGCATCCATTGGGGGACACGGGCAGGGTCTGGAAGCCCAACACCAAGGTGAGGTACAGATAATCTGCACGGACACTACAAGATTATAGGAAACTAATACCTCAGATCTGCCCTGCAAGAAGACAACATGAAAAAATAAGAGAAGAAAGTGCCCCAAATAAACCAGGATACTACAATAACAGAATCCATGGACAGTGTAATTGGTGAAATGTCAGAGTAGGAGTTCAGAATATACATAACTAAAATAATCTGTGAATTAAAGAATGACCTAAATGAACAAACACATGCAAAAATTGATCACTCCAGTCAGAATGGCAGTTATCAAGAATACAGACAACAATAAATGTTGGCAAGTATATGCAGGGAACGGCACACATCATACACTGCTGGTAGGACTGCAAATTGGTGCAACTACTCTGGAAAGCAGTACGGATGGAAATTCTTTTGAAAACTTAGAATGGAAACACCATTTGACCCAGCTATTCCACTCCTCCGTCTATTCCTAAAGAACTTAAAATCAGCATACTATAGTAACACAGCCATATCAATGTTCATAGCAGCTCAATTCACAATAGCTAAACTGTGGAAGCAACCTAGATGCCCTTCAATAGATGAATCAGTAAAGAAACTGTGGTATATATACACAATAGAATATTACTGAGCATTAAAAGAGAATAAAATTATGGCATTTTGCAGGTAAATGGATGGAATTGGAGAATACCATTGCTAAGTGAAGTAAGTCAATCCTCAAAAATCAAAGGCCAAATGTTCTCTCTGATAAGTGGATGTTGTTACATAACAGGGCATTGGCGGGGGGGGAATGGAGGAACTTTGGGCAAAGTGGAGGAAGGGGTAGAGAGGGTGCATGAGGGCAGGAAAGATGGTAGAATGAGATGGATATCATTACCCTAAGGTATACATGTATGAATGCACATATGGTGCAATGCTATGTCATGTACAGCCAGAGAAATGAAAAGTTGTGCTGCAATTGTGTACAACGAATCAAAATGCATTCTGATGTCATATATACCTAATTAAAATAAATACATGAATAAAAAAAGTTCAAGACCAGCCTCAGCAATTTACTAAGAGCCTAAGCAACTTGGTGAGAACCTGTCTCAAAATAAAAAGGGCTAGTGATGTAGCTCAGTGGTAAAGTGCGCCTGGGTTCGATCCCCAGCACCAGAAAAAGAAAGAAAGAAAAAAAAAACAAAGAAAAAGTGAATAAACCAATATATACTAGTTAAATATTTAAAGCACATGTGTCAAATTCAATTTTGTGTTCAAAACCCAGACACTACCTAAAAGGGAAAAAAAAGGAATGCAAGAAAAATATTATTGTTGTTAATGTGTTGTATTTCTCACACATAAATACTCTTCTAGTAACAAATAAATGAAAGGTGAAAATCATAAGTAAAAGTATGCTCGTGACTGTTAAAAGAAGCTGTGCTCTAAAGATTTTTAAAAATGAGTAATACATCATAGACATCCAATCCTTGGTGACTTCCCAAATATTACCCATTGAAAAGTAAAAGGAATATAGTTATATTTTTAAAAAAAATAAAAGCAGGATATGTAGCTCAGTAGTAGAGCACTCCTGGATTCCATTCTCAATACAGTGTAAGAAAAAAAGGAAAAAAAACCTGAAATAAGTCTTTTTATTCCTGCTCTTTGGCACCTGTGTAGATGACTTTTGGAAAAGATAGGAGAAGTAGAGTTGCTGAATTGTAGGGTACACACATTTCAAACGTAAATAAATATGGCCAAATTGGACTCCAAATTAACAACAGCAGATTGTGAGAATGCTTGTTTCCCACACCTTCCTGTTACTTCATACAGAATATCTAAAAATCTTTAATCTATTTATTGCTGTGTAGCAAACTGCCCCCCAAACTTATTGCTCTTCATGGAAACAATCACCGTTTTATTCTGTCTCACGATTCCATAGCTTTATTGAACTCAGCAGGGAAGTTTTCTGATTGTAATATTTCTGGGGGCTGCAGCTCTTGGAGAACTCAGCAGGGCCAAAGAGCGTGAGATGGCTCATTCATGCAGCTGCTATTGGTGGTATGTGCTGACAGTCATTTCCATATCTTGGCCTTCAGAGAAGAGTGGCTGGGTTTCCGGAGAGGAAGCTGAAGCTGCCAGTACTCTTAGGACCTGAACCATGAATTCCCAGAACACTGCTTCCCCCACTAGTATTGATGAAAACACTCACAGGGCCCTTCCAGGTTCAAGGGTGGTGGTGGGGGGGAATGAGGACTTGGAAATTGTTGGCAGCCATCTTTGAAGACTCTTCATAGTTATTGCCTATTATCAAACTAATATAGAACTTTGAGATTGCATACAGTTGAAGTGGTATCTGTGAAACTTCTATGTGATGCTTAAATGTTTTGATTCTTTAATGTTAAGGGAAAGTACTAATCACATGGGAGAGATTGAGTCCTGCTAGGGATTTTATCAGCTCGAAGGCCAGATGTTCTACCCGTGACAACCTATGTAAAAATGTGAACAAGCTATAATTTCTTCCCATTATAAATCTTTCTAAATATAACAGTAGCAAATAAAATGAAGAATCAGGTTCAGACTCATTTCCAGCGATCTATCATGTTTTGAGAACTTCAAGGTTAGATAAGAGGAGAAACATTCAAAATAAATGACTCAGAAGTGTGCAAGGTCTACATCATTCATAGTGACAATTCATTAATTAATTTCCTACTTCAGAGATGGGGTAGGAAGTATGGCTGAGAAAGGGTTATTGCAGGAGGGGAGGGCTGGGGGCTGGAGACAAGTCCCTGGATACTACAAGGATAACAGATGGATCAGGAAGCCTTTCCTGATTTTTGGTCCTGATTTATCCACACCATGGCAATGTGACCCCAGACTGGTGGGAAGAAATAGGAACCAGAGACGTTTGGGGCTAAAGGTGGAACGGGGAGACATTTGTCATCTCTACCTGCTCATGCCTGCTAGAAAGGACCTTTTCTTTATTCTAGAAAAGATAACCTGTGAAAATATTCATGATCTTTGTTATGTTATTTTCAATATTCTGGGCATAAGTCCTTAAACACTAAATTCAGAGCTTCCTAAATTGGAATTGGATTGAAAATATGAAAGGTTTATTGGGGAGCAACAACTTTGAAAGAAAAAAGGAGGGAGTGGGGTTGGGAAAGGAGTCTAGATTTTGACGAACAGTAAATCTGGTGGTGGTGGTGGTGGGTGGTGGTGGGGGCGGGGTGGGGGTTGACAATTGGAGGGATGCTGCACTGAATGGAAATGGCTAGTTCTTCTGCCATGTGCTTTTCTTAATCATTGTTTGGGGATTGATCCCAGGACAGCAAGACCTCAACTACCTTTACCATGGTCAGTAATTAGCTCCAGGCTGTCCTCCAGAATAGTATACTTTTGGCTTGAAAATGAAGGCAAACATGTGGGTGCTCACAGCTGGAGCCTGTCAGTCAAGGATATTTCTCCTCTTCAAGGAGAAGCTGAGTACTGCTTATCTGTGCCTGCCACATGTAACTTATCTTTCTCCAGTTTAAAAAAATTTTTTTTTCTTCAAAGCTGCCTTACCAAAAAAAAAAAAAAAAAGACAATGTCTGCTGTTCATGCCATTCATGGAGTTTTCTTGGTTGCAAGAGTTTGAGAGCAAGTTAAACTTGCTTAGGAGAAAAGGGGAATTTACTGGTCATGCCAACATACAATGAAGAAGGCCAGAAAGGACTGAAATCAGAAACTCAGATGCTCCCATCATGACCTCTGCCTTTTATCTCCAACTTCTCATAGTAAGATGGGATTCCTGGGGAGTGTTAGAGATAGTAGCCACCCTGCACTCACCTCTCTATTCTTCTGCCGATTGAAAAATGCATACACTGTCTTAATCTCCACTTGGTTCTAATATTTAAAATCTCAAGGAAGGATTCTGATGGGTCTGCTGGGTCAATAGCTGATACCATAGAGGAAAGGAAAAAAGGTGGAAATGCTCATTTTAAACCACACAATCCAAAGGAGGGATTTTCAGAAACAGGTGTTGGTAGAAAGGCAATGCAAGTAGATGTCTACCCCCAAGCCCCGTTTTCTGATTATATCCAACAACAGACGCCAGTCTAAAGGTGACTGAACATTCCATTTTAAGTAGGCTCTTTGCGCATTCAGGCCACTTAAGGCTTTATAATATAAGAGCCGTATTTCTCAGTCCCTGTAGTTGATGTTCCTTTTGAAAGAAAATGAAGAATTTCAGACCCTCATTCTTCCCAATTCTCAGAGATGCAAGCACTCATACATCACCCAGTGTTTTGAGAACCACCATCAAATAAGAAGATTTTGTTTAGATTTGCTTTTCTATAATGTTTCTATCAGTTATTGTGGCAAAATGCTTAAAAACTCAGAGGCTTTAAGCAACAAGCATTTATTTTTGCTCACAAGTCCATGGGTTGACTATGTATTTCTTCTGGTCTCAGCTGGGTTTACTCATGCAGCTGCGCTCCGTGGTGGGTTGGTGGTCATCTTGAGCAAACACACCGTGGCTGTGTTTTCTCATATGTTCGGGTATCAGCAGGTCACAGGCTGGGCTAGGATGGCCTCATGTGGGACAATGATCTCCCATCTCTGGTCTCTGGGAGAAGCTGCAATGTCACATTGCAAAGGATGTGGACTCAGGGAAATATGAAGAATTGTGCCATTTTTTTGTAAAAGATTTACTGCAGGCTTTTCAAAACCAGAAATGCCTTAACTTTTTTTTTCAGAAATTTTAATACAATATTCATTTTTAAGCATTATACCTGTTTCCTTCCTATCTGTATCACTACAGTAACTTCTACCATCCTCCCTCCCTACACATTCCCATGAGAACCAATGCTTGGGAGGAGAACTTAGAACAGGGAGAGAAGTCAAAGAACGGTGACTCTTCACTTACTAAAAACATCACATAGTGGTTGGATTTGCTGGATGAGGAGGATGGTTTAGATAAATAAATGAAAGAGGTAAAGCTGATCCCCGAAAACCAAAGGCTGAATGTTCTCTGTGATATGTGGATCTAACATACAATAAGGGTGGCGTAGGGAAAGAAGAGAAGTTCAGAGGGTTAGACAAAGGGAAATGAAGGGAAGGAGGGGAATAGGAATGGGAAAGACAGTGGGCTGAATCTGAACTTTCCTATGTACATATATGAATACACCACGGTGAATCTTGGTGTCGTGTACAACTACAATACGGGGATCCTAATTAGATTAAGATATATGCCATGCTTGTAGAAATATATCAAAATAGATTCTACTGTCGTGTATATCTAAAATGTACAAGTAAAAGAAAAATAAATTAGGGGAACATCCTAAAACATGCTTGTCTTAAAGTAAGATAAGCCATGCACCGATTCATCTAAATTTTTATGAATCACATAAATGTTCAAAATGAACCACCATGTAAAAATAGTACTGCCTTTTAATTAGGGTTAAAGTCTGTAAACATATAATAAAAACTTAGTTTTTATTAGCTCTTAGCTAAGGTTCTAGAATTCAGTATTTGATAAATAAAAAACTGAGTTGAATTCATAAAAAAAGCAGGGGATGGGGGTGGGAGGAGATGAAGTACCTTTGTAAAACAAGGGAATGGGACCAGTTGGCTCAAAATACTTGGAGCATGACGTAGATGGAACTTTAAGTTCCTAGTCTTCATTATTCATTTTACCATTTTTACTTTTAAAGAGACCTCTGAGCCATAGAAGGGGCAGCTGGAAGAATGAGGTCTAAAAGGGACTCAAGGCGTAAAACAGTAGGTTGGGGAGAGTAGCATGAAACTAGAGTCAGCAAAAAAGAAAGACAACATTTCCTGAGTTCCTCTGATGTGCCGAGTGTGGAACTCTGTGTCTTCCATTAAGTCTCACTTTCCCCACAACCTATATACCAAGCAGTAACATTTTCTTTTTACAGCTGAAGAAATGGAGACACAGTGATGTTAAGAAATGTTCCCCAGTCTTACGGGTTACTTGGTGGCGGCTTTGCTTCATTTATCTTTGAAAATCAGAGGTTGGAGAGTGAGAAACGGAGCAGGGACAGGAGCAGACCCTCTCAGGCAGCTGATGGAAGGGGATGTACAAGTGATCAGTGATCATGAGCCTCTAAAAGACCTGAAACACATCTCCATCACCTTTGTCTTATAGTTACTCAGCACAAGGCCTGGCACGAGGTCAATATTCATAATGGAGATGTGATCATGCATTATTCTGCAGTCACACCTGGACTCTGTTGATGTGTCATTATTGGAGCATGACTAAGTGATGGGTCTGTCTTAGTCCATTTGCGTTGTGATAACAGAAGACCACAGGCTGGGTAATTTATAAAGAACAGAAATTGATCTCTCACAGTTCTGGGGTCTGGGAACTCCAAGATCAAGATCAAGATGTGATGCGTCCTCACATTATGGAAATCGAGAGGGTAAGAGAGAGCAAATCTATCCCCATAAGTGCTTCTTGTGGCAGCATTAATCATTCATGAAGGTGGAGCCCCGTGACCTGAACATCTCTCCAAAGACTCAACTCCTAACACTATTGCATTTGGGGATTAAGTTTCCAACACATGAATTTTGGGGGATACATTGAGACCACATCAGATCAAAGTGAGGCATGGCTGAATGTGGTAGGAAAATGGCAATGAAAGCTAAGACCAGGGCCTCCATGGCTGCCAGAAAGGGGGTTAGGCATGGACTGAGGAAGGAAGCTACTGGAGCCCAGCTTTTCCAACCTAATGGAATCGGATGCTAAGAAGCTTCCAGTCCTGGTGTTTTTCCCATGGACTATAGCGTCAATCTGATGTATTAGTGTTGGAATGTGGACCTTTGGGGGAGATGTTTAGAAGGAAATACCTGGAATCTCTCAGCTTTGCCAAAGCTGCAACGAAAAGTTGGCAATAGCTGGGAAAAAAAAAAAAGATTGTAAGAATGAAATGAAGAACAGGGAATTGAGACAATCTTTGGGCTTCCATTAGTCATGAGGAAATCCTGCTTACTGCAAATGACAGACACTGGGTACTAACTGATTATTGCAACAGGTGGTGAAACAAGTGCCCACAGGCACAGGATTTGGGTTTGATGCAGGTATTGCTGCTATTGCTATTTTGTTTTTAAATCAAACAACCAGTAGTCATACAATGGAAGGATTTCTTCTTAGAATGATAAATGGGATAAAGATATCCAGGAAGAATCATCTCGAAGGCCCAAAGGTTTTGCTAGTAGATGATGTCAGATGTTTTACCATGTGGTTCTAGTTATTATTGTTGTATAACAAACCAGCCCCAAACTCAGTGGCACAAATTTACCACCTTAGCAGACACATAGATTCTATGGATCAGGAATCCAGACATAAAACAGCAAGGATAGCTTCTTGCCATCTGGGTCCTGACGTTCAAGCTCTGGGGGCTTCTCAATAGCTTCAGGACAGGAATCATCTGGAAGCTTCTTCACTCACATATCTGTCAGTTGATCCTGGCTGTTCTCTGAGACTTCAGCTGGGCTCCAACCTGAATGCCTACATGTGGCACCTCCATGTGGTATAGCCAGGGCTTCTTAGAAATAAGATAGCTGGGTTCCAAGAGTAAGTGTCCCAAGAGATCATGATGGATATGTGGGGTGTTTGTGTGATCTAGCCTCAGAAGCCACACAGCTTCTCTGCTGATTTATTGGTTGAGGAAGCCCCAAAGTTCTGCCAAAGTTCAAGTGGAGGGGACGTAGACCCTTCCATTCCTTGGAAGAATATCAAGGTCATGGTGTAAGAGGAGCACATGGGATGAGGGATCATGTTGTGGTCTGCCGCAGTCTGGCTGGGCACAATTCACGAGCCACTTATCAAGCAGAAATGAACTTTATTAACTTTATTTCTAGAACACACATGCTGGACCACACAAGCTCTTCAGGAATTCCCTCAGAGCCCAACCACCACCATAGGCTTCCCATAAGCCTCTCAATCCCCCCACTCCTCCTGCTCTTGAGGCTGGGTCGCGTGGGCGGAGCCAAAAGAGTCCCCCAATGAGCAGCTCCATGGTCTGAAAGGGCTGGGAAACAGCCAATGAGCATCACCGCAGAGGAGCCAATCAGCTGGAAGCTGGAAGTTTGCTGGGGCCCCTTCGGCTGTGGCTCTCAACAGTGGTCATCTTTGGAAAACTCCTTCTATCACAAATGCTCATTTCCTTTTTATGATTAACAGTTTGAGGGCTGGGGATGTGGCTCAAGCGGTAGCGCGCTCGTCTGGCATGCGTGCGGCCCGGGTTCGATCCTCAGCACCACATACCAACAAAGATGTTGTGTCCGCCGAGAACTAAAAACAAATAAATATTAAACAATTTAAAAAAAAAAAAAAAAAAAAAACAAAAAAAAAAAAAAACAGTTTGAGTCATCATAACCATCATTCTTTCTGGCACTTGGTCCAATCCTGGATGTGAAAAAGGCCTCTGATAGAACTCGTCTGGGGAACTGAGGGGCCAGAATTCCAGATCTACCTCTGCCACAACTAATTGGACCTCAGCTCCTCAGTCTATAAAGTTCCAGAGATCTAAGATATAGGATCATAGCTCTTCAGTAATTAGGATAAGAAACTTGATCCTTGGCTATTGAATTCTGAAACCTCATCAAAGGTGATATTTTTTCATGCCAGTTATCTTATGCCCTCCTTCTTAAAGGATCCTCTAGATCCATCCCCAGTGTTGTGGACTATATGACCCACCTCCCTCCTGCCCCCGTCAATACAGCTATTTGTACCTCACTTAAACTGTCTCCACTGGAGTTTCCCCTCCAGAGAATATGGAATTGCAAATGAGAGACTAATTAATGAAGCTGGTTGTTGGGGTGGTAGATCATGTTGAGCCTTTACCTACCCTACACCACTGAAGCATAGAAGACTGCTTTGCAGAAAGACAGGAGTAAGTCCTTTGTGGAGTTAGTCAGCAGTGTGTGTGTGTGTGTGTGTGTGTGTGTGTGTGTGTGTGTGTGTGTAAGAGAGGGAGCAAAATTATGTGGATGGTAAATAATGCAATGCATGGTATTTTCCACCTCTTGTAAATGTTATGCATGAATTTTTTATCTTATTTTCCACCTCTTGTAATATCTAGCTCTGCTTCATCCATTTTAGTCCCAAGAATTTATGCAGTTTCTATAAAATTTCCTGTTATCTTGTGAAATACCAGGTAAAACAAGAGCCTTTTCATTAAACCATACCTAAACAAGATGCATGTTGCAAACTTATATATAACAAACCTGACATCATAACCTGAATGAAACTCGTCTCTGAAAACAGTCCTCCTCCCAGCCCTCACTAGTCACAGCTTGATGCCTATATTGTGAGATACTCATCTTGGAATTTATGGATATTTTTTAAAAATATGTTTTAGTTGTAGATGGACACAATGCATTTATTTTATTTTTATGTGGTGCTGAGGATTGAAGCTAGTGCCTTCCACATGTGAGGTGAGCACTCTACCATTGAGCTACAACCCCAGCCAACTTACTGTTCTTTAAGGATCTAGAAAAGACAAGGTTGTAAATATTGACCCTGGAAGAGACCTTGGAGAGACAAAGCCCTCACATTACAGAGAACAGATCTGGGTACAGAAAGGGAAAGCAACTTGCCCAAGGTTGTATATTGGTTAACCGTGATGAAAAATCAGGCCTGATTGCCAATTCAGTCCCTGCCTGACTTTAAATCAGCAGAGTCACCTGAGAGAAAGAAAGACAGGAGCTGATTATGCAATCAAATATGTATTTTTGAATCACTTTTCTCTGCCCTTCTGTTTGTTCCCATGGGAGTCAGAATCTGTGGGGAATTCTTTACAGTCAAGAGGGACAGTTTGGTTATTGCCCTGATGTAGGAGCAGTGAGAATGAAGGGAACAGAAGAGGATCATTCTAGGGGTCAAATTAAATTTGTGCAATCCCAGCATGCTCCCCAAACCCCAGCTATGACCCCCAGGTGATAGCATACAGAGAGACCACTGTGGCCTTCCCAGTGGGGGAGGAGAGTCAATAAAACTTTCTCTGGAGGCCACTTCTGTTACCGTGATGGTGACTCTATTGTACCAAAAAGACAGTGATGTTTCTTTTCAACTTTTTTATTTTGAAATGTCTTAAACATACACAAAAGTGGACAAAAGAGGGTAAATCACATTTTTTTAAAAAAAGCTTCATGGATGTATAATTGTGTATAAGAATGTATACATGTTTAAAGTGTAAAATTTGAAAAGCTTTGACACACACACACAATTATGAAACTGTCAACAAATAATGAACCTATATTTGTTCCCCTGCCCTCAGTGCTTTCACACTCCTTTGTAATCTCTCCCTCGGACAACTTCCTGTGGCCTCCCCCTCTTCCCCTCCTGACTTGTCTACTGGTGACCACCATCTGCTTTCTGCCCCCGACGAACTTGAAGTCATCCAGAGCTATATGTTAAGTTGGGTGACAAGGAACAGAGAACGTGTGTATGACACATATTTCCGCTCCTCATATGTTGCTATGTTACAAACCATAAGATGACTGAGACTTTCAAGGCATTGACTGTGGAGCCTGTAAACAGGTACCTTCTGAGTGGGGAGCCCTGTTTGACTGCATAGGTCACATGCCCATGAGGCCATCCTGGTGCTACTCAGATCATGGATCACTGTGTCATAAATGCTGGATGTCATTGTTGAGTTGTCTGGGAAGTGGTTTTCATCAAGGCTCTCCAGTGAGACAGAACCAATAGGCAAACACACACACACACACACACACACAGAGTTATTTCAAGGAATTGACTCACATGATTGTGGGGTTCGTTAAGTCCCAAATCTCTCTGCAGGGCAGCCCAGAAGACTGGAGATCCAAAGGAGGGTTGGTGTGGCGGTCTTGAGTCTAAAGGCAACCAGAGGCAGAATTCCTTCTTCCTTGGGGACTCTCAGTTGTGAATGAGGACTACCCACGTTATGAAGCGTAGTCTGCTTTACTCAAACTCTACTGACTTAAAGATTAATGACATTTTTAAAATAACCTTCACAGCATTTAGACTGGTTTGATTAAAAAGCTGGGTATATTAGCCTAGCCAAGTTGACACGTGGAATTAACCATCCCACAGGTTGACTCTCAGATGGATATTAATGTGCCGGGTGTCTATCATTATTATTGTAAAAATGTTTTTATTCATGCATGATGGTTATGCTTAAATGGGATTCATTTTGACATATTCATAAATGCATGTGGCTTCATTTGCTCCATTTCAGTCCACAGTATTGTATTTCACCCTCTCCCTGATCCCCTTTCTCTATTGGTCTTCCTTCTGTTTATTTATTGATTTTTAGTTGGTACATTATAGTTATATATGAAAGTGATGTGCAGGAGGTTTTTAAAAGGGTTCTTGGTGGCCAATACTTGTAGACAGGAAGGGAAGGTGTCAGGAATAAATAGAGGGAGAAGCTAAATAGTATATAGTCCCAATGTCAGCCAGCCCCATGAGGGAATTCTGAAGAGGAACGATCCATCAATGATGCCAGTTTGAGCTGGGTATGATGGTGCACACCTGTAAACTTAGTGACTCGAGAGGCTGAGGCAGGAGGGATCACAAGTTCAAAATCAGCTCTGGCGGGCTGGGGATGTGGCTCAAGCGGTAGCGCGCTTGCCTGGCATGCGTGCGGCCTGGGTTCGATCCTCAGCACCACATACAAACAAACATGTTGTGTCCGCTGAGAACTAAAAAATAAATATTAAAAAAATTTCTCTCTCTTTTTAAAAAAAAAAAAATCAGCTGCGGCAACTTAATGAGGCCCTAAGCAACTGACCCAGATCGAATCTCAAAATAAAAAGTAGAAAGGGCTGGGGATGTGGCTCAGTGGTTACTGCCAGTTTGGAGCAAAGGGATGGCCTTTGTATTCCAAAGTCAATTAGTTATTGAATATAAACTTCCCAGGAAAGTGCCATGACCTGGGGCAAGGTGACTCTTCAGTTGGGATGGGTATTCCCTCTAAAAGGCTAACAACACCTCCAGCAATTTGGGAACAAGTTCTTCCACACCAAAGGAGGTTTGGGATGCCAAGTCATAGCCTCTGCCACACCTTCCCTACCTATTGCCCTCCCATCTTCCCCACTCCACCCCTACAGTCTTTGGGGGTCAGGATCCCGTGTTTCCTCTGTATTTCCTAAAAATAGATTATAGTCTGGCACATGGGAGGCACTCAACAAAGCTTCACTGAATTACTTAACAAAGATACTGAGTAAATGACAGTGTCCTCTGACAAAAATCAGATTCTCATAAAGAACAGGAGGACCCTGAAGGCTTATATTGCCTTATAATTCCTGCAGCTCTTTCACAGTTGTTCCATTTAAAATTCACAACTTGGCGAGATAGGGAATGATCCTTCTCATGTTCTACATGGAGCAACGGAGGCTCAGAGAAACCAACTGGTTTTGCTATGATGATGGAATTAAGTGAAATGACCAAAGAATTAAGTAAATTTTTGCAAGATTTCCTTTGCTATAGTTTCAAGTGATTGATTGCATTATGCCAATTAGATATGTTTTGTTCTTATTATTACCTCCTGAGATCTGGCCTCCAGGGTCATGCTGTAAGGATAAAGCAAACATACTCATCCTCTGTCTTGAGATGTCCAAAGGATGCTCTGGCCTGTGTTCCGAATAGCATCATGAGTTAAGAGACCCACGGACACTATCAGTGGTGGGTTGGGTACCTCCAAAACAAGGCAAAGCTACTTTTGTGACCTCCCCAGGGATATAGCTTGCCCCTTATCTCCATCATATAACCAGGCTCTAACCATCCAAGCTAATTAACTGCCAAAAATGTGGGGTCAGGCTTGAGACTATCAAAAGGAAATATATCAGTTGTTCCTTTTATTTTCATGGTGCTAACCTTTAAAGAAGTCCACAGACCATACGAGGAAAGTAAAAATAGCCTTTCTTGGCATTGAATAATTTGAATTCCCTTGACAAAGAGGTCATAGATTCCCCTCTTCGTTGGTTCCTTCTTTTTGATTAACTAGCCAAATCCGTTGAGGAAAGAGCATCCAACACTTTGGAGGAAGAAAAATGGAAATGCTTGGGTAAAGGACATCTTTTTTTAAAGCTGATTTTTCAGGTGACTTCCCTTTGATCGTATAGAACACGCACAGTATAGATCTGTGGGTTGGAATGATAGCATTTGAGCTCAACTCTATTTTTTGAAAGTGAGTAAGATGTGCCAAATATGTCTTCGGGTGCTTGGGTGTCCTAATAACAAAGAAATTAAAACTCAAAGTCAAGAGCCAATGGTTCAGTGCTCTAGAAGGTATTTGTGATGCAATAAGAAAATGGATTCAGATATAAATTAATTTTAGTCCAGCCGTGTGTCTACTTCCTCTGCGACTCTAAACTTCAGTTCTATTGTAAATGAGAAATAAAAATATGTGTCTTGCTAGGCATAAAAGTTCCCTCTAAATACCAAAGTTATTTTTTACTAAAGTACTTTATTGGTTTTTTTTTATTATTATTATTTTTTGGTACCAGGGGCGCTCACTCACTGAGCCACATCCCCAGCCCTGTTTTGTGTTTTATTTAGAGACTGAGTCTCACTGAGTTGCTTAGGGCCTCCCTTTTGCTGAGGCTGGCTTTGAACTTGTGATCCTCCTCCTGCCTGAGCCTCCTGAGCCAAAGGGATTACAGCGCCAGCTCTTTATAGTCTTAAAATAAGAATGAAAACAGATTTCTGAAGGCCTGGGCTAATTAGAATTATTGTTTATCAGGTTTCATGTTTGATTGTCACACCATATTTAATCTAGTAATGAGTAAAATGACAGACTACTGAATTGATTTATTAGTAATTTGGATTCTAAATCGCACTTTGAAATTATTTGAATAATGAGGTTACAAAGTTTTTTCTCAAGCAATAACTTATTACCCATGAGTAGAGCCAAAATTGCTCATTATAAGTCTACAGTTTCATGATTTTTGACACATGCAGACACCCATGTAACCACCACCACAATTCATACAGAATATTTTCATCACTCCAAAGTTTCTTTGTGCTTTTTTGTGGTCAGTTTTTTTCTTCAGGTCCCAGGCACCATGGACATTTTGTATGTGTGTGTGTGTGTGTGTGTGTGTGTGTGTGTGTGTGTGTAGTTGTAATTAAGAATAGATTTATCTAGAATTTTATGTAAGTAGAATCACATAGTGTGTACTATTCTTGTCTGGCTTCCTTCACTTAGCGTAGTATCCATGAGGTTTCTCTCTCTCTCTCTATTGGGCAGGATTCCTTTGTTAGAAACCACTGTTATTAATTCACCTGTAGATGATGGACAGGGGATGGTTATTTCCATTTTGGAGGAGGGGTTGAATTATGAATGAAATTGCTATGCATGTTTATATGCAAAGCACTGTGTTTATATTTATATTGAGTAGCTATGTGTAAAGTTCCAACGGTTCTATATTCTCTCCAACATTTAGTATTGTCAAGGTTTAAAAATTTTAGCTATTCTAATGTGTGTTATTGATATCTCCTTGTGGATTTTATTTTCATTTCTCAAATGGTTAACTTTCCATATGATTATTGGCCATTTTGTATATCTTCTGTTTGTGTTTGCTCACATGTTTTGCCTATTTTTTAAATTGGGTTGGTTTTCACTGGTAGCTTTTAAAAATGAAGCTAAATGAAGCAGAATAGAAAATATCATAGTACATTGTGTCTAGTATATTTTGTTTCATACTTACACGTAACTATATTTTGTTTCATACTTACACGTAACTGCGTGCACCTGGGTATGCATGCATACCTACATACATTTATACTGTTGCCATCTTAAATATATTTATTATAACATCAGATTTGTTATAATAAATGTCCCCCTTTATAGCTTAAGCCCATTGAAAGTCAGGTTTTCTATTACTTGCAGCTGAAAGCTTTTTTTGTTGTTGTTGTTCCAGCTTGTTTCTATAGTTCTTTTGCCTGGAACAACCTCTTTGCATTCTCTTCCTACATTATACATAGATTTGGAGTTTTGCATTTGAATAAATAGAGAGCAGATTGTTCATCTTCTTTGGTTGATTGCTGTTTGATTGCTAAAGAGTGGGAATCATCTGTAGCCATTGATTCATAAGCTTGATAGAAAGTTTGGTTGGAAAAAAAGTGGATAGGCATGACATAAAAAGCCTTTAGAATAAGGACATAGGTGATTTTATGTACTTCCACAAATTATATTTATGCCTTTTAGTTGATTTGTAAGCGGTTCATTTTCAATTTGGTAGAAGTTGTAGTTTTAGGTTTTAGATTTTGTTTACTGTCAATATCATGCTTGGCTTCAGAACTTGTATTGTTTGAGGGTTTTCTCCTTTGACTTATTATAGTGCTAAAATTCTTACAAAAGAAATTGTCCGTGTGCTGTATATTAAAAAAAAGAGGGAGATTTTCTGCTTATTTTTCAATATATCTCTTCATCAAAGTGTAAGGCTAATAATATCCCTTTTATGGTTCTAGTTATTGGGATGTTTGCTGTTCCTTGAATGTTCCAAACTGTTGGCAAGGGTGCAGAGTGTTTTATGTGTTTGCATTAAGTAGTTGGCCAACATTTCTTCCATCCAGAGAGAACTGTGTCCTCAGATTTTGCATATATATGTGAGGACAGTACCAGTTTCATTTTCAAATTTCAACGTAGAACACAAAAGTTTCTTTCTGTCTTATGAAAGATCCAGCACAGTTATTTCTGATTGGGAAGTGTATGGGTTAGACTCCTCCATGATGTCCATGTGGTCACTGAAGAAGGAGGCCAAGAGAAGAGAAGCCACCTTCAATACATTCTTCCCATTGTTTCTCTTAACACCAACATCTAGCCAGAGGACAGATGAGAGCCAGGCAGATCACGCGTGCCTCTCATAAGCTGGGCTTAGAAGTTGCCTATCAATTCTGCTCACATTCCATGGCTAGAACTCAGCCACGTGGTCACACTGGCTGCAGGGGAGCTGGTCCATTTAGTTTGGCTCTTTTGCTCACAGGAGCTCTGCTTTTGATGCACAGCTTGTGGTCTTTGTCACATTGCCCCTTTGGCATCGCTTTCTGTAATTCCTTGTAGAAATGGTGAAACACGGAGGTCAAATGGGGAAAGAATGTTTGCATCTGGCAAAAACACCCATTCTCTGTTACAGCACACACAAACAGCCTCTACTCTCCAGGTTCATCTCCCACATGGTGCTGAGCTTCTAATACCTTCTAGAACTCCAAGTTCAGGTCCTTGCATGAACTTGGACACTGCCTGAACACACTCCTTCCTCCTAATTGCTGACCTATATCCTGACCATCTTTCAGTCTCAACTTGAGGATTTGCTCCTCAAATGGGTTTTCTCTGAACTTGAAACCTAAATTTGTTCCCTTTATCTACTTTCTCAGATAATTCTCTTCATTTTTCCTTTATAGCACTGGTTTTTAACATGGGGTTAAGGAGAGGGAATCTTTACCCCAGAGAAGTCTGGCAATGTCTGGAGATATATCTGGTTGTCAAAACTTGAGGGGATTGCTACTGGCATCTAGTGGGTATGGCTGGGGATTCTGCTAATCATCTCACAATGCACAGAATGACCCTTTATGACAAAAAAAATTATCTCGCTGAAAAAATGTTAATAGTGCCAAGGCTGAGAAACCCTGTTCTAATATGTATCACAATTGTAAATATAGTTTATTTGTATGTTTGTTTGTTTAGAAACCCTGTTCTAATATGTATCACAATTGTAAATATAGTTTATTTGTATGTTTGTTTAGTGTGTCTCTCTCTCACTAGATGGAAACAAGTGGTAATTTCTGATTTGTCACTGTACTTTCATGACATGGCATGTCCTAAGTGCTCAAAAATTTTTGTTCAATGAGTAAAAAAATTCCCAGTGGAATTAATTCACATGCATTCATTTAACAATATTTACTGAGAACAAATAAAAAATAATAAAAAATAAAAATATTTATTGAATATCTACTATGTTGAGGCACAAGGAAACCAAGATGAATAAACTAGGCCTGTATGCATATATATGTGCCTATATATTTGCCATATTTATTGTATTTATTATGCCACAGGCCTAAATTTCTTATATAATTCTCTATGCTTCACAAAAACTATTGAAGTGGGTAGGTTTACTATTATTGTCCTTATTTTCCTGTAGATTATGCTCAAAGAAGTTAATTGATTTGCTCAACATCACACAGGAAGCAAGTGGAGGAGCCAGAATTCTATTTGGAACAGAATTAGCTTTTGCAAAACTGCATCATACTATTAATTATTTTTGAATTTTCTTTTAGCCAAGACTTTGTATTTTTTATCAATTACTGTTACTGGCACTTAAATAGAAAACCCTGAGAAGTAATATGGGTAGGAATTATTGTACCCTTTTCAATAATGGGGAAAAGGAAGCTCAGTAAAGCCAAATGACTTGTCCAAGAATGTGTCCAGTATGTCATAGAACAAAGAGAATAAACTGTCAATGTTCAGCAGCCAAAACCACAAGGAGCCCACATGTGGTCCAACAAGTTGGGTTTGTTGGTTCTTGTTTCAACAAGAGAGAGCACATGTCAAGAGGAATCATGTTATGGAGGAGAAGCTGGGTATGGGATTAGGTTTAGATTAGGTGTTTTGGGAAAAGCTTCAAGAATATATGGTTTTATTCTGCATTGAGTGCTATTTAGAAGCAGGACAATACTACAACTGGATGTTTTAATTTTCTTTTAGGATGCAGGAGGAATGGAAGGAAGATAAAACTGTCCTTTATTAAAAAAAAGTAGCAACCACTCATTTTAAGCCACGATAGGATGATATATAATTTTTGTAGGTTTGTATGCTCTTCTTGAAATGTTTTGTTTTTGTCTTTCTCCATTACATTTACACTGTCTGACACTGATGCTCTTTAAAATTTTAAAGAAGAGAATACTGAGGTGTACCTGTATGTGCCATCCAGTTCCTGTCAGGGTCTGCCTTTTGCTTTTCCAAGGTCATGGTAGCTTTAATCCAATTCTCTTCTCACTACACCACACTGCACTACTATGTTCCCTATGTGCAGCCCTCTCATCACTATGTGGGTGTCTGCAGGCTTTTTAGAAGGGGCAATATGAGTCAAGGTGGTATTATGAGTACCTCCAACTGCATTCAAAGACCACCAACAGGACACCTCCTTCAATTCCCCTCCACACTCAAGACTCAGTGCTCCAGAACTTTCTCCTCCGGAAGATCTGATCCCGGGATGCCTGGGATCTAAATGTTGGCTGACATGCCTGCCCAGAGACCCTCTGTAAAACTACTGTAACAAAACCCTGACTTCCCAAATGTTTTAGTCAATGTTTATTTATTTTTTTTTCTGCTGTGACTAAAAGACCCGGCAAGAACACTTCAGAGGAGGAAAAGTGTATTTGAGGGCTCACAGTTTCAGAGGTCTTAGTCCATAGACAGCCAGCTCGATTCTTTGGGGCTTGAGGTGGGTCAGAACATCATGGTGGAAGAGTGTGGTGGAGGGAAGCAGCTCACATGATGATCAGGAAGGAGGTGGGGGGACTCCACTCACCAGATACCCAAAGGCATGTTTCCCATGTTTCCCAACTCCTCCAGCCACACCCGACCTGCCTCCAGTTTCTACTCAGTTAATCCCATCAGGAGATTGATTCATGGATTGGATTAAAGCTCTCATCACCCAATTATTTTTCCTCTAAACCATCTTGCATTGTCTCACACATGAGCTTTTGGGGGACACCTCACATCTAAACCACAACACCAGAAGATTGTGGAATTCTCTTCATTTTTAAAAAGTCTTTTATTTTTTGTTAGAAAAGTAATATATGCTCACCAAAGGAGAAATAAATAGAAAAGTAGGCCTTTTGGAAAAAGTCACTCATAGTCCCATCTCTGGGAGGATAACACTGTCAATATTTTTGAGCATTTTCTCTATGCATAATATTATGCAGGATGTGTGTGTGTGTGTTGTTTTGGTCTTGCTACATAATTTTGTCTTGCTGTTTCTATTGGCTATTAGCATTTAAGCATTGCAAACATGATCTGTGATTTTCACTTGATACACTGTCATGTGGTTACTCAGTAATTTGTTTCATGTTTTTACTTTTGGACTGTAACACTTGTTCCACTTTTTTTGATATTGTGAACAAGATTGATAAATATCTTTGTAGGAGACTCTTGTGGCATTTTTCTCTGTTTTGTCAGATCAAATTTCTATGGTAACTTTATTGACATGTTTCATAAGTTACTCTTCTGTATTAGATCTATTCACATTGCAATTTCCATTAATAAATATTCTAATTTAGAATCACATTTCATTTTTAGAATAGGTTCTTCCATTAGATTATGGTGGATTATTAGTATTGCAAGTGTTTTAGAATATTTTTACCAAATTTTTAATGTTTTAATTTTCATGAATGATATCAGTGTTTCTAATTTTAGAATTATTGCTGGCATTTTTAAAAAATTCTAATTTTTTATAATGACAGCAGAATGCATTTCAATTCATATTACACAATTTTTCATTCTCTGGTGGTACACAATGTATATTCACACCATTTGTGTCTTCATACATGTACTTAGGGTAATGATATCTATCTCATTCCACCATCTCTTTTACTCCTATGCCCCCTCCCCTGCCCTTCCACCCCTTTGCCCTATTTAGAGTTTGTCTAATCCTCCTATGCTCCCCCTCACAACATCATTATGAATCAGCCTCTTTATATCAGAGAATACATTTATCATTTGGTTTGTTGGGATTAGCTAACTTCACTTAGCATTATATTCTCCAACTCCATCCATTTACCTTCAAATGTCATGATTTTATTCTCTTTTAATGCTGAGTAAAATTCCATTGTGTATGTATACCACATTTTCTTTATCCATTCATCTACTGAAGGGCATCTAGGTTGGTTCCACAGTTTAGCTATTGTGAATTGTGCTGCTATAAACATTGATGTGGCTATGTTACTATAGTATACTGATTTTAAGTCCTTTCGGTATTGATTGAGGAGTGAATAGCTAGGTCAAATGGTGGTTCCATTCCCAGCTTTCCAAGGAATCTCCATACTGCTTTCCATATCAGCTGCACCAATTTGCAGTCCCACAAGCAATGCATGAGTGTGCTTTTCTCCCCGCATCCTTACCAACACTTATTGTTCTTTATTTTTTTTAAGCTACCATTCTGACTGAAGTGAGATGAAATCTTAGAGTGATTTTCATTTGCATTTCTCTGATTACTAGAAATGTTGAACATTTTTTCCTATATTTGTTGATTGATTGTATATCATCTTCTGAGAGGTATCTGTCAGTTCCTTGGCCCATTTGTTGATTGGGCTATTTGTTTTTTTGGTGTTTAGCTTTTTGAGTTCTTTATATACCCTAGAGATTAGTGCTCTATCTGATGTGTGAGGGGTTATAATTTGCTCCCAAGATGTAGGCTTCCCTATTCACATCACAGATTGTTTCTTTTTCTAAGAAGCTTTTTACTTTGAATCCATCAGATTTATTGATTCTTGATTTTAATTCTTGCGCTATAGGAGTCTTATTAAGGAAGTTGGGGCCTAATTCGCCATGATAGAAATTATGGCCTACTTTTTCTTCTAATAGGCGCAGTGTCTCTGGTTTAATTTCTAGGCACTTGATGCACTTTTGAGTTGAGTTTTATGCATGGTAAGAGGGGTTTAATTTCATTTTGTTGCATATGGATTTTCAGTTTTCCCAGCACCATCTGTTGAAGAGGCTGTCTTTTCTCCAATGTGTGTTTTTGGTGCCTTTGTTTAATATAACTGTATTTATGTGGGTTAGACTCTGTGTCCTCTATGCTGTACCATTGGTCTACAGGTCTATTTTGGTACCAACACCATGCTGTTTTTGTTACTATTTCTCTGTAGTATAGTTTGAGGTCTGGTATAGCGATGCCACCTGCTTCACTCTTCTTGCTAAGGATTGCTTTAGCTATTCTGGGTCTCTTGTTTTTCCAGGTGAATTTCATGACTGCCTTTTCTATTCCTATGAGGAATGTCATTGAGATTTTGATTGGAATTACATTAAATCTGAATAGTGCTTTTGGTAGTATGGTCATTTTGACAATATTAATTCTGCCTATCCAAGAACAAGGGAGATCTTTCCATCTTCTAAGGTCTTCTTTAATTTCTTTCTTTAGCACTCTGTAGTTTTCATTGTAGAGGTTTTTCATCTTTTTTGTTAGATTGACTTCCAAGTATTTTATCTTTTTTTTAAGGCTATTGTAAATGGGGTAGTTTTTCTCATTTCCCTTTCATAGGATTTGTCACTGAAATACAGAAATGCCTTTGATTTATGGGTGTTGATTTTGTATCCTTCTACTTTGATGAATTCATTTACTAGTTCTAGAAGTTTTCTGGTGGATTTTTTTTGTGGTCTTCTAGGTATAGAATCAGATTGTTGGCAAAAAATGCTAATTTGAGTTATTTTCCTATCTGTATGCCTTTAATTTCTTTCGTCTGTCTAAATTTCTCTGGCCAGTGTTTCAAGAACTATGTTTAAAAAAAGTGGTGAAAGAGGGCATCCCTGTCTTGTTCCAGTTTTTAGAGGGAAATCTTCCAATTTTTCTCCATTTAGAATGATGATAGCCTGGCCTTAGTGTAGATAGCTTTTTTGGTATTGAGATATGTTTCTGTTATCCTTGGTTTTTCTAGTGTATTGAACATGAAGGGATGTTGTATTTTGTCAAATGCTTTTTCTGCATCTATTAAGATGACCAAATGATTCTTCTCTTTAAGTCTATTGATGTGATGAATTACATCATTGATTTCCTTATGTTGAACCAACCTTGTATCCCTGGAATGAACCCCACTTGATTATGTTGCACTATCTTTTTGATATGTTTTTGTATTCAATTTGCCAGGATTTTATTGAGAATTTTTGCATCTATGTTGATTAGAGATATGGGTCTGAAGTTTTCTTTCTTTATTTTAAATGTATCTTTGCCTGGTTTAGGAATCAAGGTAATATTGGCCTCATAGAATAAGTTTGGAAATGCTCCCTCTTTTTCTCTTTCACAAAATAATTTGAAGAGTATAGGTATTAGATCTTCTTTATAGGTCTTATAGAACTCAGCTGTGTATACATCTGATCCTGGGCTTTTCTTGGTTGGTAGGTTTCTGATGGTGTCCCATATTTCATTGCTTGAAATTGATCTTTTTAAATTGTGTATATCATCCTGATTCAATTTGGGAAAATCATATGCCTCTAGAAATTAGTCGATGCCTTCAATATTCTCTGTTTTATTGTGTTATGTTTTCAAAATAATTACTAATTATCTTCTGTATTTCTGTAGTGTCTGCTGTGATATTTCCTTTTTATTATGTATGTTAGTAATTTGAGTTTTTTTCTCTTTTTCTCTTTGTTAACATGGCTAAGTGTTTGTCAATTTTATTTGTTTTTTCAAAGAACTGACTTTTCATTTTGCCAGTGTTTTCAATTGTTTCTTTTGTTTCAATTTCATTGATTTTATCTCTAGTTTTAATTATTTCCTGTCTTCTACTGCTTAGATCTGTTCCTCTTTTTCTAGAGCTTTGATATGTAATGTTAGGTCATTTATTTGTTGATTTTTTCTTCTTTTAAGGAATGAACTCCATGCAATGAACTTTCCTCTTAGTACTGCCTTCATAGTGTCCCAAAGATTTCGATATGTATCAGTGTTCTCATTTACCTCCAAGAATTTTTAAATTTCCTCCTTGATTATTTTGCAACCCATTGTTTATTCAGTAGCATATTATTTAGTCTCCAGATATTGGAGTAGCTTTTATTTCTTATTTATCATTGATTTCTAATTTCATTCCATTATGATCTGATAAAATGCAGGATAGAATCTATACTTTTTTATATTTGCTAAGAGTTGCTTTGTGGCATAATATATGGTCTATTTTGGAGAAGGATCCATGTGGTGTTGAGAAGAAAGCGTATTCTCTCGTTGATGAATAAATGTCAGTTAAGTCTAAGTTATTGATTGTATTATTGAGTTCTATAGTTTTTTTGTTGTGTTGTTCAGCTTTTCTTTGGAAGATCTATCCAGTGGTGAAAGAGGTGTGTTAAAGCCACTTAGAATTATTGTGTTGTGGTCAATTTGACTCTTGAACTTGAGAAGATTTGTTTGATGAACATAGCTGCTTCATTATTTGGGGCATATATATTTATATTTGTTATGTCTTGTTGGTGTATGGTTCCCTCAAGCAGTATGAAATGTCCTTCTTTATCCATTTTGATTAACTTTAGCTTAAGGTCTACTTTATTTGATATGAAGATGGAAACCCTGCTAGCTTCGGCAGTCCATCTGAATGGTATGATTTTTTCACAATCTTCTACTTTCAGTCTATGTATTCTTTTCCTATGAGACAACAAGTCTACTGGAGGTGGCATACTGTTGTGTCTTCTTTTTTTTTTTAATCCAGTCAGCTATCCTATGTCTTTTGATTGGTGAATTTAGGCCATTAACATTCAGGGTTATTATTAAGACATGATTTATAATCCCATTTATTTATTTTTTTAAATTTAATTTGACTTAATTTCTCCTTTTTTAATTTGACTTAATCTCCTTTGTTTGGTTTTTCCTTTAGTGTAATGCCTCCCTCTGCTGATAATCATTGTTGTTTTCATTTCATCTTCATAGAATATTTGCCAAGGATGTTCTCTAGTGCAGGTTTTCTAGCTGTAAATTCTTTGAACTTTTGTTTATCATTGAAGGTTTTTATTTTATTGTCAAATTAAAAGCTTAATTTTGCTAGATATAAGATTCTTGGTTGGCACCCATTTTCTTTCAAAGCTTGAAATATGTTGTTCCAGGATCTTCTAGCTTTCAGGACCTGGGTTGAAAAATCTGCATACAACCTAATTGGTTTTTCCCTATATGTAATCTGATTCCTGTCTTTCATGGCTTTGAATATTCTCTCCTTATTCTGTATGTTAGGCATTTTTAGTATAATGTGTCTTGGTGTGGATCTGTTGTGATTTTGTACACTTGGCATCCTGTAAGCCTCTTAAATTTGGTTTTCCAATTTATTCTTCATGTTTGGAAATTTTTCTGATATTATTTCATTGAATAGATTTTTTTATTCCTTTGGTTTGGAACACTATGCCTTCCTCCATCCCAATAACTCTTAAATTTGGTCTTTTTATGCTGTCCCATATTTCCTGAATGTTCTTCTCATGTTTCTTACCATTTTCACTGTGTGGTCTACATTCTTTTGAAGATTATATATTTTGTCTCCATTGTCCGAGGTCCTGTGTTCCAAGTGGTCTACTATGTTGGTGATGCTTTCAATTGAACTTTTAATTTGGATTATTGTCTTTTTCATTTCAAGGATTTCTGTTTGGTTTTTCTTTAAAACCTCTGTCTCCCTATTAAAGTAATTCTTTGCTTTCTGTACTTGTTTATGTAGTTCTTTGCCAAAATGATCTTTTACTGCCTGTATTTTTCTCTCTTATATAATCCTTTAATTCATTTTAATTATGTACATTTTAATTATGTATATCCTGCACTCCTTCTCTGTAATTTCATCTGCTGTGCTGGCCATGGATTCTAATAGTGTGGTATCTTTATTTGTTTGGGACACTTTCTTCCCATGTCTTTCATGTTGCTTGTATGTCTTCCCTTCTGGCACTGTGGATCTGAGGCATAACCATTTTTACCCTATAGGCTTATAGTGCCCCTATAAAGTTCCAATACTTCTGTGATGTGGAGGACAATGTTAACAGATCCCAATATAAACCATATAAAAACACGTAGTTGCTATTAAGACATTTTCAATTTGGTCACAATGTATAGAGATGGTGAATTCAATTATTTTCTACAATATAATCAGTAGGTTTGTAAAAGGGTTTACAGTTTCTGATGGTGGACAAAAAACCAGGGGTGAGGTGATATGCTGATGATATGCTGAGGATACAGGAGGTGAGGATATAGAGTTATTATATCTTAGGAAGTGTGAAAGAGAAATCCAAAAAAGAAGGTTAGTAGCAAGTGAGTAGAGTGGAAGTAATTTTGGGTGGACAAGTAAGTGGGAAGACAGTAGAGTACATGAAGTAAACACACATATATATTAAGAAAAATTAAAAAATTAAAATAATAAAAACTGAAGAAAAAGAGGAAAAAAGAATATACAACTGTAATATGCTATTCAGACATCCCAGTCCTCAATATCCTAATTCATGAAAGTAGTTGGTTTCACATATGTTGGGGATGTGAGGGTGGGAGAATAGAGAGGGAGAAGAAAGAAAAAAAGAAAAAAAAAAACTCAAAGGAAGAAACAAGGATTGTTTTGGTTGGAAATCAGAATCTTTCCTGCTTTCCTTCTCATCTAATAGTTAGGGTTGTCTGTTAGCTGGTATCGCCACCCTCAGGATGGTGAAGGTAACCAGGGAGGGCAGATTGGTCCTGGGTAGAGGGCCCGCCATCTTGGATCCTAAATTGAAGATTTTAAAGACTCTAAACCTATATTATTAAATGAGGTCACACACACATATATATTATTATTATGTTTTGATTGGGGTGGTGCTGGGAATTGAACCCAGGGCATCATGCTTGCTAGGAAAACATTTCACCAGTGTGGCACCCACTGGTCCCTGAGGGGAATCTGCACCTCAGGGACCTCTTTTTGGGCCTGCTCCTGTAATGTGAGTGCCTGGTCTTACCTCCTTATGTCTCCTGAAGACCTCCCAGTTCCTGGTCTCTGTTAGTCTCTAAATTGTATCACACTCACCCTCTCCCTTACTGCTTTCTAATAAGGGTCCTTTGTCTCTCTGGGGCTCCTGTGTGTGGCACTTTGGGTGCTCTGCAAACCTGCCCCACTGAGAGCTGTTTTTTGTTGTTGCTGTTGGGCAGACACTGTGCTGGGCCAGCCACTGCTGGGAAGAGGGGGGAGTTAGCAACCAAGTACCTGGCCATTGGAGTTCCAAACTGGGAGTTTCCTCCACTAAAGATGGTGATGAAATTGACCCAAAATGGAGGCATTTGCTTTCAGCTATAGGGTGTCAGTTCAGGTGGGGGGAGCTGGGGCAATGGCCTTGGACAATGAGTTAAGAGACTGGGTCTGTGGCATGCAGTGTGTGGCTCTGGCTGTCTTCAGAGCCTGAGTTCCCCGGTGTTAGGTGGGCTACCACATGTAGAGGACTATCTCCATTGCTGCAGAGTCCCAAGATGGAGGTGAGTCCCATGTTGGTTGATGGGGGTCCACACAAGACTTCAGCTGAAAGTCCTGCATGTGGGTAGCTGCTAGGTGTCCTGCGTTGGAGCTGCGTCTGGGATTTCTGCTTGGGTCGGTGGCCAAAAGTTTTGCACGGTTGCTGACATTGATGGTCCTGCTTGGGGCACCTGATAGTCCTAAGAGAGTGAGTAGTTGGGAGACCTATTCTGATGCTGAGGCATGGATCCCTGAACAGGCACCAGGGCCATGATTCCTGTGTGGAAGCAGGAATATCACTCCCAGAGAAGCAGTATTCTCACTTTTGAGTCCCAGGTCATGGAGCAACACAGAATGCTGCCTCCCTCTCGTCCGCCATCTTGGATCCTAAATTGAAGATTTTAAAGACTCTAAACCTATATTATTAAATGAGGTCACACACACATAGATTATTATTATGTTTTGATTGGGGTGGTGCTGGGAACTGAACCCAGGGCCTCATGCTTGCTAGGAAAACATTTCACCACTGAGCTACATCCCTAGTCCTAGGACAGTTATATTTTGAGAACCTAATATTTTGAGAAAGGAATGAATCTCTTTCTGTGGAATTCCGGATACTGGCCAAATGGTTAAAAGTAGAAGAGAAAAGTGATGGAAACCATCAGTTTTTAATGGGCAGTCCACGGGCCTTGAGAAGATCTTAGAAGATAGTTAGCAGGACAAGTGGGAAATGAGGCCTTGAGGGTAAAAGAGGAGACACCAAAGATGGGTCCTGAAAGCAGAGATCTGGCCTTCATTTAATCCCTGCAGAGGAGAGGTAGCCTCGAGCTGCTAGCATGTTGGACAGCCACAGCCATGATGCCAGTCCCTGACCCAGGCTTCAGATACAGGGAGAGTGACTGCTTAGCATCTGCCAAAATGAGTCATAGGAGGAGAGAAACACACAGCTGCACGTCAGGGCTCAGCGACAACTGGTATCAGGGCCAAGGCTTCCCGTTCTCAGCTGTTGCTCATGCCAGGCATCTGAATTCCCCCTTTTTCTCTGTATGAGGCGTTAAGTGCGCAGTTAGGGGAAGCTAGTGAAGTCCTCAAGCCACCAGGGGAGAGGCCGCTACTTGGTTCTTTTCTGGGTGGCAGTTTTCTCTCTCATGACCTATTAAGAATCCTGGAGCCTTCTGAAAACTTCCTGTGGCCTAAAATCAGCTTTTATAACTTAAATGAAAGGGGCGAAGTAAGTGGTACGACTTTGAGAAGGCCACTGGCAAGGAGGAGATCTAGGGGGGATTTGGTGCTTCCCAGGAAGGCAGGAGCCCCCCAGGCCAGGCCCGTGGTTCACCAGAGAGGTAGAGGCCTGTATCCGGTCAAGACTGTGGATAAGTCAACACTGTGGGACACTATTGCCTTCTCAGGCAGGGTTACAAATCCCTGGGTAGAAGGGGTGTTATTGTCACAGTGAGCAAACTGGTTACCAAATGTCATACTTTAAGGAAGAGAAGTAAGGCAGACATTGACTATTTTTTCAAGCCTTTATTAAATACTAAATCACCCTGCTTGGCACTGAACTTGCACTTTCTCATTTATGCCTCAACCTACCCTGCGAGGTAGGTGTGTAAATTGTATGAGAACCCAATTTTCAATGGAAGTAAATTGAGTGAGTTTCAGAGAGGTTGTGCTTCTTGCTGAAGTCATAGAGCTGGTTGGGGGTGGAAACCAGGGCACAGAGGCAAGGTTGATATCTTTTATTTGGGGGTGGGTGGGTACCAGGGATTGAACTCAGGGGCACTCGCCCACTGAGCCACATCCCCAGCCCTATTTTGTATTTTATTTAGAGATAGAGTCTTACTGAGTTGCTTAGAGCCTTGCCGTTGCTGAGGCTGACTTTGAACTTGCCATCCTCCTGCCTCAGTCTCCCGAGCCTCTGGGATTTCAAGATGTGCCCACTGTGCCTGGCAGGTTGATACCTTCATGTTGACGATGTACATAGAAATTCATGGAACATGCAAGACCCTATGATTTTGAAAAGGAAATAACATGATTTTTTTTAAGGTTCCACATTTAGGTTACTGTATTAGGGTGTGATTTATTAATGCAAAATTTCTAATTTTTATATTGCATAAAAATATTTTTTACCTTAAATAGATCTTTTGAAAAGGCCCAGTGCAATAATTTAGTAAATTTATAGAATAGTACAACCGCTATCTCAACCCAGTGGCTGAACACTTGCATCCAAAGATTCTCCTTTCTATGCAGTAAGACTGAGTTTGAGGGTGGAGTGTTAACATTGCATGGATACTTAACAAATGCCAGGAGACCCCATACAGCTTATGTCGCAGCTCATCACACCACACCACACTGGCTGTCACTCATTTTCTGAACAACCCTTCTACAAGTCTGCCCCATCTTTGGTTTGCTCTAAGAAGCTGCCATAGGTCCCTGCACTCTGGATCAACAGCCACTTCCCTCCTCTAGAATTTTTTCCAGTATGGTTGATATTCTCCCATAAAGTCCTATAAGTGTTGCTGCTATATATATATATTCCAGTACTTGGAATTTAACACAGGGATGCTTTGCTACTTAGCTACATCCCAGTCCTTTTCATTTTTTTAAATTTTGAGGCAGGGTCTTATTAGATTTCAGAGTTTGGCTAAGTTGCCAAGCATGGCTCCAAACCTGTAATCTCCCACCCCCAGTCTCCTCAGTTGCTGGGGATACAGGCAAGTGCCACTGCACCCAGCCAGAACCTTGCTTTTTAAACTATATATTTAAAAATGTATATATTGCCTGAAAATGACTTTCTGGTGTGACATTTACACATGTTCTATCCATAGCAATTAGATTTTCTTTTGGCTGCTCTAGAACTGCTGTGTGTTAACTAAAGCACGTCTGGAGCTGTCTTTTAAATGTGAGTTTGGATGCCAGTAATAATTTAACCTCTGAGACTCTTGCATGTCTTAACATCCTTGCAACTTCTGTATTTTATAGGTTTGACTCTTCTGCTGATTCATATTTGAGCCACTGTGTGCACAACTCAACACAATGTCTCCCCTTGTTGTTTTGCCTCATGTTCGAGAAAATACGGCTGACTTGTCGAGATTTTTTTTCCTTATTGCTCACTGGCAACAAATGTAAAGAAGTTCTGATTTATTTATTTGCTGGCTTGTTTGCTTGTTTATGAATAGCAAAGAGGAGCCTGCAGTCTGGATGGAGATTTAGGAAGCTAATTACCTCCAATTATCTTTCTGAGGACCTGTGTCTCTTCTGACTTGGTACTTCCTGGAATTTCTTGATCTATTCTAGGGATAACTTGGAAGTAACAACAGAGCTATTGCCAACTTTGATGGCAGAGGTAGAGGAATGGATCAGCACTGATGGCTCATGAAGATACTATGTTTTCCTCCACAGGACTAACCAGGGTGTGGTCTCTTTCTCCTTTCTGTTGATAGAAAAGCAATTTATTCTATATTAAATTGGGGTACATATTCAGATGTATCTATAATAGTCATATGTGTGGGTGAAGTTTTCTTCTGGGAGCTGGAGATGCTTGCTTGGTACCAGGGTCCCACTAGACACCTGGTGTGGCTTGGTGCTCTTCAGCAGAGAAATAAGACAGAATGGAACACCTGTCAATGCTTCCTGTAACCCTTGAGGTTTCACCAGTAGAAAATGGTGAAATTTGTTGGGAAGAGACTGATTTTCATTGTTGATCTCAGTGGTTTTCTGTCACCCCTTATATTATGCTCCTTCATGCAATCTGTACTTTACTTATTCGGACCTTGGGTAGGTAAAATTAGGATTGGCATTCAGTTCATGTCACAACATCACCACAGCTCCTCTCTCTCTCTCTCTCTCTCTCTCTCTCTCTCTCTCTCTCTCTCTCTCTCTCTCTCCTCCCTCTTTCTCTCTTTCTCTTTCATGCTTATCCTCATTATCCTTCTTTATCTATGGCTATACCTCCCCAGGTACCATTTCTAAGGTATTAGACATATTTTCTTGAGTACGTATGGATTCTTGGCAAATACAGTATGTGTGTGTGTGTGTGTGTGTTTAAAGTTAACTTGTCGTGTTTCACTACACCCTTTACTCTGGTTTTTACTTCTATCCCTCCATACTATCATTTTGAGATTTAGCCATGTTGCTCTATGTGCATTTAGTTCATTCATATGCTTCTAGTCCCAGAAGAATATTTCACAGTTTATGTCCATGATTCACTTATCCTTTTTCCTAATGATGGCTAAATTAGGATGCACGTAAGCAGAAATCTGATGAATTGTCCTCTGACTTTCTAACATTTACTATTATGATGAGTATAAGATGGCATATTATCATTTTTATTTACATTTCTCTTATTAGTAGTAATGCCAGCTTTTGGGTTTCTCCTTTTGTGGATTGCCTATTCATATTCTTTTTCTTAAGTTTTGTTTTCATTCATCTTTTTTGTCTTTTCTATCAAATTGTATTTTGTTAGAAAGTCTATGTGAATAGGTGATAATTAGTTTTCCTATTTTAGTGCACTTAAATATCTACCGGCTGGTCATGGCTTCCTACCAGCCCTTCTAACCATTAAGTTAATATAATTCCAACTAAAATGGACCCTGATGTATCTATTGGTCTGTGTGGCCATATCCTAGAATATAGAATTTCCATTAGACTTTTTAAATGTCTGAGGGTGAAATACTGATGACATATCTCTGAGAATTCCTAGGAAAGTGCTTACTAATCATGGATCTAATTCTCTAAAAGGAATTAAAAGTCTCCCTAAAATATAGAGCATTTTTTTCTGTATTTAAGGATCTTAGGGATCAATGGTAAGGATGAACCTTATAAACCAACATTAAATATCTATAAAGGAAGTGATGCTATTAGGGATGTGTAAGCCATGCTTTATGTGTTCTCAGAAAGCACTAATTCACTTAAGCTTATTTATTAAGAAGAACCAAGTTTGGGGTTGTGGCTCAGTGGTAGAGCACTTGCCTCACATGTCTGAGGCACTGGACTTGATTCTCAACAGCAAATATAAATAAATGAATAAAATAAAGGTCCATCAACAACTAAAAACTATTTTAAAAAGAATATTTATTATATAGAATCAGATGTGGATGCTGCCCTTAGATACAGTCTAGGTATCATTCAAACTTTCTACCTTTTGAATGTAGCATTTTTCTTACAATGATGCTGTACTTGTCCAGAATACTGTGGGACTCTTCTTATTTTGTATTATAAAAAATCCAAGTGATTATAACTTGGGCCATCAGTTTGGACCAAGAAATCTGAACTCTTTAAGAGAGCCAAGTTGAAATCCTGCTATCCCACTCTTACCTGTGTGGCACTGTAAAAGATGCTTAACATCTCTGCATCTCAGTTTTCTCAGGCAATAATGATGTCTAGTTCCCAATATTGACAATGAGACAGCTCTTGGGACATTTTTAGCCCAGTGATGGGCATAGAGTTAATACTTGCAAATATTACTTGTATTGGAATCAAAATTCATTTCAAGATCATAATGAACTGCATAGAGGAGCCTATGTCTAGGTTCTGGAATTAGAGAGGCAGAAGGTGCATGAGTATCACAAAATTTTGTTCTCAGTGTTTAGATGTGTCTTAGTGAAACACTACCTATCCCACTGTCCCTCAAAGAATCCTGACAGTGCTGCTTGCCTGTAGATTAGCAACAGCTCTAACTTTGGGTAGTTACAGTATGACCGGAGGGTTTCCAGAAGGCTTCCAGGGAGAGAGCTCTTTGCTTTTGCCTGAAGTAAGTCCATCCAACATAACTTACCGTGATGGTGGCACCTGTGGCTGGCGGAGACCAAAACATTGTTGACCTTAGATTCTGGGGACAGATTTATATCTACCCTACCTTCACCATAAACAATTATAAACTTTTGGCTAAAGCCAATCATGGAAATCTTTCTTATGTTTTGTTTAAGCTCTTCTGCAATTACACTTACCTTCTGGGTTGTAAGAACACAGTGGGATAGATCTAGGTTAAGTTTGAACTCACAGAAGGGAATTTGCATGGAAATGGAAGGAGACTCTCATCGTTATACAAAATTACATATAAGAGGAAGTGAGAGGAAGGGGAAAAAAAACCAGGGAGAGAAATGAATTTCAGTAGATGGGGTAGAGAGAGAAGATGGGAGGGGAGGGGGGATAGTAGAGGATAGGAAAGGCAGCAGAATACAACAGACACTAGTATGGCAGTATGTAAAAACGTGGATGTGTAACCGATGTGATTCTGCAATCTGTATACGGGGTAAAAATGGGAGTTCATAACCCACTTGAATCAAATGTATGAAATATGATATTCAAGAACTATGTAATGTTTTGAACAACTAATTAAAAAAAAAGTTTGAACTCACAGGTTTACTAGCCGCATGACCTTGAGCAGGTCATTTAAACTTTTTGATCCTCCAATTCTTCCTGTACAAAAGAAGTGTGTGTGTGTGTGTGTGTGTGTGTGTGTGTGTGTGTGTGCGCGCGCGCGCACGAATATAGATAAAGATAGAGATACATTGACCTTGCAGGACTGTCATAAGGAATAAATGAGATAATGCATGTAAATCCCAAGCACGTTGCCAGTCACCTCTTAGGCCCTCAATAACTTTCATTTCCTCACAAGAAAAAGTAGGTTGCTCTGGAGATGGAAAGCCACGTGTGTGTGGTGTCAGTATCTGATTCCAAATTGGGCCTCCTTCTCAGATTCCTATCAGGTACTCGAAACTGCCTTCTTATTTTGACAAATGCTAGACTCTGTCTGCAAAACCCAGCCCTGTGACAGTATGCAAATGAGGTCTTCCCAAGAGCTGCTGAATGTCAGGAAGACAGCACTCTGCCAAAGACTATTGATGTAGTGCTATCTGTTGCCCCCAGTGTGCAAGCTCTCAAGGATACATTTTAAGATTTTAAAACCAAAGAGTTTCAGGGTTTGCCAAGGAAAAGCTCACTCACATTGACTGGATGCAAGGACTGATAAGAGTTGGAGTGTCTTCTTCAAGAGCTCTGGGATGCAGAACTGGGCTGGGCTTCTAATGCCAGGGGCCTAGAGTGGTTTTGAAGGAGGATAAATAGCAACCTGGGGAGAGGGAAGGGTTAATTCTCTTATGTGAAAAAGTATGCTGCTCTGTCAATGTTAAGGGACTCTTTCTGCTTCATTTTCCTGGAACCCATTTTCCAAGCCAAAGAATCAACAGCCAGGGTCAGATTCAAGGTTGGAAAGGACGTGAGGCTTATTTTGAGGAATATGGTACACAGGATTCACTGGATAGTAGACGCCTTTGTTCAGAGATTCAGAAGGCAAAAAACTATAAATAGACCACAAAGTTAGAAGGCTGGAAAACTCAGGAACTGAGTTTTTTGGTGGTCTGTTTAGAGATTTCCTTTGCACTTCTTCTCTGACATCCAGCACCATTCTTTAACTTTGATCTGGGCATTGCCCTGGGTCTATTCTAAGATTGTGAATCTGGCAATGACACCAGAAGCCTGCAACAACAACAACGACGATAATAATAGTGTTAGTCAGGGTTCTCCAGAGAAAGAGAACTGATAGGAGACCTATTATGGGAATTGGCTCCTCTGATTATGGAGGATGAGAAGTCCCTCCATCTGCAAGTTAGAGAACCAGGCAAGACAGTGGTATAGTTCAGAAGGCGACCCAGGTGTTAGACCTGGTCTGAAACTGAAGGCCTGACAATCAGGAGCTCCAGTTTTTGAAGGTAGGAGTTGATAGTTATCCCATATCAAGAAAAGAGGAAAAAAAATGACTGATTCCTGCCCACGTTGGTGAGAGGAAGTCTTATCTATCCAGTCTACTGATTCAAATGGTAATCTTGCAGAACACTGTAACAGACACACCCAGAAAGAATGTTTAACCAGTTATCTGGGCATCTCTTGGCCCACTTGTTTGATATCTAAAGTTAACCACCATTATTATTATTATTATTATAGTAGTCATTATTATTATTATCATCATTTAGAAATTTGGTAAATGCTACATTGTGTATGAATAGTTCTTATGGCTTAAAATCAAGCAGAATTTTACAACTTTGCTTGTTCAATACATATTTCTGGCTCTTAAATAGTGCATTGACTAATGGTACTACATAACAACTACAAAAATCTCAGGTGTATACAGTAAGTATGTACTTATCTGTGAGTTTGTTGTGGGGTGTCTCTGTTTCAGGTTGAATGTCTGGATGGCTTAATTTTGAGGTTCAGGATGAAGGGATAGCAGCTACCCAGAGGACATTTTTTTTTTCAAGATAGTGACAGACACTAAAGTACAAATAGGAATAGGTGAACCTTCCAAAGCCTAGCCTTGGGATTGGCACACTGACTTTCCTGCCCGTGTATAATTTGCCAAAGAAAGCCACATGATTGAGCCCAAAGGCAAAGGTTGGGGAAATGGACTCCATTAATACAAGAAGGAGTAATGCACCAATTAAAAAATAAATAGAAAGAAGAACAATAAAGAAAGGGGATTAAGGTGAGAGAGGAGGGGAGGGAAAGAGGAAGTATTGGGAAAACGATGAAAACTGTTATATGCATTCATGAATATGTCTAAATGAACCCCACTATTATGTATATTATAATGCACTAATAAATTTTAAAAAGAGCATGAGAAAACTGTGAGACTGTTTCAAGTAGCCTATTATGTGGACAATTGTAGTCCCAAAGGGAAAAAAAAAGACTGAGGGAACAGGAAAAAAAAAAAAACATCTGAAGAAATAGCGGGTGATATAAGTTTGGAAATTCAAAGAAGATACCATGATGATCATTAAAAAGGATCGAGAGGGCTGAGGTTGTGGCTCAGCGGTAGAGCACTTGCCTAGCATGGGCGAGGCCCTGGGTTTGATCCTTAGCACCACATATAAATAAATAAATTAATTAAATATATATTTAAAAAAAGATCAAGAGATGTATTTAAGCTATCCTGGAAGGTCAATGGATGGGGTTCACTGACATCAGGTGAAAGAGGTGTTACCACTTCTTGAAGAGGGAGGCTCTCACGTGTGCACATTCTTGACTCTTTGCTGCCATTGCCTATGGACATCAGACTCCAGATTCTTCAGCCTTTGAACACAGACTTGTACTAGTGACCGTCCAAGGGCTTCTAGACCTTCAGTCTCAGACTAGGGCTCCATAATTCATAAGCTTCCAGCTTCCCATACTGAGCAGCCACTCATTTCTCCTTCCCTCCAGCCTCTAGATGGCTATTGTGCTACTCTCTAATCATGTCAGCCTACTAAATCTGCTTTTATAATTATAGAAAAATAAAAAACCACATAAAAGCAGGAAGAAATTTCTTTTTTTTTTTCAAAGTCTCATAGCATAAGGCATGGATAAAAGGCAGGGTGAAGAATTAAGGCCAACAGTCCCAGGCAGGGATTAGCAAAGAGACCTAAATTTATGAAAGTTCTGTTTTATTAAATGTCACTCCTATTTATTATTTTCTGAAGGCCACGTTGTGATTTGTTGTACTGCATTGAGGGCTAATGTCTCCCTTAAATTTATACATAGTCAAGCACAATGGGTATCTTTGCATGTGTTAATTCTCTGGTTCAACTCACATTTGTGAAGATAAGCAAATAACTGAAATTAAAAGGTGATGTTCTTGGAATTTGTCTTTTTAGAATGCTGGTTGTTAGCAATATATATCCAAAACGTGTTCGAATTCTTATGATATAGCTTACAGAATTTTCATAAATTTAATAAAGCAACATAACCGGTACCAATATTCGTTTGCAAAGTATGACCACTATTCAAGAAATCCACTCTACACCTTTTTCTAGTCATCATCTCTCTTGGAAATCCACTATCCTGCCTTCTAACACTATTGATGAGATTTAGAACTTCATACAAATGAAATAAGTCATACACTAGAACCTGCCTCTTCTTCAGATGGCCTCTTCAGTCTAAGAAGTTCCTCCTTTCCATGCTTTTTCAAGGGTTTTCAACTTTTCACATCCTTCTTGTTCAAAGATTTTATATCCAATTGGCACTTCGATTGCTAGAGACCAGCGTGCTAGCATTTGAAAATTATCTCTAAATATGTCCTTTGCTGTAGATATTATGGCAATGATATGACAGGAGGGGGAAATTGTTCTTTAACTCTTCTATATCTTCACTGATTTTCTTAAATCTCCTTGTTCTTTAATGTTTTAGGAGTTGTGTTCACGAAAAAGAAAGGGATGGAACATTTTAAAATCCATTCTGTGAAGACAATATTACATTCACACCACAACCAGATAAGGATGCACCAAGGGAGAAAACTACTGACTAATATCCCTGAAGAACTTAGATGCAAAAATCTTCAATAAAATATGAGGAAATCGTGTTCAACAGTATGTTAAGAAGATTGTACATCACAACCAAGTTGGTTTTATCTGGGAGATGCAAGGATAATTTAACATACATAAATCGATAAATAAATCTAATTCATCACATGAATAGAATTAAGGACAAAAATGATTTAGTCATCCTGGTAGATACAGAGAAGGTTTTTGACAAAATTCAGTACCCAATCATGATAAAAACACTGAATAAACTAGGGATGGAAGGAAGCTACCTCAACATCATAGAGGCTACATATAGGAAATCCAAAGTCAACCTCTTAGTAAATGGGAAAAACTGAATGTATTTCCTTTAAAATCTGGGACAAGAAAAGAATTTCCACTCGCTAGTTCTATTTAATATAGTACCAGAAATTCTAGCTAGTGCTATTAAGCAAAAGAAGGAAATAAAAGGGATAAAAATAAGAAAAGAAGTCAAATTATCATTGTTTGCAGATTGTATAATCCTATAACTAACTAGAAGATGAAAAACTCCGCCAAAATACTGCTGGAGCTAATAAACAAATTCAGCAAAGCATCAGGATACAAAAATCAACATACAAAAAAATTAATAGTTAATTTAGATTAGGTAGAGGGGAATGAATGGAGGGGGTATGGGAGAAGGAAGGATAGCAGAATGAAATAGATATTATTACCCCGCATACATATTTAACTATATAACTTGTGGAATTCTACGTCATGTACAACCAGAAGAATGAGAAATTATACTCCATCTATGTATGATGTATTAAAGTGCATTCAACTAATTAGGACAAATAAAAAAAGAAAAAAAAATAGTAGCTTTCCTATATACAAAGAATGAATTTGCTGAGAAAGAAATCAGAAAAGCAATTTCATTCTTCATAGTCTCAAAAAATATCTAGGAATAAATTTAAACAAGAGGTGAAAGACTCCTACAGTAAAAACTATAGAGTATTGAAGAAAAAAATTGAAGAAGATTTCCAAAGATGGAAAGACCTCCTATGTTCATGGAAATTGTCAAAATGGCCAAAAGCAATATATAGATTCAATGCAATCCCTAGCTAAATAACAATAACATTCTTCACGAGAATAAAATGAAGAGCTCTAAAAATCTTGGAAGAATAAAAGGTCCAGAACAGCCAAAGTGATTCTAAACCAAAAAAGCAAGACTTTGAAGCATCACAATATCTTATTTCAAATTATATGACAGAGCTACAGTAACAAAAACTGCATGGTACTGGCATAAAAACATACAGATAGACCAATGATACAGAATAGCGATAGATGAGGGTGGATGCTAGGCACAGAACAGTGATATTATATTATGTCCACATATACAACAGTGATATGTGTTGTATATGTGCACATAATATAATATCACCTAAATTATATTATGTGCACATATACAACAACAAATCCATCATTATGAACAACTATAATGCATCAATAAAAATGTGAAAAAAAAGAGGTATGTTAAAATCTCCAGCTATATTTTTAAATGGGGATTTGCATACCTGTCCTTGGTTCTACCAGTCTTTGTTTTATATACTATAAATTTTTGTTGTTAGAGTTATTTTTGTTTACAATTGTTGTACCTTCCTCATATATTGAGCCTTTTATTATTTCCGAGGGTCCCCCTTTACCACACATAGTGGCACACAGTAGTATAGAGTCACTGTAATCCCAGTGACTCAGGAGGTCAGAGCAGGAAGATGGCCTGTTTGAGACCATCCTGGGCCACTTAGTGAGACCCTATTTCAAAGATGAAAAATAAAAATAATAAAAAATGGAGTGTGTGTGTGTGTGTGTGTGTGTGTGTGTGTGTTATAGCCCAGTGGTAGAGTGCCTCTAGGTTTAGTTCCCAGTACTATAAAATAAAATAAAATAAAATAAAATAAAGTGTATCTCTTTATCTCCAGTCCATCAGCCAGTTTGGAAGAACCAAGATGATACTAGCCTGATGTCACAGTGGTGTGTCTTTTCTTTTAGACCACAGAGGGAGTCTTGTATGGTTTTCACATGGGTCAGGATTCTTGAAGAAAATTCAAGACATCTTTTAGATGCAGAGTTCCGTGTTGTTGTTTTTTCCAGTGCTGGGGTTTGAATCCAGGGATGCCCTGCCACTGAGCTGCATCTCTAGTCCTTTTTACATTTTGTTTTGAGTCAGGGTCTCACTAAGTTGCCCCTGACCTTGAATTTGCCATCCTCCTGCCTCAGGTGTTTGATCTACTTTGTTTTTTTTTTTCTGGGAGGATATGTGTGCATATGTGATGATTGAAAAATAATACTTTCATAGAACTTACTGCTAATAATGGGCATTGGAAAACCAACAAAATGAGGAGAAACATGATGAAATGTTTTGTTTGTATACTAGTAATTGTCATCATTCATGTGCATTAGTTATCTTTCATGTAAAATTATCCTTCAGCATAACATGATTACAATTAGTGATCAGCATCAGGTGTGTTTAGATGTGTGCGGGATTAGAAACTCATCTCATTTTTGTTCAGATTTCAAAGTTTATTGTCCATATTGAATGAAAATAAGTAGAAGTTTTAAACCAACTAAAAGATACACGTATTCCTGTATCACCCAGGTTGCTGAGTCAGTGGGACTTAGAGAATGTTCTCAGTAAATTAGGGTAGGACATTTCTCCCTACAGATATTGTCAAAGTATATTAAGGTCCCTAGAAGACTGAATAAGAACAAGATATAGTCCATGCTTGTATAATTATGTCAAAATGGATTCTACTGTCATGTATAAGTAAAAAGAACCAATAAAAAATACACACATACAGATCCCTAGTGAAGAGTCTTGGAGTTCCAAAGGATGGTATTAACCAAAGGAGGAGGTGGGGGTGGATGCTAGGCACAGAACAGAGCTCAGTAAATACTCAAGGGCTAATAGACTGAGCAACCCTGCAAGAGTCATTCCCACAGTTTGCTACCTGCAAAATGCCATTAACCTTTTTTACTTATGTCAATGATGATGCACCAGGTAAATGTTATCCCCTCTCTTCTGTCTCTCCAGAATTTCCTTATGGGTTTTACTGCCTGTGACCCAGCTTCATTGCTCTCCTCCCAGTAAAGGAGCTGCTGTGGCTTAAAGTCCCATTATCCCTCAGAAAGTTTCTCTTAATCTGTCAGAAATGTTCAGCTGAAAAATAAAAGCAAGGACGAATGAGGGAAGTTCTATGGAGGGGTTTGTCATTCTCAGTAGTGAGTCCAGAAACAGGCCATGGAAGGCTTGTGTGGATGCCTCTGGAACTCAGGCTCTGTCTCCATTCTCCACCCTCCTGGTAGCCCTCCATTCTCATGCCTTTCAGGCCACTATCAAAAATGGTGACTGTGTTTCTTTTTCTTTTTTTTTTTTTTTTTAAAGAGAGTGAGAGAGGAGAGAGAGAGAGAGAATTTTCAATATTTATTTTTTAGTTCTCGGCGGACACAACATCTTGGTTGGTATGTGGTGCTGGGGATCAAACCCGGGCAGCACGCATGCCAGGCAAGTGCGCTACCGCTTGAGCCACATCCCCAGCCCGTGACTGTGTTTCTAAGCCTTGTAATTGCATTAAGATCAGAAAAAATGGAGGATGGTGGAGGAGTATCTTTTCAGAAAGTTTTAACTTTTTTTTTTTTTAAATCCAGGCAGAGACATTGCCTCAGAGACTATTGCCTGTATTTCACCACTCATCCATTTACAAAGCCTTATCACTATCTACAAGGGACATGGTGAAGTCATATATTTTTTACATGGCTACATTGCTATCCTGAACAAATCAGGTTAGTAAGGAAGAAGTGCTGCAGGTAGATCCCGGGAGGGTGAGGCATGACCATTTGGCCGACAACTGAGAGGGGTCTGGGTAAGGAATTATTTGTCATGGAATTTCAGCAATATAGTTTCTGTTTTGGCTCAGTTTCCAAAATTGGTTGTCCACGTCAGATGACAATCAGTAGGAGTAAAAAAAAAATAGAATAGACACATATTCTATTATTGCCTCTGTGGCTGAATAAGTGGGCATATTTATGTGCCTAGACATCTTAGAGACTGCCCTGTGTGTGCACACACAGACGTGGATAAAGCGTATCTTGTTCCTCCTCTCAGAGTTTCTAACCCAGTGGGTAGTTTTAGCAAAGAGTTTTGGAGGTAAGATAGGCTCTTTCCTTCTTTTTCATCTGTCTTGAAAAAATTATAATAGAGTGCTTGACTATGAGAAATTCATCTGTTTTGCAGTAAGTATCAGAGACTATAATTGGGATGCGTGCTTTATTTTGCAAGTGAAAAATCAACCCTCCTGTTTTGGTGGTGGGAAAAAGTAAAGAGAGAGACTAGTCTAACAGTTGGTGGCTTTGATAATGGGAATATAAATCCTGACCATTGAAGGGGAACTTGCACTGTGTTGTTTGCCTGGATTTAGACTCTGCCCTAAAAAATGTTATGCCTGATGGGTCTTTATTCTTGATTTCATCTCTGCCTACCAGCTGTCCCTACAATTTTCCCTGTCTACTGTGGCTTCCTTAACTGGGGGGGGGGGGGTCCCATGCCCTATTTCTGGACCAGGTTACCATTGGTGTCTCTTGGTCAGTTGTTCTCCAGCTGGTAAATTAAGAACAGGCAGCCAACTTTCTTGTCCCAGAGCCAGGAAGTAGAAAGGTTGTTTCAAAATGAAATGCCTTTTCAGAATTTCCAAGTCAGAATCATCTCGGACTCCAAGTTGTGCCCCTGGCAGTGCTATATCCCATAGTTAATGTGAAGAACAGCCTTAGAGGAACACAAGGACGAAAAGAATGGGAGAGCCCATGGAACAAGCACGGACTTGATGCTGGAAACCTGTGTTCTGCTCCCGGCTCTGCTTCTGATCAACTGGTTGTGTGATTTGGAGGAAATCCGTTCATTTTTCTGAGTCTTGTAACTGGACTGCTTACCTCTCTCTAGCTTTAAAGTGCTGAGAAAGTAAAAGCTCAATTATTTCCTCTCCCTTTAGGATATCAGCTCTGTTATCCTCTAAGTGTTGTTCCCAAAATATATTTACAGTAGAAATCACTTTCCCAGGCTATTTCCAGTGTCCAAACTAGAGGTGGCTAAGTGTGCTCTCTCTCATCTCCTTATAGAGACATAATTGCGAAATAAAAATTTTGTACATATTCAAGTGTCTGCATGATGTTTTGTTATATGTATACATTAGCAGAGTCAAACTAACATACCCATCCCCCCACATGGTTGCCTTCCCTCTGGATGTTTGAGAACATTGAAGACCTACTCTTCCACCACATCTCAAGGACACAGTCCAGAATCGTGGAGAAAAGCCACCACGTTGAACCCTGGCTCTCTTTTCATGAAGAGCCTGCCCAGCTCCATACCACATCTCTTTTAAACACTAAGCCAGTATCCTCTTGTTTGTGAACTGGCACAGTGCGGTGGCTCTCAAATTTATGTGGACCATCAGAATCACTCAGAAGCTGATTAAAACATAGACTTGGGTGTCCCAACTCCAGAGTTTTTGTTTCAGAAGATAGTGCACTGAGTGGGGAGGGAGGGTGGGACTGAGAATCTGCAATTCTAACAGGTTCCCAGGGCAGGCTGAGGCCGCTGGGCTAGAGACCATGCTTTGCCAGACATGAATTGAAATTCTGGTTCTGTCTTTTACCATTTATGTGGTTTCAAGGAAATTTACTTAATGAGTCTAAGCCCTGGTTTTCTCATCCATAAAATGGTCCAAAAATTTCTTAGGGTTAACTACTGCTGGTACCAGTGCCTGGGATTTTGCCAAAATTCCTTTCCTATTCCTTTACTAATTTTTTTCTATCTCTATTTGAAATCTTCAAGGAAATGAATCAAATCCTGGATTATCATGTAGCTAACAATCATCTCAAGAGCAGAATATTTTTGGGGGGTGAGGTGGGAGATAAACTCCTCCACCAGCAGTCTCCAGAAAGGACACCATTTTAGCACGTTTATTAAAAACATTTCTGAATACTTAAGAGTATTTCACAGAATCTTCCCACTTTACACTCTCAAATGTAGCATATATGGCCTGTATACATTAACATTCATTACATACCCAGAATCCTAAAAGAATTAGTCTTATTTATGAGGAGATGGGTAATGGTTATTGTTTTCCATTCTCTCTTAACATGTGGGAATTCAAAAAGTATATCTCAGTGGGTGACTAAGAATATTTGGTATCTATTGTTAGATAAATGGCATGTTTTCTCTTAGCCCAACCACATGAGTCATAGTAGAGAAGAGATGGTAAAAGGGCTTCCGTATTAGACAAATACAGAAACCATTAGTAATTGGAGTTAGAAACAACCGTAGGTATTATTATGATTATTATTAGCAGGAACTGTCGAAGATTCCTTTAATCCAGAGCTATAAACCCGAATATCTGAAATTGTTCAGGTATGAGTTCTGATTCTGATTTATTTTACTGGATTACCTTAAATTACATTTACTTGCCTCAAATTTACTTTTTTAAAAAATGATTGCACCCTTAAGAAAAGGAAGCACTCCAGCCAGGAAAAATGGCTTCTCTTAAAACATGTGGACTTCTTATTTGAATTTTTTTTAAAAAAATCTTTCAACTTAGAGATTTGGAGACAAGAACCATTCACTTCTAACTCTTCTTAAATAAAAACAGCATTACAAATGTGAAAATGGAAAGTGGTGCTCCATCGCAGGGTAAGGTAGACAAAAGAGAAAGGTAGGGACGATGAACAGCTAAAAACTTAATGTCCTTTTTAAAGAAGCAGCTGCTATGCATCCTGAGCAGATTTCTGCCTTATGAGAATTTAGGCTCAGTATTGCCATATTTTGGTAGTTTTAAAGATGAGTGGGAAATGAACACTTGCATTTGAAGAAAACTGATTTTCACTATGTATGTGAAATAGACTCCACAGAATGCTGTTGCCCCAGGACAATGTTTCACCCTCTGCTGCAAATGCACTTTGTTTTCCATGAAAAAGCCAGACATGTCCTAGTTACCATGGTCCACAAAGTCAAGGCAATGTGGATTTTGTCTTGGCTGTAGTGGGGAGATCTCCTGTAGCTACTCCCTAGGCTTTGAATGAATGTCAACACATCTCCAGATAAAGGAAAACCACGTGTGTGAGATGAACTGATGTCACCTGATAACACTGTGATTCTTAGGACTTACCAGAGCCTTTTGTGATAGGGGTTGACATTATTTTCCTTTCCATTTTCTTTCTTAAATTTTTCAATAAGACTATTAACCCATTATTACAAAACTAAAATGAACAATGATTAATAAAATTATTAGGTAATATCTCCCTCTACCCTGTACACTTAACCACTCTTAAGAGTCTGATATAGGGCTGGGGATGTGGCTCAAGCGGTAATGTGCTCACCTGGCATGCATGTGGTGCTGGGTTTGATCCTCAGCACCACATAAAAATAAAATAAAGATGTTGTGTCCACTAAAAACTAAAAAATAAAATTAAAAAATTCTCTCTCTCTTAAAAAAATGAGTTTGATATAGCCTTACAGAATTTCTCCATGCTTTTCTGTATAATTAAGTAAAAGTAAGCATATATCATATTTAAAATATAAGACTATGCCATACATAATATTCTGCCCCATGTTTGGTTCTTTTGTAACACTTCTTATAAATATTTCCATACAAGCATATGTAGCCAATTCCTTGGTGTTCAGGAGATATTGATCCCTTACAGATAACCAGATGCACAGATGCTTAAGTCACTTATGTGACATGTTGTGGTCTTTGCATATAACCAATTCACATCCTCCTGTATACTTAAATATTATCTTTAAATTACTTATAATACCTAACAAAGTGTGCTATGTAAATAGTTGTCATACTGTACTGTTTAAAAATCATGACCAGGAGGAAAAAAAAACTGTACATATTCAGTACAGACACAATATTATTCTGAATGTTTTTGATCCATAGTTGATTGACTCCAAGGATGCAGAACCCTCAGACATGGAGTGCTGACTCTATAGAATCTATATCAGTGAGACAGGTACATAATATTTGATCAACAAAAATATGTACCATCTATGTTATTAGTGAGCATAATAAAACTGATTGTGCAAACTCACTACCAAAACTGAGAAACAGAATATTACCTGCAATATGAAGCATTACCCAAAATTCTTCTACTTTTTATCAAATATTTACTTTTTTAAAAATAAAATATTTACTTTTACTGGTTTCCTTTGCTTTCTATCAGTTTTTTTTTAAAAACAACATATGTATGTTTTTCTAAATGATACAATCTAGTTTTTACCTATTTCTGAGCTTCAAAAATTTTACCTATTTCTGGCTTCTGTGACTTGCTATTTTCACTCAACAACGTGTGCATGTATACATGTATATAGGTATAACTCATTCATTTTCAATGTTTATAATATCTTGTCAGTGCTTCCACCGAAAACTGTTTTTCATTCTCAAGCTCAATATTATTTTCCTTGTTTCTGTTGTTTGCATTTATGAACACTGCAGCTGTGGGAAGAGGAGGCATTGCCATTACCACTCCCCATCAGTTGTTGCTGGGACTGTGATGAGGAGCCCTGCAGATCATTACTGCTCCCTATTAGACAAACAACAGCAAAGAGATGCCACTTCTTTTCCTCCCTACTAGACAGTAGGGGAAACAGTAATGACCCAGCATTGCAAACAAAGGAACTCTGTAAATCTGTTTGTGAAGATCTGGGCATGCTGTTGAGTGACTGATGAATGAAACTGACCAGAATCAATTCAACAAGAGCTTTGAGAGTTGAAATACTCTGTGGAATATTCTTAAGTTTCAAACTGGCCTCTGGGTATCATACAAGGACAATCCACAACACCATCACAAAGGCTTTGAAATCTAAACTGACATTCAAATTACATCCTAGCAAAAGGCCAAGATATATATTTTTGTCATAAACTAAATACAAAGATTTAAATAGGAGCAAGAGTTTCATAACATAATACTTAGAATGTCTGTGTTCCATCCAAGATCTAGTCATCATATTGAGGTGCAGAAAAATCTCAATTTGAATTAGAAAAATCGATCAATAAGGATTGGGTATATGGATCAGTGGTAGGGTGCTTACCTAGCATGTACAAGGCTCTGAGTTTGAGTCCCAGCATTGCAAACAAATAAACAAAAAACAATCAACAGGCGTAAACACCAAGTTAACATAGAAATTAAATTTGTTAGATAATAATTTAAACTATTTGTGCAAATATTTTGAAAGTTATAATTTCAATTTCTCTTTAAAATCAATGAAAAATTAGAAACATAAGGAAGAAAATAGAAGATATAAAGAACCAAACTGAAAAATATAATACTCAAATTTTGAAAAAGCAAGATGGACTCATTATCAGGAGAGTGAAGTTGAGAAAAGAATCAACAGCCTTGAAGATAGATGAATGAAATGATCAAATCTGCATACCAGATAGAAGTGCAATTAAATAATAAAAAGGCCTCAAGGACCTTTGGGTCAATAGTAAAAGATCCTTTATTTTTATCATTGGTGTTTCAGGAGGAAAGGTAAAAGAATGCAGAGCTGGAAGAGTATTTGAGTAATTAATTGCTCCAATCTTTCAAAACTTTGAAAATAGTACAAACAAGAGATGCAAAGGGCTGAGTAAACCCCAAGATAAATCTAAAGAAATCCATTCCAGAACTCGGGGTGCAACTCAGGGTAGAGTGATTGTTTGGCACGTGTGAAGCCTGAGTTTAGTTCCCAAAACCATGCAACAAACAAACAAACAAACCTCAAGAAATTCATTTTAAGACACATCAAAATCAAATTTCTGGAAGTTGAAAACAAAAAAATATACTTTGAAAGCTGCCAGAAGGAAATGAACAGTTCCATTATAAGCTAAATTTTAATGGCTACAACCTACGGGGATCAATAATGTGACTGACAGTGGATTCCTCTTCAGAAATTGTGTAAGCCACTCAAAAGTGCAAACAAATTTTTTTTTCAAATGGAAATAAAACAAAAAGAATGAAACCTGTCAACCTAGAATTTCTTACCCAGTGTAAATGTCCTTCAGAAATGAAGATAAAATAAAAGGAACTAAGAGAATCTGTCTTCAGCAATACTGTTCTGAAAATATTGCCAAAGAAAGCTCTTTAGACAGAAAAATGAGAACAGAATGAAACTTCAATCATCAGGAAAGAAGAACAATGAATGCAACAGGTAAATATAATGGGCTATTCTGTTTTGAGTTACAAGCATTGTGTTTGATGGCTGAAAGAAAAATTAAAACATTTTTGATGTGTGTTTTTTGTTGCATGTAAATGTAATTTCAGTGTTTTATTTTGCTTTTGTGTTGGAATGCAAGTCAGGACCTCACTCATGGTAGGTATTTACTCTATCACTGAGCAACACCTCAGCCCTTACAAATAATTGAAGACAATTATAGTTAAAGGAAGGGGGGGATAAAGGGCTGTAAATGGTGGTAAGAATCTTACTTTCCATTACAAGTAATACATGCTAGTATTATTAACCCAGTTAAGTTAAGAATATATATTATAATGCCTAGTGCAACCATTAAATTAAATATATGCACAGGTATATTTTTAAAACACACTACAGATTTGTTAAAATGAAATATTAAAAAATATTTCAAAAACTCATAGGAAGCCAGGAAAGCAGACACAGGAATAGAAAACAAAGTAATAAACATAAAAACAAATATTAAAATGTCAGACTTAAATCCTAACAAAAATGACATTAAATGTAATTACAGCCCATGGAACAAATAAACTCTAGCCCTTTTTTCTGGTGGGGGAGGCGCATTCCAGGGATTGAACTCAACCACTGAGCACTCAACCACTGAGCCACATCCCCAGCCCTATTTTGTATTTTATTTAGAGACAGGGTCTCACTGAGTTGCTTAATGCCTTGCCATTGCTGAGGCTGGCTTTGAATTTGAGATCCTCCTGCTTCAGCTTCCCAAGCCTCTGGGATTAGAGGCATGCACCAACTGTGTCCTCTCTAGCCCATTTCTGAATGGCCCAGGAGTAAAGAATGTTTCTTGCTGTTGTTTTTGTATATTTGTGAAATGTTTTTCTTGAGATGATAATAGAGAAGATCCCACCATATGCCATTACTCACATTCTTCCAACAGTGTTCATGAAAACTATAATATATTACAACTAGGATTACAAATACAGTATATTGCAACTATATTATTAACATGATATAATCTTTTGACCTTATTTAAATTTTACAAATTTTTCATGCATTCACACGAAAGTATGTATGTATGTGATTTTATCATGTATTTAGACATGTATTCATGTTGCCAGTCTGACAACCAAGACACAGAACAGTTCCCTCACAGGCTAGTATTTTATAGCCACCATCAACTTCTTTCTTGGCCTTCTTTCTGGGAGCTACGAATCCATTTCCCATCTCTATAATTCTATCATTTCAAGAATGCTGCATGAAGAAATTCTAGAGTATATAACCATCTGAAATTGGCTTTTCATCATGCTTCAGAATTTCTTTGAGATTTATACAAGTCATTGTATGTATCAAAAGTTTTTAAAATTTTTTTTATTGCTGGATAATATTCAATGGCATTAATGTACCACAGTAAAATTATTCATTTATTGAAGAAAATTCGGTATTTTTTTCAATTGGGGGGTATTTAAAATGAAGTTGGTATGAACATTCGTATATAGGTTTTTATGTAAACGTAAGTTTTCACTCCTTCGTGATGAATGCTTAAGAGAACAAATGCTGGATTGTATGTTAATTTTGGAAAATACTAATGTATACTTTTCTAGAGTAGTACCATTTTTTGTTCCCATCAACAATGAATGAATGATCTACTTTTTATTCATCCTAATCAGCATTTGGAAATTTTTAAAATTATTATCTTTTCCCTCATTTTGTGTGTGTGTGTGTGTGTGTGGTGCTGGGGATTGAATCCAGGGCCTTATGCATGCAAAGCAAGTACTCTACCAACTGAGCTATATCCCCAGCCCTTTCCCCCTAATTTTTATTGGTGTATTATAATTTCATATATTGATGGAATTTGTTGTTATGTACTTATAAATTCACACAATATAACAATAAAAACTTGGCTAATGTCACTCTTCTAAAATTTTGGATAAACTTATTTATGTATATAAAAATATTTGGGATTTAAAATATAATGGAAATTATAGATCAGTTTGGGGAGATCCAGGTCTGTTATTTGAGTCCTCCTCTCCAGTAACATGACATATCTCCATTTATTTAGTTTTTATTTTATTATGATTTGATTTTATTTTTTAAATACATGACAGTGGAATGTTTTCTACATCTGTAATTTATAATTGTCAGCATACTAATTTCTGTGCATATTTTGTAAAATTTGTAACTAAATACTTCATTTTAGAGAAGTTGTAAATTGTGCTTTAAATTTTAGTTTTCATGTGTTTATTATTAGTACATAAAGATGTGATGCGTCTTTCTCTGTTGATCGAGTAGGCTGTGACTTTCTTAAATTCTCTTATTAGTTCTAGAAGCTTTCTTTTGTAGATTCCTTGGGATTTTCTATATAGACAATTAGATCATCTAAAACCAGGGAAACTTTTACCTCCTCCCCCATATATGTGTCTTTTATCTCTTTCTTTCATCTTTTTTCTTCCTTTCTCTCTTTCGTTTTTGTTTTGTTTTGTTTTGTTTTACAACTTCCAGTACTACATTGAATAATGCACGTTCTTGCCTTGATCCTAAAGTTAAGAACAAAGCATTCAATATTTCACAACCATGAGTGATGTTAGCTGTAGGTTTCTTGCAAATGCTTTCTATGAAATTGAGGAAGCTCCTTACATTCTTAGTTTTCCCATTTTTTTCTTTTAAGTATATATTTAAAGGATTGTTCAAACTAAACAAAGAATAATATGCAACGAAGACCATACGAAAGGCATGAAAAGCCTAAGATATTGACTATGTAGCCCTTTAAGAAAAAAAATTTAAATCTTCTTCCAAGATGCAGTAATTGAAAGAGATTACGTAAGCATGACCCCAACTATATGCTGTCTACAAGCAACTCGCTTAAATACAATGACATAGGTTTATCTAAAGAAAAAATTATGGAAAAAGTTATAACGTGTATATACTAGTCAAAAGAAGACTGAAGTGGATATATGAATATCATGCCTACTGAACTTCACAGCAAAGAAAATTAGTAGGAAAACAATGGTCATTGCATGATGATAAAATAATCACTTTCCAAGAAGACATAATAATCCTAAATGCATATGCATCAAACAACAGAACTTCAATATATATGATGCAAACACCAGCAGAAATGAATGGGGAAATTGAGAAATGCTCAATTATAATTGGTGACTTTTAAATCCTCCTCCCAATAATTTATAAACTAGAAAAACAGAAAATTCACGAAGAGAAAAATCAGGAGGATTGAACTGAAATTATTCCAGCACTCCACCAAACTGTAACAGAATGTTTTTTTTTCTTTAAAGAACACATGGATAATCACCAAAATGGACTATATGCTGGGTCATAAAGTAGTACTTATGCAAATTTACAGCATTTAACATTTATATTAGAAAAGAAGCTGTCTTAAGAAACTAGAAAAAGAGAAAACAAAACAAGCAAAAGAAAGGAAATAACAAATACATAATTTGAAAAGTTAAAAATAATAGACTATAAACTATATAATCAACAATTATAACACTATACACACATATATAAAACAATGTTGTTAAAGCATAATTATGGACTTTTCAAAATCAGCAAAATTGCCACTAGCAATACTGACAGATGGAAAATACAAATTATCAATATTAGAAGTCAAACAGAGGCATTTATTCCAGGAATGCAAGGCTGGCTTGACATTTAATGGTCAATCAATGCAAATTATAACAAAGTAGGAAAACCTCATATTTAACTCAATTGATGCAGAAATAGCAATTGATCAAATACAATGCCTAACAATTTCTCAGTGAATGAGAAATGGAAAGTAATTTCCTCAACTTGATAACATCTACACAAAACCTAACTTAAAATGCAATGGTGAGAGTATGCAAGTTCCCCACTCCAAACAGGGAATAAGGCAAGGAAATCAGCTGACACTTTCATTTTCAACATAGTGCTGAACGTCTGAGCCTGTGCAAGAAGGGAAGAAAAGGCAGTAAATATATAAAAGGAAGGGAGAAAAATATGTCTATATCTGTATCTTTATTTTTGGATAACAAAATTGCCTACTAACAAACTCTTGGAACTTAGAAATGTGTTTAAAAAAATATCACTGTATTTTTTTTAAAATCTCACTTCTTCATACTAGCAGCAAACAATTCAAATGAAACCTAAAATGTAAAACATAATACTATTGATAATAGCCCTCAAAGTAAGACATGTAGATGTTAATCTAAAAACACATGTTTAAGATCTGTATGATGACAGCTGTAAAAATAACAATGAGAAAAAAAAATCAAAGAACACTTAAATAGACATACCATATTCATGGATTGGAAATTTTAACATAAAAAGATGTCAATATTCCTCAAAATATTTATTTGTTTAATTGTATTTTTATAAAAAACATCTCAAATGTATTTTCTGGTAGATATCAACAAACTTAGTTTAAAATTATTAAATTGAAATTATTATTAAAATTATTAAAGAATCTAGAATAACTAAAATAATTTTTAGAAATAAAAACACTGAAAGAGTAATGCAACCTGATTATTGGTGCATTATAATTTTACATAATGTTGGAATTCATTGTTTCATATTCATGCATGCAATGTAACAATATACTTTGGTCAATATTATTCCCAGTATTCATACTTTCCATTTTTTATGGCCTTCCTCTGGTTCTTTTCCTCTATTGTGTTGATCTTCCTTCAATATTCATGAGACCCTCTCCTCACCTTCTTTTTCTTCTCTAGCTTCCACATAGGAGAGAAAATATATAATCTTTGACTTTCTGAGTTTGGCTTATTTCACTTCACATAATGTTCTTAAGTTCCATCCATTTTCATGCAAATGACACAATGTCAGTCTTTAGATATACATGACAGTAGAGTGTATTTTAACATATTACACATACACAGAGTATAACTTCTCATGCTTGTGATTGTACATGATGTGGAGTTACACTGCTTGTGTATTCATATATGAACATAGGAAAGTTAAGCTCGATTCATTCTACTGTCTTTCCTATTCCCATTTCTCCTCCCTTCCCTTCATGGCCCACTGATTTAGATGAAGGTGCACAATAAATTCAATGGAGAAAAGATAGATTTTAACAAATAGTGTATAATTCATTTGGAATTCATCCATGTTCTATGCATCAGTAGTTCTTTCTTTTAACTATTATTATTCCATTGCATAGATGTACCATATTGTATTTATCCATTGATCCATTAAAGGACATTTGAGTGGCAATAAACAAAGCTGTAAAACTTGTTATGTATAAATTTTTGTGTGAACTAAAGTTTTCCTTTCTCTTGGGAAATACCTGGAGTTGGATTTTTGTGTCATATGGTAAGTGTATATTTAGTTTTGTATGGGGCTGGTGGACAGTCATGTAAAGTGGCTGTCCAGTGTTGAATCTTTCTAAGTACTGCATGAGATTTTCAATTGCTCTGCATTGTCACCCACACTTGGTATGGTCATTATTTTTATTTTTTCATATTATTGTGAATGAATAGCATTGTGGTTTTAATGCTTATCTTTTTTGTGGCTAATAATTTTGAGTAATGATTTCTATGACTCATTACTAAATAAAGCCTCTATGTTTTGTTTTTGATAAAGTATCTATTCAAATCTTCTGTCCATTTTTTAGTGGACTATGTGATAATTGAGTTATAGAGTTTTTAAAAAAATATTTGGAATATAAATCTTATGTTAGAAATATAAATTGAAAATATTTCTTTTTTTTCTTTTTTTTTAAAGAGAGAGTGAGAGAGGAGAGAGAGAGAGAGAATTTTTAATATTTATTTTTTAGTTCTCGGCGGACACAACATCTTTGTTGGTATGTGGTGCTGAGGATCGAACCCGGGCCGCACGCATGCCAGGTGAGCGCGCTACCGCTTGAGCCACATCCCCAGCCCTGAAAATATTTCTTAAAGTATATGGTTTGTCTTTTCATTTCCTTAAGTGTTTTTCATAGAGCAGAAGTGATACATTTTGATGAAGTCAGATTAATCATTTATTTTCTGTTATTAGTTTTACTTTTGGTGTTGTATTTAAGAAATAGTTTCCTCACATAGTGTCACAAAATTTTCTTTTTTGTTTTCTTCTGGAAGTTCTTCAAGTGTAGCTGTTAGCTTTAGGTATATTATCCATATTGAGTTAATTTTTTGTATAGTATGTGAGGTATGAGTCAAAGTTCTTTTTTTAAAAATGTGGATGTACAATTATTCCCACATCATTTATTATCTAGTTCACTAATATCTCTTAGGCTCCATTAAATCATTTTCTCTGATGTTTAATTGAATTGTAATTTTTAGCTATTATATTTTTCATTTCTAAAACTTCAGTTTGATTATTTTTTTGTTCCACAAAATCTTTCATATACATTTTTACTTGTCTTTTTGGTTTTATCATGCATTTATTTAAACATTTCTTTTTCATATATCATATTTGATAATATAGTATATTTTTATACCAAATTCATGGTGTTTTTTTGTGTGTAAGTTCCTATTCTAAGCTCATATTTAATCGATCTTATTATATGACATACTGAGAGCTGTAATAAGCAGAGATCTGTTTTATTCCTTTATTTATTTTTCTTGTTTTTATTTTTTAGTTGTAGATGGACATAATGCCTTTTTAAAATTTATTATTTTTATGCTGAGGATCAAACTCAGTGCTTCATATGTGTGAGGCAAGCACGCTACCACTGAGGGACAACCCCCCATGCCTGGAAATGATCGTATAAGTCCTTCTGAATATTTTAGTCATGGTTAAGAAACTCATTATTTCAGGTTCGAAAATTATATCCCATGCTTTCATAATTATGTCAAAATGAATCCTAATACTATGCATAGCTAAAAAGAACCAATAAAAATTTAAAAAGAACTATGTATCATCCTCAATAAATTCTCCCCAGATAAAAAAAATAAAACATGAAAGTGAAAACAAATAAATGAACAAACAAAAAGAACTGGACTCAGATGTCCAAAATTTTAAGGACCTTGCAGCCAGAGGATGTAGCTGTATTATCTGCTCAGTGACTGACTACTTTTCTAATCAGCATGATTTTTTATTTATCCATTTGTTTGCTTTTCCCCCATGTTCATTTTGTCTCATATAAGGCTGACCTATTCTTACTTTCTCTCTAAATCTAAAACCAGGTTTCTGTTTCTGAGAAAAGACATAAATTGATTGAGTGTTCATTGAAAGATTCATTTGTCCTGAATCTACTATCATCTTCCACACCCACTTTCCAGGAAGAGACAAAAGGCTCATGGGTTTCCAAGGAAGATGATAATTGCTAAAATTTATTTTAAGTGTATAGTTTATCAGCTTAGGGTTTCCAGATCAATGCAAATCACTTCATTTTTTTGACCCAGAACCCTAGTCAGAAACCACATTAAGGACTTTTACATAGTTTATCTTGAATATTTACTACAGTCCTATGATGATGATGGGCATGTTGAGATTTGAATTCAGCTGTGCCTTGTTCCTAAGTCTAGACTGTTTTGCTCTGTATATTCCTTATCCCACGCTGACTGACTACAGAAGTCCCCAAAATAAAAGCTGGTGAGAATGCCCAGTGGGATCAATAACTGTGCCAAGCTGACCTTCCCTTCCTTCCGGGAAGGTGACTTATCTCATTTAAGAATTAAGCCCCAGAGCTGGGGTCATATCTCAGTGATAGACCACTTGCCTCTCACATATGAGGCACTGGGTTTGATCCTTAGCACCACATAAAAATAAATTAAAAAAATAAAGGGATTGTGTCCATCCTCAACTAAAAACATTTTTTAAAAAAAGAATTAAGCCTCTATCCAGAAGCTGACAGGGAGTTCAAGAATAAGTTGTGAAAAGGCTTGAATAGCAAGAAAAGAGATGAGAGAGAAAATCCTACGTTCTTTGACCTTTGCTTATTCTTTATGGTTTGAGTCATACCATGTTCTGAAACATGACTTTCATAGGTGACATATCTAGTACTAAAAATATTAACAAAAAGTTACCCCTTTGAGTTTCTTGGTAGTTATTTTTAATAATGATCACCAATTTTCCTTTCACAGCAAATGTTGTATAACTTAACAAAACAAAACTTTTTTTAATGTTAAAATATATGTATTTCGTATCTATACACACACACAGAGAGAGAGAGAGAGAGAGACAGAGAGAGAGAGAGAAAGAGAGAGAGAATGTCTATTTTACAAACATCAAAAATTTATTCCAAATAAAATTAGATATGGTCATATCCTAGTTAAAATATTTGTAGATATTAAATCCTAGTTTATTCTTGTGAAGCAGTTTGTCAGGACTGACCATTTCCAGATAGTCAAGTTTGGAGGCCTGAAGTAGCCTTTCCATTGGCCCAATATAATGATAATAGTGACAGATGAAATGAGGTTTTATGGAATCAGTGGGTAGGATGTAAGTGCAGCTTAGAGCACTCTTTTCTGGCTTTGGCAATTCATACAATACCTATAGATTTTTTTTTGCAATGTCAATATCTTATCCTCCTTGTTATTAACTTATTATTTTTCTTTAACCCAACTCAATAAATGTAGCCCTATCGTACACAATAATATTTTTTTAAAAAAATATTTATTTTTTAGTTGTAGTTGGACACAATATACTTATTTTATTTATTTGTATGTGATGCTGAGAACTGAACCCAGGGCCTTGCAAATTCGAGGTGAGTGTTCTACCCCTGAGCCACCACCTCAACCCCCCACAATAATATTTTTGAAATCAATTTGAAAAGACAGTATTATGTTTGTCTTTAGGAAACATTAAAACACAAACAATTTAAGATTTAGACTATTACTTTGTGAGCTACCTACAATCAGTTGGTATACACATGGTCCCATGCTACTATGTATACAATTCTTTGTCTTGGAGCAAGAGTCAGCAAACTTTAGCTGCCTACCAGTCTGTATAAAAAAAAATTCTATTAGCACACATCTGAATCCATTTATTTATTTTGTTGTTGTTGTTGTTTATGTTATAATAGCAGGGTTAAGTCCCAATGGAGATTATATATCTCATAAAACTGGAAATATTTAGTACAAGGCCTTTTATAATAAAATCTGTCAACCTCTGGCTCACAGGAACATTCTAGGCTTGGTTTTGTTCACTCCCACGGCCTGTATTCTGGTTCTTGTTCATGATCTAAGTTCTCTTTCTCTTTAGAAGTGTCTTTCATGAAAAGAGACTGTTCTACCTTCTATAAAGATCAGACTAGAGAATATTCTCTTAGGCGTAGGCTGAGTCCACAGCTTCTAATTGGTATTACTGATAGATCTCCACCAATGTCTGTGGGCTAGTGGGAGTTGCCTTTCACCTCCCTACCGGGATGAGCTGTCTCATTATCCCCCAGCTTGCGGGACTGAATATTCCTGCACTTTTCTTCTCTCCAGTCTTCAAAATGGCAGTGACATAAGATGGGATTTCAAGCTGGAAAACTGACTTTGAATGGGAATTCAGCATTGATGTGGCTGACATCTCTACCTCTGATATCTATATTCCTTGCAAGTGTGGGCAGCTTCTGTTTGAGGAAAAGTTGAAAATTGCTAAGTAGGAAAGTAATTTTCATCAGGTAAAGTAAGGGGGAAAAATTGGGAAGCTTTGTCACCTCACATTACACTGTCTGGCATTATTTTATTGGGCATTTCTTATTGAAGGGACTGAAAGTCCTTACATAGAAGGAAGTCAGAATAGCTATTATTTGCTGTGGCAATGTATTTTCTTACTTTTATTACTGCAGCTGTCTATCATCAGACATAGCATTAAAATATATGTGTTTGATAAATGTGACAAGAGGGTACCATAATTAAACATTTTCAGTTTAGGCCTATTTGTCTAAGATATTTGTGGATTGAATAACCAAATTATGAACAAAGAACTGAGGTATTATAGAGAAGATATTGATTTGTTGATGTATGTGTGTGCGCATGTGTGTGTGTGTGTGTGTGCATGTATGTGTGTGTATGTAGGAATGATGGGGAAAAGTTTTCATAGAGGAAGTTTTGTTTGGATCTTAAAGGATGGGGAGGAATTTTCTAGATGGAGCAGCAAGTGAAAGACATTTCAGGCAGAAGAACTTGTCTTCCTCATCCAGAAGTTAGTGACAGGACTTTATAAGAAGCGTTAGCCTCATTTCATTGTCCATAACAAGTTTGTCTCTTGACAAGCTTTGAGAAATACATCCTTTTTTTTTTTTTTTGCTGGCTTACTGAGTCTTTTGCAAATGAGCCATTTGTTTTGAGGGGAAAAAATATGCTTTTTTTGTCCTTATGTAGAGAATATATATTTATATTCCAATCCTTGATGGTTTGTCTTGATTTACCAAACCACACTCACTTCTGTGACCTGGTCCATGTTGGAGCAGTGGAGGTCAGATTTGAGAAGGGAACAAACAGTACAACTGTACTGTTGCCAGAAGGTTTCCTTCCCTGGGTGACTCTGGGGCAACATCTCATAGGCCTCAGACACATTCGCTCCTTGTACCCTATTACAGTATCTTGCTGACTTCTCCATGGTGCGGACCCTCCCTTCCAAGTCTCCATCTGCCCCTACAGAAGAGAGGGAGTCAGCTAGCAGATGCGGGTCCTGTCATTCTGCATCAGTGAATGTCCCGCAGGGCTAGGATCTTGTTTCCAACAGCTCAGCATTTACCCTTCTCTAAGGAAATGGCATCTGTCCTGTGGGGAGGAAAGCAGGTGCAGAAGCTCCTATTCCAGAGACTCCGTAAACAAAGCAGAGAGACTTATAGGGCCTTTTGCTGATCAGCACCATGGGAGCAGCTTCTGGTTTACCAACTTGACAATCCAGTGGAGAGAAGGAGGAGCTTTGCCATGATTCTGCAGACCCAAGGGCAACAGGGGAACAGGGTCAAGGTCAAGGCAGAAGCACAGCCTTCACAGTCACCAGGGTACACCAAGTGGTAATTGCTAGTTACTTTAGTTTGGCAGACCCATGTCTTAGGATCTCAAAGGCTACAAACAAAGGTTGTGTAGTCTGTACATCAGGGGGTGGCGTGGGAGAGATGCTACAGCTTCTCCAGAATCACTGTCATCTGGAGGAGGGCTAACGTGACTCAGCCAAGACAGCCTCATGGCAGGCTGGGGAGGAGCGGGAAAGAGGCTCAGCCATAGTCTACCAGACTTCCTGCCTGCCCTGAGATTCTGCACCGTAATAAGGCCCAACTGCTCTTGACATCTTTTGTAAACGTTCATGGACTCACACAGTCATAGAATCATTCGATGTTGAAGGAGAAGGGATCTCAGAGTTCATCTGTTTCAACTTCTTCATTTTATTTCAGGATGAAATCTGAGGCCCTGAGAATGGCCGAGATGCTGCGCCCTGACCTCTCTCCCTTTCTTTTTCAAATAGCTATTAAATGCCTACTAATGTCTTCTTTCATGCAGTTGGCATAAGTCAGTGAACAATATGGTGTAAGATCCCTGTTTTTCATGGATCCAACATGGTTTTGGAGAGATAGATATGAATGAACGTACATCATAGCTAAGTTATACCATGGGGTAGAATGGTAGAAGTATGATGGGAAAATCCCAGGGCAGAATTACTGCTGATGGGAGAGGGGAAGAATGTGGTTTTAAATAGAGAGGTCAGGGCTCAGTGTTCATTGAAGAGGTGACATTTGAGGAAAGGCTTGAAGCAGGAAGAGTCTGCTGGGTGAGAGAGATCTGAGAGAAGAGTATTCTAGGTAATGAGAACAGCTGGTGCAAAGACCCCAAGGTGGGAGTGTGTCTGGTGTGCCGGGGGTGGGGGGGATGGCAAAGAGCCCATGGAGATGGAGTAGAGCAAACCAAGAGTGGAAAGTAAGAGCAGCTTTCAGAGAAATGGCAAGTTTATAGTTACTTTGTAAGTGATTAAAAAAGGAATTGACTTTTTATTCTGATTAGGTTAGGAAATCACAGAAGGATATTTGAGTAGAGGAATAATATGATTTGATTTATGTTTACAAAGGATAACTCTGTCTGTTGATACAGCATAGATTCTAAGAAGGCAAAGAGAGAAGTAGGAAATCCAGGTAGGACTCTGCTCAGACCAAAAAGACAGTAAGATATTCTGAGTCTATTTTTCAGGTAGTACAGGCAGTGTTTACCGTTGGATTGAATTACGGTACAATAAAGAGAGAGGAGTCACAGATAACTCCGGTGTGTTTGGGGGGCTGAATGAGAGAAATGTTGGAAATCCAATTGATTGAGAATATTAAGATTGGGATGCAGCTGTTCTTGGAGGGAAAATCGAGAGTTTAGACGGGATCTTGTTGAGTTTACGAGACCTATTACAAATTCAGATGAAGTATAATAAAAGCCAGATGTTGAAATCTGGAATTTAGGAGAAAACTCTGCACCGAAGATATAAATTCCATTGTATGTATGGTATTTAAATCTGTGGGACTAGACAAGATTGTCAGGATAGTGTATATAAGGGAGAAAGAGGTGACCAAAGACTCAATTCTGGCACACCTCAATATTATGAGGCCAGAAAAAGGAGAAACCAGGAGTTAAAATGAGGATGCCAAAACTAGGGAGGTAGGAGGAAAGCCAGCAGAGAATGGTGAGTGAGGAGCTGTGTTCAAAGGTGCTGACAGATCAAGGAAGAGGGGGACCGAACGCTAGAGAGGAGGCCTTAATAAGAGCATTATTGGTGGAGCTCTGCTGGGGAAAGCCAGGCTCCAGTGGGCTTATGTAATACCAGTGGCTTCATCAAGGTCAGAATCCGTGGAGGATGAGACAAAGGAAACAGCAGCTGCTTTAAAAAGCCACCACACACGGGATCGGATGTGATACCATTGGCAACAGCATTAGTAATAATAATAGCTATTATTGTTATAGTTATAACAATGACAATAATTATAACATTAGCTAAATTTGCTAGAGAACCATGTGCCAAGGACTTTATAAAAATGATCTCTCTGATCTTGAGAACCATTAAGCAATGTAGGAATTACCAGCCTCGTATTTTTAGATGTCAAAACTGTGATTAAGAGAGATTAAGTAATTTTACTAAGATCAGACACCCATTAAGAGTAGAACTGGGATTGAAACCGAAATAGCTGCAATACAAGAATGTTCACCTTGGGCGCCCTTGTGGAAACTTTCAATGACTACGGAAGATCTCAGACCCCCTCTTTGGGAAGAAAAAGGATTTGAAGGTCTGGGGTACCAGGGAATCTCAGGATTGAAATAATTGATATAGTTGTCAAATTCTTGGTGGCTCTCTTTCCTATTTGTTTGCCCCAGAATGCCAGGGCTCTATTAAATTATAGAAGATGAGTAAAATATTTATTTCACTGGGGAGAAGAGCTTTCTTCCTGAACATTTAACTTTCCTGCACTTTGGTGCTCTGGCTCTGACACATCGCTTAAAGTCTTTGCTTGAATGGAATGAGATGAGTTGACTGTCACTTCATTTCATTCTTAGAGCCTCTTAAACCATCTCATTACCTGTTTGCAAATGATCATTCGAGAAAACGACATGAAATCTAGGTTTATGAATACACAAACCTCTTTTCTATTCATTTTGCTCCAAGCTCTACTTACGGATTCACCTCCATGATAATTATGTCCTTTTAAGTCAGTTTTTAAAGTATCCATTTTCATCAAAGGTTTACATGCACCTGATTTAAAGAGTCAAATAGTGTTACAAGGTTTGATAGGAAAAGCTATATTGCTTTCTCTACCCACGTTTCTCATTGCTAAGGGATGATATTTTCTTCTTGTAGTGGATTGCTTTGATATTTACCACCATATTGCTAAAAGAACATTCTCCTGCTAGGCATTTTCTGTTGACTTCTTGACTTGAGAGTATTAGGCTCTGAGTTTCCATACTCCTCTTCACTACCCTTCCCCTTCTGTCCTACTAATATATTATAGTATCAGTGCAACTCTCCATGTTTATAGCCTGACCATGTAAATAATTTACAACAGGGTCATGGAGTATGGTTGAATCACTTTTTTTTGCACTACTTTTTTCTTTCTTTTCCATGATAAATTGTCATTTGTTTGCTAGCATAAATTTACAAATACTCTTTGCTATATTAAGCCCCAAATTTCCACCAGCTTTCCAAATTATCTCTCAACATTCGGATGCATCGGGCATTTCTATTGATTTTATTTTCTTGAAGAAATCTGGCTCAGATCAATCTTACTTGTTCTAATATGGACTTTCTGCCTTTCATGTTGGGGAGCAGTTGCTATTCTCTTGGGATTATCTTTCCCATCACCTTGGGAGTTTCAGCACTCTTTGCTGTATTTTCTGAACCCCAAATCACTCTCTTTGTTTTACTACTTCATTTTGATGGAACCATATCCACCTGTAAATACCCGAGAAAGGTTGTTAAACTTTAGCCAAGTGTGGTGGCCCACACCTGTAATCCTAGCAACTTAAGAGGCTGAGACAGAAGGATTACAGGTTTGAGGTCAGCCTCAGCAATTTAGTGAGATCCCCTTTCAAAAAAAAAAAGTAAAAAGGGCTGGGAATATAGCTCAGTGGTAAAATGATCCTGGATTCAAACCCCAGTATCAAACAAATAAAACAACAACAACAAAAAAACATAAACTATAGTTTTACAGATGCATGCTTAGGTAGTAAAACTATAAAGTAAGATATAAAATTTAGGACAATAGTTATCTTTTTTATAATATTTATTTTTTAGTTGTAGTTGGACACAGTACTTTTATTTTATTTATTTATTGTTACATGGTGCTGAGGATAGAACCCAGGGCCTTGCATGTCCTAGGCAAGTACTCTACCACTGAGCTACAATCCCAGCCAGACAATGATTATCTTGAGGGGCAAATAATGGTTAGAGGTTGAAAGAGAAACTAATAGAAGCTTCTATAGTTGCCAATGTTTTTTTTTTTTGCCTTAACCTGATTAGTACTTACATAGATATTCCCTATTTGATAAATCATTGAAGAATTCATTTTGTGCACTATTTTGTGTATGTAGTATAGTTGATGATAAAAAAGTTAAACATAAAAGTAAAGATTTAAATCAATGTTTGATATGTAGTAAACCCTCAATAAATTTTAGCTGATATTATTGTGTTGGTCAGATTTTCATTTCTGTAACCAAAATACCTGGTAGGAACAATGCAGTAGAAGAAAAGTTTGTTTTGGCCTCAGAGTTTCAGGTATTCAGTCCATGGTTGGCCAACACCATTGCTGTGGGCCTGAGATGAGTCAGGAAGAGCATGGCGGGAGGAAAGCTACTCACTCATGGCAGCCAGGAAGTGGACAGAGAAAACAAAGAGCCAGAGACAAGATATAATTTCCCAGGGCATCTCCCAAGGACCTACCTCCTGTAGCCACAACCCACCTGCCTAGAGTTACCACTCAGTTAGTACATTCAAATTATTCCTCCACCAAATGGATTAATCCACTGGTGAGGTTACCTCTCTCATAATCGATTCATTTCACCTCTCAACATTCTTGCAATGCCTAACACATGAGATTTGAGAGGACATTAAAATTCTGAACCATAACAATCATTATTGTTAAGTCATGGTTTTCATTTAGCAATTTCTAGAGATATTTTTCAACTAAGGAATAGTGTCATTGGCATTTACTGGTTTGAGGCTAGCTGTTAAGTACAGCTCCCCACAACAAAAAAAATTACCTGACCCCAAATGTCAATGATGCCAAAGTTGAGAAACCCTGTTGAAAAGCAGCTTGCGTAGTATGTAATACCCCTAAGATCTCAATGAGCGGCCATCCCTTCTCCACCACAGACCACGTTCTTTACTTCCATCTGTTCATAGTTTTCTTGTCGATGATATCACTGTGTGTATGACTTCTGATTCCTTCAAGGTCAAATATTGGATAAACTGTAAACAGGTGAAAATAACAGAGTGGTTGAGATTCCCTTTTGAATACCTTGAGCAGGATAACATTCTTTTTGCTAGCTATAAACTCTCCTCTCTGGAGTCACCAGCTATACTAAACATCCATTTGACCTGTCACATTTCTTGCCTTCTTGAAGCCTTCTCTGAATACAGTCTATTTCGTTGTAGTCTGACCCCTCAGGCAACAGTGGTAGAGGGTCAATGGAAAAAATTTCTATGCTTGGACCAATGGTTGCAATCTAAGGGCCAATGGCACACTGAAAATTTCTTTCTCTGGACATATTTAGAGAATTAGACCACAGTGGTTGGCTCATTCAAGCCACAATGATCGGATTATTAGATCAAGATCATCTCAAACCATAATAATTTTTTTAAAAAACTCACTTAGAGCAGATTCTATGTAATCCAAAATTAGTGTGTTGGAGTTCTCCCCTGGTTAGGAAACAATCTTCAAAAGGGAAGAAAGGAATGGAATCAACACTTACCTGTGGCCTATTGATTGGATGGAACGTGTGGGAGGCAGTGATGAATCTGATGGCTCAGTGAGGCTGTGCACACCTTCATGATGTAAGTGGACTGGAACATCTGAACCCTGATAAGTCAAAGGATTTTCCTTTAGATTGTTTCATCCTTTCTCTCTGCCCTAAAAGAATAATACTTTTTAAGCTTGGGAATTCCAAAAGCTGAACCAGCTGTGGTTTAACAACCCAAGCCGTCAATTTGGATCTGTTAACTGATATTATACTTCTTCTTCAAGTGCTTCAGGCAACAACTTTGTCCTGAAGGCTTTCCCTTGATCTGCATGCTTCCTGTCAGAAGCTATCCTGGGGTACAATCTTAAACATCTATTAATGAAGGACTCTAATAATTTTGATTCGGCTCTTTTGTGCCAGGAGAGATATAATTTCTCTTTCTCTCTAATATTAATATTTCATCACCATTCATAGTCCAATTAAAATAGTAAAGTTCTTGTATCTCAGCTCCGCCACTTCCTATGTGAAAAGGTTCACTTAATCTCTCTGCTGAATGTCCTCCTCTGTACACAGGACAGGTACTTAATGTGGGTGGAATAATGTCAAAATGGGAAGAGGGATCTCCTACACTTTTAGGAGAACAAGTTCACCTAGAAAGTGAACCTCCAAGGACAAGACAGGAAATTGTTAATACAACCAAATAGCTAGAGACTAGGAGTTATGCTCTAAGGAAAAATTCAGTTAAAATTTTGTTCATTGGACTATAGAAAGAGAAAGACAGGAGAAAGCAACTGGCTAGGTATGCTCACATTTTCATCTTATTTAATCCTTACTATGGTCTACAAGGTAGATATTAGTTTTCTCATAGACTCCAAAGATAAGCTGGACCCATTCAATTTTGCCCTTTGGAATAAGGAAATGGTGTGTGTGTGTGTGTGTGTGTGTGTGTGTGTGTGTGTGTGTGTGTGTCCACTATGCATCAGGAGCAGAAACAAAGAGAGGTCCTGGGAAGGATGTAATGACCTTTTAGAGTTACAAGGACCAAAGACATGGACACTCTGGAACAGAGGAAAATCAGTCAAGTAAGGGGAGCAGAGTTAATGCCAGAGAGAACCCAGGAGGAAGGTAGGTGGGGTATACAGCTCATGAAAGTCTCAGGGAGGAGGCCTAGCTCTTCTCCATGGCTACGGAGGTCCTGGAAATTCTGTAGTTCAAGGCCGTGTTCCTCACCTCATCCTGCACCATGCATGTGTATATTCAAAGATGAAATAATTTGGACTGTTTTTCTCTGGGGTCCTAATTAACATCATTGTATTATAAACAAATAAACAAACAATCCCCAGCCACACAGCAAGCTAAGGGTTGACCGAGAGCAGGCACTGTGCTTTCAGACAAGGAAGCACATAGGTACAGGGCTAGGGTAGACAAACTTGGCATTTGCCCAGGAGCTTCTGTTTGCATATTTTCTTACAACTTGCTCATAAATCCCAGGCTTTGCCTGACCAATGAAAATGACAGTGGGATTCCTAATCCTAGGGGGCTTTGCACTCTATATAGGACCAAAACAGAGAGTTATTACTCCCTGATCAACCCTCCCTTCCCAGAGTGTTTCTTGTCTACTCATCCTATTGCCCTTAATTCCTCGCTGGTTAAGCCAAACATTAAAAAGAAAAAAAAAAGAAAGAAAGAAGAAAAAAGCAACTGTGTATGCTTATAACTATCACCACCTCAGAGTTTCTCCTCATTCCCATCTCTTACTATTTGTCTATCCTTGACTTTTTAAAGTTCCCAATCTGCATTCTCTATAACTTGACCTTACTCTGGCCTTTAGAATAAGAGCTGCTTTGTAGTGAGGCTCCCTTGTGCTAAAATCTTGCCTTTCCCCTTCAGAATTTTCTAGAACAGTCCCACTGTTCATTATGCTGCCTTCAGGGTCCTTGGCAGCAGCTGGGCCAGTCATAGACCTCCACAAGTGGATCCTCCCACTGTCCACACTGGTGGGGCGAGTAGCCACTGGCTAGAGCAGACTGTATGTGAGTCCACATTTGAAAGGGATTGGGATGAAAGACAAGAAGCCAAATTTAAATGATGCCAAGATCCTGGGGTTTTCTATAGGTAATGAATACTCCCTCATCACTGGAAGTTTCAAAACAGGAGAAATGACTGGCCGGTGAGAGGTTTATTTATCCTAGTGCCCTGAATAACTCAGATGTATGGCAGGACCCCCACATCATTGATAAACTGATTGATTGATTGGTTCAGTCATCCATTCTTTTGTTTATCACACATTTATTAAATACCTGTCACGTGAGTGGAACCCAACACATCTCTTCTGCTTCCTTGAAATTCTTGAGCCATTCCATTTCCAAAAGTAAGCAGTGTACACTGTGGCCTGATGTGAGGCCCAGGAAATAATCAGAAAAGCTTCATTTTCAAGCTGTGCTAGTGGCTGAGAAATTACCAAGGACAATCCGATTTACTTTCTCTTTCTAACAGGCAGCTGCATGGTACAATCAGAGCTCTTGTGGAGGCAACATGAGCATTTGAGCAGAGTCTATGTGGAAGGAGTCACCTGCTAAGAAGACAAGACAGTTACCGAGCACAAAAGTGTGATCCTTGGCTTGGCCAGGGTCTGAACTGCTCTTCATATTCATAAAATACAAAAAGTCTAAAGAATTTGATATAAATTTTAATCTAATTTTTGGGTATATTCCTCATACAAACTAAGCTTACATATATTTCTATATTATAATACTGTATATATTTATACCTGTACTATTTGAACTAGGACTTTTCCCATTAACCTATGTCTTCAAAACTTTCCCACATCATTAATATTTTTAGAATATATTTTTTTGTGCAAGATGCATTCCATTTGGGGGAATATGACAACTTATTTAACCATTTTATGGATTTTTTTTATTTTATCCTAAATAGTTGTTCTGTAAAAGTTATTTGCATCTCTGATTTTTTTTAGAGAGAGAGAGAGAGAATTTTAATATTTATTTTTTAGTTTTCGGCGGACACAACATCTTTGTTTGTATGTGGTGCTGAGGATCGAACCCGGGCCGCACGCATGCCAGGCAAGCACGCTACCGCTTGAGCCACATCCCCAGCCTTCTAACTTTTCTTTTAGATTGATTCTTTAAGGAGCTTCTGGGTTTAGAGATTTTAACTTGTTAAGGCTTTTGATCCATACTAAAAATGTTTTCTTTTTTTTTTTTTCAGACTGAAAGTACCCAAATGCACTTGATTAGCAATGTATATAAGTGATTGGCGAACAGTTCTCTCTGATCTTATGTAGTATTTAACAACTTTTCCAGTTTTGAATTAATCACTGGGATTATCCATTGAAGGCTAGAGAGATCCTCGGGTTGAATTTGAATGTTTATTACCTGTTTCTGAATATTTCCCAGAGAAAGATGCAGTGACTCAGGTGCCCAGAAATCTCTAATTCCTTCTGCATTTTTCTGATGTGACTCTGTCTTGATGCCAAAAGAAGTTATAAATGACTTGTGCAATTCTTCATCCTCACCCCGTCTGGACACTTGTCTTGATGACAGGCTGATTTTGGTGTAATACCTCCATATGTCTTCAGTTATTCCCAGAAGTGTCCTGGCATCTTTTTTCAAAGGCAATTACCTATTATTTAACTTTTGGGGAGGAGAAAGGGAGTATTATGAAATCCAACCCATGAAGTAAAATGTCTCAGCTCACTGAAGGTTGCCAAATGCTTCCTTACAAGCAATGGGTCTTCTATGCCATGTGTGTATACACCAGCCGTGTTTTTGAACTGAGGACTGTGAAGTAAGGCAGGCTGGGACAGGACTATGGCTGGGATTTTTTGCTTACTGAGATGCACTTGCAGTTTGTGGATGAGAACCATGTGGAAGCTGGAAATATGTACAGCTCGGGCAACAAATAATATAGAGATAAGCACTAGGTAACGTGATCATACAATCATATAAGAGGTGGATTTTACCAGGACATAATCGAGATGTCCTAAGAGGCAGATGCCACACAATGTGGCAGCAGATGGCTGGAGTGATCTCACCAATGCTGTCAACATTTTGGGGGAGGCTTTCCTAAGATCATGAATATCCAGAAATGATGAACACAGGACCAGGATTCTAGCTCTCAAGTACCTGGAAAGAATGGAGTGGCTAAGGATCTGCAGAGATTGGGATCTTAGGCAGGCAAAAGGGCAGAGGGTCAGTTAACCAGGTCAGGGTGTGCAGCTGTCAGTTGACTTAAAAGAAAAAAAAAGAGGAGTTTTATAACCTGAACAGAGTTCAAAATCAGAGCTATTTGACAGCCCACATGACAAAGTTGGGAATGGAATGTTGGGCAAGAGCTGTGGATACCGCCTGGATCAGAACTGGCTTGACACTAGGGCAAGCTGGCAATTGAGGGGTCAAGAGGCCCTGCTGTGGGGTGAACAGTGTGCTGGCATCCCAAGCCAGGCAGGCCTCACTATAAACCATGAAAAAGTCCAGATGAGACAGTTTTAAGTTTTTGTCCCTGCTTGGGATGAGCACAGCATCTTGTCTTATGAATGTACAAGCTGATTATAAAGGTTTCCATCCAATTCTCTTATTTTCCCTTTTCCCATTTGTCTTCCAGAAGCCCATCACCAATGCCCCATTGAGGAGGATGAAGACAGAGGCCTGAGAAAGCAAGAACAGGAAACTCCCCTTATCAGTGCCATACCCGTCAGGAGGTTGCTGATTAAGAAAGAGATTCATGGCACCAAAGCTATCCACCACCGCAGCACACTTACCACATTCAGGACACAGAAATATTGTGCAAGCAGAGTTTAAGGAAAACCACTCTGAGTTTAAGAGAAATGTGGAGATGGTTAGTTTTCTGCCTTCCATGGCCAAACAGTCTCTTTCTCAAAACACCTATAGTGTTATTCAGCGAACCTAGCTTGCACTTGGGGCACACCTAGAATTTGTGTGTGTGTGTGTGTGTGTGTGTGTTTTCTTTCTTTTACCATAATGTTTTTTTTTAATTAAGTAGTCTGTGGGTTTGTTTTTAGTTTAACATCAATATAAAATCACCATTGAAGCCAAAAAAATCACATTAAAAAACAATTAAACCAAACACTAATTAATTAACAGAGCAGTAAAACATCCAAATACTATTATCAGAAGATACACGGTACCATTTAATTATTCTCTTTGTTAATTGGGTCAGAGTTCAACCTTTAATGTTTTATTCCAATAAGGTGGAGTGATGGAAAGGGCAGTAACTTCCACCTTCAAGTTCCTGAGATATAAGTCAGGTCCCAGCTGGATCTGATTCCAGTAGATCCACTGGGGGTTAAAAATCCATCTGTTCAAATATTTCACTGAAGTTAGAAAGTAGGCCCAAATCCCCATCATGTTGGCTTAGGAACTGACTTCCTTAACAAGACTCCTAAAGCACAAGAAGTAAGATTAAAAATGAACAAATGGGATGCTAAAAAGTTTCTTCACCGCAAAGGAAACAATCAAGAACATGAAGAGACAGCCTACAGAACAGGAGAAAAATCTTTGCCACCTGCCCTTCAGAAAGATCATTAATTTCCAGAATATCTAAAGAACTCAAAAAAAAAAAACTTAACACCAAAAGAACAAATAATCCAACTAATTAAAGGTCTCCTGGATCTGAATCCAGCTCTACCAATTGTTAATGGAAACACCTGTCTCCTCATTTTTCAACCAATATCTACCTTACTTGTCTTTCAGGATTGTCTTGCATGCTGGTTAGAATAAAGCAAGTGGAAATACTCTGTAGAGTACAAATGATATACAAACAAAAATTATGGTTATCAAATGAAAAAATGATGTAAATAATAAATCTTTGTCCCTCTAAGTTGATTCTCTACTTCTAACGCCTGTGCTGTCCAGAATTAGGACACCAGCAGAGAAATGCTCTAGGTGGCAATTACCAGAACTAAGTCAAGACCAACTAAAAGGACTGTTTGCAGCCATCTCACATGTAGCCATGTGCTAGGAAGGGAAGAGTTAGCAGGAGGAGGACTGAAATCCAATCTTAGGGTGATATCTCTGAAAAAGAAGAAAGGCAAGAGACCTGGTCAAATCTGGTAAATATGATAATGATAGACATAGAAAATAAGCTGAGTCTTTATCAATAGAATGTTTCTAGCAGGATTTAGGATTTTTATTATAAACAAACTTGGATATATGATTTATGGATTTTGGCTCCCTAGAATGTGGCAAGTAAGCCATGTCACTAATGGATCAAGAAATGACAAGTTCTATAAGTGATGTGAATTATGCATGTAGCTTAGAGGTTAATCTGGTCTGAAAAGTGTGGTCTGATGTGGTAAGAGAAGACTTGGGGGACAGCATTAGGTCACAGTTCCCTTTTTTCTTCGTCTGTACCCCATGATTATTTTTATGATTTAAATTATTAGTAATCCTTGGGACTGGGTAAGATTCATGTTAATCTGATTTGACCAGCTGATTCTTTGAGTTATCTTAAAATAATTCTATTATTTATTTATTTGTACTGGGAATTGAATCCAGAGGTGCTTAATCACTGAGCATCATCCCCAGTCCTTTTTAAATATATTTTATTTAGAGACAGGGTCTTGCTGAGTTGCTTAGGGCCTCACTAAATTGCTGAGTCTGGCTTTGAACTCATGATCCTTCTGCCTTAGCCTCCTGAGCCTCTGGATTTAAGGCATGCGCCACTGAGCTGGCTCACATATGATTTTTAAAAATGTGTTGGAGCCTACAAAACAAGAATTAGTAATTCGTTCTTGCCTCCACAAAGCATATATTTCCATGGGCACTAATACAGCTGTCACCTAAATGGGAATCTTATGTCTCTATAATCTCATGTTATCTCTTCCTTCCCTCAGTCCTTTCTCAGCTTTGACTGTACCCTCCAACACCTCCCTCCAAGTCGCATATCAGTCATGATCACCAGGTGTTCTGCCGCAGTTTTTTACTACTTCATTAAGCCTCATTGACATTGACATTAGAAGGGTCTTTCAGAGTCTTTGAAGCCATCTTCCTCTTGAGACTGCTATTTATTTTCCTGTGATAACAGAATCCTGGAAGACTCTATTTCTTCTGATTACTGAGGGTATGGTCCTCATACAGATTTCTCAGAATACTCATTGCATTTTTGGGGTCTATCTGGTTTGCTCAGAGGTTCCAGAAGTCCCTATCTTCATTCTTCTTTCATGATAGGCATTGAGAAGAAATGCACAGCTATTTTAAATAGTTGTAAATGTAAAATAAAACAAAACAAAAAAACCTACATAACCATACTCCGTTTTTTTCTTATCTTTGCCACTCACATGAAAGCATCAGAGTAAAGTTTCCTGCATTGGTAGAAAAATTATCTTAGAGCTTTTCATCTACAATATTTAGCATCCTGATGTACCCTGAGTGGGGAGAGAGATGACATTCCTCTATAACTTTTGATGAATGGGCCTGTTCTTATTTGCTGTTCTGGTTCTATGAATTTGTTCTATCACAGGTGTCCTTGGTACTTGAAAAATCAGTTTCACAGGGGGAAAAATGTTGTCATGTGGGAAGACTGCTATCTGATTTTAATTTTTATGTTCACTGAAATCTTTGGAGGGTGAAAAGTTCTATCTGGGACTGTACATCCCTTTCATTATTCTCACTGTGCCTCTTGGAAGGACAGGGGTAAGCAGTGTGGGAAGATAGCAGGAGGACGTGAAACTTGAAGTGAGATGATTAAGATGTGAGGAGACATTCTCTTTTCTACTTAGGAACTCTGAGATTTGGGACCATCCTTTGATCCTCATTTGCTTTATGTGTAAAATTGAAATATATATATTTCAATGTGTTGGTGGATGGGAAAGAATTTTGCCACCCATAAAGTACTATAAATCAATATTATTTGCTGTTATTTCAAAGAGAAAGGGCTCAGTAGTTTTCTGAAGTTCTCTGAATTGTCTAACTTATCCTTGATCCTATCCTTGATCAAACATTTGATGTGGGAGGTTAGGCTCTGTCCACCTCTTGGCAGGTCATCTGCTAAATGAATCCTGAGATCTGTTCAAAAGAGGACAGAAAGTCAAGGGACCAAGGCACACATATGTACAAATCTGCACGTATACATGTGCGCATGCTCATACACACACACACACACACACACACACACACACCTTTGTCCTAAATCTCAAAGTTATGACTTCTTCAAATCGTGTGATGAAAAAAAATCTGGTTGTTTCTCCCACAGCTATTTATAATTCCACCTGGGAGAGCAGTGCTGGTGTCTCATGAGCAGATGCCTGCACGCTGACTCAGGAGTTCAAGGCAACTGTGAAGTCCAAGGGGAGAGGAGATGCAGATCATCCCTCCTCTGAAAGTTACCTTGGGGTAGAAGTCACAGTTAGGACTCCAAATGGCAAGGCTCTGTCATCTAGAGAGACTTTCTGGGGACTGATTCTTTTATTTTGTTTCCTCCTCTGTGACTTCCTGCTATTGTCTTATGGGGATGTTTGAGAAGACCGTGAGTTCCCATCCGAACTCTTGAAATGTTCCATTTATTTCAATAGAGGCGGGACCCCCAGAGAAGGATAGATTCAGCATACTCTGGGTCCCCTAGAGAGTTGGAATCAAGGCACTCTGAGTGTAAGTCATTCTGATTGGGTTTCTTATTAATCTAGACCTTTTTGGTTAAAACCAGATACAAGAATGTTAAGTGTGGACCCAAAACTCTTTACGGACTTTACAAAGGGCAAATCTTGGATTTTTGTCCAAAATGTTACAGGGCATGGGCCTCCCCTGAAACTAAGTAGTGAAGGCCCTCCCTTAACCCCAATTCTTTTTTTTTATTGGTTGTTCAAAACATTACAAAGCTCATGACATATCATCTTTCATACATTTGATTCAAGTGGGTTATGAACTCCCATTTTTACCCCAAATACAAGTTGCAGAATCACATCCCCAATTCTTATAATCAGGCCATAAAGATTTCAGAAATGTCATTCAGAATTGCAGCCATGAATTTAACAGAAGAGATTTTAAAAATGAAATTCTCATGGGAGAGAAATAGTGTCTCTCCTGTCCTTCAGTTTTATTGGGGGTCCCAGGACATTTTTCAGAGAGTCCCATGTAGGTTCACCTCTTGACTTTTGATTGACATCAGGATGACATCACACTTTAAAGCCCCATCACACAGACATCTTACAGCATAGGTCACACTGGCCTATGCTGATGGGTTCTAATTGGAACCTGTTCTTGCAGATTTTATGGTTAGGGTGAATTATCCTTATCTCCCTGAGTTCTGGGATCTGGTCTGTGTAAGGATCACAAAAGTTGCCCTCTGCTTCAGTGCAACTTGTGTTCTTATCTGCATTTCAGGTCTGCTCTTTGCTTTCAGATAACAGTTTGCTGAGGAATGTAACATATCCTGTCCAATTAAGCCAGGCAGGGCTGCAGGTAAACTGCTTTTTACAAGAGAAAGGCTGTGGGAGTCAGCACAGTGGGCCTATTCCATAGAATTATTTCCTTAACCTTATGTTTTTACTACATCTGTCTGTTCCCTATCACAAAACAGGGCTTGGAAAAGCTAGCAGTTGAGTTATGGTTGTTCTGTATCTCTGTTTCCAGACATTTGGTACAATGGAATCAGACAAAGCTCCATTCAAATCCCATGAGCCAGTTTTGAGACCATGGGCAACATCATTAAGTCATCTGCAGTCAGTTTTTCCATCAATAGATTGTTGATAATCATAACCTTTTTGGTTCTTGTAGAAGAAAGAACATGTACAAGCTGCCTGAGATGGAGTAGGTATTGTCAGTTCTCCTTCATGTCCCCTTTCTATTTCAGGTTCCCCCGTGAGGTTTCCCTGGGGACAATTTCTCTGTTCATGGCTGCTGTTTAAGTTTAGATGGTTTAATCAAATAGTCAAACAAATAACAATAGTATCTAACCGTATGTATCTCACAGGCTCACCGCAGAGGATAAATGTTGTATACCAAGTAATATAGCACATAGCTTTGCCGATAGCAGTTGGGTACAACTTAGCTCAAATTCACTACTGTTCTAATGAGTGGAGAAAGGCTAAGACAGCACGCTGGTTCCCAAATCTATTGTTTCTTAAGTGTTCCCCTATTTGACCATCAGCTTAGGAATCATGGGTCGGAATCTTTCTAATAGATCCTCAAGATATTGTCCCCATTCCCAGTGACCTGACACTACATAAAATTCTCAAGTCAACTAGAACTTTGCGTTGGATTTCTCCTTCATCGTTTGACCTGCTGCAGTTGGATTGGTCGAGATCATTCCCCAAGGTAGACTGTGTAATGTTTGTGGAGATTGTGTGCAGGGTTTGTCCTACATTGCTGGGCATGGGAATGAAGGTAAGGATGGGGCTAATGGTGAGGCAGGGAAAGGGGAACATAAAATTTAAGCAGCAGAATCTGGAAATACACCCTTTGAAAGGAAAAGACATGACCTAAATTTTTATTTTATTTTTTTGTGGTTCTAACTTCAGATTATGATGCAAAACCAAATACAGCTTCCCCTGCACACCTACAGCAATCTAAGACCAGTACCCAGTTCTAAATGACAGTTCTGGGTGCCAATTTTTCATACTCTTTTGTTTTCTTTGTTTACTGATATTATTGGGATTCAGGTTTTTCTAATCTCCCAAGAACAGAATAAACAATAAAAGCGATAAAGAGGTGAGAAGAAATTTCTAATCAGAAATGTGTTTGTAGCACACAGGTATTTCTAAATGTGTACAGAACTTGTCCATTAAAATGATAGATTTTTAAGGCCGAGTGCAGTGGCGCATGCCTGTAATCCCAGAGGCTCGGGAGGCTGAGGCAGGAGGATCATGAGTTCAAAGCCAGCCTCAGAAATGGTGAGGCTCTAAACAGCTCAGTGAGACCCTGTCTCTAAATAAAATACAAAATAGGGCTGGGGATGTGGCTCAGTGGTTGAGTGCCCCTGAGTTCAATCTCTGGTACAAAAAAAAAAGATAGAATTTTATTTTTAATTCTTATTTTGTTTGAATTCCCTAAATTCAATGTGTAGAAAGTGGAATCCTACTATCCTACTATATTAATAGTAAAACAAATTTCTTCCTCTTTTTTTGCCATATTTTTCACCATAGAAAGAAAATTACCATTTTTAAACAGCAGGAAAATTGAATGTAGCCACTTTTGCAGTCTAAGGAGGGTTTTATTTTACATCAAAGGAACATTAGGAATCTATCTTGATGACTTCTTTGAGGATGGAAGTTAAGCTTGCTTCCTCCCAGGGCATCATCTCAAAAGAGAGGATAAATAAGGGACAGTAGTGTTTCATTGCATAATAAGCCTAATACATTGAAGGCAATTTTGAATTTTTTTTAGGCTTAATTATTGAGTGTTTTGCTTAAGGCTAGGCACTAATATATATATTAACATAAAATACATTATTCACATATTATTTTTTAAAATAGCATCATATTAAATTTTTTTAACTGGGTCTGCATTGTTCCTCACATTGTTTTTTATTAGTGTATGATAATTATGGGATTTTGTTGCATATTCACACACACAATACAAAATAAAACAATCTAATTGGACAACAACATCAATCCCCTGCACTTCCCTCCTCCTTCCCCATCTCCCACCCCTTGATCTCTTTTCTCTATAGATCGCCCTTTGATTTTCATGAGATGCTCTTCCATCTTTCTTTGTCTAAGACCCTAAACCTTCTGAGTTTGCAGAAGACCCTAAACCTTCTGAGTTTGACTTATTTCATTTATCATAAATGGTCCCTTGTTCCATCCCTTTTCCTGTAATAATTATTTTCCTACATAATTTCATTTTCTTTATAGCTTAATAAAACTTGTGAATATATACACACCTTCTTTACCCAGTCATCTGTTGAGGGACACCCAGGCTGGTTCCATAGTTTGGCTATTGTGAATTGTGCTGCTATAAACATGGGTATGCATGGATCACTGCCGCAGTCTGGCTGGGCACAAAATCACGAGCCACTCAAGCAGGAACAAACTTTATTTTTTGAAACTGCTGCAAATACCCCGTACACGCCCGGGAAGATTGCCAATCCACACACACAGCCTTCTCCCAGATCCCAAGAGGCTGTTCCTCCTCCGGAATTCCCTCCTACCGCACTTCCCCAACCAATAGGAACTCTCCAGGAGTCCCGTAGCAGGCCGAGGTGGACAGCAGGAGTCCAATATCCATAAGAATGCAAATCTTAACATAATCACGTCATCTCAATGGCTAGCTAGCATCACCTTTCAACCAAAAATGCCATGCATCATATTATTTGGCTGTGGCTCTTAGCATCTCCCCCCTTCTGTTTAATTAAGCAACAAGCAATGTGGCTAGGGACCGTGCCTGTTAGGTTTGTCCAATTCAACATATGGTTCTTACCTGTCATCGGAAAACTGACCTCTAGGCATCAGCCTTCTGTCTTAGGTTGATACCACTGCAATTGGATCATACCCATCACTGACTACCGGTCCAGCATATAGCCATACTTGTGGATAGGGCCTATGCACCAGTGGGGGGGTGAGGTTCTTTGCCTCACCTTTGTTGGCCCCCAAATTTGGCCTTGGTGCCGGTGGGGGGGTGAGGTTCTTTGCCTCACCTCTGTTGGCCCCCAAAATTAGACCATCACTAGTAGAAGGGAGGAGGGTACAGAAATGCCATGACACCAAGTCAATTGATGGCTGTTTAGGAAAAATTGCAACACCTGTGACACATCAGCAAAGATACGCCAGCACTACCATAATTCGCTGCATCAACAGATAGATCACAATGCATACAAGTGATACATAGTCCAGGCAAGTTCTGTAAGCAGTTCAAAGTGGAGGAATCTATCAATATGTCCATTTTCTCCCAAAATAAATCAACTCAGTGATTGAGCATTACTTGTTGAGTTATTATTCATTGATGCATCAGTTTATACAGTTTGTTGTGATAACTATCGAAGAAACTGTAGTTTGGCTTCACCTTTGTCTTCACCGGCACTGGGATGAAGATAGAAATTCTGACAATGATGCTAAAAAAAAAAAAAAAAAAAAAACTTATGTAACATTCCAACAGGTACTAAGAAAACAATTTTTTGAACAATTTACATTATCCTGAACAGAATTATTAAATATAATGAAAAGTAAAAGTGAAAGTAAACAAACAGATCTGTTAACCTGCTTATTTGTACAAATATTAAAACAATCCTCAACAGCTGTTCACCCAATTTAAATTAAACCATTAAAATCACGTGAATAATAAAAAAATTCGGATCCATTTATTCATGAGCGCTCCTCATATATGATATATGGACATACGCACATACAGACATATAACACAAAACAGAAGTGGGCACACGTAACATACAACACATAAAACAATAGTAAGGGCATTGTAGCTTTACCTAGGTGAAATCTCCATTGCAATGTTTAAAAACTCCACAGTCAAAAAATAAAACTGATCAGAAAAACATTAACCTAGTTCTATATGAGCTCAAAAATAAAATAGAACTTTATGATGTGGGAAAAAGCAATAATAAAATAGATATTGAAAAAAGTATCCTGGTTAATCACTGTCACAGATGTAAGAATAGCCAAGCTGGAGTTCTGGATATCAGTTGTTATGGATTTGAGTCAAATTATCTTCTTTTTGGTCTGTAGAAATTGTTTTGGTTAATCTCTCTGGAATCCAAATCGGCTGCTGTTCTCCCTGTGGAAACACACAAACAGAGCCCCGACATCAGACAATCAGTGGGACAGGACCTTTCCATTGTCCTGTTAGAATATCCTTCCAAAGTACCTTAGGCTTATGTACATTTTTTGGATACAAATGTCTTTCCGAAGCACTAAGCCCTGATGAATCCAAATTTAAAAAGTTTAGAGTAAAAAGGGTTATTTTAAGTTTATCTTTGGGGGATATATACCCCTTTCCAATTCTCTCCTTTTGTTTTAATAAGTACATTTTAAAAGTTTGATGAGCTCTTTCAACTATGCCTTGTCCCTGTGGATTGTATGGGATTCCTGTTATGTGAGTAATGCCAAATGATGAGCAAAATTGTTTAAAAGAGGTAGAAGCATAACCAGGACCATTATATGCTTTTTAACTGTTTTGGAACGCCCACAGTGGCAAAATTTTGTAAGCAATGAGCTATAACATCTTCAGTTTTTTCTCCAGCATGAAGGGAGCCCATCAAAAATCCAGAAGAAGTATCAACTGTAACATGCAAATATTTTAATTTTTCAAATTCTGGCAAGTGTCCATCTGCCTGTATCAGTCCTCTAGGATTGACTCCAAGATTAACTTGTGGTAAAAATCTCACACAATTTTGACATTGTTTTATTGTATGCCTGACTTGTTCTTTACTTATTTTAAAATGCTTTTGTAAAGTATTAGCATTGATATGGAACCTTTTATGAAAATTTATAGCTTCTTCTATTGTGGAGAAAATATGTATGTCATATGTAGATTTATCTGCTAATTCATTGCCCAAACTAAGGGCTCCAGGCAATCCTGTATGTGCCCTGATATGTCCTGTAAAGAATGGATATTTTCTGTCCCAGATTAGACTTTGTATAGTGGAAAACAAAGAGAAAACAGTAGAAGAAGGGGAAATCCTACCAGCATCTTCAAGGGATACTATAGCATTAACTACATACTGACTATCAGAAAATAAATTAAATACAGAATCTTTAAACATCATAAAAGCTTGTAATACTGCATTAAGCTCTACCTTTTGAGCTGATTGTTTGGGTACTAAAAATGTAAAAGTTTGATCAGGGGTAACTACTGCTGCTGTACCATTATTTGACCCATCAGTGAATATATTTGGAGCATTTATGATAGGGGTTTTTCTTGTCATTTTTGGAAAAACTACAGGATGCTTAGACCAAAAAGACAACAAAGGATTAGATGGTAAGTGATTATCAAATGAAACATTAGATTTACACATGATTATTGCCCAAGTATTTAACTCATTAGCTAACTCATCAATTAGATCCATAGTATATGGAGTAATAATTTTATTGGGAGAAATCCCAAATACTCCCTTTGCTGCTTTTATTCCTTTGAGTATTAATTGTGATTTGAGTTGATCTACTCGTATTTGAATTTTTGGTGGACTGACCATGGTTGAGGATAATAGAACTCCTAAATAATTAATTGGAAGATTTAATTATACTTTATCTATTGCTATCTCTAGATTATAATTTTTTAATAAATTTGTAAGTGTGGCATAACATTCTAACAATGTGTTTTTATCTTTATGTGCCAATAACACATCATCCATATAGTGAAACATTTGTAGTTCAGGATTTTGATTTCTAAATGGCTGGATTGCTTTGTTAACATAAATTTGACACATAGTTGGACTATTAGCCATCCCTTGAGGGAGTACTTTCCATTCATATCTCTGATCAGGACCTTCATGATTTAGTGGAGGGATAGTAAATGCAAAATGTGGAGTATCCTCAGGATGAATTGGAATTGAAAAAAAACAATCTTTAATATCTATAGCTAAAACATATCAGGTTTTTGGTAAAGCAGACAATTGGGGAATCCCTGATTGAGCAGGTCTCATAATAACCATCTCATTATTAATGGCTCTTAAATCTTGCAATAATCTCCATTTACCAGATTTCTTTTTAATGACAAAAATGGGAGTATTATGGGGAAATACGGAAGGTTGTATATGTTCCTCGGCTAATTGTTGTTTGACCGGGTCATGGGCTACTTGTATCTTTTCTTTAGTTGGGGGCCACTGAGGAACCCACATTGGTCTTTCTGATTTCCAAGTAATTTTGATTGTCTCAGTGGCCCTTTCTGAAAATCCAACCCATGTCTATTTATTCCTTGATCTATTTGAATTGGTGCTGCTATACCTTGTTCTTGTTCTCTTAATCTTTTTTCTTTCCTAAAGCCTTGTCTAGCCTTAGTAGTGGGCGTGTTAGGATTGATGTTATTTGTTAATGTCAAACCTAATTGATCTAGGACATTTAGTCCCCATAAATTTATGTTGAGAGCCACAGCCAAAGGGGCCCCAGCAAACTTCCAGCTGCCAGCAAACTTCCAGCTGCCGGCTGATGATTGGCTCACAGTGGCCCCAGCAACATCTAGCTGATTGGCTCCTCTGCGGTGATGTTCATTGGGCTGTTTCCCTGCCCTTCAGACTGCCAGCTGATGATTGGCTCACAGCGGCCCCAGCAACATCTAGCTGATTGGCTCCTCCACGGAGCTGCTCATTGGGCTGTTTCCCTGCCCTTTCAGACCACGAAGCTGCTCACTGGGGGACTTCTTTGGCTCCGCCCACGCGACCCAGCCAATCAGTCTCAAGAGCAGGAGGATTGGGGGAGGTGGTGAGGTTGGTGTGGGGGAGAGGCTTGTGGAAGCCGGTGGTGGCAGTTGGGCTCTGAGGGTTTTTTCCTGAGGAGCTGTTTTGTTTGGCATTTGTAGTTCTAAAAATAAAGTTAGTTTCTTTTGACAAGTGGCTCCTGAATTGTGCCCAGACAGACTGCGGCAAATTTATAGGAAGATGATCCAAAACATAAGGTTGTATAGTTCCTTCACATCCTTCAGGACCCTTCCAATCTAATGCCATTGCACTTCTATGGGGATTAGTTGCCACTCCTAGGCCTTGAAGCATTTGAATGGCTTGTTGTAATGGCCAATGTTTTGGCCATTCTTGATGAGATATGATGCTAAGGTCAGCACCTGTGTCCAGTAGCCCATTAAATTCATGTCCTTGAATATTTAGTTTTAGCATGGGGTGAGAATCTAAATTTAAAGACAGCATAGCCCAATCTACACCTGTGGAGCCTAATCCCCTGGAACCTCTTTCTACAGTACGACTAGAAAATTTATCATGCAGGCTGGGTATTATTAATAACTGTACTATTCTATCTTCTGGTGAAATTACTGATATACCTCTTGGAGAACTAGCTATAATTTGTATTTCACCCTCATAATTGGGATCAATTACCCCAGGACTTATTATAAGTCCTTTTAGTGTAGAAGAATTGCGTCTTAATAATAAGCCTACTGTTCCTTGGGGAAGAGGCCCTTTCACTCCTGTGGGAATGATTTGAACTCCCATTTCTGGAGTTAGTACTGCTCTGGCAGAGGCGCAGATGTCCAACCCTGCGCTCCCTCTAGTTTGTCTGATGAGGGATTTAATGGATAATGTGTCCTGGGCACTACCCTGATGGTGCTGCTGGGTTTCTCCATTGCCCCGTATATTTGTGGTTTGGGTCCCGGAGCATTGGGCCCCCCAGTCCATTTTTTGGCAATGGAGCCTGATGCCTTTCTCCACTATATCGTGGGTAAACACTTGGTAACGGAATACCCTCTATGCTGGTTTGAGAACGGCATTCATTAGCCTAATGTCTCCCTTTACGGCATCGTGGGCAAATACCCGGTATTCTATTCCTTTGATACGTAGCTTTGTTAAACCCTCCTCCTATGGGGCAACTCCTTTTAAAATGTCCTCTTTGATCACAATTATAGCATGTTTTTGGCCTGGCATCTAAAGCCTGTTGTACTGCTGCCAAGACTTGCCCTTGTTCATTAATGTCTCTACATAATTTAATATATGTGTTTAAATCTTCATGTCTCCATGGTCTAATGACCTCTCTGCAGCAACGATTTGCTTGGTCATAAGCCAGTTGTTTTATAAATGGCATTGCCTGTTCTATATCCCCAAATATTCTAGAAGCTGTTTGAATAAGCCTATCTACAAATTCAGCGTAAGGTTCATTAGTTCCTTGTATTACCTTAGATAATTGTCCTTGTAAATCTCCATGCCCCTGTAAAGTTTTCCATGCCCTAACCGCATCTACAGCAATTTGTGCGTATACACCGGGTTCATATTCAATTTGTTGCTGTTGACCCTCATAAGGTCCTTTTCCTAACAACATATCTAGATTTCTTTGAGGGTAACTGGCTGCTGCATTTTGCCTAGCTGTCTCCATGCAAAATTCCTCATTGGCAACCTTCCATAACAAATATTGTCCTCCATTTAGCACAGATCAACACATGTTAGCCCAATCTGCTCGCGTCGTGTCTAAGTTGGTAATGGATTCGACCATGCTCACAGTGAAGGGTGCTTGCGGCCCATAGGTTGTTACAGCCTCCTTTAATTGCTTCACTGTTTTGAAATCTAAAGCACGGTGAATTTGTTGCTCTCCTGCCTGCTCAAGTACAGGGCATGTTAATCTTTGGGGTCCTGCCTCAGGATTCCGTCCATCAACTACGGGAGTTGAGGGCCATTCAGCTGTAGATGGAGCTGTTGGTTGAATTACACCCTCTGGTGACAGAACAGAGTTAGTAGCAGCCTCCTGTTGTAATTCCCCACCTGATGGTTGTTTTCCCTCTAAGCTTTCTTCCTTCAAATTTTCCTCTGACTAGCTCGAGAGACCTTCTCTTTTGCTTGACCTAACATGTTTTCTACCATAGTCTGGACCTCTAACAATTTACTTAACAGTCTTTCAGTTTGTTTTTTACTAGTTTCTAATCTACTATAAAGGTAACGCAACCCAATAGGATAACATAAAACAAAACCAAAACAGAATGAAACAAAAACGGAACAAAAAATAGTTGTATCAATTTTCTCTTTCTCAGGGCCGAACAACTTCAAACCTTGAGCCAACCATTTTTCTCAGTTTGCCTGAGAAAATTCTAGGGATAGGCAGCTTGAAACAAAAACAAAATAAATCAAAACAAGAACACATTGATTTTTGAAATGGTCACCCATTCTCTCGCCTTCCCTTAGGGGCGAGCAATTTTATTCACCTCCAAGCTTTAGGTGTTCCCTGTACGGGCCACCAATTGCCGCAGTCTGGCTGGGCACAAAATCATGAGCCACTCAAGCAGGAACAAACTTTATTTTTTGAAACTGCTGCAAATACCCCATATGCGCCTGGGAAGATTGCTGATCCATGCACACGGCCTTCTCCTGGATCCCAAGAAGCCGTTCCTCCTCCAGCATTCCCTCCTACCGCACTTCCCAAACCAATGGGAACTCTCCAGGAGTCCCGTAGCAGGCCGAGGTAGACAGCAGGAGTCCAATATCCATAAGAATGCAAATCTTAACATAATCATATCATCTCAATGGCTAGCTGGCATCACCTTTCAACCAAAAATGCCATGCATCATATTACTTGGCTGTGGCTCTTAGCAGATCACTGTAGTATGATGACCTTAATTTGTTAGGATAAATACCAAGGAGTGGCATACCTGTGTCATATGGAAGTTCCATGTCTAGTATTCTGAGGAATCTCCATACTGATTTCCACAGTAATTGTACTAATTTTTACTCCCACCAACAGTGGAAACGTGTTCCTTTCCCTCCACATTCTCTCTAGCATTTATTATTATTTATATTCTTGATGACTGCCATTCTGACTGCTGTGAGGTGAAATCTCAGTGTAGTTTTGATTTGAATTTCCCTAATTTATAATGATGTTGAATATTTTTTTCATATATTTTTTGGTCATTTGTATTTCTTCTTTTGAGAAATCTCTGTTTAATCCATTTGCCCATTTATTAATTGGGTTATTTGTTATTGTTTTTGTGTGTGTGTGTGTGTATGTAAAGTTTTTCAGCTCTTTATATATTCTAGATATGAATCCTCTGTCAGACAAGTAGTTAGCAAAAATTTTCTCCCATTCTGTGGGTTCTCTCTTCACATGTCTAACTGTTTCCTTTGTTCTACAGAAGTTTTTAAATTAAATGCAATCCCATTTATTAACTCTTGGCATCATTTCCTGAGTTTTAGGTGTCCTGTTGAGAATCTTGTTGCCTGTGCCTCTACACTGGAATGTTGACCTTATGTTTTCTTCTAGGAGTTGCATAGTTTCTGGTCTGAGTTCTAAATCTTTGGTCCATTTCAAGTTGATCTTTGTGCAGGGTAATAGATAAGGGTCTGGTTTCGTTCTTCTACATATGGATAACCTTATGACACCTTTTTCAAGAATCAGGTGTCTGTAGATGTGTGGGTTTGCACCTGTGTCTTCTATTCTGTTTCACTGATCTATGTTTTTATGCCAGTACCATGCAGTTTTTGTTACTATAGCTCTGTAATAAAATTTGAAGTCAGGTATTGTGATGCCTTTATCATTGCTTTTTTGGCTTAGAATTGCCAAGGTTGGGGCTGGGGAAATAGCTCAGTTGGTAGAGTGCTTGACTCACATGAAGAAGGCCCTGGATTCAATCCCCTGAACCACAGGAAAAGATAAAAAAACATTGCTGAGGCTATTTTGGGTCTTTTATTTTTCCAAATGAATTTTAGAACTATTCTTTTCTAATTCTGTAAAGAACTTCATTGGTATTTTATTCTGTTAATGTGATGAATTACAAATATTTATTTGCATATATTAAGCCATTCTTGTATCTCTGGAATGAAGTCAACTTGGTTGGGGTATGCAATCTTCTTGATATGTTGTTGAACATGATTTGCTAATATTTTATTAAGTTCATCAGGGATATTGGTCTGGTTTTGGTATAAGTGTGATGCTGGTGTCATCAGATGAATTTGGAAGTGTTCCATTTCTTTTTATTTCATGGAATAATTTAAGGAATATTGGCATTAGTTCTTCTTTAAAGTTTTGGTAGAATTCAGTTGAGAATCTATCTAGTCCTGCTCTTTTCTTTGTTGAAAGTCTTTTTTATTACTGCTTCTATCTCATGTTAGTTATTGGTCTGTTTAGGTTTTCTGTGTCCTCTTGATTTCATTTTGGCAGGTTGTGTTTGTCTAGAAATGAATCCATTTATTCTAGGTTTTCCAATTTATCGGAGTATAAATTTTTAAAATCGTTCTTAAGGACTCACTAGATTTTTGTGATGTCTGAAGTGCTTTCTCCTTTTCCCATCTCTAATGTTATTAATTTGAGTTTCCTCTGTTTTTTCACTTGGTTAGTTTGGCTAAGGGCTTATCAATCTTGTTTACTTTTTCAAAGATTGAAAAGGGACAGATTAAAATTCTATGGCAATCCGCAGGAACATTGCAGGGGACAACGAGGTCAGGAACAATGTGGTTGCTGGACTTTCCGAAGAAATGTAGGAGAGGGGCCTCCCAGTTCTGGTTGAACATTAAAGAACAGGTGATTCCTGGCAGGTTTGAAGGTGTGGGCTCTCAGAGGCAGAAGCTTCCTGCTCGTTTGTGGTAGGAGGGTGCCTGGGTAAGATCATCAACAATTTTTCCCCCACACAAAATCACTTTATGTTTGAGAGCACTATTTTGTGTAAGTCATAAGGGTCCCCAAATCCCTGATGAATGGTTATTGACACGTTACAGGGGTGGAAAAGTCTGATATCTTTCCTTACCAATCATAAGCATCACACTGACACTCCTATCATAAAAGAAGTTAACAAGAGAGAAGTCTAGTACATTTATGATCCCAACAAAGAATTTTGATGTGACATGGAAATGAATGAAGACCCAAAGACCCAGAGAAAACTGTTTTTATTCTTAGGTTCGATGAAACATGATCCGATGAAGGAGTATTATCTAATGGTAATAGAATTGGAAGGAGAGACCCAGGAAGGCCTGCCTGAACATATTCTTCCTGCCTCCCTCTGCAGCATTCCTTCCTTCCTGCATGTAGAATAAGAGTCTTCAAGGGGGGAAAGTCACTTTTCTAGGTTTTATGGCTTGGATGGAGAGAGAGGAGTTCTAATTTCTACCATCTGCCTCAGGGAAGAGGGATTATGGTTGCTATCATTCCCTGCATGAAAGGAAGAGAGATGGGAGATAGAAGGGCAGTAGAATGTCATAATGACTTACTTCTGAGGTCTTTCAACGTCCTTCAGTTTAAAGTGCTTGCCCACGACAATGTGCCATACTCTGGGGTATCAGGTGCTAAGTCCAACACATTATCCCATTTTGGCACATCAGAGGCAAAAGAAGTGAGCTATGCAGGTAGGTCAGGTCAGGGGTAAACTAATTTTGTAGATAAACTTAGTATCCTTTCATAAAAAGGAAAACAATTGCAGTCTGCTTCTCATCTGACATTAGCTATAGATGCCTTTGCAGGAAGGCTGCGTGGACTAGTACTTTTGTGTACTGCAAGAGGGCACCTGGTCTAGATGGGGGTTGGGAAGACTGACAACAGCCTTCCCTCAGCACAGAAATTACGTCTCTCACAAATTTTAGTTCAATGCTCTTTGCACAATATGCCTTCAGAATACTCTTGTTGACTGACCAAATCTTTAAACACAATTGTTCTGTCCTTGCTAAGGTGATATTTTTAAATCTCTTCAACTTCTAAAAAAGGAGACCACGAAATACTTCTATGTGATTCCTCCACTTGGCGAGGTCCTGTGCTTTCCTAAAGGGAAACTTGGAGGATGAAGATTTTCCAATAAGAACTCATCTATTGTTTGCCCTACTCGTCACAGGCAGACTTACTTTAGAATTAAATATATTGCAACTTAGTCTTCCCAGCCAAGGTATGAACTAGTGAAAAGGAGCCATGCTCTACACCCTAAGGCAGGAAAGGCAAGAGATTTCACCTTCATTTGATAGGTAGTGTCTGTCTGGGGCAGTGTGTTGAGAAACATGGTGCTGCTGTATTTGAACTGGCTCAGGAAGAGAACATCATGATCAACTAATGATTCCTGCCATGAAAAGAGTGTTGTATGCTGTGTATTATCTTGTCATGCTCTGAGTGCTTTATAGAACTGAAAGAAGAGTCAGTCAGTACGACTTTACTGTATTCTATAAATAACATTCATAATTCCAAAAGGGCTCTGGAATAATCTGGAATTATCTTTGTATAGGACAAGGAGATGTGTACTCACAATCATATTATTGTTCAAGCTGGAACACCTGTGGTTTGGGGGGGATGGGGGTGGGGGTAAGGAGTATTGGTTATTGAATCCAGGGCTTCATAATTGCTAAGCAAGCATTTACCACTGAGCTACATCCCCAGCCCCTTTCTAAAATTTGTTTTTTGAGACAGGATCTCGCTAAATTGTTCTGGCTGGGCTTGAACTTGTGATCTTCCAGCCTCAGCGTCCTGAGTTGCTGGGATTATAGGCACATTGGGATATTTTTTGTAGAAAGATGTCTGAATAATAATTGTTCTGGGACAAGAGTTGTATCCTGGGACTCTTTCTGGAAAATGAGACTTGCCTCAGGCTGACACCTCTGAGAAGTCTTCCTTGAGTCTACCTCTCAGGCTCGGTCAATACTTTCAGTAACAACTCATGCACATTTGGGTCACAGTGCTTGTCACACTTTATTGTACTTACCTGTTTTCCCATCTGTGTCCTTCACTAAACTTTCAGTATTTTGAGAGAGGACAAAATCTTAATCAGATGTGAATCTATTGCTCACAGCAATATACATACACAATATTAACTAAACTGAATGCTTGTGTCCCTCAATATTCACATGTTGAAATCCTATCCCCCAAGGTGACACTTTTAGGAGGTAGCAAGTCCTAAAATCAGAGCCCTTAATTTGTATTAGTGCCCTTACAAAAGAGACCCCAGAGAGCTCCCTTGCTCCTTCCACTATGTGATAATACAACAACAAAAAAAAAACCTGTCAGCTGCATCAGGGAACAGCCCCTCACCAGAAGTTGGATCATTCAGTGCCTTGATTTTGGTCTTGCCAGGCTCCAGATCTGGAGAAATAAATTTGGGCTATTTATTAGACATGCAGACTATGGGAATTTGTTATTGTCGCCCCAACTGACAAAGACACAAGAGGTCCTCAATGTTAAATGAATAAAATTCCTCTTACCTGAGAAGTTGTAAGACTCTTCCTCCACCCAAGTCCCTCCTAAGTTCCTAACTTTAGTATAATGAGTTCAAAGGTAGAGAGGGGAGAATGAAGTTGCTAACAAACTGTTCTTCAGTTGGCTACCATAACATAAGCTTTTTATTCCCAGAGGAAGTTGTAGCACCTCCACATTCATCGTCTCATTCCAGCTTTTCCACTGTCCTTTGAGAGTATGACTTGTGGAATCTTGTTTGCATTTAACAAATATGGATGCTGAGTTATACCTGGGCTATATCTGTGTGCCTAAGGTTAGACAGTTTCTTAGATAGAGGTGGGAAATAACACCGGATGCAGATCTTTCCATTTCAAACCCAAGATGCATCTTGCTGCTTTAATTTAGGACCTCTTGGTAAATACCATTTGAAAACACTCTTTACACCTCTTTTGGTTTGTCAAGGCTGATAGATCTGGCAGGAGATTATTTTAGGAGTTAAAGGGTCTGTGAAAATTGTTATGTTCATAAGATGTCAAAGAAGAGAGTAGAGGGCGACGTGCTGCCTGTACCCAGGCTTCCATTTATACCCTATCTGGGGAAACAGACCAGACTTGATGAGGGTATCAAATAAGCAGATCAGAGAAGAAAGGGTGTGGCTGATCTTTCAGAATCAAACAATAATAGGATCAATGGGTGAGGTACTTGAAGAGTAATCAACAGGGTCAATGGGTGAGGTACTCGAAGAGTAATCAACTCTTCTTGCTCAAAAGAGTTCCTATAGGGAACAGGTATGATAATTTTGGAAGATGGGCTACTTTGTAAATTTCAGAAAGTGCAGAGGCAGAAAAAAAAAGTAAAAGTTAAAAATAATGTGTCAGCCTTCAGAAAAACTTAGAACAAAAACGACTGCTCTCTTAGACATAGTTGTCTCGTCCTGCTGCTCCTTGGTGGGAACCAACACCCAGGTGAGAGCAAACTGAAGTCTTTTAGGAGACAATGACTGGTACCAGTTGACTGCTTGGTGAATACAGCCAAAAGACAGCTGCAGTTCCTGCCAGAGAATGTTCTTTTTCCAGGGAAAAGGAAAGATATTGACTCAGAAAACATCAAAATTGAGAGGATCCACAAGATATTGGTATTTAGAGTTTTGTAGTATTAATGATGAGGTCATTTGCACCTGAGGAGGTCAAACTGAGAGCCATCTTGTGATCAGTTTGTAAATACTCCTCCCCTGCCCACCCTTTTTCTTTTCTTCTTCTTTTTTTTTAAATGCTTTGATTGAGCATTGGCTTTGCTAATTCTAATAAATAAGTCCTCATGGCTCATCTACTCACTTATTCTTATTTCTCCCACTACCCTCCCTATACACTCAAAGGAGTTCCAATCCAGTCCTCAGACTCCATGGCAATCTTCTCCCCACTAAAGTTGGGCTGTGGTGACTCACCGTTATGGGAGTCTTTCTTTACTGTCTGTTCATTCACGGATGGGAGATGATTCTGAATTCGATATGTAATTTGACAGTTCATAGTTGGTAATGTTTTAATTTTCTTTCATTTTCTGCTTTGAGGTCACCTGTGAAGTATTCAATGGCTCTGTGGGAGAAGATATTTCCTAACTTAACAGCTAAATGTCTCTAACAATATAAGGTAGCAGTGTTGCAAAATATAGGTGAAGAAGGAGAATTAAAATGAACCAGAAACAATTGGGGGTCTCAGAACAAGGACTTAGAAAAATAATGGCTCTTTTGTAAGGCTACGATAGAATAAGAATAGGGACTGTAAAATAGCAAAGGATATGAAAAGTCTTAATATGAACTTGGTCACCAAATCCTCTAAGAATTCGGAAAAATCAATTCTAGGGTCACTTAAAAAAGGCAGGATTTCAGGTCGCAGGGAATAAACGTATGAGATTTGTAATGAGAAGTTGTAGAACTAAATTACTATTTCTCTGCCAGAAAGTAGACATATCTATCAGTGACAGCTCCACTCAAAGTTAAAATAAAGGATATTTGTGCAGAATCCTTAACCTCACATGGCTGACATCACTGGAGACCATCATGACCCTCAAAACACAATTCTTGGGAGTCATACTAAGAAACTGGAATCTTGATTGGTATATTGTGTTTGTGAATTTTTAGTTTATTGTTGCTGTTAAGGGCCCTACTATTTTTTAAACATTTTTAATTTTTTTCTAATTAGTTGTACATGACAGTAGAATGCGTTGACCCATTGTACACAAATGGAGCACAACTTCTCTTCCTCTCGCTGTACATGGTGCTGAGTTACATCAGTAGTGTAATCATACATGCATATAAGGGTAATAATGTCTGTCTCCTTCTACTGTCCTTCCCATCCCCATAGTCCTACTTCTCCCTCACTCTCCTCTGCACAATCCAAAGTTCCTTTATTCTTCCCTACCCACACCCTCACTATGGATCAGCATTCATTTATCAGAGAAAACATTTGGCCTTCGATTTTTTGAGATTGGTCTATTTCACTTAGCATGATATTCCCTAGTTCCATCCATTTACCTGCAAATGCCATAATTTCATTCTTCTTTAAGATTGAGCAATATTCCATTATGTATAAATGCCACATTTTCTTTATACATTCCTCCATTGAAGGTCATCTAGTTTGGTTCCATAATTTAAATATTATGAATGGAGCTGCTATAAAGATCCATGTGTCTGTGTCACCGTCATATACTGATTTTAAGTTCTTTGGTATAAACTGAGGAATGGGATAGCCGTGACCTTACTATTTTGTAGAAGTGTTTCATAGACCCACTCTAGGAGATTAAAAACATTGGGGAATTTTCCATTAAAGACTCTTAGATGTTATAATCTCTTATCTTATAGTGGAACTAACTTTCTATTTCCTCTGTATTTGTATGGCACCTTGTTTTTGCAAGATAATCTGGGTCAGTTTATTTTTTTTTTTCAGAAGGCACAATTTTTATTTTTGTGCTTTTTTTCCTTTTTTTTTCTTGTTGGTTGTTCAAAACATTACATAGTTCTTGATATATCATATTTCACACTTTGATTCAAGTGGGTTATGAACTCCCATGTTTACCCCATATACAGATTGCAGAATCACATCAGTTACACTTCCATTGATTTACATATTGCCATACTCATGTCTGTTGTATTCTGCTGCCTTTCCTATCCTCTATTATCCCCCCTCCCCTCCCCTCCCCTCTTCTCTCTCTACCCCCTCTACTGTAATTCATTTCTCCCCCTTGTATTATTTTTCCCTTTCCCCTCACTTACTCTTGTATGTAATTTTGTATAACTCTGAAGGTCTCCTTCCATTTCCATGCAATTTCCCTTCTTTCTCCCTTTCCCTCCCACCTCTCATCCCTGTTTAATGTTAGTCTTATTCTCTTGCTCTTCTTCCCTACTCTGTTCTTACTCTCCTTATATCAAAGAAGACATTTGGCATTTATTTTATAGGGATTGGCTAGCTTCACTTAGCATAATCTGCTCTAATGCCATCCATTTCCCTCCAAATTCTATGATTTTGTCATTTTTTAATGCAGAGTAATACTCCATTGTGTATAAATGCCACATTTTTTTTATCCATTCGTCTATTGAAGGGCATCTAGGTTGCTTCCACAGTCTTGCTATTGTGAATTGTGCTGCTATGAACATCGATGTAGCAGTGTCCCTGTAGCATGCTCTCTTTAGTTCTTTAGGGAATAGACCCAGAAGGGGAATAGCTGGGTCAACTGGTGGTTCTATTCCCAGCTTTCCAAGAAATCTCCATACTGCTTTCCAAATTGGCCCCACCAATTTGCAGTCCCACCAACAATGTACAAGTGTACCCTTTTCCCCATATCCTCGCCAACACTTGTTGTTTGACTTCATAATGGCTGCCAATCTTACTGGAGTGAGATGGTATCTTAGGGTAGTTTTGATTTGCATTTCTCTGACTGCTAGAGATGGTGAGCATTTTTTCATGTACTTGTTGATTGACTGTATGTCCTCCTCTGAGAAGTGTCTGTTCAGGTCCTTGGCCCATTTGTTGATTGGGTTATTTGTTATCTTATTGTCTATTTTATTTATTGTTATCTTATTGTCAATTTTTTGAGTTCTTTGTATACTCTGGATATTAGGGCTCTATCTGAAGTGTGAGGAGTAAGATTTGTTCCCAGGATGTAGGCTCCTATTTACCTCTCTTATTGTTTGTTTTGCTGAGAAAAAACTTTAGTTTGAGTAAGTCCCATTTGTTGATTCTAGATATTAACTCTTGTGCTATGGGTGTCCTACTGAAGAATTTGGAGCCCGACCCCACAGTATATAGGTGGTAGCCAACTTTTTCTTCTATCAGATGCCATGTCTCTGATTTGATATCAAGCTCCTTGATCCATTTTGAGTTAACTTTTGTGCATGGCGAGAGAAAGGGATTCAGTTTCATTTTGTTGCATATGGATTTCCAGTTTTCCCAGCACCATTTGTTGAAGATGCTATCCTTCCTCCATTGCATGCTTTTAGCCCCTTTATCAAATATAAGAAAGTTGTAGTTTTGTGGGTTGGTTTCTTTGTCCTCTATTCTGTACCATTGGTCCACCTGCCTGTTTTGGTACCAGTACCATGCTGTTTTTGTTATTATTGCTCTGTAGTATAGTTTGAAGTCTGGTATCGCTATACCACCTAATTCACACTTCCTGGTTAGCATTGTTTTTGCTATTCTGGGTTTTTTATTTTTCCATATGAATTTCATGATTGCTTTCTCTATTTCTACAAGAAATGCTGTTGGGATTTTGATTGGCATAGAATTAAATCTATAGAGAACTTTTGGTAATATCGCCATTTTGATGATGTTAGTTCTGCCTATTCATGAACAGGGTATATTTTTCCATCTTCTAAGATCTTCTTCAATTTCTCTCTTTAGAGTTCTGTAGTTTTCATTGTATAAGTCTTTCACGTCTTTTGTTTGGTTGATTCCCAAGTATTTTATTTTTTTTGAGGATATTGTGAGTGGAGTGGTTGTCCTCATTTCCATTTCAAAGGATTTGTCGCTGATATACAGGAATGCCTTTGATTTATGCGTGTTGATTTTATATCCTGCCACTTTGCTGAATTCATTTATTAGCTCTAATAGTTTCTTTTAGACCCTTTTGGGTTTGCTAGGTATAGAATCATGTCATCTGCAAATAGTGATAATTTAAGTTCTTCTTTTCCTATTTTTATGCCTTTAATTTCTTTTGTCTGTCTAATTGCTCTGGCCAGTGTTTCGAGATCTATGTTGAACAGAAGTGGTGAGAGAGGGCATCCCTGTCTTGTTCCAGATTTTAGAGGGAATACCTCAATTTTTCTCCATTCAGAATGATGCTAGCCTGAGACTTAGCATAGATTGATTTTACAATGTTGAGGTATATTCCTGTTATCCCTAGTTTTTCTAGAGTTTTGAACATAAAGGGATGCTGTACTTTGTTGAATGCTTTTTCCATATCTATCGAGATGATCATATGGTTCTTATTTTTAAGTCTATTGATGTGGTGAATAGCATTTATTGATTTCTGTATATTGAACCAGCCTTGCATCCCAGGGATGAATCCTACTTGATGATGGTGCACAATTTTTTGATATGTTTTTGAATCCGATTTGCCAGAATTTTATTGAGGATTTTTGCATCTAGGTTCATTAGAGATATTGGTCTGTAGTTTTATTTCTTTGAAGTGTCTTTGTCTAGTTTCGGGATCAGGGTGATATTGGCCTCATAGAATGAATTTGGAAGTTCTCCCTCTTTTTCTATTTCCTGAAATAGCTTGAAAAGTATTGGTGTTAGTTCCTCTTTAAAGGTTTTGTAAAACTCTGCTGTATACCCATCCGGTCCTGGGCTTTTCTTAGTTGGTAATCTTTTGATGGTTTCTTCTATTTCCTCCATTGATATTGGTCTGTTTAGGTTGTCTATATCCTCCTGACTCAAACTGGGCAGATCATATGACTTAAGAAATTTATCGATGCCTTCACTATCTTCTATTTTATTGGAGTATAAGGATTCAAAATAATTTCTGATTATCTTCTGTATTTCTGAGGTGTCTGTTGTGATATTGCCTTTTTCATCCTATATGCTAGTAATTTGAGTTCTCTCTCTTCTTCTCTTCATTAGCATGGCTAAGGGTCTGTCAATCTTATTTATTTTTTCAAAGAACCAACTTTTAGTTTTATCAATTTTTTCAATTGTTTCTTTTGTTTCGATTTCATTAATTTCAGCTCTGATTTTAATTATTTCTTGCCTTCTACTTCTTTTGCTGTTGTTTTGCTCTTCTTTTTCTAGGATTTTGAGATGAAGTATGAGATCATTTATTTGTTGGTTTTTTCTTTTTTTAAGGAATGAACTCCAAGAATGAATTTTCCTCTTAGAACTGCTTTCAATGTGTCCCATAGATTCCGATATGTTGTGTCTGTGTTTTCATTTATCTCTAAGAATTTTTTAATTTCCTCCTTGATGTCTTCTATAACCCATTGATCATTTAGTAACCTATTGTTCATTCTCCAAGTGATGCATGACTTTTCCTTCCTTCTTTTATCGTTGATTTTCAGTTTCATTCCATTATGATCAGATAAGATGCATGGTATTATCTCTACTCCTTTATATTGTCTAATTGTTGCCCTGTGACATAATATATGATCTATTTTTGAAAAGGATCCATGTGCTGCTGAGAAAAAAGTGTAACTGCTTGATGTTGGGTGGTATATTCTATATATGTCAATTAAGTCTAGGTTATTAATTGTGTTATTGAGTTCTATAGTTTCCTTACTCAACTTTTGTTTGGAAGATCTGTCCAGTGGTGAGAGAGGTGTGTTGAAGTCTCCCATGATTTTGTATGGTGGTCTATTAGACTCTTGAACTTGAGAAGAGTTTGTTTGATGAACATAGCTGCACCATTTTTTGGGGCATATATATTTATGATTGTTATGTCTTGTTGGTGTATGGTTCCCTTGAGCAGTATGTAGTGTCCCTCTTTATCCCTTTTGATTAACTTTGGCTTGAAATCTATTTTATTTGATATGAGTATGGACACTCCTGCTTGTTTCCGAAGTCCATATGACTGATATGATTTTTCCCAACCTTTCACATCAGTCTATGTATGTCTTTTCCTATCAAATGCGTCTCCTGTAGGCAGCATATTGTTGGGTCATGTTTTGTGATCCATTCTACTAGCTTGTGTCTCTTAATTGGTGAGTTTAAGCCATTAACATTTAGGGTTATTATTGAGATATGGGTTGTTCTTTCAGCCATATTTGTTTATTTATGTTACTAAACATGGTTTGTTTTCCTCTTTGATTTTTTCCCCCCTTTACTGTCCTACCTCCCACTGTTGGTTTTCATTGTTATTTTCCATTTCCTCTTCCTGTAATGTTTTGCTGAGGATTTTTTGGAGAGATGGTTTTCTAGCTGCAAATTCTTTTAACTTTTGTTTATTGTGGAAGGTTTTAATTTCATCTTCCATCCTGAAGCTTAATTTTGCTGGATACACGATTCTTGGTTGGAACTCATTTTCTTTCAGTGTTTGAAATATGTTATTCCAGGATTTTCTAGCTTTCAAAGTCTGTGTTGAGAGATCAGCTGTTATCCTGATTGGTTTACCCCTAAATGTAATCTGCTTCCTTTCTCTTGTAGCTTTTAAAATTCTCTCCTTATTCTGTATGTTGGGCATCTTCATTATAATGTGTCTAGGTGTGGATCTCTTATGATTTTGCACATTTGGCATCCTGTAGGCTTCTAGGATTTGGGATTCTGTCTCATTCTTCAAGTCTGGGAAGTTTTCTCATATTATTTCATTGAATAGATTGCTCATTCCTTTGGTTTGGACCTCTCTACCTTCCTGTATCCCAATGACTCTTAAATTTGGTCTCTTTATGTTATCCCATATTTCTTGGATGTTCTGCTCATGGTTTCTTAACAGTCTTGCTGAGCTGTCTATTTTCTTTTCAAGTTGAAATACTTTGTCTTTATTGTCTGATGTTCTATCTTCTAAGTGTTCTACTCTGCTGGTAGTATTCTCAATTGAGTTTTTAAGTTGGTTTATTGCTTCCTGCATTTCTAGGATTTCTGTTTGTTTGTTTTTTATAACCTCTATCTCCCTGTATAGTTGATCTTTTGCTTCCTGGATTTGTTTATGTAATTCACTGTTGAAGTGATCTTTCATTGTCTGATTTTGCTGTCTAATGTATTCCTTGAGACTCCAGATCATCTGAAGCATGTATATCCTGAATTCTTTATCTGACATTCCATCTTCTGCAGATATTACCTCTTCTAACGTTGAGTTGACCTGCATTGCTTGTGGTCCTTTCTTTCCTTGTCTCTTCATACTGTTCGCGTTTGTTTCTGCTTGGTGAAACTGTTGTGTTATTGAATTTTCCCCCTATATATTTGTATTTCTCTTGTATAGTTGCAAAGTCTCCTGCGCAGGCGCGGGCGGCGGCTCTGCTCCTCCTCCAACTGGGGCATTGTGCCTACCACACTGGCAGGCCACTGTGCCTGTTCTGCCGGTTGGTAGCAGGTGCGCGTACCTTACAGGCGCGGGCGGCAGCTCTGCCCCTCCGCGGGTCACTGGGCCTGTTCTGTCTGTTGGTTGCAGGTCTGGCCTGTTCTGTTGGTGGTCACAGTTCCACCTACCTTGCAGACGCGGGGGCGGGCAGCTCTGCCCCTCCGCAGGCCGCTGGGCCTGTTCTGCCGGTGGGTCACAGGTCTGCCTACCTTGCAGGCGCGAGAGGTGGCTCTGCCCTTTCGCAGGCCGCTGGGCCTGTTCTGCTGGTGGGTCGCAGGTCAGCCTACCTTGTAGGTGTGGTTGGCAGCTCTGCTCCTCCGTGGGCCACTGGGCCTGTTCTGTTGGTGGTCACAGTTTCGCCTACCTTGCATGTGTGGGGGGAGGGGGCGGCTCTGCCCCTCAGCAGGCCGCTGGGCCTGTTCTGCTGGTGTGTCGCTGGTCCGCCTACCTTGCAGGCGCGTGGGGCAGCTCTGCCACTCTGCGGGTTGCTGGGCCTGACCTGCCAGTGGGTCGCAGGTCTGCCTACCTTGCAGGCACAGGGGCGGCTCTGCCCTTCCGCAGGCCGCTGGGCCTGTTCTGTTGGTGGTCACAGTTCTGCCTACCTTGCAGGCACGGGGAGAGGGGGAGGCTGTTCCCCTCAGTAGGCTGCTGGGCCTGTTCTCCCGGTGGTCACAGTTCCGCCTACCTTGCACGCACGGGTGGAGGGGGCAGCTCTGCCCCTCAGCAGGCTGCTGGGCCTGTTCTCTGAGTCAGTTTCTTGAACTCAGAACTGAAGACATTGATCACTGACTTCTGTCATCAATTGTCCTATCGGAATTCTAAGGGCAGACTCCATTATTTGTCTTCATGACTTGTTCTTTTATCTTTCAGATACCTGGAGAATTTTATTTCAGTCTTGGAATTCAATAACTTAACTGTGATTTCAGTAATTTTTTTTCCTAATTATTGATTTTTCTTGGACCATTCTGCATTCTTTCAATACGTAGATATTTTTTTCCTTTATTTCAATAAAGAAAGTTTTTTTAATTTATTCAATTTTTTTCTTTCAGTATAACATTTTCTGTCCCATTTTTTGAATTTTCGATAACAGTAATATGTCTTATGTTGGGCCATTGTTGTTGTTTTTTTCTGTTTTTTTTTTCATCTATCATTTATATTCTTATTGTTTTGGGCTCTTGGTCTCTTTGTCCTTCTATGTTCACTATGATTAAGTTCTCTTTATATATTTGTAATTGTTTTCAGCTGTGTCTATTATATCCCATGTTCCATGATTGATTGTTTGGGTTTTTGGTATTTTTGCAAACTCAATTTTTCATCTTGTCTGGTTGTTGTACCACCTTTTGTAGCCCTTATTCATTTCATCTTCTAGTGAAGTCTGTAGAAAATACTGTCAGGAGAATTTTCTTCTATGTTAGGATTCTGAACAGTTTGGGGTGTTTGTGTCTTTTCTCTCTTGCTCTCTCATTGATCTGGCTGCAGGATGTTCTCTTAACGCCACACCATTTCTTTTTATCTTCCATGCTCAGTGTGGACAAATGGAATTCCTGCTTCTTCTAGTAATGGAGACAGATCTTCCCTGACTCTTTTCTTACCCCATTAATGATTTCTTTGTCTTCCTTTACAGAGCTGCTTTTTATTGTGAGTTCTATGCATTAAAAAAAAAAACAGTCTGGAGGCATTGGAGAGATTTTGGAGAGTTCTGCCTGGGTTGTGTGTAGTCTTTGAAAGATGGGAGGCTTCTCTTTCCTCTAAGACTTTTTCAAATATCCTGTATTAGTACTCACTGCACTTGGTTGGAACAATTTTCTATTCTCATAGAGGGGAGAGGCTGGGGATTTAATCTATGCAGACAAATCTTGGTATCTGTCCTGCAAGTCAGTATGGACCATTGTTGGGCAGAGAGGTTCACACCCAGGAAACAGATCTGGGATACTGACAGGTGGAAGAAGATGTGAAGCACAGTTAGGGCAGTAGACATATTTTATTTAGAGGTGACAGTGTCCTTTAGCCAGCCCCCAGCTCCAGTTTCAGCTCCTGGTCAGTCTTCCCACTCTGCCATCAAACCATTTCCACAGGCCTTTTTTAGATGCAGGCCAGACAAAGAGTACACATTGCTAACAGGTGACAAAGTGAGCACATGCTCACAAGCAAATGTTTATGACCTTGAGAACATATGCTGAATCAGGGTGTTCAGACCTTGGCTACATATTAAAAACAGAGCCCTCCAGAAGCTTCCGTGAGGGAGCCTACCTAAGGCCATCTTGGTTCTGCTCAACAACCATATTTACTTCAAGGAAGTAATCTTGCTTGTTTGATATCACCATTTCCACTCACCTGTCTTTCTCCTGTAGCTATCTCTGTCCCTTGCCAGAAGACAATAAAAAACAACACAGGATCTGGAGATTTGGCTTCTCTTTCAGAGTTCTGAGGGAGAAGTGAGAGAACATCTTCTGAAGTTCTTGGTCTACCTTCCTATACCTAAGAGCACAATTTTTTTTGACTTGTTCTAAGTCTCTGTTATTGTTGGGGCTGGTTAGTTCCAGGTGGCTCAGGGAATTTTTGCTTCTTTTTTCTTGTTTCTCTCAGTTTAGGGATACCCAAGTTGTGTGCTAGGAAGTCCCCCTACCTCTTGGGTTTCCTGTGGTGATAGGCACAAGAGTTGGGAGAGTTGCTACAACTTCACTACAGCCCCCTGTGCACACATGGGGGCTGTCAGTGATGATACTCAGGTTAGTTGATTCATTTTCTTTACCCAGCCCAGGTTTGCTAAGCTTCAGAATCTTCTTCTCCTTGACTTTGGCTCAGCTGCCATTCAAGTTTATATCATAATGTTAGTTGTAGCAATTCTTTTTACTTTTTAAATAAAGTATATTATTGTTGTGTCTTCTATGTGGGGTGAGAGGAAGCTAGGGCTTGCTGTCTTTACCTGTCAGAGCTCTTCTCCTGTTGTAAACGATTGGGATTTTATTATTATTATTATTAATTTTAGAGGTGCTCCTAGCTGGCTTCTTGAAGCAGTTAGGTTGTTGATATGCTGCATCAGTTTGGGGTTGAGGAAAAGTAAGGGTTCTTGACATAGTCCCCCATGGGATTGCCCAGATTCTAGGAAACGCTCTAACTGAAAGTTTCTAACTGTAACTTTCTCTGCCTTTGGGGAATATCCACATGAAATAGTAAAAATGACTTGGAATCAAAAGATATGGTGGAAAAGGCATGTGCTTTTATTTCTTCTTCTGTCAAATGAGCTTAGGTTATAAATCCAGCTTCTAACAAACATACTGTGTGACTTTGGCCAAATTTTTTAACCTTCTCCTTAAACTTCAGATTCTTCATTTAGTAAATGCAAAAAAAAAATCCTCATTAGTCAGGCTTATGGGGAGAATTAAATGAGATGGCATATTCAAAGCATGGGTCTGGGAAATGGTGGGTCCACTCTCCCTTCCTTCCATCTTTGCCCTTCCCCACCCTCTTTCCTAATCTGTGGACATGGCCATCTTATCTGACCTCATAGGATAGAGACCACTTTTCTCAATGAGGAGATGAGTCTGGGATCCGGATACACATCTTACTTTTCATAAATGCTTTTCACTGCCCCTTCTTTGGGAGATGACTAAACTGGAACAGATGTGGAAAAAATGCTCTCACTCTGTGTGGTCATTGTTGCTCATTGGAGGAGCTGGGAATTTTAAGGGGAATCATTGTGCAGATAACAGTAATCTCAACTTTCATTAATAGAATGTAGGTGAGGTCTACCTAATTACATTTCTGGTTAACCAGTGATCACCAGATAACCTTATATGCTTTCAAAACATGATTCTATACTAATTATGTGTTTGCCTACTTCCATAAGTATATGAACAGAACATTTCTGAACAGAACATTTTTGTTGATAATTTGATTCTTTTGTGGGGGGTGAGGGTACTAGGGATTGAACTCAGGGGCACTCAACCACTGAGCAATATCCCAGCCCTATTTCGATTTTATTTTGAGACAGGGTCTCACTGAGTTGCTTAGCACTTCGCCATTGCTGAGGCTGGCTTTGAACTCACAATCTTCCTTCCTCAGCCTCCCAAGCCTCTGGGATTACAGGTGTGTACTACCGTGCCCAGTGATGATTTGGTTCTTAATTTACTCTGAACACACATTCTCAGCATTAAAATTGTCAAAGTTGCCACATGTTAGAGGAAACTGTGAGAGACTCAGAACATAACCTTAGAAATTGTTTGTCTTTCTTATGTTTGGGTTCAACTCTTTACTCCCCAAATTCAAAGGGTGAAGTCCTAACCACTAGTAACTCAGAATGTGGCTGTATTTAGATATGGGTTCTTTAAAGAGATAACTGAGTTGACATGAAGTCTTTATGGATCCTGACAGGTGGAAGAAGATGTGAGACACAGTTGGGATAATAGAGGCACAGATGGGATAGACTTTAGGGTCCAGTATAATTATTTTTTTATAAGCAAAGGAAAGTTGGACACAGACACACAGATACAGAATGAAGGTGATATAAAGAGACATAGGGAGAAGATGACTATCTATAACCCAAGGAGAGAATCTAGTATAGATCCTTCCCTCAGTCCTCAGAAGGAAATCCTGATTTCAGTCTTCCAGCCTCCAGAACTGTGAGGCCATACATTTCTGTGATCTAAGTCACCTGGCCTGTAGTGCTTTTTAATAGTATCCCTAGCAAGCTAATAGGATCAGTTTCTAATTTTTCCTCTCATGCTGACTTCTTTGGAATTGGCTCCTTCTCCCCTCTTATGCCCATATCTATCCTCTCCAACAGCCATTCTAGAATGTGTCTCTTCATTCCTTTGGGTAAACATGAATGTGCATGAGAGTGAACTCAAAAGTTGGGAGGGAAATGCTAATATGTGAAGGGTCTGGGTGGTTGTGATGGAAGTGAGACATCATTCCATTTAATTTACAAAATGTATTATTTTAAATATCAATCTCCTGCAAGCAGTCACTTGATCATATTTACACCACTTCTATCAGGAAATTAGGAATCTTGCATTTGGTGATAACATCAGAATAATAAGGATTTAAAATGCAATGCTTGTACTTATGACTAAAAACTCAAATCTGCAAGCAGTAACAAGACGGAAGACAAACCGTGCTGTTGAGAGGGTGGGAGAGCAAAACTTCAGTAAGGGTATCTTAAAAATGCTCTATGAATTTGATATTATTACCCTATATTTGTATATAATTACACAACTGGTGTGATTCTACATCATGCACAACCAGAGGAATAAGAAGTTATATTCTATTTATGTATGATGTGTCAAAATGCATTCTACTGTCATGCATAACTAATTAGAACAAATAAAAATGTTTTTTTTCAGCTCCAAAATCTAGCAGCAATCTAAGGTTTAATTTGTGTTTTCCTGAAAGCTTACCCTAAGACAAGAATTTTGAGAGGTGATCTTAGGAAGCAGAAGTGAAGAGTCAAGGCAGTAGACTGGGAAGGTCAGGAAGTCAAACAAGATTTATAATGAACGGGTACCAATGTGGATAGCCAAGGCTCAGCCTCAGTGAGGAACCCTGGAGACTACATAGAATGTGCCTTAGAGTTGACCCATGAAAGGGCAAGGAAGTTGGAATATTTTTTGGAGGGGGTGCACTCAACTACTGAGCCACATTACCAGCCTTATTTTGTATTTTATTTAGAGACAAGTTCTCACTGAGTTGCTTAGCACCTCATTTTTGCTGAGGCTGGCTTTGAAATCACGATCTTCCTGTCTCAGCCTCCCGAACTGCTGGGATGACAGACGTGCACCACCATGCCCAGCTAGAAGTTGGGATATTTATCCATTGGTTTCCATCCCTCTTTGGTTGAGTGTCACTCTTCAGAGTATTGGCTTGCTCATGTTCTAGTCTGCTCTGTGCTAGTGGCTGGAGAAGTCCCTGAGACACAAATTCTGGCAGTAATCTGTGTGCATGGCAACTGTCTGCAGTCGGTCTCAGATTTAGGAAGAGAACGTTTTGTGAGGCGTGGGAAGGGAGGATGCTGGTGACATTTGCTACGGTGAGGTAAAACCCAATGTAAAATGAGGCAATATATTTAAACTAATTTGGATCCACACTTAATGATCTCAAAGGAATTTTTGCCTCATGAATATTTCTGGGGTCACCCAGTTTTCCCATCTTCAGTGTCACTACTGGCTATAGGCCACTAATCTTTCACCTAGCTCTCCATCTCTGCCTCCCATCCTGCTCCCCTGCAATCATTTCCCCATCCAGCCGCTAGAGGGAGCCTTCTAAAATGGAAATAAACTCATGGAGGTCTCCTTTTACCTTCCAATGACACAGTGAAGTCCACTCTTAAAGACGTTTATGAGACCTTCCATGGTCGCATTCTGCTTCCCTCTTGAGCTCCTTCCCATTGGACTTATATCATGGAATCAACCAACCTTTCTTTTCCATTTCTAGCCCCACTTCAACCCTCCTCCCGCCTCTCTCTTCCACCTGTCTCCCTGACCATTTTTACTTTAGGATTTTTATGCACACAATCCTTCCTTTTTTTCTTGATAACTTATATTGACTTTTCAGGTCTGAACCTAATGATCTCTTCAGAAAACTTTTCTTTTTCCCTAGCCCAGAATAACTCCCCCACCTTATGTTCCATAGCCCCCTGCAGATTCTCTAACATCATCTCACAATATTTTACTAGGGTTATCTGTTTCATTAAAATGTTAGTCTAACTTTGTTTTTGGCTTCATATCTCCAATGACATATAGCTGAGGATCAGTATGTACTTGGTGAGTGAGAAAGCAATGTTCAATTCTTACATTAGATTCTGTGCTTCTGTGTTCCCTAAAGGAAGCATCCAGGAAGAAGAAAATGAATCTCAAATAAAGCAACTTGCTACTTATGGCAATTTTAATTAGAGGCTGTGGAATATAGTGTCTCTGTGGTACTGGTCCCTGCATTTTCAAAGAATGGGAAATACTTATTGTTAAGGAACTCTCTACAAAATTTTGGGCTGATTTGCTCTCTTCAATGACCTCACCAACAACTCCCTTTATCCTACTTGACTTTTATTCACAAAGCTGGATACTATTGGGAGTCAAAGGGTTAAATAATACAATATCTGAGATGACGAAGTCAGAAAGAATATTTTGTGGTCAGTAGAGAAAGTTTTAGGGTTTGGATAAGTGTTCCCCAAGAGTCTTGTATTGAAGGTTTGGATCACTTGAGCCTTTGGGAGATGGGGCCTTGTGGGAAGTCCTTAGGCCATTGTCAGAGTGCCCTTGAAAGGGACAATGGGATCCCCACCCTTTCTTGTTCCCTTGTGATTCCTGCTTTGTTACATAAGCAAATTTTCTCTGCCACATGCTTCCACCATGATGTTCTGCCCTTTTATCTTTAGAAATTAATTATCTCAGGTATTCTGTTACAGTAAGGGGAAGCTGACTAATACAAAAAGATCATGTTTCTGCCTACAGCAGAAATGTGTTTTTAATTTGGGCCTAATCTGAAAGATATTCTTTCTATTTCCAAAGAGCAGAATGTTGAACATTCTTTGACTGATGTTGAATAGATGAAATACAGAGGCTTCCTTTAAGAGGAATACAGGAATAAGAATCTACGCAAAAAGAGAGAAGATCTTCCCAAAGCAATAAGCCACCAGCAGCTGAGCTTGGTAGATCATGTTTAAAGAACTGCTCTTAAAAGTGTTTGATGAAGGCCATCATTAAAAATTTCAGATTTGAGTGATATTTCATAAAGATGCGGAGAATTTTCTACCAGTCAGATTAAAGCATGAGGAACGTCCTATCACAGAACAGAATTGAGAAGAAGTTCATCTGAATCTGCATAATATGAGAAAACGGCTTATCCAGACTAGATCACACCCAAGAAATTTCAGTTGGTCATGACTGGCTAATGATATTTGTGATTTCTGGAAAGGAAGCAATGGAACTTTTTTTTTTTTTAAAGAGAGAGTGAGAGAGGGAGAGAGAGAGAATTTTAATATTTATTTTTTAGTTATCGGCGGAAACAACATCTTTGTTTGTATGTGGTGCTGAGGATCGAACCTGGGTCGCACACATGCCAGGCGAGCGTGCTACCACTTGAGCCACATCCCCAGCCCCGAAGCAATGGAACTTAAGAGCAGAAATATGTATTGAAAATGCTGCAATTAGTCATATATGGTTCTCATCCTGTAATGAAGGTTCAATTATACCCAAATATTTCTTCCATTATCTTCATACAGTCACAGCATGTGTGTGTATATGTGTGTGTGTGTGTGTGTGTGTGTGTACGTATGTGTGCACACATGCACTGGGGATTGAACCGAGGCTCTTAGGCATGAGAGACAAGTGCTCTACTACTGAGCTATGTTTCCAGCCCCTGCAGAATACATATTTTATATTTATGTATATATAAATGTGATTATACATATGCAATTAGATATATGAATACATATGCAAGCATATATGTATATATATGCAAGGACTGAGTATTATCAAGATGCTGGGCTACATAGCCACAAAGCTATACAGATTGAGTATTCCTTTTCTAAAATGCTTGAGTCCAGAAGTGTTTTAGACTGTATTTTAGTTGCTGTTTACTTGTTTGCTTTTTTTTTTAGAATATTTACATTGACTTTACCAGTTGAGCATCCCTACTCCCAAAGTCCAAAATCTGAAACTTTTTCAACATTGTATCCACATTCAAAATGTTTCAGATGTTTGCAGTCAGGCTGCTCAACCTACACAAGCATTTCCTCCCTATCCCCTATAGAATCTCATATCAACTGCTTGCATTTGAAGTGAAGGGTAGTAGGAGAGTTATATCAGCTGGAGCTCAAGTTCTTGTTGGGCAGAAGTGGTATCTTACCTCTAACCCACACAGCACATTAATATCTGGGTACACAACATATGCCATTTAAATCCCTGTTAATTTAATTATGGAAAACTCTGTGGTGTCGAATCATTATCAGCTGCAGCCAGCACCCAGGCCTCTCTTCTTGGTGGTTCCCCAAATTACACTCAATAACCCACTACTTCCCCCACACCACCCACTTATTTGGGTTTAAGTGGAATGTTTAAACCATCAGCACATTATATTACCCTGGCTCCAGTATTGGCTTTTTTACTAGCTGTATGACCTAAGTGATCCCAGGAGGACAAACCAACAACAAATTTGCTGCCTTGGATATTGAGTATTAAAGATTACAAAATTTATTTTGGGAATAAAGCATCCAGGGAGAATAATGTAGGATTCATCCACTCAGTCCATATTTATTGAGAGACTACTACTGGGCTCCTGGGCTCCCTTCTAGTCTTGTGTATAGAATGGTAAATGAAGTAGTAAGTTAAAGGATAGAGATAATTAAGCCAGGAAATACAATCTAGAGTGGTATATGGAATAGTAAGATAAGTACTGGCTACTTGTGACCGCCATAACTAGAGCATATTACCTTGTTTATGAGATTTCAGGGGAGGCTTCTAACAGGCAGGAAATTTCCTTTAAGAGTTAAAAAATGAGCCACAAAAGAGTGTTTGTGTGTACATGTATACAGACACGTATGTGTTCACTCTTATCTTCGTAAATTATTATAGACATTCATGTACATATCTATACATACATCTATATTTATGCTAATATATAATATGCACATACACATATGGGAATGCATACACATATATACACATCCATACAAACACATATATACTATATTGATAATGCATTTTATAAGCAAATATATATGCATATAGTTATGCAGGTATTCAAACTATATATTTACAAATATATCTATGTCTGTTTGTCTATCTGTATATGCTCACACATATGGTAGTCCCACAGTGTCTGTAGGGGACTGTTTCCAGGACTCCTGCAGTTACAAATAGCCAGGAATGCTCAAGTCCCTTATGTAAAATGTCTCTGCACATCCTCCCATATGTTTTAAATCATCTCTAGATTACTATAATACCCAATACAATGTAAATAGTATGTAAAAATAAATATGGTTCATCTGTATATAAAAAAGGAGTGTGTGTGTGCACGTGTGTGTGCACACAGGCAAATGCAAGTGCCCATGAAGTGGGTTCTCAGCAGAGCAAAAGGCATGTGGGAAGGCTTGGAAATGGGAGTTGAAATACTGAAATAAGTATAGTCTGGCTAAAGCACAGAAGCTGGGGAGCCAGAGGGGGTCAACGTGTGAGACCAAAAAGGAAAAATAGAAAGGATTGGCTCCTGCAGGACATTGCAGGCTGAGTTAAAGGGTTCAGACTATCCTTTGAACAATAGGAAGGTGTTGAAGGCTATTAAGCAGAGAAACGATATAATCTCCTTCACCATTTTATTGATCCAAAAAAGACAACCTGAAAGTAATGAACTAGAGGAATGATGAATTCAGGACCAGGAAAGGAAGTTATCAAAACTACAGAAGTCAGAGGAAAGGGGCTATCAGGGATGAACTAATCTGATATTAAACAGGTTTTGACAGACAAAGCCAGAGTATGAGCATGGAAACAAAACAAACAAACAAACAAACAAACAAAAACGGAAATGATTTGGAGAGATACTTAGCATAAGGGGAGTATGGAGATCCAGACAGCCTCACAGGGGGGAGGAAAAGGAATGCCTAGTGGTTATCCCCAGTGGCAGTGACCTTACTTTGAAGGGAGAAACTAATTACCTTGTCAAAAGAAAAGCCAGCTGTCATCATAAACCAATTACATCAAGATGAATGAATTTGATTTTTAGACGATGTTGGGATTTAAAAATGGCTTTCTTCTTACTTAGCTCATTCTCTCCATTAAATTGATCATTCTTTACAAATATATACATATGCATGAATATTACAAACTATTTAGAAAACAGGAAAGTGACTTTAGTCTTAGCCTATTTAAATAGCTATGACATTTGCTTGTGTTTGTTTTTCTTCTTGTTTCCGTTCAGTGGTCATAGTGGAAAGGGGAGAGACCTTACATGTATATGGTCCTTGATTGAATCCTGGCTATCCTGTCGATCCTTGGAGAAATTATGTAATCTCTTTATGCCTGAATGTTCTCTTATCTTAAAAAGAAATGACCATGTCCTTTCTTCAAAGGGTTAAAGGGTTCAGACTATCCTTCGAAATGTCAAAATTCAGTGGCTTAAAATAACAGTTATTAGCCCATGTTTCTGCCCAAGCTCAGGTGTTTGGGGACTGGTTTGCTGGTCTTGCCTGGACTGTGTCACATCTCTAGACTCCTGCTGCAATGATTCTTCTCTGGCCCGTCTCTCACTCACCCTCCCACAGGACAGCATGGGTTTGTTCTAATGGTGGTTGGATGGAAGTATGACAGACCTCTTGCAAGTCTAGGCTCAGAACTGGTAGAACACTTTTGCTGCTTTCCATTGACCAAAGCAAAGCATGAAGCCCACCCAGATTCAAGAGGGTGGAGAGACAGACTTCCCTACCCAGTGGGAAAAACCACATGGGCATATTGTAAGGGGTGTGGCTACGGATGTGGGTGGGGGAGGGTGAGAACAGTGATAATTTCTAGAACCTTCCATATGGTTAACCTGCATTGTGGGAGGGGTTTGATTCGAATATACTCAGAGGTGCCTAGGACCGTGCGTGATGTATTGATGCTCAAGACCTGTCAATTTATCCCTTCCTGTAAATGCTACCAGCAAGACCAGGCACCATGGAGATCATCCACTGCACATTTCAACAGGAGGAGTTTATAAAAACAGAACAGATAAACTTTTTAATATGTGTGCCTCAGCATTACTTACGCAGTTTTCAATAGGCAAGTGTTTTTAAAAAAGATTTTCAAAAGAGCAAAATTATAGGCCTTGCTTTTAGTAAAAGTAGGCAATGTGGTCTCTCTCTTGCTCTTCTTTCTTTTTTTTTTTTTTACCCCAAGAATACCCTCAGAATGATAGGACTTCACCTTCTCCTCTGTAGAGGAACAATGTGTTATTTTCGTCTGCCTTTGATCACCGGTGATTCACTTTAAAGGCAGCACTGTGGGAAAAGTGCAGAAAGCAGAGTTGCAATCAGAAAAATGACTTATGTAAAAATGGCTTCCTCTGTCTTTCTATCCTTGTTTCCTGGGAGTTTTTTTGAGTCACCTCTTAATTCCTTTGACTGTTGAGAGCCAGCCAGTCTGAGAAGGGTCAACAGGGTCCTGTTTGGCAGTTCTCACCATTCTTCTCCCTGAGTTCTGCCACGGGTTATAACTGGGGAGTGTCTTCCTGTGTAATTTGCCAAGAAGTCATTTGACTTAAAGATGCCAAGCAGACAAAATAAGGTTTACTTTAAAAAAAAAAAGTAGGCAAAAAATGATGCATTAAATTAAATTACCATCCTGGTAATGTCACAAAATGTATTGAAAAACCTGAAAATTATGCATAGCTTTCAACTCAACTATCCATAATTTGATCCCGAGGAAACAAGTGAAAAAGTTTTTTTTTTCTTGAACTTTTAATTTGTGATAATTTTAGACTTAAGGGAAAGTTTTGAAGACAGTACAGAGAGTTCCCAGATACTTATCACACATTTCCCCCAATGTTAACGGATTACATTCCCATAGAACATTTGTCATAGCTAAGCCACCAACAGTGGTGCATTCCTATCAAGCAAAAGCCATACCCAGACTTTATTACAATGTCGCCAGCTTTTCCACAAGTGTCCTCTTTTTGTTCCGGGGATCCAATCTAGGGCATTGCATTGCATTTAATTATCCTGTTTCCCTGGTGTCCTCTGCTCTGTGACAGTTTCACAGTCTTTCCTTGTTTTTAATGATGTGGACAGTTTTGAGAAAAGCTGGTGAGATATTTTATAGCATGCTCCTCAATTTGGGCTTGTTGGATGTTTTTCTCATGATTCGCCTGGGGCTATGGATTTTTGGAATGAAGACCACGGGGGTGCCTTTTCTAAGCATTCTTGTCACATTATATCAGGGGTACTTGATATAAAAGCACGCTCAAGAAGGCACTGTGCAAAACAGTGAGAAGTTAGAAACAAAGGCTCAACAACAGGGGATTAGCTTAGCATATACTTTGTTATATCCATACAGTGGGATATCTTCTAGTTGTTATGAATTATGAAATGAATTAATATTTACAGATATAAAAAGGCATATTTAAAATCAGGATATATATATATATATACTAAGATTTCATTTAATAATAAAAAATGCCTATGTGCTTATGTGGTCTCAAAACTGCACACTTGCCTCACCTATGATGAAGACACTTGAATCCCAAAGTCTGCCCCTGATTGCCCCATGGCCTGACCCACTTCTGGGATAAGTAGTGAACCCTCCTCCCAAAGAAATCAGTGTCCATTGCCATAAAGACCCATGTGATCCAGAAGGCTTCTGGAGGCAATCTACTCACATCAGAAAAATACCTCCTATCAGAAGGACTATGTGGTTTTTAAAGGCATGTTCTATCCAATGGGGCAAATTGTACCTTCTGAATGAAGAATAAATAACATATAACCAAATAACATAGATGAAAGTATTTTTTTTCCTAAAAGGTAACCATCGATGCTGGCAACACTAAAGAATCATCCTCAAAACAGAAGTGATGGGAACAGCAGGTCAAATGGGGGAAGGGAATCCACTGAAGCAAATCCCGTTCTTCCTTTAAATCTCTTTGGTGCACATATGGACTCACTCCTCCAGAAATAACCTTCGGCATGTTGCTTTCCTGGGCTCCCAGCCCAGAGGCCTTCCTTCCTACTGATGTCAATGGGAGCTGATCCTGTCTCTAGTCTATGGATGGAAGTGAATTCTCAAGCAGGGGCTTCATTTTCTTTGCTATGCTTTGTACTGGACTATAATGTCCTAAAAAAAAAAAAAAGATAATATTTTGTCAACTCTAGTACCTAGGGTAATGTTTTGCCTGTACTAGGTGCTCAAAATATGTTTGATTGATGAAAATAACAAGTTTTCCATAATATTGTAGCTTCCCACATCCCCTTCTTCTTCCTTCCTTCCTCTTCCTCTTTAAGGAATTTAGTGTGGCATAATGGCTTCATTTTCTTTTATCTAAATTATTCAAACTGACCACCAAAGACTTTTTCCACCTCTGGGACTTTATACCTGCTGTTCCTTCTACCTTGAGGTTTCTTCCCTCTGGTCTTTTTTTTTTTTTTTTTTTTTTTTAGTTGCTCATGACAAAACAATGATCTTGATATATCATACATTTGGTTCAAATGGGGTATGAATTCTCATTTTTCCATGTGTACAGACAGGTTGCAGGATCACATTGGCCCTCTGGTCTTTGTATGCTGCCTCATTCTTTTCCTTTGGTTCTCAACTCAAGCATTCCCTTCTTTATAGAGGTCTTCTTGACCATCCCCTGAAGAGGGATTTCCCAGTTACTTCCCATCTCAACAACCTTTTTGATTTCCTTCATATCATGCATTATAATCTATAGATAGTTTTTCTTTTTTTTCCCCCTCTTCACTCATACTCCCGTCTTCGTGACTCCCAATCTCCTTGTCTCTCTTCTGTCTCTTTCTGTCCCTCTGCCTTGGCTGGTAATTCCACAAGGGGACTAAGAAATTGCCTGTGTTGTCTATCATTGTATACCCAGCGCCAGAGCCGTGCTCAGTAAATGTCTATCGAACCACACCTTCCTCACCTCCCTGACTGTACTTTCCCCTCTAGCCTGTCCTCAATTCAACATCAGCATCTGCTCATCACACCGCTTTGCTCAAAGTTATTCAATAATATTCTCATGATCTCCAGCTGTCAAATTTCCATATATTTAAAGTTCATAAAACAAAGTTCAGAACCTTTTTCTTGGTTTTCCCTTGGCTCATAAGTACTTTTATCTTACCACTAAAAACTATGTTTTAAAAAAAAAAAACCTGAGATGGTGGCATAGCTCAGTGGTAGAACACTTGCCTAGAACAAGAGAGGGAGAGAGGCCTGGGGTTTGATCCCCCTCACTAAAGGCAAATAAAACAAATAAATAAATAAATTATGAGGCAAATTGATAACAAGAATACAAATGAAAATAAGAATAAAAAAGATAACCTATAAAAGTAATTTTAACTCCATAAAAACTCATTTTAAAAAAATTCACCAGGGGTTAAAGAAAATTCTGGATCTTTACTCAGTATTTGGGAATCAATGACTCATGGAATGAAATAGAATCTCCCTAAGTAAGTTGTCCAAGGGCCTGTGTATTTATGCCCCCACCTGCCTGTTGATCTCAGTTCTTACTCCTTCCCCCCGCATCTTTAAAGTTCCCAGGTATAATGGATCATTCAATTAATCGAGTTTCGTTGATCATGCCATGTGTGCTCTGGATCTGGAGTTTTGGTCTACCACACTTTCTTGGTTGGAAAGCGTTTTGCTAGAGCAATTGTCTGGATAATTTCTAAAGTAGCTCCGGCTTCATCTGCTTTTCAAGGTCTGACACTTCTAGACAGAAGTAGGTCTTCTTCCTCTTGATTTCTGTTGGCTTCTTCAACAGCCATGTTGGGGTCGAAGCTATTTACTCCTCGTCCCCTAGTTAGACATAACTTCTCACTGGGGAAGAGACTGTCTTTTCACTTAGCACTGCTGTGCAATGTGCTATATGTTGTTGCACAGTGCTGTGGTCTGGGTGTGTCCCCCTGAAATTCACGTTGAAACCTAATTTACAATGCAGTAGTATTAAAAGGTGGGGAGCCTTTGGGAAGTGGTTAGATCTTGAGGGCTCCTCCCTCCTGAATGGAATTAAGACTTTTATAAGACTTCAATCCTATGACGTTCAATACTTCTTGCCCTTCCTCCTCTTCCATCAGGAGAGGACACAGCATTCATCCCAGGGATGCAGGAATAAGTTTCCATCTCGGAAGCAGATAGACCAGGCCTTCACCGGACACCAGACTTGCTGGCACCTTGATCTTGGACTTGCCAGCCTCCAGAACTGTGAGGAATGAATTTCTATTATTTATGAATGCTCAAGTATTTTGTTACAGTGGAAAGCTTGAATCTAGAGACAATAATTAGGGAAAGCATAGAAGAGGATTTTAGATTGTCTAGATATCTCTCTGCCGTCTTTGGTAGCTGATGCACTAGAATGGGTCCTTGGAGTACCTCCTGTTCTTGATGAAGTATAAGGGAAGGGAGAGGAAAAATCAGGATTGAAGTTTTCTTCTACATGGCCCTCTGCTTTAAGCCTTGTTGAGAAGAAGTCTATTCTCTTCTTTGTGCTAATAGAATGATACTCTTGAGCAAGGCAAGGTAGATTACAGACTTGGGAGGAAAGGTAGTGTAGAAACCTGTATGTGTATTGAAGAGGCACAATGAGAGCTTGGGACTCCAGGAGACCAAGTGGAAATTTGGGTTGAATCCCCAACTACTATTGAGAAGTATACATTTGCCTAGAATATCCTCCTTTCATATACTCTCTTGTACTTTAAATATGCTGAGGGCATTAGAAATAGGTTTCTGGATAGGACTGAGCATTTGCAGAACTGAGGGTGTGATGGTTTTAAAATATGTCTAAAGATTTTTATACTCCACTCTCTAAGGGGTAGGACTGTTTCCTTCTCTTGAATTCAGGCTGATCTTAGTGGCTGGTTGACCTCCAAGTAGTAACTTATCCATTTTTATAAATTGTATTCATAAAAGTCTTTACAAAATACATTGCTTAATGGATTAACACAAAATTCAGAAGAAACATGAACTTCTCCATAATAATTCAGGTCACTGTGAGCCTCTCTGATTTTGCCACGGCTCTGTGTGTTACACATGGCTAATTCTGCTTTTTGTAGAATGTGAGGTCATGTTCTGAAATTGTGATGTTTCCATGTCATTTTGTCTTTCTTAATATCTTAGGATTGTCTCATGAATCGGAATGAATTTCTGAACAATTTAGGAAGCTTGTTTTCTCCGGTGAATTTTAAGAGAAGAAGCTATTGGATTTCGCTTTGAGTTTAAAATAATTTTTCCAGCTTTTACATTTCATGTCCAACAAGTTGTTCTCTACTCTTATCCCATCCAATTTGTGTAAAAGCAGAGAATGATTCTGATCCAAACAGACTATCTCTGGAATTGGAAAAGCTCTGAGGGTCTCCAAAGTTATCAGAGGAAGGATGGATTTTTATAATGATTGAGAGAGTTCCCAAACTCATGATGAAGAGAAATATCATTCCGAGGTAGAAAAGGGTCAAGCATGTGAAAAAAAGTGATCTAATGAATGGAGCCTTGAAATGGGCAAGTATGGCCCGAAATCTAAGAACATTCACCAGTGGAATTTCATCAGAAAGTCATGGCAAGAACCAATCAGATCTTGATTTGAAACTCATTTCTACAACTAACTAGTTATGTTGATTTACCAAGAAAATTTCTCTTAGCCTCAATTTTCTCAGCCTTTCTGAGCAAAAATAGCAGCTATGAATACCTAACTTGTTGGATGGTCATGACAGTTAAATATGATGATGTTGTCAAATTATTCAGTCAAATTTCTAGCACATAGTGCAGACATAAATGTTACTTCACTTTTCTCTCCACACCCACCAACCTTCTCTCCAGAAAATTGTAAAGCTGCTCTTCAATCTATAAAATAGGAGATATTCCCTCGGGCATCATTAATGACCACTGGCAACCTTTTTCATCCATTTGGCATACTGAAGTGAAGGATTAGTAATCACCTTTTGTGATATACACATTATTTCAGCCAGTAAAGAAACTGAAACTGGAAAGAAATGTGTTTATATAAAACCACTAATAGAAAATCATCCAGGTAACTTTCTGAGGGTATATAAATTAGATATAATATTTGACAGCTAGGAATAAAGAAGCTGAAAATAGTGACTTGAATCAAGGGAGGGTTTTATTTTTCTCAACAAGGCCAGTGATAATATGCTTCCCTTTATGCTATCAAAGACCCAGGTTCCTTTTATCTTTCCACTTAACCTTCCTTGGCAAATGTTTCTTTGTGGTCATGTGATATTACTCTACCTTCATCTTCAGGTAGAAAAAAGAGTAAGGGGTGAAGGGAGAAAGTTGAATCAGTTACCTCCCTTCCTATTGAGACTCTCATGGAAACTTCTCTAGAGTATCACGGCTGTGAGGGAAGTGTTCTAGATTTAAACAGTCCAAGATATTAGCTACTAGCCTTTTGTCATTATTTGACAGTTAAAATGTGGTAGAGGTGCAGAGGAAATGAGTTTATCATTTTACTAAACTTAAATTGATACATGTGTCCAGTGTCTGCCATATTGAACAGTACAGGGTTAGACCTTGGTCCTGTGACCACTCCATCTGCAGAAATAGCTGCAAAATGTAGGCTTGGGGCTGAGCACATTGCTGCCTCTCGCAAAAGTGTGATTTTTCTTAGTAAAGAAAACAAACACAATGAATTTGGGCTGAGCAAGCAGTCTCTGCAACAGAGGAATGGTTCATGCTAACATTCTTTGAGTCAAATAATTAGAGCTCTCTTTGTTGGGCATGATTATTAAAATGGCGTGTCTGGGAAGATATTCCATAGTTGAAAACAGAATTTTAGAGCTTGAGTTTTATTCAAGTACCTTCTTTTTACAATGTGGAAACTGAGGCCCAGAGGTGTGACTGATTGACTTCATTAACAGATGAATGGGATAATTTGCTCTGAAATTATTTAGAGTTAATTTAGTGGTCTTCCAAGCATCATTCATGGGAAATGTAAAAAATCTCAGAAAGAAAATGCTTTCTGCCTATGGTTTTTAAAAGGCAGGGAGGAAAACCTAGAGATTTTGATGCCACCTATTGGTAGACAAAAGTATACAGTGCCCCTTCATAGCATAGCTTATTACTGAGTGTTAGAAGCATCACAGGTCATATAAAAGAATGACAGAGAGTAGAGTATGTAATCCCTGCCTCACCTTGGAACATGTGTGTTAAATCTCCCCAGACTCTTGGTGTCTTAGAAAGCCTTTCTTAAGAGTATTCCCTTTTGCTTTTCAGTAACACAACCACCTCAGGCATATCCAGAAATACCAGAGGAAGACCTATCAGTCAGGTCTCAAAATCACATGAAATAGAAAAAAAAAAGGAGACATTTTTTAAAGCTATAAATAACCATGGGGTGAGACTCAAGGTTTCTATTTGATCCACAGTCTCAAAAATAAATCCTGTTATTTACAGCAGTCCCCTTGACTAGTTGAGTATGTAACCATCCTACAGCAAAAAAAAAAAAAAAAAAAAAAAAAAAAGGAAAAAGAAAGAAATTCAATTTCAAAACAAAAATGCTCACCCTGACTCATTCAGAGAAGAATCCAAGGTTTTTGATTCAGGGCACTGACTCTATGCCTGTTTTTCCCCTTCATCATTGCTGCCCTTAGAAAATGGTATCAATTGCACTGGTAAGAATCCACATTTCTTCCCTTTTGTTCCTTGGCCACATTCCAGCATTTTACTTGTCACACTGATGGGTGAGATGTCTTTCATATTGGCACAGGACACTGAGCGGATGCCTCCCCTTATGTTATCAAACAAGAGACCTGCTGAACAAATCTATCCAGAGCGCTTCCTTTGCAGCTTGGGAACATCAGTGCCACTGTGGTTCTTTGGACAGGCTTTAGATAATTTTGACCATGGCTGTAGAACCCAGCAGTTCAGAATCCACGAGAAGGAGAGTTGGAAGAAGGTGAGTGATTCAGATGAGGGGATTTCGATTTTGCAATTGTTGAGTGGGGCTCTGGCTGGTGGGCAACTTGCAGTGTGGGTAGTGATTGAGAATGGAGCTTATATCAGCTGGTTATAAATCTTCATTTGTGCATATGCTGTGGATTTCGTGTTAGAGGTGGGAATCAATTCTGTTTATGTGCCCTGCAAAGAGCCCCTTGGAATTTACCTTCAGATCATGCCTTGGGGCAGGGGGGTGCTGGTATAAAGCTGCACGTGTGTTCTGAACACTGGCTTGCAGGCAACTGTTTGTTTCTAATTAAGGAAATGAAGCCTGCTGGCAGCAGAAACCATATTTGTCACAAGTTGTGGTGTTGTGGTTATTTTGCACATCTATGCTTATATCGTGGAGGAGCAAAGATAACTATATTGGGTTTTTCTCTATGGACTTTGTAACTTCTGCTCTATGGTCCAGTCTCTTCTTAGTTGCCCCTTTAAAGCCTGCTTTAATCAGTGCTTCCTATTTTCCCAATAACTAATTGTATCTCTGGTCTAATTATTCTGATCATCTAAACCCTGGGATTTTTGTAGATATAATAAAACTTACCCTGGAAGGCAACTGAAAAAATTAAACAAACGTTAAGTAAGGGTTTAACAGATTCCTGGAAATATATATACTCAGCACAACTTAACTCCTTTTATGTCACTTAAAAAAACAAAAGAAAGCCTTTAAAGTTTATGTTAAATGACCTCTAAGGTATTTAAAGTGTTTTTAATTTAACAAATGTTTATTGACTACCTGCTAAGTGTCAGGCACTTTACTAGGTATTGGTATTATAATCATGAACAAAGCACTTACCATCACCTACCATCATGGAGTGTTAATTTTAAGAGTTCACAATCCACATGGCAAGAAATTAATAATATCTTTCCCTTTTCTTTCCTTCTTCTTTCAAAGTTCTGCCCAACAGAAATTTCAACTTTATCTCTAAGGTTCCTCCTCCTCCTTCTCCTCTTCCTCCTCTTCCTCCTCCTCTTCCTCCTCCTCCTTCTTCTTCTTTTTGGTATCAGGGATTGAACCCAGGGGCACTCAACCATTGAGCCACATCTCCAGCCCTATTTTGTATTTTATTTAGAGACAGGGTCTCACTGAGTTGCTTAGTGCCTTGACATTTCTGAGGCTGGCTTTAAACTTGCAATCCTTCTGCCTCAGCCTCCTGAGCCTGTGGGATTATAGGCATGTGCTACCACGCCTGACTCTAAGGTTACTTCTTAATAAAACCTGGAAGGAATTAAGAAAACATGCTGGTTTTAACTTTTTTCCTTTCCTGATAGGAAAATCCTGAGAATTCTCTAGATAATCATTCATTTTCCTCACATACAGTATGTAGGGTTCAGATGAAGCTCCAGGAGTGCTGTGAGCATATTGAAAGCTCCTGAATACTACAGACACTGGTCCAACATTGTAATCCGATATACTAATGCCTCAACGATTGGCATGTACATGACCCTATGACCAGTTTTTTTTCAATCAAAGCAAATCCACCAATTTATGTTGGATTTCAGTGTATAGAAGACTCTGTCAGAGTCTTTCTAGATTTTGCATTTAGTGCTACTCTATTTCATAAGGGTTTGAAAGGTGATTAGACAGAGAAACATATCATTTATTTCCCTTACTGTAGCTCTTCCTCTGGTTCTCAAAGATCTTCTTAATTACTTTTACAAAACCATCCATGAGATCTCACTCCTTATTGTATTATCTTTTCTTATCTGGCCTTTGAAATTGGAAACTCTTGGTGAAAAACTCTAGGCTGATAACCCCTGCACCTGAAGAGAGATCTTGTTAGTCTGTGATTTAAGAGAGTGGGGAAAACCCCTCCCATCTCCATGTATGCTTGTCCATGTTTAATTGTAATGCCCTCCATGCATCCCATAGTCACAGAGTTTTTTGTGCATTTCACTGTATGGGTTCTAAAGTTCAATATTGTTGATTCTGACAATATCTATAACCTGGGAGAATTTAGTTGTCTATGGTTACAGAAACAATCAGAAACAATGCACATCTTCATTATTCATTTGCCTGAATTTGACTTTGAATAAGTTTGGAATAGAAAAGCCACTGTTTCTTTCTAAAGTGCTTCATAACATGGGGCAGTGGCTACCCCTTATATAAGACTGCCTGGATATATTTATTTTTAAATATAGGAACTCCCTAAGCATTTCTTGACCTTATTCATGAGATGGATGTATCCAAAGACATGGGATGAAGAAAGCACTAGTTTTTCATTCATTTATGCATGCATTTATTTACTGAAATTACCAGGCTCCCGCCGTATACCAGATACTGTTGTAGACATGAAGATACCAAGTGAGCAATACCTCTATCATTTTTAGGGTTGCGTCAAGCATCCAAGAAGTTTCCTTGAACGTGTGCAAAAAAAAAAAAAAGATAAAAAGTATAACTCTCATTCTTTTCCCTCCGCCCTCCGCAATATTGCTGCTTTCTATGGAATAAAAGAGTCCAAGTACTTGGAGAACTGAAGAAAGTGTCCCCCAGGAGCCTGGTGGGAGCAGAGACAGAGCTGAGAAGGAAGCCCTGGCTGTGGGCGCGGCAGGACCACGGAGAGCGCCACCGCCAAGCCCAGGGCGGGGCCGCGGAGTCGCTTTCCTGGGGGGCATTGCTTGAATCCGCTGGAACCCCCCCAGGGGGCGCTCGCGCGGAGGTTTCCGAACCGGTATCTTGCCGGGTGGCTGGGCGCATGGGTTTCGTCAGAAGGTGGAAATCTCAGTGAGAAGCTGCCATCTCCCCGCCACCCGCTCACATCCCCTTCCTTCCTTCCTCCTTTCCTTCCTCCCTCGCTCCCCTCCCTCTTTTCCCAGTTCCCCCCTCTTTACTCTGCGAGTTCACAGAGCCCAGCTTGCTACCCTCAACATTTGCACTCTCTTCCCCCGCCCCCAACACCAAGCATGGAGTCAGGGTTTCCAGAGAGACCAAACTCTCCTCTCAGCATCTTTGCCATCCGCTGTTGCTAAACTGGCCTCGGAGGCCAAGGGGGGGAGGGAAGTCCGACCCTTCTTAAACCACTACACAACTACCACACCGACCACCTCCACTCCAAAGCCGGATTTTTTTTCTTTTTTTCTTTCTTTTCTTTTTTTTTTTTTTTTTTTTTTTTTTTTTGCATCTTGGGGGCGGGACGGACCTCGTCCTGGGCTGAATTCTCTTTCTACTCTTCGGAGGTTGGCACACCCAGGTGAGTAAACTCTTTGATTCCTGTGTTCTTGTGGGGCGCTGTGATGGCAAAGTCTGTTGGGGTTGCTGCGTAGCAAGACCAACTTTTGAGATGCACTGGTTTTCGCTCAGATCTGCTTGCTTACCATGGCTGTTGTTTTAAGAAGCGGCTGCAAGCAGTCTTTAATTCAAAGGAACTTTCATCCCCTATCAGTCTCGCCTTCTGATATAAACTCAACTCACCCAAGTGGGGTGGGGCAAGTGGAGTGGGGAGGTAGACCTCGGAGGGGGGACCTCTCAGCGCACCGGGTGAGGATCCGGTCAGGGAAATCCTGAAGGGGTGGGGGTAGGATTACTGTTTTAGAAATCAGGGAAGGGGAGGGGAACGGAGTCCTGGCTGAAGTTGCAGCCAGAGAGCTGTGACACATTGTAATGCTATCTGATGGCTTGACCTACCTGCAAATTCGGGTTCAGCTTCTCAACCTCCTTCCACTTTCCCTTCCCATGAGGTCCCAATATTTAATTGGGTCCAGGGCTGTCAGTCTTAAAAACTAATCAATAGGCTGGCAAGCGCCTTGATTTAGTCCAGTTCCTCAGCATTCCTTCTTCTGTAAGAGAAAGGGGAAGGGGGACAGGACTAGAAGGATCACTGAAGTCAAACCCCAGCTAACTAAAAACAGATCAGGGCTCTGCGCTACTACAGACACCCAGGGATTGCTAGGACCGAATCTGGGGGAGATGATTAAGAGGTGGTTCACGCCAAGTCAAGGGAGTGTTGATTACCATCGGGTGGGGAGCAGGTTGAATCCTGGGGGGCGGGGGAGTACTCTAAACAATGAACGCCTCCTTCCTTTTAAAATACGTGGGCTTTAAGGTTCTAGTGTCCATTCTGCCCTCCACATCCAACTCCCGCGGTTGGCATTGCAGGACTGACTTCTTGCCAGGCTCCAGGAAAAATAAAACAAAACAAAACAAAAAAACAGGCTGCAGAGATGACCCCTGTACCCTGAACTTGTGAAGGACTCAATATAGGGATTGGGCAGGGGAGGCATGAAGGACCAGCAGAGTAGTGTGGGTCGGGGAGGGAGAGAGTGCACTAGAAAACTTTGCAAGAGAAGTATCTGAGAGTCTCTGCCCACCCCCCACGCACAACTGACCTACTGGTTCCTAAAAGTCTAGTGCCTTTGGAGAGGAGATGCCTCAGCACTTTACAATTCGTGTTCAAAATTGTATAAAACCAACTCTCCATCCTTCTTACTGCTTTGCAGAGATTTCAAAAGCACTGTTCTGGTTTCTCTTGTTTCAGTTGGTTTTCTGTTTCCTGAACAGCATTTTGAGTTATGCAAGGTACTTAACTGTACCTAAACTGAGACTACATCTGCCCTTAAACAACAACAACAAAATACTACCTTAGCTTCTAATGATATATTCTTTTCTCCCTGCTCATACCCTCTACTATCTTAACAACCTCTGTCCTCAAAGGTATTTGTGCTTTTTGCTTTGCATCAAAACAAATTTTTAAAAGCCTCAAAACTCTCCTAGGATATAGGTGCTTTGAATCCATGACAATGTTTTGTAGTTAATAGTCACTGTTTAAATTGTTGCATATCTACCCCTAAGTCAGAGGCAAGGAACATCTTTATTTTATTCGATGCCCTTCAAGTTTCAAAAGGTCCCGTTTCTTTTTTATTAACCAGGGGGATAAGGCAGAACTCAGGATGGCTTTGGCTCTGATTAGATAACTTCTGATGTTTTTATTTCCTTTAGTGAGCTGCTGCTTCTGGGTTGAACTCCTTTGATTTGCCTGCCCATTTTTAAAGAGCCTGACAGAGTTGATCTAGCAGATGAGGGCTCTAAGCTCAGAATTAGTCAAAGGTTCTCACATGCAGAGAAGTGGATAAAAATAGAGGGAGGGTTGGGAAATATAGCTAGGACACCTGTGTTAATAGTGCATCTTAGTAAAGGCCAAATTTCCTCATTTATCTCTAATTGAAAGATTCTGATAGTTTCACATGTTCCAACTGAAAGCACGTCAGAAGTGGGTGATTCCCCCTGAGCATTACATAAAAGGATGTATTGGTCCATCACAAGAGTGAACATTGAATCCTGGACTGTTTTCCGTGGTTTCATGAGAAGAGCTTGCTTATAATGAAATCAAAGGTCTAATCGTGTGTTACCATGTGAAAACTACTGTGGCCATCAAGTCTGTGCTTTTCCTATGAGTGGTCAATCTTGGTTTTTATTCTTCAGATACAGGCCTGGCATATATTAGTGGGAACAGGCACAGAGGGATACAATGAGTTTTCCCAGCATGAAACAACCACCTCATTAGAAGTTCTAAATATTTATTTAAGAATAGTTGCTCCCCAGGTTTGCGAGTTGTTTCTTGATTGTAAAAATGAATGAAAAGACTTCCTGCTTATCTCCAGGTGTCTAGTAGGGACGTGGCATTTTGCTTGAATTATCAGTTTGTCTTTGGGGGATTCTGCTTTTAGAAGTTTTAATTAAAAGGTGTCTTGTTCTAAAGTATTTCGTGATCTACATGTGGATTTTTGATTAAAAAGTACCTCATTTTAGTTACTAGGAAGCAAAAGGGTTTTCTGATTCCAGAGAAGTTTTATATAACAATTCAAAAAGTAGAAGAGAGCTTCAGTTCTTCTTATCATTGGATTGTTTTGAGTCCAATATCATGACTGAAAACCTTAAGATTGTCTGATTTATAAAAACTTATCACTAAGAGGAAAATGGGTTAATGGTAGAATCTATGCTCATCAGTCCTTTGGAACTCAACTGAGTGTATTTATAAGGTCTGAGCCCTGTCTTCCTCTATCTTTGTTTTGCAAATTTCCTGAAATATAACACCCTGGTCATTAAGGCCACCTTTACTCATATTAAGCAAGCTTTTTTTTTTTTTTTTTTTGCCATTTAGAGGTAAATGTGTTAGAAATGAACAGTCAGTATTGTGTGTGATCAGTGCTCCACGCTTTCAGAGGGGTTTGGATCCAAAGAGTGAGAAGAGTACTCTTATGATATCCACCTGAGTACATCTCTACAGTAGTTGGAAAAATCACTTAGTGAGTCTTTGTGTTTTTTAATCAGATATGTGGCAAGAAGATCTATATTTCAGATATTTTGAAGAAGAAAAGGACTAAATTTGTTCCCTATATTTGATTTTTTTCCATTTTTTAATCTTGTTAATATTTTAAAACAAAACAAACAAATCCCCCTTTGGATCCATGCAGTAACCCAAAGCCATATTTCCTTGGCAACAGTAGCCAGTATGCTGGAGTTACAAAATACCAAGACGGAAAATTTTAAATGCAGTCAGAATAAAATGTCACATGGTTCAAGACCATTCTTTGGTGCATTAAAATTGACCTTCCAGCATTTAATAATAGAGTTGCCTTTGTCCTGATTTACTGTAGATGGTAAAGGACCGATTATAGATTTTAATTCTTTTTAGGATGTCCTAAAAATCCTATAATGTTTTTCTTTTTTGAAGGAAGCATGTTATAGAAATGATTTCGGTTGGGGTTATAAATTCATTCTCTGCATAAGGTATTTATGTGGAGGTTGACCCTAAGTTCAAAATCAAGCTCAATAAATACGTCAAATAAGATGCACTGTCTTTTTTAATGCTATTTGAAATAGATGGTTTATAGTAAGGGCTCCAATTAGCATTAAGTTCATCCAGTTGATTATCTACTAAAACTTGTGGCTGTGTAATGAAAACATAGTAGTGCCTCTCACCCTTTTTTGTACTAGAAATTTAATTTATGTGGGAGCTTTCTGTTTTCTTTATGAACTACTAAATATGTATATAGAGTGTATATATTTTCTCTGAATTGGCAAATCCTGAGATGTCCTTTATTTGTCTGCTGTATTCTTTGAAAGCCTCTTGGGAGCCACTAGTTTTTACCTCAGTAAATATTGAAGGACTGGGGGCAGGTCTTGAAAAGAAGACAAAGAGGTCTTCCGAGGGGAGGCTGATTCTGGTCCTGTGATTTTTAGTACACACGCAGGGATGGGTGAGCCCATTTAAGCAGATCTGTGATGGACTCATTTCTAAGCAGTGAGTAGCAATTTTATCATCCTGGATCTATGACTTTCTGAACTGGGCCAGAGCTTGAGGGCAGTCTGTTTGACTCTAGCTGTTTAATCTGACTGATGTGGAAACTCAATCTCAGAGAAGTGACTTGTTCAGGATCAGGAGACTCATTCAACAAACCCTGTTGATTGCTGCTCTCCTAAAGAGACTCAGATTCCCTGGAGATAATTTCTGTGGTGGCGTCAATCCCTGGCGCCACGTGTTCTGATCATCTTTATGGAGTATGAGTTGGAGATGATTTGGGAGCAGCGGGGGTGGGGGGGACACCCACTTCCCACAGGAATGTTTAGAAAAGCAGCATTGGGGCTTATTACAATCTCTCTCCTGGAGCCAGTGCAATATTTAACCAATAGATGTGATTAAATTTGTACAAACTCATTGTCTGCATCCATCTCTGTTCATGTGCATGTTTTGTGAATAATTTCCCCTGCACCGAACCGTCTTAGCTTTCTATTTCAAATGTCAGAATTGAGTCAATAAAGTAAACAAAGAGATTTCATAAGTGTTCACAGTTCCAAGAACCACAGGGGGAATCCTTTACTCTGTTTTAAATTAAAGGTCCATTTAAAAAAGAAGAGACTTTCCCCAAAGTTGCTATTTTACATATCTCTGATTCATAATACAAATTTACCTAACTTTATTTTTCTCTTAGAAAACTAGAGAAATTTCTCCTTGGAAACATTAGGCTGAGGGGAATACAGTATTTCTGTTTAACCCTAGAATCCTTCTCAGGTTTAAGGTTAATTGAGCAAAAGGCCGTCCTTATCCAAAAGACCCCAACCTCTGTGGGGCAGCTCTTTGCTCCTTGAAGGACAAGAGGAGCAGAAGCTGGTTAGCAGGGACTCAAGGCAGGCAAGCCCCAAGAGCTGGTGAGTCCAGGAGAGAGAGAGTTAGCATTGGAACAGGCGGTCGCTAGAGGGCGCCGGAACACCGATGGAGCCCACCTCCGGGGGACTATGAGGTTTGCTGGAACCCCAGATATGTGCCCAGGTAAGAGGTGGCTCCTCTGACCCCCAGGGCAGATCGTTCCACGGTAGAAAGGGGACAAAAAGTTTTGTTTCAGCTTTCCGTGGTGTATCTCTTCTTGTGCCTGGTTAGGTTGCTTGGTGGCTGGACAGCCTGACTGCTCTCAGAACTGACAGATCTATTTGGAATTCAACTGCCCCTTTTCATTCTTGATACTTAGGCCTGTTTTTTGGAGGAAGAGCTCAGGATCCAGAAATACCCAGTTTGAATCTTGGACATACCATTTTTTTAAGCTATAGATCTTTGTGTGAATCACTGTCTTCCATGGGACTAGTGATGGTTATGACTGTGGAGTGTTTTCAAGGGTCTGTCTTGTGTGTCGGCAAGCAAATGCTGGTTCCCGTGCCAGTTCTCTTGTGAGCTCTCCGCAGAACTTCAGCCTTTCCTTTTTCTCAGAGCCTCTCCCACATTCCCCTACCCTCTCCTTCAGCAGAAAGTTCTCATTCATTCATCCGTTGAATAATAACGGACCCCAGTGTTTCTGCCCAAAGCTATGCTTGTTACTGGGGGTAAATGTGAAGTTCTTACAGTTTGATGTTCCAGGTTTGAGGAGCAGACAGGGTTATGAGAAGAAGCATTAAAACCCATAGTGGAAGTGTCAAAAGAAAGATGAACAAATGATTCAGGGTAAGAGAGAAAGGGAGCCAGTTCCTCCATCTCAAAGAATCTGGAAAATGGTCCTTTTACAAGTCCTGTCACATCAGGTATTTTTTCATTTCCTATTTCAAGGAACCCTTGTCTGTTGGTGGAGGGCAATTCTGTGGGTGAGGAAGGGGGAGTGGTAAAATATCATTCAGCAGGCATTTTGGTTTATTTAAATATAGATACATTTGACATTGCTAATAGAGATTTTTAAAACCGAATCAACTTGTACCATCGTCCTGAGGGTATTAGTTTCATCAATATCATAATAAAATAAAGGCCTAATTGGCTTAATGCATTTATACAAGAAAATGATTTGGAAGGAAATGTAATAGAAATACAACCACAACTACCAATAGCCCTTATCATTCAACAGTGGGCCTGAAACAAATTAGAATTCTATTTTTAAAATATTGAAAAGGTACATTTAATGCCAAATCCATAAAAATAAAAAATAATAAGGACAGTAGATTGCAAAAGCAGTGTTCTATTATTAAAATGACATACACACACACAAATCTTTCGGTTTGTTAGGAGGCATTGGGGTACAGGATGCTCGATTTGATGCCTTTATTATCTTTTGTGAAGTTGACTCAACAGGTAACTTAGAGCCCAAATTTCAGTGACAAGATGGAAAAATCAAGGAGATTTTATGTTGATGTAAAACCAAGGATGGGCACCTTGGACCAAGTATGTTGACGTTATCTGACCAGGTGGACTGCAAAGCTCTGAAGAAGCTGTGGTTGAACTTCTTTTCCTTAGTGCCTCTTAAATTCTGAGTCTTTGTTGAATGTGAATCCTCCTGGAGGAAAGAGATGAAAGGAAAATAGTGGAAATAGTTGATTTGGGGGACAGCTCATAGCACTTATCCTAGCTCTTGGCCTGGATTCATTTTAAAGAGACAGGGTTCTTATGGAATCAGAGAATGTGTGAGCTGGGCGACCCCAGAAAATGATGCACACTCCCTCCCCTTTTCCACATGAGAAGACAAGGGTATAGCAAGATGAAGTGACTCACCAAAGCTGCTTGTTGGTAGAGTGATGGCAAAGGTGGAGGCTTCCTCACCCCTGGTCCTGGGTTCTTCTGGTTCATGCCCACCTGTCTCTCTCCTTTCCAACATGTGTGGTAAGAGAGCAGGACTCTCTTTTTCTTATTCATGGTCGAACCCAAAACAGTGCCAGGCACCAGGAGTTCCTCAAAAAATTTTGGTGGACTGAGTAAACCAGGCTGTTTCTTCATTCTTAATCAGGAAATGGGCCAGAAAGAAAGAAAAAAAGAAAGAAAGAGAGAGGGGGGGGAGGGGGAGAGGGAAAGAAAGAAAGAAAGAAAGAAAGAAAGAAGGAAGGAAGGAAGGAAGGAAGGAAGGAAGGAAGGAAGGAAGGAAGGAAGAAATAAATCAGTGGTTTGTAATACAGATTGATAAAGACAAATATTTGTGAAATTTTATTATGATAAAAGATTAGGCTTGGAAAGTAAATAATCTTGGTTTGAATCCTGCCTCTGCCACTCAACAGCTGTTTGGTTTGAGGTAAATTATCTAAGCTCTTTTACCTTATTTACTCATTCATAAAAATGGGGAGAGAACTATATAATTTAGTAGAAGGGACCTAACCATCTTAGGTATGTGTTGGCTTTTCTTGCTTTCCCATTCTTGTTGTCTGCTTTTCTTGATATTATACTTAATTTTTTTTAAAGAAAGAGAGAAAGAATTTTTTAATATTTATTTTCCATTTTATTTCGGTGGATACAACATCTTTATTTTTTAAAAAAATTTGTATGAGGTGCTGAGGATTGAACCCAGCGCCCCACGCATGCCAGGCGAGCGTGCTACCGCTTGAGCCACATCCCCAGCCCCTTAAATTTATTTTTTTTAAATTTATTTTGTGCCACTTACATTACCTTGCAGGAAAAGTGAAATTATTCGAATAAACATATATTCAGTCACCAAATGTATACATTCTATGGGTTAAATATGATTAGTTTTATTTTATAATTGATTGGATTAATGTCTAAACATTAGCAAGTGGGAAGGAGGAAATCTAGGGTGCCCCACCCCACAATCTCAAGATCAGGGCTGTTTCTTAGGCTCAGATAACTCTAAAGTTGAAGTTAATTCCTTTTTTCATGTCCTCTCACAGCTCTGCTTAGCCCTGCCTCATGTGCTTTGTTGCATGAAGGTGCCCACTCTCCTAGCATGTCACAAGCTCTTTCTGGTAGCAGCTCTACCACCTCTACCATATCACTTCTTGATATGACTCCAGAGAATGGAGAATCCTCAGGTACATAGAATAGTCATCCCCAGGTACCCATGAGAGATTGGTTCCAGGACTCCCATGGGCACTAACATTTCTGGATGCTCAGTCCTTTAAATAAAATGGTGTAGTATTTGCTTATTTCCTACACACATCCTCTGCAAACTTTAAATCATCTCTAGATTATTTATAATACCTAGTACAATATAAATGCTGTATAAATAGCTGTTACATTATTTAAGGAATAATCACAAAAGAGTCTTTTCACATTTAGTACAAACACAGTTTTGGAAAAATATTTCCAGTCTGCAGTTGGTTCAATCCATGAATGTGTAGGACCACCTATACATCTCTGTCACCCTGTGAGCATGCCTAGTTTGTCTCAGTAAATATTCTGTGTCTAGGCCAAATATGGATTTACCTTAAAATTTACATCCTCTCTCATTTGTTAAACATACTCTTATTTTACTTTGATTATTGGCTCTATATGATATGATCTAAATGAATGTGTGGAGTTATATATTACTGTGCACAGTTGTATCTCTAATACAGTATATATATATTATGCTTGAAAAACAGTGTGTGAGGCTTTTTCTAAAGATTATTTTGACTATGCATGTGTATTCTTTTGTGTCTTTGAATCATAGCCTTTACCTCAAAGCACTCCATTATATTCATAAGACTGTACACTGTGTTGTATATAGCCAGGTAGGATCATTTATCAGCGAGGGGCATAAATTTTGTACCACACATTCCTGGGTTTAAATTCCAACTCTGTTTAACCTGTTGAAGCTCAGCTTCCACAAATATATAATGAGAATAATGATGTGATGTATGCCCAGAATTGCTGTGAAGCTTGCTGGCATATGGAAATTATTCAAATTACAATCCTTATTGGCTGACAGCATCTTTCAAAGGTTAGGGTCTTGAGTAATTAATTACTCCAGTGGTAATGGTTTGCCCCATTGCAGGGGAGTTATAGAAGTTAGGGGTGTGTTTATGCAGCTCTGGTAGAACTCACCAACAGATTGGATACTTCATAAACACACCCCTAACTTCTATCCTAGGCTGTCAGCAATAGACGACATATTGGACATTCTGTCTGCTATGGAACGAACAGAAGATACTATTTTTCATCAGGGAGTTGGGAACGTTTCTCACACCTTAGCATGAATCTGGAGGGCTTATTACAACACAGTGATGAGTCCTGTCCTCAGATTTCTCACTCTGGGGGGTAGCAATTAAATGAATTATATTTCTAATCATTTCCCAGGTGACACTGATACTGCTGGTTTGGAGAGAACACTTTGAGAACCAAAGTCTTAAATATTTACTTGATTTAGAGCAGCTGTGCATTTTCTCTCCTGTAGGGTACAACTGTGAGCATCATTTGTGGTCAAGAAAGGGATCTGACATTTACCGAGCACCTGTGACATTTACCATGGGCCAGGTATCTTACTTGCCACTTGACTCATATTATCCTATTTTATCCTCACAATCACCCTGTCAATCAGTTCTCTATTAGTTACTGAGACCCTATCATATATCATAGACAGTGTTATATCAGGTGCTGGGTATGTGAAATGAACAAGACAGACATAATTTTGACCTTCTGGATATTTGATTTCAGCAGGGAAGACTTGCTTGCCTGAGCCAAAAATTATAAAGGTGATTAATCTGATCCACAAAAAATAGAAGATCAGAGAAGCTGAGTCACTTGGCTATGGGTTATACAGCAAATGGGACAAACTTAAAAATCATAGACATGACTTCCACTAAACCAAAAATCCTTAAGGTTTTTTTGGTCTCAGGGCTCCTTTCCATTCTTAAAAATTATTGAAGACCCCAAACTTAAAAATTATTTAACGTTTGTTCATGTTAAACTACTGATTTTTACTATATTAGCCATTGAAACCATTTATTCTTTGAGAATGGCTGTAGTAAACCACACTACAAATTATAACATCTTTCCTAAGCTCTGAACCCTAATTTGGTTTGATAACTTTTGTGACCATGAAAATAGAAGAAACTTTTCATCTCATCTTACACTTATAGTTTAAATGCAAGGTCCTCTTTTAAAATTTGAGCCTACCTTTTCTGCTGAGGGTGACCTCCTCAAGAAAAGGCTGATCTGCTTTGAAAATGCCTTTTAAATTATTTAAATATTTATTTGTTTGTTTAAAGGAAAAGCAGCCTTTAAAGTGTCCATCCTGGACCAAGTTCAGACTGTTAGTGATGGACGGATTTCAGTCCTAGCTGAGAGCATTTTGACAGATAACAACTCATCCAAGTTTGTGAAAAGCATTGCATTTGGGTCGCTTGGGGTACAGGCCACTGCAAGAGAAGCCCAGGGTGGCAGGCAGAGGGGAAAGAGATGAACGATTCAGATCCAGCAAGCGTGGAGGCTTTTCTGTGATGTTGAGCCATGTTTAATTGTGGGTTAACGACCGAAATACGGCCATTCCCCATCATTTTTATTCATTCTCTAACGGGAATGAGAAGTTCTAGTAGATATTTTCCTTTGGTGTGTAATGGCCCGTGGTTGTTCAGATAAGTTGCTGTTCCGGCTGACTCTGAATGCTTTATTGGTGTCGTTAAGTTTTACTGAGTAAAATCAACGGAATCGGAGCTGAAATGACTCAATGTGATTCTTGATTGATGATCAATAAATCCAAATCTCTCCTCATTTTTGTAGAAACAAGTGAATGAAGGAGGATGTTGTGGGAGGATCAGTGTGATTACTTAGGTCTACCAGGTCCTGGGATGAGAAGTTAGGAAAGAGAATAAGACGGCTGTCTGATGGTGGTCTTTTTGACACCAGATAACTGAAATCGCTCCCTGGGCATCTTTTAAAATGTTTATCCAGCTGTTTGATGTCACAGAGGCACAATCTGTCAACAAGACAAATGCCAAAAGAATGTGTTGCTAGGTCCTTGTTTGTCATCTTCAGTAGACGCTGAAATTCATCACGAAGTCTCTTTGCCGGTTGGCCTCAGGCAGCAGGGACCCCTTTGCATGGCATCTGTGTCTTTCTGGAGGGAGACACTCTCAGGAAGATCCAAGTCCAAGTGATCACACTGGCACTTCTCACTCCTTTTCACATCCCGTCAAGCAGGAGTCTGTGATGTGTCCCGTGACACGGAACGCCTCCTGCAAACTTCTCTGGCTGAGGTTCTTGTGCCATTTTTCAATTGTGAACATCTTGCTCAGAATTCTAAAGATTCTGACTTGATGAGCTCATGTGAACAATGTATTTCTTTCACTCTAAACGATGAACTCTGTTGGCTTTGCAGATTGCTAGAGATTGCTACAGATTGCTGCTTTTGAGATGCTTGCTGTTCTCTAAAGCAAGCACAAACATGGATGGTAGATGGTAGATGCGTGGGAGTGGGGGGCAGTGGGTAGGTTCTTTAGGGTCAGGGCTCATGGAAGACCACACCTGTTTCCTGACCCTACATGTCTGCTCTGAATTTGGCTTGCCAGACAGCTAAGAAGTCCAGAAATGGGTTTGGTGCCTCCAGCAGGAGTGAATGAGACTTATTTTCTGTGGGACTGTGATGAGAATTTGTATAACAGGTGAACATCACTTCCCTAAGCTGGGAGGAAGAGCTAAGACTCAATTAGGGAGGCTCAGTGCTTAGATACTTAGATGGAAACTCTGGCCCTCTTTGCTGGAATAATCAAAGAACAGCTTTTTTTTAAAAAAAAAAATTTTTAAATTTTTTTATAGTTGCTATCCCTGGTCTATGAGTTTTATGAATAATTCCAAAAGCTGGTTATAATGTATATTATATATTTTAACTTGGGTTAAAAGCACACACACACACACATATTTAATTTTTATGAATCTAAGAGAAGTGAAATAAGATCTGATTAAGGCAAACTTGATAACTGTAGCCCAAAAAAGGTCATTGTCAAATGAGATCTGTCAGGAAAGGGATCAACTATATAGCTCATATACCAATTCTAGCTTCTACCACAAAGAGATTTTTTTTTTCTCTTGGTTTTTGTAAATAAAGTTTTATTGGAACATAGTTATGCCTATTATCACATGCAGTTTCTTTCATGCTACAGTGGCAGAACTGAATAGTTGCAACAGAAATCAAATGGTCTGCAAAGCCAGCTATCTATCTCTTTGTAGAAAAAGTTTACCAAGCCCTGCATTTGGGGCATATTTTCTCCATATAGGAAAAATAGATAGTTTTCAAAATATCTAAAGAGATATTATTCTAAAATACAGACTAAATAACTAAGTGATAGATCTGTTGCTGTGTATTGTGAGAATCATGCACACAGTCAGTGCTTGGGGCATGAGTGTATATTGCTAGTTGAATGATTTTGTGGTGGTATCCTTTTTTAAATCAAGGGATCTTATTTAATCTCTGAAGATTCTTCTTATGACTCTTCTCAGAATATTAGGGAGAGAGGATGTGAAGCAAACAGAAACACCCTTGGTACCTCTGTGCTCTCGTGTACCAAAGTGACAGGCACAGTCTTTCGAATCACCATCAGTCAATTTCCTTAAGTATCAGATGGAATTATTAGGCAGATGCAAAAAGCTTGACCATCTGCTGCCACAGTGTTATTGAATATCTTACCTGGAGAGAAAAAAAAAAGGGGGGGGGGATTTAAGAATTGAGAGCATCAAAATCATGTTTGATGCGTGTTCTGAGTTGGTTTTGGGGGACAGAGTTGAAAAACCTGTTTATTGTTTGTGTTCGGCAGCTCTCTACATTGTTTTGAGTGTGTGAGTACAATCTTGGGCACGTTCCAGATGTACAGGGCTTCAATTATCAGCACCCTGTAATCCCCTACATTCCAAAATCCCAGGTGGGAATCACACTTCCACTAGTTCCCAAAATTATACCGAAGAGGAGAACTAGAAATTGACTATTTTGCGGGGACAGAAGGGGTCAAAAGAGATGATGATCACCTGGCTTTTATTGTATTCCGCCCGTGGGGGGGGGGGCGCGGATTGAGACTTGTCATCCTGGGAGAAAGACTCTTGTTGTACGTGAGATTTGGGTAGCTAACTCGTGATTCAAAGCATATGCTCTGCCCTCTTTAGGAAATGGAGTTCCCACTGCCCCTTTTCCTGAGGGGGTTTCCATCTGTTCAGCAATACAGATTTGACCGTGGGTTATCATTTATTAATTCAGACATTTGGGAGGGAGACACGCTGGCTGTGCAGAGATGCAAACAGAGCCCCGGCCTCCGCATCAGAATCCCGGGTGCTCCCAAGATTTCCTCCTAGGCACTCCAGCCTCCGGAGCCCTGGGGTTTGGAAGGAGCAGCCCTGCCTGCCTTCCATACATGGTAAGTGACTAATGGTGGCTGTGTGGAGCCCTGGGCTGAGGTGGGTGAAAGTCCACTCATAAGCTCTTGGCTTGCACATACAGGACTCCGGCCACTTTTCCCCCTTGGGAAGAGAGGGATAGAAGGGACAGGATGGGCTGACACTGGCGCGGCACAGTTTGTGCTGTTCTGACTCTGGTACCTTTAAGCTCCAATTTGGAATTGGTTTATATTGAGAGAGCTGTGACAGTGCTGGGAATGTGCTTAATGAAGTGTCACAAGTTTAAATGGCCTTTCCCAACAGATCTACAGGCTTTAGGGCTGGTGGGCACAGACAGATGACCCAAAGACATGTTGTATGAATAGACCTTGCCTGATCTGAGGGGCAGCATTTGTTCCTTTCCAAGGTTTTGGTTTCTGAGGGCTCCTGATTTTTATTGAACTTCTGAAAATGTTCATCATGGAACTAGAGGTGGAAGGATTACATTTATAGTCACTTTATCAAAATAGCATAAGCTAGGCTAATGTCACAGTTCACATCACTGTGTCCAGTAATAGCATGATGACAAATTTTCCTGAACCCCCGATTTCCTATTGGTTATCTTTATCATTCTGTTATAAAAAGGAATGGGAAAATCATAAATATGCTTGTCAACCTTATATATATATATATATATCCCCTAATAATATGCATTGTCATTCATCAAATTTATTTTTCAGATGTATCGTATCACAGACAGATGCCCTATGGAACCTATTACTTTGCATCAGTATATTTAAATTTGGATCTAAAGCAAGAGGAATTTGAATACTTCTGCTACTCATCATAAAGGGCATAGGGGGATTCTGTATGCAATCAGGATAAAGTCTTAGAATAGAAGTTCCTTTGGTGAGGGAGAGGACCATTTTTGCGGCTTGGAAATGAAGATGATAATATCTGGTCTCACCCAACTGGACATAATTTAAAACTTTAACATCCCTTCTTTCTGGCTTTATTTGTAAATGTTGATCCTAGCATTATGAACCTCAGAGCCTTTCCTATTTTCTTGTTTCACAACTCCTCAGGAATGTGCAAAAGGAAAGGTAATAAAGGAAAATCTTTTCAAGATAAAACATGATTCATAAAGGTGACAGCCATGCCATATGTGAACAGTGATTAACAGCTGCAGAGTCTGCAAACTGCTTTTTAAAAATAAAGTGATAAAGCAGATTTTCCCATTATTTTGTGTTTCGGTGCTTGCTCAAGTGTATCGCCCTGATTTTTCTGGGCTTCATTTTATTCTGTGGCAATGAAATCACTCTCCATGTCCCAGTGGCGTGTATAGGGGCTTACTTAAATATCTCACAGATATTTCTGGTTATTCATCCAGTGATATTTTACGCTTCATGACAACGATGTGGTGTATTAAAACCACAACCTCTTATACAACTGTTCATTTTGTTTCTATAGAGTGAGTCTGAATGTTTGGAAGTGATAGTGTTTCCAAGGCTGGCCCACTTGGAATTGATTTACTTTAATTTAGAGATCCTCAGTGGTGCTGGGAGTATATTTAATGAAGTGTCACAGGTTTAAATGGCCTTTCCTTGTGGATGCAGGCTGCAGGGCTGCTGGGCACGGACAGTCAGACAGACACAAAGATGGGTTCACCTCTGAGAGGAAAGGTGGCTAGGGAAGAAAATCCCTATTTTAACATTCAGTTGTCATTTTAATAAAGTAGGTTAATTCTATAAAATGCATTTTTTAGGAAATTCAATTGTCTTTGCTAAACTAAGCAAGCACTCTTTGCTTGGTTAATAAGCCCCTGACAACTTGCCTTCCTTCCCCTTAGGACACAGAGGGGTGGTGTTAAAATCATGTTAGGATCACAATTCCCTTGGATAATCTGCTCAAAACTGCTTTGGATAAATCGAAGATACCTACTTGTACATGTAAGTGTGCATCCAGTTTCAAGGGTTTACAGATCTCCCTGAAGTATAGACTTTCTCCCTTTCACATCAAGAACCCCTGCATGGTCTTATCAATGACAAACTTTAAAAAAAACAAACCATGTAATTCAACAATCACAATATTATAGCATCTCTGTTAAAGGGAAAAGGAAATGGTAGAGCTGGGGTCATTTGGGGAAGCCGGCAACCGTCTGGAGTTTTTTTTTTTTTTTTTTTTTTTTAGCTTACCACAGAAAGCTGTGCATTTGCCAAACTTTGGGCATCCAATCATCATCTTAGGTTGTCTGGGGCACACTGTGTCCAGCGTCTTGGTCCTTGGAGTGATGGCCGAGCTGGAGGTGGCTGGTGGTGAGGGAGCCATGGCTGTGTGCCAATGAGTATCCTCAAAGGCAGTCCCCCCCACCCCCGCCCCATGGAGCCTCTGAGCCCTGCTTCCCTGATGGGCTGCCCAGGAAGCCGGTGGACTGAGCATGTCATGTGATGCCTTGGGACTAATAAAAGTAGAAGATCTCCCACTGCAACTTCTGGTGGAGGGCCCTCAAGCTTTTGCCCAAGCATCCTCCAGTGCTCCACACCCTGGGCTCTCCTGGGGCTGACTTCCAAGGATCTGTGGCTCTGTAGTCACAGGAGATGGTGGGTGCTGCCCGGTGAAGCTCCAAATCAATATTGGAAGTGATTCACACACAGCTTTATGCAGGGGCATCAGCGAGCTTGGAACTAACCTGGGCGCTGTGCTAGGTGCCCTCTAAAGTACCAAGAGCTATTTTGGAAATAGAAAAAGAACAAGTATAAAAATGGAAGATCCAGAAGTACAAGGGTAAGGTTTGTCCTCCATTTCTTCCTTTCTTCCTTTTTAAAATCCTCTCCCTTTCATCTTTCCTTCTACCTTTTTTTTTCTCTCTTTACTCCCATTTTTCTTCTATTTTTATTCTCTTCTCCTTTCCTCCCTTCTTCTATCTTTCCCTTCCTCATTTTCATCCCTTTTCTCATTTCCTTTCACCTCTCTTCCTTTTTTTTCATCCATTTTTTTTCTTTCCTTACCTTCTCCCTTTAGTTTGGCATATTCTCAGAGTGCCTACCAGCTACTATTTGTTCTTAACCTGCATGCAATTTTGATTCCCACTCTTTCCCAACACATCTCTCTTCATGCTACTGGGAGACATTTCTGCGCTGTTACCATCTCCAAAATCCTTTTTTCTCATTTGTCTTCCTCAATCTTGTAGTCTGTCAGCATATATCGAATACTCACCATGTGCTATTTAGAGAAGAAAGCTAAAATAATGGTGGGTTTCAGTCTCAGGAAGGTTCCAATTATATTCAGGAATCATGATGCAAGTAGGTGAAAAGCTAAATAACAGGGTAATAGTTACACAATATTGAAAAAGAAGAATGTGAGATGATACCACACAGGGTGGGCATTCTTGCCAGGTAAGTGGAATGAAGAATCTCTTGTGTTTCTAGAAAGGAAAAATTTTGTGATTTTTTTGTGGGGTGTATGAGTTTTAGAAAAGTCTTATAAAGAAAGAATGTTTTCCAAATAGGATTTTAACACTGAAAGAAGAAAGAGAGTTCCGATCCAACAAAGGGAATTGATATAAATGAAAGCTCAGTGGTATTAGTCTTTTTTTTAATTACCTTCATTCTCCAAGGAGAAGTATTTTCATCTCTGAGGGCTCCTTTGACTTTTCTACCACTTCTGGGCACTATCATCTCTTCTCTAGTTTCTTTCAAGTACTGTGTTTCTTCAGCTGGTGATGGGCTCGGGAGATTCATCCAGTCCATCTCAGACCCTACCTGAAGCCGTGAGTTGGTCACTTGATGCTGCAAGGCAGAAGCTGCCTGCAGTAGAAGGCTGTGTGGCAGAGAGAGCATTGAAACAGAGTTCCTAGTTTAGTGGTTGAAATTCCATCCTTTCAGTTGTGTCAGATCTTGGGTGAACCAAAGCACACAAAGTGAATGATCTGACAAATTCGAGATCTCAAGAGAGCCTGGAAGTCAAGGATCTGGGTTGAAATTTCTAGTTTGGCTGGTCCATGCCGAGCATATCATTGGATATTTGTTTTCCTTTCAGTTGTAGTTTGTGCCCCCCTCCCCACCACTCCAAGGGATTGAACCCAGAACCTTGCACATGCTAAGCAAGTGCTCTACCATTGAGCTAAGTCCCCAGCCCCCCCTATTTTCTTTTTATTGCAGCGATTTAGAATTGAAAAGATTCTATAGATTGTTTTTTTCTTTTACGTTGTCTAATTAGGTTAGGAAATTTCTCCTGCTTTTCTGATTCATTGGTATATACATTTCACCAGCATTCTTGATGTTTTCATAGTAGATATGTGGTAGAAACTGAAACCAATTGAAATTACATTGTTTCAATATCCCCAATCCATGAAGGAATATCTTCTTGATGTCATAACAGATCAATGAGCCTACAGATGAGGCAGTATTTCATATTGTGTGTGCCTCTGTGTATAGTCAGAGTATCCTGTGGCATACTTGATAACCCAAAGAAATGTTGTGGGAAGAAAGTTAAATTGGCACTTATAAATATAATGGTAAGATGAATTTTTGCTCAAACTGAGACAAACGTACCACCTGAAAAGGCTGGGAACCAATGTACAAATCCCCTGTCATAGCGAAGACTGGATCCTGTAGGTGGAATGTAATGGGAATGTGCAACATGGTATATGTCATGGAGAACAATATCCAGGGCCTGATGCACCCTGGTCCTAGCTTCATGACTGGGTCTTTTCTGGAAGTGACTTGCACAAAATCTGGCTGAGACGCTGTGCTGTGGAAGTTGAAGATGCTAAGTTTATTCCCTCTGAGGCTGGCATTTCTCTGTGATTGTTCCATCTGATCCTTGAGACAGCTTAGCCCTCTCGGCAGCAGGGCTTGGGAGATAGAGGGGAGTTAAAGTCCCCTCCGCTCGTGACCTTTTGGTTTTTGCCCTTAAGTAAAGGAAATAATCCCTTTATCAAATATTTGCTGGCTGCTGAGAATATAAGTTTCTCATTGCTACATTTTGATTGATTATTGAAAAGTTCACATTCCAACATATCACCCATGATATGTGTATTGGGCATGGGTACGGGTGTCTAGGGGGTTGAAATACAGGATTCCTTTTCCTTCTAAAGACATCAGTCGATTTCTTGGACCTATGTGAACTTTCCTTCCCTTCCTTTCCTTCTCTGTGTACAAGTGCCATTATTTCCCTTCCTGGTTGAATGTGTAACCTTGTAGAGGAAGGTAGGGGCAAATATAAGCCTCACTGTACGCTATTCTCAAATGGTGTTGCTGAGTGGCAGTTTTGAGATAATTTTATTCAGCTTTGTATCTTATGAGTAAGGGAAACCCCAGCCCAGAGATGTGAAATGATTTGGACCAAAGTGATGTAGCAGATTAAAGATAAAACAGGATCTGAGCATAGATTCTGACTCCCTGACATAGATGTCTTTGCACCCTATTATGAAAACATGTTAGACAAAGAAGGCAATGATAAACAAATTAAATATTTAATAGGCAGAGTATATCAAACAGTGGTGTTCTGTATTTCATTAGGAGTAACAACAGAATTTTGAAGGATTTTTTTTTAAACAGGGGATAAGATTGCTTTCAAGAATACAGAGAGCTTTTATTGAAATATTCAGACTTGTTACACGTTACATTCCGAAACGTGACATAAATGACTTTGGAGGTAGAGAAAAAGAAGATAGACATTATCCAGTTGCTCAAAAACCATTAAATAATTGTTTCATGAATGACAGAAGCCAAGAACACAATATGTGAAAAGACAATACAATTATAATCCTCTCCTTACAACGTGGAATGCAGTTAAAACTATAATTAAACTACTTTTCCTACTTTCAAATGTCAGCGTTAGAAAAGAAGAAAAGAGATTAAAATAGTTGATGAATCAAAAACAGTTTAAGAAAAAGGAAAGGAAATGAAAAAAATCTGGGTATTGATGAAGGAAATATCAAGTGATCTAATGAACACGGTCATAACTTCTAGTCCAAGTTTGATAGTATCTCTTCCTCCTTCTCCTTGACCCAGACCTCACCCCAGTCACTAGGAAATTCAGGAGGCTTGATCCCTGCACTTCCCAGAAGCAGGATCTTGGAGATAAGGAGAGATGGAGGTTATGGGGCTGGGGAGTAGGTGGCTGGCCTTGGGGCCACTTGTTCTGAGAGAATACACCTTTCCCAGCTGTAGGCATCATTCCAAGGTCTGCCAGGCCCAGGCCACTGAAGAAGGGGCTTTATTTTCAGGGCTGCAGATATGTCTTTTGCCTTTTTGTGGCTCCTCCACTAGCAGCTTACAGTCTTAGAACCCAGTTCCCCTGTTAGGGGCCCTCAGGGTCAATTTAATATTCACCACCTCAGGAGAGAGTGGTGCAGGATGACTGGCCACTAAGCAAAAGCTGGCTTAGCTTCAGCTCAGACCTCGTTCTTCATTTCCTACCTCTCGGAGTCCTCACAGGCATTAACCCCAAACCTATATCTATCCCCTATCTCTGTTGCATTATTGGAAACATTGTTACACAGAGGTCAACAGCCCAGGCTCTGGAGCTGGGTACCTGGGTCTGAGACCTGGGTCCAAACCTGGGCTCCCCTTCTTGAAGCTGCATGAAATGGGGCAAGTTATCCAACCTCTCTGTGTACAAGTGCCATTATTTGTCACTAGGGGGATAATATAAATAGTTCCCAGCTCACAGGGTGTTGTAAGGTTATGAAATGGGAAGGACTTTAAAACAATTTGAATCGTGCCTGGCATTGAGTAATTAATTGTTCTTCAAATGTTGGGCAATTATATATTATTTTAAACTGCAGGGATACTATGTAATAGTACTGAGATCAATCTAATAATATTGAGAAGCAAGAGACCCTTCACTATGCTGGAGAGATATGGTCTAATCCGGGACACTGGACACATTCCAGGTATGAAGGAGGAAGTTGGTCTTGTGCTCTGATATCTAGCGAAGGCTGAATTATAACACCTACTCCGTGTGGGTCAGGGATAGAGCAGAGGCTCCCTGTCTCCTAGAAAAGGATAAAGCAATTAGCCAATGTAATATCTTCCTGATCATGGGCCCCAGAGAAATCCAATCTGTTTCATTCACTCAAAAAAAATTTTTTTGTTTGTTTATTCAGCTATAATTTTACGTAATTGACTAAATCAGCATAGCATCCATGAATTCTTAAATATAGCACTGTTATTAAGACCCTCATTCTGGTGGTTGCCCCTTTAGTATCCTGGGAAAATGTGGCGGTCAGCCTGAGTAGCAGAATTGCAGAATCTTGTAGCAATCCATTAATGTCATGATGCTTGGACAGAAGACATGGAAGCTAGCATTGGAGGTATCTTATAAGAAGCATCCATGTCCAGATAAATCCCTTCTCTTACTCCATGATCCCAATATTCCCAATGTAATCCCTCTCCCAACTTCATGACAGAGGAGGTAGGATTAGGGCAAAGACTTCCCACCACTGGCATCTTGGCTCCTAACGTTTTTTCTTTCTTTCTTTCTTTCTTTCTTTCTTTCTTTCTTTCTTTCTTTCTTTCTTTCTTTCTTTCTTTCTTTCTTTCTTTCTTTCTTTCTTTCTTTCTTTCTTTCTTTCTTTCTTTCCTTCTTTCTCTCTCTCTCTCTCTCTCTCTCTCTCTCTCTCTCTCTCTCTCTCTCTCTCTCTCTCTCTTTCTTTCTCTCTTTCTTTCTTTTTTTTTTTTCTTGGTACCAAGGATTGAACTCAGGTTCAATTAACCATTTACATCCCCAGCCTTTTTAAATTTTTTATTTTGAGAAAGGGTCTTGCTAAGTTGCTTAGGGCCTCACTAAATTGCTCAGGCTGGCTTTAAACTTTCAATCCTCCTTCCTCAGTCTCCCTAGCCACAGGGATTAGAGATGTGTGCCATCATGCCCAGCCTAATTTTTATTTTTCCAGGAGCATTACCTAAAGGTGACTTTTTTAGCTTGTGTCTGTAAGCTGGGCTCAAATTCTGCTCACTCATGCCCAGCACCACTTAGAGCAGAGGTCAGCATGCTGTGACCAAGGAACCAGACTTAGATCACCACCTGTTTTGAGTTGGTCATCAACTACCTATCTTTTTAATAAAGCTTTATCAGAACACAGGTACACCCACGAATTTATCTGTGGTCTGTGGCTGCTTGTGTGCTACAGTGATGGAGACCACAAAAACCACCAAATGTACTGTCTGGCCCTTTAGGAAAAGTTTGTTGACCCTTGACCTAAAGATTAGATATGGCAATGGCATAAGGAAGAGGAAGAAGGGCTCCCAAGGGCATCTAGTGGCAGAACTCACTGGGATTCCATGGATAGGAAAGTTTAGGATACAAAAATGATATGAGAGTAATAAAGTTGCTGGTAGAAAAAGGGAATGAGGTGTTAATTGGAAGTTTTGGCACATTCTCCCGTTGCCTAAGCTGCAGGATGCAATAACAACTGTTCTAATTCCAACTTGAAGTTGCCATATATATATTTTTTTCAATCATAGAAGTCTTATGAAATACGCCAGCGAAGGGAAGTTTAATGGGTTTCTTTGAAATGAGACTCTGTTCTCACATACCTGCCCATGCTGGCTTTTTACAATTTCAGAACAAAGCATCCTTTGGGATTTGACCTTGCATCTTTACACATTGATTCTGAACTGGGTGATTAGATTCCCTTTCCCCAGCTACCAGAACCCGTTTGCTTCTTTGCAGGTACTTTTTTTTTTCCCCCTCTGAGCCATCAGCTATATGTAAAGTGTCCCCAAGAAACCCCCACCCATGGCAAGTGTTTGGCCATTCATTCCCCTTTCTATTATTAAAGGGTCCACAAGGAAAACTAGTAACAGTGAAGTGTGACATCCAGGCTTTTTGACCAACAAGCCTTGCTTTGCAAAGATAAAGTTAAGAGTGTAAGAACTACTTATTTTCCATGGGTACCTTATCCTAAATGAGCTAAGAAATGGCTGTGTATCTTGGCTCTATGCCAACTTGTTTTTGTGATTTTGAACACATTTCTTTCTAGAATACCAAGTATCCTATCTGCTGGCCTGAGATCTGACACTTGTATTCAGCAGGCGATGCCCCCTGGCTCAGGACTGCCTCTATCCAGAAAGGTAGCATTGTTAATTTGCAAGAGGGTGCCCTATGGGCTAACCATGGTCCCGCCTCTCCTTCTCTCTGAGCTTCACCAGCTTGGGGAATCTGAGACAGATGATTTCTAAGGCATCTTCTAGCTGGTTGATTTGAAGGCCCTCTGAGGCAGTCTGTGTGGGCTGGCTAAACAGTTCTTTTGCCTCTGTGGTGCTCCCCTGCCTAGGTGCCTTTGAAGCCAGCAGGGAAAGCCATGTGCCAGGAAGTCCATGCAGCTTAGAGAGAAAGGAGCTCACGGGTTGCTCTGAGGACAGGACTTTAAGGCTGGAGGTGACAGCAACAAAGCAAATATTGGCTATAAAATGGTATGTGTGTGACAGACCGGAGGCAGCTGTGGCCTTATTTTGCTCCGCTTTGGAACAGTGAAGAGAGGCCACAGCCCCTCTGACTTCATGCCATAGGAGAACAGTGATATGTGCCTAAGTATCATGTATTGGTAGTGCTTTCTCCCCGATCAGGACATCGCTGGGGTTATGCTTGACCTCTGAAAATAAAGACCAGGACCCAAAAGTGTCCAGGTACCTGGGCTGAGCAAAGGGACAATAATAATTAAGGAAGGTCATTGAGATGCCCCATGGGCTGAGAACACACACCGGTAAGACTCACCTAGGTAGAGTCAAGAACCTTCTATAGAGAGAGGCCTTAGGTCTGCATATCCTTGAGATCTTGCAAACTCAAGCATCGGTCCTCTCAGATCCCCCAAGCACTTGGTAAATTTCTCTGAAAAAAACATTTGTTCCCCACACCCCTCCTCCAACTTTGTTGGGCCTTAATAATCAGTGCTCAGTTATTTGTAGTTGTGTAGAGACCTGGGGAGCAAAATGCTTTCTTACCATTTCCTGTAGTTTAAACTTCACATCAGATTAGGACTGCACTTGTCCAAAGAGGAAACTGAGGCTTCCTGCTGTCAGCTAGCCTGCCCAAGGCCATAGAGCTAGAAATGTTCTGCACCAAAATTCAAAGCCAGATCTTACACCCAGGTGAGGGTGCCTTACCCATCCCTCCAATGCAACTAATTCAGCAACGAGGTTGCACATTACAGAGTGTTTCTTTATCTGTTCAGTGTTAACGTAATCTAGGGTTTTTCAACCTATTGACATTTTGAGCCAGAGAACTGTTTGCCATTGGAGGCTGTCCTGGATATTGTAGGATGTTCATCCTCATCTCTGCCCTCTCCACCCACTTAATGCCTACTTTAGCCTTCTCCTACCCAACCTGAAATATCTGCAGACTTTGTCAAATGTCCCTTCCTACCCAATACCACCACTTGGTTCTAACAACCTGAAATATCTGCAGACTTTGCCAAATACCCCTTGGGGGGACAAAATTGGCCTTGCTTAAGTGAGAATCATTTATGTAACCCAAATGTTAATTTGCCATTTAAAAAAAAGTCTCTGCATATGTAATTTCTTTACTGTTTTCCGTTTTCTTCCTTTTGCACCAGAATTGCGTTGTTAATGACTTGGGCCCTCCTCCCTGTCTGGCTGATATCCTGGAGTGTGTCACCGGAAACCCTTCACCTTCCTGGCATCTTCCCAAATATCCTAGACACCTTCTCTTTGAAGCCTGGTGCCTCCTAAAGAAGCATTAAGAGCCAACCAGCTATGAAAACAGTGTGCTCTTTCCCCTGCTAAGTGCCTCTGCTCAGGCAGTAAAATGCTTCAGTGGCATGAGCATATGGCATCAACCTGGCCCCTGAAAAGCCATGCTGGGCATTTAACAAGCGTGAAGGGAAGAGGGACAGGCTGTGCTGAGCTCTGAAAGCTTGCAGAACAGGACCTCCTCTCCCCCCAGGAGAAGCTGGACAGAGTTTCCTCAGGGATCTTGACTCCACATGAGCCAAAGCTTTGTGCAGAACATGGCTGGTGCTGTGAAGTGGTTGCATTTTATTCCTTTAATAAAACACCCTGGAGACCCTGACATCTGCCAAAGAGAGAGACTTAGAGCACCTATATGGCCCAGCACCAGCCCCTCCTCTGACTCCAGGCCAGGCACCCTGCTGAGGTCCCCCTTCTACTAGGAGAGAGGATGTGGGCCCTTCTTTAGTTACTTATTGCATTTTGTATACATAGCCTCCTGAGGGTGGGGCCTGTCATCTGTTCTATGAATAGGATGACAATAATCCTATTCATCAGAAAATAATTAAACTGGATCAGCAGCCTGGTCTAATGACCCCAGAATGCACAGGGCAAGAAAAGATCATTAGCCTATTTGACCCTAAAAGTATACTGCCTAGGAATTTTCAAAATCATGCCTAGAGTGAGATCTCTCCCTTCTCAGGGCTGTCATCAAGAGATATTGATAATAGGTATTTTTATGGGATTTAGTTTCAAGAACATAAGTTTTTGGAGATAAATAAAATCAAAAAAGAAAAATCTTTAGAAGTCAAATTCAGTGAACTCTTTTTCAGGAAAGCAAGTGTGGGCATATCCTGAGCCATAGCTGATGGTGTACACTGTACAGGTGTCTGCTCACATTCATGCCTAGGCTCGTGAATGCACACATACAATCTCTTCTCCACATGGAGAGGTTGGGGTTTTAGACCAGATGAGGCTCTTTAAATTCTAGCTCGGTCATTTCCTGCAGGTAAAATGTGAATGAGTTACTGAAGGTCTCGATCTGTTTCCTGATCCTGAAAAGAGAAAAACTACACTATGGCATTGTGAGGGTTAGAGATGAGGCCTTTAGAGTCACAGCACAGAAGGCACTTATTATCACCACAATATTCTCTTATGAACCTTGAGAAATACAGGTGGTGAGTCTGTGATAGAGTGGATGTTTATAGGTTACTCTTCAGTCACCAGGCTGTTACACCTGTTATTCATTCCATTTTACTCCTGGAAGTAGATTTCACTGGGACTTGATGTTTCTCCATGTGGATATACTTTCTTGCAATCCTCACTCAACAAAGAATAATAAGTCACATTCCAGAAATTTGAATTATGTTCACATAACATCTGTAAGGGCTCCCCCAGTATTCAGTTATTCTCCAAACATTTATGAAGTACCTACTGTGTGCCAGACACTAATCTATGAGCTGTGGAGTCATAAATGAAACAGGTAATAGTTTTACCTTCTGGGAGTTCACATGTCAAATGTGCTTCTACCATGTCTCCAGGAAAGAAGTCTTTGGATACACCCGATTGTGAACAGTCTTTGTGCTCTGCTCGGTGCTGGGTACTTAAGAGAAGCAGGATACAGTGATGAACAGATTCCCTGGGACAGCACCGTGGTGGTGGGTGTGCTGGGTAATGACACATGAGCAATTGGCTGTGAGGTGGAAAACAAAATGATGACAGGTGTCATGATGATCCAAGAATTGTTTTTAGAATAAATTTATGGTTGAATAATTCATTAAGGCTTATTAAGGAAAGTCAAGAGCATAGTGCCTGGAATAAGTATGTGAATGTTTGAATGAATGAACTGTTGAATGAAGAAAAGGACTGCCACGTATGGTTGGGCAGGTGTCACATTGCACAACTTCAAGGTAGACTGTTCAGATTGTGGACATGGTGTGCAACCTGTATGACCAAGTGCAGCAGCTCTGCCCAGCACTTTCTCTCTCTCTCATATATATATATATATATATATATATATATATTTTTTTTTTTTTCCTTCCAACACTCTGTTTAAGTGTTATTTTCTTCATTTTGCAGGCATGGAATTTGGGACTCAGTGAGGTTGTTATTTACCTAGTGAGTCAGTGAGGGGGACCCTCATTTGGAATGCAGATGTATCTGATGGAGAGTTCCAGCCTGGAGAATATGAGAAAACAGCCCACCAAAGATTAAGCCTGATGGAGTCTTTGTCTTTGAACCAACACTTAGGTTTCTGGGGTCAACGAGAAGACATGGAGACAGTGAAATGATTACTTTTCCAAATCATCAAGTCGGGAACCCTCCCCCTGTTTTCTCCCACTTGAAACCCATCATTCTTTTACCTCTTCTTCCTTCTCTCTACAAGAGGAGACTGGATCAAAGATCCCAGGAAAAACCACCCAGTAGAGGTGCTGGGCACACCCTATGCATTATTAACAAAAAATAAAGGGTAACAGCTAAGGTGGAGAGCAGTTATTGTAGCAGGTGATCAGCTTCTCAGTGGGGAATTACATCCAACTCTGATGTGCTCTTGCTTTTACAATCATTCTTAATACCTCTTCGTATCTGAGTCAGCAGTAAATGGAATAATACAATGTTAGATTGCCATCTTAAGTCTAGTTGATTGTGGAATCCCAACTCTTGTCCCACACTGTTCTGTGAGGTCTGAGCATGTTGTGTCCCAAGGTAGCTAAGGAAATCCAGTCATTTCTGATTGCTCATTGCTCATCAAGGCAGTTTATTTCTCTACCAACATTTTAACAAAATAGCCTCACTCACAGAGCTATGAAAAACCAAGGATAGGCATTTATGCCAGTTCAAGAAAAATTGTGGATAGCAATGAATACATTTGAAGTTTTAGGAAACAGAGGACTTTGAGTTATACGATTTCCGAAGAGAGAGGGGGCACACCTGATTGGGAAACATCTGGCTTCATATATGCTGTGAACGGCTCCTGGAATTTCAGAGCCTGTAGATGCTTAGAGATAATCGACTTAACAGTTGTAAACAGGATTTACACCTTCTGTGCTGTTCATCTTTCTTAATATGGAGGAGTGAGGGAGAGATTTATGTTTCTGAGTTGTATGGTTGATTTCCTTGAATCTTTCCAAGGAAGAAACTGTTATCTCAGTTTTATTGATGAGGAAATAGAGGTTTTCAGAAATTACATGTCCTAGGGTCCAAGTTGTTTTTTTTGTTTTCTTTTTTTCTTTTTAAATCTCTGGAAAGATTTCTGCATAGCTCAGGCCCTTTCTACAATAAAATATTTTGACAGTCAGAGGAACCAATTTACTTAAATAGAACTTGTTCCTCCTTCTACTTATCAATGATATACCATTGCAGCAGGTGAATAAATAATAATAATCGAAGGCCTTTAATGAGCAATTATTCTGTATCAGGCATTGGGCTTCAGTGAGGAAGGTACTGTTTTTATCCCCATGTGACAGATGACAAAGCTAAGGCTCAGAAAGAGAAATGGCTTCCCCAGTACCCTGTCTTTGTACTTTCATGGTTTTCTTCTCTGTTATATTTTAAACTTCTAGAAGGAAGGCACTGCCCCTCATTAGTTTCTTGATTCCCTAACCACCCCACCTCCTCTGAAAAATGGTTTTCCCATAATAGGTAAATGTCAACTGATCCTGGAATACACAGTGAATGATGAATGTCAGTGGACCCTGGAGGCTGGCCTTCCTGACCAACTCTGTTGTATCAGCTGGAGGGATGGAGAAGAAGGGCCTCTGAGTAAATTGTTTCCTTCTGTGAGGCCTATTGACATGCAGTAAGGATGCATAGAGGATAGAAATGGCACATTCCTTTGCTTTTTGGTGATTCTGTTAGTCATAATAGATAGGTCATGCTAACTTGACAGATAACCCTGATGGCTTGACACCGATGAGTGCCTCTCCAGAGCAGTTGTGCTCCATATCAGCAAGCCAAGAGCCTGCTTTGGTCTGCCATTTCCTCACACGACCTCCTTCAAGGTCATCACAGCAGAACTGGGTGCTGAGTCTTGTCATACTCTCTTATATAAAATTAGTGGCATTGCCCTATTGGTTACAGAGGAGATGGAGAAGGAAAATTCTCCCTTGTGTCTAGAAGGGGAGGAGAATTGGATATGAGTGAGCTTCAGAAACTCAACTCTATGATGTTGATCCTTCATTTTATTTCTACTACTGAATCATAGGAAACTTTTCAGGTAATTTTGGTATTATCACGAGATTTCTTAAGAATAGTTTCAGAGATTGGCAGTTTCCTTAGGATGTGATGTTAATTTAAATTTATATGCTTAACCATAGTAAAATTTTGTCCAACTTTGAATTTCTCAATGTTGATTATACCAATAGCTGCCTTTTCTCCTCCCCCCTCCTCCTCCCTCCTCCTCCCTCCTCTTCCCCCCTCCTCCTCCCCTCCTCCTCCTTTCCCCCTCCCCCACCCCCTACTCCTCCTTCTTCTTCTCCTCCTCCTCCTCCTCCTCCTCCTCCTCCTCCTCCTCCTCCTCCTCCTCCTCCTCCTCCTCCTCCTCCTCCTTCTTCTTCTTCTTCTTCTTCTTCTTCTTCTTCTTCTATTGCTTCCAAATCATCAGGAATATTTTAGTTCAGAAATTGTTCCATTTTCTTAGTACTGTCTCAAAAGATGACATGACTTGAGATCTTCCTTTTTTTAATGTCATTGTAAAAATATTTTCACCAGAGTGTTAAGACTCTTCACAATATAATGTTAAGTGAATTTAACTGAATATAAAAATATACACAGTAAGTCAGATGCCATGGATCCCAGCTATTTGGGAGGCTGAGGCAGGAGGATTGCAAGTTGGAATCCAGCCTGGGCAACTTAGTAAGAACCTATCTCAAGATAGAAAAGGACTGAGAGACACATGTGGCTTCTTGTCACATTCTATTGGCTAAAATTAGCCACAGGGCCCTGTTGACTACAGAGGAGGTGGAGAAGGGGATTTCTCCCCTGTGCCATGCTAGAGCAATTGCCTAGCTTGTGTGGAGCCTTGGGCTCAGTCCCCAGTACCATAGGAAAAAAAAAAAGTACACACATTATGATCCCAAATATCTCAGTCTCTTTCTGTCTCTCTCCCTTTTTTCCCACTTTCCCACTTCTATACACACATGGGGAGATCATTGTATTGGAAATGAATGTATCAAAATATCAACAGCTATTATCTCTGAGCTTAATGGTTATTTTATTTTCTTCTTTTGTATACTTTTCTTTTTTTAATATATTTTTAGTTGAGGATGGACACAATGCCTTAATTTTATTTATTTATTTGTATGTGGTGCTGAGGATCAAACCCAGTGGCCTCACACATGTGAGGCAAGCACTCTACCCACTGAGCTACGACCCCAGCCCCTTTGTATACTTTTCTAATTGTTAAAAAGAATGTTACACTAAACAAATTCACTTTTAATCAGAAAAAATATATATATTTCATATGGCTATAGAATAGATATTTAATGGTACTATTACATAATCTTTACAGAAGAGAATTAAATGATGTTCGTTATAGATTATCTGCTTGCTCTGCTTCCTTTTCAAAACCATTTAGAACTTGAAGAAAATGCTTAAAGAAGGGTGTGGAAGGCAGGGAGGGAGGGATATGCCACTCAGACATGAGGGAACCATCATTTCCATCACAGAATCCAATTTAATTAGGGTCAGCCAGCCCCCTCCTCCCTCCCGGCTTCTGCTCTCCCAGGTTAGTTAATTCGGGGCATCTTCTGATGAATGCCATCTTGCAATTAAAATGCTGGTGCCGGCAAGTTTCAGCATCTCAGCTTCCATGGCCCCAGCTGTCAGCAGTCATGTCTTTTTAATCAGGACCTGCTTTGCTCCCTTCCATCAAGACACTTTTTTTTTTACTTTCCCAGATCCCAATAAACTTGGATTAAGAGAGACATTCGTTGAATTTTAATCATTTTACACTCAGGAAATATACCAAAGAGGTGACATTAGGATGGTTTGTACAATGCAAGGACAGTGTAGCAGCTGGAGCCTGATTCCACAGACTCTGTATCCATCCTAGGGTGCCCTTGAGGGGGAAAAGGACTGTCACCCAGAATGAAGGTGGTGAAGATGGCTTCCCATGGAGGCAGGGCTGAGGAGCTGCAAAGATCTGAATTTCACTCACCTGTTCCCCAGAAAGGAATCATCTAGCTAGGCAAGGTCCCAGGGGCAGTGAGTTGTCTGATGGGGAATTTGTGAAGAGGCCAATCAGACCAGTACTCAAAGCCGGCCTGATAAGACAGCATCATTGGACTGAGAAGTCACTCCCTGTGACACTCTTTCCAGTCCTGCCTCCCTCCCTTAACTGCAGAGCTTCCCTGAAGTGGCAGCCCATGATGTCATCTGTGCTGTCCAAATGGATGCACATGCTTCTGGGTGTGGTGTGCATGTTCACTGCACACGAAAGCCACACCAGCCCAAGATGAGTAAGCAAGCAGGTTTCCATTCAGAACCCACAGTTAATTCAGGTAACGGTGTTTCTTAAAACCTGAAGTGCATGTAAACCACCCAGGGACCTTGTTGAACTGCTGATTCTAACTCAGCTGTGGCTGGAGCTGAGACTGAGATGCTGCATCTCTAACAAGTTTCTGGGCAATTCAGAGGCTGCTCATCCAAGGTCCACACTTGGAGTAGGGAGGATTCGACTGACAGCTCTTGTCTTTGCTGAAGTCATCATCCCGTTAGAAATGTATTGGGAAGATGGGCCTCTTCATATATTCTTCTATTTAAATTTTTATTGCCAAGGGTAATTATGTTTTATATACACTTTGATATACAAATAACTTTAAAAAGGCATTGATTCTTGGTGTTTGTGATTTCACTAATCAATCCCCCTTTTTTAACATTTTTTTTTTAGCTATTGATAGACCTTTATTTTATTTATTTATATGTGGTGCTGAGAATCGAACCCAGTGCCTCACACATGCTAGGCAAGCGCTCTACCACTGAGCTACAACCCCAGCCCCTAATCAATTCCTTTCAAAAGTTGAAAATTGAGTCTCAACGGACATGGTTGACTGTTTCTACAGGCTTAGCAAGAGCACACCTGATCACATTAACCCTGCCTCATATTTTTAAACTGTAAACTTCTAGAGGATAAGTCAGTGTGTAATAAAGTTTTTTTTTTTTTTGTCATTCTCCACATTTTTTTTTTGGATCTATTAGGATGAACTTAAGGGGAAAAAAAGTATGCATTTGAGTAAGATGTGGCAAGAAAAATTGAAGAAACTTCTCCGGAGCTACACAGCCTTATATTCCTGCTTAAATCAGAGCTCAGTTACTTGCAGGAGTCCCAAGAAAGTGACAAGTTGGTACCACATTAATGAGAGCCTTAGTCCCTGTCACTTGCCATTTCGTCCTCTGAGGCTGTCTGCCAGGGCATAGGTTTAATTTAATATCCCCATGTCTACAGCAATTGGTCTTTGACCTTTGTGGCTCCACTATGAACACCATGGTGTGCTTTTGAGATGACGGATGGGGCAAATAAGAGAGGTCAGGAAAGCAGACGTAGGGGGGCTAGCACCACAGTGGTATGGGAGCCAAAGGTGATGGCAAGATTGTCAGCCTTACAGACTTTTATTAGCTGGTACTGCTGTGTCTGTGATGATCTCATCCTTCAGAAAGGAGCCCGGGATTCACTGGGAACAACATAACCTGGTTAAGGAGAATGAAAGTATTTGGAGAGGATCACAAAGGGGAAAAAAAATTCTATTCAGTAGCAGCTGATGGTGGGAAACTAGAACAATGAATTTGGTTGCCTATTGATTACCAGAGCCAATGTCAAATGATTATGGCACTGGGAAAAACCTCAGATAACCTTCGATGATTTGGATGGATTCAGTGGTGTCACTCCTGGATATGTATTTAGCCTTGATTCAGCCTTTGCATCTTGGAAGAATCTCTTCATTTGTGGAATGAAGACCCATCTTCCATCCACTTCAGACAGACTGAAGACATTTTTAAGAATCATTGCTTGGAATCATGTACTCAGTATGGCTGGAATAATAATAACAACAATAACTCCTCCTCCTCCTCCTCCTTCCCTTTTTATTTTATTTTTAAATTTTGGGATAGGGTCTTGCTAAGTTGCTGAGGTTGGCCTTGTGCCAGGTTTCTGTTCTCGTGACTAAAAGGCTCAGGGGTCACTCTAGTTAAACTGGGCTAACTGGGCTGCACGAAATAACCACACAAGAGACACAAATACCTTTTTCTTTGGGGTCGCTGTGACGGCTCCTCTGACCTTAAGGGTCTGCAGAAAGAGAGAGAGCACGTGCTGACCCCTTTTATTGAGAAGCTATTCAAATGAGGCAAGGGGTCAGGTTTCAGGGGGCTGAGTCTATCTTCATGATGTCCACTGTCAGTAGGTTGACTGAAACCTGGGTAGGCCACACCCAAGGGCACAGTAAGAGGAGGGGACACACACAAGGCACTTCCATGGAAGATTCTATCCTAAACAGGGCAAGGGGTTATATTACAAAGGAACAGGTGAGCGTAGCTTCACCTATGGATGGGGCCGTAGCAAGACACACCCATTTCTGTGACTGAGTGCCTCAGCACCCAGCTGGGGAGTGTGACCCAGTCACGTGTAGGGTTGGTCTCCCACAGCCTTGAACTTGAAATCCTCCTGTTTCTAACTTGAAGAGATACTTGGATTACAGATGTGTGCCACTGTGCCCAGAGAGTTTTGTTTGTTTGTTTTAATAAATATAAGGTTTAGGTGTATCTTTTGGTTAACTTCTTCCAGGCCATTAGGCTTTGAGTTTCTTCTGGAAACAGTCACTAATCATATATTTTTGTAAATTTTAAAAATTTATTTATTTATTCTAATTTGTTAGACATGACAGCAGAGTGTATTTTAATTCATAGTACACATATGGAACACAATTTTTCATTTCTCTGGTTGTACACAAAGTAGAGTCACACCATTTGTATCTTCATACATGTACCTAGGGTAATGATGTCTATCTCATTCCACTGTCTTTCCTACCCCCATGCCCCCTCCCTTCCTCTTCCTCTTCTTTGCCCTATCCAAAGTTCCTTCATTTCTCTCATGCCCCCCCCCACCACTTCCATTATGGATCAACATCTGCTTATCAGAGAAAACATTCGGCCTATGGTTTTTTGGCATTGGCTTACTTCACTTACTCCAACTCCACCCATTTACTTGCAAATGCCATGATTTCATTCTCTTTCAATACTAAGTTATATTCCATTGTACACATATACCACAGTTGATTTATCTATTCATCTATTGAAAAGCATCTAGGTTGGTTCCACAATTTAGCTATTATGAATTGTGCTATTAGCGTTGATGTGGATAGGCAGAATTAATATTGTCAAAATGACCATACTACCAAAAGCACTATATAGTTTTAATGCAATTCCAATCGAAATCCCAATGACAGTCCTCCTAGAAGTAGAAAAAGCAATCATGAAATTAATCTGGAAAAATAAGAGACCCAGAATAGCCAAAGCCATCCTTAGCAAGAAAAGTGAAGCAGGTGGCATCAGAATACCAGACCTTAAACTATACTACAGAACAATATTAACAAAAATGGCATGGTATTGGCACTAAAATAGACTTTTAGACCAATGGTACAGAATAGAGGACACAGAGACAAACCCACATAAATACGATTATCTCATAATAGACAAAGGTGCCAAAAACATGCATTGGAGAAAAATTAGCTTCTTCAACAAATGGTGCTGGGAAAACTGGAAATTCATATGCGGCAAAATGAAATTAAAGTCCCTACCTCTCACCATGCACAAAATTCCACTCAAAGTGGATCAAGGACCTAGGAATTAGACCAGAGGCCCAGTGCCTAATGCAACATAAAGTAGGCCCAAATTTTCATCATGTCGGATTAGGCCCTGACTTTCTTAACAAGACTCCTATAGTTCAAGAAATAAAATTGAGAATCGATAAGTGGGATGGATTCAAATTATTCATATTTGTGATACATTTATAGTTTTCATTGGCAGCCATATTGCCTGTATCATTTCATCTATATACTACATTGCTGGCATTATCTATTCATAAGACTTGGATAGATTTTCCCCTCTGCCCTTTTATGAAAGTGTTTTATTTTTTTTTTTCCGAATTAAGATTAATCATAATTATCATCTGTTCAAATCAAGTAATCTTATTTTATTTATTAATTTTTGTGTGGTGCTGATAATCACATGTGCTAGGCTTGCGCTCTACCACTGAGTCACAGCCCCAGCCCAAATCAAGTAATCTGTGGTCAACCTTCTTGCTCTCTAGCCAGCAGCCTAAATCATTTGGTAATCAGGATTTAATTGAACTTGTTTTGCTCTTGTTATCAGGAGATACTATTCAGGGTCACAGCCTTTTCCTTTCTGCAACACATCTATCTAGAAAGAGAAGAGTAGAGAGACTGGAATTCTGTTACAGCAGCTTTGTTTTGAAGCAGCTGTGACTAGTTTTGCCCATGGTTTGTTGTGAGCAGATGTAGGCAAGTTCTGAACACTTCTGAACCTTGGTGTCCCCATCCATGAAATGTGGGTGAGTCCAATACACAGCTCAAAGGGTCTCAGGGACTGAGATAATAATAACATACTGTCCATTTCCTGATGCTTGTTTAACATGTTTGAAATGCTGCTGACTCAGGACTTTTGCACTTATTTATCCTATCAGTCTGCAGATTTTTCCTTCCGACACCCAGATTTCGAGCTCTCTATTTCCTTTAGATTTTTACTCAAAAATTTCCTTCCCAATGACAATTTTACCTGTCTAAAATTTAACCTCTCCCTTAACACTTTATATCCTTCTTCCTTGTTCTATTATTTGTATTTCTTATCATTATCTAATAAACTGGATATTTTAATTTATTATGTTACTTATTGGCAGTCATTTCCCCCACCAGTAGACCATGAGATCAATACGTTTTGTGCCCTATTTTATACCTAACACCTGGGGATAAAATACCTGTTAAATTAATGCACTGTGCTTAGCAAACTAATGGTAAGTACTTAATAAGTATCACCTTGTGACAGGAAGGTCTCATACTTCCTTCTTTCCATTTATTAACTAAATTATATAGATAAATCTAATTTTATCTTTTTGCACCCACTCAGAATTTCCTCTGACAGTTTCTTCCCTCTTTAAATCCCATTTTTATGATAGCATTATCTTTTTTTTTCTCTCTTGTTCTCTGATTATTTCTTATGAGTTGGTCCAATCTTTTCAACTATTTTTTGCAAGGCTTTTTGTTAGCTGGAATAAATAATTCATACCTCTTTTGCTCTTTCCTTCATCATAGTGCTGGAGGTGCAATGGCTGCCCACTGAATATTGCTACTCCCTCAGTCTGCAATGGGGAAGTGCTATGTGGCTCCAGGAGTTATCATTCAACCAATCGAATGGAGGAAAAGAAATATTGTTTTTGATAAAACAAACAAACATAAGTTAATGCATTTACTTGTGCAAATTATTTGATTAGTGATTTTCTCCGTCACCTTAGGGTGCTCAAGTTGCAATGACCTTGTCAAAGGTTTTGCAATGAAAAATTTTAAACATCAGAAATGTTAAAACACGATTACAGTAAACACCCATGTGCTCATCAGTTAGGTTTTACCATTACAATTTTAATTTAATTGATTTTTCACAATCTGTCCATCTGTCCACCCTTTTATCTATTAATCCATCATATAATTTGATACATTTCAAAGCAAACTGTAGACATAGTACATTTCTCCCTAACCACATCAGTATATATACTGAATTAGAATGATATGTTGCAAACACCATTCTGATTTTTTTTTTCCCCAGCATAGAATTCTTCTGCCTCTTCTGGAACTTCACATAAATGGAAGTACCTTCTCCCTTTTGCATAGGGCTCACTCATCAGCATTCCAGAGATTCACTCATGCTTTTATGCTCTCATTCCTTTTTGTCACTGAGTAGTATTCATTGTATGGACGCACCACAATCCCTTTGTCCTCGCACCACTTAATGGACATTAATGGACGTTATGAGCAAGGCTGCTGTTCATGGATGTTTGTGTACAAAGGCTATCTTTTTCACCTCGGTAAACACCTAAGATGGAGATTTCTGGGTCAGAGAGTGTACTATTCTTCTTCCTGTTCCTCAAATACAACAAAATACAAGCTTTTTTTCTTGCATGGTAGCATTTGCTCTCCCTCTCTCCTTTGTCTAGGTGCAGTCCTGTGTATGAAATACTTCACCACTTACCATTGTGTAGCTGTCTCTTTCATGTCATTCATGGCTACCCATTTTAAAATAACGACACAGTCCCTCTTTAGGACCTGGCTACATTTTGATTATCTGAATAGCATTTTTCACCATCAGATAATTTTGTTTTCTCTCATGATAATATTACCTAGGGATAAGGCCTGCCTGCTGTTCTTTTGTCATTCAATAATCTAAACTGCTGTATAATAGTTGCTTTAAATAAATAGTTCAGATAATTCTGTGGTCAAAAATAGCATGATACATAAGTATATGCTCAATAAATATATGATGAGGTAAGGAATATAGGAGTGAATAAATGAACTCCTAAATTGCTAGAACCCCACCCATCTAATTCATTGCTGTATTCTTAGTACCCACATACGTCAACTGTTCGTTATGGGTCTGATAGATGAATAAATGAGAACAGTTTCGTGATGGGTCAGAAACTCTTAAGAAAATGAAAGTGTAAAATGTCTGCTTTCTTTTTCTTTGATGGCAGTTAATCTAATTCCTAAACATCTTTAGTATCTGGATTAAAATAGGTCACAGGTGGGGATGAAAGGTGTCTATCCTATGTATTTTGCTGGTGGCAAAGGGGAAAACTCACTTGCAAACTCATGTGAACAGATTGTCCTATGAATTTGCCCTTCAGTGGTGCCAAGGTACATTTTTCTAAACTTGGTTTCTAGCAGTCATCCTAGCTAAGGGTGTAGGGGTGAAGTGGGAAGCACTTACCTATAGGGTCCACTGATCAGGTTAAAGCACTCTAATCTAATCATTTCACCTGAATATTCTTGTATTGCTTCACACATGAGCTTTAGGGAGACAGCTCGTATCTAAACCATAAGTGCAAAGATAGTTGGCAGCTGTGATTGATAAGCTGGCAGGCAATGGGGGTATAATTGAGGTCACTTTTCCTGGGAACACACAGTGGGGTTTGCAATTAAACATGGTTTTCTTTTCTTGGTCATGGATTGTCATCCACGACGCTTAGAACCATGGCAACAGGGGATCTTTGCAGTTCATGAGCAGGAAAAGTCAGTATTTCTTTGCTTTTAGAATTCCTGGTGTTGAAATGAGGGCCAAGAGAGAAAGCATGTCTGGAAATATTTTTGTCCAGGTCCTTCCTTTCCCAAATAAGATGACATTGTTCTATGTAGGATTAGAGAGCTGGAACTGCTCATCAGGTGAGAAGGGAGTGGAGAAGGGAGTCTTATTTGAATTTTCTAAACCCTTGTGAAAGAAATAGGCAACCAAGGAAGGCATTGGCTGGTAATCTTCCCCAAATCATCTTTGCATTGGTCACTGGTATGCATGTGTCCTGAATCTTATAAACAGGTAAGAAAAAAGGCATAGTAGAAGTTATAATTGAAGTTATGGACCGTCCCCAAACCAGTTCCTCTTCCCATCAACCCTGGTCCTCTGCCACAATGCCCAGTGGAGAATTTGACTTGTTTGGAGACTAGATCCCATCAGCCATCTTCCAGCATGCCTTTCACTATCAGCTCACCACTTGCTTCTCTTCTCTTAATAGGAAATGGCTGGTATTTATGAATGCCCTCCTCAGTATACAAGTGGAACAAAACTTTACACATGAGCTTTTGGGGGCAAAAAGCTCATTGATAAGCTGGCAAGCAATAGGGGTATAATTGAGGTCACTTTTCCTGGGATTTCTGGATAGGAGAGCAAGCTGAGGACTTTGTTGAGCTTTGAGCTAAACAGAATCTAGGAAATTCAGAGACTAAGAGGTCTGTAAAGATAGCCAAAGATTGGCCTAGGAGAGATAAAAGGACATGAAAGAGTCCAAGGGTGATCTTTGAAGATCTTTGAAGAATCTTCCTGGACCTTAAGTAATTGCAGTGGAGTTATGTGGATTGGATGAAGTCCTTCAGATTCCAGAGAATGTAAATCCACACGTCTTGCAGCTTAGAAAGTCTAGAAGCAGAGAGGCTTCCTTCAGGAGAACGAAGGGAAGACAGCTGGTTGCTGTCCGTTCTTCATTGACCAAAAGTGACTGCTGCACATCTCAACATTTGCAAGGAAACTTCCATCTAGGGCAGCTCTTGTTTGATTACTGGAGGTTGGGAAGAGTACGGAATGACTGTAAGTCAGAGTCAAAGGAAATAGTAGTGAAGCCATAGGTGGGAGAGCCAAACAGGATACTGAACACAGATGTCATCCAGTAAAATTGAGTTGCTAGAGATGTGAAATGAGCAATGATGATAATAATAAGAGTATTTAGGAAGTATTTACTTATAGTATTTATTTGCAACATAAAAAAGTTTGCTAGAATTTTTATTGGAAATTATTTTTTTAAATTGAAAATAGGATGGTTCGACTGGAAGGGAGAATAATTACAATTAAGAACTAAAAGGGTGACCTAAAAAAGATGAATAGGAAGAAATGTTTCAAAGCACAGAGCAAAGGCCTAAAAATATTAAAATAATGAGGGATGCTAAAATACCCTGAAGATGTTCCCAGGACCCTAACGTAGGCATTCCAGAAGGTCCACACAAGAACAGATGGAACAGAGGCAGTTATTTTTAAAAACAATGAAATAAATTTCCTTACTTTGAAGAAGAACTGAAGTCTATAAAGTGAAGTTCCTCACTGAATTCTGAGCAGGATTAAAGGGGGAAAAAAAAAAGATAAAGACACACACTTGGGCTTTTCAAGCTCGTAGGTTTCCAAAATATGGATGAAACTATCAAAAGCTTCTGAGCAGTAAGAAGTTGGCAAAGGAAGAAAAGAATCAACTGGCATCATATTTCTGTTCGGCAACTTTAGAAGTTAGAATCGAATGGAAATAACATCGATGGGAAATTTGGATTTTTATGCTTGGCGTTAACTATTCCCAAAAAGGAAATATTCCTAGACTTAAACTATGTGACTTAGAAATGCTAAGTTAAGTAGTGTGTGGAGATAGAAACCTGAAGACAAACTGATATGCCTACTGATACTGCCACAGCATAATGTGCTACTGTTTTAGTCACGGTTTCAGAGGTCTCAGTCCACAGATGGGTGACTCCATTACTCTGGGCCCAAGGGAAGGCAGAACATCATGGTGGGAGGGCCTGGTGGAGAAAAGCAGCTCAGGACTTGGCAACAAGCAAGCAGAGAGAGCTCTGCTCCCCAGGAACAAAAATACATATCCCAAAGGCACAACCCAAGTGACCCACCTCCTTCAGCCACACCCTACCTGCATCCAGCTACCATCCAGCTAACCCATTTAAGTGGATTAATGAACTGATTAGTTAAAGGCTCTCATAACCCAATCATTTTATCTCTAAACTCTCTTGCATTGTCTCACACATGAGCTTTTGGGGGATACCTCTTATCTAAATCATAACAGTTCCAAAATTTAAAAAAAATAAATAACTTTTAATTGAGTTTTCCTCCAATCCTCTTGGAATTAAAAATATTTGAAAATAACAGACTGAAAGTGAATCTTCTATATCATCTGTCCAGTCTCTTCCTTTTTAAGGACCAGGGAAAACAGAAATAGTAATTTAACCAAAGCTTTAAAGGAATGGTGGTACAACCAGGACAGGAACACAAATCTTATTTCTAGCCAACTAACCCTTCCAACCAAACTGGGAGTTCTGGCACATATTTAATTCTATTGTCTAGTCCACTTCCTTCGAATACATAATATAAACCTCAGTGAGTTTCCCTTGTTTGTAACTAAAGGATTCTAACAAGTTAAACGCCTAGGTATTTATGAGCCTCAGTAATGATATGTATTCATACAACCATTGAATTGGTATATCTAGTCCTGACCTTTTCCTCTGATTTCAGTGTGTTAAATTCCCTAAAACGTGTTTCTCTGTGTCTGGCTTCCCCACCTTTTAAACTCAACAGGCAGCAAATCAAACTCATGTTGTCATTTTCAGACCAGCTGTTTTCCTAATGGTCTGTCACTGATATCACCATTATCCCAGAATGCAAATTACGTTCATGAAACAGCACTCTCATTATGCAGCTCTCCTTCTCAAACCTTCTGTCTTTCTCTGCTGCTTGCAAGATTGCCATGGCTAGTATTTGAGACCCCACGAAACCTGGGGGTTTTATTGCCAGCAATTTAATTTTTTAAATTGTCATACTTGGACCATACTGGATATTCTAAGCTGGCTTTCCTACCAATTAAGATGTCTCCATTTGCATGTCAGGAAGAAAAGTTCTGGTCCCATGCTTAAAATAAAAGATGGGGCATATAATACTAGGTGTAGGTCCTTGAAGTTGCAGTTATTTTACTTGTAAAATATGTGCCCTTTCTCTCTTTTAGGACAGCACTTTTATTTTATTTGTATAAATAAAGAAAAATGAAGACTCTGGAATTTCACAAACTTGGTCAAAGTCACATAGCTTCCAGACAGCAGGGCGAGGGCTGGAGGAAAAGTAAATAAATATTCGATGTTGCATCCTTAAGGAGATCATTTCTCAGGAGTCTCCTTCCTTGCCTGCCCATGCTTGCTGTGTTAAGCATCTTCAAATGTGAGGACCAGTTTATGCCATGGGCAGGAGAGGGGACTGTTTCAGCAGATTTAGATCTGTAAGATGTATTTCTATGTTTAGGATCACAGTAGCTGTTGGAATGTCTGAACATTTTCTTCCCAAATGTCTGCCCTTTCCACTGTTGGTTAGCAATAGGCTTTGAATACCCTTGGAAATATATTTTTATTTTTTCCAGGCAGATGAGTTAGAAAATTGGAGGGATGCTGGAATCCCAAGGTCTTTATCAGTAGATTAAACAGGTAGATTATATCAAAACTAAGAAGGATTCTTGCCTTACCTGAGTTAGAGGGGACAGTGTCCAGCAAGAAAGCTAGTCTCTGCACTTATGGCCTCTCCACTCCAGGTCTATCCCTGTATTATTATTTCCATGTAAGGGTTCCGGTGTAGCCCAGTTATTCTCATTCACATGTAGGTTCCTATAATTCTTTCAGCAGATTCTTTGCGTACACTTTAGAATATTTCAAAAATGCCGGTGCTAGCTTTCCAGGTTTCCTGAAATTCTGGTCTGTTCTATTTCTAGACAGGCTTAAGTTCTTTGTCAAAGAGATATAGCTATTTCTTCATTATACCCTCCTAACTAAAAAACCAGACCTGCTTTGCAGACTGTCACAGTACAATCCCGTGAGCCTGGGGATTCCACAGTAACTACAATCCTATGGAATCTGCTGACAGTCATAACCTGTCAGACAAACCTGATCATCTCACTCAGTACCCTCTCGGCTGCCCCCTGAGACTTGGTGCTATGAGGACTTTCTAATGGTCTTATGTGCCCATCTCTGGGTTGTCTCTCTTTTTCCTCTCTTTCATTTCTCCATTTCACTCTGACAGTGTTGCATTTTTCCTTCCAGCTCTCCTCTTCCTCTGCCTTAATCATGGGCAGTGATTCCTTCCCCTCCTACTTGTTGACTTTTTTGTCTCCAGCTTCTCCGGCCTTCCTGCCTGAATCTACTTTGTTTTTAATGGAATTTTCTCCTCTGGTTCTCTTCTTTCTCCTCCTACTCTCTGTGTTCTTCCACCATCTCCCAGCTATAAATAACCCAAGGCATCCAACCTTTTGCTCTCATGGAGAAATGAATAATTAAAACTCCAAAGGAAGACACGTGGATTAAATCAGGCACTTAATTTCTTCAAAACACAGAGAGCATTTTATGGTGTCCTGTGCAAATGGATGAGTCACAGCCAATTACTTCAAGAAGGAAGAAAGCTGAGGTTTGATTCAATCAACAGCATGTTTAAAAAAAAAAAACAGCAGTGTGCTAATGAATATCAGATATTGGAAGGGAATGACACTTCCCAATTCAGCAACATGAGCCACGGAGTCCCAACTGTGACGCATGTGATTGTGACAGTTTACTGACCGACCAGTGGTGCTATTTCTTTATAATAATGTTTCTTTTACATAATGAAATATTGCAAGTTCTGAGCACTTGCTTGCTAAATGTGGCTCAAGGGCAATTCATTTGTTAGAAGTGATCTGGTTCGTAAATTGGAGAATTGAGATTGTCTTGCAGATTGTGTCACGGTAATGGATTTATGAGACGTTTTACTAGTAAATGCTCAGAAAGCAGCCAACATGTTTGCTGTAGATGATGTTTCAGGACTAGGTAAACCCCAAAGGAGGCTGAGAAGATTTCCCTGATGCCTAGCTGTTGGACAGTTGCCAGGCTAAGTGGTTCGTTTTACAAGTTCTCAGGTTGTCCAAAGATTGGCTCATTTCCTTCTGGAGTGGTCACACTGTCCGACTTGTCTTCTCTCCTGCTGAGGCATCTTGCTGAGGGAGTGGCCGAGAAAGTACAGGTCTCAGGATTGGCTGTCATCGCTGGATCTGCTATTTTGTGAATAAACTTTCCGGAGGAAAGTGAAGAAGTGTCTTTAACCTGGATGAAATCAACAGAAACTTTATATTGGGAGGCAGTATCATTCAGAGACATGAGAGGAGAAAGGACACAGACCCCGAGTTTAGAAATAATCAACACACCTACTAACTCCAAGAAATGTTGGTAATCTTACAGAAAATATCTGAAGTCTCATGGCTTCAAATGTCATGGGTTAAACCCATGAAGCAGCTGTGGGTTGGAAACTGACTCAAATGAAAAAGTGTGTGTGTGTGTGTGTGTGTGTGTGTGTGTGTGTGTGTGTGTGTGTGTGAGAGAGAGAGAGAGAGAGAGAGAGAGAGAGAGAGAGAGAGAGAGAGAGAGAGAGAAAGAGTGTGTGTTCGTTCTGCTTTGAGAACAAAATGACAAACGCTATTTTAGAGAAAATTACTGTGAGGTCAAAAGTAAGGAAGAGTGGCATCTTGATAGCTGAGCAGTAAAGAGAGCCATGCTGTGTGTCTGTGTGTGTGGTACTGACATAGGAATTTTGGAATCAAGGGAAAGATATTGAGTCTCAAAGGAAGTGTTTGTAAACCATTGAAATACAGAAATTGCACCCATGAACAGGTGCAATTCCTTAGTGATATGCCCTTGGCTGCCAACTTGACCAATGCCCTTGTAACATGAGGGCAATATTCAAGCTTGGGGAAAATTGGTGCAAAAATTGTAGAGCCAGCCTCTAGTGACTAGCCCTCTATAAATATTAACTCCCCACACCAAGGGGTTGCTGTCTGCCCTTCTGGAGAAACCCTCCATTCTCCCTTGAATGCATATGTCTTTCTTTATCCCAAAGGTGCCTTTCTCTTGAGATAGCCCCCATTCTCCCTTCAGTATGAATCTTCTTTCCCAAATAAACCTCTGTCTATGCTTTGAGGGGCACAAGCTGAAATTCTTTTCCATTGCTTATGCCAACAACAAGCCTCATTATGAGTCAAGTTTCCCTTTCTCTTGGTGACTCTTCATTCCCTTCTTTGGTAACAGTTCTGGGGACTGAACCCAGGGTCTCACACATTCTAGGCCAAGTGCTCCACCACCAAGCCATACCTCCAGTCCTTTTTGTTTTATTTGGAGACAGGATCTTGCTAAATTGCCAAGACTGGTCTTGAACCTGTGATCCTCTTGCTTCAGCCCCTGGAGTTGCTGGGATTACCAGTGTGCACAACCATGCCCAGTTAGGACCATATGTTTTTGTTAAAAAATTATTTGGCAGCATGTGCTTTTGAATAAAGCTGTCTTCTTTTTTAAAAGAATGATTAACTGTTTTTATGCACAACACAGTTTCATTATATGAAAGATCTTTCAAACTCTTTTGATCCTTACCCCATTCCCACTGAATTTGCAACTCTGAAAGTTTAGGCCCTTCGGGAGGAATAGGTGCTAATGAAGCTAATTACTTGCCTTAACTTATTCAGATCTTAGAGATAGCAGTAGGGCTCAGTAGCTGGGACTCTCCTAAGGACAAACAAACGTTCATAGACCTTAATTAATTTCCTTTACCTTCACTTGGCCGCTTAAATGAGGGAAAAGTCTTTGCCTAAAAGCAATTTGTTTGGGGAAGGGTTGGAAGTGAAAATCACAGCAATACAGCTCTAACACCAGCATGCATATGAATTGAATTGCCTGGGGATCTTGTTAAAATGCAGATTCTGGCTTAGCAGGTCTGGAGCAGCTGCCAGATGGTACAGCTGCTGCTGCTGGTGGTCCAGAAACCACACTTCAAGAAGCGCAGAGCTGACATTTCAAAATATAATCCCTTTGCACTTGCAACTCGGGGTTATCTTTAATTTTTCTTATGTAAGATTACACTTTCCAACACATAACCACAAAACTCACCTTACTGATATTTTTGGTTGAGGTGACATTGAATCCGCACTTTATCATTAAATCTTCCAATCCATAAAATGTGTCCATTAACTTAGGTCCTTGATTTTTTTATATTAATATTTTGCATTTTTCAGGAAGTGCATCTTGGGCATATTCTGCTAGATTTAGACTCATCTGCATTTAAATTTCATCTAGATTTAAACCTTGTATTTTTAGTGCTACTAAAAATAGTGGTTTTGAACATTTTTCATTTCCCATTCCAAGGCTAGTATATAGAAATGCTAGTGTCTTCATTTACAGCCTGTGTATCCTACAACTTTGCCAAAGTCACTTATTAGTTTTAATCATTTTGTTTTTTGTGGGGTTGTTTGTTTATTTTTTTGTTTCATACATTTGAGATTTTTCTAGAGAGATAATCATTTTATGTGAAGATAGATAACTTTATTTCTTCCTTTCTAATCCCATATGCTTTTTTCCTTACTATCTTGTAATAGTGGAGATCTCTAGTGTGATGTTGAATAAGACAGCTTTACTCCTTCTTTTATAGCTTGCAAGTAGTTTTAAAGAAGTCTAAGGATAATGTCTTAAATCAAAGGTCCATTATCTATTAACATATCTTTGGGTGGTTATTTTCATAGTTTCTGTACTGCAAAGGACAGTCCTCCAGTTTGGTTAGAAACCTTTCCAAAGTTAGTCTGTTTTTTAGCTGAGAATTTTGTTTCTGCTTCTGCTTAACTCTAGGACGCTGGAGTTTATACCTGTACTCCTACTTTCACAACAAAGGCATGCTAGGGAATGCAAGAACTTCAGATTCTGAAGCCATGCCTCTTTCCTCACCATTCCTACATTATAGAACATGGGTTTTCTGCTTGGGCAGGCCACGTGTCAATAACTCTAACAATATTTCTCTGTGACTATCTTCTCCTTCTTCAGAAAGATGTTGATCATAAAATACTGTCCTTGTACTCTTTTCAAAGGTCTTGAACCTGGGCAGCATTTATCCATTTTCACATAGCAAAGGAACACATCAAATTCGTTCTTCCTTTAGAACATAGTACTATTCATGATACTATCATGTCAGTAAAAAAGAGAAAACTTTTTTTTTTTTTGGTATGGGCCTGTTTCTGCCTTGTTATTATAAGATAATGCAATTCTTAATGTCTGCATCCATTATAAAGTGTCCTCTTCAGCTCTACCCTGTGCTTTATGCTTCATCATCTTCTCAGACCTCATTTTTCTGCTTTAAAAAAAAAAACAACAAAAACACCCATTATCAATAAACATTCTGGACAAATAAATGACACTGTAACAGGAAAAGAAAAGACACCAATGATTATTCTAATCATTTTGAAGAATAAATTTCCAAACCAGATATTTATTTTATTACAAAAGTTTAAAGAAATGAAGAACCTCATTCCACATTTCTATCTATATTGCATTACATTGTAAAGTCAAGTAAAATGTTTAATACATCCTTGAAAAGCTTTGTACATTGTAACTGTTATAGTGTTTGATGGAAGATTTTAAGAGAAAAAGAACCTAAAATAACATTTATTCCAAACATGACATGCACACTCAACATTTGTGTTACCTCTGTGTAATCTTTCCTGTTTGGGCTTTGTCACTAGAAAAAATGACTAGAACTGGAAACTCAATTCAGTCCTTAACCTAAGAATTTTAAAAGAAAAATAAAAACATGCATAATTACAATTTAAACATTAAAATTCTTTTTTCACAAAACTAAACCTACTGATTGTGTTTGTCCTTTTAGAAACTTGAATATAGATTCATTCTTACCTCTTGGGGATATTGCCACATAAGCCTATTGAGATTTGCATGATAAACACAAAATGAAGATTGAAGATACGCCATTTTAAATGTCTCTTTGATTACAAAATTGTCTGTGAAATAAGAGCATCACATCTCCTGGGAAGAGTAGGAATTTGACTCTAAATTCACAGTAATCCACTCTGTGTTTATTCCCCCAGTCCAGCAATTCTCCTGCTCCAGAACCTTCAATAGTTTCTAAAGCCCACACGTGACATTCCATCCCTGTAGACCAGGATTCTGAGCCTTCCCACGCTTGTTTCTAAATGTGTTCACCCCAGGGCCACCAGAACTTCATTCACACCTGACTACTGCCTGCTTCCTAAAATTTAAATATAATTTTACTTCTTGATGCTTTTGACGTGATATTCTCTTTGGCAGTATGTGTTTTCAGAATGAAAAAAAAAATGTTGTCTCCCCAATAAGAGAAAATGTCATTCCTCTGCCCTTTTTTTTTAGGGCTGATTTCATCCTATTTTGAATTTTCTTTTGTTCTTCCCATGTCTGTCTCATTGGTACGTGAAGGCATCATAAGGGCAGGACTCTTGGCTTATGAATCCCCAGACTCACAGTGTTTTGGTCATTTCTAACCTAAAAGAGGTATTTTTGAAAATAACTGCATTTGTCATCCAAGCCTCTGGTGACCCACCAACCGTGTTTGATGAGAACTCTGTGGTTTATTTTCTACAGGGGCATCCTGTGCCTGAGAATCTGTACTACCTCTCTGCATCTGGGCACTTAGCTGGCCTTTAGGGACCCCTGTCAACTCTAAATCTCATGTTTCGGTGTTGGGTCTGCTCTCAGTATCCAGCCAAAGGTTCCGCTTGCTCTAGAAACACATAATATATCCAGGTCTGCTGCTGGTCTTCTGGAGGTCTTGTTCATCTTCTGCCACACTTTGTGGGGTGCTGGCAATCATTCAGGCAATGCACTACTCTGGGAAGTAAAATCAGCATACTGCAAGCCAGCCAGACACACATTATAAGCAGACTCCTAAGCAGTATGTCTCCATGTAGAGTAGTCAACTCTTAGTTTATGAGTGCTGAATGGGAGAAGGGAAAACGTATCGAAAAGGAAGATTTGGATTTTATTTTCCAGATCTGGTGGCTTTATGTCCTGGCAACACAGTGATTTATGGTTATGTGAATCTATTTCTTCTACAGTTATGCTGACCCTAGGAAAGGAAATACCACTGCTGTCAAATTTTCTTTTTTTTTTTTAATTTATAAATTTATTTCTAGGAATAGTCTCTTATTTGGTGAGCCATGTAAGCCAAAGACTAAATTTTCATGAAATCAGGATTATTCTGATGAACATGGAAAGTTATAGCAACAAAAGGGACCATCAGTGTTCCTCATTTCTGTGAATGACTCATCCGGTTTTGCAAGGGTACAAATGGGAAAGCTCAGAGTTGTCTTCAACACTCTCACAGTGAATCCATCGTCAAGATGCGTCCATGTTCCTTCATAACTAAGTCCATCTCTGTCTCTACAGCTGTCACTCTTGCCCAAGCTAATATCATTTCTCCTTTGGTCTACTAGCCTAGCCTTCTTTTTGGCCCTCCTCCAACAAGTTCGGCATACTGAGTGGAGTGATCTTTTTAAAAATGCAAATCTGATTATGCCACCCCTCTGCTTAAAACCTTTCAAAGGATTCCCATTGCTCTTAAGATAAGACCAGAATCTTACTGGGGCTCACCAGGCCCTGCTTTCTCTGGCTCCTGCCTGGATCAGCAGTCTCATTTACCACTGCTCCTCATTTTCCAAACACAGACCTTCTTCCAGCAACTGCACTGGACTCTGCTTTTAGAGCTTTTACCTCAATTGGGATGAGTAAATACTAATGTGCTTCATGACCACATATCTATATACCTCAGGAGGCAGATAACAGGTATCTTTCTACACTTGTTCAGGTCTTTGTCACGTTCTTATAGCACATGACAGAGACTCACCAAGATGTTTGTAATCAGTAAATGAAATTGTCATACTAATTATTTGACTTTAGTGGACTGTGACTGCCTTGAAGTAGTATGTCACTGGGCCCTAATTCATGGGTATAACAGTTAGCACCTTTAGGCCCTAGTCCAAAGTGGCACATTATAAGAACTGGGTAAACAGCAAATTGACTAGTAAGTCACCCTGACACTCTAGAGCCTTGGATCTCAAGTTGGATCAGACATTGCTGAACCTTGGGACCCACCTGGTTCCGTATCCCCCGCCCCCCACCAGAATAACTGTTTTATTGTTGAGGTATAGCATATTTACGACAAAGTGCACAGGTTATTGTAAACTTCAGTATACAACTTAATGCATTACCTGTGTCATTTCTTCCCAGATCAGATGTACCCAAGAGGCTTCCCCAGAGGTAACAAATGGTCTTACTTCTATTACTATTTCATTAGCATATGAGATTCTCATGTTCTTGAATTTATAAGGTACCGCTATTCTTTACTTAATGTTTTTAAAGTTGGCTTTCTTGCAAAATACTCAGGTGAGTTGTGCGCATCAAGTTTGAGAAGTATTACTTTGGAGCATCCATCCTCACTCCTGACTGTGCACTGAAATCATCTAATGCTTGGGTACCACTCCTAGTGATTCTGACTTAGCTCAGGTGAGGCCTGGGCATAAAGTTAAAAAAAAAAAAAAATTCTCAGGTGATTCTTACATCAGCCCAAACTGAAAAACACTGTTCCAAATTTAAATTCTAAGTTGTGTATCTCCTTATGTCTCTAATACATGCTGGGAAGAATGATATTGCCTCTCAGAATAAACCAGATCCTGTTTTGTTTATTGCTTGCTTTTTTTGTTTGTTTACTGCTTTTCTCATCTCCCACCCTTCTGAGAACTTAGAAGAGATGCACTTAAGTTATTTGGATGCTGTTACCATAATCCCAAGGGGCAGTGGAGTTGGCTTATACTGGTTTGTGAGGGCAGGTTGTGCTCCACCCCCACCCCTGCAACTATCCATGCAATGACATCAGGATGACAGCATAAACTTAGCCATCGAGGGAGTATTTACACCATAGAAATTGATAAACACTACCAGTCAGGTTCTGTTATTTTCCCTCATCTCATCCTAGAGGGCTGACTTGCTATCACACATCCCTTGTAGGTAAATATTGCAAAGGAGGAGGGCTAGATCTAGTCAAAGTAATTCTAAGGGGTTCCAAGAGTCTTCTCAAGCTTTCACTTTTGCTAACCTCTAACTTACCCTGTGATGGTTAATGATATATTTAAGTAATATTGCCAATGCTTTCAATCCTTTGTGGATTATAAAAATACTAACATAATTACTGTGTTCCTTCCATCAGTTTTATTGGAAATCCTTAGAATCTTGTTCCCAGTCACTACTATCTAGTCTTGCTTAGGCCATCAGTGGTTCTTAATTCCACAGCACTACAATCTTCCATGTGTATGAGCAGAGTAGGATCCTGTCTAGAGTGAGCTCTCAAGCAGAGAGATATAGGTGGTGGCTGGTAGAAAGTTGGCTGGTGTGCATGGAAATAGTTTAGGGTCAAGGAGACAAAGGTAGATACTGACATATGTGGTAGCTCAAGAAACACTCAGTAATCATAGCTGTGTATGGAAGAGTTTCCCATAGCAGAAGCTAGTTTGGCATCAATTACAGTGAGAAAGGTAGAGTAGTATAGTTAATGAATGATAGTTCATCTCATAAGCTTTTTAAAGCTCTAATATCTACAAATGTGGGCATATATTTTTTGTGTGCACAAACACTGCTGATTTTGGAGATTAAAATCACAGGAAATCCTTACTTGGTTTTACCTCTCATCCTTTAGTGATGGGGAACAGTACCATCTAGATTTATGTAGAGACAATACAGCTAAGCGGAATGGCTGCAGGCAGAGGTGTTAGGAGATCTTTGTGCAGTCTTGGCTTAGTCTCTTTCCATTTGTGTAGTCACTGAAAGGAACATAATCTCTCCACTGAAAGAAAAATTGCCTGTCTAGTTATTTTGTAATTTTATCTTATGATGAGAGACATGAAGCAGTCCTTTGAAAAGAGATGGTGTTGGAAGCTGAGATCTGCACAGGAACAGCCAAATCTCCCATCAGCTCATAGAGCAAGGTGCTTCTGGATGCTTTAGCAGGATTCTGGCAGTCACTATAGGGCCTGGTGACTGTTTCCTACTTTCTCTGTATCATCAGCACTGTTGTCATTTGTGGTCTGAAGACAGTGACTCTCAGGGGCACCTGAGGCACTTTGATGTCAATCAGCTGTTTCCCAGGATTTGGTGCAGATCTTGCCTTCAACAGAGAGTATGGTTGCAACTGCCCATTTCCTCCTGGAAAACCGTGTTGATATTAGTCTCTGTCATCATGGAATATTTCCTTGACTTCTCAGACATGAAGGAAAATGATTCATGGAAAATGCTTGTATAACTTCATTCTTCCTGTTTTCATTCCAAGGCAGGATCACGTCAAATTTGCCCTCAACACACCTACCGTGCTGTGAATTAGGCTCTACTTACATACAGGGATTGGATTTGAATTACTGAACTAATTATAACTGAGTAAATATTTAAATGAAGACTTTGGAATTCCTAGAATTTAGTGCATATTGTGAACTTTCAAGAGCTCTTTTTCCTATAAATTAGGGTATCTAATGTAAGTCTTTTCTAGTAGTTCCACATCAAGATATTTATAATATGTGCATATTTTAAAGATGCAATGTGGCATTCTAGCAATTAAACACTCGCAGTATGATATAAATGTAAATTAGTCCTGCCAGGTTTTGTGTTTTAAATTGCAGTGCAAAGTTATATATGTTGTAAGAATCATCCCACTGGTAGAAAAAAATAACTATCTCTTTTAAAAAATAAATTTAGACAAATTTGGAGTTAACAAGCATTAATTCCAAATACTCTGAATTCAAGTACCTGAAAATGTAGGTATTTACAGTTTAATGATTGTTAATCAGAAAAATCTCAAACTCACGAAAATATTAACTATTATGAGATATTTTGGTATATTCTAGAAAAATCTCAAACTCACCAAAATATTATCTATTATGAGGTATATTTAGGTATATTTCCTAATTTGTCGGAGAAAAAGGTGATGAAATGGTTATAAAAGAAGCATGATGAGGTCATTAAAGATACTAAGAAATAATACTCTCATCTTTTTTCTTTCTTTTGGGGGAGAAAGTTTCATTTGCTTAAGTCAGAATCATCTATAATTCTAACAGAAACATAAGTTTCTGAGCATCCATAGAGTGTGGATAGAATGTTTCTAGATGTATTTGTGTGTATAAATATATAAACATGAAATAGTTTTATTATAAGCCAAGTCAAAATTTACTGATTTACTTAATGTTGTACACAAACATAATAAAATGCATTTTGGTCTTTCCTCTATCAATGTGTGTGTGTTTGTGTGTCTGTGTGTATATATGCATGTGTGGTACTGGGATTGAACTCAGGCCCTGGCTCAGCAAGCACACTACCACTGAACTATACCCCTAGCCCAAACATATCCTTTTTTTATGTTTAAGCAAAACTTATACAAATAAATACCAATCATGTAGTATTAATCATCTCAGTAATAAGGCACATAAATAATAAAGGAAAAGTTAAGAACCTTTGCTAGCCGTAAGTTCTAGTCTTCATAAAGGGATAAGAAGGAAAAAGTTGTTTATAATAATTCAGCAAATAATATTTGCACTTGAGAAACCAATTACTCCTTTATGTGGCTTTAGTTTCTAAATCCAGCAGTTCATTTTTGCAAGTTAAAGGACCTACATATATTTACATCCAGTGTGTGGAAAGCTGCAGTGAATTGCTATAAACTGGACACTTACGAGTTCTGATATTTTCATTGTATTATCTATCTCTTGTGACAAATTTATCTGTATCATAAGTGTTTTTACTAAATTAAATTATATAAACAAGATTTTTAATTAGTTTTAAAATGGTGAATCTGTTAAGAGATCTGAATGATGAAGCATTAATAGTAAGACAATTTATCTTATAGGCTACACTGGCAAATTAAACAAATGAAATAGATTTAGCAAGTTTGCAGAGCTCTCAGAAAACATATAATGGGATTTTAAAACTGATACATAAAAATTGGACACCTTCATATGGTAACTTGTGACATTTCAATACCTGTATACATTGCATAATATTTAAATCAGGGTAAGCCTCTCTCCTCTCAAACATTTGTCATTTCTTTATGGTGAAAACATTCAAAATCCTTTCTTCTATCTTAAAAGGAAGCATCTAGAGGACCTGCCCCCAACTGAATAAATAGCACAGCTATGGTTTCTATCAATGTGCCTGGGGAGATGGTGGGAGGGGGTTAAGTTGCATCTTCTTTGGAGGATTGTCAAATGTGAATTTACTGGATTTTCAGCCTAAGATGCCACTTCTCCGTTGCATGCTCTAACTGAGGTGCGAGCTTCTGTAATCTTGTGCTATTTTTCACAGTCCTGAAAGGAGAAAGTGTTGTGATAGCTAATTCTGACTCTATGATATTTATTACTGTAGCAACAAAATGGTGTCTTGCTTGGACTAATCATTAACCCACTATGTCGTAAAGATTTCTTCTCAGTATATAATATTGGTAAGAGGTTGTGAGGGGAATGGGAAAATAAACAAGGAGAGAAATGAATTACAGCAGGTGGGGTAGAGAGAGAAGATGGGAGGGGAGGGGAGGGGGGATAGTAGAGGATAGGAAAGGTAGCAGAATACAACAGTTACTAACATGGCATTATGTAAAAATGTGGATGTGTAACCGATGTGATTCTGCAATCTGTATTTGGGGTAAAATTGGGAGTTCATAATCAACTTGATTCTAATGTATGAAATATGGTATGTCAACAGCTTTGTAATGTTTTGAACAACCAATAAAAAAAAAAAAAGATTTCTTCTCAGTGAGTTGTTCCGCTTGATAAACAACTTACGTGCCACGTGGAGGAAATTGGTGCCTTCTCATCCATCTCTGCTGCTCTCAGTTTCTTGAGGAGATACTGATCTTCAGGGTCTTTCTCTGACTCTCCTCCTCTTTTATCCTTTTAATGCCAAGATACTTCTATATCTGCTCAATAGAATTAGTTTATATTTGATTTGCATTTTTACAAAGCCTGTCAGGGAAACTGTGAGGTAATTTTCACCTAAAATGGATAAATCAAGATTGATATTTTTTTCTTTATTATATTAATGTTTTAGTGTTTAATGATTTTAATTGTTGAACATTTATTCTTTTCAATACTTAGGAGCCAAATCCTTCCCTGGCCATTATACAACCAGGTCATTTCCTTTGGCTCTAAGTAATTTCCTTGAGCATGCGTATGATTTTTTTTCTCTCTTGAGTTTCCCTTAATTGCTTTTCCTCATGGGTATTGCACAGTCTGATGCTAGACATAATTCTTCGACAGTCATCTCAGAAGGCTAGTTTGGAAGAGACTTGCTTTTCTCTCCATTTCTCTTTTGCTCTCCCCACTTCACTCTCTTAGAAACAACAAGGAAAAGCAAATAAAACCCAAAAGCTGTCTTCTCTTAGAGAGCCTCAAACCCAAACTGCCTCATAGTGTGATCACTTCAAGGAAAAGTCGTTAGGTAAATGTTAAGAAAGTAAGAAAGTTTTCTGTTGTCATGGTTGGGATGTGTTTATTTGTTTTTGTTTTGTTTTGTTTTTAACTAGGGATTGAATCCAGGGATTGAGCCACATCTCCCAACCCTTTTTATGTTTTATTTTGAGACAGGATCTCACTAAGTTGCTTAGGGCCTCGCTAAGTTGTTGAAGTTGGCTTTGAACTTGTGATCCTCCTGCCTCAGCCTCCCAAGCCTCTGGAATCGCAAGTGTGTGCCACTGTGTCTGGCTCGTTGTTGGGTTTTGATTTGTCTGTTCTTATATGAAGCACACTTTTTTTTTTTAATTGAAGAAGTAAACCATGATCATAGTATTAAAAGATATTAAATTCTTCAAAAGGAAATCTTCCTTCTACCTTGGGCTTCTTCCCCAAATAAGAGCTCATACCAGTTAATTGGAACCCTCTAGAGGTTCTGTGAGGACAGAACACTGCAGTATTGGAGAAAGAGTGGGATGAGAGAAAAGGATGAGAGAATATTCCTTTGTTAAAAAAAAAAAGACTATTAGCAACTAGTGAATCTTTTTCTTTTTTTTTCCTTTGCTTAGAAATTTACTTCATTAGAAATTAACTTCAGCAGCATGAGATGGTTATGTTATAATCTGTTTAACCTGCCCCTTTTCAGTGAACATTTAAGTTATCTCATTTTAAATTTATGTTGGTTGGTTTCACTGTCATGGGCTATGCTGTGTCGATCCTCCTTTTTGTATGCCATTTCCTCATAACCTGGTGTATTCTTTGGATAAGCTCTATGCACACTGGACAGGCCTGGCCATGTGAGCAGAAATGTGTTTGTGACTAGCAACTTGCATACACCAACTGAAGCACTTAGAACATGAGTTTAAAAGTCCCTTTTAAAAGTCCCTTAGGATATGACAAGTGCAAGGCTACGTTATTCCTCTCAGGGTCACTTTCATCTGCCCTCTGTGGGTGCAGGTATCAGAGAGTTTATTTGTGCATTGGAAGCATTCAGTGCTTGCAGAAGCAGCATGAGTAGATTTCCCTGGATATGAGGCAGACTGGAGGTTGGAGCCAGCAGCACTGAGGAAGGCTTATCAGAGTTTTAGACTCAAATGTTTGCACAGAAGCAATAGAAGAGGCCTCAGGGTCACTGAATCCAATTCTTTCTTCTCAAAGTTGAGGGACTGGGCATCTCAGGGAAGTCATTCTCATGCCCATTTAACTCACTGGGTTAGTCAGTTCTCTGTCACTGTAGCAAAATACCCAAAATAGTCAACTTATAAAGAGTTCCTTTGACTCACAGTTTTGGAGGATCAGTCCGTGGTCACTTGGCTCTTTAGCTTTGGGCCTTTAGTAGGGGGCAGTACCTCATAGCAGGAGAGTGTGGCTTAGTAAACCATTTACCTCATGACTGGGCCAGGAAAGAGAGAGAGGCTAAGATCTCATTGTCCCAACAAGGGCATGATCCCAGTGACCAGAAGACCTTTCACTGGGTCCTATCTCTTATTAAAGTTTCCATCCCCTCCAGTAGTACCAACTCAGGAATTTTAACACTTGGACTTTGAAGGGAATATTTCAGATTCAAACTGTAGCCCTCATTCAAGTGTGGGGCAGAACCTCCAAACTCACCATCTAGGGCTTTTTCTACCACATCACAAAAACCTGTGCGTTCATCTCTGTGTTTCCTACAGGCTGACTCCTCTATCATTTATTATTTTTCCTCATGAACCTAAGCCAAGATTTTTTGACTTGTAGACTTAGAATTGAAAGGGACACTTAAAAACCATTTCATTCAACCTCCAGAGTCTAGTTAAAATTTGATAGGCAATTCCCTATTGCAGCAAAGATTTTTCCAACTTCTCCAAGGCCCCAGTCTCAACTTGATGATGGTTTCAAAGCCACTGCTAAAAAAAAGTAAATTATACAACTTTTGACGAAAAAAAAAAAAACCTGTTCTATTTCTCTCTCATAATGCATCCCTTTTAAACAGTGTGAAGTGACAGGGGAAACAATTGGCCAACAGGCCTGCCCCTGTGGACACAGCATGGGGTCCGGGGATGAGCAAGTAGAGACCGTTTTCTGCCCTTAATGAATCAGATCACATCTAAGTTGGCCCTTTTCTCATTAAAGGCAGGAAAGAGATACTGCTTGGTGTCCTTTCCTAGCTAAATCTACTTCCAGATGAGCAGGTCATCTGTGAGAGTCAGTTAAGCTGAGAGTCCAATCGTGAGAAACTGGGAAGTTAATGAATATGTGTATGTATGTATGTTAGGTATGTATATACATATTATCCATTTAGATACATGTGTGTTTATTGCATAGGTCTTTATACATAGAAGCACCTATGCATGTATAAATGCAGGTATGTATACACATGTACATGCACACACACACATATGTGTGTGCCTAGTAAATTTTATAGTGTACAATTGTGAAAGAAAAAAAGTGAAGGACTTTTATAAATCTCTTCCAGGGAGAGAAAAAGAAACAACTGTATTAAGACCAAAGAACAGAAAGTTCTGTCAAAAGCAAGGGTGTTGCTCTTCCTAAAATGAAAGGTCTTCAGTAGGGCAGTTTCTCTTCAAATGCCCACTTTCTACAACAATGGGGTTTCAATAACAGCCCTTCCCCTGTCTGTTTCTATGGGGGCATTTCCACTGAAGCTGGTTGCCATGGTGATTCACAGCAACTGGCCCAGCCCTGCAGTTTGGGATAACATGTTTTGAAGAGTCAGGGTAAGAGCCTAGGAATTTAGATTTTTAGGTGTGATATCTGGCTAATCTGTACTCAATTCTTAAATAAATAAATAAATAAATAAATAAATGCTTTGCTTGGTGGGCCAATTTTTTTTTTTTAAACAAGATAAGTGCTTTTGACATCCTTACTCTTCCCAGGTAATTGTTAAATTGATTCAACAGATTAAATTGAGCTTAGAAATAAAAATTCATGCTTATTCCTCCACTATGAAAACTGTTCAAAAACATTCCTTCCAGATTTCTTTGGAATCAGTACATCCACCCATGGTAGAAGCCATTCAGCATATTGAGTGGAAGACATAAATGCTGAAATCAAATTGCCTGGATTTGAGTTACCAGCTCTGTCACCAGGTCTGTTAGGAGACCTTGAGAAAACTACTTAACCTTTTGGATCCTCAGCTTCCTTGTCTGCCAGCAAGGATGACAATAGTATCTATCATCTGGGGCTGTACTGAAAAATAAATTAATTAATATCTTAAAACCCTTAGAATCAAACCTAATTCATACTAGGAGCTGCATAAAAATGGTCATCATCATCATCATCACCACTATCATCATCATCACTATTTCTATTATGATTATTACATTGATTCTTATAGTATAAAAATTGACATTTTTTTTTTATCCTACTCTTAGACTCTGGGGAGAAGAAGAAAAACGACAAAGTCTGTGTAGAACAGAGGCTAGGTGGAACTTTGAGATGACAAGACAATTTTTCAAGATCACCTAGAACATATCTGAGACTTTGCAGCCTTCCTTTTCTTCTCCTAAATTCAGAATTAGTAGCTTTTCATATGACTGTGATAACACTGATCAGTTTTGATCATTAATGACTTTTCTCCAAGTCACCAGAAGCACTGAATTTGTGCTAAATCATACTTTGCTGTTGCAACCAGTTGAGATTTTTTGAGGCCAAAAAGCGAGTTGAGGTGTGTGTATGTGTGTACACTGGCTAGAAATGAGGTGAGAGACACCCTGGATTGTAGTCCTTTGTCATGCCTCAATTCTCTTTTCAAAAAGACATAAGAACACTTTCAGCTTGCTGGTAAGCATTAGGAGTCAAACTCCTTGTGTTAGTGCCCTGAGGCCAGGCTTTCTTTTGAGACCTGTGATCTCAGACTGGTAGGTCTGGAGTGAGTCCATTTGGACCATCTGATCCAATCTTTGTATTTATGGAGTGAAGGGAGAACTCTGGAAAACATGAGTAGCTTTCCAAGATCACCTAGGGAGCGAGAACGGGCCTCTTGGTTCAGTCCAGAGCTACCTTCAGAAGTAGAACTTTTAAGGATTTGAGTCTTGAGTATCACTTGAGCTCCTCCCATTGCCACTCTCTACAGGGTCCTGGTCAGGGATGACTTCATAGCCCGTTAAGACTCTTAGAGGATGCTTCTCAAACATGAGGGACGTTCTTTGTTCTATATGAGTAGCAGCTTCCTGTGGTGCCCAATATTAGCCTTTTGGAATTCTAGTAGGAAAACCCCAGACTTCCATGTTCTCAGTGATGCCATCTATCTATTTAAAAGGGAATAAATGATCATTGTGGGTTGGCATTTATTCTAGCTCTGCATACTTACTGTATTTCAGACAAAGGAACTCTGTCTCTGCATGCCTTGATGAGGCTCCAAGTTGATGAGCTGAACTTAGGGGATTCATCAGAGAGCTAAAGACTTTTCTCTCATACTGGGTTATATTCTTATTGGAGGCAGTGCCAGAGGAGTGTCAGTGTATAGCCTTCAGTATTTTTTCCCTACTTCAAAGTTTCTGAGAGAATGACATTTACTGTCCTCTGGGAGGATACGTATTTCTTTTTTGTGTTTTTCTTGTATTTTTATCCTCCTGAGGGTAGGAAGACAAGAAGATTCCTCAATCCTAGTTCTGAGCCTTTGTTATTATATACCATTTCTCCTCTTAAAAATATGTCTTTTGCAATTCTCTCTTTTCTTCCTTCATCCAACTTCCCAAAACATTCATTTGAACACTTTACCAAGTGCTGGGCACTGAGCTAATATAAAGGGAACAACTGCAAATCACACTTCAGCCTGAAGGCACAAGGGGCGAGAGAGTTTTTTGGGACAAGAGAAAATAGCTGTCACTCTAGAGAGGCCTGCCTGACAGGAGCTGTGTCCTCAGCTCAGCTAGAAGATCCTGACCAATCATAATGATCCAAAAAATGGGAGGAAATACCCTTCCTCATTCTCCTCTTGGTCTTTTCTTCCCTGCCAGTGCCTGTCATTGACTGCACCCAACTAGAAACCTAAGGGCAAAGGAGGCACTGATGTAACTCATTCAGCTTAGACTGTGCAGGAATATAGAAAAAGTAGAGAATGCAGTTGAAGGGGGCAAAGAAGGTATTCAGCACAGTAGGGTTTTGTAAATGAATCCAAATTGCCTTCTTTGGCCAAAAAGAAAACATTTAAACTTATAAGAGAATTATTAATTACTATGTTCTCCTCTATGCTTAATGTAGTTGCAGAGGTTTTTGGATCAAATAGTGTCTTAGGAAATGAGAGAAACAGTCAAAAGGTTGCTATTCCATGGTATAAGAAAGATGGCTGTAAATGCAATGCTACTCTTCCTATTGAGGCATGGAATTGCTTTTCCTTCCATTTCACTTGGATATAACCCACTTGGTCCTTTTTGGTCAAGAAAATTCAGCAGAAATGATGTTGTAGAACTTCCAAGTATAAGTCATAAGAAGCTTTGCAATTAATTTTAGAATGCTTTCTCTAGGAACTTGATCTATCCTGTAAGAAATCCAACTACCTTCAGGCTACCATTTTGGCATTCCAGTTTATAAATTCAGCTAGTTTATAGACCCACCTTTCAGGTAGCCCCACTAAGGGGCCAGACACATGAATGAAACCCTCTTGGATTCTCCAGGCCAGTCCAGCTGCCAAATGGGCATGACTGATTGACCTTATCCATGCCACATGGAGCAGAAGAACCATCCAGCAAAGCCCTTCATAGATATTTTGATTTACCAAAATTATGAGAGATGTAAAATAGTTGCTATTTTACATATTCCCAACATTTTGGGGAAGTTTGTTAAGTAGCAGTATATAGTTGGAAAATGTTCCAATGCTCTGAAATTGATTCTTTTCAGTCATCCTATATCCACATTAATATGGGAAGTTACCAACCCTCCATTAACCCTTACCTATACATACAATCACATATAACTTCAGCCTTCTGTGATGAAAGCTCTAGCCAGATACTTGGCCCTAATATGGAACTATTGAATACTGGAAGATTTTTGATTTGTGCAAATACAGAAAGTAGTGAAGAGCAAAATATTCATACAGCCTAGGAAGTGCAGCCTGGGGAAAAGAATTTAACTCTCATCACCTCAACGTGTCTTTAAATAAAAGTTTAAATTTTAAGAAACTCTAAAAAATTATATTTTCCTCACACAAATGCTTTGTCTAGAAAGCAGGGTTAAGTATTGTATTCATATCAGAGTAAATTCTGAGGTTCGACCAGTTTTTAAGAACAAAAATTATAAGAACATGAGGTGTAGCTAGTTAGATTTAATGAGGAAATCGAACTAATATTCACTAAGCACAGTATTGGTCAGAATAAAATTGGGGTTTATTTGCCACTATAATAACTAAACCCCAAATCTCAGTGACTTAAGAAAAGTTCATCTCTTTGCCCCCATGGCTGCAGGTCTAGCTTGTGTATGAGGGTAGTGTGTCTCCACTCAATGAAATTACTTAGAGACAAAGGATAATAGAGGATTCACTTCAACGTGTTCTTGCCCATCTCCAGGGCATTGGAAAAGGAAAGTGGCAACTCATGTAATGATTCACAAAAGTTCATTCCAAGTGACACAGGTCTCTTCTATTTGTACTTCCCTTACTGTGTCAGCATTTTATCACTGTGACCAAAATACCTGACCCCCAATAACCCAGAGGAGGAAAAATTTATTAGACTCATGGTTTCAGAGGTTCAGTCTGTGGGTGGCTGACTCCATTGCTCTGGGGCCATGGTGAAGCAGAATATCATGTTGGAAGGGCATGGCAGAGCAGTGCTGCTAGGAATCAGAGAGAAAGAGAGGGAGGAGCCAGTGGTATAAGATATAGTCCCCTAGAGCATGCTCCCAGTGGCCCATCTTCTCCAGCCACAGCCCACCTGCCTATAGCTACCACCCAGTTAGTCCATTCAAACTAGTACGGACCGATTAGGTTACAACTCTTGGAATATAATCATTTCACCTCTGAATCCTCCTACAGTGACCACAGGGGCTTTCAGGGAGCACCTCATATCCAAAACACAGCAATATCCAAAATATATTATGTGGTTCTCCATCAAATTTGAAGAGGGAAAGGAAATTTGCACAGAAGAGGGAAGAACTAAAAATCCTTAGTGACCAGCACCAATCATGACCATAGGTATCAATTATGGGACAGGTACTTTGCTGGGCATAACTCACTGAGTTCCACTGTTTTTATTTTGTGGTGCTAGGGAATAAACCCAGAGCTTCACACATATTATGGCAAGCCCTTTACCACTGAGCTCCACTTCCATCCCCTAACAAAAAATCCATTTTATAGGTAGGATATAGGCCCTCCGAGGCAAGCAACATTCCATGATCACATAACTAATAATTGGAGAAAGTCTGAAACCCAGTCAACCTCAGGTCTGATTCCAAAGTGCCTACTCGTTTTACTTCCCTTTCCTTTTCTTCCCATCCTCCCCCCTCCCCACTTTCTTTCTTCCTTTTTCTTTTGCTTTTTGACGTGGTGTTTATTCAGCAGACCCATGTCATTTAGGAGATAGAAAGGACAAAAGGAAATGACCAGAATTTAAAAATTGTGCTTGTATTTTGGGTCACTTTCATCCTAATAAGCCACTTTGCTCCTCCTCAGACGTGTGCTCTGAAGTGTGCGGAGATGATTAGTAAGTTACAGGGTCCCCACTGTGTTCAGAGTGCTGCTCTTGGGTCTGCAAGAAGAAGAAAAGATCAGAAAACAGCCTCCAGTGCCCTTGTCGAGTGTATTACACCCTGAGATAGAAGAGGCAAATACTCTTTCAAGAAAAGTCTGCAGACACTTGGAGTCTGCTTGTAAATTAACACCGTGGTGCATCACTTGATGCTTGAACAAGGGGTTTGTAAAAATTAAAGATTTCTTTTATATAACAAATAGCAAAATCTTAGGATATGGGTATAAGTATATGTTATTCTGGTCAGAATTTGGAACAGTTTAGAAAAACAAATGCTTTGAATTAGGGACTCTTTGAGAATCTGCTAAAAGCCCTTCCCTCTAGTAGGAAAATGTGGTTACACACTGGGGATTCTTTTTTTCGTGTGATTCAAGGGGCTCTGCACATGCACTCCTTATCAAAAGCCCATCTATTTGTTTAAGATTCCATGGGTTAGGTAAACTTTAAGTCATCAATGCTTGGAGAGTAAGGGAGGGAGGAGCCAGTGGTATAAGATATAGTCCCCTAGGGCATGCTCCCAGTGACCCATCTTCTCCAGCCATACCCCACCTGCCTATAGCTACCACCCACTTAATCCATTCAAACTAGTATGGGCCGATTAGGTTACAACTCTTGGAATATAATCATTTCACCTTGGAATCTTCCTGCAATGACCACAATGGCTTTAGGGGAACACCTCATATCCAAACTATGGCAATGCCCAAAATATGTTATGTGGTCCTCTATGGAATTTGAAGAGGGAAAGGAAATTTGCTCAGAAGAGGGAAGAACTAGAAATCCTTAGTGAACAACACCAGGCATGACCACAGGTGTCTATTACGGGACAGGCACTTTGCTAGGCATGGCTCACTGAATTCCACGTTTTTATTTTGTGGTGCTAGGGATTAAACCCAGGGCCTCTTAGAGTTGCACCTGCCAGATATTATTCATTAAATAAATAGAAAAGAAAGAGGGGATATTTGAGATCTACCCACTCTGTTTTCCTCAGTGGCTATCACTCAAAGGATGGTCTTTGCTCTGGGGCATCTGAGCACATTTTTGTTGTTGTTCGTAGCAGGTAAACAGGACCCACAGGAGCTAAGAGAATACCAAACAAAGGTTGAATGAAAATAAAGCAGTAGACTGATTATCCCTGTCAGAGCTGACCATTTCATTGGTCATGGAAACATGAACACTTCAGAGAAAAGGAAAGAGGTCACACCATCTACTCTTGACTGAGCACCTGCTGAGCACTAGTCGCTTGTTAGGTGTGGAGAAAACAGAAATTCCTGTAATAGAAGCATGAGCAACTTGCTGTGGGGCCACTGAAAGAGGCAGGGATTCAAATACAGCAGAGTTTTCTAGGTTGCAAGAGAGGTCTTATCAAAGGGGAACAGAAAATGTATGGACAATGGCATCTGTATGGAATTTTGATAATGTCAAAGAGGCCAGTGCCTTTATTTTGTTTTCTTTGAGTTGGAAGGTAATAATGCTGTCCTTAAAGGATGGATTATATTGGTGAGAATAATAATGCTGTCCATAAAGGATGGATTATATTGGTGAGAATAATCCATCCTTTATGGACAGCATTATTATCTGTGCCAAGAGACCTGTGGTAGCCAAAGTGAGCATCTCCTATGGAGCATCTCCTATAGAGGATGATTTTCAATGATCTCCCCAACGTTGATACCAGCTATCATGCCTAGTATGTAAGAAGGACCCCCCCCAAAAGTTTGCTAGATGAATCAATGAATGACTTAATGAGTGAGGCAATCAAGATTTGGCCAGTTGGAATGGAGATAAGTTGATGAGAAACATTTTGAAAGTAGAATAGGTAGGATTTGGTGATACATAAGGGAGAGGTAAGTGAGAAACTGGAGATGTTTAGTTTGTGGTGATGGCACCTCTGTGGCCTCTACTCCTTCACCAGTTGTTCATTCTTTAGGGCATGGTTTGAGGATTCCGATAAGGGACCATGAGCCCTCTTCAATCCTATGTGTTCTGCCTTCGGTCTTCTAGATTTGTATCGTAAGAGTGAGGAATAGTGGCTGAGAAGGAATAAGAGAATAATTTTGGAGGACTAATACTTTTGGAGGACCATTTGTAATGGTAGAATATATTTAGTGAATATTCCAATTCCTGTTTCCTTTCAACCAGACACCACTCACTGAAAGGCCTCTAAACAGCATATGCACCGCATAAGTGATCCAACTCCTGTGCTTTGGCCTTAGGATATTGTCGATGTGCTGAGCACTGCTTTATGTGAATTCCTATATCAGGGACTGTCATACAGGGGTGTTCTCACAGCATCACTGGGAGCTAGCCAGAATTACTGCTTTTTGACTAGTGATGAAACCAAGGCCCACAGAGATCATGTGACCTGTTTGAGGTCAGAGAGAAGCTACCGAAATTCAATCCTCTAGGATATAAGATTTAAATTCTGATACAGAACGTTATCCCATGAGACAATTAAGAGGGTTTTTTGTTTTAGTTTCCATTTTTGTTTATTTGTTTTTGTCTTTCCTCTTTATGCACAAGTGTTTTATATGGAGAGAGGTACCCTGGGCAAAGACCAGGGTAAAAAAGATCAGAAGGTTAGCCAGGGAGTTAGACTAAAGGTGTAACTTACGGAACCTTCACTACTCTACCTACTTGACTTACATTTATCCAATTTTATTACTTATAAGACCTTCCAGGATTGGTCATTGTTAGGGTCCTTATTATTAATTCCATTTTAATGTAGGGAAGATGTGAAGCTCTGCCCCTGACCACTCCTGTGGTCTGAGAAATAGTCAGGGAATATTGTTGGAGCTCTGTTTTCTGTGACATCTCTCTATGTTTGATCTATTGGCAAAGTTTTGGCTATAAGTTTCACTTCTTGTTCTTCTAATATAAATTATGGTGATGAGATTTGAACTTTTTAAAATCAACTCTGGATTGAAAAGAAAGTCAAATATATCATGAAGATAAACATTGTCAGAAGATATTATCAACATTTTTCCAAGCAATAAGGGTGTCTGGGGTAATATGATTATATCCATTTAATGCTATTTGGCATAAATGTCTCTCTCTGTCTCTGTCTCATATGCGTAACACAGTGCACCGTAGGGCTCATAATTCTTTTCTTTTCAAGGCTATTCTGGAGTCATTTTAATAACCAGACTCTTTAGAAGTACTCAGCAGTGTGACATATTACTTGAATTTGTGATAGGGTTTTAGTATTTGGATGATATATTTCTTAAAATAATGGGGTTATTCATTGAAAAGAAAGGAAGTTCTGTTAGACATTCATATTCATAGCTTCGTGTCATTGTAATTCAGGGCACTGTATTATGTCTTAATGTATGTGGCTTTGTGTATGAGTGGACAGCTGGGGGAGTGGGGTGAGCCAGGGGGATAAAATGGGATCATCCTAAATTGCAACCAGGTGGTTGCTACCTTCTGTTGTTTACCAGAGAGGTGTCTTTGTGTTTTAGTATCAAAAGCAGTTGCACAAATAAGCTAGATTAAAACATAGGTTTACATTTTTTTTAAAAAACAGGCTTTTCAATTTTCCCACTTCTTGGTAGTCTGATGGTGTGTTTGACAGAGTTACACAGTGGCTACTGGATGACAGCGTTCAAGTAGCTGGTATCTCTGCCTTGGTGCCACCTCTGTTCAGCTCAGGCACACTGGCCTGGGTGATTGGTAATCTGTTTTGAAGATGCAGTGTTTGCATCCTGGTCCTCAGTAATTCATGCTGTTGTGATTTCTCTCTCATGGGTTTTGATTCACAGCCTGTGATCAGTTTGCAGCCCAATCAGAGGCTGCAATTGAACGCTGGGTGTAATTTATGGACTGTTCACTGCTTTGGACACCTCACTTGCATTTTATTAATTATAAAAACTTTCCAGGATTGGAAAGGGGCCTTACTATTAACTCCATTTCCTATATAGCAGAATTGAAGCTTAGAAAGGTACATAAATTGCCAAGGCCACACAGGTAGAGTTAGTTATAACAGAGTTGGGACATCACTCCAGATCTCTTATTTCCAAGAGTCTGGAATAGTGCAGCATTCCTTAGCAGGTTTGGGGTAGGAGCCTGGAAATGAGCATTTCTAGCAAGCTCCCATGTGATGTTGATGCAACTGGTTTAAGGACAGCACTGAGACTTCCATGTGGAGTACAAAAATGGATTTCTAATCAGGCTGCCAGAATTCAAATATTGGCCCCTATACTTGGTAAGGCAAGAATGGGAAAAACCACTTTATTTCTGAATTTTTTATTGCTCATCTATACCTGTCTCAGCCAGCTGCAGGTATATGTGAGATGAAGCATTTTGAATGCCCCCACAGAATGCTTGGAATATAGAAATCGCCCTGCAACGATAACTCTTGTTATCATTCTTACCAAATTATACTTTTAAGACTTTGCTAGTCTTCCTCGTGCTCTGAGACATCCTATATTCTGTTTTTGAGGTCCCATTATTTGCTTATTCTACCCACATTACTTTCTGTGGAATTCTAAGGTAGTCTCTTTTTTTCCTCCTTCTGCAATTTGCTGCCCTTAGCTCACACGTTGTTTTTCTCCTTGCAACCCAAAGTGCATTGTTTAGAAGCTTCCATTTCTACACAGATAGGATAAAACTTCCAACTTTCTGGCTTTTAATAATCTCCAGCTGTCTTCTGCCTTGTACAGCTTCTGGCACAGAAGACACGGTGGAATCATTTCACTTCAGAAATCTCTTTCTAGAATAAACTCCTTGAAGATAGGGGCTGCTTGCAACCAATCTTTGCTCCTCCATGGAGCAAAAATGCCTCCCACTGTTAGCAGCTTTCTGACAAATACGGGTGTGTGTGTGTGTGTGTGTGTGTGTGTGTGTGTGTGTGTGTGTGTGAATGGCTAAGGGAGGGATCTGGAAGGTCTGTGGTCAGAGGAGCCCTGCCCTGCCGCCTGGGATGGATTATTTTCCCTTAAGGGATTTGTTTAGCCTCACTTAAAAGTGTGCATTAGAATGAACTCATAAATACATACCTTTTCAGTTACCATATACACTCCCCTGGGCAAATGATTTCTTATTCAACAGCTTGATAACAATGCTCGTAGCCCAGGGCTCTGTGCGTACTCTTCTTTAGTTTTCTTTATAGCAGGGGTCTCTTTCCCCAGAACCAGGGGTGGAATGGAGTGTAGGCTAGGCTGGCATATACTGTGGAGAATTTTCTTTTTCCAAAATCCCCTTGACTCAATTCGAGGAGCTATGATCTGTGTCCCAGGATTGGGCATGGAGGCATTATTATCCTTTGGTAAGGGTTGCTTTTTTTTTTTTTTTTTTTTTTTTTTACAGTTTGGAGGGTGCCCTAGATGTATTCTGACAAGAATAGGGCTCCACTGGGACATGTTCTGGTAGCAGTTATGGATGTCAGCAGTTTCTCCCAGGTTCCAGTGTGGGCTGTTTTGCATCCCAGCTCAGTCTAAGTAGGACATGGCCCTGAACTGGGAGAGAATGCTTTGCATGCATACGATCTAACACCCCATCCTCGTATACTGGGGCCCTAACACATTATGGAAAACAGTGGTGACTTTAAAAAATGCTTGAAAAAAAAAAGTGCATGTAATATGTTTTGTTCTTGGTGACAAAAGTAACATCATGTTTATGATAAAAATATAAAAATTTAATGAAGACTTCAAAAAGATTAAAACTTTGGAGTCTTTCATTTTCTCTCTCATCTCCTATCCCTGTCTTCTTCCTCTCTATCTTCTTGCCCCTTCTCTCATCTCTCTCCCTCTCTACTTACAAAGAAATAATAGAATATACAGATATTTTTATTTGCCAACACAAAGTATTTTCTCATAATCTCTAAATCTTCTTCAAGAATATGAATTTTAGGGCTGAGGTTGTAGCTCAGTGGTAGAGCACTTGCCTCACTCATGTAAGGCACTAGATTCAATTCTCAGCACCACATAAAAATAAATTTACAAAAGGTATTGTGTCCATCTACAACTAAAAAATAAAAATACAAAAATAAAAAAGAATATAAATTTTAGCCAGGCATGGTGGTGTGTGCCTATAATCCCAGTGGTTTAGGAGACTGAGGCAGAAGGATTGCAAATTCAAGGCTAACCTCAGCAACTTAGAGAGACACTAAGGAATTTAGCAATACCCTGACTCTAAATAAAAAATAAAAAGGGCCGGGGGTAGGACTCAGTGGTTAAGCACCTTGGTTCAATACCTGGTACCAAAAACCCCAAAAGAATATAACTTTTATTGGCCATATAGTATTAAATTAGGTGGATATAATGTATAATGTACTTTTTAAACAATCGTGCTTTTTGATATTTATCTACTTTTCAAATTATTGGTCTTATACTAAATATTTTATTGATCTTTCATTCAAAGTTTTTGTACATTTTTGGTAATTTCAGCTAAAAGCTACATAAAATTATGATTTTACTGTATCATAGGGCATAGGTATTCTTTGCTACTTTATACATTTCAGTCTACATTTTTTTATGTAATTTATTTTTATATGTAAGATTTAATTTACTGATAAAGACCTGGAAAACCTCAGAGAGCCAATAGGCTTTAAATAAATTGACTTGGGACATCAAAATTATGCCCCTTCCAATCCCATATCTCTAAAATATAAGAAATACATCTGGCCAACAAAATTTGAATGCAAGTTTCATCAAACCTCAATGAAGTGATAATTACATGTATTTCAGAAGATAAATGTAAAAAGCCACTAGCTCATTTTATAAACAGGTATTAACTTGTTATTAAAACCAGATACAGCAAAGTAAAATAATTCTAATGACTAATCTCATTTAGGGTCATAAATGAATAAGTTCTAAAAAAACCAGTAGCATTTAAAAAAATACAAGCATTTTAAAAATCAAGTATTTTAAAAGTGTATGAAGAGTTTATCTCAGGAACAAAGGAGTGAAGGATAAATTGGTGTATCAATATACATAACCTTATTAATCTCTGAAATGGATTAAAAGAGAAAAGTGTTAGCATTGTCTCCATAAATATAATACTTATTATCCCGAGTACCCCAGGCTGCATCCACTAGAAAACAGCCTGAGACATGGATTATAATTGTTGACATTTTGAGGAGTTCAAGTCCAGCAGTGAGTGTGAGGAAAATAGGCAGTATAAGGTAGGGGGAAATGTGAAATAATTGTGTGGCTGCAGCAGCCACCACTTCCATTTGGTGACAGATCCTCCATCCTATTCCCTCAGCTAATGGGAACATCTCCAAGAGGCTTGTGAGAGGAGACTGCATCATCGAGGGACAAAAGGAGGGAGAATGTATCTATCTGGTTCCCTCCTGACTCTTGTTTCCTATTGGCCAAGGTTCATTCCACAGAGAGCTGATGCTTGTGTACATCTAGCAGCCTGGCAACTGCACCAGAAGCCAGATTCTAAGCCACGTCGTGCAGCATTTCGTGCAGAATTTCACTTAAGCCCAGAAATGAAGGAGAGATTCAGAAAGCTAGAATACCAACCAAGAGAGAGAAGAAAGAGGCAGCTCTGGGAAAATGTTGAAGGTCACCAAAAACATATAGGTGATACATGTGCAATACATCACAGAGGCGGCATAGGATGCAATGTAGCACTTATTTATGAAAAAAAAAAAGAAAAAAACAATAACAAAAAGAAACTCTCTTCACCAACTAAGAGAAAAGGGACATTCTACAACCTGAGCAAATAAATCTATTCCAATGCTGTGGCCAACTTCATACTGATGTAGGTTTAGAGCTAATCTCATTTAGTCAAATATAAGACAAAGATGTCTACTTTCACTGCTGCTATTCCAACTTGTGCTGGAGATTCTGGCCTTTACTACTTAACAAGAAAAAGCTGGGACTGGGGTGTTATGGCTCAGTGATAGAGCATGAGTGTGTATGAGGCCCTGGGTTCAGGCTGTGGCATCAAATAAATAAATGGAAAAACCAAAAAAGTCTAGCCCTTAATCATGTGATTACAAGGGAGATGGGTTATGCCATTTAAAAAAAAAATTGGTTCTTTTTAGTTAATCATGACAGTAGAACCCATTTTGACATAATTATAAAAGCATGGACTATGCCTTATTCTAATTCAGTCTCCCTTCTCCTACTATCTCCCTACCCCCTGCACTCTCTCCTCTCCTCTACTGATCCTGCTGCCATTTACCCATAGTTATTTTTTTTTTGAATTAATTTCTTGTGTATGTACAAGATGATGAGATTCACTGTGGTATATTTGTATATGTATATAGGAAAATCAGATCATATTCATTCTACTCTTTCCCTATTCCCTCCCTCCTCCCTTCCCTTCATTCCCCTTTATCTACGCTACTGAATTTCTATTCTTTTTTAAATCCCCCTTTCTTATTGTAGATTAGCGTCTACATGTCAGAAAAAAAAAAATTGACCTTTAGCTTTGGAGCCTAGCTTATTTCACTTAGCATGATAGTCTCTAGTAAGTGGCCTTGTGCTCAACTAAAATTGATTTGTGTGAAGAGTGTTCCTATCCAAAATGAGACTATGGCAAAAGGATGTTTGACTATAATTAATAGTTTCTGTCACATCTATATGGGAAAAAACAATAGAATCTATCAGCATTCATTAAAGTCATAAGAGAGCTCAGAGCATTTCTAGATAAATCATTAACACAAAAAATTCAGTAGGGAACCTTAGATTAACAATTAGAAGAGGTGATGAGTATAATACAAATCTGTGCAAGACCTAGGAATACATTTAATCCCAAGTTTACTCTATTCTTATAGAGAAGATGTTTTGCCATCAGTAGCAAGAGAGTCCTGGGGTGGATTGCTTTAAATAGATTGTCCAGGCAATGCTGCCTTACAAAAGCATAAGTAATAATATGATCCTCTCTTTTTATTTCAGAAGGTAGAACTTCTGGAATTTATGAAATAGTCATTAGAGTAACAGATGTTTTTATTATTTCCTGACTCATAATCTAGCAAAAGTAGGTAATGAATAAATGTTTACTAAATGAATGCCTTAGATGTTTCACCTTTAAATATCACTACCCTCGTTATCCCATTTCTATCGTCTTCTAACCTTCATAGGACTTGACTCAGTGGTCATAGTCACTTGTGTGTGTCAGATTGGGTCCTTCAAACAGCACAGGCCAAGCTAGAATTATATATTTAAGAGGTTAACTGGGGAGAAATGAGTGGAAAGAACAAATGCAGATGGGGAGAATAGAGTAGAATAGGGAGAACTTCCAGGCTGTGATGCAGGTCCACCACAGGAAAGAAAGTGAAAGGAAGGGCCTCAGACTTCAGTGCAGCTCTGAGAAAGTCAGCTAAGCAACAAGGAGCTCTGTAGCAGAGACTGCTCCTCTGTGGAGTCTGCATTGTGCTTGAATGGCCCATCTCTAGTATCCAGTCCATTCTGTCATGGGCTGGGAGGGATTCTGGAAGAATGGGGCCTCAGGATATGACTGCTGCTGCAGATTTGAAGGTGTGGCAGCTGGAAGGTGTCCCTTAATAATGCTTCCTGCAACAGGTTCTTTTTCAGGAAGATTTGAGCAGCACGCCTCCATGGTCATCACAGTGTGGTACAGGACAAGTCTTGTCATCTCTCTGAACCTCATTTGCAAAATGGGGTTAATGTCATCTTCATCACCTGGTTTTGTGAGGACTAAATTATATAATCTAAGATTATCTGGTATAGAACGTGGCATGAATATAATCGATTAATCACTGTTTTATTATTTTATTTGTTTTTATGCATAAGAGCAAACCGTGGGTCATGTGGCAGGAGCAGGGACAATGCTAAAACCCAGCCTGACTGCATAACCCACACATGTTCCATTCATCGTGTACTTATGTAAGGATTTATTCCCCATGTTTGGAACCAAGGACTGTGAGAACACTCTTTATTCTATAAAGCTGTCCACAGAGAAACATCTGCCAGCCCTGTGTGTGCACATATGTGGAATTTTACTTAATTTCTTCATTTCCTACTTTCCATTGACACATCAGAGAGAAGTGCCAAGCGTCGTCTCTCATCATTAGATGCATATTGGCATTTGGAGCTTTTGGAAGGATTATAACATTTCCAGCACTGAAATATTCATCTTCGAGAAACACTATCTTAGGAGAAAACAAATTAAGATGTAAATTGGCTTCATTTAAATCTCACTAGTTCCACCACGCAAACCCAATACTAAGTTGACACAGTCAGACTGGAAATGGCTCCTTCTCTCCCGTGTCATCTGAAGGGAGGTAGAGGAATAGCCAGCTGCTCCTTATCTGGGGCCTTGGTGTCATGGCAGGTGGCCAGCTGAGGGCTGAGGAGAGCCCTGGCCGTTCCATCTCCCCTGCTGCTCCTGCTGTTGTGGAGAAGATCTTAAAGTCACATGGTACCCTGTGCCTTCTCAGTTATTTGTCACCTGAATGTTAATTGAAAACAGAGCAGCCCATCCCTCCCTACCTCAAAGTGCCCATACTGTGGAGTCATTTGTCACCTTCTACCTCAGAAGGGGTGACACCCAACTGTATTCTTTGGGCTTTTCCCTGTACAGATTATTTCCTGATTTTTAAAAAAGAGAGCGGTTCACCTTTGCTATGTTTAGGAGATAAAATTTTGGCACCCAGTTAACCTTATAGTAGAGCGATAGGCCTGGAATTCAGTTCTCTATACATTTTTAGTACTAATAATGGCTAGGTGCTAGAGACCTGGTATGGGAAAAATGGTCCTTGTCTTCAAAAAGGAAGACTTAGAAGCAAACAAGTTCCAACTCTCAGTAATAACTGCAGTGGTAGAATTCAAATGGTATGTGGCAGAGAACAGAGAGGACAATAGTGTGGGGTGTGATAGGGTATCTGAGTATGTTGGAAAGGCTGCCAGGAGGAGGTGCTGCCAAGGGGAACTTCAGATGCTAATTTTCTCATCTGTAGTTAGAATGACAGGTGAAGGAAAAAACTACTGCAAAGGCAGGAACTGGGAATCAGTGTGGCATGTCTGAGAAACTGTAAGAAGATTGCTGGATGGGAAGTCCAAAGAAGGGATGTGTTAGAGGAAGCGAGGATTGGGGCTGTGAACCAGAGTAAGAATGTTCTGTAGATCATTCCAAACACGAGGTCAGAGGGAAGCCATGGTAGAAGCATAAGTAAGTAGGGTAGATATGAGGTCACTTTGGTGTTTTAGAACGGACCTATGCTGACAGGGAAAGGTGGATGATCTGAGAGGAGGCCTGGAATCTGGGAACTGGATTAGGAGGCCAGTAGAGGCATCTAGGAGTCCAAGAACTGAAGATAAGAATTAATGCAGGGCTGGGAATGTGGCTCAAGCGGTAGCGTGCTCGCCTAGCATGCGCAGGGCGCTGGGTTCCATCCTCAGCACCACATTAAAAAAAAATAAAATAAAGATGTTGTGTCTACTGAAAACTAAAAAAAAAATGTTAAAAAATTCTCTCTCTTTAAAAAAAAAAGAATTAATGCAAAGGATAGTGGCAATGGAGAGAAAGAGATACAAGGTTGTATTTGAATAAGAAATAACAATAACAGTAAATAACAGCAGCGTGAGCAGTAGTAATAATGATTTGGTTTTATTGCTGTAGTAACATTTACTGTGCTCTTGTGTCTGCACCAGGACCTGTGATAAGTGAGCACGCTTTGCATTGATGATGACCCTATGAGGTTTTATAGGCCCACAGTTTCTTACCTGGGATTCTGAAATTTCTAAAATCCTGAAACTAAAAGATTTTTTTTTTCCAAATAATTCTCAGTGTAACTTGACCAGACTTGTGAATTTATTTGTTGAAAATATCTTGACCTGAAATGACAAGATGCTATTTATACGCATTATTTGCATCACCTAATGTGGATAGCCACACATTTTGATGTAGCAATATAAATGTGTTTAATTGCCCAGGCCCTTCTGAGGGACATTAAAAAATACAGTAGATGGTATAATGCCCTCTGTGGTATATGAAATTATACTTTATATCCACTTCGTTACCTTTGCAAATTCCAAAGATTATAGACTTCCATAACACATCTGACTCCAGGGGTTTCCCCTTATAGATCTGGACATGGAGGCACAGAGAGGGCAAGTAATTTTCCAGAGACACACAACTAAGTGGTGGCAGAACTAGGATGACGATCTAGCCTGCACCCTCATCCCTGATCCTGTGTTCTGCCTGGGTTGGCAGAAAGAGATCCTAGAAATCATTTTTTAAACAAGGCCTTTGTTGTTTCTTCTTTTCTTCCAGGTATGAAAATGCTTTGTGCTTTTTAGATATGAAAAGAGAGAGTTTCCTTACCAAGTTACTCAAATGAATTGTTTGGCCACCGAAAAAGATGATAGACTGATGGAGGAAATTTTGGTGGAAGGAGATTGGTTGCCAGCTTAGGGAGATTCATTAGGTAGTGGAGGAAGATTTTCAAACTGCTCAGTGACATGGGGCTCCATTCAAAGCAACAGGGATAAAATCCAGGTCCTCAGTTTTTAGCCCAGAAAAACAAAATAATGAATTGCAAGTGCCTATTCCTGGGCACACAAGTTAGAAGGAATTGTGAGAAAATTTTAGTGGTGGTGAAATTTGGATGGCAAGATTGCAGATGATTTTGCCTTTGGTTCTTGAACCTTTTCATCTTTGTTCACAAAAAAGGCACATTACCTAACTTTCATAGTTAGGTAATATGCTTTTAAATTTTTCTGTTACAGGTGTTATATTTGGAGCTGGGAAGAAGCAGTAAGTGCATTGTAAATAAGTATTCAATAAATATGTGTTAATTTTCTTAATTGATAGACGACTTTTTCATTTCCTTCACTAAGGATTTATGAATACTAGAAAGTATAAATTAGAATTTTTGTCAACCACTTGAAATTGTTTCATATTTTCTAAGATTTTTTTGGGGGGGGTGCAGGGATTGAACTCAGGGGCACCCAATCACATCTCCAGCCCTATTTTGGACTTTATTTAGAGACAGGGTCTCACCAAATTGCTTAGTCCTCGCCTTTGCTGAGGCTGGCTTTGAACTCGTGATCCTCCTGCCTTAGCCTCCCAAGCTGCCGGGATTATACGTGTGCGCCACTGTGCCTGGCTTTTTCTAAGTTATTTCAAAATATTTAAGCTACAGTTGTTCATTTTACTGTAAAAAAAATTTTTTTTAAGGAATAAAATGATTTCTAGGTCATAATGGATTGTTTGACAAAAGAATAAAGCAATACTTAGTATAACATTCCAGGAATATGGGAGTCTTAGGGAGTCTTTTGTTGCTTATTGTAACCAAATTTTACCTGCATTAGTGTTTTTGAGGGGAGGGGCACTGGGGATTGAACTCAGGGACACTCAACCACTGAGCCACATCCCCAGCTCTATTTTGTATTTTATTTAGACACAGGGTCTCACTGAGTTGCTTAGCACCTCACTTTTACTGAGGCTGGTTTTGAACTTGTTATCTTCCTGCCTCCGTCTCCTGAGCTGCTGGGATTATAGGCATGTACCACTGTGCCCAGCTCTGTATTAGATTTTAGTAAGAGAACAAATGTCTTTTCTTGTCAAGCAAAATGTCTTATGATATTTACAAACATTAGGAGTGAACAAAACACCTGTAAATCACAGAGGGTAATTTTTACTGAACACCTTATTTTTTTGTCTTTTATTCTCTGTATGATTTTAAGTTGTTCTTTTTAGTAGAGTCTATTTTGATGTTTATATAAGCATGAAATATATTTTATTCTAATTGGGATCCCAGTCTTGTGGACGTACACGATGCTGAGATTCACTGTGGTGTGTTCATATATGTTCATAGGAAAGTTGTATCAGATTCATTCCACTCTTTCCTGTTCCTATCCCCTGTTTCTTCCCTTCAGTTCCCTTTGTCTAATCCACTGAACTTCTATTCTTCCACTACCTCCCATTGTGGGTTAGCATCCACATGTCAGAGAAAACATTCAACATTTGGGTTTTTTTTTTTTTTTTTTTTTTTTTTTTTTGGAGTGAACACCTAATTTTGTACAAGGATGATCAAGGGACTCTGATATAGTCATTGACTTAATCTTGATTTTTAAAATATTATATCTTTTGAATCAGAAGCTTTAACTTTTTTCAACCTTTCATCAAATCACCTTTATAATATTTTGTATTAAAGTAACATTAGCAACAGATGGACTGCTTATATTTTTTTCAAATATAGCTTCTCTTTGGGCATCAGTCTTCTCAGGTGTAGTTGGGATAGTAGATCTAATTCTTAGAGGTGGGCCCAGGGATATGCTGTATTTAACAAGTAGCTCTAAAAAAAACAGCAAACAAAAACCAAGCAAGAGCTCTGATTTGTAGTGTTTTCCAACTTCCTATATATATTCCTGCTGTGGCTGATTTCAAGCTGCCCATGTAGCATCGACCACAGAGCATTTCCTCCTCTGTATATACAACAGATGCAAATACTCTTAAGAGCACACAGTAGTAAAATGCAGTAAAAATTATTAAGAAGTGATGACCTTTGAATATTTATTACCTTTGTTTTTAATATAATTTAAAATCTACATAATCTAATTTTAATCATGACCTTGTTTAACAGCCAACTTGCAGGATTCCTGAAAATTTAGCAGTTGGTGCTTGGAGCCAGCACAAGCCAGCTTCCAGATTCCACTCACTAGGTACTATCAAGATTAAAAGGAAATCATTAATGCCTAATAGGGCCTTGGAACATCACAAGTCTTCCATAAATCTTAATTTTGTCTCGTCTTCCTTCATGTTTTATTAAGCCTCATTCTCCTCTTCCAAGTCCATGACAACAGCTCTAGTTTTAACACCATCCCCAAACAAAGATGAATTAGTCTGATGCATTATTCCAAATATTCAGGAAAGCTTGGTGTGATTCACTGGCTCTTCACCAGTCTCCCGAGAAGGGTCAGCTTGGATATGAGGAGGAAAGACATAGGTGTCTTCATCTGTCCTTGGAAACATTTCTTCATTTTCACAAGATCTACCTGATATCAACAGTACTTCAATTTTCCTTAGAGCTGGACTATAAGAGACCAATCTCATTAGAGAATCAAATCATGGCTTTATTCAACTTCAAGGGAGAGTTCTGGGAGAGGTTTCCAATTGTAGATTGGAAGCAAGATACATCCCACTAATTTTGATCTAGTCATTTTTGTCTTATTTATTTTCAACTATAAGCCACCAAAACCATATGTATCAGAGTCAAGTCCAAATTTTGTTGTTCTTTCCTAAATATAAAAGATAAACACATGGTCAATGTAAAAAAATGAAATAATCCTAAAAAATATAAAGATAAAAACAAAGTTGCTCATAATTCTGCAACTTGGAGAAGGTCACTGTCACGTTTTATTCTTTTCCTTGTGTGTGTGTGTGTGTGAATTACATAGATGGTATGATACTGTAGTATTCATCCTGTGTATGTGTGTGTGTGTGTGTAGTTTCTTTTCTTTTTTTTTTTTTTTTTGGTACTAGGGAATGAACTCAGGGACAGTTGGCTGCTGAGCCACATCCCATGCCCCATTTTGTATTTTATTTAGACATGAGGTCTCACTGAGTTGCTTAGCGCCTTGCTTTTGCTGAAGGTGGCTTTGAACTCATGATCCTCCTGCCTTAGCCTCCTGAGCCGCTGGGATCATAGGCATGTACCACCATGCCCAGCTCATCATGTATATTTTTTGGTAACCTGAATTAATCGAGAAGATTCACACATTATTTATTAGTGCTGGAAGCAGTGTTTTATCAAAAGCATAAATGAAAATGTTTTCCTATTTTTTATAAAACATCATACCTCTTGATTTCATGACTGAGTTATAAGAAATTAAACTTGCCAATTAAAAACCATTATTGCTCATATTAAACTTGAAGTATAGGATTAGAGCACACTCACATGCATACACACATGTTTTGAGGACAAGAAAACCTGGGTGCAAACTCCAGCCTCATGTGTCACTTTGAACAAGTTAGTTAATTCAAATCTGTACTTTACTTTCTTTATCCATAAACTGAGAACACTATTAATACCTACCTGGAAGAATTATTAACCAGATTAAGTTATGAGATTATACATTCAAAATTCAAAGTGCTTAGTGTTAATAAGTACCCTTTGAAAGATAGTTACTACTATTTTCTATTATTGATTTTACTATTTTTTCATTACCAGTTTGCCCAATTCTGCAAGTTTGAAACGAGGATAGAATGAGCCACTCACTACCAAAGCAGTAGTCAGAGGATGAGCTGTGGAGGTTAAATACATATCAAGTCTTTAGAACTGTGCCTGATGCAAAATACAAATATATGAAAAAATGTGCATCATCTCTAGCAATTACCAAAATGCAAATCAAAACTACTTTAAGATTTCATCTCAGTCCTGTCAGAATGGCAACTATTATGAAGACAGACAATTAGTGTTGGCAAGGATGTGGGGGAAAAGGTACACTCATACACTGTTGGTGGGACTGTAAATTGGTACAGCCAATATGGAAAGCAGTATGGAGATTCCTTGGAAAATTGGGAATGGAACCACCATTTGACCCAGCTATCCCTCTCCTTGATATATACACAAAGGACTTAAAAATAGCATACTACAGGGACACAGCCACATCAATGTTTATAGCAGCACAATTTACAATAGCTAAACTGTGGAACCAACCTAGATGCCCTTCAGTAGATGAATGGATAAAAAGAAATGTGGCATATTTACACAGAGGAATATTACTCAGCAATAAAAGAGAATAAAATCATGGCATTTGCAGGTAAATGGATGGAGTTGGAGAAGTTAATGATAAGTGAAGTTAACCAATCCCAAATTAAGAGCAATGTAAGTGTTTGTTATCACTAGCTACAGCTCTTATATGAATTAATTATGAACCTATAATTTATATCCAGAATTTTATAGTTTTGAGGATAAAAGGGACATTATCAATAATTTAACTGGAACAACAGGTATAAACCAAGACTGTCTGGGTCAAGTCAGGACAATCCTAGTCTACTTTTTCTGTCTACCCAGCTCTCCCAAATATTTCTCCAGATTTATACACTTACTAACTTCCTAAAAATTCTCCTAGTTTTCTTTTTAATGAATGTCAAGCAAATATAAATACATATCCTTTAATTTCCTCCCTTGTACATAAAAGATAGCATTTTCTTTACATTGGCTAGAGGCTCATTTTCACTTAATAACAGTGCATTCTAACAATCACTCCCTATCAACATAGACCTACATTCCTGTTTTATGCTCTTTCTTTTAACAGTTGCAGTGATATTCTATTATTTGGATATACCATTAACTATTTTACCAATTGTCTACAGATGAACTTTTTGATTATTTGCAGTATTTAGTTCCTTCGAGTAGTGCTGCAATGAATAATTGTATACATAGGGATAGAGAAGTACAATTGCTAGGTCAAAGGGTTTAGTCCTTTGTAATTTCGAATGACATTGCTAAGTCTCCCAGGGTAAGCCTAGAACCAACTTGCATTTCCACAGCATTGACAACAGACCTTTTGTTGTTGCCTCTGGTAACTTGACAGGTATTCTGGTGCAATTTGAATTTCATAATCCATTATAGAGCACTTCTGACCATGAACATCACTGTCTTATACCTGACTTCAGGGAGATGTCCCTTGAGTTTGCTTGTTAAGCCTGACGCTATCTTTTGAGATTATTTTTAGTCTTCTCAATATATTTCTAATTGATATTTTATCAAGTTTGAAAAGCACATTTACACATATAGAGCACAATTTTTCCTGGTTGTACACAAAGTAGAGTCACACCATTCATGTCTTCATACATGTACTTGGGGTAATGATTTCCATTTCATTCTGCTGTCTTTCCTACTACACCTGCCTCCTCCCTTCCCCTCTCTCCCTTTTGCCCTATTTAAAGTTCCTCCATTCCTCCCATTCTCTTCCCACCCCCATTGTGATTTAGCATCCTCATATCAGAGAAAACATTTGGCATTTGTTTTTTCTGAGGATTGGCTTACTTCACTTAGCATAATATTCTCCAACTCCATCCATTTACCTTCAAATGCATTCTGCAATCATACATAAGAAATTAGAATAAATTAAAAAATATGAGAAACTCAAACACCAGCAAGAAAAGTACTCTGATTAAAAAAATAGGAAAATTATTTGAATAAATAGATTTGAATAGATAATTCTCAAAAGATAATATACGAATGGCCGACAAGTATACGAAAAATGCCCCAAACCACTAATTGGCATGGAAATGCAAATCAAAGCCATGCTGAGATTTTTTAAGAGTGTGGTATGAAATAAATCAATGAGCATATTAAAAAAACAAAACAAAAAAATTTCTTAGATCTTTGTCAAAGAAAGTTTAAAGTGTTTTAAAAATTAAAAGCATAGTACCCTGTAAATATATACATTTTTATGCTTGTATTTGTCAGTTAAAAATAAATTTAATTAATAAAAAAAGCACATTTACAATGTGACCCTTGCCTTTCCCTCAAGAGAGTTGTGATATTTAGGAGGATCCATATTGTTATTCTCTTAATATCTTGATAATTATAAAATTTATGCACCAGTTAGTCTTCTATGTATTATACCAGATTCAATTAGTAGTGACCAGGAAGCCCCTGGTTCTCCCCGCTTCTTTTACCATCTGGTTTTAATCAATAGTGTGTATCTTGCTGATTAACTTTGGCTGTTGAATATGATTCCATTTTCAGTATTTGATTTATCAGATTTCAATGATATGTTAGATGCTTCGTGTGGGAAATCAATCATCAATCTTACTCCATCTCTAAATTTTTCTCCTTCTTTTCCCCTCTCATTTCTTTTATTAGAGCATGCATAGTCAAGATCTGATCACATCCATTCTGCCTTGATACCCTAAAGCTCATGTATGGATTTTAGTCTTAGTTGAGAGCCAGATACATTTGGTGCACTCTTCCTTTGCCTTAGTTTCCTCAGTCATCTCACATTGGCTGAAGTTTGTTCTCCTGTGTTTTCTTAAGAAAGGCTCATAAGTACAACATACCCTTAAATCTATAAAATCCAAAACCATCGGTCAGTGGAGTTTATATATGAAAGACGGTTGGATGGTACTTAAAAATCCTTGGCTCATTTTTTCAGTCTTTCAAAACCTTGTAAGTGTTTCCTTATTGTCTTCTGCTGTAGAATTTCTCTATAGCAAAATCTGATGCTGATCTGATTTATCACTCATGGCTTTGCATAGTTGCCCATATAATTCTTTGAAGTGTGATGAAGTTTGTCAGGAGATATCTCAGAACTGACTTTTTTTGAACAAGCTTCCTGGTATGTAGAGCCTCTTTTCAATAAATGTATTCAATGCTTTTATTTCAGGAAAGTTTTCTTGATTAGGTTTTCAATTATTTATTTATTTTCTTTCATTACATTATTTGATTCATTTAGTTTTATTCATTGTGTTTTGATAGTTTATATATTTCTGCTCTGTGGTCTTCCTTCGGACACAAGATTATTTCATTAAGTGAATGAATTTTTATAATAAAATATTTTCATCACAAATTTCATGTGCCCTTGATATTCTCGGACGACCGGGCTTTATGTTTTTCTGTTTTCCACATTTAAAAATAAATATTTTCTTTGCATCTCTGCCAGCTCACTTTTTGTTCCTCTTCCATGAGCAAGTTGGATTTCACTGAATTAGTTATGCACAGGAAATTTTTCTTCGAGGTGACGAGGCTTCAGGGTAAATTCATGAGCATCCCAGCCCAAAGGTTCTCTCCTTTTCTGTTGCTATACAGAATGACTCATCCGGGTGCTTCTCAACCCCTCTCATCTTCTTGGAGCCAGACTCAGAACAGCAGGACTTCTGCTGCCACCCCTGCTCACCCCACCTACACCACTGCTGCCAAGGAGAAGTACACCTCTTGCCCTTCAGGTGAAGCCCTAACTTTCAAGTGCATTTCGCTGATCCCTTCTGAAAGCTGTCAATGCTGAATTCTCTCATCATTCTGTTTATTCATTTTTTTCCCCCTTTCCAGAACAGCTTCTGCTTGCTCTCAGCAGCTTTGGCAGCTCTTTTCTATGTTTTGAGGCTTTGAGGATTCAATCTGTCTCTTGGTCTCACTAAAAATGGAATTTGACAGTTTTCTTTTATTCTCTTTGTTACTTTTATATGATTTTCATGAGAAGAGGAGTAAAAGTGTTGACTTAAGCAGCCACAACGATCACATCAGAAGCCCTGAACATTATTTTTATCCAAACAAAACAAATAAAACAAAACAGGAGACTCAAAAGTCCTGGACTGTGCATTGGCTGTCCAGCTTTGATCATCCCTGGGTTTTCTTAATACATAAAAGGCAATTCATACCCTGCATCACTCTACATATATCCCCTTTCCAGATGCAACACACACACACACACACACACACACACACACACAAAACCCACTTCAAGTTCACAATGAACTTCTCTAAATGTGACATCTATTTAGACATCTGATCTCTCATTTCCTGGTCTCTTTCCTATTTTTAAGGACATTTTGCTCTTTATCCCATCTGTCTTTCCTGCTCTTGACAGTCACCAGTATACTGTGCCTCATGTCCAGTATTGCTGATTCAATCGTCTCCCCTGATCGATGGCCTCCATACAATGATTCTGTGACCTTGTTCATTTGTGCAAGCTATTTATTCCTCCAATTTCTCCATCTGCCCCTTCTTGTTTCATTTCAATCCTTTCCATGTTGTATGCTATGGGTCTTCATTTTAATTTCTCTTTCTTTTGCAAGTACTTCCAACTTCCTTGCCCTTCTTTCTGTCTGTTTCAGCTCCCTGATTGTAGCCTAAATGAGCCAAATAACATGCTCATATTCAAAGAGCTAGCTCAAGGGCTCTGGGGAAGTCAAGCATAGGGAAAGAACGACATCATCTCCATTCCATGAGCACCAACCACTAGCTGGGCCCTGGACTAGATTTTGTACCCATTACTCCACTCACACTGATTTTGTTAAAGTGACCAATGATCTGCCTAAATTCAAAGGGTCACTTTTAAATCTTTATGTTAAATTACTTCGTAGCAGCAACTTAACGTAGTTCTATCAGAACAGAACTGTCAATTTTCATCTCTGGTTTCTGGACCGCTTCCTTCCCAGTGTTTCATCTCGAAGATGGCTTATGCCATGAACATAGGCATCGTTTTGCCATCACCTTGATTTTCTGACCGTATTTCCCACTTTTCACAAAGCTTGTCAGTTTTTCTCCAAGAGTACTTCTCAGTTATGCCCATTTCTCTCCCTTGTCTATGACCTCAATCCAAGCTTCCATCATTTCCTGATTTGATTGCTGTAATGACCTCCTCAGTGTCCACGTGAGACTTGCTCTTCTCCAGTTCATTCTTCACAGTGTTGGAGAGGGACTCAGTGAACCTGCATGAAGACACATCACCTGCCATTGCTTTGAAAATCCAAAGCCTTCAACATAGTCTGTAAGATATGACCTGACTCTCTATTGCCGGTCGGTCCTTGTATTCTTCCTGCTGTCTGTGTCTCAGCCACATTGACCAACTTCAAAGACCAGGAAGCTTGGGGACTTCACATATATCTTCCCACTGCTTGAAATGTTCTTCTACCAATTCTTTTTTTTTTTTTTTTTTTTTTTGTAGCAGGAATTGAACCCGGGGCTGTATAACTACTGAGCCACATCCACAACCTTTTTATATTTTACTTAGAGACAGGGTCTTGCTAAGTTGCTTGGGGGCCTTGCTAAGTTGCTGAGGCTGGCTTTGAACTCATGATCCTTCTGCCTCAGCCCCTCCCAAGCTGCTGGAATTATAGGCATGTGCCATGGTGCCCAGTTCCTAGCAACTCTTTATGGTGCTGATTTTTTCCTCAGCAACTAAGTTTAACATAAATATCTCTTCCTGGGACCATTCTTCTATGACCTCAAAGGGTATCCTTTTTACAATATTTTGTCATACTATTTACCTTTTGTCATGGCCTATATTCAAGTGTGGGGGTATAATTTGTAATCCTGTGTCCTCTCTATATAATGTCTATCTCTCCATGAGGGTAGGGCCCATGTCAGTATTGCTCTCCACTTACTCATTGGCACCTAGAACATGGCATAAAGCAGGAGCTCAATAGATATTTGTGGACTGAATTCCTGGAAAGGAATTCAGACTAGATCTTGCTTCAACACTGAGGTATTTAGTAGCTTAATCTTCAGTGTAATCTTGTAACTGAACCGGCTGGTTTTATGGTAATGAGGCCTTTCACATTGCTGGCATGTACACATTCCTGTTTACACTGCTGACCTCTGGCTTGGAGACCTCTTGTTCTCCTGTCTAAAATCTTTATCTGTCATGTGAACTCTTTCTGATATTCATAGCCACATCACCCAGAAAGTCTTTTGAATTTCCCTGACCCCTTTCCATGAGAGATGTTGTCTTTTTATGGTGGTAACTATAGCTACATCGGATTGGTGCTCACTTGTGTGACAAGAGAGTAGAAAAAGAAAAAAAAGTCGATTTTAAAAGCCAATATAAGCTTTGACATGTAAGAATCAAGGGACTTATTTCTTTTTCTTAGTATCCTAGGATGTCAGAATTGGTAAATACCTTATAGTACTCATCCAAACCCCTTCACATGGATACAAAATTTGAAGCATAGCATAGCATAGTGATTTCTCTAAGATTACACAATTGTATGAGCTCTGTTCACTACATGCTGCATTTATCTTAATGACAAAAAAAAAATATTCCTGCTGACTTTAGATCACATTTCTTGGAATTTCTTTCCCAGTTGCAAAACTATTAGAGCAAAATAAAGGTGGGGATGACATGGGGGGTGGGAACATTAATGCTCTTTGTGATTAAAGGGTAAGACTCAAATTCTTCATCTCTCAGAATTGAAGAGGTCCTCAGAAGTCATATAGAACACTGGTAGAGGTTCTAAAACACAGTCACTGGGCCCACAGATACATTGCTTACCATTGAGATGGATAAGGTTGAAGGCTGATCTCTTTTGGATACAATTGTTCTTGAAGGGACTGGGGATGTGGCTCAAGCGGTAGCACGCTCGCCTGGCATGCGTGCGGCCCCGGTTCGATCCTCAGCACCACATACAAAGATGTTGTGTCCACCAAAAAATAAATAATAAAAATTCTCTCTCTCTCTCTCTCTCTCTCTCTCTCTCTCTCTCTCTCTCTCTCTCTAACAAACAAACAAACAAAAAATTGTTCTTGGAAAAGATTGTTACTAATGAAAAATAAAGTTGACTCTTCATCTTCTTGTGGAGAGCTCACTTCCTCCCTGACTTTTTTCCCCCACATCTTTATCGGTGCATTATATTTGTACATAATGGTAGGATTTGTTATTACATATTTGTGCATGCATACAATATAATTTGGCCAGTATCACAACTTCCTTCTCCCTCCTCTCTCCTCCCTGATTTTTTAAATTAAATGTGCCCCCAATTTTTTCTTTACTGTCTCAATTTCCTTTTTTTGAGAGATTTTCTACTACTATTATTTTGAGACTGGATTTTTTTTCAATGGTGGTTGAGTTTCAGGAGCATATTGCAAAAAGATTCTACCAGCATAATCAGTGGAGCCAGTTTCATTGGCTGTACTTCTCACCATGATTGAACTTCCCTAAAATTTATGGGGAGTGAGTAAGTGTAAGTTGCTTTTGCTAAAATATCAGGTAGTGATATTTCCTGTATGAAGTATTGGCCTATGCGTTGATTGGAAATATTTCTAATCAACACCCTTAGCATCCTGTGTATGAGCTCATTCTTTCTCACCTTGCAACGGTTCATCTGCCTCATCTCACCTTGGGAGAGGCAAAGGCAGATGATACAGAAAGCAAGAATTTTGAAAACACCTGTTTCTGAAAATTCTGCAAATACAAGAGTCAAGTTTGAGAACTCCTCATCTTTATGTAAGCCCTTTGCTCCTTAAAGGAAAGAAGTCATCTAAAGGGTGTATCTCTGCTCTTTAGGTTCTTGTGTGTGAGGAGCCCCAAAGACCCACATATAATTGGGTACTGTCAACTGAGTCTGTCCCAGTTGTAAGAGGGAAGGGAGTTTCTATTCACTCAGCACTTGCTATGTGTCAAGTGCAGGACAAGGTGCTAAATAGGGTTGCCATATTGTAGGACCCCAGAGAACATCATTCACATTGCAGCCTCTGTAAAATGTGCCGCCAAAAATTGTGCAGCGAGGAACCCTTGTGTTTATTATCACAATTAGAGAACCAACCTATATTAATCACACCAATAAATCAGTGCTTTGGCTTCCAGATGTTTTTAAATTGGGAGCCCCAGAAAGAGATTGGAAAAAAGGATCTCTCTCTCTTTCTCTCCCTCCTCTCTCTCTCTCTCTCTCTCTCTCTCTCTCTCTCTCTCTCTCTCTCTCTCTCTGTGTGTGTGTGTGTGTGTGTGTGTGCATTCTAGCTCCTTCTATTATCTCTTTAGACCAAAGAGTTACTGCAATATCCCTCGATGTTTCTCTACACGACACTAATTCTAATTTGAATGCGCCATCTGTTTTCCAACTCAACAGGCAAGATTTCAAGATGAATCTTTCTGACTAGAAGGTGAAGAATCTTTCTCCTATTTCTTATTAACACCCTTTGAAAAGAGTTAATATTTTAGCATGGCTGATGAGTTAAATAAGGGCACTAGCAAGAACTTCCAGACGGATGTCAGATGCATGTCAAGTACCTACTCACAAAATCTTCACGGCACCTTTACAGTAACACTTGTAGCCAAGAGGACATGTGCAACATGTACATCTTATAGGAGGTGCTCAAGTGACCACCCATGGAGGGATAGGAGAATAACATTTCCTATGAAGAGTAGATTCCTTCGACGAGTGTTTTCCTGCTACAAGGACCTCACTGGGCAGCCAATAACATTGATGTGGATTCATTCAGTGACAGAGAGGCTTTGCCTCTCCAGGAGTGGTCAGTTAAATATTAAAAGTCCCTGTCAGGAGTTACATGTGTTTGATGGAAAGGCTAATTAGTTTGTGAGCTTTCCAAAATGATAGCTAAGCAGGAGACAGTGGGACATAGAAGGGGTCAATTTTGATAAGGGAGGGAGAATATACAGAAAAACAGCATTTGCAGACATGGAGAAGAGGTAGAGCTGTAGTTTCTACCCACCTGGGAAGCTTTGGATGCCACTGCAGATCTCTGGCAAACCATCTTCCTAGCTTAGAGTTTACTCTGCCCACCATATCATAAAAAAAAACCACTTTGATTTTCTCCACATTTTCTAATAGAAGTTCAAAGCAGATAGATTATTATTAGCAGATCCACAAACTGAAGAGGATTCCCATGAAAGATATAGCAAGAATAGAAGGGGTTGGAAAAAGTTTAGAGGGTATGTATCCTTTCTTTAATTATTTATCCCTTTAGTTGGGACCGGGGTTGTGATAGGAGTTACCTAGTAGCCACCCACGGGAACCTGTATCAGTGTCATCCCTGTCCTGCTTTCCATAGCCATGTGCTGTTAGGAATTAGAGAGGAATGGAATGAGAAGGGTGATATGAAGTGCTGTTCAGAGCCAGAAAAGGAGGCTAAGAATAAACTCTCATATCAGACCTTGATACTTAGTAATCATCAGACTTTGGCCTTGTGATATGACCCACATGAGCTTCAGTTTCTCATCTGCCATTATTATAATACCTGCCTGCATACATACAAGCACACACGTATCTTTATCCCTCACGGGTCTGCAGTGAGAATTGAAGAAATGGATTCAAATGCTTAGCACCACTCCAAGCTGACATCAAGGGCCCTCTCTGTATTATGCATGATAATTATTATTACTGTTATGCAAAAACAGCAGAAAGGAGCACTATTAACAGTTGGTGGAAGGGTGCCAGGAAAACCTTACTGAATCTTGGGTTTGATTGGAACCGATCCTGCTGTGCATCTCAAAACCATCTTGTGGGTGCTCTTTGTTATTTACCCACTCAACAAATAGTTCTTGAGAGTTCACCCCATGCCAAGCTTTGAAGGAGATGTTGGGTCTGTATGAGGGAGTATTCAAAGTCCCTCTCTCAATCATTTCAGTCTGAAAGTGGAGAGAGAGAAAGAGACTAGTGAACAGTTAATTATCATACAGAATGGTTTGTGCTGTTAGAAGGACAGAGTCAATGCGCTAAGGGTGCACTGAAAAGAAAGAAAGGAAAAAGAGGAGGATGGACATTTAACATGACTTTGAATGTCAAGGTTGGCTTCTTGCTGATGCTGACCCATGCTTTACTTGAAAAAAAAAAAGTAATGCACTGAACAACAGAATCAAGGTTATAGTTGTTTTATTGATTAATTCAGTAAATGTTCATTGACTGCTTCCTCCCAACCGTGCATCAAAGGAGGTGCTTTAACACTGTAGGAGGGCAATGACTTTTTCTCTTTTGTTTAATTCTTAGTGAACACATCTAGACTGATGGAATGGTCAGGTGTAAGAGCTTGGACATCTAGGTACTGCCAAAGATCATTTAAATCCAGATCTTTACCTGACATCTCTGGTCCTTGGGGGGCGGGGCTTGGTGTTTGCAATAAGGTGACATCATGTGTTCCTTATCTGACATAAATGAATGAGCAGCCACCAAATGTACCCATCAGCTCATTGGTGTCTTCCAGAACACAGCAAGTCTTGGTGTGGGAGGACAAGTTGGGGGGCTGTGGGTTGGGGAACAAAGGAGAGTATGGTAAAATATATTAAATCTAAATCTGGCTGAACTGAAAAATTTTAACCATTCCTGAGGCTGAAGGAGTTGCCTCTGTATTCAGGGCCTCTCTGATGGACATCCTAGAAAGCAGGGTGACTTTCTTAGCAGCTGTTGTTTGAAAGACTTGTTAGCTCTGCTTGCCCTCAGCTAATCCTAGGAGTGGCCCTCTCTGCTGGACCAGAGCCAGAGCCTCATTACTCAATGTCACACCAGAAGCCAGGCTTTGGTGCAGGAGTAGCCCGCTGCTGCTCATCCCCTTCCGGTTTCGTCCAAGTCCTGACAGAGATGTCAGGGCAATGAACGTTCCTAAATGACAGCTTCCCCTGGCTTATGCCAGGTGACCTCACATTCCTCCATCTGTTCCAGTGTGGCCTGGCTTGAGAGTGGACAGCAGAGTGGTCACTCTAGGATATTTGGCACTAGCTGTCATTAATTGCAAGGTGTACCAAGCCTATTGGACCAGTCGGCTCCTATTTCTTTCCCATATTATATATTTCAACCACATAGATAACCCAGTGCTAGACCTCTTTCCTCTGTCCTCATCCCATCCTCAGATAGCCACGTCTTTTCCCAAGTATGGCCAAGTGCAGGCAGGGGCAGGACATGGTTTTGTTCCTAGGGGGGAATCTCAGGCACACTCCTTTGGGCTTGAAGTAGACTTGAGAATAATTTTGATAGCCAGGCTCTGCAAGGGTATTGTTACCTATTCAGACTCCTCTCTTTAATAGATGGGGACTTGTATTGCCGAGAGACAAGGAAGAGGGCAGTGAGTTCACAGGCTTGAAAGGCTTGCTCTTTGAACAGGTTGGGGCTGCTTTCACGATGAAATTCTAAGATTTCATGGGCAAGCAGTTTTACAGAATGAATCACAAAGCTTTTTTTGTTAAATACAATCCGCAATTATATCTGCATTTTTTAAAATAAGAAAATCAGACTGCGATACACTTTAAATGCTCTGTACTTTAAATTACTGATACAGTACGTATTGTATAAAGAATACATGCTTGTTTTAGATTTTGAGCATCCACTATTATACAAGAGCTCACATCTATTCACTTGGCCTAATGCTTTTAAAACTTAATCCTTACTGATTTTGTAACAAAAATACATGCTCATTACCTACAATTTAGAAAACACCAAACTGTGCAACACTAAAAATTAAAATCTCATAATCCCATTACTCTTAGATAAGTATTAGCATTGCAGTATGTTTTCTCTTAGGGTTTTATCCAATGACTATATCCAGTATTTTTGCATGATTTTACATATAAAGCTAATGACATCAAGAATGCAAATAAAAAAGAAAATGAAAATACTTTCCTTGTTGTCTATTTGCAAGGTTGTCCTTGAATGAGTGTTCTCTCGACACAACCTTGCTGCTTCTACCTCCTCCTACTAAGAGAAAACCAGGAAGCCATGGTCAGGAAGTGGGGAAAATAAGGACAGTTGGAGACAAATGAAATCTGGTTAATGGCCAGATGGGAGAATGAACTGTCCAGCTGAATGTATTTGGAGGATTTTTTTCATAGGTGATTACAAAGATGATTTCTTTGATAGATAAAATTCATTCATTTGTTTAATCCATTCAACACATATTGGCTCCACTCTGGGGTAGGAACCAGATAAATTATAGGAGTGGCAATGAGACACCACATAAGAATAGTGATTGAGCTTCCTGAGTGTATGGAACATTAACAGTGGTATGTGTGAATAGCACCTCTGGAGAATGGTGTGGTGGGGAGAGGATTCTATGTGCCATGCTGAAGAGTTGGTTCTTAATCCTGAAAGTGCCTGGGATCCCCTGGAGGATTCTAAAAAGTGAGCTAAATGATCACTTCTGTATTTTGACCAACAGAGTTGGAAACATTTTTTGACATTAAGAAACAGCCTCAAGGTCCTCTTAAAGGCAAAAAGATAAACAACAACAACAACAACAAAAAGAAGCAAACCAAAAAAATTCTTTGAGTCTTAATTTTTCCATCTGTAAATGATAATGATGTTAACTACCTATGAGGTTGTCTGTGAGGGTGAGATGAAATAAACCGTGAAGCAAAGTTACTGAACCCTACTGGATGGTCAGTGAATGGCGCTAGCTATTGTTAGTGGCAAGGTGTGCAGAGTCACGGGTCCGGCCTGCTCCCTCCTCTTCCCCACACAGAGCTAGCTCAGAGCTAGCTCAGAGCTCTTCCATCCTGAGACCCTACTCCTTTCCCCAGCTCTTCCATTTCCTTGTCGTTCTCTTTTCTTCTTTCTATTGCTTTCTTGAAGAGCTGTGTCCCGTCATCCTTCAGGCCCTGACTCAACTCCTTCTCCAGCCTATTAAAGGAGGTTTAGAGACAGAAGAGAAATGAGAAATTTCCCACCCAAAATTGATAGAGCATTTTGCATAGTGAGGTTTGCAGAGGCAAACTTCAAAATAATTCATGGCCACTTAAAATAACTGAACCTACAGCGATCGAGAAAGTCTGTGGTTGGAACACAACCGTGTTATCTTTCTTTCTCTGGGTTTTTCTCCTTTCCCTTCTCAAAATCCTTCTCTTATTTTACTGATACTTTTGTTCTTTTTTTTATCCTCTAAGATCTTTACTTGTTTTCATTATAATTATTTTCATATTTCATATAGTTCATACCATGATGCTCAAGTCTGTTTGTTCCAAGTATTATTATTACCCAATTTAAATTCTTGGTGCAGCTGTGCCACTAATTCTGCTTTAATCAACAAATATTTATTGGCTATTGTCTTTTTAATTTTTGTTTTGCAGTACTTGTCGTATGCTAACTTGGAGGAGAGCTGCTGAAACATTTTTTTTCTCCATCCTATTTTCTCACTGTGCTCTCTCTCTTGGGGGTTTCTCTCTCTCTCTCTCTCTCTCTCTCTCTCTCTCTCTCTCTCTATATATATATATATATATATATATATATATATGTATATATATATATAATATTTTATAATATTTACATACACACACACACACTTTTTATTAGTTCCTCTAATCTGTACCTGGATATTTTTGTCTGTAAAATTTCCACGGTTTATTCTAATGAAAAGTTCCCAACAGCTCATTCCAGCTGACCATTTTATTGCCTTAAATCATATTTTATTTTATTTTAACTTGGTTATAATAAGCCTTAAATGTATATGTAAGGAACTCATATATTTTCTACCAGTCCTTCACTATGATACTTAATTACTTTCCCTTTTTCCTTAAATGGATAATTTGCTATTAAAAGCCACCAGATCTGAACAAATCTAAATTACTGGAAATGTCTGGAAATGTCCATTTCCTATGGCCTGAAGGCCATTATTTCTACTGATCTCTTCTTAATTCCATGTGCAAATGGGAAAGGACCATCCCTGTTTCTGAATTTCTCACTTACCTGTTCTGGAAGGTGTAAGATAGTTCACCTAGATGTCCCTAGGTTCCATGAAACTCAACAAGTGCAGGATTACATAATAATTTATCACCCAAAGTCAGAGGGCCTATGCTAGGTGAAGATGAACTTAGAGAAAAATTCCACGTGAAGAGAAAATCATGCAATTGGTGTTTGTGCCAGAAAAAAAGCATCTGGGATGACTTGAGCTATACTTCATGGTCTCTACCAGCAAGGTCATGGTGCCATTTTGAAAGACAGGGAAGCGTGACCTCAGGTGGGCGATGAAAGGGAGCAGAGTGGTGGTTGTCTCTGTGCTTCTGCTGTATGAACCTAAGGGACATCTAAGTCATCAAGTGTTCTGTCATAACTGGTCGAATCACCCACATGTACATGCATTTGTTCAAGGATTTAGTCTTTTGTATAGCCCCCAAATAAAGCACATGACACCATTCTTATCCTTTCTAGGGAATGAAAAGAAAATAAGTGGTCTAGAAGCATCCTTCTGTAACGTAAGTTACTACATTTGTGGTTTCTAAATTTTGGTTAAAATTTGATTAGTCACCCAAGGGTTCCTAAAGATCTCAACTGCTCAAATCTCCAATTAAGTTAGAATGTCTAGGGTAAAACACTGGTGTCAGTATTTTCATAAAAATCCCCAAATGATTCCCAGGTATAGCAAGGTTTTGAAAATCACCACTCTACACATTTGAAGATAATTTGGTTTTTCCTTTTTACTTCAGAACCCTCTACTTTTCAGTTCCTTTAGTTAGTTTTGTGGTGGTGTTGATGAGATACTTAATGAAGTGTTTGAACTAAGATCTTGACTGAATTATGTGGTGTAACTCAAGTGTCTACCTTTCTTGCCTTATCCTTCACATTCTTTCTTCTCTGCCCTTTCTGGAAAGGCTGGACATTGGTGCGGAGGATGAAGATGAATGGTTGTCCAGGGAAAGGAACAAATGAGGACTTAGAAGCTAAAAGGAGACAGGATATGTCCTGTGGCTATGACTGTTAGCTGTTTCTGATGTGGTGGTTTAGGACCTTTGCTCCTTTGGTACCCTTGGTAGGTCTCCAGGGAATCTCTAATATAGAAAAGAGACTGTAGATTAAGTACTATCACAGCATGTGCTCTTGCCCCAAATCCCTCTCTAGTCTTCTACTCTGTTGAATTGAACTGGATCATGGAAGAATCAGGAGGATCACTTTGGTCTTTTGAGTTGAGAGAAGACTAAAGATAGCCAGCTAGTCCCTTAGTCTCTTTGTCCTTTATTTTTGGGTCTTACTCTTGGTGACCAAAGGAGGATTAGAAAGACTTGGGGTGAACTGGAAGTCATTTTCCTTGGGACCTGTGGCTTAACTGGCATGAACCTTTCACCCACTTGGGACATCTTCTCCCCCACAGACTTCCCCTTTGGTCTTGTTGGGTTTTCTAAATTTCCCATGGCTTTTTTTTTGTAGGTCAGATGGCTTTTTTATCCCCATTGATAATCACAAAACAAAGGTGTTCTATTGCTTTAAGGAACTAGCAATCTATAATATTTTGAATTTGATAGCTGCTGTAAAGCTGATCTTTAGGATATTCATGTATAAATAATGTGTGTATACATTAAAATATATTTAAGTAACAACACACTAAAGGGATGGATAGAATAAATTTAACATGTCAGTATTATGGAATATTAGTTATTAAAACTCATGTTTATAAAAGAAGGCAATGATACTGAGATATATACTCTTTAATATGTCCTTAGGTTAAAAAGCAGTACAGAAAACTATGAACAGATCCTGATTCTATTTAAAATGATAAACATAAAAAAAGCTATAATAAAATATATTCAAGGAATAATGGTGGTTTTTCTCTGGACAATAAAATTATAGTTGTGTTTCCCTCATGCTTCATCTTTTTTCATTTTTTAAGCCACAAACTTGACTTTTTTGATTTCTGAAAAAAAATATTATAAAACTAATCTGGATTTAGAGATGGATTTGACTCTGTCTGTGTGGCGCCTGAGGCAGTATACATAGGAAGTTGCTATAGATGTCTTTGATTCTGGGATGACAGGTACTTGGTAACTGGTTATAGAAAAATCAGAGATCACAGAAAAATTTGAAGCATGGATTAACAAAAAGTAAGCATCGAATTTCCAGAGGCCCCTCCACATCAAAGTTATTCTAGGAATAACCATCAATAACAGTTGGTGGAATATTCAATTATCATTATGGGTAATGTTCCAATAGAAAACCCTCACGTGGGTTCAGGAGATAAGTCTATCAACCATAGCTGGTAAATCATGTGATGATTTTCTCCAGTGGCCCATACACTTTTGCACTCTTTCTCACAGTGTCTTTTACTCACTACCTGACACACATACATTTTGTTGGATTCAAGAAAAGAAATGAATATGGCTATTGTCTTGTCAGGATAGGTTAGTGTTATGGTTTAGATATGAAGTCTCCCCCAAAAGTTTACGTGTGAGACAATGCAAGGAAGTTTAGAGGTGAGATGATTGGGTTAGGAGAGCCTTAACCTAATCAGTGCATTAGTCCACTTGAATCGATTAACTGGGTGGTAAATTTGGTGAATAGGTGTGGCTGGAGGTGATAAGTTGCTGGAGGTGTCTTTGGGTTATATATTTTTTTCCCCTGGTGAGGAGTCTCTCTGTTTCCTGATTATCATGTGGTGAACTGCTTTCCTCCACCACACTCTTCGCCCATGATGTTTTGCCCCACCATGGGCACACAGCATGGAGTTGGCTGTCTGTGGACTGAGACTCTGAAACCATGAGCCCCAAATAAACCATTTCACCTCTAAAATCGTCCTTGTCAGGTCTTTTGGTCATAGTGTTGAAAAAACTGACCAAAACCTATCTACTGCAGTAACTGACAAGCCCAATCTCCATAACTTGACATACCAAAGGTTTATTTCTCACTAACATAAAGTCCTTTTTAAGTCCAGATATATATATAAAAAATTTAAAATTTTTTTTTTTTTTTTTTTTTTTTTTTTTTTTTTAGAGCTGCTGTCTTTCACTAGCCACTCAGTGATTCCAGATGCATTGATTTTGCTTCACTATTTCAACTTCCTTTTTGGTCAAGTTGGCATGGGAAAAGATGGCTAGAGGGATTAACACAGGCGTTTCTGTTCTTCTCCCTAAGCATGTTACTTTTCAAACTAGTCACATGGCTTTGTCTAATTGTCCCTGTGCTGAGTGAGCAGATAAAAGGTTTGCTGAGAGGATTTTACACACAAACAGATGCACATACACATACAGGCATATTTTTTAACCTCTGCTTCTCTGGCCCAACTATGGAAATTAAAGAAGACTTTAAGAAAGCAAAAGTTATTTACAACAGATTTTTTTTGTTAAACTAAACTTTGACCTTCAAGTAAGATTGAAGCTAATTTTTTTAATCTCCCCTCCAAGTTAATTTCTTAACTTCAGAACTTAATTTCTTAATTTCAGAACTTTCAAAAAAAAAAAAAGTTCTACATGCCCAATGAACCAGTTAAACTTAAATTGAACCCATCTGTTCTAAAGTGTTTGGCCCCAAACAAAATATATGAATAACTTTTAACATGAATGTATTTTTAATTTAGAGTCTTAATTCATACTAATGATTTATCCTTCAGTCATAGCTATCTCAAATGATCTGAAAATTTACTATGGAGCTCTTAAATTAAAACAGAAATAACATTTTTAGAGAATCTGCTGTATTGATTATTATGTTTGCTTTTCATATTGGGCTGTTATTTCCTCTAACCCCCATAATAACCCCAAGAGGCTGCTATTATCATCTTCTTTGGAATGAAAACTTCAGAAAAGTCATGGCAAAACTAAGAGATCTCAGACACACATTAAAGTCCCTGGATCTCTACTGCCTTTTTGATTCTACCATGCCCCCACCCCACCCCTGCAGCCAATGATGCCCATCAATATAAGCAACTTATGACCTTCAGGCACAGCATGTTGTTTCTACATTTTTGTCATTTTTTGATGCCTGGCCATACAAATTGGTATTTCCTGCCCTCCTTTTTCAGCCTCTTCAAATTCAGACCAGGCTTATGGATTTAGCTTAAGGACCTATCTCTTCCATTTTACTGGTAGGTAGTGACACTTCAATGTAAATCACAAGGAACATAAGTTTTGACATAAGGAAGCCTGCTTGCCTTTTTTCTCTCTTCACTATACTTTGGGTCAAAGTGTCTCTGTCTTCTGTAGGCTTTAGAATCATTTAATTGGTCTTTGTAATTCCTTTGACAATTCATCAGCTATCCACTCAAGAACACACTCTCTCTCTCTCTCTCTCTCTCTCTCTCTCTCTCTCTCTCTCTCTCTCTCTCTCTCTCTCATCAGCATGGGTAACATCATGATTGCTTCATACTAAGTCTGTGATCTATGTCTGCATTGTTGCTCATCCTCACAACAATGTCAAGCTAGGTAGTGTTATTACTTCCATTTGCAGACACGAGGAAGCCAAAGTACATCTCGTCTGTAGTTACAGTTGGTAAATTGTGGATCCAGCATTCGAACCTCAGGCTGTCAGATTCAAAATCCTACACACTTAAATATCTCACTCTTGTGTTTTTCTTGACTCAGTGTTCCTTGAAGTCAGTCACACTGAAAGCTCTTCAAAAGCAATGACCACTTCTCATTGGCATATAGTAAGTACTCAATAATTATCGGACAACAAGAATTTTAGGAGTTTTAGGGATAAAAGCAGAGTATCCCTGACCATGAGCATCTCTTCTCAGTGGGTTATGATTATGAGAATTTACCTTGATTGCTGCCTCAGCTTTTAGCCTCCAGCAAAGTAGACAAAAACAAAGACCAGGGTCTGAGGGACCTGGGAGTTAGGAAATGTGCCCATGTGTTCTCTAATTCATTTGGTCGTGGAATTAGGAGATTGTCAGTGATCTATTTCAAGCATAATTTCTTCTTGGCAAATTATATTTCTGAGGCGCGCAGTAACAGGGACATCGCCCTTGAACTCCTCACCCTTTGACACAGCCCACAAGTATCACCTAGGTGGGGTCAAGGATGTCATTCTATCAGGTGTGGGAAGGAAGCCTCTGTTCTGGTTGTTGGGATAACTCCTGCTTACTCAGTCCCACTGTGAGAATTTCAGGCCTTTATAGAGGTCTGTCTCCCGTTGCTTCAGGCATTTACTGTAAGTCTCTCTTTGAGGCAGTATTAGTGAGAAGCATAGCGGGCAGAGAGGGGAGGGGAAATGGAAGAGAATTCTTGGAGGGAATGCGTGGAGTCTCACCCTGACGTCATATTTGGTTCTGAGATGATAACATCGCTCATCCTTGTTATGTTTCTAAATCATCTGACATTCCTCAGGACTGCCTGACTCCCCAGTCCCCCTTTCTGATTCTGGAGACTTATTCCTCAGCATGGGGGCTACCTGTTCAAAGGCCCCATACCCAGGAGGTCTGTCATCAATTGGTTTAGGGGATTCCAATCCCAGTCTGTACCACTTTGAAATTGTGTTGCATTGTCCTTGATCCCCACCCACCAGGACTTCCCAGAAACATAAGCTAATAATTACTGCATATACGTAAGCACTGAAAAAGAACTGTGTGGGGGAAGCTTGGAAATTTTGTCAGGGGCCATGAAGGAAGAATAAATGAGTAGGATTTTTTTTTTGTGTGTGTGTGTGTGTGTGTGTTGGGAAGGATGTATTTTTCTGGGCATTTCAGGAAAGCATCAATAAAGACTTCAAAGTATGAAAAGAGGTAATAAGACTAAAACAATTCAAAGTGACTGGAGAATCATGTGCCTGGTGAAAAGAAGCCCAGTGATTCTAGGCTGAGAGATGTGTGTTTTAGCCTGTAGAATTTAGGTACCCACAGAAGAGGGTAAACCTCAATCAGATCAGAGTCACCTGATCAAATTTGAATTTAGTGATTTGGCAAATATCCCTGAGCACCTAGCACCTACTGATGGCAATGAGGTCCAGGTTGGAGGAAATGAGGGTCTTTTCCCCTCCCAACACTTTCTATTTGTCTCATTATTATTACTATTATTAATTCTCCTTTTTCTTTATTCATAAATCCACTCACCTACTTCTCCCTTCATCTATTCAGTTTATTTTGCCTACTTAGATATAAAAGATAAATCTGAAGTACTTGGTGTTTCTGTGAGGGAGTTGAACCTCTTTATATTTACTAGCATATTAGATTGGCCTCTTTTCTTTTTTTTTATCCCTGCCATCTATTATTTATTTATTTTTTAAGTAAAAAGTTATCCAAGTGTAACAGACGTGCAGAGGAGTGCCCATGGTATGTACCCAGCTTGGTGAACTTTTACACAGCAAACGCTCCCAAGCAAAAAGAGACTATTTCTGGACCATGGGACCTCTCTTTTATCCCTCTCATCATTGCCTACACAAACAAACAAACAAACAAAAACAAAAATCACTGTTATTCTGACTTCTGTCAGGTGTAATTAATTTTGGTCTGTTTCATAGTGTCTATAATTGGGATCACACAGCATATGCCCTTTGGTATGTAGCATATTTTCTTCAACATTATGTTGAAGAGAGTCATCTATGCTGATGTGTATTTTAAAGGGTTTTTTAATTTTCATTGTCGTGTGGCATTCCATCATGTGAACGGAACAGGGTTTGGTTATCTTCATCCCTTTCTCAGGACCCATGTGGCTGCTGTTGTTATTTTCTGTTTACTCACTCAAGATTGGGAAGAAATCTATCCAGACTGGCATTTGCCAGTTGACAAGGCTTAGTGGCGTATCATTAATCCTCCTCACTATCCACTGAGTGCTAGCATCTTCTATCTCCGGTGATTATCTGAAGGTCACCTTGATTTGGAGCACCTGGCTTCAAGTTGCTGAGCCCAGCAAGCATTTGCTTAGGGTAGGTCTGCATGCAGGGCTGAAGCTCTCTGGCTGACTCAGAACCTCAGTATCCATTCTTCCTAGTAAAACGTGGCACCTCCCACATTGTACTTCTTCCTGAGATGTTTTCGTCTCTGTCCCCTATCATATTTTCCATGGGAAACAAAATAGCCTCAAATATGGTGTGCCTCTATCTCTTGCCCTTTAACCTCTACCATGTTTCTAAAGCTTTCGTTTTTTTTTGGTAATCATTTCTATTCCAATGTGTCCTGCGGTTTTTTTTTTTCTGTGATGATACAAGGTTAGGAAATATTATATAGTTGTACTGACTTTTTGGAGATTCACAGAGCATTTTCACATCCTGAGGACTCTGAAATGTCCTGCTGTAAACAAATCTGCTGGATGGTAGGTCTGTTAGCACCTCGTAGAACAATAGTCCTCTAGCACAGAGGGCAGAGGAACCCCACACCTTTATTTCCATTGCTGGTGCCAATTCCTGAGTCTCTCGGTGTCTTTTTTAATGGAAATACAGCAGATAGCAGAACAAGCAAAATTAATCTATTGTAAATATTTGTTGGCCTGTCATCTTCCCCATGAGCCTGCGACAGTGACCCTCTTTTCATCTTTGAATCTCCCAGCACTCAGCATGGTTCCCAGCACATACTTGAAGTGTTCAATGAATATTTTATGAATGAATGAATGAGATAGAACATTCTGGGACTTCCAGCATGAAGGGGCTCAAATAGAACGGGAAACACAACCTAGATCTTTAGGGGTGCGAGAGAAACCAGAACAACATTACCGACAACATTCCTGATGTGTGAATTCACGAAATTTGACTGTACCCTGCCTCCTTCATTTTTTTGAGTATGTGACTTTCAATTTACTTAGATTTTTCTGAATCCCATTTTCCTTATTTATACAACTGAAAGAATAACAGCTCAGCTATTTCCCGGTGACTCTTGAAAGGTTAAATGAGACAGCATAGCAAAAAGTATTTAGCACAGGGACAGGCACAGAAATATCCCCCAAACACTTACTGTAGTTGGGATTACAATTGCCATTATTTTACATCTGGGACTTATTTCTTCCATCTATCTCTGCCCACACTGGAGACTGCTAGTTTTCTTATACTAGAATTCTCCTCACATTTGATGAGGATTAGAAATCCTCAGACTTCTCAGGTGCCACATGTATAACATGGGCCAAATTTCTTCCCCGTGTGATAAGATCTCCCACAAAATCTTGCCCAGGGAGACTGACTTGATCAATTCAATCAATATCCCCTCCTGCTGCCAGAGGTCCCCCAAGGTTTCTCTGTGGTCATAGGAAGACCCTATGTTTTTCTACCTACTCTCCCCACTCTCTCCAATATGTATATATTAAAGAGAGAGAGAGAATTTTTAATATTTATTTAAATATTTAATATTTATTTTTTAGTTTTCAGACACAACATCTTTGTTTGTATGTGGTGCTGAGGATTGAACCCGGGCCGCACACATGCCAGGCGAGCGCGCTACCGCTTGAGCCACATCCCCAGCCCCTGAATATATATTTCTTACATTTTTACGTGAAAGCAACTCTACCTCCAGTTCTACCTAGTATTCTGGTCCTCAGGAAATCAGGGGTGGCAAGAGACGGCAGTATCACTTGTGTGTGCGTGATGGTGGATCCCATGTTCAGAGAGACAGACAGGATGCTATCCTCTGACATGTTTTGCCCCACACCCAATACCCATGCAACTTCTGCATAAATTCTGGTCTCCTTTTGGTTTTAATCCATAACTGTTCTAGTGAGGACACATCTTTTGCTCTGTCCTTTTGAAACCTTTGATAGAAATATCGTTACACATTAATCATATATTAGTGCCAACTTAGGAAGACATTCTAAGGAGAGCTTCACTCCAACGTTACCCCCGAAGGTCTTTCCTCATGAGCTGCCACTTATTTCCATGAATGTGGGTGGCAATCACTGTTCATTCATCATGTCACTCCTTTCTCCTGCTGTCTCTCTTCACACAGGACTTTGGGCTGACACCACCAATCAATTGGCAAGGGTGGATAAGGAAGTCTATGAATTTCCCTTGAACTTGTTAAGTCCTTTAATTATTTTTATTATTTTGGTACCAGGGTTTGAACCCAGGGGTGCTTAACCACAGAGTCACATCCCCAACCCTTTTTATTTTGAGACAGGATCTTACTAAATTGCTATAAGCCTTGCTAAATTGCTGCGGTTGGACTTGAACTTGTGATCCTCCTGCCTCAGCATTCCAGGCCTCAGAGATTATAGTCGTGCTCGCCCATGTCTGGCCTGTTGAGTTCTTTTAGCATTTCTGCACCAGTCTCCACCAAACAGTGATATGACATTACTCTTATTAAAAAAAAAAAGAAAGAAAAGAAAAGAAAAAAGAAAAAGAATAAGAAATCCTATTTCCTTGTTCTTCAGGAAAAACAGAAAATGTTATGAAGAGAAGTCCAGTGTGGTATGTTTATGCATGTCTAATACAGTTGCAATTAGCCATGGGTGGCTGTTTAAATGAAAAGGTATTTCCTTGGCTGTACTAGCTACAGGTCAAGTGTTCAAAAGTCACTGCATTGGCCTGCACAGATATACAATATTTATATCATCACATAAATGTCTCTTGAGCAGAACTGAACTATAGATTATATCCCCAGAATGGTACTTCTTTTATATTTTGTTCTCGTCTCTACCTTACCCCTCTTCTTTCCCTCAAACACTTCTTGTTGTCCCCTGCCTACTGAGCAAAAGCCTGTTAACCCCAGGATGGAATTAAAAGCAGTTGAAGAAGCAAGTCTTAAAGGAGAGGGTGTAGGAGTAGAACGAGACCCATAAGTAGATCAGTTATCATGCTTTCACAAGGAAATTGGCTTCTGGCTTCATATGGTGTCTGTAGCTTCTCTTGTTGAACATAAAAATAATCTTGCTCTTTTTTTTTTTTTTTTTTTTTTAAAGTTTAGCCACATGTATGAGGCCAGAAGCACAAAATCCATTTTGTGAAGCCCTGGCTTCCTGTTAACATGACATTAGTGGAAGAACCCAACCTGTGATTATATTAAAAAAGGGAAAGGAAAGGAGCAAAGGAAGTCTGGGATTTGATCTTTCTACCGGGTAAATTTAGTTGCTTGAGAAACGGGAGGAAATTATTTCAGGTGCCAAAATAATAAACCATTATCTGAATTTGCTTTTTCTCTCTCATTCAGGAACTCTAGTTGCCTTTGATACAATGGGAAAAGGAGGGGCAGCCACAGGATGGAGAAAGTCATTCATATCATCTCCCCTGATATTTAGTTCCTGTTTTACTTTTAAAAGTTTTTGTCAGCCTTTATAATTATCTGGTTAAATTTATACGTGCAGTTCTTCTCCTAAAAATGGGTGACATTTGAATGCTATAAAATTAATATGAATGTGATGCAATGGACATAATTGCTTTCTAGAAAAAAAAAATCTCATCCTTATGACTCACTATTAGAGCCAAAATTGTAAGCCCAGAAGTTCCTAAGAACATCAATATATCTTAAGCACATTTTCCCAAGAATGCTGTTTTTTAGGAAATAGGATCTCTGCTGGATTTTTTTTCTTTTGATTTCTGTTGTCCCAAATTAGAAAGCTTAGGAAATGACTGAAATAATAATTCACTGTGGTTGAATGATTCGGATGTGGTATATTCCAGAAAAAAAAATATTCTCATAGACATATTGTGATTTTTTAATGCCTCTGACAATTTTCATGTTGTCAATTCAACATATTGCTTTATTAAATCCCTATTCTTTTGCAAAATCTCATGTTTTGTATATCTGTGTTTGTCGGAAGTTATAGCTCCACTACCTGGAACTTATCTGTAACTCAGTGGTTGAAATAATCAGAGTAGGGACACTGAGTTCCCCCTGAATTTGTTGATGCAGCTACATTTGCAAAAGAGTTCAGAAGTGACTTGAGCTGCCTTGAGAGTGAAGGGGTGGAGGACAAATGAATAGTGAAGGACTGTTAGAGTACCATCTCATTAATGCACACACCACACCTTAGTGATGGAAGATTGAAATAGGGTTGAAGGTTGCCTTTGCATGAGCTAAAAGGAAATTGTTAAGCCAATGATACATCATTTCCTAAGAAATGGTTGAAAACATGGGTTTTGGAGGCTGCCAGACCTAGGCTTCATTTTTGGCTCTGTCACTCACTAACTATGACACTGGGGCAAGCTATTTCACCACCGTGAACATCTGTGACATAGGGCTGAAGATGCTCGTCTCAAGAGGCTGTGTAAGCATTCCATGAAGCCGAGTTTGGGCATTTTATTATTAGTGTAGTTAATAGTACTGATTAGGAAAGCAAACTATTTTTTTAAAAAGACAAAGGGAGCATGATATGCTCAATGAAGACAAAATATATGAATATTCACACTTTTCTCCCTTACCTGCCCCCTTGGAAAGAACCAGTGTTCCTGCTACTTAAGGGGAACAGAAGGGTTTTGAACTGGGTGAGTGAAGATAAAGTTGTGAGAAGAATGAAATCCAGAGGACAAATCAATTCATTAAGGCTTCTCTACAAAAGGGGAGGAAATCTAAAAATAGAGGACTTAGAGAGAAGAGTGCTGCTGATGTTTTTAGGAAGAGATGGAGATAAGAGGGGTAGCTGACATGTGACATTTAGGGGGGGCAAATGAGTCAAATTGGAGAGACATGTGGTGTAAGTCCCTACTTGCCACCTTTTTTTTTTTTTTTTTGAGTTTTCTTAAGAAGCTAACCATAGGGAGGCAGTGTAGCAGAGTGGTTAGAGGCCTAAAGTTCCTGGGGTTGGAGTCTGTTTCATAACTTGGTGGCTGAATAGCTACCTGCAGTTGTTGCCCTTTTCTGAGATCATTTCCTTGCCTGTGAAATGGGAATCCTAATAGAATCCATAGTAGGATTATTCTGAAGCTCTGATGACTTAATATCAAATGCTTGGCAGATATGTAAGAGCTTGATAAATGTTACATGAACTTAGTAGTATAATTAAAAAAACAACAACAAATATCATTTGCATTTAGTAAGTATTCCCTATGGCCCTGTAACTCTTCTGAGGACTTTATATGGATTCATTCATTTAATTTTGAAAACATTTCTACCAAGTAGGGACTATAATTATCCCCATTTAAGAAATGGTAAAGCTGATGCACATATTCAAGTAAGTCACCCAGCCTTGCACAATGGGGCACTCCTGTAATCCCAGTGACTCTAGAGACTGAGTCAAGAGTATTGCAAGTTTGAGACCAGCCTCAGCAACTTAGTGAGGACCTAAGCAACTTAGCAAGACCCTGTCTGTCTCAAAATAAAAAAAAAAAAATAAAGGGCTGGGGATGTGGCGCAGTGGTCTAACACCCCTTGGGTTTAATTTATGGTACCAAAAAAATAAAATAATAAGTTTTTAAAAATACAAATCAAGTTAAGTTGCCCTAAGTCACAAGTAGGTCCTAAAGTTGGGAATCAAACCCAGATACTCTGATGCTAGATCCACACTCCTCTCCCGTTTCTTCCTGCGTCTCAGGTGTCCATGTTGGATACTGGAATAAGCAACCTGTGGACCAGTTTAACTTGTTGTTCAGATGCTTGGTTTATACTCACCTTGTGATCCTAGGTGGGTTCCACAGGCCAGCAGTATCAACATCTGGGAGGAGAACCCCAGGCCCACTTGAGACCCTTGAAACAGATACTGCTGTACAGATGCTACCCAGGTGGTTTGCGATCACAATCAAGTCTGAGAAGCACTGCTCCAGAATATGAATCATTAGGCAGATGCACTGTTTCATCTTAATACAGGCACCCCGAGGGTGTCCAGTTTAGTACTTGCCACCTAAGAACAAATATAAGAGTAGATCTACCCTTAGCCTAACATCAAGGAATGTTGATCTACTTGGTACCAGTGGTGTAACACCTGGTTTATCTTCGGAAGGGTGAGTTTGGATGTTCAGTGCCTCCACCATCCAGCATAGCACCAGTCATGCAGGAGATTCCTTGTCCATTTTTTTGAACAGCGATAGAAATCATGGTGTGATGGAGACCTCCAGTGCATGAGCCCTCCCTGGATGTCCTATGACATTTAAAAAGGCTGAGTAATCCCAAGGCAAGCAGAACAGTGATTATGCACTTATTCTTAACAGTTCTGAGACAGGCTCTGCTCAATTGGTTCCCCTGTGAACTCAAGCTGATTTCCTTTCCCTCTTGAGCCCTCTATTGTCTTGGTGTTGTTTGCAACTCATTCAGAAACTAATTAAGTTTCAGGATCCATTTGTCCTGTTAGAGAGTGTGGATATGCTGAAGTGGTGTACTTTTTTTTTTTTAATAACTTAAATTATCTGAGTGAAAGGACAATTATAATTTACTTCTAAAATTGGCCAAAAGTCAGTTTTCATCAAAATAATTCTCAGCAGACATTAGTCTCTGTAAAATCAGGGTATTGTATGAGAGGCAACAAAGAGGATTTAAATAGGCCATGGAAAATGTATTGATAATCTGGCCATATTAATCCTGTTCTCTAACAGAGTGTGAAATTGCTTGTTTACTCCACTTATCTGGACCATGGAGGTAGCTGATCGCTGGTTGGCAGAGCCATATTTTGTGATCCCTTTTCAGCTGTGAGCTTCAGCTGGGCCAAAGCCAAACAATTTGAATTCTCTGGCCTATGTACCATCCCCAAAGTCAAGGACAGGATTGCTGTGCCCTCTGGGCAGGCACTGGAACTCATGAACTCTAATATATCTGGTTGGGGTTTTTGTTTGTGCATGGACGGGGAGCTAAGCCAGACACCTTGAGTATAATTGTGAGAAGTTATGACTTTTATCTTCAGTAGCTTTTTTTTTTCTTTTCTTTTCTGTCCCCTGTCCTCCCAGAGATGAAGGTTTAGGTTGGTTTCATCATCATTCTACACATAGTAGCAGATGAACATTATTAGATATACAACAAGGTATAAGAAATTGTCCCTGATTTAAAGGAATATATGTGGGTGTATATACACATACACACATGCATGCACACACAAGCACATATGCACCCCAGAGTGTCTTTTGAACCTGTTTGTGTTAGTTATACTGCCGTATAACAATACTGTCACAGAATCTGCAGCTTAAAACCAGCACACAGCTCTTACCCCTAGTTTCTGTGGGTCAGGAGCATGGTCACAGGTTAACTGCATACATTGTTTCACGTTCTCACCAGATTAGATATCAATCAGCTCAGGCTAGTGTCTCATCTGAGGGTCGAGGAGAAATATCCACTTCCAAGTGGACATCCATGTTTGGTGGTGGAATTCTTTTACTTTCAGCCTGTGGGACTGAGGGTCTCCATTTCTTGTTGGCTATTGTCTGAAGGCCACTCTCTATTCCTGGCTTCCCCAACATGGCCACTCCATCAAAGTGATCAAGGGAGAGAAACCCTTAGCCATATGCTGTTACTCTCTAGCATATCACAACGGCCAAGGAGACACTCCATTATTTTTGCCATGTTTTATTTGGTAAAAGCAAGTCACAGGTCCCTCCCACAGTCAAGTAAGGGGGTTGCACAGGGCACATAGACAGGAGGAGGCCACCTGAGCTCTGTCTACCATATCAGTCCTGATTTTTGTTCCAGCTGTACTTCTCTAGTTTGGGTCTCGTTCGGGTAGGAAATATAATCATCTCTGTTGAATAAAGAGTTTTTGATGTGAGGTTGTTTAGAGTGACATGGTCAGAGTTAAGGGGACAACAGGGAGACTCCCAGAGAGTAACCCCTGTGGTGAAGTAGACTCTGTTAATGCTCTGCTTAGATGCCCTCTTCTGGTTATTACATCCATCCCCTAAGGGCAGAAAGTGTTGGCTTCTAATGGCTCACAGTTGCTCTTTTTCCAGAGCATGTCTGATTTCTCTCATCAGGGGAAGGAGTACCAAGTTTGGTTTTTTGCTTTCCCATCCCTTGAATGACTGAGTCACGAAGGGCTGGAAGAGATTGAACCCCTTTCCTTAAGGTGAAATTGATCCTATAATAGAAACCATATTCCAGAGCCCCCCAACTCCAACTGAGACCACCATCTTGCTTCCCTCATTTCCTTTCTCTCTTCTGTTCCATCAATCAAGGGCATCTGGATCCCTGATTGAGGATGCCCATCTTAATATTGGAAATACTCCTTTACTACCCTGGAGGCTGAAGGAGGAAGGGGAGGATGTTACTAAGACCCAGTGAGAGCTAAAGCCCCGGGGATAGTTGCTTGGCTACTGCAAAGGACCAGCGTGGGGGCTGGGAAGAAGTATGCGGTTTTCTCTCTCCTTCCTTTTCCAAGGTTGGCATCCCTTTAGCCAAATCCAACAGGAAACTTACCGACAGTGTGCTAGTGATCAATGGAAGTCACTTTTTTAGGACCTTGAGCAGAAGAAAGCAAGTAGAGTCAATGGGGAGGGGAGGACCATTCCTCTATTACTGACCATCAAAAGGACCTGATACAATAATAAACTTTTTTCTCTCTTCTGATCTAACCACCATATTGGTGACGGGCTGATCTTTAGTGACTGTCTACTTGATTGTGTTCATTTTTATCTTCCATTGCTTAAAGGGTTGATCCATAGAGTTTCTGGATTATATATTAACACTGATTGAAAAAAATCTCTGAGCATTTGTTGATGCGTTTATAAACTTTTAAATTTCCTATCGTTAACTAATAATTCATGGAACTACATAACATTTAATGGAAAATAATGCCACTAATGATTGTATGTGTTACTCTGTGTTTTAAGAAGCCTTGATACTTAAAATTCATTTTTTTTTTTTGTTAAACCTGAAAATGAATAGATAAGGAAAGAAGAAGTCCCTTCTGCATTTAGGGACTCCTGCAGTTCCCATCAGATATCTCAGGAATTTCCACGTCACAAGTGACCATCTGTCATAGGGACCAAGAGAAGACTTCTATGGAAGAATACTGATTGAAACATACATTATCCATCCCCATCCCAGGAAGTTGATAACACATTTTCACAGTACTAGCAGAACAGGTACCCTTGCTTTACTTTGCCTGTGAACCTGTGAGAGGCACTGGCTCCTGTTTATGAATCTTCAGAAAAACTGCTGACTTGAGAGGTGGATGTGTGTTCCTAGGGAGAAGGTGGTATAACTAGACTGTGTGAGTGCCAAAGGCAGAAGGCATTTAAAGAGCAAGTGAAACTTTGGTCTTAAAATAATAGTGAGAAATATAAGAGATTTCTAGTTGAGAGTGGGAGACGAATGCTTTCATCCTGAGCAAAGTCAGATTGTAATAATAATAGCTGATACTTTGGGAGCATCTACTATATACCTAGTATTGCATTAGTCACATTATTTATATTATTTTACATATTCTTCACAGAAAGTCTTTATAGTAGGTATTACAACAATACAGGTCAACTACTCTGCTCCATGTCACATGTTTAGTCAGTGGACGAGCCAGGATTTGAAGCCGGCACTCTGTGGCTCCTTGACAGGGCTCTTTTTGTACCTCACAGCTATGACTGGTGTTTGAGAAGATATCCCATTCTGTAGAAAAAGCTTGTGTCCTCTAGAATGGAGACAGTGCTTCTAGAAGGTGACTGACATGGGCGCAAGCCTAAGATAAGAGAGAGAGGGTGTCTCCTAGAGATAGGAGAGACCATTCAGAATGAAGAAGAGAAATGAAGATTCCAAGGAATCTGCCCATGCACTGGGAGGAACAGTTCAGGAAGATATTGGTGGAAGAATAAGCTGTTCTTCTTAAAAAGTTAATAAAAAGGGTTCACAACATACTTCCAAACCTGTCTGAACACAAACCATCTTCCTAGTTGATCCCCTTCCCTGTCTTTGCTTTGTTATGAATTCCATTTCATATTTGCTTTGTCTCCTATATTGCTCACAACTTGTAAAAATAGAGGAACAATAACTTATTACGCTTTGGATTTATGCTTTGTGCCTTTTTATATTTGAATAACATTTATTTTAAAATAGAAAGGAAGTATGACTCTATATGGAGGTTGAAATAAATCAAGGTTGTTTGTGGTATCCACTGTTCCTTGGTAGATTTGAATATGTCTTAGGCTGATGGTTTAGCATGGGGTAAAAATAGTATTTGGCTGGGAGATAAAAAACAACCCCAGCTCTGCAATTGGAATAATTTTGAGACAAAGGGACCACCAATCCTCTCTGAGCTTAGATTTTCTAATTTGTAAAATATGTGTCCAGAAGTCCCTCTTCATGTTCAGTTTTGTTGAAGATAAAGGAGCTCTCATCCTCAAATGAATTCCACAGCACTTAACTAAAATAGAATCACAACTCCTCCCAAGCACAAATTCACCTTACCTAATATTTTAGAACTAGGGTTGGCAAACGTGTGTGTGTGTGTGTGTGTGTGTGTGTGTGTGTGTGTGTGTACACAAGAGAGAGAGAGAGAGAGAGAGAGAGAGAGAGAGAGAGAGAGAGAGAGAGAGAGAGAGAGAGAGAGAGAGAGAGAGAGAGAGAGAGAGAGAGAGAGATACTAAGGCATAGCCATCACCCGATAAAAGAGGTGGTATGGTGTTCTCATTTGAACTAGTATGGTGTTGAGCACCATGGGGAGACAAAACATTTGTGGAGGAAGGGAAGGAGAGATGGAGGAATTGCCTCATTTTATCAAGAAATTTCCCCTGATTTTATATTGGTGCATTATAATTATATATAATAGTGGGATTTATTGTCACATATTTGCACACAAGATAACAACATAATTTTGCCATTGTCATTCCCCAGGATTTCCAATTTTCCCTTCTTTCCTCCATCTCCTGGTCCCTTTCCTCACCTCTACTGATCTCCCTTTGATTTTCATGAGATTCTCTGTCCTAATATTTTTTTTTCCCATTTTGTTCTCCAGCTTCTACTCCATGAGAGAAAACAAAAAACTCCTAACTTTCTGAATTTGACTTCTTTCACTTAGCATAATGATCTCCAGTTCCATCCGTTTTCCTGCAAATGATATAATTTCATTCTTTCTTCTTTATGTCTGAATAAAACTCCATCGTGTATATACACCACATTTTCTTTACTATTCATCTATTGGCGAACACCTAGGCTCATTCCATAGTTTAGCTATTGTGAATTGTTCTGCTATAAACATGGGTATGCATCTATCACTATAGTATGATAACTTTAATTCTTTAGGTTAAACACTGAGGAGTGGTATAGCTAGATCATATGATGGTTCTATGTCTAGTCTTTTGAGGAACCTGCATACTGATTTCCATGGTGGTTGTACTAATTTATAATCCCACAAACAGTGTAAAAGTGTTTTTTTTTTTCCCACATCTTTTCCAAGATTTATTACGGCTTATATTCTTGATGACTGCAGTGTAGTTTTGATTTGCATTTCCCTAATTGCTAATGATGTTGAACCTTTTTCTCATATATTTGTTGGTCATTTGTATCTCTTTTGAGAATTTTTTGTTTAATTCATTTGCCCATTTATTAACTGGATTATTTGATTTTTTGGTGTTAAGATTGTTTAGTTCTTTATATATCCTAGATATTAATCTTCTGTTAGAAGACTAGACAGCAAAGATGTTTTTCTCATTCTGTAGATTCTTTCTTTACATTTCTAATTGTTTCCTTTGCTGTGCAGAAGCTTCTTTGTTTGATGCTGTCATATTGGTTAACTCTTGGCATTATTTCCTAAGCATTAGGGTTACTACTTAGAAAGTTATTACCTGCCCTTATATGTTGGAGTGTTGATCTTATGTTTTCTTTTAGGAGTTTCAAGGTTTATGGACTAATTCCTAGGTTTTTGGTTCATCTGAAGTTCACTTCTTACAGGGTAAGAGATAAGGATCTAGTCTTATTCTTCTACATATGAATAACCAGTTTTCTCAGCACTGTTTGATAAAAAGGCTGTCCTTTCTCTGATGTATGTTTTTGGCACTTCTGTCAAGATCAGTACCTGTGTGAATTTATCTTCTATCCCATTGGTCTATGTATCTGTTTTTATGCCACTACTGTGCAGTTTTTGTTACTATAGCTCTATAGTATAATCTGAAGTCAGGTATTGTGATACCTCCAGCCTTGCTTTTTTGGCTTAGAATTTCTTTGACTATTCTGGGTCTTTAATTCCTCCAAATGGATTTTAGGACTGTTTTTTTTCAAGTTCTATGAGAAAAGTATTGATATTTTTGATGGGAATTGCACCGACTCTCTATCTTGCTTTTTTAGTACAGCCATTTTAACAAGACTAATTCTGCTTATCCATGAACATGGGATGTCTTTCCATCAACTTCTTTCTTCAGTGTTCTACAGTTTTCTTTGAACAGTCTTTTGCCTCCTTGGTTAGATTTATTCCTAGTCCCCCTCCCACCCCCGCCGCCTTATTTCTTTCTTAGCAAATTCATTATTGGTGTAAAAAAGCTATTGATCTTTTGTTTGTTGATTTTGTAACTTGCAATTTTGTTTATTAGCTACGACAATCTTTTAGTGGAGCTTTTTGAATCTTTTTTGGAGCTTTTTGAATCTTCTAACTAAGGATTATATCATCCACAAACTGATAATTCAACTTCTTCCTTTTATTTTCTCTTACCTAATTGCTCTGACTAAAATTTTCAATACTATATTGAATAAGAGTAGTGAGAATGGGCATCCTTGTCTTGTTCCAGATTTTGAAGGAAAGGCTTTCAGTTTTTCCCCCATTCACCATGATGTTGGCTTGGGGTTTGTCATATATAGTCTTTAGACAAAATAATTAGTCTCTAAACCATAAATGTTGTTATGATTGGGATATGAGGTATTTCCCCCCCCCCCAAAGCTCCTGTGTTAATGCTGGGATGTTCCTAGGTAAAGTGATTAGATTGGGAGAGCTGTAAAATAATCAGTCTGGCCAAACTTGAATGGCTGGGTGGTTACCTTAGGCAAGTGGAGCAGAACTGGAAGAGGTGGGTCACTGAAAGCTTGCCCTGAAATGATGCATCTTCCCTGTGTCTGCCCCACACCCCCAACACACACACATTTTCTGACCCCTGAGAGCTAAGCAGTTTTCCAACACTGGGCCTTTCCTCTGTAGTGCCCTGCTTCACCATGGGCCCCAAGCAAAGTAGTCCGACATCTGTAGACGGAGACCTCCGAAACTCCGAGCCCCAAATAAATTTTCTCCTCTCTAAGTTGTTCTTTCAAGTATTTTGGTCACAGCAACACAAAGGCTCACTAAAACAAATGCCGTGTGAAGTTGGGGAAATCACTGATGATTTTCCTAATGAATCTACACAGATATAGAATTTCATGAGAAGGATATTGAATTTTACTCCTGAGGGGACCTTCCAATTTTCTTACAGGTCTTGTTCTCTTGGGAGAGGAGGACAGACAGCATTAGTGAACTCTGGTGGATCCCTGTGGCCCTGTCAGGCCTTAGATAAGCCAAATGTTATTGTAAATTGTTATCATGTGAGGTGGGCAGGGAGCCTCCAGTGTTTATCTGTGGCTGCTGCTTCCAAGTTCAGAATCAGAGTCTTCAAGTTTTTCGTCTCACCTCATTGCTCCCTTCTGATTCTGAGTCCTGATGTGTCAAGTTAGAACCTAAAAGGGAAAGGTGAGAATGAAGTTAGGCACTTGGGGTGGGAAATCAAATGTGGGATCTCTCTTGCGTCTGGCACACCGAGGGCTTCCTGACAAGGTAGGCCAAGAGTTAGGGGTAGGAAATTTGAATTGTTTTTTTTTTTTTCAGGTAGGACAATATGCTTCTCTGTTTTATCACATAGGAATTTTGAATTATGAATTTTTAGGGACTCATAAAAACTTGATTAAATTGATTAGTCAACAGATCTGTAAGATTTCATATAAGCCATCGACTTAATATAGAATTGGATTATGGTTCGCAGTCTATTGCACGAATTCATTAATTTTATATCACAGACTGGAAGTTTTACTATGCAAATCTATGCAAATCGTTCAGGAAAATAGGGTCCTTAGCCAAGTGCGCCCTCATCTGAGTTTTATTTTTTGGGTTTACTTGTTTTTATTTATTTATTTTTATTTTTTGTTTCACTGACACTGTGCCACTCCTTTGGAAAGTGAGATAATAAATACCTTCCGTCCTTAAAACTGTGTGTTGAAAATTTTCTAAATGGCGATGGGGAGGCTTTCTTCTCTGTAAACATTGCAGTGATTGGCACATACACTTTTTCTTCTTTTTTCTTGCCCGAAACAGGATGAAGAAGATGAGCAACATTTATGAGTCAGCAGCCAACACGCTGGGAATCTTTAACAGCCCCTGCCTGACCAAAGTGGAGCTGCGTGTGGCGTGCAAAGGCATTTCCGACAGAGATGCTCTTTCCAAACCAGACCCCTGTGTCATCCTCAAGATGCAGTCCCATGGGCAGTGGTTTGAGGTAGGCGTGTCCAACCAAACAGACAGAAACAACTGGATGATTGACTCAAAGCAATATGTTTTTTTTTTACATTTTCTGTCTCAAAGTTGTGTATTTTTGATAAGAGGGAAAAATTCTTACAAATGAAAACAATTCTGTTTCTGTTTATATCATGATGTTTTGATGTAACTGTTTTGATAGTGTGGATATTTGGGACATTCACCCTTAATTCGTGAACCTAATACTTTTAGAGTGTTCCACCAATTACCAAGATATAACATTCTTTGTCTTGGGCCTAGTCGTTGGCAAATGGTCATTGGCAGCTGGTGGGTCAGAAACAGCCCCCAGGCTGGGCTGGGATGAGAAAGTTGATGTTCTAAAAATTGGTTCCAGAGATAAAGGCTTGTGGCCAAGGCAGAATTTAGATTCGATTTAATTATAATTCTGGGAATGGTAGCTCTGAGGAAACAAATTTGGGGCATTGGTAGAGAAATGACTACTCAGATGGAATTAGCACAGTAAATGGTTGTGTTTGGCTTGGTTTGGTTTTTCTGTAGGACCTGAATCGAGAGAGGGAACTAGGAGGACTGGTAATGAGCAGGTCAGTCCTTGTTACTAATCTGCAGTTGGGACAGGGGGCAAGCTCTGGTCCCGAGATCTAGGCTGGAGCACTTGCTGTCCGAGGGTAGCTATTAAGGATGAAGACTAATGACCAAGACCAGTGCTTAGTCCTCTGATCTAGCATAAGAAGGATAGGAGGAGGGGACCTGATACGGGATGAATCAGGTCTATGGAGAAATGTAAGTTCTAAAGAGGATTGCTGATCTAAAACCAGGTATTCACGAGAGCCATATGGAAACTCAAAAATGATGATGGTCCTTAGGACCATTTTTAGGACTGAAGGAGTGATTCCTTCTAAGCCCCAAGGGTTGATGGGGCTCAGTTTTGGGGAACTGGGGAGAGAGGAATGCTACCTGTGGAAATCATAAGTAGAGAGATTTGGGTGGCAGAAGTGGGAGCTGGGTGCCTACAAATTCATGCCACTAGCCAGCAGTTTTAACTGGCTTTGGAAGGTGGGAAGGTCACATTCAGACAATCCCAAAGACTCACCAGTAGGATACCCAGTCAGAGTGTGTCTTAATACACACTCCTTGCTGTGCTTGTGCTGAACAGCTTACTTGGGTAATGGTGTGAATGCCATGGTATTATAATGGGCTCCCAAATTGTCAAGAGATGACTTGGTATCTTATTTCAAGTTTATTTTTTTTTATTTTTTATTTTTTTGGCTATGTAGATTCCAAACCATCAGGACCCAATGGACAAAAGCTATGGGAAATGCAGTGGGGTTCTATCAACTGTGTTATATTTGGTGGACACTTCTCTGATTAATGCTTATATAGGCCTGGTGGCTCTGGGGAAGAGCCGGAAGGACTGCCCCACATAGGACACATCACACAATATTTCTTTTTTAGAGTAGAATTTTAAAAATAATATTCATTAAATGTTGTCAAATGCTTATCAAGTACCTGTAATTTTTCTAAATGTTGTATGTGTGATTTAGTCCTCACAACAATCCTATATTTTCCACAGTTTACAGATGAGAAAACTGAGAGAAAGATTAAGGATTTGCTCAAGACCATTCTGCTTCTAAGTGGAAAACCTAATATTTAAGCCCTGGAAGTTGAGTTTCAAGAAGTCATATTTTTATTATTTTGTGCTTATGGTAGGTAGATACTGGTGTTTAGTCTTTGACGGTTTGTGTGGCAATATTGCAGGTTCAGTTTTGCTGTTGGGTTTTATGTGTGTATTTAAACACATTGGATGTTGCCTCTAGGTACTTGGTTTAAATCAGCCGTGGTTTTAAGGATCTGGTCTGAGATAGATGGGGCAATCAGGGGAAGAGGGTATAGCAGAGGACTCTTGCTACCCTTCCTCAGGAAACCAAGCACTCTGTGGAATTTGGATAAGGGGTTTGAACCATACTGAGCAGAGCAAGAGTAGATGGATCCCTCGGGAACAGCTCTTCAAGCCTTCAATACTTCTCTCCCCTGCTTATAAGGGTCACTCTAACTATGATAGAAAGAAGGATCAAAACACTCCACTCAAGAGGCAGCACATTTATCTATACATATCAGTCACATCTCTGAAAGTGAGTTTTGATAGCTGTTGGTGAGCAAATGAAATTCAGGTAAGGAGGCAATGTGCATGCAGAATCAATGACAGGTAGATTTTTAATCTTAATATAACTCCAGGCTTATCCTGGTTTATATTTTAAACAAAAGCAGAATCCACAAGGTATCTTAATATGTAATATCTATTTCCCCTTCTAAGTATTCTCATTGACTTTGTTGGTGGATATTTTTTTTTAATTTTAATTTAACAAAACTAAATGCAATGCTCACAATAGAAAAAAGGTCACTCTTTGAACATTAGGGAAAGTAATTTGTCTTCTAATGCTTTCTTTACTACGTAATTTGACCGTTACTTTTCAGTTTTTTCCTTCCGACATATATATTATCATATGATTCTTTTGCATATAAAATTTTCTTTCCTTCTTTTATTTCTAATAATATATGTGTTTTATATATTAGTACTATATTTATAATTGTAAAGCTTAAAGTTCATAGTATTCCATTACACATATTGACTTATTTTCCTATTTTTCACTTTAAAAAATTGCTTTCAAAAATATCTGATTTTCACTAATACTGCTATGAACATCTTTGTGCATAAGACTTTTCCCTTCTTTTTGGACGAGTTCCTACAAGAGATTCTATCAAAGTACAACTGGTAGGATAAAAGATAGAACACTTTTAAGGCTTTTGATACACATCGTCAAATTGTTTTTTCTAAGTACCCTATTTCAGCATTACCCAAAGTGTGGTCTACACGCAACTACCCATCCAAAAATTTCACAATAAAATAGAAACTTATTCTAAAATGTAAAATGGTTCACTGCTTCCTTTGTGTAGGAAGTCTTACTCTTTTTAATCTGTACCATCAGCTTAATTTCCCGCATACTCTTGTCATATGGCTGATTTATATTCTGATACTTTGAGAAAAAACTTTCCTAGCAATTTTTACTCTCTTAAGGATGTATGTTCAGTTAGTCAGGAAAACAGAGCCTATGACTGGTATCTCTTAGAAAGAATTTAATTCAGGCAACTAGCAACAAGAGTTGAAACTTAAAACAGGAAGCCATTATTTTTTTTTCTTTTTTTAATTTATTTTTTATTTATTTTTTAAATTTTTTTTATTGGTTGTTCACAACATTACAAAGCTCTTGAAATCTCATATTTCATACATTAGAATCAAGTGGGTTATGAACTCCCATTTTTACCCCAAATACAGATTGCAGAATCACATCGGTTACACATCCACATTTTTACATAATGCCCTATTAGTAACTGTTGTATTCTGTTACCTTTCCTATCCTCTACTATCCCCCCTCCCCTCCCATCTTCTCTCTCTACCCCATCTACTGTAATTCATTTCCCTCCATGTTTGTTATCCCATTCCCCTCACAACCTCTTATATGTAATTTTGTATAACAATGAGGGTCACCCTCCATTTCCATGCAATTTCCCTTTTTTTCCTCCCTTTCCCTCCCACCTCATGTCTCTGTTTAATGTTAATCTTTTCCTCCTGCTCTTCCTCCCTGCTCTGTTCTTAGTTGCTCTCATTATATCAAAGAAGACATTTGGTATTTGTTTTTTAGGGATTGGCTAGCTTCACTAAGCATAATCTGCTGGATTGGAGAGATTTTCTATATAAAAAAAATTAAAGAGTTGAGAAAAATCCTTACCTAAGAGAATGCATATGTCTATATCAGTTTCCTCAGTAACCTTGTTATGGGGAATCTGGGAATTGACTAAATGAGGAAAAATGAAACAATGGAGAGACTAAACGGATTTGAGGAAGAAAGCGATCCTTGAGGGGTGTCGGGGTGAGAGAGGGAAACGCTGGGTGATTTTATGTTTTGGGGAGAATTTTAAAGTTTTGCCAAAGAAAGGCTCTGTCTAGATGAGCACTGTCCAACAGAACTCTCCACAGTGGGTGGACATGCTCTAGACCTGTGCTGTCCACTAAGGAAGTAACTAATCACAGGTGGTAACTGAGCACTAGAGAAAGTGGCTAGTGTAACTAAAAAGCTAAATTCTTTTTTTTTAATTAATATATATATTTTAGTTTTCGGCGGACACAACATCTTTGTTTGTATGTGGTGTGAGGATCGAACCTGTGCTGCATGCATGCCAGGCCAGCTCGATACCGCTTAAGCCACATCCCTAGCCCCAAGCTAAATTCTTCATCATTTAATTTTAATTCATTTCTTTAAATCAATTTATAAATTTAAATAGCTAGTGTGATTCCAGAGCATCTTTGGTAAAAGAAGCAGGCATTTGACTCAGGTAGAGAGAAGAAGGAAAAGAATTTGTAAAAATGTCACCATGTAAACATTTTGTAAAAAATGTTACCTCTTAATTTTACAGCTTATATTTTTCAGGGGAAGATTCAGCTAAAAATTGACATCTCTTTTTTGTTACTTGCTGGACTGTATTTTTCCTAGTGGAATTCCAGCAGAGACAGGGCCTTCTGATGTCCTGGTGTACCACGCATGTCACTACTGTAGTGGTGATGGCCACCTTCAGCTGGCTTCCCACAGGAGGAGAACACATTGATCGGATCCTCGATCTGACTGTTTGTGCTATTAATAGTATTAAGGGTCAAGGAGAGTCAGTGTGTGTTTGAACTATTGGAAATCGATTGTTATGAAAGACAGTACATGGTTGCTCTTTCCAGATCAGCAGATCAGCATATGTTTATATGTCTAAGGAAACAAAATTCAGAGAAGATGCTTTTGTTTTCCTTCCAGAATATGGAAAATGGATGATATTTTTATTGGGTGAAAACTTCCATCAAATCTTTAGTGATGGCCGTAATTTTTTTTTACAGACAGGATAAAAAAAAAACTTGCAGTGTAGAAATATATTCCAAACTGAATGTTTCAGACCTACTCTTTAATTTCCCTAACTTAGGATCATACCCAATTTTCAAATTCTCCCCTGTACCCACTGCTTGCTATATAATGATGACAGTCTATGGTGATAGTTAAGCACAATAGTCATTTAGAATGCTTTTTATTTTCCAGGGAAAAGTAGAAAGTTCATTAAGTCCTGGAACTAAGCATCTTAACCAAGAGGGATTCAAAGATTCAAAAGGAAAAGATATTTGTAAACTAAAGACTTTCATTCAGTTCACCAGCCATGGTTGGATATCCTCCATGCAGCAGAGCCAAGCTCAGGGTTTGTGTCCCTTGGCACAGCCTGTGAATGGCAGAGTACTTGTCCTCATCGGGAAAATTCAAATTACACTCTGGACTTTTAGGATGGTGTTCCAATTGGCATTAATTCCATTTTTTTCTCACTTAATTTTAATACTCAATTATTGAGCTCCTTCGTAGGAAGCTCTAAGTAATTCTGAGAACTAATTACCTTTGGATCAATTCCATGTGAAAACAAGTTTTGATGAATCATGGGCTTTGGTGAATAATTAGTGTGATCATGTGTAACACATCAATTATCAATGGGTTCTGATACAAGATGATTATTGTTTATGATAATAGTATATCCATAGAGCACCTCATACTCACAGAGTCTATCTACCTACATTTTTTTTTCTGCTCGTAACAGCCCTGAACAAAGACAGCACAGACATTGAAAGCAACCACAGCACATATTGAACACTGTAGTACAAAGCCTGGCTTGTTTTCTTAAGGAAAATGCAGTGTACACTCCATCTTAAAGACAGAGGGCCAGAGGGTCCAACAGTCCTTGAAAAAGAGCTCAAAACAAGATCTTGCTTTAAATCTCTTCCTCTCCCTGAATGTATGGTGGGTTGACCAGCTTAAGTGTGCCGAGGCTACCTTTATGTGGGTTGGAGAAAAAAATCAACCACTCTTCCCTATCTTCACTACTCTCCACCCACTTTCCTCCCACCCTGTTCCACCTATCCAGATGTAGTGTTTGGTTGCTATATGACCTAGCATCCTTGTTGGCAGGACAGAAGAGGAAGTATGTGTCCATGGGGTGGCAGAACCCAAAAGAGTAGTTTTACCTGTACTACAGATACTCAAATTTTCCATTGCTCCGAAGCCAAGAATTTTTTACAAAAAATGGCATAGGCAATATAAATACTAACGCAATGACTTTTAAGTAATCAGTGTTCATGCCAATTAATCATTCTATACATATATTTTTTTCCTATGTATTCTTTCTAATCATCATAAATACTCTGCAGTGTAGGCTTTACTTAGTAAGGAAGGAAACCAAAGCTTAGGCTGAATTAATAAATTACCCCAGTCACATAACTAGTCAGCAGTAAAGCTGGACTCTAGTTGATTACAAAACCCACACCCTATTTACCGGAGGCTGCAAACTTGAAGCTGGTGGCCTCTCTCTCTGGCCTGTAGCAAATTTCGTCTGGCTTTTCATTGTGTGTGTCTAACAAGTTTTGAATTGATTGCCAACACTTAAAAATCCAAGTGTTTTTTTTTTTCATGAAACTCTAGATTTCTGGTTTCTTTCAGTAGCCAAAAAATCTGGCCACCTGAGACCTTTAATCCTTTGGCAACTATGAGCTGGCATTCATTATCTGCTTCCCTCTTTAGGAGAATAAGGGGTTTGTCTCTGTGTTCCCACTAGGCAGCCCACATCAGTCATTTCTGCACTCCGGTGGGCCCTGGAGGCATTGGGTTTAGCATACTCTCCTGCACCCCTCTGGCCAAGTCTCTGAAACACAGTTAACCTCTCAGTTGTGGACACAGATGAACGCTGAAAAATGAAAATTAAGTCAATTAAAGCATTCCCTCTGGATATCACAGACAAACTCCTTTCTCAAAAGATTTTCTGTTCACACTTTGTTGACCTGCAACGTTTTTGATGGCTAACACTTAGCATGACAGATGATTAAAAAAAAAAAAACAACAGTTTTCTTCAGTTGTTCACAAAGTTTCTACTGTGGTTTTACATCAAACTTCCATTTGGGAAGACTTTGATGTTGCTTTCCACCTCTACCTTAACACATCCTTAATAAGAATAATTTCTTCTCTTTAAAAAATGTAAAAGAAAGTTGATTTTAGTGATAATAGAATTCTTATCCTGAGCAATGAATAAAAGAAAACAAGGAAGTCAGGAAGGAAAGAGAAAGGATCTTTCCTCCCGTGGCCTGAGGTCATGTTCCTGTGATCAGAGACTGACAGATCCATGATGTTCTGTCTTGTAAGTGATATACTTGGACGTAGGGAAAAAAGATTTTAATATGGATATCTTGTATGGATATCTTATAATTAAGTATCTGATAATTAAAACCTCAAAATTGTTAACGTCATGATACCTGAAAATGGAATCTCACAATCTGGGGTTGGTTGTCAGTTCTCTTTTCTATTCTGAAGATAATCTTATCAGCTGAACGAATGATGTCTGGTCTCCTGAAGAGAGAGACTTGGCTTCCCTGTCTCCTTAACCCAAAGAACTGGAAAACTGAATTCTGGGCATCTGAGTAAGTGTTGGTCACCAAGAGGATTCGTAGTGTATCTTGATATAGTTACAGGCCCATGCTGTTCATTTTAATGATGGAATTAGAGGTTGAGGAAAGAACTAGAAGGCCTCTTTCTCTACCTTGAAACATTTTGATGTCTCAGAGGGTGCCTGTCATGTTTAACTGGACTCCCTATGAATAATTACCTCCTTAAGAAGAATCATTTTTTTTGTTGGTGATTTCAGTCTGCTTGATCTTTTTAAATTAATGATAGTGGTGATTTATTAATAATAAACAATTAATAGATATCTCTTAGATATATTGAGAATATTTATTTATACAATATATCAGGGACTTTCCTAAACATTTTATTTATATGACCATATTTTATAATCAAAGCAACCTCACAAATTGGGCTCTCTCTGTATTTTATTTTTCCCATCTTTATGGAAGTACGACTGACAAATAAAAATTAGGGATAGTACAGAGTCCCAGAAGAGTTAAGCAACTTGCTTGAAAGTCACACAATTAGCAAGTAGAGGAACTATGACTAATTGAGCTCAGACTGACTCCAGAAACTGTGCTCTCACTAGCCTTTGCTGCCCTCCCCTGAGAATAACAAGTACCGTTAACTTGGTGTTTGCTGTGCACCATGTGTTAAGTCTTTCCATGCACATCCATGTAATCCTTATGAGAGTGTTATATGATAGACTGTGGTTGCACATTTTACAGGTGGGAAAACTGACACAGAAAAAGCACACGTTCAAGGTCACAAGATTAAAAGTATATTAGAATTTGAACTCAGATATATGTGTCTCCAGTGACCACATTAGCTACACAACAGTGTACCCTCCTCATCATCTTCTTTGTGGAGATATAATAACCCAAGTACCCCTAGCTTCAGAAAGTAACATGTTTTCTTCTCCTATAATTGTTGCTTTTTTTGTCATTGTCCTTATCTAAATCATGCACTAAATGCTGATCTGCAGTAGATGGTGTTGTTATTTCTGCCCTTTAGGGAGTTGGCCTCTCTCATAGAGAACATTCACGTCTATCAAACCTATCTTTGGAATGCTTCCTCCTCTTTCCTAAAGTTAAAAATAAATTCATTTTCCTAGCCATGGATTTTAAATTGAGGATTCCTGAATATTTTGTACAGAAAAGCTATTTTTAATTTCTTAAGACAATTAGGTGAAGATCTCAGTGCCGATGGTAAAGGCCCCTGATCTTAAGGTAGCAAAATCAGGTAAGGCACCCATGCTTGCTTCTTAAAATGTGGCACCAGATGGTACCAAACCATTATTAGCTGTGTGAACAGGTATATGAATCAGACTTGTCTGAGCCTCAGTTCCCTCATCTGTAAAAGGGGTATAATAAAGTTACCTAATTAGGATCAAGTTAATATATGTAGCATGTTTACAAAGTGCTCAGTAAGAGTTTGAACATATTATTGCTCATGTTATATTTTTGAAGACATGTTGTTCAGTCCCCAACTTTTCTGAGGACTAAAATGACTAAGAAACCCATGGCTAGTGGCAGAGGAGTGGAAATGGATCAGGAGGTCTTTGGGGAAGTAAATCCTGGGATAGCAAAGCTGTGAAAACATTATCAGTGTTGCATCTCAATGTCCACCATGGTGCCTGGCACTGTGGAGGATGCTTGTAATCTAGTGGTTAGGTAGATGCCATTTCCCTGGTCCACGTCTCTCTGTTCACCTCCAGAGACACTTGGACTGTCAAGGACCAGCCTGTTATTTTACAGAATGCATTTATCCTGCTGGACTTATTGCTTTCATGAAATTGGGATTATTAGTGCCTGGGGCAAGAAATGTCATTTCAAAGAGCTTTGAGTTTGTATTTAAACTGTGCATATAGCAATTATGACTATGTTGAACAGATTGTAAGAGGATGTTGGAAGGCCATTTCCTGCCACTCAAGGATGATGACGGTGGAGTATCTCCTAACCAGGTTCTATGAGCTTTAATTTTCTATCTTAATTTTTTTTTATCTTAACTTATACATGTTCCACTTCTCTCTCCCTCTCTCTTTCTTTTTCCTTTGAAGAGAGTGACACACAGAGCCCTGTACCTGAGGTCAGTTTTGGAGAGAAAGAGGCCCTGTGGTTGAGTTTATTGAGTTTATCCTCCTCCTTGCTTCTCTCCTTTGAGACCACATGGGAAACAGTCAATTCTTAGCTGAAACTCAGCTGCTGTTCACTTGGTTTTTGTCTTTGTCTTCTTCAAAACCAACTGACTGTTCATGGGGTTGCAAAGGTTCATTGTTGACTCTCTGGCATTTGGTAAGCATTTAGCCATTGAAATGCCTGGGATGAAAATTGAAATTCTTCACTGTCTTCATTTGAACTTCAGGACACAGACAATTCTCAGCTTTCCATTTTAAGTCACCAGAAGCCTTGCTTAAACGTCATCATTTCCCAGTGGTGTTCTTGAGAAAGCTTTGTTACTTCAGAGATAGTACAAATATTTGTTTGAAATATAAGTATACATACAAAATGTAATTGTTTGATCTTTATCCACTTTAGTGATATAATTTACATAGAAAACACATCAAATGCACCCATTCTAAATGTTGATAGTTTTGACAAATGTGTGCACCTGTGAAATCACTCTCCCAATTAAGAGAGAATATTTCCTAAAATATATTTTAGTTCTTAAAATATATTTTTTCTTAACAGAAAAAAAACACACATACTTAAATTTCTTTCACCCCCAGCTTTACTAAGATATAATTGTTAAACAAAGTCCAAGTAATAATTATACCCATCAACTCCATGTTTCTTCATGTACCGTTGATTTTGTTTGTTGTGGTAAGAACTCTTAATATGAGATCTACCCTCTCAATGGTCCAATAATTCCACTTCCAGGTATACATTCAAAAGAAGTAAAATTAGAATCCTAATTGTGTGTTCTTGGCATCCTTGTCAAAGATCAACTAACTGGATATGTGCTTAGATATCAACACATTGGAAACCATTTGTTCTCAGATTATTCTGATTGATTGACATGATAGTAAGTGATAGAAATCCAAAGTTACATTAATCAAGTATCATTTTATTAAGCATGTTGGGAGTTCTATGTATAATTTGGGATTAAAGGGGAAAATACAGTTCCACTAAAGGAATATTTGAGAACCTAGAGAAAGAATACTATAAGAAGAGAAATAAAACCGAGACAGTTCATCTCATAATCAGACAAAACTTTGTGTGACAGGGCATGCTGGATTTCAATTCAATCTGAAATTATTCTGCCAGTCAGTTTAGGAAGTTTATCAGAGCAGCCTGGCTTGATCTGAGGTTAGTTGAGGTTAGATCTTGAGTTAGCTTGATCAGAGGTTCACCATGGGTTAACTATGTGACTAGAGAGAGTCACTTATCATCTCTGAGACTCTTATACCACCTCATCTATAAGTGGTTGGAAGATTGAATGGTTGGCTGGCAGGATGATGAAGTGGCTGATGCTCTAGGCTCGGAATCAGACCATTTGGGTTTATCTGTATCAGGTTATGCAAATGCTTGAATTTCCCTTTGCATTTTCACCATCTATAAAGATTAAAAAAAACTGTTTCATGCTTTATTATGAGGATGAAATGAGATGATGCTTAATAATTATTTAACATTACACCCAACATATAATAAGCACTTAAAAAATGTTGAATGCTGTTATGTTTAAAGAAAAAGTTTTATATATATATATATATATGACTAAAAAGAACAAATAAAAATTAAGAAAGAAATAAATGTACACAAAACTAATGTGGTTGCAGATTACTTATTACTCAGATACGGAACAAGTTTTTATATAATGCTACAATTGTGTATTTAGTGCCTGAGGCAAGTTTTTAGTCTGTTGCCCGGTTCAAGAATTCATAGTTCTACTTGTCTATTTAAAATAGAACTTTAATGCTTGCACCAATTTCAGTCCCACCAGCAATGTATAAATGTACCTTTTCCCACACATCTTTGCCAACATTTATTATTGCTTATTATGTGTATATGATTACCCAACCGATGTCATTCTACATAGGTACAACTAGAAGAGTTGTACTTCATTTATATATGATGTGTCAAAATGCATTCTACTGTCATGTATAACTAACTAGAAGAAATAAAAGAAAAAGAAAAAAATATATATAAGAACCTTAAGTAGGAAAATTGAACAGGTTTCCAAGTTTCTACCAAGTCTCTGACTTAACTACTTTGATCTATTTCAGTTCCCTTAGTGGGGAGTTATCTAAGTCTCCTTATCCCTCTCTGCATTTTGAAGAAGATGGATACATTTGGAGGAAGTTCATTCCACTTGTCTGTGCTCTCTAATCTATAAACTTGGAATCTCAGAGAGGCCACGCTGATAACCTCCCCTTCCCATTTTTACCTCTGCCAAAATCAGCCCCTACTGTTTGGCAGAATTAGAAGAGATGTGACAAGAAAATTCTTCCTTTCTGGAAACTCCAAATGTTCTCAGGGTCAGTTTATAGGCTAATTAAATATTTTATCTTGATTCAAGCTCAAAAATGTTCAACTCCCTATCTTGGATAGTCTATTTTCAAATACTCCATATTTCAAGCACTTTCTCTCATCTGAGAATTTAAGTCCTAGATATTTTCTTTTTGAGTGTGCAGACTAGTTTTTGTTGAAAGATCACAGTCTCAGGACTGGGTATCAAAGAAGAAAATCTGACAACTTTTCCTCCTACTTTGGTCAATGTTAGCCTTTTCAAAACAACTTCTGAGAAACTGAGATGTATACTGAGAGAACTTATTTTAGCCTTTCCCTCTTGAAGATTTGCCTCATCCTGTTCATTGCAGTTATTACCATTGTATAACAAACACCCCCCAAAATGTGGCAGCTTGAAACAACCATTTAATTAAACTCATGGCTTCTGTATCAGGACTTCAGACAGGTCACAGATGGGCTGGCTTATTCCTGTTTCAAGATGTCTAAAGACTCAGTTGGGAGGACTTGAAGGCTGGGGTGATTTAAATTTTCTGAACACATTCTTCATTCACACAACTTAGGCAAGGCTAGGATTTTCTATTGGAGCACCTATGTGTGGCCTTCCATATGGGACGGTCTCAAAGTGGCTCTTCATACCTAGCTCTTCATAGCAAGAATGTCTACTTTTTTCCATCGTTATGCCCTGGACTGTACCTGAAAACATTAGTTAGCTCAGTAGCCCATCTCATTATCACATGATTCTTGATTAACTTTAAGGACAGTAGGAGAGGGCTGGGGGGGTGGTTGTAGCTCAGTGGTAGAGCACTTGCCTAACACATATGAAGTACTAGGTTCAAGCCTCAGCACCACATAAAAATAAATAAATAAAGGTATTTTTTTTTTTGAAAAGTATAATAGGAGGTATGTAGGCACATTTAAATCTCCTGTTTAGGAAACTCTTGAAACTTTGAAAGATGCAATTCTAGGAATTTGTGAAAAGAAATATTTTCTACCCTGAATGTTAAATTTAGAAAAAGCATATCCTGGAGAAGTTAACAAGAAGGAAACATGAATTGAAATCTCTCTTGGTTTTGAAAACCAGTTTTAAGAAAGTGTGTATATATGCTTTCGTCACTAGACATAATAAAGTACCAAAAATAAAAGCAACTAGTATCTGTGTAAACCTTCCACATCTATTATTCACTGATTTCTCCTAATAGCCTATTGAGGTCAGTACTATATTTTCCATTTCCAGTTTAGAGATGAGGGAACAACTCAGCAATGTAATATTAATCCTTCCAGTCACATGAGCAGTGTAGATGGAAAATGTCTCTCAAATCCTGACTTCCAATCCCAGATCCCTTGGTCATACCATGGACCTCCTCTTGCTGGTGCCCACTGTGCCACGTCCTGTCTCCTTGCTGGAGACCAGAGCATGACTGTGGTATATGCCAAGTCTAAACACAATCAATTCCTTCTCTTAGATATTTGGTCCTTTTTTGGTCCATTCCCCATCTGTTATCTTGAAAATTTTCCAACAACATCTTATAATTTTGATAAAGAATTTATCCAATTCAGTGACACAAAGTGGCTTGTGCTGTGTGTAAGCCACAGTTCACCTACCAGCCCACCAACAGGTTATATGTAAATGGTTCACTCTTTGATTCACTCAGCAAACACTTACTGAATTCCTGTTAGATGCCAGACACTTTTGCGGGGGGTGGGGGCTGGGAATACAGTGGGGAATAACAGGGTCTCAGCTTTTCTGCTAGTGGGGAGAAGAGAAAATAAGCAATAAGTGTATAATCTACTAGATAATAGCAAGCTCTATGAAGAGAAATGAAGCAGGGAGATAGGTGCAGACTGAGATGAGAATAGTTTAAAATTGTTGTTCATGGACCAAGGGGGTAATATTTGTACAAAAGGCTAAAAGGGTAAGGACTGAGCCATCTAGACACAGGGAAAGAGTGTTCCAACACAGAGAAACAGAGAGGCCATGGCATAGGCACTTGCTTGACTATTTAAGGAATGAAATGCACGAAATCCTAGAGATTTGCTGTGCAACCTGCACTTATAGTTAACAATACCATATTGTCGGCTTGAAAGCTTAAGAGGTTAAATTTCCTGTTAAGTGTTCTAATCCTAACAACAACATAACAGGGAGGCAGGGTGGCTGGGGGGGGCAGTGAAATAAGAAGTCCAGAATAAGAAAAAATAATTTTGATGAGGCAGCGGAGGGTCATGTCTGTGGCAATGTTAGGGTTTTTGGATTTTACTCCATATACGATATATGCTTCCAAGGACATTGAAAGGCTTGGGACAGGGAAGTGATTGACATTTTAAGAAGTAACAGTGTTGCTGGGTGTAGGGGTGTTCACCTATAATCCCAGTGGTCCGGGAGGCTGAGATAAGAACGAAGATTTGAAACCAGCCTCAGCCACTTATTGAGACCTTGTGCAATTTAGTGAGACCCTATCTCAAAATTAAAATAATAATAATAAAAGGGCTGGGGATGTTGCTCAGAGGTTAAGTGCCTTTAGTTTCAATCCCTGGAAGAGAGAGAGAGAGAGAGAGAGAGAGAGAGAGAGAGAGAGAGAGAGAGAGGTGTATACCCCAAAATTTCACATGGGAGACTATGCAAGAAGGTTTGGAGGATTAATTGAGGGGTAACTGAAGGCTGGTGGGTATGGCTGGAGGAAATGGTTCATTGAGGGTGTGGCTTTGGGATATATATTTGTGTCTGGAGAGTGAAGTCTCTCTGCTTTCTGATCATCGTGTGAGCTGCTTCCCTCTGCCACAATCCATCCACCATGATGTTCTGCCTCACGTGGAGCCCCCAGGAATGGAGCTGGCCTTCTATGGACGAAGACCTCTGAAATGATGAGCCCTTAAATAAACTTTTCCCCTTCTACAGTTGTTCTGATTGAGTCCTTTTAGTCCCACAGTGAAAAAGATGACTAAAATACCTGGTTGGACATGACTTAAGTTCATGTAAGTGATTCTAATCATATTTCTATCCTACTCCTTTAAAAATCATCTTTATATTAATGACCATACGATTGATATAGCAGTGACATTATAAAAACGCTAACATAATTTAAACCAAACTAATTCATGTCCTAAAATACAGTGTGTGTGATTTTTGCATGAGCCATGTGGGCTGAGACTGTGTGTGTTTGAGCAAAAGAATGAATCCAAACATCTCTAGGTTGTCATCTTTAATTCTGAAGGATTGCTGTGCTTGATGCTTTGCTTTATTTAAAGAGAGGGAGAGAAATTGATTTAATAACCTGTCACATTATACAACACATGAAGAACTTGAGAAGAAAAAAACACTCTGTTAGTCTTTGTGGGAAGAAAAATATTGTGACAGCTCCGTGGAGAAATCTTTGTGTGGAGAGAACTGGTAGAAATTACGGCGATGAGTCAAGGATGTTAGGAAACACAATGCTTCCCTGGAAGAAGTGAGACCACTACCCCACGGAGCTCCACCATGTGTACAGCTGTTTCTCTTATGTGCAGAGAGTAAGGAAATAGAAATGTGAGTTGTTCCTTCCCTTTTCTTCTTCCTTAAAATAAGTAAACAAATACATAAATAAAATCATTCCTTGTCATTTCCTTTGGGAATTTCTAAACTGTTCTATTCAACTGAGATGGGACAGGAAAACAAAATATTATAATAATAGTAGACTTGTAGAGTTTATTCCAAAGAGTTTAATAGCATCATGTAAACTCCAGCACCTCAGAGAAGCCAGTTTGTACTCAAGTGAACAATAACCTTAGAGCATGATCCATCCAGAGACCCCTAAGGACATGCCTACAGTGGAATAAGTCCTGTTTGTTATAGCTCATTGCCACAGGGCAAGAAGCCCCTAGGGGGAATGCCAAGCGTCTTAGTAAGAGACTTAGAGCATTTGGTTTGGGGATAGGTCTCTTAGGAAGGGTTTAAGGAAGGGTGGCTTTGTTCTGGATTGGATGTTGTCAGGAAGCCAGGACATTTCTGTGATTGAGAACCTTCTTAAATATTATCAAGGAGGGAAGAGCAGGCCAAGCTGAAGGAAAAAAGGAGTAGATTTCATTTATCTTCACCAAGATAGGGAGATGCTTGGACGTTTTTTTTTCTGGCTTGGACAATGTTTGTGTTTTTGTCTGGTTCAGACATGATTATGGAACAGTCTTGTTTTTTTCCTATCTCCATGTCAGTGTTCTGTGAACATTTTCCTTGTTCAGTGGGACAAAGCTGAGCTGAGCTGTGGGGGCCAGGCAAGCAGTAAGAAGCACAAGCCAAGAATGATGGCACCCAATCAGTCCCAGATCTCAGCAGCCATGTTTCTCTTGTGGAGTGAAACCCACAGGTTGAGCTGTTACACTTCAAAAATATCCTAACAATGGGCCGGCTTCTTGACTCAGAAATGAAAATTAAAAAATACATCATAACATGTTTTTGTTTCCTGGAGTGGTTATTTGTGATATTTCATTTACATACCTTCTATAAGTTAAATTTTCTCCTTTTATTTAACAGCAAAACTTCCTGGTCACTTAGAGGGAAAATTTTCATGAAGCCTTTGGAAGATATTCAAGTCTCTACTCATCTGTTCTATTTAGAGCTCTTTAAAAATAAAATTTGTGTATACACTTAAGGTATATAACACAATATTATAGGATACATATATATGTATTTAAAAGGTTACCATATTCAGGCAAGTTAACATTCATCATCTTATATAGTTACCCATTTTTTTGTGTGTGTGTGGCAAGAGCAATTAATCTACTTATTTCACATAAATCCCCAATATAGTACAATTTTATTACAGATAGTCCTTGTGTTGTACATCAATTAGGTCTATAAACGTACTTATCCTACACATCTGTTACTTTATACCAACTGACTTTAAAAAATACCCTGAGTCCATCAGACAGGGCAGAGTTTTTATAAAGAAACAAGCCAAGAGAATATTTCCGATTTTTAAGGTAAGGTAAATCCCTTCATTTATGTCTCATTTCTTAAATCAGCTTCTGGTTAGTTGTATTTTGGGAAAAAAAAATCATCATTTTCTGAAAGTCTCATTTTAAAAGTATCATCTGATCATTGACATTCACTCAACAAACAGTGATGGAATCCCAACCATATGCCAAGTACCCTTCTTGTTCCTTGACATGGGAATGAACAGTTTAGGTCCTCAAGGACAGTGAGATGTGCAAACTAAAATATGCTTTAAACATTTGGATAGAGAAATCAGAGGGAATTATGTTCAACTCTAGATTGAGAAGAGGATCCAGGGAAGGTTTTATAGAGGACACTCATTGAACCAGATCATAGGTGACGAGTCTGCCAGGTATGCAAGGCAGAGAACCATCTTGTCGACAAAGACAAATTGCTGTGTACATAAGTCTGACCTCAGCAAGGGGTGAACCCCCATCCCCAATAATAATTCTGATGATGACTGGTTCTTGATAGAATTGTATAAAGGGACCACATCTTCTTGGCTAGAGCCCTACCGAAGCCTTACCTCCATAAGAGAATATCTTTTATTTTTAAAGATCTTTTGAGAAAGGGAGTCCACAATCATACTGGGGGCCTCAGTGGGTTTTGAGTTACTGAGCATTTTTAGCACAGATAGTGCTCAACAGCTCTCAGTGGTGAGAGGAAGAGAAGTTCTGGGAGGGACTACCGGTTTTGAGGGTCTAATCCTTTGAGTAGATGCAGTCTGGAGCCTGGATTAAATCCGATGGCTTCTATGTAGACCTTTCCCCATGAATTTACCACAGAAAACAGAATGCAGTAATGTCAGGTGAGACAGCTGACTTCTGTTACATCATGAGGCATTGGGGAAGGATGGAGAAGCTTGAGAAAAAACTCATTCATGGAAGCAGACTGAGGTTAGTCACAGTATTCAGTCCCATTAGGCACACACTTACCTGCACATCTCCCATAGTGTTCCACAGTCACTCTCTCCATGCACTTAATCACATTTTCATCTTTCAGACAATCTCAAACATGTTGTGGACATTGCGCTTAGTGACAAACTCTGACAGAGACACCCTCATGTGTCTCCCTCAACCCAGCCCACCCTTACCCATGTTCATAGTTGTTAGGGGGCTTTCCAAGGGAAACAGATCCAGAGAGTCAAAGGAATAGAAAACAGTTTCCATTGTACTTTTGATGGAGTCTTCCAGAATAAAAAAAAAAGTCAATTTCTTAGGAATCCTTTATTTAGGAACTAAGGGTGGGCCACGGTAACTCCATGAGGTCAAGACCTTTGTCACTGAATTTCCAGCCTCTAGAACAGTTGGCATTAACTAAGTATTTGGCCCTATGAATAAATGAGGCTCCCTCTTGCTGTTCTCTATGGTTTGGAAACTTGCCTTACTAGTTGTAGCCCATCTTCTCTAATACAATCTCTTCTTGACAGCAAATAAGTTCATAATATACCTTCCTCTTGTTTGAATCATCTAACTGATGAGAAATGTTGCCCAAATCTTCCTTTGGATTAAAGTCCTCTGATAAAATTTTTTTTATTAACTTTTTAATCTTATAAATCCCAATTGTATAGCTAACTGCATTTCCATAAAGTAAATACAGTTATAAAACCAGCATCCACATTAAGAAGCTGAACATCAGACATACTCCAGAAATCATTCATGTGTCCACTTCTGCTCACCACCCCTTTCCATCTATGCCAGAAATAAACACTCTCAACTTTTAATAGTTTAGATGTCTTGAATATTTTGTGCTTTTATAAAATATGCAACATACAGTATTTACTATTTAGTTTTTTATATTTTTTATTTACCATTATATTTGTGGGATTCATTTTATTACATGTAGTTCAGTCCATTCATTTTCATTGCTGTGTACTGTTCTATTGTATGACTATACCACACTTGATGTACCATCTGTTTCTAATGAACATTTGGATTGTTTTCAGTTTAGGGCTCTTGGAAATAACATTGTTATGATCATTCCTATAGATTTCTTTTATTCTTTTGTATAAATACTTAGGAATATGGTTGCTGAATGATATAATGAGATATGTTTAGCTTTGATAGATATCTCCAAAATAATTTTCCACAATGTTTATACCAATTTACAATCCTACCAGCAGTGTGTGACAATTATGGTTTCTCCTAGGGCCCCTAAAATTTGGTATTATCAATATTGGTCATCTTAATCATTCTGGTGGGTCTGTAGTGCTATTCCAGTGCTGGGGTTAGAACCCAGGGCCTTGTGTATAGTAGGCAAGTGCTCTGCCACTAAGCTACACCCCTGGCTTCTCCCATTGGGGTGGTTTGGTTTGGTTTTGTACTGGGGATGGAATCCTAGGGCATTTTATCAGTGAGCTATATTTCTAGTTATTTCTATTATTTCCTTTATTTAGAGATGAGGTCTCACTAGATTGCAGAGAGTCTTGCTAAATTTCTGAGGCTAACTTCAAACTTGCACCTTCCTTGTCAGCCTCCCGAATCTCTTGGATTAGAGGTACGCATCAACATGCCATTTTTCCATTAGGGTTTTAGTCTACATATTCTTTATAAATAATAAGATGAACAATTTCATATATTCACTGAGCACTTGAGTATCCTATTTTTGATAAACATTTTGCTTAAGAACTTTTGTTTCCATTGCTTTCCATTCTGCATGTCCCAACCCCAATAACTATTCTCTTTTTTAAATGTTTTATTTCTAGAGTCATTACTGAATGACCTTTTCATTTATTTTAGCTACCAAATTCATTTTGTTATTACTCTTTATTTTCTTTTAACTCTGCACTGTTATTTATATTATTGTTGCTATGCTTCTATTCAAAATATTATTCTTGACTTATAACTATTAAATAATCACCCATAGTATGTCATAGGCTTCATAACACAGCTGTGCAGAGCAGAAAACTGGGTTAAAGGGTCTTAAACAAATAGCATTATTTTCTCATATAATAAGAAGTTTCTGGTCTTGGGTCACCTGCTCCATATCACTATCAGGAATATATATATTGCATTATTTTTAACCCCATGTTTAGCAAACACATTGCCTTTTTGTCTTCAAAGTTATTGCCCTGTGGACATAATAGGTTGCTGAATTGCTAAATATTGTGTTTACATTGTAGGCAGAAAAACATGGGAATGGGTAGATGGCTATATCATCCATGTATGGGCCCTTTTTTAATGGACATAGTTTTGTCTCCAGAACACTGATCAGCACTGATCAACTTGACATCTGCTTATATCTCAATGATCACTTAATAGCCATTGCATCATTGATAACTACTAGCTGCAAGGAAGGCTGGGAGATTAGCAATTGGCTTGGAAACTCCTAAAGCAGAGATGGCAAGAGAGAAGGATGGTTTTGGTGTCAAGGAGACAAACATAGTGAGTGTGTTATAGACTTACAAACAGCATGGTTCAGGCAACACCATTTTAGCCTTAAGGACAATGCCATTAGAGTGACTTGTGAAAAAGTGGTGCCCCTGGATGCTGCACGACCACCTTCAACCTAGTGCTCAACCAGGATTTAGGCAGCACTTGCTGTGTTGTCCCTAGCTGTCTTTTCTGATTGGTGGTGTTATGCTTATGCTTCATTAGTCTCTGCCATATTTTGTCAGCTATCATGCAGATTAACCTTTAGTAGAATTGATGATAACAAACACACACACATGCACACACAATGAGAAATAGAAAAAGAATGTCTCACCATAAACAGCTCTCATCAAAAAATATGAAGGGCATGGCATGCCTTCTACTTGGCTGTACTTGGAATATTTTATAAACTAGATAAATATTATTTGCTTTTTGTCTTTGTTGGTCAAGATAGGACCTTGTTTACATATAGAAAGGTAGCCCATTCCTATTTTTAACTGTACTAATGAAAATATCAACTAACAAAAAAAGCCAAGGGTCTGTTCAAATCCCTAGTAAAATTTCTAAATGACGAAAGGCAAAATGTTTTCTTAAATATATTATCTTTTCAGAGGCACTATCCTTCATTTAATATTTTTTTGTCAGTTTTAAAGTATTTATTTGGTGCCTTTTGTGTTAGATACCACATACTATGAAGAAAAACCCATGGATTCCAAAGTTTAACAGTCTGAAGGTGGAATCTCAGATCTTGTACATACTCATTAAGTAAGTCTGTGCAGGTTGCTCCACATCTGAGCCTCCAGTTTCCTTATTTCTATAGTAAGAATAATGTCGTTATCATTTGTGTCTGCAGTGTCCCCCGTGCCCCAAATCTCATATATTGAGATCTGGTCCCCAGTGCATCAAAGTTCAGAGGTGGGACCTTGAGAAGTAATTGGATCTTGAAGGCTTTGACCTCATCAAGTGATTAATCCACTGGTAGTTGAATGGACTTCTGGGGGCTGCTGGAAATCATAGGTGTATGTCCCAGTTGGGGGATGTAGGCCACTTGGTCTTTCTTATCCCCAGGTGTCTCTTCTTTCTCTTCCCCACCATCACCCACCTCTCTCCCTGTCTCCTTCCTGGCTGTCAATGAGCTGAGCAGCTTTCCTCCACCATGCCCTTCCGCCATGATGTTCTGCCTTGCCTCAGGCCCAAAGCAATGGAACCAGCTGATCATGGAATGAAACCTCTGAAACTGTGAGCCCATGTAAAACTTTCCTCCTTTAAGTTATCTATGTGTGGTGTCATTGGTCACAGCAATGAAAATCTGACAAACCCAATGTCCATTTAATAGGTTCCTTGTGACAATTAAGTAGTGTATTATCATATCTCCCTAGACAAAACCAGATAGCAAAGGCCTTAAACGCCAATTTAAAGATCTTACAATATGTTCCACTGAGAGTGTGGGACTAATAGTGGAGGTAGGTCTATGAGAAGCATTCATCAATAACATACAGGTAATTTTCCTTTTTTTGTTTAATTTGAGTTTAAACCAGAATCCTTCCAGTTTCTCTCATTGTTTCAATGAACTCCAGGTGTGAATTTTTGAATTTAATTATCTACCATAAAGTTGCATTTCAATTATTTCAGTGAAACAACTTTGTAAATTAAGTGAGCATATTACCTATAACAAGGGAAATGAATGAGCAACCTTGTCTTTTGAATTCAACCCTACTTGTATGTAGTACTTTTATAAATATATGTTCATCTCATCTCCACAGTAACTCTACCACACTGTGGGGTTACTTTCGTTGTAGCTAAAGAAACCAAAGCTCAGAGACCTTTTGAGTTTTATCAAGGTTACACAACCAATAAAGCAGATCTTATTACCTCCATCTCTACAGTAGCCTATGTACCCTAGGAAAGAAAAGGATGTGTAATTTCTCAAAAAACATCCAATTATTCATGTGCCATAGCATTCAGAGGGCTGGGGCCAGACCTCATTCCTTGTCCAATTCCCAGTATTTGGCCCAGTGCCTGGTGGGTAGTGTTCAACAAACACCTGTGAAATAAAAACTAAATGAATGAATAAATGAATCCTAGACTATAAGCTATTAATGTGGTTTTGAAAATCAAGATTAAATGATGAAAATGGTACATCCCATACTAGTTAACTACTGAACTATGGATGCCAAAGCCTCAACAGACAGAAATTATTTGGAGGGAGTTAATATCTACTTATCTATTTATCTTCCCCCAGCATGATGGGCCATATCATGATATGGGCCACATCATATCCATCAGGGTCCAGTCAGAAGACAGAAATGGCACATTATTTTAAGAGAGAAAATTTAATATAATGAATTATTTACTTGGAATGAAAGATGTGAAAAGGCAAACAGGAGTTATGGAGTATCAAAAATGATAGTAGTTTCAGGAAGCAGCTTCTGTCCTTGGGGCTGAAAGTCAAAAGCAAAAAAGAGTTGGGATTATTAACTAGAACTTATACCTTGGAGAAGGGGACTGCACTATGTCTCTGAAGGAGGCTGGTTCTCTGAGTATTGGCAAAACAGATTCAGCAGCTACCAGGAGAATGAAGTACCATTGCTGGGTGAGGTATTGCTGGGAGGAGATCACTAGTTCTCTTAGGGGCAGGAAGAAACACTGGAGTGGAGAACAAGTCTCCTCTGGCTATTACACCCAGCGACCTATATTGGCAGAGCCTACCAGGGATCCATTGCAAAGCAAAAAGGGGCTTTGGGTCTCAGCCCCAGCATCAAAACATAATGTAGAAGGGTGGGCTTGGAACTGAGAAACCCGAGTTTAATAATCAGCATACCCATCTACCTTCCCGAGGCTCTCTGATAGTCATGGGCATGAGCTGTGTGCAGTTGTTCTACAATACAGCTAAGCTCCCACATTTGCTGTCACTAATACTCAAATAATCAGATTTTTATCCTCTTAGTACCAGCAGTAGAAGAGAGTAGACTTCCCACTCTTCTGTGATCTTTAATATTAAGAGTGGTTAAAGCCCAGGCCACAGTAGACTCTGAAAGTTTGAATCTCACCTAAACTATTTATCTTGACTCAGCTACTGACAGAGTAAGCAAGAGTCACTGCCTATGTGACTCAGTTCCTTCAATTTCTTAAGTTAAGAAATCTCCCTTGCATGACGAGGGCTGTTATGGGAATTAATCCGTTTATGTACACAAAACTCTTAGAACAGCTCTGATATTAATAAAATCTCAGTACATATTAATTCTTGTTATTTATGTAGATGTTTGAGTTGTACATGATGGAAGGTATCAAGGGTGGAGAGAGCAGAATGAGAGGAATCTTCTAAAATTCATTTTCCCAGCAAATATGTATCAATGGCCCTGTCCTAGGTCCTGAAGATACAAAGAAAAAAGGCCTAGTCTCAGCCCTATGAGAATTCCCATTGTTGTAATAGTTAGAGCAAATGGAGAGTTAAACACAATGTGATAAGACTTATGATTTTATTAAAACTTGATATTGTAGGACTATGTAAGATAGCATCTCTATTCATTTTCTGTTACTGTGCAAAACTTTACTTCATACTTTGGTGCCTTAAAGGAAGGGAAATTATGTTACTTTTCTCATGATTCAAGAATCAAGACAAAGCACATCAAAGGTAACCTGTTCTTCCTTAATGATATCTGGAAACTTTTCTAGAAAATATGAAGGCTGAGGGATGAAATTATCTGAAGTCTCATTCACTCATTCCTCAGTGAGAGCATAATTAGTGATGTTATTCAAAATATCTTCATATGTTCTTGAGCTACCTCACAATATGGTGGTTGGGTTCCCAAGGAAATTATTGGTGAGGGGAAGGGAGAACAAGGCAGAAATTGTATTGTCTTTGATGACCTAGTCTCATGTAATGGTTGATTTTGGGATGTGTCAATTTGACTGAGGCACAGGGTGCCCACATATTCAGTCACACATTACTCTGAGTGTTTATGTGAGAGTGTTTTGGATAACATTAACATGTAAGTTGATAGACTTAGTAAAGCAAATTCCCCTTCCTAATGTGGATGAGACTCATATGTAAGAGAAGTTATCCTGCCTTCAAATTGAGACATCAACTTTTTCTTGTCTTTGGATTTGAACTGAAACACTAGCTCTTCCTGGGTTTTGATCCAGCTAGCCTCTGTCTGGAACTTCACTGTTAGTTTCCCTAGTTCTTAAGTCTTCAGTCTCAGACTGGAACTACACCAGTGACTGTCTTGGTCTCCAGTTTGCTAATTGGGTGGACATAATCAGATGAGCTAATTCCATATAAGGAGTGTGTCTGATGCTGACCCCTTTTATTGAGGAGAAACTATTCAAATGAGGCAAGGGGTCAGGTTTCAGGGGACTGAGTCTATCTTCATGATGTCCACTATCAGCAAGTTGACTGACACCTGGGTAGGCCACACCCAAGGGCACAGTAAGAGGAGGGGACACACACAAGGCACTTCCATGGAAGATTCTATCCTAAACAGGGCAAGGGGTTATATTACAAAGGAACAGGTGAGCATAGCTTCACCCATAGGGCTGTAGCAAGACACACCCATTTCTGTGACTGAGCACCTCAGCACCCAGCTGGGGAGTGTAACTCAGTCACCCATAAGGTTGGCCTCCCACACTACAATATTTCTTCCTCGTTTCATTCTTTCATATTTCCTTTGTCCCCAATACTCTAGATATTTAGAACATTCTCCCTGGGGGATTATTGAAGTGATTTAAGGATTGGTCGTCCAATCCATGGTCTTCCCTGGTCCTCGACCACACTAAACATCAGTAGCACCTCTTTGTAGAGAGCATCAAACAAATACTTAGTTTCTCTTAGAAGGCAGTTATTGAATTACCCTTCAACTTTTCCTTCTCCAAGCTGGATGATCCCACCTCCCCCAGAGGGGGGCTCCCTATACTTCTCTAACGTGGTTTAAAGTGACGTCTGCTACTCTGAGTCAAATGATTTCTAAATAGAAACCTTCTGGTAGCACCATCATTAATTAGCATCCTTTTGCAGAACATCTAAAAGAAGCTGGTTGGGAGAACAGTGTGCTCCAACAAAGCTAATGAAGTTTAAAAGTTGGCTGGTTTAAAAGAGAAAAAAAAATGAGCCGTTGCTCCTGAACTTTTCATGTGGAATTTCTTTAAGATTTTTCTCTTCTCCTTGACCTCCTTCTCCTATCTCCCCATCCTGTTGCCCATAACTTTCTTGTGCTGTCCTTCTGGAATTATTACTACTTGTCCTTTAATTGACCACACTGTACCCCATTCATGCATGATTATTAGCAACGAAAGCCCTCATATTATCAATTTATGGAAGGGCTGCCTTACTCATGTGACTGGTTGCTCATTGAGGGTTCTGTCTTATTCATCCTCTTGAGCTTTAGAATTATAGCATTGATACGGTACGTAGGAGATGCTCAGTGATTAGTTAATGACCCAATGCCTGCACAAATTATTAGTTAAGTGGTGATGTCTTCCCATTTGGGGTAAGGCAGTCATGTGGAATCCAAGATGGAGTCCTGACATTATCTCACTGAACCCCGCCCTGGATAGTCACACCTGCTGTTCATTCTGCTGAGGACCCCATTTCTATCATCATAGGACATCTCCTACTCATTGTAAGTAAGTTGTAACTAAGCTGTCATTTTTCTTGAGAACACTCAAACCCAAAGCACTTTCTATTTTTTCTATAAATAGATAAAACCAAATTTTCTTCTTCCTTCCTTTCTCACCAAGTTCAGGAGTCCTGAACTTCTCATGTCATAGGAGCTGGCGTAATTTTTTACTGTTTGCTGATTAATTATCTACATTCACCTTCAAACTACCAGCCCCATGAGAGAAGGGTCCATATGTATCTTGCTTTGGTTGTACTTCTGGTGCCAAACAGACTGCTTGGTCTACCACGGGCTCTCAATAAATGTGAATCAAAGTATGTGTGAATGATTAATTAAAGAGGAACCTTTCTGATGGATCTTAGAAATAGTCTTCTCTCCCTTTTCCCATCATACAAATCTCATTATCTCTGTAACTGTGATTATGCTATAAAAAGATAAAATCACAATAAACTATAACCCATACAATGCATTGTTCAAAGACCTAGCAACATCTTTTATTTATCATTTTGTCTAAAAATATTCCATTACTATAAAATATGCAGAAGTGGAGGATACATGGCCGGCAGGTTTTTGTTAAATTATGTAAAGCTGAGCTAACTGATGGGCTTTCGTTGCCTCTGCTCTTCATCGTGAATGGACTATCCCAGCTATTTTGGGTGTTATGGGTGCCATTCATCTCCTTCTCAGAAGAGAACATCATTACCATGAGAAATATGGCAAAGTTTTATCTAAAAATGACAAACGGAATTAATAGTCCTAATATAACCCATTCCGGAATCAGATTTCCTATTCTTTACGCTTCAGCTACAATGGGCTGTCAGAACACAGCTCTACAAAGCAGGGCAACAGTGTAAAACCCGCGGGTTCCCTGAATGCAGAGAGAAGCAAGACCCACCTCTTTATGCCTTCATTTGGTGTTATAATGTTTATCCAGGCACCCCCACCCCACCCCAGATGGGAGCTGGTGTGGAGATCGGGGGTAGGAAATGAAACCTTCTTTTTCTGTTTCCTGAAAATTTCTTCTTGAAGCCCTAGTTTATGTCTCAAAAACCTTTGAAATGCATCTTAGTAAAATGTGGGTGGATTTGTTTTGTTTTGTCTTTTTAATTTACCAAATATTTCTGATACTCTGTTCTCATTTCCAAGTCAACCCTTAGATTCTTCAAGGAGAATGAGAATCCTTCACAGAGGATCATCCATTATCTTCAACTTAATTCTAGATTGTCCTCTTAAACTTGTCATAGAGATGTATTTTTTCTCATGGAGGCAACATGAGCCATTCCTGAGATATTCAGTCCTGTGTTAGAGGGTTCTCTTTCACCTTATGTGTGCTAAGTTTGCTTTTATCTATTTACAGAGAAATAGAAAGTGCCTTGGGTTTGAGTGTTAAAATTGTCCTGTGTTCAAATGTTAGCCCTAGTGAGATTTTTCAATAAATTATTAAATATGTAATATAAACTTCATAATTCCTTTACTTGTATCAGTTCAGATTTATCTGGGCTAAAAGTGATGTAATTAAAAAATATTAGTTATTGAGGGCCAGGCACAGTGGCACTTACCAGTAATTCCAGCAACTTTGAAGGCTGAGGCAGCCAGCCTCAGCAACTTAGCAAGGCCCTAAGCAATTTAGCAAGACAAGACCCCATCTCTAAATAAAATACTTTATAAAGGGCTCGGGATGTGGCTCAGTGGTTAAGCACCCTTGGCTTCAATGCCAGTACCCACCCACCCCCACGCACAAATTAGTTATTTAAGACAAATAGAAGTAAATTTCCACACTGTGCTTGAGTTACATCCACCAGTCTGCATTTCAATCAGCAGGAATGAGGAAGAAAGAAAGGAGTTTGGTTGCCTCTCTTTCTGGAAATCATTGATATTGCTTCTACCAGAATTGAGAGAGGTCTCACTCATAACTGTAACAGGAAGTTAGGTAAGAAGGCATTTAATTCAGGTGGTCATGAGTCAAGATAAAAAATAAGGGACCAAGTCCTCTGAAAAGAAGAAGGGATATTAGGGGCCAATTTTAAGTCTTTGCCATGTTCCTGTGCCTGAATTGAGTAAGTGAGAGGGCTTATACAAATTTATTCCTACAAATTGTTAAATCCTATATCTTTAGAAGATTTTATTATTAAAATATCATTGGTACTATTTTTATGGGTAGGAATAAAGGAATTAGTGATGCCCATTTCTTAAAAGGTGCTTTTGTTCTGGAGAATCATTGTTGGGATCTATTTTATGAAGGTGTACTGTACAGGAAACACCACCTTCATAATCCATCTACATGGAGGATGAAGGGAACCAGAGACAGATGATCCATCTCTTATATTACAGATGAGAAAATGAGATCCAGAGAAGGGATCTTATTTCCAAAGGGGCATAGCCAGAATTAAAACTCACGATCCTTGGTGGAATCTTCAATATCTTACCTACTGTATGCGCCCTACCTTCCCACAATGAAAATCAATGATAAAATTATGGGTGATTAAACTATCCAAGAGAGTTGTGGTAGAGAAGTTGTTAGACTTTTCTGAGAATGGACGGGACCTCCATTTGCACAGAGGTCTGGATTAGTTGACCTCTTGAAACCCCAAGCTTTCCCTGATGGTGGGAGTGAAAATTCACAGTGGTTCAGCCATCATTCCTCTGTTTTCCTTTCCGTCTTAGCTGTGGAGTGCCTATTGACCACCCATTGATTACCACCATGACTCCATCCTTACCTCGTCCTCAAGATCTGTTTAACGTTTGCTTGTTCCTTGGTTGCAGGATTCTGAATTCAGGCACTCTTGAGTTCATCATCTCCTGGTGTTTTTTTGTCATGGTAGCTTTTCTTACCTGCTCTTGTAATAAATAGCTGTACCAAGGTGTTGTGGAGGGTCAGTTCCCCCCAAAGGATCTTAACCCTTTTCTCGTCTCTGTATCCACCTCCAAGAAACCTATTTTTGTCTTCACAATGTGACCTTTAGTTTTCTTTATAAATGCTGGCAACAAGCTCTCAACACGCCCAGCAACACCAGCTGCTGCCTTTTGACTTCTCCCTTGAAGTTCTAAGGGGTGTTGCTGACAAGTTGCTAGAATGTTTGTGCTTTGTGTTTCATGCCTGGTCTTTTGTCTTAATGCTAGGTGGTATCCTCTTCCTGTTTTTCCCTTTTCTGTGTTATCCTCTTCTTTGCCCTCTTTAATTCAAGGTGTCTTTAATTCTTGGTTCCAGGACTCTGTTTTCTGCAGTGTCAAGCTGGATGCCACTCTCTTTCCTTAATCTCCTCTGGCAGGGTTTATTAATTCATACAATTTTGCTCTGCTGAGTGGGAAACAGTCACTTTACAAAACAGCAATTACTTTATGAGTCTGTCCTGTCTCCAGGTTATCCAATCTTATTCCATGTCACTTGTTTTTCTTTTGTACCTGGATTCTTAAATTTACATGGCCAACATTCTAGGTGACTACAGAATATTCAGTATTTCCTCTCTTACTAACAGAACTGTGCATGAGATAAAGGTACAGTCACATGCTGTTATAAAAACGACAATTTACAACCTCCCTGGCATTAAGGGATGCCCATAGGATAGTGTTCCCACCCGTAACATATAAACAGAGGTCTGGTGAGGGGTTTCTGAAGAAGCTTGGCTTCCTATAGATATCAGCCTTTTCTTCTTGGTCTCTCAGTCCTGCTCACAAAGTGTAAAGGTGCCATAGCTGTTATTCAACCCTGAGAGAAAAGCCCAAATATTTTGGAGATGCCCTAGAATTCTGGATGTTAAACCAATGCCAGTGACCTCCCAGAATTATTGTTAAAAAATAAATAAAGCCTCCAATGAGTTTACATCACTATTACAGGGATGCTGCCACTCTCAATTAATTGCAGTTCCTAACTGATCTACTTAAGACTAAATGAGTGCACACTCTGTGATGGACCCTTTAAGGTGCCACCTGGATCCCATCCAAGGTAGAACTTGCTGCCTTGGCGTTTGACAGTGCTATTAGCAGATGATTCTCGCTCTCAGCTCCTCCAGGTATTGTCTCAACTTCAGAGACCTTTGTCACCAAAGGTCACATCATTTCCTGGGGTACACATATTCAATACAAGACGTGAGCATATCATGGCCAGCCCATATTGACCTAACTTGAGACATCTCCAAGGGATCACGTGGACCTCTTCATAGAAGTATCAGTGGCTTGTCACTGGGACCGTATCCCAGCCTGACATTTTTCTTCACCTACTCCTGATTTCTCTCAATCCCTTCCACAGGTACTGATTTCAGAGTCACAGTTTTGCTTCTGGAAGAACCCAGGCTGTGACACCTGATACATTGCTTTCCCACTACAGAAGTGTATTAGAATCCCTGTCACTACCAGGCTCCATGCTATGCTTGATTGGTGCTGGTGGTGGAGACAGGACCATAAGATGTCTAAGGCACAGCCCTTATTTGGAAATTGCCCTAGTCTAGAGGGGAGTCCGGGCTTGTAAATAAATTCTTATTATTTAGGATGATGAGTATAATTGTAAGGATGGTTATATGGGAATATAAGGGCAGACTGAAAAATTGCCTGGAAGATGGGAAGCCATCAATATTTGTTTGGATTAGAAATGAAGTTATATGAAAATTTTAGGATTGTCCACACATCCATTAGTGGCGAAAATGAATGGTAAATCACAGCCAGGGACCAGAGGTAAGACAACCACTGAAGAACTTAGTAGAATGTTTAGACAACATCATGTGGCAAATTATCCTGGAGCAGGAACTATAGTGCAGAGAGGATGTGATAAATTTAGGAAATTTTGTGGGTCAATTAACAGGCTAGGTAAGGAAGGAAGAGAGAGGAATCAAAGATGTCTGAGAATTTTCTCTGAGGAAATGGAGTCACATTACTCTCAAGAGTCAGAATAGGGTTCATGAGGGATTTGAGATAGCAAAGACAGCTGAAAGACTGCTTGACTACACTTGTACAGTATGGTGGCATCTCTGGGCTGCAAATATAGGTCTCTAATGTACCAAATGCTTGTGTTACTGGAAGATATACATTTGGGTGATGTTGTTCAAAGAGAGGGTATAGAACACAAGAAAAAAATTACAAAGGAAAGAGTGCCCAGGAGCCTTGTGTCTAGTGAGACTTGAATCAATAGTGCTTATTCCTGAGTAGTGTGATGATGTCTAAATATTGTTGTCCTAATAAGGGTATTTCTTCTTTAACATGCAATGCAATTCCCTCTTTTACTGGAAAATTCTAGACCAGCTTTATGGCTTTATCCTTTTATGCATTTTCTGGCCAAAGCTTGCCCATTTGCTATGCCTTTAATCCTCCTTGTTATTCATCTTAAAGAATATGTAGCATTTTTCCTAAGGTTTAACAACTTCTAAACTCTTATTTACCTTTTAACAAGATGGGATACCCCAAACTCAGAGTCATAGAAGGTAACTGACTGACTTGAATCAGGAGAGTTTTCTGAATTCATAAATCAGGAAAGTTTTCTGCAGAAGACTCGAACTCAGTCCTAAGTGCTTACTCTATAAACTCTTTGAAGTCAACTAATTTTTAGTGAAGGGTAAATGCTGAGTAACCTTTTGTTGGACTAAATTAGATGGAAGTGAACTGTGCTGCTAAGAACATCTTCACTGAGTGATACAAAAGGATCACCTGATTTCAATGACCACCTCGTTTTCTGCAAAGGTTACTTGTGTGTGTGTGTGTTCCATAAAGACTAAGATGGATGTAAATATTAAAATAGTTGTGATGGTACTTAAGAATGAAATCTAGACTAACTTTTATATGAGATTGATAGAAAATCAGGGTTGGCCTACTTAGAAGGGCATAATAGACATGGGATTCATATGTTGGAACTACCAGCCTAGTTTTTCATATATATATTTTAAGCATTCATATTTCTTCTTCTGTGAAGTGCCTATTCAGTTCCTTTTCCCATTTATTGATTGGGTTATTTGTGGTGTTTTGTTTTTGTTTTGTTTGGTGTTTTTTTGAGTTCTATATATGTCCTGGAGATTAATGCTCTATCTGAGGTGCAGGCAGTAAAGATTTTCTCACATTCTATAGGCTCGATTCATGTTCTTAATTGTTTCCCTTGCTGTGAATAAGCTTTTTAGTTTGATACTATCCCATTTATTGATAAAGACTGTACACTGAATCAACATGCAGACACCAGGGTTTGGTGTTGGACAAACTAGAATGTATGGCCACTCTTGGTATGAAGCTCATTTGTGATTTCTGGTACTAATATCACTTGTCTTATGTAAACTTGTCCTTAGTAAGTGAAGTAGGAAATAGTGTTTTTGATATCCAGTAGCATCATTCCCAAGCTCCACCAGCTTCTTTAGATAGTTAGTCTCAACATTAGCTACATGTTAGAATCACCTAGAGAACTTTTAAAAAAATGCTGATATTTTGATCCTTATCCCCAAGAGAATCAGATTTTGGTTTTACAAGTGCAATTTGCACTGTGTGACTATTATGTGATGATTTAGGGTCTCATGATCTTGAAGCAGCCACAGCCTTGGGAAGAGTTCAGCTGTCACTACTCTTCTTTTAAAGCTTCCTAAATGATTCCAATTTGCTGCCATGGTTCAGAAGCATTTCTTAAGAGGAAAGGGGGTGCTCCAGCTCAAAACATTTGCATCCCTTTGTGGAGCATTGACTGGTGGCAAATAGCAGTATTATAAAGATAGATTTTGGTGGCTTGTGAAGTCACAAGTCTTCAATATAATTACCCATTTGCTGAACTGTTTGACGATTATGTGACAGTTTAGGGCCTCATGGTTTTTTGAGTTGCCATAACCTTGAGAAGAGATTGATAGAGATTGTTTCTAAGGGTTTCATTGATGACATTTGACAATATCTAAAAGCCCTTTAATAAAACCTTTAGAATACTCTGATATTACCTTAGGATGACTTCCATTCTCATTTGAAAAATGGTCTTCATGGATAACAAGGAAGGAAAGTATCACCCCTGGTGTTCCCAGTAAATATGAAACGCAGTACTGCCTCTTTGTGAACACAGTCAACCTCTCCAATCCAAGGATCTGTGTAGTTCGTGCTTCTCTTTTATCTTTTCTCTGGGGCTGCTTTGATTTTGGGCAGTAGTTCATTGGAATCCATCAGAGGAGAGGACAATATATGGAAGGAGAGATTCAACTGTTTTTTTTTTAATGAATAGATGGAATTGATAGGATTGAGGAGAGTAGGAAGATGGGGTGGAAATGATGTTTTTACATTAAGTATCTGTGTGATGTGATTTCTTCCTCTGAGAACAATTCATGGTCAGGCCTTTAATTTTCTTGACTTCTAGAGCCCGACAAGGAATTTGAAGATATAATTGTGTGAATGAATCCAGAAAGATAGATAGTTGAGATTTTAAAATTAATTTTTTAAAAAATCCCTGAAGAAATGTGTATAACTGTTCTAAAAAGTTGAGTTTGCATAATTTGTAGAACTTATTCCCCTTCCAACACCTGTGTGGTACTATTGATGTGGGGCTACATCTGGTGTGAGATTTTTTGCTATTTCTTTAATTTTTTTAAACCACCTAACACCTGCTGGAAATTGCTGTGTTGTTAGGAGGAATGAGGGCTATATTGGATTTCTCAGTGGATTCTACCATATAATTAGTCCAGGAGTGTAATTGTTTGAGCAGCAGAGAGTTTGGGAGGCATGGAGAGCCATACCAGCATTTCTGTCTGCTATCCCTCAGGGTGTTTCCTTCACTGACCCTTTCCCAGAAAATAGGAATCAGAAAGAACATCCTGACCTGACATCAACCAGCAGGAATTCTGCAGAATGTTCTGAGGCCTTAGATATCTAAATATCCAAACCTTTTCTGTAACATAGAATAAAGCTCGGGAGGGGGGGCCCAGAAATGTTCACAAAGTCAAGCTGATCAAGTTTTCTAGTTTCCAGTTCATTGCTCATTCCACTCCATCCTACGGTTCAGCCAGACCATAACCAGCACTAGGTGCTCCACTGACTTCTTTTGGGGAGCATTGCAAATGAGGAAGCATTTCCTGTCCAACAGTGAATGACCGAACTCCTGCTAGAGGACCCCCTTCTTCATTTAATTCACATTGAAAAAGCTCCTGCTCAGATTTTCAGGGTGAAGAAAGCAGCCACAGTGAATTTTGCTACTAAAATTATAATGACATCCATTGGCCAAAATCGTGGGAGAGAATGTATGGAGGATGGAAGAGCGTGACTTCTGATCTCCGGTTCCTCCAATTGCACAATCCTGAGGCAGAGAGCAGATGTGAGCTTTGGGGTGGTACATACATACCTCTACACCAGGATGTGTATACTTGAAGCACAATGTGTTGTAAACAGAAAGAATCGTTATTCTAAATGGAAAAGAAGAACCCAAACTATCATTATTTGCTGATGACATGGTTCTATAGTTAGAGGATCCAAAAAACTCCACCAGAAAACTTCTAGAATTAATAAATGAATTCAGCAAAGTAGCAGGATATAAAATCAAGACCCATAAATCAAATGCATTTCTATACATCCGTGATGAACCCTCAGAGAAATTAGGCAAACTGCCCTATTCACAATAGTCTCAAAAAGGAAATATTTGGGAATCAATCTAACAAGAGAGGTGAAAGACCTATACAATGAAAACTACAGAACACTAAAGAAAGACATTGAAGAAGACCTTAGAAGATGGAACAATTTCTCATGTTCTGGGATACAATTAATACAATTAATATAAGAATTAATATTGTCAAAATGACCATATTACCAAAAACATTATACAGACAGTGCAATTCCAATTAAAGTCTCCAAAACATTCCTCATAGAAATAGAAAAAACAATCATGAAATTCATTTGGAAAAATAAGAGACCCAGAATAGCCAAAGCTATTCTTAGCAAGAAGAGTGAAACAGGAGGTATCACAATACCAGACCTTAAACAATACTACAGAGCTATAGTAACAAAAAAAAATGGTATGGTATTGGCACTGAATAGGCATGTAGATCAATGGTACAGAATAGAAGACACAGAGACAAACTCACATAAATACAGTTATCTCATTGTAGACAAAGACACTGAAAAAATACATTGGCAAAAAGATATCCTCTTCAACAAATGGTGCTGGGAAAACTGGAAATCCATATGCCACAAAATGAAATTAAACCACTATTTCGCACCATGCTCAGAAATCAACTCAAAATAGATCAAGAACCATAGGAATTAGGCCAGAAAAAAAAAATCTTCACCCAAATCTTCACCAAAGCAGATTAGGTCCTGACTTCCTTAACTAGACTCCTATAAAGTGCAAGAAATAAAATCAAGAATGAATAAGTGGGATGGATTCAAACTAAAAAGCTTCTTCTCAGCAAAGGAAACAATCAATAATGTGAAGACAGAGCCCACAAAGTGGGAGAAAATCTTTACATGCACATCAGATTGAGCACTAGTTTCCATGGTACATAAAGTACTCAAAAAACTTAATACCATAAAACCCAAGTAACCCAGTCAATAAATGGGCTAAGGAACTGACCAGACCACTTCTTAGAAGATATACAATCAATTTACAAATATAAGAAAAATGGATATGAATAGTAATTAAAGAAATGCAAATCAAAACCACTCTAAGATTTCATCTCACTCCAGTCAGAATGGCAATTATCAAAAATACAAGCAATAATAAGTGTTGATGAGGATGTGGGGGGAAAAGGTACACTCATACATTGCTGGTGGTGCTGCAAATTGGAAAACAGTATGGAGATTCTTTAAAAAACTTCGAACGGAACCACCATTTAACCCAGCTATCCCACTCCTTGGTCTATACCCAAAGGACTTAAAATCAGCCTACTACAGGGACACAGCCATATCAATGTTTATAGTAGCTCAATTCACATTAGCTAAACTGTGGAACCAACCTAGGTGCCCTTCAACTGATGAATGGATAAAGAAACTGTGGTATATATACACAGTGGAATATTACTCAGCATTAAAAGAGAATAAAATTATGGCATTTGTATGTAAATGGATGAAGCTGGAGAATATCATGTTAAGCGAAGTAAGCCAATCCCCAAAAACCAAAGGCCAAATGTTCTCTCTGATAAGTGGGTGCTGATCCGTAATGGGGGTAGGCGTGGGGAGAATGGAGGAACTTTGATTGGGAAAAGGGGGAGGTGGGAAGAGGAGGGAGTATGGGGGCAGGAAAGATGGTGGAATGAGATGAACATCATTACCCTAGGTATATGTATGACTGCACATATGGTGCGATTCTACATCTTGTACAAGCAGAGAAATAAAAAAGTTATGCTATATTTGTGTACAATAAATTGAAATGCATTCTGCTGTCATGTATAACTAATTAGTACAAATTTTTAAAATGTGGGAGGGAACATATTGATGGAAGACCATGTCTTCTGATCTCTGTCTACAATTACACAATTCTGAGTCAGAGAGCAGATACCGGCTTTGGAGTAGTACATACACACTTCTACATCAGGAGAAGCTGATGTGTATACTTGAAGCACTATGTATTGTAAACAGAAATAATCAACAAAGACATTTCTTATTCCACTGAGTGAATGAGATTATATACCATCCTAAGGAAGAACATGGGTTCTGCAGTGTGGCTGTGTTCAAATCTTAGCTGTGTTATTCATGATGGTTGTAAGTTTTCTGTATTTAGTACTGTTCGCATGCAAAATGGAGACAGTGATATCTACTTCATGGGATGGCTTAATGTTTTAAGGCATATGGGCACATAATATAAATGCCTGGCACATAATATAAGCATCCAGTACATATTGATAATAATTGCTGTTAGCCAGGAAAGATTCCCAAGTTTGCATTAGCAGGTTTTATTTTTTCACTTCATAAATTTCCTGTCCATGCATGAGTTCTTTTCCTCCTCCAGTACCTTAGTGAAGAAACTAGATGTCAAATCTTTTTTTTTTCCAGAAAACAGCCTAGATTCTTCGTATTCTATACAACTATATGATATTAAGATGTATGATTCCTTTGATTTCCTGGTTCATTTATAAGAGCAGTTTTGAATATATGGCCTTTTATGAAACTTCCTAGCTTCTATAAAGTGGGAATCTCATTATTAAAAAAGAGATGGTCATGTAGAAACCATGTAAAGGAAAATGTTTATGTCTGTCTAGGTTCTATACACAGTGGGTGCCCCAGGAATGTTTGATGACTTGAAGCAACTTTATAACTAGAGCCTCACGGTTGGCTATTTTCCTTTCATCCATATCAGATTATATTATCAAAAGTCCTGGCCTGTGAGAAAAATCTCAGCAAAGGGAACAACCACTGTAGTCAATTTAACCATTAGCTTAAATCTCAAATGTATTTCTGGTTTCAGTGGCTATTCATCCAGGGGAAAACTCAAATAGGCAAATACATGAAACTAAGGGCAAGAAGGAATTTATAATAAATTTTTATATGTTTATTTGTTCTGGTTAGTTATACATGATAGCAGAATGCACTTTGATACATCATACATAGATGGAGTATAATTTCTCATTCTTCTAGTTGACATGATGTGGAATCCCATCAGTCATATATGGTTATATATGTACATAGGGTAATAATGTCTGATTCATTCTACTATCCTTACCACCATATCCCCTCCCCTCCCTTCACTCCCCTCCATCTAATCTAAAGTAACTCTATTCTTCCCTACCTCCCATTATTGTGAATTAGCATCTGCCTATCAGAGAAAACATTTGGCCTTTGGGTTTTTGAGATTGGCTTAGCATGATATTCTCCAGCTCCATCCATTTACCAGCAAATGCCATAATTCCATTTAAATTTTATTTTATATGAGCTCAATATCTGTTTATTAGAAGGAATCAGTCTTGACTGGAGAGATAATAAAGATAAATATGGTCAGATATAGGATGATGGGTATAACTAAGCCAAGTTTGAAGTGGAGGTCTTTATAAGCAGAGGCACAGACAGATTCTTCAGAATACTTAAATTTATATCACACACACACACACACACACACACACACACCATCACAAGGCACAATTAAGACAACAAATGATTACATGGATCAAATGTAAACTCAGGAACTCCACGATTTACCTGATTGTACAACTAATGAGTAAAAGATGCACAATAGAACTGATGAATCAAAAAACAATCCAACTCTTAAAATGAAGGCAAACCTGCAGAAGGGAAAAAATTCTTTTCAAAAATATGAGGCAACCTTTCTGAACCATAATAGAAACCACTTTATAATTAGAATGTTGTGAAAGATGGAGCAATTATTGGCAAGTCAAACTCAAAAATACCTGCTTATGTCCAGAAACTGTAAATGAGCACCTTACATATTTGTCCTCTCTGTGACAGCTCCTTGAATCTAACCTAAGTGGGAACAAACCCGCTGCTACAGTGATTAGGGACTAAATCTTCATTCCTCCACATAGGCCAGCCTTTGACCAATGGGTAATGTGAGCCTTATCTAACACAGAGGAATGTGCATCTTGGAACCCAGAGGATAAGAATCCAACAGTTGCAATCGGGACCAGTAGAAATCTAGTCCACATCAGGACCTTCTTAAACACTGGAAACTCCAACCCAGAAAGAGGCTCATACAAAATGCACCGAAAGAAACTTGGCTTACTTATATCCATCATCCCATATCTGACCATATTTATCATTATTATCTCCGCAGTCAATACTGATTCTTTCTGATAAACAGATGGTGAGCTCACATAAAATAAAATTTATTATAAATTCCTTCCTGACTTTAGTTTCACATATCTGCCTTCTTTGAGATTTTCCTGGATGAATAGCCATTGAAAGAAAGCAAAATCGACCTTATCATTGTATGCCTCTTTAAAGGAACCAAAACCTCGTTGGTTGTGCAGGCCTGTGGAAGATTTGATTGACAAGCATTTAGATGTGCGTTATGTTCTGGTCACCTATAATTTTAATTATTGGATGATGTAAAATTGTATTCTTCAAAGAACCTTTTCCAATTTTTAAAAGATCCTTAAAAGAAGGATTGCCAAAGAAAGAGAGGGAGTGAGAGGGAGAGGAAGAGAAGGAAATGGAAGGAAAAGGAAGAAGAGAGAGGAAGAAAAGGAAGGAGAGAGTGAATAAAAGAAGCAGAAGTACAGTCCATGCTTAATGACGTTGGATATTTTTTATTTTGATCATGACATAGGAAAATGTAGTTTTGCATTGGATTGCATGTGAAGCTTGGTTATTCATTCTGAAATGGAATGCATGCATTCTTTCCTGGATGGGATTTGGAGGACTATTTTTTTTACTTGTTTTTCAATTGAAGTAAGTTCGAGTATAAAATTTTCTTCCAGAAGCACAGTTCTATTCAATTTGATGTTCAAGGCATGTAATTTTCACAATAATATACACATATGTTACAACCACCCAAAACAGTGTATAGGATAGTTTTCTCATGCCTTCCTCCCCCTTTTAAGTCTCCTCTGTTCAAATTTCTAGTACCACAGATTAGTTTTACAAGTTATTAGATTTCATATAAATAGATTCTTATGTGCCTGCCTAATTTTTCTTTTAACATATTTTGGAGTTTCATCTGTGTTGTTTTATGTATGTGTACTTTATCCCAAATAGTATTCCATTATTTGTATGTAATAAAATATTTTCATTCCTGCCCCTGTTTATAGACATTTGTACTGTTATTAGGTTCCAGGAATAATAACTAAAACTGCTATGAAGATTCTTTACAAATGTTCTAGTGAACACATGTCTTTTGTTTCTCTTGGGAAAAAATAAATAGAATAGAAATGAAATTGCTGGTTCATATTGTAAGTACATGCACAGCTTTTTAAGAAACTTTAAATGGTCTTTTAAAGTGGTAACACAATTTTCCATGCTTAGCAGGGATGAATAAGAGTTCCAGTTGCTCTATATCCATGTCAATGTTTAGTATTTTCAGCCCTTTTTATTTTAGCTATTCCAGTGGGCGTGAAATGTTATGTTATTGTGGTTTAAATTGCATGTCTAATGATTAAATTATGTTTCCTAACGTTTTTATTGGTCACTATGTAGCTTCTTTTGTGAAGTGTGTAGTTACATCTTTGCCCTTATATTTAAAACTGGAGTTGCTTGTATTTTAGTCTTTGTTTTTTTTTTTCTAATACTGGGGATCAAATTCCAGACCGCTCACTCTTATACATGTTAGGGAAGCACCCAGAACAGATTGTATCATTACTGGTGATTCATATACTTTATATTTATATTAATATTTATATTTCTTATAAATGTGCTTCTTTGGCATTCTTTCTCATTTTCTAATATATCTCTAAGAAAAAAGTTTTTCTTTTTAACTTTAATTAAATCCAATATATCATTTTTTTTTCTTTTATGTGTATGGCTGTTTGTGTGCTAAGAAATAATACTTTCTCCTGGTCATAGAAATTGTCTTTTGTGTTTTCTTTTACAAACTTCATAATTCCAGCTTTTTTTTCAGCCTGTAATTCAACTCAAATTAAGTTTTGTTTGTAAAATGAGAGGATTTGAGTTTTCTTTTTTTCATAAATAATATCTCTGTGACTTAACTTCATCTACAAAGCATTGGTTGATATCAGGGTTCTTGCTTGTTTTTCAGATTCCTGTAGAAAAATTCAGTGAGTGAAATGTGGCTTTAGATTTTGTAAACTCACTGGAATAAACTTTGTAAACTCACTTGAATTAAGTTTTTTTTTAAACAAATATACACAAATCCAATGGTTTCAGTGCCACTTGTTAAAAAATTTTAAACATTTTTTTTTATTGAGTTGCTTTGGTTCCCTGTTGAAAATATACTATATTTAGGTCCATTTAGGCCCATTTCTGTACTCATTCTTTTCTGCTTACATATCTATTTGTCTTTACACCAATGTCACATTTCCTTGTTGTATTTTCATAATAAAATGCTGAATTCATATAATCTGAATCCTTCAAAGTCTTACTTTTTAATGTTGTTTTGAATCTCCTAGATCACATAAATTTTCATAGAAATTGTAAGGTCTGCTGGGCAATTCCTTTAGAAAATTCAAAAATTGATTTGGATTGCTTTGAATCTATCAATTTAGTGAAAAATTGGCATCTTAATATGTATGTCTTAACATGTATATGCTATATCTTTCTTCACAAGTATTTTTAAAATTTCTATTGACAATTTTGCATGCGTTTCACCTGTTTAACTAAATTTGTTACTAAGTATTTTTGTTATCAATTATATTATTTTTGAATGATTTACTGAAAAAATTGATTTTTTTATATTGACATTGTGTCCTGTGGCTTTGCTAATACATTTAGTTAGTTTTTCTTGTTTATTTTTTAAGTTATTCAGGACTTTCCAAGTAATCAATAACACCATGGGTTATGATAGTTCTTCTTTTTGAGCTGATTTGTTTGTTTGCTTCCTTATTTATTGCATTAGCTAGAACATCTAGTACATTGTTGACTAAATGTACTGAGAGTTGAAATTTTTGCCTTATTCCTGCTTTTGGGGGAAGTGTGTACAATGTTTCACCACTAAATACGATGTTAGCCTTTGTTCATTAGAGATATGCTTTATAATACTCAGGAGGGTCCCTTCTATTTTCAGTATTCTAAGAGGTTTATACATGGATAGGCTTTTATATTTTGTCAAATGTCTTTTCTGCATTTCTTGTGATGATGCTGTTTTTTTCTGCTTTATTCCCCTTTTTAAAATTGATGCTGGGGATTAAACCCAGGGTCTCACACATGCTAGGCAAGTGCTCTACCACTGAGCAACATCCTCAGCTTTCCCTTATTCTTCCTTGTGGTGAATGAAGTTTTTTTTTTCCTTTTAATTTTCATTTTCAAATGTTAAACTAACCTGTATTCCTCATACCACCCCTGCTTTGTAATAGTATATTATCTTTCTTACATAGGTATGGATTTTTATATCATCTACATAAGCTAATATTCCAGGGACATATAACCATCATATTCTCTTACTGGATTTAATTCCTGATAAGGTAATTTATTTCTAATCTTTAAAACTACCCATGTTGTATCATACTCATAATGCCTATATCCAGAAAATATTTTATATGTAAAAGAATTTATGACCAGGCATAGTGGTGCATACGCATGAGCTCAGCTACTTAGGAGGCTAAGGATGCAAACTACAAGTTCAAAGACAGCCTTGGAAACTTAGCAAGACCCCATCTCAAAATACAGAATAAAAAGGGAAGGGGATATATCTCAATGGTAAAGTGCCCCTAGGTTCAATTCCCAGCACCCTCCCCCCCCCCAAAAAAAGAATTAATTTATGAATGAACAAATTAAGCAACATGCCTTGATTCTCCAGTGTCTCTTGAGAGTAGGTTTTACTTAATAAAATGTTCTGGCTTGAAGTCTTCCCCTTTACCTAGGTCAGAGGGCTTTATACAGATGTGTGTCAGGCTGCCCATAGTGTAGATAGGTGTTACTATGATGGCATTTTCCCTTGTAAATGGAGGCATCATCATTTTGCACTGATAAAAAGATACAGGTTCAATTTCTGCTACCTAAGAGACCTTGGGCAACCTACTTCTCTTGCCCATGACTCTGCTTCCTTGTCTGTGAAGTAACAAAGTGATATGGTCTCAAAGGCCCTTTTATGTATAAAATTCTATGTTTGGAGGTGGTGACTGAATTGAGGAAAAGTCAGGATAAAAATCTCTTTGCTCCACTGGGTTTCTCTGCTTTCTTTTTCTAATACTGTTTCCTGTTGGTTGCTTGGAGGTTTATTAAAATTATTCAGCATAGGAATACCTGTTCTTCCTCTCTTCCATCACCAATTCCTATGGAATAGCTATAAAGTCTAACATACCAGTCTACATTAATGTGAGACCTGAAGCCAAAACCTTTATGTGCTAACATACTAATCCCCACTTTCTGTGTATATGATTTGTTTGGAGGGTAATAATCCTATTTATGTTTTCTTATTTTTCTAGTCCAAATTTTTTTCATCTTGTTATAGTTTCTTTGCCCAACTGTTACACAGTTAGTGCTCATTTCAAAGAATAGTCTTTAAATTAGTCTTTGGAATTTCTCATTTAGTTTTCTGTTAAGGAGAGACTAAAAATACTAACTTTTAATTGAACAAGTAATATACAAATACAGTCTCATTTTTAAAACTTTAAACATGATCAATAATGCCTAAATCCTATGAATCACCCACCTTCTTTCCTGATTACTTCCCATGTGATTATCCATTGGGTTACTTTTCATATATATTTATGTGCACACACACATGTACCTAAAGGTATCTTAAATACTAATTAAATTGTATTATATAATGCACATAATAAATACATTCCTTCATCATGCCATTATCTTGTTTCACTTTATCAATATCGTAAATTATTCTGCAATGATAGTTCTTATGCTGAACAAAAGTTCTTACTCTGCAACAAAGATTCTTGTGTTGTTTCATAAACAAGTACATGAGTAAGTGACAGAAGGTAAAAATTCATCTTGGCATGTTCATATTTAATTTTAATGGCTATTATCATAGCAGAATATGAACTCTGGAACTAGACTACCCAGATTTGAATTCTTGTTCTGCTGTCTCATGGATGTGTGGTTTGGGTCTGGTTAACCTTTCTACAAATGGAGGTTAAATAAGTTCACTGAAGCAAAGGACTACGTTTTACTTATATTGTGTCCCTAGTAAAGTGCTTGCTTGGCACATATTAGGAGTTTGGTAAGTCTTTTTTAAATAATTATAAACATGTATACCTATTCTTCCACACAGCCAGGGCTCCTTACTAAGAGTATTGAAGTGGGGAAGAAATAAGCATTTATTGACCCTCTGCTGGTGCCTATCAGGAACCGTGCTGGATAATCTGCATTCTTTAACTGCCCTGTAAGGTCCCATTTTATATATTAAATAATTGAAGTTCAGAGAAATAGTATGTCTTGTTCCAGGACACAGAGCTAGTAAGTCTGAATTGGAAGTCAGAGTTTTCTGCTTTCCTTAAGCATTCCCAGGACAGACAACAGAAGATGGGCAGTTCTGTAGGCCTAGTCCCTCTGAGCAAGTGTATACTTCCTGGTGACATTATAATCCTACATCAAGGACCCTTAGAAAGCATTACGTTAAAAGTGGGCACCCAACTTAAGATCTAGGTAGTATTAGGTTAGTGAGAACGATCTGAATCTTAGCCAAAAAAAGCTAAAAAGTGTTTTAAAATTTAGGAAAACAGGATGGATTGGACAGACTGCTGCAACCAAAGTGATATTCCAGTATTAATACTCCTCAGAATTTAGCATCCGTTCTCACTCTGAAGGGTACCTTTATAGCACCAAACCAAGGCTGGCGTCCATCTAACTATTCATGCCCAGTTCAAGTGTATCAGTCTGCTGCTGCTACAATGATGCTGTGGAACAAATAGCCACAGAAACTGTGGGATGGGAATAGGAAGTGCATTATTTAGCCTCAGGTGTGTGGTTGGTGAACATTAGTGGTTTAAGCTGGCCTCCTTCACAGTCTTTTTGACTGTGACATCTCTGTTGAGTAAATTTATTATCTTCCTCCTGGGACCAGAGAAGCTGGAAAGGCCATATTCTATATGTTGTGATGATAAAAGTCACAGAATCACAGAAGGCTGGGCCTGGGCTTAGAACTAATACACTGTCCCTTCTGCTTCATTCAAAGAAAGCAGTCCGAACAAAGCCAAAGTCAAGGTGTGGAGAAATACACTCTGTATTTATTCTGTGATAGATTTTACTTTTTTTCCCCCTTTCTTTCCTTCTTCCTCCCTCCACCTCTTTTTGTAGTGCTGGGGATTGAACCCAGGACCTCACACATGCTAGGCCAATGCTCTATCACTGAGCTATATCCCGGTCCCTACACGCTGTACTTCTAGTGAGAGGAACTTCAGAATCATTTGGCAGAGTGTGTGCATTCAGGAAGGGTGAAAAATGGGGAGTCACGACACAACCTACCACTAAGGTTATAGCCGAGTGTCCCCGAGGATGGACGGTTGCTCCTCCAACTTTGGTTGGGCAGCTAAAACAAAGAGCACAGGTGGATGTCACCTCTGATTTTTCTTTCCCTTCTTTTCTTTCTTTTAATTTTTCTTTTTCTTTTTTGAATCACCCCTGTGTCATTCCACTAGTAACACTGATAGAAAATGCTTCTTTCATCCCCCTTCTCTCTGGGCATAGAAAATAAAGAGGAGCTTAAAATGAGCAGACTGTGTGTAGATTTATTTATTTATTTATTTATTTTCAGAACACCTGCATCTTATTTTGGAAGCAATTGATGCTCTTGGCCTGGTTTGTGCTTGGGCAATTTAGAGTGATTAAAGAATTTTGCATTTCACAAGTGTGTCTATGTTCAGCTGAGCCAAATAGAGGTTGGGCACAAATCTTCAGGGCTTTTTTTTTTTTTTTTTGATGCACTTTTAATTACTAATTGCCTAAGAAAGTGCCCAAGATGTGAAGTTCCCAGTGTCCTAGTTTGAATTCATAGCAGAACAGATTTAGAAGCCTTCTTGGCAAACTGCACCTTATTGGCTTGGTATTCTTCCCCCTTTCCTGCAGCCTATTTAACAACAAGAAGTTCTTATCTCTGTGTTTGTCACTTTTGCTCACATGGCATAGGCTTGAAAGGAAGTCTGCGTTAAACTAATGCTCTCTAAAATGACAATTGTCATTCATTGATGAGAAGAAGTGGGCAGAAGGGTGGGGGAGTGAATGGTATAAGAGACAACCAAGGAGATATTGACAGCATGAGAATATTTTGGAATATATCAATATATTTTTCCTTTTCTTATTTGCCTGTGACCTCAGTATTCACCGAGAAAAAAAACCCTTGCCTGGAGGCAATGCGGGATTATTAAAGCCATAAAGCAATAACAGAGAGTTAATGTGCAACTTTTAATGCCCTTGAAGAGTAAAAGGATCCCCTAAATTGTAGAATCTTTCCTTACATATCAGAGTCTGTCTGGCAATGAGGAAAGTATTTTATTCTAAAACATGGTACAGAGAAGACCTACACTCTAAGCATAGGGGAGGTGCTGTGTCACAAGAAGGGGACATGGAAATCCTTTGTAGGGGAAAGGGGGGGAGAGAGTTTAGGAATCTAAGGTGCCACAGGTGACAGCAGCTGGGCAGAGCAGCAGATGCACCCAAGTCAAACACCTGCTGCCTAATCCTAGGTGAGAAGAGCTGCCCTCAGCCTTGAGTTCTGCAGAGAACGCAAAGAAGGGTGGCACATGACCAGATAGCTCTTCCCTGCTGCCAGGAGCATGTGAGCTTCCTCTTGCTTGCAAATGTCCTTGTAGAAAGGTTGGGGTGGGGGTAGAAGACTCATTCCCAAATAAGAGAAATGGTGGAGCATGGTGGCAACATGCCTATTGGGAGGCTAAGGAGGAAGCCCAGGAGATCCAGACCAGCCTGGGTAACATGGTAACATAGCAAGATCCTGCCTCAGAAAAAAGAAAGAAAGAGGGCGGGGAGGGAAGTAGCCTTGATATGGAATTTGACACCTGTTGACAAGAGTACATACCATGGGCCATGGGTGTGGCTCAGTGGTAGAGCCCTTGCCCAGCATGTGTGAAGCACTGGGTTTGATTCTCAGCACTGCATATAAAGAAGTAAAATAAGGGTTCATCAACAACTAATAACAACATTAAAAGAAAAAAAAATCCCAAAGATGTGGAAATAACTGGAAAATTGTGAGAATAGCATTCCTTTTTATTGGCATGTGCTTGTTTTCTTCCAAAATTGAGAATGAATTACTAGAAAATAAAAGATGCTACATTTTTCTTGTAATCTGATTTGAGTAAAATCTCTTTCCTGCCCCTACACCTTGATACACATGAGCACACGTGCATGCAAGCGTGCGTGCACGCGCGCACGCACACACACACACACACACACACACACTTTCTGAGAATTCAGAAAATATGGTGGGATCTTTAGCATTTATACTGTATGGAGTTGGAACCCTCCATCTTTATGGGCAGTGAGACCCCAGCTGATATCTGAGTGACAGTTGATACCAAGTATTTGAGCATCTTTTATGTGTCAGCCATTGTATTGGAACCTAATCTATTATTTAAAATAACCTTTTCAGAAAATCTTGTGATTTAGGTGGTGGTATTTCAGTTTCCAGATGGGAAACTAGAGGCTCAGAAAGGCTTACTTACAGAAAACATGTCCTATCTAACATGACTCATAAGTGACCACACTGTCAATTCTAGCCCAGGCTTAATGCCAAGTTGACATGCTTTCACATTCTATATTTCATACTCTCCAAAAATGTATGCCTGCATGTTAAGACTCTTTGAAACAGCATGTGTTTCTCTTCCTTGCCTCCTTCCTCTTCTGGGACCAGCATTTCTGTTGCCCCTTGTTCTGCTTGCTCCTCTTATAGGTAGGTGGAGATTATTTATCTCTAAGCATCAGTGTACCCTCTTGCTATTATGTGTGCTCTCCTAGGCTGGTTCCTGGGGTCTGATGGGCCTTGCAAATAGTCTCTAGTCATGGAGGGAAGAAAGAGGTGCACAAGCCCCAGTATCCATGCACATGACCTCCAGAGACACACAGTGCCACCTGGCATGTATTATCGCTACCAGGGCCTTGGGCCACCCATGGACATAGTAAAAAATGGCCATGGTGACGCTGCTGTGGAGTGTGGTACTTAGCCTATAAAACCAAAAATTGGGGGGTAAGAATAAACAAACCAAACAACAGTGCCCCTCCCATTCCCTTAGCCTCTTGATTTTTTAGGAAGTCATTGTGCAAAGCATTTCTATACAACTGCTGTGTGGGTTTATTGCATTTGTATCTGTCAGCCCATCTGAAGGTATTAAAAATAATTGCAGACATGGTAATAGAATTTTGCAAGAAAAATAGCTTATTTCTCTGAGAAATACAGTATTCTTATATTACTAGTTGAGACAGCAGTGAGGGTCATGGCAAAAGAGGTGGCATGTCAAATTGGAAAATTTGGGTGGAGTTCACAGAGAAAGAATGCTGTGGAGACCAAGGGCAAGTGGTTGTGGGACACTAATGCCACCCTGGGGTCTGGAGGGGCAAAGGAAGTGAGTGCCCACTAGAACTGGAGACAGCTATGTGGCCGAAGCCACTGGATGCTCTACAGAGAAATTCAGGGAGGGAGTGGGAGAGTAAACAATGACCTCACCCTCCTTTCCTCCAACCCCTTGATGGTGTCCCCATCCTTGGGGACATCCTTCTAACTGAGTTAGAAGCCAGAGGGTAAGATCACCCTTCATCAAAGAGAGCAGGAGAGAGAAGGGTCAAAAAGTGGCCCAGGAAGAAAGAACAGAGGATCTCCCAGCACAATTTTGCATTTGGACCATCTAAGTAGCATAAATTTTAGGTTAAAACATAATACGCTCAGCAAATTACCCATTTTGAAAGACTTGGAGTGGCTCAAGAGGATACAGACATGGTGGGTTCCTAGGAAATGCCGGTTAAATTAACATTGGAGTTACAAAAAGCTGAATCTAAAGTGCTTGAAGCCTGAAGGGCTAATGACATAGTAGCAGAAAGGCTCTAGGCAGCCGAGGTGGCTGTTGGGGAAGCAGAGGAAAAGAAAACTATGTGATTGTCATTATGCTGTGGGTTTTTATTTCCAGTGGGTGTTCTGTATCCTCAGATAGAATAAATGGGCAAGACCTGACAACCCTGTTGGAAGCATGAATGTGTGTTCCCATCTGTCCACATCTGGCCTGCAGCTGGCAGACACAGCAGCCTGCTGGCCTGCATGGCTGAGAAAATTGTCTGGAGCCACTAGAGAGCCCTTTCTCAACATTCATGGCATGGTATTTCCTCTGGATTTGGGCATCTTAATCAATCTGTTCCACAAAGACTGTCCTTGGGGACTTCAGGTGGGGCTGCCCAGAAGGAACTTCTAATCAGGTAATGGGCTATGATGAGTCGTGAATGACATCATCCTTGCAGGTGTCACCAACACAGTTTTGCCTTAGGGTGATCCCACATCTGCCCACATCATCACTGATTTTTATTCATCTTATGACTGTGGGTCCGGCCAAGTGTAGCAGACTCTTCCTGTGTTCTAGCTGCCAGCTCTTCCAAACTTCTTTCTATATTTGAGAAATATACATCCTATGAGGTTGGGGAAGGGACCACCATCTTCTCTTTCCCATTAGTCTCAGGCTCTGTGCATCACTCAGGCCAGGGCTGGATTTGATTCAGAAGGTAGTCAGATGAGACGCAGGGACAAGGGGTCCTTCCTCTCCAGTGGAAATTGCCATCAGGGCGGTAATTTTGTCACCAGAATCAGTTGAAAAGGGAGTCATTAGTCATTTCTCCTGCCTGCTTAGCCTCAAGATTTGTTTTCCAGCCTTCTTAAAGACCCTATAAACTAATTCAAGTCTTTTTTAACATAGTCTTCCCCGCCCTTTGCTTAAAATTATAATTCCTGACTGATATATAAATCCATGCTTCAAATATTATCAGATCCCAACAGAAACATGTTCACAAGCTATGGCTAATTCCACAGATGATTCCTAACACAGAATCTTAAGTGACTGCTAAATACATAAAAGTGCTCTACTTTATTAATAATCAAATAAGTGCGAATTTTAAAAGGAAACAATTTTTCAATTATCATAATTACCTAGGTTTTTTACACATTATAATATCCTGTATTGTTGAAAGTGCAAGGGAGAGATGTTCTGAATCCCTTATGATTGCCGGTAGAAAAAAGAGCTAATGAATATGTAAACCTTACATATAAAGTAGGTTGCTCTTCACGATGCTATTTATTTGGGATAGTGAAAATATGAAAATAATAAAAGCAACCTACACATACAACAATAGGAAAGTGATTGGATAAATTATGTTCATACAATTCAATAATGTGGGCTGGGGGTATAGTTCAGTGGTAGAGCATTTGCCTAAAATGCAAGAGGCCCTGGGTTTAGTCACCAGCACCACAGAATAAAGACAGAAAAAAAGAAAAAAATAAAAATAAATCAATAACACTCATCCAGTAACAATGTGATTTGCAAAACAATATTTCATGACATCGCTCCTGAAATAATGTCATTTTAAAAGAAGTACACTTAAAAAAATAAAAGAAGTACACTTAACTGTAGGATTAATATAAGCCAATTTCTGTTAAAATTATGAAAAAAGTATATTGTTATATTACAACCATATTACCAGAAGGAAAAGTTCACTAAAATGTGCATACTGTTGTCTCTAGGTTATGAACAAATGGGAGGTTTCAGTTTTCTCTTCTATTCTTTTTGGTATATTCTGAACGGTATTCAATAATCAAGTAAAATTCTATTTTTAAGACCATGGTCATGATTTTCCTTCTTACAACTTGTTTAATAGCCCATCTGCTGCAGTGAACATCTGTTTTCTTACACCATTTAAACCCTTTTGTACTCTTGAAATAGTGCCATTTTTTTTTTTTTAAACAACAGGGTCTCTAAAGTGAACTTATAATGTCCTTGTTCCCGGGCTGGTTATTAACACTCATTGCACCCACCTGGACAGGCCCAGGCTAGGTGGGATTTGAGTGAAACCCTATCATTTTAGCATTTTAATACCTGGTTAGCAGCAGCCTTTGAATTAACTACTATTGACCCCCAGACCTCTTTCCAGTTCTGTCTCAAGTCAGAAAATAATCAGATTTTCTAAGTAGATAGGGCCATCAGTACACTCAATTATGATTAATTATATATGCCTAGGATTATTGGAATTTTTTTTTTAAACATGAGTTTCTAGAACTAGATATACTAGTTCTATCTAAATGTATCGAAATAATGAGAATTTGATTTTTTTTTTTTTTAACTAGAGAAGAGACAGGGAGATGACAGGCACATGTATAGGATTTACATGAGACAAAGCTGACATCAACCGGAACAGGGGCTATGGGCCAAGCCAAGTGCAGGTGGCCAGCCGGGCCGAGGGCAGAGCCGTGGACCGCAGCTGAGACGACAGCAAGTGTGATGTTTCAGGATTGACGAAGCAAGATCATGGGAGGAAATCCAGCATCTGCCTGGTTTTCTGGGGCTGTTCACTCTGGGAATTTAACTGTCATGCTGTGGAGAAGCCGGACCAGCCACGTGGAGAGGCCACACGTGGGTTCAGCTTACAGAGCCGAATTGAAGCCATTCACCAGCATGAAAGACATAAGGAAATGTTTTCTCACTTTCCTCCCAGGGTCTGAACCCCCAAACCGAGCTTCCATCCTTTTATTATATGGGCATTAGCTCATGAAGAAGCTGGTTTATTCTGTCTTTGCCATTCCTTTTGTAAATATTTTTTAAAGAGTTCTAGTCTGGTTCATTACCTCGAAGGTAGATGTGTATGTCTATGGTACATTAACCTTTTTACACCTCCTGATATAGGGCCCTTAGCAGATCTCTTTTGATGTTGATTTTCCTTCTCAATAGTTTAAGAACCATAAAACCAAAGGCTGAATGTTCTTTCTTATACATGGAGGACTAACACACAATAAGGGGGGTGCAGAGAATAGAAGTTTGTGGAATTAGAGAAAGGGGAATGAAGGGAAGTGGGGGGGGTGGATACAGGAAAGACAGTAGAATGAATTTGACATGAATTTCCTATATTCACATATGAATATATAACCAGTGGAACTTCACATCATGTACAACCACAAGAATAGAATCCTAATTAGAATAAGTTATACTCCATGTATGTATAATATATCAAAATAGACTCTACTGTCATGTATATCTAAAAAGAACAAAATTGCAAAAAAATAAAAGAATAGGTATAAGGGAAGGCAAAAAAAATACAATAAAAAGGATCACTTCTTTCCAAATATTCTCATTGCTTCCATTTTTTTGAAAAGATATGCCTTTCATAATAAAAAAATTAATAACAACAATAATAAAAAAAGAATGAGCATAAGGGGTTGCAGGTTGGGCTAAGGAAGCTGGAGTAAGGTCATTTATGTTACTGACAGAATTCTGTCAATAAGGCATAACAAATGCAGGGAAAAGAAATATTCAAGCAGTTGGACATGCAGATTTTTGTTGATTTATTCTTTCATGAGTGTTGGAAGGAAGTAAGTAAATGCAGTAGGGAAGAAGATACCAGCTCATTCTAGAGGATTTGTACTAAACAAATACTTCTTGGATTTTGGAAATCATACTAGATGTTTGTAAGAAGATACACTTATAAAGTGCCAAGAACAACAAGTGATTTACATGTATTATCTCACTACCATAACTTGATGAGCTAAGTATTTTATTTTTTTCCATTTTACCTGTAGGAAATAGGCGCAGAGAGGTTAAGTGCTATGCCCCAATTGCACAACTGGTAGAAATCAGAATTTAAGCACTGTGGCCCCAGTCTCTGTGCTGTTAACCTTGATGCTGTCAGGCTCAGGTACTTAATTTAGTCCCAGTTAACTTTTCAGAACTAGAATAGACTTAATGATGCAAACTGAAAAGGTTTAATCATTTTAGTGAAAAATAATGGAGAAAGATTTAGGCCTTAACTCAATGTGACTGGATTTTTGTCACAATACAAAGGTTCTGTATGTCCAGAAAATGTTCTAATGTCCTAAGGGGAACCCCAAATCAAGCTAGTGTCCAATTTCTCTCACATTAAATGTCAAAATATAACTGGACAATATCTACAGAGCCTTAAGGGCCAGAAAGATTATGGACCAACAGTTTTATTTCTGGTCAAATTGCTGTTTCACCAACTATTCATTCATCCACTTAATCAATCAATCAATATTTAACACATGTCTATTATGTTCAAGACAGAACATGAAAGTAGCAGGGAAATACCATTAACTGACTTGTACTGCATTCTATCTTGACTATTGTAAGTTCTCAAAGGTCTAACGTGCTTCTTCATGCTGAAGTAGATGGATAGAATTATGTTACCATTAACTTTAGCCTTCAGAAGAATTGACTATCATTAAATGGGTGAGCAGTGTGAGCTTTGGAAGGCAGAACTTTACAGCAGAGAACAAAAACTCTGATATCAGAGAGAAGTAGGTTTGAGTCCTGGATCTGCTGCTGCTTGGATGTAGCCTTGGGTAAGATATTTATCTCCTTTAAATCTTAGTGGCCTCTTTGTGAAATGAAATTAATAAGTTAAAGTTGCATTGTTATGAAGAAAAATTGGGATAATATATTCGAATGGTTGAGCATGTTTCCTGGAAAAGAATTAATATTCAATACAAATTGGTGGGGGTTACTTTCTCTTTGCTTCATGGCTCTGTATTCAGACTCCTTTTCCACGTGCTACAGTCCTATGTAGTGAGGACTCAGTATTTTAAATCATTGCTATGAGTCTTCCCAGCAAGTCTCTTCCATTGAGTACACACAAACAGGATAGACATTGAGTCTACTTTTATTGTTCTGATGGGTATTTCCCCCAAATCATCTTTTTATCTCCCCTGATGTTGAAATGTAGTATGAATGAACTCGTAAGGAAAGTGATGATTATATAGTGAAAGTATCCGGAGAGGTTGCAAATGAGAGGAAACTCACAACTCAAAGAATCTCTGCTTTTTCAAGAGTGTGGCTTGTATAAGTCTACACAGAAAGTGCTTTAAAAAGGGTCTAATGGGAACCATTTCTGCAGAACTCAAAGAGAAGGTGAAAGTCAGAAAAGATGCAATGTGGTTACACGTTGTTAGTCCGCTCTCCACCACTGCAGAAAAATTCAGGAGATAATAAACTTATATGGAGAAAAGGCTAATTCTGTATCCCAGTTTTGGAGCTTTCAATCCATGATCTATCGGTCCCTTTTGCCTTTAGGTGGGTAGAAGGCTCTCATGGAAGAAGAAGCTTCATGACTCATGACAGTTGGAGAGCGAAGAGAAAGAGGACATCCCACAGTCCCCTTCCAGGACACACAATGATCTGAGACCTCTCCTATTAGGCCCCGCCTCTTAAAGGTTTCCACCACCTTCTAGTAGTGCCAAGCGGAGGACAAAGTCTTTTAAAAATAGGCCTTTGAGGGATATTGCAGATCCAAACTCCAGCATACCTACAGGTTCTGAAATTTAAAAATTAAAAAAAAGAGAGAGAAAGTGATTAAACTTCCCATATTTTATTTTATTCATTCTTCCAAAGTTGAAATCAGGCAGCCATCATGAATGAGTTTCTACTGGATACCAGGCATCATGAGGGTCTCTGGTGTGGAAAGAGCCATGCTATACGGACCCCACAGCACAGTTCTGAAGAGCTTAGGCCTGTAGAACTGAAGACCTGGATTCAAAGATCATTCTTTTCCTTCATAGCTCTATGTGACCTTCAATACACCGATCCTTCAGCAGCCTCTGTTAGCTGTCCAGTAATAGTGGGGATCACAGTAATACATAAGCTGAGAGTTGTTGTGACTATTTTATTAGTTATTATCTATTAAAACTATTTGTTTGGCATAGAGTCACAGAAATAATATGCTAATACATAGTATTAAAATAGTAGGTTAATGTCAAGAGCTCACAGTCTGGTTCATATAAATGGACTCGAGATAAGCAATGTGAACACAGTATAGAGGGAGAAAGAGAAAATTCTTGGACTCAGTCCTAAGAGAAAGAGTTGCTTTTTATCTGTGTTGAAGCCTTAAATAAAATGTGACAGAGACCTCAGGAAGTGAGCAGACATTTGCACGTGCTGTATTTGGAAAACAGAACTGGAACCCGTGCAGAGGATGTTGTACAAGGGAATTGTCCAAAGGCCATCATCAAAGATAAGGATATGGAGGAGGAAAAAACTTGTAGATTTTCTGTCACACCTTTATATCTCTTCTTTGCTGCTCATTTTCCTCATGCTTTCTACATTTTCCAACTGCTCTCTTCAAGGGACATTCATCAGTGCATGTTAAAGCCATATTCAGATCAGGTCAAGGTAAAACAACCCATGTTATTTGAAGAGCTTCAGAAAATTCCCTTAGACTCCTCTAAGAATACAGAGCTGGGGGAAAAAAAAAACAGACAGAGGGTCCCCTTTTGACTCAGGGACAGAGGGAAAATGTCCTACATTGTGTTAGATGGTGTGTCATTTCCTCTTCACAGCCCTCTGGCAAGAGAAGTCTCATTGTCCCCATTTTGCACACGATGAAACTGAGACCAGAGAGATCAAAAAGCTTGAACTAGTGCAAAAATTTCCAACGACAGTGTGGAAATAATGTGCTGCCTCTCCAAACAACTTGCTGAGTGGCAAAAGAGAAAATAGATGCTTTTCACCGTCGTTGTCAACACACCGTTACTTTGTCTTTTTAAAATGTATCTAAAATGTGTTGAATTGATTAATGAGTAATCATACTTCCAATGTAAACACTCTTTTTTTCCCCCCCTATGTGCACCATATCACTTTGGCCTCTTTATGTGAGCAATGTACCCTGCGGTGTGTAAATAAGAGATGACAACTTCCATAATATGTGTGGGGGTGGAATGGATTTGATAAAACAGAAGCATGCATAATTCAAATAGCAAGCCCTGTCCCACTCAGTTTTTGCATAAATAATTTGCAGATTCTCTGGATTTCTGCCAACAACCCCACCACCACCACCCGCCACTGCCTTCCAGAAATCTCTCAGAATCTATCAGACATGGTTTAGGGAGACGGGAATGGAGGAGAAAACATTTGTTTTCTCTAAATCTAATTATTGTCTTTTAGCATTTTCTTAATATGGTTCATGAATATTGTTGAATTTCACCTACTTTTGCCAACAGGCAAATTCAGAGGCCAGGATCCTTAAAGGTATCAAGGTACTGTTGCATATTTATGGGAGGGGTACAGAACTCCCTCCACCAGCTTTTATAGGAACTCAGGGCTTAGATGTTTAAGCTTTGTTCTGACATATCTTATTTGCTTCATGACATGAGTAAATGCGCTGGTTCTTCCCATCATGGGACCCTTTTCAGATACATGTCTATTAGAATATGGTGTTATTTACACACACACACACAGACACACACATACACACACACACGCACGCACACTCATATTTGTTTATACATGTCTGAAACATTTAGGTGATAATTCAGTGGTGGAAAACATATGACTTTGTTTTCTCCAACAGAACCTAAGCTGCGTCTGAGTCCCAATTTCTCCATAGTGGTGATGCCTGTTGCAAGTAACTATGTCACTTCCATTTTACTACAGACCCTTCCAGGTTAATGCAATCATTTTGGTCTAAAGAGTCAGTTGAGGACTTGGAGTGGAGTCCGTTTTAAATTCACGCTTCTTACCCAAGTGATCCTTCCCTTTCAAGGAGCCTCATCTTTCTGTCCTCTTTCCAACATGTTTAGATTCAGAAGGGCACTTTGTATAACTGTACAACATCAGAGGGAGGGAGTCCACCTCTCCCAGAGTCACTGGAGTCCTGATGACCACCTCTGAGTGGATATTTGAATTCCCTTGGAAATGAATTCCCTCGGTCATTGATGGAACTCCAGGACCTGCTGATGTTTATGGTCCCTGCCAGTTTCTTCTCTGTTGCCCCCTCACCACTGCCCTTATTCCAAATATGGGTTTCTTTCACCTTGTTGGGGCTTTATGGAAACTTCCACAGATACCATTCAGCCCCTGGAAAAACTGAAATGTGCTTTCCGGTTCCCGTCATCTCTTCCCTGAGTCCACTCTACCAATTTCTGTTGTGTTATGGTGGACAAGTTGGCCTGGCCACTCTGGGAGAGCCCCAAGCCCAAGCCCCTCTAAGGTTTCTCTTCCATCTACTCCTAAGAAGGAGGTAGGGATCAGGCCATATCTTTGGTTTCAGCACCAGGTTCTACTTTTCAGGAACTTTCAGTTCCTTCCAATGTGGCAGAAAACCACCTTCAACTTCACATAAAGGTATTTCTTTCTCTATAGTTTATAGAGAGGTGATCCCCAAAGACATTTAAGGGCTGTCTCCCAAGATCACTTCCATCTTCTTGGTAAGTAAGATGGAAGATCTGGGTGGTCCAACCCCATGTCCATGACAACGATGGATGACATCTATGTTTGCTTAGTGATGTAATTTGGGCTTATTGTCTAAATACTGTGTTCACCTCTAAGTAACCTGTTCTTTTTCCTATTTAGGATTTTTTTTTTCTTTTTTTGCCTCATGTCAGTGGGAGAAGAACAGTTTATACGCCTTTAGGAAGGAGCAATCATTTCTCCATGGGACTCTAAACCAAAAATTGATTCCCTGCATTTTTTTTTTCTCCACAACCAGGGATTGATACACACACACACACACCAAAACCGGCTGATATTAGAATGCGTAACCCCTCTCTTTCTGCACTAGCTCCATAGTTTCAACCTCTTTAGGGTGACAGGGATACGTTGGTTTCTGGAATGGAAAGGAGAGTATTTTTCCTCCTTAAGAAGCAGTGATGGTCTGGGAGAATTATTGTGTTCAGGAGAAATGTGTGGGTGCATGCAAGAGGAGGCCGCGGAGAGAAAAGTAAAGGTTAAAGGAAATCACTCCACTCCTGGAGAAATCTCCCCAAAGAGATGTCACAGCAGGTGGCCCTACATCTGCTTGAGCCCCCCTGAGATGGTGTGAATGCCTGCTTGTGTCATTTGTATTGAAAAACAATTCTAAGTGCATTTTCTACCATGGTTGGATCCTTAACAAGTCAAGATGTTTTGTTCTAGAAGCCCAACTGAGGATGCAGGGATATTCAATGGAAACAATATTAAAAAAAAATCTAGTTAATAACAAATAATAAATACCCTAAAAGACTTCTTTAGGGGCTGCCAAGGACTTAGAGTGTGGTCTGAATGTGTTCAAAAGCCATATCCCTATCTGAAGTTAGCAACTGGGGCCCTAGCACAAATATTTGTCTTGCTGCTTTGATGGCCTCGTGATTAGGAATCTAGAGTTAACCATCTAGATATACCACACACTCAACTGAGCAGAAATTTAAATCAAACTGTAGAATTCAAATCCTGTTGATAAATATTTTGTCTGACTGTTTCCTACTCAAGTCCAGCATTTAGCCAACATATTTGTTAACTGAGCGTTGATTTGTTCTTTTGGATTCCAATTCACTCATTCTGTGTCACTCTTTGGCTGCTGACAGGGCTCACTGTGGAGGAAACTGAAATAAAAACTAATAATGATCCAAACGACTAATGTAATAAAATTGGAAACCAATTGAGAAAATTACAGAGGAGAGAAAATCAGCTGAACTGGGAGTGGAAGAGATAAGGCTGATGATGCTCACTCCTTCATGAAAAGGTTTCTAGTCACCCTGCCAGGGGTGGCTTCTCCCTTCACTAACCTAAGCCCTCCTGACATCCACCCAGATTCCCCACATGCCTCCTGTACTCATGTGGGTTCCTATATGTAGGTACTTGTTTCCTCCTGACTAGACATTTAAGTCTGCCTTATTTGTCTCGTATGGTATAGTGCCTCGCACATGCTGGGTAATTGAGCTGTCAAGTACAGCTCTGCAGGAACTTTGGAAATGGCATAATCTAGCTCCTCCATGAATGGGTAACAGAACTGAGAACAAGGATTTCCTAATCTGCTTGGAGTTTTTGGGGTAGCAGCCACAAAGTAATTAGATGTCAGGTGTCTCCCCCACTCAAGCCTAGTAGTCTTTTTTGATTATAATTCCATGCTTACCTAGGTTATGTGCAAACCTGCTTCTATCTGTGACAAAAAATACAAAGCACCAACTCCATGCATTCTAAAGTCCAAAATAATTAATCACTATCAATGTCATATTAATATGTAAATATGTCATTGACATTTTAATCTGTTGATATATAAAATAGAATGTACAGATTACATAATCTATATATAAAATTTTCTTATTTTTCAGATATATATTATCTAGTAGAAATTACATAAAGTAGAAATACATTTATATATAACGTATACGTATGTATAATTTTGTACTCTGGTTTTAAAATTCATTTGGTATTATGTTATAAGCATCTTTCCATGAAATTATGTCATCTGCACCAATATGATCTGTAAATATTAGCTTAAAAGCCATTATATGGACTTAAAATTTTTTCAACCCTCTACTAGGTTAATGTTGTGATTGAACTGCTTTATTTTAAAATAAGTTGTTTTGTTATTTGCAAACTGAGATTATACTTTATGTATTTGATCATAGTAAAATTTCCATTCTGAATTTTCCTGTTTTAAGTCATCATAAGTTTTATTTACTTAATTTATAGACTAACACAAACATTTGCCTTGCTGATTTGATGGTCCTGTCCTATGTGCATGGATATAAACATGTGTACATATGCACACATACAAGCAGACATATAATAAATAACTCCATAATTTATAAAAGTTCTGAAGTACTTTCATAATAATGTCTCATCCCTTGAGTTTTTATTTACTTAGTTCCATGAAAGTCTTATAATGGTTTTTCTTTCATCAAAATTTTCTTTTGGTAAAAGTCTTTATGAGATTTGAGTGATTTTTATTTGTCACACTTTTAAACTCCCTCAATGAACAAATATGCTTATAACCAGAAAATGTTATATTATTTTAAATAATATAAAAACCTAAAGTGCATAGATTTGAGTATTAAAAAAGTCTTAACATTCTCATATTAATCAAATGATTATTTATTGTAACTTTTTTATTTGTTCTAATAATTTTTGTTCTAATAATTTTTATTTACTTATATGTGACAATAGATTACATTTTGACACATAATACGTAAATGGAGTATAACTTCTCATTCTTCTGGTTGTACATGATGTAGGAGATCATACCAGTCATATAGTCATATATGCACATAGGGTACTAAAGTTCAATTCATTCTACTGTCCTTCCTACCCCCATACCCCTCCCCTGTCTTTACTCCCCTCTGCCTAAAACAGAGTACCTCTATTCTTCCCTATCCCCACCCCCACATGTTGTGAATTAACATTGACATATCAGAGAAAGCATTCAGTCTTTGGTTCCTTGGGATTGGCTTATTTTATTTGGCATGATAATCTCCAGTTACATCCATTTACCTCAAGTGCCCTAATTTCATTCTTTTTTAAGGCCAAGTAATATTCTACTTTGTATATATACCACAGTTTCTTTATCCATTCATCTGTTGAAGGACACCTAGGTTGGTTCTATAGCTTAGCTATTGTGAGTTAAGCTTCTATAAATGCTGAGGAGTGGGATAGCTGGGTCAAATAGTGGTTCATTTTAAGTTTTCTGAGAAATCTCCATACTGCTTTACAAAATGGTTGCACCAATTTGCAGTCCCACCAACACTGTCTGAGTGTAGCTTTTCCCCACATCCTTGCCAACATTTATTGTTGCTTGTATTCTTGATAGTTGCCATTCTGACTGGAGTGAGATGGAATCTCAGTGTACTTTTGATTTGCATTCCTCTAATTGCTAGAGATGATGAACATATTTTTCCTATTGATTGTATATCTTCTTCTGAGAAGTGTTTGTTCAGTTCCTTGGCCAATTTTTTGTTTGGGTTATTTGGTTTTATGGTGGTAAGTTTTTTGAGTTCTTTATATATCCTAGAGATTAATGTTCTATCCGAGGTGCCTGCATGAAGATTTTTCTCCCATTCTGTGAGCTCTCTCTTCACATTGTTGTTTCCTTTTTTGTGAAGAAACTTTTTAGTTTGATTCCACCCCATTTATTAATTCTTGAATTTACTTCTTGCACTTTGGATTCTTGTTAAGGAAGTCAGTTCCTAAGTCGACATGGTAGAGATTTGGACCTACTTTTTCTTCTGTTAGGCACAGGATCTCTGGTCTAGTGCCTAAGTCCTTTATCCACTTTGAGTTGATTTTTGTGCAGGGTAAGAGATAGGGGTTTAATTTCATTTTGCTACATATGGATTTCCAGTTTTCCCAGCACCATTTGTTGAAGAGGCTATCTTTTCTCCAGTGAATGTTTTTGGTGCCTTTGTTTAGGATGAGATAACTCATCCTAGACATCCTAGGGTTTATCTCTGTGTCCTCTATTCTGTACCATTGGTCTACATGCCTACTTTGGTGCCAATACCATGCTGTTTTTGTTACTATGACTCAGTAATATAGCTTAAGATCTGGTATTGTGATACTGCCTGTTTTGGTTTTCATGCCAAAGTTATTGCTTTGGCTATTCTGGGTCTCTTATTTTTTCAAATGAATGTCATGATTGCATTTTCTATTTCTATGAAGAATGTCATGTGGATTTTAATAAGAGTTTCATTAAATCTGATAACGCTTTTGGTAGTATGGCCATTCTGATAATGTTAATTCTGATTATTCAAGAGCACAGGAGATATTTCCCTCTCCTAAGGTCTTCTTCAATTTCTTTCTTTAGTGTGCTGTAGTTTTCATGGTAGAAGTCTTCCACCTCTTTTGTTAGATTGATTTCCAAATATTTTATTTTATTTTGTGAGGCTATTGTGAATGGGATAGTTTTCCTAATTTCTCTTTCAGCATCACCATCACCTTGCCATTTATAAAGTGACATGAATTCATTCATTATATAACCCACATTAGACTGGCTTCCCCCCATATAATAATGCCCTTCAGAGCCATCCCAAATTATTATGTATGGAAGGTTTATCCTTTTTATGGCTGTATAATACTTCATGATGTTGATATCTAACAGCTTTTGTACCTGGTGCAGGACATTTGTGTTGTTTCCGGTTTGCAGCTATGAACAATTATATACAGTTATATAATGGATTGATTTATAAGAAACTTACATGGCTTCCTACAATGGTGGTACCGTTTGGGATTTGTTCTGAGAGATCCAGGTGCTCCGTCATCTCACTGGTGCTTGGCATTGCCAGTATTTTGCTATTCTAGCCATTCTAATAGGTGTGTAGAGGTATCTCACCTTGTCTTTAATTTGCATCTCTAATCTCCAGTGATGTTGACCCTCTTTTCATGTGCTCTCTCACAATCCATGTATCTTTCGTGAAGTGTGTGTTCAACTATTTTATTCATTTAAAAATCGGATTGCTTGATTTCTTACCAAAGAGTTAGAGAGTTCTTTATTCTGGATACAAGTCCTTTGTTGGATATGTGATTGACATATATTTTCTCCCTCTCTGGAGTTTGTCTTTTAATTCCAACAGTGCCATTAACAGAACAAATACATACGTGTGTGTGTGTGTGTGTGTGTGTGTTTGCTTTAACAAAGTCTCACTTATCAATTCTTTCAATTATGGATCACACTTTTGAGTTCATGTTTAAGAATTTTCCTGGCCTAACCTGGTCATGTAGGGAAAAATGTTACTTAGCCCTTCCATACTGTCTTTCTTCTGCTCACCTTGTTGCTCTGGCTAGAATATGCAGTGCTTTGTTGAATAGCAGTGGTGATAATAGACACCGTGCCTTGTTTCTTATCTTAGGGAGAAAGCAGTTAGTCTGTCACCATTATGAAGGATGTCTCCTCCGGTAGGTGGTTTCATAGATGGTCTTTATCATGTTGAGTAAATGCCCTTCTATTTCTACTTTGCTGAGCATTTTTAGCATTGAATGGATATTAAATTTTATCAGATTTTTCTGCTTCGGTTAATATGATCATGTGGACTTTTTTTCTTTAGACTCTAAGTATGGCAAATTGCATTCATTGATTTTTTTTTTTTTTGAGCATTGAACCAACTTTCATCTTGGAATAAACCCTACTTGGTCATGGTATATTACTCCCATTATGTATTTATGATGTTTTGTTGATAAATTTTGTATCTGTGATCATAACGGCTGTGGCACAATGTCAATTTGATTTTCAAAAGTGCTGTTTTGATCTAGCCAACTTGTGCAGTACCCAGAGGCCAATCTGACACCTGGATGGTGTTTAATGCTATAATCTAGCCCTAATATTTTTGCTGTGTTAATTGTGGTAATTTTCATGCCTGGACCATGTAGGATTTCATACACAGATTGAAGGATTCTTTCCTGTAATCTTCTCTTCTCCATGATCCTCTCCCTTCTGTCCAGCTGAGGGGAGAAGGATCCAGAAGGGAGAAGGATAGATGGCTAGTAAAGGGCTGGACCATCCTATAGAGTTCTACTCACTACATCTGTAGCAGCTTTGTCAGGGGAAGCCAGAGAGACATTGCCATTTTAGTGGCATTTGTCCCCTGCAGGTGGGGATGGGTTTGGAAGGTTCTATTGCACAGACCCACTGGAGGGTACAGCCACCGGGGACGAGGAAGGAAAGGGTACCACCTTTATGCCATAGCTGTGTTACTGGGGAATGAAAGGGAAACTGCTTTTTCTGAAGGAGGTAGTATAAGAGGACCCTTCCTGCCCAGCCTCCCCATCTCAGTCCTATGGAGATAAGAAGCAGGCTTCTCCCAGAATGTAATTTTTAAAATTTTTGCTATACCCTTTGGTAGCTGTAAGTTACAGGCAACTGAGGCACCTAGATTCAAACTATATATGAAACAGAAATGTAAAAGGAACCCACAACCAAGTCTTGGCCAGTGGCCTGACAAATTTCTTGACTCCATCTTTCAGAATCTTCTAGAAAGTTGTTTTCTGTAGATCCGGAGATTTAGTTGAAATTAACACAAATAGACTGGAAAAAATGTGTTTAGACCATCTTAACCGTTACATGAAGCTGTCCTTGTACTTTTATTACTAGTGAGGTAGAATTTATTTTCTGTTTATTATCATTATTATTATTATTTTTTTTTCATTGTTTGTTTATATTCTTTGGCAAATTTCAAATGATATCGAAATGTTGTTCATAGTATTTAACATGAACACTTCATATAGTTGCATTTCCTGCTTGTTATAATATCTATTGTCAAGTAATTGTACCAGCTTCTTTGGTCTTTGCATTATTATTATTATTATTATAAATCTAGAGCTGGGCTGAGGATGTGGCTCAAGTGGTATCGCGCTTGCCTGGCATGTGTGCGACCCGGGTTCAATCCTCAGCACCACATACAAACAAAGATGTTGTGTCCGCCGAAAACTAAAAAATAAATATTAATAATAATAATAATAATAATAAATCTAGAGCTATTTTTTGTACTGTGACTTTTTTATGTCCTAAGATCAGATAAACAGTTTTTTTCTTTCTTCCATTCTACTTACTTATTTCTATATTTAAATGTTAGTCTATTTTGAATTTATTTTTATTCTACAGTGAGAGGTGACATAAGTTGATTTTTTTCCCCCTCTAAATAGTTAATTGTCCCAGGATCCTTGGTTACTTACGATTCTTTCTTTCCTGACTAACAGATATAATTACTGAATGAATAAGCCCTTTCTCCTTCAAAGAAGAATTTCTTTGCCACCCACATCTTCAATCCCAACAAACTCTCTCTTGGAATCTAAATAAGAAAATAAAATGTAAGTTCTCTCATAAAAGGTGACCCGGGGGGGGGGGGGAAATCTCCTTGTCTTCGCTCTTCTGCTCCTCCCACATCAATCCACATCTAAAGGAATAAACCAGTAAATAAACCAAACAAAAGAAACAAGAAACATAATTTAGAAGGAGATAATTAAGTCAGGCTGCTCCATGATACTAATAAAGGGAGAAAATGCAGGAAGATAAAGGTTATTATAAAATCTAAAAAGGGAATTTAAACCACAGGCTTTACTGTAGTGTTCATTTTTCTCTCTCTAGATTTTGCCTTTTTTTAAGTAAAGCATATAAATATTTATTGTCATCTTATCTTTTTGAAATATGGAATTAAAATTGGTGCTTCATGAAGAAGTAATTTTGTCTTTCCTGATTTGCAGATATCTCTTGTTTCCACTGAATTATTCAAATAATTTTAATTGACTACTTTAACAGCTATAGGAATATAAAGACACACATTAGCCCTCAGTTTTTGCCCTGCTTTTGTATAGATGGGGAAATTTACCCTAAATGTCAGTTTCCTCTTGCTGGAATGCAGGTGGCTCTCACAGTGGAAGAAGGGTGCATGACAAAATGTGGATTACAGGAGATAATTGGAAATGCTGACTGTTCTTGATGAGTCAATGGTGACCTTTATACATTCCCCCAATTTTGATGAACTTTTCTTGAGCCAATCAGCCCAACCAAGGTTTGCATCTCCATTCTCTAGGACAGTGCTGCTCTGGTGTAGATGGATTTCTAGCTGTAGAAATTGAGACATCATTCTGTACCCAAAGAGATCTCACTCAGTGCCCATCCTTTACTGTCATTCTCCATTCAGAACTGGCGAGGCTTGTTGTCTGGGTCCATTCATGAAGCTATAACAAAATGCCAGAAACTGGTTGGCTTATAAACAACATAAATTTATTTCTCATGATTCTGGGGACTGGAAAGTCCAAGGTCAAGGTAACAGGAGATTCAGTGCCTGATGTGGGCACACTTCCCAGTTCATAGATGGCACCTTTTTGCTGTGTCCTCTCAGAGAGAAAGGTGGTAGGAAGCTCTCTGAGGTTTCTTTTAGAAGGATATTAATCTTATTCCTGAAGTCTATGGCTTCATGAATCACCTATAAAGGGCTTCACTTCCTAATACCTTGGGGATTAGAATTTCAACATTTTTTGTGTGTGTGTGTGTGGGGGGTGGGTACCAGGGATTGAACCCAAGGATGCTGAACCACTGAGCCACATCCCCAGCCCTTTTTTATTTTTTGAGACAAGATCTCGCTAAGTTGCTTAGGGCTCTGCTAGATTGTTGAGGCTGGCTTTGAACTTGTAATTCTCCTGCCTCAGCCTCCTGAGCCGCAGGGATTACAGGCATGTGCTACTGCACCTGGTTCAACATATGAATTTTGAAGAGCCACAGAAATTCAATATATAGTATTCTACCCTTGGAGAATCGTGGTATTCACATCCTTCTCACCTGCAAAATACATAGGTTCCGTCCAAATAGCTCCAGACGATCAACTCCAAAGTCTCAAATCCAAAGTCTCATCTAATCTCACCTAAATCAGATAGAGGCAAGTCTCAAGGTACAGTTCATCCTGAGGCACATTTCTCTCCAGCTTCAAACCTGTGGAATCAGAGTAAATACTTCCAAGATACAACAGCGGACAGAGGTAGGAGGGACATTTCTATTTCAAAAGGAAGAAATGGGAAAGAAAAAGAGGTAAAGAAGCCAAGTAAGTCTAAATTACAAAGCAAAATCCATGTATCCATAAGCCTCAAGATCTTTGGCTCTGATCTTGCCCTCCAGGTCCACAGAGGCCTTCCCTGTGTCCCCACGGCTCTGCTCCACAGCCCTGGGCAGAGACTGTCTGGCTGGTTGTAAGCAAAGCCATGGTTTCCCCCTTTCAAAGCCAGGAGGGGGGGTCTCCTGGTCTCTCCTGCCTTCCTGGCTTTCTTCCTTTAGCTTGACGTAGGGTGAGCTAACTCCCTGGTTCTCCTGCAACATCCCGCATATCTAACAGCTCTCCCTCATTCCTTACCCTCGCCATCACATTCCAAGGAAATTTTACCATATACATTTTGGGGAGGACACAAACACTCAGTTGATAACACCTGCCATTTAAGAATATCCACAGCAAATCCCTGTGAAACTCTAATGACATTTTGATATGTGTCAATTGCAAAATGTAAACCATAAAGAAAAACCTTGACCTCTTGACAGTGAGGACGTGGAATCGTCTAAAAGATCAGGGAGGATTTGGGTCATTGAAGTTATAGGCCAAGAATCTTTTTTGACCAAGAAAGGGATTAACATCAAAATGCTGGCTTTGAGCTTTTACACAGGGTGTCTTGTGATTGTCACGTCTGTCTATCACGTAGGCACTACTGGTCCCATGTCACAGAAGAAGGAAAATGTAACTTGGCCTGATGATGGCAAAAAGGTAGTTTGGGGTTATATATTTTCATCCCTTTTTAACATTTTATGTTCTCTATTTTTTGCGGGGAGATGAGTACCTGGGATTGAACCCAGGGGCACTGGACCACTGAGCCACATCCCCAGCCCCATTTTGTATTTTCTTTAGAGACAGGGTCTCACTGAGTTGCTTAGTGCCTCGCTTTTGCTGAGGTTGACTTTGAACTCACAATCGTCCTACCTCAGCCTCCCGAGCTGCTGGGATTATAGGCATGAACCACCGCACCTAGCTCTGTTCTCCATTTTTAACAAGACTATACCTCAGACTCAGAGCACTGAACTGGCAACAGTATCTAGCCAGACCTTAACACTTTTAAAACTTTTTTGTTTATATGTATTTTTATTGTTCTTGTTATGGCAAGTAGTGTAGCTTTTTCATTAGTGGTGATTATGCAAAGCTTCAATGACACACACACACACACACACACACATATAATTATTAATGTGTTACTTTAAAGAAAAAGCAATATCTACGTACAATTATTAGTGGTATGGGAAAGATTGATGTGGGGAAGCATTTCGTTGTAGATGTGATCATAAATTCTTAGAACAGTGTTAATGCATGAACAATATGATGTATGAGCCCTTTCTTTAGGAATTCTCAGCGTTCATCCTGTGACATAGACCACTACATTTGAAAAATATCAGTGCCAGAGCATGAGAATGTTTTTGCTGCATAGTAAAGAAACCCTTATTTTCCCTGAATTTTGAGGAGATTCCAGCAATGTTTTATATACACTAGTTGAAGGGCCAAGTACATTGTGAATTTTCTTCCTTGAGAAACCTTTCTCTACTCCCCTGTGAGATTGACTTTTACTTGACGTTCCATGTGGAATTGAAAGCTTGACCTGGACCAATAATTCTAACACAGACTTTTCATGTGTTTTATTAATTTTTCCATACTGTAGCTTAACTTCAAGGAAGACTCTCCCCACACACACTGCCAGAAACATTCCACAACTAATTTATTCCTACTATATGGTAGACATTGGGCACCTGGGATGTACCAATAAAGAAATCAGAGGAGAATTTATAGGGTAACTTTGGGGGACCTAGTTAGAGAAGAAAGACAATAAATAATGTATGACAAATAAATAAGAAGTAGAAAGCTATAGTGTCTTCAGGACTTTGAGATCAAGAAGATGGGGAAGCAGGAAGGTGTCGGGATTTGATTAGTGTGGTAGGGACAGGCTTCATTGAGAAGGTGACATTGAGTAAAGCTTTGAAAGTGGTGAGTAGGAGTAAATAAAGAGAACTTCCACCATAGTCCCAAGGGAAGATGCCTGGAATGTTCTAGAATATCAGAGAGGCCCAAGTACGTGTCCAGAGAGAAGTAGCATGGCAATGATCTTTTCTTTTACAGGAATCACACTGTCAGCTGGGTGGACAACAAGCTGAGAGAATTATGGATAAAAGCAGGGTGATCCGATCATGGTGTATTCTAATAATCTAGACAAGAAACAGTGGTAACTTGGACCAGGGTGGGGTTGAATAAAAGTTCTGGTGAAAAGTCATGTTCTAGATTTATATGGTAGGTAAGAAAATTTCTTTTTTCATTTTGAACCCAGGAGCACTTTACCACGGAGTGATGTACCCAGCCCTTTTAATTTTTTTTTTTATTTTGAAAGAGAGTCTCACTAAATGGCTGAGGGCCTCAGCCTCCGGAGCCACAGGGATTACAGGCGTGCACCACAGTGCCCTGTGGTTAAAAAAATTTCTTGACAAATTGGGTGTAGAGTGTGAAAGAATTCATCAATGAGAAGTCAGTGCAGGATGAAATATCTGGGAAGGAACCCCTGTTGTCGCAAAGGCATAAATTCACAGCCAAGTATTCGGCCCTTCAGCAGCTATATTTTCTACATCAATATTTAATGCAAATTGATTGATTTTTGAATTAGCTAGAGAATGCTGTCCTAAGCATTTGTGAACAATATGTGGTTCATACAGCATGTCTAGGCTCCTAGTGTTTCCAGAGGAAAGTTCAGTTTGCTCCCATTAACACCTCTTGGAGGATAGTTTTGATATGGCAGATGAATGCATGGGAAACCAAACGTCAATACTAACACAGCAGTCTCCCCACAAAAAAAAAGATGGAATCTGTTCTCTCTTGGGTAATGGTGGCTATGACTCCAAAGGCAGTAAGCAGGACAAGAGAGAGGACCAGGTTGGGGAACATCAAATCTGGTAACCCTTCTCCCTTTCTGGGAAGCTTCTCCTCTTTCCTTTTGGAAATAATGAAATCACGGTAGATGCAGCTAGATCTTCAGTTCATGTCTAGGTCAGATGTGGTATTGAAGGACTCTCTGAGAATGTATATGACTGAGCTATCTCCTCCAGCAAATAATTTTGGTGTGTACCAAATGCCATAGTCATGCTGCTGAGTAAGATAGAACCAATGGACCTTGGGGTCTGAAGGCAGAGCATTTGGTCAAGGTCAGTAGCAGTGAGCTGGTAGGTCATCCAGAGAGTATAGGTTCTATTGAGGTAGCCCACATGTTAGACAGCTTCTATGTTGTCTTTCCTGGTGACACAGGATATGCCACCAAGGACAAACAATTTCTGTTTCCTTTTCTCCAATCTTGCTCTTGGGTAGTAACCTATACGTGTGTGGACACGCTTCTCTTCCACTCCCATTCTTCTCTTTCAGCTGAGGTCACCACCACAGCCTCCACAGGTTATGCTGGGTCATTTTAACTTTGTCATTGTCATTGTTTACCCCTTGGAAGGGATAGCATGTTGGTTTACTAGTTGAGGTTTATGTAGTGATATATGTGAGATTTTTCTTTCTTTCTTTTATTGGTGCATTATGTTTGTATATAATGGTGGACTCGTGGTATATTTGTACATGCACATAACATAATTTGATCAATTCACTCCCCAGTCCCTCCTCTTTCTCTCCCCTCTTTCCCCCCCCCATCCCTTTCTCTACATTGCTGGTCTTTCTTCTATTTTCATGAGGCACCTCTTCTAAGCTCCAAACACTGACTTAATTCAGAAGAAAAAAATAATCTGTAAAATTAACTGTAAAATAATCTGTAAACTTAAATGATGACCATCACTTCTGTTTGAGATGGTATGTGTGTGTATGTGTGTTTGCATGCCCACAGGATCTTGTTAATTTTCAATTCTAAAACTTGTCACCTCGTGGCTTCATTGAAATGCAACATCATGTTTTGCTGATAAACAGTCCGGATGGCAAAAAATATATATCAAGTCATTTCAACAACAAATGACACATAAATCCAACCAATTTCCCCCATTCCACTTGTAAAGGGGTGTCACTTTTGATTTATTCTAGCTTAGTATCTTCCACATTTGTCAAATTGTGTCCCACTGGGCTCTTCACTTGTTAATTTGTTGATTTTTTTTTTAATAACGTAGTTACAGAGTCATTTTATAGAATTGTATCGTTGATCTTCTGGGCCTCTTTTCTTGCATTAGATGCCTCATCAGGTCCATTGGGGATGTGGATGTTAATTACTGGCTCTTCTAACATTTCATTTTGTGCTGATGAGATTGGGCTGTGAATTAGAGGGAATAACTAAACTACACCAGTGAAATGTCAGTTTGCATGATTTAGCAAAAGCGCACGTTTTGTCCCTACAAGTAGTTACTTTTCTTTGTCTGTGTGGCAGGCCATGGGGTCCTGATGGTGAACAGACAATGTCCCTGCCTGCAGGTATAGCATTTCAGATGAATGATGATAATGTCTATTCTACACCCATGACATTAGCAGGGATAAGAAAGAAGGGAATGGATCCCAGAAGAGTGTCACAAAGATATACTGCATAAGTTCTCGAGAAATATACCATTTCTCAAGAAACACCCTTAGTCAAACATTTTAGCAAAAGCATTCAAAGATGTGGTCCAAACCATCAAGAGAAAAAATAAGAGTTCAAGGAAACAATGTGTAACCTCAACAATTCCCTTCCTTAGTATTTGTCCAAAATAAAGAAATACTCAAGGATTTATCAAAGAATGCTCATGACAATTTTCCTTATAGCAGCCAAACTGGAAGCAATCCAAATGGCCTTCGACTTGAGAATAAAAAAATTTTGATATATTCATACAATGGAACTGTTCTCAGCAATCAAAAGAATGAACTAGAATGCATACAATGACCTGGATAAATCTCACAGGCTTTCTTTTACTAAAGGAAGCCAAATATTTAAAATATATATATTCTTTGTGATTCCATCTACATGAACCAAAAATAAGCAAAAACTAAGCTAAAGTGATATAAATTAGTAGAGTGGGTAATATGCTTAGATGATGGAAATGTTCTATATCTTGGTTATGCTCTTGGTTATATTAGTAAATGCATTTGCTTACACATTGAATTGTACTCTTTAGATCTATATGTTTTATGGTAGGTAAATTATACCTTCAAGAAAGAAAAAAAAAAGAACAGTAAGGGGAATAAAACTTGAGAATCAAACAATCAGAAAATTAGGTTAATTAAACATTTAGAATCTAATCAATACAATGGTATATTGGTTTGTTCTAGACTGAATAGGATGCTACCACTGCATATGTGACTTGCTATATTAGGTTAATTTTAGTTGTTGCTTCTGTTTTTTTCTCTGCACTGAAATATAAGCTCATTGGACCAAGGAGTCACTAATTTACCTTTGTAGAGAATGTAATGAATGTCCTAAAGAATTATCCTGGGACCTCTCATGTCATCATCCTAAGGAAATCATACAAAGAACCACAGTGGCAATCTAACTCCTCCAGAGCTTGTTCTAGAGCTACTCTGTACATCTTGCCCCATCTGGGTCTGTCCGTATTTAATCCTTTGTTTTTTCTTATGAGTTTATTTACTTGTTTCTTTTTAAATTTTTTTAATTTGATTTTTTTAAAAAATGACAGCAGAATGCATTACAATTCTTATTACACATATACAGCACAATTTTTCATATCCTTGGTTGTATGTAAAGTATGTTGACACCAATTCATGTCTTTATACATGTACTTTGGATATGATGTCCATCACATTCCACCATCCTTGCTAACCCCCCCTGCCCCCTGCCTTTCTCTCCCACTCCTCTGCCCTATCTAGAGTTCTCTATTCCTCCCATGGTAGTAGGGAAGGGGTTCCCTACTCCACTATGAGTCAGCCTCTTTATATCAGATAAAACATTCAGCATTTGTTTTTTGGATATTGGCTAACTTCACTTAGCATTATCTTCTCCAACGCCATCCATTTACCTGCAAATGCCATGATTTTGTTCTCTTTTATTGCTTAGTAATATTCCATTGTGAATATATGCCACATTTTTTTTATCCATTCATCCACTGAAGGGCATCTAGGTTGGCTCCATAGTTTAGCTATTGTGAATTGTGTTGCTATAAACATTGATGTGGCTGTATCCCTGTAGTATGCTGTTTTTAAGTCTTTTGGGTACAGACTGAGGAGAGGGATAGCTGTGTCAAATGGTAGTTCCATTCCCAATTTTCCAAGGAATTTCCATACTGCTTTCCATATTGGCTCCACCAATTTGCAGTCTCACCAGCAATGTATGAGTGTGCCTTTTTCCCTACCTCCTCGCCAACACTTATTGTTGTTTGTCTTCGTAATAGCTGCCATTCTGACTGGAGTGAGATGATATCTTAGAGTAGTTTTGATTTCTCTAATTGCTGGAGATCATGAACATTTTTTCATATATTTTTAGATTGGTTGTATATCCTCTTCTGAGAAGTGTCTGTTCATGTCCTTGGCCCATTTATTGATTGGGTTACTTGTTTCTCTGTTTCTTAGCTTTTTAAGTTCTTTATATACCCTAGAGATTAGTGCCCTATCTGATGTGTGAGGGGTAAAAATTTGCTCCCAGGATGTAGGCTCTGTTAGCAGGAAGAGTGAAACAGGTGACATCACTATACCAGACCTTAAACTAAACTACAGAGCAATAGTAACAAAAACAGCATGGTATTGGCACCAAAACAGACTGGTAGACAAATGATACAGAATAGAGGACACAGAGACTAATCCACAAAATTACAGTTATCTTATATTAGACAAAGGTGCCAAAAACATGCACTGGAGAAAAGATAGCTTCTTCAACAAATGGTGCTGGGAAAACTGGAAATCCATATGCAACAAAATGAAATTAAACCTCTATCTCTCACCATGCACAAAACTCAACTCAAAGTGGATCAAGGATCTAGGAATTAAACCAGAGACTCTGCGTCTAATAAATGAAAAAGTAGGCCCTAATCTTTATCATGTGGGATTAGGCCCCAACTTCCTTAATAAGACTCCTATAGCACAAGAATTAAAACCAAAAATCAATAAATGGGATGGAATCAAACTAAAAAGTTTCTTCTCAGCAAAAGAAACAGTCTTCATTTGTTACATCACATATTTAACTTCAAAAGCATACTTCCTCTGTTTGCATTTCAGTGTAACATTCTTCTCCATGATATAATTTTAAATAAGCTTCAAGACTGAAATTAAGTGCTCTAAAACATAATGATCATTGTGATAAAAATATAAAAACTCTCTGGTCAATTTAACTCCCTCATTTCTATTTTGCAAGGTGCTTTGCATTATGATTGTTGTGTTTAAGTTGCAAGTTGCTGTGCTACCTGCTACATCCCATTTGCATATCATTGACTGTCTTCCATAGAAATACAGTGAGAGGTTGCTACTGTAGGTGAGCCTGTGAGACTGTCACTGCAGCCCCCGGACTGGTTACTTTGGAATACTTTGTCTACTTGTTTAACTACAATGTTTTATCCTTGAATATGTGCACATCAAATTCACGTGTGTAGTGAGGCAGGTTTCCATTTCTGATGATCTCATCAAAATCCGATGAGATTTTGGAATAAATTGATCATTTACTTTATTTTATTTTTTATTCGTTCTTTTTAGTTATACATGTCAGCAGAATATACTTTGACATGGAGTATAACTTCCCATTCTTTTGGTTAAACATCACGTGGAGTTACACGGATTGTGTATTCATATATGAACATAGGAAAGTTATGTCTGATTCATTTTACTGTCTGTCCTATTCCCATTTCCCCTTGTTTCCTTTCATTCTCCTTTGTCTAATCCATTGAATTTCTATTCTTCCCTCTCCCACCCCTTATTGTGTGTTAGCATCAGACAGAACATTCAGCCTCTGGTTTGGGGGGATCAACTTATTTCATTTAGCATGATAGTCTCCAGTTCCATCCATTCACCAGTAAATGCCATAATTGCATTCCTCATTGTGAATGAGTAATATTCCACTGTGTATATATACCACAATTTCTTTATCCATTCATCTGTTGAAGGGCATCTAGGTTGGTTCCACAGCTTAACTATTGTGAATTGAGCTGCCATAAACATGGATGTGGCTGCATCACTATAGTTAAGTTGGTCATTTTTACAATGCAGCATCTGATTGTATATAGCACAGCACATTTTAGGTAATCCAGTGTTTTGGGGCACAAAAGCAATTGAGAACTGAACGGGCATGATGATCCTATTGGACATTTTCTTTTCTCCTTTTAAATACGTGTCAGGAGACTAAAGTTTTAGATACATTGGTTTGAATCCAATAAGAAGATTTCTTAGAATAATTCAAATTCTTCTCTTTTAAAGTGAGATTAACACGTTATGACTTCAGATTATATATAGCAAACTGTAGCAGCTATTAAGAACTCACAGGATGGTCCTATTGGATGAAAACAATCATTATGAGGTTTAGGGAAGAATGCTACTCAGAGAATAAGTGACCAAAAAAAAAAATTCTTTCTTTACTTCCTCAATTCTGAGTGAGCTACTGCAAAGGAGCTCATCCCACAGGAAAGCTATAGGGGCCCAGGCACATATTAAATCTAAAAGCTGTTGCAAGTTTTCCCTGAGGAAGTGACTTTTACCCCCCAGCTTAATTTAGCTGCTTTTCTCTTATTTTGACCTATATGGTAGAAGACACTAGATGAAAAGTGGCCTCATTAAAGCCCAGAGGTAGGTTGGGGGTTGTCGTGGGGGTATGGACAACTCACGGTGGTAAAAACCTCTGAACAGAAAAATAAGACTTTTCTAAATTTCCTTCTAACCTGCCTTGAATTTCTGTGACTATGGCTCTACTCTTTCTCCGTTACAAAATGATCCTCAAAGCTTCTCTTTTCCCAGCTGCACCCTCCACACCACCCATCCTCACGTGGCCTAGTTTGCATTCTTTGACCCTTTGTGTCGTCTTCACCAAAAGTTCTCCAGATTTCCTCAAGTTCCATTAGCTCATGAAGGACCCAACAAACACACGTCTTGACTGCCTACTGAAGACCAACACTCTACTGTGCTTGCAGACATGTGTGCAAACACATACACGTACACACAGTGTCATTTCGTCTCCACTCACCACTTACCCTGTGACATAGGTATCACCTCCCCCAATTTCAGGTGGAGTAAATAAAGATTTATAGAACTAGACTCCAGAACCCATGATCTCTCCTTCTGTCCTGTTCCAAACTCCCTCAAATATTTACTAATTTTATTTATTTATCTATCTATCTATTTATTTATTTATAAAATCCAGGACTTGTATTGAGTATCTCTTATGTGTCTGTCTCTACACTGGAGATTTGAGATTTTAGGAAATCCTAATATCCAAAAATATTAATTCAAGTATTTTTTTTCCTTCAGGAATTAAAGAAAATAATTCAACATGGATTCTCTCAAAGCTTTTGAAGAACTCTATTTTTATGATAACTTTAACTGAGACCTGGGGCATAGATTCTGGATTCTAGATTCAGGATTTGGTTATCAACTGCTAATCTAAGGTAGAGGATCTTCAGGTTTTCCCTTTGAGACTGAGCAATATTGAGCGAGATGACCAAGAGTTCACTAATACAGCCTTTATGAAGTCCGAGAACCTTGATGGGCCTTTTTGTGGCAACCTGAATCTGTAGTCATCAGCCAGGAAAGGGTTTTGTGCCCACTCGTCACCTAAGGCTCCACGGAGTAAATATATTCCAGCTTATCTTGAACTTTGTGCCAATTCACATATTACACTCTTCAGGGAAAATCAGGGTATGGCCCAGACGCAGCTGACAACTGGTGAGAAAAAAATTTTTTTTTCTATTTTTTTACTCTGATATTCTTCTTTAGGGCAAATCTCTGTCTTAGACATGGCTAATTACAGAAGTTACTACTTTCTTATTTGTTGATTAGACCTCAAAAACAGTGAAAATAGTTTCATAAACATTTTGTTGTTATTTGAGGCTCATTTTTAAGGATTTGATATAAGAATTACTCACCCAGTCCCTGTTTCTTTCTATTAATTACATTTGGGCAACTCATCCCTATGATACCAGAAGCTACTGAAGAATCTTCATGGTCCCTGCAGCTCCTAGTCCCTCCTAGGGTCCTGCTGCCACAAAGTCATTTAACTCAGACACTCCAAACAGGTTTTCTCTGGAAGAATTCCTAGGCTTTATCCGTTTTCACTTATACAACTTGGTTTCACCCCTGAGAGAAGTTTATGCAGACTTACATCAAATATGATAACACTGAGATGCAAGTATGTTGAAAGACCTGCAGACTCCTGACTGGTACTCTCTTTCCCACCATACTCAATAAAAGGGTAAGAATAGAAAACAGGTCATGTTGTATTTGCAAAGGTCATTGGCATCCAGTAAAGACTAAAATTCTATCTTTTGATGATATACTCAAGCATCCTTAGATAAGATGCCTTTAAAGAGATGGCTAGTTCTCCCCATCCCTCAACCTCCCATCCAATATTGGGGATAGAATCAGGAAGCACTCTACCACTAAATTACATCCCAAGAACTTTTTAATTTTAAGATGGATTTCACTAAGTAGCCCCTGCTGGCTTGAACTTGCAATTCTTCTGCCTTATACTTCCAAGTAGCTGGGATTATTGGTGTGTGCCTTTGTTCTCAGATGATAGTTTTGTTTTTTCAATTGATACATTATAATTGCACATAATGGTGGGACTCATTGTGATATATTTGTATATGCACATAACATAAATAGGTCAATTCCATTCCCTAGTGCCTTTTCTTCCCCTTATGGCCTCCCTCCCCCTAGTCCCCATACTTTATTGATCTCCTTTCTGTTTTTGTGGGATCCCTTTTTTGTTCCTTTTTTCTCTCTGGCTTCATATGAGAGAAAACATACAACCCTTGACTTTCTGAGTCTTGCTTATTTTGTTTAGCATGATGTTCTCCAGTTCCATCCATTTATATGCAAATGACATAATTTTGTTTCTTATGACTGAGTAAAACCAATTGTGGGTGTATATATATCTCACATTTTCTTTATCCATTCATCCCTTGATGGACACCTAGATTGGTTCCCTAGTTTGGCTGTTGTGAATTGAGCTGCTATAAACATGGGTATGCCTATATCACTTTAATGTGCTATTTCTTTTGGAACAATACCAATGAGTGATGTAGCTGGGCCCAATGGTGGTTCCATTCTTAGTCTTTTAAGGAACCTTCATATTGATTTCCATAGTGGCTTTCTTTTTCTAATCATTGATTGTGCATCTCTTTTTAAGCTACATTTATGCTAAAAATAACAGCGTATGAGCAGAATAACTTTGGGTTTTTGTTTTATAGAATCATGGAGTCAGGGTTAAATGGGGATTTTCACACCCTCTTATTTAACAATGAAAGTACTAAAGCCCAGAGAGTTTAAAGGGGTTGCCCAACTAGTTCGCTATTAAGGTTTCTGTCTTTAGAACAGAGAGCTTATGTATTATGTATTAAAGATTCTTAATGTTAGGTTCTGTCTTCTGCCCTCTGATTAAGAGAATAAGTTCTCATTCATTCATTTAATAAGAGTACATTGTAATCCCTGTGCTAGGAGTTTATGCAAGTAACCATGAACTATTTGCTATACCAAATCTTACATTCTCATTACAAGTTTCAATGTGCACACCAACACTTTCATTTCTTTTTTTCATTAAATAAGAGAAGAAATATCTGACTTTCTATACCTGATACCAGATTGGAGACAATATTGTTTTGATGTATGCTCTTAATTAAACTCTAAAATACATGCTTTAAATATTTTGCAATAATGCGATGGTGGAAGCAACTTGTCCTTGATACCTAACCTTTAAGGAGATTGTAGTTGCAACATGATTTTACAACTCCAGTTATTTTTGTATTCATCAGAAGCTACTTCATTGATGCTCCGAAACTCATCCTCCATCATTTGGTTTCAGGAAGGTTTTTAATGGCCATGTGCTTAGTGAAAATGAAAGTCCTGACCCTGTCTATATTCAGAACATGTGGTACATTTCAATCCTCACAACTCGTGGTGTTGGTGTCTGTATCAATGTGAAAACCTCTGAAGGCCAATTTCTGGATTGTGGCATTGCCAAGCTTATGGCTCAGTAGCAGTGCCACAGTGGAAGGCTCAAGGGCATGTAGTTAGTGTTAAATGCAGCTCTGCCACTTTCAGGTTATGGGACCTCGGGCAGATTATCAGCTTTTCCAAACATCCGTTCAATGAAAATAGCCCAGCAACCTATAACACAGCATCCTGCAAAGTTAGGTGGGTAATTGATGAAGCATCTAGCACAATGCAAGTTACACAGGAAGCTTTCAGTAAATATTAATTTCCCTCCTCATTTTCCTATATAAGAAAACTTGTGATGTAGGGAAATTATTTTAGAAATCCTGTACTCGATAAAAATGACAAGTTGAAGTATATGAAATAGGAATACTGTCCAAATGATCTCAGGTAGATGGATTTTTCTGGGACTGCTAGGAGTGAGGCGATGACCTGGATAGGTGTTACATCTCTGTAACCTAAATACCTGCTGACTCTGTAAATGGCACCTGGGCAGGCATTTAGTTCCCTGCATAAGTACAAAAGCCAGGCAACTTCCCAAGACAGACAAGGACACTGATTTTGATAACAGCAAACTCATGGTCAAATTCTCTCCTTCTTGTTAATGAATTCTGAATTAGCTAGGATTTGGAGAGGGGTGGATACTTAAGAAGGAAAGGGAAAAAATGATAATTTTCTAACTGTTTTTCATTCATCAGCTTGGAAAGTGATCTATTTGAGTAAGGCTGGGTTACAGTCAGTAGTCTCTGATGTTCCAAGGATCAGGGCAACCAGCCTAAGGACCACCTAAAAATCCCTCTTGGGGAATGTGAGTGAGTGTGTGTGTGTGTGTGTGTGTGTGTGTGTGTGTGTGATGTGAGTGTGTGTGAGTGTGTGTGTGTGTGTATGTGTGTGTGTGTGTGTGTGTATGTGTGTATAACCAAATTCTGAAACCTACAAAGAGACTCAGGTGTGATTTCTATGAAGATATAACCAAATACCTTTACTTATGGTGTGACTAGAGACTAAATAATCTGCTTTAGAACTTGAAAGAAAAGCTTCATCCCACATTGCCTGCTCACACCTAAGCTCCATTGACTTTTATTCGGAGGTAAATCCAGTTTCTCTAAATTTACTGAAGTTTGCTATTAAAAATTTGCTTCCCTCACCTGAGTTATTCGGGGTACAAGTAAAATATCAATTTTCCCATACTAGTGGAATATTCACTGAGTTCTTCTTACTTCCTGGAAATGGTATTTAACATTGTTATTGGTAATGAGAAATAGGCAATAGAGAATATCATGCTAAGCAAAATAAACCCATCCCCCCCAAATCAAAAGCCAAATGTTTCTCTGATAGGCAGATGATAATTCACAATAAGGGAGGTGGTGGCTGGTGGAGAATAGAGGTACCCTGTTTTAGGCAGAGGGGAATGAAGGGAGGGGAGGAAAGGGGAGGGGTTACAGGGATAGGAAGGATAGTAGAATGAATCTGACATTATTACCCTATGTACATATATGACTACCTGACCAGTGTAGCTCTACATCATGTACAACCAGAAAAATGAGAAATTATACTGTTTATCTATGATGTGTCAAAGTGCATTATACTGTCATGAATATCTAATTAGAATAAATTAAAAACAGAGTAAAAAAATTGAAATCATAAAAAAAAGTAAATGAGCAAGCTCTGGGTTATGAGTATGGGAATTTACCTGGTAGTGCACAGCTGCATTCTTCTTTCTAACACATCTCCATTTCTTTATATGAAGTAAGTTCTCTCTCAGTCTGTGCAGCCATAGTGGGAGAAAAATTCCTTATCTACAGTAGAAACCTACAGGATCATGCTCTTCTGTCCTCTCTCTGGAGAATGGAGTGTGGAGGAAGTATTTGAGATCGTTCATCATTCTGCCTTTATTCACAAAACGGACATCTGTCCAGTTTCTCACAATAAAGAAGAAGCTGGCTTCTTGTTTGCTAGCTCTCCAGGGATATGTGATTCTGCCTGTTCCCAAAATCAATCCTCTGGCCTTCCATAGATTCCCTAAATTCACAGTGTTCTCCAATAAATGCCCTTTGGTACAAATTAGCTAAATCTGGGTTCTATTGCCTTTAATCAAGAGACCCAACTGATCTAGATCTTGATTCTAAGCTGGGTCTCAAAGTACAATACATCCCATCAATTAATGTCTTAGACTATGAGTGGGGAATTCGCAATACAAAAGGCATCTGGAGAGCAAGTAATCCTCTCTCCTCTTTCCACAGTTCTCTGTGGGGTGGGGTGAGACCTGGGTTGATTACACTTTACAATGTGAGAACATTGTGGCATAAAGGTTAAGTGAGTTGGCAAAATATGAATCACCTTTCCCAATAAATGGGAAGAAAGGGAACAGAGGTCCCCAAGATCCTTGTTGCTGAATTGTTGATGGATTGAGTTGCTGCTGGACAAACACAGAAATGATGTGAAAAGAGGTACATTAAAAACCTGTCCAATATAATGTCCTTCCACCTTCTACTGCTTACTAGAACTGGCTATTTCTACTTACTTTCTGCATTTAGTTTTTTTTCAATTGTAAAATTGAAATGAACCCTACCTCAGGATTACAAGTTTAAATGTGTGTGGATTTCAGAGCTTAGAATCATAATGGGGCTTTTCTGGATACCAGAATCTCTGACTAGGAAGAGGTTTTTATAAGGATTACATACCTAAATAAGATAAAGTAAACCTTATTTGCACTATGGGTGATGGACATGGAGAGGTAGCATTTCAAAGGATTTGTGGCCCAGCTGTAGAGAACATGATCAGCCCAGCCAGTAGCCCTTCTGGGATTGCCTCCACTGCAGACAGCCCTCTCTCCCAGGGTCAAGTCCTTCTACGGCCAGCCCCCATCTATTGACTGGCAGATAGATGTTCTGGCCACTTCAATAGGCTGTGAAGCAGCTCTCAGGCCATATTAGCTCCCTCCAGAGCTTCCCACGAGGTCAGCCTTGGCTGATCTGGGGCCTTTATCTTTGTGCAGCTTCTCTTTCAGCTAAATCCTGCTTCCTTTCCCTCCCTTCCACAGATGTTAACCCCAAGGGCATTCCCCATAATATCCTGGATGCTAAACTCAGATTCCACTTCCAGGGAAACCCAAGCTACAGCCCTATACTGAGCATTTCACTTCAAATCTTTTGAAGAACTTTATGAGATACCTATTTTTCACCCATTGTAACAGACAGAGGAATTGTGGCTCAGGGGTCAAGAAAATTGCCCAAGTAAACACAAAGCTGGAATTCAAATCTAGTCCAGTTGGGTTGCAAAGACCAAGTCTCTCAAGAAAAATTTAATATATCTTTTCTTGGCCTGAAAGAACAATGTTCTTCCCTAGAGTGAGCAGCATTGGGCAGGGTCAGAGTCACACTGTCCGCATAACTATTTTGGTTGTTAACAGATGAAATTTCCTTTCCTTTTGTCTTTCTTCCTTAGCATCCTTCCCATCTCCCTGAGCCAATGCCTATTGTTTCCACCTAAAAATAGAAAGTGTCAGCTTTTACACATTTTTCAAAAATTTCAATGTAATTATTTAAAAATAGGCTCTGAAATTTTGTTTTCTCTCTATTGGCAACCATGGTTGCCATGGAGTTCAAGTAATAGATTGTGATGTTTAACACTGAATTAATTACTACTTCTCACTTCCAGGGAACATCTAATTATACATATTCATGCCAAGCAGGGTTTGGTTTTAAGGAAAGTGTACGCGCGCGCGTGTGTGTGTGTGTGTGTGTGTGTGTGTGTTGTGTATGTGTATACACACAAGGTTTTTTTTTTTTTTTACTGTACAAGATACACTGGGGAAGGGTCCTGCCTAATAATCTTCAGATGGGAGGGGTCCTGGCTTGTGGTCTCCAGAATACTGACTTTTCCTCTTTAGTTACAATTCCTTCTACTAGATCTAGCCTATGTTGAGATCTCTGTGATCTTATATATGTAAATGGCTTGTCCTCCATGATAATGGTGGCCTCTTCTTTTTATTTTGAAGATCATGGGGAGGCAAAGTACAACTATTTCTCCCATTTTCACCCTCAGCCTGGTTTTCTTGGTTCCATGTATTATGAGGTCATGAAGTATTGCTGGAAAGAGCATCTGTTTTTCAGAATCAGATATTTCTGAGTCTGATCCTAGTTTTACCACTTAGTTGGCTTGTGAGTTCAGTCTCGAGAGGTTCATCAATAAAAAGGGGTTGAGATGATCTATCACACATAGAGTTGTTGCAAATATTAAATTGGGTTTTAAGCAAACTTAGCAAGGTGCTCTTTTCTCAGATTTTATTATAGAAGACAGAGGTCTTGTTAAGATATAGGGAGGGAAAAGAGGGTATAGGGGCAGGAAAGATGGTGGAATGAGATGGACATCATTACCCTAGGTACATGGATGGCTGCACATGTAGTGTGATGCTACAACCAAGAAAATTAAAAGTTGTGCTGCATTTATGTACAATGAATCAAAATGCACTCTGCAATCATATATCTAATTAGAATAAATAAATAAATCTTAAAAATATATAGATAGGTGAGTCCTTGAGCTCCCCAGGTTCTGTGTTTCTAACAGCTACCAGGTGATGTCGATGATGCTGGCGCACAGACCACACTTTGATTAGTGAGAACTTAGAATACCACTGGACACATATATGTGGTCAGTGCATTTGAAGCTATTAGTATAAGCCCTCAACCAGTCCCTATTCTGTGGCTTGAAGATGGAAAGCACCAAAAATTCGCACACATTTGCCAGATAGAGAAACTAAGGCTCAGGCAAGCATAACTTAGAGTGTCAACAAGATGACTCTGTTGGGTGTCTGCTGCTTATTGTAGCCTTACCCTGTGAAGCTTCTATTTTTCCCCTGTGTAGGCTGTTCCAATTCCTGCTGCTACTAATGGGAGTTACCAAAGCATGGGTTGGGGAAAGAACATAAATTCTGTGGCATCTTAATAGATTCAACGAATAAAGCAATGTTATGTTTTACCGAAAAGTAACCAATTTCTTGACACCGACAGCAAGGCATTAAGAAATGTTTGCCTTTTGATTGACTCATCTGATGACTTTTTTAAAAAAAAAAAATGGACTAGCGGTATTCATTTGAAAATGGAGCTGTAGCCCCAAAGCTTAGGAGACCTAAGTGGTTGAAATTGCGTAAAGGGACATTGTGCATTTTAAGATTCGAATATAGAACCTCGCTGAAGAGATCCTGGGATGTTTTTTACAAAACAGAAGTTGGCAACCTTTCAGATGTGGGTAGGCGGTGTTTCTTTTATTTGTACTCTTTTAGGAGATGTGGTAAAATGGTTCTTATTTGAGAAGGGACTTTTCTACATCCCTTTTCAGTGACTCAGGAGAGCGCTTCTCTCTTTAACTTCTGACACAAACATCAGCGACACAATTTCATGTCTCCTTGCTTCTCTGGAACTTTTGTGATCTTCTGGCCAACGCTTTTTGGTCATTCATTCTCTGCTGGCTCTTTTTTTTGCTCCATTGTTTTGGATCTTGGAACCAAGACTAATCTATACCTGCCACTTTTTCCTTGCTTGGTGACCCTGGGGGAGTCCCAGGCTTTCTCTCCTGCTCACTGCTCAGCCAAGTCCTCCAATGGCAGCTTTGGCCCAATGTGGTTTGGCTCCTTCATAACCTCTCTGCTCTTTTCTCCTCTTTGCTCTCACTGAAGTCCATCCACATGGGCTTCCTTGCTGGTTCCTAAATATACCAGGCACATTCCTGTTGAGGGCCTTTGCTTTGACTGACTGTTCCCTTTGCCTTAAACCCTGCCCCTGCCCCACTGGACGATCCAGGTAACTCCCTCCTCTCTTTCAAGCCTTACTTTCTCGGTGAAGCCTGCTATGACTATTTATTTAATTCTGCAAACTGCAAATGATAGCCACCTCCATGGCCACATTCTGGATCAACCCGCCCCCAACCCTGCTTGACTTCTTTTCCCCACAGGCCTTGTAACCTGTTCAGATGCAGTGAGCCACAGTTCCATTATAAATCACCCCTCACCTTCCCCCTTCCCAACATTGATGATTTGGGCTGGCAATGCCCTCTCCTCTCTCATTAGGCCAATGTAAATATTCCCAACTAGCAGAAAGACTTCTTCCTAAAGAAATGGTAAGACTGTTCTTTAACGTAATTTGGGTAGTGGCTATCCAGGTGTACACATTTATCCAAACTCATTAAACAATACAGTTTGCTCTATGCAAATTATACCTCAATAAACTTGCTTTGAAAAAAAAAGGATTTAACCATCAGCCTCTGGTCATGAGGCTGGTATGAGGTGGGCTGATAGGGTATGAGGTAGTAGTTGGTATTAGGAAGGTAGAGTTCTTCTTGGAAAATAGTGTTGACAAAGGGATCAATCATTTTAAAAATTGTATAATGCAAGTCACTCCCTCTGGCTCTGAGCACATGCCTTGCTGTTCAGGATATTGGTTCTGTCTTTGTTGACTTTTCTCTTTTTTGAGGAGTTCCTCTTGAAACCCAAAGACTAGAAAATTTCATGTCCGCTTAGTTTTTATCTTGTTCTGAAGAGAGTTGATTCCTGTTTCACTCCTACAAAGGACAGTTTCCATCTGAAAGAAAAAAGGACCTCATGTTTCCTGTTTGAAAAAATAGGTGAGAAAGAAAAGTCAATAACAACTCTTGCCCTGCTAATAACTTCCCCCAAATTTTTCAGTTTAAAATGTTTCCAGATGAATCGGGCAAACCTGGAATATGAGAGTAAACTATAAAAAAGGGAAATAACTGCAGGACAGATCTAAATTCTGCCACCTCTGAAGTACCCTTATGCCTTGAGGTGTTAGAAAATCTGTCGATAACTAAGTATCCAGATTAGCCCTGGAATATTAAAAACTGTGGCTCTAAGTTTGAAAGAGCATTAAAATACTTATAGAAGCACCTTAAGTAACTATAATGATGCTGGATGTTAGGAACATCTTCCAAACATATTCCTGGTATTCTCTATAGATAGGTTCTGAAATCTTTTCATAATGGAAGAGAAATAGGGCTCATTTACAGTGTTCCATGGTTTAATTAAATTTCACTTGCTCTAAACTCTAAGAAATGTCAAGAAGAGAATGTATTTGCTTCTGTCCTGTTTCCTCAAGCTGGAATCTGACTAGTAAATAGGATTCTCCAGCATAAGTACAGGAGATCTGTTTTATGCAGGGGTTCTTCATCTCCATCCCCAAAACTGACCCCTTTGATAGTTCTCAGACTCCTTCCCCACCCCATGTTCTCAAGTAATTCTCATTTTATTTACAATGTTATCAGTTTTTCCAGTTTCATGATCCCAGAGCCTAATTCCTCATATCTTTCTCTAGAATTTCTAGCTATACATTCTGATTTTCATGCTAAATAATTCTTCCTTGTGATCTTTATATCTTATGGATATTTTTAGATTGCAACTATGTCCACCTCTGCCACCCACTGTGGCTCCCTACTGGGTCTGCTCAGCCAAATGATACATATTTAATTCTTCTAATCTTTCTTTATCCAACAGACCCCCCAGTCTCTTAAAATTGTGTTGCTCTTCTTTAGACCTCCTCTTGATTGTTGATGTCCTGTGCTCTGGCAGATTGTCTCGCTGAGATGACATTTGAAGGCATTGCTAAAAATCTCATCTCAGTATTTCATGCCTCAATTAAAAATAAACAATGCAGAAAGAAAGAGTCTTGTGGTAGCTGTTAATGATATTTGTCAATTATTTCCAGTTCTCTTCCTGCTAGAAACACAGTAGGATTGCATTTCCTGGACCCTATGATTGGTCAGCTTTGTGACTAACTCTGGCAGATGAATTTGATTACCAGAACTGTGAAAGACTGTCTAGAGTGATGTTTGTTGTTTCATGTTTTGTTTGTATTTTGTTTTTCCCTGAACAGTGGCTATCAATGTTTGAGATAGTAGCTACTCTGTTAGTCTGATTTCCTTAAGTAATAGCAAACTGAGACCCCCCTCACTCTGCCATGTTGTTCCTGTAACAAGAACAAGAATATTCACTTGTCATTTTGAGCCTTTGAGATCGGGAATCTGTTTGTTATTGAGGAATAGCCTTGTCTGTCCTCACTGAGAGAGGATACCTAGTTGTATCCTACAACTCTAGCATATACCCTTTGATGCCTCCATGTATAAAGGAATCTCCATTATACACAGCAGCCTGTTGTAATACAGTTTGGGGTATATGAACACAGAAGATCACTGCTGGATTCAGTGGCATATCAAGTGAATAACTCTTCATAAACACTTGCCATTTATCAGTCGGACAATAATCAACCCAGAATAGATAGCACAAGTAGAAGCATCTGCCGAAATCAGGGAGATCCAAGATGCAGAAAAATTTAAGTATCCTCAGATTTCCACCACAAGATTTTTTAATGCCATGTTATGTCAGGTGTCTTTAAGCATGTCACTTCTTGGACTCAGATACCATGACAGCAGCAGAAATAGGTATTCTGAGAGTTCTCCTCCTAGAACCTAGTGCTTCCCAGCATGCAAATACTTCCTTCAAGTGCCGCTATTTGATAATTCTATTTAGGAATAAGACTGGTAATTTCTCTTCACCCTGGATAAATCAAATATTTCTTTCAGTCTTAGATACAGTGGAATATTTTATATAACCTGATAAACCACTTTTAAAAAATTCTTACTATAATTGAATATTACCTTTACTTATGTACTTTACCTTTATGTATGAGTGTATACCTATATGCAATATATATATATATTGTAATTATATATATTTATAATATATATATGTTGTAATTATATATATGTATATAATTATATATATTTATATAATAAATTATAATATGTGTGTATCCCAATATATTTATTCTCATTGCTTCTGCTATTCTATTACAACCACTCTCATCTCTACTTTCCTTTTTAATCTTTATCAATTTGGAAACTTGTTTTATATATTTGAATTTAAATTATGCATGGAATTTTTGTCCTTTACATTTCAGTTCCCATTAGTTAATGGCTTCTTTTCTCCAGTTCTACGTATTATTCTTCACAGATTTTCTCCCATTTTCATTGAAACAACTTTCATTAGGTTGACATTCTACTGGGTTGAATGATGTGAAATGACCACTTACAGGCCCAAAGCAGCAAAATACACCATTGAATCAACAAAAAGAAAATTTTTAAACTATTTCAGTGGTCAGACATGCTGATTATTTCCAGAGTTTAACCTCAAAATTAGTTTGCTCTAAATATTCATTTGAATTTATTTTTAAAACTACCTTTTTAGTGTATAGTCTCAGATGTGAAATTACTGCCTACAATATTTATTATCTCCTTTACTCTTCTCTGGTGAATGCCCATCCATCCTTTTGAGATCCAGCTCAAATGGTTTCCTATTTGGGAAGACTTTTTCCACTCTCACTTTCTGCAACAAAGTGCCTATTTTGAGTAGATCACATCTTAGGTGCAGATACTTCAGTAGCCATATAGTATCCAATGGATTCCCCAGTGCTGGACATACTCTACCTCCTTGCTGCTTTTACTGGCCTCTGAGTTCCTCTAGGGCAAAGAGCTGTCTGATGCAATCCTATAGGTTACTAGTGTTGCCAATGTTGCTAGAACTCAGTAAGTGCCCAATTATGTGTGGTAGGATAGAATGAATAAAAGATGGTGCATCTTCTCAGACATACAACATGTCCATGTGACATTTGATATTTGTCACCTGGGCTGTTGGTCTCAAAGCAGAGCTCAGATTCTTCTGTTTTTATTTGAAGAGGGGGAAAGTGTGCTTTGGGCTAATTGACAAAACAGCAGGCACCAGTATCTTTTATTTTTGTCCCTGAGCACAGATTTCTACCTTGACTGGAGATTCACCTTCCTTTGCATCCGGCAAATATGTGCTAAATATTTATCTTTGACTTTTTCCCCTCTTCCTGAGTATTTGTTTTGCACTTGCCCTCCCCCTCTCCAGGTTAAATCTCTTTGCTTTGCTTTCATCTTAATATTTATAACTTTATTGATTCTTTTAATAGAACTGTACTCCCCAAACTTCATGTTTTTTTTTTTTTTCCTCTCAATTTGGCCAGCTTAATTCCTATCTTGTTTATTTCCTCTCAGGGAACCACGAACACTGGGTTCTAATTGTGGTCCTGGATGATTTAGACTGCAAGGGCAGAGGAATAAAATGTTCTCATTTGTTCTTTATAGCACCAAAGATGACTAGGCAGGCAGCACACTGAAATTCTTAGTGAGCCCTATTGGTTTCCAGGTTTCCTTCTTAGACAGCTCGCTCTAACTCTCCCATACCTGAATATCAAGCACCCTTCCACACAGCCCTCTGCAGAGTTATGTCCCTCCTTTTGCCAACTGATACTGTGTGACCTTGAGCAAGATGCTCAAACTCTTTGAGACTCAGTTTTTCCTGACCTGGACCTTAGAGCTACCGCACAAAAACAAGGGGGTTTGATGAGATGATGCATTTAATATTTAAGCTTTTTAACACAGCTCTGACCTGACCTCAGCACTTCATAAGCATCCGTGTCCTCTTTACTTTGGAATGGTGTCCTCTTTATTTTGGAATGTGTGCATTTTGATTCTCTATAGTAATTGTTAACTTGAGAAAAATCTACATAATAACCTCCCTCTGGGATACTCAGAGGACTAAGAACTTTTATATAAAGGCTAATTTGAATAATACTCTCTGAAAGAATTAGAGGCAGCATTGGGCCAGAAGGAAAACATGGAAAAGTGGACTCTCAAGAAACAGCTTGGAACAGACAGTAGCCTGGTCAGTCTGTCCTAGGAGATCTCCCTGCTGGCCGTGGGTCAGTCACTGAGTAGTTTTCCTGTTATTTCTCTTTCCATGCCAGTGTTCCAGCCCAACATATTTAGTTTATTTCCAGGTATGATCATCTTTATATAGACTTTACTCCACGGCATTGAGTTATGATTTTCATATAAAAAGCTGCATATGTTTAATGTATACTGCTTCATGAGTTTGGGAAAAACCATATCACCTGTGAGACTATCATCACCCTCAAGGTCATGAATATCCTCCGACTCCCAGGTCCCTCTCACCTCCTTTATCATGATTAATTTTTGTGTTTGCAATAAGAATACACAGCACAAGATCTACTCTTTTACCAAGTTTTAAGTATATGTGCTGTCTACTTATCCTGCTGTGTAACTGGAATTTTATACCCTTTAGCCACCACCTCTTCCCATCTCCTCTTCTCAGCTCCTAGCAACTAGCATTCCACTCTCTGCTTCTGTGAATTTGATTTCTTTGGATTCCACGTGTAAGTGAGATTGCACAGTATTTGTCTTTCTCTGACGCGTGTACATACATAAATACGCCCCACTTTTTCTTTATCCATTCATTGAATGTGTGTTTAGGTTGTTTCCAAGTCTGGGCTATTGTGAATAATGCGGCATTGAACATGGAAACACAGATTTCTCCACAAGATTCTGATCTCAGTTCCTTTGGATGCCTACCCAGCAGCAGGCTTGCAGAATCGTGGTAGATCTAGTTCTTTGAGGCACCTCCATCCTATTTTCCATAAAGGCAATGCCCACTTACCTTCCCACCCACAGTGTATAAGGGTTCCCTTGTCTCCGTATCCTCTTCCACACTTGCTGGCTTTTGGTTTTTATTTGTTTTGTTTTGCTAATAGTCATCCTAACGGGTCTGTTGATGTCTTCTCGGGATTCTGATTTTCCTGGAGATTATGATGTTGAGCGCATTTTCTGATGTCTCTCGATCAATCTTACGTCTTTTTTTGTAGAAATATCCGTTGCTTGTGTTGCAATCAGCTTTTGTTCTGTTCTGGCGTTTTGCTATGCTATTGAGTTATATGAGTTGTGAGTTCCCTGTGTACTTTGGATATCAACCCCTTTTCAGATATACAATTGACAAATATTTTCTCCCATTCTGGAGGTCATCTTTTAATTCTATGGACTGTCTTTTCTGTGCAGAAGCCTTTTGGTTTTAGATAGTCCCTCTTATTTATTTTCACTTTTACTACCTGAGCTTTTGTTATCATATCCAAAAAAATCCATTGCCAAGGTCAATGTCGAGAAGCTTTCCTCTATATCAATTTCTAAGAGTTCTATGGTTTCAGATCTTACCTCGAGCGTATTAACATCTTTATGTATTTTTATCTTTGCCACCTGTCTTCTCCTCTCCTTACCCCTCCCCTTCCTCTTCTTCTTCTTCTCCTCCTCCTCCTGTTCTCCTTTTTCCATCTCCACCTCCTCCTTCTCCTCCTCTACTTTCACCCTCTTCCCATGACTCCTCTTCAATTTGAGTGTGTGTGTGTGTGTGTGTGTGTGTGTGTGCACGTGCATTAGACAAGATGATTGTAGGCCAATGAGGAATGAAATATAAAATCCTGATTCATTAGACCAAGAAGATAATCATTTGATGACCCTTAAGAAACACTCCCTGCTCTTTTTGGCATAGTCCAATTGAAGTTGTTTATTGCCTTTTTGTATTAAGGTCTGAAAAATCCCTATACTAATCTACCAGGTGATCATGGCCTGTTCTCACTTGTATAAGTAAACATTTGTAGCTTTTGATTTATTTGGCCACATCTGATTTTTTATTAGCACATGTTCTATTGGTTTTTCGTTAGCTCCAGCACATTTTAATTTCAATCCCATCTGACTTTTGTTACCACACAGTTGTGGTGTGACCCTTTATATCTGATTCCTCACCTTTCTCTAGATATTTATTGAAGCTCTGTGGATGAGGAGAGAGGATCTATTTATTTTCTGCTACTATTAAAACAAATTCCTCAAAATCTGCAATAACACCAATGGATTATTTTACATTCTGTACAGTACATGGGTGATTCAGGTCTCACTGAGTGAAATGAGGGTATTGGCAGAGATGTGTCCCCTCTGAAGATCTAAGATTCCATTTCCTAATCTTCTCCAGCTTCTGGGGCGGGGAGGGGGGGGCTTCCTGAACACTTGGATTCATGGCTTCCTTCTCCTAACTTTAAACCAGTAATGTTGGGTTGAGTTCTCCTCATATAAATTACTCTGACCTATGTTCTACCTCCGTCCTCTACTTTTAAGGACTCTTTGGGCCACCAAGATGATCCAAAATAATTTCCCTGTTGTAACATTAAGTGATTAGCAACCTAAATTCCTTCTTCAACTTTAGTCTCCCTTTGCTACGTAACCTAGCATATTAAGCCACACAATCACACACGCACAGGTGGGCACATGGGTACCTGCGTACATTCTCTGGAAAGATGCTTTGCATCATGGAAGAAGCACAGGTTACTCTTACTTTTACCAATTTCTCTCCATTCAGATTGAAGAAAGTCATTTTTTTTTCGGGGGGAACATCTTTCCTTCTGGAAAAAAAATACTTTTGTTATAGTGCCCCTGCTCTCCCGCAATCTGAGAACATTAGGCAAAAAAGAAATTTATTCTCTCAACTTCATAATTGACCCTGGCAAATTATCCTGTTTATTCTTATTCTGGATACTAGGAAACTCAATACTAAGTTGATCAGATCAGTTTCTTTCCAGAAGATTTTTTTTTTTACTGTTTTCTTTTTTTTCTGATTTCACAAGCAACACAAGAAACTATTTTACCTAAACTATTTTAAATATTATATAAGTGAGCTTATTTTTAAAAACCCAAATGAAGTAGGGTAAAATAGGCTTGTCACCCATTTTGGTGACCATTTTTAAATGAAGAATTCTCTTATCTTTTTGTTTTTCTTCTGTATGTGTTCAGTTGAATAATTTCTATTGATCTATCTTTAAGTTTAGCATCAAGTCAGTACATGACATTATGTTCTCGTGTCTGTGATGATGGTTTTTATTTATAAAATTTCCATTCGACTCTTATAGTTTCTATCCCTCTGCTGAAATGCCTTACTCATGCATGTAATCCACTTCTTCCACTAGAGTCTTTAAAATATTAGTCAATTATTATTTTAAGTCCCTTTCCTGATAATCCTAACATTGGTTTCATCTCTCAGTCTGGTTCTTTTGATCAGTTTGTCCCTTTAACAGTGGGTTGGATCTTTCTTTTTAATGCATTTCATAATTTCTACCTGAATGACAGCCATCATGTGTGGGACAGTAGACTCTGAAGGAAAGAGTATTTATACCTAGACATGCCTCCTCTGTTGCTATGCAGTTACTGTGGAGAGTAGAGTCCATGGTAGGTAGGAATTGATCTGGGTTTCATCATTGTTGCTATGGTCACCACTGTCTTCAAATCCCCCTAGCATTATCTTATAGCTAGCACAGACTGGTATACCTGAGGGCTTTTCTTCCTCCTCCATCTTTAGCTTTAGCCTTTCTTTCCTTCTGCAGTTCAAAGAGGATCCCCTCTGTGGTCTTTTCTCTCCCCCGTGGAGGATGGCTTTTGCATGTTACCCTTACTTGCTAACCTGTTTGGGAAGCAGTGTTCTCAACTGTCAGTCCAGCTTCAGTCAAAGATTCCTGGTTCTCGAAGTGAGCTTTTGGTAGTAATCATGCTCTCCTGACCCTTAGACTGCTAATTATCTTGTCCTCGAATATCTTTTCCAAAGATAGATATTGAGTTTTTGTTGTTGTTGTTGTTAACGTTTGTTGTTTGCTTTTACAATTTTTCTTTCTTCCAACCTCATTGGGTCTTTACCCAACGTGTCCTCTTATCTTTGAGGAGAGAAGGACCTGATGGGGATTCATGCCTTTTCACAGTGCTAAGTCCTGTGCTCCAGGCTTGTACTACTGAAGGGAGCTTCTTCAGCATCCTTCAGTTATTCCCATGAGCAACCAATAAGGTCTCTGGAAAAGGGCCTTTGAATGGGTGTGAACTCTGCATATATCTGTGGCTCATGGGATACATGTTCTTAATGTTTCCCAAGCCCACACCTGCATTTGGTAATTCATTAAATTTTATCTACAACTTTTTTTCTTTTTGGTACTAGGGATTAAACCCCAGGGGGTTTAACCACTGAGTCACATCCCCAGCCCCTTTGTAAATTTTTTTTTTTTTTGAGACAGGGTCTTAATAATTTGCTTAGGGCCTCACTAAGTTGCTGAGGCTGACTTTGAACGTGTCATCCTCCTGGCTCAGCCTCTCAAGCTGCTGGGATTACAAGGATGTGCCACCATACCCGGCTTTCCCTGTATTGTTCTTGTTTACTTTTACTGTGGCCTACTGGTGTGCTAGTGCTTGGACCCTATCTCTCCTTGCAGACACTCATCTCTCCTTAGATTTCATGCCAGTGGTGATCCTGTGGACTCAGTTCTATGGTGATCAAAAGGAAAGCTGGGAATTATAAGATTATCTGCTCTTCCTTTTTGCTAGGATAGGACAAATACTATTTCTAGCTTTCAACAACCTAGACAGAAATTCACATTTCAATGAAGATTTCAGGAAGGTAAATTTCTCCTTTATAATTCATTTAATCATCCATTCAACCAATACTGGGAAAAAAAATCTCTTTTATCATGTGTCAAGCACTGTTATAATCGCATAAAGATAAAAGAGGCAATGTTCTTGTTCTCGTGGAAGATATATTGGGACATTTTCCACAATTTCTTTCACTTTAAAAATGTATCATAAAATGTAAAAATATATTAAAGTAATAATAGAAAGTAATAATGAGGAAATAACTAGGCTCATATTTTGCAAATTAACACATTATTGACCATATTCACTTTATAGGATAATTATGCATAATTGAAATTACAGATTTTTAAATAAATGCATCCCCTATGGCTCTTAGATTTCACATCTCTTTACCCACTTTAAAGGGCTAAATACACATGATTACAAGGAAAACTCTGCCATAAGATTATTCACTGCCACATTGTTTTAGAGAAAAAATGGGGGGAGGGAATAAATATACATCAATAAAAAAATATATTTTATTTCATGCCCACACTCTGAAATAATATGCAAGAGATATAGTAATATAGTGACCTGCATAGCTCCAAGACAAAATATTTTTTTAAAGATGTAAAATGATACATGAAGCCAGGCACAATGGCACACTCCTGTAATCCCAGGGGCTCAGGAGTCTGAGGCAGGAGGATCACAAGTTCAAAGCCAGCCTCAGCAAAAGCAAGATGCTAAGCAACTCAGTGAGACCTGTCTCTAAATAAAATGATACATGCAATACACATTTTAATGTTATTTTGAAAACCTAAAACTGTGAAGTTGCCCCAAAGCTGCCCTGGGCTCAGGACTAATGATTTATAAGGTTTTTGTGTTTGGCCTGGAACAAAATAACTTTTATTCAAGTCTTTCATCTCCTTCGTACAAAACCCACTGTAGCGATTTCTCCCTAGAAATGAGCTGTGTCCTCAACTTCCCAGGGCATTGAGAGCATGTAATTCTGATTCCTGATCTATAAATTCTTCCATGCCTCTCTGGATTTTCCATCAATCCATGGCCTTGTGAGGAATCCAGGTCCCCTTGCTCTGGAGTTATGCACACCTTTCTTTTTTTTCTTTTCTTTTCCTCATAATCCTAGGAAACCTCTAGTATGGGTAAGAGCCCTACTTTAACTCTTACTTCTGTTGAACATTTTTTTTTTAAGTATGTATAATTAAAACCAAACATGCATGTAACTAAGACTCAGACATGAAAAGTGACTTTGGGATTCAGATGCACAGAAAATTTTAAATTTTATCAATGAATTTAAAAATCTAATTTTCAAAATTAATATATACATATGCATCTACACAAATGGAATAAATAAACCAGATTTTTTATTTTGTTGAACAAAATTTGAGAACCACAAATTTTTTCCCTCCTCCTCCATTTCTCTATGTAGATATTATTATTATTATTATTATTATTATTATTATTATTATTATTATTATTATTATTTTGGAAACACCTCTAGGAAGGCTTGCATTCTGTCCTGTCTCCCTTGACCCTACAAGGGACATAGAGTAGACCACCTTTTAGAAATCAGAGCAAGAGAATAAGGAAATGGCTTTGCTATAATTTGTCACTTTTAAAAATGCCTATGAATTTTTTCATATTTTTCACTATTTTCCTATACCTGGGTCTTAACATAGGTAGACTCAGTTGTCTCTGTTTTCTTGCACTAAGATAATAACTGTAAAATTGCTATATTCTGATTAATATTTTAAGGTGAAGTTCATATTGTAAATTAAATGTCATTTAGTTATATGCAGAAGGATGGCATCCAGCCAACAGAAAAGTCCTCATTAACCGCCAAGATGCATTTAGGAAGACTCAGATAAAGTTTCAAGTACCTAATTATATCCTAGACCTGCTTGAATATGGCCAAACAGTATTTAATAGCTAAATCATTAGCCAGCATGACTCCAGATGCATGTTCATAAAAGTTAAATGACTCTAGAATTTTGCAATTGCCCATTATTTATATGTACATCTGGTCGAGTTTATTTTCCAAAGAAGCCTATAATAATATCTTTTGTCCCACTTGCTCTTAAAGATGACCTTTCCATCTGGGCATACCTTTGTGCCCCTGTGATTGCATTAGCCAGTACAGCCCTGTGGAAGTGACATTCCAACTTATGAAGCAGTGAAGAACACCTTCTGCCTGGATCTATCATAGAACAATTTGCTCCTGGTACCAAGTCACTGATATGAGGAATCCTAGGTCACATGAAGAGGCCTCTTGCAGGTGTTCTGGCTGAGAGCCACATTGACCACTAGATACATGAGGGAGGGGAGTCTTCAAGGGGACTCCACCTCCTGCTACCATCTGGCTACAACTTCATGAGACCCTGAGTGAGCATCAGCTGGCTGAGCCAGTTACCTCCCATAGAAGGCAAACTGTGAGATAATAACGATGCTCTCCCCACACACACCTTTTTTTCTTTTTCTTTTTCTGCCTTTATATTTTTGGACAGGCATAGATAGCTAGAATAACACATTGGCTCAGGGACAAAAAACAACCCTCAATTAGAAGTGTAAAAGTTGTTGGAATCACCTGCTTGTCATTTAACTGATGCTAATTTTTTCCCCATCTACTTCTTCATCTTTCCACAAATACTTGGAAAGCACAAAAGCTCCCTTCCACATTTATTTCTGCAATATTTTATTTCAAATTAGCTATCCAGAATAATACATCTCCTGCATCTCTCCAGAGCAACAAGGAAAGCAGGAAATGGCCCTTCCAGAGAAAGGTACTTTTCCCAGTTTTGCAGCAGGTAGCAGGTGATTCGTTCATGGACTGATCAGATCAGAATGAGGATAGGTAAATCACAGATCGGGCGATGAGAATTCTCCTGGCTGTACTTGAGACAAATGAATCTGGGAAGGACTCAGGATCTGCTCATTTTAACATCTAATCTGTCTCTAAATATTTTCCTTAAATAGTAAACCATCTAAAGACAACTACTGTTTCCTTATCTTCCTATTATGTGGGTCAGCAGTTTATGCTGTGCTTAACTGGGCAGTTCTTCTGGTTTCAGATGGAATTTCTTGTGTATTTGTGTTCAACTGCAAGTAAGGCCTGGCCTATGGTCAGGGCAATGGGGATAACTAGTCACAAGTTGCTTCTCCAACTCCTTAGCCTGGGCTTAGACACATGGAAGTAGCACAATTCCAAGAGATGGATCAGAAGCCTTCAAGTTTCCTGGCTTGGGCTTAGGACTGCCACACTGCACTTGCACTATATTCCATTGGCTGAAGCAAGTTATAAAGCCAGCCCAGACACAAGGGATAAGAAATGCACTGTACTTCTTCATGAGACGAGTTGAAAAATCACATTGCAAAGGAGATTAGACACTGAGAGGTAGAAAATAAATCTGTTGTCCTTGTCCTTGGTCTTGGTTGACTATTTTGCTTGCTTTATGGATCAGGTTATGTCGGGGAAACCTGATAATAGAGCAGGCTGCTAGGCATTTATTCACAAGGCTGAAGTCGTACTTGGGGGAATATAACTATGTCTGTGAGCAGTTTTCAAACCACATATTCCACAAATATTTGCAATTTGTATTTTGAGTTTTACGAGCTCCATTATATTAACTTTCCACTCCCACAGCCCAATTTCACTTGGGTTCTGCTTGTAACAGATGGTCCTACAGAATATAAATGCTAGTAATGATAAAATCCAATGTGAATGGATAGAGAAGGCAGAGTGATATCAACTCTCAGGACTTCTACCTGATAGTAGAAAGGGAAAATCACAAATCTTTAGTGGATAGAAGAAAATTTCAACCAACTGCTTCTCTGACAGAGTCAATTAATTAATAAGTGATTTATATAGGTATGATAAACAGAGACTGAGACTAACCAACTCTAAGTATTGTGAGGCACACCAGAGAGAGAAAAATAAGGTGAAAAAAAAAGAATTAACATTTATCGTATCAGGAACCAGATCTTATAAATCAAGATGCTCAGAGATGGAGTCAAACCTTAATAAGAAACTTAACTTCTTATTTTGTAAGCATTAATTATTTTTCATTTGTTGTTTGTGTGTGTGTGTGTATGTATGTGTGTGTGTGTGTGTGTGTGTGTGTTGCTAGATTGAACCAGGGCCTCATGTACGATAGGCAAGTACTATACCAGTAAGCTATACATACTCCCAGCCTAAGAAGCAATTCTTATTTATGGCTGTCCACTCTCTAGCCATCATTTTCATCACTGAATTATATTCTGGCAATTGGAAGTATATAATTTACTTAACCATTTCCCTGTTGCTAAACACTAATGTTGTGTCTAGTTTCTTATCATTAGAAATTGTGCTGCAGTAAACGTCTCCAAACACAATATGGTCTCCCTGCTTGCGTATAAGTTTCAAGGGGGCAGAAAGTTATCTATGTGTCCCTAATGCTGAGAATAGCACCTGGCACAGAATAGCATCCAAAAGATGTTCAACTAACCTTTAGCAAGGTTATGAGTTTTCCTCATATTTTAAATTCTTTACTCAGGAGAGATTCCTAGATGTCAAAGCCCTTGGAGGAGTCTTGACCAAATGTTTCCTTTAAGGAGAACAAATCTACATGCTCAGTGTATTTTCAGTGTGAAGTACCTGATATAGACAATTATCTGCCAACTTTCCTTTTACTTTTATCCTCTGAGAAGACAAGGAACCACATTTGATTGGGACTGATTGTATTAGAAAACCAAAGAGTTAGGGGGGAAGAGAGTTAACATTTTCTGCTACCTACCATATGCCAGGCATGATACTTATATCTTCTCATGGCATCTTCAAGTGGGTACAGTTATGCATGCATTCAAGTGAAAATCACAGCCTCTGAATGATTATTCAGCTTTCCCAATGCAAGGTCACCCAGCTAGCTAATGGTAGAGCCAGCATTTGAATTAAAATCTGTGTGACTTAAATGCACTTCTTATAGTTTTTTTTTTCCTCACAACCTCCTTGAGAACCGAATTGGATATATAATTTAAAAAATGCTCCAACAAAGTACCTGAAAGACCTACAATCCCATTCCTCAACTCATTCACACTTTCAATCTGAGACCAGAATCTTAAAACCCAAGGCAACAGCTTGAAGTGCCTGCCTGATTCAGGGACGATTGTCTCTGCAGGCTGCTGACCTGTCATCTAGTAATTTTGGGCTCTTTGTTATCATGACCTGGGATCTCTTTGAAAATTATTGGCAGAAAAGCGACATCTCTTTCTGTGTCCAAAATTATTCTGTTTTTACTGTTTATTCTGAGTCCTCGGGTACATTAACAGATTTGGAGGGAATTTCAGGGATTCCCCCTGTGAACACTTTGTGGTTTGGGGAGCCTGCAAAGGGGTTCATCTTAGATATGTTATTCACAGGCTTGCTTGAGAAAACTTCAGTACCTTGTGACTTAGATCTTTCCATTTAATCGCACCTGTCAGAACTCTCCTGGCCCCACCCCAGCTCAGCTCAACGCATAATCTAACCTGTGCTGACTGCCTCTCTCCACTGTAATTTTGGATCCCAGACGGAGCAGCTGGGACTTTGTGAATAGTTATTTTGCTGTGCAAACCTGAAGAATTTCTTCAGTCTACTGTTCTACACCCAAGATAAGAGGTTCAAGGCATTTGAATGTTAGTCTTTAATATTCTTAGTTGTTTTCTGTCTTGGACACCCAGGGTTTTTATGGCTTTGATTCTCTCATGTCCATTGGAAAGGACACCTCATACCCTACTTTGACCACTTGTCCAGAAACTGATTCTCACCAAAGTCCTTCTGGGCCATTTTCTGTATCATTCTTTTTTTCTCTCTCACTTTGTATAATATTTGTATAAAATTCGGCATGAATGGACACTTCTTTTTCTTTTCCCTGAACTTCCCTTGCGCTATTTATTACTTATTTATTTAACAATTTACTTGACCTGGAAGATGAATTATTGTCATCTCAGCTGGGGATCCTAGCAATGTGCCCCTTCCCTACATCCAAGTTGACTTCTGGCTTAGTTCTTATTTACTTCCTAGTATATATTGCCACTAGGCAATATACCCAGAATAATACATCCTGACAATGAGCATTTACTGAATTTTTATCAGTACTCAGAAGCCTGAGAAAATACTTATTAAATACGTTACCTTTTATGCCCTAGAAAGTTTAGCACAGTGATTCCCTGTTTTTGAAAGAGTTAAGCCATAATTGAGTCATGCCTTCTTTGAGAAGCTCTCTCTAGGCCCTAGTTTTCTTTTGTTGACATAGGACTTTGTTAGAGACCTTAGCAGATGAGACAGTTGAGTTTGATTCCACTTTTGCTTCTGTTTAGGATCACAAGGCAACATTTTTTTGCCTTAATTTTATAGATTCAACTCTTTGGCAGTGACATGTATGGTCTGGAGTGATTGGAAAGGAATTCATTGGAAAATGCAGCAAAGTGCAAAAATAAACCTGACCCCATTTCAATCAGCAAAGCAGCATGAGCTTTTAACAAAATTCCAGGCGCTGCCTGAGTACTGATTGATTGGCTTGCTTCGGGCATTACTAATAGAAAAAGGTCATTTCTTCCAGGCCCTTTGAACAAATGATGAGACCACATGCAAGTGGCATCTGAGGAACTATATATTTATGCTCCACATTATAGTACAGGGTTCTGGATGCTTACTGTACTTGACACAAGCCCCTTCTGGTGCATTAAACTCTGTCCTTTTTGTCATCTCCACTTCCTTTTTTACAAGTAGCATGGGAGTTCTTTGAGAATCTTTCTAGATGATTCCTTCATATAATGATCTGATATGTTCACCCCTAAAAAAAATTCTCAACCCTATGTTATTTTCTCTTTTTGCCCTCACCAGGCATTTGATGTTTTTCATAGAGGATTGACTAGTGTCTACTAGGTATTTCTACCTTTGCCCTTGGCCTTCTTCCATTGCTACCAGAGTAGGTGCCGGAGAACATATATACGATCCTACGATTCACTTGTTTAAAACGTTCTATATGAAATTAAGACCACACTCTGTATATAACATTCAAAGCCTTCACAACTATAATCTTAAAATTGTTTTCTGGATTATCTCCAACCCAGCCTTCCTAACGTGCTCGTAGACCATATCAGTAGAAGACACACAGCAGGAGGGTCTCATGCAGGCTTGATATTCCCCAAAACTTACTGCACTGAACAGAATGGGAAAACACCCTGTTTTCTTACCCATTAAGTATTTTGGCAAGTAATACCTCAGATCTAGTCCAGCCCTGACATTCCGGGCATCTATGAAATTAAAATATTGGTACATTTAAGATCAGACTACTCTTGGTTCCTTTTCCACTTCTAGTGGATTAACACAAGAATCCACTAGAATTAACAGGGTAGTCAGTTGTATGCAATTTTTTTTAAAAAAATATATTTTTCATTGTTAGACTACAAATCCAAAGCAACACCATTCCACCATATATCTATCCATCAAATCATTAGTAAATACTTATTGAGGAACCACTCTATATTAGGCACTTGCAAGAAAATGATATATAGGTTTTTAAGCAGCTTACTGTATAATAGAGGCAGAAACCTGTAAACAGGTCTGAAATTATTCAGCATTATAAGAACTGCAATGATAATCTGGATCATTACCTGGAGGCACAAACTCTCTCAGGGTGGTTAGGAAAGGTTTCCAGGAGGAAGAGATATATAAAGTAAGTAAACACACAAGAGTAATATAAATAGTTTTGGGTTTTATTTCTTTTTGCATTTTTTATTGGTCGCTCAAAACATTACAATGATCTTGACATATCATATTTCGTACATTTGATTCAAGTGGGGTATGAATTCTTATTTTTACCACGTGTACAGATTGCAGGATCACATAGTTTTTTGTTTTGTTTTTTATTTTTAAAAATTTTTATTTTTTAAAATTGTTCCAATTAGTTGTACATGACAGCAGAATGCATTGTGACTCATTATATACAAATGAAGTACAACTTTTCATTTCTTTGGCTATACAGGATGCAGAGTCACACCATGCATGCAATCATACATGTACAGAGGATAATAATGTCCATTTCATTCACCATAGTTCCACTCCCATACCCACTCCCCTACCCTCACACCCTTCTGCTCAATCCAAAGTTCCTCCAATCTTCCTTTGCCACCTCATCCCATTATGGATCAGCACCAACATATCAGAGAGATACTTTGGCCTTTGGTATTTTGGGCACTGGCTTATTTCACTTAGCATGATATTTTCCAACTCCATTCATTTATCTAGTTTTTTATAAAGACTCTGACCTGATGTTGAAGGCTCTTGAAGACTAAGGCTGCTCTCTCTGTTCCTCCATCTTGCATTTATTCTTTGATGGAAAGAGAAGGTGATAACCCTAGCTGCAGGCACTTTGGGCTCTTTTTCACTAACCCTAGGGTCATCTGTACATGCAAGCCATGGAACTATAATTCCCCATGGGTGTTACCAGTACTGGGTAAAGGGAGTCCAGGTCATCATTTAAAACATGACTGATGCCCCCACATTGCTAGTGATGGAGCCTCAGTCACGGGAGTTGAGGGATGGAGGAAAAGGAAGATTATTCCAGTTTATTTCATAATTAATTTCAGAGACCAAAGAGGAACAACAAAATTGTTTTTTTTTTTAAGTAAAATCAAACAAAACACTGCAGCAGTTATTAAATAGTGATCTTTTTCAGCACAAGGCCTAAATTTCGTAAAACCAGTCATGCCTAATTAACAGGCTCAGTGTGACAGGGCAGGATTATGAGCCTAACCCAAATTTGGGGAATACCTGCCTTGGATGAGTTTATCTTGATGGTCCCATCTGATATTGCATCTCTGCTCTTTGTCTTGGACTTAAAAACACTAATCTAACCTTTAATGAGTTTATTTTTACTTTGAGAAAAAGTCCTGGTCGGGCCCCCTCCATTTTGTTTTTAATTATTGTTGTTGTTTTTCAAACTCAGTTATATCCAATCTCTCAAGAGACAACTTAAAAAAGTTAAAAACATGCCTAAAGTCACATTCGTGACATTCTCCACTTTTGAGAGTCAGTCTTCAAAACTCCTGAAAGTGAATAAATCTATCTGAAGCTCTTTAGAAATGCCTTTTCAGGAGAGTTTAGAGAAAAGTGTCTTTAATTGAATATGGGGCACATACGTTCAATTTAAATTCCAGAGTGTAATGGAGTTAAACCTTGAACAATTTTATCTTATTGATTCTCTTTTGGATTTTTGGTTTACAAAAAAAAAAAAAAAAGAAAAAAATGTAAACTTTCAAGCAATGGCTTTTCTTTGTGTGATTTGAGTTATGGTGCCATGGTCACTAATGTTATTTTACCAAAATACCACTGACTCTACACAAGTTTATATTCATTTGTGGGTCACCCTTCAACTAATTATTTGATAAGGCTGAGAAGAAAATGAGAAGTAACTGCCATATTGCTTCTCAACACCTACTTAGTTGAGAGAGAAAATTGGAGGACTAAAGAATTTCTTCCTTAGACTCCCATGTGGCCCCCAAAAACTGTGCCACCAAACTCAAAGATCACTTCTTCCAGGAAGGGTCCTGTCATCAGCCCCTCACAGGCTGGGTATATGATGTTCCTGGGCATTAATTTTCACATCACACTCTATGCATCTTTAACATCAAACAGACCATTTGTGTGTGTGTGTGTTTGCAATTGTCTGTTTCAATGTGCCTTACACATGTCATGGGTAAAATAGGTGGTTATTCGTAGTTATTGAATGAGTACTGACAGTATCTCCCTAGATATATCTTAGTTGGCAGAAGTCTGAAAGTGATGCCTTTGAAGAGTATTCTTCTTATAATTATAGCAGAAGTAAAGAGGTTGTGAGGGGAAATGGGAAAATAAACAAGGAGAGTAATGAATTACAGTAGATGGGGTAGAGAGAGAAGATGGGAGGGGAGGGGAGGGGGGATAGTAGGGGATAGGAAAGGTAGCAGAATACAACAATTACTAATTGGGCATTATGTAAAATTGTGGATGTGTAACCAACGTGATTCTGCAATCTGCATTTGGGGTAAAATTGGGAGTTCATAACCCACTTCAATCTAATGTATGAAATATGATATGTCAAGAGCTTTGTAATGTTGTGAACAACCAATAAAAAAAATTTAAAAAAAATTATAGCAGAAGTAGAGCATCTGAGGTCATATTTTCTTGAATTCACCATTCACTCGATGTTATAAAGCAAATATACCCCTCTAAAATTCCTATGTTTAAGACTTTACCCCAAATATAATTGTATTTAAAGACAATACCTATGAGAAGGTTGTGAAAGTTAAGTGAAGTCATAAGGGTGTGTCCCTAATCTGATAGGGTTGGTGTCCCTTATAAGAAAAGGAACCAACATTAGACCTCTCTTAGTCATGTGAGAACACAGTAAGAAGTAGGCTCACTAAAATAGAAACAAAATCCTCATGAGAATTTTGGCTAGTTGGTTCCTTGATCATGGACTTTCCATCCCCCGGATTGTAAGAAAATGAATTTTAATTGTCTAAACCCCCATCTTGGCATTTTGTTTTAGCAGCTTGAGCTGACTAATACTCTAGGCAATTTCATTTTCTGAGTACAGTTGTAGTCAGGTCTCTCTACCCTGTTTATCCTGTGAGTTTCAATGCAAAAGGCATTGATGTAGTATGTCTGAGCAACACAGACAAGGCTCTCTATGATGGGATGAACTACTAGTCTGGATTTAGCCAGTGGCATGAATCTAGCCACCATCATAGTTCATTCATGCTCAAGAGATGGCAGACAAATGCCCAGGAAATTGGAAAAAAAAAAATCCTGTACTGCCTTACCCAAATACCTTGTCTTATCAGACCCGGAGAAACCTTGTTCAGGAAATATTAAATCAGATTTAAATATTACATTTTAGAATATATCAAAGCCCTGGATCATTGCAACTCACGAGGGGCAGGAAGTGTTTTGTTTTCAGCTCATCTCTCCTTGATAAATTGAGAATGCCAGAAAAGATGGGCTGGGAGGGGCCAGACTGTCTCTCCAGAATTCAGACTTCCATAGCTCAAGAATAGCCAAACCATGGTGGCCTGGTTCCAAAGAAAGAGAGAGCAGTCTTCTGGTTAGAGGCAAAAAGTTGTTACCTTTGCAAAGAAAGTTAAACTTGCCCTGACATCATTAGATGAAAAGAATATTTGTGTATTATTCTAACAATAAAGCTATGGCAGCCAGAGGAAGGCTCCCGCAGTCTGCTTCTGTGAGCCACAGTGGCCCTGATACTCTTTGAGTGGGAGGTTTCTGTTCATTTGCAAATGCGATGACATTTTCAGCTTTTTGTAGCAGGAAAGGAAGCACCTTGGGAAGCTAGTGGTTGAATGCATTCTCCCTAGAGAGCAGTAAATGAGGTTAAATCCATTTGCTGGTGGAGGGTCTGGGGGAGTGGAGGGGGGGGGCCTGGGGAGGAATGGCAGATGGTATGTAGCAATGACTTAGTCTAGTTTGAACTGACTTAGAGAAAAATGTTTTTATTTGTATCCTTCTTCCAAACTTCATTATTTCCTCCAGAGAGACAGCTGGCATAAGGCTTAGAAAACATGTCCTCTTTGTAGAAAGCTATGGGGTCCTTGTGTGCTGTTGACCTGAGAGAGCAGGTCCAGAATCAGTGAATGTCTCTATAAATTCCTGGGGGAGGGCACAGCCAAGTTAGGGATTCAGTACAACAGCAAGCTTGATAAAAGGGTCAATAGTGTCTAAATAACCTCCTAATATAGTTAATGAAGCTCAAGATGATTCCAGAATGGCTTAATGTGGCAGAAGTTGTCTCACAAGATGGCTTTGATTTGCATAACATAACGTTGGACAGCTGTAATGAAAAAGTACAGAAAGTGCTACATCTTAAAGTCAAAGATATTAGAGCCCAAAAGCAACTTATTTGGTGTTGAGTTCATCCCCTCCATTTCCAAGAGAGGAGAAGGAACCCTGGTAGTTTAAATGACTCCTATGGAGTTGGAGACTGTATTAATGTTCTGCTGTGTGCTTTGGTATTTATGCCTCTCACTCAGGAATTGCAGAACCCACCAGTAGCCTATAGACTTTGGTTATAAACCACAGATTATCCCAAAGTAAGAGTAAGAAGATTTCCAAGTGATCATGAAAAAAAGTTCTGGACTTCTTTTGTCAATTCACTATCAGGTTTTTGATTCTCTGGAAGAATTCCAATGGGATCGGGAACTTCCCCTCTCTAAATAGCAATGTTGTCATCTGCAAAATAAAGCAATAAGCAAACAAAATAAGTACTTGGCCAGGACTACTGCCACCACAGATGGTACATTTGCAGAAATGAGAAAAAATGCCCCCTCTAGTGGTTGTATTTGAGAAAGACAAGTTTGGTTGTTGGTTTGCTGTGGCTGGGAACTGGCTAGGGGAATGGCTAGATTTTATTCCCCAAGTTTTCATTCCAGGCTTGCTTTTATAGGACACAAAGCATCACACTCAAAAGCAGACCCCCTGGTACCAAAGCCTGGACCAACCAGGGAATTCAAGGAGAACATAATGAATAACATCAATTTGCACAAGTACTTGGAAAGGTGTAGTGCTCCTTATCAGTGTAAGACACATTAAGATACTGGAAGTAGTAGACTACAGAGACATCCCTTTATAGCAAAATTGTGCGTAAGCCCCTGGGTTGGAGCTCATTCTACTAATTCTCATTCTCTGACCCTAAGTCAACTGCATCACTAAACAAGTAGTTTTCAAAATTGAACTGGATTTGGGAAAGATCACTGGAACATGATTATAAAGGTCTGCATGTCAAGGTACATCCTAAGAAGAACTGACATTCTTCATAAGTAGCTCCAATTTGTGTGGTATATTAAGAAGCAGATAATTCTGGCACTTGTCAGGATAGCTGCACATAGGCAAGGAAATGAAATAATAAGCTCATAGGAACAAGACACGTGGTATTCAAGTAACTGGCAAATACAGGAGGGTAACTCCTGAATGGAGGACTCAGATCTCGTGTGTATAAACCTGAAGATTTGCAAATCTGTAGTCTTCTTCTTCTCTGTGATCCATCCCCTCTTTGAAAATATGATATTTGAGCTGAGACCTGAAGATGAAGGGGCCAGTCCATGTGACAGTTTGGGAAATAATGCATTCTAGAAAGAGGGAATAGCTAGTCCTGGGAGGACCACAAATTTAGCATGCTCAAGAGCAAACAAACAAAAGAAATAGATGGGTATTTTTGAGTTTCAGTGAAACAGTGATTGGAGAAACTGCAGGAGCAGGGGATGGAGGTCATATCATGTCAGGTATATTTCTGCATATCAGAAATTGTGCTGTGTTCCACCTATAGAGATAATGATCAGTTAGATTGAGGCGGAGCCCAGGCATTGATGTTTGGTTTTTGTTGTTATTGTGGCTGCTGCTTTTGTTGTTATTTTTAGCTTCTCCAGGTGACTCTAATCACAGGTTAGAAATCACTGATACAGAGTCTTAAGTCTTAAGGTAAGAAGTTTGGAATGTATTTTAAGAGCAGTAGACACCATGAAGAACTGTAAGCAGGGGGGTGACATGACATGTTTTCCATGGTTAAAGTGTCCCTCTTCGGGCACCTGTTTAGAGAATGGACAGAAAGGACAGAGGGAGGAAAGAAAGAGGGAATCTATCCAATAGCCATGGAAAATATCCACAGAGGCTTAGTCCAGTGAGCAAGAAGTGGCCACTGTCTGAAAAGTTATGCCGGTATAGTCTTTCAAAACATTGTCTGAAATGTTTATGCACTGGGTTGGATTTAAGGGTATGGGAAAGACGGATGACTGATAGATTTTTGGTTGGGTTAGCTTAGGAGTATTGTGTGTATTGTGCCAGTTTATGGAAACTGGACCCTGAGAAGAGGCAAAGTTTGGGGGGGGCTTGGGGGAGACCAAGGAGTGAATTAAACAAAAATTGTGTTTCCAGTGTATTATGTTGGAGATACATGTGAGGTTTCAGATTTTGTTTTCTGGTCAGCAATGGTACAATCATACTGGAAATTTGGAAAAAAAAAAAAAAAAAGATCGGGGCTATGCAGAAGAATGTATAAGCTTACATGAAATATCTTTAGTTTTTCAAGCCATAGGATGAGATTACCCCAAGAGAAAATGTGGGCATAGTTTGGGGGGTAGGGTAAGATTTAGGGCAAATGGGTGCTTTGGAAGTGAATTAGAATTGAGAAAAATGATCTTGTGCAGAATACCCCTTCACTGGTATTGAAGTATCTTTACTGGGGGGGGGGGGAAAGAATTCGAAATAGAAAAAAAAAAGAATCAAAGAGTTCATTATATATAAATTCTCGTTGATCGATTTTTCTCTTAAGAAATAAATTGAATGAAAGAGATATGAGATGGTGTGGAGGCGAGTACAAGAATAAACTTTTCAATAACAACAGCCCTGGATCTTTTTATGTTATGACAACCAAAGGCGAATCTATCTGGGTAAATCATTATCATCAATTCTTCCCCACCTCTCACCCAGGCTGGTCCTCTCTGGCAGGGAATACCTCAATACTTTCAGTTCCGAGGTTCCTTTAATTCAAGCAGAAAATTGGCAGTTTATGTTACTGAAACGATTATAGACCAATATCCCAAATAACATAATGATATCTCTAATTCTATCTTTCTTAATAATAAAAGTGAGTCCTGTTGTGGGAGAATTAATGGTTGAAATAGAAGAGATAACATGGAGTGGCTGCAGATGACCCAACAGGGAAGAAATCATTCATCAAAATGGACCCAGGTCACCTGTGGCCATGGGGAGGGGGTTTCCTCAAAGAATCCTGATGACTTTCTCTATCCCAGAAGTTATATCAGTAATTCATCTCCTTTCCCAGTCTCCCTCCCTCCCTCTCACTCTCCCCCCTCTACCTCTCCCTCCTCTTTCTCTCTCTTCTTGGTGGTCCAGGGATTGAACCCAAGGATGTTTTGCCATGGAGCTACATCCCCAACCCTTTTTATTTTTAAATTTTGAGACAGGGTCTTGCTAAAGTTGCCTCACGCTTGCAATCCTCCTGCCTCAGCCTCTCGTGGGGTTATAGGAGTGTGCCACCCTGCCTGGTGCCTTTCCCAATCCTAAATGTACTGCACATTAATTGACTTAGGGCAGCAGTCTTCAGTCATAGGGAGACGTATTGCTGAGGAAGCATGAAGATTTTCCATAGAGTACTCAGGCTTAATTTGCAGATCTTCATGTTCTATCTGAACTGTTTACTGAAATGGAAGTGCCTAAGAACAGTACAGGTCTTCCACTTTGTAGAATAAAGACAATTTGTCAGCACTGGGATGCTTTCTATTTCGTGATTTACAAAAACCTCCCAAATGTTAAACAAGGGGCCGTTTAAATAGCATAGGTGTTGAGAAAATGTATGGCTAACTTGACTCAGTAATCAGTAAATCTTCCTGAAAGTCAGATTTTCCAGAGTTTTTTTTTTTTTTTTTTTTTTTTGCTTTCCACAAAATTGAAAGTGGACCTAATTAACTTGTCAGCTGCTAGATGATTAGAAATGATTTTTGATGATAAATCACTGGGTGATTTTGACATACAACTTGGAGGGAGTACAAAAAAATTGAGTGACACCACTATTACAGAACTTGCATTTGTATCTATTTATTTACAAGAAAAAGTTTCCCAGTTCTAAGCATTTATAAAAATGAAAAATGGGAGTGCAGTTGAGGCTGATTCTCATTTATTCTAGCAGTTGGTTATTTTCATTCATGATACATGAAGTAATTGTAGGAGGAACAGCCATTCATTTCAAGACATGATTTTGAATTATAATTTTTAACTTCAATAATTAATTATCAAAATTTTGAACATAAGTTATTGTTTGGATCAATTTTCACTCATAAGTGTAATGTTAGTTTAATCCAAGTGAAAGTCTTTAACTTAGGCTAACACCTGTGTTTTTTTAAAAATATTTACATTTGTAGACATTGTTGTCACAGAGAGATAAACAGATACTGATCAATAAAATATTTTAAAGTATAAAATTCTGTTTCATTACACTAAAATCCCATGAGGAAAGTCAAATGGAAATACATTTTGAAAGGAGAAAATGAAGGTCATAAAATTTGTTAAAAATCAGCTTGACTGTGTATTTTTTTTCAATAGATGTTAGCATTAAATCAAATTGCCACTCTATATCTCAAACAGACTTAAGATGGTAGAATTAAAATACGCTAATTTTAAATTTTTTGCAGCTATTGAAATCTGTGATGAAATATTTTAGATGCCAGATTGGGAGTGTTTAAGTGAACATGTAGATTTTCAAAATTCTTTTTGGGGGGGCACACAAACAACAAAGTTAGAAGATGACTCTCTATATGATATGAGCCATTTCATTTCCTCTTAGGCCAAGGGCATACAAATCTTTATTCTAAGTGCTACTCTTGAGCCACTGAGTACTAGCATTGCCACCTTAATTCAGACTAATTTCAAAGGATCACCTGAAATTATACATGTGTGTGAGTATGTGTAATACAGGGTAATGTATATATAGCATAAAATTTACTATTTTAACCATCTTTAAATGTACAGCTCTGTGACATTAAATACCTTCATTCTTTTGTGGAAACATCATTACCATAGAAATATATTTTAAAAAAATAATTTAGTGCCTCAAATGTTTACCACCAAAAAGTCGCACTTATTGATGTTTGCTAAGAGAAAACTAGACATGTGGAACTGTTTACCTTATTTTCTGAACAACTCTGATTGAGAGTTTTGTTTACTCTATGCTGCCTGATAAGTCCTATGTGAAAAATATCTTCTAGCAGTCAGGTCTTATCTTAGCATTGATTTTAAAATGTTATCAGGGGTTGGGCTATTTGTTTTATTTTTTTTAATCCTGCAATAATCATATATTCCTTATTTGATAAAATGTAAAATGAAAGGAGAGGTTTGGATGCCTTTACCAAGTGAGATGAGCTGTGTGCTCTATTCTTAATGATTGAGATAGTGTTTGCACTGTGAGATTTTCTTATACCCAGGACTTCTTCTATTACCTTTATATTAAGTTATATACATCTATCTGGGAAGCCCATTTTTCATTCATTCATCAAACATTGATTAGATACCTACTATGTGCCGAGCCATCAACATGAGAAAAATCACACCTTAATGTGGAAAAGAATTATTCTAAGTGTGACCAGTAGGGTAAGTCCTGATGGTGGCAGCTGAGGAGCCCTTACCTGAGCCAAAAAGAGACATCTAGAAATAGGTCAGCAACCACAGAAGACAAGTAAGCATTAGCAAAATGAAGAAAAGAATTTCTAGACAGAGGAAAGACCTGATTTTCCCTAAAAGCCCTCACCAGGCTCAGTCTATTCTTGACCTGTATTGGAGAAATTTGACCTTCTAAAGTAGACAGCTAAGAAAGATGTCACTTAGAGGCAGACAAGGAGTGAGTGGCAAGTGACCAGCTATTTTAGTGTAAGGGATATCCAGACAGCTTCAGAACACAGGGACACCCCTGGGAAAGGTAAGCTTTGGCAAAGCTAATTCTCAGATACCTCTGTGTTCCTAAAACTGTGACAATAAGAGATGGGTATTTACTTATTTGGGAGCATAGGGGCTCAACATAACTTATCACTAAGGTCAAACCAACTCATGGAGAAATAGTATACATAACTCCTCTCTCTTGCTAGTGGGAACAGGAGTAAAGAACTTGGATTGCCAAAGTGGGCAGGTTTGAGTACAAGTTGATATCATCCTGCCAGGCTGGCTATATTGGGAGGGGTATGTGGAACTGGGGAGAAGGAAAAGCTTGCTTCTCCCAATTTGTTCTACTATTTCTTATCACAAAGTCTCCACTTAGAAATTTGACAAGAGGAGGTAGTTAGAAGGAGAAAGGATTAGAAAATGAAAGCAGACATGAACAGAGCACCTACTAAGTGCTTTAAGCTTAGTACTATCTCCTGTGCTAAATCCTTTGTGATTCTAAGGTGCCCTGTGCAGGATTCCAACTTGATTTACTCTGTCCTGCTGGGATTCTTTTCTTTGTGTACACTCTTTCTCTTCACAATCATGACTTTCTCAAAAACAGAGGTTTCTGATATTCTGGATCCCAGACACACAACTTGGCATCTAGTGGGCATTCAAATGCTTAATTAATTTCATCGTGTCTCTTCAATGGGGTTTTATATCAGAGATCACATTGAATAATGGTAGCAACAGTGCATAGAAGGTATTGGGATTTCTCCAAGAGACATTTAACCTAAAACTCTTGTAAAGTGGGCACTAGTTCTGTCTCCCATTAAATAGAGAGTTAACGAGTCAAATAAAGGTTACATAACTTGGCCATCCTTCCACAGCTAGTGGTAGCAGAGCTAGGATTTGAACCAAGCTAATATGGCTCCGGAGTCTGTGTTTTGAATGGTCACACTGTGCTCTTCCTACCACAATACTATTAGGTGGGTATTTATAACCCAATTTTGCAAAGGAGAGGGGAGTCTATGTAAGTTCAAGGGAATTGCCTAAGATACACAACTAGTAAGTGCCTGATCTGGGATTTATTTTTTTATTTTTTTATTGTTGGTCGTTCTAAACATTACATCTTTCTTGATATATCATATTTCACGGTTTGATTCAAAAGGGTTATGAACTCCCATTTTTACCCCGTATACAGATTGCTGAATCACATCAGTTACATCAATTACCTACCTGATCTGGGATTTAGATTCAAACATGTTACAATTCCAAATTCATCTTTATAACACTCCAGAGCAATTTTTACATCCTCAATTCAAAAATAGTTATCTTAAGTACTTTGAGGAAGGTGAGAGGTTAGGGGATCCTTTCTTCAGGGATGTAGGGTGAAATGCCTAAGATACATGACCAATAGGGGCAGGACTAAGCTGAACTTTCCTCTGTTACTAGTCTCTTATTTAAAAGTGTGTGTGTGTGTGTGTGTGTGTGTGTGTGTGTGTTTGAGAGAGAGAGAGAGAGAGAATGAGAATGAATGTGTGTGTGTGTATTTGATTGAGTTCTCTGAATACCAAATTAATATGTGTACAGTATGAACATTTTGAAATAAAAAAAAACTGAATAAGGAAAAACCATAATTATTATTATTCAGACATAATGATTGTTAATTTATATTTACCTAGCATGTATTTCTGTGCGTATATGTATAGATAAATATATTTATAAGTAAACTTAGACTTACTTATAATTGACTTTTTCCACTTAACATTTTAACCTGAGACTTTTCCAATTTCATGGAATTCTCTTTAACAGTGTGATTTTTAATAGCTACCTAATAATGAATCAACAATAATTTATTTAATCTGGATTCTCCCATTGCTCTTCATCATTCTTTATGTCTCAGATAATTTCTGTAGGGAACATGTTTAAAAATAGAATGGTTAGATCAAAAACCTTTTACATATATGGCCAAAATGTCCTCAAGAAAAGTTGTGTAAGTTTATTCTGTCACCAAATCTATATTAAATGTAAATTTCATCTCCCCAACCTTTGTTAACAGTAATATCTTTTCAAAATCTGTCTCTTAGTTACAGGAAAAACTTTCCCCTTGGATTTAAAATTGTAATCCATTGATTATTAAGGAGGTTAAACTTTTTCTGTGTAACTCTTGGTTGACTTTTTCCTTTTTGCAATTATACATTCATATCATTCACTCTTTTTTTCCATTAGGGTATTTTTATTATTCCAATCAATTAGCATAACTAATTTATGTAATAAGAAGACTTGGTCTCTTAGAAACACTCTTCCAATTTCTCGTTTTTTTTTTTTTTTTTTGCAGGGGAGGGAGTGAGTGGTCCTCTCACTCATGTTAGGCAAGCACTCCACCACTGAGCTACATCTACAGCCTCCTGTCTTTTAATCTCTTGTTCCAATTGTTCATTTGCCTTTAGAATTTTTTCTTACACATGGAAGTTTTAAAATTATACAAGCATGCTGTGAACTTAGTTCATGGTTTCCTCCACTGCTTCTAAAACTTGAATACCTCAAAATCAGAAACATATTTACCTATCTTATCTTAGATATATGGTTTGAATTTTTATATTTATAACTGTAATGCTTTTGCCATTCATCTTCGTGCATGGCATAATGTAGGTGCTACTAACCTTTTTTAAAAAAAATTAGATAGTTACTCAAACATGACGTAGTAGATAGTTCTTTTCTCTATGGTTCCTAGTGCAGTTCTCACATAATTTCTTATTTAACCACCATCTGCTCTACTTTCATGATTCAAAGGGATCATGAAATGTGCTTTGGAGTCCATAAATGCATCATTCCCAGATCCTCCCCTCCAGGAGCTCATACCAAATGCAGGAGAGTTTAGCTACCATGTTAAATTTCATGCAAGATAGCAGGGAGGGAGGAAAGCAATTATCTTGATAATGACCTAAAGTTTTCATTAGAAGACTGGTGAAATCTCATGTGCACCTTTGTCTGTGTTGTGAGAGACTCAGAGATGCACCACCCAATTCCCCTTTCAAGGAAGAGCTGATGCCCAACTGCAAGAGGATGGACCTCAGAGAGCTCTCAGCTCCTTCAGGGTCTGCCTGGATTGCAAATCATCTCACCCAAGCATGCCTAGCATGGATGAAAGGCCCAGCACAGACAGAAAAAAAAAAAAAGAGAGAGAGAGAGAGAGATAAATGAGCAATGGGAGTATCTGGAACAGATCAAGTCTTATTGCCACATAAAGAAATTATACAGATCGATCAGAATAATAAAAAAGGGACAAGTGATATGAATATATAATTTCCAAAAGGAAAAAGTCAACTAAGAATTACCCAGAAAAAAAATATAGCCCCCTTAATAATCAATGGATTCCAATTTTAAAACTGAGGGGAAAGATTTTTAGATATTACTGTTGACAAAGGTTGGGGAAATGATATTTACATTTAATATAGATTTGGTGGCAGAATAAATTTAAACAACCTTTCTGGGACATCCAGTGACCGACTGAGGCTTCCTACGTGGACCTGAGCTGGGTCAGCTCTGACAAGACGTATTTGCTCCAGATCTCTCCACCAGGTCGGCCAAGACTTTCATAACCCTACAGTGCTGATCCCTCTCCCTCTCCTGAATTTCATTTCCTCTCTTTCTTCTCACAGACAACTAATCCCTAACAAACATCAGTACCCCTAAACCTGCTTCCCAGCATTTAACTTGTGGAGAGCCCCATCTGTGATATGCCCTTCTCTTTCCCTATCTCATAATTTGGACCAACGTGACAAATCTGTCCTTCCAAGGTATCTGTGCAAACTTAATTTTGGAGACCCTGGAGAAGTCTTACAAATGACTTTGGTATACTAAGAAATGAGTGGAGACATCATGGGTGCATCAATTAGCAAGTAATTTGAATTTAAAATGTGTGAAGATACAAATAGAGAGGCAGAAGTTCAAGTCAGTAATAACTGATGTGCTCACAGAAGGTGTGCAGAGAACTGCCTGGCAGTCAGAAAGAACGCATCCTGGTGCTAACTTCTCAGGATATGATGAACGAAGCAAAGCACCATCCCCTCATGTCCCAAAAGAAAATTTTGTTTTCTCTGCACAAAACAAATATGATTTCTAAAACTCTCCTATGTTCATATATGACTACATGGCCAGTGAAACTCCACATCATGTACAACCATAAGAATGGGATCCTAATTAGAATAAGTTATGCTCCACGTATATATAATGTGTCAAAATACAGTCTACTGTCATGTATAACTAAAAAGAACAAATTTAAAAAAGAAAAAAAATAAGCATAATAGTACCTGGCTCATACGATTGCTTCTATGGTTAAATAACATATTATACACACCCAAAATTTTATCTGTCATGAAATAAATTCTCCACAAATGTTAGTTGTCAACATCAGTGTTTGGGGAGATGTAGCTCAGCAGCAGAGCATTAGCCTAGGATGCATGAGGCCCTGGATTCAATCTCTAGCACATGCGCGTGCGCGCGCACACACACACACACACACACACACACACACACACACACAAAGAGTGTTGTTGTTGTTTGTTTTTAGGTGTCTGGCATGATGTCTTAGTCCATTTTAAGACACTATACCCGAATACCTGAGATTGCATAATTTATGAAGAATAGAAATCTATTCTCTTATAGTTCTGTAGGCTAGAAAGTCCAAGGTGAAAAGGCTGGCATCTGAGGTGGACATGTTTTACTGTACCATCACATAGCAAAAAGTAGAAGGACCTGGAGAGATGAACTTTTTGTCCTCACATGGGAGAAAAGATGTTACTAACTTTTAGAGCAACATGAATCTATTCATGAGACCAGAGCCTTCCCACGGTCACCTCCTAACATCATTGCACTGGGGATTAAGTTCCCAACACACGAATTTTGGGGGGACACATGCAAATCTTAGCACATGAATTTCCATCTTGTCTGAAGCATGTTTCATTTCTGATAAGGGATTACATGTGGAAAGTACTTAGAGACTTCCAATCACTCTGGCAAGCCGATCTGATGTACAGAGAACCCTGTCCTCCAAACACAAAGAAATTGTAGATGAAATAAACAGAACTATAAAGTAAATGCAGAGCTGATCTTGTAAAAAAAAAAAAAACAGACAAGGCAATTGCAGGTGCCAAAAACAAAGAAAGGTGATAAATCTAGAGGGTTGGGTAAAAGCCGAAGATGAGGCCTAACAATCAGCTCTAAGACCAGGAGAGGTGATATTTTAGCCCCCATATAGAATAAGAGAAGAGCTCTGGGTCTTGCAGTTTAGCTTCTATCTATGGATGGGAGTACCTTGATTAGAGAATGAAAAAAGGAACTTGGAGAAGAATCCAGAAAGCTGGCCATAGCCTAACACACAAATAGCAACAGAGTCCCCTAAGAATAGTTAACAATTCTGATTTACTTTATCTAAACATGCAAAAGATATGAACATGTAAAATAAGCAGCTTAGAAGTTATGACTCCTTTAAGGTTTGGGCAGTAGCAACCATAAAACCCATCCATTAGGGACAGCACCAAATCCCAAACACTCAGATTCACAAGGAGCCACAATTCCTGCTGAAGATGAGCTCACAGTAAAAATTACAAATCACGGGAGATAAGCCAGCATGAGAGAGGGTTGGCAGATGTAACCAACTGTCAAATTTGTACCCAAAGAACTAGCAGTATCAGCACCATCCAAAAGAAACTTGAAAGAAATATTTTTAAAATATGCAGTAAGCTAAAAGAAGAGAAAACACCAGGCAAAAAATAAGACAGAATCGAAATAGAAGCTGGAAGGATCCATGGGAAGGAAGTATAATAAATAGAGTGGTCAGGATGGGAATCATACAGGAAGTGAAAAAAATAAATAGAAACACGGAAGAATTAGTCAAGCAAGAATCAGGGAGGAGAGAGTGACAGGTGTTGGAGAACCAAGAAAGCCAAGTAAGACTGTGCCAGGCATATGTAAGGACAACAAAGATGTCAGTATAACCAGAAGGGGCTGACTAAGGAGGGAAGTCACCCTTCTTAATCTCCATGAGCCTCAGTTTACTCCACTGCAGAATGGGAATCATCTACTTCTCCGAGCTGTGAAATTAAATAAGCAAAGAAGTCATTGTTATGGAATTATGCTTCATGTCAGCTCTTTAATCCTCACAATAAGTCTGTGAATTGGGATCTACTATCTTCATTTTACAGATGAGGACATCAAGGCTTAAATAAATTAAATACTCTGATGGTAAAGCTAATGAGAGGCACAGCTTGGATTTAAACACGGGCCCTTTTGGTCTCCAAAGCCCAAGGTCTTCCCACAGTTTTTATTGTGAAGCTGCAAAATGCAGAGATGGAGGTAGAGTGAATCATGTGCTAATTGTAATTCCAATTTATTTTCTTATTCCCAAGTTGGATATATCTGTGGTTGATGCTGTCTTACTCTTGGTTCTCCCTTAAGTAGAGCTAAAGACAAAGATTTAAGTGGAGATGTTTTGCTGGGGAGGTGATGCCAGGAAATGGGAATGAAGCATTGGGGAGAGTAAGACAAAAGAATGAAAGATGGTTACTATGACTGTGGGCGACTGGGACCCAATCCCATTAGAGACTCACTGAGGAGCTGTGTAGAATGCACCTCAGAATCTTCTCTCCAAAGACTGGGACATTCAACCATCAATTCCTGACTCTCACTGGGTTAGGCTTCCTCCTAGGAATGAAAATTCACTCACTTTCTGGTTGCCTTCTACATGGCCTCCCATAGCTTCAGAGAGAATTCAGAGGCAGAACAAAGAAAGAGATTCAAGAGGGCTTGAGGGTATCTACTGCAGCCGCAGGAGAAACCAGGTGGATTGGGGCAGGAGGTACCAAAAGTCTGTTAATCTACCATGTGAAAAACTAGTTTAATATTCTTTTTTTTTTTCAACAACGTATGGATACAGGAACCAATGAGAAGGAATCACCTGGAAATTGATATAGACTTATTAAAAAGAAAATCTATATGTAATCAGAAAAAAAAAAAAACGATGGAACAGTGGTTCAGGAAGTAATTTGGCTCCATCATGAAAGTGCCAGGCAGGAAGCTCACTCATTGGTCAGGAGCTCCATATTGGCTCTGTGGATGGACCAGGTCATTTTTATGAACATTCCAAATCTGGCAGTTCATGACATTAAGTATTTATTAAATACATATTTTAAATGCATACTACTTTGTCCTGAAATATCAGCACCCATTAAAGATGAAACCTGAAAATTTTCACATCAATAGAGTTTATTTTAAAAATTCATACTTGCTGAGCAAAATTTCTCTGAGAATTTCAATTGCTTTCCTCTTGTGTGGGAACTCCAGGACTTCTCACCATACTTTAGTTAAATGAGCAGGACTAAATCATCTTGGACAACCTGTAGTAGAGAGTAAATTCTGTTTTTCCTGGACAGGTCTGTGGGATAGGAGATCACTGGGAGTCAGCTCACTTGTGCTTTAGCCAGAATGTCTAGCCAGAGTGCTAGAAGGAAGAGGAAATGTCTTTGCCCAACTGTGTTAGCTTACCTTCCACCAAACTTTATGCCTCTTTTCTGGCCCTAATGGAGGCTGCTAGGTGTAGAGTCTGTGATAATGGAGGGCCTCTACATTAGGTTTAGGAGCACAGACCTTGAAGTCAGATGGTATTGGCTTTGATTAAACTTTACACTTACTTAGGGAATATTGACTAAATCTCTTAGTCAGAGAAGTTGAGGAGCTGAGAAACCCACCTAAGGCACACAATAGTTTCTGCAATCAGGTTGCAGAAAGAGTATCATAAAGAAATCACAATCGTGACGCATTAGACACTGAGCTTTGCATCATAGCCAGTGTGTGCTGGAAATTCCATCTTGTGACCACGGTGACTGCCATCACTTCCAGAGAAAAAGGAACTCTACTTGAACCTGAGACAAAAATCCAGTCCAGGTGATTTGATTAGCAGAACCCAGGTCTCTTGCCCACTTTGATCTTCAAAGAAGTTGGGGAAGCTCCCACCCAAATAGAAGGGAGTGCAGGTGTAGGACTGGTGAAGGCGTTCCTGCACCCTCTGTCTGGCAGGGCCTCACCATCTGGAATCTGGAACCATAGGGAATGTTAGTGTTTTGTTTATGATACTTATGATATGGATAATAGGGATAATAGAGCATACATCAATTAATAATGAAAGTAGTATTGCCTGAGATTGCAGGAAAATTCCCAGAATGAGACTCAGGATACAATGAAGACATGCCCGAGGTGTGTTTGAATATCTCTCAGGATACAAACAATAGTGTCATTCCTCAAGCCTAAAGAACAAGAAATGTTTATCCCATGGTTAACAATTTACACTAAGCCCCACCCCATCCCAAAGCCACAACCTGTACAACTGCCTATTGCTGTGCCTACAATACAGGGAACACTGTATGTAGCTTACTTAATTAAAGGAAGATTATGGTATCCCCCTCAAGGACAAGAGGCTAATAAAAATACATTCCCTCCACCAACAGACCCTCCTTTGCCTTAAACAGGAATTTATGATGAAAATAGGAAACACCTAGTTAATATTAATGGCAAATGGGTTGAGGTGAAGAGCCTGCCCTTGGTGTGCTTTGACCAAGGATCAAGGAAACTCTTTAAGAAAGCAGTTAAATAGATCATATGAAAAAAAGGAAATTAAAAATAAAATGAAGTAAAATTAACATAGATATATATTAGAGGCAATTCAGAGTAGCAGGCTTTTTAAGTAATAGACTTCCACTATTTTAAGTGTGTTTTACTGGGATTTTAGTTTAGAAGTAAGAAAGCTTACCAATAATCCTGAGTATGCTTTAAAGTTAAAGGTTAATGAAATAATTATAGGTATGCTTTAAAGTGAAAAGTGAATAATAGGTCAGGAGACCTGTAGTCTAGTTGCGTAGTCTAGCACCTAGTGATTGGTAAAAACATAAAAGCTGGATCATGATTGACTAACGTTACAGGAAAACATAAACAATGTACTCAATATCTTTTTTTTTTTTAAAGAGAGAGTGAGAGAGGAGAGAGAGAGAGAGAGAGAGAATTTTTTTTTTTTAATATTTATTTTTTAGTTCTTGGCGGACACAACATCTTTGTTGGTATGTGGTGCTGAGAATCGAACCCGGGCCGGCCATGCCAGGCGAGCGCGCTACCGCTTGAGCCACATCCCCAGCCCCGACTGCTTCAATATCTTAGGTAATCAATGTATGTCAGAAAAGATTGCAACTCTTGAAAATCATGTAAATCAAAGACGTTTCGGGCTTTGAGGCTATTCATTAATTACCTGAAAAAACACCTGTAAAAGAGGTATGAAAATAAAGGTCTCTCTAGGGGCAGCAGATTTTTTTCTGGAGGCTGCTTGTAACTGGCACCCTGTTGTCCTGCCTCTTCTTCTTTCAAAACAACAACGGCCACTCCTTCTTCAGGACCCCTGGATCCCTGCTGGGGCTGGACCCAGGCATCAGCCAGTCAAAAGGAATGCTCATTATTCACTACTAGGTCAAGCTCCTTGGTGGCTGAGAGGATTAGGTTCAATGCTGTGAGCACTGGAAATCAGCACTTGCTTATAAAGTGGAGGTGCCATTTATTTATTTATTTATTTATTTTTTATTTATTTGTCTTAAGAGACACAGCAATTAGAGTAAAGGTCAAAAGTCTTAATTCTATAGACTGCATTTGACATTCTGATTTTCAATATTAGTGAAATGGCTTCTCTTCCTCGGCCTTATGGATACTCGCATTGTTGAGGTCGCCATTATCAAGGATGAGTGGAGCTAAGCAGTGTACATCATACTTTCCTTTCCCAGCTAGGATCCCTAGACCATAAGGAGATTGTTTCCTTGGAAACTATAATTGAACATCCCAGAGTTGGCCTCAAGGCTCTTGCTTATCACCATCCACTTATCTAAGGTCAACAGCATGGGGTCAAACACCTAGAGGCCTCCAAACCAGGAGGTGCCTCTCTCTCAGAAAACCTTGAGGGCTCGCTTCAATGGAGAGAAATGGATTTTCACCATTTTTTTTCCTAGGAAAAATTTCAGCAGTGCGTGAAGTGACAAGAGCAGAAAAACTACTCAAGGGTTCTGCATTTCCATTCATCCTTCTCTACCAGGGGAACCTAGGACTTTTACCCTCTAGCTGCCATCTCTGTCACCACAAATTATATTCTTGGAGAGAACATTTGAAGTCTAGTTGCCTAATTCCAGAAAGCATGTGCTGAGGCATCTTTGAAATAAAATTACTTTTTGAAATAACTAGGAACAATGAATTCTAATGTGTATCTGCGTGTTGTCTTAACCAGCTGAAACAAACTGAACTGAATCTATTCAGATGTGTCCAAGGGCATTACATGCATATGGATATGGATTAAATTATTAAATCCTTTGATATAATTATAAAGAATTTGTAAAATGCTTTTAGTGAGCATTAAATCTTAGTAGAGGTGAGAGAGTAATGATATATGAAAACCTTTTGTGTTGGATTTCTCCTTCCACTAATACATTTCTATTATGATTTTGGTCAGAATCAACCAAGCTATATATTACAGAGTTTGAGCTCCTTGGTTTGCAGTTTGTAGGATTCTGAAGATGCTCAAAAACACAGTGAATGGACCAAATAAAGAATGGCAGAAATATCAAAGTGGTGGTACCTTTAACACACACTTACAATTTCAGAGCACTTGTTATCCTTCCCATGCTACCTCATACACCCAGTCATTTCATCAACCACTACTGAGCATGCTCTCTGTGCCAGTTAATGAGAGACACTTGGAGGAGGAGAACTGAAAAATCCACCTGTGCTTCAGGAAGCTCCTATATTAGGGAAAGGGTGGTCTTTATGAATGCTCTGAACAGGAAGGAAAATAGGATTTAAAAGGGTAAACTCCTTATCCAGGGAACAAGTCAGTAGTGTCTGAAAAGGGCTGAAACTTTAACCAGGTCCACTGGCTTCAATGAGAAGCTCAGAAGTTTGCAGGGTGATATATTTCATAGGAGTCCCACAGTGTTAATTTCTTTTCTTTTTTCTTTCTTTTTTTTTTTTTTTTGGTATTGGAGTCTGAATCCAAAGGTGCTTAACAACTGAGCCACATCCCAGCCTTTTGTTATATTTTATTTAGAGACAGGTTCTTGCTAAGTTGCTTAGGGCCTCTCTATGTTGCTGAGGCTGGCTTTGAACTCAGGATCCTCCTGCCTCAGCCTTCTGAGACACTGGGATTACAGGCATGCACCACTGCACCTGGCCAAAATGCTTTTCAGCCAGTCATGACCCAGAGGGGGAATATTACTTGTGAAGGATATGCAGTGAATTTCCTCTAGTGTGTTCTCATCCAATGAGTGTGTCTCTTTGGCTTCATCAACTTGAGTGTGACAAGCTCTGCATATCTGATCTGAAAATGCTTTGAATTTCAGTCACTTTAGGTCTTTTATTTAGAAGGATCCTCTATGTTGCTCTGCCATTAAGATTCCAAATGGCCTTCACTTGTTTTTCATTGGTTATTTTTTCATTCCTGGTCCTTTTCATTTAAAATATCCCAATACCTGGGATAAAGTTTGAAGCTCTAACTCTGCTAACCACAAGATGAAATCCTTCCTTATGGAAGGCAAGACAAAAAAATGTCTCTTCTAACAGGTTTTCCGCTCTTTTAGCATATTTGTTCTGAAAACTGCCTTCTTCCAGCCATAGCTAGACAATTTATGTAAAACACTAGGGAAAACTTTGTTTTGCTTCTCAGTCAGGGACTTTGAGTTCTTGGTAAGAGTGGAACCAAAATTAGACCCAACTTCATTTTATCCAACAGATAGGGGTGAATTGTTACATCTCCACTCCCACCCCAGAAAAATATCCAGCCAGGCCTGTTCCTGTAACTTTTAGTAGACATCTGAGCAAACCAGCCCTGTCCATCCCCACTAACCTCAGGCTGTGCTTCTAGGTACTGGCTCCATACTTCCTGCTTTGGTTCTGCAGACTGATCTTAGCTTCTTTGGTTTATCTCTTGAGTGCTTCTCCCTGGGAACCGACTGTGTATGATTCTCCGTCTCTATGACTTTCCATGCATCCTCCGAGCTAGGCCCCAGCTCATGAGAGGAAAGTTAGGATAGAAAGGGGAGAAACCATCTAGATCCTGTTGTACACAGTCTCTGACCACCCTGGAATGTTCCCAGCTTGCTCAGATGTAGGCTCTACAAAGGAAATAAGTTCTGATCTGTCACACACAAAAGCATTGAAACAGCTGACTATAGAGGGAAGTAGATAAGATCTGCCATTTATATCCCCTTCTTTATGCCAGACACTGCACTTTCCATGTATTTCCTATGATGATAGCCATTACAATCCCCATTCTGCAGATGAAAAAACTGAGGTTCAAGATTTTATGATTTTCCCAATGTCCCATCATTCATAAGTGCCAGATCAGGATTTGAACCTTACTCCAAACTCATGCTCTGCCCTGGACAGGCTGCTTCTCACAAGACCTGAGCTAGCCATTTGCTTCTGGAATGGGGAACACAATGAGAGGAGGGGCGATGGTATCCATGGCTTGTATCAGGTAAGAAGCTGGTCTTTGGAAGGTCCAGCATGAGTCAGTGTAATGTCCCTAGGGCAGAAGGAGAGGAGTAAACAACATGGGGATCTCCAGTTGACAAAGGCAAAGCTATCAATGGTTCCAAGGAACAAGCCTGGATTTGGAATTCAGACTCAGATTCTACCCCCAGAAAACAGAGTAAGACCAAGCAGGCTTTCTGCACACCAGAGCAGTCTATGGAGATGGATGTACAATCATTCTGCTCCTCAGTGACTTTAGTTTTGACAACTGAGACAGAATCATACAGAGTCAGTGTGAGTCTCTCCTCTGAGGACAGAGCTTTGAAAGTCCCTGAATGCATCATCACGACATTAATGTGGCTCTGATGATTCCTCAGTGCTGCAAGGAAGGGGAATGTGCTTCCTTCCTGAATGGCTCAAGAGGACATCTCCGTGTGGTTCCTTGTAGCCTCACCAAGGAACAGACAGTGGGTGCCTTCCATCCCACGTCCTCACAACCCTTCCATGCTCCCAAGGACAACTATGGGTCTGGAAAAACTTGAGATTCTCCAGGGTTGCTGAAGGGATATTGCAGCAAACAGTAGTAGGATCCATAGGATGACATCAGGTCTTGGGGTATATATCAGGTCTCTGTGACTACTAATGATAAGACCTCCTCCCTAGGGTGTGCAGCCACCATACCTCCTTGACGAACAGGGTCCCCAGACTGGTGCTCAGTCTTCTGAGTCCCTCGGGTCCTATTTCTCCAATGTGATCCACCCTCCAGCAGGACAACCCTTAGCTACCCTGAGGGATTACCATTCCTACTTTTGAGCTATTCCTCCCAAGTTCTATTTATAATAAACTTTACTTTCCCTATCTGAAATTCCTGGGCTCTTGAAACTAAAAAAAAATAAGAAGAAGAAGAAGAAAAAAAATAAAGGAAAAAATTCCTGAAATCCCAATGTCTCTGATGCAAAGCCTTCACATAAACTCAAAGAGGACTACATCTGACATTTCTTCTGTCTGCATTTCTTTGGTTATGGAGTTGTCTGAGCACAGGCTGTGTTGAAAGCTCTCTTCCTGCTTTGTGAGCATTAGAGAGAGAGGTCGGGTTCAAGTCATTATAGAGGAAACACACATGGGTTAATGTAATATCATCTTATTGCCCACCTTTCAGGGGGGAAAAATGCACTTCCATATTAAAGATGCATCTTAACTGTAATATGAATCCCCTTTCAAGAAGATTAATGTGTGCAATTTAGAATCTTGTTGGATGAGGCAAAGTCTGCAGGTGGGGTGTAGTCCAAAGGCTGAATCTCTGAGGACAGGAAGGACATGCATCCCTAGCCAGAAACTACAGCAGCCTCTAGCTAGCTACAAAGCGTAGGAGTAGGAATAACTAATAAAAAAAAAAAAAAAAGAATTACCCCGTCACTCTCTGTTCAGTCTATACCCTTGCCTCATTGTGTTTCTTAATGTTTACCAGGTCTCCCTAAATATCTGTGTGGCAGGCAAAGGGCAAGGAGGGGAACTATTTTCTCCCTAAAGAAAGGCCTTTAATCAACTGTCAGTTTGGATGAACTGAAGGCATTGTCCAACAAGATGCAATAGATGCCATGCATTTCATGCGCCAAGCCCCATTTTCAATGGTTTGTGTAAAAAAAAAAAAAAAATGTTGGCTTTTGGAAATGCTGATTGCTTCCAGTCTAAAGTGCTTTTGTTCAGGGCCTTTCCCAAATTGGCATCTGCTTTATCTCTAGGGGTATTTCTCTTGCTTGGCTTCAATACATCAATTTGAAGCCAACTGGAATGGGTTTTGTCCGAAATAAAGTTCCCATTATCACACTCTCTCCTTATCCCTGGTGGGTGGTGACAGGATGCTGAAGTGAATGTTCAGGAAAGATGTTCTCAGTCTTCTCCCTTTCCTTTTGCAGAGCCTTCAATCAGGGTTTTGAATGGTCCTTAGGTTATGAAAAGAACACAGGTTCTGGACTCCATTGACTGAGTCCTGGTCTTCCCAGTGAAATTCGGAGGAATCTTCTTAAAATTTTTGAGCTTTGGCTTCCTGACCTATGAAAAGGAAGACTGTCATTAAAGGAGGCACTGATTATCAGGTCCATGTTAAATATATTAAAAGACAAGGTATCCAGGCATGCTCCACCTGAGAGAGAACAAGGACTTCCAGTTACTTCAGGAACCAAGCAAAAAGTAGCTTAGAAACGTCATCACCCATTTTTCCATAGAAATGGAATGTAGAAATTGACAGTGGGGAAATGTAACAGTGGTCCACTTTTTGCTTTTAATTATAGCCCTCACCGCTCTAATGAGACGGAGGGGAAGGGGGAACCGAGACAGGGCAAGGGTGGAGGTGTACCATCATTTCCTGAATAAAATACTAAATTAGTTGGAAAACCTGTGAGAAGTAGGAATAGGAGTGAGACAGAGACCATATCAGAAGATAACTCCAGAATAAACCAGGGAGGAGTGGAGGTAAGCATGAAAAAGAATATTGAAGCCAAAGAGGAGGAGGAAGAGGAGGAAGAGGAGAAGGAGGGGGAGGGAGAGGGGGAGGGGGAGAGGAGGAGAAGGAGGGGGAGGGGGTGGGGAGAGGAGGAGGAGGAGGAGGAGGAGGAGGAGGAGGAGGGAGGAGAAGGAGAGGAGGGGAGGGGAAGGGGGAGGAGGAGGAGGGGGAGGAGGAAATCTGGACCCAGAGCCTGGATGCTTCGCATTGCATTGTCCATCACTGAATCACATTTGTGCATGAAGGTTAGGAAGCTCAGAACCTGTTTAGACAGATGCATTTGCTATGCATTGATTTTCCTGATGGGCTTTGCTCAGGAAGACATCTCTCCCAAATGTAGAGAAGCCATGATATTTGCACCGTTTCCTTGCCCCTTTTGGTTATGAAACCTCAGATTGAGACAAATACAAAAGAAAAGAGAAATGGATAGTCCTGAACTCTCCTTGTTTTACAGCTGCAAGATTTCTGGATTCCCCCTGGCCCCCAACTTGTTTTCTAGTCTTGTGCAAACTGACAAGCAGGAACACTAACCCTCAGAAAGCAGGAGCTGAAGATTCCAGGCTTAGATAGATGCTGCTATCCTTCCCCTCCCTCCCCTGTATCTCTCACTTGTATCCGAGGCTGCTTCACTAGAATTCAGGTAACAACCTTCTATGCTTCCTGACCAAGTATGCATCTAAAAACATTGTTACGGTTTAGATATTCAGTGTCCCCTAAAAGCTCATGTGTGAGACAGTGAAAGAAGCTTAGAGATGAGATGATTGGGTTGTGAGAGTCTTAACCTAATCATTAGTTAATCCATTGATAGGGATTAACTGGATGGTAACTGTAAGCAAGAGGCGTGTGCCTGGAGGAGGTGGGTCGCTGGGGCTGTGCCTTCGGGTGGTATATATTTTGTCACTGTTGAGTGGAGCCTCCCTACCATCTCTCTATTTCTTGGTGCAATGCCCTGATTCACTTTCCTCCAGGAGTCTTTTCCATTATGATATTCAGCCTCACCTTGAGCCCTGAGGGATGGAGCTGGCCTTTTATGGACTGAGACCTCTGAAACCACAAGCCCCCAAATAAACTTTTCCTCTTCTAATTGTTTTTGTCAAGTCTTTTGATCACAGCAATAAAACAGACACTGATGAAGAGAGTGGTTAGAACAGTCTCTTCCTCTCCTCCCCCGCATTCCATTTTCTTCTCTCCCCTTCCACATTGTCTAACATCTTTTAGACATTTATTATATATGAAATGAAATTCTTTCCCACCAGAGATGGTTAATTTCCTAAAACAACCAACAAAAATGATCACTAAAATCTGTCTCAAGAAGAATCACATTTGTGCTCTGAGCTGCTGGTTACAACACAAATTCTCCTGCCTCACGACTCCAGTGTCACCCCCTTTCCTATTCTTTCCTGCAGGACCCAGGGCCATTCCACTCCTCATCAGGGCCATCCCTGTAAGTGAAAAGTGACAGAAGCAAAAGAAAAAAAAAAAAACTAGGATAGAAAACAAGCTGATTTGGCTACTTATTCTATAGCCTGGGGAAACCAAGATCTAGGTAAGAAAAAAATAAATCAGAATAGGTCAAGTAAAGAACAGTTTCTGAATTGCCTTTGGGTTTCATCTTTCCTTCCTTTTTGCCCCATCCCGAACCAGCTAAAAGTAGTTGAAGCAAACATTAGACCAGGATTTTAAGAGAGGCCCTTTCAAGCCAAAAAACAAAAAACAAAAAACAACTACTGGCTTAGAGTTAACATGAAAAAAAAAATCTACTTTCAAAGCACTGCAGGTTTTCTATTATTTTTAATCAGGAGAAGCATTTGAGGAGCACTATCTAACTCATAATCTCTTTGAGTTGAAGCAGGGACAGTGGCAGTGGTGGGGACAACTGAGGGTGGCATAGGGTTTCTCTAGCTTGGCTTCTCTCTATTCTTGGTAGCTGTCCCTCAAACTCTAAAGAGAAGAGTTTCCAGGGGCCACCATGCCTTGGTAATTTCATGGACTTTGTGGTCCGTCAGGCTTAGGTTTAAATCTTATCTTGGTTCCTCTAGAATGGTTTTGACTGCAAGTAATAGAATATTCAAGTGTTTATTAATTATTAATTATTAATGTTACTGTGAGCCAAAGTACTTTTATTTGTTTGCTCCTCCACTCAGGATGTGATGGCTTTCACATTCAGGCTGGTTCTGCATGGTAGTGAGATGGCAGTCACAGCACAAGGTGTTGTATTCTCCCCTACATCCACCAGAAGGAAACAGGTCCTTTTTATTTGATTGTGTGTGTGTGTGTGTGTGTGTGTGTGTGTGTGTGTGTGTGTGTGTGTTTCTCAGAGCAGAAGTTCCTCAATAGACGGATCCCACTGTATTTTGGGCTGAAACTAGATAAAAACTCACCTGTGGACCAATTACTCACCAAAGAGAATGAGATTAGTATTTGATGATTCCCATGGTTCACGTCTAGGAGGGGGACCCTTTTCTGTGACCACCCTGCCTACTGGACAAAGCTGGAGCCCTGGTAGCAAAGTGGAGGAAAAGAATATCTTTTAGACAAATAATCTAACATCTGATGATACCCATCCTCAGTTTCCTTCTCTGAAAAACAGGGAAAGCAAAACCTATCTCACGTGATTGATGAAAGAACAATACAAGATAAAGTCAGCAAGATGTTCGGAAGAGATATTTTTAGATGTCGTCTTCCTTATAAAGTTTGGGATTTCCTAGGAGACTAAGTAAAGGATATGTCTTTGTGCATGGCATTCATCTGCATATTTTTTGTGAGGTGTGCTATCTTCTGCCATCCAAACTCCAATGAAGCCATTCACCCTCATAATAACAAACTCAAGTGTGGTTGACTGAACTAGCAATTTATTAAGTTTAGTACAGTTCCATCCTTCATGAATTGCTCCTCTACAAAAACTAATCTGAAAGATGTCCCCACTAGTTTCAGGGACAAAAATCCAATCAGCAAACAGGCAATTTTCGTCTGATAGGTTTGTTTATACTGCTCCGATCACTGGAGAGACCATGTGTTCTGACTTTAAGTTGTCATGGTATAATGGACTTATCCTGAAAGGCAATACGTGTTTCTGAATTTTGTGAATTTACAGAACCACTCTTATAAATGTTTTTAAGATCCCCATTAGTTGTAAATTTGACAAACTTCTCTCACTTAAAGGACTAAAAGTCACATGAAATCATAATTATCCTAAAGTTACCCTAACATTGTTTCAGAGATTTTTACCAATATTCCTTATTTTAATAAAAAAAAAAGTTCAAGAAATATTCAATGTAAACAATTTCATTCAGGGTACTTCATTACTGGAGGCAATCTCTTTTCAAGCAAAGATATTTTATTTCTCTCTGTGCATTTGAAAGAAAAATACACTCTGAATAAATATATTTGGATGTGAATTATCCAGGGTAGCTTCTTTGGTTAATACTATAAGAAAAAATTTTCTAGACTGGGGATGTGACTCGGTAGTTAGGTGCCCCTGGGTTCAATCCCTGGTACAAAGAAGAGGGGGGGAGGGGGAGGGGGAGGGGGAAGGGGAGGGGAGGAGAAAAGAAAAAATATTGTTTTTTTCTGTGCAACTCTTAAAAGTAGAAGGATTTCATTTTCCATATTTTTTCAGGTTGAGATATAAACATGTTCACTTGTGGCGACTGTGTGACTATTTGGAAAGCAGGTTGGCTGCATGTTTATGAGCCAATAATTATACCTCAGAGAATCATTTCTATTGAAATAATCCCAAAATGTGGGAAAATACTGGGCATGTATCACACCGTTCTTTTAAAAGAGGAGTCATTTGGAAGTGACTAGAAATGTCCAGCAATATAAAATGCCTAGGTAAATTTGGTTAAGCTACTTAACAGAATATTATTTAGCCATTTCAAATATTTAAAATGTTCACAGTCAATTAAAATGTTCACTTTAGAACATGAATTAGGAAAACACGATGCAAGATGGTATCTTAGTCAGCTTTTGCATTGCTATGACCAAAACCCTGACAAGAACAATTATAGGAGGAAAAGTTTATTTTGGATCACAGATTCAGAGGTCTCAGTTGCTACAGGGCTGACCCATAGTTCCAGGCCTGAGATAAGACAGAACATCATGGCAGAGGAAACAGCTTAGGGCCTGGCAAGAAGAAGCAAGGACAGAGGTCCTCCCTGGAGGAAAAATATATAGCCCAGAGGCCCCTGTGACCTACCTCCCCTAGCCACACCCTACCTGCCTGCAATTGCCACCTGGTTAAGCCATTATCAATGGATTAAGCTATTGACTAGTTTCCAAATGTCATAATCTGGTCATTTCACCTCCAAATGTTCTTCCATTTTCTCACACATAAGCTTTTTTGGGGGATACCATGTATCCAAACCATAACACAAGATTTTACAACTATTAAAAATCAAGAGAGGACCACCAGCATCAGTACCTGTGCAGGACACCTGGCAACCCACCCGCACAGGAATCCCAACCTCTGCTCCCGTGTGAACCCCATATGCCAACGTGGGGCTCCCCCAGTCACCTCAAACTTAAAACAATACAACCGCTATCCTAGTCCCCTACACATGGTGGCCTGCTCCTGGAGCACTGCACAGGGTCTAGAGACAGTCACCAGCCACAACACTGCATGCCACAGTGCTGCATATCTGAACACATTGTCCAACAACACCACTGCCCAGCCCCAACCCACCCACACCCCATCGTTGAAAGGAGCTACCTCCATCTTGGGATATTTTTCTCGCCATCTTTAGTTGGGGCAAATTCCAGCCTGGGACACTGGTTGGAGCCTAGAAGCAATATCAAGGTACCTATAATCCCAACTCCCCCCTCTCCCCAGCAGCCACTGACCTTGCACAGCGCTTGCAGCTACACGGCCAGTCCATAGCTCCCAAAGCCTGATTCTGAACCACCCAATACAAAACAGCTCTCCATGACAGGTTACAGCCCCCAGAGAGCAGTCCACAAGACCTCGGAGGAGAGAGTTCCTGATTGAGAAATAGAAAGGAATGGGGTGAGTGAGATACAGTTTAGAGACTAAATTAGAGACCAGGAATTGTGAGGTCTACAGGCAAAAATAAGGAGACAAGACCAGCCACCCACATCACCCAAGTGGCTCCTAAAGGAGATCCTTGGGATGCAGTCTCCTATCAGATGGCAGGTGCTGTACCCCACCTCCAAGAGCTCCACCCCCAAGACCAACCCTCGCACCCTAATCACCTTCACCATCCTGAGAGTGGAGATACCAGCAAACAGATGACCCCACTTATTAGATGAGAAGGGAAGCAGGAAAGATACTGAATTCCAACAAAAACAATCCTTGAATCTAGAATTTTTTTTTCTCTTTTCTCTCTTCTCTCCTCCTGCCCTCACATTCCCAACATTTGTAAAGCCAAGTACTTTTTATGAATTAGGCTACCGAGGACTGGGACATCTGAATAGTATATTACAAAGTTGTGTTGTATCTTCTTTTATCTCCTATTTTTATATTTTTAATTTTTCTTAATATTTATGCTTGTTTGGGTTTTGTATTCTCTCTATTTAGTCTTCCCACATACTTATCTCCCCCAAATCACTTTCTCTCTCTTCTCCTGCTACTAATCAACTTCTTTATATTCCTCTTTCATGCTTCCTAAGATCTAATAACCCTATATCCTCACCTCCTACCTCCCATCCTACACCTCATCCCCAGTTCTCTCTTTCCCCACCATCAGAAACTGTAGATCCTGTCACAAACTACTGTTTGTATTGTAGATAATAATTAAACTCACCATTTCTGCATATTGTGACAAAATCGTAAATGTCTTGATAGCAGCTATTTGATTGAAGGCTGTATGTTGTATTGGGATCTAAAGGAAAGGTATTAGAACCTTGTAGGTACACTGTAAGCCTATAAGGTAAAAACTGTAATGCCTTGGATCCGCAGTGCTAGAAGGGAAGAAACACAAACAACATGAAAAAGCAAGGGAAGAAAGTGTCCCAAACAACCAAAATAAACTACATTATTAGAATCCATGGCCAAGACAACAGAAGAAATTACAGAGAAGTAGTTCAGGATGTACATAATTAAAATTAATTAAAGGATGATATAAAATTAATTAAAGGCAGCAAAAGATCATTTTGATAAAGAACTACATAAGCAAATACCATAAACAAAAGATTACTTCAATAGGAGATAGAGGTTCTGAAAAAAAGAAAGAAAGAAAAGAAATCCCTAAAATGAAAGAAACAACAAACCAAATTAAAAGTTCAATAGAAAGCACTACCAACAGATTAGATCACTTTGAAGATAGAACCTCAGACAAATAATAATAATAATAATAATCTTAAAAAAGAATGTTGATCACACAGTGAAGATGGTAAGAAATCATGAGCAGAACATTCAAGAATTATTGGATAACATAAAAAGACCAAATATAAGAATTTTGGGATAGAGGATGGCATAGAGTTCTAAACATACTATTCAATGAAATAATATCAGAAAAATTTCTAAACATTAAGAATAAATTGGAAAATCAAATACAACAAGCTGACAGGACACCAAATGTACAAAATGATAACAGATCTACACCTAGGCACATTATAATGAAAATTCCTAGCATACAGAATAACAAGGAGAGAATTAAAAGCCATAAGAAAAAAGAATCAGATTACATATATGGGGAAACCATTTAGGGTATCTGCAGATTTTTCAACCCAGACCCTGAAAGCTAGAAGATCCTGGAACAACATATATCAATCTCTGAAAGAAAAATGGATACCAACCAAGAATTCTTACATCAAGCAAAATTAAACTTTAGATTTGATGATTAAATAAAAACCTTCCATGATAAACAAAAGTTAAAAAAAATTACAACTAGAAAGCCTATACTACAGAACATCCTCTGTAAAATATTCCAAGAGGAGGAAACTAAAAACAACAATGAAAATCTACAAAGGAAGATATTACACTAGAGGAAAAAAACAATCAAAAGAGAAATCAAGTCAAGTTAAATACCAAAAATTTTTTAAAAATAATGAAATACAAATCATGTCTCAATAATAACCATGAATATTAATGGCCTAAACTTACTAATCAAAAGATGCAGACTAGCAGATTGGATTTAAAAAAAAAAAAAGACCCAACAATATGCTGCCTCCAAGAGATTCATCTCAGAGGAAAAGACATCCGTAGACTGAAGATAAAAGGTTTGGAAAAATCACCATTCACATGAACTGTGGAAACAAGCAGGGTTTTCCATCCTCATATCAAATAAAGTATACTTCAAGCTAAAGTTAATCAAAAGAGATAAATAAGGACATTTCATACTGCTCAAGGGAATCATACACCAACAAGACATAACAAATATAAATATATATGCCCCCCAAAATGGAGCAGCTATGTCCATCAAACAAATTCTTCTCAAGTTCAAGAGTCAAATTGACCATAACACAATAATTCTGGGTGACTTTAACACACCTCTTTCACCAATGGATAGATCTTCAAAAAAAAAAAAAGCTGAACAAAGAAACTATAGAACTTAATAATACAACCAATAACTTAGACTTAACTGACACCTATAAATGAGCAAATACACTTTCTTTTCAGCAAAGCATGGATCCTTCTCTAAAATAGACCATGTATTATGCCTCAAAACAACTCTAAGCAAATAAAAAACAGTAGAGATACTACCCTTTATTCTATCAGATCATAATGGAATGAAATTAGAAATCAATGATAAAATAAAATAAAAATTATTCCAACACCTGGAGACTAAATAATATGCTATTGAATGAACAATGAGTGCAAAACACATCAAGGAGGAGATTAAAAAATTCTTATAGATAAATGATAACACAGATACAACATATGAAAATCTCTGGGACAGTGTGAAGGCAATGCTGTGGAAAGTTCATTGCATAGAGTTCATTCCTCAAAAGAAGAAAAAGTCAACAAATAAATGACCTAACATTACATCTCAAAGTCCTAGAAATAAAGAACAAATAGACACTAAAAGCAGTAGATGACAGGAAATAATTAAAATAATTAAAAAAGGAACAACTGAAAAAATCGACAAAACAAAAAGCTTGTTCTTTGAAAAAAATATATAAAATTGATAAGCCCTTAGCCATGGTAATGAAGAGAAGGAGAGGGGAAAAACTCAAATTACTAACATTCGTGATGAGACAGGAAATATCATGGTGGATACTACAGAAATACAGAAGATAATTAGAAATCATTTTGAAAATGTGTACTCCAATAAAATAGAGAATATCAAAAGCATCAACGAATTTCTAGAGTCATATGATTTGCCCAAACTGAATCAGGATCATATATACAAGTTAAACAGATCAATTTCAAGCAATGAAATGGAAGACACCATCAGAAGCCTACCAACCAAGAAAAGCCCAGGACTGGATGGATACACATCTGAGTTTTATACTGCCTTCAAAGAAGAACTAATACCAATACTGCTCAAATTACTTTATAAAATAGAAAAAAAGGGAGCACTTCCAAACTCATTCTATGAGGCCAATATTACTCTGATTCCAAAACCAGACAAAGACCATCAAAGAAAGAAAATTTCAGATCAATATCTCTAACGAGCATAGATGCAAAAATTCTCAGTAAAATTCTGGCAAATTGAATACAAAAATATATCAAAAAAGATAGTACATCATGATCAAGTGGGGTTCATCCCAGGGATGCAAGTTTGCTTCAACATATGGAAATCAATAAATGTAATTCATCACATCAATAGACTTAAAGAGAAGAATCATTCGATCATCTCAATAGATGCAGAAAAATAATTTGACAAAATACAGCACTGTTTCATTTTCAAAACACTAGAAAATCTAGTGATAACAGGAACATATCTCAATATTGTAAAAGCAAGGCTAACATCATTCTAAATGGAAAAAAAGTTGAAAGCTTTCCCTCTGAAAACTAGAACAAGAAAGGAATGCCCTCTTTCACCACTTCTATTTAACACAATTCTTGAAACACTGGCCAGAGCAATTAGACAGATGAAAGAAATTAAAAGTATACAGATAGGAAAAGAAAAACTCAAACTATCACTATTTGCTGATGATATGATTCTATATCTAGAGAATCAAAAAAATTCCACCAGAAAACTTCTAGAACTAGTAAATGAATTCAGCAAATTAGCAGGACATAAAAGCAACACCCATAAATCAAAGGTAGTTCTGTACATCAGTTTCTCCTCTGAAAGAGAAACTAGGACAACCACCTCATTTATAGTAGCCTCAAAAAATAAAAAATACTTGGAAATAAACTTAATGAAAGAGGTGAAAGAATTCTACAATGAAAACTACAGAATGCTAAAGAAAGAAATTAAAGAAGACTTTAGAAGATGGAAGGATCTATCTTGTTCTTGGATAGGCAGAATTAATATTGTCAAAATGATCATACTGCCAAAAGCTCTATACAGATTAATGTAATTTCAATCAAAAATCCCAATGACATTCCTCATAGAAATTGAAAAAGCAGTCATGAAATTCACCTGGAAAAATCAGAGACCCAGAATAGCCAAAGCAATCCTTAGCAAGAAGAATGAAAGAGGTGGCATCACTATACCAGACCTTAAACTATACTATGGAGCAATGGTAACAAAAACGGCATGGTATTACCACAAAAATAGACTTGTAGACCAATGGTACAGAACAGAGGACAGAGACAAGCCCATATTAGACAAAGGTGCCAAAAAACATATATTAGAGAAAAGATAGCCTCTTCAACAAATGGTGCCAGGAAAACTGGAAATGCATATGCAACAAAATGAAATGAAGCCCCTGCCTCTCACTTTGCACAAAACTCAACGTAGATCAAGGACTTAGGTACTAGAACAGAGATCCTGTGTCTAATAGAAGAAGAAAACATAGGCCCAAATCTTCATCATGTCGAATTAGGCCCTGACTTCCTTAATAAGACTCCAAGAGTGCAAGAAATAAAATCATGGATCAATCATTAACAAATTAACCATTTATTAATGGGATGAATTCAAACTATAAAGCTTCTTCTCAGCAAAAGAAACAATCAGTGAGGTGAATAGAGAGCCTACAGAATGGGAGCAAATTTTTACCACCTGCACATCAGATAGAGCACTAATCTCTAGAATATTTAAAGAATTCAAAAATCTTAATACCAAAAAACTATATAACCAAATCAGTAAATTATCCAAGGAATTGAACAGACACTTCTCAGAAGATGATATATAATCAATCAACAAATATACGAAAAAATGTTTAACATCTCTAACAATAGAGAAGTGCAAATCAAAACTATGATTTCATCTCACTCCAGTCAGAATGGCAGCTGTTAAGAACACAAATACAATAAATGTTGGGGAGTATGTGGGTAAAAAGGCACTCTCATTATTGCTGGTGGGACTGCAAATTGGTGCAACCAATATGGAGAGAAGTATGGAGATTCCTTGGAAAACTTGGAATGGAACCACCATTTGACCCAGCTATCCCACTCCTCAGTTTATATCTAAAAGACTTAAAAACAGTTTACATGGTAATGCAGCCACATTGATGTTTATAGCAGCACAATTCACAATAGCTAAATTGTGGAACCAACCTAGATGCCCTTTAGTAGATGAATGGATAAGAAAATGTGGTGTATATATACAAAATGGAATATTACTCAGCATTAAAAGAGAATAAAATCATGACATTTGCAGGTAAATGGATGGCGTTGGAGAAGATAATGCTAAGTGAAGTAAGCCAATCCCCCAAAAAACAAATGCCATATGTTTTCTCTGATATGTGCATGCTAATTCATAATGGAGATGGGGAGGAGTATGGGAGGAATGAAGAAACGTTAGATAGAGCAAAGGGTAGAGTGGGGAGGAAGAGGGTCTTGGAGTAGGAAAGATGGTGGAATGAGATGGACATCGTTACCCTAAGTACATGTATGAAGACACAAATGGTGTGACTCTACTTTGTGTACAACCAGAGACATGAAAAATTGTGCTCTATGTGCATACTATGAATTGAAAAGCATTCTACTCTCATGTATAACAAATTAGAATAGATAAATAAATTTAACAAATCAAGAGCTCAACAGCATTCTTTTGTTAGGGAAATTTTATAAAATAGGTGACATAAAAGATATCAAAAAACTACAGTGGCTGTGGGTTTATGATTGGATCATGGGTGACTGTTCTTTCACATTTTGTTCTTTTCTAAACCATTGATAGTCATGTGCTGATTTATCATTTTAAAAAATGAACATGAATGTGTATATGAAAAGAGAGCCAGTGTGTCCTTTCTGACAACAGCTAGGGAATCCCTCTTAAGGTTCCCTATATATCTTTGTGTGCAAATTAAGATGCTGCCTTAACAAACCATGGCTTGTTCTTCTATTCGGTCCTCCCTGCATTGGCAGGTTATGAGATTCCCAAATTAAGAGTCGAGGGTCTCCATTGGATTCTAGCACTGCCTAAGAATTACTAGCTACTCTTCAAAAATTATCCCTGTTATTAGATCCAAAAAGGTGGATATATCCTAAAAAATTTTAAATAAGCTTTTGGACAAGTGATCACTTGTCGGAACTGCTGTCCTCCCTGGTTGCCTGTTCCTGGTGTGCGCAGGAGCAGATGAATCCAGGGGCAGCCCTGCCCTCACCAGGCAGCTCCGAGTCCAGGCTTTCCCACTCACATGAATGATGAAGCCCGAAGATCACAAGTAATTTGCCAACAGGAACACAAGTGGAAGAAGCATCCTAATGCATCACGCACAGCGAGATCTGGGATAAACATCCTTCCCCACTGCGCTCATTCCTTTCGACTGACAGGGCATTATCAGGCCATCTGTGTTCCACAAATCTGAGTGGAAGAACCAGGTGACTTCACAGCAATAATTTCTATTTCAGGGGGAAATCATGGCATTTGTGGCTGTCTGATGAATCTGCTAGAGGAAGAGAGGCATCTCGTGATTCCAAGGCTGTTGAGGAACCCTGTGTGGAACTGCCTGACATGGGACTAAGGTTGAGATGTCACTCCCTAGCTCACATGCTCTGTGGACACTGACAGAGGTCCTACAACCCCATTTAACCATTGGAAAGAGGCTTGAGGTCTCACTAGCTCCTTGGTAACAGCAATAGCTTTAATAAAATGTATTCCATCCGTCTATTCACATAACATGCATCCCTTGAGCACCTACTGTATGCTGTACACTTTCTTGGTGTGATGTAAGCAATGGGCCAAGTATCCTTTTTTTCTTTGTCATTTCTTCCTCTCAGTTGCAGTGAAGATGATCAGGCCAAACCTTGGGATGTTGCTACCTATAGTGGCCGACCTGCTATGGTAGAACAAGGGAACTTGAGAGATAATAAACCCACTAAACATCCTAGGACATCTCCTTCTGGGAACTTCACTGGGGTCTCCCTCCATCTGAAGCCTGGTCATGTGCTTACTGATGATAAGAAATGCTGGTGGTGGCTCAGAAAAAGGCCCTAACTCTCGTGAAGCGACTGAACTCACTGTAGGCCCATGGGAAAGAATGATCGTGTACTGGAAAAATGACATTAAACCAATGCTCATCTCTAACTATGCAGCAGGAGTCTGAGCACATGAAGCCGTGTTCAGATAGTATCATCCTAGGATGAGAATGGAGATTTTGAAAAATCAATAGATGCATGTTGTCCTGGAATTATTGAAAGCTGAGGACACAAATATCAAGTACCCGATATTATAAACGGAGAAGTAAATGTGAGAAACAACCCCTTTGAGGATACAACCAAATCTATAATCATCACAGTCTCCAACAAAAAACTAAAAATTGGAGAGCTTCCAATTTTCAATTTTCCAATTTTTAGTTCTGATTACAACTCCAGGGCTCTGGAGTTGTAGAATCCAGATCCAAATTTCTTCATCTCTGGTATACATACATACATACATTCATACATACATGCTATATACTTATAATATGCACACATCCATTTCTGACATTTTAGAGATCTATTTATTGTTTCTCCAACAAATATTTATTGAGCATCTATTATGGGGCAGACTCTTCACTAGATATTAGGATATAGTGTTAGGATACAGAAGTCAGGTTGCTTCCCATTTTCATGGAGCTTAAAACTCAGTAGAGGTAAATCTTGATCACATATGTAAATAAGGAATTATAATCAAGGTCTGTAATGGCTATTGGACATTGCATTTAACCATTTCTTTTTTGGGGGTGGGTATCAGGGATTGAACTCAGAGGCACTCAACCACTGAGCCACATGCCCAGCCCTATTTTGTATTCTATATAGAGACAGGGTCTCACTGAGTTGCTTAGCACCTCGACATTGCTGAGGCTGGCTTTGACCTTGTGATCCTGTCTCAGCCTCCCCAGGCACTGGGATCACATCACTGTGCCTGGCTTAACAATTACTTTTATAAACAGATTTTTGTGTATTCTGATTTGATCAATAAAATGGAACACCAACTTTTGAAAAGTATTTGGCCCCTCCATATTTTTCAGGCTGACAACTCCAATACTTGGCTTTTGAGTGATGTGAATTCTGTAGCATTTCAGATTCATAGATCCAAATCATAAAATTCAATCCAGTTAGGTAGGCAGGTCAGGAAAGTTTGCCAAGATGAGAATGTTTGGTGGCAAGAACACAGCCTAAACTGTCCTGGGTGTGTGTGTGTGTGGGGGGGTGTGCAGAAATCTCAGAATATCTACTCTAGATGTTGCCTCTTCACACTTACAGGTGTTTGTGTGCCCTGGATAGAGGAGCCAAGCCCTCCACCCACCATCCCAACTTTACTTCCTCCAGGTATCAACCCTCAATGGTGGGATACACACAAGAAAGGTCAATGCTGGTTGCCCCCTAGGATAGCCACTTGGCCAACAAGACAGTCCCTCACTTTTGCCACTATCTTTTATGTAATGGTAGAAGACCTTGATGTCCTAATTCCCCTCTAACTCTCTTTTTTCCTGCTTAAATAGATACCAAAGAAATCTTAGCAAGACCCACTGCATAGGCAGGTGCTCAGCTGCAGATCATGATACTTCTCTCCCCTTTCTACCAGCCCCACGAGTCTCTGCTGAGAGCTCTCCTGCAGCTCCTCTGCCAGAGTCTGTCCTGCTGAAGGAGGATGGGAAGTCACTACAGCATCCTCCCCTTTAACCAGAAAGTACAACCCCAGGGCTCTGTGGCCTTCCCTTCCTTCCTCTCCAATTTTTAGCTTTTGTTAGAGGCTGTGATGATTATAGATTTGGTTGTATCCTCAAAGGGTTTGTTTCTCACCTTTACTCCTCCCTTTAAAATATGGGGTACTTGATATTTGTGTCCTCAGCTTTCCATAATTCCAGGACAACAGGAATCTTTTCAGATTTGCAGTACATTTTAACACAAACTAGCAACGCAACAACTGCAGGTCAGTCCACCTGCTGCCTGGGTCAGGGCACAAAATGCATTTTCATATTGTGAAAACAAACAAAACCTCATGTTATAGACATTGAATAACTTGAAATTACTTAAAGACTTAAGGCTCTTGCTTTGTTACTGAAGTGGGTGTATTATAAACTGTGCGGGCTTCTCTTGAGGGCTTAGGGGCCCAGGCCAAGAGCAATTTAACTCTGAGAAAAAAAAATCGAAGCCTTAGCTTTGGCCCTCCTAGCCAAATAAATAAATAAATAAATAAATTTAAAAAAGCAATGTTCATCTTATAATGTAATTCTAATTATTTGAATTTTTATAATGGGCTGTTTCAAAGATAGGGTAGACAAATAATGTGCATAGTTCTGACTCAAAGTGGGGAGGGAGAGTTCAGCTCAAAGTGGAGAGGGAGAATGGTTTTCTGCCATATTGAAGTCACCATGAAAATTCTGCAAGACTGCTTTTCAGGGGGAAAGTAAGAAGATGGGAACAAAGAAAGAGGTTCCTTCAATATATGGTATTCCTGCTATGTGGGGTTTTGTTTTTCAGCTTTTTTTATGAACACCTAAGGAGCAGGGTTTTATTCCTCCTCCTCAGACAGGTTATCCTCACCATGGCTTGGAGTCTCCAAGACTCAATTCTCTCTGAACATAATCCAGGTTTAAGCCCCTTAATAATGTCTAGGATGGAATTTGAGTCTTTCCTTTTCAGTGCAGACCAATCACCCATCTTGTTTATAAAGTTCGCTGTTCCACTTAATACACATATATTCTTCTCGCAAGCACACACTCTCACTTGCAGATGGCCATGTCTCACAGTTTGTCACAGGAAGGGAACCTGGCACTGGAGTTTTATTTGCACATCTTCCCACAACCCAGAGGGAAATAACCACCAGTCGTGTAGTTCTCTATTTTTTGCTTGTGTAGCAAATTGATTTTAGAGTTTCCAAAACCCTAATCTCTGAATTTTCCTTCTGATGATACATATTCAAGGAGAAGAGGGAAGCTGAAGTAACCAAGTTATCTAACCTACCTCTGGGGAATCCATAGCACTAGAAAATTGCACAGGAAAGAGAATGTAGTGGTTTCCGATAGCACCAGAGGATGAATGTGAGCTTGGATGAAGATCAAGGCTTTCGAGACATTTGAAAATCCACACCCTCAAGCGGCAATTTTAATATTACATTATAATGTAATTTATAATAATTTTTGTCTAGTCCTTGGGGCTATGAAATATTCAAAACATCTTTTTTTTCCTAGCGTGGGTAAGATGCAACACGCTTAGAATTTTCTTTGAATAAGAAAATGGCTTGGAGGGGGTTGGAGATAGCCTTTCTCTTGAATTGTGTCCTCATTGGGGGCTTTAAATGCCTTTCCAGGGGTCTCATTCAGTATTCATGTCCAATCTGGTTGCACTGCGGGGAAGTATGGCATTGAATTCCTGGAGCAGACAATGAAAAATCAAGGCAAAGTCACCACAACAGCAAAAGCCTTCCCACAGTTGATCAGAGGGAGCCATTCCCATCTTGCTTGAGATGGAGTTGTTCAGCAAACATCTCATGGGACACTTCTGATAAAATCAGGTTTTGCACAGTGCTAGCCACATTTCAGCCAGTGCAAGATCCTTTAAGTGCTGCAGTTTTTTTTTTTAATTGAGAGGTTCCATTTGATACAAAAACAGCACTGATTGGAAAGAAAAGATCAACATGAAGGGCATTTACACGACGGGGGATTTCTGTTTCAATTTCTATCCCAATAGATGGGTTTATCTGGGCTCAAGATATTACATTTATAATAGGATTTTTTTCATATCTCTGGTGTCTCCAGTTTAGCCTGCCTAGGGGTCTGTTTTCATTTCTCTCTCTCTCTCTCCTTGCAATGTGAGAAATTGAGCTTCTTAGGCTCTGACAAAAATCTCTCTTTCTGGGCATCTATGTTGACCTGTACAAGCCACCAGGAATCAGAATTGGTTCTAGGATGAGTGGGTGCTAATGTTCCTGAAAACAAGCTCTTAGTTTTCTGCAGATATGGTAGGAGCAAGAGAGCAGTAAAACTTTGGGTTCATGAAAAGTTGGCTAAGCCTGGTGGCAATAAATCTCGGCTCCTCCTCCACCAAGCATTTGGACCCCAGCACATGGCTGCATCCAGGACATTTCTTTTCCCCTCTGTTCCTTTGAGCTAGACTTGAATGAAGAAATACAGCAGCAAGCTATCAAAAAGCCTGAGACCCAGATACTCTGTAAGCCAGATACTTGGATTCCAGATAGAATAACTAGGGTACTGGATCTGTTCACTAAGGGTACGTGGCTTTTGAGATACAGACCCTAGAAACCCATTTCTCCTAAAAACAAAAACAAAAAAAAAACCATGAAACCTGAGTGTGGTTGTCTGGGGACAGAGGATTTGGGAAATTAAAATCTTTCTAGCTCTAAACTATCTTTTTTGATAGGCAGATTGCATCTGAAGTTATTGTTTTGAAGAAATATTTGCTGATACAACAGAGACAAAAAATGTGACTGTGACTTTTTTCTTTTTTAATTTTCATATATGACAAAACATAGGCAGTGCTGTCTGCTTGCCCAAAATGGAAAATGGTCCTAGCTACCTCCCTGACACCCCCCATCAGTGCCCCACCCAGGCTAAAGGGAGCCAACTGGACTGTTGATATATTAAAAAAAAAATACCCAAAATGCCATTCGGGGGGCTCAGACAGGTCCAGTCTTTCGTATTGAATCCTGTTTGTTTGGAAAGCAGCCTGATATGCTTTCTCTTCGTTTTTTTTTTTTTTAAAGGGGCCAGCTCTAAACATAAGATATAAATGTTGTAATGTGGTTTACTACTCCTGGATACAGAGTAAACCAAAGTGATGAAAGTCCTTCTCCTAGATATCTAAACACAGTACGCTGTAGGTTTTGTGAATGTGCATGAGAGAGATTAGAAAAAGAAAGAGAAAATGAAGGCAGAAGACCCCAATGGAGCAGCCATGCTTTACTAAGCAATGGAGGGGCACGTTTTCAAGAGGGAAATGACGGCAGGCTGCAAGGGCCTGGGTTTTATAGGGCTTAGCAGGGCCAGGTCATGGGAGGAGTTTGGGTTGGTGGCTCATTTACAGCAGGATAAGAGGACAGGTAGGGGGTCAGTAAGGGAAGTCCCCTGGGGCCTACTATGCATATATTTCATTCCAGACTCTGAAAAGGGTATAATGAGTTGGGGCGACATCATCGTATCTGGCTACTTCCTGGTGAGAAGAGATGGAGTAGGAGATCCCCTGTCAGAGATCTGGAAGAGGACAAGGAGGTGGGAGGTATTTTAGGTTCCTCTATAGTCCTGGAGGTTGTAGCTTGAGAAGGCTGTGGAGGGAGGGAACTTCTACATCATGGTGAGGGATTCCTTCCTTCTGGGGCTCAGGAGAGTCACATCATGAATGAAGAAGGAGAATGGCTTTTGGCTTTTGCAAGTTCTTGGGAGGTGGTCTGGGTAGACGGGAAAAGTCATTACAAGAAAAAAAAATTAGTATTAGAGGGGTTAAAAGAGGGAGAAGCCAGGAAGTCCACCGTTTTAGGAATCCACTAGTTCTTGTCTCTGCTATTCCCATAGATCCTGTAGTTGTTTGAGGTTTTCTCTTAAACACACACACACTCACACTTAGCACCTCCCACTCTGTAAGCCTGCTCTACCCCATAATCAGAATGTTACACATCAGTTACAGTCCAAAGACCAAAACAGAACAGAGAGAAACTTTTCCCTCTTCCTTGCACACATGCATTAATGCCCAAGTTTAGATTCTAATTGAATGCTTCTGTTATGATTTATTTTGCATACAACATCAACAGGCATCCAAGTGAGGGGGAAATTTTACTTGCAGCTCTGCTTCAACAACAAATCAGACTGTTTTCACTTTGCACTCCTCCTTTCCTGCCCCCATCCCAGTGTTAGCAGCATTTGGTGTGCCATTTATCCTGAGTTTCTAACAGCATCTTGGAGATATTAACAGCTTTCTGGGATAGGAGAGAGAGTTGGGTGGGAGGGAGAGAGAGAAAGAGATGGAGGGAGAGAACATCAACAGCAATCGTGAAATAGATCATGGATATAGAAAAATCAGCAAAATGGAAAAGGGTTCATCATGATATGAGTTTTCTATTATTGTGAGTTTTCTAGTCTTTACAATTCTAGTTTTCATAGCATCACATTATGTCATCAAAGGACATTCTACCAGTCATTCTGCTTTTGGCAAATAGTTAAGTCTCTTCCTAGTAGCATGCTCAAGCCAGCTTGTACCAGCTCTTGGAAGCCAAGAATGTATTTCTCTTCCCTACTCCAAGTTCAGCGGCTTCAAATTAGTATCTGGAAATTGGCTATGATGGGGATATTTATGCCATGAAAATTGGTAAATGTTACAAATTTACCAACCCCATGGCTTATTTCTAAAATGTTTGATGTTATAAATAATACTATAATGAGTATCTTTTACTAAAGTTCCAAGTTTCTTCTCCTCTAGAGTTCTGAAAGAATTCCACCAGGGGAATTTATAATCATAATGAACTAATAATAAATAAAAGCCAAAACTTCTTGAGTACTGACCATGTGTCAGATACTGCGTCAACTACATTATTTAATCCTCAAAACAGTGCTGCAGAGTAGGTATTATTATTGGTAATTTAATTTTATTGATGAGAAAATTGAGACTTGGTATAATCGGACCTAGATTGGGGAGCTTGCCCAAAGCCACACAACTAGTAAGTGGCAGGGCCAGGGTCCAAATGCAGGTAAGCTAACACCAAAGATCATCCTCTGAACCACAGTGTAGCTCTGAGCCCGAACAATGAACTCCCTGAGGCCCAAGGCTACCAAGACCCACCTTTTCCTATCATAATAAGCCTTGTAGGACTCATTCTCCTTGGCCACCCTGGGGCTTGAGAATTCTGGAGCTGCTACTACCAGAACCACTTGAGTGTCTATAAGGGTTTCCTTATACCCTTTGATTTCAGCAGTCAGTGTATTAGTCAGTTTTCCATTATTACAATGAAACTCCTGAAGCAGGCCAACTTTATAAAGAAAAGAGGTTTATTTAATTCACAGTTTCAGAAGCTGTAAGTCCAGACACACGGCACAGGCTTTTGCAAGGGCCCAACTCCCCAAGTGTACCCCCTCATGATGGATGTCAAAGGTGGGAGCACTGGCACATTGTCAAACAGGAAGTGAGAAAGGCTGACATCCCACTGTCCCTTCCAATGGCTCCCATTTCCTGCAGGCCTCCCACTCAGCCACCCTTCTTAAAGCATCCACTCCACCTCCCACCACCATATGGGAGTCAAGCTTCTAACTCATGAACCTTTGGGGGAAACCTATTAAACTATATCCACACCGCACAAGTGAGGTGATGAAGCTTCTTCACCTTCAGGTGCTCTTAGCACTTCTTTCTCGTAGTTGTTCTTCTTGCTGCCTTGCTATTCTTCGTAGGTTTGCTTCAGCCTCAGCAAGATCATTTCTACCACGTCTCTTCCCATGTCTTCTCCTGTTCCTTAGTCAAACAGAAGTCAGCTGTGTCCCCTCCAGAAGACCACCAGAAGCCCACTGTTGAAGCAAAGCTAATCACACTTGCTGTAGTGGGGGAAGAATGTACCTGGACAGAGTCCCCGCAGTGACTTGGACAGGGGAGTGAAGAGAGGACCTTTGAAAGGTGTCAGGGTCCAGACTAGGTGATTCAAGGTAGGCCTCACAAAGCAGGGAGCAGGTTGGGAGAGTTTATGGTATCAGAGCTTTTTACTGGTGGGCACAGTATAGAGAGTGATCTAAAGCAAGCCCTTAGTTTTCCTAAATAAACTGTTAGGTCAGTTCAGGGACTCGTCTTCCAGTGCAGAGTTACTTATTATATTCCTTTTGCTTGTTCAAAAGCAGAAGAAAATCCTTGGTTCCAGTATTGTTCATCATAAAGAAAGAAAATATTATATATATAATATATAATAATATATATAATATATAATATATAATATTATATATAATTAATATAATTAATATATGTTATATATTAATATCATATATAATATATATAATATGTAATGAATATATAAAATATATTTTGTTGTTGTTGTTGTTGTTGTTGTTACTAGGAGGAAGGAGCTCTTTTTCCATGAATCCTCATGAGTTCCCCAATAGGAAGGGAGTCCTGATTCCTTATTCTCTCACAATGACCTGGTGCCACAACTCTGATTTGGTTTAGTCTTTCCACTTTACACAGGCCCTTATGCTAGAAGCTTGAAAATAATGAAGACACAAAGCATCTCCCTCCTTCAGACTGCTGGTGTCCTGAATTTAGATCTCCTCTACATTTTCCCCGGTGCATGTCCTGGCTGAAGTGATTCCCAGGACACTGACATGAGGCCTTGGTTGAGCGATCTCAGAGCTCTTCAGAGTGTCCATAATCACTGATTTCCTCCTGAGTCTGGTGACAGCTGTACCAATGGGAGCTCTGGTAACCTTCCCCGTCTCTCCGAGGTCTACTGGTGCATGTTCATGAGCAAGTATTTCAGTTCTGTAGTTCTTAACCAAACACGTGGCAGTTTTCTTCTTTTTGAATTTTGACCCCAGGATGATTTCCAAAAGTGGGACTACAGGAGAGTAGAACATGAACATTTCCCTGGCTCCTGCTTTGTATTGCCAGATCACTTTCTCTAGAGGATTGTAGAAATTTATACTGGTGGAAGCAAGGCAGAAATGTACTATTTTTACCATGATGTGACTCGCATTAGATTTGATGGTTCCAAATGTATGAGTGTACATCTGTGTGTATAATTATGATATTAGTTCTCGTATTTAAATTTCTACTTTCATTTCTAAGGAGTTTTAAAATTTGAATACATGGTCTTTGTAACAGGATTAGAACTAAGAGATGGGCAAAAAACAAATCAGAAGCATCTAAAGATACTAACCCCAAATAACCACTGTTATTAGTTAATATATCTATAATAGTTTGATATATCTTGATAGAGCTTTAAATTTTTCTTTCAAGAAATATATTCTTTTTTTTTTCCTATAAAACCAGGGTCACTCAAGGGGCTGAGGAAGGAGGATTGCAAATTTGAGGCCAGCAACTTAGGGAAGCCCTAAGCAACTGAGACCCAGTCTCAAAAGATTAAAACGGCTAAGGATATAGCTCATTGGTAGAATACCAAACCCCTAGTACCAAAACAAACAAACAAACAAACAAAAAACACCAGCCAGGGTCAAACTCTTACCTGTTTTAAAATCTGTTTTTTCATTCACCTAAAATTTTGGACATTTTTCTATGAAATAATATGTATCCTTATCATCATTCATACTTACTAAATATTATTCGACTAGTATGACACAGCAGAAATGCCTGGTCAATCACCAGGTCAGTTCTGCAAAAGCCATGTGACATTGGGTAAAAAAAAAAAAAAATCACTGAATCCTTGTGATTTATTTACTCATCTGTGAAACAGGGAACATACAATGTTTTTTCATATGGTTGTCATAAAGATTAAATAAATTAAAATTGTTAATTTTTAGAGAGTCTGGCACATTCTATGTACCATGTAAGTTTCTGCTAGGAACAATACTGCATGTACCATTCTTATTTCATCAATTCCATATTGTTGGTCATTTCAGTTGTTTCCTTTTTTCTATCACAGAAAATGTCCTGCCTTGAACATTTCTTAAGCAAAATTCCATCATAGTAAATTGAAGAGCACATACAGTGGTTGGGGTTTCTGTTCCATATTGCTAGATTTTTCCTCCAAAAAATATAGCCCATATGCACAGTAGGCAAGCACTTAGTTCTTCCTTGATGTTAGCAAATCATTTCCTTTAGGTCCTTTGCCTGCCGGAGACAGGCAAAGTCTCAGAGGTAAACATGATTTGATCAGAGAGCCAGAGGCACAATTTCCTGTGGCCTCCTTGTGCTTGCTATCAAAATCTCCTCATTAGCCAGGCTAGGACTTTCTACCAGAGAGCATCAGCCACTTAGGTGCTACTTAAAAGTGAGAAATAATAACCAGTAATATTGCATTTAGGCTTATCATTACCTTGAGCTAAATTATGATGAGACATCTTCAGAAATAAATGGAAGATTTGGGGGAATGACAACCCAATTTATGATAAGTACACATAAGCACAGTGAGTCCTGGACAGGTTTATCACAACCGGCACTTGAAAGATACAGACTACAGATCACTTCCATCAAACAAAGGTTGCTTTGTTTCATGTTATCATGTTATTAAGTCAGTTTCTAAATCACATTCAGCATGATACTTTATTACATGCCCTGTTTAAAGGGGAGAAATGCATTGTACAAGAGAATCAAGTGCTGGTAGTTTTATTATCATTAAAGACACATGCAATAACCCAGAACTTCTTGGGTGACTATATGTTATTCTTTCTAAAGGAGATCCTAAATGGTCACATCCTATATAGAATCAATTGTTATTTTTTTTCCCTAAACAAAAGCATTTTGTTATATATACATCCTTTCGTTTCTTACCTCCTTCCTCATAGGGACTCAATGGGTTTGGCCTAGTGGCTTCTGTGTGACTGTGACCTTTTTTCTGCCTTGACATATGCAAGCTTTAACTGTAATGACAAAAAAAAAAAAAAAAGGCCTGAATAAACCTTTGCATCTTTATAACTTGGTCAAGGGAAAAATAATGTGTATGTGCCAAATAAGGGGGAAACGATTTGAGTTTTCATTCATGACCTGAGATTTCCTGCAAAGAGGAATGAAGCTGTACATATCAGACCTTTTTTTATTTCTAGGAGTGGTTATCTAGTTCTTGCTTAACACCATCCAGATGTTAGCTGTCTTTTCTGATTAACGCCTGCAGCTCACATGCCTCTGAAGTTGTTAATCCCTGAGGGAAAAAGTTAGAACATGCATCTCGTCAGTCTATCTTTTCTTCTGGTTGTCGGTCACCGTGTGATGAGCTGCCTCAGAAATCAGTGCTTTAAATAGTGGTTTATTATTGTTATAGCTTGACATTCTGTGGGTCAGGAAACCAAACAGGATACGGAGAGGACAACTTGTCTCTTGGTCCTGATGTCTAGGGCCTCAGCTGGGATGGCTTGAACAGAGGTCAGCCTGGCTGGGGCTCATTCTCTTTCTCTCCCTCTCTGTATACTTCTCTTTGTGTGTAGCTTGGGCTTCCTCATAGCATGGCATCCTCAAAGTAGTAAAACTTCTGGTTTGGCAGCTCTATGAAATAATATGTATCCCTACCATCATTCATAATACTGAACTCTGAGACACCAAAGTGGAAGTTCCCAGTCCTCTTAAAACCAGACCTACAAATATTCATAGCATAGTTTCTGGCAGGTGCCAAAGAAGACACAGAACAACCCAGACACAAGGGAAAAAGTATAAATAGACCTCTTCTTTTAACAGGAGTGTCCCAGAATTTGCACAATCTTTAACTCACTGCATGTCTCAGTAAGTTCTTCCCTATCTATCCTATATAAAATTGTCATCTCTTCAATGCTTTCTATTCCCTATTATTGCCTTATTTTTCTCTATAATAATGTAATCGTTTAACATATCATATATCTTACATGTTTCGTCCGTTGTCTGCATCACCCTCAGATATCAATTCTATGAATCTAGAGACTTTTACTATTATATTTACTATTGTGTCTTCAGCAACAAGACAGGTGCATGACACATAGTAGGCACTCTATAAACAGTTATTGAAAGAACAAATGAATGAATGAACTGGGTATGTGAATCACTATGACACTGGTTTCTTCATCTCCAAGTTAGGAATAAAATTACCTTCATTTTGGGCTCTTGGGATGATTGAATGAGCTCAGGTATATAAAATACATAGTATGGAACCTGGAAAGTAATGAGTAACTATTAATTTGAGTGTGCACTTAGGTGTACTTAAATGGATTTTAGAAAGGTTATAAAAAAGATTTAGATACTGTCTTCTTGGATATCCCTTAATATCCAGCCTACTGAGAGAAAGGGCAACTTCAAGCCAACTAAACCTTTCCTTCCTAAGAATGAGTAGCAAATTTAACCAAAGCGGGAGAATGAGGATTTGATGGAAGGGGCAGGAGTCATTGATGTTAAATATAAGTTCCCTTTTGAAGTGAGCACAAGAGTTGCTAGAAAAATCTTTAATAAAATGGGTATCATGATGGATCACACCACTTCTGTTCCACCAAACAGGGAAGCTGCATTTAGATACTATCATCTTTGCTTCCTAATTGATGGAGTATAAAAATTAATTCAGTCATTTATTTCTGCTCAAAAAAGTCCTCCTTATTTGTTCAGTTGAGCATTGAAGCAATGTTTATACAGCTTTTCGTCTCCTTTTGGCTACAGAACCTGTTTTGTTTTTTTTTTCTCTTCACAGTGTTATGGAAAGTTAACCTGAGACATCAGGTAGGGTGGGGTGGGGGGTGAAAGTCCTAGGGTCCCAAGAAGAGCAAGTGGAATGAGAAACAGCAAGAGTACAGACTTGTGTAAGATCCTAAGCGCAGGTATTACCTGCCTCAGGTGTCTGGTTAAAAATGACCCAGATCCTCTCAAGGCCTGTGGGAGTCCAGAGCCCTCCTCAGCACTTGCCAAGTGATAAAAGTTTTCAGAAACATACTTTCTTATGGATCTCTGCCTCTGTGACCCACCCCCTGTTCCACCCTGCCAATCTTCTTCCTATACCACCCATCTGTCATTCTGGGCAATATGCTCAGCCTCTTCATGAATCTTAATTAGAAAAATTTTACATTTTTCTCAAGTGTTTTATGACTTTGATAACATGATTAAAAGTTGGGGTAGAAAGAGGCCTTTCCTTAGTTCATACACTATTCCTTCCTTCCCCTATCTTCCTCTTCCTCACTATTCCCTCTGTTTTGGGGGGAAAGAAGCAAATCTTACTCCAGGTCTCAAGCTTAACAATTCTATTCTCACTCAAAGCCAGCCTCTATCCCAGAGTGAAATTACCTAGGCATCATCTCAACAAGGAAGCTACTAAGACAATTACCTCATCCTCTTGACTCTCCTTTTCTTGCTTTGGCTAAGCTCACATGCCCCATCTCACACACCATCACTTTAATCCAATCATCCCCCAAGACATCAGACTAGACACAACTGGTCATGTCCGTTTGTGAAGAAGGGCTGCTGTAATTGCACATCTCCAAATTGCCCCTTTAAAAGTAAAAAAACAAAAAAAAGTCACATATTTAAGCTCTCCTGGGTGTGATGCTTCTGATTACACAGCAAATGAGAACTTCCAAAGCTTCGCTTTCCTTATTACCATAAGGAAAATGATTTATCCCACCCCATGAAAAGAAAGCAAATGGGCATGTACTCCACACTTGGAGGGTGACTCAGGTGATTTGGAGAAATTAAATGGAAGAAGGTACATTTGGAGATAAGATGGCCACTGTGATAGTCAGCTTTCCGTTACTGTGACAAAATACCTGAGAAAAACAACTTAAAGGAGAAAAGATTTATTTTGGGTCATGGTTTCAGAGGGTTTCAGTCCGTGGTTGCTTGGCCCCATTTCTATGGGTCTGTGACAAGGCAGAACATCATGGCAGGGAGCACATAGCAGAGCAGAGCTGGAAGAGATAAGCAGGGTTCAGACACAGGTTTACGCCCTTCAAGGACATACCCACAGTGACCTATAATCCCTCCCTGAGTCTCTTTGCCTTTATTTATGAAGCAGTGGGAAGAATGGCCACCTTAATGGAGATTCTATGAAGATTATTAAAAAACTTGAAATAATGTCTCAAAAAAGAAAAGTGTCAGTCTCCTTTCCTCTCATCATCCAGACACACTACAGTCATAACTTAGGCAGGATTTGTCATCGTGCATTTCACTTTGGTGAAATTGCTGTTCAGCTAATAGCTATGATGGCAGTTCCAGCATCAATGGAATTGACCCCTTAGGAAGAAATCCACACTAATTGCATTCTGACCAAGATACATCAAAGATGTTAGTAATATCCGTGGATGAGTGGGTATCATAGCAGGTCACAGTACCAGGGCATTTTCTTTATGACAGAGGAAATACTATTTTAGAAGGGGCAAAGCTCTCTGGAGTCTGTCCTGTGAAATGGATGCCTGACACTGTCATGGTATCGATGACCTTCTGTCCTCTACACCACTTAAGGGATTCTAAAGTGTTGTCGTTAGCTAGTGAGGGGATTATGATATTCACATTGGCAGGAGGAATGGTCCTGAAGTTTTCTTATTTCTCATCCATGCTAATCACTTTTTTTTTGTTTTGTTTTGTAGTGTTGATCTTTTTTTTTTAATTTTTTTTATTGGTTGTTCACAACATTACAAAGCTCTTGACATATCATATTTCATACATTAGATGGAAGTGGGTTATGAACTCCCAATTTTACCCCAAATGCAGATTGCAGAATCACGTCGGTTACACATCCACAATTTTACATAATGCCCAATTAGTAATTGTTGTATTCTGCTAATCACTTCTTTAAAGCACTTCCCTATGGATATGTTTTAAAGAGCTTAGAAGCTTTCCTTAAGCCCTTATACCAATCTCTATATTTCAGCAACACAATGCAGTTGGCGTAGCCCAACAGATACAACCATATCGATACTGGATCACAGTTTCACATTTTCTCCCCCATCTTGCTTTTTCTCTTCCTTATAGAATAACTACTTGGGGATCTCATCCATCTTCTTTTTTTGCTTGAGTTAAGAGTTCCATGTTCAGTTGCTTTATGAGGAAGACTGGGTTCGTGGTAAAGATCCCTCTGAGGTTCTCCTTGGCAGAGAGTTGTGGGGCTTCAAACAGACCCTGACACAAACCTCCTCAGGCTCTGAGGTCCTGTTGCATGTAGGTCCTGGCAAACTCAGTGGCCTCTTAGCGTTCATCTGCCCTGATCCTTACTGTCCTCTAACCTGGGCTGAGACTTTCATTTCTGATTTATTTCTTCCTTCTTTCTTGTCTCTTCCTACTTGCCGGAATCTCCATCATGTAACTATCCATGGGTAGCCCAACCTGCTTAATCTCAATCTCTCTTTGGGTTAGGCCTGCTTCGGCTCCTGATTCTGACCCTCAAACTCAGACCCTTTGCTATTAACTCACTAAATCCCCGAGAACCATTACTGACAGCTCCGTGTCCAATAGGGGTCCCTGAAGGCTGGCTCTCTCCACGAACATGGTCCTCTCCTTCAATCTCCAACCCAAAGCTGGCCACTGAGGCCCACCCACTGCCTTGACCTGTTTGCCTTTTCTAAGGCAGGGCAAGGGGTGGTGATAATGGAATTCAGTTTTCTAGGGGGAGGCATTTTGGAATGAGCAGGTGCAAAGGAAAAGAAGCTCTACCTTATGATGATGGTCCTCTCAGCTTCTGGCGCTGGAGAGTGAGATCTTTGTCTGGGTGGGCTCTTGTGAGAATAGGGTGGACCCTGAAGCTCTCAATTTCATAAAGTGAAAATAGGAGTTTGAACTAAGAAGAACAGATGCTCTTCAGAAAAACTTTGCCTTTTCTCAGCATCCGATGAGGGGCTATGAAGTGGGTAAAGCATAAGGCCGTTAATTTTTTGAGTTCATTAACACTTCAGCACAAATGAGGATTTGAGGACCCAATCACTAAGACTGCACCAACGCTTCTTGTGTTTGGCGAGTGAGATGTAAAGGGTTTTAAGTGCCAAAGCCTTTTGTCCTTTCTTACCCGCTGTCTGTAGCCACCCACAAAGCCTAGCATAACACGTGGCACAAGGTACAGTGCCCTTGGATGCATTCCTGGTGGTATCATAATTGGATCAAGAGGACTTAGACGAGTTTATCGAAGTTCTCTCAGAAGGCAGTGGAGACTTTATAGTCGCACACCACCAAGAATTCCTCTTGGATGTGCCAACGGAGTTTTGCACTTTGAGATTAGATTAGAGAGTCTCTGGTGGAAAACGCTTGAATCTTCGAGCAACCGTGTCACTCTCCAGCTGAATATAATGGGGCAGATGATCCTAATATGATTTATTTGATAATAACATAATGAGGTGGACGTGTGGCCTCTGTATGTAACAATTCCCATTACAAAACACACAAAGGAAGCAATCAACACTATGAATGTGCAAATTCTGACTAGATGTGATGCCCCGCATCTGATTATTAAGAAACTTGTCAAACTTATTGTGTCTCTCTGTAAAGCAGCTCTCAGATTTATGGCTCCTGAAAACCCAGTGTAACAGTAATCAATTTGTAATTGTTTTGTGTTCTTTCATCCCTGCCAGTTGTAATGGGAGACAGTGGATGGAATATCAATTAACTCCTTGGGGGTAAATATGAATATAGTCAGCAGTGGCACTTTTAGAATTTTGATTTTTTTTCTTTCTTTCTTTTTTACATATAAGGAGAAAAGAGTGTGTTTTATTTAATCAATGCTCATCTGTTATAGGTCCACATCGTTGATCTCAGTAGTTTAACCGTGACCTCTTCCCCTGTGGAGATTTGGATGACCTCTTTATCTCCTCAGTCAGTGGCTTAGTTTAGATCATCCCAAAACAGATGATACATTTGCTCAGTAATTTTCTTACATGTAACCTGGGCTTAAAGAAATACCTACCTATTCCATTTATTAAGTAAAATCCAAACAACTCACGAAGCCATTTAAAGTTATGTACATAAACTTGAAGAAAAAAATATTTAAATTTAATTTGCTCCCAAATAATCATACATACTTTATAATGGAACTTGTGTGCCTGTTGGACCCTGCTCAACTTCCAGACTCTGAGGTCTTAGTGGACCCCATTATCCTCATTTTCTCTTCCCCATTTAAACTGCCAAAAATCTAGTTTCACAGGGATATCATGGCATTGAAAGGAATGTGTCACCAGAATGTAATACTGAAAAGTGTGAATGTCTTTAAGCTAGTAGTTTCTAAGATGTCCAGCAGATACCAAATATCTCTGGTTTTCTCTTGAAAACACTGGTGATATCCATATGAGTTCACTGTGATGCCCCAGAGTATCCTTGTACACAGTTTAGAGCCGTGGCCCATGGCTTGGTATCACAGGAGCACCTATCTTATACAAGTTAACTTACATTCTTGTTGCTGGAAACCATTTCTACCTTCAGAGTTACATATTTTTAACCTAGCAGTGTCCCCAAATGTATATCAACTAATGTAATACAACTCATGCAACGAATCAGAATCTAGTTTAACATGGGAAGAAAAGTGAGTTGTTTTTTACTTCTGGGAGGTAATGTGTCTATATTTGGTGGTGACTTAAGGTATCTATTTAATTTTTAAACTTTTTTTCAGGTGCACAATACTCACATGCACACACACGCACACACACACAGGCACATCATGTTGCATGAAGTCTTAAATGTCATCCTATCCTCCCTTCTTTTAAGAACACTCTTTTTTTTCTCTCACGTGGACATGCACGATGTGTCCATGTTGGGGGCTACAGTTCATACATATCTTTGTTCACACTTTCTTACATATTGGTGGTTTTATTCCTAAAGGATATATTCCCAGGTATAGAATTTCAGATTTGGGGGCATATTTATATTAAATTTTTAAAAGCATTGTTATTTAATAGTTTGCCCCAAACCCCATAGTATCCATACTCCCAACCAACAATGTGTTAGTGATTTTTGCCATCATACCCCAAGCAGGATAGATACTTCTATTCTTCAAATTTTAGCCAGCCTGGTGGGAATCAAGGGGTATGTATCTTGTTGTTATTTCAGTTTTAATTTTCTTAAAACACTGGTGAATTTGAGCATTCTGAAATACGTGGACCATTTAGATTCTCATTTCTGGGAAATACCTATTTGTATCCATTACCAAACTTTCTGCTGGCTTGTTTGCCCTTCTTGTAACAATTTGCAACATTTCATTACACATGACTGGGCATTAACTTTCCATCATCTGAATTTTCTGGCACCTAAGTTTCTTCTAAATCTATAATTTATTTGTTGAGTTTCTTGATGATGTTTTTGGGCCAGACAATCATTTTATGTAAGAACTTGGAAGTAAAGTTTCTGTTACGTTATTTGATCTGGCAAAATGGTAACACCAGTAGACTGTGATAGGTTATGTATATATGATGTATTATCTAGAGCAACCTCTAAAAATGCTATTCAAAGAAATGTACTAATGACTCAGAGATGAGTCAAAATAGTGTTCTTTAAAAAATGTTCAAGCAACTCACAGGAAGGCAGGAAAAATAAAAAAGAGATCAATTAGGGAAAAAAAATAGCAAGTTTAAGCTCTAACATTACCAATAATTAAAATAAACACAAATGGCTTAAATACATCAATTAAAAGACACAGATCAACAGATTGGATTAAGAAACATGTCCCATCCACATGCTGAACCAATCAATAAAATTCATGAAACCTAGAAAGACTGACAAATAAAAAAGTGAGAAGACACAAATTATTAATATTAGGAACAAAATTAAGGGATATCCCTACATATCTTCCTTACATCAAAAGAATAATCAGGTAACATGTAAAAAAATTATGCATATAAAGTTAACAACTTAGTCAAAATGATCACTTGATCCAAAACACAAACTGCAACAATCAACCCAAAGTGAAGTAGATAATTTGACTTGCCTTAGAACTATTAAGAAATTTTAATTTGTAATTGAACACGCCCCAAAAGGATATCTTCAATCCCAGATAGTTGTACTGAAGAAGGCTACCACATGAATCTTACTTCAAGCATAAAAATACAGTGGTTTAAAAGTAAAAGGATAAAAAGAGATATATCATGCAAGTATTACTCAAAGAAAAACTTAAGTGACTACATTCATATCAGATAAAATTCACTTTAGAGCAAAGAAAATTAACAGAGAGGGGACTGTTATATAGTGATCAGAGTATCAATCAATCAACAAGATATAACAACTCTGAATATGTATGCTTGAACCAACAGAACTTCAAATTACAATATACAAAGTCAGAAAAAAATGAAAGGAGTCATGTACAAATCCACGATTATAACTGGAGACCTCAAAACCATCATTCAGTAATTAATAGAACAATGAGACAGAAAACCAGCAAGGGTACAGAAGAACTCAACAACATCATTAAAAACAGGATTTAATTTATATTAATGGCGGCGCACTCCACCAAAGAGCAACATATGCAAGTGTCTTTACAATTGTCCATACAACATTTACTGAGACCATATTTGGGGCCTTAAAACAAACTTAGAAGAAGTGAAATAAGACTATGTTCTCCAGCCACAATTGAATCACACTAGAAATCAATAACAGAAAGATAACAGGAGAAAGCACTAAAAAAACAAACACCACACTTATAAATAATCCATGGGCTGAAACTTGTATTATCTTGATACTACGTGCAGTCTCAAAGAAAAGAAAAAGATACACTGGATTGAATAAAAATGAAAATGTAACATTAAAACATATGGTATGCAGTTAAGAAAGGGCTGAACTGGATATTTATACAACTAAACTCTATATTGGAAGAAAGGAAAAGTCTCAAGTCAATAACTTAAACTCCCACCTCAAGAACTTAAAAAGAATATCAAAATAAATCCAAAGCAAGAAGAACAACAATAAAAAATATAAAATCATAAATGAATAAATAGAAAAGGAGAAAGTTAGAAGTGGCAAAAAAAGTTGATTTTTTGAACCAATCAATAAAATTCACGAAACCTAGAAAGACTGACAAATAAAAAAGAGAGAAGACACAAATTATTAATATTAGGAACAAAATAAGGGATATCCCTACACATCCTCCTGACATCAAAAGAATAATTGGGTAATATGCAAAAAAAATAATTATGCATTTAAAGTTAACAACTTAGTCAAAATGATCACTTGATCCAAAACACAAACTGCAACAATCATCCCAAAGTGAAGTAGATAATTTGACTTGCCCTAGAACTATTATGAAATTTTAATTTGTAATCAGACACTCCCCAAAAGGATATCTTCAATCTCAGATAGTTGTAATGAAGAAGGTTACCACATGTCTAAAGAAATAATCCCAATCCATACAAACTCCTACAGAAAATAGAAAGAGGGGGTGGAAGATGTAGCTCACTGGTAGAGCACTTGCCTACATGTGTGAAGCACCAGGTTTGATTCTCAGCACTTCGTATAAATAAGTAAAATAAAGGTCCATCAACAGCTAAAAATATGTATACACAAAAAGAAAATAGAAGGAGGAACATTCCTTAATTCATTTTATGAAATTTGTATTATTCTGATAACAAAAACAAAGTACAAAAAAATCCTCATGATATAGATGCAAAAATCTTTAATTTTAGCATTTTATAAAAAGTATTATGCACCATGACAAAGTGGGATTTATTCCGGGGATGCAAAGTAGGTTGAAAATTCAGAATGTAGCCAATCTATAACACTTCTACAACATGGAAATTTATTATACTAAATGGGCAAAGAAGAAAAACCACAAGATCACATCAACTGACAACAAAAAAGTATTTGACAAAACTCAACAGTCGTTCAACAAAAACTCTGAAGAAAATCAGAATAAAGGAGAATTTCCTGAAGTTGATGAAAAGTATCTACAGAAATTCTACAGCTAATGCTTTATTTAGTGGTAGAAAAATAAACAGTCTCCCCAAAGATAGGAACTAAGCAGGTTTGTCTGCCCAACAACTTTGATTCAATATAACACTGGAAAATTTAGCCAGAATAATAAGGCAAGAAAAGGAAATAAGCATACTAACAGAAAAGGAAGAAATAAAATCTGCCAAAAACTTCCTAGAACTCATAAGTGAGTTCAGCAAGGTCACAACACTCAAGTTGCATTTCTGTGTACTAATCGTGAACATGTGGAAACGAAAATATAGAACACAATCATATTTATGGTCATTTAAAAAATCAAAAAATCCCTGAGATACTTAGATGTAAATCTAACAACATGTGGACAGGATGTGTATTCGGAAAATTACCCAAATAAAATGAGAGAAATTGAAGATCTAAGTAAATGGAGACACATGCCCATTCTCATGGATTCAAGGACCCAATTTAATGAAAATGTCAATTTTCTCCAAATTGATAAGCAGATTTAACACGATTCCTTTCAAAATACAACCAAGACTTTTTTGTAGACATGGACAGGATTGTTCTAAATGGTAGAAGAACTAGAATAACTAAAATGAGTTTGAAAATGAAGACTAAAGTGGGAGGGAACAAGTTTACCTAATTTCAAGACTTATCATACAGCTACAGTAATAAGGATTGTGTAGCTCTGGTGGGGGAGTAGACAGTGGGAAAAGAAAACAGAGAACCCAAAATATACCCATAGAAATATGCCCAACTTTTTTTCTTCCCCAACTGACTTTTTTTTTGGTTCTAATTAATTATACATAACAGTAAAATGCATTTTGACACATCATGAAAAGATGGAGTATAACTTCTCATTCTTTGGGGTGTAAATGATGTAGAGTTACACCAACCATATAATCATATATATAGGGTAATAATTTCTGAATCATTCTATAATTCCTACCCCCACACCCTCTACCCTCCCTTCACTCTATTCTATCTAATCCAAAATAACCTCTACTCTTCCCTGCCCCCCCCCATTTTGAATTAGCACCTGCATATGAGAGAAAACATTCGGCCTTTGTTTTTGTGGGGATTGGTTTATTTCACTTAGGACTATAGTCTCTAGTTCTATCCATTTACCTGCAAATGCCATAATTTCATTCTTCTTTAAGGCTAAGTAATTGCCCATTATGTATTTATACCACAATTTCTTTATACATTCATCTGTTGAAGGGCACCTAGGTTAATTCCATAGTTTAGCTATTGTGTATTGAGCTGTTATAAACATTGATGTGGCTGCATCACTATAGTATGCTGATTTTAAGTCCATAGTGTATAAACTGAGGAGTGGGATAGCTGGTTCCATTCCAAGTTTTCTGAGGAATCTCTATACTGTTTTCCAGAGTGGTTGCACCAATTTGCAGTCCCACCAGCAATATATGAAGTGTACCTTTTTCCCCACATCCTCACCAACATTTATTGTTACTTGTATCCTTGATTCTGACTGGAGTGAGATGAAATCTCAGTGTAGTTTTAACTTGCATTTCTCTAATTGCTAGAGATGTTGAACATTTTTTCATATGTTTGTTGAGTAATTGTATATCCTCTTCTGAAAAGTGTCTGTTCAGTTCCTTGGCCCATTTTTTTATTTTATTTTATTTTTTTTTTTGGTGTTAAGTTTTTTGAGTTCTTTATATATCTTGGAGATTATGCTCTATCTGAGGTGCATGTGGTAAAGATTTTCTCCCATACTGTAGGCTCTCTCTTCATGTTATTTATTGTTTCCTTTGCTGTGAAAAAGCTTTTTAGTTTGATACCAACCAATTTATTGATTCTTGATTTTAATTCTTGTGCTCTAAGAGTCTTTTTAAGGAAGTGAGTTCCTAAGCTGACGTGGTGGAGATTTGGGCCTACTTTTTCTTCTATTAAGCACAGGGTCTCTGTTCTAATGCTAAGTCTTTGATCGACTTTAAGTTCAGTTTTGTGTAGGGTGAGAGATGGGGGTTTAATTTTCATTTTGCTACATATGAATTTCCAGCAACTGACTTTTGACAAAGGTACAAAAGCAATTCAAGTGTTTCTGAGATGCATATTAAAACAATCACCACCAAAATAACTTGATCATAGTCTTACATCCTATTAAAAAATTAACTCAGAAAAATCACAGATTTAACATATAATGACAAACATATAATGTACAACATAAAACTATAAAACTTGTAGAAAAAAATTAGGAGGAAATTTTGGGGATCCAGGGCTAAGCAAAGTTTAGACTTGCCTCAAAAGAACAATCCATGAAAGCAAAACACTGATAAATTGTAGTTCCTCTAAATTAAAAATTTTTGCCTGCAGAAGTCCCTTTGAAGAGAAGAAACAAGCTGCAAACTATGAGAAAATTTTTGTGAAGAGTATATCCCACAAAGTACTAATATCCTGAATGTATTTAAAATTTTTTTAAATCTCAACAGTAAACAACAATCCAATTAGGAAATGAGCCAAATACATGATGAGACAGTTCACCAAAGAAGACATACAGATGGCAAATAAGCACATGAAAGGGTGTTAGCTATTAGGGACATCATTAGTTATTATGGGTATTAAAATTAAAACCACAATGAGATATTACTATGTACCTATCAGAATGGCTAAAAAAAAAAAAAATTTAAATGACCCAACAAAAGTGATAGGAGATTTTCAGAAACTGAATCACTCAGACTTTGCTAATGGAAATGTAAAATAGAAATGGCCCCACTCCAAAACAGTTTGTCAGTATCTGTAAAAACTAACATGCAACTGCCATACGACTCAGCAATTGTGCTCCTGGGCATTCGTCCCAGAGAAATTAAGATTTGTGTTTACAAAGCTTATTAAAAACAAATGTTTATAACACTTTCTCTATAATGGCCCTGAAATGGAGACAGATGTTCTTCGACAGATGAAAGGTTAAACTGCAACACATACATATTATGAAATTTTCTTAGTGATAAAGAAGAACAAACTGCTGATACAAACACTAACCTGCATCAATCTCCAGGGAATTATGCTATGTAGGAAAAAAATCAGTCCCCAAAGTGTACATACTATATGTGTCAGTTTAAATAACATGGAGAAGAAATAAGTGGACGCTACAGATTTGAAGAGGGTGGAGCAGTGAGGGAAGGGGGTGTAGCTGTAGAAGGACAATCCGAGGCGTCCTACTGATATTCTGTATGAATGTCACTTTCCTGGTTCTGATGTTGTACTGTGGTCTTGCTGGTTGCAGTTATTGGGGAAAACTGATTAAAAGGTAAAAGGGGTACTTTTGAATCATTTCTTACAGTTGAACGAAAATCTACAATTAACTCAAAAAGTTTAAGTAAAAAAATAAAATAAATATATTTGCGAGATTTAAAATATCTTATTGATATTAATAAGTATCCTATTTCTACCACTTCTGGACTTATTGTTGAAATAAAGAAATGCCAATAGCTTTTGAAAATTCTGTGTAATCCTTATATTTTCTATTTAATCCCATTGGTAATTCCTCTTATTAATTCTGGTAGACTTTTTTTTAATTTGTTCTTTTTGTTCTACATGGAAGTAGAATGTATTTTGACATATAATACATACATGGAATATAGCTTCCCATTCTTGTAATCTTACAGGATGTGGAGTTGCACTGGTTGTTGTTATGTCTGATCCATTCTACTCTCTTTCCTACTTTCATTCCCCCCCACACACACACTTTCCTTCATTCCCCTGTGTTTAATCCAGTGAAATTCTATTCTTCCCTCCCTACCTACTTACTGTGTGTTAGCAGAGGTCCTGTAATCCAAGTTTTAGTCCCAGACTGAGTCCAGAGGCCAGAAGAACAATGTCTCAGCTGAAGACAAAGAGTGAATTGTCTTATTGAGGCTTTGCGTTCTATTCAGGCCATGGATGAATTGAATGAAGTCTACTACATCTACAGTTTCCAATATTAATCTTATCCAGTACCCTCACGGACACACCAGAAAAAGAAGAAAAAAAAATCAACCACATATCTGGGCACCCTGAGGCCCAGTCAAATAAACACAGAATTAACCATTCCACCTCTTAAGGTGAAGATTCACCTTCAAACATCACATCCTCACGTGACAAAGACAGTGTCCAAAGGAAGGGGAAAAAACCGTTTACCCTTGCACCCTTTTCTTATCAAGGAAGGAAATATTTATTTCCAGAAGCTTCCAATAGCTATCTTCTCCAATTTCACTGGCCAGGACAGGGTTATATGAACAGCCCCTGGCTAAGAGGGAAGCTGGGATTTTTGGTCTCTCTAGGGAAAAAGTGGATCAGCAGTAAGAAAAATGAGAGAACAGTTATTGGATACCCAACTAAGAGTATCTATCAAAAAACTCTTTTGTGCTTTCCTAGTCAGACATCCATTTCTCCCTTATTCAAGAACAAATTATCAACTTTTTCCCAATCCAGTGTGCTCTGTCCCCTGCTTCCACCCACCCCAATAAGATAAGATTTTTTGGAAATCTTCCCTGAGTGTTTTCCCTGTTCCTTAAAATCAGGAAGCTAGGCACAGGAGGCAGATCCACAGGGAAGCACTAGGGTCAGTCAGGAGGCAGAGGGAGAGGGGGACATGTGAGCAAGATATTGTAGTCCGGGGAAGGAATCTGTGAGGCAGAGTAGGGAGGTGTAGGATTGGTTTAATTTGAGTAATTTCAGAGGACTACAGGACAAAAGGACTCTGTCTAATTCCCTGCCCAGGGGGTAATTAGGGCTGGAGAATGGTGGCCTGGGTAAAAATTGGATAAAGGAGGGGGTTGGGTTGTGGACTCTGCCTTGTTTGGTTTGCATCTGAAAGTCACACTCAAAAGTAGTTACTAGCTCTAGAAACCGGCTAGCCCTGAGGGGGCAAATTCTCTAGGATCAGCAAGGTCCTCAGAAATCAAAGCATTAAAAAACAGCACATTTTAAAAAATCAGGGTTAATGCCCATATTTTGTTTTGTTTATGAGTTTGCACAAGTGCACTGGATCAAGAAAAATGATGCACATGGGATTAAGCAAAATCAGGAACTGGAAATGAACCTTAGACAATCCATTACCTCTAGACATATCCAGTAGGTAATTAAAAACTATCCATTCTCTGGCTATCAAAGGCAGTATTTTCTTTTAAATCATATTTGGATTCAGTTACAGAATTAAAATTCCAAGGTTGGAAGAAACCCTAAGAATTTTAATCCATTTCTCATCCCACCCCCCAATCTGTTACTTAAATCTCTTCTCCATGCCTGCTAAATGGTGTCTTTTTTTTTTCTCTCTCTTCTCTCGTGGATTCAGAATCTGCTTCATTTTCGATGTCTGACTGTTAATTCCTAAAAGCCTGATGTCTTGTTGTACAAATACAAAACCCACTCAGCCCAACTCCCAGAACAGCTGCCAGATGAGATAAATTGTATATAATAGGCTTGCAGAACTGCTGTTTCTGGCCACAATGAAGAGCCACTTGTATTTGTCACACATATTGTACTTCTGAAGATGAGAGTGTGTTTTCTGTCTCTCTCTCTGAGCTGGGGCGGGGATGGGGGTGGGGGGATGGGGGTGGGGGTGGGGGGTGAGGGTGGGAGTGGGGCAGGGACCTCCACTGCAAGGCACCACAGTGCATCCAACAGCCACCGCCAGGCAACCAACACTGTCTTTCCTGTGCACCTAAGGCTTTCAGCCGAATGAATGGGACCTTGAGTAGGACATCTGTCACATGCTGGACTCTATGATTTGGGAAGGATGACAGTGTATCAAGTTTAATGCTGAACTCCCGGGGCCTAGTCAGTGCTAGGGAAATTAACATGCACTCGTTAAATCTCCCTTCAGTGAATGAGTAACTTCATGGATATTAGTACAGACTGCTAATCACGAACATTTTGCAACATGTATATGATAGCTGGATAAATAAATTAAGAAAGAAAGTTTTGGTTGCTGTGAAAGGAAGGCCAAGTTTAGGGACTGAGATCACTGATGTCCTTACGAGGAAGCAATATATTTTAGATTATATTTCTTAAACTCTCTAATCTCTTGAGCAAGGGGCCAACATAGAAAACCTGTTTTATAGCTTCAAAATGACAATGAACCTCTAGGATTTAGTATAGATCCCATGATAAGCTCTCAGAGCTCTCTAGCTAGTATTGATTTGCAGCTTCTTTATAATCATGGGTTTGCCAAGCTCTGTGCTTGTGAAATGTATGTGTGTAATAAATATTGATTGCTTGATGATTATTGTAATGATGTTGGTGGTGACGGGAAATTTTACCCCTTAGAGATTTGGCCACACTCACAGGTAGTTGTCATACCTTATGAAGGACTGGGTAGTGTGAGCTCCTCAGTGTACTAACAGAATTAATGGCAGTGGGAGATGTCTCCCTAAGAGCCTCATTATTTCATGAAGGAGGTCTGTTACCACATGTACACACATATTTAAAGACAGAGGAAGTAGAATTAAGAATGGTAGGGAGAAAAACACTTGCAAGGGTTTTTATATCTTATAACAAAGACATTATCTTGGAACAGTAATCTTAGGGGTAATTGCCACAAAGATTCATTCTACCCAAGTGGTCATCCGCAAATTGAACGTCCATTCAGATTAATATCCTGTTTGCCAGTGCTTTTCAGGAACTCTCTCTGATGTTTCCATAGGAAGAAGCAGAAATAGGAGCGGGGAAAGTCTATACTTGGAGAGTTTTGTGGTATATCGAATAGAACCTTCTATCACTCAGCCTATCTCAGGGTAGACACAAGGCTCACACAATCAGGATTCAAGGAAGAAAATGTGGCTCCCGACTATCCTGATGTAGTCAGCTTCAACTTTTAATTATCAACTGTTGTAAAGTATTATAAATTCTTTAATCTCAAAAGGAAATCTTTCAGGAACTTGGGAAATGATGTGTGAGATATCTGGAAATGGAGCAAAAGAAGTAACTATTGGCTACTGAGCCACTGTGGGAAGAAAGTCCAGGTATGGTACGCATCCAGTAACTTTTATATGAGTGACACCCTAGACATGTCTCTGGGCCAGGACAGTGGCACATACCTACCAAAGCTGTGTGGTCTCACTTGACATGAAGAGAAGGCAAGGGATCAGTGGCACATACTGGAATCTACCCCAGTCTTAAAAGCAACCTAGGTATCCCTGCCATTCTGTCTTCTAGCTGCTGATCTGGGGTTTCATGATAATAAGAATTTGTAGTCACATGGGTCTGGCTTCAGATAAAAGCTTAAAAGCTCATTTTAGGGAGAAGGTAGCAGGTAGAAGTGGTCAAGAGAGACATCAAGAAAGAATTGAGGCAGGGCCTATGGAAATTGTACAAAATATTGAACACGTTCATAAGTTAATACTTCATTTACTAATTCGATATATAGATACTAAACAAATAGCATATATATATATATATATATATATATATATATACTATTTTGCTAAGCATGGGGTTTGTAAATCAATTTGACTCATGACTCATTTGTATTTGGACTTTTTTTGTTCTCAAAGAAAATGTCTTTAAGATGTCTAATTTTTAAATACTTTTTAATGTATTGGTCATATATACATCACATACACATACATACATACGCATACATGCCTGCCTATGTATATACATACATGCATACACACTTTCTGAGAGGGCAAAGGAGAGCTAAATAAGTTTGGAAAATATTAGAAAAGCTAACACATTTATTTGCTGTGCAACTCCTGTAGAGTCTTTAATTTGTATGCATGATGACTTTCTAAGAAAATAATTCAGTGGGAAGGTATTTGTAGGAGCTACTTATAGAACTTGTAGATGAACATGAACTGAAAGAAATGCTACTTCAGAGTATAAATCATCCCCTACAGAGGACAGGCAGTGATATATGAGGTAGCTTCTGTTAGATGACCGTCCCAGGCTGGCTTGGTTTGAGGTCCTCTTCACTGATGGCTGTATAGTCAGGAGCCCAGCTAGCCCATGCCTGAGATCCCAGTTTTTCCGCCATGGCATAGTTGTATGGGATTGCCTCCTTCGTAGGATTTTATTGTTGTTTGTTTGTGCTTTTTATTTTTGTTTTTTTAGAATTTGCTTCAAATATTGTAAGGGATCAGGCTTCACTGAAAAAAACCACATACACACACACACAAAGGCTGAATATAGGTATATGGATGTTTGTTTAGATCTTGCTACTGAAGTACTGGGCCATGAATCTTGTAGGCACACAATGTGGGACGTTCTGGAATAAGCAGTTTGGGTGGTGAGATGGAGAACTGCACCAGGAATCAGGGGACCGAGCTAGATCCACAGATCAACTGCTAGTGTGTAGCCACGGAGATCTGAGAACATCATTTTAACATCTGTGGACCTCAGTTTCCTGAAAACACATGAAGAGATGAGGATTGGACATACATGTGACACAGGAGCCGCTCACCCGCCTCCTACATGCAGGGTAGGCATTGCTAAGGGATCATTCTTCCCACAAGGTTTAGAAACAGCCAAGGGAAGCTTCCCAACACCGTGTTCCCACCCATCACTCAGAACTGAAAGGCAGGATGAATCTGCTGCCATTCCCAAGCTTGATAAACCCTAAGAAGTTGAAACCTAAGATTACTGCTATCAGCACATGCATTTAGATCTACCTTTTTCCTGATAGAATAAAGGTGTCAGGGAGAGGTGAGCACTCCTTGATGAACGTCAGAGTGCTGTAGGAAAAAGTAGTGGGCATGAGACCGATCTGCTCCTCTCTCCCTTGTGGCCTTTGGACCCTTGGGTCATTGGGACAATTAGGAATTGACTGATAAGCAGAATAGGCCATTGAATCCTCTAAAGGAATTAGGATAGGACAAGTTGGAACCGGGAGAAGCTGATCCCAAGTCACAGGACAATTCCCATCACCTTGTCCCTGCATGGGACACCAATGGTGAGGAGGACTGAGAGGCCTCAGGTAGCTCACCTGTCCAACCTGCTGGCTGGGGGGCGTGGCAGATTTGGAATGTATATGCAGCATCCCACAGATGGGTTTCTCTGCACTATTTTCAAACATCGATTAAGAAGAAAACCAAGGCTCTCCATCCTTGGATGACCTCTCTGGAGAACTCTACTGCTGTGACAGAGAGAAGAGAGGGTGGGGACATCCTATTGATAACCAACATCTAAATGAAGTGCAAGCAGCTTTCTACTCACGTGGGATTAGCCTCCAAGCTTGTTGTGAGCCAATCATCAGCTGGCAGCTGGAAGTTTGCTCATCTGATGACGGGTAAGGACCACATGTACTATTGGACAACCTAAGGCAAGCATGGTCCCTAAGCCACATGCTTGTTGTTTAAACAGAGAGGGGGAGATATTGAGAGCCAAAGGGGCCCCAGCAAACTTCCAGTTGCCAGCTGATGATTGGCTCACAGCGGCCCCAGCAAACTTCTAGCTGCCAACTGATTGGCTCCTCTGCGGTGATGCTCATTGGGTTGTTTCCCCGCCCTTTCAGACCACAGAGCTGCTCATTGGGGGACTTTTTGGCTCCGCCCACGCAACCCAGCCAATCGGCTTCAAGAGCAGGAGGAGTGGGGGAGGTAGAGAGGCTTGTGGGAAGCTGGAGGTGACAGTTGGGCTCTGAGGGTTTTTCCTGAAGAGCTGTGTGATGCGGTGTGTGTTCTAAAAATAAAGTTCGTTTCCTTTGACAAGTGGCTCCTGAATTGTGCCCAGCCAGACTGCGGCACAAGCTCCCCTATGTTAGGATCTGACCACAACTTCAAGTGACCACAATCCAATACCTTCCTGCTCCTAATCCTGGTGGGCTGTGCTTGGTTTATAAGGCATTTGATTTAGGACTGAACCTCAAGATTGCTTCTGAGGTTTCAAGATTGCTTCTGCTATTCTAGAAGGACTGTAGCCAAGTGGAAAGAACTTGAGGAACAAAACACTACAGGAGGAGGAAGAGAAAGTTTGGAGACTGGGAAGGGCTTTGTTGAATATTCAGTAGTTGCAGTGAAAGGACTTTCCAGGTTCTGTTGTGCAGCTGAGGGTGTTATGAATTGTTTTTCTCTCCCTCAAAAAAAAAAAAAAAAAAAAAAGCATTCGGAGTACTGAGTGTTCAGAGCAGCCTTGTTTGAAACCACTCTGGTGAGATGCTATCTGAATAGACTTGTCCTCTTCAGGAGAGGGACCATGTCCCAGGAAAGAGCTTTAAGGGAATTTCTGGCTGTTTTTAATAGCTGACTGGCTTTGGGTAAGATACATATGAGCTTAGGTTTCCTCCTGTGCAAAATAGGAACAGAGTTAATTTAGGGATGTTGGGATACAAAGTGAAGTGGTTAGAACAATGCCTGGTGCATGCTAGGTGCCCAGTAGGTGTAACTTATGACATGGTTGAGGATCAGGGTGCTCTTGCAAAGGGGAATTTGCCACATGAACCCAAATGATTTACCAGATTTCAAATTTTTTTTTAAGAGAGAAAGAGAGATTTGTTAAATATTTATTTTTCAGTCTTCGGTGAACACAACATCTTTATTTTATTTTTATGTGGTGCTAAGGATCAAACCCAGCACCCCTCGTGCCAGGTGAGCGCACTACTGCTTGAGCCATATCCCCAGCCCAGATTTCAAAATCTTAAAAACCTAAATATAATTCATTAATCACAAGCCACCAGACTAGACACAATTTCACCTGCCTTGGGATTCAGAAGACTTTTCCAGGTTTTTTTCTTTTTTTAATAAATATCTGGGAGTATTTTAGACAATATCACAGAACCAGTCAAGGTTCTATCCAAAAAAAAAAAAAAAAAGATGTTGGTGAAGTGTCCCCGTATTGATATATGGATAAGATTGAAGGAATCATTGATAAGATACCCAGGGACTAGCAAAGGTGGAATCTACTGTTAGTGGGAGCTGGTTTGCAGGCAGAGGGGGTATCCTGGAACTCAGCAAGAGCTGGAATTTTGCAGAAAGGGCAGCTAGGAAGGGTCTGTAGGAGGAGGGACATAGTCACTGCTGAAATTACAACATGGATCAGGGAGAAAGAGAAAAATACATCAGCCTCTCTCTTTCCCCACCTTCTGATCTCCTATGCCTCCCCAGCAGGGTAGAAATATCTGGAAATGCAAAGGAGAAGTGACTGCCACATTTACTAATTCTTGTTTCACGAATAGGGTGTGGGCCAGTTAATGAAGTGCTTAGATAAAAAATCCAAATAACCCAACCTTTTCCACTGTGTGGTTATTTCAGAATTCGATTCAGTCCTCATGTCCTGTGGTGAGGTGAACAACAAAATGACAGCTTCCGAGGATGCAGGACAAAAAACTGATCTCCAGATTGTGGTGTGGTGCTCAAGTAGGTCATCCAATGGCTCAGTTTCCTGGTCTCCCTCCACTTTGGAGCTGAGTCATAACAGTTAGTAGTAATAACATTACCAGTTCTAAAATCTTTAACTATGCAGAATTTTAAAGTGCTGATGCCTGTGTTCCACCCACAGAGATTCTATTTTCTTTTTCTTTTGGTCTGGAGATTCCCAGGTGATTTCCATATGCAACAAAGTTTGAGAATTACTGATACATATTGAAATCAGTGAAGAATCTCTAGACTAATTAAATAAGCATCATGCCTATCATGCAAGATGTCATTGCAGGGAAATAGAGTGGGCAAAGGGTAGAACAGGGCTTTCTGTGCGTGGCTATTTAAATTAAAACTTAAAATTCAGTTCCTCGGTCCAACTAGCCATATCTCAAGTGCTAAATAGCTAGAAGTCACTGGCAGGTACCATTTCGACCACGCAGAACATTATGGAAAGTCCCAGCACTGGCACTGTGGTAGGAACCCCAAATTGAGTGGCTTAAGTAGAAAATGGAGCAGATATCAGGAAAGGTAGGTTCACGAGCTGAGTGCTCACACTGGGGGAAAGGAAACCCCATGGAAGACAGGAGGCATTCAGCACTGAATGCCTATCTTCTAGTCCAGTTGGTCAGGATTGGCTCGGGCTCTGCGTGGATGGAGTCAGCAGCCTCAAGGGACCAGGAAAGGCAATGAAGAAAACTAGAAGACCTAGAACCCACGGTTGGCTCTGGAGAACTCTCATCTGGAGATGTTCATTGCATTAACTTCTGAGCAACACTCTCAGGCAGGGTGATGCATTTCTGCTACCTGCTATGAACTGAAAAAAAATCCCCAAGCTATGTTTAGGGGTGGAAGGAATGACTAGCTCTAATTTTCTCCATAAATGGAACCCCCTGGCCCAGCGGCCCTATTATTGAGAACCAGGTTAAGTGCACTGCAGGAGGATAACGATAGGGTTCAATGAATTGAGAGTGAGAGAAAACCAGTTGTTCAGTTTAATTTAGAGCAAGCGAAGGGTTTACTGCTTGGTGAGCAAAGAATGCCTGTTTGGAGAGATATTCATGAGAGGTGCCTGCTAGATGTTCCTTGGAAGGGGCAGGATGGTACATTAGTTTGCTAGAGCTTCCGTAACTAAGTACCACAAACCCGGTGGCCTAAAGCAATACAAATTTATTCTCCCCAATATTGTGGAGGCTAGAAGTCTGAACTCCACCTGTCACACAGTGCCAAACACAGCTAAAATCCTGAAATTGAGCAATGTTTTTTTTTTTTTCCCCCTTGCTGGCTCAGTGATTTATTTGATTATCTAAACTTTATGTGGTTTAATATGTCTTCTTAGAAGTTATATGATTTGAAAAGTTGCCTTTTAGAAATCCTCTACTTTTGAACATAAAGTTATCTGTTCTTGAAACTTAGTTTTATATCCTTACTAAAGGTATGTTGAAGAATATCAGTTTGAAGGAATATCTAATTATAGCCCTGCCCTGAGGGCCCAGGTGCATTTCTCTGGCCTATGATGTCATTCTTCCCCAGGACCTGGTACCCTTGGGATAAGGGTCTGTACTTCTCCAGGAAATCTCAGAGCATCCAGTGACTGGCATCAACTTCTGGCTCCTCCCTCAGCCACCTCCCCACTCACAGCATTGCATTATTTAGCCCTCATTCCTCTCACCAGTTTACCTGTGGCAGGTCCAGCCCTTGAGAGCCTAGAGGGTAGGTGCCCATTGTGAGTGTGGTCTTGAACTGGTATTGGTGGCTCAGTGACATTGTCCCCCACACCGTGCAATTCCTATGGGCAGTGTTCAGGGCCTCACTATTGCCAGCATGCCCGGTGGACAAACTGGATCTCCAGAGAGACAACTGTAGTCTTATTCATTGACTTTCCCCAACAGCTCCACATTTTGTTCCCTGTTTTATGTGTACTTGGAACAACAGGGTTTATGAAGGAAAGCTTCCAATTTGCATGACTTTAGAGCCTGGGGATTAATCAAGCAGGCTGTGGAGTGTAACTGCTAAGTTCAAATCCACCTCTGCTACTTGTAAGCTGAGTCAAATTGGAAAAGTTATGAGGTCCGTTATCTCCCAGTAGGAGATAATAATAATAGTATCTACTTGGTATTGTCATCATAAGGATGAAAACTAAGTGCCTGGCAAAAGATTTGAATGGCCAGTTCATCAAAGAAGATATACAGGTAGCAAAGAGGCATATGAAAAGATTCTTAACATTATTAGTTTAAAAAAATACCAATTAAAACCACTGTGATATCATCTCATCCCAATCAGAACCTAAAAGGTTAAACACACACCTGTGTCATTCCTAGGAATTTATCCAAGAGAAAAGGAAATGTATGTCCATGCAAAGGCTTATATATGAATGTACACAGCAACCTTATGTGTAATAGGAAAAATCTGCAAACAATCCAAATGTCCACCAGTGAAATACTACTTGGCAATAAAAAAGATGAACCATAGATATGGCTACAATGGGAAAAATCTCAAATATAATTACAGCGAGTGAAAGAAAAATAGGATTATATACTGCATACCATTTATACAAATGTTACAGAGGATATAAACTAATCTATAGTGACAAAAAGCAAATCACTAGTTTCTTGGGAATAGGGAGAATTGGGCAAGAGGAAGGGGTTATAAATGAGAGCAAAGAAGCTTTGGGGGGTATGGATATGTTCACTATCTTGATTGTGGTGATAGTTTCATGTACATATGTCAAAACATATTGAATTTAAAAAGATGTGGGTTATGTATGTCAGTTATACCTCAATAGTGCTGTTTTTTAAGTAACAAAAATTTTATTGTATGATTGATTCATTTTTTGATTGATTTTTTTTCAAAAAAATAACAACAAAATGCATTACAATTCTTATTACACATATACAGCACCTTTTTTCATATCTCTGGTTGTATGTAAAGTATGTTGACACCAATTCGTGTCTTCATACATGTACTTGGTATAATGATGTCCATCACATTCCACCATCCTTGCTAATCCCCTGCCCCCTCCCTTCCCCTCCCACCCCTCTGCGCTATCTAGAATTCATCTATTTCTCCCATGCTCCCCCTCCCTATCCCACTATGAGTCAGCCTCCTTATATCAAAGAAAACATCTGGCATTCCTTTTGTGGGGGATTGGCTAACTTCACTTAGCAGTATCTTCTCCAACACCATCCGTTTACCTGCAAGCAGGCCTTCTAAAACCATTAGTTATTATAAATGTTACCACTATACCAAATATATTTTAAATAAAATTTTTAAAAGAGCATCTCTCCAAAAGCAATATTCATCTATCACCATCCTACCACAACACTGTTACTTTCCCTCCCCCATTTTTTCTAGGGATCCTTATGAATAAATAGGAATTAAGGAGAGCAGCCCAGGCTTTGGGGTCAGAAGCTTGAGTTCAAATGTATGCTCTGACATCCAGTGCCTTGTGCTGACCTTGAATTTTTACACGTAAAATAATATAAAGGTACACCACATGATTCCTCTAAGAATTAAACTTTTTAAGTGGATAAAAGAGCATGTTCTGTAAACCATAAAACAATGTGAATATCTCATTAATTATGACAAAGAAAGAGAGGGAATAGGCTCCACAGTTTTTGCAGACTGGGTAACAGAGGGCCAGCAAGATTAAAATAAATTTTGACAAGAAAACAAGGATTAAAAACAAACAAGCAAAAACAACAACAACAACAACCAAAAAAACCTCTCACCTCACATAGGAGCAAGGGATAAACCTTACGCCTCCTCATTCTCCCTAGACTGATATTTCCTACCCAATGCTCACTCACTTTTATGGTTTAGATATGAGGTATTCCCCAAAAGCTCATGTGTGAGACAATGCAAGAAGGTTTGGAGGTGAAAGGATTAGAATATGAGAGTTGTAACCTAAACAGTGCATTCATCCATGAGATGGATTAGCTTGGCTGTAATAGTAGGCTGGTGGGATGTGGCTGGAGAAAGTAGGTCACAAGGGTGTGCTTTTAGGGTTTATTTTTTGTCCCTGAGCAGAGCTCTCTCTCTGCTTCCTGAGATGCTTTCCTCTACCATGCCCTTCCTCCAAGATGTTCTGTTCCGCCTCTGGCCCAGAGCCACGGAGTAAGTCAGTGAGAGAGTGAACGTGTGAAACTGTGAGCCAAAATAAACTTTTTCTCCTCTGAGTTTTTCTTGTAAGATCTTTTGTTCACAGCAAAGCATAGCCAACTAAACCACTCACCGAATCAGAATCATCTGGGGGCAAAAACAGAAATTGATTTTTATTTTTGGGTACCAGGGATTGAACCTAGGGGCACTTAACCACCAAGCCACATCCCCAGCTCTTTTATATTTTATTTAGCCCTAAGTTACTTAGAACTTCACTAAGTTGTTGAGGCTGAATTCACCATCCTCCTGCCTCAGCCTCCCAAGCCACTGGAATTACAGGCATGCACCACCATGCCCAACAGTAATCGATTTTTAAAGAAAACTCCCCCAAGAGGAATGGAGAAACTTTGGATAGGGCAAAGGGGAGGGAGGGAAAGGAAGCGGGGCTGGAGTTAGGAAAGACGGTAGAATGAGATGGACATCATTACCCTAAGTACATGTATGACGGCACGAATGGTGTGACTCTACTTTGTGTACAACCAGAGACATGAAAAATTGTGTTCTATATGTGTACTATGAATTGAAATGCATTCTACTCTCATCTATAACAAATTAGAATAAATAAATAAAATTTTTTAAAAAAGGAAAGAAAACGCCCAAGAGAGAAGGAGAGGAAAAAGTGAGGTGCTAGGGACTGAAATTATAAAAACTATACTGTTATATTGTGTGCATGTCTGAATATGTCATGGTGAATTCCACTATTATATATAATTATAATGTACCAATAAAAAAAGACAAGGAAGAAAGAAAGAAAGCTAGCTCCCCTGGTTGATTCTGCTGCAGCTGGGAGCACCAGTTAAGTGGAAGATCTTTTGGAAAGAACTGCCTTGACCTTGACACATCTCAATGAGAAATAGGAGCTGTCCTAGTCTCTGTCATTCAAGTGAAACCTGGCTTCAACCTACAGAAAAGACACGGCATCTCCCCTAATGATGGGAATGCAGAACACTTTGAAATATCTTAATATGCATTTAGTAGCCCAAGTCCTTTCCTTGTTCTCACACTTGTTCTTTCCCTGAGCACTTATGCTCTTAGGTTCTTACTGGCCTGAGATTATCCTTGGATATTGTCTACCTTGGCCAAGCAAATATGTATTGCTTTTAATTACTTTCCACTGTGTCATTTCCTAGAAACAAAACAACAACAAAACCCTACAGATCAGTGTTACATACTGGCAGCTTACTTTGAATGGCTGAGGTGTGCGCCTCGATGCCAATTTGAACTTCATATTTATGTGGGAATGCCTATTGAAAACCCAGAAATGTAAAGAAGAACAGCAGAATCAGTCAACATCACACATTTGTGCCATTGGGGATGGTTAGAGCAGAGTAACAAAAAATATGCATATATAGTTTCTATCTCCCATCTCTCATCATTGGAAACCTCCCAGGACTCTCTCTTCTTCCAGCCACAAGGAGAGAAGATGTATTTTCTGTGTCCTGAGGATGTCAAATCTACTTATAACTTATTTCTTGGGGGTTATTTTGAAATCCTCTATCCAAAGGCACCACATGAATATAATTAAATCTCTTAGATGACTCATTATTCCATTCATTTGGACCAGCTGTTGCAAAAATACCTCGGGGTGGGGGGGGAATGTGGGGGAGTTCAATAGGGAGAAGGGTCTGGAAGGAATTATGAGAACTAGACAGTGGGTGCTCTGAGTGGGCAGTCCCCAGTTGTGTCCCTGTAGGTATATGGCCCAAGGTGCCAGATAGTCTCCTTTTCGCCCAAAGACAGGGCAATAGAGACATCCCCTTACATGTTGGCTAATTAAGAAAAAAAGTACTTAAGTAAGATAAATGAAATATTTCTAAGTTGGCTTATACTTGTAGACCACAAGTTTGTGACCTCTTTATATACTGTTATGTAAAACTATAATCTCTAAACAACTAAAAAAAAAAATTACATCAAACCAGTAAATCCTGGTACTCACACAGCAAGTGGTATTTTTAGCTAAAAGAGAGGCTGGGTCTCCATGGGAAGCCACAATAGTTAAACAACTATTGCTATGAACAGTAACTCATAAAATACTAATCAACAGTGGACTGGAGATTGGATTTCAAGCCGAGATGGGTTTTCTGTCTGCCTGTCTATTGGACAGGGATACAATAAGAACTTCGTTCTTCTCCTTGCAACCTGGATTTTCTCTCCCCACCTGCCCTACTCCCAAGCATGGCCATTGTCCTTCCTGTAAAGGACAGTTCTTTCACACAGAGCCCTACATAGCAACTAGAATAGCCAGAGCCAGAGTTAAAGCATTGTACTTCCGAGTGTCAGGGGAGGCTGGAGTGTCAAATTTTCTTCACTGGGCAATATGGGCATGCATGATATGGTCAAGGACTCCTTCCATTTATTTTATTGGGTTGTCTGATTCAAGCTTCTGACGTTCCTGCACTAATGGTCCAGGCAGCCATAATGATTGATGCATCTTACCCTATCACGTGATAATATAATGTGTCCTAAATCTTCAAATACAAACTATAAGATTCTTTATTTCCCTTTACTCATTGAAAGTAAGAGAAATGGTTTCATATGTGTGCTAATGAATGGTGCTTGGGAAGTATCCAATAAACTACATTTCCTTTTGAAAACCAACAGAGTATATAGGTTCCAGCTGTATATTCCACCCCACTATAAAGGCTGGGTGTCTCCACTTGAATGATGCAGTGGGACCTTGGATTATCAATCCCTTGGTCCTTAAAGGCTTCTCAGAATATAAATGGTTTTGTGTATTTTTAACAAATACAGAGTGGTAAGGATCCCAGCAGAAAACAGATAGCTTAACCCTTTGGGTGAAGCTCTTTACAGAGGAATTCTTCATGGGGAAAGGGGCAGGGTTAAAAGAGCCAACAAAGGCAAGTAAAGCATCAGAGATCTCGGAGATAGCAACAACAGAAAGTCATGACCACCCCTCAATCTGAAGGGTGGAGGCAGGAGGGGAAGGACCGTGTGGTCAAGTGCAGCAAAAGGTCTCTTGGTGGAAGGTGGTCTGCTAGCAGCGTGCATGTGTGTAGAGGGTGCCTGCTCCACTCTGTCCTCTCTCTCTCATTTACTGACTCCAACCAGAACCAGAGGACAAGAGAACCCAGGAAATTCAGTTCATAGAGGTCAATTTCCTGGGTCTCAGAGTAGGACACCTGTTGAGAGCCACAGCCCAAGGGGCCCCAGCAAACTTCCAGCTGCCAGCAAACTTCCAGCTGCCGGCTGATGATTGGCTCACAGCGGCCCCAGCAATATCTAGCTGATTGGCTCCTCTGCGGTGATGCTCATTGGGCTGTTTTCCTGCCCTTTCAGACCACAGAGCTGCTCATTGGGGGATTTATTTGGCTCCGCCCACACGACCCAGCCAATCGGCCTCAAGAGCAGGAGGTTTGGGGGAGTGGGGGAGGCTTGTGTGTTTGTGTGAGAGGCTTGTGGGAAGCCGGTGGTGGCAGTTGGGCTCTGCGGGTTTTTCCTGAGGAGCTGTTTTGTTTGGCGTGTGTGGTTCTAAAAATAAAGTTAGTTTCTTTTGACAAGTGGCTCCTGAATTATGCCCAGCCAGACTGCGGCAGACACCCAAAGTGGCCAATATGGATCTGGAAGAAGAGAACACATGGAGAGTTATCATCACAGAAGGCCAAGGGATCACAGCTCATGAAACATTAGAGCAAGAAATGACTTTTTTCATCCTCTTCTGATTTTTATTTTGCTGATGAGGAAACAGGTGTCTAAGGAATTTGAAATGAGTAAACATTATATTCCTAATAAAAGGCACACTTGAAACCAAAGACAGTGTCATCTTTATACTCCTCTCATGGCCCTTCTACTTCATTAGTTAGGACATTCCTATTAGAGTTGGCTACGATGGGACCCCTACCCTGGTCCCTTTACTATACCCATCAGACATCATTGATTACAGATTTCTTTCCTCCCTGAGCTCAGAGACTCCTTCAAGCCTCTGACTCTCCTGCACTAATGGTCCAGGCAGCCAGTAATGATTGATCCATCTTACCCTGTCACCTGATAATATAAGATGTCCTAAACCTTCAAATACGAACCTCAGATTCTTTATTATGTCTAAAAAGTTTTTCTACCTTGAAACCTGGCTCATTTTTGGCAGGTGGCCAGGTCATTACTTTCAAACTGCCTGCCCTGGTGACTTTGTGACCATCATTCATGGTTTGAAAGAAGGGGACATACCACGATATTAATTTGTTTGAAGGCTAAAAATAAAAAGCCCTAATCCCTGATAGTTTTTTTTTTTTCTTTCTCCTTGCAGGTTGACAGGACAGAGGTGATTCGTACCTGCATAAACCCAGTGTACTCAAAACTGTTTACTGTGGACTTTTACTTTGAAGAGGTTCAGCGCCTGCGGTTTGAAGTCCATGACATCAGCAGCAACCACAATGGGCTGAAGGAGGCTGACTTCCTGGGGGGCATGGAGTGCACCCTGGGTCAGGTGAGTCCACAGAGTCTCTCCCTCCTCCTTGGCTCCTTTGGACCTTTCTTTCTCCCTCTTTTTCCCCTTTTTTCCTCCTCATCTATAAATCTTTGCTTTCTTTTTACTTTCTTTAACAGTTAGCATTTTGCAACACCCCAGGCATTGCCATGTCCATTATATCTCTGTAAAGATGATCCTACAAACCTATTTTGCAAAATTAATAATTTTCTGAATGCCCTCATGATTCCGGTCATTTATTCATCTTTATTGGGAGCTTACTATCTGTGCGGTTCCATGCTCTGTTCATGGGTCTGTCGCAGCCTCTGTTTGTCCTATTGCCAATTTCTATCTCCCAACTCTACAGTGAGAATTCTCTCACAGGGAGTATTTCTCACTCATGTTTTTTTTTCTCAAGTCTCTGGTGCCAAAAAAACGGGCCAAAGTAGGAGCTCAATGAATACTTGGCAAATGAATAAATGCTTTAATGTGATCCTAGCAATTAATGTGAAATAAATGTCATTATTATGTTTATTTAATCAGTGAGAAATCAGGTTAAATGACTTGGTGAAGACCTTGCACTCATAAATGGCAGAGCCAGGGCCCCACCCTCCTGTGTGATTCCAAATGCCATCATTTTTCTTTGTATAGTACCTTTCCTTTTTTTTCCTTCCCTTCCTGCTAAACCCAGAACTGTAATAAGTGTTGAAGTGGGATCTAATGCGGGGGTGGGGGGAGCATTCAATGCATCCAGAAAGTGGACAGTTTAGTTGGAGAAGCATGATAGATGCACCTCAAATAGAGCAATTCATGGCAAAATATGCTGGGCTCCATATCTGGGGCTGTGAGCATTTAGGAAGGCAGATCTTTTCAGCTGGCTGCAGTCCAAGAAGAAATGGTGAAAGTCACCTTTGAAAAAAAATATGGCCCAGGGTTGAAGAAGGCCCAGGGTTGAAGGGAAGGCTTCCTGGTAATAAAACACACGAACAAATTGTAGTGATCAGGACAGACAAGTCGGGTGTGCAGCAGGAAGAACCCAGTTTCACTGAATCAAGGTTAAATGCTGATTTTCTATGAAACTAGAGAAGATTAAACTTCAGAGCCCCTCAGTCACAGGGGTGTCTTCCAAGGCTCCGTGTTACATTTTTATTTATAGTTTGGCATTTTTTATTTTTTTCTCAAGGAGGAATTCTGAACTGGATGAGTCTGAAGCCACATAAAACCTAGATTCACTAGACTTTTTCCCTACTGAAGGAAAAGTCTAGCTTAGGGATTTGTAAGAAAAAGAGCCCCACCTAGCAAAGAGATGGCAAAAATATGAGTTTATTTGTTAGTTTGTACTCACCCTGCTTCATGCCACTTATCACCAAATTTCTCCCATGTGGGTACTGAGTGACAAAACAGCGTTGCTCTTTTCCAGTGAAAACAGATTGATTTAATAGGATTGTTTATTGTTTCTTTAATGAAAACCAAAAATCCCAATGTGGAAATATAGTTGAAGGGGGCAGAAATAGAAACAGAGAACCTAGCATATTTTCCATTAATAAATATCTCCCTAATGATTTTGAGAAGAGTTGGTGGCAAATAGTTCTATTTTCCAGCTACATACAGAAATATAAGTAGGTTTCAAATGAACAAATTGTGGATTTAGGGTGGAATCCTGTTTCTATTTTTTAAAAAAACTAAAATGTGATTAAAATGATATTTTCTACACTTATAAATGAGCCATACCAAGATTCTCCTGTAGATAATAGGCATCCTTCCCAGAGAAACATTACATTTTGTGACAAGAACTAAATATTGATCTATGTAGAAGTCATCGCTTTAATATTTTCCATCCAAAGCTTTAATAATTCTGTGTATGTGACTGAACCCCAAACGTACATCTTTAGTCTTCTCTTTGGAAAGAATCATCTTTCCAAAAGCCACAGAGGGTTTGGCTCTCTCTTCCGTGCCAGACATTATGCTGGAGCCAAAAACATTGTTCCTGCCCTCAAACAGCTCACAGTCAGCCTGGATTCAAGATGGAAAGCAAATCATAATGCAAACGAATAAATGGCAGCTGTCCTAAGCATGGTCGAGTGCAGAACAGGAGAGTGATCCTTGGGAGACCGGCACCAGGTGGAAGGAGGTCAAAGAAGGCTTCCCAAGGAGAGTGACATTTCCACTGAAACGTGAAGGGAGAGTGAGAGTACAGCAGGTGAGAAGAAAGAGGAAACACGTTCTGAGCAGATCGGAACATTATACACAAAGCCTCAGGATTCAGGAAGGAGTCTGACATATGGTGCAGAGCATCTTTGTTTGATTTTCCCAAGAAGGCAGCTCTGAGATCGGAAGTCAAAAGAAGGGAAAGAAATATACCCTCGAGGTCTAGAAAAGTGAGACAGGGAAAGAAAGGCAGCCGGTAAGGGTGTGTGGTCAAGCCAGCTGCTGTGGTAGCCACCTGGAGCTTAATTCTGCTGGGGACATTCCAGGAGCCAGGAAACAGCAAGCCTCAGAGAGTTATCTCACCCTAGGATGAGGAAATCAGGGCATTGTACCCTTGCAGGGGGTGGGGTGGGGGGAAGCATTTTGATTTGCTTTCCATCTTGAATCCAGGGTACAAATGCCCTGATTTCCACAGTCAATGTATCCAGAAAATGGACAATTTAGTTGGAGAAGCATGCATGTTGTCAACAGTCCTTGATTGAGGATTCCTAGGGTAGGAAAACATTACCTGCTGACTTCGTGGGCAGCAACGCTGTCTCCAAAGATTGGCAAAAGATTGCAAGCAAAAAAAAAACACATGCTGATGGTCAAAGTCAGTGATGTGCACTCAAGTCATGAGCCTGGTGACATTAGCAGTGCCCAACAAAAGCTGGGTTTTCCCCCCTGTATCATACCCAGGCACCGGCTCTCTTAGCAGTCAGCCCCCGATCATTTTGAGATCCTTGTAGCCTTGTGGGAAATCACCCTACCTCTAGCTCAAGATCAACTCCTGAGTAACTCAGCCAACCACACAGATTCCATCCCTCCGTGCCAGAGATTGGTTAATGGACACACCTACGATGAGCTCTAATCACTAAAACTGGAGGGGTTTTCTTGAAAAGACCCTAGATTAGAGACACACATGAAGAAGCAGCTATCTTCTCTCTGTGGTCCCTGGAACCACCACAGCCACCTAGCAGCAAGGATGAGGATGACAGTGACCATATCAGGATCAGTGCCAAAAGGCTGTAGAGACCCAAGCCTGACCTGCAGCACCTGGAGCCCTTCCTGCTCATGGGCTCAGTGCTGTGGGAGAATAACCTACCATGGATGCCATTTTGGATGTGATATTCCATTCCTTCAACCAAAAGCTTCCTGATTGATATATTTTATATGAGAAACTGAAACAGGCCCAGGCTGGGCAGGAGTGAAGTAAATAAAGAGAAACTCGGCTTTCCAGTTAATGCTCTTTTCTTTTTTTAGTCAGTTTTTTTCATTAGTTCCCTACAGTTATACATAATATTAGGGTCCATTTGGACATAATTATACAAGCATGGGATATAACTTGCTCCAATTCATTTCTCATTTCCTCCCTTTTCTCTCCCCTCTTCTCTCCTGTTCCTTTACCGCTACTCTCCTGACTTTTCTCCTATTTATTTATAGTTTTTTTTAAATGAATACATTATGGATATATATAAAGATGAAACTCGGGCCTGGAGTAATGGCTCAGTGGTAGAGCACTTGCTTAGCGTGTGAGGCACTGGGTTGATTACTCAGCACTGCATATAAATAAATGTTTATTGACAACTAAAATATATTTTCAAAAAAGATGAAAGTCACTGTAGTATATGCACATATGTACATAGGGAAATTTGGCTAGGTTCATTCTATTGTTTCTCCCTTCCCAACCCCTCCTCCCTTCCCCTCAATCCCTTTCCTCTACTATTTCCTGGAATCCACTACCCCAACACACACCCAATTTTCTTTATTTATATTTTCCCCTTATTTTGGTCTAACTTCTACATATGAGAGAAACCAGTTAATTTTCTTAATCTATTAAAATGAATACATAAATGAATACTGAGCATGAGATTGCAAACAGTTCTTTCTAAATATGTTTTTTTTTAATTTTTTATGGTTGTAGATGGCCAGCGTGCCTGTTATTTTATTTGTTCATTTTTTTTGTGGTGCTAAGGATCGAACCCAGTGCCTCACACATGCTAGGCAAGCACTCTACCACTGAGCTACAGCCCTAGCACCTCTAAATATGTTTTGATACTTTAGAAAGAGTTTCCCTACGGAGAATCTTATTTGATCTTCTTGACAGTGTTGAGAGGGCAAGTGTCATTATCCCAGTTTATAGTTGAGAAAACAGAGGATCAGAAAGATTCAGTGTCTTAACAGAGCCAAGACTGGTAGTCGGGAAATTTTTATTCTTTTTTTTAATATAATAATAATTATGTACCATGACCAAGTGGGGTTTATTCCAAGAATGCAAGGCTTGTCCAACATTTGAAAATTAATGAATATAATCCATCACATTATCGAGCAAAAGATGAAAAATGACAGGATCGTATCAACGTATGCAGGAAAGCATTTGGTAAATTTCAGCACCCATTCATAACAGAACATCTCAGCCAAAGAATAATAGAAGTTAATTTCTTCATCATGATGAAGAACATTCACCCAGCCTACAAGCCAAAACCATACTTAATGCTAAGAAAGTTAAAGCTTTCCTACTACTATCAGGAAAAGGGTAGTGATACTGTCTCACTAGTGTTTTTCCTTTCTTTTTTCTTTTGTAAATTATTTGTTCTTTTAGACATATGTGACAATGGTATGTATTTTGACCTATTAGACATACAAAGAGTGTAACTTATCCTAATTAAGATTCTATTCTTGTGGTTGTACATGATGTTATACTGGTCATGTATTCATGTAAGAACATAGGAAAGTTATATCTGATTCATTCTACTTGTCTTTCTGATTCCCATCTCCTTCCTTCTCTTAATTTGTCTTTGTCTAATCCAATGAAATTTCATTCCCCCACCCCCTTATTGTGTGATAGCCATTCGTATATCCAAAAGAACATTTGGTCTTTGATTTTTGGAGATGGTCTTATTTTACTTAGCATGACAGTCTCCAGTTCCATTCATTTACTGGCAAATGCCATAATTCCATTCTTTTTTAAGGCTGAGTAATATCCCATTGTGTGTATATATATCACAATTTCTTTATCCACTCATTTGTTAAAGGGCACCTGGGTTGGTTCCATAGCTTAGCTTTTATGAATTGAGCTGCTATAAACATTGATGTAGCTGTATCATTGTAATATGCTGATTTTAAATCCTTGGGAGTGGGATAATGGGGTCCAATGGTGGTTCCATTCAAGGTTTTCTGAGGAATCTCTATACTGCTTTCCAGAGTAGTTGCCTCAATTTGCAGCCCCACAAGCAATGTATGAATACACCTTTTCCCTCACATCCTTGCCAACATTTATTGTTTCTTGTATTCTTAATACTTGCCATTTTCACTGGAGTAAAATGAAATCTCAGTGTAGTTTCAATTTGCGTTTCTCTGATTGCTAGAGTTGCTTAACCTTTTTTCATATATTTATTGACCAATCATACTTCTTCTTCTGTAAAGTGCCTGTTCAGTTCCTTTGCCCATTTATTTGATTTTTTGGTGTTAAGTTTTCTGAGTTCTTTATATATCTTGGAGATTAATGCTCTATCTGAGGTGCAGGAGGCAAAGATATTCTCCCATTCTGTAGGCTCTCCCTTCAAATTCTTGATTGTTTCCTTTGCAGTAAAGAAGTTTTTGGTTTAATACCATCCCATCTATTGATTCTTGAATTTACTTCTTGCACTTTAGGATATTTTTTGAGGAAGTCCATTCCTAAGCCAATATGATGGAGATTTGGGCCTACTTTTTCTTTTATTAGGTGCAGGGTCTCTGGTCCTTGATCTACTTTGATAAACATTGACATAGCTGTGCATTTTGTGCAGGGTGAGAGATAGGGGTTAGATTTCATTCTGCTACATGTGGGTTTTCAGTTTTCCCAGCACCATTTGTTGAAGAGACTATCTTTCTCTAATGTATGATTAAGACATTTTTGTAGGAAGTTTTGATTCTTAATTCAGAGCTTTCTTCTGACATGACCTAGAGAAGATAATGTGAGGAGGGTACCTGTTCGGAGAACTCTTAAAGGTTGTAGGTCAGATGGAGCAAATGAGCATCAAGTTAGACTCGTTTAGTGTAACCTCTAGCCATGTTTGCAAAGCCACATCACTCCACCTCCAGGTGGCATGCTGGCCTCTCTGGGTAGTGTGTACATTGATTGGCAACAACTCTTTCATTTAGTTGGCCAACTGATTGGTGGAATTGGCCTTTCCTGCATTTCAGAGTTGGAAACGAATTGACTTAAATCAATTAGAATATTTCATTTTTATGACTGTCATGACTGGTTTAAGGAAGGACATGTAATTTTTTTTTTAACCACAATAAGTTTCATTTACTCATCATTTCAACAAGCATTTACCAAGTGCTCTGGATATTCCAAGTACTGTGCTAGGTGCTAGAGACAAAAAGATGAAAAAGACAGTGGTCCTGCCCGAGAGGAGCTTATAATTAGCTGGGAGACACAGAACTGTAAATAAATAATCAAAGTGCATATTACTAAGCACTACAATCAAAATGCATTCTAGGAGCTTTGGGGGAAGAAAAAAAAAAGACTGACTTCTGCCTAGAGGAACCCAGCGAGTTCTCAATCCCCCTTCCCCCTCAAAAAAAAGATGCCTCTGGACTTGAATCTCAAAGAATGAGCATGAATTCACCAGCAGAGAAAATAGGAGTCTGGGGAAAATGACTGGCACACACAAAACGACACACCAAGACAAGACACAGTGGCACAAGGGAATGGCAGAGAACTCTTTTTCGTAACAGATGGCTGGATGGTCCAGGGAGTGTGGGAAGAAGACACAGAATGCCAGACCGGAAAGGAGGAACCAGGCTTTTCAGATTGTAGAGCTTGGGATTGATGCACTGAGGCCCTGGTCAATGGGACAAGGACAAGATGTGATGTGTGTTTTACAGGTGCAAAGAGCACTGGCATTCCCGTGAAGAGCCAGTGGGAGAAGGCAGGCACCGAGGCAGGGAAACCCCAGAGGAGAGTCCTATCTGTCAAAGTGCAGAACCCAACAATCCTGGAAGACCAGGTTGGGGAGGAGGTCTTTGCAGGTGTCTGGCTTAGGTGGCTAGAGGAACACTTTGGTTGTCCTTAAGAGGGAAATCATAGGGGAGTGAGGATGAGAATAGCACGTGATACCTACCTGTTATTCCCAGGATGTTTGTAGAGAAATCAGAGGAGGTTTCCAGTTGGCAGCTGACTGTGTGGATCTGAAGTAGACCATATTGATTAGGATCCGACACCCTACAGATGATAGCAGGTACCATGCACATGGAGGTGGTCTCTTTATTTTTATTTTTGGAAGGAAACCTATTGAACATTGTCCTGGAAGCTCTGTGAAAGGTACTGACTCCTTCACCCTTCAGGGTTTCCCAGGCTGTAACACTTGGGCATAAATAGGAATTTTTCTTCTTTCTTGAAATTGCTGTTCTTTCTAGGATGATCATGCAAAATGAAGAACCATCAAATTTCTCTTTTTTTCCTAACCGAAGTGGTGAGAGAGGATTCCTTCTCCTGTATGCAGGTAGGAAGGGAATGATCAGGTGCAGGAGCTCTTCAATAACCCTGGGAATGGCAGGGTCAGGGCCTAAGGCTCTGTTTCATAACACTCAAGTAAACACACTCCAGAGCCTGATGATCTGGGGTCAGATCCTGGCTCAGTGCTCTCAAGTTGTTTGTCCAGAGGCAAATTCCTGCCTCTGCGTAAGCCTCAGTTTTCTCCATTTGCAAAATGGGGATCATAATAGCAAAGACCTCAGGGATGTACAGTTGGAATCATGCATATAAAGTGCTTGGCAGGGTCCTTGGCATGAGGGAACACTCAGGGTGTTACAGAAGGCTACTCTCAAGGTCATGAGAATATAGGAAGTGGTAAGAAGAGCCAGCATTGGTTTCATAGTGAAGGTGGACAGACAAAAAGGTGAAAAGATCAGAAGGAAGTCCCCACATTCAGGGCAATCAGTAAAATACAACTTGTCATTTTGCCTCAAACTTGTTGAGTGTTTCCTTTAATCCAAGGGATTCAAAGTGTAAGTCTGTGCTCCTGCAGGTGTATGTCCTAACAGTTACTCTTCCGAGATGATTTTTACATAAAAAATGGCTTTAAATCAGGTCTCTGAAATACTGGGGGCAGCTATTCCCATCTTTATCTTGCCACAAATAAGGTCCCAAAGGAGAGAGAAGGTGAACTCCCCCAAACCACGCAGGAGGTCACACACGTTCAGAGCCTGCCTGCTCCCGGGGTCTACAGGTGCTGGCTCTATTCATCGGTTTGTCCCATTCTCCCAGTACCCTGTGGAACAGCAGGGCTCTTGGCTTCGAAAAAGGATAATAGCAGCCCTCAGCATGCTGGAAACCCAAGTTGGCCGTGAAGTTGGGCAGGAGCACAGCAAGTGACTTCGCACTGAGCCAAACAAATGCCAAATGAAGCAAAGAAAGGTTCATGTCCTCGGAGAAGCCTGGAGGCAGCATTTAGCAGATGGATGAAGGGAGTTAGCACAGGGACACAGGGTGCTCAGAAAGCTGTGTCCTCCTTCTGGGTGAACTTGGAGATCATCCTTAGATTTCTATTGCCCAAAAGGAGGCAGCAGCTAAGCCCCTCTTCTGCTCCACCTAAGAGAGGGCATGCCAAGGAGAGATGTGACTGGCCGCTGTCTAGAACAGGGTGCCAACTTTCAAGATGCCACCTTCATGTTCTCTTTTATAAACTCATTCATACCTCCCCAAGTTTTCACACTCCTTTATCCACCAAAGACAGGGGACACTGAGTCGTAAATAATAAAAAAAGAATGACTTTCCATGGGCCATCTAGGTCAGTTATCCAACATCACTAGCTTGAAAGTAATAGAACCAGGTGTCCAATGTAGATCTGCTTAGCTCCAAAGCCCTGCATGAGCTTTTTCACTTATTCCCATAGCTTATTACTAGTCAGTATAAATTACAAAGTAGCATTTTTTAAAAAATGCAAAGCTGAATGGGAGTTGGCATTGCTCCCATTTTATTGATTTTGTTCCCTTAGTTTTTTTTTTCTGTTTTAGACAGAAATAATAGAGGCAGCTTGTAAGTCCTCTTGCAGAGAAATAGCCTTGGTTCTCTTCCCTCAAGGTTGCATTCTGAATTTGCTTTAGAATTATGATATGGCTTCTTAAAAAGTATCAGTGTGACTGTCAACCTCCCCAAACCAGGACCTTACAAACTATATATGCCCTCCTGACCTTCCTTTCACCCTCACTGTGCTGAATGAACCCATTATCTAAATTCAGTAGTTGCCCCTGGGCTCCAACTCTGCTTTTCTTAGGGTCAGTTTCCTCTTCTCCCTGGCGCAGCTATATAAACCTTCCTCTTTTCCTTGCCATGGGGCTGTTCTTTAGTGTATTTTCTCCTACAGTGGTTCTGAGGACATCTGTTAAAACCAAGATCTTCCTGCTTTCTGTCATGTTAAGTGGGGCAGGGAAATCTGTAACCCCTGGAGGAGTCCGACTGTCTTGGGGACCTCTGACCCTTATTCATAAGAGAGGGATCACACACCATCTTCCCTCCAGGCTGTGGTTCTCAGACTCTAGCCTGCATCAGAATCACCCTGGAAACACTGTGCTACAGAGTACTGGGTCTACCCCAGAGTTTCTGATTCAGAAGACCTGGGGAAGGACTCCATCTTTGCATTTCTAAATTCCCAGGTGATGCTGATTCTGTTGGACCAGAGACGGTACTTTGAGAACCCCCATGCCTACTAATGAATCTTGGACTCTGTATCTTGTTTTAATTATGAAAGGAACTAATGATTTAGGAAAGTGGAGAAATTAAGGAGGACTAAAAAAAAAAAATCTGAAGAGAAGGTGACAAATGCATCATAAAGTTTATAGTCCTGCAAGAGAGATTGATGTTTATGTTCTTGAGGGAGATCTTGATTGCCCAGGTTTGTTCTTCCCAACCCATTAAATGTAGTTGGATGTACGTATTATCCATTCTGTTGTTTTCTTTCCAGAGGCAGATGAATGTCAGGATCATGTCAACCCAGGAGCCTTTGAAAGGACTGGAAGACTGCATGCTGTCATGATTAATGGGAATTTGGTTCAGGGTTGATATGACCCCAATTAGTGGTCACCGGGGGTGTGATGATGCCAAGGGTACTATCAGACTTGATGTAATGCCCACAGCAAGATTCCAGGGTTAGCATTTTGTTGCATAACATCGAACATCCTCATAGCTTAAAACGGGTGGCCCAGGAAGTCAAACGGACATGTTATAGCAGGCAACTCCTTTCCTTTCAGCTTCTCACACGTAAAGCTTTCCCTAACTTTGCAGAATCACTGCCAGCAGCAGTCACATGTGTGATGAGTTACATCGTAAGTAAACCACACCATCTCTACTTCTATGCATGAGCCAGGGGATCCTGGGAAGAAGTGCTACTTTCTATTGTTCTGCTCATAGACAGGTGGGACTCCAATAGGGTGGTTAAGGGTGAGCTGGTCCCCAGTTCTCCAAGGAGAATAAAATTAAGTCTTACCTTCTTCTTTGCTACCTTGGGCAGGCAATTAATCCTCTGAAGGTCAGATCCCAGGAAAATTTCTCTGCTTTTCCTGGAGTTCTCTCTTTTGAGACCTTTAAATTTTCTGTAGAGTATCCAAAACAGGAGTCATGAGTCCTACATCTTGGATCTCCCACCAGCTCCCTGTGTGGCTTTGGGTAACTTACTTAACCTCCCTGTGATACAGTAGCTTTACCTATAGGTGAATTCATCTCCAAATCCCTTCCGGTTCAAATAGTCAATGATTCTCATTCACCTCTTAGCTTTGACCTTTCTGAAATCAAGCATCCTTTCCTGCATTCTCCTTCCTTCTCAGGAATGCTCCCCCCCCCCCCCCGCAGCCTCATCCCTTCTCATCGATGATTTAGCACAAGGGGATACTTAGCATTTGCCTCATGCTAAATAACAGATGTCATTCAATCACAGATGGTATCATCCTACCTTAGCACTCCCCCCCTAGGGAAAGCAATCCTTGTGCCTATTAAATTTCAAAGACAGTTGTGAAAAGATATATTTAGGAGCCATTTAAATGGGCCCTGTTTATGAACTCTGTTTCCCATAGGTTGGCAGTAATACAATCTCTCTCATAGCCTCATATTGGTGCAGAGGAGGAGGGCAGGAGGGTGGGAACCGAAGGACTACTGTGTCAATGCTGAAAAGCAGTTCTAAGTAGTTGTCCTGGTCTTAACCTTCTAAGCTAGACCGGTGTGGGATACTTGGTCTCCAGCCTATCCCACATAAGCCACCTGGGATTAGAGGCAGCTGCCTGAGACCCCCAATCACAGCTCCACTTAGGTTGCTTCCAACCAACTTTCATTCCAATCTCACTTCCACCCAGCTCAGAACTTCTGGCTGTAAATCCAACCTGGATCCCTGTCTCCATGGTGTTGGTGCACAGTCTTCCCACGGAGCAGCCCTTGCCTCACCTCGACAAATGCAGTCTCCGGTTGCATCTACTCAATCCTCAGTATCCCATGTGCCTTAGATAATCCTAGCCCAAAAGCAGTTGGGCTTATGGGTGATTTGTAGGGTCACTATAGTTCCTAAAAGGACCTTTTATCAAATCTATACTCAGAAAAAAAAAGTTAGTAAAAACATCATAATCAGTCTGCATGGCTGACTTCGAAGCACTTACCCTCTAATGAAGGAGTAAGGCAGACAGGCATTGTATAAATTCTTAAACTTTAGAACTTTTAAAACCTGTGAGACATTCCAATCTGGGAAATTTGTGAGGAATCCTTCTGGGTGAGGGATTTGCTTAGGTTTTTGAAAAGCCATTTTGCAAATACTTCAGGTAAAGCCTCGGTTCCCCCCTCCTTGCCCACAGGGAGGAGAGTCAGCTTGGCTAATCTGATTCTCATCTTTTGTAATATTATTTTTTAATGACAGAAAAGACCTGAGAGGGCTTGGAGCACTAATAACTGATAAGTTAGGGGAGAACCACTGAATCTGCAAAGAGAGTCTGAGATCCCGTGCAAAGCCTAAGACCTCCAGCTCAAGCCTAAATTCAGAAAGAGATTATTTGTGTTTTGAATCAACCTAATGAAGTTTAGATGGAGAAAAACAATAACTGCTTTGTTTACAAAATCATTCCCAAGAGTCTTAGTTGCAGATCCAAGGACAAAATGAGGCTGGGTATGAATTAATTAACTTTGTTTTCGATGGAACAGGGGCCTCTGAGGCTTCTCTGTTCACCAGTGCAGATCAGCAAAGGTACCTGATCCAGAGCTCAGCTCCAAGGGGCCCCCAAGGGAGCTGATCACTGCACCTCACTCCCTTAGAATGTGCCCCACCAGGAGACTCCAGTCAGGCACTCCCCAAAGCCAGTCATCAGAAACAAAGGAGCAGAAATCCTCCAAACCTTTCTCTCCCCGCAGAGATTCAAACCAGGAAAGCTGCTATTAATGTGCTGACACAGCTCCCAGTGGATCCAGGAAAGCTTGAAATTGGGAAGAAGACAAAAGTAGTGCTGAATTTAACCCAAGCAGTGCAGGAGTCCCGGTACTGCTCTCTGGTGCACCTGGTTACTGCTTGAACACCTCTAAGCATGGGGATTTCAACTTCTCAAATAGGGTCACCTATGATGGCTCTGCTAAGAATTGATCACAGGTCAGGTAGTTATGAGCTCGGGGCTATCAACAGACAGCAACGTCATCATCACTAGGCCTGGATGACGAGCCACAGAGTGGCACAGTAGAAGTTCAGCACCAGGCCTTTGGCTTCCCTGGGCACTCAACTGCTTTTCCTTAGCTTCATGGCCTCTGGCCTTCTGTTTCATATGCTCAATAAGAAGATGCCCTTTCAGACCACCCAAGTCTTCCCACTGACTGCCTCATAAGTCGTCATTTGAACAGAGGAAACTGATTTTCAGGGACCTGGTTGCATTCCAGATATTTGTTAAATGTGGCAACCCCACTTGATTAAAAGGTAAACTCTGAGAATGCAGTGAATCTACCCTCGATCACACTGACTGCAAGTGGCAGACCTAAAATTCAAATTGATCTGATCTGGAGACCTGCCCTCTCATTAGACCACATTGCTCATCAAAGTGCTTTCTTACAACCCTTTGTAGATCCAAAAGGCAGAGTAGTAATTCTTCCTAAATGCTATCATTAACTAACTGCTCACAGAGGTCCAGCATGAAGCATCCTTTCCCAGAAGTTAATAAATCCATGCCTCTATCTGGAAAGTCTTTCTCCCAGCTCAGTAGGATCTGGCCACCCATTTTTGATTGTTTATCTGAAATACTTCTGGAGCAAAAATCTAAGCAACTTACAGCAGTTAGGTCCTGTTCTTCTCTTCACATGGATCTATTTTGCTCATTAGCCATTGAGAACAATAATAATATGTCTCTGATGTGTATTCATTCATCTATTCCATGAATAATGCACTCAATGAATGCTAGTAATAATAATAATATTAATAATAATAATAATAATAAAATACTACTGCCAGACCCTATGCTGAAAGCTTTAAACCAATTTTTTGAATTAATTCTCACAAAACCCCTAAGGGGTAAGTGCCATTATTTTCTCATTTTTCTGCTAGTCACCTAAACTTTTAAATAACTTGCTTCAAGTTACTTAGGTAGACATCATTTTCTTTAACTTTTTTATTGGTTCTTTTTAGTTATACATGACAATAGACTGTATTTTGACATGTCAGACATACATGGAGTATAACTTCCCGTTCTTGTGACTGTACATGATGTGGAGGATACTGGTTGTGTATTCACATAAGAGCACAGGAAAGTTATGTCTGGTTCATTCCACTGTGTTTCCTATTCCCATCACATCTCCCTTCCTTTCATTCCCCTCTGTTTAACCCAATGAACTTCTATTCTTTGCCCCACCCCTTATTGTGAGTTAGCATCCTCATATCAGTGAGAACATTCAGCTTTTGGTGTTTGGAAACTGGCTTATTTCACTTAGCATGATAGTCTCCCGTTCCATCCATTTACTGGCAAATGACATAATTTTATTCTTCTTTATTGCTGAGTAATATGCCATTGTATATATGTACCACATTTTCTTCATCCATTCATCTGGTTGAAGGGCACCTAGGTTGGTTCCGTAACTTAGCTGTTATAAACATGGATGCGGCTGCTTCACTATAGTATGCTGATTTTAAGACCTTTAGGTATATGAGGTACACACCATTTTCAAGTGGGGGAGGCCCAAGTTAAACCTAGACTTTCTGACTCTTAAGCCACCCTTATGCCTTGGACAGTTTGCAAAAAACTTCTTACCAGCACTTTTAACAAAGATTCGGAGTACAGCTGATCCCTGGGAAGCCCACATCATTTGGGGCCCACAGGATGGGGCCTTATGTCTTTAGGTCTCCAAGATCAACAGACCCTCCCTCAGTTCTGTTGGAGGCTGTGGGGCCACAGTCCAGGCTCTTCTTCCAGGCCCTCAAGGACTTCCTCCACGTGACATGAGTTCCCTCCATTGCATTATTTCAGGAAATGGTTTTGTTGTTTTCCTATGTGTGAAGGTAATACAGGATTGTTGCAAAAACTATTTAGAAATAAAAAGAAAAAAATGAAATATCCCTTCATCCCACTGGTGAGAGATGACTCCTAAACATTCTGGTGCATAATCTGACCGATTTTTTTTTCTATGATACATATACATATTCTTTTTTAAATGAAAATACGGTAATGTATACATGCTTTTATTTTTTTGCTTCTTTTAAACCAAAATACATAGTGAGCATCTTTCAGTGTCAATGCATATACTCTTGCATTATTTGTTTTCAGGGCTACAGAGTATTCCATCATAGCAAAATACATGTGCTGTCTCCTACTGTGGGCATTAAGTCTTTTTCCAGTTTTCCAGAATTATAAACTTTTGATGAGCATCGTATCACATACACCTTCTCTGCCCAACACAGATTATTATTATTTTTCCAATAAGTTAACAACAGTTGGAACATTTGGGCACACCTTTTAAGGACTTTTATACAAATTGCTAAATATCCATATATCCAAATAGAATCACATACCAACTAACAACCTCCCACAGTGCACAGTACAGAGGTATTCTTTTCTGTATCCTCAGTACACCTCCAACTTTTCATTGTGTGTGTGTGTATATATATATAAATTATAAAATATTTTATAATTTGCTTCATTTCAGTTCCTGGTACTTCCCTTTTTCCTCCCCTCCTCCCACCCCTTTTCCCTTCCTCTATTTCACTGGTCCTTCTTCTATTTATTTATTGTTTTTTTTTTTAAATTGGTGCCTCATACATAAAGGTAGAATTCATTGTGGTACATTCATATGAGTCAATCACCACACAGCCAAGAAGTCACTCCTTACCCTGAATTTGATGTCCCCCCACCCCACAGAGCCTTCTCTAGCCCCAAGATGAGCAGGAAGGACACAGAGGACTGAATCCCCTCATCCTCAGTCACCTCATGGTCCTGGAAGTTGGTCCTCCCAGCCCCAGAGGGGTGTTCAGGGGCTGAGAGTGCAGTGAAGCAAGGAGACACTGATGTGGGCCTGCCTCACTCTCAAACTTGCTTCCATTTTCCTTCATATACTCCCTCTCCTCCTCTGCCCTTCCATTTATCATCCACCCATTAGAGACTCTAAGGTTAGGACTCTTCTGAATTCGGGACTTGTGTATACAACAGTATCTAGATACTATCTCCACTTGGATAACACACAGATCCAAATCAAATCTCAAATGCAACAGCTCAAAAACCCAAGTTCACCATTTCCTCTTGCTTTTTTCACAGCTCCCCCACCCCCACCCCTAGCTGCCTCTCCTCCAGTGTGCCCCTCAGTGAATGAGGCCTTTATCCTGCCAAATGCCAAAAGTCCAAAACCTGCGAACCTTCCCTCATTCATCTCACTTTCTCCCCCTGCCCATCAATCAATCATGAAGCCCCATCAATTCGGTGTCTTAATTATCTCTATTATCTTAACCCCTTCCACTGCCAGGATCCCAGTCCAAGCCAATAGATCGCTGTAGTTATCTCTAAGTGGGGACTGATAGGATGGGAAAGAAAAGGAGAGAAAAGGAGCATTTCCTAATTTACCTGTGTATGCCTAATGCTGGAGTTTTAATTTTCATACTGCACATGGTAAACCTAAGTGGTAAGATGCTATTTTCACCCTTTCACAGGTGAGGAAACTGAAGTACTCGGAGTAAGCTGTCCAATGTCTACCCCCAGGGCCAAACTTGCACATGATTCTGACTCTAGGTTATGTAGCAGGAGTGAAGATAGGGATCCAGTTGGGGAAACACTGCAGTGGTCTACAGGAAGTGAAACTCTTCTCCTTCTTGAGGCCAAGGAATAAGATTGGGTCACTTTGCACACCTGTTAGGGTTTAGCCCAAGGCCTGGGTCCAGTCCTGCTTCTGCTATTTATGGGACGCAGGAGAGTTTGGCAGTTAAGAACGTGGATTCTGGAGCTAGACTGTCTGGATTCAGACCCCAGCTCTGCTACTTACTGGCTATGAAAACTTGAGCATGTCACCTAGCCTTTCTGTTAAGGACTAAGTGCCAGTCTCCAAAAAGATGTGTCCATGTCCTGAGAACAAGAACTTGTGATGTGGCCTTATTTGGAAAAAAAAAGTCTTTATGCCTCTAAGAGAAAGATCTCAAGATGAGGAGATTATCCTAGATTCACCACTTGGGACTCAAATCCAGCGGCACAGAGGGGAGGCACAGACAGAAGACTAAAGAGCCACGTAAAGAAGGGGGTAGAGTGAGCCATGCGCAGGCAAACCAGTGAGGGCGACCGCCAGAATCTGGAAGAGACAAGATTTGGAATCTCCTCTGGAGACTGTGAAGGGAGCTTGGCTCTGCTGATGCCTTGATTTCGGGCATTTGACCTCCAGAATCCTGAGAGCCAATTTCTGTTGTTTTCAGCCACCAAGTTTGTGGTGGTTAGTTATTGGCAGACTGAGCAAACGAAGACGTTCTCTGCACCTCTAACCTCTGAGCCACCCACAGGGGCATATGATAACCCCTCCGAGAGTTGCCCCGAGGATTGAATGAATCGATATACATAAAGCACTTGACGGCAATAGCTGTCATGTAACAAGGGCTCCAAACGCAGTATTCATTGTGACTTTCTAACAGCTGTGTGAGCCTCTTTCATTTAAAAATGGTCAGTGAATCCCCTCCTTGCCCCTCTGTTCTGTGGACAGCTGATAGGTGGCCAGCCTCCTGGTAGACAAGTCACAACCTACCAAAGGTCATGTCAAAAAACTTCCATGTGCCCTTGCTCTAACAAATTGCTCTGGACTGGACACTGGGTGACTTGGAGAAGCTCCCTTTTCTCTTTCTCCCGGCTGCCATATGGCTTGACTTGGGGACTGGGGTGAGAGTGGGGTAGAGTCAGGGGGCAGGTGGCCTCTGACTAATCACAGAGCCAGATCATTTGTGATGATGGTGAGGCCTAACCCAAGAGACCAGGCAAAGGTGGGTAATTAATACACAAGCAGTCCTTAAATTCCTCCCTCCCCCTCGGAAGCTCTCTCTCCATTCCATCTCTTGCTAATGAAATCAGAGAAAGGGTAAAAGCCTATAATTACTTGAAGTAATTAGAACCCTGCTTAATAGAAAGCTGAAGACAGGAAGACCAAGCCACTAGATTACCATTGATATCATTCCCTATGATATCACTCTGAATCACTCTCTCCAGGGGGGGTCCTTTTTTGGGTCCCCAGTGGAGAGCTGAGGACTGTCCTGAATTTATATAATATGGAAGCGCCTAAATACATCACCCTACTCCTCCCCTGCATGGCTGAGAAAGCTTTAGAATTGTACCTCTCCTAGTTCTTGCAGCTTTTCCCCGTCAGTGAATCAAGTCCAAATCGGAAGAGATTAGTATTAAATTTTAAAATACATCTTTCAAATGGGATCATATTGCAGTGAAATCTTTTGTCTGCATGTATTTTCACTTTCTAGCTCACAGCTTCTCTGTTTTAATGTGCATGAAAAGCACCCATGCATGTAAGACCACTTTTGAATCAGTAGGCTGGGGTGGTATCTGAGAATGCATTTCTAACAAGTTCTGCTGCTGGGGCGGCGGGGGGGGGGGGAGCTTGGGTGGGGGGAGGCCAGATAGCACAGGCTGGGGGAGGGGCACCTGTATATGGCAAGGGGAAAGTCCTTATTAGTCCCACGAGTGACTTCAGTTTCCTCCTACCACAGTGTCTCTTCCATATTTCTAATGTGGATCTTGAAAAATAAATAACATCTGTCGATGGAAGGAAAAGGGTGTGAGCCACCCTGTGTTCAGGGAACAGCATACGAAAAAGCACAAGTCTTTAAAGTTTTTTAAAAAAATGTTCTTTAAAATATATTTTAAGTTTCTCGGTACTTGTAGTGCATATGACGGGCCTTAGTTTTAAAGGGTTACTCATTATTGGGGCAAGGTTGTGGGTCCTCTAGGTCAGCAATGGAAGCAAGGTTACCAGGACATGGAGGCAAAGCACCAAGACAAGGGGCTCTTGCATACGACCTATCTTGAGGTGCTCTAATTTCTACCAGGTAAAGTGATATTACCCAGAAGTCTTTGGAAGGGGGGGGGACATAAAGGTGGGGATTTCCCTAAAATCAGCCATCATTGCAGTTATCACTACAAACCTTCCCAGGACTTTGAATCTGACTTTGGGATAAACCAATCTCGGAGTCTCCTGTGTCTACTGTTTAAAACCACTGAAAATTTGGTAGCTTAAAACAAAGAAATTTCTTCTCTCACAGTTTTAAGGGTCTCCTAACTCCTGGGGTTGGTAGGACTATATAGTCTCTCTAGAGGCTGTAAGGGAGAATCCATTCATCGCCCCTTCTGACAGCTGCTGTTCCTTGCCTCGTGGCCACATTATTCCGAATACCCAGCATCTTCCCACCTGTCTTTGATCTGCCTTTTCTTTCAAGTGGGCATCATCAAATCTCCCTCAGCTCCTTTTCAGAAGGGCACTTAGGAGGACTCAGAGGCTACCTGTTTCATTCAGCACCGTTTACTCATCTCAGGATCAAAGGCCTTTCTGTTTTGTTTAGCCACATAAGGTTGTAGACGCAGGTTTCATCCATATTGGGGGGGGGGGAAGATGTGAGTATTGTCATTTTTAGCTCACCCAAAACAACATTGCTCAACTGTCTACAATCGGAGTTCAACAGAGTGGAGAAGCTGGTCTCAGGATCCACCCAGGGCCTTCTTTCTGTCCCTTGTGTTCTCCCTGCTCCTCATGAACCTATTTCCCTCTGTACCTGTGGCTCTTCTACCTGGAGCCTCCCCTCCACCCCCCCCCTTCCCTCTTGACTATCCTCGTTCTCCTCTTCCATAAGCCTTCAGGACCAGGGCAGTTTCTGTAGAAATGCCTTCCCTGATCCTCTGGGCCAGCCAGGCCATGGCACCACCTTGCTTCTCCTTTCCAAGTTGGAACTTGACATATCTCTGGGGGTCAATGTCCTTACCTGCTCTGTGCCATCACTTTATTCTCAACACCCAGCACTTAACAGGCATTCTATAAAAATGAAGGAGTGAACCTGGGCTTCAACTCTTGCAGGCTTGATGTGTTAGCTGACCCTGGCTGACGCAATAAAATACCAGAGTGAGTGCCTTAAACAACAGAAATTTATGTTCTCACAGCTTTGGAGGTTTGAAGTCCAAGATCAAGGTGATATCAGAATTGACTTTCCTTCTTTCTTGTTTTTTTGGTGGGGGTGAGAGGAGGAGGAAGATTGAATCCAGGGGCAATCTACAACTCCAGCCCCTCATCTTTAAAAAAAAAAAAATTTGTGATAGGGTCTTGCCAAATTGCCCAGGCTGGCCTTGAACTCGTGACACTCATGCCTCAGCCTTGATTAGTTGGGGTTACAGGTATGTGCAAGCCTTCCTGTCATATTTTAAGGCTTCTCTTCCTGGCTTGCAGACAGCCACCTTCCCTCAAAGGCTTTCTTCTGTGTGCACCCTTGAGAGGAAGAGGGTGAGGAAGAAAAGGGAGGGAGAGAGGGACAGAGTCTGAAGGAACAAGGGAGGGAGGGGAAGAGAGAGGGAGAGAAGGAGAGAGGAAGGGGTAAAGAAAAAGTTGGGGGAGGAGAGGAGACAGAGTAGTGAGGAGAGGAAGAAAAGAGAGCTCATGTGGGTATCATGCATCTTCCTCTGCTTATAAGGACACTAATTCTATCAGACTAGGGCCCCACCCTTATGATCTCATTTAACATTAATTATCTCCTTAAAAAGCACCATCTCCCAATAGTCACATTGAGGGTCAGGGCTCCAACATATGAATTTGGGGAGGGACAAAATTCAGTCTGTGACACTGTAGGACCTTAACTTCCCTAAGCCTTGCTTCCTTCATCCCAGTTGCTTGGGAACAAGAGAGAGTTTGATCATGAAATGACAAGAATCAAGGTAATGTGAGGAAAGTCCCGTGTATTACCTTACCCAGAGCAAGGGTCTTGTTTGTGTGCCCCAGAACAGACAAGCGTTGGAGGGTAGGTGGATCTTTTGAAAGGTGAAGGAAATAGCTCTGTGAGGTCCTGCAGTGGAGGTGTCAAACTTTGTTTTAAACAATTCTATGACCTCCGATTTTATTTTCACAAAGATTTTATTCATTTACTAAGCACTGACCTTTTAAAAAGTGAAAATTGCTAACAATACAATTGGGAATTATCAGTTCAGGCTAATAGAGATGTGACTGTAAAGTTTGTAAAGAGATTTTCAATCTGTTTCTGTCACCCCTGTAGCCTGTGAACCTGTGCCTGGCACATAGAAAGTGTTCAATAAGCATTTGTTTTTGCAACAGTTTTAAATCAATTCCCCCTTAAAAAATAAAGGCATTCTGAAGATATTTTTATGAACAACAGCTTTGTGAAAAATGATTGTCTAACTATTTTGAAGACTTTGGGGGAAATCACAGCTGAATATATACATGTTAAAATATTGGCTTAAAAGTTGGTTTGTTTGTTTTAAATTCTGGCTTTCATCCCATTCATTATTTAAGTGAAACTCTGAGCTTTCCTTTTAAAAGAAAGAAAGAGAATCTAGGCTATCAGAAGCTATTGTCCATGGGAGAAGACCTGCCTCCACCCTCAAATCTGTGTGTGGATACAGGTCAGAGACCTCGGAGGTACTAAAGTCCCTCTGGTCTGATCTTGCTAAAAAGAATGTTTCAACTTCTATTTACTCCCTCTACACTTTACCCTCTTGTTGAATGCTGAGGTTTGCCAGCTGTGACCCCACAATAAGGTGAACAGAATCAAATTAGAGGATTTCTGACAAGTGCGTCCCCTTTACCCTCAATGCCAGGCAGACCTTACTATTTGTTGGCCTCCTATGTCAGCCGAGGCCAGGTTGAGTCCTTGTCACTCTCCTCATTCTCTGACAAGACCTAAGTTCTTTTTCAGGCTGGCACAGTTCAGAAGCAACAAAGCATACATGATAAGTGAGATTTGCAACAAAGAGGCTTTTCTCTATAGATCATGGCTCCAGCTGGGCATCCCTGCTATTTTTGCCCAATAGTCCTAAGAATGGCAACATCAAGGGCAGCTCATTGCTTGTCCATCATTATTACCATGAAAGGTTTGCAATCCTAATTATTTACTCATTCTTCGGAGATGAGATGGAAGCATGGAGACTGTAAAGCAAGTTTGTTTTGTCTCCTGATTGGTTAGCCACTTGTAGGCCCACATACCCATTTCCCAAGAAGGAATATGTCCTGGGAACTTGCTTATCTTCCTAGCACTTGAAAAAGGCAGGAGCTGGTCATGGTAGCATTCTCTTCCCACCCTATAAAGGGCTATGATGGTGTTTCTAGATAAGAGGAGAGGGAAGTACGCCATCCAGGTTCTCAGGCTAAGTCTTTCCTTGAAGAATGATAATATGGATCTTGTAAGATGGTTTATAAAATAGTCAACCCAAGCCTGGTAACCTCATGAATGGGTTACTACAGTGCTGAGAGGGTTGAAGTCATGGGTAGGTAAGCAAGGAAACACAATAACAATGGAAAGAAATATTTTTATTATATTTCTATTTGGGAAATGGACATATTGCCTCATTTTTACTCAGATGTTGGCCTGGCTACTGTTTCCAGGTGACCCTGGCTTTGTCATTAATCATGTGTCTTCCCCATTCCCTTCAATAAAAGACCCATAGTGAGAAACTGTAAGCTTCATGAAGCCAGAGGTTGCATCTGAGTTTGCTTGCACCCTGAGTGCCTCGCACCAAGTTTAGCATACAGGAGAAGCTGCACAAATATTTGTGGAGTTGAATAAAACATCAGCCATATGTATGTACTCCTTAAATAGGAGTCATCGTTGTTGTCATGGAGTTTGTCATTATCATCATCATCATCATCACCATATCATCATATCATCCCCAGGTGGCATTTTATAGAAAAATTCCTTCCTCCTCAGATGATAAGGATCTCAAGTTGGCTTGGCCTAGACAGCTTTTCTAGACTTTTCACATTTGGCATTTAAATGCTCTTGGTGTTTCCACTGCTTTAACACAAAGACAAAAATGTATAGTATGAGAATATCAATAAATGGGTGTGTCTCCCTGCCTGGCATGGTGATTTCCTCTCATATCTTTCTGTGACTATGTATTATATTCTATTGTGCAAACAGACAAACAGAAGAATACACCAAAACTTCATAACTTTAAAAAAAAGTGTTCATTATCTCACAATTTCTGTGTATCAAGAATCAGGGTGCAGTTTTTCTAGGTCCCTAGATCTTCAATCAAGGTGCCGTGAGTTATCTCTGGGTGCAGCCTGAGTGTAGATCTCCATCCAAGCTTGTACATGTAGCTGTAGGCAGGCCTCAGGTTCTCAGGGGCCGTTGGTTAGGGACATCATTTCCTTTCCACACAAGCCTCTCTATGGGACTAACTTACAACTTGGCAGCATGCTTTCTCCAGAGCAAAGTCTCAGAGAGAGAGGAAATGGAATCAGAAAGATGGAAGTCATGGGCATCATATAGCCCAATCTCAGAAGTGGTATAGCCTCATTTTTGTGTTCATTAGAAGCAAGTTACTAAATTCATCCCACACTCAAGAGAGATGGATTACACAATAATATGAATACCAGGAAGATAGGATCATTGGGGACCATCTAAAATAAACAATGCCTACCACAGTGGGTGATGTTCTCCCCAAGAATAACTTTCTAAATCCTTTTCTCCTTTTGGCATCATGGACTATATACTCGACCTGGATCTCAATGCCTTTCCAAACTTCTCTTTAAAAAAAGGAAATCAGAGGAATGGGCAGGTTTGGCTAAGAATGACTTCCAATATGATAATGATTTTACATTGTCAATTGCACATGTGCACGGACACTGGATCATGGAGAGGACCCCAGCTACTCCTCTTGACTTGTCTCAGCATCGGCTTCCTGATGATTGACTTTGTAGCCTCCCAATGAATCTATTAAGAACAGAACCCTAGAGGCTGTAGACATAGAAGCTACATATTTAGACATTGGGCTCCTTTTCCTCCCTGCACCCCATCCCTCACTTTGCAGAGAGGTATGGTGCTAATTTGAGATCATTATGAAGCTTCATTTCCATTATCTTACTGTACATGTTCAATATTATCTATTTAAGCTTTGATATAAATGCCTCAGGAACAATTAAACCTCCTTCTTCCTAATTGACTGAATTATGTGTAAGTCTTCACTCCCTGTCTTATGCCACACACCATCAGAGGAAAGAAAGAAAGGAAAAACCTATACTAAGGGAAGCCCACAGAAGAATCTTGAAATATAAATGGACATCGATGTCATAATTTCAAATAGAGCTGTGAATGCAGAATTATGTAGAGGGAAAATAATTAAAAATAGACCTGCGGTTCTATGACTAGCATTTCTCATTTTGTTTCCTTTTGTGCAGATTGTTTCCCAGAGAAAGCTGTCCAAATCCTTGCTGAAGCACGGGAACACGGCAGGAAAATCTTCCATCACGGTGAGAGCTCCCTGAGCAGCCCTCTGCCCAGATTGGCCCAGGCAAACCCAACACTTGGCAAATAGACCCTCTGCCTGTTGGACATTTGATGCTACAACTGCTGAACTATCCAAGTTACTTACCTCTTTTTTTTTTCCTTCTTTCTCTTTCCTGACAATGCAATTTTGATCCTTCTACCCTTAGGGGAAATGGGGAAGAAAAAGGATTTGAAAATGAGGTTACTCCCTTCTCCTAAGCACTTCTGCAATTGCTATACAGGTTTTAATAGAGGAGAAAGTTGATATTGCTGAACACAGTAATAATATGGAATTGTCTGGGGTTTTTAGATCATCAAAGTTACCCCCGACACCTGCCCTCGATTTAGAATTAAAACTCTGTGCTTTGTGTTAATAGCATTCAGTCCAAGGTTTGATCTGTTGCCTGAGAAGCAGATAGCCCAGCATTTAACACTGTCTTTGATATAATGGTTTGGAACTATTCTGTCCGATCTGATTCTGTAGCCACTAGACATGATCATTTAAACAAATAAAATTATTTAAAATTAAATAAAAGCAACTACTCAGTTCCTTAGCCACTCCAGCCATACATGAATGCTCAATAGTTACATTTGACTGGCAGCTACTTTATTGCACCATGAAAATTATAGGACATTTTTATCCATGCAGAATGTTCTATTGGAAAATGGTGAAAGTATTTCTACATAGGAATGGAAATTTTCATATGGCACTCCTGGTATTTGAAACTTTGACATTTTATATTTGAGTCTTTGAGAAAAGTAGAGAACAGTTGTCTAACCATTTAACTGTGTGGATAAAAAAGAGTGAGAAAGGTCAAAAAATAGTACTAAGAAAAATCTAAATTGCTAGGAAGGCAAATTGCAAGGAGGCAAAGCTACTGACTTCTTTCAGTTTCTCCTTTTTAACTTGAGAGTGACTTGTTCATTTTTTAAAAGAAGAAAGCAATGTTTTAAAAGAAAAAAAATTCAAAAGGGTCCCTTTGTGAATTGTGGCATTCTGTTAAGAACTTAACTGAGTGTGTTACTGGAATATTTAATTAATTTATTTATTTTTGTGGTGCTGGGGGTTGAATCCAGGCTTTGTACATGCCAAACACACTCTGTACCACCAAACTACAGCCCCAGCCCCTGTGGCTTCAATATTTTAAATGACATTGTCATGTCAAGGCTTCTTTCTTTTATAATCGATAATGAATCAAGTGCTCTTTGAAGAGCTCACTAGTGCTGTAAAAAGCCCAGGGTTCACTCCCAATGGCCACAAACCCAGTGGACCCAGGTATAAAATATTGCTGTGGTTCTTTCCCAGGAGAATAAACCTGATCTTCCTACCTGTTCTCTATGACATCTTGGAGATTTTCTTCCTCCATAAATCCCAGAAAAAATTTAATCTTCTTAATTTTAAATATTTAAATAGTCCCTTTAATCTTGGGTCCCCAAACCAAAACATTGGCTTCAATAGCTTCTGAAACTATGTGTGAAATTTTTGAGACGACCACAGATAGAAAAGATTATAACTTTGATCAGCTTCCCTAAGGTGTCCTGTGACCACAAAATAGGTAAGGACCATCACTCAAATAGAAGATAAAAAGCATTGGGGTGGTAAGGGACAAAAGTGAATATATATATATGATTCCTGAGTTACTAAACAGTTCTTGTTTTTCCTGTATGCCTTGAGTCTTCCCTGTATACCTGAGTTTATCTTTTATACCTGAAAACTTATGTTTCTGACTTTTAGTATCCCTCTTTAGACAACCTTTTTAGCCTTAATCTTAGATGTAAATAACCTTAAGTTTTCTAGAGGCTGCCAGTCAGTGTTTAGAGCAAGTCCTAATGGAAAAGTTGAGCTCAGAAATAATGGTGATAACATTGAATTAAATCTCAGTGTCTCAAAAAAATCAATTTGATAAGGATGATTGTGTGCTTCAGTCCCTGAGTATATGTGAAATTCTAACATGTAAATGTTATATGCAACTAGCCCAATCCCTAGATTTTTGTTGCTTTTTTTTTTTTTTTTACTGCTTTTCTCTTTTTTTTTCACCAACTTCTGCTCTAAGGTTTTGAGAGTCACTGGCTAGAGTCCCTTTTTACACACGAGGAGATAATATTGTCCAATAGGCCCTTTCATAATGTCACTTTATTAAAAAAACTTTGTCAGAGAAGAGACTTTTTCTTTTTCTTCCTGACCCTTCCCCTTACTCTTTCTTCCTTCTTATTTATTTGTTTGTTTATTTACTTATGCTTTCCTCTTTTAAAGCCCAGGAACAGTCTTGTGAAAAGCAGAAATCAGAACATATCTTTGACCATCATGGTCTGCAACAGACACAGAGATGAATTCATCTTCTCATCCCTTGTTGGTCTGACTCCAGATAGTAGAGAAATATAGTTATTCTTTCTTCTTCGTAATTCCCCAAGGAGAAAAATATACACGTAGTTATTTATGGAGGTACCATCCAATGCCGAGTACCCTTTAAAGAAAGAAGCTCTTCCAAACTGCTGTCCCTGATATTTCTTCCTCCAGTACGGGTCCCATCTCTAGATTCTCATGCTAGGCATAAATGTAATCTAGTTGTCTACTGCTGTCTTTTCCAGGGATTTCCTTTCAACACCTAGAAGTAGTGTGTCATGTTTACCAGGGTTATAGGCAAACTTCTTGCCCAACATTTGTTTTGTCGATTTTCAGACCAAACATGAACTAAATTTGCCCATGGGTTCTTGGGCTAAAGGATCCACCTTCCACTGCAGCTGATGTGTGCTTTTTCCTTTAGGTAATCGCTGAAGAATTATCTGGCAATGATGACTATGTGGAACTCGCATTCAATGCACGAAAACTGGATGACAAGGTAAAGTGTATGGCCATTAACCTCATCGAAGGAAGTAATAAAGCTAGCACACACAGTTTAATCAGATTTCTCCCCGAAGCTATTTTTCCCTTTAAACCCACATTATTAAACAGATCAAAGATTTCAGAGAGGTCTTCAAAGTAAGGCTCTCCCCAAATTGAGAAGCAGTTAATGAGAAGGGGAAGGAACTGTAATTAAAACAGGATAGTCTCATTACACAAAGACTTATTTCCAGATGCCACAGGTCAGATGTACACAGGAAAATAGGATTTAACCCTATTGTTAGGGATATCCTAAGGAAAAGGAGAGGGAAGAAAAGTGACATTTATTAAGTGTCTGTGTTTGCCAAGTACCGGGTTAAGTGCTTTGCATACAATTGTCTTATTTAGTCATTTGCACAACTGCTACGTAACAAGTATTATTAACACTTTTGCAGGAGAGGGAAGATTTTTCAAAGATAAAATAATTTGCCTAAGGTCGTTCCATATGTTTTTTCTAGATCCTCTGAGAGGCAGACACTAAGACAGAATTCAAAATGCAAGGGTTTTATTGGTAGAAATGCCCGTGTAAGGTACATACAGAGACAGGTAGGGAAAACCAACAGACCACGATCAAAGTCTGATGCTGAATGGAGGAAAGAGGAAGTAAAGGGCAGGTGGAAGTCTCCCAGGACACCAGGCAGACTGAGGAAGTTTCAGCAAGGCTGTCAGGAAATCCTAGAGCCACAGTCGGCTACTCCCAGGAAGAGGCTTCCGTTAACACCCATTGTGCACACCATTACTGGCTGGGAGCTGCCGTAGGAATCTGGCCCACAGTGCAAGTGCAGGGGTGGATTTCAGAGCTCAGCAGCCTGTAACCTGAGACAGTTCCATTCCCTAGAGTTGGAGGTCTGCAAGGCACATTTTCATGGCTTTGCTAGTTAGTGGTGAAACTGAAGATCCAATCCCATGTCAGTCTAATCTCCATCTATACTCATTCTAATGCCACTTCTATCGAAGCACAGGCCACGTTAGTCTCACACACACACACACACACACACACACACACACACACACACATACTGCACAACTTAAGGTGCAACCTCCACACCATAAAGACAGGTGGAGGTGTCCTTCCCAACCTTACCATGTGATATCTATGATTTCCCACCAAATATATGTCCTTAAGTCAAAAACCACATCACATCAATTAATGTATTCTCATAGATCTCCATTTTCCTAGAGTATAACTAGACAATTGGGGAGTTGGGGATGCCGTATACTTTCTCAACGACTGACAGCAATGTCTCCAGCAACTGTTTAAAGTCTTCAGCAGCAGCTTACATGTTGGCATATCACATTCACCTTCCACCTAAAAGACGTATTCAGCCCAATTATGCATTCACGGGTTCACTCTTATCCGTTGGTTGATTTATTTATTCACTCGTTCATCAGTCATTCATTGGCCAAACTGTGTTAGGAGTTTATTATGCACAAAGTACTGGGGGAAATGCACACTAAAAAAAGGCGTGTCACTCACCCACCCCAACCTGGAATTCATCATCTAAGTAAAACATAAATTTAAAAAAACAAATAAAAATGTTACTGCCATATTAGGATATGACCATTGATGTATAATCAGGGTATTCTGGGAAGGGTAATGAGTTCTGTCTGAGGACATCAGAAAAGATTTTACCCTTATGACCTAACCACATTTTGATATTTTTAATGTCCTAAGTAGACTTTGTGAAATCTTTCCAAACTGCTGTCTTTGGGCATTTGCATGAGCTAGGTGCTGAGGCCCGTAGAAAGCATGGTGAGTTGGGAGTGAGCTTTGAACTTTCACCCATTTTCAACTACTGTGTTCCTTCTCCTCCATCATCTACCTACATTTCAGAAGAGATCTCAAAACAGATCTGCAGTGTCTACCCCGGTGCCATTATAAGCTATAGGGTCAGTAGGTGACAGTTTACAGCTACTCACTTAATGGCTTATAATGGTTTCTGTCCACTTAGCAGTCTCTTAAGTACCTCTAATTTGTCCTCTAACTGATTTACATTACAGTACAAGGGGACTTGGGAGTTTGGAAGGGACCCATTGTGTTTTTTAGTTCCTTTTAGTCAAATGAATACTTGCTCATGGAACTAAATGAGCCCTCCGTAGCACTTCATATGGTTCTAAATGGCCATTCCCACCATGAACAGCACTTATCATCCAGAGCCCTGGTCACTGCTGAGCCTCAAGGACCCAGTGCTGTAGAACCCAGATCCTTTGACATGTAACCATGTCTTGTCCAGATTCCCCAGTATTCCAGAGAACCAAGTAGGGGTACTATGGTGCAGTTTGGATTGAAAGGTGAACAGCCTCGGGTTGAAAGAGGTCAAAGAACGGAGGAGTAGGAGGACACCATAAAGATGATCTCACACAACCTCTGCAAGGAAACAGAGGCTTGGTGAGGTCTGATGATTTACCCAAGGATGCACAGCAAACCATCCAAAGGCTCAGTGCCTTTCATTAACAACTGTTTTATAGTATATGATGGTTACAAGTGAGTCACTTTAATTCTGGATTAAAGTGACCTAGAGTTGTTATTTAGAAGCTACAAATATTTGAATGTACGCTTGATATTTTTTTCCTATTTTTTTATTTGTTCAATTTATTTATACATGACAGTAGAATGCACTTTGACACTTTGTACATAAATGGAGTATAACTTCTCATTCTTCTGGTTGTACATGATATAGAATCACAGCAGTCATGTAGTCATATATGCACATAGGGTAACAATGTCTGATTCATTCTACTATCTTCCCTACCCTCATACCCCCTCCCCTCCCTTCACTGCCTTCTGCCTAATCCAAAATAACTCTATTCTTCCCTAGTGCCCTCCCCTTATTATGAATCAGCGTCCACATATCAGAGAAAACATTTAGCCTTTGTTTTGGGGGGGATTGGCTTATTTCACTTAGCATGATATTTTCTAGCACCATCCATTTACTTGAAAATGCCATAATTTCACTCTTCTTCATGGCTGAGTAATATTCCATTGTGTATATATACAACATTTTATTTATCCACTCATCTGTTGAAGAGCATCTAGGTTGGTACCATAATTCAGCTATTGTGAATTGAGCTGCTATAAATGCTGAGGTATCTGAAGCCCAGATCCATCAGATACACTTGATATATTTTCTAATATTTTTTAGTTGTCAATGGACCTTTATTTATTTATTTATTTTTGTTTATATGTGGTGCTGAGGATGGAACCCAGTGCCTCACACATGTTAGGCAAGCACTCTACCACTGAGCCACAACAGCTATGCTAGATATTTTTGAGCCGATATTTTTGAGTTGCTTTATAGGAATCAGATACCTCCTTAATAGTAATCATCCTGGTATTTATATAGTTCTTTACCAACTATTTTCATGCATTCAGTCTTCTGTTGGTAATAATCATAGCAGCCAGCATTTTTGAGTGCTTAGCATGTGCCATGCCCTGGTTGCACAGCATCATCTTTTCTTCTCTCACCCTGCCAAGGTAAAGGGTGATACTCCTTCTATTCATGTTTGGGAAACTGAACTTGGGGAAGTTAAATATCATGCTTAAGGCCAGCCAGCTTATATGTGGGGAGCTGGGATGTTAAAGCATTGGTAAAGCCAGTGTGCTGCATATTAGATTTTCCATTATTGGAAGAAAGAAACTATATCTGATCTGTGTGTGTGTGTGTGTGTGTGTGTTTGTGTTATATGGTGCCCTCCTGACAACTACATACTAACCATAAATAGTAATTTTAAAAGAATGTGAAATAAAACAGAGTGCTTCAATACACTACCAAGTAAAAGAAATGCAGTATTAAATTATACATATGGTATAGTTACAGATACATGTATATATTTAAAAGGAAGAGAGAAAAATAAAATTATGCCTAGATTCTAGAAAAAGATTTACAAAAATACCTATTGGTATTTGTGGAATTATGAGTGGGGTTATGGGTTAAGTTTTTCCTTCTTTCTGTCTTTATCATCTCTCTACATGTTACAATTTTAAATTTAAAAAAATGGTAACAAATGTTTAATTTATCAATAACGAGGGAAAAGTAAAATAATTGATCAAGTTCTTCCGTTGGGGTCAGCAGTTTTGAAGTATAATTAATAAACACATCCCCAGAGAGGAACCAACAGTCTATTCATGGAGACAAAACTACTACAGAGGGAGCCCCTGGGCACAACGGAACAGAGTGTGGCCCACAGCCACTTGAGAGGGAAGAGAAGAGGAAAGTTCCAATTTTTTAGGATGAGTGTAGAAACAAATAGGCCTGAGGGGCAAAGGTCTTGGCAAATGCAAAGAAATCAGCTGGGAGTGTGTCTGGGAGAGAAATGGGCTGTTTCAGGGAGGAGACTAGGTTTATGGAGCAGAACCGTAATGGATGCAGCCATTGTGGGTTCTTGAGAGGAGAAGGTCTGGTCATCTGGTACTTCCAGAAGTAGAACAGAAGGATGTAACTAGGTACTGTGCAGCATGGTGTTCAGTTCCTGTTGGGTAAAGAGGAAAGCAAAAGAGAAGATAGTAATCCCCACCTCCCATCTCTTCTCTTTCTGGAATACCCTACAAAGTCTCTAGGCTCATATTCTCCCCCTTCAGAGCCAATCATTGTTTTCCTGGTTAGACTCCTTCAGTGGCTTCCTGCTTCCTCTCCAGACCAGCACTGTCCCCAGCTCCTTCTAGACAGGTTCTTAGACTGCAGTCGAGTTAAGGGACTCAGGGTATCCCCCTCCATGTTTACATTTCCACTCGGGCTGTTCTCTCTCTAAAATATCTTCCTTACAGCCATCTTCTGCAGCCAAAATTCATCATCTCTCTTCTCTTCTACAAAGATTTCCTGCTCGTTGATTCATTCATTATAAGCCCTGGGTTGGGTTGATTCGAATACTTGTTTTACCACCAAACTGGATGGTATGGGCAGGACTGAGAGCAGGGTCCAGCTCTCCTTATATCTTAACATCAAGCACAAAAGCTTTATGGTTGGTGTACAGCTGCAGATGTTTTGCTGATCTCAAGACTAGGATGGCTGGTAAAGACATCGATTGTGAGGAAATGTTTAGAAGAAGAGCCCCCCACCCCCAAAAAAAACAGCACAAAAGGAAATAATGTATTTAGCTTATTAACTTTTAGGAATAAAAGATGACATTTAAGGCAAATATTGACATAGTTCTGTTTTGTTTCAGTTTAGATTTCTAAAAAAAAAAAAAACTCACCTGGTGAAATATATAAGAGTATGATAAATAAGGCTGTTGCACAAATAGCTTCCTGTCCTATATCACATACTTGTGTCATGCATTCATTTGTTTATGTATTCATTCATTCAACCAATAAACGCCATGTACTGCTAAAATCTAAATGCTATGGGAGATGCTGAGGAAGTAATAGATATAGAAAGCAAAGTAAGACCTAATTCCTCTGCTCTCAAAATGTGTAACCTATTTGGTAAGGAATAAATTTACAAGAAGGAACGGATGTAGATAGGTTCTGCCTGCAATTAAGAAGCACCTATTTGTTTTACATCACTCTCCCACTGAAAGCAACTTTATGCATTAGAAAAGATACAAGAGGCATCTGTTTGAGAGTCACAAGGCTGTCAGGATTTGAGGGGCCAAGATTCTGGGGGAGAGGAGAAAGCCATCAAGGTGATTCAGACAGTCTGTACAGACTTTCCATCCAAGGCTGATTCCTAAAGCACCCTGGATTTAGAGCCTGGGAAGTCACCAGAAAATAGCTACTAAGAAACAGAGAAACTGAGCACAGGTTTCGATGGCCTCCTGGGGCTGAGAAAGAATAACTGAAATTTTAGGGCAACTAAGAGACTCTTCAGAGAAGGCAAGAGCTCGACCGTCTTGAGTGGATTATCCTCTCCAGACATTCACTAATTAGCAAATAAAAGCATGGAGAGAAATTGAACAAAAACTTAGAGCCAGGAGACAGTGGAGATAAGAGAAGACCAGGAAGTCTCACAACTAAAACCGGCACCGGGTGCTTTATCAAAGAGGAACAGCTCTCACAAACATTCAGGCTTTCCGTTAGAGCAGTCTAAGAACCACACCTAAGGAGAAAAGGAATCAGAAATAGATTAGGCCTTTTATTAAAGACTTCTGAAGAAATCCAACTTCTGAATAGCTTAATCCCAATTGGATTTAAGGGACTCCCCCCACCCATTCCAACTGCTTGCTAGAAACTAAAGACTCATCTAAAACCTTTATAATTTTTCTCACATAGTGTGTATTTAATCAAAAAACCAAGCATACCTAAAACCAGATAATAGAAACAGATTCACAGGTGATCCAGATATTGTTGTCATCAGATGTAGACTTCATTATAACTCTAATGAATGTGTTCCAAACAACAAATACACAGCTTCTCAGGGAACTGGGGTTTGAACTGATCTTTGAAGATTACTTTGGATTTCAACCAAGTACTTATTTCACGAAGGACTTGGAGTTCAGTTGCAGCTTATTCCAGGCAGGGGTGGATCACACACAAGGATAAAGAACAAAGCAAGGAAAGATGTTGTGCACTGTCTCAGGGCAAGGAGAGGAGAGCGTGGGTGGAACAGGAGCAGGATTCAGGAAGAGATGACGAGTTGTCCTCCGTTCCCTCCATTCCACATGTGGGCAATAGAAAAATCAGGGGAGGGGCCCAGGTGGTTAATCTTCCTAGTGGATCAGGGATGGATTAAATGCAGAGGAAAAAAATCCTTTTGTTTCTATTTCTCTGTTTTAGGATTTCTTCAGTAAATCTGACCCATTCCTGGAAATTTTTCGCATGAATGACGATGCCACTCAGCAGCTTGTGCACCGAACTGAGGTAAGAAGAGTCATCTCCACCTAAGCCAGTTTGTCTCCTAAGATGATAAATGGACCTGTTTGAGGGACACCTTCTATGTCTTACTGTCTGTACATAGGCACTGCCCTCAAGATGTCTCTGCCTTTTTAGCTTAGTTTCTTTACTCTCAATCTATATGTTCAGTGAGAAGAGCCCTAACGCCCCACTTTTCCATTGTTGATCTTGAACAGAGACAGCCAGCAACTTATTAATAAAATATGAAAACTAGCTAACATTTAATGAAGATAACTAGGTACCAAGCATCCGATTAAGTGATTTGCATGCATTATTTTACTTGCTTTTCATGATAATCCCTTGATGGAATTATTATTATCTCCCCCACTTTACAGTTAAACCAACTAAACTTTGGGGAGACTTTGTTATTTTTCCAGGTCTCACAGTGAGCAAGGGGCAAAGCTAAGGTTTACACGGAGGTTGTTCAGCTCTAAGCTTCGCTGCAATTTCAGAAGTCAACCTGCTTCTTCAGGAAAAGTACATACACTGGACTGATGTCGGACCTGTCCTAGGAATAACTGCCCTGTCCCGAGAGCCAGTTGGTCAACTATATTCCTTCTCCCACCCTCCCTCCTCTTTCTGCAAAAATAACCCTAAAGCTCATCCCTCCCTAGCCTAACCCCTGCTACCCACCATCTCATACACACAGGCAGTAGCAAATCCTGATCTCAATTTGTTGCTTTTTACTTGTAAGTTCTGCAGTGGAATTCTAAGAAGGAAATGGAATAGGATATTGGAATAATTGTGGTGAAGGACTTGGAGCTCAGACAAGATCCTGTTGTGTGTATATACCAGTGGCAGGGTCAAGAAAGAAGAGATCCCATGATCTTCATGGGATGATGGTGGGAGTACCATATTCTCACCACCCCATGCCTAAATCCAACTCTATTTTCCTAAAGTAACAGATTTGCAGGTGTTGTTGGGGGCTAGGGAGGATTTTCCTGTTGTTCTTAGGAGACAAAAATTAAATAATCTTGGATGGGCTAATTATGGATATCATCAGTCACATCATTAGCGTCTTGTAAAATATATTTAATGAAAGAATGAATAAATGAGTGGAGTTAAATAAAAATAATCTGTCCACTCCATGCTGTAGAACAATGAGATTCTCTGGAACTTAACCCCTGGAGAATAGACTAAAGTATAGCTCACACAGTTGTTGTCCCAAGTAGTTCTTCATCACCACCACCAGTTGTTAGAGTCTCCTTCATATATAAAGATTCCTTTATTGACGTACACCTTGGGGAGAAATAAACTTTGGACAAAGTCAGTAGTGGAATTTATTCATTTGTGCTTTTGTTCTAGTTAGTGAACAGGGGCTTCAACCAACCAGGGAGAAAGTATGGGTGTAACACATTATTGAATTTCTCTCACAAGATCTTCCTTTCTTCTGCTCCTGATAGCAGTCCTGTTCTCATTATTTATGTGAGTAAATTCTCCTATCCCCAAGAATCTCTAGAACTTCCCCCACTTACCTTAAGAGTAAGGATTCGTAGAGTCTCGTGGGAAATTTTGATTTCTTATGAGACTCTATGAATTTGTAGAGCCTTTCAGTGGGTCAAACAACATAATATTGATCTTTCCTCTTGTTTACTCAGTAGATACAAAATAAATGCCAGGAAATACTATTCTCTTGGGGGAAAGTACACATGTGTGCATGTAGACACATGTGTACACAAGCACATGCACAAATAGATTTTAAACTTTAGATGGAATATCTAGTTGAAATTTTGATTTGCTAAACGAATTTTTTTCAAAACTGCTGCAATGAGACATTTTCATTTTAGCATTTTTATTAAAAAAAAATGGCGAGAAATTGAAATTAACCCAAACAATCTTATCTAATTTTTCCTTCTTACTATCACTTTGATCATCCTCAGTGTATCCAAAGACAAGACAAAGTCACACAGGAACGTTCTTTCTCTAACACATTAAAATAAATTTAATAATGAGCCCATGATATAATCAATAATTCATATTATATTAGGGAATCCAATTGAAGAAAAAGGGAAGCACTTAGAAAATAATCATGTTATGTGAATAGAGACTTATTTATTTTAGACACTAAGACTTCCACTAACAAAAAAGTTCATAGGAAGAAAAATCAATGGGACGATTTCATTTGACTTCATCTGTATATCACCTAGCACAGCAGTTCTCAAACTTTATGCATCAGAATCACCTAGGAGACCCATCTAGGAGAGTGCAAGGGTGGAGCCCAGGCTTTTCTGGCTTTAGTCCCCATGTGATATAGCACCTGGTCTGGGAACCCCGCCCGGGAGTAGACAATACAGAGCAGGCCCTTTTGCATGCTGAACCAAACTGAATTGTTTGTACCACCATGATGGCAGGATACAACTTTGTTTTTATGAGCTCTTGGGCAGGATTTGGCCAAGTTCATGATTAATTTTAAAATAATTTTACTATGTTATAGACTTTGTAAATCTGAAGAGCTGCCTGGTTGTGCCTTTCCAGTACATTCTAGTTGAGATGGTGATGAGCTATGTCAGAATGTTCCTAGAATTTTTCTTCTAGAAACTTCTCTTACAATCTGACATGACTCAAACACCCATCCAATTCTTTAGCAGTAGACTTGTCCTGCACACCCTTCACCTTTACCAAGTCTTTACCTCTGCTGACACCAAGAGAAAGAACTGTATGCTACAGTCCTGACAGTCCTATAGAACAGGAGGCCCTTTATCAATGGTCAGAAGCAGCCTCACTTCCTTAATTACAGTCCTTTTGATATGGAAAGGATCATCCTCAGTATCTAAATGCTGGATGACATGATTGTCATTATTCATGAAACAGCCAGGCCAGTGACCAGAGGAGTGCTTAGTGAGCACCCTTAAAAAGTTTTCTACTCCAAGTTTCCCTTAAGGCACCTGTGCCAGACAGTTGTTCTTTTCATAAGCCTCACAGTGGTTTCTCCAGCAGTTTTTTATGTTGAAATGTAAAAATGTCACGCATGTTCTCCCCTCCTTCACCATGCCTCTCTTTGTTTTCCCAGGTTGTGATGAATAACTTAAGCCCAGCCTGGAAATCATTCAAAGTATCAGTAAACTCTCTATGCAGTGGAGATCCAGATCGCCGGCTGAAGGTCAGAAATCTATCCAAGAAATGTGAATTTTAAAATAATTACCTTCCTCTTTCTCCTCATAGAAATGTTAACAAACCCCCAAATTTCTAAGTCATTCATTCAATGCTTCCACCTTTGTGCATCTTAGTGGAAGAAAGAGAGAGTATTTCTTCTGTTAAAGTCATTGAGGCTTATACAATGAACTAAGAAAATAAATCCTAGTTGTGGTACATCCAGAGATAAAAACCTATGGCTTCTCAGAAATAAAACTGTGACAATAACTTCTGGCTATAATTGGGAGTTATGAAAAAAAAATATTTCCATAACATGCTACTCCACAATTTTAGTGGTTTAAAATAAAGTCATTTGTTTAGCTTATGATTCTGTGCTTTGGCAAATTAGACTGAACTGATCTAAGTGGTTCTCAGGTGGTTCTCGCTTGGAGTCTCTGAGGCATTTGCTACCCATGAGCAGGCTGGCTCTGCTTCTAAAGGTTGGCTGGTTGTCATCTGAAATGACTGGTGGATGGGGCCATATACCTGTCATCATTCTTCAGGCTAGCTTGGACTTATAATGTCCCACAGTTGATACTATCGGTTCAGGATGATTAAGTAACTCACTGGGGACTGGTGCCTATGAACCAGAAAGACCAGTTGATTAATGCTCAGTGCCAAACATGACTATCAAGCAGACTCGGCAGTCAATCGGCTTCACCAGGCATTTTGTTGTGGGTGAACCATAGGGAAGACAGTTGTCAGAAGGTGACACTTAGAGCCCAACGCCCAGCCACGGATGCTAGATAATTGAGTCTATCAATGACTTCACATTCTGAAAGCCAGGGCATCTACCTCCACTAAGGGAATAATGGTCCATCAGGCAGAGTAAACATTCATGTTGACCTTTAAGGGCACCTGTTCCCAAGAAAGGGTGAGATGATTGCCTTTGTAACTTTACATTCTCCTCACTCCTTTCATCCCATCAGACCTTGTTCTGATGGATAAAGTTCTTTTGATTTGTCCACGTTTCCATCAGGTTAGAATCTCATCTGGTTGGTCAGTCCTCGCCTCTTTGAGGTGACTTTATATGTCTTTGTTTGAACCCACTGTGTGTGAACCCCTTCTGGGTTGAACTCTCAGTGGACACATTGACTTCCATCTTCCCGAGGAGCAAGTCCATTCTATCTGATGTCCCCTGTCGGAGCCAAGGTAGCTCAAGACTCAACTCCTGCTTAAAACTGTTTCATTTCAAAAAATCAGAATTCCTGGCTGTTGGGGTTTCGGGTGGAAGTTCCTATGCAAGATGACCGAGAGCTACAGCTTCAGGCATGGCATGGAAATTATCACCTGTGATCTGTGCAGCACTGTCCCATTCCCAGGGAGGAAAATGCCTCCCTTTGTTCAGAAATTAAAAAAAAAAAATACCTCCGAGTTAAGCACAGATCAGTTTTGTCATGGGGAGTTATCAAATGGATAAAGGTTTTCTGTATCTGAATGAATAAAAATATAAAAGGAGTGCTTGGCAGCCTTTTGGATACGCTAATGTCTCTATGGGAACAAGGGACAGTAAAGATCATGGATGGATAAGTGGGACAATGAACAGATAAGTAGAGAGACAGAAAGAGCAGAAAGGCATAAATAAAGAATGAGAGAGGAAGAACAAAAGGGAGGAATAGAAGGAAACAAAAGACAGGGAGGAAGGAAGGATCGATCAGAGTTTCTCAACAGCTACACTTTTGACATTTTGGATTTTGCTGTTCAGGGCTATCGTGTGTGTTGGATATGTTTAGCAGCATCCCTGGCTACTAGATGCCAGTAGTATTTTACCCCCAGACACATACACAGACGTTCTGGCAAATACCCCCTTTCTCTATCAGTTTGACAACCGAAAGTGTATTCAGACATTACTAAATAAATGTTCCCCAGAGGGTAAAATCATTTTCAATTAAGAACCACTGGCATAGACCAATGGCTTTCTAATTTATGATGCATCCAAATTACTTGGAGGACTTTCTAAAATACTTTGCTTCACCTCCCCCCACCCCCCGGTTTCTAACTCAAGAGGCCCACTGTGGACCTGAGAATCTGCATTTCTGACAAGTTCCCAGGTCGTGCTAATACTGCTGGTCTAGGAACACCCTTTGAGAAACCCTGGAGTAAACTTTTGCTCCTTTCATTACAACCCATCCATTGCCTAAGGCCCACATACCTCTCTATGTCCCCAGTGATAATTAGTTCTTTCCAGTTTGCTCCTTGAGGGTAGACTCGAGTTTGTGCACAACATATCCAGGCGTCTAGCACCATGCTTGGTCCAAGTCAATATCCAGTAGCTTTTTCTGCAATTAATGTATGGAGGATCAAGAGAGGCAGAGAGAGGTTAATGGGGCTCTTCTGAGGAGGAGACACCCATAATCACGGGTATACTGGCGTTTACTAAGCCACAAAGCTATATTGTTGCTCACCTGCTCAAAATAACCACCTTTTCCACAAGACAAAATACACTCCCGTATAACTCTTTATTTGTATTTATTGAATATTTTGTTACAAAGACAACAGTGACATTCTCCTAAGGCCTTCGCCAAAATGAAGTGGTATATACTGTCAGGCAGCACTCTGTCTATGGGTGTATCATTCTCCTGCAACGTCTCCCACCCTCCAAAAATCAGAAACTGAATTTTTTTTAATATTTATTTTTTAGTTTTAGGTGGACACGATATCTTTATTTTATTTTTTTAATGTGGTGCTGAGGATCAAACCCAGTGCCTCACACATGCTAGTCTGGTGCTCCATCTCTGAGCCACAACCCCAGCCCAGACACAAAATTTCTTAAAAACCCTCTGTCGAGGTAGATGGTAAATCTTAGCAAAATTCTAACAATTAGGCTTTTGTTCCAACAAGGCTTGGTATCTTTAAAAATTTCCATTCATTCAAGATACACACGAACACCCAGTTTAAAAAACTTTTTGTTGTAATTTCATTGTATACTTCTCTTTTATGAGAAAACAAAAAAAAATATTCAAGTAACTTTTTCCAAAATTGATCTTTAACTTATTTATTAAGGAAACACTCAAACACACATGAAAGTAGGAAGATAGTATGATGCCACCTTTCCTATCACACACTGCAGCATCTCTGAATCAGGGCCAATTTTATGTCACCTGCTCCCCTCAGTGGTCACTTCCCCATCTCTCTCTCCACCACTGGATCATTTTGGAACAAGTCTCACCTGAAAGTGCTTCGGTACATATTGCTAAAGGATAAAGAATCTCTCTATAAACATAGCCTCAAAACCATTATCATGCCTGAAAATGTTAAATATACATCCTTAAATTCTGCCATTATTTAGATTTGCCCAACTCTCTCATTTATTAAATAATTGGTTTTATTTGTTTTTCTTTTTTCTTTTTTGTTTTTTATCTTTAAAATACATAACATTTATATTTAAAAATTAAACACTCAAAAAGACCCTTGAGTTCTCTTGACATAAACCTAATATAAGTGTTTAATAGTTTCTTTGCTTCAAGGAATGGATTTTTGAAATTTATGACTTATGAATCTTTAAAGAAAGTAAGAAAAACATGTTTCCAAACACAGAAAACCAGAATGTTTATAACAAATATATAGCTTTATAATTCATAAGCATCCTAGAATATACATGTATTCTAAATCCTGCATCCAAGGTCCAATATTCAACTGTCAGTAAGCCTGGCTACCAAAATCTCAGCAACTGTCTCAAACAAATGACACTGAAAACCATTCAACAGTTAACTACCATAACTTAGCAGTGAGAAAGAAAACAGGGGAAAAAAATGAACTGCAAGAAACAATAGTAATAAGAAGTTAATGAGTTTTCTAAGTCTCCATACTAGAAAGTGTTTCAACTCTTGCATTGTTGTTGTTGGTTGTTTTGTTTTGTTTTGTTTTGGTACCAGGGATTGAACTCAGGAGCACTTGACCACTGAGCCACATCCCCAGCCTATTTTGTATTTTATTTAGAGACAGGGTCTCACTGAATTGCTTAGCACCTCACTGTTGCTTAGGCTGCCTTTGACCTCTCAATCCTCCTGCCTCAGCTTCCTGAGCTGCTGGGATTACAGGCGTTCTCCAACATGCCTGGCGCAACTCTTGCATTTTTACTTGTTTGTGATTTAAGTTCTGAAACAAAGCTCCTGGAGTTTTTGTGACCTAACAATAGATATTTGGTATTGACATTGATCCTGTAACCCAATGAACTCTACTAGAATGGGGAGAAAAATTTGGAATTATCCAATATTGTGGACACCATATTGGATAATTTGAAGCTGAAGAAACGTTATTTCTGTTAGCAATCTGAAGACTCAAGCATTACTATGAGGACCTTGACTAATACAGTTTTGGTAACGTGACTTACATTAGATTCTTCTGTTTGTTTTTTTTAATTTGTTTTAAATTGGGATTTAAACAAGATCCCCTCACTGAATCTGAATGAAATGTCTCTGAAGTATTTTTTTAATTAGTTCATTGTCTGTCCCTCTTTTAATTTTTTTCCCTGCAGTTTTGTTAATGAAGAAACCATGTTGGTTTGTCCTGTAGCATTTCTCACAATCTCTGTTTCCTAAAAATGGCAGTTGCAACTTGATCAGATTCAGGGTCTGTCTTCTGGCAAGAGTGCCTTTAGTATTATTAAGAATTCATAGGTTTATTTTTTTTTCACATGAGTGTTTCAATCTATTTCAGTTATTATTTCTCTGAATTATTGAATTGTTCCTTATTTGACCAATGAAAACCCCTTTAAGTTGACCCTTGAGTTCTCTTGACATAAACCTAATATAAGTGTTTAATAGTTTCTTTGCTTTAAGGAATGAATTTTTGAAATTCATGAATTATGAAATTTTGCAATTTTCTCCATAGCATATATCTTTCTACAGATACTGACTCATGTTTTAATGTATCTTGAAATAATTCCTCCCCATAGGTCATATTCTGGCCCACAGAACTGTCAGATTCATTTCTTTCATTTTGTTTTTCCTTTAGGGTCAATTTTTCTTCAATTTAAATTTTTTATAATTATAAAACAAATGGTAATGTGGTTCCAATGACAAAACTACAAAACAAAGTATATTTAGGAAAGTCATCTTCCATTTCTGATCCTTCCACCTTCTATCTTTTTTCTTGGTGGTAATCATCTTATAGTGCATTTTAATACTTGGTAAAACTAGTCCCTTTCACTTCTGTGTTCCTTGTCTTCTAAGCATTTCCTGGATATTTGACCTGTTTCTTATATCTATTTAGCTTTATAAAAATCTTATCTAGAAAAAAAAGACCTGATGATATTTTTATATGGATTGCATTATATTGGTAAAATAGGCAGAATTTGCTATTTTTATACTGTCTTTCAACCCCAAACATAGTGTGTCTTTCCATTTGTCTAAGTGTCCTTTTGCATGTTGCAAGAATGCTTGATGTCTCTCTCTTACAGGTTTAGAACATTTATGTTTAAGCTTTTGGCTGGTTATTTAATTGTTTATTTATTTGTTCTTCTATTATAAAAGGAATCTTCTATTAGACCCTCTAACTAACTATTGTTTGCTTACATAAAGGCCATCTATTTTTGTTTTCTTAAACTGCTCTTTCATCAAGTTCTCTTATTGTTTATCATAATTTTTGTATTAACTTGGGGCTCTTTTCAAATATACAATCACATTATCTGAAAATAGAGGTAGTTTTTTTTCCCCCTACTTACTTATCTCTTGTGGCTGTAGTTATTCCTCTTCTCTAATCACGTGGTCGAGTACACCCAATAGCATTAACATGCTTAACAGCAGTTGTAGAGATAGAGGGCATCTTTGTCTTATTTGCCAATGAAGTATAAAATCCTATGATGACAGAGAATAGTTTTATAAAGTAATTCTGAAGGTGTCAGAGTTCATGGTTTTCTCAGCCATGTCTACCGAGCCTGACATTCCTTCAATTAGATATAGACACACTTAAATACCTTAAACTCTCAGAGAGGATTCTCATTTGTTATGGTAACCCTCTAAACAAATCACCCCAGGCAAAATGTCTTCTAAAACTTTATAAATAGATTTAGTGTTACATTTAATGTTAACAATCTAATGAAATTACATATTAGAGTTAATGTCCAAGTTAATAAAGTGTTTATCAAAATCATGATTTCATTTACTTCTAACCACACTGTGAGGTAAGTTTCATTATCTTCATTTTACAGATTAGGAAACTGGGACTTAAAAACCCACATTGTCAAAAAATCCAGATTTAATGCTCTTTTATCAGGTTGTGCAACATTAATTTTGTTATATTTCATTTTCTAGAAAATAATATCATCCTGATAAGCATATCCTATAACTCTTTCAGCCAAAATGTTTTATTTACTACCATATTAACACTTACCAGAGAAAAATTGTCTATACGTAACATAATTCAGAAAGCCTGAGACACTATTAATTATCTGATGAAACTAAAGAAAAAATTGCTATCAATAAAAGGAACATGATGCTTTCTTACCAATGTATACTTCATAAGAAAGCTGTACCTCTTAGACCGAATAAAATATAGTCTTAATCATTTCCTTTGATTTGATCAACACATTGTTAATAACCAGTACATATTTTTAGGATGCAATGCTGATGTTTAGAATAGATTCTTCCAGACTGGGGTGAGGGTTCTTATAGAAAAGAAGGTGGGAGGGCACCATTAGTAAGCATTGATTCGTTCCCTACTTGTGCCCAGTACTGGGGGGAAAATTTCTGCCAGAACACTATATAAGACCCTGAGACCATTTCATCACATATATTACAGGGCCATTTTCATATCCTCCTCTAACATGCAAACCACATAGGTAACTTGCTGACTCCCCTATACAGAGTCCATCTGGCATCCTCTGTGGAAGGTTGATGGAAGCCGGGTACCTTGAAGAGGGAACTAAGATGGCAGGGAACAGTTGCTTCTATGTCCACTCGCTCCTATTCCTCATGCAGGGGAGAGGCCCTCATTATTAACTGAGGTTATGGTGGAGTGGGCACAAATAAGACACCACCAGGCAGAAAGAAGTAGCAGAACGGAAGGAGAAGCAGCTCCCTACAGCCAAATAGAAGCAAGTATAACCCAGAAGCTAATTAACGGGCAAGAGGAGACACCAATACAAGTTAGCAATCAACAAATGACATTTTCACTCACCATTTATCTTGCTTATCCTCCTGCCCTTCCTCTTGGGCTGCCATACCTGACTGGCTTAAAATAGCCATTTGCATGAGTTGCCTTCTGACACTCCCAAAGTTGGACACCTGGCCAATCAGAAAAAGGCCCTATTGAATCAGAACCCCAAACCAGTGACTCTGGCATCCTCTTCTTAACAACTCATATAAACAAGCCTGGTGCAAGCTGTTTGCATGCATTGAGCAATACTGTTCTCTTACTGATTCTGCAGACCTAACCAACTTGCTGCTGGTACTTTCCTTAAGTAGTTTAGCATCTTTTTTTTTTTTTCTTTTTGTGGCCACCTACTGCAAAGTTAAGAGTATGTGTGTGTGTTTGTGTGTGTGTGTGTGTGTGTGTGTGCGCGCGCTAATATAAAATCCTTAGCCTTTCTCCTTGCCCTAATATAAAATCCTTAGCCTTTCTCCTTTAATTGCCCTAATATAAAATCCTTAGCCTTTCTCCTTTAATTGCATTCAGCTCTCCATGTCTTTCCCTTCCTAGGTATGAACAAGCCCTCTTGAAATGAAATCATATTTTCTCCACAAATGCATGGTTTTTGGTTTGGACTCTCTGAACCAGACTGACACACAACTGCCAAGTGGATATGACTCCTCAAGTGTGTTCCTAGAGTTTGCCTTGGACCTTGTCCTCGTTACTCCCAGCCCCATATGATTCTTAACTCCTGGATCCCTATGTGCCTATAATCTCGCCTCTGATTACTTAGACTTAATTGCTATGTCCGTTTCCTTCCTCTTTTGTGCTGATTTTCTCTGACAAACCTTCTGGTTCTTTCTGTTTGAAAAGGAAGAAACCCCATCCCAGTTCCAACCCCCAGATCTCAATCCCTGAGAGCAACCTCAGTTCAACCCCATCATCCCCCAGATTCATAGAAGGGGCTTCCATCATTAGATAACCCTTAGGTTATTTCAACAATTGCCGATTCTTGGTGCAAAATACAGACAGTTGGAATTGAGGAGTCCATTACCAACTATTTCTGGTATTACTCGAAACACCTGTAATAGAGAACTTTCCATTCTCCGACAATTGAAAGCAATTTTACTTTCCTCTCTGCTACCTTATAATTGTGAAGGGGGAAAATTGGATGGTTTATGGTCTTCTTAAGTTTTCTTGAGATCTATTGAAATTCAAGGGCTTTCTTTTCAATTTTCTTGAATCAAGGGCTGCCTGTCCATAGTTCACTCTGCTTAAATGTGCAGGAATTTACAAGCGGATTGCAGACTCAGCAGAGTGTCTGTCTTTTGGGTCAACCATGGCACAGGAATTCTTGACTCCACTTAAGTAAATGGCACCCTGGAGTCCAGCAGGCCTCCTGTCCTGAAATCTGGGTTCAATATTGCCTAGTGGAAGAGCAGACCAACTTAAAGAATGTTCAATCATGCAGGAACCAAGGAGGCTTCTGAACCGAGAGGAAAAAAACTACACGTTCTCTTCGTTTTAATAATTCTTTCTTTTTCATTAATATTATCTCCTTATTTTACAAGAATTCAAATTTTAGAAAATTGCTTAGGATTACACAGCTAAGTTAGCACAGTCAGACTTTAAACCCCGGGACTCTCATGCTCCATTGTCTCTGCTCTGAACTATATTTACTGAGCTTTTACCAGGTATCAGGAACTGGGCGAGGCCACTTTGCTTAAATTTCCTTATTGAACCATATAATTATTGTAAATTAAACCATTCTGCTGTTGGAGAAAAAAAGAAAAGAGCTCTCTGTAATAGAAGTTTGTTTGTGGCTTATATAACAATCCAAGGCAAAATTTCCAAATCAATGCCTGCCTCTCCTTTATGAAGCAATTCAAGAACCCAGTTTGCTTTTATCTTCTGTCTCATCCATACCTTAGGGTCTCATTTTGATTTACATCCTACAGGCCCAAGGGAGCAATATGGGGGAGGGCCTCTCAAGAAGTTCTAGCTGCAAACAGCTTTGGCATTGCTGCCTGTATTCCAGTGAGGAGAAATCAGTCACAAAGCCACATAGCTGCAAGTGGAACTGGGGCATTTAGTCTATTTGGATGCCCAGAAAGGAAAACCAAAACAAAACCGATTTGAGGAACATGGAAAGTTCTGGTAATAGGTATGGTGATGTTTCCACACACTGTTGAACACATTGAATGCCACAGAGCTGTACACAAGAATGGCTAAAATGGTAAATTCTATGTTCTGTACTTTTTTTACCACCATAAAAAGTAAATAAATAAGCCTAAGATAGGGGTACGGCAGCTCCTGAGAGATTACTTCTGATTCTCAGTTCCCTGGTTTCAGAAATCCTTGTGGGCAGAGGGACAGGTCCTTCTTGGACCCATCATTATGACCAAAGAGCATAGTAGAGGTAGCACAACCTGGACAAACTATTTTGTTGTGAAATTTGTCTACAATCGTGTTGTGTTTTTGAGAGTCAAGACAGAGTCTGCCTGTCAGTCTTGGGTAGTTAGTTAGTTAGTGCCCTGGGGAACTCTCTAGATGAAAGTAGAAATGAGAGTCCTCTTATCATTTAGATGGTTATCTCCCCTGTAGAGAGGACATGCATCCTAACAAATCTCCATAGTTGTGACTGGAAGCAGTTTCCTCACATTATTTAACCTAGATGTGGCCCAATTCTGCACTGGAAATTGATAGGTAACTAGCTATTGGGAAGATGCTTCAGGAAAATTGGGGGAGGGGGGTTGGATGAAGTTGTTTAATGATAAATGGGAGGAATATCCTGAGTAGAAATTTTGAAAAATCCCCTAATACAGCTTTGTAGAGTAACTCAAACTAGTAGGACTCAAAGCTTTATTCAAATGATGTCTCAAACTGGTGATACTGGCTATGTGGTTGATCTTAATTATTAACTTTTTTTTCTTTTTGCTTTCTTGTGTTTACGTGAACTACTTCATTATTTTTAACACTGAAACTGTAAACATTGCCTCAAGATCTTGATTTTTATTTCTGCACTTTTGAAAAGTTTTTTTTTTTTTTTTAACCTAGCCTTATCAATAGGAAGATTTTTCACAAACTGGGTTGGCTTCTCAAGAGGCCTTTGCATTGAGTTGACTTTTGCAGAGCATGCAGCTTCCCTCCCGCAATTTTAAACATTACACAGGAATGTCCTTGGAAAAAATAAATCCCCATCTGCAGCCATTCTGAACACCTCTTTCTGCGAAGAATTTATTTTCAATAACATCATCAAATAAAACATGAAGACAGTTTTCTCAGCTCCTCAAAGCTGAACATGAGAAGCTCAGCTTTTAAAAAACAGAGAGTCCTTGAAGCCAGAAGAAATGACCCTTTCTTTGGTGGCTGGGAGAACAACCTGGAGGCCTTCCTCGGGAGCTGGAGGAGGTATCAGCATCTCCTCAGGAGAACCCCATCTGTCTGCAAAGTGCTTCTAGAAAGGGCTTCCAGAAAGGGGTTACCGAAGGCCAGGGTTTTGTTTGTGTGAAGTACATGGAACAAATGTCAAGGAGGAGCAAGTTGACTTCTTAGGAAATTATTTGCTTTTTGAGACTATGTGAATTACCTTCTTCTATGTAACCTTGACCTTGCCACAAAAGAGCAGAAATGGTTTTTGGACAATCTTCAATAAAAGGGAAGACAGTGTGATGCTCACCCCCACCTCTGCCCCACATTGTTTGAAGGCTGGAAAGCGAGAGATAGAGAGATGCCATCTCCAGTGGCCTGCAGGGCTGCTCATGCTGGATGATTCCAGTCTCTAGCTTCTTACCGATACAGGAACTCAGCTCTGTCCATCACTCAAACATGATGGGACCTGAAAGAATTGATTCATGCAAGAAGCAGGGGCCCAAGTCAGGAAGCCAATACACTTCACATTGATTTGACAAAAACTATAATCCTCATGCTTCATACCATGAAGCCCTTCCTGTATCTGGATACTAATGAAGTAGAATTCGCAACCAAAACATTACCTGGGTGAGCATGGGCATTTCAGGGCAAGGGCCTATGAGGAGCCTCAAGAGATTCCACTCTGGTCAGCAGTTTTGACTCAGGATCTCAAAAGTCTGGAGAGTCAGATTAGGCTCATAAGATATTTTCTTTTAAAAATGCAGAAAATTCTAGGACTTCATGGATTCATTAAAGCTAATTGTGGACTCTAGACTCCCGAGTTGTGCTGTGGTTAGTCTTGTCGCAGTATGACTCTCAAAAAGTTGAAAAGCATGACTCTCACTGAGCTACCAAATGAACATGTGTCAAAAATTTTATCCAACTCATTAGCTACTTAGAAAACCAATGAGATGATAAAACTGTTCTCCAAGAGAACAGTCTATGTAGTCATTTCTTCTTTTAAATAAGACTAAGATTTCTAGATACAAACCTGGTTCCTGTCCTTCAAGGCAACAAACTATAAACTTCAGGTTTTGTTGATATCAGACAAAAACCATTACATTATATACCCATATACATATATGAACATATAGTTTAACATGTATGATATTACAGAGTCTGAGCTTTTCATTAATAAATGGAAAATAGCAGAACAAAACAATGTTACACTCTAGCAGGAAAATATATCATCACTGGGAGGTCCTGTGAATCACAACTTCAGTGTGGCATTAAAGGACTTGCAGTTTTACTCGTAGAATGAATTCCAGGTTACGGATAATTTTCTTAGCAGGCTCAAGTAGCCCACTCGGTTCACATTTCTAGATGCTGCTAGAAGTTCCTATCCCTATACCTTCTCCTTATCTCTGCAAAGTTGGCACATTCTTAACCTTCAGATTGTCAGCTCAAAACTCAGCCACTCAGAGATGTCTTCCCAAAGTTCGTTCATACTTACATTTCTCCAGTTCTTCTCCAAGTTACCACCCTCTTAATCTCCCTCATATCGCTTACCATTGTCTGCAAATCATCTTGTTTATTTGCTTACATGTTTATGGTTTGTCTCCTCTTCTGAAATACAAGTTATGGTTTGTCTCCTCTTCTGAAATATGAGTTCCTTATATTCTGAAATATAAGTTCCAAGGTCCAAAGGAAAGAAATTACCCTATCTAATTCACCTGTATATCTTTAGCTCCTACAGTGCTTGTTATATACGTTATAGCTTCTTAATAAATAACTGTTGAGAGGATGGATGGATGGAGATGTGCAGATGCCTACAGTTAAATCAGTCAGATCTTATGGAAGACATCCTACCGGGTTTTGGTAATTTGGACCCCTAGAAAAATATCCCTCTCTTCTATTTATTCTTACCCTTGCATATAATGATCTACTCATTAGGTTAACATTTCCATCACATCACTATTGGCTGGGACACCTTCTTTCATTTAAGGCAGGTCTAAATTAAGCATAGAAACTTTATTTTCCTCATTGCTGTGTTTTCTAATTAGCTTATTCAACTCCCATTGAGCCTCTTTCTCATCATATCCCCTCCTAACAGTTTTTTTTTTAATCTTTCCCTTCGATCAAATTTTATTTCTCTCCACCAACCCCAGGTTACAATAAAGAAAGGAAAGAAGGGAAAAGTCTTGATGGGAAGAAGCCAACATGAAAAACAAAACAAAACACACAAACAAACAAAAAAACTCCTTTGGGAGTGAGGGGCCAGAAGGATAGTCACAAAAAGAAGAAACAGAATCTTGGCCATAACTGGCTTTCACAGCAGAGATTTCGGAGGACAAAGGGGACGACATTTTTTCTCAGAAAAGAAATGGGAGAGAAAGCAGCTGTGTGGACTTTCCAAATGTCAATTTCCTCGCATTTCACTGGCACAAGTGCCTGGGTTGGTACTTGAATTCCTTTGAACAGTCTCCGAAAGAAGCAGGGACCAAGTCCAGGGCTAAGAATGATAAATCCCGGCTTACCTTTAAGCCATGAGATTTTTCAAAGGAATAAATTAGGAGAGGGAGGTGGGTAGAGGGGGGGGGCGGTGAGTGAGACAAACAGGATTCAATTAAGTCTCCAAGTGTGTGAGGAAAGAAAGGGCCATCCTCTTAGATTCTGATCCTCAGAACTTTTTCAGCAATTGACTTACATCCCCACCCCCCTTGCCTTTCCCTTGGCTATAAAATCTGTGCCCGGCATTGCTGTTGTTGACCACCCCATGCCTGATTGCACTGGCATTTAAAACACTTTATGACAGCTATCCCATGGAAGAATAAAAATCACTAAATGGACTTGTCAGGAAGCATTACCTCCAGCTCATTTCCCCTGCAAGACCAGCTGGCTCTCGCCATAAACTCTCTGATTACAGTTCCCTCAACCCTGCTACTCCCAATAATGAAAGTGACTCCCGAGGGCATTAAAAGTGCCAAACCACAACAGACATTGAGATAAGGTCCACACGTGATGTGATCGAGTACGGTCTTGTCCATTTCAGCAACATCAGAACCACCTGGAGGGCTTGTGGAAACACAGACGGCTGGATCCCATCCCTGGAGTCTATGACGCAGTCCATCTAGGGGGAGGCCTGAGGATGGGCATTCCTAACACGTTCTCAGATGCTTCTGATGCTGCTGGTGCAGAGATCATGTTAGAGAATGACTACTAGAGAACTGGTCAAGAGACGACCTCCACAGCATGTTTCCTTCAGCGTACTCACCTCCACCTGAGCCTTTCTTTATTATCTGTGTCCACTCTTTCTTTCCAAAACCAACATTCATCTGCCCACTTCACTTCAGTCTCTCATATCCTTCAAGGACCCCTCCCCAGCTAGTCATTGACAAATGTATTTTAAAGCTAAAAGGCAGCTTTGGAGTCATGTCTCCATCAGCACTCCTCAACCCCAACACTGGTGACATTTCCAGTTGGATAATTCTTTGCAGTAGCTGGGGCCAAGGGTTGGGAACAGGCCTGTGCATCCTAGGACGATCAGTGACATCCCTGTGCAGGGTAGCACATTTAGTGAGCTTCTACCTACCTGTGGAGAGCAGCATCTCCCAGTTGTTACAACCAAAAAATGTCTCCACATAGTGCCAAAGGTCCCCAAGGGTGGAATTGTCCCTGGGTAAGAACCACTATTTTACTCAATTGGATCTTTAGTCTCTTCCTCTTTGTTGGGAGTGAAGGGTTAAAATGCCTTGTTGTCTCTTCCTGAATTTGGACTAAGAGGGAAAGAAAGGCACGATTCAGAAACATGGCTATCAAAATAGCATGCTGTTGCTGCTAAAGCTGGCCCCTGATGCACAGGTAGGAAAGTTTCTCCTGGAGGATTCTCCAGGTTGTGATTAACCATAAGTGAGGAAGCCTGTAGTTAATATTAGGCTGGGAAGAAGAGATTTGTATAAAAACCAGGTGGTACTGCTAATGGCATCATTAATGCAGTGGTTCTCACCCTAGGATACATTTAAAAATATTTATTCCTAGACCTCACCTCAAACAAACACAATTTCTGGGTAAAGGGGCAAAGCATCAGAAAAACTGAAAAGCTGCCATGGTGATTCTAATGTGCAGTCAAAGTGAAGGACCACTGCTTAATTTAAAGACTGAGAAAAATTAATTCCTTGGGATTTGGCGGGGGGCAGGGACAGGGTGATGTTGAACTGAAGTCCTTGAGTATGTGCTCTGCTTCTGAGCTACAGCTACAGCCCCATTACTTTTCCTACAAGAGACAAGGTTGCTGTGTTACCTCCTCACACTGGAGGTCCTCCTGCCTCAGCCTCCCCAGTAGCTGGGATTATAGGTGTGTGCCACCACAGCTGGCCTCCTTGCTGGGATATTTTTCTTAAGAGTATTAAAAAGGCAACCCACCAGACTGAAACAAGAGTTTCCAGTAAGTTTCCTGAGACTTTTTTCAGCCAACTAGTCCTCCAAATTCTTCTGATGTGTAAGTCACATAAACTTCTTAGAATATGTGTGTTGGCTTCAAAGTAGCCTTCCTAGGAGATCTGGACTAGGTTCTGGAAAGCATGTGCAAAGGCCTAGAAATTTGTGATTAATAGGTTCCATGTGGTACCATTTTAATATGTTGGGAAAGAGGCTTCAGGAAAGGACAAGAGATGACAAAACTTGTAAGGTGAAGAGAGCCTCACGGGTCATGCTAAGGAGCTTAGATTTTTATCCCAAGAATAGCAGGATTCACTGATGGGTTCTATGCAGAAAAGTGATGGGATGATGTTGGAATCCTAGGGATTGATACTCTGCATGTTTCATGGAACTTGGATTGAATGAGAATATGACGGAGTGAAGTAAGAGATTCAGTTAGAAGTCATAGCAGTAAACTAGCCAGGGATGACCAGAACTTGGTACCAGCTTGCCTGTTGTATAGAGAGAGAGAAAGAGGAAAGACTCAAGAATTAGTCCTTGAGTCTTGGCTTGGTCACATGAATGGAAGGTGGTACGTATATATACCTCAAGATGAGACCACTGAAGGAGCAGGAGATTTGGGATGGGAAAGATGAGTTCAGTTTTGTACTTACTGAGTTTAAGGCACTCATGGACTATTCAGTGGGCACACTGGCCCAGAATTATGTCACATTCAGCACTGGAAGTCCCAAGTCTGAGGATGCCACTCAGTCCTAAGCCAATTAGGACAGCTGGACAACATGGCAGTTGGCTACATGAATTTGACTTTCAGAGGAGAGAGCTGAGCTGGGGAATAAATGTAAGAATCAGTAAGTAGATGGCAAAACTGTGTGCAGACATGCATGTAAGTGCTCACGTGTGTAATGCAAAAATCACGTGTGTAATGTAACAGTATATGTTTCTCAGTGGTAAAATCATAAAGCTCCATATTTTTTAAGATTGCTTTTTAAATTTTCTTCCTTAATGATGTGCTACATTCACAATAAGGAAAAAAGAAAACACTTGTTTAAAATTCTCACACACATTTTTAATATGTGTGCCAGTTTGTAACGTTTGCTTAGAACTTTTTAGTTCTTAAACATTCAAAATTGAAACAACTATTTTTAAAGTCCCAGTGGGTTTTCCTGGTGATGGGCAAGCATATTCTATTTTTGTATGGTGACACTGAACAAAGATAGGAAATAGACAATGGATCAATTTGGCTTATCATCTCTTAAATTCTAGTGTCTTTGTAGGCTTAAAGCAACCTGGCAATAGAGTGAGTTCTCAGTGATATGAACTCAAACAAGCAGAAAGGCTACCATCCCTTTAAAATTCCATTATTTTTCTAAAATGAGTTTGTCACATACCACATTCCCATGTTGTTCATTTTGCAAGGACAACTTATACCACACAGTTATTAAGTATATATTTGGGACTGTAGTTATAGCATCTAAGTTCTTTGCAAAACACATGCCAAATGATTCATTAGCTGTTCTTTAAAACAAGTGAACTAGGCATGATGTCACCAGTCCTCACTCTTGAGTTGGGCAAGACAACTTGGGGAGCCTGTGAGGGTTCTCCCAGATCCTGTGCCACTGTGTACAGTGGTGCTGGGATGGGGAAGCCTAGGATTCCTTAGAATCACATGATAGAATCCTTAAGGGATTCCAAAGACTTTATCTTCCCCAAGGGAAAAATAAAAGCAGAGAACCAGAAAAGAGAAATGACTTTCCGGGGACCTGTGGCTGATTAGCAGTCAGAACAAGACTTGAATCTGGATTTAGAGAGGGAAAAGAGCCTCAAGCCATTAGTCTACCCCTGCTGTATGCCAGAAACTATGCCAGGCATTTCCCTACATTCTGACCCCTCTCACCCATACAACAAAATTAACAAATAAGAAGCCGAGAGAGTGTTGAGTAAACTCCTGGAAAAATTCGCAAACCTCTTGGGGATACAACCTGAAACCCAAATCTGGTTGACTCTAAAAGTCCACAGGATGCCTCCTAAAAGTGTCCTAAAACCCCATGGCCCTTCCATCAGACCACATTATTAGCTTCCTTAGAGCTACATTTTGATGCCAAGGCTCAGTGGGGAAGCAGGTTCGATCCAAGTTCCAAGACAGGAAAAACAAATAGCAGATTTTCTATATCAACCTTCCTCCGTGAATGAAGGACTGGAAAGAGAAGTGCCAACTGCCTTCCAGTGGCTTCCTAGCATCCCTCGTGTTTCAGGTGAAGTGCCCTCAGCAGTGAACAGCCGGCAAACAGGAACCTCAAGAGTTGTTACAAAAGCCCAGGAGACTTGAAGTGTTTTAAATATCTCAGGAGGATGCTGCATCTATGTGGGAGAAATTATGTAAAGGCAGAAAGGAGAAGGTACCTTAGAGAGTCCTTTAACTCTTTTTATGGGGGAGGGAGGCTCTTGGGGATTGAACTCAGGGATACATGACCACTGAACCACATCCCCAGCCCTATTTTGCATTTTATTTAGAGACTCAATGAGTTGCTTAGCGCCTTGCTTTTGCTGAGCATGGCTTTGAACTTGTGATCCTCCTGCCTCAGCCTCCTGAGCTGCTGGGATTACAGGCATATGCCACTCCCCAGCTGAGAGAGAGCTCTTTCTTACTTTAAAAAATGATCAAAAATGCTTTTGCATAATGAATGGTCAGCTTAAGCCATTAACATTTAGGGTTTCAATGTGAATTTGGTGTCAACATACCTTATATACAAACACAAAGATATAATGAATGGTGGTATAAAGGTGTATTAAGAATTGTATACAAAAAAAAATAAGAGAGCTCATGTATCGTGGCATAAAAAAATGCTTTTGCTTTTCTACCTATGTTGTATGTACTCTGCTCATTTCCTAGCACTTCCCAACATTTCCTCTTCTCAGCCTCACCTAGGAAGTAGTCAGGGCAGGAATGGTTATTCCCACTTTACAGATGAAGGAAGGGAGAGATAGATTGAGCAATTTACACAGGATTTCATAAATAACTTGCAGAAGTGGCAAGAGAAGGTGGGAAAGAAAGATGCTGGGGAATGTGATTGATTGAATTGTCTTTATGTGCATGTACAAATATGGCACAATGAATCTCAGTGTTATATATAGACATAATGCACCAATAAAAATTTAAAATTAATCTAAAAAAATGAGAAAGTAGTCAATGACAAGAGAGTCATTGCTTAGAATGGATTCCAGTATTTTACTATATATTTCTACATTGCTTCTCTATTTTAAATTTGACACAGTAATAGAATATCTAAAAGATACAGTAACAATGAATATAAATGAAAGTGCTAATAATTTCTTTCTTCCTCACAATTGTGGCATGCACTCCCCTAATGCTCTCATGATCCCCACCTTGCAATATCTGTCTTTGTGTAATTCCTTCCCTTTGAGTTTGGGCAGGACCTATGACCTTCGAGCTGTAGCTTTGACAAAGATGGAATATCATTCTTATTGTGTTTATGTTACCTTTGAGAGTGAAGGTGAAGATGTAAATAAGATCACTAATCAATCGACTTTCACTTAATCCAAGAGACATGATATTGGCGGACCTGACCTAATCCTGTAAGCCCTTTAAAAGAGATCCTATGCCTTCCCTAAAGTCAGAGACTCCAACCAACAGTCTCTGCCTCACGGCTGCTCACTTTAAGAAACAAGCTGCAGTGAACACTACAGCCAAAAACCTGAGGGAGGTTGAAAGCAGATCCTTCCCTAGTGAAGCATGCAGGTGATAATCCAGGAGCCAACAACTAGATTTCAGCTTTGTGAGACCCTGAACAGAAGACCCAGGTAAGGGATGCCCCAACTTCCCGACCTTCAGAAATTGTGAGATAACAGGTGAATATTCTTCCATGGTAAATTGTCATCTAGCAATGACATGAATACCCAGTGGATGGTCTTTTGTGCCCAGTTGGTTTTACACATTTTATTTTCTAATAAAAAAAATTATTAGAAAAGATTTTCTTCCTCATTTTTTTTGGTGCATTATAGTTGTACATATTGATGGGAATTTGTTGTTGCATATTTGTGCATGAACATAAAAAACAATAGAATTAGGCCAAAATCAATCCCCAGCTTTTCCCCACTCCCTCCCCACATCCCACCCCTAGATCCCTTTCCTCTACTGATCTCCCTTTGAGTTTTAAGAGATCCACCTCCACCTTTGTTTCTAATGAAAGAATTTGAACACCTACCAGGAGCTAGGCACTCTCTCAGCACTTTACCCACCAAAAAAATTCTCACATTTCATCCTCCCCCAAACCCTGTAACAACTGTTATATGTGTATCCATTTTGAGAGTGAGGAAGTGAGATTCAGTAGGATTAAGCAACCTTCCCTGGATTCCACTGTTAAAACTAAAAGGCAAAGTACTTTGAACCCCAGTCTGGACCAGAGAATAAAGAAAGTTCTAGCTTTGTCTTTGTTGCAATCAACTTGCCATAGAGTATACCACAATACAAAACTAATTCTAGTGGATCCCCTCTCCTGCCGGTGCCTCCCCACCTGGGAACAAGATTTTTCTGCTGGGTTTCCATGCATGCTATTCCTGAATGCACCTGCATCTTTTCAGTAGTGATGGTAGATTCTGTGCATAGCTGTTAGAAGTCATATGTGTGAGAACCATCTGTCAGGGATGTGAAGATACTGGACTAGAGAGTGCAAACAGTTGAATGACTCAATATTAATGGGAGCTTGGAGTTTAGAAAGGCCATTGGATATGACCTACCTTTCATTCTGCAGGGGACCTGTGTGCCAAAGCTGCTGCTTTTGTGTAAATCAATTTTTCACTTGGGCACAGCCATCCTAGCATCTCTTGTGCATATGTTTCCAGGTTCTGGGATTTGAAAACCCATCACCAACCCAACCCCAGGAACACAGAGTTGGGGGGAGGAAAATGCTGGGCTTCCACTCTAGCCAAACTAGCTGCCCTTTTACTCTACTGAGATTTTTTTTTTCTTTGCCAAACTAGAATGGTAGGCTAGCAGGCAGCACTTGCCTCTGGTTCTACCACCTACTTACACATGACTGGGCCAAAGTTTACTATCACTCTCCTGAAGCTTTGCTTTGTACATTAAGCAAGTGGAAATAATAATAATAATAAGCCTGTATTTCACAGGATGAGTTCATTCATTTATTCATTCTCTCATTCATCCAGCACTCCTTCTAAGACAGCCTCAATCATTCACACAAAGAAATTATAATCAGGGATCATAACCAGAATTTGAGAACCATCTCCATTTCAAATATTTAAGCAGCTGCTAACTGAGCATCTTTTAGGTACCTGCCATCTGTGGACCAAAGCTCTGCATCATCAACAATTATTTCCAAGATAACAAAGATATTCCCAAGCAGCAATGGAGCCCAGAGATGGCATCCAGGTGGCTGCCCATCACTTTCTTCACCTTGACATGCTCATGCGTGTCTTTTTGTTCAATCCATCCTTTAACTTTGGCTCCAAATTGCTAATGAAAATTTCAAAGACTAGTAATGGCCCCTAGTTGAGATGGGTTCCTAGTGTTGTATCCACTGTGACTATCTTCAGTAGGACTCTAAATTTAGCCCTGTGACATCTGTTGGACCTAGGAGACATGGAGGAGGATTTTGTTTGATTTTTTTATTTGTTCTAATTAGTTATACATGACAGCAGAATGCATTCTAACTCATTGTACACAAATAGAGCACAACTTCTTATTCCTCTGGCTGTACACAGTGCAGAGTCACACCACTTGTGCAATCATCCATGTACGTAGGGTAATAATGTCCATCTCATTCCACCATCTTTTCCACCCCCATACCCCCTTCCCTCCCCTCACTCCCCTCAGCCCAATCCAAAGTTCCTCCATTTTTCCCTAGCCATCCCTCCCATTATGGATTAGCATTCACATATTAGAGAAAAACATTTGGCCTTTGGTTTTTGGAGATTGGCTTATTTTGTTTAGCATGATATTCTCCAACTCCATTCATGTACTTGCAAATGCCATAATTTCATCCTTCTTTAAGGCTGAGTGATATTCCATTATGTGTATATACCACAGTTTCTTTATCCATTCATCTGTTGAAGGGCATCTAGGTTGGTTCCATAGTGCAGCTATTGTGAATATAAACATTGATGCAGCTGCATCATGTAATATGCTGCTTTTATGTCCTTTGGGCAAAAACCAAGGAGTGGGATAGCCAGATCAAATGGTAATATGGAAGAGATTTTCTGAAGAGAGGTTTTCCTAAGGACAGAATTTTACCTTGTGAATTTTTCTTCTTGGGTAACATATAAGGGAAGGAATTTTCTTTGTTTGATGGAATAGGTGGTTTCCATGTGAAAGTTATCAAAAAATTATTTTCCTATTGATTCATTTTACAGTAAGAAATATATTGATGTGAAAGGGGGAAAAACCCTGTGGAACATTTTCCTCTTGGAGTATTATATGTTTTATAAGAAATGTAATCAGAACCTTTCAATACCGTAGACTGATACACAATGACAGATTCCCTGTTAGTTTTCTTTCTATTTGTTTATAGCTTTTCACTTTTTCCCAGGGTTTATGTCCTGAGTGAGTCACATATAGTGAGATTCTAACCACTTTCTGTACAAAGTAACCTCTCCATCAGAAATTGGATAACCTGCAACTGTTGGAAAGAAAGGCCTTTCGGGGGCGGTCCTTGAGCTTCCTGAATCTCTCTCCAAGGTCAAGATGTGAGTTCCTCTGACAATTCTAAAACTCTTATATGTGACTAGATTAAAAAAAAAAATCTTTCCTTTGCTTAAATTGTACAGCCTACAAAACAAAGATGGCAATGCCTGCCCGCTCCCACCTCTCAATGACATTTTTTTTTAAAGTAAGAAAGAAAGTCTAAAAAGCACTTTGGTTTTCTGTTAGGAATCTGTTGTCTCAAAAGTTCTTTCTTCATAGTCAGGGCCCCAGAGTTCGGCAGCCAGGCATGTGCCACGGTGTTGAGACTTCAGAGAATGAAACATGAATTCGTTATGTACTTTTAGCGAGGCTGTATACATGAAACTTTGGATCTTTTAAAATTCATATGTCTCGAGGGAAGATCCTTCTCTGGACCACCATGAAAGGCAGGCAACATACTCAGCACACAGTAAGGAGCAGAGAAGCAGGAGCTAACTTATCATATTGTATGATAGATTCATTAAAATACTTTGTGGGCCAGACACCAATGAAGTAAAATACAAGTGTATTCTCTAAACATCGTCCACTCCTAAAATAAGTATCAGGGTTTCCAAGAATAAATGGCTCCATCTAAAAGACGAGGAGATGTTCACTGTAATTTGTAACCAAGAGGGGCTTCTGAATAGATCAACTCCAGATCTTAGTTCTGAAGACCTAGTCCCATTGGTCTGGACATTGCAGATAGATAGAGGCAATAACAGAAATACAATTCAATACATGTTTTGTCATTTCCGCTTGGAGAACTTCTCCCCAGAATGATTTCCATCTTCTACTTTCCCATTTTCTCCTCTAAGCAGACATCATTTGGTACCTCCAGCATCTCTCTCAATTCATCAGAGGCTTTCTTGTTAGTGTTATTCTGGGTCTCTTCTTCCTTATCTGAAAACTGTCTTTTATTGATTGCAATTGAATTATCTAAAGCTAGAATAATGGCTTGCTGTTTCTTTGCTTCTGCCCATTATTAGAAAGCCATCGAGGCTTTAGATTGCACCCAGCTTTCCTTCACCTGATTATGCCCTCCTGAAGCTTCTGATAATTTTTGTCTAGAGTCCATAAGATCCTTAGCTCTCTTCTATTCTCCTAAGGCTCAAAGGAGGAACTTGATGGTGGAATCTTTTATTCCTTGCCTGAATGTCTTCTTCTCCCAAGAGCATAAATATGATTCACACCTAAAAACCAGGCACAGAAAATGGCCTAAGTTGAAAAAGAAATAATAACAACTACATTCATTAGTATTTCTCAAACCTATAGCTAGCAGTGTCAGCATCACCTAGGAACTTGGAAGGAATATCACATTTGGTAGAAATATCACTCTACCCAACACCTACCAAAGCAGGAGTTCAAGCCTCCTGCTTGAATTTTGATGCATACTAATGATTGAGAATCAACTGGACAGACTATGCCACAGTGTGTACCTTGATTTCATAAAGCCATTAAACGGCCACTAATGCATGAAATCATTTTTGGATTTTGCAAGTAGGTCTGAATTTCAAATCTTTTTGTTTTACCTGGAAGACAAGGAAAATTAACACTTTCCAAGGTCCAAGATTTTATTTAAATAAAGCAAAGTGTTGTCACAGGCCTGTCTTTAAAACGCAGGATCCAGGAGAGATACTTCCAGATGCAAGAGGTATTTCTCTGGATGTTGCATGTGTATTATAGACTCCAGTTCAGCAGAGACATCAAGCTTCTTTCTAATCTTACTCTGAGATGCTTTGCACATACAAGTTACCTTTCTGGTCTTCCAAGATATTTGTGTTTTCCACCCAAACTCAATAATATTTCAACTATCATAGGGTTATAAATAAGTAATACCCTAAAATATCATAGGGTTTATGAGGTAGAAACGCCATTTTCTCTTTATGCATCATATTAGATTGATGGGAAACACTTCCCAGTATAACTTTCTGTCATGTTCTTTTGTGCACTCTACAGAATGTTCAGTATTGGTGCTATCCAGTAGGGTAGCCACTAGACAGGTGTAGATACTGAGTACTGGAAACATGGCTAGTGGTAAGACAGGAACAGAGTTTTAAATTGTATCTAATTTTAATGATTTCACATTCAAATAGCATTTAAGTTTACACATGGCCGGTGGCTATCATATTGTATAACACAGGTCTAGATATATTGATCTAATATCTTACACAACAATTCATGCAGTGGAAATGTGTTTGTACACCTTAGAGGAATATTTAGAAAACTTAGGTTGGTGATCTAGAATAGGCCTTCTAAAATTGATGGGGGTACTTTAGGAGCCAGTGCAAGTGTAATTGTGTCTGAATCAATTATGAGGATATTTTGACAAAGTTAAGAGTGTTACATCATTCTAAGACCCACAGGCTTTCTTAGACTTTTGACAACTTCAGTTCTTCAATAATCCATTTAAAATGGGGAAAGGTTACTGGATCTTTAATTTAAGTGAAATCATGGAAAATACAAATAAAAATTCTTCAAGAGAAATCTGTATTCCAAAAACAGAAATTCATTTTTTCTCTTCATGACTGAACAATAAATCACTCTTTGAAGAGCTGTCACTGTCAAGTTTTTCCAAAGGATGAGCTATCAATCAAAGAATTTGAACCTTAAAAGCTTATATGTAATTGCCCCAAGGGTCATTTGATTGTTGTCCTTTGATTTTTCCAGATATTTCTAAGTGTCCAGAAATTTCCTAGACCAAAAATCAACTCCCCTTATTTTTTGACTTAGGATGATTTCAGCTTATGAAGCCATGACACAAAACTCAAAAACAGTCTCTTTTAACAGTCTCAGTTTCTCATATAGTCACAGAATTCAGAAAGGACAGTGTTTTACCTTTACCTTCTATGTTTTCTTCTCACTTCCAGTCCTAAGGTGTTATCAGGCTCAAGAAAAATAGTATTGAAGGTCTGAGTAGGTTTAGCACAGAGGTAATCATATGTATCCCATCTAAAATATTCACCTCAAGAATGGAGGTAAACAAATAAGAACTGACTTTGGAATTATCAAATATTACCGGCCCCATAACCAGAGAACCAAGTTTAATTGTCCTTAGAATTGTTTTGCTGGCTGAAGTGCTACAAAACTGGTTTGCGATAATAAGTGAATTTGATTACTTACTTTCTTCATTGATTCTGACAGCTATACCTGGGGAAATGGTTCAAAGTAAAGAACTCTTTCTCATCTAGATTTCCTATTGATAAAGATCTGGCAAAGTGTTTACCAATCTAGGCATTCCTGTCTTCTAACTTCAGTAAGTCAGTTAAGGAATGCTCAGAGTACACAAAGTCCATAATATATTTAATGTTTCCAATATCTGAGAGATAAATATGCATGTTGGTACTGAGGATGCACTGTTATACTACACAAAGAGTGAGATCAAGGATAAGAGTAAATTGTTCTTAAATTTACCAAGGCTTGGGATAGAATCTCAACATAAACTGAGGTCAATATGACTAACTATCCTAATCCCCAAATATATCAAAGGCCTTAAGCATTGGGCATCTTATTAACCTCACAATTCTATTTTTAATTTTTTTTCTTGTGGAAATAATTATGTATTTTCATACTTATAAATGAATGATCATCATAAGTAAATAATAACTACAATAGTAGAATTAGACATAAAAAGTGAATTACCATTAAAACTAATGTTACAGCTCTGTCTTCCTATGGAAATGACCCTCATTCTTCCTTGCTTTCCTAAGCAAATCTATATGTCTGAAAAAAAAATGTGTTACAAAAGAGAGAATGAGCCAAAATCATCTGCCAATTTTTTTCCATCTTTCTACTTTCTTTGGGTTTGTTCTGTTCTTTTAAAAAAAAAAATTAAGTTGAGCATTTGGAGATTTAGTTGATTGTTTTTAATTTGGGCTTAATAGGGTAGCCATAGAACACAGTCTTCATTATACTAGATATTTGGCTTTTTTTGAGATTTATTGCATAGGCAGAGGTGAGTTTTCATAATGATTATCTGTGTGTTTGAGAAAGAATGGGTAGCTAAACGTTAAGGGAGGAGGCGTAGATCAAGATGGTGGAATAGGTTGCTCTAATGACCGTCTTACCTTGTCCCCTTGTCCCCTCCCATCACAAACACCGTTTTAACAACTTAAAGAAAAGATGGAAGCAAAGAGACAAGACAGGAGGCTATGGTAATAATTTGAGAAAGAAATGATGATGGGATAGACCAAGAAATAGTGATAATAACGTTGAGATGGAATTGAATTGGGTGGAATTGTGGCTATATTTTGAAAGTAAAACCACTAAGATTTCCTGAAGGATTCAATGTGGAGTTTGGGAAAGATAACTTTTAGCCAGAGCACCTGAAAGGTGAGGATGTTGTTAACTGAGATGGGAAGGACCTCAATGAAGCAAGTTTGGGATAGAAGACCCAAAAAGAAACCCAAATACCCAAACTGAAGAGACAGAATAATCAACTATTTAAGAGAAAGGTTTGGACTGAAGATAGAAGCTTGGGAAATTTGGGCTGTCTGAGACCACCACAGGCAATGGTTCTGAACTGGGGGTTATTGAGGTAGGTGATACTTGCTTCAAGTGGGTAGATGCTAGAGATGCTGACAAATACTTTGGATGCACAGGAGAGCCCCACACAACATAGAATTATCTGAGCTAAATTTTCAATTACATTGAGATTTAAGAACACCTCACCAAAGGTCTGAGGTTCGCAGGAGAAGAAAAGGTATTCAAAGGCTCAGCCCTGGAGAATCCTTACTGTGGGTTCAAGGAAATAGGTTAGAACAGTCATCAAAATGTATGTGTCTAATAATAATGGAAGAAATCCAAGATGGTATTATGACCTAGAAGTCAAGTATAGATCATCTATTCAGGAGGAAGTTGTGATCACCACATCAAATCTGCTGCTTGGTCCATAAAGATGAAGACTGAAAACTGCCCAATGGATTTATACCATTCTGGGGTCTTTGACAAGGAGTCATTTCAGCACAGTAATGTTGGCAAAAGTCTGGCTCTGTTACTAAGTGACTGTGGGCAAGGTAGTTAGCCTTTCTGAGTTTTCATTTTTTCACTCATAAGATAAAGATAACAATCTATTTCATAAAGTTGCATAAAGATAACAATCTATTTTATAAAGTTGCATAAAGATAACAATCTATTTCATAAAGTTTCATGAGATAATGTGAATACCATATGTAAAGCACGTACCGCAAAACTGGCACATAGTAGGCACTCAGTAAATCTAAGGTCTCCTTCCATAACTTTTTCATTCATTTACAACCTATTCCCTCCTGAATACCCCTCCCACCTCTCTCACATATAAAAAATTATTGCTTCAATACTTTATCACACTCTAGGAACTAGTAAGTATTTGGGGGACAATTCTTTCATTAAAACACACTTGATGATGGAGACCATTCTTCAATTATCTTCAATTCCTATGAACTGAAGAAAAAAATAGTGTTAATAATTTTAGTTTTTCTGTTTAGGACAATACATTGGACTAGGAGAGAAACAGCAATTCAAATTATACAGAGCCACAAAAGTAATTTCTCACCAAGTAAAACATTCCCCTGTTGAATTTAATTCTGTATTACGTCTTCCTGTAGTTTTGAAACTGCAAAACCAAAACAGTAGCTAAATCTTCAAGGCCTACTGTAGCTCCACACATTTCCCTACATAAAACTACCAACAGACCAAACTCTCAATCAAAACCAAAACTCATCAAAGATATGTCAAAGGATGGAGGCTGAGGGAAAGCTAGAGAAGTGGAAAATCACTCTTCAAAAGCTTTTACTCGGGCATCTCCCACTGGTTTTTGTCTTCTCTTGGGACTCAGAAAATTATTATATTACTCTAATGATTACACAGTAACTTTATAAAAAATGAATTTAATTTCAAAAGGTTAAAGGTAGCCCTGTTGTAGAAAAAAAAAAGATATCAGAAAAATGTGTCGTTCTGCATTCAGTTCTAATTTCCACAGAACAAGGGACCCAGAAGGTCGCCCAAGTAATGAGGTTTTTGGTGTGTGTGCTAATTCCCCAGTTAGTCACACACAGAAAGCTCTCAGCCCAAGTGGCTCCTGGGAGCTCTAGGAGCTCAGAAGGCTGAAGAGGGAGGCATGCATGATTTTAGAATTTCTGGAAGCCTGGACTAAATCCCAGATGACCCTCAGGCAGCCTGATTACCAGATCTGCCAAGACCTCAAGAGAAACTCTTGTCTCCCAACCTCTGGGTTCCTCTATTTTACTGGACCAAACACATAGATTTTGCTCACATTTTTATGTCTTGGAAATCAGTCATCTTACAGTCAGTGACACATTACTGTTGGTCAGTGTTATCCAGAAGGACCCTTTCTGATGGTAGACATCTCTGTCTGTTCCGTCCAACATGGTCATCACCGGTCATAGGTGGCTCCTGAGCACTGGAAATGTGGCTGATGCAACCAAATAACTGAATTTTTAAATGTATTTGGTTTTCATTGTTTTAAATGTGAACAGCCACATGTGTCTAAGGGCTACCATCGTGGTCAACACAGGAACAAGTCAAACTCTCCCAAGGATTTACATTTGTTTCTTCCACTCACCTAAGGAATGACCAGCCTGAGACTCGTTAAATTCTCAGCTTGAGGCTCTGTGACTGCCTGGTGTTGTGAATCCAGGCTGGGAACCTGAGCGTCTGATTTCGTTCAAATTCTCATGAGAGATTTTATTTTCTTCCTTCCAATCAATGCCAGAATTGAGCTATATACCTTTCCCTGCTGTAGCTCCCTGATTGGAAGGACTTTTTCTCATTTACTCGTACCCTCAGAGGGTAACTCCATGGAATCCCAGGATAACCCAGAAGTCGCTTGTTAAACTCCTCCATCTTGTGTGTTTTCGATTTCATAGTGAAAGTCAAAGTAATGGTGCTTCCTTCAATCAATACTAACAGAGCCAATGTAATATGGTGCTGTGATTTCTGATACATAGTAGAGCTTAATAAACATTTATTGAAAGAAAGGGAAAGGAATAAAGAACAGATTGGGCCATAGAATTGGAATGCTTCTTAAAATGAGAGTTCCATGACCCCCTAGATGATTTGAAGGGGTTAAAGGCATTTTATTGTTTGGTTGGAGGGAAGAGAGAGATTTGAGAGCAAGTAGACATGAGATCCCAGCAAGGTACAGAGACAGAGAAAAAGGCTCAATAATTAGTTTTACCAGTCAGAAAAGAGATGGCAAACTATATTGGATGGGACATCATCTTTAATTGGACCAGAAGCTAAAGACACTATTTTGAGAATGTTCTCATGAGCTTCTATGCACAAGTAGTACGGCCCTAAAGTCCAAGTAACAATGATCCCTATGAAACCTCAGAGTTATTGTAGTTTCAAATAAGATAATGAAGTGCTATAAAGTAAAGTCGGGAGAAAGAGTAAGTTTTAAATGGATTCAATCTAAGGGAGAACATTACTCCATTTAAAAAAGCACAAATGATATTTGTTTTCTTCTTAAAAAAAAAAAAGTTCCCCGTTAAGATCTGCAAGTTCAATTCTAAGTTTCTCAACTTAATTATGTATATATGAGTCCTGTCACTGATGAAGGAGAATGGGGAAAATATGGAAAGTTAACAGCCTTTCTAGGAAACATGGCCATATTTTATTCTAAGTGTGGCTCATTGGTTTGCTGTTAGAAAGAGACCATTCAATTGAGAAGGGGCCAGAGGAGGCTATGGGGGAGGGGATGTTTTAGGTGGTGAGGAAATAAGGCCTTTTATCTTCCTCCCTGGAGGGCAAGTTACTTCTCCCTAGGTTAAGACCCAAGCAGTCTCTAAGGGCTACCGCAATTCCTAGAAACCTGGACTCAGATCTAAGAAGCAACAAGGGTCATGTGCACTGCCATGACTATCATGAGCAAGCAGCGTTCCAAAGGCAGATGCATCAGTGGGTCAGAGCCACAGGGAAGAAAGCCAGTGTTGGAGCAGCCTCAGCACACTTGATCTATGAGACCAGTAGCAGTGGCCAGAAAGATGTCTCAGGTCAGGATCAGAAAATCCAGATGGATTCCCAGCAGAACAACATCCAAACTGACAGGCCAAATCCAGAAGGACATTTGTACCCAAGAGTAAAACAAAGCCAGGTACCCCCAATGAAGGAGGGTGGTGAGAAAGGGGCTGAACAGATGCCATGGCAACTAGAAAGAAAAACAGCTATACCCTCTTTACCTTTTACTCATAGACCCCAGGACAGTGCCTAATGCAGAGTGGATGCCCATTACCTCTTTTTTTTCCCAAAATATTTATATAAAACTTGGTATTTTATTTTATTTATTAGTTGCTCAGGACAATACAATGATCTTGACATATCATACATTTGATTCAAATAGGGTATGAATTCTCATTTTTCCACATGTACAAATTGCAGGATCACATTGATTATACATCCATGTGTATACATACAGCAATCCTAGTGTCAGTTGTATTCTGCTGCCCTCCCTATCCCCGCTCCCCTCCCTTCCCCTCCCATCACTATTGTCTACCCATACCACTGTGACACTTCTCTCTCTCCCCCCCCCTCTCTCTCTCTCTCTCTCTCTCTCTCTCTCTCTCTTTCCCTTCCCTTCCCCCTCACACCATCGTATATGTATTTTGTGAACCCATGAGGGTCTCCTTCCGTCTTCCATGCATTTCTCTTTCTCCCGTCCTTTCCCTTCCTCCTCTTTTCCTTATTTCATGGTAATCTTCTTCTCATGCTCTTCCTTCCTACTCTGTTTTGAGTCACCCCCCTTATATTAGTGAAGACATTTGGCATTTTGTTTTTTAGGGATTGGCTGACTTTGCTTAGCATGATTTGCTCTAGTGCCATCCATTTTCCTGCAAATGTCATGATTTTGTTATTTTTTTATTGCTGAGTATAAATATTCCATTGTGTATAAATGCCACAATTTCTTAATCCATTCATCTATTGAAGGGCATCTGGGTTGGTTCCACAGTCTAGCTATTGTGAATGGTGCTTCTATGAACATTGATGTAACTGTGTCCCTGTAGTATGCTCTTTTTAGGTCTTTTGGGTATAGTCCGAGAAGAGGAATAGCTGGGTCAAATGGTGGTTCCATTCCCAGCTTTCCCAGGAATCTCCATACTGCCCTCCAAATTGGCTGCACCAGTTTGCAGTCCCACCAGCAATGCACAAGTATACCTTTTTCCCCACATCCTTGCCAGCACTTGTTGTTGTTTGACTTCATAATGGCTGCCAATCTTACTGGAGTGAGGTGGTATCTTAGAGTGGTTTTAATTTGTATTTCTCTGACTGCTAGAGATGGTGAGCATTTTTTTGTCTTATATGAATGAATAGGCTCAGCAAAGAAATTTAAAATATTGGAAACAGGCCTTTCTAATTCAGCCAAATTCTATCCCAGAGCAGTGCCTCTCAAACTTTATTGGGCACGTACAGATCACCTGGGGATCTTTGACTGAACCAAAAGCCTTCCTTTGAAGATCTGGAATGGGCACAGAGACTGCATTTCTAAAAACACTTGTGACTCCAGTGCTACCCATCCACAGATCACACTGATCCACAGCACAATTTGAATGACTCAGGACTTGAATCAGCAGATTATATAGACTTTTAAGGCATACATTAATTTCAAGAGGGAAGACTGTAAGTGGAAGTTAAAAAAAAAAATTACCAGCCAGGAGTAAGGAGATGAAGTCAAGGCCATTAAGACTGTCCTTTAGAGAAGTGATTTGGGAAATCCTGTGAATGCTAATAGCCCCAAGCCCAGCTGCAGGATATCTCAGTGGCCCAGAACTGCACATGTGATTTATTTTTTTTGGAGGAGGAGGGTGTAAAATTTTTTATTCACAGTAGCCATCACAACTTTTTTATAACCTAAACAGAAATCATCATCCAATGATAGGTTTCATTACAGCACAACTCCATCTGTCTTGCTGCATAAAAATAAAAGTTCAGGGTTTTTTTTTTTTTTTTTTTTTTTTTAGTTTAAGTATATCACCACAGTAGAGTTTAGGGACATAAAAAGCTGATATAAAAATAGAGTTGGTTTTGTGGCAAGAGTGTAGAAATAGGAACTCTATAGACATTGCAGACAGAGAATCATTGCATTAACTCTTTGTAAGTCTTCATTAAATACTTGTCTCTCCTCTATCCTTGTACTTACTATCTTCTATGAAGTGTAGCATGTGGTCTGGGTTTGCAGAAGATTTGTAGCAAACCCCTGTGCCTTTTAAATAGCTGTCAGTGTGGTCAGAAAATCATAGGCCAAGGTAGTAAGGCAACCCAATTTGAGCCACAGTGATTCTGTGCTCTGGGACTGACCCCTTCAGCCTGTGGACAGAAGCAAACCCTCTGGAGGCTTGTAAGCCATCTCCACCTTGTCACTATGCAAAAGACAACCATTCTCACCTGCCTTGTAAAGTGTCACCTTACCATAATTATGTCCCCTTATGTTATAGATCTTGCTGATCTGCTTACACATATAAACCAACCTTTCCCATGGATAAGCATTGTCATATATATATTCCTAGAATTCAGGTTCCATATGTCAAACAATCTATCCAAGGTGGATAGTTCCCAAGACGGTTTCACACTGGTCACCTGCCCTGATTTGGTCTCTCTCAGCTCTGATGGATCAGCTGACAGCTGCTCATGTCTATGTGTCAAGACTTCCAAATGAGGCCCACGTTAGGACAAGATCCATGATATATATTTCATAGCATAAGAATCTTAAAGTCATTTGTGGGTGATTGATATTCTAATTTATTCACAAGCTGAGTAAACTCAAACTGCCACTCTTCCAGGTGTGTGGAGCCAGTGAAATCACCTTCATTGTAGGGCACTGACTGTACTGTCTAAAACAAAAACGGAGAGCAAAGAAATGAGGTTAAAGAAGGTGCCTACGAATGTGAAGCCCAAAACAAAAAGACAGACCAGTACTACAAATTAAAAAACATTGTTTGGGACATACAGTCATGAGACATAGGCCTCAGCAGAAGAAGCCTGTAACTACCATTAGGGAAGGCGACATTGGAAGGTGACACCAAGGTCTATGTCATTTAATGGCAGAATTTCTATGGAATATTTATGTTCATTTTCTCAGAATACAGTTTACAGACTAGAAGGGCCAACAGGGAAGATCTCTGAAGCTAGCCATGAAAGCTGCAATTTCTTAGGGACAGTGGCCTAGAAGACGCCTGAAGTGGTAGCATAAAGAGGTAAGAGAAAGCAACCATTGGAGAGATATAAAGATGGAATGCTGTTACTGGCAATGATAAGGAACAGAAACTCCTTATACTTCAATTAGGAAGGAAAAGGAAGAAATTAGGGCTTATCTGTCCCGTGCTAGTTTTAACTGAGGGTCAACACCATCGAATTTAGGTCTTAATTAGACTCCATACTGGATTTGTCTAAGGATCCCACTTGGCCACAAAATGGTAATAACAAAGCTACTTGGTAATGGTATGCATTTCCTATTCTAACTTACCTGCCTCCCTCTTATAAGGACTCTTATGATTATACTGGGCCCACTTGGATAATTCAGGGTAATATTTCTATCTCAAGATACTTAATCACATCTGCATCCATTTTACTTATAAGGTTATAACATATTCACAGGTTCCAGGGATTAAGATGTGGATATATTTAAGAAATCATTATTCAGCCTACCATAGATATTATCTTCACTGAAGGCCAAAATATAAGCATATATCTAATCTGGAAGTGGCAGGTAACCTAGGGCCCAAAGAGCTCAGGAAAAGTGGTCTACTGTGCCAAAAGAAACATATTTATCCTCACACAATGTTGTCAATTTAAAACCTTTAACATCTTTAACATAATTTGTTTTTCCAAGAAACCTTCTCTTTAAATCATTTTCTTGCAATACATCATCATCACTGTGTTTTTAATCAGTCAAACAATTATAGTAATTTTTGTGTTCTGAAAACAGGGACATGATAGTTGGCTGCTCTCCCAGAAATCCTTTTGCAATTCTTTTCACCTATAAGTATTATGAAAATCACTCCAAAACATTATGTAATCAGAGGAGTATAACCACATGTAATCAGAGCAGTATAACCACACGTAGCTGTGTCTGTCCTGGCTGAAATTCTCCTGGGCTGCTCACACCCAAGGGAACATGGCAGGACGGCCATTCACTGCTTTTTCCAAGAGGCAAATTTAATGATGAGGCAGAGCTCTACAACCTATGGACTTGGGATATAAATGCTGATCAAAGGTTGAAGATGTTGCTCCTCTTGCACTCACAGACAAATCCATCCTTCATCTCTCCATCCCTCCCACCTTCTTGTCTCCAACCTCATGCCACTTGTCAAGACAGTATGATAGACTAAAGGAAAATTTGACTGTAAGGACCACCTAGGGTGTGTATTCAACATGCGATTCCTGCGTTCTTCATTTAGAAATTCTGATATTCCAAGTCTCAGCAGGAAGCTTGATAAACTATATGAATAATAAAACAACCTCAAGTGATTCTTATTATCAGGCAAGATGAGAAAGATTGATATGATAAAATAGAAACTGGCTTTCAAATTAAGCACAGTTTTGAATGTGTTTCAAGCTAGCGAATTTGAACGAGTTACTTAGCTATCCTGAACCTGTACAATGAAGAGTTCAGAGATTGGAGAAGTGAGTTGGATTTGCTGCATACATACAGCCTGGAGTTCCATCATTGTACATTATCTTCTTCTCTCTGCCCTTCATGTCTCTCCCTATGGCACCTGCCATAGAGTGCTTTTCACCACTGAGGGATGTTGACTGACTCTGCAAATGTCTAAAGGATGACAACCCGAACCACTTGGTCAATCCCTCTGCCAGGACCTTCCCTACCCACAAAGCTGTCAGCTTCATCATGCAGTCACTCGGGTTTTCAGAGCTCCCCCTGACACACAGCCCCTTCTCATTCACAAGGAACTGTCCTGTAGCTGTGTCCTGGCTGAAATTCAGGTTTCTCTTTCTTAGAGCACCCAGCTTCAGAAAGAAGGCTCAACTTCTCCCACAGCTAGGTCAACCATTGCTCTAGGAAGGACTTGCAGAAGGTGATTGATTGAGCTTCATTCAGGAAAAAAAAAAAAGATGAAGAAGCATGACAGTTGTACCACCCAGCATGTTGAGCTTAGAAGTGGATCCTGGGCAGGGTCTCCCTCTGTCCAGGGTTCTTGTCACCACTTTCAAGGTGTGTCTCCCTGCAGCAGGGTCACCACACGAATACATTCTGCATGCCACAAACCCCAAGCTATATGTGATTGTGATACAATCATTTAACACTTGCTGTGGGATTTGCTAGACTCTAAAGACCACCTCCATTTCCTTTTTTTGGCAGTTTCAGACTCAACATGAATTGGAAAGCAATTCTAAGAGGCTACAAAGAATCTTGGGACAATGTTGCATTTTTTGCTCTGTTTTTTTCCTCCTCTTACTTTACTCCTTGTCCCAATCTACCTTTTCTCCTTAAACTGATGGTAGCAGATTTAGAATGATGATCAGGGTTTCTACTAGGGATTACTGGAGGCAGTCCTTGCCCAAACCACTGTGATCCTTCTTTCTCTGTTCCCTCCTACTCCTGGCACTCTGACAAAGCGTCAGTCTCTCATCACCAGCAGCACCTGAGCACTTGTAAGAACTGCAGACCCTCAAGCCACAATCTCAGACATGCTGAATCGGAAATTCTTGGAATGAGGCCCAGAAATCTTCATTGTTTTAAAAGCCTCAGCTGATTTAAATGACTGTAGTTTGAGATTCATTGTACTAGAGTGCTCTCATATAAGCTGTCTCCTTAAAGTAACCTCACAATACATCCAAGTTTAGTAGCTTAGAATCCTGCTGACCTGTCTGTACAATGCTTAGGTATCTTACCCATATCCCAATTCACCTCATTTTAATTATGTTTGTCCTCTGAATTTCTTCTCTCCCCTCCCATAAACACCGAGTGACTATCTCATTCTTCATACCTCCTCTCTGCATACTCTGACATATAGTAAGTTCAATAAATGGGAAGAGAGCTGAGATGTTCTAAGCCAAGGACACCAGTGATGTCAACTCCACTGTGAGAGTTCTAAGCCATTATATTGGACTATGTTGACTGCCATGTTGGGAGTATTCCAAGGTCATGTCCAAGTTCAATGAGGAAGAGCCCTGTGAAGTACTGATGTGTACTACTGAGTCTGTAAAGGAATAGTAGTAGCCTATGTGCCCCATCCAAGTCTTACCTGACACTGGCTATCCATGGCCTCTTTAAACAGTTGAAGAAATGAAGACCCAGAGAAAAGAAGTGACTTTGCTAAAGTCACACTGCTAAAGTGACAGAGCTGCAATTTAAAAGCAGATATAATATCCATTACTCTTCCTATAATACCCACAGTCTTTCCTTTTTGTCCCCCTTCTCTCCATTCCTCCTTCCTATCACCTGTGTAGACATTTTGCCAGTCGACAACGTATTAACCTCTCCCACAAATGGGAAATGAGGAGAGGAGCAAATTAACAAGAGACTATGCTCCAAAAATGTTCTATGCATTTCCCTTGTCAACCTCTCGTTCTCGTGAAAGTAGCCATAGCCTTTCTTTCTCTCTCTTTCCTTCCTTCCTTTCTTTCTGTCTTTTTTTTCTTTCCTTTTCTCTTACTTCTTTTCATCAACAAATTTATGTTGAGTATATTTATTAAGGTAAGACATTTTTTAAGCACTGAGGATGTAGAAGTTAATAAACCGACAATAACAAAAAGAAATTCCTCCCTTCACTGTTTTTTAATTCTGGTAAGGAAAACATACAAAAATGGAATAATTAAGCAGACTATATGGCATTATCAGATGGTGATAATTCTCATGTAGAAAAAATAAGCAGGCAAGAGAAATGAAGAGAGCCCATCAATAGGACAGGCAGAAGAGTCCTCCTAAGGAGGTGACATATTAGCACAAACCAAGGGAACCAAAATCTGTGAGAAAGGTGTTTTAAAGCAAACAGAAGTACAGAAGTCCCTGAGGCAGACATATTCCAGACAAGGGAGAGTAAGGAGGCCACCATGTATGGAACTGAATGAGTGATGGGAGTGGTAAGTGACACTGCCAGGTGTTGATGGTAGGCTACATGGTGCAGGGCTTTGTGCACTATTGTGGAGATATTCAAGGATTTTCCCAAACATTTTGGGATGCTCATTCCAATGATCTTCCACCTGGGTCTCTTTAATTCATCTCCATATTGTACTTATAATCACACCTCTTCCCCCAATATTGGTCTCTTGCAAGCACTCCCTGTTCTCTCAGATCCTTTTTCTCTCTTTCCATGGGTAACTATTTCACAACCTCATCCTCCATGTTTCCTTCTCCTTTACTGGCCACACTGTTCCTCAAAGCTCACATCATAATGCTTCCCATGAGACAGTTCCCATTGTCCCCAGACTAATGTCCCTCTGAGTGCAGATAACCCTGGGTTACACAAGCACTCACTATTGTTCAACCATCCAGGGATTATATACCAATGGTTTTTCCTCCTTAGAAACAAAGGCTCCTGCTTCTTGCCACCCCAACAGTGACTACTCCATGAACATATGCATGTTTGATGTATATTTTATGCACTGGGAAAAGTCTTCTCTAACAAATGTCCAAAAGAAGTACTAGGCATTATTATCTGTGTACTGTCAGCATTTAACACAGTTATCTGGTATATATACACAGGAAGTGGAAATAAAACAGATTTCTGAAAGTTTGGAGTAGATGCAGAAAAAATATATTTTACCATGACTGTCCTTTCTTTCCAAGAATATCTTAGAAGTGCTATAAAAAGGCCAAGATACTGTAGAACATGCAGGTGGAAAATTGAAGGACTAATACAATTCCCTGAAGCCCATAGGATAGTAAGCAAAGAGTAAGTATAATGTACATGGTGACCAATGTTAATAATAATGCATTGTGTATTTCAAATTGCTAAAAGAATAGATTTTTAACATTCTTACCACAGAAAAACTATAGGTTGGTAGGGTGATGGGTACATTAATTAGCTTGATTGAATTTTTCCAGAATGTATGCATAGATCAAAGTATCACATTATACCTCCATAAATATACACAATTATTATTTGTCAATTAAAAATCAGTTCTAAAAGTGAGTTAAATGTGTCTTCAGAATCATACCTGTCCATGCTTTTAGCACTACCTGTGACCTCCCAACCATGCTAATACTCACCCTCCCCTACCCTGGTTACTCAACTGTTTTATTCATCCCTTAAGAAATCCCTTCCACCTCCAGGATTTATCTCTTTTTAAAATTTTTATTGGTTTAATACATGACCATAGAATCTATTTTGGCATATTTATACAAACATGACATATATCTTATTCTAAATGGGATCCTAGTCTTGTGGACGTACATGATGTGGAGATTCACTGTGGTATATTCATATATGTACATAGGAAAGTTATGTCTGATATATTCCACTGTTTTTCCTGTTCCTATCCTCCTCCCTTCCCTTCATTCCCCTTTGTCTAAACCACTGAATTCCTGTTCCTCCCCTCCCTCTCCATTATTATGTGTTATCATCCATGTATCAGAGAGAATATTCAACCTTTGGTTTTTGGTAATTGGTTTATTTCACTTAGCATGACAGTCTTCAGATTCCAGGATTTATTTCGTACCTGATTTCAATGTGATGTCTCCCGTATCTTGATCTAACTCTCCTCTCCAAACACGAAATTACAAGCCCCTGGAAAAGAAATACTATGCTTTATTATCTGTGTACTATCGGCATTTAGCACAGTTATCTGGTGTATATACACAGGAAGTTGTGTTTATACACACTGAATAGATGAATGCATGAACAGCTTGAATGGTGGTAGGTTAATGTTGGTGTCAGGCAGAAGCCTTTAAAGAAAGTGGTCACAATGATCAAGCAAAGAATCAAAATGAAACTCTTTGATTCCATGAATAAAATGGATTCCTGGGAACCAACGAAAGTTACTACCATTCAAAGGGGCCCCATTTATAACCCACTGGGATTTCTGACCTAATAAGAGGAGAATATCTGTAGTTATAAAGTGTTGTGCAGAGAACTGAAGGTACATGTACCTTTGCTAGAGTCCGGGGAATATGGTATGGTACGATAGTGAGGGTTGTGACAAATACCAGCGTATATACTGCAATTTTTAGTCTACAAATTTTTTTACAAATACATTATCCATTGGAGAGGCATATGAATTAGAAGTCAAAGGATCAAGGTTTCCAAAAATAGTGGCATCACTCCTTTGAGCTTTAGCCTCTTTGTCTGTAAAATAGAAATACTTCTGCCCATCTGCCTGGATTGTTGAGAAAGGGGTTATTGAAAGCATCAAATGAGATAAGATACATGACAGCACAGGGGCTATTATAAATGACACCACATACACACGATTAAATAGGTCAATGCGATGAAGTTTTTACTGTCTCTGAGCCACAAGCAGAGCAAGTTTTTAAAAGCAATTCTAATTTGAATAAATTTTGTGATATTGGTTAAGTAATTCCTCTTCCTATAACTCTAGTATCCTTATCTTTAAGGAGATTCGGAGTGGAATGATCCACAAATTGCCATTGAGCATAAGATACTAAGATTTCTATAATGAACTTGACACAGGCATAGTAAATTTCCATTTAATGAATCAAAGAACACCAGCCTCCTTGGGGCATTCATTCAATTAGTGTTCAGGCCTTACATCACACAAGCACAGAGTGAATATCTGAAGCTCATCGTCCTCTGGTTTTCGTTACCATTCAACTTGTTGGTAGCATGTCCCTAGCTCTCATTATTCCTGATGGACCTGGACAATTTGGCCAAAGCCTTACAGAAGTTGGCAAAGCTGATCATTTATAGATGCAGCTCATCAAAGGCTTCGCACTTTCCTTTGTGGTGAGAGCTGATCTCCCTGACTCTCACTCTTTCTTTCTCTTTTATGTTTTTTGTCTGTTCCTTAATTCCTTGCATTTTTATGTGCCTTCAGTTCTGACAAATTCAAAGTTGTGCAGCTTTTACCTAACTGATCCATCAGTTGAGAGGGATCATAAGAGGAAGGAGAGAAATACTATCTTAATTCTTGCAGTTCTGAACAATGACCCTGAGTATACAGAGACCTAAAATGAAGACTGGCAAGTAAAGGTACCCAGCAGCATCAGCTCTCTGTCAAATCTGCCACTGGGGACTTCCCATGGAATTTGTAATTTGGTTAAGCTAATTTCATGAAAAGAAATTTGGGTTACCTCAAGTTTGAGGATGTTATATAAAAATTCACCTGAAAAAGGTAGAAAGGAGAATTTTGCCAGTCTGCTAGGATTCCCTAGCAAGTGGGTCATCTGGTCAACCTCCTAAGCAACAGGCATTCCCATTTTTTTTCATGCTTCACCATGATGATAGCTCAGCTATTCTCCCTGTGACTTTCAAGCTGCTACTCCTGCAACCAACTCCTTTATTCTTTTTCTTTGTCTCAAGTTCTGATTTGCCCATTTAATCTCCATTGTCCACGGTGGAGATTAAAGGTAAGGTCATACTTCCACATGGAGTCACCTCATAGATTTCTTTCATCCTTCAATTAGTTTGTTCTTTTTTTTTTTTTAGTTGTTCCTATAATTTTTTTTTATTGATTGTTCAAAACATTACAGAGCTCAAGACATATCATCTTTCATACATTCGACTCAATTGGGTTTTGAACTCCCCAAATACATAATACAGACTCACTTCTGTTACATACTCACATTTTTACATAATGGCATATTAGTGACTGTTGTATTCTGCTACCTTTCCTATCCCCTACTATCCCCCTAGTTTGTTCTTAAACAAGTTGACCACTACTGTACTTCACCTGCAGTCCAGGGAGCATGGGTATGATACACTATGGCAACTTAGGTGGAGAGAACCACTCAGAAGGGAATGGTGGGAGTAACAGATACTCTAAAGCCTCCTGTCCAGTAAAGGCTCAATGTCAGTGCCACAACAGAGCCTGAGATGCCTATAGGACCCAAATTTCCTGTGAAACATAGCAACTGTAATCTATAAAAACAAAGTCTTACTTAAAACACAGAAAGTTTTTTTGTGATATCATGTTTATTACTCATATTGCTATGTGTCACTCATTTTCATTGCTGAGTGACAGCAATACATTTCATTGTATAAATAAACCACATTTATTTCTGTTCTTATTCAACAACTTGATGTTTCTAATCTAAGACTATTACAAATAGTATTGCTATGGACATCTTTGTTCTTATGTTTTTCATAAACAGAAAGGTTTTAAGAACTCCTTGATGTACCATTTCATTATTTTACAATTCATTCTATACTACTCTATATTCTTTGATTAAGGGTCCTTTAGTTAATGGAATTCCTAATGTGTAAAAATACAATTAAAATGGTCAAAATTTAGTAGTCACATAATTCTAAGGATCATCTGTTGAATGGAGTGAAGTACTCACTTTCAAGACTGTATTTGATTTAATTAGTGGTACTGCCACACTGTTATTTTCTGTGACTATCTATTGCAGAACTGAGCTTTGGATATATTGCAGATGACCTGGATTTTGTGGTGAACTGGAGACCTAAATTCTTATTTACACCACTGTTGCTCTCTGGAAAATAATATTGCAAGTCCCAAACACCTGATTAACAAAAGGAACATGCAAAGTATATTCACTTACGTACTGGAAAAATTAATGAAATTTTGTTCCAAGGTTCTTATATCACCTAACACCAGTATGTTTGAAGCAGCTACCTTCAGCAAACATTTTAAAATCTCTGCTCATCACAGTCATCTTATGACATTTGATTTTCTCCATGTCTTGAGAAATGGTGAAAACATGAGGGGAAAGGGAACTGTATATTAATTTAAGACAGTAATTCTCAAACTATGCTCCCAGAACTAGTGCTTCAGGATCACTTTAGAACCTGTTAGAAATGTAGATGCTCAGATTTTACCCAAAACTTGCTGAATCAAAGACTTGATGGGTGGAACCCAGAAATCTATGTTTTTGAGAAACCTTCCATGATCTGTGTGCATGCTAATGCTGAGAACACTGACCTAAGATCATTGAGCTTTTTGAAGACCCAGGGAGTCTGTACTTCACATGAGAACAATGCAGTATCCTTATAACATGAAAACAAGAGGCTGTATCCCATCTCCAGTTACTTCTGAATGGGAATACAATTATATTTCTAGTTATATCCTAGTGGGAGTCAAATCTAGGAAGAAGCCTGGATCAATGCCCTCAATGTACATTGATTATTTTTCCTCATTCTCTAGCCTTCCCTTGTGCTCTGACAGAGTACCCCACCATGACCACCCCACTAAGCTCCTTCTAAGCTCTTTCAGTTTCCTATATAGAACTTTCTCCCACTTCTTCTCTAGCAACCTAAACTCCAGACTTCGGTTCACATCCTCTTCCAAAAATGACCTCCTCCAGGAAACCACCCATACTCCCTCTCAATTGCATTCATCAAACATTTGCTAAGCAAATGTTTTTTTTCCCCAGCATAAATTAGAAACAAATAAAAAAATACCCGCTGTACTTGTGTCTAATAAGGACACACTCCTTTCCTTTGTTTTCACTCAAACTTTTCTCTGCAATTCCTAAAGAGTTGGTACACAATTTCACCTTAGTTTTAGGATGAAGTTTGTGTGTATCTTCTCTACTAGATGGTAGTTTCTTGATGGCGATGACCATGTTTTTAAACTCTCTCGTATGTTCCTCACCGGCTGCCACGCACTTGCTGAGAAGCACATTGTTAGACTGAAAGAATAAGAATGGTGTCAATTATGTATAGACATGTAGAGAAAGTTTCTCTTTTTTTCTTTTTCCTCTCTGACCCACCTTTTGCCAACTTCCCTGGAATGAAAACAATGACATTCCAAAGACAACCCATTTGAACAAAAGTGGATCCATGTTTCTCCATGCTGGGATGGGGATGAATTAGAAAAGTTCCAGCTCAGCTACCAAGTCAAATGCTAATACACAGAACCTCAAGTTTAAAAAACCTTTTTTTTGTTTGTTTTTGGAAAATGAATTACATAATCTTTCTTTTTGAAAATATGTGTTCATTTTAAATAGATTTTAGTTTTCTTTTTAAGATATTTTTATTTTTAATAGACACAATATATATATTATATTCTTTTTATCTGTTCATCCATTGATGGACACCTGGGTTGATTTCATGTCTTGACAATCGTGGATAGTGCTGCAATAAGTATAAGACTGCAGATGAGCCAGGCACCGTGGTGCACACCTGTAATCCCAGAGGCTCAGGAGGTTGAGGCAGGAGAATCTCAGATTCAAGGTCAGCTTCAGCAACGTAGTGAAGCCCTAAGGAACTTAATGAGATCCTCTCTCAAATTAAAAAAGAAAAGAAAAGAAAAAGAAAATATAAAAGGGCTGGGGATGTGTCTCAGTGGTTGAGTGCTCAGAGTTAAATCTCCAGTACCAGAGAGAGAGAGAGAGAAATAGAGAGACTACAGATATCTCTTCAACATAATGATTTCAGTTCCTTTGTATATATGTATCCAGTAATTATTGCTGATAGTTAATTTCTAGTTAAAAATCAATCTTAAACAGTATATCTCAGTACCTTCCTTGTTTTTGTTTGGGATGATGCTTGGATTTTGAAGAAAGAAATTTTAGAATCCTGACTCAGGGCCAAAAGAACCATTTAGATGCCCTCAATTAGTGGCATTACAAAGAACCTGCCAAACAATTGGTTTGTACATGACCAGAGAGACACAGAGGACAGTGATGGTCTATTTAGCCATGACCATGTATCCAAATCTTTCAACTGAACTAAATTACATGCCAAACTATACTCTTCAAGAACAACTGTCTAAGGTTTCTTACACATTCCTTTTGAGGCCTATGTCAAAGCAACACTTAGTTTACAAAGCACAGACCTGCCTACCAAGGTGACTGTTTGCAAATATGCACAGCATTTCGCAAGGCCCATGATTGCCAATTTGTTCCTCTTCATAGATCAGAGAAGCAGAGAGCATCTTCAAGGCTATGCTTCTAGGTAAAAACAGAAGGAAAAGAAGACAAGGTTCCTGTGGTTCTCAGAGACTCGTGCTGAGGAAATTATCAGCATTTTGTCCATGGGATATTGGGGCGTTGAGTCATCAGGTGACTTTGGCAATTGCTTCCTGCTCATGTGACTTTAGCAATATATAAAACTAGGAAGGATTTTCCATGGAAAATGTATGGCTTTGTTTAAAAATGGAGGTAAGAGGACGAGAGATAGGTTGGCAATTTCTGTGGATGAAGTAGGTTTTTGCTGTTCCATTATGAGTTCTTGCTAGTAGGAGCAAAGTAGCAAAAAGGAAAGCGACCTCCTTTAATAAAATAGCACTCAAGAGCACTAAAGTCGTCAGTAGGAGGAAGAATCTCACAGAAGGAGAAAGCTGCCGAACCCTAGGACCTAGACTTCCTAATTAGCAGTCTCTGCACTTTGCTTTCAAGGTAACCCAGCTTCTCAGTTAACTCTGACCCAACCATAGACTCTTCTGGATTACTCTGTGGCCCAGCTGTGACAAGTCCAGTGCATTCAAACCAAATATCACTAGAAAACTAAGGAGAACAAAGAAAAGAAACCCAAGGATAGTACGAAGCTAAAATGAGCTGATTTGAAAGATACGGCTCACTCTCCATTTCTTGCAGCTCTGCCCCAATGTATGCAGTGATAGTAGCTCTTTGACCCATCCTGCCATCACTGTCCTACGCAAACATGCATCCTGCCTCATCAGGATTGGGAACAACAATAGGAAATAGGTTTTCATTATTATTTGAACTCTGATCAATAGATAATGATTGACTCGGGTGCTGGAATAGAGTCAGCAAGGAAAGAATGTACTTGACTGATGATATCTGCAATGCATGAAGATAAAAAGGTGGGTAGGAAGCAGTGTGGGGAGTGAATGATGATGCCTCTCCCATCCTAGTCTAGGCCTTCAGAGAGATGCCCAGACAGAGGTGCAGAATCCTCTCTTTCACAACAACAAGGATTTGATTTCTATTCCATGAGGGATAACAGAAATAAAGCTCCCCACTCTTCAGAGAAGGGCCCTCACCTAATCACAGGGCCCACATTTCTATAAACAACCATGTTAGAATATTACATGGCATCCTCAGTATCATACAGAAGAAACTCACATTGATAAGTCAGATATCTCCATTAGCCATTTTCCCCTCCAAAATGAATTGCAGTCGTGTTTTTTTTTGTTTTTGTTTTTGTTTTTTTTTGCCACACAGAACTCGGAGAAGGTATAGGTAGCTATCACAAGCAGAGCAGATGACCCTTGTAGGCCACCCAAAACTTTACAAAACAGTCCACACTTGAAAGGAAAAGTCTGACTTGGTCTCCTCTACCCTTGCTTATAGGGAAGCTAATTAATGACTTTCTCATTCCCAGTGAGTTCAAAGAAAAGAAACAGTTATCATATAGATGTAGTGAGAGGAAGCTATTACAAAAGAGCATACATTTCTTGTTTTAAGGGCAAGTGGCTAAAGTAAAAGCTGAGAATATTGCCCGAGGGTTGGGGGGAATGTGAATGGGAAAGATTTAAATAGAAATAACTATACCAGACAAAGAGGAACGGAGAGGTCTTACCGCCTGCAACTTGCTTTAACTCTGGATCTGAAAATGAAGTTCCTATAACTGTTGGGCCTTACAAAAGCCCAGAGCAACAATCTAAACAAGAAAATGCAGAAACATCACAAGTCAACCTTCCCAGCCCACATGTAGCCCAGTGACAAGTGTTTATACAATATGATTGATTACCCTACAATTTGCTTTGTCAATCAGTCACAGAGTTAATTACATGTTACTCTCGGGCATTATTATACATAATGGTATGGCAAAACAGTGCTAAATTTAATGGTCCTTAGCATTCAGCTACTAAATTGATGACACAGCCACATTGGTATTGATGAACATGGACCTTCTCCATCAAGGATAATTTATTTCACTGAGTGTAATGGGCTCTCCCATTCCCCTTTTTGCTGAGGCATTATTCACACTGATAGAGGCAATGCATCTGTCAATAAAGGAGGAATAAGTGTACTTTGTTAGGTACTTTAAACAATTCCTCTGATGAATGCTGATCATGAGGAAATAATGGGTTTTACATCACTGACATAGAGCTTAAAGGAAATGTGAGAATCTGTATAAAAAGTACAAAAAAATGAAAAAAAAAAAGAGGAGCATTTAGGAGGCCACCTGGATCAACTGTGGCCTCTCCAGGAGGAGAGTTTAAATGTGCTGTCCACCTTTCTAGAACACTCTGTATCTACGAAGGACTCTACTCAATTGTCAGACGTCATTTTTGTGAGGCCCAACAGTTATAGGAAATTTATTTTCAGATCTAGAGTTTTCCCTGACTTTCTGAACTGGGTAAAGTGGCTATCTTAGTTTGTGCCTTGCAGAAAACAACCTGAAACAAGGTCTCCTGTAAGAGTGTTCCCAGTAATGTCTGACAAGGCAGTGCAGAATTAGGACCAGAAAAGGAAAGAAGGCAAAGCAAAGGTGAGGTATCAAAGAATCTCTAGAATTTTGCCAGAGATATCTGAAAACCATGCAGTCACATCTCAATTAAACTTCAGTTTAACATCTCAATTAAACTTCATTGTGTGCCACTCACAGAGTAAGGGCTGCCCCCAAGCACTTTAAGACATGCAGGGAAAACAGTCTGAGAAGCATCAGGACAGTCCTCCAACAGAGACAGGGGAGCTGGGTGTTGAGAGAGAAAGGACATCAGGAGGTGGTGTACCCCAACTTGTTTAAAAAATACAATATAATATGGGTGGGACATATTGATAGTTCCTGCTACACTGACCTTGAAAACCATTCTTCTGCATGCTCTAAGATAGCATTCACCATCCTGTATTGTGGTTGCTTAGTCTTTGCTGTGATTGTAGGCTCCATGACAGCAGAAGCCATGACCTGTTTACTGTTTCATTGTGATAATAAACAGTAGTCACCTGCATGTCAGAGAGAACATTTGGCCTTTGGTTCTTTGGGATTGGCTTATTTCACTTAGCATGATAGTCTCCAGTTCCATCCATTTACTGGCAAATGCCATAATTTAATTCTTCTTTATAGCTGAGTAATATTTATTGTGTGTATGTGTGTGTGTATGGATATATATATATATATATATATATATATATATATATATATGTCACATTTTCTTTATCCATTCATTGATTGAAGGGCACTTAATTTGGTTCCATGATTTAGCTATTGTGAATTGAGCTGCTATGAACATGGTTAGTATTCAAAAATTTTATTTGTGAAAGGAGAGGAGGGAGGGAGGAAGGAAGGAAGTTAGTTTAAAGGAAGGATTACACAAGTAATCCTTGCACACTAAAACAAAAACAAATCTTTGAAAAGCACTATTTCTAATAGGAATTATGCAGACATCATTGCACTCATTCTGAGCATGAAAATCTTGGCTCTAAAACTTGGACATTGTCCAGCCAGCCCAGGAGTTCATTTTTAACAGTCCAATAGAGGCTCTTAAATCAACTGGATGAGAGGAAAATAGTCAAACTCGTGGTTTAGAATTAAAGCTACAGTCATTTTGCTATACAATTAGCCTGAAAAAAAAACTACAGGTATGGCACAAAAGTTTCTATTAATCTCACCTCCTTTTATAAAATGTTATAAATCCTTAGCTCTTTTGGCTACAGAATCAACTTTATCTCAATCAGATACAGACTGTGGCTTTTTGCTTGTTGTTTTTATTTAATTTGTTCTTTTTAGTTATACATGACAGTAGACTCTATTTTGACATATTATACACACATGCAGTATACCTTTCCATTACTGTGGTTGTATACGATGTGGAGTTACACTGGTCATGTATTCATATATGGACACAGGAAAGTTATGTCCTATTCATTCCACTGTCTTTCCTATTCCTAACCTCTCTCCCTTCTCTTTATTCCCCTTTGTCTAATCTAAAGTACTTCTATTCTTCCCTCCCCCTCCTTATTGTGTGTTATCACCCACATATCAGAGAGAACGTTTGGCCCTTGGTTCTTTGGGATTGGATTAATTCACTTAGCATGATAGTCTTCACTTCCATCCATTTACTGGCAAATGCCATAATTTCATTCTTCTTTATAGCTGAGTAATATTCATTATGTATATATACTAGATTGTTTTAATTCATTCATCTGTTGAAGGGCATCTAGGTTGGTTCCATTTAACTATTATGAATTGAGCTTCTATGAACATTGATGTGGCCACATCACTCTAGTATGATGATTTGAAGTCCTTTGGGTATATGCCAAGGAATCGGATAACTGGGTAAAATAGTGGTTCCATTCCTAGTTTTCTGAGGAATCTCCATACTGCTTTCCAGAGTGCTTACACCAATTTACAGTCGCACCAGCAATGTATGAGTGTGCCTTTTCCCCCACATCCTTGTCAACATTTATTGTTACTTGTATTCTTGATAATTGCCATTCTTACCGGAGTGAGATGAAGTCTCAGTATAGTTGTAATTTGCATTTTTCTTAATTGCTAGAGATGTTGATCATTTTTTCATATATTTCTTGACATCATATTTCTGAGAAGAGTCTGTTCAGTTCAGGTTATTTTAATCTTTCATTCATTCCTTTACATGCATTATTTACATATTTTAAAAAACTGAATTCTCAGTAGCTTAGTTAAATATAGACCTATTTCCCAGTCAAGGAAAATCAAATTGGGTTTTCCATGGACAGCCTTCATACTATGATTTGGAGATCTGGGCTTCCAACACCTCTAGGTTCATCATCCCATCATCTTGATGGATAGGAAAAGGTAATGAAGAAAGCACACCTCATTCTTAATTAGTTCAGTCCAGAGGTGAAGCACATCATATTCCTTGGTGGTAACTATTCACATGGCTGGTCCATCCAACAGGACCCTGCCTAGCTAACCAATTCTGACAGACATTCAACAAATATTTACTAAGCACCTAAATCCACAAATCTCTTTGGTAGCCATTGGTAATAAAATAATAAGTGAAATAGCAATGGTGCTGCCCCATGGAGCTAACTTATGATTCTTAGAGGAGATATAAATCAATCAAGTATTTGTGAAAACATAATCCCAAATGTGTGTATTGAAGGAAAAGTACAAGGAGAGAAGAACGTTTATACACGCTAGATCTAGCTTTCATACCCGAAGAAGAGGCATTTGAGCAGATATCTAAAATTTGAAGAGAAATACATAGGAAAAGTTGAAGAGAAACACATTCTGGGCAGAAGGAACAGCATGTGTCACAGCCCTAGAACAAGGGGAAATAGGAAAGAATGATTGTGTGGATTCGTATCGTGTGAGTTCTGCACCCTTCTGGTTGCACACCAATCTATGGAGGGTGTTTTATACATGTACTCATACAACCTTTCCAATACCTGCCCTCAATTCCCCACTATAATAAACATCCTAGATACACTTTCTTTAAGGATAGTTGACTTCAATGTTCATTTTATCTCCCCGCCAGCTCCATCTCAACAGTCATGATCAACACCAGGCAGGTCCACAGACAAGCTCTGGGTTTTCCTACCATAGTACACACAGTATACATTTGCCATTCCTTGTACCTGGAAGATTTATCACCCTCTCAACCTCTGGATCAATTGCATTTATCCTCCAAAACTCAGCTTCCCCATTCAGCTCCATTTTTACAAATCCTTCACTGAATTTCCCCAACTCCCCACTGAGCCAAGTACCACTTACTTTGATCCTACAGCACTCCACATTAAATGCAACCTCAAGCATAGCACTTATTAAGTTGCATGGCTGGTTTATTAGGGCTGATTTTTCCTACTGTATTTCAACATTTGAAAGAAAGGGATAGCTTTCATTTTCATATTCTCTGTGCCTTGCCATTATACAGTACAAGGTAGACATAATGTAATGATGTAGGATTACATAATATCAGTAATATTATGTAAATGAGTGAAAAAATAAGTTTATTTCTCAAACTTTGTTTCACAAGATACTAATCTCATGAAAAGTCTTAGTTAAATGCAAACACACACACACACACACACACACACACACATACACACAAAGTTCCTTGGTCAATAAAGTAGGGAAATATTTTATATTATGCCCTAATCTTGAAAAAATATATTCACAATGCATATTAATAAGACCTCAGCCAAAATAAGGCAAATAGGGTGAAAATTATATGGAAAGTCCCTTTTGGCTTCCTGAACTTACAGTACTTTATGAGCATCTCCTTAAATACTGTTTCCCTGGTAGCTGGTTTATTTCACCTTTGTGCCCTGAACATTAGCATTTCAGAATATCTTATAAGGAGTCCCTGCAATTAGAGAAAATGGTTTGACTTCTATTATCCCAAGGTAACCCAAACTTATTTGAGGATCCACTTCTTATTTTTTCATTAATGCCTACTAACTTCCCATAGAACCGGTGTTCTATAAAATAAACCATAGAACTAATGCTCTGTGAAGTGAACTTTTAAAATATGTTGCTGCCATTTGGATTAATAAATTTTGGTGTTGCAAATGATAACCTTGAGGTGCAGAATAAAATTTAGATGGAACCTTGGGTTCATCGATCAAAAAACCACCTTTGAAAATATGTTGAATGTTATGACAGCCAGAATAAATGTTTAATTAGATGCCAGTACTTTTGCTGGCTTCCCCAAAGTAGTTATTGATGAGGCTGTTACAAGGAGGTCCATTCCCGTCAGTGAATGAATGGATTTACACTTCCAGGTAAAAAAAAAAAAAAAAGATCTCTTTCATCTCCCTCAATGATAAGCTATTGGTCTGTCCAGTCATGGAAACTGAATGAGAAGGAAAGTCCAATTACTTGGGTAATAAGCCTGATAACATAGGTCAGTGACCCTGCTTAACACTGTCAAAATCTGAGCTCTCTGCTTGTCCATCTTGCAAATGTGTGTCTCACTCCATCTGGATGGAAAGAAGGGGATGTCTTCCTGACTGGCTCGAAGAATTGAGTTCTTCTATCTCTCAGGAAAGTGTTCTACCCAGAGATCTGACCATCGTATTTATTGTTTAGAAGAGGAGAATTTTACTTCTTTTCTAAAAAGTAAAGTGTCACTGTCGATTTTTGGCTAACACCTTAGGGTCAATTTTTGGTTTTCTCAAACTGTTTTTGTCATATTAGATAAATAAGCATCATAACAGTGAGGATGGTGCTGAACGGCTCAGTGTAAGCAGAAAAGCTAAGTGATATAGGGGGAAAAAAAAGAAGTAGCTTCTAGTAACAGAGACACCCATCCCCCCCAAAAAAAAAACTAAATAAAACTTTTTAAAAAACAAAATATTGGATTATCCTAGACTTGGCTTCTAGTTATTTAGAAAATGTCTAGAATAAGTCTACATAAGACTCAAGTCAGAAGTCAATTTCTGAGTCAGGAGCCAGAATCCAGACTTGAGTCAGATGTAATTAAAAAAAAGGCTATAAGGGATAGAATCCCAGGAATTAGGAAGGCACTAAAAAGTCCTGAACTTCAAAGGTCAGATGCTAATGTGCTCAAAGATAAGCTAACCATCCAGCCCAAGAAAGCCAAGGAAATATAGATTCTAGAATAGAGCGAGGACCAAGATCAATTATAGTGATAAAGCAGGGTCTCGAGCAATTTTTATGAATCTGATCAGAATGCCTAAGTTTCTTTTATATTGTTGATGGATAGATGGATGGATGGATGGTCTCTCTGATTTGAACATCCATTATTGGCTTGCATATGACAACAGTGTTTTAGTGTGTGTGGTGGAGGTTACTGGGGATCAAACCCAAGGGTGTTTTACCACTGGGCTAGATCCCTAGCTCTTTTTTTTTTTTTTTTAAGTTTTGAGACATGGTCTCCCTGAGTTGCTGAGGCTGGCCTTTAATTTGCCATACTCCTGTCTCAGCCTCCTGAATATCTAGGAATGCAGAGGCAAAACTGTTTTATGTGGTTGCGTGATTGGTTCAGAGTGGCTAATTTCCCCCATGCTTTTAGGTTCTGATTTTCTCCCTTTTTTTAGACAACCGTAAGCCCTGAATGCCTATGATGGGCACATCAGGCAATACCAAAAGAAGCAAATAGATGAGCTTATATTAGAAACACACATGACTGTATCAAAATTTCCTTCTGGCTGCAAATTAATCCCACATTGCCAGCTTGTGGTTTCCAGGTTTATTAAGCCATACAGATAGAGTCATCTGTTCTTTTCCAGTCTTCAAACTCTTTTTCCTTCATAGGCATTTTGCTGGAAGAAATAATGATTGCCTGTCAAGGGTTCAGAGAACGCAGGTATTTATTAGAGGTCAAGAAATTGGAACTCTTCATGGCCAAGTTCTAATCTAACCCTTGGCCCTCAAATCCATCCTTCCTATGATTCTGATCTAGGTGAATGGTTTCCCAAGCCAGAATTTTGAGGGTAATACTCAGTTTTTTCTTCTTCCCTTTCTTCTCTCTCAACCCCAGTATTACCTTGGGGATCCAGATCTATAATTTCCACTTTCTTAATACTTTGATCATCTTTTCAGGGTCACAGATTTACCTAAAGCCCTCGCTGGATTTCAACTCCCCTCTTCCACTTATTCAACCCTACTTAACAACTGGAATGACCTTTCCTAAATTGCTATCTCATTACTCCTGTCCTCTGATTAAAATATTTTGCATCTCTGAATTGCCTGTAGACAATTAATCCATCCAAGGAATTTTGTGCAGTGCTCTGGGGCTTGGTAAATATTGGAGTGGATTAACTTCACATTAACTTTAAAAACATGGTGCAGGGGCTGGGGTTGTGGCTCAGTGGTAGAGTACTCCCCTAGCACGGGTGAGGCACTGAGTTAGATGCTCAGCACCACATAAAGATGATAGATAAATAAAGGTATTGTGTCCATCTACAACTAAGAAATATTTTTTTAGAAAAACATGGTACAATAGTATCCTGTCTCAACTATCATGCAATCAATTTCCAGAAAGTTCTATAAAGTAGATACTCATGTAAGTTTATTTAATGATGAATAAATAGACAATGGGGTACACAGACAAGCACAGAATCTCTTCAGAGATCAAAGTTCTAATCTCAATTTTACCACTTTCTGACAACCTCAGGAAAGTTACTTAATATCCTTGGACTTCCAACTTTGATTTCCTTCAAAACCTTACCTCACAGGTTTGACATGAGGATTAAATGAAATTCTTAGAGGACTTAGCCAATGACTTCTTGGCACAGAAATAATTCAAACACTGACTGTATTAGCAATAGAGAGTTGAGGGGACAAATGGAACTTATGTATCAGCTATCACCTATACAGGGTAACTTACGAGGCAGTTGGAGAGTTATGACCTCTAACCTCCCAGACGGGGATCCTTCATTACACACTTCATCCCCATTCAGTTGGTCAAAGGACGTTTGCTATGTGCTCATCATTTAATGATAGTTCACCTTTTTTTCCAATAGGGTTAGGAAATCTTTCTCTCACATCAAAACAGATTTTGCAGTTTTAAAAGTTTAATTCAATATCTCCAGAGGAAAGACCAATGACTATTGGAGATCTATTTTAAGTAGAAATGAAATAAGATAATTTCATAAATGGCCTTCTAGTAGAATTTACCTTAGTGTGTCTCACCACCCAGCATAAAATCAATGACAGGAGAGTAGGGATCTAAGAGTGTGTGGATCTATTAATAAGAAGTGTGACTCAATGGTAATGCCCAGTTAATTTATGTGATCCTGCTGCCAGGTGGGAATGTCACTAGTGAAGGAAATGGAAGTCATGTGATTATTTCAATCATTTTAAGAATAGGACAAGACCCTGAAGACTATTGGATCTATCCTTTCTATCTCTGGATGAGATAATATTGAGCCCATGGAAAGTGAGAAATCCTGCCTACACAAGGTAGTGGCCATTCTGAAACCAACACTTCTTTCTTTGAGGATTATGCAGAACAATTGTCGGTGTAACTCAGAATTCTGAGATGGTTTTCTCCAAAATGCCTGGTCTTCACTGAATCTTTCCAACATGAGATGTCGATAGACTTCTATTTCATGCCACAGCACACACTGGGGACACTGTGTCCCAGGTTCTCGAGCTGTAGAACTTAAGAGCTCAAGATTATAAGGTTATAATCTCACCAACATTCTAAATAAAACAGGGATTTCTATATCAGATCCTACCAAGGCTCCAAAATATTTGGAGAGATTTATTACTTAGCATTTGTGGGAAACCCTCCAAGACTCTTGCATCAAAGTTTCCTTTAAACTTTGGTTTTATTCACTCATTCATTTATCAAAACAATGCTTATTGGGTCTCTATTATGCACTCACTTTAATTTTAATTTTTTCTTAATAATTAATTTCTGATTTCACCAACGGACTGTAAGCTTTTACAAGTAAAGATGAATCCATCTATCTTTCCTATCTTTGTCTTTATTGCTCTATGTATTATACTTAGGTACCTTTGTTCCTCTAGGTCCTGTAGCTCATTTACTAACACAATGTAGGTATTCAATAAAGGCTTGATAATGGATGAAAAAAAAAGTGTAGGAGAGGAGATTCACAATATTTTTTTCTGCTTCCTACTACAGATCAAATTTATCTAAGTATATCAAGGAAATACACAGAGAGGTGGAGACGTGGATAGAGACAGAGAGATGGAGAAGGAGAGAGTTGGATGAAGGAGATAACCTCCTCATGGCTGTGCTTCCTCAGATGTTCAAAGCAGCCTGCATCAGATCCCAATAGCCAACTAGACTGATTCATATTATTGATTATCTATGAAATAACTAGGGATCGTATTCACATTTGCATTTCACACAAGAATGTCTTCTCAGTCCATCCATCAGTCCCCAGATCAAATATCAGGTTTTCAGTTAGGTCTCACACAACTGCAAATTTGGTAGAAAAGCACAGTACAGGATGAACCAGTGCAGAGTGACTCTGATAATGAAAGACAGAGCTTTCCTTGAAAGCTTGAGGCATAAGTAACTGTCAAGACCTACATCCTCACTCTGCCCACACCACCATAGGAATTTCAAACTTCCTAAAGAGAAGCAAGGTATGAAGTTAAAAAGGTTTGGACAAGCATTTGGGAGGCTTTGAAGCTTATCAGAACTAACCAAGTCTTCCAAGGCCGTAAATCTCCAAGGAAAGCTTCCAAGAGTGACACACTTCACTGTGGAATAGCTCCAAGCTTGGCTGCAATCCAGAAAAGCACGGAAGTGTGAACTAGCAAAATAAAACTCTCACGCCCATAGCGCTTCCCTGCTGGGCACCTGCCAATCTGGCTTTCCTGAGTGTAACATTTCAGGATTTTTGTCTGCCTACTTACAGCAATACTAATTAAATGATCGTTAAGTAGCCAGGATGGCCCCTTGAATATTGTTTTGTGTCTGATTTTCACTGAGTTGAAGAAGACCTTGTGAGCCAGGATGTAATTGTTATTACTACCATCATAGTCACAGACCACGGATGCCTGGATTTTCCATCCAGTGTTTCTCAGTGTGTCTAGAGACCACATGCATCTGAACTAGCAAATTTCTTACTTAAAAAAAAAAAATTCTTAAAAATAAATAAATAACTTTTTTTATTTGTTGTTTTTAGATATACATGAAAGTGGGGTGTATTTTGATATATCAAATGATATGTGGGTGCTAACACATAGAAAGGGAAGGTAGGCAGGGGAAGTATAGAAGTTCATTGGGTTAGACACGGGAGAATGAAGGGAAGGAAGGACAGATGGGAATAGGAAAGAAAACAGAATGAATCGGACATAACTTTCCTATGCTTGTATATGAACACAAGACTAGTGCAATCCACATCATGTTCAACCACAAGAATGGGATAAAATAACTTTTTTTTAAAGGCAAATTCTTGTTACCCATCAATCAATTGAATCAGAATATCTGAATTCGGGCCTGGAAAGCTAAAATTTAACAAGCTCTTCTTAGGCATGCTAAATTTCTAAGCAACAAAATTTTGATTACTATTTCTCCAATGCAAGCTAGTCATTTTCAGATGAAGGCTCAAGTCCAGAGAGGTTCAATAACCTGCCCAAGGACTCACAGTTTGTTAACATCAAAGATCACATAGGGATTTTAGTTTGAGTCTTCCCAGGTCTGTGCTTGTCTCTCCATAACATTTCTTTTTTTTTTTTTTTTGGTACCCAGAAGCCCTTAACTACTGAGTCACATCCCCAGCCCTCATCCCTTTTACATATTTTTACTTTAAATTTTAAGACAGGTCTCACTAAGTTGCTTAGGGCCTGGCTAAGTTGCTGAGGCTAGCTTTGAACTTTAATCCTCCTGCCTCAGCTGCTGGAATTACAGACATATGCCACCATAGGGAGCTTTGGGATGCTTGCATCGTCTCTGGGGCACATAATCATAGGGGAGAGGAGAGACTCAACTGGGAAAATTATATTCTAGTTCTGTGGAGGCTCACATGTAAACAAGAGAGAAGAGAAGGTACGTCTGCATAATTCAATTGTCCCTTGGGGCACCCAGCATGCCCTTCTGTTCTTATCTGTCCTTACGTGATGCTCAGGAGAGGATCTGATATTAGTCATTTGTTCTTCTGTATAAATAGGAGAAGAAATGTTTTATTTGCATATTCCATTTACCAGGTGCTATTTTCTTATTTGCTCTTGCAAGCATTCCCTGACTATCTATGGCGAATACTCCCAGATCACCCTTGGTGCAACCTTCCATTTTTGCTATTTCCACTCTGCATCACGCTTATTTATTTGCATATCTATCTCCTGCACTCTATCATGAGCATCTTAAGGGAAGAAGCTAAGTTCTTTTATTTTTTTTTTTATCCCTTTTGGGGATAAGTGGACAATTCTTAGTCCATTGTAGCTGATAAGCTCTGTATGTGTGCATGTGTGTATGTGGGTGTGTGACTAATCCTGGTTAGTAGAAAAGAATATCTTCCCCACCCTAGAGATGAATAAACTGGGTAGACAAAGGCAAAGTGAGTTGGGGATGATTACACAGTTATTTGGTGAAAAGGAGGTTTGAGTGCAATTCTGAATGACTCAAGAGTGCTGCTATTTCCACCATACCAGACCACTACTGTGTTCCCTCTTGCCATAAAAATATTCCCTCTTCTGGAGGGGCTGACATCTTTAACCAGTTCTCCAAATTTGGAAAGGGAGGTTTTGTCCCATTAATGAAAATGTAGTGAGATAAAGGCAAAGCATAAAATTGAGAGCAGAATTTCTTTTTTTAAGTAGCAAATTCCACAGTCAGAGATTCCAGAATCTGGAATCAGAGCAAGCTATAAAGTAAAGGGTGCTGCCCCTAGTCTGTAAAGGGAGCTCATCCTTCAATATGTTGCCCCTTTCACGGCATACATGATCTGAGTTTCAGGACTACAGGAAGCTTCATTGACCTGGATGCATGTTGCTAATAAGGAAGGTGGCTAAACCCCATGACAACACAGAGCATTCCCCTACAGTTTTGAAATTTCATGCCTTCCATGTTCCATGCTTCCTCTTGAGACAGCCAGTGAGAGCAATTCAGGAAGGGAAAATGGGTGATGGATATCTGTACACACACTCAACTGTGGGTCTGCCCTTGAATTAAAACATAGTAGCATACATAATATTTAGTATGACCCTTAAAACAAAGGCTAGTGGTTGAACCGCAAGCTACTTGGTATTGCCTCATCTACTGAAGCAGGGACTTTCCAACTCCACTCTAAAAAAGTCAAACCTTCCATTGTTTCTGTAAAAAATTCAATTTTTTTTAACCTATGATCATTCAAAAATCACTTAACCTACTCTGTGGCATGGCGCATGCCCCTCACCTGGTGCTTTGTCTCCTACTCCTACTGCATTTGAAGCCAGCTGAGGGTTCCTCCCCACTTTCATTGTATCAGAAACTCACATGAAGCATTAACTTGTAAGCCCATAGAAGTCATGCTAACTGAATTCCAATAATTTCAGCACCATTTACTCTGTTGCTGCTGCCTTGCTGCATGGATACCTTTGTGTGTGAACACCCATGCCCTGTGAAACTTGCAGACGTCCCTGATGCTGCTGCACCCACCTCTTTCTCATCTTCAGTCTCTAAGCAACACGCCTGCTGCATGGAGATGCACCTCAGTCCTTAAGATGCTCAAACTTGCATTCTGTGCTCTAGGTGCATCAAAGGCTCCCCTTCTATTCCTGATATTGTGTGGAAAAAAATGTTCTTTAAAGCTGCCTTTTTATTTCTATCCCTCTTTCTATAACTGAGACATAAGCCCAGGGGGCAAGAGCCTGGGAACAAACCTGAGTGATTGTCACCAGACTCTACACAGCCTTGTCTCTCCCTACTAGCCTCCAATTCTTTGTTCAAGTACCCATCTCCTCAGCTTGATCGTATTGGGATGAGTCCCGAAGAAGACCCTGAGGCCTTTACTTAGAGAAGTTTCTAGCAGTCCTATCCACCAGTCCAGCGAAGGCAAATCCCAGAGACAGACATGACTGAGTCCCCAGCCTTCCTGCCATTTCTGCTGCTCTAACTATAAAATTTTAATTGAGAAACTCTCCTCTTCATTCAGGTCCCACATAATTTCCTACATAAATTCCTATAGAATTTTTCAGAGTCTGCCCCTCTACCATGATACAGATATTAGATATTCTTTTCAGTTATTTATAGTCCTATGTAAACCATTAAATTTTGTGTCAAAGGTTATCCTTGAATTTTTGCAAAAAAATAAAAATAAAAAGAAGTCATCCTAAATACTAAATAATGGATGAAATTCTCACAAATCCCTAATAATAAGCAGAAATAAGATTGTATCTTTTTGCCTAAAAACTCCATAAAAATGATAGGATATCTCTTGATTTCCCTAAAGGTACAGTTAGAAGTCTGATCTACACAGAGAAATATGAAGACATAGTTTGGTTCTCACATTACTGACCCTGTTTGCATCTAATTTTGATATTCTGGATTTGCAATTCTTCCTTTAAATGAGTCCAGTAAGGCTCTTTCTAGATTACTCTCTCTGAACAATTTTTAAAAGTACCTGTTATTGCAGAGAAATTTTAAAATGTAAAATTCTGTATTCATACCCTGGGAGAAGGTCAAATATCCTTGAATGAGTTGGTCATTTTTTTAAGAAAAAGTAAAAAGAAAAAGACCTTCCACTAGAAAGATATGTGGCAGAAGTAAGTCGTGAAGCCAAGCACTATAATGGAAAGGGCCCCAAATGTAAAGAAATTAAGCCAGGTGCACAGCCTGATTCAACTTTTGCTAGCTCCGTGTTTTGAGATAAGTAACCTTCAGTGGCTTTATTATTTTGCCTTATATGTTTGCCTCCTTTAAGAACAATCAACCAGATTATCACCATACCTTCCCTTTCCTTTGCATCTTCATGGAGATGGGGCCAAATGTCACAGAATGGCCTTCAACTGAATGGAGAAAGGCCTTTTCATCCAAAATTTATCGATCAAACATGTATCCAAGTTATTTCTTGCACCCAAGAACTGTGATAAATCCTGATTTTTTTGAAAAAAATTCATTTCTCATGAATTTTTTCAAGTTGTAGATATAGAATCATAAACCAATTGTTGCTGTGTAGTTGAAGATATGTCAAAGCCAATGTAAACAGGCTGCAAAGAGAGTTGAGGGGATGGTATTTTACTAGGGAGCTTGGAGACATTTGACAGATTCCTATTTTACTTGGACCAGTGTCAAGCTGCAATGTTTAAAAAAATGGTTTTAAACCAAGAAGAATAGTTGACCTTTAGTAGAATTCTGCATTGATGGCAGCAGCTATGTCGTTTTATGATCACATCTCGGGCAGCTCATATCTTCCCAACACAAACTGGACCTGATTCTAACCCTAGGAACTCTGAAGTCAAAATCATTTGCACTTTAAATTCCCTGAATAGTCTATGACAGCAGTAGTTAATTAAACTCCCTGTCTATTATAATATCTCATGTGAGAGGAATCACATGTTATTTGTCCTGTGCCTGGCTTATTTCACTTAACATAATGTCCTCCAGTTTTATCCATGATATCAAAAATGACAGTCTTCCCATCTTTTTAAGGCTGAATAATATTCCTTTTCATGTATATGCCATGTTTTCTTTAGTCATTCATCCATCTGTCAATGGATGTCAAGATTATGTTTTGATAATCTTGATATCCATTGACAGATGGATGAATGACTGAGTAGCATATCTTGGCTATTAGCTATCCCTTCAAGAACCTTATTTCAGCTCTTTTGGATATAAACTCAGCAGTAAACTCAGGATTGCTGGATCATATGGTATTTCTGTTTCAATTTTTTTTTTGCGGAGGGGGGACTCCACAATTGTTTTTCATAACTAACTGTGCATAATTTTACACTCCCACCAACAAGGTTCCAATTTCTCTGCATCCTCATCAACGCTTATTATCCTGTGTGTGTGTGTGTGTGTGTGTGTGTGTGTAAATAACTACCCCAACAAGTATGAGGTGATATCTCATTGCAGTTTAATTTGCATTTCCTTGATTATTAATGACTCTAAACATCTTTTATGTGCCTATTGGCCATTTGTTCTTTAGAGAAATACATATTCAAATTCTTTGCCCATTTCAAAATCAAGTCATTTGCCTGTTTCCTTGTGTTGCTATTCAGTTGTAGGAGTTCTTTAGGAAGTGAACCCTTTAGGAGATCTATGGTTTGCAAATATTTCCTCCTATTTAATAGGTTGTTTTTTTCATTCTGTTGGCTACTTCCTTTGCTGTGCAAAAGCTTTTAAGTTTGATGTTGTTCTACTTGCCTTCCTTTGCTTTTGTTATCTATGCTTTTATTGTCATATCCAAGAAATCATTGCCAAGATCAATGACAAGATCTTCCCCTATGTTTTCTTAGAGTTGTATAGTTCCAAGTCTTAGGAGTAAGTCTCTGATCCAGGATGAGTTGATTTCTGTTATAAGGTGAGATATACGTGTTCTGTTTCATTTTCCTGCATGCAGATATTCCGCTTTGATATGTCTGAAGAGATCAGAATACTGTCTGGCACATAGTAAGCACTATCTGTTTTTTATTACAATTTTTGTGTAGTACTGGTGAAGTCAGGGAGGCCGGAGACCTAGGTTTTTGTCCCTACTGTCCTGGGTGAACTTGCAAAAGTCGTGTCTCTGCCATGGGTTTTCTTTGAGGCGGTTAACTGGACCGTCTGTCAAGCTTAGACATTTTTAAATTCTGTTAATAAACTCCTTTGTGAGATGTGAGAACTTGGGAAGGCTTTCTGGTTTGTGGGTAGCTGTGAGATGCTGAGCTCTCACAAATATGTCAAGGCCTCCTTATGGATTCACACCAGGAACTATGCCTCTGTCTCAGTTTTTCTACAGAGTGGTTGATCTGTTTTCTTTCTGCCACGATGCATTCTTCTGTTGTCAGCCTCATCAGAGCTGTCAGAAACTAGCCTCATGGTAGGGAGAAAGGGGGAAAAAGTGTTTTTATTTGTCTGTTTCACCATGCCTTCCTTCCTTTGGGATCCCTTCTGAGAAAGGTCAAAATGAAATTCTGCAACTGCCATGCTGAGCAATACCAGCTGATGGAAGAAGCAAGGTCTGAGTAAGCTGTGGTGCCTGGTTGGAAAGACCTAGTGGGAGACGTGTCAAGCACAACTCATCCTCCAGCTCAGGGAGGTTGGGTGGTCACTTCCTTTCTTCCCCATCACATTACAAACATCCTGACAGATGGAGAAGGGAAGGGAACTAACCCAAGCATGGTGGAGAATCTAAGAAAGGGCCAAGAAGGAGTTTCATATGGTTTCTGCCCCTTCCCCTAAAGAAGAAGAGTACTACTCTCTTTGATGATGCAGGGGAATGTTTTTAAAAGGCTGCTTCTGCTTTTTTTTTTTTCTCTTACTTGCATCTGCCTCCTTTGCCTTTTCCTTTGTAAAAGAATAAGTCGCTGAGTGTCACCCTGAAGCATTCTGCAGGCTGGATTTACTTGGAGCAACATTATGAAACTTAAAAGGAAAAGATCTTAGAAAGCATTCTTCTTTCTCTGTCCAGGCGCAGCAAGCTTTATTGTGTTTCTTGCTCCACATAATGTCTGAGTGTCAGTCAGTAAGGAGGGTATACTTATGGTGCATATCCTGAGCACTTTGCCAAATGACCAGATCATCGATTTGTTCCACTGTCCACTGGAAAGAAAGGTGGAACTTCATTGTACCTTGAATTCAAAAGAGGCTCTCACAATTCCTACCAAAGCCATATTGCATTGCTTTGCATTTCAACTAAATTGAACTAATCCTCTCATTGACTTTGTTTTGAACCCTGTGCAACTGGAACTAATCTTACCATTTCCAAGTTAGAAGGAACTTCAAATCCATAAAGTCCTTTATACTTTCTGCACTTGACTTTCTTCATTATGTTTGTGTGCCTGCAGCTTACACTTGAATAGTTTCAGCAATAAAGCATACTTTTTTTAAAAAAAAATATTTATTTTTTAGGTGTAGATGGACACAACACAATGCCTTTATTTTTATGTGGTGCTGAGGTTAGAACCCGGGTCCCGCCCATGCTAGGCGAGCGCTCCACCGCTGAGCCACAATCCCAGCCCAAAATATACTTTTTATACTATTTTGTTTTTTAATAGATTTGATTATAGTAAATGTTTCTTTGCTATTTTTTTTGTAACCTCCTCTCCAAATTCTGTTTTTCCCCATTGTGGAATCAAAGTAAATTATAATCTTTTCTAATGACAATGCTTTACGTATTTAAATGATTCTTTGAGTAGGTTATGTTGTAGTACAGATGTTTGTTTCTTGAATATGTATATGTCCGTTGTGGGTCATCTGAGAGCTCTGCGGCATGTTACCCTCTCATAAGGGTTGACAGAAAGGCTGCTATGTTGTTGATCACCAAGGCACAGGGAGAGATAAACCTTGTAAATCATGCTCCAGCTCTCAAAGCTTCCTTCTGAAAGTGTTCAAATAGCTTTTTCTTATATTTTACCAGCCAATACAAGTTATAGGAGCTACTTCAATATTCAAGGAGACAAAGAAATACAATCCTATTATGCAATTGGAAAGAAAACCAGATAGATTTAGTCATAGCGCTATAAGCAAATTGTATAGGCTCAAGAGTAATTTTTTGAACCCAAAGAATTTTCAGACTTTCATATGATAATAGTTTGCTTTCAGCATCTGCAGATTGAGTAAACATCTAATGACCAACAAATTAGTTTAAATTGAGTAATAATTTTGACTGAATGTTAATTGTAATTGTGCAATTTTCTATGGTCAAACTTTTTTTAAAAAAAATTCTAAATAAAGAAACTTGAATTTTAAAGTCAGAGTTTCTACAGAAGTGACAACCCTCCACAGTAATTCTGTGGTGTTCCACTCCTAGGATTTAAATATCAAGCTCTTGATCCACAGTCCTGAGCTTCACTCAACTCTCAGTTTTGTTGTAGGTCATCTCACACAGTCCTCTGGACTTCTTGTCCCCGAAATATGAACATGGTCCTCTCATTTATTCTCCAAGTCACCATTGGCATGATACTCTTATGGCTTGCATATTTATTGGTATCTCAGGGTTAATGGGAGGGGGAAAGTAAGTGGTGAGGATGGAGGAGAAAATTAGACATCATGGTTTTAAAGTTTCTTACCCATCTCTCACCTCCTCCCATCCCAATGCTGAATCTATGTGTCAGTCAACTTTCTATTACTGTGACAAAATACCTGAGATAATCAACTTTGTAAGAGGAAAGATTTATTTTGGCTCACAGTTTTGAAACTTTCATCCAGGGTCAGTTAGCCCATTACTTCTAGGCCTATGACAAGGCAGCATACCAGGACAGGAGCACATAGTAGAGAAGGTCTGTTTAACTGATGGAGGCCCAGAGCAGAGAGAGAGGAATTAGAGGAGCCCGGGTCTGTATATTCCCTTCAAAGGCCTGCCCCCAATGACCTAACTTTCTTCTATGGGGCTCTACCTTCTAAAAGTTCTACCCACCCACCCCCCAACAGCACCACAGGCTGGGGATCATTGGACCTTTGGGGCACATTTAAGATCCAAACTACAGTAGTCTGTCATTGGCCCTCTGATGAAACCTGCCCTAATTTCTTCTTAACCTCACCCCTGTATCTCACCTCTGTGTCTCTAGTTACCAAAGAAAACACTCAACTTGGCCATTACTTCTTTTTAGCAGAGCAATTTAGTCCCCCTTTACCTCTTCCATTCTGATCTATTCTAATGCATTCTTTCATCATCAAAGGGCTTATTTATTAATGGTTTCTTAAAAAAATTATCTAACAAATTCTCTACATTTAAAGAGAGATAAATGGCTAAGAAATTAGTTTCTCTTTAAGAGAAAGGAAAAAAAGCCTAGCAAATGTGTTTAATTCCTACTAACCTCATATTTTTAAAAATATTATAAACATGGATCATTATGTATTTACTCCCAAAGAGTAAATTTAGGAATATTGAGGGAACCAGACCATGATATACCTTTGAAGACTTATTAGCTTATCTTCATTTTTATTGGAAGCAGGTAATTAATATAATCAGTGGATTGTAGACAGAGAAGGTCCAAGGGAGGCAAAGAGACTGGGAACATATTGTAGTAACACAGATTAGGAAGAGAAGGCTGCAGTCAACAATATTTAGGAGACAGAATGGAGAGGACCCAATGTGTGAGAGTGAAGGGAAAGAGGAATATTGGGAAGGATGCCCAGTTTCTTGTTTGTACCCATGGGACGGGTATTGGTACAATTCACTGTTGCAGAAAATAAATGAGCAATCAATAAATGAGAAATAGCTTTAGTGGAAAATTTGTTTCATTTTGAACAGATTCCATTGTGGATCTGTGGGGCATCCCACATGATATGGGAACAGGTTACGAGTCAGATTTTTCAGGCAGACTGGACAATAGGAGGTGCATTCTTGAGAAAAGACAAGGCTGCCTCTTTGAACCCTAATGTCCTGGGGGAAGCTTCTAAGTTAAAGTTCCCACAGGCTGCCTTTATCCTTTATTTGAAAGTCTGAGATTTCTTTGCTGCACAGCATTGGCTTAAAATATAAAAGTGATGTCTAAGTGCTTGAAACTTTAGTCCAGCCACTACCCTTCAAAAAAAAAAAATAATAGGGACTTTTCTCTTCACCTAGGCCAAGCAGAGGGATCGCTGCTGATTTGATCTAGTCACTCTACAAAATGTTGCTTGGACCCCCAGGACTAAGCCTTAACAGAGTTAGGAGGAGCCCTCTTGTTAGAAGTGAACAATTTGCAGCTTGTATGAAATGGATGCGTGATATTTATCAACATGGCATATTGGTCCCCAACTTTGATCCATTTTTCTTGTGGGTACAATTAAAGGCTTCACTGTTCTTCCTTTTTATTTATTTTTGTTGGCAATTCTCTTTTACCATCAGACAAAAAAAAAAGTACAGAAAGAGAAAAATGTGATCATCATGGCCCCATTCATATTACTACAGAAGGTCTCATTGTGAAAGCTATAGACTTGGACTCAGGCATCCAACTCCAGCTATAAACCAGGGACTGTCTATGATGGGAAAAGAGTATCAGAATTAAGGCAGGACACCTGCCTTCAAGTCCTGGGTTTTCATTCACTAGATGGACCTTTTAGCAAGTCACTTTTCTCCTTTGTGTCTTCCTGACCTATCTGAAAAAAATGGACAAATTATTGTAGATGCTGCTGCCTCGTAGAACTGTTTGGAGAGTACAGGAACAAAAGACTGAGTAAAATGCTATGGAATCTAAAAAAAAAAAAAAAAAACTACATCTTACATGCTGCAACGCCAGACTGCTGAGCTTTTGTTGGAAAACAAATGTCTTTCATCTGCTCTTCCTTATAAAGTTCACACTGCCTTCAGTTGTTGTGGAAACATTCTTAATGTAAAAATAATAAGAAGAATAACTCTTCTGTCTTTTGCAGTGCATAGTCTGGGACTGGGACTCCAATGGCAAGCATGACTTCATTGGAGAATTTACCTCGACATTCAAGGAGATGAGAGGAGCAATGGAGGGGAAACAGGTACCTGGCAAACCACCTGGGGTGCTGCCCCAGACACCCTCTGGGATGTTTCCTTAGCACTCAGCTGCAAATGAAACTGCCAGAGACTAAGCATCTAAGTATGAGTAAGTCTGATGAAAAGGGACTGTGGTAGAGGTTGAGTCTAGACCTAGCCCAACCTAAAGCACTGTGTGACCTTGGTCAAGACACTGCCCTTGAAGAATACATTTTCTCCATCCATAAGATGGACAGGTTGAATGACAGAATTTCTCATTTCCTTTAGGTTGGAAGTCTTGGAAAAGTGACTTAATTTCTCTGTGCCTCATTCTTCTGACCCAAAAAACTGAGGGTGATAATTATATCTATATTATAGACTTTTGTGATGATTAAATATAACAATCCACATTACACACTAGCAGAGCACCTGTTCCATAGCCTCCTCTTCCAAAATACCAGCTCTTAGCAGTATTATTTTTTTCCTTCTTTCTTTTTTTCTATTTTGGTTCTACATTTCCATGACTTGGCAGTATCACGTTCAGTGCTTTGAAGAAATTATTTGAATTCTCTAAACTTTCATTACAGTTTTCAACTAGTTCATTAATTTTACTATTACACACTTGATATCAAGATGCACACCCAAACACTGCCACACAACACAAAGACACATTTCACCACATAGAAACCTAAATCCCTTTTTATTTTCCTCTCAGACACACACACCCTTACACATCAGTCAGTTACTGTTGTTTAGCATTAACCATGCAACCTCTCGTACTTGTCCAGTGTGCATCTTCCACCTACCAGCTATAGTACCTGAGTCTTTTTTGCTGGAGGGCTTTTTCTGGTTGCTAGAACCTGCTTTGCCCATGCCCAAAGCAGGCAGGAAGTATGGAGGAAGATCTAACGCCTTCTGGAAGTAGCCCTCCACAAACAACTAATGAGAATTGGGATGTAAATGCCCCAACTCTCTTGCCCTTCAGATAGCAAAACTCTGAGGCATGTGCTCTGTGTGGTTTTCAGGATTCCCCAGCAGGAAAAGCCTAGTTGCCCACAGTGTCACTGACTTGATGACCTATCTTTCCATGGCTGCCTCCTCTAATTCCCCACTGAATGGATGTATCCTGGTATTACCTGCCAGATGACCTGTTTTCACTGCCTAAGAGTTTACTGCTGGGGGAAATCATCCCAAGACACCTGCCATTCTTACACTAAGTCTACTGACCCAACAGAGCAGAGAGTAGTGACATCAGAGCACAGGGCTCAGTGTCTTGGAGAAAGCCTCTTCCCTTAGAGTTAAGATCATGTGAATGGTCTGGTCAGAAATCCTGATTAGAAATGATTTCCCAACTCCTTTTTCTTCTTTTTATTTTCTTGGGGGGCAGGGAGGCTGTGCTGGGAATTGAACCCACAGTCACACACCCACCCCAATTCATTTTTCAAGTTCCCTCTTTCAGATGTAAAGCCAGGATAAAATCAGATTGGATGGAAATTGACTGATAACCTTTTTCGAGTTAGAAGTTGAACACGAATCAGATCCACTTGTCCAATGTGTATCTTTGCTCTGGAAATTCAAGGGCAGCTATCCACTTATCTCCTGCAATGGCTCCCATGTGTGTTCTTATGTCCCAGATATTGTAAGCAACGAGTCAAACATGCAGAGACCTCCCACAAGTAGGCATGCAGAGTTTCAGGGCCACGATTACAATCAACACTATGTTATAAGTAAAGTCACTCTCAGGATAATAAGAAATATAACCAGAGAAATTGTTACTCCACTTAATGTGCAGTTGTTTCAGGCCCTATTGAGCTAATAAATCAATGACAGTTTATCAATACCACCTGCTAGAGTTGTAAAGGGTTTTATAAAGTTTCTGCCTTGTTTACTTCTATAAATAGAAATAGTCAGGTCAATCAATATGGGAAACATTTCATCTTTGGGCTCCTGAGAGGGTATTACAAGTGAGATTGTAACAATATATCATATTTTAAAACCACCAAAGCCTGATGCTTTCAAACAGAAAGAAATCTTTAAGTCTCACTGATGAAATGGATCAGATGCTACTACACCTTAATATATCACTAAGATACCAGAACATTTTAATTCAGCCACACAGCCCATATTTTAACACATTTGCGCACAGTGGGAACTATTCTTTATTGATTTTACAGTATTTACTGGGAAGTACCTAAACTCCAGGAGCTCTGTCAGGCTCTAGTTATACCATGACTGACCACCTTGACATTATCTTTGAAGCTTACAGACTCGTGGGAATCTAGGTAGAACATAAACATATGCAAATCATGTCCACAAAAAAAATAAAAATAAAAATGCAGTTACAACTTGTCGTAAATTTTATTTAAAAGCTGAGCCAAGATTTTAGTCAGCCTATTCACTGCTGTGACCCAAAGACCTCAAAGAACAACTGTAAAGGAGGAAAAGTTTATTTAAGAGCTCATGGTTTCAGAGGTCCATAGACAGCAGGCTCCATTCCTCAGGGCTTGAGGTGAGGCAGGACTTCATGGTGGAAGAGTGTGGCAAAGGGATCCAGCTCACATGGTGGTCATCAAGCTGAGAAAGAGACTCCACTCTCCAGATACAAAATATATCTCCCCTAGCCACACCCCACCTGCCTCCAGTTATCGCTCAATAATCCATTCAGGGATTAATTTACTGATTAGGTTAAAGCTCTGACCAAATCGTTTCTCCTCCAAACCTTCTTGCATTGTCCCATATGTGAGCTTTCGGGGGACACCTCACATGTAAATCATAGCAGCCAGTTTAGGTACAAAAGTGTGAGCTACAAGAGATAAGCCAAAAAGGCAACATTTAAGTTGAGGTCCTTGAAATATGAAGAGAAGCAAAGGGTGTATCAAGTGAGGAAAAGGCCCTGCAGGAAGAGGGAAGAGCATGGTGAAGGATGGAGGCAGGATAGATCTCGGTGTAGTTGAGCACTTGGAAAGAGTCCAGTGTATCTGGAGCAGAGAGAGCGAGGGAGCCATGCATGAGCTGTGGTCAAATCAGGGTAGAGGCCAGCAAAAGCAGATTTTGGTAGATTCTTCTAAATGCCATGAGGGTGCACTCGTGGTTACTTAAATTTTAATTAATTAAAATTAAATTAAAAATTCAATTCATCCATCAGGTTAGCCACATTTCAGGTACTCAACAGCCTCCTGTGACTGGCAGCTACGATCTTGGATGTGCAAATGGAAACTATTTCCATCGTTGCAGATGGTTCTATGGAACAGCGCTTCAAAGGGTTTTAAGCTAAAGGTGACATGGCTGGTTTTAATTTTTTGAAAGATCTCTCTGTCTACTGCATAGATAATCAATTAAAGAGCGGTAAGGGAGTGAGGCAGGGAGATCTGTTAGGAGACTGTCAGGACTGAATAAATGGTAATGGAGATAGAGACCAATAGAGAGATTTAAGATACGTTTTGGAGATGGGAACCATAAAATTTGTTGAGGAATGGGATACCAGGGAGAAAGGGAAGGAGGAAAAAGGATGATGTAAAGATGCATTGATCCTGGAAATAAGGAAGTTTTGTGGCAGGGATGTGCAGTTTGTGAATAAAATTAGAGAATTAGGGTTCTGGGAAAAACTGGGACTCAGGGGTGAAGCTGGCCTATAAGTGAATTGGGGAAGCTGCCAACAAATAAAGGCTATTTAAAGTGGACAGAAGGTATGAGTAACTGGGAGACAGGAGAGAAGAGAGGTCAGAGGAGGTTTCAACCCTGAGGAACCTCAGTGAGCAGCATCAGAGGGAGAAAGAAGATGGTACCATTCAAACAAACTTCTTGTACAGGTCATGGTTCTGGATTAATTCTTGAGTGCCCTTCATAAGCACCCTTAGTTTAAAGTGGCCCAAGGGAAGATTGTCAAGCCCAAATGGGGGATCCCCCACAAGACCCTCCTAGACGGAGGCCAGGATTTTGAGTGACACTGATGCCAATGTGAATCCCAGAGCCCAGCGGTTACCACCTATATGACCTGGGAAAGTTTCTTCTCTTCTGTGAGCCTCATCTTGGACTCATAAAAGTAGGTTGTGAGAAGAATTAAGTGGGATTGCTGAAGTAGAGACACCATAGGTGTGACAACTTCATTCCCAGACAATGCAGTTTACTTAGACCTGGTTCATCAGCACCCCCTACCACCCCACAGGTACAAAGGCCCTAAATACCTGCAGATTTTGATTCTGCTTCTTTGGGAGCCCTTGCTTGGCTAAACTAACTTATCCTACACTACCACCTTATCTTGGCCTAAGGTGAAAGTGAGTCGACTTTTCATGGATAAATATTATAATCCTTAATAGTATTTATAATCTTAAGATTTCATCTCACTCTAGTCAGAATGGCAGTTGTCAAGAACACAAATAACAATAAATGCTTGTGAGGATGTGGGGGGAAAGGTATGCTTATACATCGTTGGTGGGACTACAAATTAGTACAACCACCATGGAAAGCAATGTGGAGATTCCTCAAAAAAAAAACTAGAAATAGAACCACCATATGACCCAGGTATCCCACTCCTTGGTATTTATCCAAAAGAACTAAAACCAGCGTACTACAGTGATTCAGACACTTCAGTTCACAATTCACAACAGGCAAATTATAGAATCAACCTAGATGCCTGTTGATAGATGAATGGATCAAGAAAATGTGGTATATATGCACAATGGAGTTTAACTCAGCCACAAAGAAGAATGAAATAATGGCATTTCTGTAAATTAATGGAAATGGAGAAAAAATGTACTTAGTGAAATAAGGTAGGCTCAGAAAATCAAGGATAAAATGTTTTCTTTCATTTATGGAAACAAGAGCAAATGCACCAAAGAGAATTTCACCTTTATGTATATATAGAAAATACCAATCAGAAATAAATAAATAAAAGAGCAAAAGAAAGATCAGTAGAGTATAGGAAGGAGAATAGAAGGAGAGAGGAGGGGAAGGAAGGAGGAGAATGGGGAGAATAGGAATTGAAATCAAATTCCTTGCATGCATAATTTTGTCAAAATTAACCCAAATACTATGCATGATTATAATTCTCTAAAAACAATAGAACTCGGAACTCAGGAGACCAGCATAAGCTTTTTTATGCAGTGGAAAAAAACTTCCCAGAAGCAAGGAACAGACACTTTCTAGGCCTTTGCTAATGTCAGGTTGACCAAAATAAGTCACATGACTAAGCTCAGCCCCATTCTGGGATGGAATTATAGAAACACATGGGCACCAAGAGGAGTGGATCACTGGAGGCCACTAAAGTGTCAGTCTGCCCCTCTCACATCGGCCTCAGAAACTGCTTCATATCAGGCAGTTTTGATTATCAAGGGGTGAAATTTTGTCTCTTTGGTGGAAATCCCAGGATCCAACTCCCAGAGGATGGTGGGCAGGAGCATTTAATGGCTCTTGAATGTTTGTCTTGTGGTTGATTTAGTCCCATGAAATCTGGAGGCTGGAAAGGTTGAAAATTATTCTTCTACATTTCCCCTTAACTCCCAACTATCTTCTCATGTCTCAGCCATTCTTATCTCTCATAGGAGTCCCTTTGGAGATCAATTAGGCCAGTGTTGTAACACACATGAATCCACTATTTCAGTCTTCAGTGAAGTCTGGCGTAAACTCATCAGTGTTCTTACTAACATCTGCAGCCAACATTCAATGCTCCTCACTTTTCCTACCTTTTCAGCCAATTCCCAGGTGCTAAGACTTAGCACTGTGTATCACTCACCTGTATGTCTGCAGGTCTCCTATTTTCTCTGTTGTTTAATTGGACCCTATGAATAGTAAGCATTTACTGTGTGCCAGACACTGGCCCATAATTATTACATAGATTAATCATGCAATTATCACTATAATCCTATGAAATAGATATCATTCTAAGATCCATTTTCTAGAGGAGTTGCCTAAGGCATAGAGGAATCAAGTCATTTGCCAAAGGTCACATAGCTGGGAAATGAAGGAGCTGGAATTTGAACCAGGCAGTAATATTAGAGTCTCACCCTGTCATTCAACCTTACTGTTCCCCTCGATGCAAGTGTTACTATCTAAACCACTCGTCAACCCTCCACCTCAGTGTATCCACAGAAGTATCCAACATCTTGGCCTCATTAAACTTGACTCGACTTCCTCCTGGGAAGCCTCTCAAGCTATGACCCTTCTTGTTGCAGGTGCAGTGGGAGTGCATCAATCCCAAGTACAAAGCCAAGAAGAAGAATTACAAGAACTCAGGCATTGTGATTCTGAATCAGTGCAAGGTACGTAGGCAGCCCTCTCTTCCAGGAGTGTGAAGCTAGGTCTGTCTGGAAGGAACAGTTCAGGCTCTGTGATCAGAGGGAGAGAGTGTGACAATGAAGAGAGCTTTTTTAAGACAAGGAGAAGGAAAGGAGAAACACTGGGGAATGGCATTGGCCAAATTGTATTGTTATATGGTGTGCTTGTATCAATATATGATAAAAAATCCAACCTTTATGTGCAATTATAATGCACCAATAAAAATATGGGAAAAATCAGAAATTTAATGTATTAATGGATACACAAAGAGAGATGTAATCATAAGTGCCTTGGAACCAATCACAAATGCCAATGCCACTATTCCCACCCCCAAGGACACCCCTTGCCCTCAAAGACAAGGGAATCCTGGTCACTGGTTAAGCTTCTCTCTGTTCAGGAAGATACCCAAGTAGATAGCCAATATTTCTAGGACACTTACTATATCCCTCACTATATAGGGACATGTTCAGTGCTTTATATGTGCTACCTCACTCAAGCTGAAAGGGACCGTGTTAAAAAAAAATCATGGAAGAAGATTAAAGGACCTAGAAATTCCTCCTAAAGAGGTTCAACTTTGCAGAAAATTCCATATGCTAATAACTAAATCTCTTAAATTACATCTGAGAATAATTCTGCTGCTAGTTTGGTACTTACTATGTAAGAGTAACTTCAATAAATTCTATGTAACTGACACCACAAGCCTTTCAAATGAAGTAATTCAAGTAGCTCAGAGTCATACAAGTGCTAAATGTAACAATGGAGATGTTAAGATGTCTACCTGACTCTACCATATGCATACACACACACACACACACACACACACACACACACACGGAGATGAGGGTGGTGTTGGGGGGCGGTGAGAGATGCTCCTCAATTTATAATGGGGTTATATCCCAATAAGCCCATAGTAAGTTGAAAATAACATAAGTCAAAAATGCATTTAATACTTAATACAAATGAACTACCAAACATAGCTTAATAACATAGTACACTGTAGACTATTGGTTGTTTACCCTCATGGTCTTGTGACCAGCTGCAAGCTGTGGTTCTCTGCTGCTACCCAGCACTGAGAGAACATCATACTGCATCTGCCTAGCCTGCAAGATTATCAAAACTCAAGGTATGGTTTGTACTGAAAGCAAATCACTTTTAGAACTTCAAAAAGTAAGTAACATCACAAGATGAGTCCTTATAAATTAGACACTGTGTGTATATCAGGTCACTTCTCCCAAACTGGTTTCTCCATGGCAGCCAACTGCTGCAGGATGACATCCTTATATAAGGACAGTAAAGGAAAAGGTTGGTTGGTCTGATTTAGGTCACATGCCCACCCTTTGAGCCTATCACTGAAACTAACTATGCCTGGAGTCATTGTTTTATTCATTTTTTTTTTAATTTTTTTATGCTTTGGCATCTTTGGGCTTTGTAGATCCAAGAAGGAACTGCCACACCCCTTGCTGTCCAACATGCCTTTGATATGCAAACTAACCAATCTGGAACCCATACCCTCAACCACCTTCCTTATTGAACTCTCATACATCATGCCCACTCCCTCTGCATTATGTCACCACAGGGACAGGTTTTAGATAACTAGAGACAATCTGTAGTTCAAAGTCTGTTGAAAGGATTCAAACTACACAATCCTAAGACTGGTTGACTGCTTATCCTGCCTCATCCATTCTCTCTTGTGAAAATCACAATGAAGACTTTTATCCAAACTTTCATCTCACTCCTTCCACTCCCTGACTGACCCTGATATTGCCCACAGGGCCCTCCTATGTGCTATGGCATACCTTCTACCCTGTGTCATTCATCTAATCATACCTGTACAAATAAAATCCTGGGTATACTCAAAACAGCCAAGTGACCATGCCTGTGCCCAGAGAAGCAGGAGAAAGATATAGATGAACCAATTCAATGGTTATCCTTCTCCTTAAGGTGACTGTACATTCTCTGTTCTGACCTTCCATCTGAGAATAATTGAGTTGATCTGATAATACAGCACTCAGATGCCACTGCTGTTCAATCACTCCCAAGATCTTACCTCCTTGATACTCTGTCAAGGAAAGCATGCCATAAGAAAGCCAAGAACAGGCACTATCCAGAGGACTCAGTGATCATCAACCCCTGGGAAAAACCTGCCCATAGATGTGTGCCACCAGGAGGTGGGATCTCCAGAGACCAATACAGGATTTCATGTCAGTCTCTGAGAAGCTTCCATCAAATAGAATCTGAGAAGTGAAGGAAGAGAATCAGTTACTGGCTGTCCAGTAAAAGGGTCCATTCTGTAAGGTCCCTGGCTGCAGCTCCCGCAGCATCTGTTTCTTTCATCAACTGCATAGTGAGTGCTCAATAAATTCTTGTTGAATAAATGAGTAAGTGAATATCACCAAGAGTCAAGCAGCAGAATCTTTTTTTTTCTTCTCCAATTTCTACTTATTTTCTTATCGATTTTATTTTTTAAATACACGACAGCAGAATATATTACAATTCTTATCACACATATAGAGCACAATTTTTCATATCTCTATTTGTTTATAAAGTAGGTTGAAACCCAATTCGTGACTCCATACATGTACTTTGGATAATGATGTCCATCACATTCCACCATCCTTGTTAATCCACTACCCTCTTTCCCTCCCACCCCTGCCCTATCTAGAATTCATCTATTTCTCCCATCTCCCCCTCCCTACCCCACTATGAGTCAGCCTCCTTATATCAGAGAAAACATTCAGCATTTATTTTGGGGGGATTGGCCAACGCCATCCATTTACCTGCAAATGCCATGATTTTATTCTCTTTTATTGCTGACTAAAATTCCATTGTGTATATATGCCACATTTTCTTTATCCATTCATCCACTGAAGGGCATCTATTTTGTCTCCATAGTATAGCTATTGTGAATTGTGCTGCTATAAACATTGATGTGGCTGTGTCCCTGTAGTATGCTGTTTTTAAGTCCTTTGGGTATAGTCCAAGGAGAAGGATACCTGGGTCAAATGGTGGTTCCATTCCCAGCTTTCCAAGAAATCTCCATACTGCTTTTCATATTGGCTGCACCAATTTGCAGTCCCACCAACAGTGTATGAGTGTACCTTTTTCCCCACATCCTCGCCAACACTTATTATTGTTTGTCTTCCTAATAGCTGCCATTCTGACTGGAGTGAGATGGTATCTTAGAGTAGTTTTGATTTGCATTTCTTTGATTGCTAGAGACGATGAACATTTTTTCATATATTTGTTGATTGATTGAATATCCTCTTCTGAAAAGTGTCTGTTCAGGTCCTTGGCCCATTTGTTGATTGGGTTATTTGTTTTTTCAGTGCTTAGCTTTTTTGAGTTCTTTATACCCTAGAGATTAGTGCTCTATCTGATGTTTGAGGGGTAAAGATTTGCTCCTGAATGTAAGCTCTCTGTTTACCTCACAGAATGTTTCCTTTGCTGAGAAGGAACTTTTTAGTTTGATTCCATCCCATTTATTGATTCTTGGTTTTAATTCTTGTACTATAGGAGTCTTATTAAGGAAGTTGGGGCCTAATCCCACATGATGAAGATTAGAGCCTACTTTCTATTAGACGTCTCTGGTTTAATTCCTAGGTCCTTGATCCATTTTGAGTTAAGTTTTGTGCATGGTGAGAGATATGGGTTTAATTTCATTTGTTGCTTATAGATTTCCAGTTTTCCCAGCACCATTTGTTGAAAATGCTATCTTTTTTCCAGTGCATGTTTCTGGCACCTTTGTCTAATATAATATAATTGTAATTTTGTGGGTTAATTTCTGTGTCCTCTATTCTGTACCATGGTCTAACAGTCTGTTTTGGTGCCAATACCATGCTGTTTTTGTTACTATTGCTCTGTAGTATAGTTTAAGGTCTGGTATAGCAATGCCACCTGCTTCACTCTTCCTGCTAAGTATTGCTTTAGCTATTCTGGGTCTCTTATTTTTCCAGATGAATTTCATAATTGCTTTTTCTATTTCTATGAGGAATGCCATTGGGAGTTTGATTGGAATTGCATTAAATTTGTACAGTGCTTTTGGTAGTATGGTCATTTTGATAACATTAATACTGCCTATCCAAGAGTAAGGCAGATATTTTCATCTTCTAAGGTCTTCTTTGATTTCTCTCTTTAGAGTTCTGTAGTTTTCATTGTATAGATCTTTCACTTCTTTCATTAAGTTGAATCCCAAGGTTTTTTTTTTTTTTGAGGTTATTGTGAATGGGGTAGTTTTCCTCATTTCCTTCTCAGAGGCTTTGTCACTGATATGCAGAAATGCCTTTGATTTAAGGGTGTTGATGTTATATCCTGCTGCTTTGCTGAATTCATTTACTAGTTCTAGAAGTTTTCTGGTGGAGTTTTTTTTGGGTCTTCTAGGTATACAATCATACAGAATCATTTTGTCAGAAAATAAAGCTAATTTAAGTTCTTTTTTCCTATACATATCCCTTTGATTTCTTTCATTTGTCTAATTGTTCTGGTCAGTGTTTCAAGAACTATGTTGAATAGAAGTGGTGAAAGAGGGCATCCCTCTTTCACAGTTTTTAGAGGGAATGCCTTCAATTTTTCTCTGTTTAGAATGATGTTGGCCTGGGCTTAGCATAGATAGCCTTTATGATGTTGAGATATGTTCCTGTTATCCCTAGTTTTTCTAGTGTTTTGGACATAAAGGGGTGCTGTATTTTGTCAAGTGTTTTTCTGCATCTATTGAGATGATCATATGTTTCTTTAAGTCTATTGATGTGATGAATTACATTTATTTATTTCCTTATGTTGATCCAACCTTACATCCCTGGGATGAATCCCACTTGATCATGGTGCACAATCTTTTTGATATATTTTTGTATTCGATTTGTTAGGATTTTATTGAGAATTTTTGCATCTATGTTCATTAGAGATATTGGTCTGAAGTTTTCTTTCTTTGATGTGTCTTTGCTTGGTTTTGGGATCAGGGTGATATTGGCCTCATAGAATGAGTTTGGAATTACTCCCTCTTTTTCTATTTCCTGAAATAAATTGAAAAGTATTGGTGTTAGTTCTTCTCTAAAGGGCTTGTAGAACTTGGCTGTGTATCCATCTGGTCCTGGGCTTTTTTTGGTTGGTAAGCTTTTTATGGCTTTTTCTATGTCCTCACTTGATATTGGTCTGTTTAAATTGTATAGATCTTCCTGACTCAATCTGGGCAAATCATATGACTTAAGAAATTTGTTGATGCCTTCAGTGTCTTCTATTTTATTGGAGTATAAGATTTCAAAATAATTTCTAATTATCCTCTGTATTTCTGTAGTGTCTGTTGGGATATTACCTTTTTCATCACATATGCTGGTAATTTGAGTTCTCTCTCTCCTTCTCTTGATTAGTGTGGCTAAGGGTCTGTCAATTTTATTTATTTCTTTTTTCAAAGAACCAACTTTTTGTTTTGTTAATTTTTTCAATTGTTTCTTTTGTTTTGATTTCATTGATTTCAGATCTAATTTTAATTATTTCTTGGCTTCTACTATTTTTGCTGCTGGTTTGTTCTTTTTCCAGGGCTTTGAAATGTAGAATGAGATCATTTATTTGTTGACTTTTTCTTCTTTTAAGGAATGAACTCCAAGCAATGAATTTTCCTCTTATACTGCCTTCATAGTGTCCCAGAGATTTTGATATGTTGTGTTTATGTTCTCATTCACCTCTCAGAATTTTTAAATCTCCTCCTTAATGTCTTCTGTGACCCATTGTTCATTCAGTAGCATATTGCTTAGACTCCAGGTGATGGGGAAATTTTTATTTTTTTATTTTGTCATTGATTTCCAATTTCATTCCATTATGATCTGATAAAATGCATGGTAGTATCTCTATTTTTTTGTATTTACTAAGAGTTGCTTTGTGGCATAGTATATGGTCTATTTTATAGAAGGATCCATGTGCTACTGAGAAAAATTGTATCCACTTGATGCAGGTTGAAATATTCTATATATGTCAGTTAAGTCTAAGCTATTGATTGTGTTATTGAGTTCTATAGTTTCTTTATTCAACTTTTGTTTGGAAGATCTGTCCAGTGGTGAGTGGTGTGTTAAAGTCACCTAAGATTATTGTGTTTGTCAAATTAACTCTTGAACTTGAGAAGAGTTTGTTTGATGAACACAGCTGCACCATTGTTTGGGGCATATATATTTATGATTGTTATGTCTTGTTGGTGTATGGTTTCCTTGAGCAGTATGTAATGTCCATCTTCATCCCTTTTGATTAACGTTGGCTTGAAGTCTATTTTATTTGATATGAGTATGGAAACCCCTGCTTGCTTCCGCTACCATGTGAGTGCTATGATTTTTCCCAATCTTTCACCTTCAGTCTGTGTATGTCTTTTCCTATCAGATGAGTCTCCTGTAGGCAGCATTTTGTTGGATCTTTTTTTAAATCCAATCTGCTAGCCTATGTCTTTTGATTGGTGAGTTTAAGCCATTAACATTTAGGGTTACCATTGAGACATGGTTTGTATTTCCAGCCATATTTGTTTATTTTTGTTATTTTTCTTGAATTGGTTTTCCTCTTTGATTAGTTTTTCCTTTAGTGTACTACCTCCCTCACACAGCAGAATCTTAAAGAAGCAAAAATTAAGACAAGAAGTCAACAAAGTATATGAGAACCCAGATGATGGTAGCTGGCAGGAAGCAATGATCACTTGGGTTCCGGCACAGAACAAAAAGGATGAACTGTGCAATCCAGAATTCCATAATATGAATCCCCAATCCCACCATCTACTAGCTGTGTGGTCTTAACCTTAATTTCCTCATCTACAAAATGGGCATAATAACAATAGTAGTATAATCTCCATAAGGCCATTCTAAGAATTAGATGAAATAAAATATGTTAAGTGCCTGATACACACTAAATACTCAAGAAATGATAGTCATTGTTGTTTATGGCAGGAAAAGGATTTAATTAATAGCAAACTGTCAGTAAAAGCCTTCCCAGCTAATTGAATCTGAAAGCCACCAATCTCGATTACCCGCATATTAAGAATGTTACCAGTCCTGGGACTTAGGCACAGGAAAGAAAGACTGAAGCCCAGTTTGAGACAATTATTGATTCCAAAACAGAAGTAACCTTTGAAAATATAGTTTGAGTTTCACCCCAGAGGCAGAAGTTGATTAAAATCATATATAAACCAAAAGAAAAGAACAGGGAATGGATATTTGCAGCCCTCACAGGCTCATCGGCATTGACCTTGGTTTCTTTCTCTCTTCTAATGGAACAAAAGCAACTCACCCCTTTGGTGCCCACAGATTTCTTTCTGTTCTTTCTTCTGGTTTAGCAGCCCATCCATAAAGTTTAGGCCTTCACCCTGCAAGGGAAAAGATGGTGCAGTTTTTAAGCTGGTTTCCTCTCCTCTTACACAGATCCACAAGATGCACTCCTTCTTGGACTACATCATGGGTGGCTGTCAGATCCAGTTTACAGTAAGTTGATTGTTCGTTCTTCTTCAGAGGGAAAGAAAGGGGAACGGTACTGGGTCTGTTAAACCCAGGGTCAGTTTTGTTCAAGTCTCCTTGCTGATGTCGTTGTGTGGGATCATGTTTCACAAATGAGTTTATCCTCCTATTTTCTCCAGTGCATATGGTTGGTTCTCAGCATCATAGCAGGATTCTTGCCATGCAATCTCAGGTGATCTGAGGAACCCTCGTGATGCCTTCCATTCCGTCAGTAACCCTATGAGGAATGAAATGTAGGTTGCCAGATTTCAACACTTGGTGAAAAGCATGGGTAGGAAATGAGTCATGCTAGTAAGAACTAAAACAGATGCCTTAGTTGTGCTCGAGTGGCCAGAAGACAAATACCAGTGTCATACATGAAGGTTAGTGCCAAGGGCTTTATCAGTCAATAAAAAGGTAAATTCCAAAGATTGGGGAACCAGGTTGAAATCAGGCTGAGAAATAGAATGGATGTCTAGTCTTCACACATGAATTGATGATCATTCATATATATAACCTGTGAGTTCATGAGATTTATATACTCCTAATGTATATTGGGTAGGTGACCTGGGTCTTTTTAAAGTCCCCAAGTAGAAGTTTGTGAGACCATCTGTCCAGGAACCACTTGCTTTCATTAACTTCACATTGAAAATCTTCCTAGGCTAGGGCAGATGTAACCTCCAGAAAAAAAAAAAAAACCCAGAACCAGATGGCAAAATAGAGATATGCTAAAACCCATGGGAAGGCAACATGAACATAAATCAGAGAGATACAATCTGTACAGTGTTTGTTTCTCAACTCACAGAAGCACACACATGGAACTAAGCCCTCTTTAGTTCCCTGGCCTGCCTCCGACAGGTGAGAAAGGCATGGAAAATGGGTTTAATTTTTTTTGTACAGGTTTGGGACCGCAAAGAGTCAACAAAACTAACATACCTGGGACCAGAAATAGTGGTGCTCACAGGACTAAAAGAGGGAATCACAAAGGGTCATTCAAGTGGTCATTTGATAGACCCAAGTTTTCTTAGCTAAATGCTTATCTGTTCCACTCAGAAAAGTCTACCTATGACCTGCCTAAACTCAGGCACTGCTCACTTACTCTTGAATACTTTTGTGTGTGTGTGTGTGTGGTTCTGGGGATTGAACCCAGGGCCTTGTGCATGCTAGGCAAGCACTCTACCAACTGAGCTATAGCCCCAGCCCCTTACTTACTCTAGAATACTTTAAAGGAGCTAATTATTTGGTCACTTGTCCAAAGCCTAAGATTCTCTAATGATCCAGTGGCCCATCCCTCCTACATGCACACTGGCACTTACAGAAGGTAGCGAACAGGTTTACTGTGGGTATACAACTAACACATCTGTTCGGTTGGTTCTTTGCTGTTCCAGGTCTATACAAATGGAAGCAGGGAAGGGAGCAAGGTCATAAATGACAACTACTGGAGATAGTTTCCCAAGATGTTAGGCAAAGGAACGATTTCAGAAAACTATTTATAGGTTTTTCAAGGGAAAGCTTTATTGATTTCAGTTTGTTTTAGATTCTATAGCTCCTATGCTGTTGAAGAACTTTTTATTCAACCTTCAAAGGCATGCTTTGCCCTTGGAATTGTGCTGCAAAGAATCAGCCCCCCAAAACCCAAGAGTTTAATCCCAAAGCATTCCCAGCTCCCTACCCTGAGTCTTGGATATCCCAGTGGCCTATCTGACACAGGAATGTTGCCCTTCATTCTTTGTTTTCTCCTTTCTCACTTGGCTAATTATCCCCAAATGGAAGGGGAAGTGTTTGCCACAAACCGTACCCCAGTCCTGAACTGAGGGCCACCAACCGTACCCCAGTCCTGGATTCTCATCCCTTCCAGTGCCAACTGAGGGACTCTGGGGTATTTGAGTGGAGAGAGCAGTATGCACCAAGGAATGAAAAGATGAGAAGAATGTGCAGATAAATGCTGAGAGAAGGGGGACAAGTCATCAATAATTCCTGCCACAAAACTCTTCCTCCTGCAGCATTGCAGGCTAGAGACTCAGAAGAGCATTGCTAGGTATTCCATGTTGAGTGTGCTGTTAAAAAAAAAAATCCTAGTTACTTCAATGTCATTTTCCTCTAAAATTAATCTGCTTTCTCATATAAAACTTATATCTCAAGCAGTACAATCTAACATAAATTATAAATTATAATGCAAACAGTAAAAATTAACATATTTAATTTGGTCTAGAAGTGTTTGCTTTCTTCCCAGTAATTCTAGTGAAGCCATGTAGCAACATGAAAAGGAAATGGCAGAGATAAGAGAGGAGAAGAGGGCTTCCTAGCATTGAGAGGGATAGAGGGGAGAGAGGAGAAAAGTGTTTTATTGCAGTAATTCTCTTTTTTTTTTTTTTGGTACTGGGGAGTAAACCCAGAGTGATACTTTACCACTGAGCTACTGAACTACCCCAGCCCTTATTTGTTTGTTTGTTTGTTTCTAGACAAGTCTCACTAAGTTGCTGAGGCTAGCCTGAAACTTGCTGTCCTCCTGCCTCAGCCTCCCGAGTTGCTGGGATTATAGGCATGTGCTACTGCTATGGGCCCTCTAACCCTCCTTAAGCCAAAAATTCCCACTGGCACATGATAGGCTCCGTGGCTCCTGAGCAAACCCAGTAGCTTTAGCCGAGACAAACTTTCTGTTACTCTGGAGAATTACCTTCAGGAGCCAGAGGTAACATGTGGTTCTGAATGTTCTCCATTTGCTCCTCAGGAGCTATTCCTCCTTCTCCACCTGTGCTCTCTGTGCCCCAGGAGACCGACCTCTGGATACACTAGCCAGGCTCTCCTGCTCTTAGCCTTTGGTTGGGTTTGACAGGCAAGAGGCTCCAATCAGAGATCAAATAGGAGATAACAACCAGGAATAGTCATTCCCCCAGCTTTCTGCCTGCCAAGCTGTGGCTTGGCAGCAGCCTTCTTCCTCTGCTGAAGACAACAGTTCCCATCAGGGTCCCTGTCCTGCAGATGGTTCTAGTAATTGCTGAGTTCTCATCATTGCTCCTTCTTACCTTTTCTGGTTGGTTTCACCTTAATTGTTGTCAATCATCTCTTTTCAATGGGTTGTTTGTTTCTGATAGAGACTCTGACCAGCACAGATGACATGCAGGAGCTTAAAGAAAGGTCTTGCACCTCCCGTAGACATTGGTGCTTCCACTTCAACTTAAGAGAATTAAAGCCGGGTACAGTGGTGCACACCTGTAATCCCAGGGACTTGTAAGGCTGAGGCAGGAGGATCACGAGTTCAAAGCCAGCATCAGCAACTTAGCCAGGCCCTGAGAAACTCCATGCTATTAAAAAGTGCTGGAGATTTGGCTCAGTGGTTAAGTACCCTTGGGTTCAATCCCTGGTACCAAAAAAAAAAAAGAGAGAGAGAGAGAGAGAGAGAGAGTATTAAAGATGAGATATCCTTGTCTTTAGATGCGAGGCTTCTCAAAATATTTTTGTTGAATTGTAATCAATCAAACCCTAAACCTTTAAGGGAACATAAATTGGAGGGAAAGAAACAAATTGAATGGATATATATGATACTGGGCTTTTTTTTTAGAGCACCTTCATGAACCTAAATATTTATGCACATGCACTTATATTTTCCAATGCCAAATAACACGACCTTACTTGGGTTAATATGAATAAGCGGGATATATTTAGGGGGATGTTGGAAAGCATTTGGGGCTCCAAACTTGAGTGGATTTGAATTCCAAGGTTATTTGGTAGATAATGGAATGTCCAAAAGGATCATGAACATGGCATTGAAGCCAGTAGCAAATGCTTTAGAGAATTAAATCTGGGGGGGGGGCGCTGGGGTTGTGGCTCAGAGGAAGAGTGCTTGCCTAGCATGCATAAGGCACTGGGTTCAATCCTCAGCACCACATAAAAATAAAATAAAGGTATTGTGTCCATCTACAACTAAAAATAAATGTTTAAAAAAAGAAGAAGAAGGAAATCTGGGAATGTTTGCCAAAAGGTATTGATAGAGTATAAAATATGGAGTAAGAAAAGACTCAAGCCCACCACAACAGGCCTGGTGCAGGTCAGGGGAAAAGGCTGAACGACTATGGCACCAATAGGAAGAGGTATTGTGGGAAGAGACAATAAGCTGGGGCCTATGACACAATGAGGAGACTGAAAGCAGAGAGTATGATGAGTTTATGAAGAAGCTAAGAGGTTTTTTTTGCCTTGCTGACAGAATATGGCCATCTTGTTCATGTAAATGCACAAGTTAAGAGGAACTTGAGGATGAATTTGGTTTTGGACACATTGGAAGTACTTTCAGGTATCCCGGTGCAGATGGTACTTATAAATATGAACCTAGGTTTCAGGAAAGATGTGGAGCCACACATGCATGAGGCTGGATCACATGACCAAGGAGAAGAATGCAGAAAGACAAGGGACTTGAAGACAGGAAATTGTAAAGGACTTCCATCTGGTGGCGGGGGCAGTGAGGGGGTGACTAGTAAGAGAAGAGATGCCAGTGGAGCAGAAGGTCTAGGAGGAGCCAGGAACTCAAATGCCCAGGAGGGAAAAGTTACAAGATCAAGGGCAACAATCCTGTTGGACTAAAGAGAAGACAGAGGGTAAAGAATAACAAGCCACGACTTGGTTATATGATGAGAAGATACATGGCCTCTAAAGGACAAAAGAAAAAATTTTAGCAGAATGAGATAGATGAGACCCTGGAGTTAGGGAGGAAACAGAAGGCAAGAAAATGAATACAGAAGGTCTAAGTACTAGTTCAAGAAAGTGGAAGGCGGTGGGATTAGGCCCCAAGTTCCTTAATAAGACACCTATAGCACAAGAGTTAAAACCAAGAATCAACACATGGGACGAATTCAAACTAAAAAGTTTTTTTCTCAGCAAGAGAAATAATATGTGAAGTGAATAGGGAGCCTACATCCTGGGAACAAATTTTTATCCCTCACACATCAGATAGAGCTCTAATCTCTAGGGTATACAAAGGACTCAAAAAGTTAAACAACAACAGAAAAAAACAAACAAACAAAAAAAACCCATCAACAAATGGGCCAAGGACCTGAACAGACAGTTCTCAGAAGAGGACATACAATCAATCAACCAATACACGAAAAAATGCTCACCATCGCTAGCAATCAGAGAAATGCAAATTAAAACTACTCTAAGATATCATCTCACTCCAGTAAGAATGGCAGCTATTATAAAGTCAAACAACAACAAGTGCTGATGAGGATGTGGGGGAAAAGGTACACTCAGACATTGCTTGTGGGACTGCAAATTGGTGCAGCCAATATGGAAAGCAGTATGGAGATTCCTTGGAAAACTGGAAGTGGAACCACCATTTGACCCAGCTACTCCTCTTCTCAGACTGTATTCAAAAGACCTAAAAATGGTATACTACAGGGACACAGCCACATCAATGTTTATAGCAGCACAATTCACAATAGTTAAACTGTGGAGCCAACCTAGATGCCTTTCAATGATGCATGGATAAAAAAAAAAAGTGGCATTTATACACAATGGAATATTACTCAACACTAAAAAATAACAAGATCATGGCATTTGCAGGGAAATGGATGGCATTAGAGCAGATTATGCTAGGTGAAGTTAGCCAATCCCTAAAAAACAAATGCTGGATGTCTTCTCTGATATAAGGGAGGTGACTCAAAATGGGGTAGGGAGGAAGAGCATGAGAAGAAAATTACCTCTAGATAGGGAAGAGAGATGGGAGGGAAAGGGAGGGAGAAGGGGAATTGCATGGAAGAGGGAAGGAGACCCCCTTCGTTATACAGAATACAAGTATGAGGGGAAAAAAAAAGAAGTGGGTCACATTAGATTGGGTAGAGAGGAGTGATGGGAGGGGAGGAGAGGGGAAGGGGGAATGGAAGAACAGCAGAATAATAGACATTATTATTGCTGTGGGTATATATGTGACTGTATGACCACTGTGATTCTGCAACCTGTATTCTCAGAAAAATGAGAAATTAGATCCCATCTGATTCAAATGTATGATACGTCAAGATCATTGTACTGTCATGTGTAACTAATTAAAACAAATTTTAAAAAATGAAAAAAGAAATAAATAAAAAGACCTGCCATATAAGAAAGAAAGAAAGAAAGAAAGAAAGAAAGAAAGAAAGAAAGAAAGAAAGAAAGAAATTTGTAGGCAAAGGGAAGGCAAGGGGGGAAAACAGTATGGCAGTTCAAGAATTCAAAAAGAGAAGGTTTTAGGCTTGAATCTGACCTGAGCAGAGGAGAATGCCCCATGAAGGGAAAGAGAGAAGAGATCCTAAAAAGAGTCCTTGTCAACGATTCTTATTATTTTTGGCCACCTAGACACTTGAGAATCTGATACACCATCCATATCCTCTTGCTAGAAACTGCATACACCCAACTTTGCACACGACTTGGGGAGGTCAAGGGCACCCCTGAGGACAACCTTCCTACATCATGTGAATCCTTGAGTCATAAGAACTCTAAAGCAATGTTGCATCTCAGTCTTGGAAGAGGTGAGTCAGGTGAAACGGAGACTGTGGGGAAAGAGATTGGGTTTGGCACGTGGCACCACAGCTAAAAATAAAACCAGATACTAGAATTTCACACACGAGATACAGAATTAGAGACTGCATGGAAGAGGCAGGCACCATAAGATATTTGGAAAGGAAATGGTAGAAGAATTAAAGGTTCCCTTTGAAAGATACTGCTTTTTCAGGTGCACAAAAATGTTCATTGTAACAAAGATTTTTCACAGAGACAAGCTGTAAGCAACTTCAATATCCAGCAAAAAGACAGCGGAGATGCAAATTTCAGTACTGTTGTGCTTTCTTTAAATGGACCATGATAAAGCCATTTTTAATTATAATGACAAGGATTAGGTAATAACATGAGGCAATGGTTATGATATAGTGAAAAAATAACATAAAGAAGAGCTATTCTGTGATCACAACTATATAATATTATACACACATAGTGCATATACTAAAATTTGGACATACTACAGTACATACATAGTACATATACTAAAATTTGAGTATGTCTCCAAGAAATCATATGTTAGAAACATAATTCCCAAAGCAACAGTGTTGGGTAGTGGGGTCAAGTGGGAGGTATTCAGGTCATGCGGGCTCTATTCTCTTGGATGCAAGAATATTGACTGCAAAAGGGCCTGAGTCTGAGAAATCAGTGGTTATATGATGCCAGCACTGCGCTCTTCTACTTCCCAGCTTCTAGATACATGAGCCCAATAAATCTCTGTTTATTGCAAATTACTCAGTCCATGTTATTCTGTTATAGCAGCACAAAATCAATGAAGACAGTATGTGTGAAATAACTAGAAAAGAAAAATTAATAGAATCCTGAGTGGTGATTTTTTTTCTTGCTTGTGGATAACATTTGTCTCATTTATCATTTTTAAAAATTCAAAAAAAAATGATATTCTCTCCCTGATCTCTGCCTTCATTTAATAATATAATATGATATAATGGAATAAGCTAAATTTGGCTTCTCCCATCTGACCTTCAAGCCTAAAAGTCAGATTACATATTTAAAGGTTCTCTTGGGAAATCTTTTTTTGACCCAAACAAAAATTTAATGCATCTTGTGTCCACACCATGTCCCAGTTTAAGTTTTTAAATCCTTCTTATGTATTCGAGATTAACCACTGATGGATTCTCAGAAATACAAGTGAGCTCTGCCTCCTGAGTCCTTAGGCAACGCCAGGACATGGGTTGAAGAGGGAAATGTTTGGCCATTTCCAGGAAATGAACCAAATGACCTCAGAGGTCTTTCTCTATTTTCCTGTTTTCTACCCTTCCTTATAAAGTTTTGTGGAAATAGAGAGGAATAAGAATTTATCCTATCATTTAAGAAATGGCCTGATTTGGTTAGAATGTGAGATGTTCAGTGGTAAGTTCAGTGGTAAAATGATTAGATTATGAGAGGTGTGATCTGGTCGGTCCATCTTAGTTTGAATGGACTGACTGGGTAGTAACTGTAGTCAGGTGGGGCATGACTAGAGGAGGTGAGTCCCCGGGGAAGTTCCCTGGAAGGATTCTTTTTTCCTATCCCCTCCCACTTCCTCTCTCTGCTTCCTACCCACTATGAGATGAGCATCTTCCACCATGCACTTCCGCCATGATGTTCTGCCTCTCCTTGGGCCCAAAGCAATGGAACCAGCTAACCATAAACTGAACCTCCAAAACCATGAGCCCAAGATAAACATTTTCTCCTCCAGGTTGGTCTCAGGTATTTGGGCCACAGTGACAAACAGCTAACACATGGCCCAAAGTAAATAATATCTCCACCTACAAGGCTCTTTGCACGAGTCCAAATTGTGTACAAACTTATTTTAAAAAGATACCCTAGAATATGATATCATAAAGGCTGACCGAAGGTAATGAGAGATGGAGCCACTAACCAGAGGCTGCTTCGCAATGGCTGCAACATTAACAACATTAACAGGTTCCATGAAGGCAAAGGATCTGAGGAGCAGGGTTTTGAAAGACGCTCATCATTGCTTCTAGCCTTTTGCCAGGAACAGCTCCATGCACTGGGCACTTGGTGGCATGAAGAGAGCATTTTTGCCTTCTTCACAAGGTTTTGCAAAGCTGCTCCACAGCTTTGTTTAATAATGAGAGTGGCCTCCTGGGCAGAAGGAAAAAGCAAATGGGCGCCTGTTCCTGGGCTGCCCGCTGAGAAGATTGGAGCCCATACCAGAACCACAGGTTTTCATAAGTGCTGCATATCCCCAAATGAAAATGTGGCGGTTCGGCAGGCTCTCCAGCACTCTGGAGTCTAAGCGTCTGTAGCCACCCCCACAAACTGGGCATTTTTCAGTCATTTTCTTGCTTCTATTTCTCAACTTAATCCCCAATCGTTCACTGCCTCCCTGTTGCTTTCTAAAATAAATCTAACCTTTCACTCTGTTCCCTTTCCACTAATGCTAACTTTAAAGAGCACAAAGAATTCCTGGGAGAAGGCCACCTCCTGAAGATAGATATTTCACCTCTAGCTTCATGAAGGAGATTTTTTAGAAACTATCACTTGCCAGGAAAAGGAAATCTTTCAGCTGCCATGTACTTAAAACTGTTCATTTAGTCACATGAGAAAAAAAATATATTTTTTTAATGAGCCATGAGAACTATGGAAAGGACTGGAAAGTAATCATCTTTGTTTTATTGGCTTTGTCATCAGTTAATTTTTTTTTAAGTCGATACCTCCGCCAGACCGACTGCAGAATCTCCTGAGCTGGAAATAGCCTCTCCAATTTTTGTAGACCCAGGGGCCATTCCCATTGGAAAAGTGGAAGCCCCCCGAGGGTTAACTGCAGGGGGAAAGGAAACTTCCAGAAGCCACATCTGTGAGTCTATAGAGCACCACCAAGAACAGGCAACTGCATACTGATCTTCTAACTCTGGCTTCACATTCTTCCATTATCCTCAAAAGTGGTATCTTCCTCCTCTATGGCTCCCCAAAATCTGCCTACCCATTTTCCCTAAATGACATCCAACTCCACAATAAATATATCACCAATTCCTTCTCATTTCTACCCTTAATGTCTTCAACCACAATCCCCCATCTCCACATCGTCTCTGCCCCACCCTAGTGTGTTAAAAATTAAGAGCTTATTCCAGGTCTGAGGATGAAGAATTGATAGAAATGAAATGACATAATGGACCAGGAGGGGGAAGGAGGAGGCCAGAGAGGGGGACAAAATTCAAGGAGGCATTCAGTCTTAGGATGGCACGAGTGTAGGGTCAGCTGATAATGAATGCCTCCTTAGGTTTTATACCTTAGCCACCTCTTTTGATTTACCCTAGCCCCAGCTCTAAGATATGTTGTTGAAAAATATTTTAAAATACATTGTTGCATAAAGTCTATGAATACTCATCTGGACATGACATGCATTTCTCTGGATATCATAACATACTCAACCAACTGATCCACCTGGGCTCAGGTGACTGGCACCAGGCAGCTGCATGCTTGGAGGATCTTGCCCACGCCCACGGAGAACAAGGAACCATGTTATTTCTTTATTTGCTGTTTTTCCTATGGACTTTTCCCCTCTGTCTACATAACCTGGTTTCATTCTCTAATTCTCTATCAACACACCAGCCCCTTTGACATCATATAATACCTTTGACACTTCAGGATTTTCTGGCAGGACATCAATACATGGGGCTGATTGTCAGCTTCAGTATCAAGAAACACAGATAGAAAGGACTTAAAATCTGCATACTATAGTGACATGTCCACGTCAATGTTTATAGCAGCTCAATTCATAATAACTAAGCTATGGAACCAAACTAAGTGACCTTTAAGAAATGAATGGATAAAGAAAATGTGGTATATATACAATGTAATATTACTCAGCCATAAAGAAGAATGAAATTATGGCACTTGCCAGTAAATGGATGGAACTGAAGACTATCGTGCTAAGTGAAATAAACCAATCCCCAAAATACAAAGGCCAAATGCCCTCTTTGGTATGTGGATGCTAACACACAATAAGGGGGTGAAGAGGGAAGAAAAGAGTTCATTGGATTAGACAAAGGGAAATGAAGGGAAAGGAGGGAGGATGGGAATAGGAGATAGTAGAATGAATTGGACATAACTTTCCTACATTCACACATGAATACACAATCAATGTAACTCCACATCATGTACAACCACAAAAATGGGAAGTTATACTCCATATATGATATGTCAAAATACACTCTACTGTCAATAGATCTTTAAAACTCAATTTAAAAAAAGAAAACACAGGTAAGATACCTTCAGAGGTGCAGAGTGTGGTGACCCATGATTGAGGGCTTCAGGGGTGAGGTGAGCCTCAAGACACTCATTATTAAAAGTGAAGTCTCAGAGCAGGGGTATGGCTCAGCGGTACAGTGCTTGCCTAGTACATGTGAGGCCCTGGGTTCCATTCCCAGCACCATAAAAAAATAAAAAATAAAAATAGTAATAAAGTACCCACATTTGCCAGTGATTTGCTTTTTCAGATAAATCAGAGTAGAACCAAGATAATATCCATACAACTTCTTTATATTCTCTAGGATTTCTCAGAGCTTCCAAATGCTTCCCTCAGTAGGAGAGAAAGGGGTAGCTTTACACCTGGCCTTTCCCACTGCTTTTACCTTTTTTTCTGGTTTTTATGGGTGCACTATAATCATGTGTAACATTTCGTTCTCCAGTACCTCCCTTCCCCACTCCCAGTTCTCTCTCCCCCCTGATCCTCTTCCTCTACTCTACTGGTCTCCCCTTTATTTTTTTAATTAATGCATTATAATTATACACATGAGTAGGTTCATTCTAGTATATTCATACATGCACATAGCATAATGTGGTTAATTTCATCACCCAGGACCTCCCCTCCCCCCCCCCACTCCCTCCACCTGGATCCCCTTCCTCTGCTCTACTGTTTTTTCCCCTCCGTTTTCTGTCCATGCATACCTTTACCTTTCAAACACTACGCACACGTGTGCAAGGTGCATTCCTACATGTGTCTCTTTAAGAGTAAAAGTCTGAGAACAGGGACTCTGTGCGTTGAACTTAGTACTCTGGAGGTCCCCAGAGAGTGCCTGCTTCAGATACCATCTCTCAAGCCTTTCTCAAGTGTACCTTTTAGAGATATTTTCCTGGAATTATCTGCATGTATTTTGACCTCTGTCTGGTCAGGGCCTCATGGTGCATTCTAGGGTGCTTTATACCTCCTTCTTGTGCACAGAATACATGTAGGTTTCTGTCTATCAATAGCTCGTCGTCACAGTCCTTGATCAAAGGGATCCTCACCTATAGTCTTCCTTTATTTTTTATTTTTCCAGTAGATTGGCTCTTACCATGAATATGAAAGCCATCTCAGAAGACACAGCATTGCATTGGCCCTTTGGGTCCCCTCCAGTCCTGCTCTGCACATTTTCCCACCATTGCGCACATATCAACAATTCTTTCTTGACCTTTTGCAACTGTTGTAGTCGCAAAGAACTACTCTGTCAAAGTCATTCTTCCCTAGATCAGCCTGCCAGCTGCTCTCCCTACCTTCAGGCCAAACACATCCACTTTCCATGAGAATCTTCCTGGCCTGTTGGTCTCAGATTCACCCATTCTTGTGGGTGTTTGATGGTATGATAGTAAAACATAGTTTTGGGAGCCATAGAGATTTAGGTTTAAACCCAATTCCACCCCCTATTAGCTGGACAAGCTTCACTTTTGAGCATCAGTGTTATCATTAAAAAGGAACAGCAATCTCTACCTCACACAGAGTTTTTATGAAAATGAAATAACATCATGCTTGTAAAGTACACTGCCTGGCACCAAGAAAGGGTTTTAACAAAAGTCATTCCTCCCTTCTCCCCTTTGTTAGCCATCTCAGAGGTGGAACTGCAGTTTTCTTTGACATGACTTTTCTTTTCACACTGTTAGCACTCACATTTTGTCAGTAGGTTATCCCTTTTTGAAAATACCTCAGCGTCCTGAAAGCAGGATTTGAATCCTACCCAATTAATTTTCAACATAATCCTATAGAAGGGTTAAGGAAGAAAGGGAAAACTAAATTAGTGATGAAAAATAACTTCACAAAAAGAAAGAAAAAGAGGTTGTGAGTTACTATTAGTCTATTGCTTTTCTTTTTTAGTCATTTTGATATGATTACAGGGTCACAATATTTTTTCCCATCAAATTTATTCTTTAAATAAGCAAAAAGAAAGCACATGCTGTCTTGTCTTTATCCTTCCAGAAGTAATGTCCCATCATATAGAAATCCAATGGAGCATTCCAGTTATTTGTGATAGTGGAATTAACCAAATATAATTCAACTAACATTTCCCATCTTTTGTTCCTTCAGATCATATAAGAAATTAGAGAAATTAGAAGCTCCTTGTCATTAGTAAGACAGTGGGTATATGCCCTTGGAAGGAGAGAAAAGCTGCAACATGACTGTTGACTTCCTTCTTTTTTTTAATTGATTTTAAAAAATAAATAAATAAATGACATCAGAATACATTACAATTCTTATTACACATATATACCACAATTTTTCATATCTCTGTTTGTATATAAAGTATTTTGACACCCAATTCGTGTCTTCATACATGTACTTTGGATAATGATGTCCAACACATTCCACCATCCTTGCTAATCCACTGCCCTCTTCCCCTCCCACCCCTCTGCCCTATCTAGAATTCATCTATTTCTCCCATCTCCCCCTCCCTACCCCACTATGAGTCAGCCTCCTTATATCAGAGAAAACATTCAGCATTTATTTTGGGGGGATTGGCCAACGCCATCCATTTACCTGCAAATGCCATGATTTTATTCTCTCTTATTGCTGACCAAAATTCCATTGTGTATATATGCCACATTTTCTTTATCCATTCATCCACTGAAGGGCATCTAGGTTGGCTCCACAGTTTAGCTATTGTGAATTGTGATGCTATAAACATTGATGTGGCTATGTCCCTGTAGTATGCTGTTTTTAAGTCCTTTGGGTATAGTCCGAGGAGAGGGAAAGCTGGGTCAAATGGTGGTTCCATTCCCAGATTTCCAAGGAATCTCCATACTGCTTTTCATATTGGCTGCACCAATTTGCAGTCCCACCAGCAGTGTATGAGTGTACCTTTTTACCCACATCCTCCCCAACACTTATGATTGTTTGTCTTCATAATAGCTGCCATTCTTACTGGAGTGAGATAGTATCTTAAAGTAGTTTTGATTTGCATTTCTCTAATTGCTAGAGACTCCTCTTTTAACCTCCCCCACCCCAAGTTTATACATGTTTGAGAGTTGTAGTTGTTTTTTGGTTTTTGGGAAATCAGAGGAAAATGTTCCCTCACATTTTAACACCACCAAACTTAAGCATTTATTGTTGTTCACAAGTGTTTGGATGATTATGAGTCGGGTGAAAGAAAAGTTTAAGAAGAGGGATAAGGACTTCTTGGTGACAAGACAAAGTTTAACTTCTCTTCTTCCCACTCACAATACCAAATATTCAGGAGCCTTCTTTGTTACAGGTAGGAGTCCTTGCATAAATGGGAACCAAAAATTTGAGTGCCTTACTAGAGTTGCTCCTTGCAGAAAATTTGTTATAACCACTTCAATAAATCTCTGCAATCGGCCACTCATGGAAACACAACAATGTTTGTTTTTTTTTTTTTTTATGAAGACTGTATTTTCAACACAGAATTTGGTTTTAAGGAATCTTACCTATGCCTCACAGATAGAATTGTTCTGGCCAGGAAGCACAGAAGTCTTTTCTTAGTGAATTGTGAAATTGGAAGACAGACATCCTACCCTTATTCTTAATGCCTGGTGACATGGATCAAGAGTGGATAGGCTCTATCACCTATATGTCAATCTCAAGTTCTGTTTTGCACAGGGAGAAGAGAAAGCATTGGATAGATGAGTTAAAAACTGCAGAAATGGCCTCCACTAAATTAATAGTATTTCAATAAGCTAATTAATTTCTTCTCTTACTTTTCTTATTGGCAGGGTATATAATGTGCTTCTTTTTTTTCCCATCTGTGGCCATCTCTCTCTCATGGCTAATCACAATTCCTAGGAGATGCATTCATTGGAACTCCACCTATTTTTCTATGTTTCTTTTCCAGGTTGCTATTGATTTCACTGCCTCAAATGGGGACCCCAGGAACAGCTGCTCCTTACACTATATCCACCCTTACCAACCCAATGAGTACCTCAAGGCTTTGGTGGCTGTTGGGGAGATTTGCCAAGACTATGACAGGTAAGAGACTGTAAGTGAATCATCTCTTGAGTGGGTTCAGGTGACCCACTCAAGAGATGATTTCCCTTCAGCCAAAGAATGGAAATGAAAGTCTAGCAATTCTTCACATGAAAGAACAGAATAAAATCTCATCCCAAATGTTTCATCCTTTCTACAGCTAGAGAAACTGAGTGCTATGCTGACTTTGGTCACCAAACAAAATCCTTTCTCAGCTTTCTTCTCTTAAGTGCCTTGCACGATCGCCAGACAGTGATTTGAGTGTGCATTTTATGATGTCTTAGTATGAACTTTGCTACTCAAAGTTTGCTCATGAACTGGCATCATTCCTGAACTACTGAAATAGAATTTGCATCTTAACAAAATTCCTGTATGATTTGCGTGTACTTTGAAGTTCACAAGCATGGGTTTATTGGGATGTTATTATATTTAATCCTTGCTAAAACCCTTTATTTTTTTTTAAAGTCAGAAAACTACACAAGCAGATTAAGTAATTTGTACACGGTCACATGGCCAGAGGCAGGATTTAATCCAGATCTAGCTCACCCCATATCTTAAGCTCAAAATGACTGACTTCAAATCTATTGGCAACTTTAGCAAGGGTGTGGGTCTGCCTGGGTGCGTACGTGTGGCTGTTCAAGTGTGCATGTGTTTGCACTTACCGATAGAAAACAAGATTTGTGATCAGATCAGTATTATTTATTTCTTCCTGATGGTAAATATTGACATTTTCCACCAAAAAAAAATTCCCTGTAACAAGTGATTTGCATAAATTACATGCAACTGGATTTATTCTGCTGTTTCAGTATTTCCAATATGGGTGAAGGAGCTTAGCTGTTTGTTTAAGAAGGCTGTTTGAGGGAGAACTAATGTAAATATAAATATGTATCAATCTCAGCCGATCCCCTGGTATAATTATAAAACAAGTCTAGTTAGTAATGAGCATAACTAATCAACCTTTTAAAGCAGGAAAATAAAGGAAGCAACTCTATCTTTCAGGTTTCAGAGAAATGGTATAGGATAGCATGATTTCTGTTCTTTCAAGTTTTGTAATGGGTGATAACCATATTTTAAAAACCCGCTGTACACACATCCTAGTGACCAGAATGTATAGAAAAACAAACTTAGGACAGGCTACAGAAATGGTCCCATCAGTCACCTGACTGCTCTTGTGTCTGGATTCCACTTGGTCATCAGCAGAAACTCCAATGGGGCAGTAAATCAGTTGGGGAATGAATTCATAGACCCAGTAAAATTAAAGAGCTTTAACCACTCAAGCCCTTGCTGACATTTCCCCTCCTATACATCTAGGGCAGAAGGCAACAGTCATTTTAAATTACCTTGTTGAAGTGCCACTTGTTCTACTTAACCTTGAGATATTGACTGTGAAGATAATTTGAGTTTCAGCTGTGATCATCAGGCTTCAATACTGGCAGGATTCTTAGAGAGGTTTGTATCCGATGGAGATTTCCATCAGGGAGAGCAAAGGATGACAAAGTGCATCTCCACTCTATCAGAAACTTCTTCAAACTCCCCCAAGATACAAAAACAGTAACTGTCTCCATTCTTTCACTCTCACACACAGACACACCAATAGTCTGGTATAATAATGTGTGCCCATGTTAAAAAGAAGAAAGAAAGGAGCACATGTTTTCAAAATTCCTAAGTTTTAAATCTTGACATGCATATATATTTTTAAAAAAAGTTTTCCTGACTCAGTGGTTCATGCCTGTAGTTCTAGCTACTCAGAAGGCTGAGGCAGGAGAATGGCTTGAGTCTAGGAATTTGGCAATAGAGTCAAACTCCACTTTGAAAAAGTTACAAGATAAAGTAGGTAAAAACTTTCAACATATATATCCTACAGTAGATGCTTAATAGGAAAAAAAATAAGACTGAATCTGCAGGAAAGTCAGTCCAAAAATGAATTCCAAAGAGAAGACTGCTAAGTTGTCCAGAATTTAAGATGCCAAAGCTCAGAGCTCTCATGTGATTCTGCAGCAGATTTATTGGATAATCCAGATGCTCATCTATTATGGGGAGTGTTTATTGGAAGCTCCCTGATGAGTGCTTCCTTTTCCCAATTTACTCACATGCAAAATACAGATACTTTAGTCAGAGGGACATGTGTATCTTTTAAAACTTATTCCTATAGAACATGAACTAGACAAATCTGGGGAGTATTTAGTATTGCTTCAAAAATACAGATTCAGTATAAAAATAAAAGACTATCTTAGGAGTTACATGAAGAATCACCATAAATAATTTCTTTAACAGTTTTAATAGGGTAAGTCTTTTTTCCAACTGGCCAAAAAAATTAATTCTCTGAAGCTCGATGGAGCCTTTTCTTTTTCTTTCTTTCTTTCTTTCTTTCTTTCTTTCTTTCTTTCTTTCTTTCTTTCTTTCTTTCTTTCTTTCTTTCTTTTTCTTTTCTTTTCTTCTTTTTTGTATAAAGATATAAATAAGGCAGCTCAACATAAAAGTGGGCAAATTCTGAGAGAAAAAAAAAAGGATTGAAAAAAAACCTCAACACTCTCATAAAAGACTCCCTAGCAAAATGTGTAATGCAAACCACTCTCTTAAAAACTGACAAGGTTTCGCAGCTTCTCCTTTGTGTGGGTGGATAGACAATAGACAGGCAGAGTCGGGAAATTTCAAGTCAAGGCCCCGGAATTAATTTATTCTCGCATCAAAGTCAGTGAGGTTGGGGCCTATAAAGAAACACTTGAATAAAAACTGACAGAAGGCATCGTTCCCCCTCCTGAAACAACACAGAGGTTTTTAATCCCCATGAGCCTTAGAAATTCCTCCCCGCCTCTGACAGCTAAGGGTTTTTCTTTCTGCCTTGTACAGTCATTGCTACCAGGTCATTATGAGGTGATCCATGAAGTAGAACAGCTTGAAAGATGCATAAAGCTCTTCTCAGGGCGGCCTTAAAGGGAGCCTCCCCCCAAATAGCTGGTCTTCAAGCCCAGAAGATAATCCTTCAACCTCTGAAACAGACACTGCAGTCCCTGCCTCTGCCTTGCTTTCCCATGTACAAACACGTGTGCATGTGCATACACACATGCACACATGTGCGCGCGCGCACACACACACACACACACACACACACACTCATAGGCCCACACAAGCTCATGCACTCTCTGCTGGTGTGGGGCACTCTCCCAGCTCCTATAAGAATCCTTGTCTCTCTGCAGCAAGGATGTGGGCATCTGACAACCTGAAATGTCCTCTAATTAAAAGACTAGCCTGCCTCGTAGGAAAAGAGTTTAAAAACTGAATGTATTGCTCGGAAGTACCAATTGCCATTTTAAAGAGCATTCTATAGGAAGCCTCAGAATAGAAAGGGGATATCAAAAACTGAGGCAAGAGTTTTTCTCCACAACATGCTGGGTACTGTGCAGAGACAGGGTTAAAACTGAAATCCAATCTAACTGGGATTTTCAAGTATAGAGTGTTGGGTTAGTAATCAGAAGGTGGGTTCATATCCCAGTGGTACCTTTTCCACTCTGCCAACACCAGTCAGAGGTTCTCAGCTTTGGCCACACATTGAAACCAACTGGAAAGCCTCAAAATAACTGATGTCTATCTCAAACCCCCAAGACTCTGATTTGTCTGGTGTGCATTTTGGAATCAGATTTTTTTTTATTATTCTATAGGTATCCAGAGTCTCTACCCAGAGTCAAATCTGGAGAGAGAGCTCAGATGAAATGATTAAGGACCTTCCTTTTCAGCATTTATTAAGTGCCAGTCACCTCAAATGGTGCTACAAAGACAGAAAATTTAATAAAGCATGATTTTCCTCCCAATAGCTCATAGTCTCATGGGAGAGAAAGATATGTAAATAAGTCACAGTCCAACCTGGCCAAGGCAGCCTTGCCTCATGAAAGGATGGGAAATGCAGAAGGAAAGAAGGATCAGCTCAATCCTTGCAGGAAGAGGCATGGCCAAGACTCCTGAGGATGGTGGTTCCTGGGCCAATCACAATTCTGCCACTTTTGCCCCTTTTTGTTATTATTCTGAATTCTTACATCAGATCAGCTTCCTGTAGAGAACAGAGTCAACAGAAGTGATGAAAAGATCTTGGGGGTCCTGGTGACAGGTAGAACTGGCTTCAAATCCTCACTCTGCTACCTCTATTCCCATGAGATTTATAGTCTTTGGGTCTTGGTTTCTTTGATTGCAAACTGAAGGTATATCTAACTTCCTTTGTAGAGCAATTGTAAAGACTAGCTATGAGGTGGCTAGCCAGTACAAGTTCTGCCTGTGGTAGAATAATGGAAAGCGTTATCTCTAATACCCTAAAGTTATTTTTAAAAAATCAACTAAACACAAAAGGAGAAAGGAAGGTGTGTCATTCTAAAATTCATCTTGGACAATAATTTTTTTTTACTCATTTGCCCCTAAAAAGAATTTTATAAAAATGCATAACCCTCAAGCATTTTTTATTGAAATGTAACATTTTTCATCATAAGTTTTCATTCTGATGAAGCATGAAAATTTTATTGTATTATAAATATGGACATTTAAAAGTAAATTCTTTTTATTATATATTTTATTTGTTCGTATTAGTTAAAAATGATAAAAAGTAAACTCTTTTGTAGCTCTTGGGACTATCCAGTAGAATCCAGATGCTGTATCTCTTTGATATCCACCATCACTCTTTCAAAAAATAGTGAACAAGCTCTCAAGTTTCACTAGAGAATTTTAGTTTCTTCTTTGTCATCATTTTATTTTCCACCCTCTTCTCCCACAGAATTTATTCTAGTGTATCTTAATAAATTTGGTTTGAAATCCTTTCATTGATCACTGTATCATATATCTCTGTAACAAAAATATGAAGTTGTACAGATTTAATTTTTGTATAGATGAAATTTTTACTTTCAATTTTTCTATGATGAAAAGATTCAAAGTATTTTTTAAATATTGTGTGGGTTGAATTTTAACTATAATTTATCATTAGTGAATAATTGATCAAAATAACATACACTGTTGGGAATTTCGGCATTTAATTAGTGCTTATGAGAAGTAAAATGTTATTGTAAATTGACTGTGAATGGAAGAGATTTGGGGAGGGGGTTTCAATTAGCTTACATTTCTTTGGATGAGAATACGAGGTAGTGTTAATTCTAATTCATTTTTTAAATTTGACAATATAAATACTCAAAAAATATGCACTTAGAAACAGTATATGGAAACAGAAACGTTTTGATCAGTAGTCTTATTCAATTCTTTCAATTCTAATTTATATAACCCCCCAAATCACATAATGGTCAATCATCAAAATATAGTTTTATGCTCTATCAGCTGACACAAATACTTTCTAAAAATTTTTAAAGCAAAAATTGGCAACCACCTGATTTGCCAAAGGACTTGTTTCCTAGAGAATCATTCATGTTTAGAAATTTTTCTTTATCTGATGCTGCAGAGTGCATATCTGAAGCTATGCACCATGGTGGTTAAGATTCAGAATAGGTAAAGAGAAATGGTGATTGTGAAAGGAAAGGTGTGAATGGAAAACAGGTCTCTCCATCACAGATGCTCCCAGAAGATCAATTTCAGCAGAGAATATGCATGAAAGTAGAGGAACTGAATACCAATTTCCTTTAAAAAAAAAAGAAAGAAAGAAAGAAAGAAAAAGCTATTTCTTATATCTCCAGAAGAACTTTGCATTTCCATGCACCTTAGTTTTAAGATGACTACTTTAGAGAAAAGTCTTTACTAAATGTGAGGTGCTCTGAAATGCACCATGCTCTGAGTTAGTCTCTATTTCCTTGTAGATCAAGTAATTTGTCTTGACATTTGTTAACCTCCTGTTTATTGCAATGCTTTCCTTGAGAGTGAGAGTGAAAATTGTGGTTACAAATGAACTTACCATCTGGAGATCATTTGACCGTGGTCATTCCCTAGGAAGTTCAAGACAGCTTACTCATTACCATGGAGGAACCTGGGCACTTTGATTATATTTTATACTCTTTTAATATGCCAGTAAGTAGCATTATTGCCTTTACCAATGTGGCAATACACTCCTGACTTTCCAGATTGGCAGTCTTTGGAGGTCATTTTCCTAATAGTTGTTAAATGGCCTTTTGCTTAATGTAGAGTGGATCTAATCCTGAGCTCTTTGAAGTGTGGGCATGCTGATGCTTTCTTCTGTGCATTTCCTTCTTGCATAAGACTACTTTCTGCCTGATTTTATTTTTAAACAGGAAGAATGGATGCTTGAATCTATTGTGCTTAGGCTTGAATGTTTTTTTATTTAGTGTGATTATTAGTTAGCAGCCTTGTGGTGACTAACTTCAGAGGATTTATCCCTTCTGGCTCATTAATTATTCCCCTTGTAGGTGAGGTTTTTCTTCCCTACCTTCCTATTCTTGAAACTCAATTACATAACAGTGCATTGAGCTCAGCAAACTCCAGGTCCCCAAGGGTGGCTTAGAAGGTATGAAAGGAATATCATCAAGGCTGGAATACTGGGTCAGTGATTAGAAATGAATGGAGCATTAGATCTCACCCCTTTCCTAAACTCATCAAAGAAGAAAATAAAGGATGCTGAGTCTCAGTTTTCTGAGTTTTGACTTCTGAGCCATCCCCAAGTTGGAAGAACCCATCCTCCACCCAAGAAAGCCTTCTTTTAGATGTAACTGAAAAGGTTTTCCCAACTTTCGTGGCCCTTGTTTTGGTTAAGGAGTTGCTAAGACAAGCTATTTCAATATTTTCAAGGACCAGAAGTATATTTTCTCAGAGCTGTGGATAATCCTTTTCATAAGCTGTTGTGAATCTCTGTCTATCAGGGTTAATGCTTTCTCTAATACATGCTAGATGCAACGCACCGAAAAGCCTGGATTGATGCCACCGTGAGAAAAAGGGAGAGCCGGTGGTTTTCTCAAGAGTTAGACTTTGACATCAAATAATTCTGGCTTCCTTATATCTCTAACCCAAAATTTGTCAAGTTAGAGGTGTTTGGCGACATTTTGTCAAATCCATCATTGGTCACTAAAGACATCCAATCCGTTAGGTGGCAATGGGCAAGGATCCAACTTTGACCTTGTCCAAGTCAACCACCCTGGGGGAAAGGGATGATGTATGTCCCCTTTTACTTACAGAAGCTATACAGGAAGGAGCCCTATTATGAATTTCTCTCTCTCTCCTCAACTAACTCTACCCAGAAGTAAGATATAGGAATTGCTTTAAGAAAAAAAAAAATCTCGGACATGTTTTTAATGGGAGAAGAAATGGAAGGTTGAAAGCATAAGCAGAAAGTGCCTTCTGTGAGGATCAACATTCTAGACCCCCATTGAAATACCTGCCTGATAGCGAAGTGACTAGTAAGGGGACCTGGTTACTGGAATTCCAGTAGGAAATCAGGTTTGATACTATATATGACCACTCAATTACAATAGTATAACAGATAAGTCATGGGCTTTGGACTCACATAGTACTCCCTGGTAATCATGGTAGGCCACATACTCAGCTTTCCTGAGATGCCACTTATTCATCTATAAAATGGGAATAATAATTAGGTGGAACTTCCAAGGTTGTGTGAGAATTAAATAAGTACATAGGTATCTTAGTACATAGCATATCTATCTATGTTGGTAGGGCCCAATTAAGGTCAATTCTTCTCTTCATCCTTCTCTTACATACAGTCCAGTAAGAGTGAGTTAAGAAACAATACACATAAATAAATTAATTGGGAGAGAAATTCCAATGTGCATAAGAGAAACCAAACCCAAGGGCACATATGTGACTGACTCTCATGACTTTTCACAAGAATTCTCCCTTTTTTAGATAGCCACATGTTAATGATTTAAATTAATGGGTTGTCTAGTCATCGATTACTTCTATGGCAGGTGATAAAGGCAGGGCAGAGGACAGTTTGGGACAGAGGGAAGTGGAGATGTAAAGACACTAATAAAAAAGGTAGGGTCTCTTTGAGATCAGGATATAAGAAAAGACACGTAAATAATTTATCACTGCTTGTATGTGATAAGGCGGTGAGTGAATATTGTAGATGAAACCATGCTCTGTCAAGTAACAAGATTGACAAGCTTCCCACTGTTTTTTAATATCCCCTTGGATTCAGGCCCATCTGTATTTGAACACTGGTTCTAATTAGCAGTTCGATCATGGGCAAGTCACATTACTTTTCAAGGTGTTTTTCCATAAGCAAAACGAAAAAATAACCTTCACTTAAAATTTTAAGATAATATATATATTCATATTATATATATTTATATACATATATTCTTATATACATATTATATACATATATATGTATAGATATAGATATATTCTTAATACAGTCAACTGTAGAGGTCACCTAATTTTTGATCACTTTCCAAAGGAAACAGAAAGTCAGGACAGGGATAGAGATATGTATACATTCTGGGGTCGTTTTAGTTTTCAGTATTAAATCTAGCAAAAAGTTAAGGGAAGAAGCTACAGACTAAAGACTGTAGTTGGGCCCAGTGGCACATGCCTATAATCCCAGCGGCTCTGGAGGCTGAGGCGGGAGGATCACGAGTTCAAAGCCACCCTCAGCAAAGTGCCTCAGCTAGGTGCTAAGCAATTCAGTGAGACCCTGTCTCTAAATAAATACAAAATAGGGCTGGAGATGTGGCTCACTGGTCAAGTGCCCCTGAGTTCAATCTCTGGTGCCAAAAAAAAAAAAAAAAGACTGTAATGAATTTAGGGGATTATTGCTTGGCATTAATTAACCATGCTATTGCTATCTCCCAATCTCACAAATAATTAAGAAGCATGAATCAGCACATGGCATAGGAATACCTCCTAATGAGGTTATATGCAAGTTCATGTTTCTCTCTCTCATTAGATGAACAAATGAAGCAACTTCTTTTTTCTTTTCTTTTTTTTTTTTTAATTTTAATTTCAGTGACAAAATGTTCCCAGCCTTTGGGTTTGGCGCCAGGATACCACCAGAGTATACGGTGAGTGAGTGAAAATGGAATCTTTTACTTTGCTGTAGTCCCTGGTAACTTAGATTTCTTTTACAGTAATCTCATTTGTTTGGCTCTTGATACATCTATGTTGGTGGGGCCCAAAGAGTTAGAAATGGTCTTGAGAACCAGTGAAATTAGCACCTAGGAGCCTATCTTTGATGAAACCCCATGGTATTCTAGGTAGGTCTTCTAATGATCCAGATAAAGGGTTCCAATATATAACTTCCTGTATATATGGTCAGAGGTTTATAAAATAATCTCAGCTTCAAGGGCTCAAAACCTATCCAAGATGGCTCAGGAAGAAAAAAAAATCTTATTGACAATGCCAGCTATGAAAGCCTGTAGTAATGAAGTCGACACACTTCTTTCTTCCAAGTCTCTGAGTTTCAGTCTTATATGTGAGATCCAAAGAGGTACTGAAGGAAGGAGCATTGTGTTGTGGACAATTAAGAAACTGAAAAGTTCTAATGAGGACATTGGAATTTTGTTTGGTTTTGATACTTATTTCTCAAGACACAAAGAAGGTAAAGATTATAAATAGAAAGATTCTGCTACAATGGGGTTAAGGCACTTTACTGTGGTCTACCAGATGCCCCTATGGACACTTCACAGAGAATTCATCTCTCCTATGCAGGCAAGGCCCAGGAGGTAGCATAATCCTTGCCCCAGCTTCCACCTCACCAATGCCTCTCAAGTCCAAGCTCAGTACAAGCAACATTGCCCAGGCCTCAGTACTTTTGTTTGTTTGTTATTTTGCTATGTCAGAGCCACAGGACAGGAGACACATGCTCACACTTGCTCCTTCTTCAGATCTGTCAGATGCAAAGTTTTTCTTTTCTGTGTCCTTTTTGAAAGAGCCAATCTCTCTGTGAGTGCTTGGATAAGCTGTGAATGGAATGACAGGTCTCCTTGGCTTGTCCCCCTTCTTATTTGCTTTGTATTCTACACTGGCTTCCCTGCTAGGCATAGCTATGGAAATTCTAGAAGCATTTGTTAGAAATAAAGCACGTGGGAAAGAAGAATGGAGAAGTTATTGACTGGTGACCTGTAAGACATTATTTAAGCCAACAAGTATTTTTAACATGCTTTATCTATTAAAGAATTAAGCAACTTTATATAAAAGATTAGATGTCTGGGTTCTCTTGAAAAACTGAAAAGCCTGTGAACAACCAACAGATGACCTATGTGAGAATTAGCTGGAGCTGAGGAGATACAATCCCCTTCAGATAAGGTGTCAGTTCCAGAACATGGGCAGGTGGACACCCACCTATTTCACAGAGTTGTTTGGCCTCAAACATGTAATGCACACCAAGGAACCACCAGCCCAACCATCAGAGGTGATTTAGCATCCTCCACCATGGACCAGGTGGTCATCTAGTGGCTTGGCCAGCAGGGCTGACAGCCTTACAGCTGTGTGTTCCAGACCTTCCTTGTGTCCTCCATGACCTCTTTCTGCTTCTTGCTATTTTCTGAATTCCTCATGTTCACTTGATCCCTTGGTTTCATCCCTCCTCCCAGGTAACTTACTCTTCATGCTGTCCCAAAAGACATCTCTCATGTTTCCCCACTTCTGGTCCCAGAAAGCCATTCAAATACCCTCTTTCCATTCCTAATTTCCCTTCTAGTCCAGAAAGACACTAATGATCCAGGCAGCTAATATATCCCTTAGAAAGTTTTCCAAGGCCATTCTGTCTTCTTTAGGAAAAACTCCCAAAGTCTGCATTGAAACTGAGACACAAGCACCTCTGAGTTCATTTGTACTTCCCCAGGAAGAGAACTGGCGGCATGGATTTGGATTCAAGTAGTTTATTTGAGAGGTGGAAGAAACCTCAACAGAGAGTGAGGAAACAGGAGGAAATCAACATAGGGCATATTGTCAAGCTGGTTACTACTGAGGGTAACTAGAATCTTACCCTGCTGGGTTACCCTGGAAGACAATGTAGAGCACACACAGCCCAGAAGAGACAGAGGAGCTGGATATTTATACATCATCTTATGCCAATCACTGAAAGTTCTGCTCCTAAGGGACATTTTCCTCAATGCTTTTAGCCTGTCAGTTGGGCAGGCAAAGCAAGCTCTGGAGGTTAGAGAAAAACCTAAAGTAAGTAAAGCTGGTAATGATTGGAATTCAGCTGACTCGCTTGGAAAAAACTAAGGACAGGGGAATGTGATATAAGCACCAATGCCATCACCTATGACAGGAGATGTCTTAAAAGGAGGTATCTTTTAACAGCACCCAAGTGAGCCAGTGCTCAGAAATAGCCTTTGAAGAAAAGAAATGGAATTACCTGAGAAATTTCAGGTGATTCAATAAAAACATCCAGATGTCAAAACTTCCCATTTCTTTAATCAGATTTGTGTAAACAATATGCTAATTGACCTTATGCATAGGTCTTGCCAGGCAAAGGGATTTGTATTGGAAGATTAGAGTGTATATTCCTCTTTTCATTTTTCAAAAATGTAGTGTATTTTACCTGTGTATCTGAAAAATCCTCATGCACTGTATTCTGCATATTATGTTAGAATGATTTTTAAATGTCACAGCTTAGTTGGGTCTTTGTAAGTATCACCATGTTGAGCAGACAGCTTGGGCAAATTGAGTTGTGATATATATATATCACTAGGTTCAAATAGAACTTACCCAAATCTAAGCCTGCAGTCTTTGGCCAGTTCTATCTAGAAACTAGTTGGAGTTACATTTTCCTGAAATCTTTTCTTGTTTTTTTTTTTTCTTTTTTTTTTAAGTGCCTTATTTGCCCCTCCTGCAGCATTTATCTGATTCTGGAAAATCTTCCTGTCACCTCAACTCCACAGGGAGCTTAGAATTCACCCTCAGTCTCAGATTGATTGTGTAAAGGCTTAAAATGGTTCCTGCTGCTTAACACATAATGAATGTAACCGCATTTGTTTGCAAACTCTAAACCCCAGTGCCTCCTTACTGGATTAAAGTTGTAATTCTCTTTCTTCCTTTTTTTTTTTTTTAATGTTAATTGATGTCTAGGTCTCTCATGACTTTGCAATCAACTTTAATGAAGACAACCCAGAATGTGCAGGTAAATCCCAATGTAAAAGAAAGCCAAAGTCTTTTTGCCTCTCCATTTACATCTCTCCCATTTTACTTTTTCTCCATGGTTGTAGCATATCAGTTATGACCTGTCTGCAGCAAAGAAGTGGGCTTGCTGGGTCCAAATAAACCATGCTTCTCCAAAAGCAGCAGAAAACAACAATAATAGAGTGGGGGAAAAAAAATAAGAGCTAGACGAGACAGAATGCATAAAAGACCTCACATTTGCAGCAAGAATATCGATCTCAATTCTGGATTCCTCTGGCCAAAAACAAAAAAAGGGGCGGTGGGAGGAATTTCACCTGGTGGGCAGTGATGAGATATTCCTCTTTCTGCTTTCCAGGTTTTCAAGTATCTATTTTTCATAACTTCCTCTCTATGCAGTTATAAGGACGGGGGAATGGACATCCCTTGACACTTTCAGCATGTTGGCAAGGGGCATGACCTCAGTGATTCTGAACAAATACCTTCGTGGCTGTGTGCCAAAAAGAGTTTCTGAAAGGCTCTGTCTGGTCCATGTTTCATTATCCCCAGCCAGAAGTTCCCCAACAGGATTCCACAAAATAATGAGGCTGAAACTATAATGATAATTATGATCATAAATTTCATTCTAGAATTGTTTTTTTTTTTCTGTTTTCCAAGTAACAAACAGAGCCCAGTGCATATGTTGCTATGAAGATCTGAAGACATTCTTAGAGTAGAAGTGTCCATATTTCTCTCCTTTTCCTTGTGAAGGAGGAAAGGGGCTGCAACCGGGTTCATTCAGATTCAGTGGAGCATGAAAAGCATCCAGAAGTTTCTTTCACAGACTTGACACTTACTGCCCAAGAATATAATACCAGGATGATTAGATCAGAACACAGTAACCTCTAAGACCTGATCCTCATTCTGCTATTCCTTCCCCAGATCCCTCACCTGTTTCCATTTATTAAGGTTTAGAATCCTCTTCCCCAGTCATCCCCATTCTTTAACTATAAGAGGTATTTTCCACCAAGGCAGTATGAAATACATACCCTAGTGTTTACCTGGTCATACTCTTAGAATTCATCTGACTGTTATTGTTTAAAGAAAAATTAAACTGGGACTGGAGATGTGGCTCAAACGGTAGTGCGCTCTCCTGGCATGCGTGTGGCCCGGGTTCAATCCTCAGCACCACATACAAAGATGTTGTATCTGCCAAAAACTAAAAAAATAAATAAATATTAAAAATTCTCTCTCTCTCTCTCTCTCTCTCTCTCCCTCTCTCACTCTCTCTTTAAAAGAAAAAAGAAGAAAAATCAAACTTTCTTATCTTTGGGAAAAACTTGATCATTTTGTTTTGCTGTACTGGGGATGGAACCCAGGGTTTTGCTCATGCTAGGCAAGTATTTTACCTACATTCCTATCCTAACACAAAGGCTCCAGAGACAAAATAGATAAGGAGCTTCCATTCAGTATCACCTAACTTCACAACCAAGCTGCATAATGATTTGGTCTCTGTTGTTGAAATGACAGGACTCTGTATTTGGAGCAGGGCAAAGCAGGTGCAGATTTTTTGTTTGTTTTAGTGAGATTGTAAACTTGAGTATAAGGCAGAACAGAACTTTCATCCAAAAATATGCAAAAGCTGATTTGCAGTGCATGGTGGCTATGAAGAACAATTTTAGGAGAAGCTTATGTGGATCCCTCTGGCAAAAATCAGGAGTAGTGTGCTGCTTCAGGATAGAAAGAGACAGGACGATGAGCCGGAACAAGGGAGAATAAGAGGTAACACAGGCATAAGACACCAAGAAGCTCTATGTGTATGCAAGTTATTGGTAATAGTACTGTTACCATAGAATCGGGATGGCAATGTGAAATGTGATCGAGACTCATCCCATGTTGGAGAAGCTACACAGACAGGGTTGCCTCTCTTGGCAGAGTCCCATCCTTTATTCTTTCCTGGGCTCACATGGCCTTAAGATGAAAGCACCCCTTTCAATGAGAGGTTGACCATGATACTGAACATCATTCATCTGAGCTACAATTGCCAGGACATGACTATAGCAGCCATTTTTCTCATTTATCACACACCTGGTGAGCACTCACCATGTGAACCCTGCCTCAAGCTCCTTGGGGGAATACAAAAATGAGTATTCCTTGCCCACAAGGAATTAAGTCTGGAGAGATGGACCTATGGACACAGACTCCTATAGATGCCCCAGTTGGCGTTTACCATAAAGTGGCTTTTGACCTTTAGCCTTCAAAGAGAAAAATGATTTCAGTATGAAAGACAGCAACAACAGTGATGTGTATTCCTTTTTATCTTAAGAACATAAATGTGTTGACAAGAACTATTTGGAGCAATTCGATGCCGTGTGTGTGTGTGTGTGTGTGTGTGTGTGTGTGTGTGTGTGTGTGTGTTTAAATATATTTGAAGGGAATATGGAGCTGTTGATCGTTGCCCATTTATTCCACCTTAGGAATCCAAGGAGTTGTGGAAGCCTATCAGAGCTGCCTTCCTAAGCTCCAGCTCTATGGCCCCACCAACATCGCCCCCATCATTCAGAAAGTTGCCAAGTCAGCTTCGGAGGAGACTAACACCAAGGAGGCTTCGGTAAGGAGAGGGGCAGTCCACCTGATCAGGAGATTACCCTTCCTCATGTGGATATTAGCCACAACACCCATCCCAGTCCAACAATAGATCCCTGGTCTTTTACCTGTGTGAATTTGGACAAGTGACTTCACCATCCCCTATCTTCAATCTCCTCATCTAAAACATGGAGATAGTCAAACCCACCTCTGCTGAGTGGTAAGGCTTAGCGAGGTGTCATTGCCTGAACACAGAGGACTCTCAACAATGGAAGCTACTGTATTCGCTGAAGTATTTCATATCCACCTCCTGTCCCAGGAAAGAAAAAATAAATCCAAAATAAGCTTGCTGTCCAATGAGCCCATTCCACAGAAATAAAACAGTAGATGATTCTACCTCTTAGTGACAAAGTGCAGCCAACATTCATTTCACATTCCTTTTTTTCTCCTCAAGAAAAATACAATCTAAAGCTACTAGGCCAAAAAGAATTTGAGCCTTTTCCCTAATATTTGAGAAGTAAAATTATTACTCTAGTAACTTTTGTGTTTATTATTTTAAATGATATAAACATATTTCTCTTCAGCTTTATGACCTTTTTTTCCTTCAAATTTAGTAAACTATTACCGATGTCTGAAATTCTCTGTGTAATTCCATCCTGATTCCAGGATGCTACATTCACATAAATGTAAAAAAGATTGTACTCCCTCATCTTCTCACATTAATTCAACATAACTCACTTGCAATGCACCCATGTTCCAAGCCTTCCCTCATGTTAGGGCAGGTTGAGGACCACACTCCTACCTATTGCCAACCTTTGCTTTTGTGCACTGGGGCACATACCCTCCCAATTATCCAAAGATATTGACTCATAATTAAATTCCCACTCTTCCTGATTATCATTTATTTTTCCCTTTCTATTATAAACTCATTCCCATTAGCAAGTAAACATTCCATAATGTCTCCTATTTATTAAAAATCTCTCCTATGACCCCACTTTATCCTTTAGCAACTGTCCCTACCTTTATGCCTCTATGGAGCAAAATTCACTGAAGGAGTTTTCGATACTCACTGTCACCATCTCTTTTTTCATTAGTCACTCTTCGATATGCAAGTAAAAACTACACTTGTCAAAGCCAAAATCACCTCTATCTTACCAAACCCATCAGTCATATCTATCTTCCTCTAGACCTATCAGTGACTTTTGATCCAGGAATACCTCTTGAAATACCTTCTTCACTTGGCTTCCAAAATACCACATTCCACTGGTCTTCCTCTTGTCTCAGTGACCACCCTTTGTTTGTATCTCTTTCTGCCCTAACCTCCTCCTCTTGACTTCCAAACGTTAAATCTCCAGAATTCAGTCTCTGAACCTCTTCCATTAGTCTGCAGTATCTGTTCATTGTCATGGCCTTATATACCATATGCACACTATGTTTCCCAAGTATGTAGCTGTAGCCCAGCCTGTCTCTGAACTTTGAATTCATCCATTCAACTGTTTTTTTATCATCTCCATCAGGATATCAATAGTACATATGTAGCATATCCAAATCAGAACTTTGACCATCTCACTCATCCCAACTTTCTCCAACTTCCCAGTCTCTATGATTCCAACATTCATTCCTTTCATTCTTCATTCCTTTCTTTCCCTCATGTCCTGTAGTAGTTACTTTTTGCTTCATGAACATTTGTCTCAACATTTTTCAGTTTAAAACAGCAATAAGCATTTATTATCTCGTGCATTTTCTGTGGATCAGAGATTCAGGCACAGTCAATCTGGGTAGTTGAGGTTGTACTCAAGATATTGTCTAGGGTGGAGTCATTTGAAGGCTGGTCTGGGGCTCAAAGTTCTGCTACCAAGGTGATTCACTCACCTGCCTGTCATGTTGCTGCTAGAGGCTTCAGATCTTTACTACATGGGCTGCCAGTGAGCCAAGAAGGAGTAAAGCAGAAGTCACACTGTCTCTTATGATTTTGCCTAAGAAGTGGCAATCTCTCATTTCCATAATACCCTATTGGTTAGTTGGGGCATTCCAATTATGTGTGAGAAAAACTACATAAAGACATTAACCAGGAAGTGAGGATTATTGGGTGCCATCTTAAAACCTGGCTGTCACCCACTTTCTAATCTACCATCAAGTTATAGCAGTCGATTTTCAAAATAAAGCCCAAATGCTGCCACTTCTTACTACCTTCATAGCTACTCTTGGTCACCAACATTCTACTTGAACTGAGCAAAAACCTCCTAATTGGATTCCCTCCTTCATTTTTTTCCCATTGCAAACTCTACTTCACCCAGAAAACAGAACTATCTTCTTAAAACAAAATTAGTATCATGTTACTCCTTTGCTTTAAATTCTCCAATGTCTTCTTATCATGCTTAGGATAAAATTTAAATCCCCTCATATGAGCTAGAAGGCTCTATGTGAACTACACTCTGCCTACCTCTTGATCTTAATTCTCCTCACACTCTCTTTTGCTCCCAATTCCAGTCACCCTGGCCTCTCACTGCTTTTTAAACACACCAAACACATTCCCACCCCTAAGCCTTTTCTCTTGCTCTTCCCTGCTAAGGTTTTTTTTTTGTTTTTGTTTTTGTTTTTTATTGTTGGTCGTTCAAAACATTACATAGTTCTTAATATATCATATTTCACAGTTTGATTCAAGTGGGTTATGAACTCCCAATTTTACCCCGTATACAGATTGCTGTATCACATCAGTTACCCTTCCATTGATTGAAATATTGCCGTTCTAGTGACTGATGTATTCTGCTGTCTGTCCTATTCTCTACTATCCCCCCCTCCCCTCCTCTCCCCTTTTCTCTCTCTACCCCCTCTACTGTAAATCGTTTCTTCCACTTCCCTGCTAAGGTTTCTTTTATCCTAAACCTCCACAGGAGCCATTCACTTCTATCAACTCTTTTGAAAGATCCTACTGATTGCTTTATCTGAAATAGCCGATCCACCCATCCCTATCATGCCTCAGCTTTACTTTTTGTTTGTGGCACTTATCTCTTACCTGAAATACTTTAGATGTTTCTGTTTACTTGGGTGTTTTATGTCTCCTCTCTCCTTATACAGAAGTTCTGAAATGAGAAGAGCTTGTCCACGTGTAGTTCCCCAGTCTCATCTAGCAGAGAGGCTGACGGCTTGATGTAATCAAGTTTCTCCTGGGTGTGGAAGCTAAGAAAACCATGCCTCCTCCCTGCTCATATTTCCTCTTCTCTTGAGAAACCATTGATACTTCTCAACATTGCATACCAACATCTCCACTAAGACGTGGACCCTACAAGGCTTCCCCTTTCCCTCAATCACTGAGGCCTTGGTGCAAATTGAATCTTCATAGATGCAAGATTTAGGGAGAAGTTTTGGGTAGAATCAATTTTTTTTCATTTTATTTTTTAACTGTTTATTCTTAACACTAGAACTCATTCTTTAAATGATACTTTGCTCAGAAAATCAACACATAAAACAGATTTTAAAAAATTATTCTTATCAAATTTGCTTAAGGAATAAGGTGAAAAGTTGTTTGTTCTCTTTGATTCCCCTTTATTCATAACAGTGTCCAAGGCATCCCTAGAGCTCCCCAGACCCCAATTTAAAGCGTGCACTATCTCATCTCCTCTGATATATCAGGACATGAAAAAATAAAAAGAGAAAGTACTGGCCTAGGCCTGGACGTGGGGCTGGTATAAGCCAGCATGGGTTTTGTCTATTACTTATTCCTTCAGGGGTAGGCGGTCTGCTCTGAAAGGACAAGACAAGAGATAAGACCATATGCAAGAAGCATCCAATCCACATATCACCAGATAAATTACCCCTCCAGGTCAGGAACAGGTGTTTCTTCTCAGAGGTTTCTCCTGTTCTTTGAACAGTCTATGGTCCAGAGTCCCTTGTTATTAGTGATATTTCTTTGGGTCATGAGCATAAACCTCATAGGCAAACTGTGCCAGGGAGTTAATTGCTATAAGATTTTCTTCTTGATTTTTGTGAAATTCTTCTAGAAAAAAAAAATCTCCTCTTTATCTAACTATGACCTTAGACATGTTAAAAGCTCTAATACCTCATCCATGAGCATTTTACCAACTTGACTTTGGAAGAAGCTCTTATTGCTAGCTTTAGTGGAAATTTCCATCAGGGTTTTGATGCAACAGTCCGCAGCTTATTATCTTTGGAATGGTTAGATTCTAGAATCCCGGCCATCTCTTGAGACCAGGGGTTCTCAAACTTTTTTGCTTCACAGATCCCTTTAACAACTGGTAAAGCCAATTGGCCCCTTCTCATATAAGTGTTGCAAGTGCACAAAATAAATTATAAACAGCCATATTGAAATGAAGTTAACAAACTTGTTCTTAAATATGACAAGGAAGCATTATAAATATAGTATTAAAAAGTTTATTTTATTTTATTTTTATTTTTATTTTTTGATACCAGGGATTGAACCCAGGGGCACTTAAGAACCGAGCCACATCCTCATCCCCTTTTTAATATTTTACTTAGAGACAGGATCTCACTTAGTTGCTTAGGGCCTCACTAAGTTGGTGAAGCTGGCTTTGAACTCACAATCCTCCTGCCTCAGCCTTCTGAGCTGCTGGAATTATAGGTGTGTACCACCGCACCTGGCAAAAGTTTATTTTCTTTACATGTTAAATTATGAGAACAAGTAGCTAGTCTAATAATTCCATAATTCCTGAGTAGTGTTGAATATAATTAATACAATGAAATATATATGTTATATCCGTAATGTAATAAGAAAACATTCTGTAATTTCTGTTTGTGACTAAGCCACAAGTATAACTAACATTAATCTGATTTGCTGGTTCCATTTATAACTGAAATAAATTATAAATTTCAGTTAAAGATTAGTAAAAATCAAAATATAATTTATCCAAAGTTCAAAAACTGCTTAAAATCTTCTAGGAGTCCATAGACCCAGGCTAAGAAACACTGCTCTACATCAAGAGTCATTACAAACATCCCAAAGCCTGTTTTTCAATGGCTTGCCAACAAAGAATGATTTTTATATTTTTTAATAGTTGAATAAAAGTACAAGAAAAAATATTTGGTGACATATTAAAATAATGACATTCAAATTTCAGTGTTCCTAAATAAATAAAGCTTTATCGTAAGCTTTATTGGTATACAGCCACTCCTATTTGTTTTAAATATTGAATGTGGCTGTCTTCACCCTATGGTCTCTAGTTACGGTAGAGAACTTTATGACTGTAAAGTCTGAAATATTTATTTAATATCCTTTTACAAAAAACAGTTTCCCAACCCCTGCTCTGGACCATGACAGTTCTGAATCTCCCCAGTGTGGTGGTGTAACCATCAGGGATTTTTTGTTGTTTTTCTTTGAGGCATGGATCGGGGAGGGGAGATCCATCTATAGATCAGATAAGACAGGAGTAGGGGAGGGCAGAGAATGATGACACAGAAGTGAGTCCCTCAAGGGCTCCCACTTAGGAATCAGAAGCCCAGCCTCCTTTTACATGTGCCATCTGCCTTCACCTGCCAAGATGGACCACAGCAAGGCTCATTTACCATTCTGGTATATTCCATACACCTTCCTCACCCCCAAACCACTCAAATCGCCTCCTTCTTCCCCTTCTCTCTGCACCTCCCTAGCTCCTCCATACCATCATCCTACGGAAACCCTCCTCTAAACTCCCAGACCAGCTTCCTTGTGAGCATATAAGAAGAAAGCAAAGATATGAGTGTACATTGAGGACTAGGTTAGGACTAGGAGTGGGTGTTTAGTGAATAGACATGGAACAAAACTGGTCTTTGCATCAAACTGTACGGAAAGCATTCAGGACATGTGGCTGTCTTCATCATAGTATGAATTTTGTTTATCTCTAGTTCATAGTTTTTTGTTTAAAAAACTTTTTTTCAGGTATATAGACAAAGGAGAAAAGAACAAACTCTTTAGTAGTGCCAACTTATTTGCAGCCTTTGAAGTGTGTGAGTCTCAAAATGAGATGTTTTCAAAATTTGGCTCCTCTATCCAGACTTTCTCCTTTGAAATGTGACAACGTAGTTTTTTTTTTTCGATGTTGGAGGTCAAATTTGGCCTCACGCATGGAAGACAAATGCTCTGCCACTAAGCCACACCCCCAGCCCAGAATGTTTTAATCTTTCTACCTTTATTCCCTGCAAATGATGGGCATATTGCAGGAATTATATTGGTATTTCTTTTTGAGTGTGGCTTTTGAGTATGGCATGAGCCACATAAAACTGATCTTCTTCCCTCCTCTCTTTCATCAGTGAAAGTCAGCATGGTGTCTCTCCCAATAACAGTAACACTGCTCACTTTCAATAAGTTTTCTTCTCCAAACTCTTAACACACCTCCCAAGCTCTCTTTTGCTAATGGGTGTAGAACTTTTCCTCCAATACCCTTTTCAGGTGAGCTTCTCCAAGTGAGAAGGGTTAGGGACACCGTAGGCCAGAATCCAGGACTTAACGCAGGACCTAGAGCAGGAAGCCAGAGGAGTACAACAACTTCTGCATGAGTGCCTTGAGAAAGGCTGTGTCCTTGGCTCATGACCTTCAGAGGGAGAGACAACAGCCTTGACACCTCCTAGAATGGCATTAGACCAATGCCTCTGATGGAAATATAATGCAAATCTTAGATACAATGTTTCCAATAGCTACATTAAAAAATTGAAAGAATAAAAAATAAAGACATTTTAATATTTTTTTAATTTAAAATACAAAAGAGCCAACATATTGTCATTTTAGCATCTACTCCATATAAAAATTATCAGTGAGATTGTTTTTTCCTTTTTTGTACCAAAGTTTTAAAGTCAGTGCATATTTCACACTACAGTATCTCTGGGTGCTGAGTTATGCATGGCCAATACTTGATCTCCATTTAGACATTATAAGTTGATAGCTGAAAATATAGATTCATGTACCTGAGTTGTTCCAAACATACCTAAAAAGCGGTCAATAACTGAATTAAATTTAAATTCACTAAAAATTTTAAAATTCAGTGCTTCCACTGCCTTACCCACATTTCCAGAGCTCAGTAGTCTCATGGAACTAGTGTCTATTGTATTAGACTGCACAGCTTTAAATTCCTAAAAAATTTTTTCAAGCTGAGGAAGGCTATATCCATGATCTCATCCCATCCCTTATTTGTGAACCAAAGATGCTAAGACCTAGAGGCATTGAGAGATTTTCCTGGGGTCTAGAAGGATGAGGCTTCGAAGCTACTCCCGTCAATTTCTGACTCCCACTCTTTCTACTACACTGTGCTTTGTAACTGCCAGTGAGGTGGTTATTAAAATTAAGCTATAATTACTATACCCACTTGTAAGCTCCATGCATCCTAACCTTAAGAATTTAGGACTGCTCAGAAGAGGCACTCAAAAAAATATCTGACATCACTGTTGCTGTGGTCACTAAGCAATGAAGCCACCCCAGTGCCTAACTGGTATTGTACTGTCCTTGTCTCTCCTCCTTCCCATTCCCCACCACCTGGCATCCAACTACAGCAATACTTCATCCTGCTGATCCTGACAGACGGTGTCATCACAGACATGGCTGACACCCGGGAGGCCATTGTCCATGCTTCCCACCTCCCCATGTCGGTCATTATCGTTGGAGTGGGGAATGCTGACTTCAGTGACATGCAGATGCTGGATGGTGACGATGGGATTCTGAGGTCGCCCAAGGGAGAGCCTGTCCTTCGAGACATCGTCCAGTTTGTGCCCTTCAGGAACTTCAAACACGTACGCATATATGTCATGGGGGCACTTCCTGTGGGAGAAGAGAAGCAAATCGTGCTCACCTCCCACATGTGTTCACCAATGTGTGTGGTGATCTGTCATTCTCCAAGCAAACACCAGCTATCCCTGCCTGGGATACCCATCTCCCACAGCAAGGATATGTATAGAGCATGACTCTTTGGAGTAAGAAGTGTAAATGGATGTATAGACAAGAAGTCATGCTAACTGTGGTAGCCAAAATGTTACTGATGCTTGCCCTCATTCATACAATTTAGGATCTCTAGCACCTGCTGCACCCATTGCTGCTGTGCACAGCTGGGCAGCTGCTCAAAGGTGCCTGACTAAGTAGAATAAACCAAAATTCATCCCGGGTCCTGCTTGTCAAGCCACATCCCCCAGCAGAAGTCTGTTTTGCTTTGGTAAAGTATGAAACCTAAATCCCCTGTAAATATATAGTAAGCAGCATCAAAGATTTATTTAAAACATTCATGCACAAGATGACAAAGGTAGTTCAAAGAAATATATTGAGCAGTTGAATATGATCAGTGAGGGGGAAATGTTGGAATAGATTTGCTAAAGTAGACTAGTTAATGAACCATCAGAGTTAAAAAAAAAAAGAAAAAGAAAAAATGAAGAAAGGAGAAAGAAAAAAAAACAAACCATAATCATTGAATGACCTTCTCTACTGGATAGAAATTGTTTGCATCCTATCAGTTTTCTACAAATGAATATCTAACTTTACATCTTGGATCTTTATCAATAATAAGTAGTAAAGCAGCATCACATTCCCCAACAGCCCTGAACCTGGCCCCTTAGACAATGCTGCAGGATGATATTTAAAAGACGCACAGTAACAATTTTCTGCATTTCCAAATTTTGGATAATTAAGTCCCTAAAGAAAGGAACACAGTCAAAATTGCCACAAACCCCTGCACCTATAGGTTTAGGATCACCCAAAGGGATGCCTTCTCTGATTCACAGAAAGTTCCTCTCAAGGCTTCTCCAACTGGATCTGGGAGTCCCTAGGGGTGGGTGGCTACAGACAATCCTCCTGTGAAAGCTGCCCAAGAGCAGAGCATGCCCATGGCTCCTGCTGCCCGCTACAGCCTTGCCTTCTGCCTTGCTGGTGGTGACAGCCATGTCAGTCACCACACCTGAGCTGCCCCAGCAGGAGGGAATCACCAAATTCCCATGTCCTGAAGCTGCTTCCCAGTCTCCTTGAGAAAGGAAAAAAAAAAATCCCCGCCTTCACCAACATGCCCTGTGCCCTCTGTCACCTGGAGCGTTAAGTCCGGGAAGTCTGTGTCCCCATACCTCAAGGGTCCCTCCAAGAAACATCTTCTTTAGCTTCTGTGGCAGCCTCTGTCTTCGTGGGGCTCCAGTGAACTATTTAGTTCAGGGTGAGGAAGCCACAGACACCATGGCATCTACTCCAATCATTCCCTCCTGGTGCTTATTTGGAAAAGTCCTTTCCTCCAGTCAAAAACTTACTTTCAGGCACAGTTGCAATTGGGGCTCACACTGGGACCCCCAGCTCTAACTGAACCTGGCAGTGCACTTTCTCTTCAGAAATGGCTGCTTGTTCTGCTGTCTTCTTGGGGCAGACTTTACAGTGAGGATTCAGATAAATCACCAGCCCCACAGCCTCACCTGAACCCTAGATTTCATGACCTTTCTGGGCCTCACAGGGAAGTAACTACACACGCCAGGGCTCTTGAATGATGAGATTCTTCATAACTCTACTGCCACACAATTACTATTGTCCTTTTAAGGGAGGCTGCAGTGTCATTAGAATCATTAAAGGAGCAGAAAATCAATCCCTGGCTGCAGAGTGGAGTGCAGAGAGAGAGTTTTCAAGTAACAGCAGTGAGCCAATCTCCCCGACAAACTCTCAAGGCAATGCCCTGTGGGTGAGGGATAATTTGCCACCAGATCCCATCTTCCTCTTTTCCTAAGGAGATTTACAAAGAAAAACACTCACTCAATGAAAGAGGCTCACCATGTACTCAAGGTGTCTGCATGTGGACAGCAAGGCGTGGACTACCATTCATAACTCTGCCTGAGTGAAGAGGGATCAAAGAGCTCACTCTCTAGGAGATTCATGAGCTGCCCCAAACCACACTCTCCCACTCCCCTCTCCCATGTGCACGTCCATTCAAACACATCTGTGCAAGAATAATATCACGGAACCCTCAAAAGATCTACCCTCTACCTCAGGCCTCCATCCTCTTCCCCAAACACTCATGGAGGGTCAGCTGTGCATGGCACACATTAGATACTGCAACCACAGCAAGATGGTAGAACCATGGATCCTGGCCTCTAGGGATTTGCTGGAAAATTGTGTGATGGGAACAAAGATATATGATGCAAACTGTGGGTGGTTGAGAAGTGCTAAAATGTTTCTGTGGGACCCCAGAGCAGAGAGGGGGCCCTATGAGGAAAGCCTCAGTGCTCCAAGCTGGTATTTGGGGAAAGGATAGAGCATTGGTGAGCCAGGAGTTGGAGATGCACTGGCAACAAGAGAAGTACCATTGTTGGGGTGCTGCTCATAGTCTCTGTGCTATGTAGTATCTCCAGTGGCTCTGGGGATAACTAAGGCAGAGAACCAGGAGCATATTATATCACCTGCCTTATCTTCATGGATTTTGAATTAGATTTTGAAAACCATTTCATTATCCAAACTAATCTGCTCAGAATTCAATAAAAGAGAAGATGAGGAGCTGGTATAAGTTCATATAAACCAGTAAGCCTTGAGTTGCCTGTCTTTTTCTGCTCTGCATGATAAGTCAGAGCTTTAAAGTGGATAAGGCATGGTTTCCAAGTTGTGTGGCTCTGGGAAAGTTATTGAATTTCCCTGTGCTACAAACTCATTTCTAAAATGAGGCAAATGCTACACACACTGGAAGATTAAAGATGGGAGTCTATACAAAGCTTAGCACAGTGCCTGGTTTAAGGATGTGGTTAGTGTTATTACCAGTTGATTTTACATGTTTGACTTTTCCCTAACCAACTAATGTCCCCACAACCTCATGTGCTTGCAACGAGCTCTGAGATGCAAAAAAGCTCATTAGGAACTGTGCTTTGTAATAGAGTAGCCACTGGCCACATGTGGCTATTTAAATGTATTAAAACTAAATAAAACTTAAAACTCAGTTCCTCAGTCACTCGAGCCACATTTCAGAGCCTCAAGAGTTGCCTGTGGCTAGTGACTCCCATACCAGACAGCACAGATAGAGCATTTCCATCATTGCTGAAGGTTGTATTTGACAGTAGGAACATTTTGGCTGTGAGTAATAGTGAATCTGTTTTTTATAGTGGATTAAATGAGTGTTTTTTAGCCAGGGATGACATTACTACCCACAAGACATTTGGCAGTATCAAGGGACATTTTCAAGTGACCGATATGGAGTGCTATCTGCATCTAGTGGCTAGAAGCCAGGGATGCTGGCAATACCCTGCAATATACAGGACAGTCTCCCACACAGAATTATGCAGTCCAAAGTGCCAACAGTGCCAAGGTGGAGCAAACATAATTTTTCTTGTGTAACTAGAAGTTAGGGGCTGGTAGCTACAGCAATTTCTTTTTTCAGTGACTCAGTAGTATGAGGGTCAGCATGTCATGATTTCCTTTCATGATCCCTCAATGATAAAGATTGAATCGCAGTCTAATTCAAGGGAGAAAGAAATGGGAAAGAGAACTAGAGGCAACCATGTCTGTCCCCTTTAACCAAGAGGAAGAGAGTTCCAAGACACATCCTTTAGGAAACTCCCACTTGTATCTCAAAGGGTGAAACTGGGTCACATGACCATCCCTAAAAGCAACAGAGGCTGCAAAATCAAATATTTGACAGATGACCAAGGAGAGATCAATAATGACTTTTGTATCTTCCCCGGTGTGCACAATGACCATGGTCTCACACATAATCCTGAGCAGTCGTTTGTAAAGTGAGGTTGAATTTTCCACAGGCTGCGACATCTTCAAAATGCAAGGGATCGCTTTCGAAAAACTCCTCAGTGTTTTCAGATTTTTTTTTCAAACATATGTGTCTTTTCTTGAGACTCTGTTAGATGAACTGAATTTCTTTCCTTCCTGTTTTACCTTTGAGAGCACTGGTGCTTAGCAAATTGAATGACTGAGGGGCAAACCACATAGGAAAGAAAGAAATAGCAATGCCGTCACCCGGGCACTTAGGCCAGTCCTCGTTCCTCTGGCATTTCAAACACTTGTTAACTAGTCACTCTGCCCAAACTTTCAACCTCTTCACTAATAGGAGGTAATTAAATTTGCTTGCCCAGGATTTGTGCAGATAGTACTAAACACCAGCACTAGGAATAGAATCCAGCTCTACTTAACTCCAGAGTTCATGCCTGATATTAACGTCAGTACTTCTCAGCTATAGACTCATCACTGTAGATCACATGGTCCTGTGCCCCAGCCTCCAAATCCTACAGCAGACTCACAATGCCAATAGAATTATAAGTGAATTAAGAATGGTATTCAACACCCTGGCCCAATCTCATTTTTTAGCCAAACACCTACCAATCCTGAATCCTCAGTTCACACATGCACACACCTTTATTCCCCATCAAATGAGTCATTGTCCCTAGAATGATTTAACGCCATCCCCTTACCTTTTCCTTACATTTTAAAAATATACCCAACTTGAATACCACCACCTTTTGGAAGCCTGCTGCTATTTCCTCCAAGATAACTTAGTCTCTTTGTTCCCTGTGCTCTGTTCACACTGTCTGACTTCCTCTAGCAGTGCTTCTCAAATCTCAATATACATGACAATCCCCAGAGCATCATGTTAAAATGCAGATTATGACTCAGGAGCTCCAGGTTGTGTCTGAGAGTCTACATGGCTGATCAGCTCCCATGTAATGTGATGATGCTGGTCCGTATCCTTTGTCCCACTGTACCTTACAGAAGGGTTCCTTTTGATGATGTGAGGCTCCCTTCACATGATTACATCTTTACTGATGGCAAGAACCATAGACCCATAAACCCAGCACAGTGCATGAAAATAAATAAGTATCTAGAATTGAATGCAAATCAGAATCAAAACTGTAGAATAATTCATTCTGCCTTCCAACCTTCACCTGTCATCAAATGTAAATAGTTTTATATTTTGAGAGGAAAAGTATAAAAAATAGAAAGATGAAATTAAATATCTATTTGCTAACAATCTGACAACTCTTACGTGGAATAGATTCCCAACAGATTGAATGAAAGAATGAATGAATGAATGAATGAGACACAAGGAAGGACTCAATACTTTGAATCTGAATGACCAAGAGCCAAAATCATGGTAATCTCTTCTTCTCTGCAGGCATCTCCAGCTGCCCTTGCAAAGAGTGTGTTGGCTGAAGTCCCAAACCAAGTTGTGGACTATTACAATGGCAAAGGAATTAAACCAAAATGTTCATCAGAAGTATACGAGTCTTCCAGGACACTAGCTCCATGAACTCCTCACACTTTTACAGAGTTCTGAAATATTACTCCTGCTAATATTTAATACTTCTACTCTACCTGTATTTAAAAAAAATAATAATACACATTTTAAAATAGCACGTTTTGGTGATTTTCAACTAAATGACAAATTTTTTTTTTTGCATGTGTAGCCCCAAAACCTGAATCTGTTAAGCCCTTGTATTGTTAAAGACTTTTTACAAAAAAAAAAATACAAATCATAATAACTTACTCTTTACAGCATGTCGCCTTGAAATAAAATGGTATATGTATCCGTTTTTTATACAGGTTTGTTCAAATTTTGCTAAATTTCTTATTATCTTTACACTGTAAAGCATTTTGAAACATTTATTGAACGTTGATAGCCAAAACAAAACTTTGGTTTTATCTGTCACAAAATGAGAGACTTTTCAAAATGGCAGATGCATGGACTGTATTTTGCATGTTTAAAATAATAATAATTATAATAAAAAACCCTCACACTGTTTTTGCAGTTGTTATCTATAATTTCTCCCTGCTGAGAATGGTCTCTCTAACTAATAAAATTTATCCACCTAGAGGTAGTCTTGTTGAACTGTGTCTGGCATTGAGCCCAGCCCCTCTCACACTTCACCATGTATACAAATCTCCAGCGAGTCTTGTTAAAATTCAGATTTTAATTCAGTAAGTCTGTGTGGAGCCCAAGATTCTGCATCTCTAACAAGGTCCCAAGTGATGCCAATGCCTAAGATGAGTGAGGTTCTAGATGTTAGGGTGTCATAATAGAGACCATCCCAAACAGGGAAGCTCCCTCCAATCTGCTTGAGAATGGCACCCCATCTCTGCCAATAGTATACGGTCCTACCTGTCTCAGAGGTGAGAGTAGAAAGTAACGAAACTGATTCCAGCAGCTGCACATCTCAAATCAGTCTCACTGCTTTATACTCATACCTCTTCCTTAAACAAGACTAGGGAGTGCTCCTCGTGGCTTGTCCCTGCTCTCTTCAAAGAGACAACACACAATACTGCATGAATGGTACCAATTTTACATCAATCCCTGGGAATGAGTGACCTCAGAGTCCTCATTGTAGCCACAAGGATGGAATCTTGTCTGTGGCAAATGGCCATGCGATATTTAATATCCCCAGATATTGATCTTTGTGCTTAATGTGGGGATTCTTTTTGCCTCTTTTTTATCACTCCTGAGAGCAATCTCTACACACAGAAATACCTGGGATTGTTTTTTAGGATGGAGGTGTTCTATTGGAGTATGCAGGTTCATCTTGAAACAAAACAATGAATGTTTCACTTGTCTCATCTTCTCTCAGAAAGCATAAAAGGCACAAAGAGGATTTTTTTTTCATCAAAGAGATGAATTAAATCACAAGATAAAATAAATCTGTTTGTTCTGTGTTTGAGGGAGAGCAGGATGAATAAGAAAATAATAAGCCTTGTACAATTTCCAAAGTTATAATTATAAGATCCTAATCTTGCAAATACATGTCAACCAAATGCACAACATTTTGGGAATGATGGAAAAAAATGTATGACTGAAAAAAATCATAAATATTTAAACTGGATTGTTTTATGAATAAATTGGGTACTTACAGAAAATTTTCTAAGAGTCGTGGTCTTGTTTCTCTTCTCAAGGCAACTTCCCAACAGTGATTTGTTTCATTGTAGGTGAGGTTGCCTTAGGGTTAGGAATAGCTCTTTCTTAGTCCTGTGGAAGCATGTGGATCTTTGCTCATAAAAAACAAGGAATTAAAATTTTCATGTAATATATTACAGACATATCTGACGGTTGTTTGCAACCGAAAACCAGGACATGAACTTCCATGTTTATGCACCTGCTATATTGTAAGCACTCAATAGATGTTTAACAAATGCAGGGATGATGTTAATGTACCCTGCGATCAATCTCTAATCCATTATAGATTTAATAGGTTAAGTGTGACTTTCCATATACACGGTGTCATTCTCAAACATCTTTTGAGATCTCCACGTTCATGTCAAAATCCCTGGGATCTGTGAGATGAGGTGGTAAGGACAGAATCCAGTTTGCTTGGCAAATCCTTAAGGCAGTTTACTACCCTTTCAAAGCCAGGCTCATGTTTAGTTCAAAAGAATCATAAAAATAATAACTAATAATTATTAAAGGGTGTCTTAGCTCAGATTGCTGTATCAAAATACCACAAACTGGATGAGTTAAATAGCAGAAATTTCTTTTCTCACAGTTTGAGAGTCAGGAAACTCCAAGATCAAGGTGTTAGTCCTTTGGTTCCTGCCCCAAATTCAGAAATATTGGCCTCCTCTGATGATCTCAGATTTCAATTGTGGGTCCTTGTCATCCTGTGATGTATAATATCCCCCTGGGAACAGTAGAAGATCCTCAGAATACAACCAGCTCTTCCCACCTTCTTGCCACTAAGAATAGTATATAGATCAGACATTATCAATATAGAGGCTTCCAGGAGCTGAGCAAGTCATGTGGATGACGCAGGAACCTAGAGAATAGAGTGGTAGGGATGGAGAGAAGCTGGAAAGCCTCTGTTCAGAAGAGGGCAGCTGCTATATAGCTCCAAGGGCCATGTCAGGGTGTGGACCCAATACAGTTAGTCCATCCAGTATTTCAAATAACTGATGAATCTGTTATTTCTACATAAAACTTATTAATTTGTAAGTATAAAAATACAATCAAGTTCAATTATAAAAAAAATCCCTTCAAGGACCAAACTATGAGTCGTGCGGGGGGAAAAAAAATAGCTCTGGATTATGTTGGCTCTGAAGTGCGTATTTGGAACCACTGACTTATGTCCACATATGGCCCACTCTCCATTGGGCCTCAGTGGATAATATACACTCTTTAGAAATCTTGAGGACCCTAAGAAGATTTTTATTTTCTGTGGTTCGTATCTTGGTGCATTAGAAATTGAAACTGCAAATGTAATATATTTATTAATTCATGTCAATAACAACAATAGACTTGTTATATGTTAACACAAATAAGATATCTTAATAAAAATATTTTTCAAGAGAAAAATAAAATATTTTAATAAAAAAGTACATTTTCAAAAGAAGAGTGAGAATAGCATTGTCTTATAATTTTTACAAATCTATGGTGTCTTGAATGATATAAGACAGCTGGGTTCTCATATCTTCATCACATTCAGCCTGTTGTGAAATTATTTTTTAAGTTTTATTTCATTTTTCAATTGACACACAATAATTATACATGTTTATGGAGTACAGAGGGATGTTTCCATACACGTGTATAGTGCGAAATGATCAAATCAGGGTAATTCACATATCACTGTTAACATTTATCATTTCTATAATGGAATACTATTTAGCAACAAAAAAATGAAAGTCATTTAAGACAACCTAAATGAACCTGGAGGACATTATGTTAACTGAAATAAGCCAGGCACAGAAAGGCAAGAATTGCATGATCTCACTCCTATGTGGAATCTAAAATAGTTGATCTCATAGAAGTAGAGAGTAGTGGTGCCTAGAGGCTGGGGAGGGGTCGGGGTGGGTAGGAGTTGGTCAACAGGTGAATGAAGTTTTGGTTGAAATGCAATGTTGAAAATCTGATCTCACATAGATATGTATTTGGAAAAGAGAAAGCCATTTTTAACGTTTTCAGATAATTGTACTTATTCTCCTTTCAACTGCATCTAAATTTAACAAAATAGTAGTTTTTTAAATGGGGAATATGAAATCATCAATGAAACTTCCCTGGCATTCTCAAGGCTCCATTAACCCACGTAGAAATTTTTTTAACTCGTGCAACAGTCATTTGGAAAATTTTGAACCACTCAGATGTGTTAGATATTCTAAATACTTATACAGTCTACTTAGAACATCCAAAAAAGGCCATGTTTTAATACCATATCATACCATATCATAAGAGAGTTTTCAAGCATTGAGAATCTGTTCAATTTGGGAGGCAGATTTGGGTTTCCCAAAATTCTAATCTTTGCTAGAAAACTCAAATGTTATTTTTGGCAGCAACAAATATTATCAGATTTTTTTTTTTGGAAGTACTAGGCTCCCTTCATTCATTTTCAAGAAAATATCTCCCAAATACTCAAGCCTATTCAGACTCTATCCATCAGTTTTTAGTTGTTGCTTTTTTTTTCTTTCTTTACTTTTTTATTTTTCTTTTTTTAATATTTTTGAGTAAGAATGGTATAATGGTGTTCTGTCGGGGGAAAGCCATTAGTTCATTTTGAAACACAATGACACACATGTGTGTCTTCTCCTTTTCCTTGGACTATTTTAAGATTCCACATTGAAATGCAGCAAAAGCACTTTACTGGTGTCTTGTAATTTGTCACCTAGAATATAAAAAGCACATTGACTCACAGATCAAGATTTAATGAAATTAATAATTTTTCTCCTCCATCAAAAATATTATGAAGTGAAGCTGCATATGTGGCTGTGAAAAATACAACGGTCCCTAGTAGAGTGTGGTGCCACTTTCTGATATGAGCTAAGGTTTCGGAAGTTGTTTTTTTTTTAATATTTTTTTGTAGTTGTACATGGACACAATACCTTTATTTTCTTTATTTTTATGTGGTGCCAGGGATCAAACCCAGTGCCTCACACATTCTAGGCAAGCACTCTACCACTGAGCCACAACCCCAGCCCCAGGTTTCAGAAGTTTTACCTACCATTACTTTTGTGCTATGGGTGCAAATGTCAACATACTGGAAAAGGTGAATAACATTTCAATGCTATTACCTCACAGGTTTCCTTGGTCAGGAACCTTGAGGGAACACTTTGAAAAATGCTTACTGTAGACTAGTTGATGAAGAGCTATTTCTGCATAGCACATTACCACAAACTTAATGGCTTAAAACAACACACATTTAGTATCTCACCATTTCTGTGGGTCGGAAATCCAAAAGATTCAGTTCCGAGTCCTCTGTGTAAGGTCTCAGAGTCTGAAAAATGTGTCAGTAGGGTAGCATTTCTCTCTTGATGCCTTAAAAAGATCTGGTTCAGAGCTTCTTTAGGCCTTCAGTTGCTGTTGTGGAACTGAGCTCTCTGTCCTTGCTGTCTGTCAGCTGAGGGATGCATGGTTATTTTGAGAAGCTTCCCATATTCCTTCTCATGTGGTCTACATAGCCCCCTCCAGCCTTGGTGGGTTAAGTCCTTCTCAAGCATTGAATCTCTCTGTCTCTGACTTCTGCTGTTGCATCTCTCTCTCTCTCTGACTTCTGCTGCTGCATCTCTCTGTTTCCAGCCAAAGAAAGTCCTATGCTTTTTAAGGGTTCTTATGATTATATTGGACACTCAGATAAACCAAGATTCACTCTCCTGAGATCTGTGACCATAATTACATCTTCAAGGTCCCTTGTGTCATAAGACAGAACTGGGTTCCAGGAATTGGGCTTAGATGTATTTGTGGAATCATTTTTTCCACTCCAAAAGAGATGAGGGATATTGCCAGATGATTCCAAAAGTAAACATGGGGTGTTCAAGAACTGTCAATGGTTTTCCAGTGGAAATAGAAGGAGAATGTAGGTCAAGGAGTGGTATTTAAAAGTACCTGCTGATTTCAAACCTCTGTCTGGGAAAGCTTATTCCAAGTAAGTTTGATTACTTCCGTTCTCCAGCCTACCCAACACTTGCTAAGCATGGTACCATAGAAATACCAAGAAAGAGCAAATTGGAGGCAAATCCAAGGAATGCTACTTAAGAGTGGGATAATATCTCCGAACCTCAATTATTCTGTTGAACTAGGAAAACAATTCTTACTTTGCTAAATTGCTGTGAGGGATTGAGATAACATGTGTAAGCATCTAGCACAATGGGTTCTCTGAAAACCAAACTCTAAGACCAAGATCAGAGTGCAGGAAGATTATGAAGGGAGAATATTTTCAGAGTTATGATCTCAATGAAATGGGACCATGATGCCATAAATGGGTGGCCCTTCAAGGTTATCCCTAGTTGGCGAAAAGGGGCCAAGACTTCAGCTCCCTCAGGGACCAGCCAGCAGATGCCTCAGAAGAGGATTTGTTTAGGATAAGTCATTCTCTCTTGAACTGAGAAAATTTCAAAAGAGCTCATTCTATGTCTCAGTACCTGGAGGAATCAACTCTTCAAACCTGAGGGGAATCTAGTTACACAGTTCAACATCTATGACACCCAGCATATAGCAAATATCCCATGTATTGAGAAATTTACTAATTATTATGTGTTGAGAGCCACAGCTGAAGGGGCCCCAGCAAACTTCCAGCTGCCAGCAAACTTCCAGCTGCCAGCTGATGATTGGCTCACAGTGGCCCCAGCAACATCTAGCTGATTGGCTCCTCTGCGGTGATACTCATTGGGCTGTTTCCCTGCCCTTTCAGACCACGGAGCTGCTCATTGGGGGACTTCTTTGGCTCCGCCCACATGACCCAGCCAATCGGCCACAAGAGCAGGAGGATTGTGGGAGTGGGAGAGGCTTGTGTTTTTGTGGGAGAGGCTTGTGGGAGAGGCTTGTTGTAAGCCGGTGGTGGCAATTGGGCTCTGAGGGTTTTTCCTGAGGAGCTGTTTTGTTTGGCGTGTGTGGTTCTAAAAATAAAGTTTGTTTCTTTTGACAAGTGGCTCCTGAATCGTGCCCAGCCAGACTGCGGCAGTTATGGTCATCATGTTTTACACTTCTCTTTTAAGTCACTGACCTAACTTTGTTTAACCCTTATCACCTCTTGTCTGGGATATAAAAGATCTTCCTAACTGCTTCCCGAATCTATATTGCCTTTACCTAATCTGCTCTCCATTCTGCTCCCAGAGTGGTTATTATAAAATAAATCTGAGCATCTCCCTTCCCTACTTAAAATCCTTCAGTGGCTCCCCACCAACTTCAGAATGAGTTCTCAACTCTTGACCTTGAACACAACATGCATCTGCTTTTCATCATCTGATCTTTGCCCACTTTTTTTCTGCCCACCTATAGCTTACTGCCCAACACTACTGTGCGGCAGCCTCTTAACATGACATTTGCTGAACCATGCCCCTTGTTATGGTTTAGATATGAGGTGTCCCTTAAAAGTTCATGTGAGAGAGAATGCAGGGATTTTTCAGAGGTAAAATGATAGGATTATGAGAGGTGTGGACTAAGTAGTAACTGTACACAGATAAGGTATGGTTGGAGTCAGTAGGTGACTGGGAAGGCTTTGGGGTGGATAATGACCCTGGTGAGTAGAGTCCCCTCTGTTTCCTTGCTGCCATGTCCTGAGCTGCTTTCATCCCCCACATCCTTCTGCTACATCTGAGTTCTGCCAAGTCTCAGGCCTAGAGCTATGGAGTCAGCTGACCATGGACTGAACCTCTGAAACCATGAGCCAAAATAAACTTTTCCCCCTCTATGCTGTTCTTGTCAGGTCTTCCAGTCACCGTGACAAAAAGCTGACTAAAACACCACTATTTCACCCAGTTAACTACTACTTAGCTTTGAAGTCTCAGTTGAGGTGTCAGATTCTCAGATTCTCCTGAATCTCCTCTGCCCCAGACTTGGCCAAGTATTCCTCCCATGGGTTCCTCTTTCCTCTGTCAGAAACTCTCCCCAGCTAGAATTTAAGATTCTCCCAAAGAGCAGAGCCTTGTTTTATCTTTCTGCTTTGGTCTTACCATTGGTGCTTAAGACATGATCAGAGCATGAAGGGAAAATCAGTTAAGAGAAGCTATGGAAGGGAAGCCATTTGTGACATAAAACCTCACTTCAGTCTTCTAAGAAACTGCTAAGCTTCAATCCAAGTCTGGTGCACTGATTTGTCTTACACCAAAATTCTCAGTTTAGCACGAAGATTTCCAGGCAATCGCTTTTAAGTAAAACAAACTTATAATTTAAGAGAATGTCACCAGATTGTTTAGGTGATGTGATTACATAATTCATCCCCCAAATTTCTATAGCCCTCCATTAAAAAAACCCACAGAGTAATGGAAATGTTTTGGAACTAGATGGAGGAGGTGGTTTACAACATTGTGAATGGACTAAATGCCCCTGAATTTCTACTTTTAAATGGTTAATTATACGTTAGGTTGTGTAACTATCACCTCAATTGAAAACACATGCCATAAAATGTTCTCATGCCCCAGTTCATTAGATTAGCAGATAAACCAATCACTCATCTGGTTCCCTTCCAAACCCGCTCTCAGCTTTTGCTTTTAATGTGGCTCTAGGTTCTTCTGCTAATCATCTCCTGCCCTTTTATCTCATTAACATTTTATCTGTTAATGAGATAAAAAAAAAATGGGAGGTTCCATTTTTCTTTGAACTATAATTTACCACCCACTATACTTGTCCCCACCATAGACAATTTCCTTGCTATTTCCTTGCTTAATTCCCCCCAAAACTACCAAGATCAGACAGTAGTGTTTAGAAAAATTTTACTGAACCCTTGGTGTGAACAAAGGAAACTATGACACAAAAGAGAGAGACTTAAAACTGGATACTGCATTTCCTTTAAGTCATGGGTTATAAAATGCATTATTAAAAAATTACAAAGGGCTGGAGATGTGGCTCAAGCGGTAAGGCGCTCGCCTGACATGTGTGAGACACTGGGTTCGATCCTCAGCACCACATAAAAATAAAATAAAGATGTTGTGTCCACCGAAAACTGAAAAATAAATATTAAAAAATTTATTAAAAAATAAATATTAAAAAATTTACAAAAATTCCATATTGCTAAAAACTCACATTTATCCCAAATTCATTCTCTTTCAATGTCAAAATACACCAAAGTTTTCTTCATACTGTTAGTTTAAAAGTTCTTCTGCCATTTGTAGTTATACAGATCATCACCATGTATATATAGAGATATAGATATAGTGTAACTGCATGAGACCCTTGCCTTTTTTAAGCTTTTAGAAGGGATAATATAATCCTGAAACTCATCCAAGAACACTGAGGTTTCATATGCATATTTTTTTTAATAAACTTAGAGAGGTTTTTAATTTTAAAAGCCCAGTGTGAATTCACAGAGATACTTCAAGATGCCATTTTATTCTTATCTGGTTCACTTCTGAGAACACAGTAGGGTCCTAAAACTGTAGCCTTGTTAATGGAACAAAAATGCTCTTCACCAGGAACATAAATGCAGCTTCCAGCTCTGGAATAATTTCTTGATTCTTACCCAGGAATTTATGAAGGAAAAAAAAAAGATTTTAAAAATGTGGGTTTCTTCTAAGATACAGTGTCCTCTTATTTATATATGCACACATATTTGTTGGTTTTTACTTTTGCAAAATTAACAGCAAAACTGAATTTGGCTCACTCGAAGATGAGTAGACACCATTTTCTCCATTATCGCTCCCATCCTGAACCTGAAGTAAGATTTCTAAGACATTATTTGTTTTATTGGTGATTTAAAGGTTTGGTACATTTCAAAAGGAAGATCTTTTCTTCCTTCTTGCATATTGAATGATTTTTTTCCAAGTAACATAAAAATGCTAAAAAGGACTTCCTGCATTCATTAACAACACAAAAGTAAATCCTTGGCAACAGTAGGATCCATTGGGATTGTAATCCTCACATCATGGAAAGCAATCAGAGCACCAAATGTCAAATCCAGGTGGACTGGAGTGAGGAATATTAAAAATATGTATGCCCACAGGAACTGAATTAGGCTGAGAAAATAATTTCATCATCTAAACTAACTCATTTAGAATTTAATATGAAGCAAATGAATTGAAAGTGACTAGAAATAACATTAAATACAGCCGCAGTCCAGAAATTACCATCACATTCTGTCTCTCTGTTTAAAACCTTTGATTCAAAATGAGCTCAGCTGAGCTGCCATTCTGCAGCTCTCAGACTGTTCTAGGAAGTGCATTTATTCTTTCTAACATGAATGAACCAAAAAGCTGGCCTGAGTCCCATAAGAAGGCAGAATTATTATGGTTATGGCCAAGAGTTTTTGTGTCAGGCAGAAACATGTTTCCCAGAAAATGTGAGTTGAATTAGTTTCTTTGACCCTCAGACTTTTCATCTGTAATATGGAGACAATTCTATCTACTTCTTTAGAATACTCATGAGAACTTGAGATAACAGCTTTAATGTGTTCAGACCAAGGAGTGGCATATAGTAAAGGAAAGGGATCTATGTTATTAAGGCAAGTGGGGTACCATTTAAGGCAAAATCTTGGCCCCCCAAAATGCACAAGACTGAGAAAAATGCAAAAATCCTGTAGTATTTAATGACTTCCAGCTGAGTGACCGGCCCAGTGGTAGGGCTGAGACCTGAGCCTGGCCAGATAGTCCAAACCCAGGACTTTTGCTGGGGTTTTTAGAAGGTAACTCCTTCAGTTATCTCAGAAGGAATTATCTCAGAAGACTAATCCTACACTGTGAGGACATGAATCTGTAGGTGCAAGGTGCCATCCTGCTGCCTTATGGGTCTAACCCTGCAAGAGAAGAAAGCAGACGTAGAGAAAAAAGAAAAAAAAAAAAGAGAGAGAGAGTAAATAATATCCTGATAGTCTCCATCAGGCTCTGAATCCAGCCTTGCCTACTGAAATTTTCAGCTACAGAGCCCATAAATTTTCTTTTTGCTTAATCCAATTTAAGTTGGACTTTTGTTGCTTGCAACCAAATATTTCTTACTGATATAGCTTGGCCCTAGGCAGAGAGGAAATATGGAGGACTTGTGTAAAGGAAGAGGTACCATTTCTCCTCTACCTCCTCCAGAAAAATGGCAGTTCCCCTTTTTATAGACATTCCTCTCCTACCTCCAACATCCACAGAGAATCCCCATTCTCTTGGATTTATTCCTGTCCCCTGAATCTTTGTTGGAATGAGAAATCCATAAATTAATATAATGATACTACTTATCTATTAATATTTTATTATTATAAGTGTTCTGCCCTAGGACCTTGGAGAGCAGGCTTGTCTTTGATTTCCCCATAGAGTTTAGCACATAGACAGCAGATAACATACAGAGAGCAGATAAGATGTAGGATTTGGAGCACAGAATGTGCAACAAGTACATTGCCCATTCACTAATCTCCTATTTCACTTCCTCATATGAGCTGGAAATGAAATAGAGGAGATGCAGACCATTTGTTATAACCTGGACACAATTATTCACATTGCTACTGCAGAGAGAGAGGTCAAAAGGACAGGTCATTATAAAGGCTTTTTCTCTTCCACATTTGGGAAACCCACTGTGTTCCTCCCCAAGATTCTCTATTAACCACTCCTTGCTGTCTCTTGGTATCCATTATATGATAGCACATTACATTCTTTTTTTTATTCAGATTCTGAAATGAGATAATTCACACATACGCATGAAACAATGGAGACATTCAAATCAAAACTCTCATTCTCAGAAGCAGAAAGGACATCATGATTAAGGTGGTTTTTTTTCCTGAATTTGTTGCAAATTTGAGGGTTGGACCTAAGGAAATTTGAAAGGAGAATGTCTTCTTGTTCCACAGACTGGCTTCTTTTTCCTCCTTAGGAAAGGTTACTCTGCTTTAGAATCCATGAAATATCCATTATGATCAGCACTTTTCTACTTTTTGAGACCTCCCAAGTGCCCAGTGCTGGGACTGTTCCCTGAGATCACAGGAGAAACTCCAGTTTAGGTGACAAAATCAATTTCACAAAGAATCAATATATTTTAGTTTCTTGTATGACCAAATACCAAACTTCATTCTGCAGAAGGACTTACTGACACATAATGAGTTTTTGCATTTAGACATTTCCAATGTAGTTGATATTTCATTTTAAAGATGATTTTTTCCCCCTTTCCTGCTGGTCATAACTTAAGCAAAGAGCTATTTTATAAATAACTTCTGCTTCTAGCCTTCTGAAATAGAAAAATCAAAGGCTGAGCATCATGCAAAGTAGAAAAAAAAGTGTGATCAGGAACTAGGGGACCTGGATTCTAAATTAGGATGTACTGTGTATTTAGCTTTCTAAAGATTGTTTACTAGACGTGTGGCCTTGGACAATTTAACCTAGCATCGCCATCTTCAGTAGTTCCCTCATATATTGTTATGAAAATTAAATGAAATAAAATTTGCAATGCACTTAATATAAGACTAGACACTATGTAAGTGGCTGTAAAATTGTGTGAGTAGTTCCATTATTATTATTACTAGTGTTGAAGTATAACCAATTTCTTTGATGGCAAATACATATTCTCTAAAACCAATTACTCTTCCCATCAAGATGGGCTCACTCAGAGGACCTGTTTCCTCCTGAGGCAAAGACTGCACTCACACCTGTCATTCTCTGTGTTGATCCTAGACTAGGAATTGTGAATTCCAAGGAGCAAGAAAGAAACTGAAGGAAACAAGGGCAATGAGCTAGAAAAAGGACCCTGGCTCCTTGGTGGTGGTGTTCATGTTGATACTTATTCTACTGTTTTTAAGCAATAAAACACTTATTCTGCATACATTGCATTTACAAAATGCTAAATCAATAACTGGTGTTATCATGATATCAGAAGGAAGTCAGCAAAGGTAGAGATAAGGTATAGTAACTCTGGTGACTTTTTCAGTATTTCGTAGCATTATTTTTAGATATTTCTGACTTTTTGAGGATATATGTAATTCACATATCAGAAAAGTCACTCTTCTAACATGCACAGTTTTTAGTGTATTCTCAAGTTGTGCAACAATCACCATTAAGATTTCCAAATATTTTTGGAGCTCTTATAAATGTTGGGTTTCTGGGAGAGCTTGGGACATATATTATATAACCCTGCCGACACAAGATTAAAAATTTTCTTGAGAAGACATAGTTTGTAAACTCAAGTCTTCTCACTACTTATGATAAAAGACAGGGATGCCATGCAAGAACATGTTTACACATACAGTAAGTGCTAAGAGAGGAGAGGAATTTACAGCCAGGGTTATGTATTATGAGGGAGTCCTCATGCAGAAAGCAAGCCTTCCAAATGAAGGAAAATTAGAGAGAAGGTGTGAGCAGGGAGGACCACACAGATGCAAAGAACTGTCAGGCTAAATGGCCCAAGTGTTAAACTCTTGTTGGGCATAACTATTTTCCCTACTGCGAGACTGCTGGGACTTCAACAGGAAATAGAAAAGAGATTAGATGAAGCCCAGTGATTTCAGCCACAGATCGCCTGTTCCATTTGAAAGTAATTTATATAATAGTGACCAGTAGCAACTCTCAGAAACTCAGGCTTAATGCTTCTTGGGCTTCCGTGGGATGTATGCTTTGTGGACTCAGGACAGCATTTAGCCCCTGGTCGGAAATTCCTGCTTTAAAAAGCCATTTTGTCCCATTTTGAAATAAAGTGAGAGTGAAAGCTGTGCCCCATGATGCTTCACGGTTAATAAAACAGCAAAGCCATTTCTGCCTGGGCATAAAAGATTATTTTAAGCATCATCTCCCCGGCTCCTCAGTTACTAAGGGAATCCTGTCTCAGCTCAGCAGCGCAGATGGGCAAGTTGCCATGACGATCCTGCTAGGCCTGTTTGGAGTCTAAATACCACAGATGGAGGAACCACTGTCACTGCATGACCCCTGAGCAGCCTGGCAGTGCCCTCTCTCCCCCTTTACAGTTTGCTCATTCCTTCTCCGAGACCCACCTCACCTGACCAGACCTTGCCTCTGGGGTGCACAGGCACAGTTGGAAGGGAGCGTAAGGTCAGCAGCTCATCCTGTTTGATGGTAACTTTCTCCTTTTGTCCCAGACTGGGTTGTTCTTGTTGGGTCATAGTCAAGTCCTCATGTCCTTTGGGCACAAACAATTCTTCAGATACATACACATTTTCAGGTCTCATCCTTGCTTCTCTGAATGGAAGAGATACTAGATATTTATCCAGAAACTGTACTTGGGAACAAAACAAAATAAGGACTAAATCTTATTTTCTTTCCCGTGATTCGGCCAGGTGTAATCTGAAGCTCTTTCACAGGATAGCACTGTGCTGCTAGTAAATCCATTCTTTCACATGGACACACACATGATATTACTGGTTCAAAATTTGGCTGCAACAATCTCTTCCATCCCACATTCTCTGATTCGAATGTGTCTTTGCCACCTTCACAATCAGGTTGGGTCTGTGTCCCTTCACCTCGAAACCGGGCCTGATTAATTGTGGTGAAGGGATATCATGTGACTTCCAAGGCTTGGTCATGAACGGTAATATAGTCCACACACATTCTCTCGGGATGCTTGCTCTTGGAAGCCAACCGCCACATTGTGAGGGAACTCAAGCAGCCAGCGTTTTCCTGCAGAGACTACATACAGGTGTTCCAGTTGCCAGCCCAGTTGAAGTCTCAGCTGAAAGCCAGCATCTATCACTAGACATGGAGTTAATAAGCCTACAGATGGTTTTGGGCCCCAGATGATACCATCCACCGTCTTTGGGTATTCCAAGTAAGACATCAGACAGCAGAAACACTGTGTCCTTCCTAAATTCCTGGGAAAGAGAATCCACACACAAAAATAAAACAGTGATTGTTCCAAGCCAAAGAGTTTGGGGTGGTTTATTCCTTTGCAATACTTGCTGCAAATGTGTTCCTTTTATTTATAATGCCCTTTTTCTATTATACTCCTGAGCAATCTTCCTCTTCCCTCAAAGAACAATTATTCTACCTCCTCTATAAGTATCCTTTCCGGGAGCTTTGTATACACCCCTTTGGTCTGGTGCTTGCCATTTTCTGCTTACCTCCTGTCTTCCCTGCTACCCCTGTGAGTTTCTTGAGCACTTAGGGTTTTTGTCTTGATGCCTTTGAGTAGAAGCAAAATCACAGAATAATTGGGGATTTTAGAGCCACAAATAAATATTTTTTAATTCCAGTTGGGCTACTTTATTAGCTAAGTGGGAACATGACTTATTCTTTGGGTTATATGTGATCACATATGCAAAATGGTGAACATATCAATCATCATCAGAAAAAATTTTATGTCTATTCTGAGCCAAGTGCCTGACGTACAAAATGCTAAATAAATAACTGGTGTTATCATGATAATTTTAACATTCCCTACATTTAGTATGGTGTGATTCAAATTCATTTGATTATTCACCAATATTTTGTTAAGTACCTACTACCAAGAACTATTTATTTCATATTTGATAGTCAATAAATACTTTTAAATATATATTTTAAAATAATGCAAATGGCAATGCATTTGGATTCTATGAGCCTTGTTACAAAGAATATTTTTTCTCAGAACTCAAAAAGTCAACTCGAATATAAAAGAGTTATTTTTTTGATCTTGATGTCATATCTCAAAATCAAATCGAGGCTATTACATTTTGAACTCTGGGCTTTGTGGTCCGTATTAGTTTTCTCTTGCTGCCATGACAAATGACCCAAAACTAAGTGGCTTAAACAATATAAACTTATTATCTTCCAATTCTAGAGGTGAAAAGTCTGACATGGGTTTTACTGGGCTACTATGAAGTTGTCCACAGGTGTTGTTCCTTTCTGGAATCCCTAAGAGAGAATTCATTTCCTTGTTTTTTCCAGCATCTAGAGGCCACTGCATCCCAGGGCCTATGCACCCCTTCTTCCATTTTCCAAGCCAACAATAGCAGGTCAATTTTGGAAGTATGGTCATTTTGATAATATTAATTCTGCCTATCCAAGAGCAAGGTAGATCTCTCCATGTTCCAAGGTCTTCTTTGATTTCCTTCTTTAGGGTTCTGTAATTTTATTATATAAATCTTTCACCTTTTTTGTTTATAGCAGCACAATTCGCAATAGCTAAACTATGGAATCAACCTAGATGCCTTTCAATACATGAACAGATTTTTTTTAATGTGGCATATATAAACAATGGAATATTACTCAGCAATAAAAGAGAATAAAATCATGGCATTTGCAGGCAAATGGATGGAGTTAGAGAAGAGAATGCTAAGTGAAGTTAGCCAATCCCAAAAAACCAAATGCTGAATATTTTCTTTGATATAAGGAGGTGATTTGTAGTGTGATAGGGAATGGGAGAATAGACTTTAACTCTAGATAGGGCAGGGGGGTGGGAGGGGAAGGGAGGAGCATGGGGTTATTAATGATGGTGGAATGTGATGATCATTATTATCCAAAGTACAGGTATGAAGACACGAATTGGTGTGGATATATACTGTGTATACAATCAGAGATATGAAAAACTGCACTCTATATGTGTAACAAGAAATGTAATGCATTCCACTGTCAAAAGAAAGAAAGAGGAAAAGAAAAGATTCTGATCTTGGCTGATCAGATCCTTGAAGATTTATACTTAGCATCACGACCTAAACTCTTGCTTGTCTGGGGCAACATCTGGATGCCAAACTGTGTATTCCAATGTTATACCATGTAACTCTCTTTTCTAAACAAAAAGTTGGTATAGCAAAGTGGTTAAGTTCTTAGATTCTGTATTCAGCCTGCCTGGGTTAAACTTCTGATTTTACCTAACAAATTTAAGGTTTGTAACCTTAGATGAGCTGCTTGTCTTCTTGGTGCCTCAGTTTATACATCTGTAAAAGGAGGATGATAATAATAGTACCCACCTTATGGAGGAGGATTAAGTGAGATGAGTTAATATTTGGAAAGCTTTTAGAATATTCTCTGTTACTTAGCAAAAGCAATGTTAAGTGCTCGATATTTATCATTCTTCTGAGAACCCCTAGACCTCCTCCAAGTGGATTTAAAATCCCAAATGATTATAGCAGCACAATTCACAATAGCTAGTCTCTAGGATTTTCTCCAGACTCTTTATCTGCTAAACTCAGAGGAGACACCCTAACTCTGGTTCCAGGTAACCATAATACTCACTGGTCTAGAGCCATTCTGCACAGTCAAAACAACACTGGCTTTAGGAGGAAGGCCAGGAAGAAGATGTACTTGACTTAAAGCATTTGGTCCCCTGGCCTGTGATACTCCATTGTCTGTTGCTAACATTTTTGTTTAGCCATCAAAGAAATTTAAAGATATGCTCTGTATCGTACGTACATTGAGTTTCAAAACCATGCTGAATACAACAGAGGAGGACGCAATGCTGAGGAACTTTAAATCCACATCACTACATGACCACACTCCTCTTTTTTTCCCCCCAGACAGAAGAATTTCCTTTCTGGTAATCTCTTTAACCCTAAAGTCTTTGTCTTGATCCAGAAGTTTTAAACTAAAAAAAAATTGTATTTTTTAAAAGCCATATATTGAAGTTACAAATTCTGACCTGGTCTTGCTGGAAGAAATTGAGGAAACAGTCATTTTCTTACTGAATGAGTATTTGTGGATGGTATAATATGGTCTCTCAGGCTTTCTATTCTAGCCAGCAATGGAATCTCAAAGTTTGTGAAAGTGCATTTTATTTATTGCACCGTTGGATACTTGACTCACTTCTTAACATCTCTACTAGTTAAAAAATATGCTAAATTTCTACAACTGTGGGAAAATGGAAGAAGGCCATGGAATATTTAATTAAAAGTCCAAACTTGTTTAAGATTTTAAAATTTAAAGTATAAGGGATGTTATGAAACAGGGGACAGCATAAATTAATACTAAGGTGTAAATTATCCAATAATGAAAATTTTATTATTCTACAATAAGTCAACCATACAGGAAATATCACTAACGTTGTAAGAATTAACAGGAGAGCCAAGTGGCAGGCACATGTTGAAAAAGATTTCTAATGATCCCTTGATTTGAAATGTACTCCTTCTATTCTGATTCTCTTTGGTTGCACATCACTTCAGTAACTCAGAAATGAAAGCATTCATAATGTTTCATTTAATTAGGAGGGGCATTATTATATTAACTTTCAATCTGAGTTAGTGGAGTAAGAATTACAGAGCTGTGTGCTAAAAAGAGACTGTGTAAGTTATCATTGGTCCTGTCATGGTTTGGATGTGAGGTGCCCTGAAAAAAAAAAAAAACTCATGTTAGACAATGCAGGAATGTTCAGAGGTGAAACAATTTGATGGAGAGAGCTGTAACCTAACCAGTGGATTAATCCACTGATGTATTAATAATTGAAATGAATTACCAGGTGGTAACCATAGGCAAGTGGGGTGTGGCTGGAGGAAGGAGGTCACAGGGGCATTCCTTTGGGTTTTATATTACGTCCCTGATGCCTTGCTCTCTCTGCTTCCTGGCTTCCGTAGCTGAACAGCTTTCCTCTCTCATGCTCTTCTGCTATGATGTTCCACCTCAGCTGAAGCCCAGAGCAATGGAGTCAGCCAACCATAGACTGAACTTCTGAAACTGTGAGCCTAAAATGAATTTTTCTCCTGTAAGTTGTTCTTATCCTATAAATGAGTCACAGCAATAGAAACTTAACTAACATAATTCCATTGAGAAACTGAAGTCCTAGAGAGACAAGGTAGCCCCAAGGTCTAAGGCAATTTCTGAAGTATAACATTAGAAATGACAGGAAGCTCCAGATCAGTACCTGTATGTTCTAGGGAAGCTTAGACTGGGTCCTTCAGCAACTAGGCCTAGTACTTGTCAATTAACAGCATACTAATTGACCCGTAGGTGGCAATCAGTAGACACACACTGCATGACAGCAGAAAAATCATAGTTTGTTTTGAGTTTTATTTCTTCAAGGTCACCATTCTGGACTTAGGAGAGATTTGGCACTAGGGTCAAATGTTATACTAAATGGCTGCCTCATCAATCTTCATGGATCACTATGTGTGATATATTAACTGACCAATTTTCCTCTTTCCCCTTAGAAGTTTCAAGGCAAAGGTGGCAATATATTAGTTATATAGAAACAAATAAAATGTCTAGAGCACAAGTTCTATTATCACACTACCAATATTTAAATCTTGGCTCTACCACTATCTGCATGACCTTATCTAAGTTATGTAATGTATCCTTGCCCATTTTCTCAACTGTAAAGTTGAGATAATTATAGTATTACCACCATGGGGTTATTATAAAGATTAAGAAAATACACCAAGAGAGTGAAAATAAGCCCTGATAGCAGCAATAATAATAATAATAATAATAATAATAATAATATCAAGACAATATTTCTAACATACTATATACCACAGACCACACTATTGCTACAAAATGACTACCACTTCCTTCTGAGTGATTGCTACTTTCATCATCATATCCAATCCCATTCTTGGTTTCTTGTCTCCAGAACAAAAATTGAGATGCCTAATTGCTGAACTACCATTGCTTCTTGATAACATCCATTCCAAAACAAGTCTCTCTTTCCCTTTTAATATCCTATCATCACTCAGCATATGTCCAAATTTTATAAAAGCCCCTCCCAACTCACTCACATAAAAGCATTCCCAGGTGCATTTTCCTTCTTACCATAGCAAATTAATTAAACTTTATATGAGTTCAGGTATTCTCTCCATGGTATTTGAATGACGAACTACCACAACACTGAGCACATGTTATAACATACTATATGCACAAGAAATGCTAGCTATCATCAGTAGTAGGGAAGTCTTTTATTTTCAGCTTCTTAATGTAACTCAGTTCAAGACTCGTTGGTTGAATGAAGGACCTTTCTTAAGTAACTGTAAAGACAGCTTGAGTAGGGTGAAGAGATATATACTCTTTTTCCTCCAAGGTCTAAAGTGTTATTGAGAAATGTCCAAGGTAACTGCAACAGCAATGGATGGAATGAAAGGACAAGCAAAGTAAAGGTTTTGAGGCTTACTGAAGTTCAAGTACTAGCTACAAATTGATCCTTGCCTGAACCTTGCAAAACAGGCTGTCCTCAAATGAAGGATATGATATTCAGATCTCAAATGAAGAGAGGAGGCTTAAAAAGCTAAACTTTTAAGATATTTTTTAGTTTCTACAAATACTCATCTGATAAATAAGGAAACTGACTTGGTTATAGTAGAATGAATGTCCAAAGGACATACATACTGGTTAGGCTGGATGTGGAACACAGGGGTTGGTTTGTGCTACATTAACTACCTCTTTTTGCATTACAAATCACCCTAAAGTTTAGTAACAAACAGCATTAAGCATTCATTTTCTTTAGCAATTGTGACTGGTCAGGAACTCAGGAGCTTCTTGGCTAATGGTTCAGGCTGAAGGACATTCATGAGTCGCAGTCATCTGTACTCCCCAGGTTGTCTGGGGCTGGTGGATCCACTTCATACATAGCTCATACATGGCTCGCTCATGGTTCACACACAGGTGGGTTCCCCCTCCAGAAAGGCCTCTCTACAGAGTTGTATGAGTGTCTGCAAAACACGAACACTGATTTTTCCCTAGGGAAGCAGTCCAAAAGACTTAAGACAAAAGTAGGAATAGGTTTTATGATCCAGCCCTGGAAGTCACACAACTTCACTTTGGTCATATTCTATTGTTAATACAAGCCAGTCTCATTTCAGTGTCAACTCTGCCCATCTGCCAGATGTGTTGTTTTGGATCCACACCTAAATTTTATATATATATATATATACACACACACATATATATCACATATATATACATACATATATATTTCTAAAAATATATATCTATAAAATAAAAACAACTTCCTTTCAGAAATGTTTTGAGGATTAACCAATACAAGATTATCAAAGCACTGCTTAGCACAGTGAGTTGTCCTACAGTGAGCACTATTTAAAGGGATTTCTCTTTCATTAGCTTTCTCAGAAAGCCTGTCCTTTGTTCTTCTAAAATTTTAACTCTTAATATCCTTTTCCCCGCACCCTTGAAGACGTGAGAACCCTTCCACTCCCTGCAGACGTGAGCATCCCTTCCATGCAGCACCCTCTTCAGACCCAACATAGGACTATTGTGGAAGAGGAACTCTAGTTCTGGGGCTTGACCCTCGTGCACGGAATTCATTGGGAGACGGACCGGAAGTTACTCCGGGCCGGAAATTGCTCCTGTCGCTCTCTTTCTGTCGCGGAGGACATTAGCAGACCGGCGGTACAACTGCTGTCCCAGGGCAGCTAGGAACGCATGGTTCCTGAGTGTGGACGCTTTTAAAGTACAGAGGCGGAGCACCCGGAGGTGTCGGGAACCGAGTCCTCCTCGGCCGCTTCATGCCAGGTTGGAGGCTGCTGGCTCAGGCCGGCGCCCAGGTGCTGGGCTGCGCCAGCGGCGGTGGCCTGAGTGCTAACCTGAGCTTGGGGTGTAGGTAGGTACGAACAAGAGAAGGGGTATAGGGGTCGTGCCGCTGCACAGCGGCGTCCTTGAGCAGGGTCATAGCTTGGCGCAGAGGGGCCTGCCCTGGCTAGAGGAGGAAGGGGCTCTGTCCAGACCAGAAGTGAGGCACAGAATAATAAAGAGCGTTAACTTAAAAAAGCATCTCCTAAGGGATTGAAGGTGTGATGTATTTTAAAATGCTTATAAACAGGCGATTAGCTGCGAATATTTTCAGTGGCAATCATATCCCCCAGCTAATGAGCATGTAATATATGTCAGACGCTCTGTTGAGTGTAATGCACATTTGCACTTATGTGAGCAAACTATCCTACGGTTTACAGGTAAAACTGAAACTTAGAAAGGGAAAGCAACTTGCCCACAGTCATTTAACACATAGTGTAAAATCGCAATTCTAGCCTAGCTCTACCTAACTACAAGAGGGAATGGACCACCAAAAGCTTGCTTTCTTTTCTGACCCCCCTCCATGTAAAAATAACACACCTCCTTTCTGACCGTTACCCACTAAGGTTTCTCTTGATATATTCACTTGGCCATGTCTTTTGGGGTCTTCTAACTTTGTGACACCAGTTTCTTCATGTCTGTGTGCCTAGGCCGTGTCATTGCAGGGAGGAGATGAACTTAGAGAAACATCAGTGCTGCATCCTGCCACCTCCACTGAATATAAAACTATTGAGATACACATTCAAAAATACACATGGGATAGTGACTTCAAATGGGATAGTGTCTAGGTAGAACTACTTTATCAGGAATTGGTTTATCCCAGAGGAGATTAAGAACTTTTCCTCCAGGGTAACCATTCATGGTAAAATGTGAACTCCATTGTGATCATAAAGAATATTAGGGGGTGGGAGGGATTCACAATTCAAACCCTTTCCTCAGGCTGCAACTACATTTTCTAACATGTGGCCTCCCTTTCTTACATTAAATGGAAGAATTGTGATTTACATTAATTTTCATTTTTACAGAACAAACATCTGGCTTTTTGTTAGAGGTCTCCATGGCAAGAGTAGTACTTGGTGGTATGAGCATCTTTCTGAGGAAAATGCCTCATTCGTTAAGCAATTGGTCTCTGATGAAGATAAAGCCCAATTAGCAAGTAAAATGAGTCCTCTGAAAGATGAACCATGGCCTATACATCCTTGGGAACCAGGTAATTCTTTTTTATTTGATGGGTTCTAATTTTGGTGTGGATGGGCTATTTAAAATTATAGGGATTGCTGGATAAATTTTTCATCTCTTGAATTAAGGTTCATGTCTTCAGTTTGTGTGTTTCATTGTGATTTGGTTTGCAAGTTTATTTTTGGCTTCCTAATCTGTTAGTGAAACACCTCCTCAAGAAACTGTTTTGAGGTGAAAGGAGACTCATTCTGCATATATTCTCATTTTCTTCAGATAAACAGAATACAAAATAAATCAGCAAAGAAGGGGTAGAATTTGATGCAAAAATTGAAATATGTCACAAAAATGGTTTCAATTGGGATGTTCCAACATTTTAGGTTTGCCAAGAATGACCCCAATATTAGCTCTTTGTATCTGGTGAGATATTAAACCCCTGTGTGGCCAGTCTAAGAAGAAAAAGGCCTTTCCCATTGAGTCTGTAGTCTCTGGTTGGATATATTGTGACAGTTGATTGTATAGTAGCCAAAAGTTCTTAGTAGAGCATCTTTGTTGATTATGCAACAAATGTAAGCGTTATGATAGAAATTAGCATATTTAACACTATAACTAGTTATAGCATACTTTCTTAGAATTTAAGTGGTAGATTTTTTTTTTTTAAGATAGAATTTTTTTTAATTTATTTTTTCAGTTTTCAGTGGACACAACATCTTTATTTTATTTGTATGTGGTGCTGACAATCGAACCCAGGGCCCTGCACATGCCAGGCGAGCGTGCTACCGCTTGAGCCACATCCCCAGCCCAGTAGATGTTTTTTGATTATTAAAGTTGGGCATGAATTGATACTACATAAGCACAATGATGGATTTATGTATCCTATGTATATGCTATTATTTAAAAACCGGAATATGCTAACTTACCTTATGTTCTTTATTTGGTACAGTTTTCTTTCATTTGTTCATTTTACAAACATTTATGAATATCAGTATATTATGCCAGGCATAGTTAAAGACCTGGCATCTGTTGCATCTGTAAGGATCAATCTTGTTTACTCTGTGACCACACTAGCATATTTTTTTATATGCCCGCTCCTTGTATTAAAACCAGATTTTAGGAGAGACTATTAGATCATATTGGCAAGTGTTCAGAAGCTTTTGTTTTAATTTCCAGGTTCTTCTAGAGTTGGCCTTATTGCTGTGAAACTGGGTATGATGCCTCTGTGGACTAAGGATGGTCAGAAACATGCAGTCACATTACTTCAGGTAAAAAATAAACAAAACTGGAAAGTGATTTTAGTATGTCAAGATCTCTTTGTCTGGACTTTCATGATTATTATTATTTTTTTTTTTTTAAAGAGAGAGAGGAGAGAGAGAGAGAGAGAGAGAATTTTTAATATTTATTTTTTAGTTCTCGGTGGACACAACATCTTTGTTGGTATGTGGTGCTGAGGATCGAACCCGGGCCGCACGCATGCCAGGCGAGCGCGCTACCGCTTGAGCCACATCCCGAGCCCACATGATTATTTTTTTGTATCCTAAAACATGTAATAGTGTGGTGAAGAAAAGAGTAGTGTCAGACATAGATAATATCAAAGAACTTTTCTTCTGATGGTTTCAGGAATGTTTTGAATCTTGCCTGAGCAATGACCTGATACTGGTATTGGGATAACTGCAGCTGTACATTGGGGTTAAGTGCAAACCTAGCTTCTCACAGACTTGCCAGTTTAATTCATTATTGGGAAAACATTTCAATCCCATCTTGTTTCCACTTACAGAGTTCTTTCAGCTCCAAATTATAATTTTGATCTCTTTGCTAACAACAGAATGTAATGTACTCTTCTCTGAAGAAGCCACATTTTGTTTACTGAGATGAGGTATACTTGAATGGTTAAGAAAGTGGGTCCTGGGACAGCATACCTCTGAGTTTAAATCCTGATTCTGGCATTCACTTTGTTCCTTGGAGCACCATACCTCATCTGTAAAAGATAAGTTCTATTCTGTGAAAGAAATAATTCTGACCTACCTCAGAAGGTTATTGAGAGGACTGCACAAGATAATAAATATCAAGCACTTGAAACAACATTAAATGTCTAGAAATTGAGCAACTGTTGTCTTTATTACTACAGAAAGAGCATTAGGAGAATATCACTGCCCCAGTCACTTTGAACAACTCAGTTAAATCTTTGGGACCTAGTCTCAGACAAATAATTAGACAAGTGGTGATAATTAAGTACTCGTAAGTATTTAGAATGCTAATAAGACACAGTTAGCCTACAAACCTTCATAAATTTTTATTGGTTCTGAATGATCAAGTACAGGACCATGGTTTTGACTCATTTGGGAAATTTGAAAGTTTTCAGGAATGGCAGGTAGGATTGTAGATTGATAACAGCCATTTCAGAAAATAATTCAGTACTATGTAGTTAAGTTTAGATAGTTTAACAATTCCCTTCACAAGTGCTACTGGAAAATTTGAACAAGTGTGTGCCAAGATTCCTTTATAACAGTTTACAGCAACATCACACTTCATACCCCAGAAATGGAAATATCCCAATGTCCATTAGCATTAGAATGGGTAAATAAATCATTTCATAGTCACAAAATGAAATGCTATGCAGCAATGAAAATGAACAGCATAGAGTTACACACAACACAGAGAAACCTTACAAAACCATGTTGAGCAACAGAAGACATGAAAGAGTATATACAGTCTAAACCAGACAACACTAGATCCCTTATTAGGCAGTCCTCTCAAAGATAGTAATCATAGAGAAAAGTGATTACCATAAATGTCAAGAGTTATTTCTAGAGCACTGTTTCTGAAATTGTAGTAAGCCTCGGAATCATCTGGAGGTCTTATATAGCAGTGATTCTGATTCAGTGGGTCTGAAGTTGGAGAGTGCATTTTTAGCAGGTTCACAGATGTGGATTGTCTGGGGCCCACACTTTTATTCCTGCTCTGGAATAAAAAGGCAGGGATATGATTGGGAGATAAACAGAAGTTTTGGGGATTCTACTTCTTGAATCTTTATAAGCATTCATTTCATTGTATATTTATATTTTATGTGCTTTTCTGTTTGTTGTATTTGACAGTTTTTTAAAGTTTTAATTGTATATTTTAAGATTGTGATTGGCATTACAGGGATGATGAGTTAAATAACTTTGGGGAATTTCTAATTATCCTAGGTCCTTTTTTTTTTTTTTTAGGTACAAGATTGCCATGTTCTAAAATATACTCCAAAGGAAAACCATAATGGAAAAACCGCGGCTCTGACTGTAGGAGGAAAAACTGTATCACATTTCCATGTAAGGATGTATTTTCATTCCTAGACTAGTACATTTTATTAATTTCAGATATTTATTCTTTTGTGTTTTGAGATCATTCTATAGCTACAAATTTGCATTTATCCATGAGGAAACTTTTGTGTTTGGGGGAGGCAGTCAAACAGGGCCATTTTGCTCAGAAGTCTGTGGGAATTTGAGTTTGTTCCAGTACCTTCCCCTTCATCTGGAACAAGTGATTTACCTTTCTAATGTTAGTGTTTGTATATCTGTAAAATGAAGATAAAAAAAATGCTAGCTGATAATGTTTGTCACAAGGATTAAATGTTTTTCAAATTTGCATGAAATATAATAGACACTCAATAAATTTGGTTATTTTCTTGTTTTTATTCCATTATTCCCATGTAAATTGACTCAGCATTTGACACCAACAGCATGTAAGGATTCCTTTTTTTATCTCGTCGAAGGAGCTTTCAGTTCTTGGGAGAAAGCTATGTAGGAACTCTCATCAGATTTTTTTTTTTTTTTTAATAAAACATTTTTCTCTAAGTATACTACTAATAGAATGTTGACTGAAATTTAAATTAGCGGGGGCGGGGGGGGGAACTGCCTAATTAGTAATCTCTGTTGTGTAACTCTTAGCAAAAACTTTTTAGGTAAAGTGATGGTTTTCACTAACAAAACATCTTTAGATTTACTAGAACATATTACTTAACCCTAAGCAAACACTTTTTCATTATAAGTCGTTTATGATTTGAACATACACCTCATACTGTCCCTCTGTCAAAACTAGCAAATGTTTATTGTTTGCCCATTATTTCTTTGTCATAGTTAACTTCGTTGAGTGTTTATTACATGCTAGTTACATAAGCATTAAGCCTTTTACATTCATTACCTTAAGTAACCTTTTCAGCCTCTTAAACTGAAGCAATTAAATAATTCACTCAGGATAGCCTATTGTTAAGAGGAATAGTGACAGATTCCAGAATCCTCTGTGCTTAATCATTTCTTGGTAAGAGAGATGAACAAATAAATTAGCCATTCTAGTACAATATTATTAGAAATCCAGGAAGCACAGAACTAGAGATAGCCAGTTCTTCCTTGGAAAATCCCAAGTGGTTTCAGACCAGAAAGGAAAATAAATGTTGAAGGCATGCCAGTGGGAGTGGTTTCTCCAGAGACAGGTGGGATCATGTGTACTTGGGAAGAGACGTATGGTTATGACTGCATCTTAGTGTGTGGTTGCAGATGCAGGTGTGGACCAGTGAACAAGAATGGCAAAATAACTGTCAAGATGGGTGTGAAGGAGTTTAGACTTCAAAGAAATTTCTGAATTTTTTAACCAAGGAAGTAACTGGATCAAGTTGTTATCTTGGTTAACTACAATTAGAAGAGTCTGGTTTCAGGGAGTACTTTTAGGAAGTTGTTTTAAGAAACTAGGAGATAGTTGATACCTTGAATAGACTTGTGGAAAACTGGGTGAGTATGGGGATGAGGGTAAAAGGACTGAGGCATAGAACTGTTTGAAAACAAGCATCTGAGTCAGTGCTGATGCCATAAATTTGGAAGGGACAATGAAAGGAAAGCTTTGGAGGAAAGATGTGTTTGAGGTGATCCCAAAAAATCCAGATGAAGTTGTCCTATTAATAGTGAAAAATGTTCATTGTCAATAGTGATTGAGTCGTCTTATAGAACTGGCCAGTTTCCTAAGTGTTAGAGAAGTTAGCTAATTTTGAATATTACGGTAACATAGTCCTTTTTTTTTTCTGGTAATATCCATTCTTAACGGTTAATTACCTATCAAACTTAAGTTTCAGTAATAACACAATGAGATATTTGTGGAAACTTTAAAAATATCAAATGTTTGAATTTTTTTAATTGGGTAAAAAAATTAGTCATAAATGTGTACACATAAATGTGTACCAGGCTTCATGTGACTAATTCTTTGGTTTGGCATAATACTACTGCTTTCTAATTGATTTTACTTTATTTCTGTAATAACTAGTATAATTTTTTTCATTACCAGTTTTGTAAATTTATAACTTTATGGCCTTGCTTTTTGTAAGTCAGACACTGGGTTGGGATAATTTATTCTGCTTCAACAGATCTGTGAACATTGCTTCTTCCAAAATAAGAGATAGTGGGAACCAGTGGATGTAGATTTGAATTCCAATCCTGTGTTCTGTCATTATTTATTTATTTATTTATTTTTGGTGTTGCTGGGATTGAACCCAGGGCCTTGTGCATGTGAGGTAGGCACTCTACCAACTGAGCTATATCCCCAGCCCCACTCATCTTTAGAACTTCCATCTTCTTTCCCATAAAACAAGGAATAGGACTTAATCTCTAAATCCTCTTCTAATTCTGGAAGTCTCACATTGGTTCTCTGAACATTTTAATTCTCAAGAAAAAAACCAAAAGTTCCAAAACAAATGTGCTTGGGAGCTCAGTTTAATTTATTCTGTCTTACTCAGTTATGAAGATGTGTTATAGGTAAGATTTTATGAAATAATACTAGTAGTATTAGTATAAATAAAATAGTATTAGTAATTTAAATACTATATAAATTATATTATTGTAGTTTCATACTCAAGACTATGGTCCCCATATTTTTTCTCACGTTCTTATAGCTTTATCTTCTTCACAGTAAGGTGATTGGGATGTTGTTTTCTTAAGTTGTGGATTTTGCCGCTCTCAACTTACATGAGCTTTCATGTAATTATTCCCTTCTTCAGCACAGGAAGCACTGCAAAGGACCTTTTTATGTGATTTCTTCAATATATAGGTTTTTTATTACAATATTAAAAAAAAAAAGCTTTGCCTATAAGTAACCATTCTTTAGAATGAGATGTGAATATGAAGTTACAGATTCTTTATAAATAAAGCAATTTTGTTTGAAAAGGAAAGAGATTTTGAAGTATATAACCATCCTCTTGCATATTTTATGCAAATAGATTCTATAAAGTAGAATAAAGCTACAAATTGATCATAGAGGGTTTCTTTTAAAGTAAGATCTAATAGAACTAGAACTGTTTGAGGAATTTGTGCCCTTTAGGAATTAGACTTGTTTGATTTTTGCTATTTTTGTATCTTATAAATAAAAACTGATATAGTACATACTGTTTTGAATAAGGAACTTACTGGTCCATTGGGAGCCTTCAGGTCTTTTTGATAAGAGGGAGTGTTGAGGAAGAGAAAATAGGAACTTAAGTGGTCTTAAAGGTTGATCAAATAAATTCATCTTAAGAGCAGAGAAGCATTTCCATTGTTGTAAGGATAATTACAAAGAACTTTGAAGAGGTGGGGGAAATGCAACCTCATCGATTGGATTATTCCAGTATGGCAATGCTGCCAGTCTTTAAAATTGTCTTTTGAAATAATTTATTTGAACATTTTAAAAAGAAAAGAAGAAGAAGAAAGAAAAAAACTGCTTTTGGTTTCATCTTAACTTGATCATTTTTCTCATGACTGAGACCTAATTAGTTTTGTAACATTATTATTTTAACAGAAAAAAATCTAAATATTCAATTTTATTAAAATTGAAAAATAATAATAAGTTACTTAGTTCTTTTTAGGTTTTAAGTCAAGAAAAGAATTCTTCTCAGAAACTTCTTTGTATACTTCATTGTCTAAACTGTCAGTACATGCTTGGATCTAAAGTTAGAAATGCAGATAATAAAGCCATATAAGTAACTCACAGGCCAGCAGGCAGGCAAAGATACACAGAAGTAGATAAATAAGTGATTTGAACAGTAGTATATGCAGGTTCTAGGTTGGCGTAGACAGAGGAGCAATGGATTCTAGCAAGGCTGTTCACAGAGGATTTGGATGGAAAATATAACTGGAGCTGGAACAAGAAACATGTAACACAGTTTTAATGATCTTCATGTGGAGGTGCTGGGTAGGAAGGAGATTATAAGCTAAGAGTGGCATAGACAGACACAGGTATGGATATACAGGACACCATGGTCCATTGGGGGCCTGCAGGTCCTTTTTGATTAGAGGGAGAGTTGAGGAAGAGGAAACAGCAAGGAAATAGATATACTGGTGCTGGTTATATTTTGATGAAAGAGGCACTGTTTACATCAGAAAATATAAAATGATATTTTTGGGGGCAAGTCTTATAGCAATGTATATCAAGAGTTTTAAGTTAATTAAGGGGAGGGTAGATACTTGGAACATTATTATAAGGAAACAAGATGTTCATAAAATTTTATTTTCAGAGATATTGATTGTAGTTATATTTATAATAGCAGGAAAAAAGTAGGATTGAGGAGAAGAGCAGACAATAAGAACTACCAGAAGCTGGGGATACAGTAGCAAGTAAAACAAGTCTCTGCCTTCAGGAAGCTTACACATTGTGGGATTGGGTAGCGTTCTATAGAAGATAAAACAATATTTAAAGTTATTTTGAAGATTAAATATAGTATTTAAAATCTTTGAAGATTAATAAATCAGCTGAGTGGGTGACAAGTGACAGAAGTGGTGCTATTTTAGATAAGAGTAATTCAGAAAAGGTAAATTGGTATGTAGAGGAAGACCAAAGTAAATGTGGGAGCAAGTCACCCAAAATTCTGGCAGTAAAGCTCAGCAGGCAGGGGAAATAGTATACATAAAGAACTTGAAGCTAGTGTTGGATATGTTCTTAGATCAGTAAGGGAGTTCATTTCTTCTGAAGCAGGGTGAGCCAAGAGAAGAGTAGAAGATAAGATCATTGTGTAGAACCTTATAAACCAGGTACTTAGAACTTAATTCTGCATTGAGGTGGAAGACACAACAGAGATATGACATAGCTTAAGTTTTAAAATGATTATGGCAGCCTGTGAATTGAGAATGGACCAGGGAATCAGGAATAAGGAAACATGGACCAGGCAAAAGATTGTGGTATGGAGGAGAGGGGAGGTAGGAAATTTGGTGTGGGCTGAATTTTTAAATAGAACCTGTGTCATGTGAAAGAGAGGGGTGACCACAAAGTTTAACCCACACAACCAAAGTTGGCATTTATTGAGATTTGGAAAACTAAGAGAAAGCAGTCTTGGGAGGAAGTTGAGTCAATTTTAGATGTTAAGTTTGAATTGCTGTTTGATATTGAAGTAGAGATAATGCAATTGGACTTGTAAAATTATAGTTCAGAAAATAATTTGAAGTTAAGTTAGAAATGTGAAGCCATTGAGAACTAAGAGAGTAATGACTAGAAGCCAGGTGAAAGTCTTTCAAGGAAGGAGTAGTCACCTGTGTTGACTATCCCTGATCAATATTGACCATTGTATTTGAGTATTAACTAGTGCATTTGACTATGTAGAGATCATTGATTACCTTGCAAGCCTCTTTCTATTGAATATTAGGAGCTGAGAGCACCTTATTAAAGTGGGTTCAGAGAATAGGTAGAGAGAAAGTAGACTTAGCAATACTTTTGAGGAGCATTGCTGTAAAAGGAAACAGAAAAACTAGCTGAAGAATATATGGTCAAGGAAAATTTTTTGTTTTAATATGTGGGTTATTATGACATGTTCATACACTAATAAGAAAGTGTTGGTTGGTGTAGACTCATGAGATACTTTTAAAAAATACTGATGCCTAGGCTCCACCATAGAGCAGTGAAGTTAGTTTCCCAGCAGAAGACTGTGACATTTTCTAAAAGCTCACCATATGCATTTCATGTGCATCCAGGAGTGGGTTGGGAGGATAGCAGTACAGGAGTGCTGGGATAGGTAGTTTGACTTATTTGGTGGTGGGAACATGAAGAAGTTCTCTTGATTCTTTTTTTTTTTTAAGAGAGAGAGAGAGAATTTCTTTTAGTATTCATTTTTCTAGTCTTGGGCGGACACAACATCTTTGTTTTTATGTGGTGCTGAGGATCGAACCCGGGCCACACGCATGCCAGGCGAGCGCGCTACCGCTTGAGCCACATCCCCAACCCGTTCTCTTGATTCTTCAAGTTGAACAGCTCAGAGAGGGGGGAAGTAAGGAACAGTGCTGTAGATTTTAGAAGAGGATGTGACGTTGTTTTAGTTAGCTTTTTCACTGCTGCAACCAAAAGACCTGACAAGAACAATTAGAGGAGGAAAAGTTTATTTAGGGGCTCACAGCTTCAGAGTTCTCAGTCCACATGTAGCTGACTCCATTGCTCTGGGCACAAAGTATAGCAAAATATCATGGTGGAAGAGTGTGGTAGAAGAAAACATCTGGGAACATGGCACCAGGAAGCAGAGAGAGACCTCTCCTCACCACGACAAAATATAAACCCCAAAGGCATGCTCCCAGTGATCCCTCCTCCTCTGGCTACACTCTACCCACTTTTAGTCACCCCTGACTTAATCCCTATCAGGGGATTAATTCACCTCTTATAACCCAGTAATTTTATCTATAAACTTTCTTACATTGTCTCACACATGAGCTTTTGGGAGACAGCACGTATCTAAACCATAACAGACTTAATTGCCTTGGAGTGTGTGGATTTAACTAGAGAAATGTGGTTGTTGGTCAGACCACGTTTGGGATTTACTTTAAAGTGTGCCATAATATTTAAATGTGACCTATTGTGTTTTCTTCCAGTTGTTTCAGAATAGGTGCAGAGTAGACAAATAGTTGATTTCCTGGGTTGGGGTCCTTGATACAATATCTAGTCAGAGTTCTAATATGAGTAGAACAGGTTGAGGTGGTGCACATCTGTATTTTCAGTTACTCAGGAGATTGAGGCTGGAGAATCACAAGTTCAAGGCCAGCCTGGGCAATTTAGCAAGATCTTATCCTAAAACAATCAAATAAAAGCAGGGCACAACTGTCTTTACTACAGAACAAAGATTTATTGTATACTATTTTTGAAACATTTTACAGATGGTTAGATCCTAAGCAATAAGATTATTTGTTCCTAGAGTTACAATGGATCATAGATGTAAATCTCACCTTCCTTAAATGAAGGGAATAGGGTGCGCTTTGTTCAATAGGGAAATAGTGTGCTTTCATTTTTTTCTGACATGTTAGTAATGTGATTTGGATCTCTATATATTAATCTCTACTTTTCACATTTAATATAGTACTAATGTGCACCACTTTTCCTCTAGAAACCTACATCTGTATTGAAATTTTACCGAGAACTTGGATTGCCACCAAAACAGAAAATTAAAATCTTTAATGTAACAGATAATGCTGTAATTAAACCAGGTAATCTGAGGTCGGGGAGAGGAGGGAGGTAAAAATACCCAATTATGTGACTTGTTTAATGTTAGCTATTTCAATAAAGCTGAATCTAAAATACAAAGTCCCAAACACTTTATTTTTAAATATAAGATACCATCTGATTTAATCACTAGGAACAAACAATTCCTTGTCTCTTATAAATGGAGAAAGCTGTAGGGGACTCTTTGTTTTCTGAGAGAGGGAGGAACACTTTTTTTTTTTTTTTAATGTAGAGCTTCTTATTTGGAAAAGCCACTTTCAAATAAATACACTAACTTTTAAAATTCAAGGTTCATTGTTTGCAGGCTGGCATTCTGTTATGTGAAGAATAACAAGGCTCTCTTTAGTGAAAAAATGTAGCCCAAAACTGGAGAGTGACCTATAATATTAAGATTCTTATTTAAAATTTCCACAATGTTTTACCTGATCCATGGAATGTCAGAAAGTAGAATTTGGTATATGATTTTATCTGTCACAAATGCAGCTTTTTAATGTTTTTGAACTTAAAAGCCCCCCAATTTCTTGAATGTGAATTCTAACAAGATTGTAGAAATTTTTAACTTTTATATCTTGAAGGCAAAAAGTAAATTGAATTATAGATAATTTGCTCTGAAATGGTTTTAAATAAATCTTTGGCATTAACACATCTAATTTTCTTAAACCCTTTGTGCACATTTAGGGTAAGAATAAAAATTGAATCCACACCAACTTTTGCGATTGCTCTGACCATATGAAGTTGTTGTTTTTATGGATCAAAAATGGTAAAATAGCAATTTAAGTCATTCAGCTTCATAGAAATGCACCCTATGTAATATTCTTGGAATCTCCCCAATTTTTCTTTTTTTAAATTAATATTTTTGATTGACAGATGATAACCATATTCATTTAATGGGGTATATTGTGATTTTGATATATGTAGGCAATGTGATTAAGTCCCTATTTTTTCTTAATTCAAGGTCTTTCTCTTGCCAGGTAAATCCAGGTTATATCCTACCTTAAAGAAAACTACTGGGCTGGGGTTATAGCTCAATGGCAGAGTACCTTCTTAGCCCGTGTGAGGCACTAGGTTCAATCCTTAGCACCACGTAAAAAATTAAAAAAAATAAAATAAAGGCATTCTGTCCATCTACAACAACAATAAAAAATTTAAAAGAAAAAGAAAACTACTCTCTGAAATCCCATTGTACTTTACTACTATTATACAAACTAACTGAAATTAGTCTTTAGTTACATTGGTTCCTGGGGGTTTGTTTTGTTTTTATCTCTTTTTTGACCGTATCAATGTGATTCTTTACCAAGATGATAAATTTCTTAAGGTCAGGGGCCTTCTTTAATACTTTTGCATTTTTAGCAATATGTGTTTATAAATATTTTGTAAGTATTTGCTAATAATTGCCAAATTAAGTAGTTTTCATAAATGTTAATATCTAATATACATAAACAAAATACTGTGAAAGCTTTCATCACAAAATTTTAATTTTTTTAATGACTTATTTCCCAAGGAAATTTAAAATTTATATATAATTAAATGCATATAAATAAACATTTGTAAATGTTTCTATGTAGAGTTAGGAGTACCTATAATGACAATTTTTGCTCTTGCAAATATTGGGGCACATATTGAAACAATGACCAGTACATCAAAATTCTAATACATATGGGCTTTTTAGGGCTATCGTGACCATACCATGATCATTACCTAGCATATGAGGGGCCTGGGTTCAGGTAATTAAAGTTTCTGTTTTTCTCCAATGGGTAATAAAAGACTTGCTCAAGCCCCAACATGTTTTTAGTTCTTTTCTTATTTTTTTAATGTAATATAGATAATATATCCTAGTTCATTTTACTTATTTACCAAAACAACTAAGAATTTTCAGATTGTGAGTTCATCAGCAGTCATGGTGTCACTCATTTTGACCAGCTCCACTTTGGCCTCTGGCTGGTGGCTCTCTTCAGCACCGTGTCTCTCATGCTAGGCCACCATGTTCTTTAGCCAACTAAAAGACATGTTTGTTGAATAGTGTCATTGTTTGGGTGTTTCTAATGTTTATAATTACAGAAGAGACCTTTCTGTTTTTTATGAAATTTAATAGCTAAGAGGCTTCCTGGTTCTAGTGTTTGTTTTAAAAAGTTGTTTCTGTGTTAATACATTTCATGTTGATTTTTTGTTTTCTTTTCACAAAGGCACTCCTCTTTATGCTGCTCACTTTCGTCCAGGACAGTATGTGGATGTCACTGCCAAAACGTAAGTCCTCATAGCCGTCTCTTTTCCTTTCGTTGTTCCTCATTGTTATATATAAGTGATATTTTTTTGAAAGCAAAACTTCTTAAATGTTTTAACAAGAGTCTAAGTTGGTAGAAATCAACTAACAGATGTTAACTTTGAGTCATATGTAGACTGGACATGGTATTTTTGTTACTGTAGCTTTTTCATATCTTACCATTGTTGCCAAATGTTAGTGCTGGCTAGATGATCTCCAGGAAACATCTGGATCTTTTCAAAAATTTTAAAACTTCAAAGGTTGGTTAATGTTTCTGGATTTAATTGCAGCCGAGTGCCAAAATAAACCCCTGTTAACCAAAAAAAAAAAAAGGTTAATGTTACTTCACCATGGGAGGAAACAATCAAGCTCTTATATAGGTTTCTATAGAAATTATTCTGTATAAGTTGTTGGAATTCAAATGACAAGAGTAAATAAACTCCAGGTATCAGCTGTTATCCATTCCTCTTATTCTCTCATATAGGTCATAATTTCATTTTTGTGTATAATTTTTCACCTTTTTGTTATGACATCTGTAAGAATATTCTGACTAGAAACCCTTTGAAAGAACCAAGTATCCACATGTGATCAGGAATTGTCTTGTGATCTCAGTGGCTGAATAAAGTTTGTTGTTGTTATGTCTTGTTTTGGATTTTCTTTTTTGTTGTTGTTGTTTTATTTTTGTGGTGCTGGGGTTCAACAAAGTGGCTTTTCTCCAAAGAGTCAGATATAGCCTTCATTTCCACACCATCATCACCTATTTTCAAATATGGGCCATTGCCAAAGCTACTAGATACCTTTATCTCTGTTCAACTATTTAGAAGTGAAGCAGGATAAACTGGTAGGGTAAGTTCTCTTTTTAGGGGGAGATATGAACCTGACACTTTTCTTTCTTTTTTTTTTTTTTTTGCTTCCTAATTGTCATGGACTTGTCCCAAGAAATCACATGTTTCTTGGGAACTTTGTTTTGCTTTCCTTTTCAAGAACTTGAAATGTTGACAGTTTGATTTGGTTAGTTGAGGTAGTGTTGTAAATCAGATTATTTTATTTTTTAGTTAATTTATTTATTTATATTTTATGGTAGTGGGATTGAACATAGTGGTGCTGTACCACTTAAATACATCTCCAAAACCCTTATTTTTTTGAGACAGGCTCTCCTTAAGTTGCCAAGAAGGCTGGCCTCCAAGTTATCCTCCTCCTATCTCAGCCTCCTGAGTCACTTGAATTATAGGCATGCACCACCACACCTGGTTAGAGTATTTTACCTTTTTTTTCGGGGGGGTAGGTACTGAGGATTGAACTCAGGAATACTAATCCACTAAGCCATAATCCAGCCCCTTTTATTTTGATACAGAATTTTGCTAAATTACTAGACTAGCATTGAAATTATAATCCTCTTGCCTTGGTCTCCCCAGTTACTAGGATTACAGACAGGTGCTACTACGCCTGGCGTAGATTATTTTACTTTTTTAATTCAGATTTATTGTATAAAATACATCATAGTAATTCTGTTACTGTATACATAGTTCATATTGTGTTAATTTCATTATATGTTTTACAGGGTATATGGGATATTCTAAAAAGCCATGCAAAGTTAGGGGCTTTTGTTAGCAGTTGTCTTGTGGCCAGGTTTGTGGATTTGCTTGGATAAGAGCCTAACTTTACAAATACCTATGTTCAGTAAAAGATTTCACTTCATATGTTGCTATTGAGTTACTTTGGTTTCTTTTTAAAAGTTATTTTTAAAACTTTAGCCCTTTTGTGAGTATAAAGTGAAAGGGAAAGTTCTTTTGTATTCCTAGAAAATAAGAGTATATAAAGTTGTGTGCCCATCTCAAGACTAAATAGCTGCTAAGAGCTAAGAGAATAGCCCAAGGATTTAAATAGTGATAATAAACTCTGGAGAAAGGAGGACCCTCTACACCCATATGAGAATATCTTCACTATTGCTTGGGCTCCAGTTCAGTATTTTGTTTAATTTTGACTGTGTAACAGTGTGTTGGGAGAGTTACCCCACACAGGGTTACATTGTATTCTAGTGTGCATACCTTCATGTTGAATTTCCTGGGGTCAGATTGAATTGGATTTTTTGCTAAATGTTTCCAGTGACTATAGCTTTTATAGCTGATATGTTGCTATATCTGTAAGATGCTTTTAAATACTTGTAAACTTGTAGGATTCCTTGTTCTGTCTCATGTGGTGCTTGATTTGAATTCCTCTGAATGTGCCATTGGCTCCTTAGCTGCACACAGTCCTAGTTACTGTTGCCTCTTTGCCACTCACTTCCCTAGGCTGTAGTGTTTGTACATATGCCCACATACTTTTATGTGCATTTGCATGCTTTTCTTCTTTTTTAACTCTTATGTCCTTCTCCTGATGCTTCTCATTTGCGGGCAGTTCCCCTTGCTTGGAGTTTAAATTCTTGGCAGCCAATTTAATGTTCTTTTCCCTGATAACTTGGATAAGCACTGTGTCTTCTCAGTTCCTTATTACTATTTAGTGCCAGAGGTTTTCTACCCCATCTTCCATTTTCAGCCTTGGTTTTAAAATTTTGAGACATCTAAGCTTCATCTTACTTGCACTTGTAACAAGATTATTAATCTTGTTACAAGTGCAAGTACACTAGAGTTAAAAATTGTGCAGTGTCGTGGTTAGTGACGAGTGATGAGGGGAAGTGGACTTACAGGCTGAAGCAGTAGTGGCTTTTTCACTTGAGTGGGCTTCAAAATCTCCTAAAGGGTTTGTTCAACAGACTGATGGGCCTGCTCCACAGAGCTTCAGGTCTGACAAGTTTCCAGGTGATGCAGATGCTACTGCTCCAGGAGCACACTTTGAGAACCACTGACCTAGAAAAGTGTTGCACTCCTCAGTTAAACAAGCTTCTCTTCCTCCTTTTTTTACCCAGCACAGCATTCAACATGCCTTTCTCTCCTTAACTATGGTCAAGTTGCAACATACAAATGTGTTTAAGACACACCAGTTAAATTTATCCAATTGAAAATAACATTGTCAATAAAATGGGCTGCCTGTTTACTACTTACATTTTAGCATAAAATTGAAAATCATTATGTTTATTTATAGGCCTCACTATCTTTTCATTAGAAAAAAATCCAATTATTAATCTCTATTTATATTTTGACTTTCAGGCTTTTTTTTTTAAACCTAATATCTTCAGTTTTAAAATGTTGAAATGGGAAAACACTCTTTGCTTCCAAAAAAAAAAAAAAAAAGTAATCAATCAGTGACCAACAGTAGCAGCTTCTTCTTGAAGATATTCTTAAAACTTAAATGTCTCTTTTCTAATAATTACAATAGAAATCTTACCTCAAAAGATACATTGTGTTTACCTGTACTCAATTTGATTATAATTCTCTGTATAAATAGGGACCATTTACCAGTGTTTCTTTGAGATATGAGGTGAATATGTATTTACCAGAGTTCATTTTAGTTTTTGCTTTTATACCAGAAATAGTTTTTCACCTAAAGGATCAGAAAATACAGATTGAGTTTTGATTGTATGGGAAAAGATTTTTACATCTAATGTGTAAAACCATATGGCAGAATAGTTTTACAGTTTTATCATACTGTTAGTAGATAATAAAGCCCAGTCTTTGCACTATGACTGTCATATATAATTCATACTTAGTGAAATTTTTAAATTCACATGTACAATGATATCTGTCCTCTGTCCCCCCACTTCACTATACTTTTAAAGTTTATTTTCTTTTTCTGTAATAGTAATAATATATTTTCATTGTACCTTGAGAAACAAGATTAGAACACAAATATAAATATATTTGTGTTCTAATAGATAATGGTTTGGAGTCTTCATATTCTACCCTTTTTTGTTTGTTTGTTTGTTTGTTTTTTAAATCTCAATTTCGAGGTGGCAATAGCTGCAGATAGTGAACAAATATAAATAGTGGTGAGATGAGGATATTTAGCCCGTGTTTTTCTTATATGTTCTATCAGTGCTTATTATAAGCTGAGTTTAAAAAAAGAAAGAAAAGAAATGAGAAAGTAATGAAACAAAAAATAAAGAAAACTCTAAAATTGCATTCTGCTGTGTTTAGGAGAAAAAGTTATGTCTTTGTCTCAAAGGATTTGAAGGACAGAAATGGTGGTGATGCATCCTTAACAGTGGACACAGGTAGGAAGGCACTTTCCCGCCTGGTGTCTTATTAAACTTTGAATTCATGACAGTGCCATGCCTGAAATAAATTTTTTCTGGTTGTCTAGAATTCTTCTTTTATTTACTATTTTAATTTTGAAACTTATTTTGAAGTCAGAAATAGTTTATTCCATTACTTAAATGGTTGGTTTTCTTTGTGGAAGAAGGAGAAAGTAAAGATCTTGTCTACAAGCCTGGGCTAATTGGAATAATCCATGTATTTTCAGATATAATCTTACCTTTTTTTTTTTTTTTTTTTTTGCTACCAGAGATTAAACCCAGAGGTGTTTAACCATTGAGCCACATTCCCTGCCCTTGTTATAGTTTAGACACAGGCTCTCACTGAGTTACTTAGGGCCTCACTAAGTTGCTGAGGCTGACTTTGAACTCACAATCCTCCTGCCTCAACCTCCCACGTTGCTGGAATTACAGACATGTGCCACTGCACTTGGGTATAATCTTACTATTTTAAAGGGGTTGGTGCCCTCTAAATTCCCATTGCTCTTTGATATCAAAATAGAAAAATAGTTATTCATCTTGGTAATGTTCTCCTTTGTAGTAAAAATTAAGGAGAATGGGGTAGGGGTGATTAACTGATTAATAGCACAACTCTGCACATTTATTGAGATTCACTTAGTTTGGGCTTTTTCATTAAAATATCAAAATGTATAAAGAAGTATTATTACCCTCAAATCCTTAAAGGTAGTTAAAAAGTCAGGTGACTTCTTAAAAGTAAAACTTTCTAGGCTTTGTGCAGAAACCCTCCTGACTGCCTGGTTCTTCTGACTGGTAGATGTTTGCTGAGAACTCTGAATGGGAAAAATAAAGTATGTGCTGCCTTCATTGTATAATTACTGACTGGTTCTGTCCATTTTTAGTTTTATTTCATTTTAATAAATAATGTTATTTACTAGCCACTTAGAGCAGTAAGTCTATAAACATATGAGAGGAACAATTTTCAAATTAAGGGATTAGATTTTAGAGAGAGAGTCTCTTTGAAATAAATTCCCTCTTCAGTCAAAGTGAATGTGTGTTTTGAGATAAAGCTAGAGTTTGGAGAGTAATGTTTTAGAGTGACATTTTGTTGTCACTTAAATTTTTTTTATAGTAAGTATCTATAATTGCTTTCCTATTTAACTCTCCCCTCAAGGTCAACAAAATAAAGACCTTATAAGTAAGAGGCAATCTAGGGTGGTAGCTAAAAGAATTGGCCCATCAGTAACTGTGTGACCTAGACAGCTTTCTTCACTCTTTATAACTACATCTTTAACATAAGGCTAATAATAGCATCTATTTCATAATCTTGTTGTAAAGTCTGATTGAGATTATCCATGAAAAGTTCTTGGTTCAAGGCCTGACACATAAAAAAATGCTCAGGATTATTGGCCACTGTCACTATTGTTGGTATCACTGGTTTTTAATTTAGGGAGAATGGTGTAGGGGTGATTAACTGATTAATAGCACACCTCTTTTAAGTTTTAAAAGGAAAGTCTTATGTGTTCTCAATAGGAAATACTTTTTTAATTAAGAGAAAACATGAAGGCATTAGGAATTAAATTCTGGAGTTTTCTAATACATCAAGATATTACCTTCTCACTTTATAGACTGTCTTTTATTTTATTTATTTATTTATTTTTTAAAAGAGAGAGAGAATTTTAATATTTATTTTTTAGTTATCGGCGGACACAACATCTTTGTTGGTATGTGGTGCTGAGGATCGAACCCAGGCCGCACGCATGCCAGGCGAGCGCGCTACCGCTTGAGCCACATCCCCAACCCCTATAGACTGTCTTTTATGTAGCAATATAATAACTTTACAAAACACTAGGTGATTTTAAAATTACACACCATCTATTACATATAGCATTTTTAGAGTAATGAGGATGCCCTTTAAATGACTTCATGTTGCTGGGATATATTTATATTTGTGTTCTAATCTTGTTTCTCAAGAGACACTGTGACCTGGGTTGAAAGCCTGACCAAATGCTCCTGTTGCCAGGGATTTGACCTTGGGCAAGTGGTTTGACTTTACTAGATTTAGATTTGATTGTTTCTAAGGTTTCTTTCAGTTCTAAAAATCTGTTTCCAAAAAATAATCCCTCAGTTTTCCAAGTCACATACCCCATCTTTATCTATTATTAATGAAGAGATAATATAAGACAGTAGTTTCATAGCATGAGACAATATTGTTTTCTATGCTCTATGGCTGAACATCATCAGAAAACTTTTGTCCTTTCATGATATTGAGGAATTGGTTATTCAATTTTTTTTTCTTTTTCTTTTTTGAGAAAAGCAGACTTCACTCAGGATAGCACATGTTATGTTCTGAATTTATTTAGGACGGCCAGGAAATCAAAGGAATCACTGCATGTTTGGCCCTTTGTACTATCTGATGAGCAGTTATGATGTCAGAAAACCTATAGGCAGTGTACTTGCAGCAGACTCTGGTTGACAAAAATGTTCCCCTATTTAATGGGAGATTTGTGGTTTAGGGACAGAAACCAAATACTTGCATTTCAAGTCATTCTGTCACAAACTTCTCCTAAAAAGTTAAGCCACGGAAATATATCCATGCCCCTCCCCCTTTTTAATATTTATTTTCTAGTTTTTAGGTGGAAATATCTTCATTTTTATTTTTATGTGGTGTTGAGGATCAAACCCAGCACCCCGCTGCCAGGCTAGCGCTTGAGCCACATCCCCGGCCCCCTCTATGCCCCCTTCTAACTATATGTGAATGGAACACAAAGCAAATGGAAAATTTCACCATGTCTAACTTGTAGATTCAGGAGCTGTTCATCACTGATCAAATAGATTTACACAGCAATTATGAAATAAGAATTGTATTGTAGAAATAAGACTCTTGGATTTTACAGGAATTTTTGGTAGAGACAACAATATCTTTGAAAGGCATGGATGAAATTAAATAGGTAACATATGAGTATGTTATTAAATGAGAAGTTACTACTGTCAAAGATAAAATGCTGCTGGGCAAGGTGGTACATGTCTGTAATCCCAGTAACTCCATAGGCTAAGACGGGAGGGTTACAAGTTCGAGGCCATCCTTAGCAATTTAACAAGGACATAAGCAACTTAACAGGACCCTGTCTCTATAAGTAAAATAATAATAATAATAATAGAAATAATAAAAGTAAAAATAGAAATTAACAACATAAAAAGGTGAAAAAGGGGCTGGGGATGTGGCTCAAGCGGTATCGCACTCACCTGGCATGCGTGCGGCCGGGTTCGATCCTCGGCACCACATACAAACAAAGATGTTGTGTCTGCCGAAAACTAAAAAATAAATATTAAAATTCTCTCTCTCTCTCTCTCTCAAAAAAAAAAAAGGCAAAAAAATTTTAAAAAGAAAACTGGGGATATAGTTCACTGGTAAAGTGCTCCTAGGTTCAATCCCCAGTACTCCTCCCCCACCCCGCCCCCCAAAAAAGAAAAAACAAAAGATAAAATGTTCAGGAGCTAGAAGCTAATCCTGAGAAAGATAAGGGAATTAGCTACTTTTACGTACATGTAATTTATTTTGGCAAAAACTGTCCTGTTTTGTTTATTGGCTTTTGTTATTTTGAAACCAAAAGCATTTGAACAGTTTGAATTTAAAACATAACAAAGTAATTAAGTCATATTCTATAAGAAATTCTCTTGATACTGGTTTAGACATTTTGCTTTTATATTTAGCAGTACTTTTTCATAGTTAAATGTCATCATTAATCTATTATTGGTGGTTCATCATAAATAAAAAGAGCCCAGTATTGATTTTGTCTGTGAACTGAGTGAGCCTCCGTTTCCCCATCTTTAGACATAACATAGAGAAGCTAATTGTTAACTAGAAGTTTCTTCACTTTCCCACCCCCACTTCTGCTTTTATTGGTTAAATATAAAAATATAACCTGATTTAAGGGCATCCTTAAGAGAGGGTAGGAATCCTCTCCATTTAATACTCAGAGATTATGTACAAGTCATTTAAACTTCTTAGAGCACGAATCAACCATTTGGAAATGGTTCTGATTGAAAAATAATATACTTGCATTATGGATTTTTATTTTTTTAAATGAAGAGCAAGTATTTTTGCAAGTGATGTTAAACTTTCTGTGGTTTTTACATAGCAATAATAGACAACATAGTAGGAAGTGTATGTGAGGCCAGACAGAGGTAATTGAATAAACAAAGGCATGAAAGAATGGCATATTTAGAGATTCATGGAATAGTCTACTATGACTAGGATTTGTGGTAAGCAGTGTTAAAAGGTAAGTTGGGCTCAATTGGATCATAGTTGAGTTTACTTGTTTTTTGTTGTTGTTATTGTTGTTTTTCATGCTGTATTATAATTGGGATGGAGCCTAGGACATTACCACTGAACAACCTCTCTGTACTTTTTTTTTTTTTTTTTCTTTCCAGTACTGGGGATTGAACCCAGGCTTGCTCTTCCCTGAGCAAAACTTCCCAACACTTTTTTTTTTTATTGAGATAGGGTCTCACTGAGTTGCCCAGGCTGGCCTCAAATCATGATGCAATGAAAGGTATTGTCCCACAAAATAAAGCAACATGTTGGGTTTGTGTTAAAACCTGTGTGTTTGCTGTTGGCATGTGGGCATTTGTCACAATATGGCAAGGGAATGAAATTTTCTTAGTATGATTTCTAGAGATTTATAGTCTGCATTGGGAAACATTAAATTATGCATTCCCTTCTGGAAGATTCTTACAGTCATACACTTAAGGCATTTCTGCCTTTTACTTCATTCCATGTTTTTAAACCAAAAGACATGCCCTTTATACAACATTTGGAGACTATAGAACAAAAGAAAGGAAACTAATCTTCTTTCTTTCCATGAGAGAACTAACCAGTGACAAATTTTATGTTAACTTCTCTAGGCTGGAAATAGGAATAAATAATGCCCAGTCTTTGCCCTCTATGTATTTAAAGTGTAGTAAGGAGAAATGAGCTGAGAAGCAAGGGCAATAAAATCTCCTAAATTAAATACTTCTGATTTTTTTAAATTAATTTTTAGTTTAACAAGTATAATTGATTTTAAAATACACTTTAAATATTTTGCCCATCTTCAGTTAAGTCTCACCAAAGTTGGGATTTCTAACATTGTGTTCATTTAAATCTGAGTTTTTTATTCATTTAGTTTATTTCTGCAACCATTAATTTAAATTGGTAAAGAGTAATTGGTAAAGAGTAAGGAAGATAAAGTATGTGTTATGTGTAATTTTCATTAAAATGAAGAGTTTGATCTATATAATTTCCTCTTATATATAGTTTTGTATAACAATGAGGATCTCCTTCCATTTCCATGCAATTTCCCTTCTCTCTCCCTTTCCCTCCCACCTCTCGTCCCTGTTTAATGTTAATCTTCTTCTCATGCTCTTACTCCCTGCTCTGTTCTTAGTTGCTCTCCTTATATCAAAGATAACATTTGGCATTTGTTTTTTAGGGATTGGCTAGCTTCACTTAGCATAATCTGCTCTAGTGCCATCCATTTCCCTGCAAATGCCATGATTTTATCATTTTTTAGTGCTGCATAATACTCCATTGTGTATAAATGCCACATTTTTTAATCCATTCATCTATTGAAGGGCATCTGGGTTGATTCCACAGTCTAGCTATTGTGAATTGTGCTGCTATGAACATTGATGTAGCAGTATCCCTATAGTACACTCTTTTAAGGTCTTTAGGGAATAGTCTGAGAAGGGGGATAGCTGGGTCAAATGGTGGTTCCATTCCCAGCTTTCCCAGGAATCTCCATACTGCTTTCCAAATTGGCCTCACCAATTTGCAGTCCCACCAGCAATGTACAAGTGTACCCTTTTCCCCACATCCTCGCCAGCACTTGTTGTTGTTTGACTTCATAATGGCTGCCGATCTTACTGGAGTGAGATTGTATCTTAAGGTGGTTTTGATTTGCATTTCTCTGACTGCTAGAGATGGTGAGCATTTTTTCAAGTACTTGTTGATTGTTTGTATGTCCTCCTCTGAGAAGTGTCTGTTCAAGTCCTTGGCCCATTTGTTGATTGGGTTATTTGTTTTCTTATTGTTTAATTTTTTGAAGAGGAAGTGAGGGGATAGTGGGGAAAAAAAACAAGGGAGAGAAATGAAGTACAGTAGATGGGGTAGAGAGAGAAGATGGGAGGGAAGGGAGGGAAGGGAGGGGAGGGGGGATAGTAGAGGATAGGAAAGGCAGCAGAATACAACAGACACTAGTATGGCAGTATGTAAAAACGTGGATGTGTAACTGATGTGATTCTGCAATCTGTATATGGGGGGAAAATGGGAGTTCATAACCCACTTGAATCAAATGTATGAAATATGATATGTCAAGAGCTATGTAATGTTTTGAACAACTAATAATAAAAAAAGAGTTTATTCTATATGAACTGAAAATGTTATACTTGAAATGTGCCTGGGAGTACTAAGTATAGCTTAGTTCATTTCTTGCTTCTATTTTATTTTTGTTGTTGGATGATAATTGAGAGAAGTAAAAATATGGATACCTGTACCACCCATGGAGCAACAGGTGCACTCTATTCTCCCTAAACTGAATTAAACCAGTAATTTGTCATGTCATTTGTGTTTTATCCTTTTGTTTAAAGGTTATCTACTGAAGAGATTCCCATTATACACAGTATAACTACATGATGTATTCTAGAACTAGATTGAAAAACAATCTGTAATTAGCAGACAGATAATTAGTACTTTAAGGATACCACTTTTATTTTGTAATCATTTACTCTTAAAATGAGCTCAGTTTCTTCTGTAATTTACCTGGCATATATTTTATTTCATTCACATTATCTTTTTAAGAGATAACCAGTTTGAGAACTCAGAACTAGAAAACTTTCTAGCAAAAATGACCAAGGCTCAAATGTGAAATTTTTAAAAAATATTCATTTTAGAGTGGTATTACTGGTCCCTCTCTCTCCAGTTTTTTCTTTTAAGTGTTATTTGCCAAATGGTAGCATGAGTCCATTGACTCTTAGTTTTTGTTGTTGTTTTTTGTTTTTAATTGCAAGTACTTTATTTTTCATGTGTGTTCTAAAATTCATTATTAAACAGAAATATTTGTTAAATTTCTGAAGCATTATTTCAGTAAAGTATTTAATTACCAGAAATTATCTTCTTACATGTTAATCTCTATAAAATTATATAGTTTTTTAGTGAATATCTATTTTTAGGTCTTTAAATGAGGAATAAACATTATTTTGATTTTTTTGAGGTAAAAAAAGAGTATGTGTATAGCTTCAAAGTATGTTCAGTTGATTGATGTAAAGAAAGTGGTGTAAGCTACATTCATAAACAACCAACTTTTGATGTGTTATTTGATAATGTCTATCTGTTGGGTTCTACGCATAATTTATAATTGTTTTTATGTTGAATTCTTGATATATCTAAAGCAGACTATTTTATTCATATAGGCTTTCTTCAGTCCATCCTCTCTGATAAGTCTGTGTTAACAAATGTATAGCATGGATTGGTTTTCATAATCTTTTTCTTTTGGTCCTTTTTGTAATAGGCCTGTAATCATAGCTAACTTCGTTGAGATTAAAGAATGCTGCATTAAAAATATATTGACATATTAATCTAATGAAAGGTGGGGAAAAACCTTCATCTTAGGAGTATGTAAAAACATTTCTAGTACAATCTTATAATTCCTCCTGGCTTTTGCATTGTATCATTTGTATTGATGCATTTGACATTCAAAGACACACTTTAATAATTCTTGAATCTAAGTATTGCCTGCTCTCTACCTGCATCTTATACTATTTCTCTAGCCAACAGAATTTGAAAATAAAATAATTTCATTTAAAAATAAGTTTTTATTTTAAAAAGAAATTTTGGGTGCTGGGGCTATAGCTCAGTGGCAGAGTGCTTGCTTAGCACATGTGTGGCACTGGGTTCGATCCTAAATAAATAAAAGCCAGATGTCCATCTACAACTATAAAAAAATTTTTTTAAAAATTTTGTTCTCTGAATTTCTCCATTGGTTTCTCGTTTAACCTTGAGAGCAAGAACCTTAGCATTTAGAGCATTTTGATTGTTTTATTTAGTGCTTTATTATAATAATTATATATTGCTATCTAATATGTAACCTTTATAAAACATAATAGCTTAAAATAATAAACATTACCTCATAGTTTCTGTGATCAGAAAGCCTGGTACAGCTTACCTTGGTGTCTGGTTCATGGTCTTTCACAAAGCTGCAATCAAGGAGTTAGCCAGGGCAGCCGTCATCTCAGGGTTTGACTCAGGGAGAATCTGCCTCTAAGTTTACTAACATGGTAGTTGGCAAGTCTTGGGACCTCAGTTATTGACTGGTCCTCAGTTATATGCTAGTCCCATGTCTCATATGATAGCAGTTGGGTTCCTTCATCTTAGCAAGCAAGAGAATACCAAGATGAAAGCAATAGTCTGTTTGTAACCAAATCTCAAAAGTGACTTCTCATTGCTGTAGCCATATTTTGTTCATTAGAAATGAGTCCCTAGACCCACCCAGACTCATGGGAAGAGAATTAAGTGAGGGCATGAGTACCAGGAGATGGGCAATCTTTAGGGTTCATCTTAATGGCTGCTTACCATGTGTGTAATATAGTACTTTGAAACTTCTAGAACTTTATCACTTTTACTGTATCATCTTCACAAGATTATGGTAGTAAAAAACTTTGTTCAGATAAAAGTTGATGTGCTTATTTTGCTATCTCATAATCTTGAATTAATCATTTTGAATAGAATTAGACTCCAGGAGGAGGTAAAACTCTTTGACAGAGAATGTTCATTTGCAATTTTGCTTGAATAGCCTTTTCTAGTTATTTAGATAAGAAGCTTTGTTCAAACTTTAAGGTACTACAAAGAAAGTATACAATTGGGAATTTTTACACTCTATTCTTATGTAAATTCTAACGTTTGTTTTGTTCAGTATTGGTAAAGGTTTTCAAGGTGTCATGAAAAGATGGGGATTTAAAGGCCAGCCTGCCACTCATGGTCAAACGAAAACCCATAGGCGACCTGGAGCTATTTCAACTGGTGTAAGTATAGAGTGATGCTCTTTTTAATGCTGTTGCCTTTTGTACCTGTCGTGCTCAATCTTTGCTTTAGATCAAGTTACATAATTTTAACCTGACTCCAGGTGGAGTTACCTTTTTGTGGGTCTCCTTTTTGTGGATCGTAGACTCAGTCATTTTCCAGAGCTATAGTTTTGTTCTACATATTCCTAGTACCTTCCTCCCTACTTTCTCATTCCCTTCTCTGTGTTTTGTATGAGACATTGAAGCCATCTACAAAAATAAGATATCTTTCTAGCTGGCCTCACTGCTTCCTCCACACATTCATTTTCCCTTAAAGAAAACAGTTGGGAAAGATTGTCAAGGAAAATACCATGGTAAAGAGAAAAGAAGTAATAAGAAATAAGTAATAAGAGATATGATATGGAGAAAACACCCTTTATGTTGCTAATTTAATCTTACTCTCTAAGTGGTGTAACGTAAAGTGCCTAAAGAGATTTTGTTTTTTGGAGCCCTAGGGTAATGCAAGGTCAGCCACTAAATGTTGGTAATGTATTCTATTTCTTTCAAAATAAGAGGAATACAGATTAAAGCTACTCTGAGATACTATGTTCTCACCTAGCAGATTGTATTATCAAGCTGCTTAATTTTTGTCATATTGTCTAATGAAGGGTGTTAAAATATGTTAGCAAAAATGTAAGAAAACAGACACTCTCATACATCCCTGATGGGAATACACAATAGTACAGCCCTTAGGAAGGAAAATGTGACAATATTTAATAAAACAACATAGGCATTTATGCTTGTCAAAGCAATTCTACTTCTAGGGTTTATATTTTTGCAAAAAGAAGGGCCAGGAAGATAAACTGGAAACTAAGGTATTGCTTACCTATAAGGGATGGATAGAAATAGTGTGGAAGGGCCTAAGAGTGCAGAAATGACACTTTATTGGGTAGACTTTTCAGTTATACTTTTTACTTCTGAAAACATATTGTTGTTTTACATTTTCAAAATAAAAACAATGATAAGAGGGGAAATAGAAAATGGAATATAATTAGAAAATGAACTTAAGTGTTTCAGATGAATAATAACTACACTGAAGAGGGAGGGGAAAAAACCCTAATAACTCAAGTAACTTTTAAACACAGTAGTTTAGTATATACCTGTAGTATATAATTTTAAATTGTACTCTGTACAAATATTAAATTCTAGTTAGGCTTGGTTTTTGCTATGGTATCAGCAGGTCTGAAGTAATTTTCTGTGAATTGGATGATTGAGAAGTTAAGTAAATATATTGATATATGGGAGCCAGGTTTTTAACAGTATATTAAGGGAGGTCATTAAGCCATGAAATGGGGGAAGTTAGAATGAACTCTGTAGTGTTGAATTTTAATTATTGGTATCTTTATGTAATTTATTCACTCTGTGTAAATAAAAAGAAATAGATGTAAGTGTGAGTATGTTATTTATATCTTAGCTCTGACTGCTAGAAAGACCTGAAAGCAAAAATATTCCATTACAATGAGCATACCTAGGGCTCAGATCTGGATTTCTAAAGACTATTCCCCACTGAAAAGAATTCCTTGAATAATCGGCTTATTTAATAATACATGGGACTGGAAGACACAAAACAAACTCAACACATCTTATCCAAGAAAATGAGGAAGTGCTTAAACAATGACAGACACACAGAAAGAACATAGAAGCAAGCCTAAACAGGCTGAAACAGATTGGGCTTAAAATTTAAAAATCATAGTAAAAGAATTCATCAAATAAAATTAGAGTTCATGAGTCCACACTATAATAATCAACTGAATGAATAGGTGAATAAATGATAGGATAAAGGGGGAATGCTCTTCCTTACAGTATAATGCCATTTAACATAGAAGGAATGATAGATTTAGAGTGTCACTGTTTGGCAGTCATTATAGAAATAAATGATTCAGCTCAATATTTATAGATGCTAAAACAAATGGTAAACAAATTGATGGGTACTAGATATATACATAGTCTGAAAACTAATAACCTTGGAAGGGATTAACCTACATAACACATTTTTATCTAGGTAATCAGTTATACATCACCAGTAGTTAGATAAACCAGCATAATGTACCTCCTGATAAGGTTCCCAGAAATGAACACACCATCATTTGATTCCTACCAAAATACATCTGCCTGAATCTGATCATTGGAAAACATCAGACAAACGCAAAGTGAGCAATACTCTACAAAATATAATTGGTTTGTAGCCTTCAACAATGTTCAAGGTCATGAAAGACAAGGAAAGACTGAGGAGCTGTTCCAGATATAAGGAGGCTAGAGACAGAACAACTAAGTGCAATTTGTAACTGCAAAGTGGATCTTGAACTCGGAAAACAATAGCTTTTAAACAATATTATTGAGCCAGGCACAGCGGAACATGCCTATAATTCCAGCTCTCAGAAGGCTGAGGCCACAAGAATTAATGAGTTCAAAGCCAAATCTAGGCAACATATTGAAACACTGTCTCAGAGACCTGAAAGACAAAGAGAGAAAAAGAATATTATTGGAACAGACGGCAAAATTATAATAGATATGATAATAGTGTTTAATTTTCTGAGTTTTATAATTGTACTGTGGTTACATAAGAGAATATCCTTTTTCTTGGGAAATACTTATAAATAAATAAGCATAATGTTTGCCACCTAATTTCAAATGACCTAGGGAAAGATATAGAGAGAGTAGATAGTGTAAAGCAAGTGGGACAGCATAAACAAAAGGTAAATTAGGGTAAAGAGTATAAGAACTCTTAAAGAGTATAAGAATTTATGTTGCTGCTCTTTTTAAATTTAAATCATGAAATTATACATTATAAAAATTAGGTAGATCAAAGACAAATTTAAGAGCTAAAACTATAAAACATTTTTGAAAAAACAAGAGTAAATATTCATGCCCTAAGAGGCAAAAACCTTAGATACAACACCATAATAACAAGGAGCAAAAGAAAATATATTACATTTCATCACCAAAATTTAAAACTACAAATGCTTCAAGATATGAAAAGACAACTCACAGAATGGAAGAAAATATTTGTAAATCATGTATCTGATAAGACTTATATCCAAATATATAAGGAACTCTTACAACCAGTAGTCCAGAGGTAACCCAATTAAAAGATGGGCAAAGGACCTGAATAGACATTTTGTCAAAGAAGATACATAATTGTCCAGTAAGCATGTAAAAAGATGCTCAATATCTTTAATCATTAGGAAAATGTAAATCAAAACCACAATGAGATAACAACTTTCATGCCCTAGGATGGCTGTAATAACAAATGTTAGCATGGGATGTAGAGAAATTGCAACCCTCATATGTTGAATGCAGGAATATAAGATGATACCACCACTAAACGTTAAACATAGAGTTATTGTATGATCTAGTAATTATTTTTTTTAATTGAAGCATTAGTTGTTCACAGTGGTTGGGTTCATTTTGACAAAATCATACATGAATGGAGTTTAATTTACTCCATTTTGGTCCTGATTCCCCACCCTTTCCCCTGCCCCTTTCTTTCCCTTGTTCCCCTTCCTCTACTCATTTTCTTTTCACTCATTTGCTTGTGTTTGTTTATTTATTGGTAATAGCAAGTGAACCCAGGGGTGTTTAACCACTTGGCTACATTCCCAGTCCTTTTTTTTTTTTTTTTTTTAATTGTGAGACAAGATTTCACTAAATTGTTTACTGCCTCACTGAATTGCTGAGGCTGGCCTTGAACTTGGAATCCTTCTGGTTTAGCCTCCCTAGTCACTGGTATTATGGGTGTGCACCACCATGCCTGGCTCATTTATTTATTTGTGATTGATCCTTTCTATATATACATAAAGGTTGAATTCATTGTGGTATATTTATTTATGTATATAACATAATTTTGTTAATTTCATTTCCCATTTCCTCCCCTTTCCCGTCCCTCTTCCCTCCCTGTAGATATCCTTCTGCTACTCCACTGAAAATCCCTTTATGATATCCAATCCCCTCCCCTTTTTCCCTTATTTTGTCTGGCTCCCACTTAAGAGAGAAAACATTTGAGCTTTGATTTTGTGAGTCTGACTTATTTCATTTAGCATGATGTTCTTGTTCCATCTATGGCAAATACCATAATTTTGTTGTTCTTTATGACTGAGTAAAGACTCATATATACCACATTTTCTTAATCCATTCACCTATGATGGGGATTTGGGCTGATTCCATAATTTGGTTATGGTGAAGAGTTCTGCTGTATCTTATAGTATTCTGATTTTAGTTCTTTTGGATAAAAACCAAGGAGTGGGATAGCTGATTCATATGGTATTCCATTTCTTGTTTTTTGAGAGATCTCTACATTGTTTTCCAGAGTAGTTGAACTAATTTGCAATCCCACTAGCAATGTGTGAATCTACCTTTTCCCCAGCATTCTTACCAGGATTTATTATTATTTATATTCTATCATTGACTGGAATGAGATGAAATATTAGAGTTGTATTGATTTGCATTTACTGGACTGCTAGAGATATCAAACTTTATATATATATATATATAATTTCTTGGCCATTTGTGTTTCTTTAAAAAAAAAGATCTGTTCTTTTGCCCACTTATTGACTGGGTTTTTAGGTTTTGGGTGTTAAGTTTTTTTTAGTTCTTTATATGTTAAATGTTAATCCACTGTCAGAGAAATAGCTGGCAAAGATTTTCTTCCATTCTGTAGACTCTCTTCATGTTCTTGTTTCCTTTGCTGCGCAGAAGATTTTGATTTGATGGCATTCATTTATTTATCCTTGGTTTCATTTCTTGAGCTCTAGGGCTTTTAAAGAAGTCAGTACCTGGAGTGTTGATTTTTCTAGCAGAAGAAAACGTGTATCTATTCCATGAGATACTGAGAAGAAAGTAAATTCTGTTGTTTTAGGGCAAAATGTTCTATAGATGTCTGTTAGTTCCATTGATTTTATGTTTGGATGATCTCTCTATTGATGATAAGGATGTGTTGAAATCACCCTGAAATCATTGTATTGGGATCTATCCGGGATTTAACATCAAGAAGTACTTTATTTTATATATTAGGTACACTGATATTTCAGGCATATATATTTACTATCATTATATCTTCTTGTTGGATCATTCCTTTGTCTCTTCTGATTAATTTTGGGGGGGTGGAGGTGGGGGGTTGTGGCTCCATGGTAGAGCACTTGCCTAGCATGTGTGAGACACTGGGTTTGAGTCTCAGCACCACATAAGTAAAAATAAAGATATTGTATTCATCTACAACTAAAAATATTTAGAGGGGAAAAAAACGGGCATTTAACCATTAAGCCACATCCTTTTTAGTTTTTAATTTTGAGACAGGGTCTTGCTAAGTTGCTGAGGCTAAGTTCAAACATAAGATCCTCCTGCCATAGCTTTCCAAGTCACTGGGATTATAGACATAATCAACACTTTTGATTAATTGTTTTTTATTGTAAAATTTGCCAGGTACAAGAATAGTTATACCTGCTTGTTTTCATACTCCATTTGCATGGAATATTTTTTGTATCCTTTTACTTTTACCTTGTGGGTGTTTTTGCCTATAAGTTGAGCCTCTTGCAAAGAGCACATAATTAGATCTTGCTTTTTAATACATTTTGCTAATTTATGTCTTTATATAGATAGATAGATAGATAGATAGATAGATAGATAGATAGATAGATAGATAGATAGATAGATAGATTCGACCACTGAGCCACATCCCCAGCCCTATTTTGTATTTTATTTAGAAGCAGATTTACACTGAGTTGATTAGTTGCTTAGTGTGACTGAGGCTGGCTTTGAATCCACAATCCTCCTTTCTCTGCCTCCCAAACCGCTAGGATTCCAGGCATGCACCACTGCACAGGCTCTGTCGTTTAATGGGGGAAATTGAGACCATTTACATTCACAGTTGTTATGGATACATGTGTATTGTTTCTTGACATTTTGGTTTGTTTGCTAATTAATTAATTTGATTCATTTTGATAGTTGTTCTTCTAGTGATCTTCATCTCTTTGGGAGCTTTGGAGTTCATTTTTGTGTTCCTCTGTCTGTAGCATATCTTTGAGTATTCATTGGAATGCTGGCTTTGTGATGACCCAGAAATTCTACTCCTAAGTTTGTACTCAAAACATATACACTAAATTCATATATGAATATTTAGAATATTAATATTCATAATAATACCCCCAGTCAAAACAGTTTAGATATTTATCTCTACAATAGAATATTATTTATCAGTGGAATGAAGTGAAGCATTAATACATAGTGCAGCATGAATGAACCTTGAAAACATTATGTCAAGTTGAAAAAGAATACATCATTTATGATTCCACTTATATGAACTATCCGACCTTGGCAAATCTATGAAAACAAAATTAGGTCAGTGATTGCAAAAAGCTGTGGGGATTGCTGGGAATGGCCACAAATGAGTATGGGTTTTTGTTTTGGCTTGATGAAAATATTCTAAAATTGATTGTGGTAATATACAACTCTCTAAAAACATCAAATTGTAATTTAAAGGAGTGAAATGTGTGGTATGTGAATTATATCTTAACAAAGCTCTTTAAAAAATTAGGCATATAGAGGAACCTACTCTTATGACTGGAATGAGATATTTATCTTGAAATACTTGTACTGTTTATATACTTTCCTTAAGGATTAGCTAATAAATGACTTTGTAATCCTAAGAATGAGGTTATACTTTAAATGAGAGTATAAATTTAACTAAGGAGGCTGAATTAGTCCTTTTTTAGTAATGTTAAATACAGTGCTTATCAAACCATATATATGTAGAATACTTGGTCTATTATACTCAGAATTGTCTTTGGAGTTATATTGGTTACATAGTAACCAACTCTGAAACTATGATGAGTCACTTCTACTGGGAGTTTCACCTGTTCCTGTGAGTAGCTGATAGAAGAGTGTTTAGTCTAAGAATTCATGTCATGAGAAACCTTCCATTTTAGCTGTAATTCAGATTTGTTTCCTTAGATGTATAATTATTAGCCATTATCAGAGACTTTGTGAAGTTGTTTGATTTATTTGAATCAAAGACAACTAAGACAAGCTATTCCAGTAACTAATTCTGACCTTGAAGCATTTGGGTAAGGAAAGTGACATCAAAAGCAAGGAAGAGTAGCACCGTTCCAGCAGCAGTAGCGTGGATTAAGTCAGTTAATACAGAAGATTACCTGAAAACAGGCTAGGCAGACTTTCTTCAGGTGGTGATTTGATATGTGTGTATTCTTTCTTTCTTTCTTCCTTCCTTCTTTCTTTCCTTCCTTCCTTCACCTTTACCTTTACCTCTTAACCACTATTAGGTCAGTTACTATTCTCATTACTGAGTTTGTATCCTAATTCTGTTTCTAAGTCCCTATTTATTTTGTTAGTCTAATCAAATTTGGAATGGAAATCCTCTAGTAGTAAGTTCATTTCAATATCAATTCTTTATTAGGCTTAGCAGAATAGGGAAAAGAAAAACAAACTTAAAATTCCTAGTCTTAGTTGATGTTACGATTTGACCAATACTGTTTGAAGTCAAGAGTTTTGAAAACTTTGGTTCTCTCATTTAGGATGTTGCCAGAGTCTGGCCTGGAACTAAAATGCCTGGACAAATGGGAAACATAGATAGGACATCATTTGGACTGAAAGTAAGTTTGTAAAATGGTTCTTTTAAAAATAAATTAGGTAAATGCAAAGGCATCAAAGTATGTATTTAATGTGTATTTATGTACTGCTGTTCTAATAGGCTTTATGATAATTAAGAGGTAGAAGATGCATGAGTTGAGTTGTATTGTGGGTAGTCATGGTAGTAATACTGGTAGTATTTATTTATTTTAACATCCAAGCCATAGACTATACAGTCATTAAGAAGGAAAAAAATCAGTGATCTGCTATTTGACCTGGAAGGTTTCACAAGATATTATATGAAAAAAAGGTAAGAATCAGAACATTAGGTTTAATACTCTATTTTTATAAAGAAATGAGCAGAAGCTTCCGATATGTACATATTACTGTGCTGTTATATAGTCACAGAGAAAAGTGGAGAGGTTGTATTCCAGATTGTCTGAGGTTATATGTCAGAAGTGTGGGTGGGCAGATGGTTTTGAGTAAGGAGAGAGGAGACAAATCAAAATTGAATGAAGAAAAAATAACACTGCAAAAGGATTGTAAAAAGATACATTTATATGTACTTATGTGTATGTGTGTATTTTAAAGAGGGGAAGTTATGTTCTCAACTAACTTGAAAAATGTGTGTAATTGCTAAGTGAAAATGAGTTGTACTATAATGAGTGCTGTGTCGTTTCATTTTTTATATTAAAACAACTACTGTTTATATATGTATGCATATATATTTCAAAACATGGAAAGTACAGAGAAAATAAACACCCATAGAAACAGCACCCAAAGATAATTACTAACCAATACATGTTCTTCCAGTCTCTGTTCTACATACATCTTATATGTGATTTGTTTTCAAATTTTATATAACTAAATTGTACTAGGGTTCTCCTGAGAGAGATGGATGAATGAATGGTTAGATAGACTGATAGTTAGATAAATGATGTGATACATTCATAAAAGGATATTTGAGGGGAATTGGCTCACATGATCATTGAGTCTGAAAAGTCCTACAGCAGGTTAGCTGCAAGGTGGAACTCCTGGGATCCCTGTATCCTGGCTTAGTCCAAAAGCCTCCAAACCAGGGAACCCAGTGATGGAATTCTCATTCGAGACAGAAAACCTGAGAATTGGGCAGGGAGATGTGAAGGGATGGTGGTGCTCTTGATATAAGTACTAGAGTCCAAGGTCCAGAGAGCCTAGAATTCTAATTAATATATAAGGCAATGTCCTGGCTGCAGGAGAGAAGAAATATTTTTCTTTGACTTTTTTTGTTTTGAAGGGGAGTAGGGTAGGCATGCAGCCATTTGGACAGTGCTCACCTACATTGGGCAAGGAATCTTCCAAACTCAGTCCATGCACTTTCACACTAATCTCAGGAAATGTCCTCACAGATACACCCAAAAGTGATGCTTTTCTAGTTCTCATAGTAGTCCACATTGACACCTAAAATTAACTATCAGATAAATCTACGACTTTTTTACCCTTTTTTAACTTACCAAAGCCCATCAATTTGTCACTCTGTGTGTGTGTGTTTGTGTGTGAGATTTCATTTTCTATAGTATTTAAAAAATATACTGAGCTATTATTAAGTATCAGCTATGGGTAAAATTCTTATTTCTTCTCAAAATATTTTATTTTCTCAGTATCATTTCTTGACCATTCTTTTCCATTTGTGTAATTTGTTTTCTCTGTGTGAAGATTGTTTTGGTTTTTTGTTTTGTTTTGGGTTCTTTTTAGTTATATGTGACAAAAGAATATACTATGACTTAATTATAAAAGCATGGAGTATAATTTGTTCTAATTCAGTCCCCAGTATTTTCCCTTTGCCTGCCTTCTTCTCGCCTCCTGTTCCCTTCCCTCTCCGATCTCTCTACTATTGAATTACAGTTGAGTTTTTGTTTTGTTTTGTTTTGTTTCATTAGTGTTTTGTGGATGTACAAGATGGTGAAATTCACTGTGGTATATTCATACGTGTACATAGGAAAGTTAGGTCAGAATCATTCCACTGTCTTTTCCTATCCTATTCCTCCTTTCCTTTTTATTCCCCTCTGTCTACTCCACTGATCTTACTTTTATTTTTTTTTTTAATCCCCCCTTATTTTGGATTAGCTTTTAGATATCAGAGAAAACATTCAACTTTTGACTTTTGGGGACTGGCTTACCACAAAAGTCTTCAGACCCATCCATTTACCAGTGAATGCCATAGTCATTATGAGTATCTTTTTGAAGGCTGCTGATCATCCCACTTATATTAGAAATTAGATCTAGTGAATTGTGAACTCCTAGTTTCTGGTTGCAACAAGCCAGTATTAACTAAGAAGAAACATTGAATTTTCATTTGACTGTTCTTAATGGTTCCAACAGAGTGCATTGAGATATTTGAGTAGTCTTCATCATTCGGATTTCTTGTGTTTGGTTTGGTTTGGTACTGAAGATTTAACCAAGGGTGCATTACCACTACACTACATACCCAGCTTTTTGTTTTTTATTTTGAAACAGGGTCTCACTAAGTTGCTTGGGACCTTTCTAAATTGCTGAGGCTGGCTTTGAACTTGTGATCCTCCTGCTTCAACCTTCTGAGTTCATGGGATTATAGGCATGCATCACCACATCCAGCCACATTTCTATTTTAAATGAGAATTTTCTATTTCTTCTGTAAGACATATCTGTTATGGTGTTATATTATAAATCATCAAATAGAATTTGAAGTTTTTCATTTCTTTTTCAACATTTGAAGTGCTAATAATTTCATAGGTTACCTTCTCACCTTTTATAACATACTCCTTATTTTAATATAAGCATATTCTCAAATTTTAACTCTTAAAGGTTGGTTTCATTTTATGTTTTAGGTGTGGAGAATAAACACAAAGCACAATATAATCTATGTAAATGGCTCTGTACCTGGACATACAAATTGTTTAGTAAAGGTATGTATAACTGTCTTTATTTTGTCTTGTTCATAGATGTGCCATAAATTCTCCTTTGACCCAAGTAGATGGGTGTTTTTCCAAATGTTTTATTTTGCTTCTTAAAAGCACCTGGGGGCGGCGGGGAGCATTACAGAGTAATCTTAAGTCCTACGCCTATAAAAACAAGAACCTGTGAAAGAGTAGAGCCAGTACGTAAAAGGATCTTTAGGACTATAAAGAAAATATTAGGTATTAAACATATTAAAAAGATAGTGCACCACAATTAAGTGGGGTTCATACCAGGGATGCAGGGTTGGTTCAAAACTAGGAATAGTAGGAACATACCTCAACATTTTAAAAGCTATATATGCTAACCCCAAGGCCAGCATCATTCTAAATGGAGAAAAATTGAAAGCATTTTCTCTAAAGACTGGAATAAGACAAGGATGTCCTCTTTCACCGCTTCTATTCAACATCATCCTGGAAACTCTAGCCAGAGCAATTAGACAAAAGAAAGAAATTAAAGGGATACAAATAGGTAAAGAAGAACTCAAACTACCACTATTGCCAACTTTACTGATCATTTCTTGAAATAATTTTAATGAGAGAGATTAAAATAAACCAAATTTTTTTATATTTATTCAGAGCAGCTGTGTAGTTACTTCAACTAAATTATTCATTTCTTAATTGCCAAAATGAATATGCCTTATTTTATTCTGTGTATATAATTACATGTTTTTTAAATTTCTTTCTCAATAAAGACTATGGAATGAGTCAGAAGCTTTGAAGAACCCAATAATTTTTCTAAAACTAAAACCAAACATTCTAGATCATGTCAATATCAGTACTAAATTATGAAATCATAGACATAATTAGAGTTTTTTAGAACATACAGAGTTAAAATCTATCATAGAGATATCAGTTCCAGGGCTGGGGATGTGGCTCAAGCGGTAGCGCGCTCGCCTGGCATGCATGCGGCCCGGGTTCACATACCAACAAAGATGTTGTGTCCGCCGAGAACTAAAAAATAAATATTAAAAATTCTCTCTCTCTATCTCTCTCTCTCTTCTCTCTCTCTCTCTCCTCTCTCACTCTCTCTTTAAAAAAAAAAGATATCAGTTCCTTATTGTTTTTGCTAAATATTATTCTCTTTAACTTCTCGTTAAGAATGCCATTTACTAAATATAAGCTAATTTTCTAAATAAAAGGTGATATTTTTAGTTATGTATTCTTAGATTAACAAAAATGCTAGTAAATTTTATGTTTTAAAATCTCAGCTCAAAAAAATATTCTATAAAATGTAGTAAATAAATTTATAAAAATAGACAATGTAAGTAAATAATAAAATGGGTAATTATTAGGTATCAGGTTTATAGTTTATATCAGCTCTTTATATTTGAAAAGTGAATCCGGATGTAGTTTATATTTGAGTAGTAATCTTAAAATATGATTTAATTATTGGACAGTTAATTTATGTTATGATAAAATATAAATTGATAGTAGGTGATTTTATTCTTATGAGGTAGCTGATTAACTAGAGTGAGATTGTTCTCTGTCATTGGATTAACTAGATTTATTGGAATTAAAAAGAATGCATTGATTGCGTTCTTTTCACTGTGCATATGTAATAGTTGTCATTTGTATCCAAAAATAATGTAGGAAAACATAATCTTTGGTTATAAATAATAGGTAAATATACTACCTCCTCCATCCTCCCCCAATAATAGGTAAAATAGACTACCTTCTCCCTACCTGAATGTAGGTCTTGCACATGCTAGGCAACTAATCCCCAGCACCATTACCCTACCTTTAAGTAGCTTAATTGGTAGCACTTATTAATAAATTTTTGCCTTCTCCCCCCAGATCAGAGATTCTCATCTGCCTGCATATAAGGATTTCAGTAAAAATTTACCATTCCCTACTTATTTTCCTGATGGAGATGAAGAAGAACTACCAGAAGATTTGTATGATGAAAATGTGTTTCAGCCCACTGCACCTTCTATTACATTTGCCTAACTCATTGGACATGGCAGAATCTTATATATTCTGTGAAATTTAATGAGCCAAAGCAGTAATATTATATACTTCTTTTTTAGTCACAACAATACTATACCTGTCATCTTTGTCAAAGGGCATAAATATATCACTTACCCCAACTGAATTTTTTTAGAAAAATTCCCACATTAAATAAACCAGTTAAGTAGCTTGCATTTGCCAAATTGACAGTTTGTATATTAGCAAAATATTTGTAATTTGTGGACTTCATTTTTTTTAACTACATATTTCCTGAACTGTCTTACAGTGTTTATAAATTTAACTTTCATTAAAGATTCATCATTGTTTGTAAAGGTTGATTGTGAAACAGAAAGCCATATGGGGACTATGTTGTGACCTATTTGGATAAATAAACATTATCCTAAAATTTATTTTTTGCTTTTCTTCTACATTTTAGATCCTTAAAGGGAGATAGATTTTTACTTAAATTAAACACTTCTGTTACCAATCAGAACTGTGGATAGGGAATACAGAGTCCAAGCACTGCCTGCTTATCTCTGGAGCCCCGCCAATGCTGTTGAGCAATTTTGAATGTAGAGACAATTCATTTCTCAGTGGTAGAGCCCTCTCGGGTTTTGATTTGAGCTTGAACCAGATTTACTACCTCAGATTTTTGCCTTGAAGTGGAGAACCTTTTTGTAACTGAACTTCATTCAATTAGACAATTGTTCCCACATACTTCATGTTAACTGAAAATAATAGGGAAAATACCGAACCTTATATAATTTTATACTTCAGGCAAACCAACTGATCAGACATCTGCTTTAAAGTTGCACCAAGTATTGCTCATCTTCTTCCTTTCTAGGTTGCTTCCTGCTCCCACTACCTGCTGGGGTAGTGGAAACCTAAATAAATGCTAATATTGACTTGTCCTGTCTCCACAAAGGCACAGGTAGTGGTGAATCCGATGATGTCAGTTGTCACACTAAACTCAGTGAAAGCATTTCTTACACATGACAAACGTAAGGGTATATTTACAAGAATAATAAGTATTTCAGAATCAATAGTAGTGCTTTTTCAAACCTTCAATGCTTAAGTTCAGACAAAGACTAGAATCTAAGGATGACTTCCATGGCTTCTTTCCACAAGTAAATTTGAATGAAATCTGAACTATGGTCTGTTTTTCTGTTTTTTAGTGTAAGAAGAGTTAGAACACAGTCATACACACAAGCAATCTCTCTCTCTCTCTCTCTCTCTCTCTCTCTCTCTCTCTCTCTCTCAAAAAAAAAAAAAAAAAAAAAAAAAATGAGTGCCCTTCCTGTTTCTGGCAAAGCTGGACCTTCATCCTAAGTCACTGTGTCACAGTGAAAACCCAATGTGGGAGGAAAGAACAGCATTCGGATTACTGACCTGCACCTGTTTGGGGGACCTGGGACAAGTATACTGTGGTTGCCTTTAAATGTTTGCATTACTTAGAGTAGAAACACAAAGTCAGCTTCTTGTGGCATTGAGTCTTGTAAAATTGTCTCCTAATCTGCAGTGTGATGTCCTCCCACCTTGTTTGCTTGTTCATGGCTGATTCTCTTGGTAGAATATGCATTACTCCAAAAATGTTCACTGCTGTTTTGCCTGAATTCCACCGCCATGGAAGTTCTCCCCACTTTTGAGGAACTGTGGCTAGAACAATGGACTTGTACTACTTAACGTGCTTTTATAAATAGATTTAGAGTGGAGCAGTTTAGTGATGAGGTAGGATGTGTTGCTAATACTGTTTTGCTGAACTGCTGAACCCAGAAACATTTGAAGACAGGCAGACAAAGTAGTAGGTCACCATGCTGTAAGGCTGCCTTGGGCAGGAATAGTGCCATTTCATGGCTTCCTGTTTTCTATATAGGAAGAAGAACTTTACAACTGACACTGTCCAGTTAGTCACAACAAGCCATTCCAATTTTACTGCTGTATGTGACAATAGTCTGAAAGCATGCCTTACCAGACAGATGATGACTGCCATTCAGATTCTGCCTCCATCAATTGCCTAGGATTCCCTGAAATGGGAGGACTCAAAGTATCCTTTGGCCCCTCAGAAAACAGCCAGAGGACTAAGTATGCAAGGTCGCCAGCCTCAATTTCATCATTTGCTTTTCTGCTTTTAAATGCTATTTGCAAGGAACTTACAGCAGTCTGTGTCACACGTTGTTTTTCATTCTTTTTAGATTAATGAGGTGGTCTGCTCAAGTTGGATGGGCCAAATTAATGAATGCAGTTTGTATCATCAAAAAAAGCAAATCAACGATTTTCAACTGGCCAAAGAATCTTGGTATAGGAGGTATGTGAGGTCAGTAATCCGAATGCTGCTCTTTCCTCCCACATTGGGTTTTCACTATGACACAGTGACTTAGGATGAAGGTCCAGCTTTGCCAGAAACATTTTGACACATCTGTTTTCAAAGAGTGGTTCTTTCAACTACTGAAACAATCAAAATAAGCTGCTGAATATGAATGCTCCTCCTACAGACTGGTGTAATCTTGTTTCTCCAAAAGCAGACTATAAGCACCAAGTATATTTGGGGGCATTTAGAAAATGTGTTGTTTTGAAGGAAAAAAAAAGATAAGACATCCATCAAGTTTTGACATTACACTGAATTTGTTTTATTTGGGAAGGAGCTAACTAAACACTCCATCACAAAAGTCCTGACAAAGATACATGGATGACTGTATTAATGGGACTGTCAGAAAGGAATAATAATAAATGGATTCTGTGAGCATCTAACATAAATTTCCTTACCTAAAGTAGTGGTGTTTAAATGATGAAGCAAAGATGGCATCAGAGCCATGGGCTGACTGTCCATTTTATTCTAACTGCCAAAGCATGGAATCTGATCTCACTGCTCTGTGATCTTCCCCTCCCCAAACTTTTGACAGGTTGCTAATAACAGCTAGTCTGCTGCTAAAATATCATCATCAGTGAAGGAACAGAGGTGATAATATCCACAGAGGAAATTAATATTTAGGAAAACAAGAATCAAAGCTGAAGGAATAGACGAAAGAAAGAAAGAAAAATCGGTAAAATAAACAAGTAAGGCTGGTGGGGTAGCTCAGTGGTAGAACACTGGCCTAGTATGTACAAGGCCCTGGGTTCCCAAGCCCTGGGTTTAGTCCCCAGCACTGAAGAAAAAATTTTTTAAAAAAAGGAAAGAATCTGTTATATTAAAATAATTAGTTTCCTGTGTGTCAAATAGGCAGCATCTCCTCACTTAGCTCATTTCCCTTTCCCTAGTCCTTAAGTAAGCAATGAAGAAGACTCTGCTATGAGAGGGTTGACTTGATGATCCAAAATCCTATTAGATAACACTTACCACAAAGGCTCAAGGTTCTGTGGCCCAGGAGCCATGAAGACTCACATTTAAGATGAGGTCAAGATTTGGCAAAGAACACCTCAGACACAGGTAATCTCCACAGTGGTTCACAGAGGTACTAAGTGTTACCTTCACCTGATACAGTTCACTCTGACTGCAAATTAACACCTCACAGCTTTTAAAACCGCAAGCCAGTGTTTCCAGAATCTTAGTGGGTGGGGAAGGATCCAGATTCTGGTTTTTAAATCTCCTCAGATAATACCAATGTACAGTCAAAAGGCTAAAAACCACTCACCTAAGTCAATATGCTGTACGGACAGACAAGGGATTTATGGAACCCAGGCCAGTTCATTGGGAATCTCCCTACAGCAATTCAAATTGGAGAAATTTTTATAAAAATGTAATAAGAATAACATTGTATATGTATAGTACTTTGCATTTTAAGTTTTTGTTGTTGTTGTTGTTGTTGTTCTTGTGAGAGTATTCTTTTGGGAAAATGCCCAACATCCTGTAAAACTATAAAGTGTTAGGTATATCATCGAGTGTGTTAGAACAAAACAAGCAGGGTAAAAGGACAAGGACTTGTTAGTGGCTGACAAAAACCTTTATTTTGAAGTGTTATTTAATCTCATTCGTAAATATGTGTTGTATTGGTTTTGGTTGCTTTTAGAAATGTGTTACTCTATACTTCAGTATCTTGAATCAATGATAAAATCACCAGTGAAACAAGCAGTCAATCTTAACTTGCCTGAAGTTTCAAAATTACCAGTATCATATTTGCTCTTTTACTTCTTTGTCTTGTCCAGCACTTGCAGCAAGTATCAAAAATTTAGGAAGAATTGAAAAAGAATCTGTGCAACTTCTTCTAAAAATTAGGCCAGATCAAGACTACTACTATTTTTCTTTTTATCACCAAAATGCATTAGACATCTTCGGAAAAGCTGGCATGAAGGTAGAGAATCCTGAGTGTGGGGTGACATTACACCAGCAGATCCTACGAGTGGAATTAACCATTGAATCCTCCCTCCCAGGCCTCATCAGGGGCCCCTCTGCCTTAGGACCTGAAGATAGAAGTCAACCCATGTGGCATGTCACGGTATCAGATGTTTTGCACGTAGTTACATAATCCTCAGCCATCCTGCCAGGCGGTTATTATCTCTGCTTTATAGATGAGCACTTTGAGACTTAGAGATTATGTAATTTTTCCAAATATATAGTAAGCGGCCAGTCTAGAAAACACTGAAGTTCCCCTTAGCATTCCAAGTTTGAGCCCCAGCTTCCATTCACTCAGGTTTTCTACTCATTCTGGTAAACAACCACTGAGTAAAGCCTTCTCTTCAGCTGTAGGAAGACAGGAGTCTCCCCTGGGCTAGCCAGTAGGCATGGCTTAGGCAAATTTTCCTGGAGTTCTTCATGCATCAGAAAGAAAAGATGTGCATCATGAAAGTTACATTCCCCACTTCTCACCTTTCTCCCATCACCTACAGTGGGAAGGGAGCTGCAAGAAGATTGGTTTACCATCGCTAGCCTTCCTCAGAGGACAAAGGAAGGGAACATGTGGGGCACAGCGGTTCACAAAGGCAAGTCTTAGATTGGCTGTGTGCTACAACCTCACAGCTTTTAAAAACCCAGTCCAACGTTTCCAGAATCTTGAAGGGCTGGGAAGGACTCAGACTCCTAATAGAGTGTGAGGAAAAATGGAACTTGAATATGGGGTATTGACCACTGGAATGTGAAACTCTGGTTCATGTTATTCCTGTTTATAGTTGAGTGAAATCCATGTGTCTGTCAGCACTCTTCACCATCCTCAAAGAAGGTTGAGTATATATTTGAGGGTTTGCCGGCTGTTGATGGCAAACAGAAAATATGGATAAAAATTTCTGCCCTTTCACTCCAGGTTGCTGGTCAAGAGAATTTTAGTAGCCTCACATTCAACTCCAAACCCAGATCTAAGCCAGGGTTTTGAGCTTGACTAATAGATATTGACTACACCTGCAAATACCTTCAGGCAATAACACATTATATGAAACCTTCTTTAAGAAAACAAATCCAGAGTTTCCAGAGTATCAACAAGATCTCATCAACTACAACTGCTGAGTTATTTTTCTCAAAAATAAGGATAAGTGTCTGAACTTTTCAAGATGTGAGAGCTGAAGGTTCCACATTTCTCCATAGAGATTTTACCATTCCTTATTCGCTCATCTGCCTGTGGAATTATTTGTCTGATCAAGGTCTGGGTCTTCCTTGTTACCTCCTAGGCTCTTATATTGAGAAAAGCATAGTTTTCTGTTTTTCTTTTCTTTTTTTTTTTTTTTAATAAGGAACTTTTTATTATTTATTTATTTATTTGGTTTTTTTTTTTTTAATATTTATTTTTTAGTTCTCGGCGGACACAACATGTTTGTTGGTATGTAGTGCTGAGGATCGAACCCGGGCCGCACACATGCCAGGCGAGCGCGCTACCGCTTGAGCCACATCCCCAGCCCAGTTTTCTGTTTTTAATGAGATGATAAAAAAGATAAATTCAGAAAACCCACTGCATGAGTAAATACAAAATCATAAAAAAAAAAATCATATGGGCTTAATGCCTAGTTTGATTGTTTTGTTTTTAAAACTCTTATAAAGAAAAGAAGGCATAAAATTTATTATATGCCTAAGGCCTAGATATATTAGATTACCCCTGTTTGATTTCAAGAGGACACCAAATAAAAGGAATAATGAGATTTTTTTAAATTAAAAATAAGTTTTATTTTGTATTATGAAGATAATGTTTATTAGAGAAAATTAGAAAACAGAAGTTAAAAACAATGATAAACTTCATGACCCCATCGTGCCGTTTACTGACTGGTGACATTTTGTAGAACTTAGATCTATAGATGTATATGGATGTAAAATAGAATTATACTAAGCATGTTATTTTGTAGATTTCTTAACTCTACAATACATTTGTTCAATGTCATTAGGTCTGTTTTTTGGGGGATAGGGTTTTGTTTCATTTTTGTGATTAGAAGCAGTGTTATGATGGAGGGCTTCACAGCTTCTTTAAAAGTTTCTTGGACATTATTTTCTTGAGTAAATTTCTGCAAATAAAAAGACTGGATTAAGGAATATGTGAGACTGAGTTGCTCCTCAGAAAGATTGTACCAAGTTAAATGTTTTCAAAGTCTCCTCTATTTACTGAGAAAATATATATATATATTGGGTCCCCACTCCCTGCCAGAGACGTGCATGGACTTCCCCCTTAAGCCTTCACTTCCTTACCTAATTTCTTTCTCAACTTGCTGGGGTGACAAGGCCTAGCCCTCATTTCACTTTTCTCCCTCATACTGCCAAGGTACCGCCATACCAACTTGGGACTTCCTGAATCATGAGAATGAGGTAATGCTCTGGATGAAGTTATTAGACCACTAAGTACCAAGCGGGAAGGAATGCAAAAGCACCCCTCACTTCAGCTGTGGATAGTGTTAAGTACAAGTATCTCCATCAGGAGCCATTCAGAGCCTCGGGAAGAATAATACATCCCTACTCAGCCAGGTGGCGGAGGCTGGCCTGCTGGTGGAAGATGGTGTGCCATGGGGCGGTACTGCAGCAGCACCAGCACTTTACAACCACAGCTGTGTGTATCTCTGTATTGTCACAGCCCTGATGCAGAGGACATTCAGTTCACAGGGGGCTGCGTGACACGGTCCCACCAGGGAGAAATATTGGAAAATCCTTCTCCCTCCTCTCAAAAAGAATATGATCGCTTGAATCAAGTGATAGTGAATCCTTCATGTGTGTCTTCCTTGACTCCCCCAAACTGTAAAACTATTTCTAGCCTGGTTTGTGGGTCCAGAATCTCTCCCCACTCCATCTTTCCTATCCAACCAGCAATGACATAATTAGTTATATATTTTCAGGAACATACACTTTGCTATCTACGTGGCTCTTATGGTAGGGCATACTGTCTTTCAAAAGAAGGGAAAGGCATGGGGAGGAGGCAGGGATAGAGGCTTTTGTGAATGACTTCTTTGAAACTAGAACTGTGAGTCTCAGGTCCCACTTGAATTTCCTTTAATTCCTTTCCATTTATCCAGAACAAGATGGACATAATAAATGTTCATTAAATTATTGTTCACTGATGATTTCAATCGAGACATTAAAAGAACATGGGAGGTAATGTTTCCCAAATAGAAGCAGAGCAGTTACACAAGCCATTTCTCCCCCACGAGATGCAGGATGCCTCCACCTGAAAGCTCCTGCCTGGTCTAACAGAGAGTGGTCCAGACCACATCCTAGGGCCCCTGATTCTGCCATTGCTTACACTAACACCAACTGAAGTCTCCAAACAGACTTGACAGATTCCCGAAGGTGCTGAAAATCTGATAAAGGCTAAGAAAGGAGCTGAGCGCACTTGAGGCCCATGCATTGTGCAGCCGGTGTTGTCTGATGATCTTAATTGTTCATTGCAGAGCACAGAAAGCAAAGGTCTGCACACTTTCCCGTGACGCCCCTGCAAGTCTCTGCCCTTTCCAGGCGGTTCTGTTCAGTGGGGCAGGATTTAAGGAGGGAAGCATTCATGAAAAGGTAAAAGCCAGACATATCTTTTTCCTGATTTATGTGCTTCTATCTAGCATAAATAAGAAATAATCTCCCCAGCCTATACAGTAACACATTATGAATTAATCATCTTAACATTTTATTAAATCACATCATCAAACTTTCATTTTCCAGCAAGCACTTTAGCTCTGGTGTGTTAAGCAGGCATCCTATTTCTATTCTTCTACCTCTCTGATTATTTTATTTGCTTTTCTCTGGTCTGGTTTTCCATCTATGTCCCCTTGTCTACCACAGTGCCTGGCAGGTGACATGTAGACACCCCAGAAGGTTTATCTGATAAATGAAATGAACATATTAAAATATCCTTTTGTTTCTTTCTCCACTTCCTAGATTATTTCATTTGCTTTGCTCTTGGTTGATGGCAGAGCCACAGCGATATCCTTGTGAAGGTTTAGTCATTCTAGAATCCCACAGAGTAATAGCACATCTGTATATTCTGCTTATTATAGAAGATATGCTTATTAGAAGTGTTACTGGCTGGCTTGAAACTTGAAGAAATGGAGAGCACACTTGCTACTGATAAAAAGACTAGATATTGTAAAAATTGCCTGTCACTTATAAATTTGTAGGTTCACTGCAGATACATCATAATTTAATTCCACCAGGGTTGAGGGGATTAGTTAAGAATAAAAGGCATGGGGGTATAATTTTATTAAAATGGTAAAATGTAAAATTCATCCAGAATAATAAAGTCATGGGAGAAAGACTCATCTTTCCAGTCTCTAAACACTGCTGTAAGAATGAACAAATTCTCATGTGGTACAGTCAATAATAACTAGATTTTTAAATTCGAGCAAATACAGAAACATACTTTCAAAAGTCAGTGTATTAGGGCTGGGGCCTGGGGCTCAGCGGTAAAGCGCTTGCCTAGCATGTGTGAGGCACTGGGTTAGATTCTCAGCACCACATATAAATGAATTAGTAAATAAAATGAAGGTCCATCAACAATTTTAGAAATATTTTTAAAAAGTCAGTGTATTGATTTTAACAGTTGGAAAATGGAAATCTATGGGCCCATACCGGTAATATCAAGTAAATGAGAGAAGGGGGGGGCTGTTGGTCACAGTAGTTGGATAAATATGAAAAGAGCACTAGAGTTGGAAAATTCAGCTTTCTTATTAACTTTGTGTCGTTTTGCAACCATCATGGTAAAAATCGATTCAGACGATAGACATCAATGAATACTAACTACATGGAGGGGAAAGGACAGGTGAATTTTGTTGGGAAGCAGCATATTTATTTGTAAGGTCTTAAGGTGTCTCCCTACAAATTGCTTATTAGTTGAAAGGGAGATGTGCTAACTATACTATACAGTGACTACGAGGTGGTCAAAATTTGTATGACCAGTGAGGGTCAGACAACTGTCATATGTCACCAAATATGATAGAATGAAGAGATAACTCACTTATCCCACCTGGGAAGGCATAACCTAAATCTACCATGAGAAACATAGGCAGATCCCCCTTGAAAAAGAGGGCAGTAGGGAGAGAAGGTATTCTTCAAAAACATCAATTTTCATAAAAGACATATATGCCAGAATAAAAAAACATTAAAGAACCAACCATGACAACTAAATATACACTTGACGTTAGACTAGATTCTGTAGTGGACCAATTGATAAAGCTGGAATATGGACTTCAGATAAAAATATTGTGTCAATGTCAAGTTGACTTAAATGGCATAACCTGCTATAGTTATATAAAAGAAATTCTTATAGATGACAGATACATAGATAGATGATAGGCATCTGGTAAATAATAAAGCGAATGGGGACCAAAGTCTACTGGTAGGTAAATATGGGTAAAAGGCTTTTGTATCTCAACTGCAACTTATCTGTAAGTTTGAAATTATTTCCAAGCAACTTTTTTAGGAATACATAATCATGTTTTCATTTACATGAAGCTCAAGAGTAAGCAAAACTAACAGATAGTGCTATATATCAAAATTGAAACTAGCAGTTTACCTCCACAGTGGAAGAAAAAAGGTATCTACTGGGAAGGACCTCACAGAACTCAGCTGTGATAATGAGAATGCTTTCCGTCTTCATCTGGGTAATTGCTATGAGTGCATATGTTTATATGTAAAAATGTATTAAGGTGTTCACTTAAAATTTGTGCACTTATATTTGTTAGACCTTAACTAAGTATTAAATTTCAAACATTTTTTAAATTAATTATGAATTGAGCTCAAGTCATGTGTTTGGAAGAATGTGAAATGGAAAGTGGTGGATACCAGGAAGGGGCCAATAGCTGAGGTGAAAAGAGGGTAATGGAATGGTGGCAAAGGAAAACCTTCTTCAAAGTTTACCTCGGAAACTTCATAGATGAAATAACTAATCTATTCTAAAGCACCATGGGCAATAGAATGGTTTAGCTTTACTCATCAAAGCTTATGGAATTCTAAGTCAGCGAAGGATTGGCAGAGGTCTTGGTTAGGAAGGATCTCCAGGAGACTGGAGCTGGAGCTTGCAAGGAATTGTAGGAGTTGGGGAGGAAAAGAAATATATAGCATAGTTCTTCCTGATTTCTCTTCTGTGATCATTTATATTGACTTTTGTGTTTTGTGAGCTTTCATTTGAGACGAGTTTGGTCTTGTTTTTAATGCACAAATATAGAACTGAAAAAAGTCAAATCCATGGGACGAAGAAATAAATGAGAATCTCTCTGAGGAAAAGCTTTTGAAAAGGACTATGATGATAGATTCTCAAAACTGAGGCTTCAAGACTGTACCCCATCCAGAGCAAAACCACACTTCTCTGAGTTCTCTCTCCACATTTCCTAACACAAGTTTAAATCCTATAACCCCCTCCTAAATCGCTCTTTTTGAGATGCCTCCTGACCTCTTGTGATGTGTTGTGCAGCAAGACACCAAAACCAAAAGAACTTGGTTTAATTACGGTGTATTGTCAATGGTCTTGGACTGAGGGATATCGACAACCCCCCATTTAACAGTTAAGAAAACAGGCACGGAGGGGTTAAATAACTCACTTAAGATCACACACACCTACTATCAATGGTCCTCAATCTTAACTGCCCATCAGATTCTCTGGAGATGGGGTTTACGTATTCATATACTTTTAATTCTTCCCATGGTGATAGGCAACCAAGAAACATAGATGATGTCTATAGCAGCATTTGTCCAATTTTAACATCCCTATTTATCAGGATTAAATGCAGATTCTGACTCAGGAATTCTGTGAGGAGCCTGAGATTCTGCTTTTCTAACAAGCTCCCAGGTGATGCTGATACTGTTGGTGCACAGACCACATTTTGAACAACAGGGCCTAAAGTTCCTTACAGCTCCATAACACTGCCTTCCTAGAAAAGCGCTTTGTTTCTCTATCAAAAAAGTAATCTATTTATTCATTTATGGAGTCCCTATAGTTCATTGAGCGCTACTAGCTCCTGGGAATCCAGCAATAAAACAGACAGAAAATGTTTCTGCCCACACAGAGCTTACTCTCTAGGGACTGAGAGGAAGAATCAGGCCATCCAATCCAAGCAGAAAGTCTAGGGACCTTCGATCAGATACCATACTTCCACTCTCGTTTCATGATCCGGATGATGCTGGGACCTCCATATCTTCTTCCAGCATCAGCATTTCATTATTTGGCTGTCTCCTAAATAGCATGATATGGGGAATCATATTTATTTCCAGAAGCATTTGTTTGCTAAAATAGCATTTCGTGTAGGTGGAAAAGAAAATCAATAAATTCAAGGTCATGAAAATAGAAACAGTGTTGTTATTTTAAAAAAAATAGCCACTGTAATGGAATTTAAGAGAAAATTATTTAGCATCCTTCAGATAATCCCCCCCAAAGATTATCACAGTTTTAAAAAGTAGGTCAGATTCAGGGACTACGTGTCTCTGGACTGTACCTATAACAAGAGAAATGAGAATGTTTTCATTGCTCTTGCATTCAAATGGCTTTGACATGCAATTTTAATTACTCTTCAAAAGGCAGTGTATGTCTGCTGTTGAGAGCTTAGGGAATTTGTTAACCCTGACTTTTTTTTTTTCTCCTGAATGTCAGACATGCAGAGCCCGTTTATTTTACGCTGGAATTTTCTTTCTCTTAATGTTTGGTCAACTGTTTGGAGTGAAAAAGAGAAAAGCAGTCCTCTTCACTTAGAAGCTTGCCCAGCACTGTCACCTGGCCTTGGTGTCCTCCCATTAGGGACAACATTTTCACAGAACAGCAATGTCAGTAAAGGTCACTCTGTGATCTGTAGGGGTCAAGACCAAAACAAAACCCTTCAATGATCACTTCTGAACACAGATTAAACATGAACCACAGAAGGACAAACATCCCCAATCCCGGATTCGAGGAGCAAGGCTGCTGCCTCATCCCTTCCAACCTCAGCTTGGCCTGTTCCTCCCTTCCAGATGAGCACTCCATCATAGGATTCTCTTGGCGCGTGTGGTGTCCACTCAAGACACAACCTCTAGACTCCTGATCCCTACTACACACACTTCTCTGGGCCCTACTCCCTGTCCTTCTGACCCTGTGTGCCTTGATCTTATTGAAAGGAAACCCTGGCATCTCATCTCCCCCAAGGCCTGTCCTCAGCACCGGAACGTCACTAGAGAAGTTCACGCCATGTAAGTCCATGAGCTTACCTGGGACACAGGTGCAGGATATTTTCCTGGTGGTGAAACTGAGCAGTGTCAAAATCTAGGGCCAGGGAGAAGAATTTGAGATGGAACTGAGGAGTCTGAGGGGAAAGAACAAGAAGCAAAGAGGAAGCACTGACTTCCAGTGGAAGAAACTGGCAGTTAAAAGCTCTGGGTATGAAGGGCACACATCCTTGGTTAGGGTGTAATCCTCCCCTCCTCAAATCTGAGTTGCTGCATAGATAAGCCCTCTACGATATTTTTCAAAAAGGGGTTTATATAAGATGAAAGCAATACCAGTTAGTTGTGCATACAGGGAAGGGGAACCCCATAGTGGCTGAGTCTGTGATATTATTACCCTAGACCACGAGACCAGCACAGAATCTTTCCTCTACCTCTGGCTCATCCTTCACCCTGTCTTTTGCTCTCATCTGTCTTTCATGACTTGAAATATCTCTGCTTCTCTCATTCGAGGCCACTGTGGTCTTCCCTTCATGGTCCCCAGTCACTGCCTCTTTCTAAATTCATCATTAGTGGCAACAAGGGAAGCATCTGTTGTGCTCAAGTGGAAATCTCAGAGCACGTGTGTGGGGCGCTCCCACACAGCCAAGAAGCATTCTTTCTTGTGGAGTGTGTCAGTCAGCATCGCCTCACTGTGACCAAAATACCTGACAAGAACAACTTAGAGGACAAAAAGATTGTTTTGACCCATGGTTTCAGAGGTTCAGTCCATGGTCAGATGACCCTGTTCCTCTGGGCCCCAGATGAGGCAGAACATCATGGCAGAAGGGTGTAGTGGAGAAGGATGCTTTCTACATGCCAGCCAGGAAGCAGAAAAAAAAAAATGGAAGGGGCGACCCACCTCCTCCAGCCACGACCCACCTGCCTACAGTTACTGCCCAGTCAGTCCATTCCAACTAGGATGGACTGATTAGGCTACAGCTCACATATTCTAATCATTTTACCACTGGCTATTTCCAAATGAACACAGGGAGTGTGGTAGGCTGAGTAATGGCCCAGAAAAGATGTACCTGCTTTGATCCCTGGGACCATGAATGTTACCTTTCATGGCAAAAAGACTCGCAGATGTGATTCAATTAAGGGTCTTGAGGATTATCCAAGAGGGCCTGAAACGCACTCACGTGTATCCTGCCAAGAAGGCAGAAAGGTGACAGATGGTAAAGAGAAGGCAAAATAACCACGAAGGCAAGCAATCTTGTGGAACGATGCAGCCACAAGCCAAGGAATGTGGGCAGCTGCCAGAGCCAGAAGAGGCAAGGAACAGATCCACCAGAGTTTCCAGAGGAAGCACAGCCCTGCCAATACCTTGACGCAGAATTGTGTGCCCTAGGACTGTGTTGTGGAAGCCACTGAGTGTGGGATAGTTTGTTGGAGCAACCCTAGAAAACCAGTCCAGGGAGGCACCCACCTTTCTCCTGGCTTCCCCAAGTTGCAGCAGCCAAAATGTAGAAGCATCCTGCGCAGGGCCGGGACCAAAAGGTAGAGGGCGCTGGTGAGCAACCTGCCCTGGAGCACTGGAATGAAGGCTGGACACAGAAAGGGAAATCAGCCTGCAGCCAGCCAGCTCTCCGCCACTCTTCCTGCATCTCCACTCCAGTCCTGTCCTTGGTGGCCAGGTGTCTCCACCCAACAGAACTCAGAATGAATCCAGAAGCCCTCAGCTACAAAGTAGCATTTCTCTGGATTGGAGGCACTTTGGGAGTAGGCAAAGTTTTCAGGGAATGCCTTCAGGGTAAGAGACCTTTCCTGAAATGTCAGAGCCTGTGCAAACTTCCAACATTCACTCAGACAAACATAAGAGCCTGGAGGGAGAGGAAGGCCAGGTGAGTTCACACTGCCCAGGACTGTTGAGAAGTAGCTGGAAGCAGCAGGGGCTCAAACCTTTCCCAGAAATGATCACTGAGTTCGACAGGTGCCCCAGAATAAAACTTTTCAACTGAATAAAAATGTTTCTAGTGTCTGAGACCTACTTCTTCCCCAGACTAGTGTGGATGGAAAAGAAAGAAAAATAAAAAGTTGTCAGTGTGTGGGAGTCATGCTATGTCTAACAGGAGTGTTAGGTCTTTAAACAAACAATTCTTTTTTAAAAAAAAAATTCACTTTTTTTTGGTTGTTATTGTAGATGGACAGAATACCTTTATTTTATTTTTATGTGGTGTTGAGGATCAAACCCAGTGCCTCATACATGCAAGGCAAGCACTCTGCCTCTAAGCCACAATCCCAGCTTTTTTTTTTTTTTTAAGTTATTATTGCTGGGTTCTGTGGCACTTACCTGTAATCTTAGCAATGCAGGAAGCTGAGGTGGGAGGATCACAAATTCGAGGCCAGCCTCAGCAACTTAAGCCAAACCCTTTCTCAAGATTATATAATTATATAATTATATGATATATAATTAAAATATATATTATAGAAAATTTGTAAAATTAAGACTAGAAAGGAAAAAACCCATGGGTGTTTTGGGTTTTTTTTTTTTTAATTATTTTTTATTTTTTTCGGCAGACACAGCATCTTTGTTTGTATGTGGTGCTGAGGATCGAACCCGGGCCGCACGCATGCCAGGCGAGCGCGCTACCGCTTGAGCCACATCCCCAGCCCCCATGGGGGTTTTTTTGCCTCCACCAATAGTTAATGTTTCTGTCTTTCTTTTGCACCAGTTTTCAATCAGAGAGGACTACAGTTCTCCACCAGCCCCTCTTCAGAGAACTGTGCCTGATCATGCAATTAGACAAGGCCTCCTCCCCCTGGCTCACCAGGACTTTACCCAGTTTTTATTTTCATCAAGCCCTCATTACACTCCAAACGTATGCGTTTCATTATTGCTTCCTCTTCACTAGCTCCAGGAGGGACTTTGCCTGTGGCCCACACCCAGATGCACCGCACCACAGATAAATATCAGTGGAGTGACTTAATTGAGGTGCTGAATCGCTGGAATTACAAGTGAGCGCCACCGAATCTGGCAAATAATATATGCTTTAAAAAAAAAAAAAAAAGGATGAAGAATTGTTGGCTTAAAGATCTAAGACTCCCCTGGGCACAGCATGCCTCCACACTCTGGGAACTTTTTAAATTTTTCTTTTCCATCCACACTAGCCTGGGGAAGGACACATTTGTTATGTTCCCTTTTCTATTAAGGCCGTATCTTGAATATTTTTCTTATGCCTATTTAGTTGTTAGCCTGCGGAAAATATGATTAACATGTAGTTTCTTCTGAAAAACAAAAGTAGAAGCCAGATTTCCCCGCATCCTCCCCACACAGCGCTCCTACTCTGAGAGCCCACTCCAGGCTCCTGTCTGCTCTTCTCACCTCCTTCCTGACCTGCAGTCAAGGCAGGGACGTCATAGTGGGGAAAAGCGGGAGGAAGGGGTGGAACCTTGATACAGACAGTACAAACAAACTTTGGATCAAAGGTGCCAAGTATTGATGTCAACGTGGAAAATGTGAAAACTCAGACTTTATCAGCTGATTCTCATTATCCAAAGATTCTGTTATTTGTCCTAGCAGACTCACTAAATGTCAAGGCAACCGCAAGGCCGGTAGTCACAGGCTTTCAAGGTCACTGTTGATGGTTTGCAGAGCAGCAAAAAACCGCTTTGACTCACCCTAAGTGCACACATTCCCAGCGCAAATCCCTGAGGTCCAGCAAGGGGGCGCTCTGCCGCCTCCTTCCGGCTCTCATTCTAGCAGCAAGGCTGTATTCCACATTTCCAAGTTGATGAGCTTGTTCTTGGTGATGCTGCTGTAGAAATTGGCCTCAGGCATAGTGCTTAAATGCAGTCCAGGGATCCTCAGCATAAGGTGGCTGAGGATGTGCCTCACAGAAGAAATACGTATGTTAGGTGAGTTTAGTACAGGCGTGAGTTGCAGTGCCCTTGGCTGTGAGTTGTGTTAATGAACAAACAATATATGAAGTTTTCTTTAAACAGAAACACATAGCTGGGCTCAGTGGTGCACACCTGTAATCCCAGCATCTCAGGAGGTTGAGGCAAGAGGATCGCGAGTTCAAAGCCAGCCTCTGCAATCTATCAAGGCCCTAAGAGATTTAGCAAGACCTGTCTCAAAATATTTTTTTTAAAGGTGGGAGGGGGGGCTAGGGGTTGTGGCTTGGTTGGTAAGCATCCCTGGATTTCAACCCCTTACAAAAAGAGAGAGAGAGAGAGAGAGAGAGAGAGAGAGAAGAAATGTGTGTGTGTGTGTGTGTGTGTGTGTGTGTGTATGACTAGGGATGTAGCTCAGTGGTAAAGTGCCCCTGGGTTCAATCCCAGTACAAATGAATTGATTAATTAAATAGAAACATATGTGAAACAAAATCCTGTATTGATTGGTTGAAAAATGTTGTGACCAGAAGACCAGGAACCCAACCCTCTATAATCAGAGAGTTTTATATCTGAGAGTTTCACACCCATGGATTCAACCAACCACAAATTGAAAAAAATTTTTTGACTGCATCTGTACTGAACAAGTACAGACTTATTTCTTCTTGTCATTATTCCCTGAACAATACAGTAGCACGGGCTGTGTACATAGTATTCCTTTATATCATAATTAATCTAGACATGATTGAAAGTACAGAGAAGGCCCAGGTAGGCTCTATGTAAACACTCTGTTGTTTTATAGAAAGAACTTGCGCATCCTCAGATTTTGGTGTAAGACAGAGTCCTGAACCCAATCCCCTGTGGTTCCCACGGGACAGCTGTACTTCCCTTAGGAGTGCTGGTTTAGTGTTAAGCTAATCAGTGTTCAAGACGGTTTTCTGGGCCATGACCCCTGCAAATAACAAGAATTAACTGTATTTTAAAAAATATTTCTCTGTTATTTTATATCATTTTCCTCAGCCTTCAAAAGCACAAAGAGAAAAACTCACCCATAACAATTATCAGTGTGTGTGTGTGTAAGAGGTTGGGTTGAGAGAGTAAAAAAGCAAGACGGGGAGAGAGTCCTGCTCTCAGAGATCACCCTTGACATTTACTCACAAGTTAAAAATGCGGTCAAAGGCATCATCAAGGGGGTTGGAGAAAGCCCCGGGGCAAAAGTGGAATAAGGGTGAGGACCTTGAGACCAGGCCTGGATGAAATCAGAAGTGGTGCGTTGCTGTATGCGAGTGTGGGTTTTAGCATCAGATGAGCCTGTTTTTAAATCACAATTCTGTGAGAACTTGGGCAAGTAACTTCACTCTCTGTGACTCTGTGTCGTCATGATCCCAGGGGCTGAGAACACTGACATTTTCTCCCTTCATTTGTGGAAAAGGGTTGAAGAAGATCATGTAGGTCAAGTAGCTGGCTTTCTTTATTTTAAAAAATTAAATGTCACCATAGTGAGCTTTTAACATTACCGTGAAATAGCTACAAGAATAATAGTTAAAGAATTATTAAATAATTTGCTAAATGAAATTTTGATTATAAAATTATCACTTGATAAATTGCAAAACACATTTTTGTATCAGGCTGATGTGTCAATCCTTCCACAGAAGGTATTATTTATAGTTCAGGCAATTATAGAGTTCACGGTTGAGAATATTGAAGTTTTTATATAGAGGCTACAAGCCCCAAATCCGCGTAACCACCAGCAATGGACATGCTACAAATGGAGAGTAAGTAATAACTTTTGTGCTTTGTTCTTTGTTTACAATTTCCAAATACAAAAGCATATGCTATCCTAATTCCTAGGGTATCATCCTGCTTTAAACAGTTCTATTTGCAAGAAAAGCAGAATCAAAGGAAAAGGAAAGGATGTTTGGTTTGTGTCACAACAAACATACTGCTGAGGGCCATTGCCAAGTAGGAATGACGCATTGAAATTTCCTTGCCAGCGTACCCCATATTAAATGGACTTGCCTTGGACATTGCATGTGTCTTTGAGAAAGGTGACCCTGCTCAAGGACCAGGGTGGATTCAGGATTAGGGTGTATCCTGCAGGTTTTAGGAAGTATCCCATCCTTGGGTTTAAGGCGTTCCGGTTTAAAACAAATTTAGGGCGCTCCCGGTTTAAGATAATCCGGGTTTAGGGAAGTTACAGGTTGAAGGTTATTCCTGCTGGGAGTAGGGCGTGCCTGCTGCCTGAGTTCCCCCTGAGTCTCGAGGAGAGAAAGTTTTGGGACATGAATTGTGCTGGAGATTTTGGATTTCCCCAGAACGTGTGTAGAGGCTGGTGTGAGTTTGGGATAAAAGAATTGCTGTTTTGTAAGGGTCTGGCGAAACGTCGGAGGGAGAGACCATCCAAGAGACTGACTCCATGCAATTGGCAAAAGGGGATATTTATTGGGGATCCATTTCAGCGCGCTGGGGCTCCGTGCTTACTCAAGAAGGGAGAGCAGCCCAGAGCCCAGAGCCAAGGTCAAGCAGAGCTTAAGTACACTTTTTGGAGAGGGCGGTGGGCTTTGCATACATCAGAACAAATCATCATGAGGCGAGGGAAAGTTAAACAACAACTCTGAGACGTGATTGGCACATTCTGGCGGGGGTGATTGGTCATTCGTAAGCGGGTTACACATTCAAACTGATTGGTTCGGGCCCTGTGACGAACTGCACAGGGCCCTAGGCTAAATGGCCAGTAGGGCGTTGTCTTAACTATCTCAGGAATTTCAGGTTCTGGGTGTAACAGAGGAACTTAATAATACCTAATCTTTTACATTCAAGCTTTCCACCTTAGAAACTTTACCCTTTCAGTTTGAACCTACAAAGCTGTGTGGTGGCTCGTGATCTTGTGCCCAGCCAAGACATTGGCAATATACCAACGAATTCTTTCAAATACTATTAAAAACGCTATTGAAAAATGCCATTGGAAAGAGAAGGTGCACATTCTGAACACTAGATTGGCTGCTTTCCAGAGAAAATGGAACACAAAGCATTCTTTCCCTAACTAATTTCCCCTCTGTGACATTCCGCATATGGGATCATGTCACTAGGGGTTATCTCATTTCATCCTGATGACTATACAATGAAGATCTTAGTATTTCCCCACTGCGTAAATGACGGACCTGAAGCTCTGAGGTCAAGTAATTTACTCCAAGTTATAAAGCTGTTGGTGACAGAGTTAGATTGAAACCCAACCAGTCAGACTCCAGAACCAAGTCAGAACTGCACCCCCTTTTAAAATATTAGACAAACAGAAGAAGATATACATTAGTTAGTGGACTTGAAAGAGGTGTCATTAGACCATCCCTTAATAGTGCACACATCACTTCAAAATGATGAGGTAGCAAGATCCTTTTGTACAAACCATTATTTAAAACTCTATTGAAGCCAGGTACGGTGATATATGCCTGTATTCCCAGGGACTCAGGAGGCTGAAGCAGGAAGAATATGAATCAGAGGCCAACCTCAGAAACTTAGTGAGACTCTGTCTCAAAATAAAAAAATAAAAAGGGCTCAGGATAGTAGAGGATACCTGGATTCAATCCCCAGTACTGAATTTTTTTAATTGCACTGAAAACATTTGGGGAACTATAAGTTGACCAAGTGCATGGGGAATATCTGGGTCTAGGTCAATGAGGGGAGCAAAGGTGAGTTCTAAGGTTTGTTCTTTGTCAGAGGCCACCGGCAGGCAGCCTCCCCAATATCCATTCTCTCCTTTGTCACTAACAGCACACCAGTTTTGAGGTAGAAATCATACAACCAAAAAAGACTGGATTTCCCAGCTTTCTTGGCAACTGGCTGTTGAGAGCCACAGCCGAAGGGGCCCCAGCAAACTTCCAGCTGATTGGCTCATCGTGGCCCCAGCAAACTTCCAGCTGCCAGCTGATTGGCTCCTCTGCGGTGATGCTCACTGAGCTGTTTCCCCGCCCTTTCAGACCACGGAGCTGCTCATTGGGGGACTCTTTTGGCTCCGCCCACACGACCCAGCCAATCGGCCTCAAGAGCAGGAGGAGTGGGGGGTTGAGAGGCTCATGAGAAGCCAGTGGTGGCAGTTGGGCTCTAAGGGAATTCCTGAAGAGCTCGTGTGGTGCAGCGTGTGTTCTAAAAATAAAGTTCGTTTCTGCTTGATAAGTGGCTCCTGAATTGTGCCCAGCCAGACTGCAGCAACTGGCAGTGACCATAAAGTATAAGCAGGCATGTTTGGTTGTGTTCTTCAAGGGGACCGGTTCAGTGGGGCACATAATTTCTTAACCCTCTCTTCTATGTCCTTTCTGAAACATGAATGTAATACTTGGAGCTTCAGCAGAAATCAGGGAACTTTGACAATGGAGACCAGGAGCTGTTCAAGGAAAAAAAATATTTTAACACTTGTTAAAATAATAAGGAAGACTTTATTCAAAACTATTGCAGTAGGAGAGAGAGAACTGACTGAACTCCAATACAGTAGGACCAATGGGAATTGAAGCCAGGAACAGGAGGAAAGATCCATGGATAGAAAACCACTAACACAAGAGTCTTGCTAAATGGGCCTACTAAGACTGAGGCTTGGAAGGTGGAGTGAGAACTTGATCAGATATCAAGGGATTCTCTGTAAACTGACTAGCAAGTTTCTTGCCAAGACTGGTATGAGCAGCCCAAAGACAAAATGGGGGCCCAGATTGAGGACGAGTCAAAAAGAGGGCTCAGAGAAGCCTGCCTAGAATTTGGTCCAAAGAGGGAGTTGTTTGTTAGACTAAGGAAGAGGAAAGATCTCTGATGATACCATAGACTAACAGGTAGAAATCCTGTACTCATGACCTCCACCGTTGGTTGGTTTGTATATGGGAGAGCAAAGTCCAATCCCAAGGTGGTTTTGGAAAAAAGAGTAGTCTCTGATACTCAGCCAAATATAGTTCCTGTGACTACATCCCTGCACCTTTATCCCATGATAACATGGGTTCAGTTTTATCATACCATAAACTATTCCTTTATTGCCTACAACCAATTTTGATGTCATAGATGGTCCACAGTGCCCTGTAGGGTTGGCCAAAGCCTTGTCACCCTGCATCACTGTTTACCTTCCTCTGTCCCATCCCTCTTTCTGCCCCTGTCTTCTAGAGGTATTGATCTCTAATAAGCACCCTGTTCTCCAAAGTCCACCCCAGCATCTGCCACAGGAAACTCCACCTTTCTGATCTCTTTCCTGGTTTTATGTGGAAAGATGGGAAGATACACAGCACTGAGGGCAAACCTCTGGAATCCTGGGTCTTTATATCATTGAAAGGCAGATAACCATTCCTTTAGAGAGTAATTGTGTGAACTACAATGAGTTGGTGCAGGTAAAGTGTCTGGCATATATGGTGGTATTTGTTAATAATAATAATAATATTGATTCCCTTGGCAACGAAGTGTCATGGTCTATTCTGGTTCATATATATATTACATATATATAATTTTTTAAAAAGCACCTACATATCAAATGCTTATTAAGCAGCAAACACTAGGATTTAAATGAATTTTCTCATTTAATCTTCTTGGGAACCCTATAAAGTGGTTGTCATTGTTAACTCTATTTTACAGGTGAGAAAATAGAAACTCATAGAGGTCACATAATTGCCCAAGGCAGCTAGGAGGTAATGGAATCTAGATTCAGATCTGGGTCTCCCCGTGTCCAGAAGCCAAAGGCTCCGACTTACTTTGCTGCACAGCCTTCTGTCCTGTGGCTCTTGTGGCTCTTTCAATACCATGAATACCTGAGTAGAATAAGTAACAGAAGCTAAAATAGCAACCCATAGCTTAGTGCTAGTCGCTGGAAGGCCTCAGGGAGACTAAATATGGTCATAGTAATTACTTGCATTGATATGTTAAAAAAATTTTTTTTTCTTTTTCCTGGTTGTGAAGAGATAACCCTGCTCTTCACATAAAGTGGGAAGAATTTCAACCTACGGTGAGGGTCCTTCACAGAGGGAGGAAATGAAGAGGTTGGAGAGAAAAGCTGTGAAAGAAGCTGAGTGGAGCCCTTGCAAGATGGCAGGAAAGCAGAATCCAGGAGTGGATGGTGAGCAGCAAGGTACAGGTTGGGGGACTGAGGGGTCCTAAGAACAGGGATGCCTCATATCAGGTATTTACTGACCTGTGGTCCTGGTCCCTAGGGTCCCCTAACTCCAGATCCATGCTCACCATCAAGATGCAGGAGAAAAGTCTTCACACAAATCTGCAGGGCATTTGGGGAAAAGCAGAGAAAGGAGGTTGAATTCAATGTTTGGGTGGATACAAGGGAGAAAGAAGGAAGCAGCCACAAGAGACCAGCAACTCAGAGGCTGAGACAGGGGGAATCACAAGTTCAAGGCCAGCCTCAGCAACTTAATAAGACCCTAAGCAACTTAGTGAGACCCTGTCTCAAAATTAAAAGTAAAAATGGGCTGTGGATGTGGCTCAGTAGTAAAGCACCCCTGGATTGAATAAGCAGTCCCCTCCCCCCCCCAAAAAAAACAAACAAATAAATAGAGACAAAAATTCAGTCTACAAATTGAAAAAAGCAGAAGATCCAAGTGAGTGAGAGATAGGAGACAAGATATGTCTTTCAAGAATCACCCTGAGATAGGATTTGGAAATAAAGAGAGAGATGTACTGAATCTCAACAAAAGCACCCACAAACCACCAAAATATAGGAAAAGCCGGTGAACCACTGAAATACAGAGGGCAGCATAATCAATTGCCAAGTCCTGAGCAACCTAGCTCTGTGCTCTTGGCCAACACCCTTGACCATGCATGTCTGCAAGAAGGAACATGAGGGCAAGGTCCAAGCGCAGGGGAAACTGGCTGGAAGTTGCCCGACTCCACCTCTAGTCCAGCCCCTAGCAACCATCCGTCCATAAATACCAACACCCCACACCCATTGGGTTGCTACTGCTCACTCTCAAGCTAGCCCACATCTCCCTTGACCGTGCCTCTGCTTTCCTAAATAAACCTCTGTCTGTGCCTCTGACTGGTACATGCTGAAATTCTTTTCTGTCGTGTATGCCAAAAACACTGCTAGCCCTGAGTCAACTTCCTCCTTCTCTCCGAGTACTCCTCTGGACACTTTTTTGGACATATTTCTTCTGTGACACCTTCAAATAAGGGGAGGCCAGGATATTGGAGAACATGAAACATCCTGGTGGTGCTGGCTCAGATTGATTGGAGACAGCTGGGTGGCCTCTGCTTGATGTCTACTGTCCCTGCACTAGCAGAGCCTGGACGCCTGCAGAGCCAGGACCTCTTCCCACTAAATCTCTTAACCTACTAATCACATGACCCACCCTGGGACATGTGAGTGTGTGTGTATAAAAAATAGGAGAAAGGGAGGAGAATCTTCTAGAACTGGGGCTGGTGCTTCCTCCCCCTGTTCTTAGGCTCCAGCTTTTAAAGTCTCCCAGTGCCTTTGAAAAGAGAGAGGGGAGATCCTTAGAAAGGGCTGCTGAGGGCTGGAGGGAGTCATGCATATGAATGGGCTCTGCCAGGACCTAACCTTTTCCCTCCTCCAACTGCAGTAAAAATAAAGGCTCCTGACATCAATACTTAATGAGATTAAGCTCTGCATGCTAATGAAAACCTCTGCAGAGGAGCCACCTGGAGGGAGAAAAGCAAGGGGCAAGTGGTTAACTGTTAACCAGTGAGACCACATCCCACAAAAGGCCTTGCAAAGCCCCACAAGGAGGCCCTCACAGCCCTGCCTAGAAGCAAACCTACTCAATGATTCTGTTCTGCTAGGGGCAGGGGTGTGGGGAAAAAGGCTTGACCTTCTTGGGCTACCCCTTCTGTTAAGGCAGAACCTCTCCCCTGGTTGCCTGGCTCTGTAGTGACAGGGGTGGGGGAGAGGAAAAGCAGCTGTGATGGGCTCCTCGCTCACAATAAACACTAACCTAATCCATCTTTTACCTTTGTTTTCCAAAGTATAGAAGGCATCAGTCTATAATGGAAAGGCAAGACAAGCTTGGGTCCAAAGCCTGACCCCCAACATCTACCAGGTGAGCAACCTCTTGATGCCTGTCTCCTCCCTGTCCTGTGCTCACAGGAGAGTTCTAAAGAAGAAAGAGCATCACCAATGGAACACAGAAGGTTCCTAGCAGATGGTAGATTACATTGCCTCTTCAAGAACTTAAAGACGTTCACAATTTCCCCTTTCCCTAAGTCAACTAGGAAAGGGTTACTGGAGGCTCATGATGAGATATGCAGGAAGATAAATATTTGCAAGCATCTCCCATGAATCAGATAAGGAAAGGCTTTCCTAAAACCCAAACAGCAAATTTATGGGAGATCTAAACAAAGAGCTGCCTCCTAGCCCCAACTTACAGATGCTGATTTTCTCAGTTTCAGAGCAGAAAGTGCCAAAGATTTACATGGTGATGTCTTCATCAGCATTTTCCAGAGAACCAAAAGGAGATAGATGACAGTGTTACCATCTGGGGGTGACCGAGATGACCTCATTAGAAGACATCTCCCTCAATAATAGATAGATGATTGACAGATAAGTGGTAGAGAGCTAGAAAGAGAAGAAAGGATTTATTTGGGGGAATTAGCTCATGTAATCATGGGGAAGCTGAAGAAGTCCCACGATATTCTAGCTGCAAGCTGATAGTGTAATTCAGTTCAGTTCAGTTCAAAGGCCTGAAAACCGGGGAAACTAGTAGCGTCTGTAAGTCTCAGCCCAAGACCAAAGGTCTGAGAACTGGGAAGCACTGATTGTGAGTTCTAGAGTCTGAAAGTCACGCGTTCTGATACCCAGGACAGGAGAAGATTGGCTTCTCAGTTCCAGGAGAGAAAGTAAATTCACCTTTCCTCAGCCCACTGATTCTATCCAAGCCTTTGCATGAGGGTAGAGCCTTCCTATTTAATATACTGATTCCAATGCCAATCTCTTCTGGAAACACCCTTCATTCCCAGGAATAATACTTTCTAGCTATCTGGGCATCCCTTAGTTCAGTCAAGTTAACACCTAGAATCTACCATCACTGTGATCTATGGATGCTAGAATGAAGTCCAGTCTCCTGAGCCCGGTTTCACTCCACCACTAATAAGCCTGGAGCAAAACTGGCCAAAAGAGGGTGTCCATCTCTTTGTGTTGGTTTTACTGTCTAGAATAGAGTGTTCTCTTCCTTGCACCATTATCTCCTAGAAAGCAAAAGTTTTTTACTGCTAGGGGAGAGACACAGATCCCTCCAAGGCACTGATAAAAATCTGCTGCATTAGGAGGATGGTTAGAAGAAAAACTCTACCCCTCCCTGTAGGCCTAGGGGAAAAGCAGCTATCATGCTGGAGAATATCTCTCAACCCTGGGAAGCTGCTTGGGCTTGGGCATGAGGGAAGAGGTGCTCAGCCAACGACCAGCATCATCTTGCCAGCTGTGTAAGTGGAGTCCTGTCTTTCAGGCCCCGCCAAGCATTCAGTTGGCTATAAACCCAGCTTGATAGGTAACAAACCAATGTGATCAGTAGGAACATGAGTTTGGGGGGCGGATAACTCTATAAACTGGGCTTACTGTGCTGAACACTCTTTATTTTAAAAAGCAGTTTACGGAAGGCCACTCTGTCCTGCGCTGACTTACATCAATAGGATATATAACATTCCACAGCAAACAAACCCTTGTCTGCAAGAGGGAAAAAGACAGGGTCCCCAAAACTACTCCCTGCTGATAAGAAGAGTACAGGGAGACTTTTGACCTTTACACAGACCAAAGATTCCAGGACTCATGAGGAATAAAGTCCACCAACCATAAAAAAAAAAAAAATGTAATAACAATTCATAGGCCAAAGTGACCCAGAGCTGCCTTTGGATCAATAACATGTCATTATAATGAAAGGGTAAAGTTTCTAAGCTGGAAAGCTTGAATGTAAAAGATTAGGTATTAAGTTCCTCTGTTACACCCAGAACCTGGAATTCCTGAGATAGTTAAAACAACACCCTACTGGCCATTTAGCCTAGGGCCCTGTGCAGTTTGTCACAGGGCCCGAACTAATCAGTTTGAATGTGTAACCCGCTTACGAATGACCAATCACCCCTGCCCGAGCTGTTCCCGCCAATGAATTTGCCAATCACGTCTCAGAGTTGTTGTTCAATTTCCCCGCGCCTCATGATGATTTGTTCTGATGTATGCAAAGCCCACCGCCCTCTCCAAAAAGTGCACTTAAGCTCTGCTTGACCTTTGCTCTGGGCTCTGGGCTGCATCTCCCTCCTTGAGTGAGCACAGAGTCCCAGCGCGCTGGAATGGATCCCCAATAAATCCCCTTTTGCCAATTGCATGGAGTAAGTCTCTTGTGTGGTCTCTCCCTCCGATGATCCGCCGGACTCCCCTTACAATAATAGTAAAATTCCCTCGCCGTGGATTTTGCTTGTGTGTTTGCGAGTAAAATAGTAAAATCAAAAGTCAAGAGGTGAACCTGGTGGAACTCTCTGGAAACTTTCCTGGGACCCCCAATAAAACTAGAGGATGGGATGGGTGCATTATCTCTTTGATCTCTGAGAGGACTCTCTCCTTTTCTCCCTTGAGGGTGTCTCTTTTCCCCTTTTCTTTTCCTTTCTAATAAACTGTTGCTTGCTACTATGTGTGACTTGATTAAAATCCTTCCTGCAGGATCACAAAGAATCAGTGGTTGCCTGCTCCCCATGGTTACTCCCAAATTCCCAACTCATGGAAACTTTGAAAGATAAAAAATTACTATTATTGCTTTAAGCCGTTAAGTTTTGGGGTGATCTGTAGGACAGCAATAGAAAACCAAGATATTTCAGAATGCCAAATAAAATTTCATTTGAAGAACTGTTATTTAAAACACATCAAACAAAAAAAAAGTTTATAAGATGATGATTTAAGCTAATCTTCTTAATTCATTGATAGAGAAATGGAAGCCAAGAAAAGACAAGACAAGTTGACTCAAACAAACCAGGGCAGAATCAAGACCATCATGCAAGGTTGATTTTTATTCCATTCCTGCCGCAATGCTCTATGTTATCCACTGCCATCAATTCAGAAGAGGTGACCTTAGTCATCTTCCAGACAGGAAGTGCCAAAGAGAGGGGTGGGATGGGGATTCCAGTCAACAAGATCAGATATTCAGGAAGCAGGTGCTAAAAGTTTAGAGAGAAGAGTGCTTTATCCAACTGAGATAGCGATTTAGGATAAGGAGAGATACTAAATCTTAAAGAAAATATCCACAAGTCATTGACATGGAGAAATCACAGTAGTAAATCTTGAGCAATGTGCCTTTGTAAAATGAGGGGAATACACACATGCAGGGAAAACTGACAGGAAATTGTGCAGCTCCAACATGGATCCACTTCTGTGTGGCCCCTGATACAGTCCTTCTATAAATACTGGACCCCCCCCCCCCAAGTCAGGGCTGCCGCCCAAGTCTGAGATAGCCCATGTTCTCCCTTGAATGTGTGTCTATCTTCCTAAATAAACCTCTATCTATGCCTTTGTCTGGCTCCTGATGAAATTCTTTTCCATCACCTATGCCAAGAACACTACTGGTCCTAGGTGAGTTCCCTCTTTCCTATGGAACTCTTTGGACCCTTCTCTGGAGACATCTCTTCTCTTGTGACAACCTGGTTATTAAGGCAAGTACCAAGACGTTCTTAAATAAAGATTAGATAAACACCGTCTTCAGCATCCATTAAACACCAAGCATTAAAATAAATAATAAAGGAGCTTACTGTTTATCGCTATCCTGAGTATAAAGAATGATGAATTGCAATTTTAAGGTCTTACTTTTTAAAAAATATTTATTTTACAAACAAGTTTAAAAAATCATCAATCCATTAAGTAAACGCTTTGCTACCCCCAAACATGGGCAATTTCCCAAACATCAAATCAGTGATTTGCAACATAAATAAAGCAATCAGAGTGATGAAAATAGAAGGCTTCCAGCAAAATTCACTCCTGAGAGCTACCACCAAAAGGAGAAGGAAAACATTTCAAGCTAAAATTTTTGACTGAAAATGATCCGAGAATAAGCTGAAAATTATCACCTCTCTTTGAAACCCACAGTTCATCATGCTGTTTCACAGCAAGGTGGGTACGGATGCAGCTGGAATAAAAGAGACATCAGTGTACTTTCAGAGAGAACTCAAACCACAATTCCTTTGATGGCGTATTACATATATATATATATATATATTTTTTTTTTTTCCTTTTCAAGCATAGGCCTGGTTGCAAATGCTGTGCTGATTTCTCAACAATCATGAAATTGTTGGAAGGCTACAAGACCTTTCCGGACCCTTCAAATGGCCAGTTCCCAGATCTCCTTCTTCCCATGGTCCCCTCTCTTGAGGCTAATCTATTCCTTCTTCAGTGCTCTCTTTTCATTGCTTATTCATGCTCCCTGTCTGGGAGCAACCCCAAAACTCACTGGGGTTCTCGTTGCTTCTATGGACTGTCTCAAAGGAACTGCTTTGGGGTCTGGGGTCTCTAAAGACCTTGATTCAAGACACAATTTAATTATTCTTTAGTCTTTATATAAAGGCCTTCTTTTTACATTCAGAAACAGATATGATGGGACAGTTAACAATTGTACTGATCTCGGTAGCCCATGTTAGCAGGATCATTTATTGAGATGTCAGTTTGTGAATTTCCCAAATCCACTCTCCTGCTCTCACTTGATAGGTAGGTCATCAATATTTCTTGTCTTAGTGATTTGGGGGGAGAAGAAAACAGATGATGCTTATAGTGGAAAGCCTTCTTGATTGTTTGAAATTCTTGAACCCCACAATGAGCCCAGTCTGAGTGAGGCAGGGAACAGAGTCCCTGGAAAAGTAGCAAATAGGAGAAACTGAGCCAGAGACTCGCATTCTGGTTTGTGCCACCCTTGGAAGATGTGCCCGTGGAGATTTAATTGTTTTCTTTTGTTCTGATTCTTTTTTTTTTCTTGCACTTTAGAGTAAGAGGAAAAATATTATAAAACTTCCAACGTAAACTTGAGATTCCTGCTTCATATAGTCGTTCAGTACTACATGGCTGTAGATTTGCAAAGCAAATTCATGGAAGCTTATGTGGTTATTCAATACTCTCTCTGCATCTATTAAAAAATCAGGCCAAATCTATTGAGAATAGTTTTTTTTTTTTTTTTTTCCTGGGATCATGAACTGTCTTTGCAGACTATTTATGATCACAAAGAAAAAAGCCTCCCAAACTGAAAATAGAAAGAAGAGATTATTAGGTGTTCTTTTGGTACAATATTCAGAGTGAACCTCTGATTTATTTTCTATTGACCAAGCTATTTTTACAACCTTATACATTCACTTGTAGAAAATTTATAGCAATGCAAATTATTTTTGCCTGGAAGAAATGCAAATGGTGCTTGAAAGATGCGAAATTTGACTGGTTTTGAGGCAGTTGATTTCCACTTGCAGGAAAGATAACACACAAATTTATAGTTTATTGTCTGAGGGATATTAACGAATTTCACATCTATTAACAAATTCACTTAAACATTTTTTGTCTGACTATATAAATCTATTCTTCAAATCATCATTTGAATTAGGTTTATCATGTTACTGGTTTCCTAAGGAGAAAAATATGTATATTTGACATGATTATTTTCTGTTTATATGAAGGCCATGTATGTAACCTTTTGAAAAGTATTCTCAACACCTGACTAAAAATATTCCAGCAGTTTTGGAATGTTCTTTATTAGTCCAATCTTACCTTTCAGGTCACAGTATTCAGACAGAGTAAACCTCCCAGTTTCCTGGTCTGACTATATTACTCCCTAGCTCAAAGTGTAACTGAAAGTTTGGTCCTTATCCTCAATACCAATGCAGTAACAAAGACAAGGTTTTGAGAAAAAGGAAAAAGAAGGTTTATTGCTTTGCTAGCAAAGGAAAAACACAGGAGACTCCTGTCCCCTATCCGCAGGAGCAGGGGCCTTTTATACAGGTGATTCAGAGAAAATGAGATTAGGAAGGTGAGATCAGGAAGGAGAAAATCAGGGAAAAGAAGATCAGGGAGAAGAAGGCTAGAAAAAACAAAGATTGGGAAAAAGAAAAACACATGTAAATTTCAAAGCCACAAGGGATATAGTCACAAGCATCAAGTGAATCCCAGTTACAAAAACTCTTCAAAATCTCCCTCCCTTCAGCTGGGCATGGTGGCACACACCTGTAATCCCAGCGTCTCCGGAGGCTGAGGCAGGAGGATCGAGAATTCAAAGCCAGCCTCAGCAACAGCAAGGCACTAAGCAACTCAGTGAGACCCTGTCTATAAATAAAATACAAAATAGGGCTGGGGATGTGGCTCAGTGGTTGAGTGCCTCTGAGTTCAATCCCCAGTACCAAACAACAACAACAACAATAAAAAACAACTCCTACCTTTCAATATAAGTAGGTTTAAACATTTGCGTCCAGAACCTCTTAGCATCACACCCAACCTCTCTCTTTATTTACCCTTGGCTCCAGGCAGACAGAATTCTTCCCTTTCCCAGACACATTTCCCTTTCTAACTCTTCACTTTTATTATCTCCTAAGCATACAGTGGTGTTTTTGTTGAATGCTTGGTTCTTGTACCCAATGCCAATCCAATAGCAAGGATATGGTTTTGAGAAAAGGGAAAATGAAGGTTTATTGCTTTGCTAGCAAAGTAGAAACACGGGGGTGGGGTGGGGGGGGGGTCCCAGAGGCTGTGGTTCTGCCCATCAGCAGGAATCGGGGCTTTAAAGAGGTGACTCAAAGGCTACATTTCTCTGTTGGAGTTGTAATTCACTTGTTAATTTGGGAGATGGCCATTTCTGATATCTTCTGGTACCATCCCTGAAGTCTGGATTACTTGGTTCCTATGGTGGATGTACACTCAAGGACAGATAAATCTGCCTAAAATGGGAAGAAAGGTAATCTTGCTTCCCCTGAGATTAGGAAGGAGCAGGAAGAGAGGAAGAAAAAGAAACATGTTCATTTAAAAAATAAATCGTAGTGGCCGAGCAGCAAGGGCTATATTCAAAGCATAGACAACTTTTACATTTCCCCATGTCAATGTCTGCTTCCCATTTTGTGGGAAAATGGGTGATGACATCTCCAAACTGCTTACTGCTGAAAGAGGGCAAAGTTGGGGGAAGTAACCCAAAGTCCTTGTTCTCTATCGTGTGGGGCGTGGACAGTTGAGGGTATTCAGCATGAGAGCAGTTCGGAGGTGCCTAGTGGCAGATGGCAAGTGACTGGATAAGGCATACAAAGGGCAGGGATCCTAAGACAACAATAAACAAGACAGCCAAGCATTACTTTTTTTGTAAACAATTAGCACAAAAGAAATTAATATTTTATCCATTCTCTGAAAACCATGAGGACAGAACCTCATAATCTGATCAGTGAAAAACAGATCAAGTTTATCAATGTAGGAAGTTAGGAAGATTTCTAGGTCTATGAGATCAGGCTCAAAATTTGTGACTCTAGAGTCCTTTGTGATCATTATTATTAGGTATTCTCACACAAGAACCCTTCCCTTATAGCCTCCAGCTTTATTTACTTTTGGTAGGGCTAACACAAGCATACATCTTGTTACTTTTTAACTAATTTATTTATGCATTTATTTTTATTATTATTATTATTATTTGTCACTAGACACCGCCAGAACTGCAATACTTTCCAAGGCATGGTCCCCTCTCTCCGGGCTAATCTATTCCAGGGCAGCCCTGCCATTCACAAAGAAAGGAGAACTCTCTCCGGGGTTCCTGCCCACTTCTCTGGGATCAATTACCATTCTGAACACCTCACAGTGCCCATCTCCGCCACTCCAGATTCCATGGTCTGAACCCGACTCCCTTTTGATTGGTGGAAGGCAATGGAGGCCATCACCTGTCTCTTTGGAAGGGCGCTCACCCATCTCTCAGGACCGACTGACCCATGTTCAACTGCTGTTCACATGGGACCTTTCTCCTCTTTAGTCATGAAAGTTCTCATTTAAATATTTGCTACTGTCACCAAGATCTGCACCTGCGGCAGCTCCACCTGGGCTGCGGCCCTAGGCCTCAAGGCTCACCACAGTGGCTCTCCTACTTGTAATGGCGTAGCAATCTCAGGTTGCTTTCGCCCCTGTCCACCGTGTTTTGACCGCCAGCGATGGCCAGGTATGGTCCCCACTCTCCAGCACCATCCACTTTCAGGGCTACTTGATTCAGCAGGTGAGTTGTTACACACTCCTGAGTCCAACTTCCATGGCCACCATCCTGCAGTCTGTATCAATCAACACCTTTTCTGGGGTCTGCTGAGCATTGGCATCAGGCACCTTAACCTGATGTGTGGTTCTTCCCACAGTGCTAGTTCTGCTTACCAAAAATGGCCCACTAGGCACTCACGTTCATGCCCAGATCCATGCCATCCTGCTGGGCTTCTTACCCATTTAAAGTTTGAGAATAGGTTGAGATCACTTTGGCCCCAAGACCTCTAATCTTTGGCTTTAAAGGATTAAACTGTCTGGGTTGTTTTCATGTTTTTTATTTCTGCAAGAGCGCCAGCTACCCTGAGGGATGGTTCAATTGGTCTTTCACCTCTATACCCAGATCAGATGACCGACTTGCACATCAGGACCGCTACCTGAATTTCCTCCGGCTTTGTCTTGTCCGGGCATAGTTAGTTCACCATCTTCCAGGTCCTAACACATGTGCTCATGCTCCACCTCCCTGGTGCAGTGGGCAAGACAGGCTAGTGGTACACCCTTGGAGGACTGGAGAAAGCTCGGGATCCCACTTCAGCTGGTGGGCAAGCCACTGGCCTTCACCTTCATTGCGACATATCATCTTTCTTAAGTAACATTAAAAAAAAACCACACATTATTTTTCCTTTTAAATGTCCATGTAGGACTGTGCTCAGGCTGTACTCAAATGTTTAAGACCAAGTTGGTCAAAACTGACCTGAGATTTCTCAGACATCACTCTTGGGAGATCACTCTTGGAAGATCACTCTTGGGACACATGCAAAGCCTTTTGGATCCTTTAGCTTTCCTCTATCAGTAGTGCCATCTGCCAGGATGGATCAGATTCCTGCTGACCATATGTGGCTTCTCTTGAAAGCATCAGGAGTTTTTCCATCTCCAATGACCCTCGTCTTTGCAGAATGTGCACTGTTGGCTTCTGGTTCTCTAGGGTCCTCTCTATCTCCCTGATCAGCAGATCAGGTGACTCATGATAGTTTCAGGGCACAGAGAGGGGGTTCTGTCATTGTCTGGCTGACGTTAGAGGACAAGGGCCAAAATGTTGGGTTCTTTTTCCTTGACTCTTTTACTTCCTTGATTTTGGTCTCCAAGTTTTTGGTTTTAAAGACCCAGCAAGCCAGTTTCAAAAGTTTTAAAGAGGGAGTGACTTCAATATCTATAATTACCCTTTCAATATCTATAGTTACCCTTCCATTTAATTAGTAATGGAAGTCAGCATCATATGCTATCTGTCCTGTAGGTGATGGCTTATTATTGCAAATTAACCCAGGTTATTTTTTGTTTGTTTGTTTGTTTGTTTAGAAGCAGTACCTCTGCAAATCACTAACAGGGAACAGTTATAAAGTTTACAAGGAAAATATGAAATGAAATTAACAGAGCAAAAACATATTCAGTTTGTGTAATGGCTATGAACCAATAAAAATGACTTTTATGATCATGAACCCTTACTTATATCCCCTGTTTCAGATCATAGTAATCTTTACAACAAAAATCAATCTTTTGAGCACAACTTTAAATGAGCTAAAGTGTAGCTTATTTTGGATGCTAATATGGAGTAAGGTGAGAGGAAGAGCCTTATCTCAAGTAAGGTGGGCTCTTCACAAATAACACAATACAACATTACGTCTGAAACATGAATCAAAGAAAGGCTAAGAGAGCTTTAAACTTTCTTCTTGTGGAAAAAAATGGCAGAATGCTTTCATGTTTTACAGTGTCACCTTTAAACATATCAGACTCTCCTTATTGTATTCCAAAAATGCACAAAATTGCACAAAAATAACACAAAATTGTATATATAACTTATTGACAACAGGTTGCTTTATTCAGCTATAAAACAACAAATGACATGAATAAATACCAACTGAATTTGTTATTTCTATACAAATCCAAGACTTTGCTACAGATATTGTTACTTTGGAGAATGCCAACTTGGCAAAGTGCTCTCCTAAACTTTACATTTAACCAAGTTTAACATTTAAAGTATAATTTAGAATCCAGAGGGTATGGTAACAATAATCACAGGCATGGATGGGTTAACAAAAGTCAAACGGTAGCCTTAAATCTCTCACGCATTTAGAAAACTGTGTAAATGATCAGAAATTGACTTAGCCAAAGCAAACAGAGATAAGACAGGACTTCAAATGAATCTGTGGCCCTTCTATGTAAGACACAATGTGTAAAAGAGACCACTTACCTTGCCAATACTTATATAAACTTTTATTTTATAAACTTTTACATGACACTTAGATAAGACTTAGACAAATATAGTTCTTAGAGGCATACATATACCTAGAACACATATTTAGGGTGTCAACTATATTGTTATAACCTAAATAACAGTTGTTTGTTTAACCAGTAACAAAGTTACCATTTAAAACTTTAAGACAGGTACAAACCTTAATTTCTTTGAGACTTAGTTTCCCCAAATAATAAAACCTAATGAATACAATAAAATTATCTTTATAGATAAGTGCAGATCAATGTTTCAGACTTTGCTTCATATTAGTACATTAAAGTTTAAGTAATTTTGACCATGCTAATTATAGCCAATTTAATCACAAACACAAACTTTTTTGAGATTTATCTGCCATAAACCTTCTGCAACTTAAACATTCACAACTTAACATCCTTAGTTATGCTCTAAGTTTTTTCTTGGACTTTAGCCCTGGAATATTACTTTACCAGATAAAATACTTTCTCAGCTAGAAACATTTCTTTTACCTTCTAATTTTCCACACTAAAACTTATTTCCACACCTATAACTTTCTTTTATTTTTTTCTAGTTTTGGACCCTTTCTTAAATTTATATTCTGAAACAATCCTCATGAATGTTATCGTGCATTTAATTTACACAAAAATTTCATCCCAAGAGAGAGATCAGACAATATAGCATGCACAAAAAGTCTGTCTTAATCTTTTCTCTCTCAGGTGGCATCTAAGGGGTTAGAGCACAGGATATTTTTGAGCTTGACCTGTGTCCATTATCATTATCATGATGCCATTAACTTTAAGTGAGTTCTCCACTGTCAATTGTACTCACAGGCTCCTTTGGACCTTTTCTTTTTAATAATATGCAGTGGAGGAGGCCCTTTCTATACTTTTCTTTAAGCTTCCTTGAGATCCCTTGGCAGAGGCTGCCTACAAAACACCGGTTGGCCGTAGTTTCTTTTTCTTTTCTGGGTGCAGTTATTTTTTTCAGCCAGTCTCCCCAGGCATTTAGTTTGAATGGGATACTATTATAGCAAGAACTGCTTTGACACAGTGATGAATATCCCCTGTCCAAATGGGGTGTCCTGTCAGATCTTAAAAGGGGAGACTATTCCTGTCCCCAGGTCATAAACTGACAGTGCTAAAAACTACTGCCACAGCATTTGTGTCTAGTAGCCTCCAGCTCCCCAGGGCAAAAGGGGCCAGAAGGCAGGTCAGAGGTCAGGTTCTCTTTGGCCATTTTTCTATAGCCCAGGCAGTTTTTCTGGGATTTTTTTCCCACAAGTTTAAGGCTAGTGTTCTTGACCCACAGTGAGATGATCTGCAGCTGCTTGGTGCCAGACTTAGAGACGGTGCTAGGAGTGCCAGCCCTGGGTTTAAAGGATTTAAATCTTGTTAAACCCTTTCTTCTAGTTTCCTGCTATCCTTGCACACCAGAGTCAGTGCCTTTTGGCACCTTCAACTTAGTTCCCGATGGTTCAGACCCCTTATCATGCACCTGCATCAATGCCGGTGCACACAGAATCTCTTTCAAATACTTGACCCCTGACAGTCGATAACTTCAACCTCAGAATTGTAATAATAATCCAGAAAAACCATCCAAAACCATGGCCAACAGATGGAAACCTTTAGAGTGACCAGCCAAGATCTTTCCCAAGAGACTACTTGTAGGATCAAAGCTGTATTGGCCATATCTTAAAAGGGGCAGAAACAAAACAAAAACACATACAGACAACCAGAGAGAATTCCCAAACCCAAGGCCAACAAATAGATGAGAACCTAGAACAAACCAGAAGAGAGTACATATCCCTGGGTTCTTGAGTCCCACTTAACCATGACTTCTATACCAGTGGTGCCACAGATGTCCCCAGAAAGAGGGGGTCAGGTGTCCCCATGAAGAGGAACCAGATGTATGGAAGCAAGGGTCTCAAGGTTCTGTCTCAGCACGCTCACTGGGGGACTGACCAAATGGCCCAAAATGTCTCGACTTTACTGAATTCAGTTTCCTTTTTCTCAAAATGGACCATAATGGAGCATCCTGTACCATTCAGGAAGAGAAGGTGGGAGTTCCCTGAAGCAAAAAGAACATGGCAGCTGCTGAGAATGGTCCCTCAGTCCCCTAATTTACTCACAGGAATAGCTCCTCTGGTTCTACCTGAGGCAAACCCACCTATCTGCTAACTCTCCTGCAGCTGGCTCTCAACATGAAAGTTCACCAGCCATGTTGAGTCCTCAACATGGAAGAGGGGTTCCTTGGAGAGCCAGGCCTGCCCAAGATATACGGAGTGGGGGTCATCAGTACAGCCTTTCCTCAAACTGCTCTCCTATCAGCATTCTGGTCTTCTGAGCTACCAACAGAGACATTCACTCAGCTCTTCTAAAAGAGTTCTAGGCATTTTCTAACCTGCTTTTTCCAAAAATATTCCACGTTTTCCCTACAAACTAGTTCTGACAAACCACCTGGTCAGGTATAGTCATAGCCATGATCCATTTGGGGGTACCATTTTTGTGTATGTGTTAACTTTCTGTTGCCATGAAAAAATTCCTGTGGAAATCAAGGTGGAGATGATTTGTTTTGCTCAAGATTTTAGTTCATGGTTGTTAAGACCCATCTTTTGGACATCTTAGAAGACAAAACACCACAGAGGGGACTGTGGGGTGGAGGAAAGCTGAGGATCTCATGATGGTGGGATGTAGAAAGAGGGAGAATGTGCTGGGGACAAAATGTACCCTTCAAGGGCATGTCCACTGGGCTCACTTCCTCCTGTTTCCACCACCTCTCAATAGTCCATTAAGCAGTGAACCTATGACGGATTAATCCTGTTATGAGTTCACAGCCCTCATGATCTGATCATCTACCAAAGGCCAGGGACAGCAGCCCGGAGGAGTGAAGGGGTGGCTGGGAGGAGCTGTTTTCCAGGGCAAGTGTTTGGAGTCAAACCTTTCAATTCCAGTCCCTTCAACTTGGGGTGTGAAACTATCCCTCCTTTCTTTGTGAGTCCCATGGGTTTTCCATTTAACTTGTGAAAGAGATATGGGTCTGATGTGAACCAACGGCAGCCTCACTTCAATCATGTACCAGATGCAGCTCCTATGAGGGCCTGACCCTATCTCCCTGGGTTGCTGATGTCACAAAGCCACCTGCGGATGCACCGTGTGTCATTCTCACAGACTCTTGAGTGCTTTTTCTAAATTAGTCTCTTATGTATAGACCACAAAAGTAATTCCAGCTTTTATTATTGTCACGAATTTCAGAAACTTTTGAGTCTTCACCCATCTCTGAGTCCCTGTCTAATGTCATTCAGTTTATCATTAAGGACTCTTCTCATGAAGAGCAGATGCAGGGGTAACCAGACCCTTGCCTTTTGTTTCCCTGTGCTGAGGTTTGAAGAGTGTATCCCTCCAAAAGTGCTGTTGAAACTTCAATGCCAATGCAGCAGTATGGAGAGGTGGGCGTTCAGGAGGTAGTGAGGCATGAGGCTGAGCCTTCCTCAACGGAATGTGAACCCTACACCTAGACTTTATGTAAAGGGCAACAAGCCTTAGGTTCTAACCTCAGCACTACACATGTGTATGCTTGGGCACATGCACATGCACATGCACATGCACATGCGTACACACACAGACTTATAATGCTGGGCATGGTGGTAACTGCCTCTACTTCTTGTTCATTTGGGGGTTAGGCAGGGATTGAAAGTTCAAGATCAACCTAGGCAACTTAGTGATGTTATGTCAGATTCATGGGTCCCCAATAGACCTCCAGGAGCCGAATCCGATGCAATTACACAAGAGTCTTTATTGCAATCTCGAGCCTGGATTCACAACCATTCTCGATGCAGCAGTCCCAGGGAGTGAGTCCCAGTCCTTTGTTCAGTGAGATTTTATAGGTTTGGGGGGATACGCTATGCGTCACAACATCACACAACAAATCATTCCATACCGCGGGAAAAATCAAACAACAACTCTTAACATTGATTAACACATTCAATGGCAGAAACAATTTGGGTAAGGGTGATTGGTTAGTACAAGAGGAGGATTCGTTTGAACTGACTGGTTTAGGCCGAGGGGTGTATGTGCTAAACTACATGGTTTCCCAACATGTTATCAGCCACCATAAACTACTGGGGGGTCATTTGGCATCCCAGGTATTTTCCCTGTCTAATGCTGATTGGAGATTGCTAGGGGGTTGCTATGGGTCCTCACCTAGTCCAACTGAGTCAGGGACACCCGGGGCCACAGATCTCTCCTGTTATTTACAGACAAACAACTCAGCAGGGTGGGTATGTGCTTAGGAGTGCTCTATGGGTTTTTCCAAGGACAAGGGTCACACCCCCTTCCTTGGACAGGCTTTGCTCTGAGGTAGAGGCTGGTTTCTCAAAAATGAAGTCACATTAATTTCTCAGTGAGACCCTTTGCCAAAAGAAAATAGAAAGGGCTAGGGAAGTAGCTCCAAAGTAGAGCACTTGGCTAACATGTATGATGTCCTGGTTTTGGAAGACAATGCAAGATTCTGCTTACAGCTATCCCAGCCAAGCAATAAGGATGTTGAAAGGTATTAGTCTACCAATTCCCTGACTTTCTTTGGTGAATTTTATTTCTAGGGATGTTATCTCCTGAAATTTCTAGCTTACTCTGCAATAGGCCAACCACAGTCCAATGGCCAGACAAAACCCCTCAAGCTGAGAGTCAACAGAATTCACATTAGGCAGCCATCAATGTGACCATGACATGTGGGTGGGGCATCCAGAGCTTAAGCTACAATAGGCAGAGAAGTTCCCAGTTAAGTAACTTAATGTGTTTCTTCCAGATAAAAAGAAAAGACAAGCTCCACTCTCCTGAGGACTCTCTAGGTGTCTGAAGCTGAATTTTTACCTCATCTTATTCTGTAAGGGTCTGGTGAAAAGTCGGAGGAAGAGACCACCAAGAGACTGACTCATGCATTTGCAGAAGGGGATTTATTGAGGATCCAATTCAGCGCGCTGAGGCTCCAGGCTCACTCAAGAAGGGAGAGCAGCCCAGAGCCCAGAGCTGAGGTTAAGCAGTGCTTAAGTACACTTTTTGGGGAGGGCGGGGGCTTTGCATACATCAGAACAAATCAGCATGAGGCGTGGGAGAATTGAACAACAACTCTGAGACATGATTAGCACATTCATTGGCGGGAACAGGTCGGGCAGGGGTGATTGGTCATTCCTACAGCGGGGTACACATTCAAACTGTTTGGTCTGGGCCCTGAAGTGTGTCCATGCTGGACTGCACGGTTTCTGGGAGGGGGTTGTTTTTAGCTTCTACATGAATTGCAGGTTCCAGGAAAACAGAACTTAATTTCACTTCAGGAAATTGCAACTTAACAGAACTTTAAAAACTTCACAGAACTTGAAACAAATCTTAATCTTATCCTTTACATTTTAACTTAGGCTTTGTAGTTTGAAAACTTTACAATGCACGGTCTTTTACATTTTAACTCAGGCTTTGCAGCTTAGAAACTTTACCCTTTCAATTCTAACACCACAGGGTTCCATTACAGTCCTAGATTGAGCATTATGGTTTTAGAAAATGTTAAAAAGGGTCTTTGGAGTTAATGCTTGGGCCATAAAGGAAACTAGATGTCTGCAATTTTTTGCTAAAATTGTATAACATTTCAATTACAAGCATATGAGGTTGGATGGGACTCCCGCTTACCTTAATGGCATTACTTCTCCATGCATTTAATGTGCTCCCTCTGGGCTCTGTTTAGCATGCCGATTGCTATGCTGGAAAGCAGAGGGAGGGAGAAAGGCCAAATGCTGGAAATCTGAATCATTCTTGTTAAAAGATATTCTCCATGCAAATGGGGAAGGAGAGAAAAGAGGCTCATATTCCTCTACAGGAGGTGCTGAAATAGAGACCAAAATGGAACACAGCCTTGGGAATCCAAAGGATCACGATGAATTCCAACTGGTGCCAAACATAACCACCAATGTGCTGCCCTACCAGTGGGGTAAGGCTGACTCTTGGAGAAGTGCTGTAACCCATGAGCTGCCTGTCCACTACCATTTCCCATTGTCTCTCCTCCCCATTTCCGGTGTGCTTATCTCACCCAGAGGGTTGTAGTGTTCTTAGAGAACATTCAAATTTGCAGTTATACTCAAGAACAGTGTTTCTCAGACTTTAACCCACATGAGAATCTCCCAACAACAAATAACTATATAAAACCAGGAGGTCACAAAGGAAGGGGTTTCCCACACCTATGCCTGAAAACAAGAACTATCCCAGAAGACTCTGCCAGACCCACAATGTTGCACAAAAGCCATGACAACCTTACACAGAAAATACTTTGATGAGGATGTCATCCAGTGTAGGACTGATCCAAACCTTGCTATTGATCTTTTTATCCAAGAACGTTCAATTCAAAACAACTTATGTAATGCTCCTTATTTTGGCTTTTAAAAAACTTCCCCTTGCTTCAACCTCTTTGAATGCACTTGTAATCATTTACCAAGTTTTGTGGTTCCCCAAAGCAATGCTCTGCAATGCCAAATAAACTTTTTAATCTTTAAAGAATCTCTCTCCATTTGTTATTTAGATTGAGACCACCTAATTGAAGAAGGCCTGGAACACTCCTATACTACAAAGGGTTAAGCATCCAGGGACACTAAACAAGAATTTGGGCATTGCAGAAATTTGCCTCAGAGAGGAGAGGGACACCCACTGGCTTTTATCAAGGCCAGATTAAAATGAAAGGGGAAATGCAAGGAGAGCTACCTTGCAGGGACAAAAGGCAGAGGACTGTCAGCCAGTTAATTGAGCCTGTGCTCCTTATTTGTGCTTCTTTCCTGCTCATGGTTGTTAAACCCAGAATCTAGAAAGTGATTTTAAAACTGCAAATTCATGATTCCCTGTTCAGCCTGGTTCTCTACCAGAAAGCAAGGCTTGTGTGAAAGCATCAGCTCCAAACATTAAGGAATCCTTGCCCATGATCCCCTCCCATCTCTCCTAATGCTGGTACAATCTCTTCTCCAAGAAGCCAATGCCTGCCATATTTGCTTCAGCTGCTAATTTGTGGGTAGCTAACACTAGCTCAGCCTAACTTCCCCTCCCCATCTAACACACAAGAATATGCCTACATGCTCCTGGAATTCCAGAACTGAAAAATATCTAACAGAATAATCAGCAACCATGAAATCTTTACCTCTCACATTTGAGGGTTTATTAAAAAAAAAAAAAGATACTCATGATATGAAGGATATAAAGACAAAAAGATACTTCAAGGCTTTTTGTTAAATCTTGTGAGAATGAGGGCAGGTGGCAATGGCTTGAACTGATGTTGTGATGGTAAAATGGAGAAAAATTGATAAAGTTGCAAAAAAGTTTGGAGATAAAGCAACTGCAATTCTACCATAAGTCCTTTGCCTAGATTGCAAAACAGTGCTAAATATTAGACATTAATCCAAACAAAACAACATCTTGAGTGTGGAAAAAAAAAATTTAAATAGGACCCCATAGGTCAAACTTTGCAGTAGTTTTGAAACTTCTACTCTAGTATCTTTCATCATTAACTCATTTTACTCTTTCCATTAACCCTATTTGGTTAAGTATGATGTACCTATTCTGCTGATGAGAAAACAGAGGCTCAGAGAGCCTAGAACATGCCCCTGTATTCATCTGGTGGCCCTGAATTTCTACACCTGTAAAATGAAGACAGAGTGGTTTCTGACATCCCTGAAGTTGGATGTGTGTATACAAATGGAAATGTGTACATTTTTCTTAGAAAAAGATTGATAAGTTTCATCATATTTTCAGAGAAATTCTCCACCCAAACAGGTGAGCATCACCAGCTGAGGAATGAATAATCACAGAAGGTAGTCAGATAGCCAATAAACAGGCAGAGTCTCAGCTTCTCTGAGGAGGGGGGATTGCTAGGGAAAGAAATGGGCTTGACTAGAGATTAAGCCATGCATGTCTAAGTACGCACTGTGGGGACAGTGGATCTGTAAATGGCTCAGGAAATCAGTTACGGTTCCTTTGGTTGCTCACGTCTCTCTTACTTGCATAACTGTGGCAATTCCAGAGCAAATGCATGCCCACTTGGGCCCAGCAGCATGATTCCCATGCACCAATCTTCAAGGAATATTTGTAAAGCTACGTGCTTCAGAGGACATAATTCAAGGCCAGTTCCCATGGCTTGAAAACATGTTTATGTCTTTTTAAATTATTTTATGGTACCCTGTCCTGTTCTTTACCAAAAAGGGACTTTCAGTAATAAAAACATGAAAGGAAACTAATAATAGTAATGACCACAAAAGAAATGCAACAAAGACTTGCAGTTTGTTAGTATTTTCTTTCTTCTATCCTTCTGTTATGTTCGGTTGTTTCTATAGTTATTAATCATTCAACCAGGAAAAAAAATCAGGGAGAAGCAGTATTTGTACCGATTAAAGGTTCAGACTTGCATCCACAGCCTGGTTCAAATCGTATCCTTGCCTATAATTTTGAGCAAATTACTTCAATTCAAGTTAATCTCCTCACTGTGCTTTCAGGTTCCCTGACCTATAAAATGGGGCATGATTATAATCCCCACCTCAAGGAGTTTTTGTGATTAAATTAGCTTATACATGTACTTTGAACAATTCCTAGCACATGCAAGTGTTTGATTAAGATTAGCAAATAGAAATATATTAGCTGTGCTTGTTGTCAAGGTGTGAGTTTCAAGTAATAGAAGACTCTGATTAAGGAATTTACTAAACAGACACTGGTGAGATCACAAAAATGTTGATCCATTCGGAGGATTGGAGTCAAGACCCAGAGAGCAGGCCCCAAATAATGCCTCATTGCCAAGGCCAATGTCTCGGCTTGGCACCAGAATCACGAGGCACTCACAGCTTTGTAGGTTCAAACAGCAATTCTTTATTCCAGCTCTCACACCACCTCCACGCAGGTCCAGGGGCAAACGCGTTCTCCTGTCTCCCGCACAAATCACCTACTCCACGAGGCTCTCTCCAAATCCCATTTTTATCTCACGAGAACTCAATGGGAACAAGCAGCAGGAACACCCTAATCCCAGCAATAATCTTCAACTTCCAACTTCCTTAAAACCCATTATCTTAAACTGGCAACGCCTTAAACTCAAGGAGCCGGTTACTTCCTCAAACCTGATCAGTTCTAAACCCGGATCTGCCTTGGTCCTTGAGCAAGGTCACCTCATTAAAGCATGCATGCAATGTCCCATCAAATGTCCTCTAAGCAGCATGGGGTACGCTTGGCAAGGAAATTTCGATGCGTCATTCCTACTTGGTAATGGCCCTCAGCACCTCATTACTGGTTCTGATGAGGAAGCCACTGACTGCAATATATATTGTGTGGAAGCAATCACCTGCCTTCTTTTCCTAGGTAAAACTCCTGCCTGCCTGTGTGTATCAGATTGGCAGAGACTAGACCACGTCTGCACTCCAGCTGCAAGGGAGTCTGGGAAGGCAAATTCTCTATGCAGCACTTTCAGCTTCTCCTGGGGAGATGGCCGTTCATTAGGAGCGCCCCTCAAATGTAATATGTATTATACATTACAAGTAAAAGTACACACACTCTACAAACGCTGTGTAAGGCCAGAGAAAGGCTGGGGAGAAAGAAAAACTAATGTAAAATTGTTAAGCGGGCTTAGATTCTCGGATCATTTAATACCATTTAAAAGATAACTATGTTACTGGGGCTCCCTGCCAGAGGTGTGACTCTGGGGTTCCAACAGACTAGATTTGGCCATTATGCTGCATCGGGAGTCTAGTTAAGGAAAGAGAGAAGTGGTGGTAAAGCAAGAAGAAATTAATTCATTTGCAGTTTGGCCAAACCCAAAATAGCACAGAATTTTATAGGATGAGAACACAAGCCAAGAACAAATTCAGCATGTTGCAGGTCTGATTTGAAAGTCCAGTTCCTCTGACAAGCTTAGGGGCAATGTTCATCCTCAACACACAATGGAGCTTTGCAAGAAAAAGAAAAAAAAAAAACTTTAAAAGTACAGGTTCCCAGCTTGTACTTAAGAGGTATATATTGAAATTGGAAGCCAGGGTGGTGGTACACGCCTGGAATCCCAGCTATTCCAAAGGGTAAGCCAGGAGGATTTCAAGTTCGAGGACAACCTCAGCAATTTAGCAGGATCCTGTCTCAAAATACAAACATAAAAAGGGCTGGGGTTGTAACTCAGTGGTCAAGTGCTTGCCTGGCATGTATGCGGTCCCAGTTTCAATTCCCAATTCTTAAAATAAAATGGATAAAATGAAAAGGTCAGGTGCTTCTTTTAAGTCTTTTTATTGAAAAGGGCCCAGTTACAACTTTAGCTCTTTGGATTCTAGTTTTTCAGGATACTGAAAAAAGGGGACCAAATCAGGTAAACTCTGACTCTCTAAAAGTCATTTGGAACTTGACAGCTTTTTTGGTTTTAGTCACACACAGGGGTAAGGGAAAGAAAGTTCTTGACTACCTCTCTACATAGGCCATGAGAGTTGCTAAGATTCTTTTAGGCTTTTCTTTGGAATTTCTAGAACATATTTTTAGAATTATCAATATTTCACCCAAAAGTTTTTCTTTAACTGTATAACACATATGCAAGTTTGTTAGTTTTGCTGAAATCTCAATTATGATTACATGATATCTCAATTTACTTTTCTGTGGTGGATGTATCTTTTATTTTATAAGCCTAAGTTAAGGTTTCCCAAAATGTTTCATGTCAGGGCAATCATAAAAATGATATTTTTATAGTATGAGGTTCCTTCAGATCTGGAGGAGGTTGAGGGATTCTAATCTTTGGTCACCCCAGTCCTAGCCCAACCACCCTGAGAATGGAGGGCATCAAAAATGTCACCATCAGTACCAATATGTGAAGGGCTCCTTGGAAATGTGTGGTTTACCAATCAGAAAATTAAGTTAATATAACGGAGTACTTTACACAAAAATTTCCAAGAAGAATCTGCTGCTGCATGCAATGGATCAGAAAGGGTACATTTCATGAAAACAGAGACAGGTGGAATAATCCAGTGCCTATCAACAGGAGAAAAGTTAAAGAAACTTGTATACTCATACAATGGAATTATCTTATCAATAAAAAGACAAGAATTACTGATTCCATGCAATCACAAAGGTAAATGTCAACACTAAGAGATAGTGTCTCGCAAGACAAGATACTGTATTTTTCCATTTATGTGAAGTTTTAGAACATCTGTAACTAATCTTTGGCAGTGAAGTGGGGTGTGGGGATTGACTGGGGAGTAACATGGAAGAACTTTCTGGGCTGCATTACTCTTTATCTTGATAGGGTTTGGGTTACACAGTGTATGCATTTGTCACTTAAGATTAGTTTGTTTCACAGTACATAATCTTAAAAACAAAACATAATAAATAATTGTTGAAACTCTAGTCAATAATATCCATGCTGAAAGTTTTAAGAGTGAAATATATTGGTATCTGTAACTTACTTTGAAATGCATCAAAAAATGGATGGAGTTGGGCATGATGGTGCACATGGGTAATCCCAGCTATTCAGGAGGCTGAGGAAGATTGCAAGTTTGAGGCCACCCTGAGCAATATAGTAAGGCCCTGTTTCAAAATGAAAAAGGGATGGGGACATAGCTCAGTAGTAGACTGCCCCTGGGCTCAAGTTCCATCCGCAGTACTGGGGGCAAAAATGGCAGAAACATGGACTGATGAATGGATAAGGGAACGGAGAGACAGAGATGTGATAGAGCAAGTGATATAAGTTAGTGGTAGGATCTAGGAGGCAGGTCTATGAATATTCACTACATAATTCTTCCAACTTTTCTCTTTGTTTAACAATGTAATACAAAATTAGATAAAATATCAGTAAAATGATAATAATATGGGAAACATAATTTTTTTTACTCTATTTAGGGTTAGGGAAGTTCTAGTGTATTTACAGATGCCACAGAATTCTAGAGCATTAAAAGGTATAAGAGATCATTTCAGTGAATCCTTTGAATAGATCAGGAAACTGAGAGAAACAGAAATTAAGGAACTCACCTTAGGTCACGCAGCCAGTGGGTGGCAAGCCATGCCCAGACAATCAAGCTGAATTCTATTATTTGAATTCTATTTAGGAAACATTCTTGTCTCAAACAAGTGCATTGATATCAAATGTGTTTTAGAACCATGGAGTTTTATTTGTATATAATAATATATTTCTGCAAACTATAATCCTTGAGATTCTACCCAAGCAATTAGTTCAAACACTATTTTTTTAAAGTTTGTAGATACTGGGGTTAAAAACAGAATGAAATAGTACTTTATTTTAAGCAGCTTAATTAAGGTCTTTAGCTACTTCATCTATTTATTGCTTTATTCTAAAGTATTTTTTGCAATGCCCAACTGCTTTGGCAGAGCAGAGAGAAATACAGTTATTAAGTACTATTATCATAACAACTTCAGAAAGCAGCAAGTACTCAGACCTTCAGCCGTACTTTCTGGGAGCCAAAGCTTCACACAAACATTCCTTAAAGACAAGTAAAATATTCATATGAATCATCAAGAACTATTTGTTAAATCCTTTTCAGGGTTTCTGAGTCATTACCTCTAAGAAGATTTAGCTTAGGCTTAATTTGAGGAGAAAGGAAGAGCTAACAGTTAATATTTTTTTTTTCTTTTCCTCTAAAAGGTACTGGTCCTGCATCATGCTTCCTTATGCGGCACTCCCTACCACTTCTCTTAAGAGAGAAACTGCAGAGGTAAATTGGTCCTTTATAAATGAGACATGTCTGCAAAGAATGTGTTCAAGCCTCTTCCTAGGTTAAGGTGGTGTACAAGCATAGGCTGTGGCTCCCTCCCCAAGAAGCACAGGCAAACATGGATCTGAGAAAATTACCAATCACATTCCAAACCATGAAAACACCCTGGGGAGAAAGGAGGCTGTCTAGAGCAGGTCTGTGGGTGCAGCAATAGGTAGAGAGGAGGGTTAGGGAAGGTCTCTAAATCCTGCTTTTACCTCTCTGCTGCCTGGCTTTGAATGGATCATGGGAACCAGCAGCGCAGGCACCGGCTGCCAGGGTTGTCAGAATATCTGAAAGTACTTTAAAATTCCTGCTGGGGTGAGGATTGGTGAAAACAGAACTGACCAACTGATACTTAGCATCCACTCATTCCACTCTTTCCAATCACACTCAGGGATGGTAGATTTTAATCTAGGAGATTACTACCTGCAGGAGTTTCCTGTAGTGTGGCACCAAAAATAAAAGTCTATTAAATTATACAGTGTCTGAAGCATCCAGTATGGGGCTTATCCCTTCCTCTGTCCTCTAAACGCACCTGGAAGGATTCAACTGCAAAACACATTGGCAGATAGGGAACAAGATTCCCCAGGCAAAAAAACAGTCCACTACAGACAAGAAATGGAACAACAAATGTTAACCGAAACTTAAGGAGCAAGAGCTTAAAGCAAACATAAAAACTGAAAGAGATTAGCATTATGAGATTAGCATTATGAGACAAGAAAGAAAAAGCAAAAAAGAAATGATTGGGAATATTAAGGATTTAAAATGTAATAATTACAAAAAGAAGATGCTATAAATAACAGGATGGATTTAATTGATAAATGGATTTATGAGCTAGAAAGATCAGTTGAGAAATTCTCCTAGATGGTAACAGGAATGAAAGAGGAAAGATAGAAAATATAAAGGAAAAGCAAAGGTGTGGGTGTGGAGGATATAAACAGAGGCACTAGCCGGGCACGGTGGCACAAGCCTGTAATCCAGGCAGCTAGAGAGGCCGAGAGAGGAGGATTGGGAGTTCAAAGCCAGCCTCAGCAACCTCGAAGAGCTAAGAAACTCGGTGACAAGAGGCTTAGCCCACAATTCCCAGAAAAGATATGCATAATAAAGGTAGATACTCTTATTTAAGCAAAATCACATTTGAAGTGGAAGTCAAGTCCTGAGTTTGCAACTTAATTATACATGAATACTTCATGGACTACCTCCATGAAGGTTGATTAGGCAGTAAAATCCCAGAAAGTAATACAGAACCAGAACTAGATTTGGCACCTGCCTGACTGGTCCAATGTGAATTAGGCCATCAGTCCGACAAAACACCTTAACATCTATTAGCCAATAAATAGGTCAATAGAAATTAAGGGTGAATGCCAACCACCTCTACAGGGCTGATCGCAAGAAAACAGCCTTGTCATTAAGAAAGAGAAGATGGGTTTGTTTGAAGTAGTTTGGGATGAAGTTTATCACTGAATTTACCTGCTCTTTCCTACTTGTGCATCTTGTTCGTCCATACATAATGAGAAAGCAGCATTTACTTACAAATGTCACTGAAATGAAGTCACAGAGTAGGTTTCGCTTTTCTGGTATGAAATTCAATCAGAACCACTCAGATACCCAAATCTCAATTAAAAATAAATGTGAAGGCAAGAACAATTGAATAGTTTTTTTTTTAGTGGTTTATTCTTTGAAAGCCCAGAATTTTCTAGCTAGAAAGATAAAACTTCAGGCCATCTTAAGTGGTACCCGAAAAATACACCATTCTTCCAATAGACTTGGTTTACCCGTTAAAATGTAAGAAAATGATACCTGCTATGAGCAACTTACATTTTAGTGTATGGTGTGAATTGTATAAATGTCTTTCTTTTTTTGTGTGGTAGGGAGGATTGAACTTAGGAACATTTAACCACTGAACCACATCTCCAACACCTTTTTATATTTTATTTAGAAACAGGGTCTTGCTGAGTTGCTTAGGGACTCACCTTCCCCAAGCCACTGGGATTACAAACCTATACCACCATGATGTCTTTAACTGTTCACCCCTATCTCTTTCCATTTCCACTCATTATCGTGTGACTTTGCAGTTCCTCTTACCAAGAAGGAAAGTGCACTCTCCCACTCCTTGATTTTGTCATGTCTTGTTATGTTTTGCTTTAGCCAATGGAATTGTTAGCAGGTGTGATACGACCAAAGGCTGGAAAGTCCTGTGTAATTACCCTTTGCTCCTCAATTATGTGATCAAGAGAAGAATATTTTAACCTAGTTGGCTGCTCCCAGAAGGAGGATGAGACACACATGGAGCCAAGCTAGTTCCAGCCAGCTCAGCCCAGAGCAGCTGACTACAGGCTGGCTGCAGGGCTCCAGATGCATGAGCCAAATAAATGCTTATGTTGTACAGTTGAGATCGAATCACTATTATGTAGCTTTACTGGGGTAATTATTAATTAATGGAATGCTCATCAATTAATTACTATTTAATGGAATCCAGGATGCTACTGGCCCTCTTCTAAATATGACTTCCTATCCCCAGGCTCTCTCCCTCTCTTCTCTTCTCTTCTCTCTCTCTCTCTCTCTCTCTCTCTCTCTCTCTCTCTCTCAATTTTTATCCTTGAAACATGTTTTATCCCTGTTTAAAGAGTGCACTTCCAACCCTGACACAATGCCTATAATCCCAGCAATGCGGAGGCTCAGGCAAGAGGATTACAAGTTTGAGACCAGCCTCAGCAACTTCGCGAGACTCTGTCTCAAAATGGAAAAAATTAAAAAAGGGCTGGGGATGTGTTTCAGGGATAAAGTGCCCCTAAGGTCCTTTTCTAGTACCAAAAGAAAAGTGTGCATTTCCAGATCTTTCTTCATGCATTGATATAAATGAGTGATACTCTTATTAATATAAATATAAATCTCTAATACATGTCTCCAAGGGAGGTGTGATCTGAGATTTTTAGCAGAGACTTTTTTTTTTTTTTTTTGCTACTGGGATTTAACTCAGGGGCACTCCACCACGGAGCCACATCCCCAGCCCTATTTTGTATTTTAATTAGAGACAGGGTCTCACTGAGTTGCTTAGTGCCTAGCCATTGCTGAGGCTGGCTTTGAACTCCCAATCCTCCTGCTTCAGCCTCTCCAGCCACTGAGATTATGGGCATGTGCCACCACCTCATTTAGCATAGACTTTTGTCCTATGATTAGCTACAATATATGAACTTGTAGACCTACCCCTCCCACCACAACTAGTGTACGACCGCCATCAGCTGTCATGCTATCGGATCTGATGCAAGGATTTACTAATTTAATTCCTTTCCAATAGTGTCATGAAACTGAAGCAATATGATCCTCTCAACTCACCAATTTTATCTTTAAAAACTCCAAGTAGCCAATACATATTTATTCTGGTATATGGCACTATTGAAAAAAAATCATGGAAGTTCTATTTTTGTAAAAGGACATCTGCCGCAGTCACGGGTATGATCCAATTGCAGTGGTATCAACCTAAGACAGGAGGCTGATGCCTAGAGGTCAGTTTTCCGATGACGGGTAAGAACCATATGTTGAATTGGACAAACCTAACAGGCACGGTCCCTAGCCACATTGCTTGTTGCTTAATTAAACAGAAGGGGGGAGATGCTAAGAGCCACAGCCAAGTAATATGATGCATGGCATTTTTGGTTGAAAGGTGACGCCAGCTAGCCATTGAGATGATATGATTACGTTAAGATTTGCATTCATATGGATATTGGACTCCTGCTGTTCACCTCAGCCTGCTACAGGACTCCTGGAGAGTTCCCATTGGTTGGGGAAGTACAGTAGGAGGGAATTCCAGGGGAGGAACTTTCTCTGGGGTTCCGGGAGAACATTGCATGGGTGTCTAGGGATTCTTCCCGGGGGTATTCGGGGCATTGGCGGCAGTTTCGAAAAATAAAGTTTGTTCCTGCTTTAGTGGCTCGTGATTTTGTGCCCAGCCAGACTGCGGCAGACATCCAGGCCTTCACAAGGCGAATGACAGCATCTCAAGCATAGCCAACAAAAAAAAGAATATGAAAAGCATCTCTACATACCATGAGAACATTATCACATTCTAGTCAACAAGTCTGGTCCTGAGTTCTGAAACTCAACATGTACCTCAGATGAGCTCATCTGTACTGTACCCATCATTTAATGATTAGGAAGGATAATAGTAATATAGTTGCTAGGATATCTCCAGGCATTCTTATAAATTAACTTGTAGCCTATGAATTAAAAATGATTAAGTAGTTTGATTGGATGGGGTAAAGGAAAGTGTTTCTTTTATGATTAGGAAGCCATAGAGGGACTTTTGAGATAATTGGTACAATCCCTTCTTTTGTTTTGCAGATTATTTTTTTTCAAATAAATGTTTATTGAACACATTCTGTGTTCCAGGATCTGTGCTCAATAATGAACTTGAAATGCTCACAGAGGATGTGGAGACCAAGATCCAGCAAAATTAGGGAGTTATCCAAGGTCACATGTTCACACACTTGAATGTTAGTTCAGTGTTCTTTGCTGCACCATGAGAAGATTCTTTGGAAAAGAATTTATATGAATTAATATTCAAAGTGAACTTCTATGTGGAAGCTTGTTTACTGCCTTTAAGAGCAAAGACTTTCAAGAAACACACATTCAATAAGCGTTTTACTGAGTGCTTATTGAATCTACTTTATAAACAACATAACAGATGCTGGGGACATAAAGTGGTGTTCTGGTAGGGCCAGAAGCAATTTAAAGACAGAATCCTGGGCAGTGTGATATTGAGGAGGCATGCTCAGGTTGCCATGGCATCCCAGAGGAGGGGGGCAAAAGCTGTCTAAAGGGGTGATGAATTTTGAAGGATAAGAGGCATTGAAGGGGCTTGGGACCAGTGGGACATTTCAGGATTGGACAGCAAGTGAGCTGCACTTATTGTAATTAATAGGCCTAAAAAGAGGATTGACATTTTCTCAGTAGTGCCTGGGAGCAAGGTCCCTGATATCTACGGAGAGCATGCATCCAGTTTTAAACATTCAGCTCCTTTGTCACCAAAAGGTGGGAGCACCTTGAGAGACGAAAGATCGTCCTCCGGGAAATGAGGTAATAAAGCCAATATTTGAACAGTAATTGAATGTACAAGATGCTGGAGTCTGTATGAGTGGTTTAGGTGGCTGATTTATTCTGCACAAAGCATTTGCCCTAATTGCAAAACCAAAGGCAGTATTAACTCCTATAAGCAAGGGATCTAAAAAGGTTTCGGTTCTGCCTGTGCCTGCCTCTCCCAGGCGACTCTCCTACCCAATAGTCCATTGTCTTTTGAGACAGTTGCTGTTCATCTGTGTTTTCCTCCCATGCTTGGCTGGGACTTTACAGCTGTCCCTTTCACAGGATACTTCAATGATCAGGTCATCCCTGGTATGAACAAGCAGAAGGCACTCACAATCCCAAACGCTGCACCTTAGAAAACCACCTTCCTGTTCCTTGCTGAAGAGGCCTCCACCCCGCACAAAGCTCCAATGTCCCCCAATACTGCTTTAAGCCACAACCTTGTTTGTTCTTGTGAGCTGCACCTCTTAGTTTCCATGTTCAGCATTGCCTGGTCCTGGATTTTGCCCTGGTGAACCAGTTAGGGGATGAGCCTCCTCAATGGCATCTCTGTCTCCTTGTCTCTCAGGCATTGCTGAGAACCACGGACTATGTCTTGAAGTCACTTGCAACTCATATGCCTGCTGCATTTCACCCATTCTAAGGCATTGTTAATTGCAACGTGCGTTGTTATTATTTCATCTTCATTAAGAAAGTGATTCATTTGGGGTTGGACAACAGATCTTCCCTTAACTACACAAATTATGCCCCATATTCTTCCTGGGATGGGTCCCATATCCAGCTCTGAATCCTGTTCTTAGTTCTTTAGATTTAGTTGGCTGGTTTCTACAAACTCACAAGAGAAATAATTTAAAAAATTTTTTTTCAACTAGTCATTTTATAAGCATAGAATACATATGTATTAGATTATAAAAATATGAAAAAGAAAAACCTAATAATAAAAAATAATAACTGCAGAGTGTCTATCCATGGAATTTATTTCATTTTATTACATAAATGATCAAAGAACATGGTATGCACTCTATAATTTCCAGAAGTCAATAAAAGAATAAAGAGGATTTACTGAGGTTTTATAAGGCCCAATATGACTAACTTGGTAAATGATTTTAGGGCCTTTAAAGGTCTATTTTATCCTTAAAGTTACAGAGATCGATATTTATCTTTTGGGAAAAGTATATTAGTTATATTTTGAGTGTGGGTTTTTATTTGGACTATAGAGATAATAGCATCCCCACCTCATAAGGTTGTTTTAAAGACTAAATATGTTAATATGTGAAAAGACCTCAGAATAGTCCCTGCACACAGCGAGCACCCCTAAAATGTTGGTGGTTATCTTCATCATTGGTTTTAATATTCTTAGATGCTAGATACTCATATTGGCATTTTTCTGTCAAGACATGATAGAAGTATGTTTAAGCTTTTCTAATTTTATTCTGTTAGCTTATTCCTGAATTTCCAATAGATTTTGCTGCATATAATCTGAAATTCATAATTCTGTGATTATTGTGGCTCTCTGGATCAATTAAAAAGTTTTACACTTTTAACAAATCAAATTTTGACATTAAAAATGATGATTTTTTGCTTTTGGGCCATAATAACCTGACATTCTTTGCCCACTTTTTCATGTTCAACCAGAATCATATTGCTAGCATGTCCACACAAACAGTAAAATTTAAGGTTTTCCCCTAGGCATAGAGTCTTATAACATAAGAAGGCAATACTGACACTCTCTTCTTCTTTTTTTTTTTTTTAGTTGTAGTTAGAGGATTACCTTTTTATTTTACCTGTTTATTTCTATCCAGTGCTTAGGATTGAACCCAGGGCCTCGCATGTGCTAGGCGAGCACTCTACCACTGAGCCACAACCCCAGCCCCTAATACCTACTTCTTTCCCAGTGAAATTAGTACTTTTTTTTTTCTACTCTTCTTCTAATTAGTACTTTTTTTTTTTTTTTTTTTTACTCTTCTTCTCTGCTATCTTTGAGGGGAGAAATCTAGTATTTTGTGGCTAGCATACTAATCAAAATTTTTTTTTTTTACTTTTACATTATGCACATTTTCTTTCAACTTGTGCCATTAGATTGTTTTACAGCCATCATTAACTTAATTACTTAGCACTAGATGAATATGTAACAGGAGGTACTGTTCATAACTAGCTCACTGGTGTTCTCTCTGCCCCAGCAGCCAGCATGCTAGAGGGAAAATAAAGTGTTGACAGGTGGAAACACCTGGATGATTATGCTGAGAGAGGCAGGAATGTGGGTGGTGGGGGTTGAGGGGGGGAGGCCCTCACCTTCTCAGAAACAACCTGTGCTAAGAAGCAGGAGGGAACCAGCATCCTGTGCTGATCCTGTGCTGACTGCATCTCTCCAAAGCTCTTGCCCAGTGCCACCTCCATTAACCCTCACCCCAGGATCCACAGCCCAACACTTCAGATAAGGAAAAGAGGTCAAGAGCTGGGCTGAAAGTCCTCCCAGCAGTTAGCAGAGGACATAGGTGGTGGGGGTGGGAGTGTTGTACAGAGCCTCCATCTTCTGTCCACCACACAGGGTTGGACTGAGCAGGGCCAGGGAACACTGAGTGGCAGCCATTCCTGGCTTATTCAGCCCTCAGCGGGATGGGAGTAGGTGAGAGGAGGAGAAATGCAGAGTCTGAGCTAGCCTGTCCTCCCTCTTGTCCATCTGCACACTGCTGGGATCAGGCCGCTGAATGAACTCAAAGCACAATCAACCACTTTTATGGTGGCTGGTGGGGAAGTCACCTGACTGGGCGGGTTTGTTTACTGGAGAATTCAGGGAGTTAGGGACCCCTCCCCTCACCCTCTCCAGGGACCAAAGGAAGTTTAATGGACATGGAGATCTGTGAAGGACCCCAAAACTGGTGAACAACATTGGACCAGAGTAAATCTGAGGATGAGTTCTGGGTGCCATCACCTAGAAACCAATCCTATGCTGAGGTGTCTGTTAGTGGAGCGACTATGGGTTAGTTTCTCTGGTCTCTCTCAGCCTCAGGGTGCCCTCTCCCTTGCAGAGGTGATGAGGCCTGGTGGTATCAGGCACAGATGAAGCTGGTCCAGCCTGGGACCCTGGGGACACTCACAGGGTCCCGTCTCTTTGCCCCTGGCTCAGAGTTTACTTTAGATACAAGGTTACTTTAGATACAAGGTGACAAAAGCAACAGGTGAGGATAACGTGACAGAGTAATTAACCCCTTCAGGAGCTACTGGATCTTTGCAGCTGCTCCCCATTACACTCCCCCAAATGTCAAAGGCCAACACCTGCCACTGGGTCCCACGTGGCTCTGAAGTACACTTCCAGACCACTCCCCACTCTGATCCTCCAGTGCCCCTTTCCTGGGAGACTATGTCCTGACATGCCCACTTGTACCTCCTGGCAGCTGGCACTGGCCTTGTGGTCACTGTCTTGGTCACTGAGGCTGCTGGCTCTTGATTCACACCATCCTCTCCAGCATCTGCCAGTGTCTGGCCTCCTCACCTGTTTGGGGACTCATTCCAACCTCTTGCTACATGTCTCAATCTCTGTCTTGAGCCTGTCCCTTTCAAATTTTTTTTCCTGTCCCATAAAGTTTCCTTTCATACACAACTTGAATATCTGAAAGAACAAACAAAAAAGTCGCCCTTGAATCCCCCTCTTCCCACAACCAGTCCATCAGGAGGCCATGCCAATGGCACCACTTTGACCTCTCTCCAACATGTCCACTTCCCATCCTGGTCAGGGTCACCATCCTCCACTGTGGACATCTACTCTGTCTCCTCCTTCTTCTTTGATCCCCTTCCAGTCCATGTTTCACACAATAGCAGAAGTAGCTTCCTTGAAACATACACCAAGCCCCTCACTATGACCTGAAGGCCCTGTACCATCTGGCTCCAACCTAATTCTCCAGCTTTAGCTATGTATAATGATACTTTTTTTTTCTAGACCATTCTCATCAGTTACAGTTGTAAACAAATTCTTTGCTACTTCTCTGCCTAGTCCCTCACTCCCCACCAAGAAGCAGAGCATAATCTCTGTACCCTTGAATGTTGGCTGACCTTAAAGGACTTGCTTGACCAACAATATGGCAAGTTACACTGCAATTTCCAAGGCCAGGTCAGAAGTCTTGGGGTTTTTTATCTCAGTCCCCAGACTACTTCTCTGGGTGTCATGAGTCACCAAGTGGGAATTTCATCTACCTAGACTGTATTGCTAAGGCCACATACAGAAATCTGGGTCCCACTCAGCCCAGTCTTCCCTGCCAAGATGCCAGACCTGTGACTAAATGTACCTAGGATACTGCAGACAGGCCTTATGTGCCAACTCAATACCATCAGGCCTGTTCAAAAGATGTGCATCACAGGTCATGTGGAGGGGTACCCAGCAGCTCCCCTTGGAAATTTCTGGTCCACAAAATTGTGAAATATGAAATACTACATTAAATATTATGTTATCAAGTTTTGGGATGATGTGTCACGTTTCTCCCCACCCCCCGAGGCTTGACACATGCTTCTTGCTGGAAAACACTTCCTACTATGTGATCACTTCCTTCTCTGAAATGTTCACCAAAGAGGACCCTTCCAAACAGCCCAAGTAAGTTAAAAGTACCAAAATGGGACTATATAATAGCTTATTTATTTCCTTGTGAACCCTTAGCAAGTAAACAGGCATACATAAAGAAAATTTTTAATCTTACTTCCTCCTAGAGCAGCTGTTTAGTAATCTATGGACCAGAGGCTAGCCAACTGCTTTTTTATTAGTGTCTTAATGGGCTACAGCAATACAAATATATTTATGCATCGTACAGATAATATTTTTGCTGTTGGTTATACTGGGATTAAAATCATGGGTACTCTATCAGAAATACATCCCTATTATTTTTAATTTTAAAATCCCCAGTATTTTTAAACTACTATTCTTTTGAGACAGGGTCTTGCTAACTTGTCAAGGTTGGCCTTGGACTTATGATCCTCCTGCCTTAGCCTACCCAATAGGTGGCATTATGGGCATATGCCACAAGATTTGATTTGTACAAGTAATTTTTTTTTAAATTTTAATATTTATTTTTTAGTTTTTGGCAGACACAACATCTTTGTTTGTATGTGGTGCTGAGGATCGAACCTGCGCTACCGCTTGAGCCACATCCCCAGACCTGTACAGGTAATTTTGACATGGCAGAGTGAAGAAGTTGCCATTGAAACCATGTGACCTACAAAGTCTAAAATATTTACTGTCTGCCCAACCCTTGCTCTAGAGTCTTAGAAGAGCAAGAGCTATGAATCTCTCCACTTTTTATGGTACATGGCAGGTTTAGGTACATAATTAGTATATGTTGAAATAATTAAAGATTTTAGTTTCCTAGCTATCCATTCTTACCGAGAGGCTCTTTTTGGTAGGGCAGGCTATAAGAGGCTGGGTCAGTTCCCTGCTCATTTCCTCAGAGACTAAGGTAGCACAAAAACAAAAGCCCTAGAGACCACGCACAGGACTTTGGTGCCTTAAGGTCAGCCAAAGAAGACCTTGACACCATCTCAGCCCTTATGCTCAGTTTCAAGGAAAAAAAAGAGTGAGGTATCCATTAGTACCATAACCCACAGCTATGGTCAACCCCCAGGGAAGGGTGGGAGCATCTCAGGGAGCAGAGGGTCCTCTGCTCTCCTCAGTGAACTTGAGTTGGGATAGACCCTGGAGAGCAGCCATGCAGGAGATGGGGAAGCCCCACCTCAGGAAGGAGCAGGGAAGATGACAAGGCAGGCCCCATAAATGCCACTTGCCGGTTAGCCTAGACATGATGGGACAAAGGGGTCAGGCTGTGTGGTCACAGGTTGTTCCTGTGCAAGTCTGGGGTGTCCAGGCTGTATATGCACATGCACAAAGAGGAGGCAGACCCTGAGAATCTGCCTGGATTGCTGGGATGAGGTATGGACTTTTGACCCTGATGTCATGAGTTTGGAGGGCCCTCTGCTCAAAACACATTGCACACACATGTCCTTTTAATCTGGTTTCATCTCTCAGGACCAGAAGAGAAAACATTCCCCTGTCCCTCCATCATTTCCTCCCAAGGTCCCCAATCAGTTTCCATGGATCTATAGAGGGTTACATTTAGTGATGAGCGGGGGTCTTAAGACTTGAGAAAGAGCCAGATTCTAGAAGTCCCAAGTCTTGGAGGGCTTCCAGTAGCTGTTCGCGGGCAGCACCAATAAAGGAATTCTCCAGGAAGGCAGGCAAGCCTCCCACTCCATCTCGCAGGGTATATAGAGGCACCCGCACAAGGCCCAGGACCTGTGAAAGCAAGACAGGAGACATTTGGACCCCCATAGCTAGTCATGTTACCTGGATCCTTTTTGCAACAGATGTCTCTAGAGCAAAGATCTTACTTCCCTTAACAACTAGGCAGAACCAGCTCCAAGGCTCATACCTCAGTGAAGTTGAGTGATCCCAACCCTGAGCAGGTGCCTAATCCAAGACATGCTCTCCAGCTCCATAAATGCTAATCTTTACTACCTCTCTCCCTGAAACCTTTAGTGATTCCAGACTCTAGGATTTAGGCATAGCTCTATAGCTGAGGTTCTTGAATGTGGAATCTACAGTAGCTGTTTCTGCATCACTTGGGACCTAGTGAAAAATGCAAATTCTCAAGACTTCCTCCAGCCCCAACTCTCACTAGCAATCGAAAGAATGGGATCCAGGAAATCACTGAGTATATATTTCTAAAGTGAGCATAGTAATCACTGTTTTCATAACTTCTCCCTGTGATTCTGACATGTGCCCAATTTGATAAAATACCTCTGTACGCAATCTGTCTCTATTCGCCTAGCCTTTAGCACGGGCCATATCTTCTAAGAAAAAAAGGAGGCCCAAAATTAAGTGCTTAGGGTGTCTCAACTGATCATTATCACATTATCAATAAGGAACAACGGAGAAACTTGGATGGACGTGCTCTAGAAAGATCTCTGTAGAGGCTGATATGGTGGGGGAAGAGGACAGACCTGCACGAGAGAGACTGGTTTGGCAATACTATTCTGATTAGAGATGAGCAAAATCCCAACTACTCCTAGAAACCGCGGAAGATCGCAAGGTCTCAAGGGTTATGACTCCTTTCAGGGAGGTTTTCTTTGGGGAAAGAGCGACAGATTGGGTGTGGGGCGGGACCCTGGCTGGCCCCACCTCCAGCCCATGGTCCTTGGCTTGCGGTGCGCCAGCTTCCACAGCCTCCAGCTGCTTTAGGGTCAGGCGCTTGACGTAGAAATGGGCCACCACTCGCGGTCTGGCCCCAGCGTGTGAGCTCCGGTAATCAGTGCGCTCCACGCGGAAGGCCGACACCGCTTCACCGAGCTCCTCGCGCAATTCTCGGTTCAGCCCGTCCTCCAGGCTGCTGTCCTGCGCGTCCACAAAGCCGCCTGGGAAGCCCAGGCGTCCATCGAAGCGCATCTGCATCTGAGGGAGGGGAAGTAGGGTTGGCTGAGGTGCGCAAAAGGTGCGCCCCCGGGACCGTGCAGGGCTGGGGCGGGGAGTGGCCAGGCGCGCCCCCTCCTCACCAGCACGGCGTACCGCAGCGGGATGCGGCCGAAGAGCATCCCCGGGTCGGGCGCGTAAAGCAGAGCGTGGCAAGCATGCCTCCAGCCGGACCCCAAAGCCAGGGCCTCGGCCAGCTCCACCTTGTGGCCCCCGGCCATGGCTGGAGGATCTCTCTCTCTTCCTGGTCTGGACAGACCACGTGCTTTTTCCGGGGGAGGGGTGTCTCATCTCCCACCTATAGGGTCCTGGCTGGGGTGCTAGGGCCAATCCCTGCAGGGCGTATGGGCGGGACCGGCCTGTGTTAGGGCAGGCCTGATGACTGATTCCGGCAGCAGCCAATCAAGCCGGGGCTTTCAGGTAGATCCTGCGGGACTGTTGGGAAACTGAAAGCTTTCTCTCGGTTGGGCATTACACCGAGGCGGGCCTGAAGGGGAATGGGGAGCCCTGAAATCCTGGCAAGGCCAGTCAATAGATGCTTACGTCACAGTTTGAATTCCAGGCCTTTCCGGGGATGTCCCTAGAGCAGCTGGGAAATGCTGCTTTTGTAGCCTGAGCAGGATTTAATGGCCCAGGAGTCCCGATGGTGGGAGGAACAATGTAGTGTGGTTCTGGAGACTACTTTTTTGAATGATGGGATTGAGAGCATTCAATGTGGGGGGAGTTAGGTTGAGCGTTAGGTTAGGGATTGTGGCCTAGGTGATAGTAATGTCGCACCCTCCCCCCCCCCCTTTTTTTTTTAAATCCTAGATGGTAGTGATAGCACTGGTGGCCAAAGGGACTGGAGGGATCTAGTGTTCAGTGCGTGGCACAAGGAAAAGTCACGGGATCCGAAGAGATTTTTCTGTGGAAGGGAAGTGAAAGAAGGTGCTGTGGATCAGCCCCGTGGCTAGGAAAGGGAAGTAGGAGTTGTTTGAGGTACAAAAAGCCCCCTAAGCCTCCTGGATTTTACCCACAAACACCCTCAGACCTTTGAGCAGTGAGAGAGGGTGAGAGACAGGAGGCTTACCCTGCCACAGGGCAGCGGCCTCTCCAGGCATGCTGCTGCTGATGGAGGATTCCCATTCCGGCACCCCAGCTAAGTCTTCACCCTGAAGATTGCCCGGATGCCCAAAGTCCTAAGTTTATTACACCAAGGGAATGAGGAGGCAGCTCCTTGAGAGGGCCCTGGGCATAAAGTCACAGCCAGGAAATGACAGCTCATGGTGAGCCCAGAGCTCTCCCAGAATCAGGCTTGTGACTTAGCAGTCACTTAATTCTCTCAGGTCCCTGACTGCTCAGCTGTTACATAGAGATGATCCCGACCTATTAGGATGCCGAGTGATGTAAAGCACTCTGAACTTTGTGCCAGGCACAAAGTGAATGTAGCCATTCTTGGAGTGGAGGATGGGGGCACAGTGCTGAGTCTTAGGTTAAAGACCCAGGTTTGGAGCTCAGCTGCAATCCTTATCCCTCAGCTCTGCTAAGGGGGATGAGCTGTTCTTGGCATCATCTTTCCTAGCTTGGTCTTCTGAGTAGCAGGGCAATATCTAACATCAGGCAACTGGATAGAGATGATGAGGCCCTAGGTGTGGTACAGTCATTATCCCACTAAGAGTTCTAGGGGAGAGGAAATGCCCCTGGTTAAATTGTAGGGTCACCTTGCAAAAAGAGTATGAAAATTTATAAGAACTCCCAATTCCTGGGTTTCAGTCCAGACCAATTGAATCAAATTCCATAGGGGTGTTGCTAGGGGATGGGTGGTTTTAAAAACATGTTTCAGTTGACAAACATCCAGGGTTGATAACCAATACCATCAACTCCTTCTTCCCCTCCCCCTAGCATTACAGGATGATTTCGTTTCTCTTCTGAATGGGCTATCTTTAAGAAAGTAGGGTCAAACATTCCCTTTCCAGAGCATTATCTCATCTTTCTTTGGTTGCTTGAGGCTTGTAAAGATGGATTTAAGTATTTCTAAGGCAATATGAATAACTAAAAAACCAGGAATTAATGACTTTGGAAACCAGAGTTTCCAAAATGATATTCTTTGTGGCCAAAGGGACTGGAGGGATCTAGTGTTTAGTACGTAGCAAATGGAAAAGTCATGGGATCCGAAGATCCTTTTCCAGGATGAATTGATTTAGAAGCACTCAAGATCCCCCCAACCTTGCCAAATCTTTCAAATTGCTGTCTGCTTATGGCCTATCTCCCATTCCCCAACCCCTGTCCCACCATGCTCAGGTAGATTGCCCTGCAGTAAAGGCTGAAAGTAGAGGACAGAGCCATGTGACTCAAGAGCTGCCCCAACTTAATAATGGTGCTCAAAACCAAAAATTGATTAGTGGTTTTACTTGAAAGATACTGCTGAGCCAGTTCATTATTTTAATAATAATGAAGAATTAAGCATCTCTGCTACTTCTAAAAATATGGACTCTACCTCAAGGTTATCACATAGTTGAACAGGAGAAATTTCCATGATAAAAGCATTTCTGCTAATGAAAGAAGGAGCTAATCAAGAATTTACTATTCTTAAGTTTTAAAGAATTTACCATTTTTGAATTTTAGGCAATATTCACCAATGCTTGTTAACATTGCAAAAAAGCAACCAGCTATTGCATAGATCATGATGGAAGAAAACACCACCTGCTATGAATAGGCTTGGGTCATATTCCTAAAAGACAGAATCCTGAATGCCATATCCCCCAATGTTAAAATTCTGAAAGATCAAAATCCATTAACTCCCCAACTTTGAAACACCAAAATCCTCAAACTATAACTCTGGAAAAAATAATGAAAATATTCTTTAAGAGACATTTATTTACATTTCTAAAAAGGGTTTTATTGAAGAAACATAAGAATACAAGAGAACACTTCCTAGACCACTTTGTACAACAGAATAGACAATAACATATAATTTTTACAAGCATATCATATATGTTAATATATATTGATAGTTAATATAGTATATTAATAGTTTCACATTTATGAACAGATTAATATACTATAGTATATTAATCAATTCACATTTATGAACAGATGAGCCATATTAACTAAGAAATGTGTCAACAAATTCAAATGTATAAACACATATCACTATAGTTAGTAATTGTGTATACTCAGATTTATAACTAATCATCTGAAACATTGTGACAGTCTTGATGAAGTTCATAAAAACTGCAATGGGTCACCATTGCACTTTGCCCAGCATATGCAGTTACCCAGAGTTGAGATCTCAAAAATTTGTTTCATAAATGAAGATGTACACACAGGACATCTCTGTTCATTGAGGAGATTTCGACATTTTTACATAAAACGCACAAAGTCAACATTGTTACAATTCACTTCTTGGGAATAAAATTTGCATAAAATGAATGAGAACACTCAAAGTCTTTGAGCAATTTATAGCTTCCTTATTGGGATTGATGCAAAGATAAAATGATTTCATAGCCAAGTATAGAGAGAATGCTGACAATTTTAAATGATGAGGAAAAACTATAAAAGAAAATTGACACATGGCAAAGACATATTACAGAGATAAATTATGGGCAATTGCACAGAGGTAATCCGTAATCACTGACAGACATTCAGGATCATTGTATTTTGAAGTCTTGCATCATGATAAATACCTGCTTGCTTTCTTTTAAGGCCTAGCTCTCCTTAGAGAACATATTCACATTCATTTTCTATATAGTGTTTTTCTTTTTGAAATTCTTTTATGATTTGATATCCACTGACATGATCATTCCCTATAAGTCTTCCCATCTTCCACACTATGTGTCTATGTTTGGGCAAGGCATTCCACACATCTGTACTCATGTACAGATCACAGATATGTGGAACTTACACAGGTGATTGAACAGCATATTGCAGGACTTCTTACCCTACAGTGCACATATTATTTTCAAAACAATAATTTCACTGTTTTTTTTTTTCAGGCAAATGCAGCTTTAATTCATTTAAAATTTCTGGAGGCTGGGGATGTATGTAGTTCAGTGCAGCACTTTCCTAGCATGCATAAGACCCTGGGTTCAATCCCCAGTAAACACACACACACACACACACACACACACACACACACACACACACACACACACACTTCCTAGAGTTTCATTAGCTAGAAGGAATGCCAGTGCAAACGGAGGAATATTTAAAGTGAAGCTTTCATTGTGGCTGTATTTTATGGTCAATCCATTCATCTGACTTTTCTGCCCAATGCACTGATCTAAATGGAAAAAAACAAGCTTGATTGGTAATACCTTAGAAATTGATTTTTAGAAGATTTGATTATACCTCATTCCAAGTCTGTCATTATGGTTTGAATTTACAATTCACTTTCTTCTTCAAAGCCCACCAAATCTTCAAATAAACATTTATAAAGTACTTCAGTTTTTCCAAGCATTAGCACATAGATGAACGGATAAACTCCAGAATTTTTACATCCAACAGCAGTGTAAATTGTATATATCTGATTAAAAACAGGGGAGAGAGTTTTGAAAGTGCCATCCATTACCCAAAGTAAATCATGTGCTTATTTTTCTGTTAGATTTAGTGGTAAACATAAGAAGTCTATCTTCCTCAAATGTCAAATCTCTAACCAAGAGGAATTCACCAATTTTTAAAATTTTATGTATGTATTGGTACTGGGGATTGAACCCAAGGATGTTTTACCACTGTGCCCATCCCCAGCCCTTTCTATTTTTTATTTTGAGACAGGGTTTCTCTAAGTTGATTAGAGCCTAAATAATTGCTGGGGCTGAACTTGCAAACCTCCTGTCTTATCCTCCCAAGCCACTGGCTCCCAAGCCCAGCAACAATAGTTCATCATTTAACAAACACATTTTGTAGTGCTGGAGCAATAACTCTATATGAGCAAGTGTCTTCAGAAGTTTGCCAAACTTGTCGAATTTTTATTCTCATTCAAAGTGCTTTAAAAAAAAAACAAGCATGGTGCTATTTGTAAAGGGGCAGAAGTAGTTCATCATTGAACAATTTGGCAATTATCCTGTGTGTACCATGGAAAATGTACAATTGCCTTCCCCAGAATTTGACTTTCTATTGCTCTTATATACCCTTTTTCCATGGGGAATATGGTTTTCAGGATTTCAATGGTTGGGATTATGATGTTCATGATTGTGTCTTTTAGATTATGATCAGCATCACTTTTATTATTAATTATTCTTGCTCTTTCAGTTTTAAGATTGAACTGGTATGAATTCATACCAGGTTTACATAAAGAGGACTGACTGCATGTACACACACACACACACACACAAGGGTTAGGAGGCACACTTGTAATTCCTTTCTCTGTCAGTTGAGAAGCAATGGTCTTCAGTAAGAAAAAGCATACCCTGTGCCTAGATCTTGGTTTATATCTCAATTTTCCTTGGAGAAATGGCTGATACAGCAGTGGAGCAGGAATATTCATGATGAGGATATGAAGAGCTTCAAGTATTGTGTGATGTCTGAAAATAAGTAAGTTCACACTGCACTCCAAAAGATAAAGGGAAATCACATTGATAGGAGTCCTCAAAGGGACAAGGACACAGGAGCCTACTGAAAGCGTCCGTGATGGCCAAAGTTGAAATAATTTGAGTAAAAAATTAAATGAGTACTGGATTATAATTCAAAGTAGAAAGTAAATAATTACATAAGAATACTGCAAATGAATAAGGAATTGGTAAATATATGGGGGAAAGAATCTCCCATGTAGAGGAATCAGAAATAATTTATGTAGCTATCTCTCCTCAATCTCCTTACACTTGTGTTTAAATAATGATTTCCAAAGGGTATGGTATGGAATCAGGAGGGTGGGTTATTCTAACTTTGTGGAGAAACTTGACAGGCACTACCTTACCCAGGTGTTCAAGGTCAACACTGTTAGCACAAAATGACCAAGCTGGCTGCAAACTTCACAGGTGAGCAAAGCCTTTATTCATCTGATGGACACAATTTCCTGATGGAAAATGAGCCACTGGCCAAAGGAGGGATCTGTGATTATGTATACTACACTGAGAGGTGACTTAATTATTGACGGAGCGTGTCTAGGCACTCAGGAAATGGGTGTGTGAGAATTTGAAATTTGTTTTTACTGGGCAATATTTTCACTTGGGGAAGAATCTCTTTCCCTTTGAGGTCCCATTGTACTGTCACTGGGAAAGGATTTATTTGGGAAAGATCCATGCTTTGGCTGATGGATATCTCCTTCCCAGGGATTGTCTTGTCACTGGGTGATGTTTGCTTCATTCCCAGGGATTCTCCTGTCACTGGGAAAGGCTGTATTGGAAAGGATCAATGTTATCGATGTTTGGACTTCTCCCTCATTCCCTCTTCCCAGGCCATTCTATTTGGGGGTTTGTCATTTTTCAAATCTTACAAACACCAACACTGATAAGTCATGCTGGGAGAGTTACCTTTGATGTAATACATGATAAAGATGGAACTTTGGGCTGTGATCCTCCTCCAACAACTCCAATTTAATTATGTAAAAAGCATCAAACAAATCCCAGGAGAGACCAGGTGTGGTGGTGTAGGCCTGTAATCCCAGTGGCGTGGGAGGCTAAGGCAGGAGTTGAAAGACAGCCTCAGCAATTTAGGGAGGATCTAAGTAACTCAGTGAGACTCCATCTCTAAATAAAATACAAAAAAAAAAGGGGGGTGGTGGTGGCTGGGGATGTGGCTCTGTGGTTACGTGCCCCTGGGTTCAATCCCCAGTGTCAAAATTTTTTTAAATCCCAGAAGAGGGCCACTCTATGAAATATCTGACCAGTGAAGGGTTGAAGGGTTATGGAAAATAATATTCCTACAAGATAGCTACCACCCCCCCTACACCACCACCACCACCACCACCACCACCCCCCCTCCGCCCCCGGGAAAAACAGAGGGACAGTGTGACTTGGGAGAAGGAGGGAAATTATCCAAAGGTTAAACCTCTCCCAGTACATCCCTTCTCAGTAACAGTGGGCCCTAAGGGAAAAAGCAAACTTTCATCCCTTCCTGGGTTCATCCCAGCATCTCCACCAAAAGCAAAAATTTGCCCCTTCCCCACCCCAATGGGTCCTCAAGGGAGGAGTTAATACTGAAATGCTGGACACTTTCCCATTGCAGATGAGTCCTGGAGGGAGAAAAGCAAATAGTGAAGCTCTAGGTAACAATGAGTCCCAGAGGAAGGAAGACAAGCAGTGAACGCAGAGTTGTGAGCTCTCCCAGTGACAATGAGTTCCAAACTTTTACAACTGCCTTGCTGAGTTATAAAATTTTAACCTGCACAACCAGGTCCCTGACTGTCCACATCTGCAGTCTCCAGTGATTAATTCACCCTCATTGTAAACTATAAAACCCAGATTCCTTCTGTAACCTGGGGGCTGTTTCCATACCCAGAAAATGAACCCTCCGGGGCCTGATTGATTGACTCCACTGCAGCATAAAGGAGAGCCTGCTGATCCAAGGTTTGCTTCCCCTCTACTGCCTTGTCATTTGTGTGCCATGTGCTAACAACCAGTATGCCTCAAAACTGGCAAGGTTATCATCTTGGACCATTAGGGCTATGGAAAAAAAAGACCATAGACTGGATGGCTCACAAACAATTCAAATTTATTTCCCACAGTTCTGGAGGCTGGGCAGTCCAAGATCAAAGGCCTGGTAGATTCAGTGTCTGGTGAGGGCCAGTTCTTGCTTCCCTGAAGACCATCTTTTGCTGAAGCCTCACAGGTTGGCAGGGGCAAGGGAGCTCCCTAGGGTCTCTTTTCTAAGACCATTAGCCCTATCCATGAAGGCTCCACTCTGATGACCTCCTCATCCCCAGAAGGCCCTAATACCAACACACTGGGGGTCAAGTTTCAGCATATGAATTTGGGGAGAAGACAAATATCCCATCCATAGCCATGAAATGCAATGAAAGTCTGAGAAACTGTCACATTAATAAAGAAGAGCCTAAGGAAACAAGACGCAGCTAAATAAAATGTGGCATCCTGGAGAAGAAAAAGGATATTAGATAAAAACTAAGGAAATGTGAATAAAGCATGAACTTTGGTTAATAATAATATATCCAAATTAATTCAATATTGTAAGAAATGCACCATATTAATGTAAGATGCTGCTTGAGCAAACTGGGTAGAGTATATGGGAACTCTCTGGACTATCTTACCACTTTTCCTGTTAAGTGTAAGTTACTAAAAACAAAGTTTACTTTTAAAATATCACGAGAAAAAATAAAAATAAAAAAATATCAGGAGCATGCAATCAGTAAACAGTAGACCGAAGGGGAGTTTACAGAACAAATGACCTGGTTTTTTCAAAGAGAAAAAATGCTGAGATGTCCTAAAGGAAAGGTAAGAGAAGTTATTCAGCTAACAATGTAGGGCTGTTACTGGTGGAGTTCTTGGAGAGGGGGACCTTGACTCAGGACAAGTGGTGTCCTTGGTGTACATGACCTGAAAGAATTTCAGCACGTGCCAGTCAAGGCACAGGCAGTGATTTATTTAGGAAAGCAAATACACATTCAAGGGAGAATATGGCTACTTCCAGAGGAGATACCCCAGCCCCTTGGACTGGGGTGTTAATATCTATAGAGGGAGAGTAGCTAGGGGGCTGGACTAAAGGGGGAGTCAGGAAGGAGTTATACAATTTTATGCCAATTTTCCTTGCGCTTGTGTGTTGCCCAATCATGCTACTTTCTGCAGGCAAGGATGGGCCAGGATGTGGGTTAAGGGCATGGGCTGAGTTGCTTACTCGAGTGCTTATTCTACATTCAAAGGTTCAAGGATGTTTGAACCATTCTAACAGTTCTTTGGCTCCTTTGAGGCTCAGTATATCCTTCTTTTTCTGTATCTCCAAATCCTTTCTCAGGGCCAAACAAAAAAAATCTGCTCCACATTCCTAAACTTGTTACCCTTGACTCCAACCCCACAAGCATAACCATGAGAACTTTGAATGCCACTCAATCAAGGAGCAGCAAGTACTTCTCACAGATAGTTCTCCTATCCCAAAGCTCTCTTGGCTTTTTGTGATGCCACCCCTCTTATGTATGAGCAGTGAAGGGTCAATGAAAAGAATGCTTGCCTTCCCTGACATTTATAAAAAATGCTCTTAGCTCTAGATCCAGGGAACATTTTCCAGCTGCTACTTAATAGGAACCTGTCCCAGGACCCGGTCCTCCTTTTGTCTATTTAGAATTTGTGATGGCTCAATAAGCTCTTTTACTTCAGAGATCCCATGGTCTCAGAGTTTTGGTTTAACAAAGCAACTGGGCCTTATTTGGATTCTGATTTGAACAAAGAAAAACACACAGTGGGGGATATGTGAATACTGATTGAATATTCATATACAGTAATTATTATTTGAGGTGCAATGATAGTACTGTGGTTATGTTTTTAAAGGTTTCTTTACCTTTTAAAGATACCTACTAAAATATTTATGATTAATGTGGTAAAAATAATCCAGCAGGACGATAGAGACTCAGAAAATAAATAAATTTTTTAGAGCTGAGTTATGGGTCCCTTAAGGGCTTATTATGTTATTCTTTTATATAGTTTGATGCTTTCCATGGTAAAAAGTTAAAAATAGAAAGATCTTTGGCTTCTCAGGAAGGTAAAGGTAAAGGTTACAATTTACATTTGAATAATATTTTGCATTTCACAAAACCCTTTCATAGGATCCCTTTTGCTCTAGGAGAGGGAAAGAGAAGTAAGGGTCTAGTCTTATTTTTTAGGGAAGAAGAAGACAACAAACACCTACAGTCTCTTTTTTTATTGTTGTATTTTTGTTTTTGTTTTTGTTCTTGGCACTATGCACTCGGGGTGCTTTATCACTGATCTACATCCCCAGTCCTTATTATTTTATTTATAAAGTTTTGAGACTGGGCCTTGACAAGTTGTGCAGGATGGCTTGAACTTGAGATCCTCCTGCAAAACGTGCAGTCTGTCAGATAATTTTATCCCATTCCATTTTAACACTCATACAATTTTCCAGGTGCTTCAAAAGCAGAGCCAAATTTGAGAACCATTTGGGGGAGTGGGGAAAGGAGGTACCCCAGGAGAGAGCTACTAGCTGGAACCAGTTGGGGTTTAATCCCATGGAACTTCCTGTAAGGACAATCCACCTTGCAAGGAACATTTTGATTGCTTCCAGTTTGGAGCTGTCACAAAGAATACAAATAAGCAAAGTCCCTGCCTCTACTACCAAAGCTCAGGGCAGGTAAATGCTTCTCTCTGGTCCTTGGTGCCAGAATAGAGGCTCAAGATGAAAGCATAATAAATCAGGTGCCCCCACCTAGGACATTGGTTTTGGAGAAGCAACACAAAATATATGATCAGAATTGATATATATTGATCAGTATAGGATCAATTTCACAGTAGCAAGCATGCAATGGATAGTGCCCACAGTGTGACAGTGTCTAGTGGCAAAAGCTCAGGAGGCAATATGACCTGACGCCTGCCCAGTCCTGTTCCCCATCTTCCTTTAAGATGGCAGGCATGCAGTACCTTTCCAATGAACTAAATTTCTGTGTAAATATACCAAGATCCATTTCTGTTATTCGCCACTAAGAACATGGAGGACAACAAATACTAATCAGACAAATACAAACGAGTGATTAAAAACTGTGCTAAGTTGGGTGAAGAGAAATCCCATGGCAAACTCAGTCTGGAAGGGCAGGGTCAGGAAATGCTTTCTCTAGGCAGTGACATTAAAAATACAAAAGACAGTTGGTGAGGAAAATGTGTGTGGGGAGGAGAAGAGGAGGCTGGAGGGACAGTGGCAGGTATAGAGGGGAGTGGAAACTGCTTTGCCGGGAAGCCTGCAATCAGAATGGCTTTCTTAGCCTTTGATGAACAACCTTAAGGACCCAGGAAGAAACTAAAGAGGATGTGTTAAATATGCAGGTGAAATGCCTCGGTGGAATTTTAGGATCCTTGGGGAGATGATATGGCAACATTGAGCAAAGCTTATGCTTAAAAATAATAGATGGGCAATTCTTACCTAAAAGAAGTATGGAATCTTATGACTGAGGCCCTGACTGGAACTAAGGAAGGTTGGGGGACCGGAGGTGTGTGAGGGGGTGTCTGTGCTATAGCCACAGGGCCTCCACCCTTGCAGAACTGCTCCTTCCCCAGAGCTTGATCTGTGAGGCTGCTAGTCACAGCTCTGCACTCACCAGGCCACTGAGAGGGTCAAGGACCTAGGCCTTGACAGTTAGACTGCAGGATCCAATGACCATGGGGAAGGTCCCAAACGAGCATGTGACTGAGACTCAGTCAGTCTCTTCTTGGACTTTTCCATTTGGGGGACAAACAATATATCTTCCCTCAACTCCACAAATTACCGAGGTATTCTGGGATGGAACCCGTATCCATCTCCGAATTCTTTTTTTCTTTTTTGATTCTTTTAGATTTATTTGGGCTGGTTTTTACAAATTTACAGGGGAAAAAAATAGTTTCCTTATTACTTTGGGCAGGCGTCAGGTTTAGAAAATATTAAAAAAAAATTTACAATGCTATTCCTGAAATTTATTTCTACTTTTATTATTTGGTGTCACAGAACACAGCATTTACTCTGTAATTTCAGGAAGGTGATACAAGATTGAAGAGGACTTACTGAGTTTTTATAAGGCCCAATATCACTGGATAAATGCTTCCTGGTTCCTTAAAGGTAATTCTTTCTTTGAAGTTATATAAATCAATATTATCAATATTTGCCTTTTGAGAAAAATATAGTAATTATATTGTTGACCATGGGTGTTTTTTTTTTTTTTTTCTCTTTCTCTTCTTTTCAGAACTGGGAATTGAACTCAGGAGTGTTGTACATTTCCAGATCTTCTTTTCATTTTGTTTCTTATTTTCAGACAGTTTGAGTCATATCCCTTACATTGCCCAGGCTGGCCCTAAGCTTGTAATCCTCCCACCTCAGCCGCCTGAGTAGCTGGGACAACAGGTGTTTGCCACCATACCTGGCTTGGGTTCTTTTTAAAATATACACTATGGAGATATAAGTATCCCTATTTCATAAGGTTGTTTTAAGGAAATATGTTAATCCTTGCAAAGAGCTTAGAATAATCCTTGCACACAGCAAGCACCTCCCAAATGTTTGTGGTGGTCATCATCATCATTGGCTCTATTATTTTTAGATCCTAGGCATCCTTACTGACACCTTGACATTTACCTGTCTAACATGAAATAAATGTTAACCCCCTCCAATATTCTTCTGTCGATTATCTATCCCTGCATTTCCTATAGATTTTGCTGAACATAATCTGAAATTCATAATAATTCTAATTATTGGGGATTCCTAGATTAATTTAAAAATTCCAATGCTTTGAACATTAAATTTTGATATTAATACAATGGTGATTCTTTTTTTTAAATTTAATTATCTGGCATTCCTTGCCCACCTTTTCATATCCAACCAGAATCCTATTGCTTTGGCATGCCCCTGGAAATACTAAAAAGTTTCAGGTTTTACTCCTTGAAGGATTGAAGAGGATTTACTGAGGTTTTATGAGGCTCAATATGACTATTCTGATAACTAAACATCTTAACTTCAAAAAACAAATAAACTATTCATTTCTCCAGCACAACTGGCACATATTAATGTTTCTTCTCATACCTCCCTACTATCTCTGAGGGGAATGAGCTAGGATTTTGAGACTAGCATATTAATCAAATTATTCATTATTTTATTTTTACATTGTACACATTTGCTTTCTATTGGTTCCATTTATATTGTTTTACAGCCACACAATGATTAGCACTAGACGGGTAGATAATAGGTGGCATGGGTCACAACAAGCCCACTCACTAGAGCTCACACATTTCCCCCATTGATTAGTTCTTTACTGAAGTTTACCTTGAACATTGCTAAGACACAATTGCATAATTTTCCAGCAGAGTTTATGGGAAATGTCCATGCTTTTGCATTTGAGGTCAGGGTAGAAAATGTGAAGTTTGTATCTAATTGCCCTACCTCTATAAATGTCCTTAGAATGATAAATTTGCGAATTGTGCTGCTATAAACATTGATGTGGCTGTGTCCCTGTAGTATGCAGTTTTTAAATCCTTTGGGTGTAGTCCGAGGAGAGGGATAGCTGGGTCAAATGATGTTTCCGTTCCCAGATTTCCAAGGAATCTCCATACTGCTTTTCACATTGGCTACACCAATCTGCAGTCCCACCAGCATTGAATGAGTGTGCTTTTCCCCCCACATCCTCGTCAACACTTATTGTCTTCATAATAGCTTCCATTCTGACTGGAGTGAGATGATACCTTAGAGTAGTTTTGATTTGTATTTCTCTAATTGTGAGAGATGATGAACATTTTCTTTCATATATTTGTTGATTGATTGTATGTCCTTGGCTCATTTATTGATTGGGTTATTTTTTATGGCATATGCAGGCAAATGGATGGTGTTGGAGAAAATAATGCTAAGTGAAGTTAGCCAATCTCCCAAAAATAAATGCTGAATGTTTTCTCTGGTATAAGGTGACTGACCCATTATGGGGTGGGGAGGGGGAGCATGGGAAGAATAGACGAACTCTAGATAGGGCAGAAGGGTGGGAGGGGAATGAATGGGGCAGGGGATTAGCAAGGATGGTGGAATGTGATAGACATCATTATCTAAAGTACATGTATGAAGACCTGAATTGGTGTGAACATACTTTATATACAGAGATATGAAAAATAGTGCTGTATATGTGTAATAAGAATTATAATGCAATCCACTGTCATGTATTTAAAAAATAAAATCAAATATTTTTAAAAAGAATGATAAATTTGCCTTGTTGTTATAGTTTTGATCTTAAATGTGCTCTAAAAGTTCATGTGGTAAAGGTCTGGTCCTTGGATAGTGGTCCATTTTAGGAGGTGGGGTCTGACTGGAGGAAGTAGATCTCTGGGGGGTGCACACTCAAAGGGTGGATTGCACCCTGGCCCTTCCTCCTCTTCCCTGTCTCTCTTTAATCTCTCTGCTTCCTGGCTGCCATGAGGTGAGAAGCTTTGCTCTAGTACGTGCTCCCCATCCAGGATGTTCCACATCGCCAGAGGCACAAAGTCATGATGTCAAGTCACCACACACTGAAACTTCTGAAAAAAATTGTCAAAATAAATCCTTCCTCTTTTTTTTTTTCAGGTATTCTGTCAAAGCAAAGTAAAGGTGTCTAATACAACTGTCAACTGTATTCCCCTAAACAGTGAATATTGTAGCCTCCAAGTGTAGGCTCTTTTAGTCTAGGAAAGCATTACTCTTGACTATGTTGAAGTTTTATTTCTCCTACGTGTGTCCTTCCTGTTACTATCAATTATTAGTGTGCTGACTTTCCACGATCAGATGATGATGATGATGATGATGATGATTACTAGAGACTGAACCCAGGGGTGACCAACCTCTGAGCTACATCCCCAGCCTTACATCCCCTAGTGCTGAGGCTGAACTGCTATTTGAAATAGTCCAGAGTAGCTGGAATTAGAGGCACGCACCATCATGCCCAACACTAAGTGACCTCTATTTTCACCACATCCTCTGCTCACTTCCATTGTTTTACATTTTTCTTAGGGTGTTGTCTGCATGCATCATCTCTTCTTCCTCACATCCCAGTCTCCACACCTTCCTTAAGTTCCTGAGCAATTGCTTTTGTGCCCTGGAATAATTCTTCCAGAGAATTCTCTTCATCATGGACATCCAATGTTTGCTTCCTGTCCAATGTTGTACCATGTGGGAAAAGACCTAATGTTGTTACCTCTTTATGGATATTGACTGGGAACAATTTTTCCACTCTTTTGATCTCAAACATAAGGTCATTCACCTTTTCTCTCCTTCCTGTTCAACAGGCCTTTGCCTCAACACACACCCTAGAATCAGGGCTAGATACCAGGATATTGGAAGTCTACCTGGTCTGTCCTTGCAGAAGCATGGAGTAGATTTAAAGGGGGACAACAGTCCTTCTGGGGACTTCTCATTCTGGGGGGTCTCTTGATAATTGTTGAATCCCCAGAAATGCTTGCCATGCTGAATGGCAGGACAATGTGCTTGGCCATTGCAGGGCAGAGGAGGAGAGCCTGTGCTGGGCCCTGGGTGGGGCTGGGGTTTGCCACAGGCATCAGGGGGGCTGGCACGTTGGGGAGGACCTAGGCACACAGAGTCCACGGGCCCTGGAGGTGATGGGTAAGGAGTTTCCTTGCGTGTTTCACATCCTTCCCTGGGCCCTTTACCACTGTTGCGTTTCTCGTGTGTCTGAGCAATTGTGAGTGGGGCTGTGGGTGTGCTTGCCCCTGCCCACGTGGTCTCTGCCAGACTGTCTACCACTGAGGGAGCAAGAACTGCCACATTCCTCTGGGTCAAAGGGAGAGGGGGACCCTAAGAGAAGGCCAAGTGATTTCCCTCTGAGTGCAGGAGGGGATCCAGTGGCCAGAAGTCCATGAGGGACAGTCTCTTGTTTCTGTGACCTGCACACACCTGCCTGCCTCTGTACTGTGTTTTAAACTGAACACCCTGCCTACTGCTCTTCTGTCCTCCCGAGGTGAGCAATTAAATCGATCCAGCATGATTTAATTTGCCAACCGTGAATGTTATCACAGATGGAATGCATTACCCCCATTTTTTCAACCTGTACCTCTCTTTTCCAGTCTGTTTGGGGGTACAGGGCTTAAATGTTTTCTATGTAATGAACTCACAGACACCCTGCCTTCCACTCTCACTCACCGGCCTTGTCTGCTTCCCTCAGCCTTCCCCACAGCCCAGGTGGCTGCAGAAGGAGACAGTCACTCTTTTCCCCAAATGTGTCAGCCCAGAAGCCGCAGAAGCACTTAAATCAGGAGGAGGTGCAGCCCCACAGTGTGTTCTCTGCCCCAGCAGCCAGCACGCTCCAGGGAAAAGGCAGTGTTGACAGGTGGAAACACCTGGCTGATTATGCTGAGACAGGCAGGAATGAGTGTGGCGGAGGGTGGGGGGGCTCTCACCTTCCCAGAAACAACCTGTGCTAAGAAACAACCTGTTCCCTCCTGCTTCTTAGCATCCTGTGCTGATCCTATGCTGACTGCATCTCTCCAAAGCTCTTGCCCAGTGCCACCTCCATTAACCCTCACCCAGGATCCACCCAACACTTCAGATAAGGAAAAGAGGTCAAGAGCCGGGCTGAAAGTCCTCCCAGCAGTTAGCAGAGGACATAGGTGGTGGGGGTGGGAGTGTTGCACAGAGCCTCCATCTTCTGTCCACCACACAGGGTTGGACTGAGCAGGGCCAGGGAACACTGAGTTCCAGCCATTCCTGGCTTATTCAGCCCGCAGTGGGATGAGAATAGGTGAGAGGAGGAGAAAAGCAGAGTCTGAGCTAGCCTGTCCTCCCTCTTGTCCATCTGCACACTGCTGGGACAGGTCACTGAAATGAACTCAAAGCATGATCAACCACTTTTATGGTGGCTGGTGGGGAAGTCACCTGCTGACTGGGTGGGTTTGTTTGCTGGAGAATTCAGAGAGTTATGGACCCCTCCCCTCACCCTCTCCAGGAACCAAAGGAAGTTTAATGGACATGGAGATCTGTGAAGGACCCCAAAACTGGTGAACAACATCAGACCAAAGTAAATCTGAGGATGAGTTCTGGGTGCCATCACCTAGAAACCAATCCTAGCTGAGGTGTCTGTTAGTGGAGCGACTCTGGGTGAGTTTCTCTGGTCTCTCTCAGCCTCAGGGTGCCCGCTCCCTTGCAGAGGTGATGAGGCCTGGTGGTATCAGGCACAGATGAAGCTGCTCCAGCCTGGGACCCTGGGGACACTCACAGGGTCCCGTCTCTGTTTGCCCCCCCCCCTCAGAGTTTACTTTAGATACAAGGTGACAAAAGCAACAGGTGAGGATAACATGACAGAGTAATTAACCCCTTCAGGAGCTACTGGATCTTTGCAGCTGCTCCCCATCACACTCCCCCAAATGTCAAAGGACAACACCTGCCACTGGGTCCCACGTGGCTCTGAAATACACTTCCAGACCACTCCCCGCTTTGATCCTCCAGTGTCCCTTTCCTGGGAGACTGTGTCCTGACATGCCCACTTGCACCTCCTGGCAGGTGGCACTGGCCTTGTGGTCACTGTCTTGGTCACTGAGGCTGCTGGCTCTTGACTGGCACCATCCTCTCCAGCATCTGCCAGTGTCTGGCCTCCTCGTCTGTTTGGGGGCTCATTCCACCCTCTGGCCTCACTGGCTCTGGTTAACCACAACGTGTCTTGGCCTGGACCCGGACTTTTCCTAAGATTGCCCCACCCCTCAATGTACAGAATATTCATCTCTGGCTCAGATACACCTTCTACTCCACCCTCACCATCCTGGGGTGTCTATCTCATCACAACTTCTAATTTTCTAGTCACTCTGATGTCAGCTGCTCCGTTCTTTTCTTGTTTTATCCAGATTAAACCCTGGACCCCACACTCTTATCATTATTTCTCATCTGCCTTCATCTCAACTGCCTCCCCTCTCTCCCTGTCTTTTACTGCCCTGCAAAACTCCAACTCTGCAGTCTCCATCTCAACCTCTGAACACTACGGAGGGAGAAGGGTGCTCAGCACCCCATCATGCACACACCCAGCCCAGAGCCTAGTTTCCCCTCTAGAAGACCACCTCACAGCTCGTCCTTGCCCTGCCATTCTGCTGTGTCCCATCAGCTTGCTCCTGAGAGGAATGGGTACTTCATGCCTTCCAGGATCATCCTCACCATGTTGAGTGGATGGTCTGACTTATTTCACCAAAGAGATTGAAACTCCTTTATCATCCCACCCCTAATTTGGCCATTCTAACCCTTTCTATTTTCCCACATTCTCTTTCTGAACCTTTCTAGGCTGCAGGACTCTCTTCCTATTCAATGTCATTCCTCCTCCTCTCTGTGGACAGTGTCACTTCAAGAATCTCCCCCAACTTCCATCCTGTCTTTATTAACCCACTTTCTGCTGTTGTACTAAAATACCTGAACATGGTACTTTATCATGACCAGAAGTTTATTTAGGCACATTTGGGAAGCTAACATCCCAGGTTGGGTAGCTCTATGGATCTGTTCTTTTCTGAGGACCACTTGTTGTGCCACAAGATGGCAGAGTGGAAACCAAACCCACTCTATGCAAAAGAGGCCAAGCAGGTGGGAAGGCCTTGCTTCATAAAAACTCACTCTTGTGTGGTCACCCCCCAGTGGCCTTACTACTTCCTACTAGGTCTGGCCTCAATACTTCCACAGTGAGAACCAAACCTCTGACACACAACCCCTCGGGAAACAAACCACATCAAAACTACAGCAAGTGACATCATCCAGTTTGATGAAATTTGTATACCCTTTTTAATAAAGATGACTCACAAATTTCTTAGTCTGCCTGAAATGGATAATTTGATCCCATTCTCTGAGGAACCTACTTCCCCACTGCTATGTTATGAACATCCCCACCAAAACTCATGTTGAAATTTAATCCTCACGTGAGTTATTAACAGGTAAGATCAGGTGGGATTTTTAAAGAGGTTACCAGGCCATGAGGGATTAATTCATTCGTGGATTAGTGGATCAATGAGGAATTGTTGAATTTTTAGAAATAAAAGCAACTTATCTCTGGATTATCTGCAGAGTTCCCATCTGCAAGAGAACCCTTACCAGAGGCAAAGTGGAAGTCAGACCATGCTCATGAACTTCAAGAACTGTGAATGAAATAGATTTGTTTCTATGTAAATTACCTAGAAATGTACTATGATATCTCCCCAGGAGTCTCTCCCTTCATTCACAGCTTGAATGCCTCAAGACACACACCTAAAAGTCATCCCTGAGCACCCCTCTTCCCTCACCCCATCTTCCCACAACCAGTCCATCAGTAGGCCAATGACACCACCTTGGCCATTCTCCAATGCGCCCACTTCCTTTCACATCCACTGCCCTCACTCTGGTGCCGGTCATCACCCTCTACTGTGGATACCTACTCTGTCTCCTCCTTCCTCTCCTGTCCCCGTCCAGTTCACAGAAGAAGAAGTAGCTTCCTTCAAACATGCACCAGGCCCCTCACTCTGACCTGAAGGCTTTGTACTGTCTTGACTCCAACCTAGTTATCCTGCTGTAGTTCTCTTTTACTTTTGTCTAATGATACTTTTTTTTTCTCCCTAGACCATTTTAATCAGTAGAGTTGTATACAAATTCTTTGCTACTTCTCTGCTTGCTCCCTCACTCCCCTTTCAAGAAATAGCACCTCCTTACCTTTGAATGTTGGCTGACTTTAAATGATCTGCTTGATCAACCATGTAGCAAAAGTTACACTGTCCAATTTCCAAGGCCAGATCTCAGTCCCCAGAATACTTCTCCGCGTGTCATGATTCACCAAGTGGGGATTTCATCTACCTAGACTATGATGCTGAGGACACATACAGGAATTTGGGTCCCACTCAGCCCAGGCTTCCCATCCATCCTCCCTCTAACTGAAGGTACCTGAGATTCTGCAGACAGGCCTTATGTGCCAGCTCAATACCATCAGGCCTGTTCAAGATCTGCATCACAGTCATGTGGAGCAGGTACCCAAAAGGGCCCCCTGGAAATTTATGGTCCACAATATCATGAATTATAATGAAATGGTTATTACTTCAAACATTAAATTTTGGGATGCTTTGCCAAGATTTTCCTCCCTCACAGCCTTGACACATGCTTGTCTCTGGAAAACACTTATCATATTCCTACTTAACTACTTCCTTCTTTTCCTTCAGATTAAATATTCTCCAATGAGTGCCCTTCCAGACTGGCTCAACTAATAGTTAAAAATACCCAAATGGGACTCATCAGTTTCTTATTTTTTCACATGTGAACACTTAACAGGTACATAGACATCACAGTTCATATTATTGGTCTTACCTCCCCTCTGTGCTGGGGGTTAATAAACGACATTGCCAAACAAAGAACTCAACATAATGGCTTCAAGAAAGCTCATCAAATATCAAAAAATAAAGATGTGCAATTACTGAAAATCAGGAAATCAATAAATTACCCCAAATACAAATATAAGAGAGATGTTGAAATTATTAACACACACACATGCTATGGAGCTGAATTACACAATGAATGAAATGATAAATGAAAGGAAGTGCTATTTTTAGTTCATTTTCTGTTGTTAGAATAGTTGAGACTGGATAATTTATTTTTTGGCATTTAAAAAAATTGTGTCAATTTTATTGCACTACAATTAACATACAGTAAGATTTTCCTTTTTTTTTTTGTGTGTGTGTGTGTGTATGTGGTGCTGGGGATTGAATCTTATGCATGTGAGGCAAGCACTCTACCAATTGAGCTATATCCCCAGCCTGAGACTGGAAAATTTATTAAAGAGAGAGAGAGAGAATGAGTTTATTTTGGCTCATGATTCTGGAGGCTACAAAGCATAAGACCATGGCACTGGCATCTGTTCAACTTAGATGATCAGGCTGCACTGTCATACAGAAAGCAGGGCAAAGAAGTGCATCCATTAGAAAGACAAAAAGTGAGGAGTGGCTTACTTTATACCGGCCCACTCCTGGGTGACTATGCCAGTCCCATTAGAACTTCATTGATCTCTTTTAATGATAAATTACCTCTTAAAGTTCCCATCTCTTCTCGATACCATTACGTTGGGAATTAAATTTCAACATGAGTTTTAAAGGGGACAAACCTTATTTGAAACCAGTGTTCACAGAAGTCTTCAAGCAGAAGGAAGTTTTTCTGCGAATTCAAAGACAAGTTTTTTGAAAGCACAGAAGAAAAAACATGAGTAAAAAGAAATGAAGACACCTTACAAGGTTTATGGGATCGCATCAAAAGAACAATACTTGTGTTATAACAGTCAAGAGAAAGAGGGGAAAAGATGAAGGGGAAGAAAGTTTATTTAAAGAAGTAGAAATATAAAACTATCCAATCTAGGAAAACCTATAAATATCTACGAAAAGGAAGATCAAAGATCTTCAATCAGGAAATATTATTCAGCATAAGGAGAAATTAAATTATGGCACTTCCTGGTAAATGGATGGAACTGGAGACTATCATGCTAAGTGAAATAAGCCAATCCCCCCCAAAAAACAAATGCCAAATGTTTTCTCTGATATGCAGCTATGTACTCACAATAAGGGGATGGTGGTAGGGAAGAGAAGGGGGATGAAGAGAATGAAGGGGATGGGAATAGGAAAGAGAATAAATTGGACATCAATTTCCTATGTGTATATATGATTACATGACCAATGTAATTCTATATCATGTACAACCAGAATGAGAAGTTACACTGCATATATGTATAATATGTCAAGATATATTATATTGTCATGTATAATTAATTAGAACAAATAAAAAAGAAAAAGAAAAAGATTCTCAATAAGATTCAATGCAAACAAGACTATGCCAAGACATATTAAAATCAAACTGCCAAATGCCAAATAGAAAGACAGTGTCCCAAAAGCAGCAAAAGAAATATAATATATAAAGGAACTCCTAAAACATTGGCAGAAGATTTTCAGCAGAAACTTACAGGCCAGGAGAGAGTGGAATGATATATTCTGAGGGCAGAAAGAAATAGACTTTCAGCAATATCCAGGAAAGGTGTCCCTCAGAATGAAGGAAAGATAGAGACTTTCTTCCATAAGTAGAAGTGAGGAAGTTCATTACTATCTGGCTTGTTTGAAATATCTTCAGTTCAAGCCAAAAGTGAAGGATGATTACCAGTAACACAAAAATATACGAAATGTAAAAACTCATTGGGAAAAGCAGACACTTAGTCAAGTTCAGAATATTTTAATATTGTTACGATCGTGTGTATATCACTATGTCTTTAGGTTAAAGTTTGAAAGACAAAAACTATTACAAGTAATAATATCTGTAATTTATTAAAGAACATACAATACAAAAAAGGTAGATTGTGACATTAAAAACATCAAAGAGGGATGGATTAAAAGTGTAGAACTTTTGTATCTGATTAAAGTAAGGCTGTCATCAGCTTAAAGTAGCCTTTTTATGAGATATTTTACATATGCCTCATGGTAATCACAAAGCAAAATGATAACAAGAAAATCAGGAAAATCACCTAATCACAAAGGAACAAAAGAGCTACGAAAGAACAAGAAAGCAATGAACAAACTGGCAAGAATAATTTCTTACCTATCAATAATTACCTTAATTAAATTCTCCAATCAAGACAGAGTGGTTGAATGGATTGAAAAAACAAGATCCAACTATATACTACCTACAAAAGACTCACTTTGCTCTTAAGGGCACAGATACATGGAAAGTGAGGGGATGAGAAAAGATATTCCATGCAAATGGAAGCCAAAAGAAAGTAGGAGTAGGTATATAGATATCAGATAACATAGCTGACAAAGCTTTAGCTAGATTAAGAGAAATTAACTCAAATTAATAAAATCAGGGTGAAAGAGGAGATATTAAAACTGATATTCGAGGAATACGAAACATCCCAACAGGCTATAACAAATAACTGTTTGCCAACAAATTATTTAAAATAAAAAACTGGGCTAGGAATGCAGCTCAGAAGTAGAACACATGTTTAGCATATGCAAGGCCCTATGTTTGATCCTTATTACCATAAATAAATAAATAAAGTGAAATTAAAGACTATAAGTCATAAGAAATTGGTCAATTCATCAAGAGGATATAGTAATTATAAATACATATGCACTCAATATCAGAGCATCTAAACACAGCAAACACTAAGTGATCTCAAGGGAGAAGTTGGCAGTAAAACAAAAATAAGGGGCTTAAATACCCCACTTTCACCAATGGACAAATCATACAGACAGTAAATCAGGAAGGAAACACTGGACTTATACTACACTTTAGGCCAAATGGACTTAATAGGCATACATGGAACATCCCATTCCAGTAGCAGCATCATACACATTATTCTCAAGAAATACACAAAACACTCTTCAGGGCAGATCTTATGATAGACCACAAACTAGTCAACAAATTTAAGAAAACTGAAATCTTATCAAGTATTTCTTCTAGCCACAATGGCATGAAGCTAGAAATTGATAATAGGACAAGTTTCAGAAAATTCACAGATCCCTTGGAATTAAACATGTTTCTGTACAACCAATGGGTCAAAGAAAAAGTTAAAAGGGAAATTTAAAAATATCTTGAAACAAGTCAAAATGAACACAAAATGTATCAAAATCTATAAGATGCAACAAAAGCAGACCTAGGAGGTAAGTCAATAGGAGTAAATGCCTACATCGAAAAATAAGAAATATCTTCAATAACAACCTCCAGGAACTAGAAAAAGAACAAACTAAGGTCAAAGTTAGTATAAGGAAAGAAATAATACAGATCAGAGAAGAAATAAAGCTAGAAAAAGAATTAATGGCACTGAGTCAGTTTTTGAAAAAAAAAATAAATTGTCAAAGCTTTAGCTAGATTAAGAGAAATTAACTCAAAGCTTTAGCTAGATTAAGAGAAATTAACTCAAATTAATAAAATCGGGGTGAAAGAGGAGATATTAGAACTGATAATCGAGGAATACAAAACATCCAAACAGGCTATAACGAATAATTGTTTGCCAAAAATTGAATAGAAATCGATAAAATTCTAGACACATACAACTTACCAAAACTGAATCATGAAGAAAAAATCTGACAGACCACTAATAAGTAAGATTGAATCTGTAATAAAGTTTTTCTCTTTCTTACCAAAGAAAAACTTATGCTTCACTACTAATTCTGCCAGACATTGAAAGAAGAATTAATATAAATTCATCCAAAACTCTTCCAAAAATAATCAAAGAATAAATACTTCCAGATTAATTTTTTTAGTTGTTGAAGGACATTTGTTTTATTCATTTATATGTGGTGCTGAGAATCGAACCCAGTGCCTTGCACATGGTAGTTAACCACTCTGCTACACAACCCCAGCCCCCAGATTAATTTTTTAAGGACATCAAGACCCTGATACCAAAGCCAGACAAGGACAGTATAAAAAACTATAGACCAATATCCCTGATGAACACAGATGCAAAAATCCTCAATAAAATGATAGCAAATTGAATTTAACAGCATATAAAAAGGATTGTTCACCATGACCAAGCAAGATTTATTCCAAGGATGCAATGATGTTTAAAGATGTACAAATCAATAAATGTGATATACCATGTTATCAGAATAAAAGGGGAAAATTATCCCAATAATTGCAGGGAAAAAAATTGACAAAATTCAACAAGTTTTAGAGGTAGAAACTTTCAACAAATTAGGGTTGGAAAAACTGTACGTCAACACAGTAAAGGCCATATATAAGCAATAGACAGCTAATATCATACCCAACAGTGAAAACTGAAAGCTTTTCCTCTAGTATCTGAAACAAAATAAGAATGGCCATTTAACATAACATTGGAAGCACTATCCAGAGAAAATAGGCAAGAGAAAGAAATTAAAGGTACTCAAATTGGACAGGAAGAAGTTAAACTGTCCTTGTTTGAGGTCACATTATTTTATATCTTATAGTTCCTACAGACTAATAAAAAAAAATTCAGGGGCTGGGGTTGTGGCTCAGTGGTAGAATGCTTGCCTAGCATGTGTGGGGAACTGGATTAACCACATTTGATCTTCACACTACATTAAAGAAATAAAATAGAAGTTCATTAGATTAGACAAAGGGGAATGAAGAGAAGGGAGGAGGGATTGAAATAAGAAAGACAGTAGAATGAATCAAATATAACTTTCTTATTTTCATATATGAATACATGATCAGTACCCACATCATGTACAACTTTAAGAATGGGATTCTAACTAGAATGAGTTTTATATATATATATATATATAAAGTCAAAATACATTCTATTGTCATGTATACCTAAAAATAACAAATAAAAATTTAAAGAAAAAATAAAAATAAAGCTCTCTAAAAATAAGGCAAAACAGTGGTTTAAAAAGTTCAGTAAATTTGTTGATACAAAGTTAACAAAAATAAATAGCATTCCTATGCACTGATGACAAACTATCTGAAAAAGAAACAAAGAGAAAAATCCCATTTACAATAATTACAAACTGAAAATATTTAGGAGTAAATTTAACCAAGGAGGTAGAAAGACCTGTACATCAAAACTAAAAAATACTGATGATTGTAATTGAAGCTGACATGAATAAATGGAAAGAGATCTCAGGATCACAGATTGGAAGAATCAATATCATTAAATGTTCATATGCTGAAAATGATCTACAGATTCAATGTAATCCCTATCAAAATTCCAATGACATTTCACAGAACTAAGACAATTCTAAAATGTGTATGGAACCACAAAAGATCCTGAATAGTCAAAGCAATCTTGAGCAAACAAGTAAAGTGGGAGATATCACAACAGTTGACTTAAAAACATACCACAAAGTGACAGTAATCGAAACAACATGGAATTGGCACAAACGTGTGTGGATGGATCAACAGAGCAGAATGGAGAACCCGGAAGCAAATCCATTCATTTACAGTCAAATGATTTGCAACAAGATGCAAATAACACACAAAAAGGGAAAGAAGACTCTTCAATAAATGATGTTGGGACAACTGCATAACCACATGCAAATATGTCCCCGTAGTTCAGGAGGCTGAGGCAGGACGATCATGAGTTCAAAGCCAGCCTCAGCAAAGCCAAGGTGCTAAGCAGCTCAGTGAGACCCTGTCTATAAATAAAAATACAAAAAAAGGGCTAGGGATGTGGCTTATGGTTGAGTGCCCCTGAGGTCAATCCTGGGTATCCCCCCCAAACAACAACAACAAAAAGAATAAAATTATATCTTTTATCTCACACCAAATTAAAAACAAACCCAAAATGGATTATAGATGTAAACATGGAATAAAACTATAAAACTACTGGGAGAAAATAAAGGAGGAAAGCTCCAGTAATTATTTTTTTTAATATGGCCTAAACATTACAAGCAACAAAGGCAAAAATAGAGAAATAGAATTGTATCGAACAAAAAAGTTTCTGTATAGTAAACAATAAATGGTGAATGGATATTCTACAGAATGGTAAAAATATTTGTAAACCAAACATCTGATAGAGAATTAATATCCAAAATGCACAAAGAACCAAACTCAATAGCAAGGTAACAGCTTGATTAAAAATTGGACAAAGAGCCTATCAGACATTTCTCAGGAGAAGACATACAAATGGCCAAAGTGTATAGGAAAAAATACTAAACATCACTAATTATCAGGGAAATATAATTTAAAATCATAATGAGCCACAATCTCATACCTGTTAGAATGGTTATTATGGAAAAGTCAAAAGACAAGAGTGGAGAAGAGAGAACCCTTGAACACCATTGGTGGGAATGTAAATTGGTACAGTCATTATGGAAGACGGTATGGAGATTCCTAAAAAGATTAAAAATAAACTTACCAACAATCCCACTGCTACATATATATTCAAAGGAAAGAAAATCAGTATGTGGAAGAGATTTTTGCTTTCCCAAGTTCATTGTAGCATTGTTCACAAGAGTCAAGATGTGGAAAGTACCACATGTTCTCTCTTATATGAGCTATCTAAAAAAATGAAACTCAAGAGAACAGAATTCTGGTTACCAGGGACTGGGGTGGACTGGAGAGTTCTTGGTCAAAGGATAAAAAATTTAATTTACAAGTAATAAATTTAAGGGGTAGATTCACAACATCCTGACAGCATAGTTAATAAACAAGGCAGTGTGTTCTTCAAAATTGCTGAGTACATTTTAAGAATTCTTACCACACAAAGAAATGACCAGTATATGAGGTAATGCAGGTGTTCATTAGCTCCCTTTAGCCAATCCACAATGTACACATACTTTTAAAATGACTTGTTGTATGTGATATACAATATATGTTGTATGTGATTAAGAAAAAAGACTTTGGCTGGGCGGGGTGGCATATGCCTATAATCCCAGTGGCTCAGGAGGCTAGGACAGGAGGATTGCTAGTTCAAAGCCAAACTCAGCAATGACAAGGTGCTAAGCAACTCAGTAAGACCCTGTCCCTAAATAAAATACAAAATAGGGCTGGCATGTGGCTTAGTGGTTGAATGCCTCTGAGTTCAATCCCCCGTATCCCCCAAAATAAAAGAAAAAAGAAAAAAATCGACTCTGTTCTGGAGTCTTGAAGAGCTAGAGCAATGGATTTCTGTACCTTTTGCTATACTTGGCATTTAGTAGCTACATAACTGTTGAAACAACAGAAGGCCTTAATGTTCAATTATCAGTTCTGGGAGGGTTTTTGTCAGGGGAGGGCTAATAAGGGGCTGGATCAATTCCTTCCTCAGAAACTAAGGTAGCTAAAAGACCAGGCACCAGGACTGAGGCTTAGCCTCAAGGTCAGCCCAAGAAGACCTTGACACTATCTTAGCCCTTATGCTTAGTTTCAAGGAAGAAAACTGTGAGGTATCCATTAGGACCTCTGCCTACTTTCAGGAGCCCACAACTATGGAATCAACCCCCAGGGAAGGGTGGGAGCATCTCAGGGAGCAGAGGGTCCTCTGCCTCTGCCCTCCCCGGTGAACGAAAGCTGGGCTAGCCCATGGAGAGCAGCCATGCAGGAGATGGGAAAGCCCCGCCTCAGGAAGGAGCAGGGAGGATGACAAGGCAGGCCCCACAGATGCCACTTCCTGGTTAGCCTAGACATGATGGGACAAAGGGGTCAGACTGTGTGTGGTCACAGGTTGTTCCTGTGCAAGCCTGGGGTTTTCAGGCTGTGTATGCACATGCACAAAGAGGAGGCAGACCCTGAGAATCTGCCAGGATTGCTGGGATGAGCTGTGAACTTCTGTCCCTGATGTCCTGAGTTTGGAAGGCCCTCTGCACGAAACTCATCGCCTACACATGTCTTTTTAATCTGGTATTATCTCTCAGGCTCAGAAGAGAAAACATTCCCCTGTCCCTTCATCCCTCCATTCCTAGTACCAAGGTCCTAGTCTCAGGTTCCATGGGTCCTTGGAAGGTGATGAGCTGGGATCTTAAGGTTTGAGAAAGAGCCAGGTTCCAGAATTTGTAAGTCACGGAGGGCTTCTAGTAGCTCCTCCCGGGCATTGCCAATAAAGGAATTCTCCAGGAAGGCAGTCAGGCCTCCCACACCATCCTGTAGGGTATACAAAGGCACCCGCACAAGGCCCAGAACCTGTGAAAACAAGGAGACAGGAGACATTTGGACCCCACCTAGCTTGTCATGTTACCTCAACCCTCTGCAACATATCTCTCTAGAGCAGAGGTCTTACCTCCCTTAACACCAGGCAGAACCAGCCCCAAGGCTCAATCCTCAGTGAAGCAGACTGGGTCCAACCCCGAGCAGGCACCTAACCCAAGACGTGGTCTCTAGGTCCATAAATGCTACTCATTTTTCCTACCTCTCTCCCTGAAAAATTTAGTGACTCTCTGGGATTCAGACACGGTTCTAGAACCTCTAGGGACCAGAGGTTCTTGAATGTAGAACCTACAGCAGCTGTTTTAGCATTACTTTGGTCCTAGTAAAAAATGCAAATTCTCCAGACTTTCTCCAGCCCCACCTCTCACCAGCAGTTGGGGATACATAATACTGTTTTAATATATGTACTGCCAAAGTGAGCACAGTAATCGCTGTTTTAATAAGTTTTCCTCCTCTTGATTCTGATACACGCCACCATTTGAGAACCTACCTCTATCTCCCTACTGCCCTAGCCTTGAGCATCAGGGCTATACTTTCTACCTATGAAAAATAAGGGCCCAAAGATAAGTGCTTAGAGTGTCGCCACTGATCCTTATCACATTATCAATAAGGAACAGCAGAGAAACCTGGTTGGCAGAGGCCAGTAGATGGAGAAGGGAGACCAGGTTGGCAGTACTCAGTACTATCCAGATTAGAGATATACAAAATCCCAACTATTCCTGGAAACTGGGGAAGAGTGCATGGTTTGGTTGGAGGTTTCCTTTTTGGCTAGGAACCCACAGGGAAAGAGAGAGAGAGGCAGATGGGATGTGGGGCAGCACCCAGGCTGGCCCCACCTCCAGCCCATGTTCTTTGGCTCGTGGTGCGCTAGCTTCCAAAGCCTCCAGCTGCTCTAGGGTCAGAAGCTTGGTGTAGAAGTGGGCCACTATATTTGGTTTTGACCCGGCGCGTGAGCTTCGGTGATCTGTGCGCTCCACGCGGAAGGCAGACGCCGCCTCTCCCAACTTTTCCTGCAATTCTCGGTTCAGCCCGTCCTCCAGGCTGCTGTCCTGCATTTCCAGAAAGCCTCCTGGGAAGCCCAGGCGTCCATCGAACCGCATCAGCATCTGAGGGAGGGGAAGTGGGGTTGGCTGCGACACTGAAAAGGCGCCACAGAGTTGGAGCAGGGAGTGGCCAGGCGCGCCCCCTCCTCACCAGCACGGCGTACCGCAGCGGGATGCGGTCGAAGAGCGTCCCCGGGTTGGGTGCGTAGAGCAGCACGTAACAGAAGTGTCTCCAGTTGGGACCCAACTCCAGGGCCTCGGCCAGTTCCACCTTTTGGAACCGGGCCATGACCCTAGAATTCCTAGGGTTTTGCTGTTGGCCCAGGTGTCCAGGCGGGCAAGCTTCCCCTAGGACCCCTTCGGGTCTGGGCGGGGCTGTTAGGGCCGATCTCCGTGGGGCGCACGGGCTGGACCCAGGCGTCCTGGGGCCCGGGGCGTAGTGATTGGATTGGTCGGCAGCCAATCAGGACGGGGCTCTCAGGACAGGAGGATTAGGAGGGCCATGAGACCCTTGGGAAATTGAAAGCTTCCTTGGGATTGGGGCCTTAGTCAGGGCGGGGCTAAAGGTGTGGCGTGGTGCTCTGAGTTTAGAGCTCAGCAGGTGGATGCTTAGGTCATAGTCTGTATGACACAGTCCCAGGGAGGTCTGGAGAGCTGGGAGACACAGGTTTTGTAGTCTGAGCAGGATGTTAATTATTGAGGAGTCCTGAGAGCTGAGGAACTAGAATGTTGAGAGAACTACCTCAGGTTTGGTCTGGATGGAACCCCGAAGCAGGGGGCTTGGATTGGTTTGTGAATGAAATGAAGCAAGGCTGGCTTCCTTCTGTGGCAACGGGAATGGAGAGGAGTGATGGGTGTGAGAACTACCTTGGCTGGAGAAGGGGTGAAAGAAAATTGGGGGAGAGTTAGGCTAGCTTCAGGCTACAGTTTCTGGCCTGGGTGAATAGGGCTGGTATTTTTTTGAGATGGGATGGTAGGAAGGAGGTGGTCAGGGATCAGAGGCAGCAGGCACTGGGCAGTGATGGGGGTGGAGAGTCTGATGGAAAAGTCACAGGATCCGAAGAGATTTTTTTCTGGGGAAGGGAGGTGAAAGAAGGTGCTGTGGGTGAGACCCATGGCCATGGAAGAGATGTGGGAGTGGTCTGAGGTACAAGAAGCCCCCTAAGCTTCCTGGATTTTACCCACAGCACCCTCAGACCTTTGAGCAGTGAGAGAGGGCGAGAGACAGGAGGCTTACCCTGCCACAGGGAAGGGGCCTCTCCAGGCATGCTGCTGCTGATGGAGGATTCCCATTCCGGCACCCCAGCTAAGTCTTCACCCTGAAGATTGCCCGATGCCCAAAGTCTAAGTTTATTACACCAAGGGAATGAGGAGGCAGCTCCTTGAGAGGGCCCTGGGCATAAAGTCACAGCCAGGAAGTGACAGCCCATGGTGAGCCCAGAGCTCTCCCAGAATCAGGCTTGTGACTTAGCAGTCACTTAACTCTCTCAGGTCCCTGGCTGCTCAGCTGTTACATGGAGATGATACCCACCTTTTAGGATTCCAAGTGATGAAAAGCACTCTGAACTTTGTGCCAGACACAAAGTGAATGTAGCCATTCTTGGAGTGGAGGATGAGGGCACAGTGCTTGTCTTAGGTTAAAGACCCAGGTTTGGAGCTCAGCTGCAATCTTTATCCCTCAGCTCTGCTAAGGGGGATGAGCTGTTCTTGGTATCATCTTTCCCAGCTTGGTCTTCTGAGTAACATGTCAACATCTAACATCAGGCAATTGGATGGAGATGATGAGGCCCTAGGTGTGGTACAGTCATCCCACTAAGAGTTCTAGGGGAATGGAGCTCCTGGTTAAACATAGAGTCACCTTGCAAAAATGGTTTTAAGAACTTCCAAGGTCCTACCAGAATCCATGGGGTTGTTGCTGGGACATGGTTAATTTTTTCAAATTTGTTTCAAGTGAATAGTTAAAAAAAAATGACAGAGACAGAGAACCATTGTCATCTCCCTGCCACTATCACTCCAAGGTTGCTTGCTTTCTCCTGGATGACTTTTTTTTTTTAAAATATAATATAGGGTCAAACCTGCCCTTTCCAGATCATTGACTCTTCAGTGACTTTGGAGACAAGAGTTTTTTTTTAGGATTAATTGAATTTGGAGGCATCCAAGATCCCCCCAATCTTATCATGCTTTCAGATTGCTTTCTGCTTTTGCCAATCTTGTCCCTGTCCCTAACCCATATTCTGCCATGCTCAGACATATTGCCCTATAGTCAGGACTAGAGTTAGAGGTTAAGTCCTGTGCTAAAAAGCTGTTTTAAGATTACAGTGGTTCAAAGAGACAAAAACACTCTGTGGTCATCCTTGGAGATTCTACAAAGCCAATTAATTATTTAAAAAAAATTAAAGAAAGGAATTAAGCATTTTTATTCTCTTTAAAATATGGGTTTTACCTCAGGGCTAGTAAATAGTATAAGAGGGAAAATTTCTTTTATGAAAACATTGCAGCTAATCAAATAAGGAGAAAGCTAATAAAAAATATTAAACTTAAAAAATTAATGCATCCTAAGTAATTATCAGCAATGGTTATAAACAGTATAGTTATTGTTTACCTCTTGATGGAAGAACACACCACCTCCTATGAAATATTCTTGATAAAAAGTTAAAGTTGAATCTCAATCTAACAACCACCAACATATAAGAACTACAAAGGAACATCATTGTAAAATATCAGGAAGAGACCAGCATGATCCATGCCATAGTGAATTAGAATTAGAGACATTAATATGAACTAATGTTTAGATACAGATGTCTACGTATTATTTACAGATCTGAGTTTATACAGGGGCTAGTGTACACACTTATAATTCTGTGCTCTGTCATTTGAGAGGGTCTAGAAGCAATGATAGCATAGTAACAAGAAGCTTACTTTTTCCCTGATCTTGGCTTCTAACATTATTTTTCAAATAAAAAATACAAGAGAAATGGCTGGTTCTAGTGTTTGGCAGGAAATATACATGAGGAATAGATACTGTGCTTAGAGCACCTGGTTATGCCAGAAGTATGAGAGAGAAAGGGGAGGAGGAGGATCAGGAAGAAAAGGGAGGATAGGAAGAGGGGGTGCATATAGGTAGAAATATGTCAAATGTCCAAGTGAGAGAGGCACAGGAACCTAAAAAAAGAGATCTCAATGGCTAGAGCTGATACAACTTAAGTAGCAAAATAAAGAAATATTGGGTTATAACCCAAAGTACCATATATCTACCATTTTATGCTGACCTAAATCAATAATAGCTAAGTAAAAGGAAATATGGGAGAAAAGAAAAATCTTCCATGCAGAAGGATTGAAAATATGTGGTACTCTGTCGTCAAGGAGGTGTAGCATCAGTTCTCTACCTTCCAGTGTGCACTGTGAATAGAGTGACTCCCTGAGAGCACAGGATGGAATCAGGGGGCTGAATAATAGTCACTTTTTATCAAACTTGATAAACACTACCTTATACTCAGTTGTTCAAGGTCAACACTAACACTGGTAAGTCATGGTGGGCAACTGTACCTTTGATATAATGTGATGAAATGATATAAGGATAGTTTGGGGCTGTCATTTTTCTCCCCAAAAGATAACCCTGATCTAATCATATATAAAAAAAGCACCAGACAAATCTCAGTAGAAGGACACTTTATGAAATACTTGACCAGTAAAGCTTCAATTATCATCTTGGACTGTTAGGGCCATGGAAAAGAGACCAGAGACTGGATGGCTTACAAATAACTGAAGTTTATTTCCCACAGTTCTGGAGGCTGGGAAGTCCAAGATCAAAGGCCTGGCAGATTTAGTGTCTGGTGAGGGCCAGTTCTTGCTTCTCAGAAGACCATTTTTTTTTTTTTTTTTTTTGCTGAAACCTCACAGGTGGGAAGGGAAAAGGGAGCTCCCTAGGTTCTCTTTTATAAGATCACTAGCCCTATCCATGAAGGCTCTGTTCTCATGACCTACTCATCCCTTGAAGGTCCCACTTCCTAATACCAACACATTAGGGGTAGGATTTCAATGTATGAATTTGGGGTTGGGGGATACAAATATTCCATCTATAGTTGTCATGCTATTCCTCAGAAATGACTGAGAAACTCTTGCAAGACAATAGCCTATTATTTTGGAACAGAAAAGGGACAATAAATAATAACTAAGGAAATCTGAATGAAGCATGAACTTTTGATAGTTGTAATATATGAAGTATACTCATTATTGGTTTATTATTATAAGAAAGGGACCATGCTAATGTAAAATGTCAATAAAAGAAATTGACTAGAGTGTATGGGAATTCTCTTTTACTATTCTCACCATTTTTCTCTAAGTATATAAGACTTCTAAAAAATAAAATGTATATTTTTTAAAAAATCAGGAAGATACAGTTAATAAAAACTAGACTAAGGAAAGTTTACAAGACAGATGGTCTGTTTTTTTTTAAATAAATGAATTATCAATGGAAAAGAGACACGGAGGTAGACCCCATACATTAAAAGAGATTCATTCAGAAGACATGAATACAAGTAATTGGACCATTTTAAAATTCTAATTTGAACAAACAAATTTAGAAAAGGTTACACAGTAGGATATTTGGTGTAAAGAATTATTATTAATTATTTGGGGGTATTATAACAGTATTATGGCCATGCTTTTAAGGGTTATTTAACTTTTAGAGATTATGCAGAAATATAAATAATGGTATTAAAAAATCCAGTGAGGCGGGTAGATGCCATGGGTATAAAAAATAACTGTGGCCATGAATTCATAATTTTTACATTGGGTGTTGGGTTTAACAGCTTTGTTATGTTATTCTTTTATATAGTTGAATATTTTCCATAGTAAAAAGTTAAAAACAAAAATATCTTTGGCTTCTCATGGAGTTAAAGGTAAAGGTTACAATTTACATTTGAATAAAGCTTTGCATTTCACAAAACCTTTTCACTGACAAGTTCCCTTTTCATTTAGGAGAGGGAAAGAGGTAAGGATCTAGTCTCACTTTTTGGGCATTAAGAAAACTACAGGGAGTTGGGGTTAGAAGAAGGGTGAATGAACATGTTCAATACACCATATATGCAAGTGTAAAAATATCACAGTGAATTCTATTGGTTTGTAAATATTTGTAAGTATGTGTTAATAATTATAATAAAAGTGGTACTTAGCAACAAACATCTACCATCTGCCCAGTAATTTTAACCTGTTCTGTTCAATCCTTGTGAGAGTTTCCATTGCTTCAAATATGGAGCCAAGGTTGAACCTCTGATTTAGAAAAAATGTATAATGGGGTAAGGGGAAAGAGGTACCAACAGCTAGAGCCAGTTGGAGTTTATCTAATAGACTTCCTGAAAAAGGTTAGATGATATTACTATTTTTAGATATTCACAAACCTGGAATCACATCTAGCAGACTCAAAGGAGATGGCATTCTTTAGGAGCCCGCTCTGTTTTTGAATATTGGTGTGTACAGCCTCAAAAATATCTTTTGGTATAATGTCTAGCATCATTCAGTAGATTCACTTCATCATAAGAGCTAACTTTTAAAGACACTTCCAGTGTCAGGTCTGTACCTTTTCACTCAAATATCCCAGAAGTACCTCCAACCTGATACACCCAGGAACAAACTCAGCATTCCTCCCATCCTCTAGTCTGCATTTAGCCATATCACCAGCTCTGGATCCCCCATCCAGTCCCCTTGCTAGAAACCTAGGATCCTCCACGATAACTCCTCTACCTCCTTTCCCCATCTAGTCAGTTCTGGGTTGTCTCATTTCCCTCTCATCTCAGAATACCTTGACTTCATCAGATGCAGGTCAGGTCTTCATCTTTTCTCACTTGGACTACACCTCTTACCACCCACCTTTCTCCATTCTCACCTTCTTCAAACCCATCCTCCACAGGGTGCCATGATTCAGCCAGAAGTCAGTATCTCAATACATCAGTATCTCCTGTCTGTCCCTGACTACAGGGCACAGCACAGCAGACTCAACAGCTCACAGTAGAGCTTTACCTTCTGTGAGGTGATCTATTGCAAAAACTTTGGAGTGATGACACAGCATTATTTCAGTGTCTGTGGGTAAGAATTAAGGAATGGTTTATCTGAATGGTTCTGCCTCAGGATTTCTCATGAAGTTTTAGTCCAGATGTCAGTGAGGGACTCAGTCAATAGAAGCTTGACTAGGGCTGGGGATTTTCTTCCTATAGCTCCTTGACATTGCTGGTATGTTGGTGCCAGATATTGGCAAAAGGCCTCAGTTTCACACCACGTGGCTCTCTCCATAAGGTGGCTTGAATGTCCTGCCAACATGGTGGCTGGCTTCCTCCAGAGTGAGTGATCCTAAAGAAAACAAGATGGAATCTGCCTTTTATGACTTAGTCTCAGAAGTCATACACCACCATTTGTACAGTGTTCTATTGGTCACACAGGTTACCTAATGCAGTGTGATAGGGATCTATGTGGGGTATGAATATCAGAAATGAGGATCACGAGGGCCATCTTGGAGGCTGGCTACCACCTCTTCCTCTCTAAATCTTAATCACACTGTATGTGCCACAAGCACCAAATGATTCCAAGTTCCTAGAATCCCACATGGCTATGTTCTTCATTCTTGTGTTCCTTATGCTCATAAGATCTTTTCCAATTATTTGCTTGGTAAATTCTTATCACTCAAAATTGTGAGCCTAAATTTAGATCCTGATATAAGATGAGAACTCAGTACATGTTAAGCGGAAATCTAAAGAAGAATTAGACCATAGCTTCAGAAAAGATGGTCCAGGTAGGCTCCATGCTCCTAGTGAGTGTTGCCTTGAAACACACTGAAAGCCAGAAAAGAGAGCATGCATGGTTCACCTGGGCTGTTTTGAAAAGGGATATCCCTATTTCTAAGAAGTCATAGTCATAAAACTGGTCATAAAACTTTCCCCAGATCAACAAAAATTAATGCCAAAAAGCACAAAACTTGAGGATTTGGTGTTCCAGAAAATCATGTTGGGAAAGGGAAGACATTGGTTAGCTTGTTGCCATAATATTGCTGCATAACAAACAGCCATAAAACCTGAACAGCATACAATAATAAACACTGGTTTCTTGCTCAGAAGTTTCCAGATTGCCCAAAGTGACTTTTGCTCTATTCCATATTGGCTGGGGTGACGTTGAATCATTCTGTGGGTTACATCCAGAGCTCTCTGCTCTAAGTCTCTTATCATCGTCCTCTAATCTGGGGGCTAAATGGTGATGACAGATGTGCAGGTGAACAGAGCCAACTGCACCAACACATTTCCAGCCCTGAGTACATCACTCAGCCAAGACAAGTTCCACAACCAAACTCAAGAGTGAAGTAGTTGGGAAAATATTGAAAACTACAAAAGTGACAACAGTCAAGGGTATAGGGAGAGAAGAATTGAGCTGGAAAATTCAAGCTCCTGAAGCAGGAAAATTCACAGTATTTTGGAAAGACAAACATGTTTCTAGCTATAGAAAGACTGCCTCCTGTAGTAGACCTACAAATTTACTTTGACAATATTCCTGTTGGAGTCAGGTTTTCAATTCTGGATGTCTCAGTCTGTTTTCTGATGCTGTAAGTGAACCCCACAGACTGGTTAATTTTACAAAAAAAAAAATAAAGTTCTATTCAGATCATGGTTCTAGAGGCTGGGAGGTCCAAGATCAAGGAGCCACACCTGGTGAGGGACTCTGCAGAGACCTGAGGTGGCCTAGGGCATCACATAGTGAGAAGGCTGCCTAAAAGAGATAAAGCCAAACTGATTTTTATAACACACCCACTCTGGAGAAAAACCATAGCCCATTAACCCATGACTTCATTAATGGATCCTCTGTGAGGGTAGAGACCTCCTGATGTCATCGCCTCTTAAAGGTCACTCCTGGTGCCACCTCTCATTACCTCACCAATTTCAACCTGAGTCTGGGTGGGGACATTCAAACCCTGATTATGGCACTTCTAGGGAATATTTGTGAAGACCTTATTTTATAATGTATATTTCTTGAACCAAATTTATAAACTTCCTGATAAAATTAGAAAAGAACTGGGAATCCTGGGGTCTGGTGATGATTACTTTGAAGTTCCATAGGCAGGGTGGGGAGATGTCCCGTTCCTCACGACTAAAACACTCAGGGTCACCCCAGGGGAACTAGGCTGCACAAAATAACCACACAAGAGACAGAGATACCTTTTTCTTTGGGGTCCTGTGATGGCTCCTCTGACCTTAAGGAAGGGACTGCAGAAAGAGCAAGAGAGCTTGTGCTGTGCCCTTTTATTGAGGAGAGGCCATTCAAATGAGGCAAGGGGTCAGGTTTCAGGGGGCTGAGTCTAGCTTCATGATGTCCACTGTCAGCCCATTGACTGACATCTAGGAAGGCCACACCCAAAGGCAGAGCAAGAGAAAGGGACACACAAAGTGTTTCCATGGAACATTCTATCCCAAACAGGGCAAGGGGTACTATCACAAAGGAACAGGTGAGCGTAGCTCAATCCATAGGCTGACAGGCCTACGTCTGAAGACACGTCCTCAACCTCCGAGACCGATGCAATGTGTGTGTGCCTTTTCTGAGCTGCTCTCTGCGAGATTTTCTCACTCCTTTGTTGGTTCCCAGCTCCTCAAGTGCCAGCTGAAAATGTCAAAGTGATTATTATTATTTCTCGTGGGGGGGTGCATTTGTATGATAATAGCAGGATGTTAGAAGCCTAAGGAAACATTCAGGGGTAAAACACGAATGATGGAAGATCAGGCAGCCTAAAAATAAAGTGAAAGATTCCTCCTCCAAAGATGAGGACTTTTTATAGCCTTTGAAGCACTTCTACATAATAGGCTGAACCACAATGACAATTTCACTTGATTTAACCCATTACACTATTTTGATTCTCTACAGCAATGTTTAGACATAGGCAGGAAACAGGTGGAGAGGAAGTGACTTGCTCTAGATCACACGGTAATGGCAAGAGTAAGTCTAGAATCCAAGTCTTCAAAAGAATTCAATTTTCCCCCATCACACAGGTTGTGGCAGAATTATTTGAGAACATTCTTTACTCCGTGTCCACCCCAGCCCTGTCCCCCATTCTCTCTTACACACACACCCCTCTCTCCTCCTTGTTGTCTCACTACAGCTCCTTTACCATCTTAGTGGCCTGGCCCCATTCTCTTTTAACCCATTAGCCTTCCCATCACCTTAAAAGACTGTTTTGTGTCCCCTGCCACCATCCCCCTTGAGCTACTGCTCAATTTGTCTGCTTCCTTTATCCTGAACCCACAGTGATGGCTGGACTCCTTTATAATACACCTAGAGCTTTTGCTCCAGCCTCAGCCCTGAAGACATTAAATAATTAACTTCTATCACTCCCCTTTATCTCTGCATCACCCAAAATAGCTAGTGGCATTTCCTCTGCATAAACAGAAAGCAGAAAGGTCAATTGGAGTTTGTGAAAAGTATGTGTGTGCTCGCGCGTGCATTTTCTTTAATAAAGCAGCAAGGCTATCCCCTGATACCTTTATCTGTTTCATGCTAAGCAACTTCCTATTTCTTTGATTTAGTTATTAATTCCCACATTGAAGTGGCCCCAAATTAAGACTGGGTATAGCTAAAAGAGAAAGAATTTTCCCAGTAGTAATGATAAGGAGATATTTTCTTCAAGTCATGTTAAGTTTTGCTCTCAACTCCCATTTCAGTAAACCAAAGGAAGGATAAACTTAAGTAAGCTTCTCTTATGAGAAATTATTATCCTGAATGATATTTCCCCAGCTCTCTTTTCTTATAAGCCTGATGTGTTGTGGTATACAACACAAATCTCTGAAGGGTAAGATATTTTGTTTGTACCTGTCTCCTTAGAAATAGATTTTAAAATGCAGAACATTATTATCTGAGCATGTTAATCTGTTTGTGGAAGATGGTAGAGACTGAAATTTCTGATAATTTCCTTGTCAGACCCAGCAACTTGTACAAGCCTTCTTCTGTTCTAATGTTGTAAAAACCATCAGCAGAAAAACTCAGAAACTTTTTATTAACTTAAATTCTACTGTTGTCTCCCTTGTTCAAGACCTACCTGCAATCCATTTGGTCATAAAATGCCAAAGAGGCTCCCGAGTGCTCTTCTTGGGGTGAGGTCTCTTTTCCTATTAACACCTTTGGTGGCTTGCACCAATAATCCCAGCAGCTCAGGAGGCTGAGGCAGGAGGATTTCGAGTTCAAAGCCAGCCTCATCAATGGTGAAGTGTTCAGCAACTCAGTGAGACCCTGTCTCTAAATAAAATACAAAATAGGACTGGGGATGTGGTCCAGTGGTCGAGTGCCCCTGAGTTCAATCCCCAGTTCCCACCACCTACCAAAAAAAGCCCATATGTGTTTTCTTTTCTCCTTTCTACTAAGTAATAACTATTATTTGAAAGTAGCGTCACATTTAACAAGATACTTTTACATAAGGAAAAGATAAAATAGGTGATTTTGTAACAATGAAATATATATTTATTATGAATAGAAATCTTCAGTTCTCCACAGGTGAGTCTGGGGAATAAATCCCAGAAGGGAATTGCTTTTTGTATTTTAATCCAGGTTTTTGTATTCATGTACATCTTGCTTGCTGGTCATGTAAGGGAAACATGGACCAAAAACAGGTGCTCAGCAAAATGAAGAGAAAACAAGGTGGAAGAGCAAAGAAAACTTTCTGAGGAGCTGTCATCTGAGAAGAGACCCTCGTAAAAAAAGGGAAATACAGGGTAAGGGAATTTGGGCCCCAAAGCTAAAACATGTTGGGGAAATAGCAAGAAGGCTAGAATCACCAGTATCAGGAGAAAAAAAGGTGAAAAGGAAGGTGAGATATATATAAAATCAAGCAACAGTAAATAATAAAAAATAATAACTGGGGAGAGAAAGGCCAGTCTGACTCCTTGGCAGCCCAGCTTGTCAGAGAGGCCAGTTCCAACAGCTCTCCCAAGCAAGCTGGTCACAGTTCATTGAGACTAAAGGGAGCCAGGCCTGAGCTCTGTCCTCCAACTAGAGATGGCAAAGAGCAGCTGGCTTCTCCTCAGCCATCATTGGGACAATCCAACCCTATTGGGAGCCTTGAGGCACGCATGAGGGAAATCCTTTACAGGATGCCAAGACTGATCTGTAAGCTTATCTCAGGACAGAAATCAAACAACATATATGGCCTATGACTCCAAGAACAGGCAGCCATGCTCACTACTCCTAAACGAGTCATTAAAGAATGGAAGTTAAAGATGGGAGCCCCAGTTATGTGCTCATTTCCCATAATAAAGTCCAGCTTATAGAGTTCATAGATTTTCACAGAAATCTGTCTACTTGAACTTCTGCTTGTTTGTCATGGTTCCTTAGTGAGGGTCCTGGAGAGTGGGTTCTTTCCTCATTGTGGTCAGTAACTGTTCCTCAAAGTAGAGAAGCTGGTCAACTTCAAAGCAGTCACTGGCCCGAGGGACCACTTTTTCGAGACACTCGCGGATCTCTGTTTCACTGGCATTCTGATGCCTTGCTCTCTTGAGATAATTGTAGACCTCCTCAAATACTTGTGTTCCCAGCTTCTGCATGGCCAATCTGCCAAAAAAAATAGAAATTATTATACAGAGTTATCCATGGAGATGGCCTGCAAAAAAATGTGGTTTTGAAATTACTGATTATATAAATAACATTGTCATCCTGGGATTTAGAAAAAAGAGAAGTAAGATACAATGTCACCCTAAACATTCAAAACTATTCAATAAAGAATCCTTGAATGTCCGTTATGTTCCAAGTACACTTCCAGGAATTGTGTATATAGCAGTAGATAATTTAGGTAAATTTTTGCCTTCATGTGTGTATCTAAACACACACACAAACACACAAAATGTATGAGTTAGTTGTAAATTATTTTATATTAGAATATAATGCTAAGTATCAATGATAATTCCTCTGAAAGGAAAACTACCCCATTTACAATAGCCTCAAAAAAAAAAAAAAAACCAAAAAACCCTTGGGAATCAACAAACATGAAAACTGCAGAATGCTAAAGGCAGAAATTAAAGAAGACCTTAGAAGATGGAAAGAAATCCCTTGTTCTTGGATAGGCAATATAACCATACTACCAAAAGCACTGTACAAATTTAATGCAATTCCAATCAAAATCCCAATGACATTCCTCATAAAAATAGAAAAAGCAGCCATGAAATTCATCTGGAATATAAGAGACTCAGAATAACTAAAGCAATCCTTAGCAAGAAGAGTGAAGCAGGTGACATCACTATACCAGACCTTAAACTATACTACAGAGGAATAGTAACAAAAACAGCATGGTATTGGCATCAAAATAGATTGGAAGGCCAATAGTACAGAATAGAAGACACAGAGACTAACCCACATAATTACAGTTATCTTGTATTAGACAAAAGCACCAAAAAACTTACATTGGAGAAAAGATAGCCTCTTCAACAAATAGTGCCAGGAACACTGGAAACCCATACACAACAAAATGAAATTAAACCCCTCTCACCATGTAAAAAACTTAACTCAAAGTGGATCAAGGACCTGGGAACCAAACCAGAGACACTGCATCTAATAGAAGAAAAAGTTGGCCCAGATCTCCATCAGATAGAGCACTAATCTCTAGGATATATAAATAACTCAAAATCTTAACACCAAAAACAAATAACCCAATCAATAAATGGGCCACGGATTGAACAGACACTTCTCAGAAGATGATATACAATCAATCAACAAATATATGAGAAAATGTTCAACATCTCTAGCAATTAGAGAAATGCAAATTAAACTACTCTAAGATTTTATCTCACTCCAGTTAGAAGGCAGCTAATAGGAAGACAAACAATAATAAGTATTGGTGAGGATGTGGGGAAAAAGGTACACTCATACACTGTTGGTGGGACTGCAAACTGGTGCAGCCAATGTGGAAAGCAGTATGGAGATTTCTTGGAAAGCTGTGAATGGAACCATCATCTGACCCAGCAATCCCTTTCCTTGTACTATACCCAAAAAGCATACTACAGTGACACAGCCACATCAATGTTTATAGCAGCACAATTCACAATAGCTATACTGTGGAATCAACCTAGATGCCCTTCAGTAGATTAATGAATAAAGAAACTGTGGTGTATATACACAATGGAATATTATTCAGCATTAAAAGAGAATAAAATTATGGCATTTGCAGGTAAATGGAGGGGGCTGAAGAATATAATGCTAAGTAAAGTTAGCCAATGCCAAAAAACCAAATGCCGATTGTTTTCTCTGATTTAAGGATGCTGATTCATAATGTGGTTGGGGGAGGGCATGGGAAGATTAGTTGAACTCTAGGTAGGGCAAAGGGGAGGGATGGGAGGGTAGGGAGCATGGGGGTAGGAAAGACAGTGGAATGAGATGGACATCATTACCTTAAGTACCTATATGAAGACATAAATGGTGTGACTCTATTTTGTGTACAACCAGAGATATGAAAATGTGTGCTCTATATGTGTGATATGAATTGTAATGCATTCTGCCGTCACATATAAAAAAGTAAAGTAAAAAATGGGGGGAGGAGAAGAACTCCTTTATTAATTACTCATCAGCCATTTTCTACCCACTTTACCTTTCCAATCTCATGTAATCTTCATAATGGATTTATGAGGGGAGACATTCTTTTTAATCCCTATTTTACAGATGAAGATCTGAGGCCTGACTCGGTGGCATTCAAGTTGGTGAATTTTTTGTACAGTCTTCAAACTATAAAAATTCATTTTTAATGGCTCCATAATGTTCTACCAAGTTAATGTGTGAACATTTACCTAATTATTTCTACATTAAATATTTAGTTTTTTTCTACCCTTTCACTATAACAGTGTGTGAACATATGGGGCTTATAGATTATTCATTTAAGTGAATATTTTCTGGCATCAGATTTTTAGGAGTGTTTTACATGGCTATATTCACTCTGTAAATTCATATTTATATTTATGGTTTCTGTATATATGTTGTGCTTGATTAAAAGAATGTGGGCTGGTCACAGCAGCACACATCTGTAATCCAGAGACCTGGGAGGCTGAGAGTTCAAGACTGACCTGGGACAAAGTGAGATCTGTCTCAAAAAACAAACAAACAAAGAAAGTAAAAATTTTGAGGGAATGAAATTATTACATCAAAATGTATAAACATTTTTTATGACTTTAACCTTAAAGAAATATTTCTCTATTCATTCAGTGGATTTGGTAAAAAGAAAATGTCTTTTTTTTTCCTCTTCAAAATGTTAAAGCATCAATGCTAACCAGCAGAGATGGATGTTGACAATAGCATTGAAGGCATTAGAGACTTTATTTCATGAATTTTTATTGTTTGGGTGGTAGAGTGTATACTCAAATGCAGATCTCAGAACTCCAATGCTGAGGAGACCAGCAGCCCTTGGACTTCCTGTTATCCAGTGTGAATGTTTTACTTCTATCATGAAACTTTCAGGACTGATCCCAACATTCCTGACATCCCTCGTCACCTCAGACATACCAGAAATCCAAACAAATTTTGGATTTTGCTGACACTTATCAGACCTGGCCCTGACCCTCTCATTCACTAGTAACTTCAGCAAGGAGCCTGCTGTCTTCCTCCCACCTCCTACTCCCATCACCACTCTTGACCTCAGTGTTCCTGGTCTCTCTAGTTTTGGACTATCTGACACCCAATGACCACTTCCTCTACCTAGCTCAGTTGCCCTTTCTCAGGATGAGACCGTTGAATTCATCAGCCTGAATGACACATGGCCTGGCATTTTTATCTTTCTACTCTCTGATTATTTCTCTATACCATCCAACCATACTTATTCCAGCCACTTTTTACTTCATAGTGACCTTCAGTCCTTTGACCCTACCACCATGATAACAGCCACTCCTTCCCTTTATACCCACACTTCCCACCTTTCCCCACTTAAATTTAATGGTTGCTTGATGATCTTATACCCTCATTTTTGCCTGGAAAAGTCCTAATGGTAAAATATAATCATACATGGACCCATGACTGTACCCAACAAAATATTTCTGGAGAAAAGTATTCAGTTGTGCCAACAAGTCTCATTTAAGTTGATGAGCACAATTCACAATGGTGCTTGGTACTTCCCAGTGATCCTACTATACTTCCCTAGTATGCCTTTGTTCTTATCCAAAATGACTATTTCATACCTTCTGCATTATTCTTAAGCTTGCTCAGCCCTCACCTTTGTTCTCACTGAATGACTTCATCTCATATCTCCCTGAGAAAATAGAAGTGACCACATAAATATTCCCTTATCTTCTCAGCACCCAAACTGCAGTGACCATATACTTGGTTTCCTCTCCTGTCCCTAATGGAGGGATTATTCCTGCTTCTGTCAGAGACTCAACCTACCTGAGAGCTCTGGATCCTGGCCTCTGTCACCATCTCTGTGACTTTCCCTGGAGCAGTTATCTTCTTTCTTTCTCTCATCATCTCTTTCTACCTCTATGGATCATTCTTGTCAAGAGACCACTGTAACCTATTCCAAATAAAAAAAACCTCCCTTAACCTTCACATTCCTCCCCATTTCTCTTCTGATTTCTTTGGTGATATCGCCAGGATTTTCTCCTGTCATGTTGGTTGCTTTCTTATAACCTCCTCTGCTGACTCCTCTTCCTCCTATCCTGGATCTCTACATTTAGTTGTACCCCTAGGCTTAGTCTCAGACTCCCTTTGTCCTCTGTTTTCAGGATGCCTAAGAGAAAAGTCCCTCCTACCTAGTCCCAGATTATCATTGTTCATATGCTGAGAATTTTATCTGATATGTTTTCTCTGATATGTGTCCTGTGCCTCCACCCTGCTTTTCACTTAGAACTCCAGGCTTGTGAACTAATTGCCCACTTTTTGTCCCCAGTTGCCAGTCTAATAGGTATCTCATGTGATTTCAGCAGGGCTAAAAAAGAGTCTTAATTACTTCCTCTCTCCCTCTAAAATATATGCTGGTTTTATGATATTTCCTAGCTTAAATGACACTAGTATCTATGCAATTTAGTAAGTCAAGTTATTCTTTTTTCCATATTTTTATTGATGTGTTATAATTGTACATAATGGTGGGGACTCATTGTTACATATTTGTGCATGCACACAGTATAAGCAATATAATTTGGCCAATGTTGTTCCCCAGTATTTTCCTTCCCCCCACTTCTTCCCCTCTAGTGTGTTTCTTTTACTCTATTGATCTCACTTCAATTTTCAGAAATTTCCTTCTCCCCTTTCTTTTCTGTCTTCAACATATCAGATAAAACATATGAATTTTGACTTTCTTAGTTTGGTTTATTTCACTTTACATAATGTTCTCAAGTTTTATCCATTTTCCTGAAAATGGAATAATTTCATTCTTCTTGATGGCTGAATAAAACTCTGTTGTGTATATATAACACATTTTCTTTATTAATTTATCCATTGATGGATACTTAGGTTGGTTCCATAGTTTGGCTATTGTGAATTGTGAAATTTGGCTATAAACATGGGTATGTATGTATTGCTATAGTGTGCTGACTTTAATTGTTTAAGATAAATACCAAAAAGTGGTTTAGCTGGATCAGTTATTCTATTTTTTTTTAAATTTCATATCTTTTTACTTATTTATGTTGTCTTTCTTTTTCTTTTTTTTTATGGTCCTGGGGACCAAACCCAGGGTCTCATACATGGTAGATAGGCATTCTACCACCAAATTATATCCATCATCCATATTTCTTTTTAAACATAGTATATTTTTAAGATGTACAACATGATGATTTTTCAGTGGGGATATCAGAGATTGAACTCAGGGGCACTTGACCACTTAGCCATATCCCCAGCCTTATTTTATATTTTATTTAGAGTCAGGGTATCACTGAGTTGCTTAGCACCTTGCTTTTGCTGAAGCTGGCTTTGAATATGCCATCCTCCTGCCTTGGTCTCCTGAGCTGCTGAGATTACAGGCACCAGGTGATAATTTTTTTTTCCTGCAGTGCTGGGGATGGAACCTAGGATCCTTCACATGCTAGGATCCTTCACATGCTTTCTACCACTAAAATACATCCTTAGCCCCCATGATATCTTGATATACTTAACTTTCTATACCTTTATTTCTCACATTAATCTCATAGGGATTAGCCAGACTTCTTGTGTTCCACAAACTGATGAAGAAACAGTTTTTCTTTTAAATTTTTAATTCATCATGGACTGATACGTGAATCTACTGTCCATAATAGGTAGTCTGTGCCTCATTCAGACTTTTCTGAGGAATCCAGGAGGGAATCAACAGTGGAAGCACTAGGAAATCTGTGAATCAGTTTGGCAGGTAAATAGGACACAGACAGATGAAGGTGAGAAGCACATGAACATGATGCTTAAAGAAGGCTTCGTATTTGACTTAGTATTTGTGATTTTTTTCATTTTATGGTGATACAAAATGATATGTGTACAGTTGAAACTGTACTTCAAATTTTGAATTTTTATTTCCTATGTTAATGATAGGCAATATGATTTCTCTTGTGATGTTGGGCAGCAGCAATGAGCTGCATCTCCCAGTTAGTTATGTACTCATGAAAGTAATCAATTTTTACTCTGCTGTGTGCTACATTGCCAGTGTTTTTTGGATATGGGTGTTCAATAAATTATCCAAGATATAAACACTTGATTATAATAGTGAGCTTTATATTAGATGATTTTGCATTATTTTGTAGGCTAATAAGAGTATTCTGAGTGTTTAAGGTAGACTAGGGTAAGTTAGGACATTCAGCATGTCAGGTATTAAACACATTTTTGACTCGAGATATTTTTAACTTAGTATAGGTTTATCAGGACATAACCCCACTATAGGTCAAGGAGCATCTGTAGTCATGTCACCTATTGATGATAAGGGAGTCCAAGAAAGTGCCCTTTGCAACTGTAACAACTAACAGTTTTTTGAACTTTCTCTAAATGCCAGGGCTTATACCGATTTACCTCCTCATATCATCCATTAAATCTGCATAACCCTGTGAATAGATATTATTGATATTCTCATTTTTAGATGAGAAAATTGAGATACAAAGAGGGTAAATAACTTTTCCACTGCCACAGTCTGAAGTGGTGGAATGAGAATTTGAATAGTTTCACTCCACGGCTTATTCTTTTCATCAGCGTGATATGGAATTTGGATTAAGGAGACTGAGGTTGAATCTTTGCTCTGCCTACATTGGCTATGTGATCTTGGCCCAGTTACTTAATACTATAATCTGAATGTTAGTATCTCCCCCAAATTCATTTGCTAAAACTAAATTCCCAGTGTGATAGGCTTAAGAGGTAAAGCTTTTGGAAGAGTGATTAAATCCTGAGGACTCTGTAATGAATGGGCTTACTCTATAAAAGAAATTGCAAGGTGTATTTGGCCCTTCCACCATATGAGGACACAGATGGTGACATCTATGAGGAAAAGGTCTCACCAGACACTGAATCTGCTGGTGCCTTGATCTTATACTCCCAGCCTCCAGAACTGTGAGCAATACATTTTTGTTTGTAAGTTTCCTTGTCTCCAGTATTTTATTATTAGAAGAAACAAACTAACACATTTAACCTGAGCCTGAGGTTTTTCATTTTTAAGGGGATTTACACACACACACACACACACACACACACACACACACACACACAACAGAGAACTTGCCACCAGACACTCAATAGCTATTGCTTTATTATTGTGGACATTAATGTTGCTTTCCCCATAGTGAGTGGCACAGCACTATTATTTACATTTAACTGGAAACCTCAATTTTATAGTTTCATCCTTGGTTAAAGAATATTTAAAATATTTTTAAAATTTTCTGTAGATGAATTTGGAAAGCATAAAAACACAAGGTGGTGAGTAGCACAGTAGTAATAGTAAAAACATGTAATTAAATAGAAATAATCATGAAAGTTTAGCAGAGAGCATAAAGAGAACACATAGATTATTCTTCACACATAGTTTAAGAAAACTCTGAAAATGATTTTATGTACTATATGAAATCCTTGAGCATGAAATATGTATGAGTCACTGCAGGAAAGTATTGGTGCAGTGCAATGCCCCTTTAACACTGCCATTTCATCAACCATCCCAGACTAACAAGCATCAGGGATCTTCATTAAGGACGACTTCATACCTTTTCTCTCCTCCTCTAGTGTTTTAAATGGCTTTGTATGAATCAGCTGGGTGAAGACAGAATGGCTCTCTCCACAGAGTCAGACAACTATGCTAGTTGATGTTTAGTAGCATGCACCATGTGCAGATGGGGGTATGTGACTTTAAGGAACTTTTCTGTCAATGGTGCATCCCTTCTGCTATGTCTACCCTGGGCAGGTTCTTGAGTTCATGTGTTGGTTTGGTATCTTGTTAAAGCCAACCATTCCAGAAAGGATTCTTTTATTTGTAACCTAAATTCCCTGTATTATATAATCACAATAAATGAAGATGGATTAGACTCACTGACTAAATAACAAAATTGAACTGGGTGCTGTTTATAAAAGACACACCTAAAACATAAGGTCATAAAAAAATTGAAATAAAAAAAACTATCAGGTAAATAATAGCCAAAAGAAATGTGGGGGAAGCCATACTAATATGAGACAAGTAGATTTTAAATTTTTTAAAAAATTAAAGAAAACATTATTAGGGATAAAGAAAGTTATTACATAATGCAACAGTTCAATTCACAAGGAAGAAATAAAAATTTTAAGCTAGTATATATCTAATAACATAGAATCAAAATATGTAAGGCTCACAGAGAGAAACTATCATATATCATTTTCATAATATAGAATTTCAATATGCCTTGCTCAGTTATTGATAGGTGAAACATTCAAAAATATTAGTAGTGCTTAGAATATCTGAGTAACATACTAAATAAGTTGAACTTAATATACATAGATCCAACCCCACACCAACAACTAGGAACACACATTCTTCTCTGTCTCTTACTTGACATTTGCAAAACTGACCATGTGCTAGGTAATTCAAGTCTCAACACATGAAATACAATTGTTAAAAATATTTAATAAAAATATAGACTAAACATTTACATGTGTGAATAAATTTTAAAATATTTTTAAATAAATTAAAGGGTCAAAGAAGAAATTGGTCATGCCATAAACAAACTCATTTCAGGCTAACAAGACAGTGAGAGGTGCCCCCACACTGCAATGCCATGATATAGATTGATTCTTACACTGGGAACACACATGTAGTATTCTGCAAATATATTTGAATATTTAAATATTTGAGGATTCATAATATACAAGATTCTATTTAAGAGGACTCTTGCTGCTGGTATAATTTGAGAAGTGAGGACAGTGTTCTCTGTGCAGTTCAAGTTATAAAAGGAACTCTAAGTTTCCTCAGAGAGAGGATTGGGGTTGGGGATGGGGCCAAGGGATGATCCCTTTAGTTAACTGGATCTCTCAGGTAAAAAGAGTTAACTTTTTCATTTTTTTCTCATCTATTTATTTCCTCTTTTAATTTTTTTCATCTTGTTCAAGAATAAAAATCTTTAATTTTTTTAGGAACTCTTAAATATCGTTTTAGGCCAGGTGTAGTAGCCCATGCCTGTAATCCCAAGTTGCTCAGGAGGCTGAAAGCAGGAGGATCATGAGTTCTAAGCCAAGTCTCAGCAACTTAGCTGCTTAGCAACTCAGTGAGACCCTGTCTCTAAATAAATTATTAAAAAGGACTGGGGATGTGGCGCTCTGTGGTTAAGTGCCCCTGAGTTCAATCCCTGGCACAAAAAACAAAAAAACAAAACAAAACAAAAAAAAAACCAGAAAGGAAAAAAATGTATGTGTGTGTAAATATATACAAAAGTTGTGTATTTATATATATGTGTGTGTGTGTATATATGTATATATGTATATATGTTTACACATATATATATATGTATAAAATTATATACATATAATTTTAGTCCAAATGCTTCATTTATAGGTTAAGTGCTTTGCCCAAGGTTGAACAAGCAGTTGGAGACAAATAGGAGCCCAGATCCTGGGTTCTATACTTTCAGGCCAGAAATCTTTGGGCTGCATAATGTACCTGAACACAGGAGACCTGGAGGAAGGTTTCCAAAGATTCCAAAGCTTGCATAGCCTGGGGCAAATCCTGACTATGTGTTTGGCTGGTTCCCAAGCTTTCTTAGCTTCATTAAACTCCAAGGGAGCTCTTTCTCCCTCCATTAACATCCCCTAAGTCCAGTGTTTCCTTTTCCAAATTCCTTTACTTACATCTTCCCATGCCTGCTTTTCATTTGTAAACATTTTATCACATCTATGTATTTGCCCCATCAATTAATTATTGAGTAACCTGTGTGCCCTTTAATTATTTATCTTTATCTTATTAAATCTGCATTAAAATATCACACTGTACCCCGCAAGTATGTACAATTATTAAATGTCTACCAAAAAAGGTTTTTAAATGTTTTAGGAAATTGAAATATCAGCTACTTTAATTTGATCATTACAGTATATGTATATCAAATTATTACACTATACTCCTTAAATATATACAACTATATAATAATTAGTGAACTTAAAAAAACTTTATTGTTAAGAATATAAACTTCTGGAAAAATCTAAAAAAAAAAAAAGAAACTCACTACATAACTAAGAACAACCATTAAAACCAGATAATTGACATTGATACATTATTCTCATCTAATACTCTTATCCTGCATGTGGAAACATTCACTTTCCCCAGTTATCCTATAACACTGCCTTTTAGCAGAAGCCTCCAGAATAATCATGAGTCACATTTCCTTGTCATGTCTCTTTAGTCTCCTTTAATGATCTTGACTCTTGAAAGTTAAAAGACAGTTGTTTAGTAGAAATGTCCCTCAATTTGTGTTGCATGAGCCCCTAAGATTTTTCCAACGTTTACCCTTAGGTTATCCTCTCTTATCTATCTATCAATCTCTATTTAGATATAAGCCTAAAAGGCAATTTTAGGAATTGAACTTCCTGTTATCTTGGGGTATTCTTAGAGTGCTCCGTGTATACTAGTTCAAGTTTCTCCCTTGAACTGGGATCACAAAAACAAAAGCCCTAGTAGTAAGAAGAGTAGGATCTTGTTGCATTCCTGCAGTTAACTAGCGATTCTTCCGTACAGCTCTATACCTGTTGTCTGTGAGGAATAGGACTTCTCTTCAGGAAAGGAAGCTGTTTGGGAGGTAAGATTCCAGCTCAAGAAAACATGTCCTGACGCAAATAGTTCCCTGCACACCCTGTCACATTGCATGAATACCACCACCGAAGGGCACACTCAGGGCAAAATGGATTGCTTCTCAAAGTATCTATTTGTTTCTGAGTATAAGGTTCAGGGGCTACAGAGCTGAGCATGGTGGAAGGAAACTGAAACCCATCAGAAACTCTATGTCCTGGCTGGGATTCTGCCACTGACTTTCTGGATGTGCCACGTTCAGAGCCTTAGTTACTTCATTGGCAACTTAGACTTCTTTCAGCTCCAAATGTTCAGATTGTAATTATGGGTTAGAGCTTGGTAAGATATTCTTTGTTTAGAGGTGATCTGTAAATATTTGTTGAAAGAATAGAAAAATAAATTATTCAAATGCCTCAAATTAGACATTCTGTAAGCCAAAAATTTTACACTTTCTTAAAATATCAGAAGAAGGAAAGTCTTTTAAATTACTTGTGATCAGATGAACTGTTATTACTCTGGAAAAGAATGGTAAAAGGAAAGGATACCTGATGCTCTTAAGGGTTTTTAAGTAAAAGGGACTTTTTGTTTTGTTATATTTTTGTGAAAAAAAATGTGTGTGTGTGTGTGTGTGTGTGTATTTAAATTTGAGATAAAATTACATAGAATATTTTTCCCTTTGAGTGTTCAGTTCTGAGATAGAGAATGTTCTGTTCTTTATCCAGCCCACTTAATTCCCTTGAACTCTTTTAAAGTTAATTCATTTCCTTTCCCCTTGATGATACTGTCTTCCATTCCTTTTTTCCCAGAATATCATATAAATGTAATTATTTAGAATGTCTGTGTAAGTCAACTTTCCATAACTATATGAAATACCTGACTTATAAAGTAAAGACGGGTTTACTTTGGCTCATAGTTATAAAGTCTCAAGTTCAAAATCAGGTGGCCCCATTGGTTTGGGGCCTCTAGGGAGGCAGCACATCATGGGGCCAATGCATGTCAGAGCAGGTGGTCACACCTTGAGTCCGTGGCGGGGGGGGGGGGTGGAGGGGAGAGAGAGAAAGAGGGGAGAGGGAGAGAGGTATAGAGGGAGAGAGGAAGAGGGAGAGAGAGAGAAAGGCACAGCACCAAAGATCTAAGGACTTCCCATAAGCTCCCATAAGGCCCAGCATCCTAAAGGTCCATAACACTTCCTAATACCATCATTTTTGGAACCAAACCTTTATATAACGGTCCTTTGAAGAACACTCAACCAAACTACAGCAGTATCTTTTTGAGAACTGGCTTTTTAAACTTGGCATGATTTCTCTGAGATTTATTCAAGCTGTGTGTTTATCACAGTTCATTCCTTGTTATTGCTATATATTGTTATGTATAGGTGTACCACAATTTGTTTATCCATTCACAGTTGGACAACATTTGGGTTGTTTCCAGTTTTGGAAGACTATGAATAAAGTTGCCATATATATTCATATATAAGTCTTGTATGTTCATATATTTTCATTTCACTTGGATAAATACTGAAGATAACAATTATTGGGTTGTATTGTAATTGTATATTTAACTTTCTAAAACATCACCCAACTGTCTTTCAAAGAGGCCGTCCCATTTTACATTGCAATCAGCACTGGATGAGTTCCAGTTCCTTCATATCCTTGCAAGAATTTGGTATTTTCTTAAAAACTTTTATGCTAAGTACTTTTTATCTACCTTTTAATTTATTTTTATTTTTTTTATAGTTGTAACAATATGGTAAATTTATTTATTTATTTATTTTCTTTTAATTTATTTTTATAGACTCATGAGTATACAATAGAACCCGTATTTTACAGTTAAGGAAACTGAGGCACAGATAGTAAGTAACAACCATAAATGGTACTATATGGGGAGCAAAAATTGGTTCTTGTTCAAGCTTTGCTCTAAGCTGGCTATGTGACTTGGTCATTCACCTTTCCAGGCCAGTCATTATCTTCCACCATCAAATTAAGCCATTAATTTCTGGAATAAACTCCCAGTTCATCTATAATATCTATGAATCATTCATAATTGTGATATATTGCTAATAATGTAATGTGTATATAGATGGTCTTTATCAACTAAAATTAAAAACATGTTTTCAAATTTACAAGGTTTTTCTGGGGCATCAGAACATGAAAGGATTTATTAATAAAATGGATGTGTATAGAACTATTCTACCCCCAAAGATGGCTTTCTACAGACACTAGCTTCTATTTCTCTCCATCACTCTAAGAGTGCTGTTTCTCATGGGTTCTGTAAAGAGGTGAACACAAAGTGCAAGTGCAATGCAAATTGACTTCAGTAAAACGGTAGTGCAAAATTGAAAAAGATACAAGATTTCACAGTGATGAACCTCATGTTCAAATATTGTCTGTCATTGATAAGCAAGTCTCTAAGCTTTTAATAGTAATTAGCTAACTCCTAAAGAACAGAAAAAAATCAGCAACAATGACAACAGATGCCTCAACAAGACCATTAAACAATTTTCCAAAGCTGATTTTATGATTTTACTATGCTGATTCCTTCCATGTCTACTTAATCTTTTCATGTGGGTGTCCAGGGCTCAAATGCTAGATCTCTTCTGTCCTGTGTCCACATTTAGTCTGAAGGCTTTAAGTGCCTCCCATAAGCTACTGATTCTCAAACATGAATTTCTCTTTTTTCCCCTGAACCCCATCCAGACTCATATCAATTACCCTCTTAATATCTCTGTTTGGATGTCTGATATCTTATGCTTATCATATCCAACTGAATTTCCAATCTTTCCTCCAAAATATCCTAAAGTTTCAGCCTTCCCCACTTTTGTTTGCCATCTCCTGCCTTCCAGTTGCTCAGAACAAACTGAGTCATCCTTGATTGCTGTCTTTCTCTGATACTGTTACTCGCATAATCGGTTAAGTTAGTAAGTCCTCTCAGCTCCTCTCCAGGATCTCAATGCTTCTCTCCATTTCTAGTACAACTCTGGTCCAACTACCATGATCTCTCACCTGACTGCTAGTAGCCTCTCAGGTGGTTCCCTGCTTCTAGTGTATCTCCAAGTCCACAGTCAGAGTGATCTTCAGTCCTTTGCCCAAAATAATTGTGCTCCCCATCTCACTCAGAGTAAAATCAAGGTCCTTTTTGATATGGTCTATAATATCCTGAATAATCTTTAGTCATACATCTCCAAACCTATCTCCTCTCTCTCTCTCTCCATTCACTCCATCCCAGCTGCCCTGGCTCCTTGCTTTAACACACCAGGCACATTCTACCCCAGGGCTCTCATACCTGTGGCTCCTTCTGACTTAGACTGCTCTTTTTTCAGGTATCCACAAGTGTCTCTCCTTCATCTCCTTCAGATCTTCTCAGAGAGATATACTCTGACCACTCTCAAAAACTGCAGCTTTTACCCCCATTTTGTGTAGCTTATCCACCTTCTCTGCTTTTGCATTTTCTTTTTAGTATTTGTTACTTTCTAGCATGGTTTGCTTTTCCCTCATATTTTATGTTTTGACCATATTCTATGATAATCCACTAGACTGTAAGGTCCATGAAGGCAAGGGATATTTTCACTTTTTTTCTTTACTGCCTAGTAAGGTTCTTGACACATAGTTAATAATAAATGAATGAATAAATGTCTTGAAAGTCAAATAGGAAGGACATAAGGTAATTTCATTTAAAAATATATATGTCCCTACTATCTATCGTAAGATTAGTGCATAGTAAAATTTATAACTTAATCTGGAAATATCAGCTCAATTTTATGGTTTTTAGTTGTTGTTTTTAAAGATAAACTTTCTCCAAAGAGTAGTTTTTGGTACTTCTTATGATATTTTCATCCCTGCTTCAAGTAGACTGGCTCTATGGAGACCATATGATCATCTTTGGATAAAAGTTACCTCTGATATTTCTCTGAGTAGGAAGAAACATGTCTTATTTTTAAAAAATTCTATGTGGAAGGAACTATGCTTTTGCCTGTCTTCTCTCACACTTTGCACACCCAGGCCATCTGAGGAGCAATTGAAGTCTGCTAAAGCTTCTGGAAGCCCCAGGCTCTCTGTCACCTATGTGAGGTCACCAAGAAGGGCAACTCCAGAGGCCTCACCTCTTGGAGGGGGGTGGCCATGCTGACAGTCTGCTGGTGCATTAAATAAGGCCCAGGGTAGCGGCAGAAGAGACCAGATCCTTCTGTTCTTAACAGTATTTTAGCTTAACAGCAGAAAATGCTTAACCTGTCCCCCTTCCTAGAAACAACAAACAGTTCTCTCAGTTCCCTCAGTTGTGATGGGCCATAAATTTAAAAGTTCCCTCATCTCTATCTATCCTTTAAAAAAAATGACAGGAGTTTCTTTCCTTCCCCTGAAGCTTATTTAACTTGCACACTTGTTCTCTGCTAGAATTCCCCAATAATAGTGACATATCTATTGCTGTTTCCAGATTAATTAAAGACTTGAGGGATGTAAAACTAAAAGCAAAGCCAAGTTTTTTCAGGACTTCTCTGCACTAGACTTGAAGCTCCTTGTGCAATTAGCATGTTTCTTAGTCATCTTTGTACTCTGTACCATCCTGGCACAAAATAGCCCTAAATCATCCATTCAGCAAAATTTTATTGAGCATTTAGTATGTGTCAAGTACTGGGGATACAGCCACACACCTCTGACCTCTGAGAGTTCACACTAAACAAGTAAACCAATAAGATCATTTCAGATTTTTTTCCAATGCTGCAAAGAACATAAATCAGGGAAAGCAAAGAGAGCAGTACTACTGAGAAGAGAGAGTCTGGAACTCCGATCAAGAGTAGAAGCACAGGGGCTGGGGAGATAGCTCATTTGGTAGAGTGCTTGCCTTGCATGCACAAGTCCCCAGGTTCGAACTCCAGCACCACCAAAAAAAAAAAAAGAGTAGAAGCCAAAAGATATTTCTAGAGATTTGGCACACACCTCTTTTCTGCTGGACTCTAGGATTTGAACAAACTCCTTGATCTTCTTGGCTGACTGTAACACAGAGGAAGCAAGGGCTGCTTCTGGTATTCATGGGATGCAGCAAGGGTCCAAATGGAGGCTTGCATATGTTTAAATAACTACAAGTTGTGAGTCAAGCTAACAAACCATTATATAAAATATAATCTACCCTGCTAGTATGATAAATCAACTTTTAAATAACTGGAAGCTGGGGCTGGGGATGTGGCTCAAGAGGTAGCACGCTTGCGTGGCATGCGTGCGGCCCAAGTTCGATCCTCAGCACCACAAACAAACAAAGATGTTGTGTCCGCCGAAAACTAAAAAAAAAAATAAGTAAATAAATAAATATTAAAAAATTCTCTCTCTCTCCCTCTCTAAAAATAAATAAATAAATAAATACCTGGAAGCCTAGGTTTCCATTCAAGATTTTCAGACTCCTCAGAGTTCTGTATTCAAATGTGGCAGAGTTGGGACAGTCATGCAAGCCAGCCTCTGGGCACTGACCCCTAGCTTTTGGCCTGCCCCCTTCTCTTCCCAACCTGGCTTCATTTCCTATTGTGAGGAAGTTCTTGCCCATACACATGATGCCCCAGCCTCTATGTTCCAGATCCATCCGTATCTTCTGCAAATGGCTATGAGCTTAGGGACCTGTAAACTGACAGCACAGACAGCCTGTGGGAGGAAGGACTTCAAGCAGAGGCTCACAGATGCTGAAAATGGATTTGGGAGCATTTGGGCAGAAAATTGCAGAGTCCTAAGTAAGCAGGGTGTCTCAGTCTACCTGTGTTGCTATTTAAAAAATTTAAAGAAATTTATTTTCTAACTATTCCAAAGGCTGGGAATCTCAAAATCTAGATGATGGAGTGTGGTGAGGGTTTCCCTCTCTGCTTCTAGGATAGTGTTTTGTATCCTCAAGAGGAGAAGAATGCTGTGTCCTCACATGGCAGAAGGCAGAGAGGTATAAAAAGGGTAAGCTATCTCTGAAGTCACTTTTTATGAGTAGTAAGTCACTTATGAGGGTGGCACCCGTATGACTTAATCACCTCCTCCAAAGCCCTACCTCTTCATACTACCACAATAGGGGTAAAATTTTAATGTGAATTTTGGAGGTGACACTTTTAAACCATAGTGCACGGGGCATGACCAAGAAGAGGAGACCCAGGTTCTGACTATGCAAGCCCTCTTGGCCCATACTCCTTGTTCCAGGGGAAGTGTTATGGTTTAGATGTCAGGTGCCCCCCCCCCCAAAAGCTCATGAGTGAGACAATGCAAAAAAGTTAGAGATAAAATGATTGGGCTCTGAGAACTTTAACATAATCAGTGCATTTATCCACTGATAGGAATTAACTTGGTAGTGATTGTAGATAGTATATATTGTAAGTAATTAATAATAGCAATCATACACATAGGTAGTTACAACTCAACAAATTGAGTTGGGTGGGGCTGGAGGAGGTGAATCTTTGAGGGGGGGTGTCTTTGGGGTATATATTTTGACCCTGGGGAGTTTAAGTGCTCTCTGGTTCCTGAATTGCTTTCCTCTGTCATGGCCTTCTGCCTTTTTCTGCCCTACCTAGCGAGGTATAGAGCAATGGAGTGAGACCTCTGAAACCATGAGCCCCAAATAAACTTTCCTTCTTCTAAAATTATTCTTGTCAGATCTATTGGCCAAAGTGAATAAAGTGACTGAAACAGGGAGGCAGATGGCTGGAGGATGCCAACAGTGATACCCTCTATAGCACAGGGCCCAGAGCAACCCTCTTGCCTGGGGCCTAGGGGTGGTAGTAGGTATTCAAGGAGGGGAGGCTTTTTGTTCCTGTGATTAAGAAGATATGCTTCAGGGTTGGGATGGGAATAGAGACATGGATGATGAAGATGAGTCATTCTTGTCAGGATCTTCTAGAAGAACATTCCTAATTGTGGGGAGAAAAAAGACCACATCCTATGGGCTCTGAATGGAAGGGAAGATGACTTGGGTGGTTGGAACCTAATTAAGAAAAGAATGGTAAGAGATGAGGTGAGATGGTCATGCAGGGACAGGGACTTTGGAGGCCGAGGTAGGGGTGCAATGTGAAGCCCTTGGAGGGTTGACATGATGGATTGTTATAACCCATGTGCTATACAAAATGAATGGATAACAAAGAATCACCACCAAGAGAAAATTTACAGAAGCACCACTCAAAATGCCACAGTGCCCTTCACATACAGATCCTTGTGATTAATTCTTCCCCCAATTTTAGAGCTAAGAAAAACCCAATTCTCCCACTGAGCTGATTTTTGTAACTCATAGGGTTTCTTCTCTTGTTTAGACCACCTGAAAGCTCAGAGCTGAGTTTGTGCTTATTTGCAGAGTAAATTGCTCATTTATCAATTTGACACCCAGTATCCATTTTATATCCAACTACTCACATATTTTCATAAATCTTTCTCAAAATAGTATATATTGTAAGTAATTAATAATAGCAATCATACATGTAGGTAGTTACAACTCAACAAACTGATATCTGACCAGTAGCTCTTTCAGTAATGTAAGTACTGAAAGTTTTTTGCTTATTTCATTATTTGATATGTTGAAATCATGGGGCAGGTAAGCAAGATTTTAAATCTACATTAGCCTTTGCTACTGCAGATTTATGGTGATTCACTGAGCCTGTTTGTAATCTACAAACAAATGTGCACAATGACTTTTTGTAATTTTATCATAGGATGTCATAAAATATTTTAAGACATGCAAAAAGGTATAAAGTACAACATAACAAATATTTACATATCCAACTCCCAGTTAAAAGTAAAAGATTAAGCATTAGCATATAAAGCTGCAGCTTCATTAATTCCCCCTCCAAATCATATTCCCCTCCCAAACCTCAGAAGTAACCACCATCCTGAGTCTAATGCTTATCATTACCAAGTATTTAAAAAATTTGTTTATTATATATATAAAAATGTAGGTCTCTATATATTTCTAAGGGACCTATACATACACATACACACACACACACACATATGTAGGTCCCTTAGAAATAAGCAGTGTTTTGTGTATTTCTATACTCTAAGTAAATGATATCACTTTAATGTTTTCTTGTCCATTTTTCTCAAAATTGTTGGTAATTTATTTCCTTTGATTTTGTAGCTTGATTTCCATGGTGTGCCATTCCATCATCATTTCCATATTCATCATCCTGCTGAAATATATTTTAGATTGTTTCCACCCGACCTCAACCTCCCAATCCACTGCACACATTTTTTACTATTAAGGCTTTTGTGAACATTCTTGCACACATCTCCTTGGATGTATTGTATCTTAACCTCTACACACATACGCATAACACACATACACACACACATACACACAACATAGAAAACTGAGGTTTTCAGGCACAAGTTCTACATTGTCATTATTTTCAGACTAATATTATCATCACCCATGTTCAATCCTTTAAAATGACCTCAAGATGGATATTTTATAATAAGGAAGCACAGTCCAGAGTAGAATAGGGTAATTTTAAAAATCAGAATTACAGAATTTTTTAAAATCCCCCAAAGAGACCACCTAATGGAACACCTTCATTTTATTGACATGGAAAACAGTGCTCAAGAGTGGAGAAGGGGTGGCCCAGTGGGCTACAGAAGGCGGGTGATTCCTTACAGGAGCCTCCACTATGAGCTAAAAGAAAACCCTCTTGTTTTTCCTTCTGTTCCCTAAGCTCCACTAAACAACATAATGTGAAATGAGGCTCACTCCATGAAGTCCTTCATGGCTGAATCACAAATGTGCTCCCCTTGATCAATTCAAACCATATTTTTATTTTTCAAGTTAATTTCAGCCCAGCTTTACCGAACTAGAGGCAAAAATCAAAAGATAAAATAAGTTTTATAATCAAATACAACAAAAATAATTGAAATTCCAAGGGAAAATAAAATCACAAAGGAAAACAAATTAGAGCAAAAAAGTTTGGAAGAATTTTTCAGAGCAAGGATGAGTTCTTATGACTAGAAACTACAGGTTTTCCTTCCTATATAGCCCATTGAAAAAGCTGCTGTCTTTTGCTGATATTTGTCAAGAACTTCCTCCTCCACAATACTTTAATCAGGTTCTTCCTTTCTGAGCCCTGTTCTGGACAGACCTTCTCCTGCTGAGTTCAGCTTGGCAAGAAATTTCCCACCTTTGACACCTAACTAAATTCCTCTTAGTAGTTTTCCATCTGCTGACCCCTCCCCACTCCCTCCATTGGCTATTAATCCCCAGCTGTCCCTGCTGCATCAGAAATTGAGTTTAATCTAATTCAGTTTGGTGCATTTTTCCTTGGACAGATTCACTGTCAATGCCAAATTGTCACTGTATCAGACTCACATCACAAACTGCCTGTAATTAGAATGGCCATGTGTCTCAGTCAACTTGAGACAGTCCCAGGCATGCCTGATGTGGGAGCACTGTCACCAGTGGCTGCCATTCCATTCTCAAAAGCAACTTGGTTTGCACAATAAATCATACTCACCCTTACATGTTGTGAAATCTACTGGCTAGAGACTTTCTTTTTAAAAATTTCTTACATACATGACAATAGTGGAGTGCATTACATTCATAATTATCCATTCATAGCACAATTTTTTTGTAATTCTGTATATAAAGTATGTTCACGCCAAATTATGCCATTATTCATGAGGTCTCTTTGGTTTTTTTGTATACAATTCTTAATACACCTTTATACCACCATTTATCATATCTCTGTTTATATGTAAGGTATGTTGATACCAAATTCACATCTTCATACATGTATTTTGTATACTGATGACCGTCTCCTTCCACCATCCTTGCTATTCCCCTTCTTCCTCCCTTTCCCTCCCACCCCTATTTTCCTATCTAGAGTTAATTTTTCTCCCATGCTCTCCCTCCCTACCCCACTTTGAGTCATCCTCTTTATATCAGAGAAAACATTTGACATTTGTTTTTTTGGGATTGGCTAACTTCACTTAGCACAATCTTCTCTAATGCCACCCATAAGAAGAGGGTCTGTTGAACTTTAAAAAGAGTGCTATAGCAGTATTACAAAGATCAAAAGTGCAGATTTGTTATGTTTCGCTGGAAATAAAAAATTATTTCCACCAGTTTCTTTCTCAAACACATCCAAATGACTTTATTACACCTCCCTTCTGATGATTATAGATGGATTTATTACTGAACACTTGCCAGATATGTGACATGCATTCAGGAAGTGGTGGGGAGGGAAAGGGCGAGAGAGGGAGAGGGATCAGGAAGGCCAATGTGTGGTAGGGGCCTTAGGAAAAGCAGCTGAGATTGGGGAATCAATACCTCATTCTCATGAATTGCATTAAAGGACTGAAATGAATTTGCAAAACAATAATTGAGGCTGACACCTGCTCTTGACAGAAGGGGATGAATCAAGACTGAGCTGTGCTTTAGCACCTGCTGTGTGTATGGGGGTTGAGGGGGGGGAACAGAAGGGAAACTGCTAAATCCTTTCATCTAAAAATGCTGGTTTTTAATTGCCTTCTAAAGCTAAAGGAGAAAATCCTTTATTAGGGTGGGTTTTGCTGAGTGGTTTTGAGCAATTTTTTAAAAAAGTTACTTCCATTTATTTGAAAATCTCTACAAGAGGCTCTTATTCTGCAGAGCTTTACCAGGTCTCATGGGATAGGACCAGAATAACAACTTCAAACTCAGCGGTTAAAATCTCAGGCATGAGCTTTCAGGCATGGATATGATGGAGAGTGTAGGGAAAAAGTTGGATTAGATAATCTCCAAAGTGCCTCTAGAGAGAAACTCTAAAATTCTGACCTTCAGTGGATTCTACAGCTCCATTTTACAGGTGGAGTCCAGTGAAGTAAGAACAAGGTCACTAATAGGGAGTGAGAGCCTCTTATCTTTAGGATAAGACTAGTGATTTAGAAAAGATGAACCAAGATCATCATCAGGATGCTTTACTAAAAAAAAATCTCACCAAAGTATAATCATGCAGTACCACTGCATCTCATGTGAGATGGTTAGAAATGCAGACCCAACCAAAGACTGACTAAATCAGATTCTGCTTTTAAGCTAGATCCCAAGTGATTCATATACATATCAGAGTTTGAGAAAAAAACTAGAGTCTTGCCTTGAGCCCTGATTCCAGTTTGAATAGCAAGACTCTAGAATGCAGTTCAAGCTACAAACAAGTTTGCTCCCCTAGTATCAGGCCAGCTTCCTAAGTTCAGAGGCATGGTTTCCCACACCAGAACCTTCTGCTAAAGTACTAAGTTTACCTTTTTACAGTATGAGTTTGTCTAAAAATAACAGAAAAGGGACAACTATCAGATTCAGGCTGAAGGTCTGTTCTCTTTCTCTGTCCTCCCCTCTTCTCCATCTCTGGTGGATAGACTTGCTTTAAAAGTCAGTTTTGAGAAATGATAAATGTCTGAAGTGACAGATATGCCAATTACCCTGATCTGATCATTACACATTGTATACATGTACTGAAATGTCACATGATGCCCCATAAATACAATTACTATTTATTAATAAAAATAAAAAACATAAAATAATCAATTAATATTACTTGATTTATAGCAATTGTCAAGTATTATTCAAGTTACAGTTATAGTTCTTACGAGGACACCAATCAAGCATGGGATGGAGAGTATGAATTAAAGCTTGTTTGGTAGATCCCTGGGTCTGCTTGCTCACTCTTGCTTCTAACTCTGCTTTGACTAGAACTCTTTTTTTTTAAAATAAGTTCACTCTTCAATTTGGAAAATACTGTATTCCAACCTTGTTTTACTGATGATTTGGCTAGGAAGTGTCAAATAGGCATAAGCCTATATTAATAACTTTTTCTTCCTTTCATTCTATCTAGGGCAGGTAGTTCAGAAGTCATTTTGTATAAAACAAAGTTCTGATTAGGTTTAATATATGGGCAGTTGAGAGGAAACAATAAGAATTAAATCACGGTTTTCACTGTATGGAATTGTCACTTTATAGGTTAAAAAGTCAAATATTGGCAATTTCAAAATCAACCAAATTAAAATATTCATTTTAGAATTTCTTGACCTAAGAAATACTGAGAGAACAGATAGTGTTATTTGTGGAGGCTAGGTAGGGGGTTCTTCTCTCTCTCTCTCTCTCTCTCTCTCTCTCTCTCTCTCTCTCTCTCTCTCTCGGGAGGTTTTACCAGGGATTGAATCCAGGGGCACTTAACCACTGGGACACATCCCCAGCCCTTTAAAAAATATTCTTTTAGAGACAGGGTCTCACTAAGTTGTTCAGGGCCTTGATAATTTGTTCAGAGCATCACTAAGATGCTGAGGCTGGTTTTGAACTTGCAATCCTCCTGCCTCATCCTTTTGAGCTGCTGGGATTATAGGTATGTGCCACTGAGCCCGGTTAGGTTTTCTCTTTTGTTTGAAGATATTTTTGGAAGTTGCAGGAAATTTTTTTTAGAGTCTAGACAACCATCTTTCTATTCTGAACAACCAGGGGAAAATGGGGGTATTAGAAAGCCAGGTTTGGTTATTGATTCAGGATAAATGCATGCATGTATCCATGAAGGAGGCTTATTTTTAAATCTGTGAAAGAAATACATAAATGGTGCCAAACCTTAGCACAACAATTAGAGTTAACTTTCTTTTCTACTTCCTTTCCTTTTCACAGGCAGGTGCAGTTCATAATTGAACTATGACAAGAATAAAGAAAGAAGATGTTTCCCCTAGAGATCTACCACCAAGTTAATATCACTCTCTAGTTAGAAGGTGGGAAAGGAAGATTCAAACAAAAGAATACAATCTAGTTCCTTTTTGGTTAATGATCACAATTATACTAAGCATGCTGAGTTGCCATTGTGCTGGGCATAATTCTATGATAGCCCAAATCACATGACAGTGTAATTGTGTATTTAAGTGTCTATTTCCTCCATGCCAGTCCAAGATCATACTTTGAGTAGTGAGGCAGAATTAGGTCTTATCCATAACAATGAGCCCAGTATCTTTGAGGAACTAGGCATTAATAACAGTAGGCATTAATAACAGTAGGCATTAATAACTGTATTGCTTAACATTTAAAAGTTTGTCAAATAATGATCCCTTTAATAACCAATTACATTAGCAAAAATTGAAGTACTACATTATAAATCTTTGTGGATTATGGAAATCAATTTGGCAAGGTCACATTCTATGACCCAGGAATTAGAAGACATTTATCTTAGGAAAGAGCTTAAAATTTGAAAATAATATTAGGTTTCAAATATTTAAGTTAACTTATAAATGAGTTGAAGAAACTGAAAACAATCTAGAGGGATATCACATTATAGAGAAAATAATTGCTTGGGGGGATATTTAATTACATTGGAAAATGCTCAAGAAAGGTGGGCAAAAAATATGACTCTAAGATCCTTTTTTGTTGTTGTTAGCATTACATTACAAGGATGTCCCAATTTTTCAAAGTTTTGCCAAAACACTGTTTGTAATGGCTGTAGAATACTCTTTTGGATATAAATATAATAAATTAACTATACTTTATAAATACATACACATATGAATGCACATGCTAAAAATAACATATAGATAGGAATCACAGCATGCTTATTGTTCTGTACCTTTCTTTTCTCAGTTAACAGTTTAATCTAGAGAGCTCACCACATAAGTACATACAGATCTTTTTTTTTTTTTTTTATTGGTTGTTCACAACATTACAAAGCTCTTGACATATCATACTTCGAACAATAGTTTCAAGTGAGTTATGAACTCCCATTTTTACCCCAAATACAGATTGCAGAATCACATAGGTTACACATTCACATTTTTACATAATGCCATACTAGTGACTGATGTATTCTGCTACCTTTCCTATCCTCTACTATCCCCCTCCCCCCCATCTTTTCTTTCTATCCCATCTACTGTAATTCATTTCTCTCCTTATTTTTCTTCCAATTCCCCTCACAACCTCTTTTATGTAGTTTTTTATAACAATGAGGGTCTCTTTCCATTTCCATGTAATTCCACTTTTCTCTCTCTTTCCCTCCCATCTCGTGCCTCTGTTTAATGTCAATCTTTTCTTCCTGCTCTTCCTCCCTACTCTATTCTTAGTTGCTCTCATTATATCAAAGAAGACATTTGGTATTTGTTTTTTAGGGATTGGCTAGCTTCACTGAGCATAATCTGCTCTAATGCCATCCATTTCCCTGCAAATTCCATGATTTTGTCATTTTTTAGTGCTGTGTAATACTCCATAGTGTATAAATGCCACATTTTTTTAATCCATTCATCCATTGAAGGGCATCTGGGTTGGTTCCACAGTCTAGCTATTGTGAATTGTGCTGCTATGAACATCGATGTGGCCGTATCCCTGTAGTACGCTCTTTTAAGGTCTTCAGGGAATAGACCAAGAAGGGCAATAACTGGGTCAAATGGTGGTTCCATTCCTAGCTTTCCCAGGAATCTCCATACTGCTTTCCAAATTGGCCGAACCAATTTGCAGTCCCACCAGCAATGTATAAGAGTACCCTTTTCTCCACATCCTCGCCAGCACTTGTTATTATTTGACTTCATAATGGCTGCCAATCTTACTGGAGTGAGATGGTATCTTAGGGTAGTTTTGATTTGCATTTCTCTGACTGCTAGAGATGGTGAGCATTTTTTCATGTATCTGTTGATTGATTGTATGTCCTCCTCTGAGAAGTGTCTGTTCAGGTCCTTGGCCCATTTGTTGATTGGGTTATTTGTTGTCTTATTGTCCAATTTTTTGAGTTCTTTGTAAACTCTGGATATTAAGGCTCTATCTGAAGTGTGGGGGGTAAAAATTTGTTCCCATGATGTAGGCTCCCGATTTACTTCTCTTATTGTTTCTCTTGCTGTGAAAAAACTTTTTAGTTTAAGTAAGTCCCATTTGTTGATTCTTGCTATTAACTCTTGTGCTATGGGTTTCCTGTTAAGGAATTTGGAGCCTGATCCCACAATATGTAGATCGTAGCCAACTTTTTCTTCTATCATACGCAGAGTCTCTGATTTGATATCAAGGTCCTTGATCCATTTTGAGCTAATTTTTGTGCATGGTGAGAGGAGGGGATTCAGTTTCATTTTGTTGCATATGGATTTCCAGTTTTCCCAACACCATTTGTTGAAAATGCTATCCTTCCTCCATTGCATGCTTTTAGCCCCTTTATCGAATATAAGATAGTTGTAACTTTGTGGATTAGTCTCTGTATCCTCTATTCTGTACCATTGGTCTACCCGCCTGTTTTGGTACCAGTACCATGCTGTTTTTGTTACTATTGCTCTGTAGTATAGTTTGAAATCTGGTATTGCTATACCACCTGATTCACACTTCCTGCTTAGAATTGCTTTTGCTATTCTGGGTCTTTTATTTTTCCATATGAATTTCATGATTGCTTTATCTATTTCTACAAGCAATGCCATTGGAATTTTGATTGGCATTGCATTAAACCTATAGAGGACTTTTGGTAATATCGCCATTTTTATGATGTTAGTTCTGCCTATCCATGAACAGGGTATATCTTTCCATCTTCTAAGATCTTCTTCTACTTCTCTTTTTAGGGATCTGTAGTTTTCATTGTATAAATCTTTCACCTCTTTTGTTAGGTTGATTCCCAAGTATTTTATTTTTTTTGAGGATATTGTGAATGGAGTGGTTTTCCTTATTTCCATTTCAGAGGTTTTGTTGCTGATATACAGAAATGCCTTTGATTTGTGCGTGTTGATTTTATATCCTGCCACTTTGCTGAATTCATTTATTAGTTCTAGTAGTTTTTTTGTAGACCCTTTTGGGTCTTCTAGGTATAGAATCATGTCATCTGCAAATAGTGATAATTTAAGTTCTTCCTTTCCAATTTTTATGCCTTTAATTTCTTTCGTTTGTCTAATTGCTCTGGCCAGTGTTTCGAGAACTATATTGAATAGAAGTGGTGATAGAGGGCATCCCTGTCTTGTTCCTGATTTTAAGGGGAATGCCTTCAATTTTTCTCCATTCAGAATGATGCTAGCCTGGGGCTTAGCGTAAATAGCTTTTACAATATCAAGGTAAGTTCCTGTTATCCCTAGTTTTTCTAATGTTTTGAACATAAAGGGATGCTGTACTTTGTCGAATGCTTTTTCTGCGTCTATCGAGATGATCATATGGTTCTTATCTTTAAGTCTATTGATATGGTGAATTACATTTATTGATTTCCGTATATTGAACCATCCCTGCATCCCAGGGATGAATCCTACTTGATCATGGTGCACAATTTTTTTGATGTGTCTTTGTATCCGATTCGCCAGAATTTTATTGAGGATTTTTGCATCTAGGTTCATCAGAGATATTGGTCTGTAGTTTTCTTTCTTTGCTGTGTCTTTGTCTGGTTTCGGAATCAATGTGATGTTGGCCTCATAGAATGAATTTGGAAGGACTCCCTCTTTTTCTATTTCCTGGAATAACTTGAAAAGTATTGGTATTAATTCTTCTTTAAAGGTTTTGTAAAACTCCGCTGTATACCCATCCGGTCCTGGGCTTTTCTTGGTTGGTAGTCTTTTGATTACTTCTTCAATTTCATCCATTGATATTGGTCTGTTCAAATCGTGTGTGTCCTCCTGACTCAGTCTGGGCAAATCATATGTCCTAAGAAATTTATCGATGTCTTCACTATCTTCTATTTTATTGGAATATAGGTTTTCAAAATAGTTTCTAATTGTCTTCTGTATTTCTGTGGCGTCTGTTGTGATATTGCCTTTTTCATCCCTTATGTTAGTAATTTGAGTTCTCTCTCTTCTTCTCTTCGTTAGCATGGCTAAAGGTTTGTCAATCTTGTTTATTTTTTCAAAGAACCAACTTTTAGTTTTGTTAATTTTTTCGATAGTTTCTTTTGTTTCAATTTCATTGATTTCCGCTCTGATTTTAATTATTTCTTGCTTTCTGCTGCATTTGCTATTGTTTTGCTCTTCCTTTTCTAGGGCTTTGAGATGAAGTGTGAGCTCATTTATTTGTTGGTTTTTCCTTTTTTTGAGGAATGACCTCCAGGCGATGAATTTCCCTCTTAAAACTGCTTTCATTGTGTCCCATAGATTCCGATAGGTTGTGTCTGCATTTTCATTTATCTCTAAGAATTTTTTGATTTCCTCCTTTATGTCTTCTGTAACCCTTTGATCATTCAGTAACATATTGTTCATTTTCCATGTGATATTGGATTTTCCCTTCCTTCTTTTATCATTAATTTCCAGTTTCAATCCATTATGATCAGATAAAATGCATGGTATAATCTCTACCCCTTTATATTTATTGAGGGTTGCCCTATGGCATAATATATGGTCTATTTTTGAGAAGGATCCATGTGCTGCTGAGAAAAAAGTATATCCATTTGATGATGGTTGGTATATTCTATATATGTCAGTTAAGTCTAGGTTATTGATTGTGGTATTGAGGTCTATAGTTTCTTTATTCAACTTTTGCTTGGAGGATCTCTCCAATGGTGAGAGAGGTGTGTTGAAATCACCCATAATTATTGTGTTGTGGTCTATTTGATTCTTGAACTTGAGGAGAATTTGTTTTATAAACTTCGAAGCGCCATTATTTGGTGCATAAATATTGATAATTGTTATGTCTTGTTGTTTAATGGTTCCTTTTAACAGTATATAATGTCCTTCCTTATCCCTTTGGATTAACTTAGTCTTGAAGTCGATTTTATTCGATATGAGGATGGCCACCCCTGCTTGCTTGCGAGGAGCGTGTGCGTGGTATATTTTTTCCCAACCTTTCACCTTTAGCCTGTGTATGTCTTTTCCAGTCAGGTGAGTCTCCTGGAGACAGCATATTGTTGGATTTGTTTTTTTGATCCATGTTACCAGCCTATGTCGCTTTATTGGAGTGTTTAAACCATTAATGTTTAGAGTTACTATTGATATATGGTTTGTACTTCCAGCCATATTTGATTATTTATCTCGTTTTTTTTTTTTTTTTAATTGCGTTTGTTTCACCATTAGTTTTCCCCCCTCCGTCTGTCTTTACTGAGGTACTTCCCACTGTTGGCTTTGGTTATTGTTTTCTGTTTCTTCCTCGTGAAGTGTTTTGCTCAAGATGCTTTGCAACGCTGGTTTTCTGGCTGCAAATTCTTTTAGTTTTTGTTTATCGTGAAAGATTTTTATTTCGTTGTCGTATCTGAAGCTTAATTTTGCTGGGTACAGAATTCTTGGTTGGCATCCATTGTCTTTCAGTGTTTGAAATACATTATTCCAGGATCTTCTCGCTTTCAGCGTCTGAGTTGAGAAGTCCGTTGTTAACCTTATTGGTTTACCCCTGAATGTAATCTTTCTCTTTTCTCTTGTAGCTTTTAATATTTTCTCTTTGTTCTGTATATTGGATATCTTCATAACAATGTGTCTTGGCGTTGGTCTACTGTGATTTTGTATGTTCGGTGTCCTGTATGCATCTACAATTTGAATATCTGTTTCCTTTTTTAATTCTGGAAAGTTTTCTGTGATTATTTCATCTAGTAGATTACTCATTCCCCTTGTTTGAATCTCTATCCCTTCCTCTATCCCAATGACTCTTAAATTTGGTTTTTTTATATTATCACATATCTCTTGTATGCTTCTCTCATGATTTTTAACCAGCCTATCTGAGATGGCTAGCCTCTTTTCCAGATGATATATTTTGTCTTCATTATCTGATGTTCTAGCTTCTACTTGCTCCACTCTATTAATGATACTCTCATTTGAGTTTTTAATTTGGTTTATAGTTTCCTTCATTTCTAAGATTATGGTTTGATTCTTTTTTATAGTCTCTATCTCCTGATAAAGATGCTTAACTTCTTCCTTTATCTGTTTGTGTAATACATTCTCAATGTGTTCTTTCACTGCTTGAATTTGCTGTCTTGTATCCTCTTTAAGGTTCCGTTCCATCTGTCTCAGGTGTTCCATGAGTTCTTTATATGACCATTTTTCTGGTGGTTCTATATCCTCCTGAATATTTAGGCTGCCCTGCATTGTTTGCACTCCTTTTCTTCCTTGCTTTTTCATGCTGTTCATATTGTTTCTTGTTCTGTTTGACTGCTGAGTTACTGTTTACTCCTATGAATATATTTGAAGCTTGGGAGGAAAGGTATTAGAAGGGATGGGTAGAAGTCACTAAAGAGAATAAGAGTAAGCAGGTAGAATTCAAGGAAGGGGGAATAAGTAAATTAAAAAGAGATGTAAAGACAGGAGAAAAGAAGGATAGAAAAGAATAGAGGATTAAAAGGGATTTAAAGAGAAATAATAATTGTAGAAATGGAAAATGAGATTTAAAAAATAGAATAAAATAAAATAAGATGGATTAAAAAACATTTAAAAAGACAGTAAAAAAAAAATTTTATAAATGCAGTCCTAGAGTTCGATTAACTGCTCTTCCAGTGGGTGGAGCTATGCCCACCAGGCCAAGTTTCTCCTCTCAGTAGGCGGGAGTCAATCACTGTGCAGCGGTACTTCCTCCAGGATTGGGCGGGTCTCCCTTCCTGCTGTTCGCTGTGTGGGCAGGGCCTTTTGCAGAGCTGGTCAGGGGTCGTTTGCAGCACTGGGTTGGCAGGTGGAGGGTGGTCGTCTGCAGCTCCAAACCGCCAGAGGAGGTTCACAGAGTCGGGCCCTCGGGGCCGGGCAGGCAGTGTCTGCTCCCCCACTCACTGCAAGGGTGTAGGCAGCGGCCGCTTGGCGGTAGCCAGCGGCGGTTCACAGAGCTGGTCTGCGGGGAGCCCAAGCAGCCAAGCAGGCAGCGCCAGCTCCCAAGTTCACTGCGCCGTGTGAGCAGCGGCTGGTTGAGGTTCACCAAGCCAGCCCGGGGGAGGGAGGGGGGACAGGCAGACAGCCAGCAACTGCTCCCAAGTTCGATGTTACGTGTGGGCGGTTCACAAAGCCGGGCTGCGGGGACCCAGGCAGGCTGCTCTTGCTCCTAAACTCGCTGCAGCGTTTGGGCGGCGGTCGGCTTGGGTTCACAGGGCCCACCCGCGGGGGTCCAGGCAGGCAGCAATGGTTCCCAAGAACAATGCAGCGTGTGGCCTGCGCCGGCTGGGATTCACAGAGCCAGCTTGCGGGACCCGGGCAGGTCGCTCCTGCTCCTAAACTCGATGCCACGTGTGGGCGGCGGTCGGCTTGGGTTCACAGGGCCCGCCCGCGGGGATCCAGGCAGGCAGCAATGGTTCCCAAGAACAATGCAGCGTGTGGCCTGCGCCAGCTGCGATTCAGAGAGCCAGCTCGCGGGACCTGGGCAGGTGGCTCCTGATCCTAAACTCGCTGCCGCTTGTGGGCGGCGGTCGGCTTGGGTTCACAGGGCCCGCCCGCGGGGATCCAGGCAGGCAGCAATGGTTCCCAAAAACAGTGCAGCGTGTGGCCTGTGCCAGCTGCGATTCAGAGAGCCAGCTCGCGGGACCTTGGCAGGTCGCTCCTGATCCTAAACTCGCTGCCGCTTGTGGGCGGCGGTCGGCTTGGGTTCACAGGGCCCGCCCTTGGGGATCCAGGCAGGCAGCAATGGTTCCCAAGAACAATGCAGCGTGTGGCCTGCGCCGGCTGCGATTCAGAGAGCCAGCTCGCGGGACCTGGGCAGGTCGCTCCTGATCCTAAACTCGCTGCCGCTTGTGGGCGGCGGTCGGCTTGGGTTCACAGGGCCCGCCCGCGGGGATCCAGGCAGGCAGCAATGGTTCCCAAAAACAGTGCAGCGTGTGGCCTGCGCCAGCTGCGATTCAGAGAGCCAGCTCGCGGGACCCGGGTAGGTCGCTCCTGATCCTAAACTCGCTGCCGCTTGTGGGCGGCGGTCGGCTTGGGTTCACAGGGCCCGCCCTCGGGGATCCAGGCAGGCAGCAATGGTTCCCCAAAACAGTGCAGCGTGTGGCCTGTGCCAGCTGCGATTCAGAGAGCCGGCTCGCGGGACCTGGGCAGGTCGCGCCTGCTCCTAAACTCGCTGCCGCTCGTGGGCGGTGGTCGGCTTGGGTTCACAGAGCCCGCTCGCAGGGGTCCAGGCGGTTAGTGTCTGCTCCTATGCTCACTGCAATGTGTAGGCAGCGGCCATTCGGCGGCCCCCGGCGGGACTGTGCCCCTGCTCTGGGTTGCCGAGATTCAGTATTTTGTGACAATCTAACACCTCCTATTAAACTTACTAGTTCCAGGAAGGTCTCCTTTCAGAGGAAATTTGCTTGAAGTTTCCCAGCAGGACGCATGTGGGTGTATTAATGAGTCTCTCTGATCCCCTTACCACGGAGGCATTGTATGTGCTGCCTCTTCGCTGGCAGCCATGTTCTCCCCCCACATACAGATCTTTCTCACTTCTTTTTAATGCCAGGACAGTATTCCTTTGCAGAGACATATGCTGATTTTTCAAAACAGTTCTTATTGATATCCTTAATCCATTTATAGCATTTGTTATTAAAACAATTCTATAAACTTAACATAGTGGTTCACACCCATGGTTCCAGCTACTCAGGAGACTGAGGCAGGAGGATCACTTGAGCCCAGGAATACAAGACTGGGCAACGTTATAAGACGCTGCCTCAAAAGAAAACCCAAACCAAACAAACAATAAAAAAACCCTTTGATATACATTGTGCATTTATACAAGTATTGCTATAGCACAAATTCTGAAATTTCTAGATTAAAGATTTTCATTTAAAAATTTTGAATAGGCATTGCCAAACTATTCTCAACATTATTGCATCAATTAACACTTCTTTTGGCAGGGGGGGGTGGGTAAAGAGAAAAGGTTTATTTTAGTTCATTATTCTAGAGGCTGCAGTTCAAGATGCATTGCTTTGAGGCACTAATGAGGCAGTGCCTTACTTACTTCACAAGCCAGGGAGCATAAAAGGAAGGGGAAGAGACTCAAGTCCCACAAACCCCTTTGAGAGCATGCCTCAGTGACTAAAGGACCTCCCAGTAGGTCCTGCCTCCCAGAGTTTCCACCACCCTCCAATAGCACCACCCTGGAGACCACTTTAGCATATGGACCACTGGGGGACCCTTAAGATCCAAACTGTGCAAGATAGTATATTAGTTTCCCAGGGCTGCTATAACAAATTTCCACAAACTGATGGCTTAAAATAACAATTTTTCTTTCAATTCTGGAGGGCAAAACCCTGAAATCATGATGTTCACCATTTCTACCAGGGGCTTTGGGAGAGAGTCTGCTTCTGAACTCTCCCAGATTTTGACTGTGACATTCCTTAGCCTGTGTCTGCATTACTCTAATCCTGCCTTGTCTTCATATGGCCTTCTCTTCTGTGCCTTTCCTCTTATTTATGTCTTTTCCTATTCTTATACACACTCTGTCATTGGATTTAGGACCCACCTGGATACTTCAAGCTGATCTTGTTTCAAGATCTTTAAAATAATTACTTCTGCAGAGACCCTTTAATGAATGTGGTCACATTCATTGACTCCATGTAGACATATCTTTTGAAAACCACCATTCAACCCACAATAAACAGTTTCCCAACCTTGACATTTTGAGCTAGATAATTCCTTGGGGGTAGGGAATGGCCTGTGCTTTCTGGAATGTTTACTAGTATCCATAGCCCCAATATATGCCAGTGATATCTTCCCAACCCACACCAGTTGTGACAACCCAAAAGGTCTTTAATTTCCTTGATCACATAATACCTGGTGGCTATTGACGATGACCTAGGTCTAAGTGGTAATTAATTATTTGCCTCAGCTGCAGTCCCAAAGGTACCCACAAATTTCAGCTTGTGCAACTGAAGCCTCGCCCTATTATTTTCTATGTAAGCTGAGAAGAATGGAAGGCCCAGAAGTTTGAGTAGAGGCTCAAAGCACCTCAAGTTCCTTTTGGAATTAAACCATTTTAAAGCTCCTCTCTAACCTCCCCATGTGCCACTGAAATGTTTTCTGAGGTGTTACATTCCAGCAAAGCTGAAATTGCTCATGTGTTTTGAAACCAGCAGTTTTGAATTTAATTCTTCCTGTGTGATGGTTTATTTGCCATTAGTTCTCGCAAATCAAGGGAAATGCAAATGCTAACTTCAAAAATTCACAAACTGAAGTTGAGAGGAACATTTTCACCTCTCTGATCCAAGCCAGACATGTTTGATGCTGTCATATATAGGTTTTCCCTGTTAGTTTCTGCCTAAGGATACAGAAACATGAAGATAGTGGGAAAAAAGGCACACTCACACATTACTGGTGGGACTGCAAATTGGTACAGCCAATATGGAAAGCAGTATGGAGATTTCTTGGAAAATTGGGAATGGAACCACCATTTGACCCAGCTATCCCTCTCAGTCTATACCCAAAGGACTTAAAAACAGCATACTACAGTGACACAGCCACATCAATGTTTATAGCAGCACAATTCACAACAGCTAAATTGTGGAAACAACCTAGATGCCCTTCAATAGATAAATGGATAAAAAATGTGGCATATATACACAATGGCATATTACTCAGCAATAAAAGCTAATAAAATCATGACATATGCAGGTAAATGGATGGAGTTAGAGAAGATAATGCTAAGTGAAGTTAGCCAATTCCAAAAACCAAATGCCAAATGTTTTTTTTGATATAAGGAAGCTGATTTATAGTGGAATAGGGAGAGGGTGCATGGGAGGAATAGATGAACTCTAGATAGGGCAGAGGGGTGGGAGGGGAAGGGAGGGGGCATGGGTTAATTAATGATGGTTGAATGTGATGATTATTATTATCCAAAGTACATGTATAAATACATTAATTGGTATGAGTATCCTATGTGTACAACCAGTGATATGAAAAATTGAGATCTATATATGTAATAAGAATTGTAATGCATTATGCTGTTATATATAAATATAAATAAATAAGAAAAAACAAAACAACAACAACAAAAAAACCAATAACAATATGCCATACAATCAAAATACAGCCCAGAACTCAGTGTTGAAGTCTTAAGAAAATTAGTTAATGCATGTTCTTCTTTTCAAAATGTAGGCAAAAGGAGAAGACTTGGAATAGTATATCTTCAGAACTTTGTCACCTAGAAAGGCTATTAAGTTTACCTTCTCTGTTCATTCCTAATAATAGAATCAATGTGAGTAAAATGATGTTTCTCAAAAGTCAGGGAGGACATGCAAGTTTAGCTTTATGAATGAGATACAAATTACAGATACATGCAAGAATATAATATTCTTGTATTTTTCTGTAATTAGCAACATTTAAAAATATGGTGATTAGCAATTAGGTTGTTTTTATGCTTGATTCATGCTTTCATTTGCATTAAAAAATTCTATTTGAGTAGAAAATCATAGAGGCATAATGGTTCTTTCCTTTTTCAGGAAATCAGGCTGTTTGAATCAAATATCTATAATAACCACAGAATGACAGTCTACCTGGTATATGGAAGAAAACAAACAGACTTTTGAGAATTGTCTTTGTATATATACAAATACATATACATGGAAAGTCCTAAAAATCTTCATGCCTTTGTGCTGAAGACTGACTAAAATACTATGAGCATCAAAGGTCATGGAAACAATCTAAGTGTTGATCAACAGATAAATGGATAAAGAAATTATGGTGTATATGTATGGGAATTATTCAGCCTTAAAAGAGGAGATCCTACTATTTGTAGCAACATGGATAAGCTTAGAGGAATTGTGCTAAGTGAAATAAACTAGACATATAAAGAGAAATCTGCATGATCTAATTTTCTGTGAAATATTAAAAAAAGAAAATAAAAACTGGATACACAGAATCAGAGAATGGAATGGTTGTAGATATCATGGAGGAAATGGAAAGATGAAAACTAAAGTTATAGAAAGTAAATAATTCTAAAGATTTTTTTTTTGTACCAGGGATTGAAACCAAGGGCACTTAACCACTGAGCAACATCACCATCCTGTTTTTTTTTTAATTAACTTTGAGATAGGGTCTCACTCAATACTTAGTGCCTCACTAAGTTGCTGAGGTTAGCTTTGAATTTGGGATCCTCCTGCCTCAGCCTCCTGAGTGGCTGGGATTACAAGCATTCTCTACCATGCCTGACAATTCTCAAGATCTAGTGTACAAGATACAGACTAGAGTTGATAATATTGCATTCTACACTGGTAATTTTTTTAAAGAAAAGAACAACAACAAAAAAGCAGATTTTAGGTACTTTTACCACAGACACAAAAAGAAAGATAACTATGAGACAATCTGTTAATTTGCCTGATTGTAAGTATATCAAAACATGTTGTACACATTCAATACATGCAATCTTAAAAAGAAGTTAAATACAAAGTAAAATGTAAAACGTTCTTCAGTATTGTTTTTTTTTCCCCTTAGGAGAACTGTAAGTTATGGTTTATTGATATTTTTTATATTTAACTTGAAACTTGTTTTCCTGTTGTATTTGATCCTAAATAGTGAGAATATAAAGTAATAAATAATTTTAAGAAAATACATACGTGCCCTTACAAAGGCTTGTTCTGACAATAGAATGTCAAGACTCTTTTCCACCAATACTAAAGGAATTGCTCAAGTTTCCAGGTAAAACAAGAAGCACAGAAACATAATCTGTTCCAAGAATGCTTTTAGTGTGGGGTGGGCAGGCAAGCTGTGCCAGTTTTTTTTTTTTTGGGGGGGGTACTAGGGATTGAACTCAGGGGCACTTGGCCACTGAGCCACATGCTCAGCCCAATTTTGTATTTTATTCATTGACAGGGTCTCACTGAGTTGCTTAGTGCCTCATTAAGTTGCTGAGGTTGGCCTTGAACTCACAATCCTCCTGCCTCAACCTCCTGAGCCTCTGGGATAACAAATGTGCCCCAGCACCCAGCAAACTGTGCCAGTTTTTAAGCTATTATCTCCAATCCAAAACTATTCTTCTGTACTCTGCTTTGAGATGCTGAGCCCAAGACTCTGATGAACTAATTTTAGCTTTCTAGCCTCCATGATAGACTGGAAATAGGAGGTTGGAGACTAGCAGTCACCCTACAGAGTTCCCTGTGAAGGTCACTGGCAACACTTTCCCTGCAACAGCAATGACACCTTGTTTGCAGTTTCTCCAATGCTTACAGACCCAGCGTCAGTGTTCCCCTCAAAGGCACTAGCACAAGCTGGCTGGTACCCATTCTTCCACAATGAGGGTACCACTCTATTGGGCTCCTCCTCCAGATTTAGAGATATCAGCAGGAGCTCAGCAGTACCTCCTCCTTAGGGGTCTGAGTCCAGGATCTATAGGAACTTCCCCTAGGCCTCTAAGTGTTAATACTTCTAATCCTTCCTTTTATTCTCCCAGCCTACTAGCTGGTCCAGCAGTTGCTACTCCATGATACTCTAGTGTTTTAGTTCATTGGTGTTGCTATAACAAAATACCTGAGACTGGATAATTTATAAAGAACAGACATTTATAGCTTATAGCTCTGAAGGCTGGGAAGTCCAAGATCAAGGAGCCAGAAGATTCAGTGGCTGGTGAGGGACAGTTCCTCATTAACAGTACCATATATATGTTTTTACATGGCAGAAGGGTGGAAGGGCAAAGGGCCTGGCTACTTCCCTCTAGCCCTATAAGGGAACTATTCCCATTAATGAGAGCTCTCAAGACTTACTCACCCCCAAAGGCCCCACTGCACTAGTAATTAAATTCAAACATATGAATTTGGGGTACATATACATTAAAACCGTATAACATCCAGTGTTCCCTTATTGTCTTTTTCGTTCCCTAAAATGTCTATACTAAATTCTCTCAATTATGTTAATTCATGTAGTTTCTTGTAACAGGACTCTGATTGATAGATGGGCCAGGAAATCTGGGTAGGATTCCTTTCCAAGATATAGCTTTCTTTAAGCATAAAAGATTTTTAAAAATAAATGTGTTGTATGATTTGATATTAAATCACTTATGGGTCATTTTTTTTTGTTTGGAATATCAGAAATAAGCATAAGACCACAAAGAACCTAGTATTCTTGATGGTTGTTCTGCGAGTTTCTATGCTTATCTCCTGCTTCATGATAATAGCACATATTATAAATAGAATGTGAGGTGGTGGGATGTGGTAGTTACAGAATTCTGCAGTCTTAACTCCGTCTCTCTCTCTCTCTCTCTCTTTCTCTTTTTAGATGGAGTCTTGTTATGTTCCACAGGTTCCTCTTGAACTCCTGTATGCAAAAGGTTCTCTTGCCTCAGCCTCCTAAGTTCTGGGACTACAGAAACACATCACAAAACCTGGCAACCAGAATCCCAGGTAGACAAAAGAAAATCATGTCATTATAAGAATAAATGCCAGCACTGTTGGTTTGGCAACTAACACTTATTTCACAATTTAATGGACTTAAAAGTAAATATAATGTCACTTGAAACCATTTCAAGTGAGTGGGAGAAAAAACTCTGCTAGTTAATCTATTTTTAAGAAAAGTATAATGTTGAAGAAGTTAACCCATGGGCGAGACTTTAGTCTCACTTTGCACTAAAATGCCGCTATTTTTGTAGAAAAAAAAGCAACAGTGTTGTGAAAATCCTACTTATAAACATTGCTAAAATTATTTCACTTGTATTTGATTACAGTAGCAAAATTGCATATATAGAAACACAGTAATATGAAAATTTCAGATGTGTTGCTTTGTCTAGAACCCAGTGAGGACAAAAATCATCCTGTGTCTTATTCACTTCCCCTGACTCTACCTTTAGGCTTCCCATTTGAATTATTTTGGAATAGGCACTGGTGTCGTAGGGTTCCTAAGTCTACTGGTTGAATCACTCTTGCCCTTATTCTAGATTAGAAGGGATCAGCTTGATTTTGTGTTGCTTGTTACAGTTATAGAAGCTTCATCTAATGAGGTAGAATTGGATGAACAATCATTCATTAAATTCTAAGTGTCTTTAAAGAAATAGCATTAAACTATGAGCAGATCATGAAACGGACACTCCAAAAGCTCAAATAATTTGTCTAAAGCAACAGGTCTGGTAAGCCATAATGGTCATTTAAACATCCTGGGCTTCCAAATCTCTCAGGGTTGACACAGTTCTGGACACAAATAAATGATGAGAGATCCCAGGAATCCCATTGGTCCAGAGTAAAGTTTACATAAGGAGAAAAAGAGCTAACAGGGGCAATAGATAGCTTCTTTCCCCCTAATTTTGGCATAGGAATGAGATCTGTGATGCATAGACTGGGGGGCTAGAGGAGAATAACTGGACAGTTTATTTACCGATCTTCTGTCATGGGTATTGATAGTAGCTGCTTTAAAAAATGAAACATCCTCATTAACACCATTTTAGATGGCGCAAACTGCTTGGGGTGCCATATTATGCTGTTATATAATTCCTGTCTTTCCTCATGTTTTTCATTCTTCTGTACAGATACACATTGTGTTCTTTCCTACAGATGTTCAGTAGCAGCTGACAAACACATCCCACTGCAGCTGACAATGAAAAGGTGTGAATACTAGCACCTCTGACATTGATTTTCACTTTTTAGTGTCAAAATATATGGGTCATGTACAAAGTAAAAGTAAAAATCAAACAAGAAGGAAAAATTGAGATTTAAACTATTTTAAAAAACAAACTCCTGAGAAGATAATAGCTATGTTGTTCATCAGTGAGACTATCTATAAAATCTCTCCCTAATTTAAAGAACAAGTCTTTAAGACCTATGAGGGATCTCATAAAAACATCATCTCAATCCTCACATGAAAACCCAATTCCTCAAAACAACCCTCTATATGTCCAAATGTCCAAGGAAAACAAATCTACAGGTATGCAAAAACTGACCCTAGAGCCCATTTTCCTTAAGCCTAATAACAATCCACCTTGGAGAAACAAGGGCCTGCTGATTGTCACAGATTCATGAGCAACTTTTTGGAGACTCCAGAGTCCAATAAAGAAGAAAACCTATTTTTATATTGACATCATATTTCATTCATTCATCAATTCCCTCATCTATCAGCTATTAACTGAGTATCTGATCTTTGTGCTGAAAATCAGCAAAGAACCAAAGAATCCTGTTTAAACCATTTTAGTATCTTTCCTCTATGGACAAAATGCAGCAAGGAAATCAGGTAAGCCTATATGCTGTTGAAAACAGTTTTTTTTTTCTGCTTTACATTCTTACATTTTTTTTCTACAACATTCTTCAGACTATCTGACAAAATAACTTACTTCCTAACTTAATTTGCTCATCAATCATTCTTCCATTTAGGCAGACAATACTGTCAAGGAAAACAACATTAGAAATATTTTGTTTTGTACTTACATGTCCTAGTCTATGAAGAATCTTGGTGTAATTTTGAGGGGCAAAGAAACCTAGTTGTCTGAGTTATGTTTACTAAGAACACCTTCCTGAGCTACTACAGGTAGGGGGAGGGGAAGTTTTATGGTGTCCATGCCTCTGAGAGTAGAAGGTTCACACCAGCCCAGATCTAGGAAATAATTTTTATGCCAGTAATTTCTAACAATCAAAATAATAATTTTAGAGCTCAACTTACATTGCTTTAGTTTTCCCAAAGATTCATTCTCTCCCTCTCCCTCTCCCTCTTGCTCTCTTTCTCAATTGAAATTTCAAAGTGGCTTTCTCAGTTCCATGGTGTGCAGAATACTCACCCAGGGAACAAGAGTCCCAACAATAAAAAAAAAAAAAAAAAACTAAAAAAACAAAATAAAGGTTTTGTGTCCATCTACAACTAAAAATATTTTTTTAAAAAAAGAGCAGAAAGCATTATGGGGGAAATTAACTAGTACCTAGCATTTTATAGAGTGCATTAAAGGGTGCCTGAGTTACAAAGACCAATTGCACTTAAGCCACTTAGCAACTCAGAGAGACTCTGTGTCTAAATAAAATGTGAAAAAGGGCTGGGGATGTGGCTCAGTACTGGGTTCAATACTCAGTACCAAAAAAAAAAAAAAAAAAAAACCAAAACAAAACCAATTGCATTTAATTTGAATCTCCCAAGTCCTCGGGTACATATAAAAAACTTTTGAAAATTATAAAAGGACTCTGATACAAAGAATAGCTCATCCCCATCAAGAATAGAGCATGGTCTACTGAAAATCACAAGCAAAATGCATATCATAAAAGGAAGTGAAGAGTCTAGACTGGACTGTAGAAATCAGACTGTAAAAGGATAATCCCCAGTTCTTCAAGAAGGGGAGAAAATTTATTGTGCTCATTTCTTTTTGCCCTTTGACTTCCTTCACTTAGCCATCAGTATTTCTTTCTATACATTTCTGCATTATTAAATTGCATTCATGCCAGAGTTCAAAGTTGATTATAACATCATACACTTGAGATATTTTAGACAGTTGTGACTTAAGAAACCCTTCCATATGTTATAACATTAAGACTTTCCTGGCCATTATGCATGAACCTACCACCTGAAGAATGGGCAAACCAACTCAGCAGAACCCATTACTGAAGACTCATGAGGCTTCAGATTGAGTTACTAATGGATGTTATTTTGCATCCTGCCTTTCTTAGAATATCAATAATGGTGATCATATTTTAACACTTCTAGATTTGGAGTTGACCATAAAAAGGGAAAGTCAAAACATTAGTTATTAATGCATGAACGCAGAGAAGTATACTCATAAGCCAGCCAGGGGCATTCCTGTCATTTATGCCCTAGAGAATTTAAATCAACGTCTGCCTTCAGTTTTGTTCTTATTCCTTCTTCAAAGGTCATATATTTTTATTTATTTTTAAGTGAGAAGCAAATATTTATTTCTAATTAAGACCAAAAGGTTATAAATTCTCTAGGTATTCTAAGATTTGCCAATGAATGGAATTAGATACCTGAAAGATTACACACTTAGTTCATCATAGGTCAGAAGTATTAAAGACATTATTTTAGTCAGTATGCTCTCTAGAAGACACCATGTATAAAGCCTGTCTTCCTTGAAGAACTTGTAACACATTCACATTCTTAATACTGAGAGCTAGGAATTGTATCCAGTTCCCTGGTTTGATCTGGCTTCATGGAAACTCAGAACTACAAGCTCAGCTATAGAAACTATGGTTAGTACACTGACTTCCAAACTTTCTCTCTGATTTTCACTTTCTGTATATTAACTTATTAGCCTAATTATAATATTGCATCTGAAATAAAATAGATTAAAATATGCTCTCAGGTATTAGGTTAAGCTCTCATCAGCAAAACATGTTATTCATATATGTCAAATGTTAACTTGATTTTTGAGTCCTTTTGATGAAGAATTAGAGAATAAGTATATTTTTAAATGAAGTAAACTTTCAGTTTCTCAAAGATAAATATTGTGTTTTCTATTTCTTTCTCTATTCCCTAGAGCAGTAAGCAAACAGTAAGGGGTCAGTAGCTGTTACTGAAGGCAACAATAGGTAACACTTGCTATACTACTCTCTTTTCTGTTGCTATAATGAAACACCTGAGGTTGAGTATTTTATAAATAAAAGTGATTTATTTAGCTCATAGTTCTGGAGGCTTTCGAGTATGGTTCTGGCTTCTTATTGATGCTGGTGAAGTCCTTAGGTCAGAAGGATCAGGATGGGAGTGGGTATGAGAGGGAATATATGATGATATGCAGATGTCGGGGGAGGGGGGTAGATTTATCTTCTGCTTTCCTATTCCATCTGGCCTCCAGTGACCCAATCAACTTGCCCTAGCCTCCATCTCTTAAAGCTCTACCACCTTTCAACATCACCACACCAGCTTCCAACACAAAAACTCTTGGGAGACATGGACAAACTATATCCAAACCATAGTACTTGTTTACTGAGGGTTTGGTTTATAAATTCTTGGAACATGATATAATTGGGAGGTCATTTTTAATTCCAAACTGGTAAGTTCAGGATAAGAAGATAGGTGGAAGACTCTGGTTTTGGTTCCTGTGTAAAGAAGCTGTCACAGCATCATATCAAGTAAAACTCTGAGCAGACTGAAAAACCAACAACTCTTCTAGATTCCAAGAGGGAGGTAAGGACACAGGGCAAACTGCTGACCACAATATTGAAGAGACAGACAGGTGAATACATGGAATTATAGTTTTCCAGAGCACCCTCACCAGTGGAAACTACCACTGTGACAAGTGCCAAGGCAGGCAAACAAACTATAATTAATTAACTGCTGGGGGCTCAGTTGGACAACTCTGAGAATTAAAATTTCCAAGGGATCCAGTTGTGGGGGTGGGGCACAATTGTGGAATCCAGAAAAAAACAGTGCTTATGGGGAAATTCAATGCATATATTAAAAAAAAGAAAGGTATTACATCAATAATCTAAGTTACCACTTTAGGAAATCAGAAAAAGAAGAGTAAATTAAATCCAAAGTAAGCAGAAGTAAAGAATAAGAATTAGAGTAGAAGTCCATAAAATTAGGCAAATGTTGTACCACTGAACTACACCCTTAGCCAAAGTCAACGAAACAAAAGAGGAACTCAATAGAGAAATTCAAAATAAACTGGTCCTTAGGAAAAAAAAAAACTCAGTAAGATTGATAAACTTCTAGCCAGATTAACTAAGAAAAAAAGAGGGAGTACATACATTACTAGGAAATGAAGAGGGGACATCATTACAGCCTTAATGGACATTAAAAAGATAATAAAGCAACACTCTAAAAACTTAAACTTAATGACCACAAAAATTTCATAACCTAAATGAAATGGGTCACTTCCTTGAGATATAAGCTGGAAAATCCTCATAAGAATTAGAATTATTAGAATAATTATCTCTAATAATTCTAATTCTTATTAGAGATAATCCTCATTAGAATTATATGAATAATCCTATATCTGATAAAGAAGTTGAGAGACCAGCAGGTACAGATGGGTTCACAGTGAATTCTATCAAACATTCAAAGAAAAATTATACCAATTCCCTATGATCTCCTTCAAATGATAGAAGCAAAGGAATGTTTCCTAATGCATTTTATGAGACCAGCATTTCCCTGATATGAAAATCGCACAAAGTCATTACAAGAAAATTAAACTAAAACCCACTATCTCTCATAAACACAGATGCAAAAATCCTCAGCAAAATAGTAGCAAATAAAATCTAAAAATGTATAAAAAGAATTATACATTGTAACTAAGTGAGATTTATTTCAGTTACAAAGACTGGTTCAACATTTGAAAATTAGTTGATATAATACATCACATCAATGGGCTAAAAATGAAAAAAAAAGCTCCTGATCATGTTCATACAGAAAAATCATTTGACAAAATTCAATACCGACTGATGAAAACACTCTCAGTAAACTCTCAGGAATAGAGGGAAATTTTCCCAAATTGATAAGGAATTTCTATAAAACTGCAGCATAGTCATACTTAATGGTGAGAAACTTGAAGCAGAATTTTCCACTGAGATCAGATACGAGGCATGAATGCTCCTTCTTAGCAGTTGTTTTGAAAACTATATTGAAAGTTCTAGCTAATGTAGTAAAACAAGAAAAGAAAATAAATATATACATGTTGGGAGAGAAGAAACAATACTGTCTTTGTTCAGGAAGTCATCATGACACAATTATGTGTTTAAAATCCAAAAGAATTAACAAAAACCTGGGTGTGGTGGTTCAGGCCTGCAATCCCAGCAGTTAGGAAGGATGAGACAAGAGGATTGCAAGTTCAAGCCAGCCTCAGCAACTTAGCCAGCCCAAGCAACTTAGAAAGATCCTGCCTCCAATAAATAAATAAATAAATAAATAAATAAATAAATAAAGACTGGGAGTATGGCTCAGCGGTTAGGTGCCTCTGTGTTCAATCCCTAGTACCACCCCCCCCCCCAAAAAAAAAATTGAAAAAAGACTTGTGGAACTAAAAAGCACTTATAGGCTAGGTTGCAGAAAATATAAGGTTAATATACAAAAGTTAATTAATCACTTTCCTATATGAACATCTATATGAGAAATCTATATGAGAAACTAGAAAAATTTGATGAAATAAATCAAAAAAGAAATTTAAAAATATGTATAAAAGACAAATGTGATGAAGAATTAGTACACAAAATATACAAAGAACTCACAAAACTCAATAATAAGAAAACAAAAAACCTGATTAGAAAATGGGCCAAAGATTTAAACTGATGCTTCTCCAAAGAAGATATACAGTTGGTAAATAAGCATATTCAAAGATATTCTATATCATATATAATGAGGGACATGTACATTAAAAGAACACCATACTTCCTATTAGGATGGTCAAAATCCAGAACATTGACAGCACCACGTGCTGGTGAGGATGTAGAACAATGGGGACATTAATTTGTTGCTGGTTAGAATGTAAAATGGTTTAGTCACTTTGGAAGACAATTTGGTAACTAAATATATTTTTATCATATGATCCAGCAGTCATGCTCTTGGCATTTATCTAAAGGAGTTGAAAATATGTCCACACAAAAAAACTGAACATAGATGTTCATAGCAGATTTATATATAGACACCAAAACCTGGAAGAACCAAAGTCCTTGAATGCATGAACTGATTGTGATACATCCAAAAACTGAAAAATTATTCAGTGCCAAAAAGAAAAGACAAGGAGATACCTTAAATGGATCAAGAGGATTGTAATATTACTAAGTGAAAGAAGCCAATCTGGAAAAACTACATACTATACCATTACAACTATATGACATTCTGGAAAAGGCAGAAAGAAACAGTCAAAAGACTTGTGGTTGCCAGGGTGGGAGATAAGAAAGGGATGAACAGGCAGGGCACAGAGTATTTTTAGGGCAGTGAAATTATTCTATATAATACTGTAATAATATATATCATTATATATTTGTGCAAACCCACAGAGTTTATGATACCAAAGATAGGACCCATAGTAATCTCTGTACTTTGGGTGATCATGATCTATCAGTGTAGGTTCATCAATTGTAACAAATCTATCACTCTGGTGGGAGATATAGATAATGAAGGAGGTTCTCTCGCTCTGTGTGTGTGTGTGTGTTGGTAGGGGGTTTACGAGAAATCCCTGTACTTTTTTCTCAGTATGGCTATGAACCTATAACTGCTATATAAAGAGAAGAGGAGAAGGAGAAGGATGATGATGGTGGTGGTGGTAGTCAGCAGTTATCTGATCTTGGAGTGTTTGACAGATTTGTAGAAATCAAGTGCCAGGTGGGGTCACAGAAAGCATGGCAGTCTTGTAGTGGCAGGAGGCACCTTGAACCCTTCAGAATACTAATGGAAGAAACAATGACTGGAATAAGAAACAAAACCCCTGGCCAGGGCAGCAGCTGCCCTGTGTGAGCTGAATCCTCTCATCTGCCCTGCTTCTTTCAACACTCAGTCAGCCACTTATTGGATCTTTGTTATGAGAAATGTCAGAATTTCTTGGGACCAGTGCTGGAAGCCATCCATGAGCCATCTGTGAACTGTGTGTGAACTAAATGATGCGGAAGCCATTAGGCAGGAAAGTCTGGTATGGGAAACTCCCAGGAGCAACACTACAAGTTTGAGAATGCCCAACACATGTGATTCCTATCAAGCTCCATCTGAAGTTCAGCATAGTATCAGAGATGGGGAGACCCACTGGAGCCACACAACCTCTTGGAGATGGGTGTGGCTTGCCAAAATGCCAATCAACCTGTTCACTGCAAGACTCCTGCCACACAACAAGCAAGACTCTTCCCACTGAAACTTTATGGCTGCCTTTGATGTACTCCACCTTAAGTAAAGAATAGGGGCCATTTTTCAATTGTTCAGTTCCAGCTTCTATCAGGACTAGAAGACCTCTCAGGTGCTCCACTTTATCTAATTTCTGTCTCTGTCTCTATTTCTTACTAATTATTTCAGACTTTTCATTTCCAGGCAACTCACAACTACTGAGGAAGAATCTATCCTGGCGGGGTGCTGGTCACCCCACAACAGACCAGAGCACAGCTGCTGACAAAATACTGTAAAAAAACAACACTTTCTTCTTTCTTTAGAGATCACGCAACAGCAGAAGCACCCCTGTCTTGTCTGACATTCCTCATGCCCATCTCATTTCTGGTCTGATGATGGTGAGGACATACATTATAATGTAAGACTGATACATATGAGCTCAGCTTCCTGCCCATGCTAGCATCAAGATAGGTCTGTGCCCCACTACTAGAGCAGGCTTCATCACAACAGCATAATCAATACTGCAAACAGAGGCTGAGCTGTCTCTGGCTTGCTGGGGAAAACACACTCCTGTATGTAATGTTATTCATATACTAAGAGACCTAGAAAATGTGTCGGATCTCTTCTGGTCTCCCTAGAAAGCTCACTCAGTTGTCTGCTTCAATGAAAGGACCTGCTCTCTAACTGCTGGAGTCAAGAATCTGGGCAATTTTACTTACAGAGGTACTGTTTAGAAACCTGAGTTCTCACTCCATATTTGGATGACAGGTAGAACAAATGAGGGCATGCTCTTGCCAGCCTCTCTCCATGCTGAGCTGCACATGACAGTGGGGACATTAGCACTGGGGTACCTAAAAGAGACTCTAGGCAATGACAAAACCATGCTGAGAAAGATCTGTATGAAATTTGCCAAGTGTCTTGGATCAGCAGTGGTCAAGACACAGTTAGAGGTGCTGTTGGCAGTTGAGGGTCCGTGTACCACCATCTTCTTTATCTGTCACAAGTGATGTAAAAGCTACAAACCAAACACTGCCGGTCGTTTCTGTTCCATAGATTGAGACCCTTTGGGACAAATTTGATGGCACCACTATAATAAGTGCAAGTGGTTTCTAGAGACTCATGCCTATCCCTCTGAACAAGGAGAGAAAAAGTTCCATAAGAAAATCCTGATACCACCAATAAAAAAACCCCTCAAATTATGGGTTGAATTGTGTCTCACCACTCCAAAAAATGCTGTTGAAGACCTATGCCTGAGAACCTCAAAAGTGACTTTATTTGAAGACTGGGATTTGAAAGAGGTGATTTAAATTAAAACAAAGTTGTAGGGTGAGATTTTATCTAAACTGACTGGTGTCCTTATAGGAAGCAAGTTGGACACACAAAGAGACACCAGTAATGCACATGTATATAGGGAAAAGGACATTTTTCTCACTGTGAAGACACTGTGAGCAGGTAGCCAAACACATGCTGAGAAACCAAACCTTAGGAGAAACCAAACCTTATGAGAAACCAAATCTTAGGAGAAACCAAACCTTAGGAGAAACCAAACCCTTAGGAGAAACCAAACCTACCAACACCTTGATCTTGGACTTTGAACTTCCAAAACTGTGAGAAATGAATTTCTGCCAATTAAGCCACTGGGTCTATAGTATTTTGTTAAGGCAGCCCAACTAGACTTATACATTTGATTTTTCTGATGAGTTGTGATGAAGTGCTTTTATCAGGGGAGAGACAGTGAACATTTTCTATCCCCATGTTGTAATTCTTCTATTTATTTACTTGCTATCTTGTTTATTTATACCCTCTCATTTCACAAAGCATTGAGGAATTCTAAAAAAATAGATGTTGTGTAAAATATTAAGATAATTAATTAGAATCAGTGTGAAAAGAAAATAAAGTTGGCAAAGCAATAATCTAAGAGTAATATAATATCATTATATTATATTATATTAAGTACAGAGAAATTCTAAAAACTAGTCTTAGTGGGGGGAGGAAGATTTAATTGTATGATTTCTGGTGGCTAAAGCAAAGAACAAAATATAGTCAGTATGTCCACCAAGCTAAGCCTAGGATTAAAAAAACATCCAGTTACTCAGAAGAAACTGCTTCCCAGATGCTAAGCCTAGAGAGAAAGAACATTGTGATATGGAGGAGGAGGTCCTGACGACATTTGACAATAAGCAGACAGTGGCTGTGTATGGCCACATCTGTAAGGCAAGTCAATAGCAAGAGCTGTAAACACATTCAGAACAAAAACTAGAGGTGAGAACAAGAGGGCAGAGGTGACCACTCTTCTCAAACATATTCATGGCCATGGAATGGGTGGATCCAGGTGGGAGATTTAGAAGATGAGGAGAAACGGGTGGTGTCTATCTCTTTGCAGGAAACCTCTATTAATATGCCACCTTAGCAGCAGGATTTTGATGAATGTTGGATAGAAAAAGAGTTCAAGATGGTTTATAAGGCAGGAACCTGGAAATTCTGGAAAACATAATTTCCAGAAGGAAGTATCTCCCTCGAATAAGGTAGACAATGCCAAGGTAAAGTGAAAACCTCAGCTTTTCTCACAGTGTTTCTGGCATTTTAAGGTTCCTCCAGAACTGAGTTTCCTAGAAGAAGCACAAATCAGAATGCACTGGAATTAGATGAAAGTGCACCAGCTGTTTGGTATCTGGAATGCTGAAAGACTTGTGGCAAGTAGTAATCTTGTGGCAATCCCAGCCCTTTTCACCTTGGCAGGGAAAGGGATAACATTTTTGGAAAGCTTTTATGACTCAGAAATTATTTGGCATTTTAGCCAAGGAATAACAATGTAGTCTTTTAAGAAATCTCACATGGAGCTGGGCTCCATATAAGGATCTCTGGGCTAGCTATGAAGCAGACAAAATGGCCAAATTTGATTCCATTCCCACAACATGGTCTTGACTCTTTTGTCCCTTTTGGCAGGGACCTCTGTACCTGTTGAATGCTCCTTGGTTACACCAAAGCACATACTGGCTGCTACAGTCCTACCCAGACAGAAACACCTGCTCTTTCAGATGGACTTGAAAATACTATGGTTCATTATTCTTCCATTTCCCCCTAAGGTTTTGCTCATTATTCTGTGCCCACTGAGAGTGCTTCAGGCTGTTCCATTTACACACTCAGGTTGCACAAGAATTACTTGCCTACATAGACCTTTATACCCAGAGAAGCTTAACAAAGGACAACTCAAAATCCCAAATCATATTTGTTTAGATTATTTCTTTGTTAGCATCCTCATTCTTCACTGTCAGAAGGAATTTGCCTCTTTTTAAGGCCCGATGAATTGGGATCCCAGATATGATGGTTCATTACATGCCTAGGAAATAAAAGGCTTGTGTTGCATGGTTTTTCTTTCAAATTTGGCCAACTGAAAATTATTAGTCAGGATTCAATAAATATAGCAAGCAATAAACATGAGACTTCCTGCTTAACCTGTGGTGCCTGGTGATATTAGGGTTTTCAGCATTGGGCAAGATACAGATACTCCAGATAATATTTGAATAGCTATGTTAATATATTGCAAAAATCACTAACAAAATACTTGGAAACCTAATTCAGCAATACATCAAAAAGATCATACACCATCATCAAGTTGGTTTCATTCTAGGGATAAAAGGATAGTTCAATACATGCAAATTAATAAGATAATACACATAAATAAAACTATAAAATTATATGACCATCTCAATAGATGCAGGAAAGGCCTTTGACAAAATTAAACATGATTTCAAGATTAAAAACTCTGGGGCTGGGGATATAGCTCAGTTGGTAGAGTGCTTACCTCACATGCACAAGGCCCTGGGTTCTAATCCTCAGCACCACACACAGAAAAAAAGATAATAACTCTGAAGAAGGTAGCGATAGAAGGAATTTATCTCAACATATTAAAGGTTATATATGACCAATCCCTCAACATCATACTGAAAAATGGAAAACATTTCCTCTTAAATTAGGAACAAGACAAGGATTCTATTCTCAGCACTCCTATTTATTATAATACTTGAAATTTTAGCTAAAGCTATTAGGTAAGAAAAAGAAATCCCTATTTGCAGATGATCTGATCCTAAACTTAGAAGAGCCTAAAGGTTCCACCAGAAGACTTTTAGGGCTGATATGCAAATGAGCAAAAGAGCAGGATATAAAACCATCATAGAAAAATCAATAGCTTTTCTCTACATCAGTGATGAATCCTCTGAGAAAGAAAGCAGGAAAACAATTCCATGCACAGTAGGTTTTTTTTTATTAATCAGAAATAAATCTGAGGAGGTAAGAGATCTCCTACTAGGAATATTATAGATTATTGAAAAGAGAAGTTGAAGAAGACATTAGAAGATGGAAAGATCTTCCATGTTCATGAAAAAGCATCATTAATAGTGTTTAATGACCATAGTACTAAAAGTTTGTAGATTCAATGTAATCTCCATCAAAATACTAATGACATTCTTCACACATCTAGAAAAAGCAGTACTAGAATTCAAAACGGAGAATAAAAGATACAGAATAGGTAAAGCAACATTGAGCAAAAAGAACAAAGCTGGAGGTATCACAATACCTGACTACAAATTATAGCACAACCATAGTAACAAAAACAGCATGAGCTGTTATAAAAACAGACATGTAGATCCATGGAAGAGAATAGAACACAAACTTAAAACCCTCACAGTCTTGATAAAAGTGTCAAAAACATAGAGAAGACAGCTTCTTTAATAAATGGTGTTGGGAAAACTAGTCAACTAGATCCCTCTCACCCTGTGTAAAAGTCAACTGAAAATGGATCAAAGACTTAGGTATAAGACCAGAAAATTTGCAACTGCTAGAAGAAAACAGGGGAAACAATTCTATAGGTCTCCTATGGCTCAGGAATAACACCAAAAATTAATAAATGTGGCTGACCGTATATCTCAGTGGTAGAGTGTTTGCCTAGCATGTGTGAGGCACCAAATTCGATTCTCAGCACCGCATATAAATAAATAAATAAATAGAATAAAGGTCTATTCATCAGCAAAAGCCCATGGAGTGAAAGAATGCTAAGGTGTCTGTGAGAACGAGGGGAAAGCAGATGTCAGAATGAAGCTGGGCATGAACTCCATTCTTCAGACTGGAGAAATCTCATTCTTTGGCTACTTGAAGTGACACTGGGAGACAGCTCTTGGCCACCAGGTCTCTTGGAAAATTGTCTCAATTCCATTCAAGATCTGCTTTACCAGAGCTCACATGACTTTCTGTACACAGGGCTCTCAAGCTCAGCCTCCTTGAGCCAACTTGCAACAGACCTACAGGCTGTCCCAGCTTCGGTACATTTCAACCTGGTGACCAGGCCTTGCTGAGGTCATACACAGCCCACTCCTCTCTACCCAGTCCTGCTTTCTACCCCTACATATATGAATCCAGAGAGCCAGTCCTGCCTAGGAAGTTTTCACATGAAAATCATCTCAGAGCTGGCATTCCAATGAATCTTCCTGCAATGGATAGCTAAAGAACATTTTTTTTTTAAAGAGCAGGGATGCTTAATGATTAATTTGAAATTGTTTATGTCCTTATGACATGAAGCCTTTGCACCAGCTTCCAAATCTTTAGAAAAGTCAAGTGCTCTCACAGAAGATTTGGTTGAATCAGAGTATTAGGGAAAGTGAATAAAGAGGCTAGATTTTCACTCTTGATCAATATGATATAGAATAGGGATAATAGAGACAAAATCTCAGAAGATGAGATCATCACAACACCCAGGAATTTGCCAAAGTCTCAAGAAGAGCTTTGAACTACCATGGGGGCATGGTTAAAGTTTGAGCCAAAGTTGTCTAGAACTGTGGGTACAGGACAAGTTGGCTGACATATGGGTTATGTGGCTAAATTTTGCTTCACAGAAAGGGGTTAAGTCACTCACAGGGCAAGGAAACAGACAGAAAAGGTCCACTTCAGGGAGAAGTGGTCATCTGAAAGTGCATCTCTTTGGAAAAAATGGGCTCTTTCTCTGAATTTCTGGGTGCTGGCTTCACTAAAGTAGGGCTTGGCATTGACCCCAATCTTGTGAATCACACATTCAGTTGTCCATTCTCCCTAGTTAGATTATAAGGCGTCTCTTTGTTGTGTGCCTCATAGTACAATGCCTCATATACAACAGACTCAAGAAGTACATTAATTGATTACAGACCTTGAGATAATTGAGCAAGACGTTTGATTTGTTCTTTAAAGTACCTCTTAAATCGTCCATGTAAATTTAAGACTGCTGCTGTTTGGACAGGGAGCTCTTATTTGCTGGTTACCAAGCCTTACTTATGTATAAGCTTTTATTGTTTTGAAATTGAAGTGCTGGTTTCAATCAGCTGTTCCTTCAGAAGAGCTCCCTGATACTGACCTTTTATTAAAGAAAGAGAATGTTAGAGGTATACCTAACACTTCTTCAATGATTTTTGGAAAGAAGACAAGGAAAGAAGCATCACTTCTTCTGTTTCTCCATTGAAGGGTAATTTCAATCAGTGAAAACAAGCTTTATTCCTAACACTTAGAAATTTGAAAACAGCAAGTTCCTAGTTTGACAAAGGAGATGCCTGGACTGAATGAATGAGATGCTGTCAAAATACGGATGTCAAATATCTCCAACACAGAAAAGCATGTGAAAGGGCGTAAAATTTGAGAGCAGAGAGACCAGTCTCAGATGCCAACTTGGGACTTGGGTGTTTCTCTTAACCTCTCTGTACACAGATTCTTCATTTCTAGTGGGTTTGGCATGCACTTATTACTACCAATGAGACCAAGTAGGTTCCAGAGTATGACGTTGGGTACATAAATAGCTTTCAGACTTACAAGGCTCCTGAAGAGTTCCTAATGTATCCTAGGCTTTTGGATCAGTCAACTCTCACTGTCCCCATTTCACTCTGGCAAGGCTTATCAGCACTGGCTTTTAATCAGAATTGTCCAGACTTCTATTTGAAATGTAGGCTTGTTACTTACTAGTTGCTGACAGTAGCTTACTGAAGTACAACATCTTTGTATACAAAACAGGGAATCCTGGCCATGTCACAAGTATAAGGTGAGAATCACATACAGCAGAAGGTGTCTGGCTTAGCACATTCCCTGCATAGAGGACAAATGCATTGAAAGCAAGCTTCCCTCCATAAAACATTGCAATGGCTTTGGTTTGGTTAAGAATCTGAGCTGATACTATCAAACCTTGGGATGCTTTGATTTTGAACTTTCTAGCAAATGTAGTGCTCCACCATCATTTTTATAAGTAATTACCTCTGTGCCATAAACTGTGTATCAAGTTAATGAGAAGGACAATAAAGGGCATAGATTTCTCATCTTCAATTTAACTTCCCTTGGGCAAAGTCTTTGTGATTGAAAGTGAAAGAAAAAAAAATCTCAGAACCTGTAAGCCAGCTACCCAAGGCTCAACCAATTGACCTCAATAACACTGAGATCAAACCTCCTTGGATCTTCTGCAGCCTTTAAATAGTTTACTTAGCCCTTATCATAGCACTCTGCCATGGCTATTTTCTGACCCTGACAAGACCTCTCTAATAGCTGACATGGAAGTTCAACAATGAAATTGCCAGGAACTCACCCCAGCCTTACAGCACTCAGCAAAAGCTCTGCAGTCACATCAAGGAGGCTTTGCAGACACAATTATCTAGTGCCATCTGGCTATGTCACAAAAGAAAATATAGAAACCAGTTTTGAGCATCATAAGCAGCATGCACTTACCAACCATATTTGGACAGTCAAGTTGATGAGAGTAGCTTGGTAAACATACCAGGGATGTAGACAGCTTCTCATCTTTTAAAAAGAAAATGTATTGGTATATTGTGATTCTACATAGTAGGGGGATTCATTGTGATATATTTATCCATACACATAATCTGGTCAATTTAATTCCCCAGCACCTCCCCTTTCCCTCCCCCTTCCTCCTCCTGATCCCCAACTTCTGCTCTACTCATTGTCTCCCTCAGCTTCTCATCTTCCTCAGTAAAGACAATATATGAAATGCCTACTTATAGGGGAAGCAATGCCATTCGGGAATTATTAGGGTTTGGATCTGAAATGTCCCCAGAGGCTCATGTGTTCAGTACTTGGTCCCCAATTTAGCATGGTTCAGAGGTGGAGCTTTTAGGAAATGACTGGATCATGAGGGCCCTGACTTCATTGGTAGATTAGTTACTGATGAATTCATAATTTGCATGGACTATTAGAACTTAGTGGAAACTATAGGCGGGTAGGACCCAGTGGAAGGGAGTGGGTCCTTGGGGGTGGCAGCTCCCACCCTCTGCTGCTTCCTCTTGGCTTCCTGGTCACCAGAAGGTGAGCAGCTGTGTTCTGCCATGCCCATTCAGCTGTAAAAATGAAAGGAAGGGAAGAGGGTAAGGGATCAAAGATAGAAGCTAGTTTTCTTTGAATAAGTTTTTCTTGTACATTTGACTTTGAGCCCATGAAAACATGCTGCATAATTAGTAAACAAAAGTAATAAAAACAAAAACAAGTTCAAAATAATTAAAAAAAAACCAATAAACTTGTGTATAGGCAACATACAGTAGTGATTCAGCCAAACAGAGACCAGCATGTGCATGTGAGGGAATTATTCAAGTGAGAGAAGGTGACCTGAAAAGGTTAGAGAGAATAGCACTCAGAGCCACACAGGGCCAAGAATGGTGCCTCTTGACTCCTTCACTCCAGCCAATCTGGTAAACCTGATTATTCACTGACCTGGATGGAGTACACAGAAGGGTCTTGCCTTAGTAGTGAGAAACAATCATCTTTAGCCTAAATTTTACCCTAGTTTCACATAACAAAGCTCAAATGTAGATCCCCAAAGTAACAAACTATTTCCAAGTAACTGAATCCTAAAATTAAGATCCAGGCTACTTATCAGAATACGAGAATATCCTACACCAAAACAAGGCAAAATTCACAATGTCAAGGAAACTAAAATAATTAGTGTAAAAAATATTGAACATATTGAGACACACACACACATACACACACACACACACACTCTCAAGTTAAATATCTAGAGATGAAAACTACAATGTCCAAGATGAAAAATACAATAAGTATTCCACTCAATTTTGTTATGAACCTAACACTGCTCTAAAATAGCCTATTTAAAAATAAATATATAAATGCATGTGTATGCACATGTGCGTGCGCGTGCGTGTGCGCACACACACACATAAACATCTTGAATAGGATTAATAGCAGATAAGACAATGTGAAAGAAAAAATACTAGTGAATTTTAAGACATAGCAATAGAAACTATCCAAAATGAAATAAAAGGGAAAAAAACACTTAAAAAAAAACCCAACAACAACAAAGGCTACAGAAACACTGAATTTTGTGACAATTTTAAGCATCCTACTGTATGTGTAATTGTAAAGGCAAGGACATGCATCCCTGCAGACAAGTATTTTGTTTTTCCTGTGAAATGACAGTGCAGAGATGATTCAGAGTTGTGTTACTTCAAGAAGACTCTATTGCTGTAATTAGAAAATTTCTCATGACCCAGATATTTTTCATTCCATTCATTTCAAACTGGAAAAGTGGGATTAGAAGTTTCCTAGACCCTCAGGCCTTCTCCATGGCTTCCGACTCTCAGGCCGAGTCTTGGTGTGGTGGATCCAATCCCTAATAATCTCAACTGAGCATGACAGTAAAGGCCACAGAACCCCCATTATTCCCAGGCACCAACACCTCTCAGTCATTGCAAAATCCTGAGAAGTCCTTGCCAATGAAACCAATAGTTTAACCTCAGAATTTTCTGGATAGCAAATTCTTTTACCATCAGACTCTCAATGGAGCCAGAAACTTTAAGGACAGCTGCTAAGGAGGTACCTGGGTCTTGAACTCAAAACCTGATTCGTCTTGTGACAATGGTCTAACACATGACCATTCATAGATCTAGATACATAACCACAAGGACCATCCAGTTACAACTGAGGTCTATGACAATTCCACTTATATGACATTCTGGAAGAGGAAAAACTAAAGGGATAGAAACAGATCAAAGGTGCCGGGGCAGTGTGTGATGGCAGTGTGTGACTAAAAGGGGATAACACAAGTGATTTTGAGGGAAGAAAGAACTGCTCTATAATCTTTGTTGTGCTGGTGGTTATATAACCATTTGTACTTGTCAAACTGATATAACCATGTACTAAAAGAGTGAGTTTTATTAAATTTATATTTTACATAAACAAAAGTGATGCTTTTGCCAACATTCACAGAACTAAAAACTAAAAAGGCAAGTTTTAAAGGCAAGTATATAAATAGTACCTTCCTTATTTAAATGGAAAACAAGTAAGTCTTTCAAAGCCTAAAATATTGGAGCCTTTACAACACAAATATATAAATCTATCCTATGTAGTACTGAATTTTATTAAGACTGATTTCAGTTCACACTTTGGCAACAAATGCCTCCCTAAGGTGGAAACCCTCTTCTCCAACTTTAATGTGTGTATAAATCTCCAGAGAGTTTATTAAAATGCAGATTCTGAATCAGGAGGCTAAGAGCCTACATTTCTCACAAAATTTCCAGGTGATGTTAGTGCTGCTGGTCATAGAGTACACTTTAAGCAGTAAGGCTTGAGACACTAACTAACAAAACCACTTGATGGGTAAAGCTGAGGCAGAGGGAACTTTCCATTTGGATTTAACAAGCCCTTCAAGGCATGATACATTGACTTGGCATGTGTGAGTTAAAAATCAGTCTGTGGATGACAGTGTGCCACTTACTCTCCCCAGAGCTGAGAGCTACCCAGCTGTCATCCCACAGGCTTCCTTCTTACTCTCAGTGGGGACCTGGATCCAGGCCTGGACTTGAATCCAGCTTGTGGTGGTGAAAAAAATTCTTCTCAACAGAAAATCAGAAATCAAGCCCTTAGAGTAGAGACTTCTAGAGTCCCGTTAAACCACAGAGACCCATCCATCTGTCCATATATCCATTCATCCTACCATCCACTTATGTATCCACTTATCTTTAAGCAGCAATTTATCTTTTAATATACATGAAAACTACTCAGTCAGGAAGGAAGTCAATACTGATTTCTTGTATTTCTTGTATTTCTCAACCACCTAGCAGCTGGAGAACTAAATGCCTCCCATGCCCCAGCAGGGACATCCATTTGTGGAGTGGTCTCCCCATTAGGAATAAGAAGTGGCCATGGCAGGGAGCCAAGTGTTGGAGGATGATAAATGGTTGGCTTTTATATTTAATAACTTTTTGATATTTTCCCAGAACTGGCATGCCACTTATTTTGTTTTTTTTTTTTGCATGCTAAAAATTACTATATAAGTGTCTTCACAAACAGCTTCTTCACTCACAGATACCCTCAGGTATAAAACATCTCCTAGCAACTAACACATAGCAACACCTTCAGATGTTTGGCTTGGGGTTTTTTGAAAGGAAGCAGCTGCAGATATTAAGCATTTATTATAAATTATTGATATTTATTAAGCATTTACTATGTGATATAAACCCTGCTTAGTGTATTTCACACATTATTTTAACTCACCCTAAAACAACCCTGTGAAGTAGGAACCATTATTAGTCCCACTTTACAGATATGAAATCTGGGTACAAAGACACAAGGACACATGCTAGTGTGTATATATATCCCAGCAGTCAGCTGCACCTTCCTTCTGACCACTGTGCTAGGGTCTGCTCCTTGCCTAATACTGCATCTAAAAAGCCCCAGAGTGCCCCAGATGAGAGAACTTGATGAAGAATGGAAGTATGATCCCCAGATGTGTTGCTCCCCAGCCCACTCACAGAGCCTCACTTTCTTATAATTGGAAATGACTGTACTCTAAACCACCAACACCAATAAGCCTGGGAAGGCACTGACTACTGACCCAGAACATGAGTTCTTATCTAGTCTTGCCTTTGCTTATATAAAGATGTGAGAAGCCTCTGTAATAGAGAGGTGTGCAAGTAAATTTCAGTTTAGTTTTGTACATCTGGAATTTGAGATGTTTCCTGGACATCAGAGGAAATGTCAAGAAGCATATTTGCATATTTACTGAAATAATAATAGATAAAGGATATGATAAACAGAACTTTCTTTAAAGTAATATCAGAGAACAGGTGAAGCATAGAAAAACAGGACTGACCAAGGGTTAATTATACGATTTTGAACACTTTTGTATATGTCTAAAACCTTCCAGAATCAAATTTTTAAATTTTAGAAGAATACACAGCATTGTTTGTATATAACACCATAAAATATAAAATGTATTGCCTGGATTTAATGATGAGGATAAACAAGACAAAACCCAAATGAGGGGAATCTTAGAAAATAGCTGCCTAGAGTCTTCAAAATATCAACTTTATGAAAGACAAAGAATGACTGAATAAATGAACAAAGGAATAAATGAACAGAATAAATGAACAAAGGAATACCACCAGTGAGTGCCACATATATTCCTGGCTTGTGTCTCAGATCATAAAAACAACTGTATTATGGGTGTTATGGAGATAATGAAAGAAATTTGAATATGGGTTGGAGCATTTCACAACAGTGCATACCTATGTGAAATTTACCAAATTTAATCATGGTACTGTGGTTAAATAAGAGAAGACCTGGCTCTTAAGAATCACACATTTAAATATTTAGGGTGAAAAACATGTTGCACAAAGTCTGTTCTCAAATGACTCATTAACAACAACAACAACAACACAAACATGGCAAAATGTTATCAATTGGTAAACTAGGTAAAAGATATATAACTGTTCATCATGCTATTCTTGTAACTTTTCTATAGGCTTGACATTTTTCATAAATTTTAAAAAAGTTAACACAACCTGATATAATCAGTATCCCCTAAATACATTCCTTGCCTTCTCTTCCCTTTGGCAAGGAAAAAAAGTTATCTTAGCTCCTTAGCAATGAGTGCCAAGTCTATTTGAGTCTTCTTTTAAATTGCCTCCTATATGCATCACTTACATGCATTACATCATTTACTCATCACAAGCAGACCCTGTAGCTAGTCCCCAGATGCTGGGGGTACCATTAGTGGACTGTATAAGTCCTTTGGGTATTTCAGCTGTGGCTAAAATGAAAGTCTTGCTCAGTCACAGCCCCTTTTCTGAGGTGGCCTACATCCAATGTCTGAGTGACTTGGGTTTTTACTCTCTCACCTCAATGCAGGATAGTTCTGCAGGGCCACTCAGCTTCAGAGCTCCCTAGAGGATCAATAGAAACTCCCACTGAATCCATATCACAGCTTGAATCCCCCATGGCCAGTCTTCTTCCTTCCCTCTTCTTTTTATAGGTATCAGCCTCTCGAGCCCTCTCTTAACAACCCTCCTCCTACATTAACCTTCATCTCTGCATCTGCTTCCCAAAGATTCTGATGCAACAATAATATTTCTATTTTGCAGAGGAGGAAACTGAATTTTGGAAAAATCACTTGCCAAAGGTCAGAAAGCCATTTATTAGTGAAGCCAAGTCATTGATTACAAATCTGCTGACCTCTAGCTTCTTCTCCATTCTCTTTACCTCTCCAAATCATATTCCTCTGTGAAGATCAATGCCATGTTTCCACACTCCCAGAAGCCTCCTGACTTCCCTTTCTGACCTTAGAGCTCTCACCATCTGTTCTGTTTGGTATATGATCATGGTTCCATGTGGGAACTTCTGTTAACCATCATTTCATATTACATAACCACTGTAAATTAAATTTACAAGTGTAAATTTAATTTACACTTAAATTTTGTACTTTTTTTTTTAACATTATGATCTCTCTAGGGACAAGTATCAGTCATCGTTCTTCTTTGCATCCCTGTATTTTCTGTCCACAGTGTGAACATATAGTTTTGATCTGGGTTGTCCTCCAATAGGTCATGAATTCAAGGCTTAGTTTCCAATTGGTGGTGCTATTGAGAGAGGTGGTGGAAACCTTAGGAGGTGAGTTCTACTTGAAGGAACTAGGGTACTGAGGGCATGTCCTTGTCCTTGTATATATCCTGTCCCCAATCCCTTCCCCTCCTTCTCTCTTTCTCTCCCTCCCTCCCTCTCTCCCTCTCTCTCCTCTTCCTAGCCACCATGAGCTGAGCAGCTTTGCTCCATCATGTGCTCCCCCACCACGATGTTCTGCCTCACCGCAGGTTTAAAAGCAATGGAGCCAGCCAACCATTGACAAACACTCTGAAACTGAGCCAAGGATGAATCTCTCCTCCCTAAAGCTGATTTTTTCAGGGACTTTGTCACAGTGACTGAAAGATAACTAACACACTGAGCATGTAGTATATCACTGTGCAGTGAAAGAACAGCAAAGTCTGGCTATGTACTAAGTCTTAGATACTGAGATACAACACGCACAAAAGATACACAGCTGTGTAGCCTCGATTCCTTTTTTTGTCTTTTCTGGGATTGTATAGGGCTTCATGACATGGATTATAAGGGAACAGGAGGTTATTCTTCCAAAGAAGTAAGCCCACTGACATGGAAGAAACCCAGAGTATATTGGTCTACATTAAAAAATGAGACAGAAAATACTTGGTGAGATTCAGTCAAGCAATAAGGAAGAAAATATACCAGTAATAAAATCACTAGAATGCATCTTGGTCAATTATTTTGGCAAAACTACTTTCATTTTAATGACTTAGAGCATGTTATAAAATGCTCGCAAATGAGACATTGTGTACTTTGCAAAAGTAATGAAGTCTTAGATCAAAAATATGCCACCATATTATTAACTTTTGAAGGGTGAAATATGTGACCTGCTTTTTCTCTTTTAGGAGTATCAACTGGGAGATGAGTAAATCCTTCTACATTATATCTTCCCAGCAAGGAGTAGTGGAGGTAAGTAGAGATGGGAAAGATTATTCCCAAATTCCTCACTTCCAACTACTGGGAATCACTTGTTGCCATGGTAACCATGTTATTATAAGACCATTGTGATATAAGCAGGACAATAAGCATCTAAACCTATTAATAGCTTTAGGTTTGGAAATAATTCTTAGCATTCTTTTTTTTTCTCCTTTGCTTTCAAACAATAGCCTGGATGATAACAAGTTATATTGAAAGGACAATGTAAATGCAAATCAACTAAAATAACTCTTGCCAAACTTTCCTACTTATTCAGTCAGAATCAATATAGGTACTAGATTTCAGAGAGAAATTCCTGAGTGGGAACATCTAGAGTAGGGGCTGGCAAAGTATACAGCCTCCAGGCCAAATCTGGCCCACCATCTGCTTCTGTACCTCCTACGAGCTAAGAATTATTTTTACATTTTCAAATGGTTGAAAAAAAAGGGGTGAGGCTGGAGGAGTAACTCAGTGGCAGAGCTCTTGACAATTTCAAGTACAAGGCTCTGGGTTCAATTACCAGTACCACACAAAGAAAAAAATTAAATAGTAATATTTTGTGATGCCTGAAAATTATATGAAATTCACGTTTCAGCCTCAAAATAATGATTTTCTGAAGTACAGTCATGTACATTTATTTACATACTGCCTGCTTTTGTGTTACAACAGTAGAGTTGAATAATTGTGACAAATCATTGGCTTACAAAGCCTTAAATATTTTCAGTTTATTCCTTTACAGGGAAAGTTTGCCAACCTCTGGTCTAGAGACATGGGTTGTATGAGAGAAGTTATATTAGGAGGCCAAGTGTCTCTTCCTTGTCAAGAAGCACTTGCAGGAGTGCTTTTGTTGGGAACTCGGGCTTTTCCCAAGATCTTTTGCTTGTTCCATCCACTGCTGCATGTAGGAGACCAAGGAGAATATTACCTGTAATGGTTTAAATTGTTCATGTCCCCTCCAAAATTCATGTTGAAACTTAATCCCCAATGGAAGAGTAGTAAGAGGTGAGGCCTTTTAGGAACATATTAGGCCATGGAGATTCCAACCTCAAGAATGGGTTTAGAGACTTTATAAAAGGTTCCGGGGGAACTAGCTAGTTCCCTTTGCCCTTATGTCCAAAATATCATCTTGAAAGCAGAAACTGATCCCCCACTAGACAGCAAATCTGATCAAGTCTTGATCTTGGACTTCCCAGCCTCCGTAACAGTGAACAACAAATTTATACTGTTTGCAAATTACCCAGTCTCAGGGGTTTTGTTACAGCGGCACAAAAGGACTAAGAGAATTTGGTATGAGGATCTGGGGTATTGCTATAACAAATACTTGAAAATATGAACATAGCTTTGAAACTGGGTGGCAAGTATAAGTTGAACTACAAAGTGTCATTCTAGCAAAGGCTTGGAGGAAGAGGAAAGCTATAGAAAGAACTTCGGTCTTAGAGATAATCTAAGTGGTTGTGAACAGAACACTGGGTAGAAATATAGACAGTAGGTACTATTTTGATAACAGTCTACAGGGAAAGTAAGGATGTTGTTATTGGAAACTGGAAACCTATTATAAAATAACAAAGAATCCAGCTGAATTGTGCCCATGTTCTTCAGCATTTTGGAAGGCAGAACTTGCCAGTGATGAAGTAGGGTATTTAGCAGAAGAAATCTCTAAGCAAAGTGTTGAAAGTCTTGCATGGTTTCTCTTGATTGCTAACAGTTAATTAAGAGAGAATACCAAAGGTGCGGTCAAGCTAATATTTGGTAAGGAGATCTGTGTGGGGACAAGGAAGCCAGGTGCTATTCATAGAGACAATGGAAGGGTGATCCCAAGGCTGCTATCCCATCACAGGCCCAGAGTGCCAGGCCTTGAAGATGGAATGGTGTCAAAGGAGGAGTTGAGGGCATGCATGGGATCTTGGGTCTTACTGCCCAGCACTGCCTCAAGTTTCCGCTCCATGTGTTTGGACACAGTTCCCTTTTGCGCTTCTACCCTTGTGAGGAGCAGCAACAAGGCACCATCGTGGAAGCAGAGAGAGCCAAGCATCACCAAACATGGAAACCTCTGTCACTTTGATCTTGAACTTTCCTGCCTCCAAAACTGTGAGAAGTAAATTTGTGGGTTTTTTTTTTTGTTGTTGTTGTTCATTGTCCAGTATCAAGCATTTTGTCCTAACAGCCAAAAGGGACTAAGACAGCACTGCATGACTCAATCTCACATGCTTGGTCAATTTGTTCTAATGCTGCACTGTGACAGGGATCAGGTAACATGCCACTCACTCCCTCATGTGCTGCATCTTGGTCCTGGCCATCGCACTGTTGAAGATAGCTGGTCCTGGAGACATGTCTGCAGCCATGTTGGTAATGGTCCTTGTGTCTGAAAATCAATCACAGCCCTTATTACTTCATCAGCACTCCTGCAACCTCAAGGCGATGTTCAAGGGCAATCAGAAAACAGAAGCTAATACACCTTTGCCACAGGTAATGCTACATTAATTAGAAATGAATTCAATTATAACATGCACATTAATGAGATTTATTCCAAATGATAAGATTATTTACAGTTTCAATATGCACAAAGAATTGCAGGACCAAGCCTCCTTGGTCGCTAAAATTAAACAGAAAATCATTATTTAAGAGATGAACTTTTTATACTAGAAACCTCAGAGGGAAATGTATTTACAGATAAGCAAACATTCTTGGGGAGCCCTCAGCCATTCTCTTTTAGCAGGTATAGATATTCATTTAAATAACTAGGAACTTTTCTAATAAACTTAGTTTTTCTTTATGATAACCATATACTTGACCATTAGTTTTTTAAAATATTTTTAGTTATAGATGGACATTATTTTTTTTTATGTGATGCTGATGATCAAACCCAGTGCCTCACATGTGCTAGGCAAGTTGCTCTACTATTGAGCTACAATCCCAACCCAGACTATTAGTTTTTTTTTTTTACAATGGAAAGCAGGATGCTGACCAGCAAAGTCATCTGAAGCCTTGAAATCTAGCAGAATGGAGTCAAAGGCCAAAGTTAGGTTGAGAAGATAAGGAGTTGTTTGTTAATGAAAGCTGAGGTGTTATGAAATCTGCTGAGAGGTACAAGTTTTCCTGAGACATCCTAGAGGCCCTCAGAAAATACGTTGGGATTCCAGGGAAAGAAACAGACCACTAACTGAAGCAGCACTGCTTTCCATTAAGAATGGAACCTGAACTGGAGTCCCAGCTACTCAGTGGCTGAGGTAGAAGGATTGCAAGTTGAAGGTCAGCCTTGGAAACGAGTGAGACCCTGGCTCAGTGGTGGATGCGCGCCAGGGTGTAATACTCTAGATTGTCTCCAGTACTGGAAAAGGAAAGAAGGAAGGAAAGGGGGAAAGAGAGAAAAAAGAAAAAAGAGAAATAAAGAGAGAAAGAAACTAAACCTGGCCTGTGAATGAGGGCTTGGTGTAATCCAAAGAGCTCAGCCTAAAATTCAGTCCTTGTGCTCCTGGAGCTGGGGGCAGAGCCCTTCCTGGGCATTCCTTTCCTTAGATCTCCCACAAGGGGCCTCAGACCTCATCAGCAAAAGTCTTGGGGCACAGGGCTCTCACTCACACACCAGGTTTAATTTCTTTCTTTCTCTTTCTCTCTAAATTATATAAATTTATAAATTATATCCATGCAGTGCTACATCAGAGAAGAGACCCATACTGTGAAATTCCTGCTCTTTATTCAATGGATCTCATATAACACTATCTGACTTAAAGACCAACATGGAAGCTAGAGTCAGTCCCCATTTTGTATATTAGTAAAGGATTTTATTCTCTCACATTTTTAAATGTGAAAAATCAAATGCTAATTTCTAATACCTCTTCCTTTTGCATATCCCCTGAAGGGGTGCATTCCACTTTGAATTTCTTGCTTTTACAGATATCATTTAGATGACTATTATGCTGCTTAAACTTTGTAAAAATCCTTGAATCTCCTCAGGCTAAATCCCGAGGCTAGAGCAACAAGTATGACTTTGAATTGGCATGTTACAATTAGTTAACTAAACAACCCATTCTTCTTAGTACATGACAAATTAGGCTTCCATTTTAAAGACTCAAGTCCAAAGACAGATTGATCATCTTTCTCCACACCTGGAGGGAAAACCTGCCTCAGCACTCACTGCCATTGAACAGAAGCATCATTTCAGCTCTCAATTTCCCACTAGTTCTTTCCAGAACAGCAGTTTATCCCCAGGGAAGATCCATGGGGTGGGAGGAAGGCTTAGGGGTTCATTTTGTATTCATGTAGGTTGCTTTCTATAAACATTTTGCCTGGGACCATACCATGTCAAGTAACCCCCATGTATACTCAGAAATCAGCAATGACAAGAAGGAAAGGTAAGCACTGCTCTCCACTCTCGCAGAGAAAGCTGGCACATTCTGAACGCTTATGCAAAATAAAGGTCAAAACAATTTCTAGGAGAGCTGCAGGTTATTTTAAGCTGGCTGCTGTTACCATCATAAGGCTCTCAGCATTGCTAGGAAAGATGCTAAGCATTGAACCCAAGGGTATAGAACAGGGGAAATATAATTTCAAGCAACAGAGTTGGCAAAGCTTGGTGCTCAGAGCATCTCCTTTTTCAGTGTTCCTTACTGGCTAGCTTTTTGACCTCTCCATCTCACCTAATATGAATAGTGATTGTTTTATGTCAGAGAAAAGGACAACACCTTTAACAATGATAAAATAACGTTTTAGGGCTAGGATGGAAGCTATCATCTGGATTGGTCACTAAATCACAAAATGTGATCTATACCATTGCTTCTCAAACTTCAATGTGAATCACCCAGGGATCTTGATAAAAAGCAAATTCTGATTTAGCTCTGGATAGAGCTGGGGATTCTCTATATCTAACAAACCTACAGGTAATACCAGTGTTACTGGTCCTGAGACCACACTGAGTAGCAAATCTCTTAGGCCAGCTACAAAACTTGTGGGATCCAGTGTGAAGTGGCCTTACAGAGCTCCTTGTTCAGAGAGCAAGAGAAAGCTGTTTTCTTTCTTCTGCATCTGTTTACAGACCTCTCATGGTGTTTTGTTTGTTTGTTTGTTGAGTATTTAATGTCCCTCTCCCTCAGGAACTATGAATGCAGACATTTGCAGCACCCTGATTCTTCTCTACCTGTGCTCAAGACCCCTCTGAAGATGGCAGTGGTCACAGGGCTGGGTTTTGGGAGAGGGTGGTAGAGGACCCTTCCCAGGGAGGAGGCTATAAAAGAGACAGCACATCAGTAAGGCCTTAAGACCCTGGCATATGTTCCATTGTACCATCAAATGTCACTCACAAATCATAGATTCAAAGATAAAGTTTCATTAAGCCCCAAGGGTGGGGTCCCTCTTGAACCCAGGATCCTGTGTAACTGAACCAGTCATTTACCCATGAAAGCTTGGTTCCAGAGTTCTGCTTTCTTAAAGATTTTGCTTTAATATAGGTGAATCCTTAATTCCCAAGTTAATTTTTAAAAATTAATTTTACTAATTTTAAGTAAATTCTCATGAATTTGGAAAACAGTATCTATGTGTGAAACATAGACTATTTTAGGTGCACTTGTGATTTCAAGAATTTCCTACAATAACTTCACACACTCTCTCCCACCAAAGATCTAGCCATTATCTATTGACTTTTGCCTGATCTTTGCTTTTGTTCCACCTCCACCTTTTTCTGAAGAACACTGAATCCTGATATGAAGTATTCCTTAAACAGCACTTCTCTTCTTTCCATTTCCAAACCTGAAGAATGTCTACTGACTAACCATCAGACAAAGCTTTTTACGAATGAAAATGATGAGTTTTAAAAAAGTGATGTGTGTAGCTGTGTATGGTGGTGCATGCCTATAATCTCAGTGGTTTAGGAGGTTGATACAGGATGATCCCAAGCAACAGTCCAGCCTGGTGGAACCCTGACTCAAAAAGGGTGGCAGGGGGGGATGCTGGACATGCCCCTGGGTTCAATCCCCAGTTAATAAAGATAGTGTTGTATGTAAACTGACCGTTCTATTCTGCCACTTGTAACTTTCTCCTAATCACTCACTGCACATGCTGGCTGTTCCTCAGAAGGGGAGATGACCCCATTAATACATAGGAGGAATGTCCATTGCCATGCTGTCTGAGTGGAGGAGGGTGTCACTGTGCTCAGATCTCAGACCACTGATTGGCATCAGAACACTTGGGATGCAGAATTCTGAAAAGAAGGTGGTGGAAGGAAAGGTCACATGGAACAATTTGGGCATTTGCTTCCTTTTCCCCATCCCCATTATTCCCTTTCCCAGAACAAGTGGGAACTTGTATGAAAACAGCTATCAACAGATGTCAGAATCACTGGTTCCGCTGGGCTTCCTGTCAGCCAGCTCCACCTTCCCACTTGCCGTTCTGCTTGGGGCCAGGCTTCCTCTGATTCTCCTCCCATGCTCTCTGGTCACTGACTTGGTCTGCTTCCTGCTGTCCTCCCCTTTCCTTGGATTTATCCTCCAATTCTTCACCCACCTTTCTATCCTGTGTTCCTTTGTCTTCCAGACTCAGAAGTATGAGTTTTATTTCAAGCCGTGGATCTATTTCTTGTTTTTTTCAAACTTGATTTCTACACAAATTTACTCTGATTCCTCATTAACAACAACAACAACAACAACAACAACAACAACAAAAAAAACCCCAAACCACCACTAAATCAATAATAATAATGGCTAAACCAGACCCTGGACTAAACATCTTACCTGTATCATCTTTGATAAGGTTCCTATGAAATAGGCACTTTTTTCCATGAGGAAAGTGAGCTATTGAGATATTAAATAAATTGCACAATGTTATGCAACTGGTACATTCCATAGCTAGAACTTGAAACCAAGCCTTGCTTTATTCCATAGTCCTAGATGTTGGCCACCTGCTCTACACTGTCCAGTTGACATCACTCAGTAAATACCCACTCTACATGACCCCTGAGCTGGATGCTAGTTGAATGGCTATTTGCCACATTTTGCATTTTAATACTCTTAGCTATCAATGTCAATATCTCCCTTCACTTCCTTACCCTTTTCAACTAGTTAATAAGCTCTTTGAGCATATTGAGAATGTCCTATTTCTCTTTTAAAAACATTTAAATCCATTTTAAGATTAAAATTCACTGGTGTTAATTACATTGATGTTGTACAATCATTTCTAAAAAGTTTTTCATCATCTCAAATAGAAACTCTTTGACCATTAAATAGTAACACCTCATTTTCTCCATCTTCCTGCCCCTGGTAGTCTCTAAGCTACCTTCTGTCTGTATAGATGTGACTGTTCAAAGTACCTCATATAAGCAGAATCAGACAGTATGTGACCCTTTTTATCTGGTTTATTTCAATTACATGTTATATCATGTATCAGAACTTCCTTTTTATGGGTGAATAATATTCCATTGAATATATATAATACATTTTGTTTATCCATTTAACTGTTGATGAACAACTGGATTGTTTCCATGTTTTGCTATTATGAATAATGACCATTGGCTTACAAATATCTATTTGAGTTCCTGTTTTCTACTTTCATGGTAGAAGTCATACCTAGGAGTCGAATTTCTGAATTACATGGTAATTCTATGTTAATGAGGAACCATCAAATTGTTTTACATCTGCATAATGCCTGCAGCATTTTATATTTCTATCATCTATGTATAAGGATTCTCTATAACCATGATAGCACTACTATTTTCCTTTTTTTATTTGTTTTTAATAGCTATCCTAATGGGTATGAAGTGATATCTCACTGTGGATTTGGTTTTCATTCCCATGATAGCTTCTTAATGTTTAGTTATTGGCTATTTGTGTATCTTCTTTGGAGAAATTCTATTCAATTCTTTTACCTATTTTTAAATTGAGCTAGTTTTCTTTTTCTTTTAATAATCTGGGTATTAAACAGATATATTGTTCAGGTCAGCACAAAGCACATATTTGCATAAATTTATTCCTTAGGCTCATTTTGATGTCATTGTAAATGGAATTATTTTCTTGATTTCTCTCCCCCCAGTACCCCTCTCTTGAAATGGGGTCTCGCTATGTTGGCCAGCTTGTCTTGAACTCCTAGGCTCAGTGATCCTCCAACATTAGCCTCCTGAACAGTTAAGACTGCAAACATGCTGCACAATTTCATTTTAAAAAAATGTTTCCCCATAGTATATAGAAATAAAATTGATTTTTGCATATTTATCTTGTACTCTATAGCCTATTGAGTTCCTTTATTAGTTCTAATAGTTTTTTGATGGTTTTATAAGGAATTTTATATATAAAATCATGTCATCTGCAAAGAGATAATTTAGTTCTTACTTTATAATCTGGATTCCTTTTACTTCTTTTCCTCACCTAGAATATCTAGTACAATGCTCAATAAAAGTGGTAAGAGAAAAAATTCTTATCTCATTCCTTAAAGAAGGGGGAAACATTCATAGACCATTAAGAATTAGCTGTAGGTTTTTTTCATAGATGCCCTTATTCAGTTCTAATCCTAGTTTGTTGCATGTCTTTAATGATAAAAGGTGTTAGATCTTTTCCAAACACCTTTTCTTTATCTATATATAGTTTTCTCCTTTTATTCTGTTAACATGCTGTACAATATCGATGGATTTTCTGGTATTAAGCTACCCTTGCATTCCTGAACAAAGTGTCACTTGGTCAGTAAATTCTTTTTATGTTTCTGGGTTTGCCTTGCTTGTACTTTGTTGAAAGTTTTTACATACATATTTATTTATAATGGATATTGGTGAGTAGCTTTTTCTTTTGTCCAAGCCACTTCCCCCCTATGCCCCTAAACAAGCAGGAAGTAGCCAGATGAAATTCACCACTCTATTTTACCAAAAAGGCTAGAATGTTAGGTTGGTGGCTGCGACTTGGTGGCGACTTAGTGGCAACTTAGAACAAAGCAGCCCACTCCAGAAAAGAACATCAATCAGATGCCAGCGAAAATGCCTGTCAATCAGCCAGATCTCCTGACTAACGCCTGTCAATCAGCAGGACCCCCCTGGCCAATCCTGGAGTTCAGCCAACTCCCCTGACCAACTTCAAGTGGGCAAGGGACCCTAGAAACACCTTTTCCTGTCCCAAGCCCTTCCCTTCCTGCTGTAAGCCCCATAAAAGTCTAGTCCAGTCGAGCTTCCACGCAGTTTCTCCTCAGACCCTTCCCCTGTCCCCTCTGTGGGTCTGATCGAGTTCTGCCCAGGAGTGATATGTCAATAAAGCCTGTTCAGCGGCCCTTTTAAATCTGCCTCCTTTGGCCATTGCCTGTCTCAGCTGATCTGACACTTTCCTATTATGTTTTTGCCTGGGATTGATATTAGAAAATAATACTGCCTTCACAAAATGAGTTGAGAAGTATTTCCTTATTAATATTATTATTATTATTATTTTCTTTCAGATGAGTTTCTGAAGGGTTGGTATTAATTGTTCTTTGAGAATTTGGTAGAATTCACCAGTGAGGATATCTGAGCCTGGGATTTCATTTGTCAGAGGCTTCTAAATTACTACTTTGATTACTACTACCCATGATAGACCTATTCAAATTTTCTATTTCCTTGAGTCAGCTTCAGAAATTTATGTCTTTCTAGAAAGATGCCCATTCATCTAAGTTATCTTATCTGTCGGTATATTGTTCTTAGGATACCCTTATAATTCTTTTTTTTTAAAGTTGGCACTAATGTTCCATTTCTCATTCCTGATTTATTAATTTGGATTTTTTCTCTCCTATTTTCTTCACCAATATAGCTAAAATCTGTTAAATTTTTACAAGGAATCGACTTTTGCTTCTTTCTTGTCTATTATTTTTCTATTCTTTATTTTTTCATTTATTTCCATTCTAGTTTTATTATTTTCTCCCTTCTGCTTGCTGTGGGTTTAATCTGCTCACTTAGTTTAGTTTATAAAGGCATGTATTTTACATGCTCAATGGATGAGAGTCAAAATCAAAGGCAAAGTAAATAGTAGTTATATCCTTAATCCATAAAAACCATAATACTAGGCAAGGCATGGGGAATAGCAAGTAGTATAGTAAGGGTCTCTGGAAAAAGCACTAGCCTTTAGGGACCACAGTTACTATTCTGGTTCTACTCTCAACAGCTCTTCGGTCCTGGGGCTGCTTCCCTGGCCTCAGTTTCCTTGTTTTGTATTTAAGAGATTTCATTAAGCTGAGAGCCTTCCCTCAATTCTAACCTTCTATGAACAGGCAAAGAGTGTACTAGGGAAGACAATACCTACACATAAAGATAAAGAGCAATCAAAAGGACCAAAAACTAAGATGCAAATGGCTGGGACCAACAATAAATGTCACAATAAATGCCTGTGACATTAGGCAAAATCACCCTACAGTCTCTTTTCCCGCCTGTAAAATATAGAACGACAAGGATTATAACACTTGACATTACCCCATGGAGATGTTTTGACAATGAGATGAAAACAAAATGATATGAAGCGGCATTAGCATTTAGAAGCTGTGTTTTTTAACAATGCAAAGCATAGCTCATAATAATAATATTCTCAGGATTCCTCCTACTTCTAGCATCTCTCACCAGCAGAGCTATTTTCCCCACAGAAGTAACAACTTGATGATTTTGACATTTTGCCAGGAGAGAGAGAGAGAGAGAGAGAGAGAGAGAGAGAGAGAGAGAGAGAGAGAGATCCTTCCCTCATTTCTTCCAAAATTTCCTTCTGAAATTGCTCTTTACTCATTTTAGTTGCTGGACAAATGACCTTGATCATAAAGCAAAAACCTGTGTTTGACCTCCTTGCTAAACATCCTGCATGTGGGTAATAAAGAGCTGATCTAGAGACTGCAGCGGAGGATATTTTGCCAAACAAGATCTCACTTAAGCACCTGGGACATTGCTTACTCAGGAATCTTTACAGCTACTGCCCTTGGTACACTGGTCATTTAGAATGCTTCCCTTCTAATCTCTGTTAACTCTCCCTTTCTCACATTTTCCTCAGGCATACTCAAGAAATAGTTGCTTGATAGACACCACTCTTCCCAAATGATAGCCGAGGCATGGTCTCATGGCCCACGTTTCTTCTCTGACTCCTCAGAATGAAATATGATAGAAGATTTACCTAGACCAGGGGTCAACAAACTTTTTCTCTGAAGGAATGGGTAGTAAATATTTCAGACTTCAGACCATATAATCTCAGTTGCAACAACTCCACTCCATTGTTAAGAGCATGAAAACAATCATAGGAAATAAGTAAAGAAATGAGCACAGTTATATTACAGTGTAACTTTATTTACAAAAACAGGAAGTGAGCTGTTTGGCTGTAGTTGGCTGATTCTTGGCCCCAGTGAGGGGGAATCATCATGAGTCCAAGCTGAGGACAACCACAGAACTATTCAAGTCAAATTCTTTCACTTTACGGATGGGGAGGTCAAGGTCAAGAGAAGCTGTCTGTCTTACCTAAGTTGGCAGAGCTAGAAGAGGAAGGGGCAGAGCCAGGACTAGAGCCATGCCCTTTTGAATGCCCCACAATGAAGTAAACATTTTCATGCACTGATTTTGAAAAATCAGATCATCAGACAAATCCCTCCCCCAAAAGGTTGTACTTTGGGGGAATCATTGTATCTGCCATCCTATTTCTCCACCTCTTCAGATGACAGCCCTACAGTGTATTATGGGTAGGGCTATGAATTAGTGGGGTGTTGTAAAAACTGTTCTATTCTGCCAAGAGGAATATCTACCTTTGTGAAGATTTTTCCTTGAGCTTTTCTGTGATGAGAGTGAACATTAGGATGGCAACAAGATTATCTAAAAATCTTCAAAGAAAGCTGATCCCTATCTTCACTATGTTATCTCAATGCCTCAAGGTTGGAGATGCACAATTCAGAGACCTCTGAGGGAAGGACTTGCCACCCAGCTTCTAAGAGTGATGTAAACAGCAAGCCTATGGAGGTGGCCTCTTCAGGAATTGCCTCAGCAGCAGAAAGCTTCCTCACCCAAAGCTGTGTCCTTCCAGATGGCCTACCCTTATGACTGATCATGGCAGAGGTAGAAAGACTGACCATTTTGGTCTATGCAGACAACTCTGATGGTCCCGAATTCCCCATGGGTTTGGTTAGGGTTTGTCAGGCCTGTATCACTGCTCAGCTTCTCTCTCTACTCCATTCTGCACTTCTGTCACCGGTGGTCAATCCTAAGGGCACATCCTGCCCACTCAATTTTGTGTTAAAGACTGCTTCCTGAAGAACCCGATCCAGAAAACATGGCTCCTGGGGCTAGAGAGGGAAAAGCTGGGGTATGAAGATGATTGTCTTTGTTCCTTTATGAGTATTTGGTAAGAGCACTAATAAAAATGATGATGTGCCCATTCCTATCACCCCATGCCCATCCCCAGCTCTTTCAGAGAACTGTGTTTATTGTCACAGGGCAGAAGCCCCACATAAAGAAGTTGTCATCAACCCAGTAGCAGCAGCAGCTGTATCAAAGCCAAGCGACACCAGGAGTCTAGAGAAGAAAGGCCAATAGGAGGAAGTAGAAGAGAACAACTTCAAGGGATTTCCACTTAGAAGGGAACTAAGGCATATTAGCATGGGTATGTGAGCGGCTTAGAAGACCTGGATATGAGTCCTGACTCTGAGATTTTTGTTCAATAAGTTATGCAACTATGACTCAGTTTCCTTATTAATACAAAGTACTCTACTTTCTAGGGCTCTAGTAAAAATTAAATGCAATCACATATATAAAGATACATCATTGTTAGCAAATGCCCAAGTCAAATTTCACTGCCTCCCTCATCCCCAGGGCACCCACCACAGTACTTTGCATAGGGCATCTTCTTCTTTTTAATTTTGAGGATCACTGTCCTAACCCATTCCAACTGTTTGTTTGCTTATCTATCTATCTATCTATCTATCTATCTATCTATCTATCTATCTATTTAATGTGGTGCTGAGGATCAAACCCAGTCCCTCACATGTGCAAGGCAGCGCTCTACCACTGAGTTACAGCCCCAACCCTTACACAGGGCATGTTCTTAATGAATAAATAGCACCCACTGTCTATGCCAACACTAAATACTTGGAAGAAAGTGGGTCAATTTGGAAAGGTAAATTGTCTGTCATCTCATAGGGCAGAAAATAAATACTAGAAGATAGGAAATTTTAAAAATTGTCTGTTTTTTTACATGATTTCTCACTACAAATATTCAGCTTAATTTTATAGATTAAAAATGACAATAGTTTAGGGATCTGAAAACTTTCAAATCCATTTAAATAAGCCAGAAGATGACTCCCTAAGAATAGCACCTATCAATTAAAAAAAAAAAAAGAAAGAAAGAAAAGGAAGTGTCGGTTTTGGACTGATAATGTAGCAATTAAATGTGGATGCAGGTGAAGAAGAGATTTGTGGAAGCCAGATCCTAACATTTTCATTTGTCCTTCCCTGAAGAGACAGAAGCCTGTGTTTTGGAAACCTAATTATTCTAGGCTTCCAATGTGGAAAATCTTAGCTTTATAAACAAAATCTGCTTTTCTGTAGCAGTAAGTTGGGCTGGATTCCAGATTGACTAAAATACTTAAGAATATCAGTACTTCCTTCTCTTCAGTTGAAAATAATCACATAAGTTGTCCATGTTCACTGCAGACAAATTAGAAAGCACAGAAAAAGAAACCCATTCAGAGAAAATCATCAATTCTTTGGTATTTCCAATTGTGTGTGCATGTGGTAAGTAACAATCCACTACAGTTTTGCATACTTCATTATTCATTAGTTTATAACAACTTTATACCAATGAATATGTAGCTACACCATCATTTTATTTATTTTTGTGGTGCTGGGACTTGAACCCAGGGCCTCATGCATACTAGATAAGTGCTGTACCACTGAGCCACAAACCCAGTCACTACACTATCATTTTAAAATAAAATGTATAAAACATTTTTATTTTAGAAGATGTATAACCTCCATAACTCAGCATTTATTCTGATACCAATTTTTCACTATTATAAATAACACTGCCATCAGCATCCCTGTAGTTATCTTTATACACAATTCTGTTTCTTTCTTTCTTTTTTTAGATAGAGGTGTAATGAACAAATCTTATTGTTTTTTTAAGATAAATTCCTAGATGTAGATTTGTTGAGTCAAAGCACTTTATTCTTTTAAGTTAACATAACCTAAATATTGAAAGAAAACTTTTTCCTAGGTTGTAAATAACACTCTCTTCAATAGTGTCATAAATATTAAAAATGGAATGTGAAGCACTTTTATTGAAAATTTGGTTCAATGTATCAACATTTATTAAAAAAATGAGCACTCTTTAAAGTCTTAGCTTGTGGTGAGAGCACTTCCTTTTCTGTTTTTCTATCCTGGTGGTTCTCAAAGATAGTTTCTGGACCAGCAGCACCAGGACTAGTTAAAATGCAGATTCTTGGGCTCTACCCCAAGCCTACTGAATCAGAACCTCTGGGAATAGTGTCCACCCATTCCATCTGCCTCATTCATCTGGGTATTCATTGTGAGCTTTCTGGAGTTCTAATTGTTTGATCTAAAGATGTTAACACTCCCTATTAATTTGCAAGTTCCTTGAAAAGAAAAACTACATCTGGTGTTCCTTTGTGTACCCTACAGTGGTCCTGGGCTAGAAAATGACTGACATATGCTTCATGAATAAGTGATCTGCAGGCAAATGTAGCCTTATTTGAACTTCTAACTTTTCACATAAATAACTTAATAGTACTTTAAAATAGACAAAAATTCCTTTACAGACCTAACCAGAAGTAGCTTCAAGAAGCAATTGGTTTGGTGTCTATTTACTGCCAGAAAGAATAGCTTAATATTCTCTCTGCACAACAGGCAGTTTCTAAAGTTTAATGCTCAGGTTAATTTGCTCACATTGTACAGCCCACTGGCAAGCATCATGCCCAGGGTGACGAGATGATGCTCCCTATGCTGTAGGCAGTCAGATACCCTCAGAAGCATCACTGAACTGCTTCTGGGGTGAGTGGATGACAGGGATCTGCATTCCTACCACTTCTCCTAAGCTGGTGTGGAACTCCAGCCTCAGCTGAGCATCTAGCAAGGCAGATCCAGGGCTAAGTTTTTTGGTTCTTCGAGCAGGCATTTCACACAGTCCACCACCAGCTGCCACTGAAGTGGCCTCTTTCCAGGTGAGAATACAGAACAGGTTTTCATCAATGTCAGTCTTGACAATTGTCTATGAAGCACATGCTCCCTCTAGAGTCAGCAGCACAGAAGATAAATTTTAAAAAGAATTATCTTGCATCATCTCCTCCTTAGCTTCTGTGAAAACCAAAAGAGATGCTTCCATAAGATACTTCAAGGGCCATATCTACTGTTTCCAGTTATTTTTAAGTTCTATTTTTACAATAATCCTTATATAGAAGATATTCATTATTTTTAGAATCACTTCTCCCCTAACCATGGCTTAAGAAAGGTCTTATTTATTTGAAAAAAAATAAAAGAATCAAAATTAACTACTTAGATATTCATGACATATTCACAAGTGGGATGATACTGCAAATAACACAAAATAAAAGCACTTACCATTCCCAGGCAAAAGCTGCCTGTTCCTTCTACTGTGAGGACTCCATTCTTATCCCCTCAAGATCAAATTTACTGTGAGGAATTGTCTTGATGCTATCTGCTTCTTGAAGTTTCCTTCATGACTTCTAATCCCCCCATTAAAATTCTCTCCCCCTTTTCTGAATACTTACTCTTGTCTACTTATAGTTATTTAGGCCCTTGTTTAAGTTCCACTATGAAATCAAAGGTCCTCAAGGGCACGACCCAAGTCTAACATTACCTTTGTAACCCCAATATAATGAGCAGCACTCCCTCTACAAAGTTCAGTAACTCAATGAAACCATAAAATAGAAGTAATAAATAAATGTAGGATTAATGATTAGCGAGTTTCTCTTTTAGATATAAATTTTATTATGGTAGTTTTTACCCTAGATAATAGTAATACCCAGGACATTCTTTGCTAAGAGTGTACTAATAAGAAAGATTAATAATATGGTTGTAGGGGGTTATTTATGACTTCTTTCCCTGCCCCCACCACACATCTATCAAATGAAGGTGTCTGGTTAAGGTAGCAGACATGTAGCAGGTTCTCTGTAAATTACCAGTAAATCTAAATCTGTTCATTCTTTCAAGTTTGAAAGTTGTAGAAGCTTAAATCAATCTCTCTCTCTCTCTCCCCCCCCCTCTCTTTTGGTGTGTGGGGGACTGCTACTTGGGATTGAACTCAGGAGCACTCAACCACTGAGCCACATCACCAGCCCTATTTTGTATTTTGTTTAGAGACAGAGTCTCATTGAGTTGCTTAGTGCATCGCTTTTGCTGAGGCTGGCTTTGAACCACAATCCTCCTGCCTCAGCCTCCCGAGTAGCTGGGATTTCAGGCATGCACCACCCTGCCCAGTTGGAGGCTTAGATTTCTAAGAGACATAAACAAAAGAGATAATGGCCAACACAGTGTGCCTCCACATCAAAATGATCCAAATGCTTTATGATCCAAAGTATCCCTCCTTTCCTAGGGTTTCAATGTGTGAGTAACCACAAATAAGACACTGTGTTGAAATCTCTCCAATTAGGAGGAATTGTTTTCTGTTAAGATGAAAAACACAATAGTGCAAGGTTAGGTGGCTGTCAGTCTTCCCTACATTTAATGACTTAAAGTCTGATGGGCTTAAGCAAAATAAGTTTCTAAGAGAATCAGAAGCCCTGATGCCTTCTCTAGTCTGTATCAGTCATATCACTTAGTAGACATTAATTATTACCAAAGTTAATGGAAGAGTTCCAGGCAAAAATTTTCAAAAACCCAAATTGATCAGATACATCAACACAGTAAAGGAATTTTAATGAACAGAGAGGTTTTGGAACATCTGTGAAATTCTAATTACTTTTTGTTCAACATCCAGTTTGAATGTATAAAGTCTTTTATAAATACAGTTTACCAAGGTCATTTATCATTCTGCTGCTGACTACTCTTTAGACCTACAGCTAATTTCCCAAAAATGTAAGAATGTTAAACTTCACATGTTGCCTTGGCTCACAATGTGGTTACTAGGAAATATGAAGATAGAATTTTCCTTTCTACAAAATTCAATGAAAATGCAGGCAGAGGTCATCCATCTTTCTTATTGAATGGTGATGGGTCTAAATAGTTACTATAGTGATATTTGATCTGCTGTGTAATTTTAGCCCTTTAGCTCTCCATCTCACGTCATTCCTTTTAAAGCAGTGTCCTTATTGTTTATTAAAGTTGAGCTTTTCTGATCTTGCTGAAAAGCCAGTGGTATCCTTACTCTCAGGATAATGTTCAGACTCCTAACCTGGCACATGAGGTTCTCCATGGTCTTGGCATTATATACCTGGGTTTGCCAATCTCTTCCTCAGTAAGAAGTTCCTTGAATACACTCAGTTGTTTCACCCTGCTTGATTCTTTCTAGAGAACACTACTCCTTCCTGACCACTTGGCATCTTTACATTTATCTTTCCATTAATTCATTAAATAGTTATTGAAAAACTACGCTGTGTCATGCTGTGTATTAGACTCAGAGAACAGTATAGTGAACTTGACCTTGACCTGCCCTCCAAGATGCAGGGATTACAAACCCTCCTCTCTGCAGCCTACCTGGGCCTTGCCCCACAGTGGATGTGCCCTCACTCTGCTGATGCACACCACCTCCCTTGCTCACTCTGTGTGCTGTGCATGTCACAGTGTCCTAGGATTATCTGCCTTCCTGTCTGGGAATTCATTAAGACAGGGGTCTTGTTTCTTTCATCACTCTGTGGCATCTGGCTTATTATAAAAATAAGCTTTGTAAACCATTTATAGGGTAAGGAGGTGAAAGGAAATATAGCTTACACATTGCAGCTATAAAAATTATGTTTAAAAGTATTTACCCTCACTAAAATGGCCTCTGTCTACATTCTTAGCTATCTATCCATCCCCTATTTCTGGTCTTTCCAGTTCCCTTTTAAATGTTCTCCTTCTTCCCTCTCCTAATTTTGCCTAGAATCACTTAATATCTGGTTTATAACTAGTCTTGCTCCCCTGAGAAATTTTGAAGGTAATTTGGGGCTTTATAAAATACCTCTATTTTAGACAACAATTTGTCCTCCATGTATAAAAAAAAATACCCAGTTAGTGCTCCTTGGTATTGTTACAAAGATTTGCAATTTTATCCTGGGCTCCACTCCATGGACGACACTATGTTTCAAATGGATCTCAACATCCAATACCTCATGCAATGCCTCAAACCTGCCAGGCCTTCCTAGATGTCTGACCTGAGTTCTGAGAAGGAGGCAGAAACACAATACAGGGGCCAATGATGTCCTGTACACGGGCCAGATAGTCCAGTATATACTGACAGGACCACAAAGAGGAAAAAAATCTAAAAATAAGCTATTTAATTTTCATAATTTTCATATATAGATAAGATGTCTAGAATTTTAAGAAATCAAAATGTTTATTTTATACTTTAGTATTTTTTTGTTACATATTGGGAAGGGTATGCATGATAATAACTTGGGGCCTTAATATACTTCAAAAGCCATGATTTTTTAAAGTGATTTCTGGACCTGAAACAGCAGCATCACATGAGAAATTGCCAGAAATATAAATTCTTGGTTATACACCAGACCTGTGTTTTAAGCTTCTAAACGATTCTGATATGTGCTCAAGTTGTGGGAACCACTGAACCAATCTGACCTGGATACTACAGAGGAAACAATACATTGAAGTTGGAATGCAAAAGGACACTTTCTAATGCACAGGTCACTCACCTGTGATAAAGGAAGGAAAAATATACTGTCTCTGTTTGAAGTAAAAATAAAACTAGATATGAGGTCTGGAATGGGGTCAAACCACTGCACTAACATTTTTTAGGGCTGCAAGGTTAAAACACTTTTGCTCATTACAAATCACAAGAAAGGATATCTCTACTATTCTTTCCTTTCTTGTTGAGAATTAGGAGAAGCTCTTGAGAAGTTTGTGGAAGATACTTAACATCTTAATGTGCTCTATGGGCAACAGCATATTTCTTATTTATTTATTTATTTATTTTTTTTAGTTATACATGACGGTAGAATCTATTTTGATTTTTTTATAAAAGCATAAAGTATACCTTATTCTAATTAGGATCCCAGTCTTGTGGATGTATATGATGGTGAGATTCACTGTGGTGTATTCCAACTGGATATTTCTGAAATGTATAATCTGATGCTGAACACAGGTAAAGTATGAGTAAAGCCATCTCATTTCACAGAGGTTTAATTTTTAAGTGACAAAGATTAAACTCTGATATATTTAAGTTTAAATTGTCCCTTGGATCTTGTTAACATTCTTACATATATTAATGACCACAATGATTAATAAACTCTATTATTGTAATGTGTGAGTCTCCTAAAACCATAGTTAGAGCAAAGCAACTACCTCAGCAATCCTAAACTCTCATCCCCTATAAGACCACAACAGATTGTCTTCATGGTTACTATGTAAAGGCAAAAAAGTGCTTGGCACCCTAAGAGTAGCAAATGTCTCCTCAGTAATGAGGATCATTCTGTGAGTTCCCTCCTCAGACAGGTATTTCAAAAGCATGTGCTCCCATCATCTCAAAGTCATCATCAAAGGACCCCCTCATTTTGAGCAGTAGCATTAGTTAGAATCTACCACCCAACAGCACAAAACAAATGTCATCATAAGAGGTCATCACAGTCAAAAGAAGTAGTAGAGGGGTTAAGGGGCTTCCTGTCTTGTCCGGTTTTAGAAAACAAGCACTTTAGCAGTTTACACAAAGTCGATACTAAAATGTCCTATAAATCATGCCAATTGATTCTAGGACGCAAGAAGAACATGGACATCCCAAACTGAAAAACATTCAGCTTCAATAATTTTTTTTCAGAATCTTGCAACTGGACAATCTGGAAAGAAGCTATTTTAACTTCAAGGTACATGTAATTTTTTTTGTTTTACAATCTAAGTCTTATTAATTTAAAAATTTAGGTTTATTATAATCTTCTCAATAATCAAGGTATCCAAAACTCCTAATCCAGCTTTGATAAGAGATTAATAAAGTAATGGAAAAACAATATTGGGCTATTTGCTTTTCAGTGCTCTTTGATAATGATGATGATGATGATGATGATGATGATGATGATGATTTTAACTGTATAATTGAGTGAGTCTCCATCTAAAAATAATATAAAAAGGCCTGGGGATGTAGTTCAGCAGTACAGCACTTACCAAGCATGAGAGGCCCTGGATTCAATCCCAATACTGGGGGGAGGTGGAAGATAGCAGCACTCTTATGTTTACACCAATATTCATTTTTAAAAGTTGATTTATAGTCTAAGAATTCACATATATGGTAATTTTTAAAGCCAAAGCTAACAATTTGATAATAAAAAAAGCAGTTCCCTGCTTCACTTTCAAGTTCCATTCTCCAAAGTCAACTATATTTAACTTTTTAACTATTCTTGTATTTACCTTTGTTTTTCCATATTACATTTATACAACTATTTTTATTTTACATTTTGTATAACATATGAACATACTACTGATGTTTGGAGAATTTGAAGTGTATGTGTGTGTGTGTGTATACATGTGTGTGTATGTGTGTATGTGAATGGTATTGGGGATTAAACCCAGGGTCTCAAGCATGCTAGCCAAATGCTTTACCACAGAGCTATATCTCTAACTCTTTTCATTTTATTTTGGGACAGGGACTCACTAAATCACCCAGGCTAGCCTCAAAATTGGAATTATCTTGCCTCAGCCTCCTGAGTAGCTGGGATTACAGCTTGTGCCACTGAACCCAGTGGGAATTTGATTTTGTTCTTTTTCCTCCCTGCCTCTGTTATCAGGTGCTCTCTATCTCCCTGCTTCTCTCTCTCTCTCTCTCTCTCTCTCTCTCTCTCTCTCTCTCTCTCTCTCTTCTCTCCCTCTCCCCCTCTCCCTCTCCCTCTCCCTCTCCCTCTCTCATATCTTTCCTACATCCATTGTTCCAATATAGGTAGAATACAATTTTAAATAATTCAATATTTAAATTACTATGACTGTAAACATTGTACACAGACAAGCCCTTAGTGCATGCAGATTAAATTTTATTTCTAACTTTTTGTTTTTTCTGTACTTAATAATTGCCTTGAAGTTTTTACATTGCTTACTTTTCTGATTATTTCTTCCTAATTCATCTCTAACTCTCCAAATAAACTGAAATCTTCTCTCATTATAGTCAAATCCAGTGAGTTATCCTTTAGATCCATTCCTCCTCAGGAAAATTCCATTCAGTTTACAGCCTTCTGACCCATTTCAATCAGAACAGATTTTTCTGCAGGCCTGTTGTCCAGCTGTCACCTGGGGACCTTCCTTTACTCCCATTGTGGGAATCCTGTTAATCTCTTAAACTTCATGTCTAATTCTTTGTTGATTTACTCCTATTTTTTGTTGGAGCATAATTTCTAGAAACATTACAGGAAAAGCATGGAAAGTATATATCTGAAACCTCATTTGTTGAGACTGCATGCCTGAAAAATGTCTTTATTCTTCTCTCACATTTGATTGTTGGTTTGGATATGTAAAAAAATTCTAGGTTAAACCTTAGAAAACAAATCTTTAGTAAAGATAAGACCCCATCCTTTTTCCTGATACTTTATAAATGATCTGTTTTATTGTCTCTAGACATTTTTCTTATTCCTTTGATTAATTTCTTCTTTTTCTGTTATTTCCAGGATTTTCTATTAATTAGATGCTGAACCACCTAGATTTATCTTTTTTTTAAATTTATTTAATTCTGGAAATTCTCAACTTCATCTCCCAAACTTTGACAGAACTTTCTTATTTTGCCATTAAAATTATAATTTCAAGAGCTCTTTCTTATTTTCTGTATATTCCTTTTTGTTTGCTTGTTTCTTTGATGTAATATCTCCTCAGATTTTTTAAAAAATTAATTGTTTTGAAAAATTTCCCCTACATTGTTTGTTTCCTGAGTATTTTATATATTTTTGTTTTGACTTCCATCTTGTTAGATTTCCTCAGCTATCAGCTGCAAATTGGCTATAGGTTTACATCTAAGTATGAAACATAAAAAAAACTCAAAACAATTTAAGCTCTTTCTGTGGATCCAGTGATCATCAACTGGTAGGGCTTATTCCTACCATTTTTGGGGAGAATGTCATAGCCTGTAGGATTCTTAGACAGGTCCTCTTAGAGAGATACCTTCTGAAGGGGTCTGTGCTGTCCTGAAAGTATTTCAGAAGACAAGCAGGAGTGGTGGCTAGGCATTTCCTCATCCACCATGCAGATTTTCACTGTATCCCTTTTTCACATCACATTGGCCTGCTCTTTGGTGTCCCTGGTGTCCCTATGTCCAGCACCTCTCTCATTGAATCTCCCCAAATCAAACCTTGTGTCTTCTGCCTTGACTGTGGAGAGGAACTCCCTGGGAGTGCAGTGCAGGGAAAGGGACCTGGGATCTCTTGATACTTATGCACACTGTCATCGATGCTCCTGTTTTCATCTTCACCCACGTCTTGCCTTCAGCAGTAACAGGGGCTTCCAAATTCTGAGCCTTTCCAAGATCCTGAGGGTTCAGTTGGCTTGCTTCTCCTAGTCCTCCTCCTGCCCTCTCTTCCCTCCCATACACATCTTAGGCACTTGGCTTTCAGATTTGTTTTCTAAATCGGTTACCACTCACCCATCTGTTTTTCCTCGTCTGAAATTCACCAACAGCTTTCTTCTATTCCTTTTTTTTCCTGTAGGTTTATATCAGCAGCTTTATTTCTTTACTGTCACTTTAGTGGGACTCCAGGCAGAGATAAATGTATATTTTGTGTCTAATGCTCATTTCTACAAAATCATACAGTTTGGAAGGGAATTTGGATATCACTTACCCAATCACAGGTTATTTAACTTTTTTTAGTGGAATCTATCTTTTTCAAAACACAATTTTATGTAGAAATTCAATTTATAAAATAAATAAGATTGAAACTATCTTGGATGCTGATAAAGGAAGACAGTTTGTATCTAATTGCTTCCAAAAACATTTTAAAATACTTTTGAAGGGCCTTTTATACACCAGATATAATGAGTCTGGAAAAACAGAGACAAGCAGTAAAAACACAGCTTCTGTCCTCATGCTGCTCAGTATATTTCCCACTGCCCAATCTTGGAGGTCCCAAGGAGCTGCCTACTTTGCAAATTACTGATCTAATCTCAGATGCAAAGAGGGGAAGTGACTTGGTCAAAGGAAATCCTTCCTATCCTTCTAGGCTATCTTAAGAGTTAAATTTACTTAATAAGTATCACTAATATGCAATTAAACCATCACAGGGTGATGGTCAGGAGAGAAAGATCAAAGAACTATGTTTTGACTGTGGCTTTCCACATGGAGATGTGGCCTGAGTTAGAAAGAGGTTATGTTGTACATAAAGCTCCTAATAAATAGTGGTGAACATTTGCTCACATGAAAGCTTCATTGTTCATCTTTAATCCTTCCATTCCCTTTGAAGAGAATGCTTCTGGTTACATAATTAAAATTCCTAAAATAAAAACTCATAATCAAATTTAAAAGAAAAGTTCATACTCCTTTCATCTAGGGCCTTTAAGAATACTCTGTCTGAAAATATATTGTCTAGTGCAAAAAGTTATCACAGTTGTACGTTTTGGATTAAAAAAAAAAAGACACTAAGAAATAGGGTTTTATCCTTGAAGCACAGCAACCTCATTTATCGAGACTAACAATGCTAAAGAAATTTTGGTTTTGTTTTTCAGACCAAATCTCTTCCAATAACTGACTGACCTTGAGAATGATGGTCCTTTCAGCTTGACTGAATGCAATCTGCTTCTATAAAACAAGCTAGGTAGGGTGATTCCTGTGCCGGGATTGTAAACCTGTTATTACATACTGTCCGGCTACCATTTGATCATAAGGAACTACCAACTTTCAATTATTTCATCCTTGGAGACTAAAGTTCATTTATAGTATAATAATAATAATAATAAGCAATTCTTCTTTGAGTTTCCTGACTTCTTAGCCAGACACTCAGCCTCTATTGGCCTCAGTTTCTTCATCTGTAAAATGAAGAGATTGGGCAAAGTACCTATAAGATTCCTTCTAAACATTCTAACTTTTGGATATTCCATCAGAATCAATAAGTAACACTATCATTTGGAATCTGAAGAAACTTACTCACCTTGAGAGGTGCAACCCAGGACATTTTCCAAACACCTGGCTAATGCTTCAATATCACTGTCCTGTCAAAATGAGAGAAAGATTCATTTTGTAAGGTAGAAGAATATTTAATGACATTTAGACATAGTCTTGGTATATTTAGGTAAAACTAAACAAAACACACATACAAAAATATGGCTGCAAAATTAGTTCACAAGATAATCTTTGTGTATGTGGAGTTGGGATCAAACCCAGTGCTATATGCATATTTACATCTCTTTCCATATTAATCTCTAGAATTAATACTCTCTCTGATAGGAAGAATATACACTAAAACTATTAATAGTGGTTTTGACCAAAAGGTGAGTTTGTGAGTGATCTGTATTTCTCCTTGGAGGGCTGCCTTTTCCAAATTTTCTATAATAAACAAATATTATTTTTAATCTGTAAAATAATAAATGTTATTAGAATTTAAAAAGGTTTTATTCTATCAATAATTGACTCAGGATAGCAGGAATCTAGTGAAGATTTTTTTTCTGGAGATACCATTTCTTAGGAAATTTGTGGCCTTCAGGAAGCCATAAATCTAAGAATTATAATCTTAATTTACCTTAACCATCAATAAGAGCCAGATACACCCATGAGGCCTGGGGTAATACCAGAACTGTATTTGATAACAAATATTGACTTCAAGACAAAATAAATATCTATCCTCCACCCAGCAGGCTGGAAATAATCCAAAATAACATCCTAATGATCTGAGAAAACAGAACCTCTAAATTATTTTCAGGTTTGTCGTTATGCTGAGGAAAATTATCACTTATGGATCACCTGCTCCATTCTGAATCAAACAACATGATTCACATTGCAGCAGTTGTCTGTGGATTTTAGAAAAATGTACAGCAGTGTAATGGACTGTTCCAAAATGTTATATAAGTGTGCTAGATTTCATTTCATAACATCTGGCGGGGTTTGAGCCGCTATTTTCTTTGCATGTGGTAAAGCCCAGCATCATTTCAAGCTCAGAATATACAGAAAAAGCAATGACAAGGAAGGTACACCTGGGCAGTGCTGGCCAATGAGGCCAAACCACCAAAGACCCTTGGTGCCTAGCCCAGGAACTGGAAGACAGGTGCCTCATGAACAGGAGGAGGGCAGAGCCTCATGAACTAAGCACTTCTCTAAAGGCTCTGCCTCCTATTGGTGATTATACTATGAATGTGAGGGGATGCAAACATGCAGAGCATGACAGGGTTGAATCCTATGACAGTTAAGGAGTCTTCTAGCTTTAAAACTCTGTTTTCTGGCTAAAGAGATACATGGACTGTGAGGGTAACAGATTGCCCATATATGGCTAAGGCAACCCCTCCCATCCTTGTGATCCTATGCCATTCTTCACATCTAATGATGAGTCTTTTCCCCTGCCCCTGAATCTGATCTTGCCCTATAACTTGCTTTGATGCATAGAATGTGGCAGAAGTAATGCTGTGTGAGTTCTTTAATTTATTTTTTTATTGATTGTTCAAAACATTACAGAGCTCAAGACATATCATCTTTCATACATTTGACTCAATTGGGTTTTGAACTCCCCAAATACATAATACAGACTCACTTCTGTTACATACTCACATTTTTACATAATGGCATATTAGTGACTGTTGTATTCTGCTACCTTTCCTATCCCCTACTATCCCCCCTCCCCTCCCCTCCCCTCCCATCTTCCCTCTCTACCTCCTCTGCTGTTGTTCAATTCTCTCCCCTTTTTTTTTCCCCCACCCCCTTGCCCCTCATAACCTCTTATAATTTTGTGTATCACTGAAGGTCTCCTACCATTTCCATATGTTTTCCCTTCTCTCTTCCTTTCTCTCCCCCCATTCGTCTTAGTTTACTGTTAGTCTTTTCCTCATGCTCTTCCTTCCTGTTCTATTCTTAGTGGCTCTCTTTATATCAAAGAAGACATTTGACATTTGTTTTTTAGGGCTTGGCTAGCTTCACTTAGCATAATCTGCTCTAATGCCATCCATTTCCCTGCAAATTCTATGATTTTGTCGTTTCTTAGTGCTGCATAATACTCCATTGTGTATAGCTGCCACAATTTTTTTATCCACTCATCTATTGAAGGGCATCTAGGTTGGTTCCACAGTCTAGCTATTGTGAATTGTGCTGCTATAATCATTGATGTGGCCGTATCCGTATAGTGTGCTCTTTTAAGGTCCTCAGGGAATAGTCCAAGAAGGGCAATAGCTGGGTCAAATGGTGGATCCATTCCCAGCTTTCCCAGGAATCTCCATACTGCTTTCCAAATTGGCCTCACCATTTTGCAGTCCCACCAGCAGTGAACAAGTGTGCCCTTTTCCCCACATCCTCGCCAACACTTATTGTTGTTTGACTTCATAATGGCTGCCAATCTTACAGGAGTGAAATGGTATCTTAGGGTGGATTTGATTTGCATTTCTCTGATTGCTAGAGATGGTGAGCATTTTCTCATGTGCTTGTGGATTGATTGTATGTCCTCCTCTGAGAAGTGTCTGTTCAGGTCCTTGGCCCATTTGTTGATTGGATTATTTGTTATCTTATTGTTTAATTTTTTGAGTTCTTTGTACATTCTGGATATTAGGGCTCTATCTGAGGTGTGAGGGGTAAAAATTTGTTCCCAGGATGTAGACTCTCTATTTACCTCTTTTACTGTTTCTCTTGCTGAGAAAAAACTTTTTAGTTTAAGTAGGTCCCATTTATTTATTCTTGTCATTAACTCTTGGGCTACGGGCGTTCTATTAAGGAATTTGGAGCCCGACCCCACAATATGTAGATCGTAGCCAACTTTTCCTTCTATCAGACGCAGTGTCTCTGATTTGATATCTAGCTCCTTGATCCATTTTGAGTTAACTTTTGTGGCTGGCGAGAGAAAGGGATTCAATTTCATTTTGTTGCATATGGATTTCCAATTTTCCCAGCACCATTTGTTGAAGATGCTATCCTTCCTCCATTGCATGTTTTTAGCCCCTTTATCAAATATAAGATAGTTGTAACTTTGTGGATTAGTCTCTGTGTCCTCTATTCTGTACCATTGGTCCACCTGCCTGTTTTGGTACCAGTACCATGCTGTTTTTGTTACTATTGCTTTGTAGTACAGTTTGAGCTCTGGTATCGCTATACCTCCAGATTCACACTTCCTGCTTAGAATTGCTTTTGCTATTCTGGGTCTTTTGTTTTTCCATATGAATTTCATGATTGCTTTATCTATTTCTACAAGAAATGTCTTTGGGATTCTGATTGGCATCGCATTAAACCTGTAGAGAACTTTGGGTAATATCGCCATTTTGATGATGTTAGTTCTGCCTATCCATGAACAGGGTACATTTTTCCATCTTCTGAGATCTTCTTCTATCTCTCTCTTTAAGGTTCTGTAGTTTTCATTGTATAAATCTTTCACCTCTTTTGTTAGGTTGATTCCCAAGTATCTTATTTTCTTTGAGGATATTGTGAATGGAGTGGTTTTCCTTATTTCCATTTCAGAGGTTTTGTTGCTGATATACAGGAATGCCTTTGATTTGTGCGTGTTGATTTTATATCCTGCCACTTTGCTGAATTCATTTATTCTTTAACGAGGCCCTGAGAAACCCAAGTAGTATATTTTCTCCATAATGAGCTACAATGTGCTCTTTTTTCATCCTCTTCTCTCCTAAAATCTGCTTTCTTTCAAAAAAAGATATGGTAGATCCATTATAGCCAAAATCATAAGGCTCATGAATTATCTCAGGATATTTTGGCTTCATAAGGGATATAACCTTATTTTAGGGGAAATAATTTCTAATGGCAAAAGCTTAGGCAGCAAGACAGACATATCAAAGGAGGAAGTTAGATGAGGACTTCACAGGATTGTAAACCTCATGCTGCAGTGGGGGGGTGATGGCACACACCTGTAATCCCAGCTATTTGGGAGGCTGAGAAGGTAAATCACAATTGGAATGTAGCTCAGTAGTAGAGCAAATGCTTGCCCAGCTTGTATGAGGCCCTGGGTTCAATCTAAAACAGCAATCACATTTCATGAATCATCATTTAGTTATCAGGCAGTTTTGTCATGTTAAATAATCTAGATTATTTCCTCACTTTAGAGCTAGTTGTGGTGAAAGATTTAATTCATGAGAAAAAAATGTGTCACTTTTTTACTCAGTTCTATTTCATTCAGAAAATATTGATTATGAACCAAATGTGTATAAAAATGTGGAAGATGAATGTAGCTTAAGCCAACCACTTTGAGAAAGACAATCATTATGTGGGAGGGATATCCTAGGATGGATGATACTGTGTTGCTAGGGAATCCCTATTGGTGCTCTTAATGATTCTCCACTCTTGCAGGAATAAACAACCCAAATCAATTTCCCCAGAAATGTATGTTCCCCACCATCAGGTGGTTGGTAGTACTACCGAAGCCAAGTTGAGAGTACAAAAGGTCTTTGTTTTTATGAAAAGAAAAAGAGATATGTATTAAAAGTAAAACTCCAACAGCTACTCTTGTTCAAGTGTCCATGATCTTCTTGGCTGAACTGATAGAATCTCCTTACTTCCTCTTGCTTTCATTCCTGCCTCACTTTAATGCATTTCCCTCACAATATCCTTTTTGAATAATGAAAGATAAATACATATCACAACAAAATATCTATTTCTTCCTTACCAAGTAAGAAAGCCTCTTAATCCTGTGAAAACTTTGAACATTTTTCCCCACTGAATTCTTTCAGAAGGTTTTATTTGTGTAGTTTCCTTTTAAGTTGGCTGACTGGGCACCCCTCCTTCTCTCTATCTTTTCTCCTTGGTTCTCCTTCTAGGCTCACACATATTCTATCATAAGGCGATTTCTGACTGTTTTGGAGCCGACATCAGGAACACATATGACAACATGCCCACCCCAAGAGGGAACTTTCTTTGATGAAATCTCGATCAAGAACCTTCTAGGAAAGTTTCTGTTGCTGCCTCTGGAGAAACTCTCCTTTCAAAAGATGACCCTGCTCTGACAGCAAATTGGTGCAACCAATCTGGAAAGTAGTATGAAAATTCCTTAAAAAACTTGGAATGGAACCACCATTAGACCCAGCTATCCCACTCCTTGGTCTATACCCAAAGGACTTAAAAACAGCATACTACAGTAATGCAGCCACATGAATGTTTATAGCAGCATAATTCACATTAGCCAAACTGTGGAACCAAACTAGATGCCCTTCAATAGATGAATGGATAAAGAAACTGTGGTATTATATACACAATGGTATATTACTCAGAAGTAAAAGAGAATAAGATTATGGCATTTGCAGATAAATGGATGGAGTTAGAGAATATCATGCTAAACAAAGTAAGTCAATGCCAAAAAATCAAAGGCTGAATGTTTTCTCTGATAAGTGGATGCTGCTAATCCATAATGGGGAAGGGTATATGATGAGTAGAGGAACTTTGGGTTGGGCAAAGAGGAGGGAGAGGAGTGAAGGGAGCCTGGGGACAGGAAAGATGGTGGAATGAGATGGACATAATTACTCTAGGTACATGTATGATTGCACAAATGGTGGGACCTTACTTTGTGTACCACCAGAGAAGTGAAAAATTGTGCTACATTTGTGTACAATGAATCGAAGAGCATTCTGCTGTCATATATAACTGATTAAAACAAATAAATTAAATATTTTTTAAAAAAGATTACCCTGCTCTGTGTTGAAGCCTAGGCCACAGCTTTCTCTGTGACCACATACAAATCATACAAAACAGTCAGTGACTGTGGGAAGAATGTGAGTGGCAGGCTTAGCTTCTCTTCCCAAATTCAGTTTTATGCTTATTAGTGTCTCTCAGGCTCTCCTTGTTTTGTGGTAGGTACTTTCTGGGGATGATTCACCATCTCAATTTCATATTCTAGTAGATCCAAAGTTATTTCTATTACATATCCTGTAACCTGGTGAAACTGGGATTTTTAATTGTGTAGGTCATATGTTTATTTGCCTTGGCCTTAGTTTGAAACTATTCTTCATCAACTCAACCTATAAGACCTTCTCTAGTACACTTTGTTACTCAGCAACATAGATCAGCATTACCAAAGTATGTAAAAGAAATATGTCCAAAGAACTTTCTTTGAGCAATATGTGAAAATACCTTGAAAATGCTGCATATTCTAGGTTGGAGATGCATAACACTCATGGATATATTGAAAGTTCTAAGGATCCTTCTAGAAAAGAAAGATCTAAAACTTTCATGGTTTCCCAAACCTAATTGGCCATGGAAGGCCCAGGAATATTATTTGGGAAATCCTCATACGGACAAATAAATTAATAAAGCTTCCTGCATTAGTTCATAATTTCTAGGTTCCCCAGTTCATTCTTTATTGAATTCATTTGTCCTGGGATTTCTATAAGGTTTTCGTCTATATTTGTATTATTCAGGATTCTCCATGGAAACAGAAATGGAAAGGAAAGGAAAGATGAGGAAAAGAGAGGAAAGGAGAGGAGAGGCCAGGAGAGGGAGAGAGAATATAAAAGATTGGCTGGTTGCGGAGGCTGGCAAGTCCCAAGATCTGCAAGGTGAGTCCATATACTAGAAATGCAGGACAACAAATTATTTAGCTTGAATCTGAAGGCAGAACCTCCACCCCCAATATCCCAGTCTAAAGGCAGTTGGGCATAAATAATGATCTCTTAGGAAGGGTGGGTCAACCTTTTTGTTCTCTTCAGGCTTTGAACTGATTGCATGCCTATCCACATTACGGTGGAACATCTGATTTACTCAGCTTACTCACTTAAATGTTGATCTCACCCAAAACATCTCTAAAGAAACACCTAGAATAATATTTGCCCAAATAACAGGTCACCCTGTGGCTCTGTCAAGTTAACACATAAAATTAACCATTGCATGATTATTACTCTTTTTCTTAACTGACCATAGTATATTTAATAATTCTAAGTTATATCTGTGAAAAAAATAAATTATTTCTAAGAAGGAGTATGTAAGTAAATCAAATCTCAGGTATTTTTACCTTCCCTATAGGCTCCAAGAACATCATGCTTTTTCTCTGCGGAGCTTTACATTTAAAATCATGTGTCCACATGTGTATGTGTGTGTGTGTGTGTGTGTGTGTGTGTGTGTGTGTGTGTGTATAGTTTTATAACTACATAATTCACATTGAATCCTTGAATATTAACATATTATATACTCTTGACATAATATATATTTAAAATGATAACAAAATCTCCTCCTTATCCCTGTTTTCATTCAAGAAATATTTGAGTAACTTGGGTGTGTAAAGTATGGTGTTAGATATATTAGCAATGGATTAAAAGGCAACAGAATTTAATCAAAAGAATCATGTTTCTATTGAAGTTTTTTGGGTCAGTCACTTTAATATTGTGAATCTTATGTACACTGGAAATCAAAAGTTCAATTGAAATGCTAATTTTGTAAAAACTCTTTTTTAAAGTTCTGAATCATTTGAGGAATAAAATAATTAATTATCTGTGCTTGTCAAGCATTCCTTTTGTTTATTTGGTCAACTTATTTTTTATATAATTAAATAATTCAGACTCTGGGAAAACATAACAATCTCCTGACCATGAAGAATTTAATAGTATAAAAAGCAACTTTCAAATCCAGAAAGATTTTCTACAATCATTATTTTGTTTTAATCTAACCCTCTGATAGACACATGAACCAAGTTCTCAAAAATATTCACATTTGAATGCTCAATAAAGAATCTGGTGGTAAAAATGTAGTCATCAAATCAAATTACCAATAGAGCTGTACATATAATATTTTACATTTCAATTTTTGTTCTTAGAGGCAAATGTCAAATACTATCATTGTGCATACTGAAAGGCTTGTTTTGCTTCTTGAAAACTGAAACTTTAATTTGAAAGTTGACAAGATATTGTTTTTAAAAAAATAATCTAATAGTATATAATTATATTGATACATAGATATTACTTCTAGAAAAAAATAATCTTATGACATGAATAGTACTTAGGACAGTTTCAGCTACAACTGACAATGTACATAAAATGACTTAAATAAAAATTTCACCATGTTACTTTTTAAGCATTCCCAGAGCTCCCTCTTTCCAAATAAATAAATAAATAAATAAAAAATAAACCAAAAATATAAAAACAAATAAAAAACATCCTTATACTTTTGGGCCACAATTGATGGATGTTAATTTTTAAAAAATCCCCAGAAAGTGGATATGATGGCTAGGCTGATTGGAATGAATCAGTGTTTATCCAAATCATAAGGGAAGGTTGACCGCTGGCAAAAGATGAGGTTCTGACAAAATGTGGGGCACAGCTTAGTAAAAACATGGACTTTCAAATCCTCGGGCTTGAGTTTAAATCCAGTCCTGCCATTTGCATGTATTTTGAATAAATTACTTACCTATTCATGTCTCTATTTCCTCATCTATAAAATGGGTTGTTGGGAAAATCAAATATGCTAGTATTTATAAAACACATAGACCCATACCTGCATATATTAACAATAAGCATTTGTTAATATGCTCTGAAATAGCATCCCATGTGTGTATTGGTATCTACCACGCCTTCTCTGAATATGCCTTTGGAGATTAACATAGTCTCCCAGCATCCTGAAGTAAACCCCAATCTCCAAAGGCATATTTAACTTGCTGCTCCAATTGTTGAAATGGAAGGGCAGCTGAAGAAATCTCTTTCTAAGGAAGTTTGTTTCTCAACTTGTTGTCAATAATCGCTCATTCAAGAGACTCCAGTCATGATATATCATTCAAACTTCCACTGAACTCAGTGAGATGGGTAAAATGAGGAAGAAAAAGAGGCTCTGCCAACCTATTAGGGAAAAAAATCAATAAGAAGACATTCTTGGGGGAAGGCTAATACCAAAAGGTTTGTTGTCCAAGGCTAAGAACTCTTAGCCATCATGTGGATCAAGATGCAGAGGAAGGAGTCAAGAAGATAAGGCACTTAGGCATAAGACACTACATCTCTCTCTCCTCCACTTATCCTAGTGAATTTCTTCCTCTCTCTAAATGACTTAAAAGGAGAAATGATTATAAGTTGGCAAAGAAAAAAAAGCCTTTGGTTAAGAAAAATGTTGGAGATGATATACCAATGGAGAGGGTCTGGTTTAAAAGTAGAAAATGAAAACAATTTCTAATAGTACTTGTTAAAGCTGAATATAGGAATAAATAATGGAAAGAACTAGCAATGATATTTGTAAAATGATAGCTACACACAATATTATGTTTGGTGACAAATATGTGATATTGATAGGGAACAGACATGAGTGGTGAAAACAGGAGGTTTAAAGGGATAATTGTATAGACTGAGCTGTGACCCTGCATGCTTTATTTTGAAGGGTGATTTGCCTGAAGCTGCTCTGGCCCTGCTTGGCTTAAGTAGATAGGATATGCCATATTCCTCAGAAAACAACCTATTATCTGCAGGAGAAATGCAGACCTAACAGGCTCCTTGCTACTGATAAGAAGAATACAAGTTATCCTGAAGCAGGGCACTTCTGTGATCTTTACATACACCAGATTCCAGAACTCAGAAAATGAGATAATATGAATAAATAAGGAAAATGAGAAGCAAATCCTCATCCATAAAATCTATAAGAACAAGTCTAATCAGAACTGGTGAGCACAAGCCAAGATGACTCAGAGTTGCCTTGGATCTAGCATGTCATTATCACAGTAAAATATCCCCTCCATGGAGTAAGACCATGCACTGTGGGGACTGATGTAATCCTGATGTCAGTCACAAGTCAAGAACCTTCCCTGGGACCCCAACCCCAGTAAAACAAGAGGGCAGGAGGGTGTGCTGTTCCTCTCCAAGAAGAACCACTCTCCCTTTTTCTCTTGGGAGTATTCCCTTTTCCTGGCCCCTTTTATAAACTCATCTCTACTACTCTGAGTGACTTGTCTGAAATCCTTATGGTGTGATCACACGGAATCAATGACCGAGGACCTCCGTGGTTGCTTCAGCTCTGTGGATGGCCTTGCTTTGCAACCACAAGAGTGAGTAAATGTAAGTACCTCGCTGTCATAAGAACATGGTTTAGAATGAGGACTCAGTTTGGGCACCAACAAACAGTCCCTTTGAAATTGTTTATCTATTTTTAGACATTTTCAAGAGCCTTTCAGGGGATTATTCTGCTCACTGGTCCTTTAACTTGAGGCAGTGCAAACTCAACCATCTATTTACATCTAGCATCCTCAATATTCTCCTAGGTGGGGGGCTATGCTGACTCCCAAAGGCATATTCAGAGAAGGCTTGGTAGATACCAATACAAAGAGTTTCACAGTTAGAGAAGTGTCTTAGGTTTCCAATGGCTGAAAGCTGCTCGAAATGAATGGGAAGAGATGCACAGATGCCTTCATGGTATGCTGCCAGACCTGACACCAGGTTCTCCATCTGTTGAACAACCCAGAGCAGGCACAGATCTATAAATATGTGCATGAAGCAGACACAACCTTCCGTGATGGCTCCAATCACAGAGAAGCGCTCAGCTGAGCTTCATTTTACTGAGACCCCAGGCACATGTTCACACTCACCTGTCCCCTATATCAGTGAGTGTGTAGGTGTAAGTGAACTGATTTATTTAATCTCTTGGTCATTTCTTCTCTCAGAGTCATCCCACAGACCATGAAGAACCCTCTTTCTTACTCACCTATGATCATTCTGGATCTATTTTTCCCTCCCGAGAGACCTCATTTGGTTGTACCCAGAACCTCCTGGAACCTGCAAAGTTCCCCCTGACTATAAGCAGCCAGGAAGTGACCTCAGTACAGACTGAGACTCAACGTGGTTCATGAATATACAAGAATACTGAAACTCTGTTGCAGTTTTCTATTATTTTTCCCTCTCTCCATAGCAATGTTGATGATGTATGTTTTTATTGAGATAAACTCTGCATACACCAAGATGCATATATCTTAAGTGTATAATTCTGAGTTGTACACCTGAATAGACGCAGTCCAAAACAAGTGTAAAGAAATCTGTCATCCCCAACAGTTCCCCCAGGCCTCCTTCCAGCCAAGTCTCTACCCTTGTTCTCATTTATATCACAATAGATTCATTTTAAGGCTTTGTTTCAGTTACTCTCCACTGAATTAGCCTTTCACTTAGAATCCACTCTCCTTACAAGGTCTTCATAGTATAACTACAGTTGGTCTGGCATCTCCAACCTCAGATGACCTTCTTGTTCACTACACAGCTTCTAGAACTTTCACAATCAGGGGCCTTTCTGCATTCTGTTCCCTCTCCCTGAAACACTTCTCTCCAACTTCTTTTCCTTATCTCCTAGCATCTGGCCCCTTTCTATCCTTCAGGTCACAGCTGAAAAGCATCTCCTAAAAGTTCTCCCTGACTCTTCTTAGTAAGTCTCTCCACACCCCCTAGAAGCTCATATCTTCTACCACTTCAGCTTCTTCATTTCATGATTGCTCTTACTTGTTTGTCTGTGTATTGGCTTATTGACCACCTGCCCCACTAGATCATACATTATGTTCATTAATTTATTCATGTATTTCACAATACCTACTAAGAATCTGCTCTGTGCCAAACACTACTTAAGGTGTAGGGGATTCAGCAATGGAAAAAAAAAAAACATAGCATCTCTGCCCTGCTTTCTTTCATTCTAATATGAAGCAATAGATCATAAATGAATAAGCAAGTAAATAGTGGTAACTCAGATGGTGAAAGACTATGGAGGAAAATAAGGAGGAAAGGCAGAAAATGGATTCTCAGGCCAGCAAATGCTATTTTATTTAAGGTGGGCAGAGTTCTCTCCAATGAGAGTACATACAAGCAAAGACTTATAGACAGAGAGGGAGAAAACTACTTGTGCATCTGGTGGAAAGAGCACTCCAGACTTCCAAAGGCAGAAACATGCTTGGTGAGTTTATCAGAGGTCCATATGACTTCTAATTCTACTCCCTGGCATACTAGGTATGTGAGCCTAGAGATCTGGGGAGACAAGTGATGAATGGAAGACACATTGAGGAGTTGTCAGTCAATAGAAACTATTCAAATACATGAGACTGATATGTCCATCAGAGTGGGGCTGTGTCTATTTGTTCACTACCATATATTCAGTTGCCTAGAACACTAGAATACATAATATATAAATGAATGGTCCAAGTAACAACTCATCTACTTTCTTTTCTGCCAGTTACATTACTAAGCAATTATCTACTCTCCTCAAATTGTATCTAAAACAACATCCCCAAATGTCACTAAGTTACAGAAACCAAAACACTAAGGCGACCTTATCCATTTTCTGCACACTCAGATGTACCTTTCACATCTCAGTTTGCTCTCATTAAAAGTCAAGTACTTGCTTACATGCATTCATAATTCATTGGAAGGCAGAGGATATTGTTTAATGCAAAGTCAGAGGACAGAGCTGATGGCGCTTTTATGGGGGTGCCCTGGAATTAGGAAGCTGAGATTTTAACTCATATCTCAATGCTGTTGGTTGCCTTCTGCCCCCAAATGTGTGTAGTGATGGCAACATAGAGCTGTATCTGCAAAACTCGAACTGTAAACAAGCCTCCCTAACTCCTATAACACTAAGTACCTCTGTTGCTAAATTCAGAATCACTGAAACATGACTGTCAATGTGTCTCCATTTCACTGCTTGCATCTTGTTTACTCTGCATTATTAAAGTCTTCTAACTGCAGCTGTCTTATTAATGCCCAGGTTCCCAGCAAGTCAGGGCCTGCGGGGTTGCTTTAGGGTGTCAGAGACATTTATAGGTATTTGATGACAGAATTCAAGTTATTTTGGAATACAGTTTGGAAATGTAAAATATGAAGAGAATAAAAAAGAAAGTTGGGCTGATGGACTGATGACATAACACCTGCCCAAGAACAGGGGTAATGGATTTTCCAGGAGCTGGTGAAATCAGTTCTCTCTCTGCTACATCCCACTCCCAGAATTCCAGAGTGTGGAGGGTAAGCCACCTCTCCTTGATCTGGATTAATTCTTCACATACCACCTGTCTAGTAGTCTAGGAAAGAAAATCCTGCAATTTAAGGGAAATTTATTGGGACAAAGAGAGAAATATTTTCAAATTCCAAAAGGAAGCCCTGATGACACACACTTACTTATTGCAGATTACTACTTTCAACTCCAGTTCTAGTTTTATTCTCATTTTGATCCTACAGAGAAAGCAGAAAACCATGTCCTGTGATTTAAACATGATTTAAAATAATCAGGTCATAGTTTATTTTCACTTGGTGGAGCTTTCCTTTAGGTCGTAAGCATCTCCTTTTCTTCTCATTGACTAACTTCTACATTGAGTTCTATACCTGCCCCAAATGACTAGTGGTTAACACAGTGCATATCTGCTGGTTTGAATCTCAGTTTGTCATTGGATTCAGTGATCTAGGTTAAATTAATTATCCTCTCTTATTCACAATTTCTTAATTTGTAAAATGGGATGGAAAATATGAACCCCATAGAGTGCTGGTGAGTACAAGATGGGATAAGGCATGCAAAGAGCTTAGCAGAGCACCTGGCATACTGCAACATAGTTCTGCTTGATTAACTGTGATTACTGCCATCTCAAGTATGATGTGCCCCCACATATCTCCAGATTGACAAGTCATACAGGAAAGATGGCACCTCCAACAACATCACTGACACGTCACACTCCTTTCCTTCTAGGCTGGATACCATGAAATGGTATTCACTCTCCTTACTATATGAGTAAAATACTCAGAAAATTAAATCTTTGTGGAATTTAAAACAACATAGTGGGATGCACCTTTTAATTTTTCTGTTGCAAGGATTGTTTACAAAGATTTACATGTTTTTTGAAGGCTTTTTTTTTTTAAACTATATACTCGGTGAATCTCAGCCCTGATGATAGGTGTAGAAACTAGAATTGGTCTAGGATAGATGACAGGGATAAGGTTGTTGGAAAGAAAATTCTAAAGGTACCACGGCAGTTGGTATTATTAGTTCTATAAAAGTCTCCACCACACTCTCCCCAGCTCCAGAAGCAGAAGAACACAGGGAATCTCACACTGTAGGTCACTGTCCCTTTGCTCCCTCATCAGCTGGTAGACCTCTGCTCACCATCAACAGGGAGGCTATAGGGCTGGTGACCTATAACTTCATTTACACTGAAACAAATGCAGAAACTTGAATTCCTGCTTAGTGTGACTTTGTCTTTATCCACTCTAATGTCTCTCTCTTTTTCATGTTTTGATATTGGAGCAAGAAATTTAGGAATATTCTGAAACATAATAGTGGATCTATTAAAAAAAGTAAGAACTAAAACCTACTGTACTATGCCCTGCAAAAACAGAGGGAGCAGCAATGAGGTCTGGGATGGGGGCACGAGTGGAAACTGACATATTGAAGTCACTTCTTTGAATAACACACATTAAGTCTACAGAAGGCCAGTCACCTGGAGGAATGGCACAGCAAACTGGTAGTATCCACTAACACCTCAGCAAGGCTGGCTGCTTTATAGCCTGGGACACAGCCCATGCGAACACTGATGGAGAAATGACTAAAAAGCATGCAATCATTGGCAGGCTGCTCCTTAGAACTGATGACTTTTAAGGTTAATTCAAGACAGAAAGTGTTTTCTCCCATGCATGCAATTAAATGAATTAGGTCAGATCATGTAAAATAGCAGGTACACCACTGTCCTTATTGGGAATCAAGAATTCTAGCATCTTCTATTTAAAAAAAAAAAACAGAGTAGAAGGAGATAAATCTGTATCCCTTCACAAAGGAAAGAGGTGTTTTTTTTTTAATTTACTTTTCATAATTCAGCATTATTCCTAGAACTGGTATAAATTTTGCCTTGTACAAAGCTCAGTAATTCTGCTTAGTAAAACAGATCTTGCCATGGTACCAGATAATGCAATGGCCCCTCAACTGTTCCTTTGTACTTCATGTGTTTCCTCTATCACTACTAGCAAAGGAGGGATTATCATTGTTGGGTAAATACCGTATAAAATAGCGGCTAAACAGAGAGTCGAGATCTGCTACTTTATAGCTATGTAACGTTAGAGAAATCACCTCCCTAAGCCTCAGTTTCCTCTTACATGAGGTTGGAATGTCACAGCAGTCTCATCTTTCAAGGGACCTGGGATTTATAGTTGGCATTTACGCAAAATCAATTAGACACAAAATATCTCCCACTGTTCTTGCTTTTTTGAGCAACAAATGAGATGGTTGACTTGCACTGAGGAACTACATTTAAAAAAACGCACCTTTAAATTACAAGAGACTGTAAATCTAAGTGCAACAATTGAAGCAATAGAGACTCATAACATGAGAGACACACAGGAACTGAAATGCAGCAGGAGGACTCTGGATTTACAGCTCACAGCTCATCTCACTCTGGGATATTCACCTTCTGAAGTATCAGAGAGAACTGCCTAAAATCCCTAATTCAGTCCCCTTCCTTTCTCCTTACCCTCACTTTCTCCCTTACCCTGTCCCTTATTAGAATCCAGTTAGTTAAATTCTGGTTTGATACAATTCACCTAGAATACATACATCAAAGGGTCCATTACAAGAATTAAATTATTTATCTGTGGCAGCTATGAGGTGTGTCACAACTTCCTTCAAGGACAGCCTGCAGCAATGAGCCTAAGGACCTGACAAGTCCCAGCCCCATGGGAGGTTGTGCTCTTCCTAAATGGTTCCCTGCCAGTCTGAGCGCAGAGGGGATGCTAGAGCCAGGGCATTCCTCTCCAGTGCAGCACTCCTGCAAATGGAAGTCTTCGCTGTGAGGCCACCTGTATCAGCTTGCCAAGCCTTTTTCAGGACTGCACTTCAGTCTAAAGTTTTTGCACAATTAATCTTTCCTTCTTACCCTGCTCATTCCTTTCTTTTTTCCTTTCTTCCTTTACCCAGTCTTTCCTTCCTGCCTTTGTTTCACTTCTTTCCTTTTCTTTCCATCCCCCCTTTCTCCCTTCCTCCTTCCTTCCCTCCTTCAGCACAGTTTGATGCTCCCTATCTACCTCGTGCATGGGCTTTTTTCTGTCATTTCTAGTTCAGTCTTATCATCCACTTCCCAGCGGATCTAAGATGACTCAGAATATAAAGTACTGAGCATGAAAAGAAGGTTCTGGAAATGATAGCTGCTATTGTTACAATAATTAAAATCAGATTAATGCTTCATTAATAACTCTTGAGGCATCTATCTTCATAATGGTCTAATCCAAGGGTCCCCAGGGGAACCTTAAGCCTTACTTACTCCGTATACAGTTTTCTCTCTGTGGCCACATTTCAAATGGAAGAGTACTTCTTCTTTTCCTAAGGCTTTGGTGTTCCAAGAGACTTTCAGACCACTGAAAGATTTGAAAACTTCTGAATTAGCTGGAAAAAAAAATGGGCCTCTGTAGTCCTTCATCTTAGCAGGAACAAATATCATGGTCCTGAAAAGCCTTTTTAAAACAAGACTCATTGAATGTGGCCTGCATTAAACAGAGGCTTTGTGGAGGGAGTTCTGTGTCAAGTCATTATTGCCCATCTTGTATGTGTATTACTAGTGCACCTGAGCCATTTGTTAGTCTTGGAGAGGGAAACAATGGGCAAGGCAGTAAGGGAAAGAGAGAAGAACTAATGAAAACACTCATCAGCCTGAAGCCCCAAGACATGCCCATCAGAGCACATGAAACTCTTTCAGTGACAGGTCCTACAAATGCTGTGGATAACCCTATTGTGATGGCAACTATAAACTCTATTATTCTGAGATCTAAGAGGCTATTTCAATTTGGTGAACACAGACTTCACAGAGTAGCCATCAACAATATGATAGTGGCTTGTGATAAAGGTGTCATTGATGCTTTGCTTCTCTCAGCAAAGGAACAACTGGCAACCAACAGCAATTAGGTGCTTAACAAAACTGCTCTGGAGATGCCACTGCTACAAAGATTGCCATTGTTGGCACCAAGACTCAGGAATCAATCATGATGAAGCCTGTAGCTGTTTATATTTCTGAAAACACTTCCCCCTCAAAATATGATTCTCATCAGAAGAAAATGTAATTAACTTTGCTCTGATTATTTGCAACAAAACAAAACAAAACATAGGTATGATGACCATCCAAACAGACCCTAGCATACTCAGGGCTCAAGGGCAAGACTGGAGAAAAGAGGAAAAAGAGGTAAATGTCAGAGGCAGCTATACGTTTCACATAATTAAAAAAGTGATGTGTCTGGATCTCTGCACTGAGTGCTGAAGTGTAATTAATGTGTTTCTAAATCAAAATGAAGAACTAACATCCATGACATCCTCCCACCCACCACTTTTTGGAATGGAGAAACTACATTGAATTAGTTCTTAAACAAAACAAAACAAACAAACAAAACCATGGAGGGAGCTGGGTGTGGTGGTACATGCTAAGGCTGAGGCTGGAAGATTACAAGTTCAAGACCAGCCTCAGCAATTTAACGAGGCTCTAAGTAACTTAGTAAGATCCTGTCTCAAAATAAAAAGAGGCTGACGATGTGAGGATATAGCTCAGTGGTTAAGTGCCTCTGGGTTAGAGGAGGAGAAGAAGAAGAAGAAGAAGAGGAAGAGGAAGAGGAAGAAGAAGAGACAAACAATAACAAAAATAAGGTTGTAATTACCCATCTCTAATACAATATTCAGTGATTTCCACTCCTGTTTCCACTATACCAAGTCCATGCTAGATGGATATACCTTGTGTAGTAGGATACACCTGGTTTAGGAATATGGCTACCCTAAGCTGGAAGCAGGTTCTGACCCTTCCCTAGCTGGACTGCTGGCAAGTTATTCCTCTCTCAGAAACACACTTTTCTCATCTGGAAAACAGGAATGAGAATAACTATCCAATAGAATATGTGAGACAAAACACCATCGTGTATGTGAGAAGACTTAGCACCTTGCCCCAACTGATTATTTTAAATCAACAAAAATTGTCATATAACATGTGACAAATACACAGTCCAGAAAGCAAAATCCCTGTTCTCATATTTATCACATGCCTTAAGACATAAGAAGAAGGAATTTAAGAAATACTACAATTGTGAGGCTGGGGTTGTGGCTCAGTGGTAGAGCGCTCACCTAGCATGTATAAGGCACTGGATTCAATCCTTGGCATCACATAAAAAAATAAATAAACAAAATAAAGGTATTGTGTTCATCTACAATTGTAAAATCTCACTTTAAAGAGTTTTATTGGTATCATAAAAAGGCCACAGGATGGCTGGGTAACTTCACAATAATAGCTAAGTTACTGCATATTTATTAAGTACAAAATTACATTCTGGGATCTATAATATATATTTTATATTAATTCTTTCATTTAATCTTAAAACCACTCTATGGAGCTGGAAGCTGTGGTATGGCTGTAATCCCAGAGGCTCAGGGGGCTGAATAAGGAGGATCGCCAGTACAAATCCAGCCTCAGCAACTTAGTGAGGCACTTAGCAACTCAGTGAGACCCTGTCTCTAAAAAAAATATTTAAAAAGTGCTGGAGATGTGGCTCAGTGGTTAAGCACCCTTGGGTTCAATCCCTGGGACCAAAAACAAACAACAACAAAAAAATCCCATTCTATGAGGAGGAACCATTTTTCTCCCATTTTACAGATTAGAAACAGAGACATAGTGAAGTTTAGTAACTTGCATGTGATCCAAAAGTGAAAAAGGCTAGATTCAATTAGATATAAGAAATCTGATTTCCAACCCTAAGTTCTGGCAACAATGGAAAAGATAAAGCTTTCAGAGCTTTATTTCTTGACCTAGGTGGTGTCTGCAGTGTATTTTATTCCTGTGATTTTCTGAGTTGACTTATTTTATTAAAAAATTGAGGCTCTAAGAGCAAAATATTGAGTATGAGTTTTGCATATCATATTTTGCAACAACAGGCTTAGAATAAAGTTTCTATAATATTGGAATAACATTTGTTTCAGTTGTTTATAACAATGGTACAGAAGCAAATGGAAATTATATTTTCAATTTACAGTAGTAGGCTCTGGTTTGTTTTTTATCCCCCGAAGTCACTGGAAAAGATGGGAAATGCTAAAAGGAAAGTTTATATTTTGGCATTCTGAATCTTACCCCACTTTCTTCTGTATTTTTGTCAATAATTTATTTGTTTATCATCTCAAGTATTTGTCTCTTAAATTCTTTCATCCTTTCTCTTTTTTTCTATTTCTCTCATTTCTTTCTCTGCTTGGTCTTACACCTATTCCCTACTAGTTCCTTTCTCCCTTCTTTTCTCTCTTTCTCTTATATAGAACTTGAGAAACATCTTTTGTTGGCTTTATCGCATATTATGATTGATTGCTCAGTTTTCATTAAAAAGTGGTTGAATGGTTTATGTACAACCTTATGTACTTTATACACTACAAAAATCATCTCCCCAAATTAAGTTTCCATTGTCTCAGGTACCCCCGATTGACTTTTATTTTAGTAGCTGAATAGTTTTCAGTTAATAAAAAGCTTCTGTACCTCATGATAGCATAGGATGGAAGGATTGCCAGGCTTATGGTTTAAGAAGAAAATGAGGTACATGTTCACAAATTTCCCATAGGCATCTGCTTTCTCTTCACATACCTCTTGCTTAACTCTCCTATAGACACTCAACAGAGAAAACAGATATCAGGACCATTTCTTGGCCTATTACATCAGGCTTAGTCGTGCCACAATTAAAGAGCTCTATTATGAGGGTATACACTTAGAAAGACTCAGCAGTGTATGTAAGAATTGGCCCTCAGAAGCTGAAAGTAGCTAGAAATATCATCTGTTATGCCCAGAACAAAGTCAGTCTTTACAAATATGTATTTGTATTAAATTTGTAAAATGAAGACTCCAAATTTGATTACCAGGCAGAAAACTATATTAAAATCTATTGTCCCTTCTAAACAGACATATGCATTGTTTATTCATTCAATAGTTGCATCTGAGGCACTTGTTAGTGTGCAAACAATGAATTGTGCACCATCCCCTTGCTCCTCCAATAAATGCTATGTATGTTGGTCTTTCCCTTGTCAACTTGGCCCAGAGCAGATTCTTAAAATCCTACCTGCCCCTGCCCTTGGAAGGTTTATACATGGAGCCATCATAAAAATATTCTAGTGCTCTTGTCGTCCACTTCAGGTTTTAAGACTTCCTTCAATCTTTCTGAGATGTCTAGTCAGTACCTCAGACAATTCCACTACTTCTGACTGGAGAGGCCGGTACCTGTTGGTTTGTTCTGTAAGCTGGTTGGGGTCCCTCTTCCTTGACCTCTCCCTCCAGTCCTGAGAACATTATTTCTTCTTCTTGCTCCTCACTATCTTCAGAGCAGGAATCAAACACATCGGTATAATACTCTTCAGCCACAAGAGGGTCTTCAGGGATTTCTGAAATAAACAACAATCAGTTAGTAAAATTGTAATGAGGCTAGGATCCCCCATGTTGTCCCAGAGATGTATATTTTATTTGGGCTGAAAAGGCTGTTATGGAGTGTAGGTATGAATCTTAGCTTCTTAAAATATATTATTTAATATAGTAAACACTCAGCAAATGAAACCAGTGGAGGAAAGCAAAGACACTTTCATTTACAGCTACCTTTAGAAGGTATGAGATGAAGTCCATAAAACAAGAAGAAATGGAGCATGAATCCTTATTAAAAATGAGGGGATTTAGGAGAAAAATAAGGACAAAATACACTGGTGAAAAGGTCTTATTACACAACACATAAAGTTTTCAGCAGAGATAGTTGGAATGAAATGGTTAGCATTTTTCTGGAAGTTTCTTTCTTAAATAAAATATTAGTAGTGGGACCAAATAAGATGGACAGGATATATAGCAATGGTATTTTGGCAAGCTGGGGAAAATATCACAATTGTTTTCTAACAGGCTATGAAGGCTTTTAAAATGTAATTCACACTGGTGAGTCCTATTTACACTGACAACAACATCTATTTTTTAAAAAAGGAAAAATAAAAAGGAAAGAATATCCACTTTAGTTGATGCCAATAACCCATTACTAGATACAACATTGTTAGCCACTGCAAGAGAATTGGTACTTTCAATAATCTTCAACAAAGAAAGGCCAAGGATGGATCACAAGAAAGTATAGCAATATCAACTCTAATTTGCTAATGGGAGCCTAGAAATAGAGAAATATCTTTGGGGTGGGAGTGGAAGAAATTACATAATGATATGCTACCAGAGTAAAAGAGTGGGCATTTTAGATTTTGCACCACACTCTTAAAAACAAAATTGTTCTTCTAAATTGTGACACAAACCACTGTTTTTCAATCCATTTTTTTATTCTTTTTGTCTAGTGGGAAAAACATTCAGAGTCTAAGAATTAAGGTTTGAATCTATCTTTATCTCCTTCTATAGAAAAATATGGGCAAGGTACTTAAATTTATTGAGCTCCAGTTTCTCAGTAAAATTTACATGAGGGCAATCTACCTAAGTAGTTATGAAGATTCAATAATAAGATGCTTTTGAAAGTATCTGTATGTATGGAAGCTTCATACAAATATTCACTCAATTTCCACAAGTGTGAAAATGGGGTTTTTTTTTTATTAATCAACTCCAGAATCTTTTGAAAGTAAAATTCTTAATGGATGTAGAGTTTCCTGGCAAGAAAAGACTTTAATATCTATTTGTTATCTGTGTTTTCCCACTAAAACACAAGAGGTTATGCAGTGGAATCAAAATTAGTCTGCTAAAAAGACAAAAATTACATTACCAAAATTGCCTTTGCCAACTTTGCAAGGGGCACATTGAGGATCTTACACATTCATTGATTTCAACAAAACCTGTTTCCCCTTAAGACCACTGATTTTGTGTTGAGAGCCAGATGAGATAGATGATTTAGATATAGAAATCACACTTTATAAAAATATTCAACTTGCATTCAGAATAGGAATAACAGTATGAGAAGTATATGAAAGCTAAAATCCAACAAGAGAGCTCTGTTTTGCCATCAAGTGGAGCATATGCTGAATGGAATGGTGGACGGAGTCATGTGACTTCCATATGACCTCCTCCTCCCTAGATTTTACCCAAATCTCTATGTCTCTTTTTATAGAGTTGCCATCCTTTCCCTTCTTGTTCCCTTCTACTGTTCCTCCTTCAGTCTTGTGTCTCTTTTATAGTTAGTCATTCATTTACTCTTTCATACTTTTCCCTCTTGCTCACTTTTTCTCTTTCTATTTGTTCCTCCCAACCCCAACTTTGCTATCAAATGTGAGTATGATACAGTAAAAAATATATTCTATATTGTTCCCAGTATACAGCAACATACTTATATGTGTGTATATACATGCATCTTTGGAATTAAAACAAAAGTTTCATGCATCAAGACCTACTACCCAAACTACATGTGCTACATTCTGGTGTTTTCCATTCTATTCAATTCTTTAAAAATGCTATTTGTTACTCCCTAATGTAACTTCTCAATCCACAATTTGGTTTAGAATGCTGGCTTGGGCATCAAAAAGACCTGCACTGAATCAGGACTTAAAAATAGCTTCATAACATTGGGCATTAATTAAACTTTCAGCAGTTCAGATTCTTCATTTATAAAATAGAGATGATAATATACATCTCACAGAATTGTGCACTATTCACCACACTATGGGATGTACCCAATAAATGTTAGTTATGGTTGGAAGTAGAATGGGAACCATGGTACTTTTTCCAGTTAATACCCACACCAGGAAGAAATATGAAATTAGATAATCACAAATATATAACAAGTATAAAATGGTTATTCAAAACAAGATCAGACTGGGATGATCCCATAGCCAGCACTTTTTAAGTAAGCTCAACATAACTTTTTGCTGCTTACGAAAGGGCTCAGTTTCAAAGGGGAAGTCAAAGAAATGTAAGCCTGCTTAAACTGTGTTTGTCAAGCTGTGTGTTGTTTGTGCCTGAGACCAATTTGAAGCCTTGTTACGCTAAGCCTCATTTCCCCTGTCACAGAGGAGAAAATGGGCTGTGATAAATAACTTTAATTTCCTCACGCCCTGAAGTCAGTCTCATAACAGACACACTGCAGTAGCATTCCAGATTTCTTGCACTGGGTGGGCAGTGACAGAGTGTGGTTATGAAGGAATCCAATTGTTACTGTCTGAGTTTGGACAAAGATGCTGCATATACAAGCTGAAGAAAAGGGTGGCCTTTGTCAAACCCTTCAATTAAGACACACATAAATCTCTTCCTCTAAGCCTAGACTAAGTATCAGGATCACCTGCAGAGCCTGTAGTGCACATAATGCTTGGCCCCACTCCTCAAACAGCTTATTTGGTAGGTCTGGGGTGGTAACTGAGAATTTGCATATCTAACAAGTTCTCAGGTGATGCTGATGATGCTGGTCCAGGGGCCACATTTTGAGAAACATTGATCTAGAATATGACCACTTCAAAGAAAAGTACTAGCATATATTATATAGAAACACCATAATAAAGTACAGAATATTCTATACTATTTCCACATCTTCCAACCTTTGTTTGTTAAAGACAAAACATGAACCACAGAATATACTTTAGAAGAGCTCAAATTGTGCTATTAGCTGTCTAAATCACAATCTCCATGGAGTTTTGAGTAATGAGACTATTCCAATTTTATTAATAGGGAAGCACAGAGATAAGTGTGAGCAGCTCAAATTTAAAATTTTTGTGTTTGCACAGCAGTACATACTTTCATAAGCACATTCATATCTATTATTCCATTTGATCTTTGCAAGGACTCTTCAAGTTAGACCAATAACATTTATTTTCTGACCATTTTCCATACAAGAAAAGTGAGGTTAATAACAAACCACAGCTGCATGCATGGTAGACAGGAGATTAGAATGCAAATCATCTGAATCCTTTGTTTCTGTCACTGAATCAGTGCTATTATGATTAGCTAGGAATTTTCATCTTTGCTAGTGAAGCTATTTCAGATTGAAGTTGTGACTGCATTCCCAGTAATTCTAAAAGATATTGGGCAACAAAGGATAGAGTTTTGACTTATGAGAAAGAAAAAATTGTAGCTTAGTCATCCTGGCAAATTGTCTTAAGGGAGCTGAGAATATTGAACGCCAGAGGCCTTCTTCAAACTCAGCCCAATTCTCACTCCCCTCTATCTTAGATGTGCTCAAATTTGAGTGTGCATCAGAATCGCCTAGGAGGCTTGTTAAAACAGATTCCTGGCTCCTATACTTAGCATTTATGAGTCAGTAGGTCGGGGGATCGGGCCTGGGATCCTGCATTTCTAATGATGTTGGTGTTCTGGCAATGCACTTTGAGAACTATTGCTCTGTATCAAGATCTTTAGAGAAAATGACAAACAGGTACAATTGTTAAGTAAAAACCTCCCTGTTCCTTCATCTGTTATTGCACCAGCTCTTTAGTCTTATGAAATGATCAGATATACATTAAATAATTTTTCTTAAAGAGTCTTAAAGGCAAAATCAAATTTTCTCTAAAAACAAACCAACAAACAAAAACTTATTTTGGAGGAAGATCTCAGCCTGTGCACCTGCCACCATCCCAAATGATACTAAATATCGATAAGACTTGAGTAAATGAATGTGACAGGCTTGGCAGAATGGATCCCAAAGGGAAGGCCCAACAACAGCAACAGAAACAGCACCTGGAATCATAATAGAAATATACATTCTCAGCCACCCCCACCCCCCTGCCCAGTCTCCAATCCACTGAATCACAAACTGGAATAGAGGTCCGACAATGTGCATTTTGGAAATGGTGATCATGATTCTCACTTAAGTTTGAGAACCACTAACTTAGCACAATGACTGGCACTTAATGTCTGCTCATATGAAAAATAATTTCTACTAATATCCAGGTAGACAGCAAACTCTAGGAGAGCAGGAGCCACACCTGTCCTGTTCCCCAGGGTATGTCCAAAAAATGTGGGTTGCAAAGGAGATACTCCAAACTTATTGCTGAATAAATGAATGCATAGTATCTAAGAGATAAGGCCTTTTAAACTTCTACAGAGTATCATATGCAAAAAATTTCCTAATCTTTTTTGGAGAGGAGGGGGATGCAGAAGAGAGTAGGAGAGGAAGGAGACAGATTATTTTCCCTAAGAGCTCTGCTTCCTTTCCTCTTTCTCACATATTTTGAACTTATTATCTCAGATGTGTTCACACCTTTGAACAGAAAAAAGCTTTCTGGTATGGTTTAGGCTTGGTCCCCATCTCTTGATGCTCTTGGGAGGTGATGGAACTTTCAAGAGGTGGGGCCTAGTGAGAGGTTGTAGGTTACTGGGGGCATCCTCTGAAAGGAGCTAATGGGACCCCGATTTCATTTTCTCTCTTTTACTCCATGGCCAGGAAGTAAATGGCTTTGCTCCATCATGTGCTCCCCACCTTGCTATGCAGCCTCACCCCAGGCCCAAAAGCAATGGGGACAACTATCCTGGGCTAAAACCTACGAAACCATGAGGTAAAATAAATATTTTCTCTTTATAAGTTGATTATCTCGGGTATTTGTTATAGTAATATAAAGCTGACTAGCACATTTTTACTAAAATACCCAGGAACCTCCCAGAGGCCTACAAAGTTGGAGGACTCAGTCAAGATAACTCAGAGTGTGATGGCATGCACGATTAGACTGTAGCTTTCTCCAGGTGCCCTAGACTTTGCTCCAGCCACAAGATTACTGCCGGGTTTCTGTTCTCGCGACTAAAAGGCTCAGGGGTCACTCTAGTTAAACTGGGCTAACTGGACTGCACGAAATAACCACACAAGACACACAAATACCTTTTTCTTTGGGGTTGCTGTGATGGCTCCTCTGACCTTAAGGGTCTGCAGAAAGAGAGAGAGAGAGAGAGCACGTGCTGACCCCTTTTATTGAGGAGAAGCTATTCAAATGAGGCAAGGGGTCAGTTTCAGGGGGCTGAGTCTATCTTCATGATGCCCACTGTCAGCAGGTTGACTGACACCTGGGTAGGCCACACCCAAGGACACAGTAAGAGGAGGGGACACACACAAGGCACTTCCATGGAAGATTCTATCCTAAACAGGGCAAGGGGTTATATTACAAAGGAACAGGTGAGCATAGCTTCACCCATGGGGCTGTAGCAAGACACACCCATTTCTGTGACTGAGCACCTCAGCACCCAGCTGGGGAGTGTAACTCAGTAACCCATAAGGTTGGCCTCCCACATATTCCCCCTTTCTTAATATAAAAAAAGAATGTAACTTTGGAAATTTTCTTTCAGTCACTTGGCTCTTGGTCCAAGGTCATCACAATCTGCTATTGAAACACAAAAAGAATTAGTAGAAAACATATTATCTTCATAACAGTCAACCCAATAATCTGGATTATTATTACCTTGCCAAACACTCATCAGAAGATTTTTAATCTTTTCCCAATTTTATTGGGAGGCATTGTGTTTGACCATAGTAACAAACATTTTTATTGCTATGGCATTTAGGCCTCTCCATAAACCATAGAGCAAAGGGCTCACTCACATTATTTATTACATTGTCTTCTAGAACATCATTACTTAGTTCTCATCCTTTCATCAGTACTTATCTGACCATGAAGGAAGCTGGATGTAATTTAAGTCAAACATTAAGAAAATCTATATATTGTAAGTTTTAAGACATAGCCACAAAGGCCAAAATTGAATAAGCAAGGAATAATATTTAAAGTAGTTACTTTAGGGATTATGAAATCAGCAGTTTGTCTAGGTCTGGTTAATAGACATACACCTGTTTTAAAGCCTGAATATTAACTTCAGCATATTATAATTCTGAAATATTAGCTGGCAATAATTAATGAGGCAATAAGTTGTATTCTCATAGGCTACAGGATATTTATCATTTTTTCTCTTTACTCTCATATTTAAGGAGTTAATTAGGTCTGTCAGTAATACAAATACCCTTGGAAAAATTTATTTTAATAATCTTTCCAACAATTGTCCATAAAGATAAATGTAGTCTTAGTCACTAAAGTCCAACATAATTGGCTGGCTTGGGTTTTTTTATCTGCTGTCTAGCATAAGTTTCTGTCACTGGTGTGGTCAATTTGTTGCTCGGCTATTTGGCTACCTCAGTCACAGGAGCTGGTGATAAACCTCAAGTCAATGTCCAGTAGCTCAGTTTCTTTTTGGAATGTACACAACTGTTACAGGGTTTGAGTGGGGCATGCCTGTCAATCTACATAAGCAAGATAATATTCATAAGCCAATCATCTTCTGCCTAGTGTAACCATACTGTGAAGAAACTCTATATGCTCGTAGTTGTTAGTTGCATCTGAAGGCTATTCTAACATTTTCTCCTCTTCTATTAAATTTATTGTCAAAGGAGAACCCTGATGAGAAAAGAAAGGAAAAGGAAAGGCATAGAAAAAAAAATGAGTACCAAGAAAGAGAAAAGCATCCAGACATGGTCCATTCCTGGTAGTTGCATTTGTCTCCTGCTGTGGTGAGCAGGCAGTCACTGTTGAATAGGTCTCTGTCACTAGGGTTCTGATCTGAGCTGGATGTAGGGAGCAAAGCAGCCATGGGGCAGGAGACCTCTCTCAGAAGGGGAGAAGAATTAGGCCTTTGCACCAGTGCGGGGGTGAGGTTCTTTGCCTCACCTCTGTTGGCCCCCAAATTTTCTCCTGATGGCCCCTCTGTGACTGTGCCTGTCTTAGGTTGTCCCTCTCTTAAGGAATCTTACCCGTCACTGGCTAACCAGCCATTCTCTGAGGCCAAACAGGGTGATGTGGAGTGTGCATGGCATCGTCCCCAAGAGGGCTCTCCTAGATAGATAATGCCCCCGTGGCCTCCACGCCAGCATTTACCCTAGGATCAGCAAACTCAGGTTTCTTCTCCATGGAGGGCCCAGCTCACAGCACTGGGCTGGTGGGGATGCGTTCAGGAAGGAAGGAGACAGGCCATAGAAAGACAAACTGTAATATAGTGACAAAACTGAGAGAGACAGATGAAGAGAGATCCTTCATACAGAACTGGCCCTAATTGGTGTTACTAACATCTGGTCCATAACTGCTAACCATACGGATGCAGAACAATCCGTTATTTCAACACTGTCTTTTTCTCAAAAAGATACTTCCAGACAGTCTGTTTACCATAGAATCAATATATAGGTATAACTGACCATTACAGTCAGGACAATTAATTTAGTTTCATGGGTAGACTTTCCAGTCCACACTGCAAGACACATTAAAGGTGGACCTGGAAAATGGGTCCATACAAGTTTTTTCATAATTTTTATTTACCTGACAAGCTCGTGAAGCTGCATGGCTATAAACTCTGTAGCTGGAAATTGACCTTCCTGGGCCAGGTTTCTCAGTCATTATCATGATGACTGGTTTAAACTCTCCTTTGATATCTGATTTAATTTACTGAATCATGTTCAGTAACATTAAGACTCTCAATATTACAATTTAAGAAAAAACTTTTAAAGTATTTTGTAAAATCTAGTGTCTCTGGGATCCTGTATTCCCCCTTTTCCTTATTTAATAAATTTGTGTAAAGGCTTGGCATAAGTCATAGTATTATTAGTTTAAGTTATAGATAATAGTACAAGTATTTAAATGACTAAGAATAGATTTACCTTTTATTGATTATTAAATTTTTTTAATATAGAGTAGTTAATCCATTTTAACAATTTAGAAAGAATTTTCAATTTTTTTGAGAGAAGGTCTCAAAATCTCTATATTTTAGAATATTATCCTTTACATAGGTATCTTTTAATTGTCTTTAAAAAATATGATGAAGGTTATTTTCTGTGTAGGGAATAGTATATAAATCTTACTGTATTTTTTATGGACAATAGATCTAGTTAGAGAACTTATATAATATCAATGAATTTTTTTAAGTTTTTAACCTTTATTGTTTAAAATTAATATATAACTTTAATTTGGAGAACATTGGTCTTAATAAAATGTTTTTTTAATTTTATAATTATCTAACAAACAAAATATGTAAAAATTAGTATCTCAGTGTCTTATAATTAATCAATTTTAGTATCTAAGGACAATTGTTAAAATTGGGATTTAAGTTAGTAGTTTAATATACTTAATGTTTAATCAACAATGTGAATTTATTTACCAAAACTAATTTTTGTCTTAAATAGTAAGAATTATTAGGCAATAAGGATTTTACTTTAAAGAAATAAATTTACATTTTAATAGGTTGTTTATCATGTCAAAATATGGACAAAATTTTAGTTCACATTAGTATAGTTAAATTAGGAAAATAGTCTGAAATATCCTTAAATTAATTATAGTTAGTTTAATATATATAAATCTTTTTTTAAATTGTTTTAACTTTTTACATCATCTGTTTAGATAACAATATAAAAATCTCTTTTACTTAGGAAAATGACTATAAAGACCTTGTTTTACCCAAAGATGATTTTTTTTTTTTTTTTTTTTTTTTTTTTTTTTTTTTTAGGATCCATGTGTGGTTTTTTTTTTTGTTGAAGCATCTTTTTTTTTTAGAAAAATTTTTTGGTTATACTTTGGAACAATTTCTGAAAACCTTAGAATTTATAAACAAATTATTATACTTTGATAAGAAATATCAATGAAAATATAGTTAAAATTTTTAGATATTTTGTAGACATAATTATAATTATTTATCATCTTATGAGTTTGAATAGTAACTTTGAGAATTAGAAACTACTTGAAGATTGTATTTTTACTTAAAAGTAAATTTATAGTAAACACATTTATCTTAAATATCTGTAACTGAAAAGGCAGAGTATCTGATAAATGTAAATATAAAACATAAATTATGGTTTTTTGTTGAAGAAAAACAATTAGGCAAATACATATTAACTAATCAATTAGGCATGTGTTAATTATTTTATAGATTAATAAATATAGGTTATCTAAATATCTAAAAAATATATATTAAGAATAAGAACATAAATTATAATTGTATTAACTTTATGTAACTACATGGCCTTAAAATATTTGGATCTATTTTAATTTATTTTTAACTAGGAGTGTATTTTTTATGTGACGTCACTTGATGTAACTGAAATAAAATCTTTGAATATATATATTTATTTTTAATAGTTAGGAATGAGAATAAGGATTTTTTTGGTCATCACAGGAACATTGTCGGCTTTGTTCCTGTGGCGAGTAAATGTATCTTTATAACCTCCACAATTAAAAGTAAAATATAAAGAAGTATGTTTGATATCTCTCATCAATAGAACATTATTTAGTAACACAACTATAAAGAAAAGTTAGGTTATTTAACTCAGAACTAACTTAAATTTAGGACTGTAACATAGAAACCTGGGAATTAAATTTTGTCTGAAAAAGATATCTTTTGTTAGCATTTACAGGTAGGCATTCTTAAAAATACAGGCTCTGAACAGCTCCAGTAGAAATCTGAAACACAGTAGTACAGGTTAGTGGCTGGAAGGCGAGACTAGAAGTCCTGTCTGAGTGACTGTGGAAGAACCAATCGGAAGCCCGTAAAAGTGTGGGAGGTGGGACCAGGAAGCCGCTCTTCCGGCCAGGCACCCCATGGTTACCATGGTGATGTAAACAACATGGAGTCCGCTGCCCATTTTCGGGGCAAAAGTTTTCCAAGTCGATTGTATTTTGTTTGATTTTGTCTGTATTTTTTTTTTCGTCTGGCCAAGATCTTACTGTGGTAGTAGCTTGTTTTGTCTCTGTGACCTGTGGTTGTAGCTCATGTACATCTTGTACTTTTTTTTGTGGCACGTGGGTGCTCCAAAGGTTTTTTAGTAGAGAACGCTAGCATTATCATCAGATCTTAAGTTAGTCTGTGTTTGGCATTTAGGTCAAGTAATTTAAGGGTTAAAAGCACTTTCGGGCTGCAGGGGCTAGGACCCCATAGTGAGCTGTTTTCCCATAGTGAGCAGTAAGCAGCAGAGGCTAAAGTTTCTTGTCCCCAGTGGCTGAATTACAGCCAATCTGATTTATAGGACAATTATGTAGTAAAAAGGTCCATACATATTTTCTGAGTATTGACAAAAACAATAGAAAATTGAAACTTATTTTTCTCCATGTAAACATCACATTTTTTCCCCTTTTTTCACTTTTCTAGCGCAAACTTCTAGAACATAAAGGTCAAAAAAATCTTTTTATTTATTTATTTTTTTTATGTGATGTTGAGGATCGAACTCAGGTTTCGCCCATGTTAGGCAAGCACTCTATCATTGAGCAACAATCCTAGCCCCCCAAAAATCTTTTATAAAGATTTATAAAAACAATTTTAAAAAATTTACAAAAACGTGCTTTTCATGGAGAGGACTTAACTCAACAACATAGCCCATCAATCATCTTAATAACTATATTTATTTAAAGTCTCTACAGTTATACCCCAGTATTAAAAAGTTTAACATCACAGAATTTTTTTTTTTGTCTAATTCACTTACTTTTTACAATTTTGTCCACAATACTCTGTAATCCTAAGCATGTTTAACTTTTGGAGAGAACTTTTAACTTTACTAACTTTTTTAAATATTTAAATTGGAGTTTCCTTAGGAGCCAGAATTTGTCGTTTTTGTCCCAGCAGCTTAAAGACTTTTAGCCTCACGTTGGGCGCCAATTGCCGGGTTTCTGTTCTTGTGACTAAAAGGCTCAGGGGTCACTCTAGTTAAACTGGGCTAACTGGGCTGCACGAAATAACCACACAAGTCACACAAATACCTTTTTCTTTGGGGTTGCTGTGATGGCTCCTCTGACCTTAAGGGTCTGCAGAAAGAGAGAGAGAGAGAGAGCACGTGCTGACCCCTTTTATTGAGGAGAAGCTATTCAAATGAGGCAAGGGGTCAGTTTCAGGGGGCTGAGTCTATCTTCATGATGCCCACTGTCAGCAGGTTGACTGACACCTGGGTAGGCCACACCCAAGGACACAGTAAGAGGAGGGGACACACACAAGGCACTTCCATGGAAGATTCTATCCTAAACAGGGCAAGGGGTTATATTACAAAGGAACAGGTGAGCATAGCTTCACCCATGGGGCTGTAGCAAGACACACCCATTTCTGTGACTGAGCACCTCAGCACCCAGCTGGGGAGTGTGACCCAGTCACCCATAAGGTTGGCCTCCCACAGATTACACTGCTTCTGTCTGCATATCTAATAATAGTGTCAGAATTAATGTTTGTTGGGAAAGGTGAACAAATGATTTGTGATTTGAGAAATCCAACAGACTCACTTGCATTCTTCTCCTATAAAGTAAAACAATAGCCTGAAGATATTTTTTAAAAATTATTAAAAATTTTTCTTACTATAGCCAACATATGGGGGAAAGAATCTCCTTATGAAGAGAGGATGCTATTTATTTCAGTTTTGGTGGGCAGTCTCAGTGGGGGTCCTCAGCAGCAGACAGCTGCCCAGAGACGTCCTTTATTTTTCCTTTATTTCCTAGTTTTCTCAAAAAGGGTAATAGCAATATTATAGCAAGCCAGAAAATATTGAACAAAAGCTATTATAAAGCTGTAATAAGAAAAACCAATTTATTGTTATATGTCAATGTGGCTTCTCCAAAGACCATGTTCTCTCATTACAAATTGGGAGCAACCGTACTCAGAACAATAGTTATTTTTACACTGACGAGCAGGTCTGAAAGAATTTCCCATTTCCTAAATATGACATTTGTGGGTGTGGAAAAGATTGCTCAAATTCATTTTTTAATAGAAAATGTTTTATATAAAAACATAATTTTCTCATATAAAGGAGAAACCTATCATTAATATGTTATAACCTTCTCAAAACAATAGGGTAAAAGGCAATACCTTGTAAAGGAACACAGACATTGATATTTTCCATGCTGAGCTGCCTCAGTTTCCCCAGGAGCAGCATTGTGTGAGGTTAACACAAATTAGAAAAAAAAAAAAGAAATGACAAAAATCAAAGCCAAAGTTAACTGACAATATCTGCTGCTTCTGACAAAGACTACCTCCCATTAGCAGAGGTGACATGAAGTAGTGATGAGAAGGACAAGCTATAGAGTGACAGGGGTTCAAATCCTGCCTCAGGTCCTTATTGGCTGTATGACCTTGGGCAGACTCCTCCACTTCTCTGAGTCACAGTTTTCTCCTTTGTTAGTGGATACAGTGGATACTATTGATGCCCTACCAAATGGCCTTACCAAGCACACCCTAAAACATCATTGTCACACAAATCCTCTAGCTGCTGTGAGTGTTGGCTGCTATCAGTTGGGGTTTCCATAAGAAGATATCACAGATTGGGTGGTTTAAGCAACAGAAATTTATTTCTCATGGTTCCAGAGGCTGGAAAGTCCATCATCACAGTGCTGGGTTGAAATCCTTTGAGGCCCCTCTTCTTGGATGGCCTCTTGGGTCTCTTCACACCAGCCCTGGCATCTCTCTGTATGTCCTAGTCTCCTCTTCTTATAAGGACACCAGTGAAATTGGATTAGGGCTAGCCTAACAGCCTCATTTTATCTTAGTTACTTTTGTAAAGGACTGAGCTCCAAACACAGTCACATTCTCAAGTGCTGGGTTTGGACTTCAGCACATGAAATTTAGGAGGACACAATGGAACCCACAGTTGTAGCACATAGATTCTCCCCTTTCCAGAGAATTGCTATCTGATCAGGGAAGCCTTCTTGTCAATGGAGGATGCCTCCCCTGTACCCCAGGGCCAGTCTTGGCCAGTGACTGACTAGAGGTAGAACCATCCTGTTCCAGATCCTTCTGTATGATCAGGCTGGGCTGTTCTCCAGCTGAGACCACATCCTTGCTCAGCAATGTTCCCTTCCCTGTCAAACATAGCCCCCAGTCCCATTCTGGTCCCCCCAAGCCTGGCAGCTCTCCAATAATAAAATACAGGCACCAGAATATCCATCTTAGGTATTGCTTTGAAGGAACCCAACCAAAGACATGGGTATTATGTAACATCGTAACTCATAGTTGCAACATAAAATATTAAAAAAATGATGTTATATAGTAAAATAAATATATTTTAAAGGGAAAGCACCATTGCTGGCAAAGTCACATTCTTTTACATTGCAACTTTAATCTTCAGACCTCCTAAGATACAACATAGTCCGCTCCAATGGACATTATTATAGTGAGTCATTCATCAGGGATGAGTTATTCCACAGGCAGTTAAATTTTCTTTCTTGAAAGCTTGTGCACTGACTCTGCTCAAAGTCTTCTAAAAATGATTCATCTATCACAATGTCTATGTTGTCATAGAAGATGCTCAATAAATGGCAGTTATCATTACTACAGCAGGTAGAAAATGTTAGTTTTCTTAATAGGAATGAAACTTCTTAAGAAACTGTATTTATGGACTGAGGAAAGGGATAGCTGGGTCAAATGGTGGTTCCATTCCCAATTTTCCAAGAAACTCCATACTACTTTCCATATTGGCTGCACCAATTTGCAGTCCCACCAGCAGTGTATAAGTATACCTTTTCCCCCACATCCTCACAATACTTATTATTGTTTGTCTTCATAATAGCTGCCATTCTGACTGGAGTGAGATGAAATCTTAGAATAGTTTTGAGTTGCATTTCTCTAATTGCTAGTGAAAATGAACTTTTTTTCATATATTTGTTGATTGATTGTATATCATCTTCTGAGAATGTCTATTCAGGTCCTTGGCCCATAAACAGCATACTACAGGGACACAGCCACATCAATGTTTATAGCAGCACAATTCACAATAGCTAAACCATGGAACCAATAGATGAATGAATAAAAAAATGAGGCATATATACACAATGGACTATTATTACTCAATAATAGAAGAGAATAAAATCTTGGCATTTTCAGGTAAATGGATGGAGTTAGAGAAAATAATGCTAAGTGAAGTTAGCCAGTCCCCCCAAAACAAATGCCGAATGTTTTCTCTGATATACAGAGGCTTATTCATAGTGGGATAGGGAGGGAGAGCATAGGAGGAATAGACGAACTCTAGATAGTGCAGAGGGGTTAGAGGGCAAGGGAGGTAGCATGGGGTTGTTAATGATGGTGGAATGTGATGGTCATTATTATCCAAAGTACAGGTATGAAGACACGAATTGGTGAGAATATACTTTATATACAACCAGATATATGAAAAATTGTACTCTATATGTGTAATAAGAATTGTAATGCATTCCGCTGTCATATATATGACATATATATATATACATATATATATGTGTATATATATACATATATATATATATATATATATATAAGAGTATTGTGCAAAAAATAAAAAGAAACTGTATTTATAAAAAATACCTGACACAAGTACAAGGGAAGAAAATTTTAATCACTTTTGATTTTTTGTTGTTGTTTTTGCAGTTTCTGGGGATCAAATCCCTAGATGTGCTCTACTACAGAGCTATAGTCTCAGCCCTTGTATAACAGCTTTTGCTAGAGATGAATGAGTGGTCAGAGCCAGGGAAATGGTGGAATGCTGTGCTCTCTGTGAAATGCCAAACTCACCAAATACTTGGTATAAGTTTTAAAATGTTGTATTTGATGTCTGAAGAGATAAGAGCCAATTGGAGCCTTTGGCCTAAGAACACAGGCAGAGGCGAGGGAGGCCTGCAGCAGCCTGTCTTCAGCAATTATGCTGCAGCTCTAGACAAGCTGTAATTTGAGCCAAGCTTCCCTCCCAGGTCTCCCAGGGATGGAGAAGTCCATGCTGACATCCAGGTCAAGTCATTATTGTTTATAAAGGGAGCATGTGTATACAAAGAGCCAATGGTAGGGCTGGAGGAAAACACTCATGAGGCAGAAGCAGCCTGTCATTCAGGGACACAGTTGAACTCCACCTACTAGATAAAAAAACATGCCTAAAACCTTGGCCTCCCATGCTCCCCAGGGCCATGAGGGCACTGAGTCCTGGTGATACATCTTCCACTGCATTATTAGATAAAAGGACTAACTCTTTGACACTTTGCTGATCTGGAAAGGTATTTGGTCAGTTTCTGAATGTTGATTCAAACATACATTGGATTTTTCCTTTTCAATGTTTAAGAGACATCTCTCTCACACTGTGAACCACCAATGGGTTTATCAAGGTCATTCAGTGAGTCACTGCCTGACCTAAAACTCTGTTCTCATGGTGTCCTAGTTCCCAGCAGCAGACATTAAGATTGCTTGTTGGAGTTTGGAAATCATAGAGAATGAAGGATATACTCTAAGACTAGCAATCAGTCCTTCCCTTGGTGAGTCATCCCTTTTTTATGGATACCATGGGCCCCTGCTGGAGGTCCCAGAGAGGCAGTTACCCCACATTCCAAATGGCTGTTGCATCTCTATTTCATTACAAAGAGCCCCCTTCTGGGCCCCTGGGAAGCAACTGTAATTTTCAATCACCATAACATTTAGTGGGGCTAGAGGCTTGCAGCAGCAGATTTGCTAAGGAACATTTTGAACCAATATTCAGTCCAGGGGAGAATATGGACAGCCCCTAGTGAAATGAACACATTCATACTCTGAGGGAGAAATGAACACTCCAGATATCTTTGAACACCCAGCTCTGCAATCACCTCAAATCTCCCTCCTCCATCTTCTTACACAGGCTGTTGCAAATCTTACCTAAAGCACTAACTACGTCATTCTCCATCTTCAATGACTCCCCCACCACCAATAAAGCTCAGTACAAAAATTTCAGCTTGGCATGCAAGGCTTTCTATGATCTGGTTGCAACCCCACTGTCCCAAACCTGCCTCCTCCTACCAGAGAATTTGGAAGCTCTCATTTAAAAGCATATACCAAGAGGAAATCTGATAGGTACCCCTGGGTTGGGTCCAGACAGCTTTATTTTTTAAATGTTTCCCAGATAGTTCTCATATGTACCTGTGGGTCAGAATCTTGGCTTTTATAATCTGAATAGTACATTTTTCTCTGAACTTGCTCTAACTTTCTAGCTTCATTTCTCTGAAGTGGTGCTCCTTCTAGAATTGCCCTGTCTAGAATGGTAGCCCCCACACATATACTCTTATTTAAATTAAAATTAAGTAAAATACAAATTCAGACACAATATCAACATTTTAAGCCACCTGTGATAAGATCATAGAGTACTCCCAACATTGTAGAAAACTCTATTAGTGCTGTTCTAAAGTGTTGTCTCTTTCTTTGTCTATCTCTGCTCATCCACAGCCCCATATCAATTTGGCTAGATTTCTTTGAAGCCCCGGGATGCAGGCCACTTCATGTCTCTGATCCCTCACTTTCCCCCCTGGCCAGCACACCATCCACCATCAGCAAACTTCACACCTGCAAAGAGAAGGTGGAGCTTTGTCCCCTGGAGAAACTCCAGCTCTCACACTTCTGGGCTTAGCCAGAGAAAGGCAGTAACTCTGTCCCCTGCCAGCCCAAGGCCAGAGCCACATAAAGGATTTAATATATCAAATTTAATCTCTGAGATACCCTCTCTACCTCCTGTTACATAGTATCTACATATTGAGCTTTACCAGATGGCCAGTGCCACCCTTGGCCTCAGAGAAAGGCAGCTCTTGGATCTCCTGGGTCCCACAGTAGACAATGTCTTGCATGGCACGGATCAAATCCACCTTGTCAATATCACTAATAGCAAGTGGAACTGAACCTAAATATGAACATCACACTTACAGTCTTGGGGGGAGGCACACTGCAATTGCTTTGTTTTACATCTCTTCAACACTTCCTTCTCTGTCACAACAAGCCATAGGTTAGTGCCATGACCTTTTCTAAAATAAACCTTCAAAACGAGGGCTAAAATTAACTACGTTGATTAGCTTAGCCTACAGCTTCACACATGAGGCTATGAAAAGAAATAATTTTCTTAGTCAAAATGCATATTCATGACCCTTTCTGTATGGAGGGCTAAATTAAGTACAGTACCTTTTTTATATATAGGACAGCAGGTTCTGCTGTTTTTCTCAGTGACATCTCTATATTTGATCAAGGGCACAAAAGGCTTTCTGCTTCCCCTACAAGCACATATACTCATATATACACACGCACACACACAAGACAAAAATAAGCTCCATGATCTTTTTGGAAATAAGTCTCTCCTGAGCTCTAGAGTCTGTGATTTTATCGTATGTGTCAAAATGATTTTCCCTCAGGCAAAACTAACATTTCTCTGAACATTTTTTTTCCTGTTTTAGAAAGCAAGAGCCAAAATGACTGGGTAAAATTTGTCTTTTCTCCACCAGATTCAGAGAAATGAACTCACTCTCTCAAGGGGAAATATAGGAAGACATCACAGAGACCTTGAAGGAGTGGTCCAACAGCAGGGTGCTGTCTTCATTAGCAGAAGACACCTAATTCTATGACTTTTGGCAATTAGTTTAAGTTCCTGAGCTGTAGATATCTTATCTGTAAAACAGAGAGAGTAGTAACTCAACAGCCTAAAAATCAAGAGCCTGAACTAGATGGTTTTGCTCTTAGGCTTACAAGTTTGTGGCCTAGAGTAAAGGATTTGTGATCAGTCCTTTCAGTGTTTCAGGCTACTATAATAGGATATCATAGACTTGGCAGCTAAATACTGAAACTTATATCTCACAATCCTGGAACCCAGGAATTCTAAGAACAAGGTATAGAAGATCCAGTTTCTGGTGAGGGCACTTCTGATTTGCAGACATCTATCCTCACATGACAATGAAAAGAGAGATGCAAAGCAAGCTACTTAACATGGGCATTAATCCCATCATGAGGCTTCACCCTCATGACCCAAGCCCCTTCAGGGGCCCATCTCCAAATACTACCTCAGTGGGGATTAGGGTTTCAACATATGAACTTGGGCAGTGGATGGGTATACATGCAGTTCATTATAACCAGTGTGTATATAACTCATCTGGAAAACTTGATGAAATTTGGATTTCTGCATTTCTGACATGCTTAGGGGTGATGGAGGTATTGCTGGGGTGATGGTGATGGTCCACGAACTGCACTTTAAGTAGCAAAAGAATAGACCATTGTACCTAGTCACCAAGTGCTTGTAGAGAAGCACTTACTTTATGTAAAATTTAAATGAACACCATGAAATTATAACTAAGATTATAACTTAGATTTTCACTAAATTAAACAATTTAAATTGCCATCAAAATTAGGCCTCTGTTTCTTCTCTCTTCCTTTACTCTGGCTATATTTCTTCACTAACAGTTACTTTCTTTTATGCACATCAGAGTGCATTTAGCAATTTGTTTGTTGGTAGAGGGAACATCTTATAAGTCAAATAGGATTTCCTCTTTGATGAAATCCTGGAGTCATAATTTATTTTTTCCACCTCCAGTCTCCTAGAAAACATTTGTCTCCCATTGGCAGAACTCCTCTGTTAACTAGCCATCTGGAGGCAGTCAGGAAACTGCCAGAAGATACTTGCTAGTATAAGACAGTCTAGTTCACCAATTTGAAGAGGAAAACGTAATGCAATGATGCAGGCCAGTGATCACAAAGGAAAACACAAAGGAAACCTGGTGCCTGGATATCGTGGGCATGGTGTTCAATTAAAATTTGCATAAAGTAAGTTGCATATCAGTTAAGGCAAATTTTTCTGATTGTACCTTGGAAATGTTACTGTTGCAAGCCTTTTTTTTCCCTGGGTCACTGTACTTTCTTGAGCTGGCTACTTCCCATTGAAATGTTGATCTGGTCACAGAGATCAAGGTAAACTCAAGTTTAAAAGGAAATCTTTCATGGCTATAAAATCTGGGAAAGCTTTGATTAATACACTTCCAAAGTAGAAACAGAAAGTTTTATATAAACAAATATATACACACAAATATACATGTGTGTATATGTGTAAACATGTGTAGATACAGAACGTGTTATATATCCACACATATGTGGAGAGAAAGAGATTGATTTTAACAAATTGGTTTACATTTGAACAATTATGGGAGTTGGTAAGTCCAATATCAACAGGGTAGGCTGTCAGGGCGGGCCAGCTGGTGGAGACTTAGGGAAGAATTAACATGACAATCTTAAGCAGAAAGCAATTTTGGGCACAATTCCCTCTTCTTTGGGGAAAATTATCTTGATCGAATGAGGTCCACTCACATTATGGAGGATAATATGCTTTACTCCAAAATTTACTGATTTAAATGTAACCACACCTTCACTACAGCATCTACTGGTGTTTGAGGAAACTTGTACGGTACTATAGCCTAGCCAAGCTGACATATAAAATGAACCAGAACACTTTTTCCAACCAGGAATCTGACACAGGAGATGAAGTTGTTTGTCAAAGAATTCAGATCTCCTGCTGAGGCTACAAAATCCTCAAACAGTAGAATCCCAGGCCTTGTCTAGTACTGAGGAAATCCTGACACTTAAATGCTGACTTTTAAGCAAGAGTGATCACCAATTTCTTAACAAACTACTATCAGAATCTGTAGCCTTCTTGCAAAGCTCTTTGCCTCCAAGTATTCTCAGGAAACTGTGAATAATCCTCTGGTAGAGTTGACTTCGCTTTCATTCTCAGAAAATTCTTGTCATTTTCTCTTTGGTGTTTTCAAAGCCATCTGGTATATCTGACTAGAGGGTCAAGATACACCAGATAGCTTTGCCCACTATGGACAGAGCCAGGTAAACAGGCCACCTTACAGAATGGAGCCTGAAAAAAACTTCCTTTTGGCCTCGGGGTCCTTTGTGCTATACACCATAACTACATAGAAAGCTCACAAATTCAGTAAATGTTTTCCTTATTGATTACTGACACAGTGATACAAATAGTTATCTTGTTACACAGACAGCACACCAAAAATACCACCAGATTAAAAAAAAATTAAAAGCCTAATTCAGAAAAAACTAAGAAAAATGCAAACAGATCTCTTATAATAGCCAGAAAGTACTTTGAAATTTTTGAAAAGCTAGGAGTCTTCTGAGATGAAGACTGTTTCTAAGAAAGTTATTTCTTAGAAAGGTAGTACTAAGCAGAGTTCCACAAGGCATAACTTTGGCTTAATCTCATGGAGCTTTAGGGACAATGATCAGGCAGGCATTGGAAATGTTTACAAAGACTGCCTTTGGGAGCTGAGGGCTTGGGAGTGACATGTGTCTTCCCAGGCAGTGCTAGTTCTCTTTGAGTAGGCAAAGTAGGCTCTGGCACCTGCTCCCCAAACAAGAGAGACACATGTATGGAAGACTGAGCACAAGAAAATGGCAGAGAGATCATTCAGGGTATGGACAGAGCTCTGACCAAAGCTTCGGCAGTGGGGGAAACATTTTCTCCTGACACCTGATTCCATTCAGCTTTTCCCAGCTCTTTCTTTTAGCAATCCCCTAATCAGACACCCCCTGCCAAACCTTCATTAAGAACAGATTATAGAAACCCAGGTGTATACCTGTTCTCCATCCAAAAGTGCATGAACTGCTTAACCTGACCCACATCTCTAAACACCTCTTGGCCCTCATCCCTTGGACCAACTCTCTCATTTGTCTATCATTCACATTTCAGTTTGATCTAATTCCACCCAATTGTGACTTTGCCTTTACCCAATCTAAATTTCAAGCCCAAATTTGTTCTCCTCATGTCAGGCCCTCCAAATGCTAGCATCCTGGTTAATTTCTCAAGGACAACCAATCTCCCCCCCATCCCTCTCTCCAATTCACCTGGCCTCCTCACTTGAACCCAGCCCCTTTGCAGCACCCTGACTTGTTCAGCCATGATGTTTACTGAACTTTAATTCATATCTAGAGGATAACCTTCCCAAGAAATCAGCAACCACAATGGGGAAAACCTTGAAGTCACAAGGTTCAGTGCCCTTTCTCTGTTAATATTCTACTCTCTGATTCCCTCTGAGCATGTGTTTTGTGCTGCCACTCACCTCATTCTGCAAACAATGAGAAAGCCCAGGGCTTTCCTACTGATTTGCATTACATTCTTTTCAAAAACATAAGGGCAAAGTCACTGCACTAGAAAATTAATTTCCCCCTATTTAATAACTAGGAGAAATAGATATGTTGTACATTTGCATGGTAATAGTATTAAAAGTTTTTGTTTCAGTGAAGCCTAAGCCAAGTTTCAATGAATGGAAGGAGAATGTATAGCAAGCAAATTTCTTTTCAAATGGACATTTCCCAGTGCTGTTAGTTTATCTACTGGTTTGTTCAAAATACGCAGGCAATAGGTAGAAGATGACCCAGATTAAGGGTTAGCAAGTTGTAGCCTGTGCTGGGGTTGTGGCTCAGTGGCAGAGCACTTGCCTAGCATGTGTGAGGCACTGGGTTCAATCCTCAGCACTGCATATAAATAAGTGAATAAAATAAAGGTCCATGAACATCTAAAATACGTTTATAAAATATATATAGAGAGAGGCTGCCTTCTTCTGTAAATATGTTTGGATGGAACACAGCCATACTCTGTATTGTCTATGGCTGTTTTCTCTGTATGATGCCAAAATTCAAAAGCAGCGTTAGGTAGTTGCTAACTCTGAATAAATATTGTACACGAACCATGAAGCTAGGAGAAGCCTTTTGCTCAACTCCCTGACTAATTCCAAAGCATACAACCATAAGTAAAGTTGGAAATTTATAACGCTTCATAAGTGAACCTCAGAATCCCAGTGTGAAGCAACTGAGAAAAGTCTTGTTTGAGCCTGATCTGGATTCAAAGAGCCAATCCAAGGAGAGAGAAAAATAACTTACGGAATCTGATTTCAGCACATGAAGTCATATCTTACTCAAACACTAACCCCCACTGATGAACCCTGGAAGCCATTCAGGACAGGGACAAAATTCAGTGTGAGGCTGTGACCTCTGTGATCAGGTAACTAAACAATGTCTAACCATTAACTCAAGAGAAATGCAAGAAAACTTTGTTTCCACTTAGGGCTTTGAGTAGGAAAAAAATTATGAAAACTCAAAACCCCAAATGTAGACTGTATTTAAAATCTAAATTTCTACCCATCATGTCTTGTAGGATTTTGTGAGACATTAACATTAAATTGGTTTGGAAAAGTTACACAGGATGGCTGCCAGAAAGAATAGACAAGACTCTGGAGGGATATTTCTACAACCTGTTATTTAGCATTTGCTAAGAGAAAAATCTCCATTAATGATAAGCTCTCAATACAAAATTACTTAATGCTCCAAACAACGTTACAATGAACATATAACTTTGCAAAGTTTGCAAAAGGCCAGTTTCTTAACAAGGAAGATATATTGTGAGAAAATCTTCACAAGGTGATTTCACTGTATGTGAATATAAATGAATGTACTTAAACAAACTAAGATGGCTACAATGTCCCCGGGCAATATACTCTATGGGACTAACATCATATATGGTCCATAGCTGACAAAAATGACACTATGTGGCACAAGACTATATTTCTGGAGGATAAACTAGCACAAGTGAAAATGCTGGGTTGAAGGGTCTGAGCATTCTGGTCAGAGAGAACCCTTCTCCCAGCTAAGCACATAGTTTGTTTGCTCTTTCATTTAAGTCTTGATTAAAATGCTACTCCCTAAGCAAAACCACATGTGTGCAACATAATGAAGAAATAGCGAATACTTGTAAAAGTATATCTAGATAAAGAAATTCAGAATTAATCAATGCCCCAGAAACAGCATCCACATCCCTAGATTTCATCTCTATTTGGTTGTAATCTTGCTTCTCACCCTACAAATAGTCAATATTTAAACTTTTATGGTAATCACATCTTTACTTTTCTTTATAGTTTCCAAACTATATACAATTTATATGTATACAAAAATATGTATATATTCCAAACTAGGTATAATTTGATATAATCTGACTGATTTGGTTTTGATAGTTATGTAAAAGGAATCATAGGGAGTCTTTTGGGTCTTTCTTCTTTTACTTATGTTTACATGATTTATTTATGTTGTTACAAATAGTTGAAGTCCACTTATTTTCACTGCTGTATAGCAGCACATTGTATGACTATACTACAATGTTTACAAGATAAACATCTGCATTGTTTCTAGTTTGGGGTTATTGAAGAATTCTTTAGTGCATCTCCTGGTGTACATATGCATGTATGTTTCCAAAGAATACACCCATAAGTTAAGTGTTGAGCTAAATTGATGTACATCTTTATTATATTATGCCCAAGATCTATTTTCTAAGGAAGATGCACCAATTTATGTTCCTACCAGTAATGGACATATAATTTGTCCATGTACTTCCTTATTCCTGACATCATTTAGTATTCTCAAACTTAAAAAATTTTTGTCCTTTTTTGAGTAGTATGTACTAATATCTTGGTGTGGATTTTAATTTTAGTTTTCTTGATTTATCCTACACAAATTATAGGTTAGAAGTTTTCTTTAGCACACTAAGATGTAAGTGACTAATGCCTCCATTATTTCTATGCAATTATGTCAGCAATAAAATTTTTTGTTTCTTAATTGATTTTTAAAAAATAAATGACAGTGGAATGCATTACAATTCTTATTACACATATACAGCACAATTTTTCATATCTCTGGTTGTATATGTTGACACCAATTCATGTCTTCATACATGTACTTTGGACAATGATGTCCATCACATTCCACCATCCTTGCTAACCCCCTGCCCCATCCCTTCCCTTCCAACCCCTCTGCATTATCTAGAGTTCATCTATTCCTCCCATGCTCCCTCTCCCTACCCCACTATGAATCAGCCTCCTTATATCAGAGAAAACATTGAGCATTTGTTTTTTGGGGGGGATTGGCTAACTTCACTTAGCATTATCTTCTCCAATGCCATCCATTTACCTGCAAATGCCATGATTTTATTCTCTTTTATTTCTGAGTAATATTCCATTGTGTATATATGCCACATTTTTTTTATCCATTCATTTACTTAAGGGCATCTAGTTTGGTTCCATGGTTTAGCTGTGAATTGTGTTGCTATAAACATTGATGTGGTTGTGTCCCTATAGTATGCTGTTTTTAAGTCCTTTGGGTATAGACCAAGGAGAGGAATAGCTGGGTCAAATGGTGGTTCCATTCCCAGTTTTCCAAAGATTCTCCATACTGCTGTTTCATTCTTCCTGCTAAGGATTGCAGCAATTAATTTAACTGGCATTTGTTTGAGAGCAATTTACTCAGTTTTCTCTAGATTTTTTTAGTATTGGCAATTGAATCTAGGAGCTTTACAACTGATCTCTATCTCAGTTCTTTTTCTTTTTATTTATTTATTACTATTATTTTTGTGTTACTGGAGATTGAACCCAGGATTTTGAGCATGCTAGACAACCACTTATCCATTGAACTAAAACCCCAGTCCCTTTCTGGATTCTTTTAAGAATGACTACATCCTTGGTTGTCTGAAGTTTTAATACAATGTATCAAGTTGTAGATTTTATTTTTCTATATGACATTTGTGAGTATCTTGAATTTATTGAATGATATATATCATCAATTCTGGAATTTTTTTCACCTACTATGTCTTGAAATACCATTGACAATTCTTTTTGGGATGATTTCAGATTTCCAATGAGATGATTTTATATTTTACTGTATTATTAATTTCTTTTGCCCCTTCTTTTGTAATTCCCATGTTTTGTTTCTCCATGTTATAATATAATGCCTTATGACTTTCATTCCAGTTCATTAATTTCTGCTTCAGCTATATCTATTCTGCTATTGAACTCATTGAGTTGATTTCAATCTACTGTTATTTTTCACTTCTATACTTTTTATTATTTTTCTAATAGGGTATATGTTTTTTATTTCCTTAAAATATTTTAAGCTTATTTATTTATTTAAACATAGGGGACATTATTATTTTAGAGCCTATTTCAGATAATTCCAATATCTTAAGCCTTTGAGCCTCAATCTTCTGAAAAGCTAGTCTAGTCTAGTGGAAACTTGTTAACATTACTCAGCCTACATTATCATAATTAGAACTGCATTGTGTTTCGTAAGATACTATATTTCTATTCATGTTTTTCTAATTAATTTTCTAACTTCTTCTCCAGATTGCTACATTCCACGAGATTAGGAACTTTTTTTTTCTTTTGGTATGGAGGATTGAACCTAGGGGTGCTTTAACACTGGGCTATATCCCCAGTTTTTTAGTTTGAGGCAGGGTCTTATTAATTCATCCAGGTTGTCCTTGAACTTACAATTCTCCTGTCTTAGCCTCCAACCATTGTCACTGGGTTTACAGATGCTCCACTCCACTCCCAATAAAACTTCTTCTTCTTTTTTTTTTTTAACCATTGGATCTTCAACAACCAGAATATCATTTTACATATTATCTTATAAAAACTGTTGAGTAAAAGGGCCTGGGTGTGTTGCTCCATGGTAGAATGCTTACATAGCGTACATGATACCCTGTTTAATCCCCTGTATTACAGCCAAAAAGATATTTTAAAAATAGTATAAAATATTTCCTCAAAATTATTATGTCATTTTGCCAACAATGTATAAACAATCTTCTTTTCTCTATATTTTTGCTAACATTGTATATACTCTGTCTTTTAAGTATTCACCTGTTTTACAAAAATGTGATATCTTTTTTTTTTACTGGTTGAATTTTACTGTTGAATAATTATTTTTTTACTGGTTGAATAATTAATAAGTTTGAGTCACTATTAGCTATTTGTGGTAGTTCTTCATGAAAAGTAATTTTCTAGTTCATTCTTCAGTTAGATTATTTTTCTTACTGATCTAAGGGAATAGGTGAATCATGTATCTTTCATATACTACAAAATATATACATTATAAGAATTGCAAATATTTTCTTAGTTCGTTAATTCTCACTTGTCTTTTATTATATCTTTTGCTATATAAAGGTTTTGTGTGTGGGCTCTCTCTCATCCAGCGAGGAGATCCATGGAACAGGGTAGAGGAGTTGTGGCTATGGAGTCACTAATCAAGACCTCCAGAGACCAAGCAGGAAGCAGGTCTGATTTTATTGTGCAGTTACCATGTATATATATTCAGGCAGTAACTAAGCAGATTACAGGCAGCCACCAATACAATTTCTGGCCACCTGTCCTTGCAGCAACCAATGGAAGAGCAGGCCATGGAGCAAGCACAGGTGCAACGCATAGCCTCAGCCCAGGGCTGTGCCTACGAGGTAAGCTGTTTGCCACTCACACACCTAGCACGGGGAAATGGTTTGCCATTCAGATATCCTTAACATATGCCAAATATGCAGTAATCCATGCACTTGTCCCCACAGTTTTACATTTTTACATAGACAATTCTGTAAATCTTTGTGCTTTCTGGGTTTATTTCATAATTCTAAAGAAATTTCTTATTTCTTTAGAATTATGAATAATTTAGAATAATTTTGAAATTATTCTTTAATATTTTATCATTTGTTTCATGTTTTATATATTAATTCTTCAATTGACTTGACTTCACCTGTCCAGTATAGAGCAGGGATATATTTTTTTTAAACAAGTATTTTCCCAAGATCACTTATTTAAATATATCTTATTTCATCACTAAATAATATATTTTTGTATGTTAAATTCACACATATATTTAGGCAGGTTTCTAGATTATTTTACTCTATTGGCCTATTTATCCTTGTATCTTTGTGGAAAGTCTTAGAGACTGCTGATAAGGTAATTGAAAAACACTTAAAAATTTTCTATCACAGTAAAACCTAAATATTTTCCTAATTACCATTTTTTTCATATTATATTCACTATTTATCATAAAAGTAATTATCATAATCACTTCAACTTTGAAAGATTTCAGTTCATTACCACACATAATAGTCATCAAATCCACATGAAACATGTGTTCCCACTCATGCATTAAGCAAATAATTACTACACACATTATGCAAATAACTGTGTTGGTTAGTTCGTATAAAAGTGATCAAAATTGACAGAGTTCCTACTCTCAAAAAGCATACAGAGCAAAGGCAAGGTTAAAAATTTCTTAAATGTATCCATATTCTCAAACATATATACAGTATATATATTTGTATATATATATATGTTTGGGGATATATATGTTTCTGAGGAAATATATATACTATACAGGAAAAGAACAAGTTTCTAGAATCAATTTACTGTACCACACCAGGGAGCAGCCTTTACATCATCTATAGGAGTCACTGAGGTTGCGAGGTACATAGCAGGTACAACTGTATGCAGTGGCCTTGGGAGTGCTAATACCAGCAAGAGTAAAACACATGGGATCTAATTTCTATCTGTGGTTTAGGGGAAACTCTGTGTGGCTGGTCACTGGGAGTAGAAGTGCCAACCATTCTAGTTTTCAATGCTAAAGCTGAGAAAGTCCCAGGCAAACTGGGATGCCTGGGCACCCTACCAGGAGTGAGATGGAGCACTTTGAAGGGGTTGAGGTAGTGGTGTGAGGGGAGTAAATAAGCAGGGACCTTGGAGGTTGTGGGAAAGGTTTTCTGTTTTTCACCCTATATACAATAAAAAGCAATTGGAAAGTTTTAAACAAGCACTAGCAAACTCTGATTTACAGTTTTAAATTCCGTTGGTGGGCATGTAGAGGATAAACTAGTTGGAGGCTGAAGACTAGTTGGAGGCAAGAACAACACTCACATGAGGGGCAGCCTGACGATAGGACCCAGAATTCATTTTATAGCTGACAATGTTGAGACGTGGGAGAGTTAGGGAACTTGACTGACGTCACATAGGCAATGTGAAGTGACAGGACTCAACCTCAGATCTGCTCATTTTATGTCCCCGATTTCTTATAAACAAATCAAAACAAACAAACAAAACCCCTGGGCTGATGTGCCCAATTGCATGACAGATGGATGAGTTTCTTAGAGAAACAAAAGGGGAAGGTATGTTTTACATTTTATAGATGCTGTGCCTTCTTCTAATTGTAAAACAATTTAAAATACAAATATAATTCACAGTTAAAATGGTGTGATAATTACTATTAAACATTTTTCTAGAAAAGATAAATTCATAAAAACTTAATGCAAATGGCATGAGTATTGCGTTGCTTCACTCAATAAAACTAAAGTGATTATTATGGATAATGGGAAGGAGAAATATTATTAATGTTAAAGTAGGAAAATGTGATATAATTCTAACTTTACAATCTCAATGAATAGAATTCTACTGAAAAAAGTCCTATAACACACTGTAGGATATAATCAGCCTAGACAATGGAAGAGATGCTCAACAAGAAATTTCAAATTTCAGCCCACTGGTGCTTTTGCTGTGCACTCAACTAGAATTGTATTTATTCCTTCAATACACAAAGTGCCTTTGTGAAATGCACCTGATTTTTCATAAGCCATTCAACTAAAAATAATTTTACGTCTTACCCAAGAGAAAATTAAACAAAATAGAAGTGCACCCACTTAAGAATATAACTGGAGGAACTGAAATAGAAGATAGCTATATGTGTAATTTATCATTGCTGACCTACTACAATCCATCTAAAGATGTTCTCTGAAATCTGAGGCCACCAGGGACAGAGCACATTTCACTGTAACCATACCTTTCAGTGTCTGAGGGCTTCATTTCCACGGTGATAAAAGATGAAAATAAACCTGCTATAAAGTGTTGATTGCATTTGCTTATGTTACAGTTCTCTAGGGACTAGTTTTCTGAGAATTTGAAGAGTAACACAAGATAATTTATCAGATAATTTGCATCTTATTTGGGATTCCTTGATGATGAAAAACTGCTGTGCCCAGCAAATGCTGAAGCCAGGTATTTTAGGTGATTGATGTAGAAACTCTCAAACTCTTTGGGAGAAATATATAAGTAAATAGATTTACCACATAATTATCCCCATAGGAGCCCCCCTCAAACAACTGCAACTACCTACTTAGCACACAAAATGATATGGTTAAAACATGAAAGTACACAATCTCAGTAAGACTTCAGGTTTTTACAACTACTATAATAACATTGGCAACATTAATTCTACTTATTAATGATTTCCTTCCCGTGAAATTTAAAGAGAGCAGGGCTTTTACCTTAGAGTACCTTATGTGTGAAATGGGCTCCTACCACATAATTATCCCTTTTCCAGTTTATTACAAATTGTTTAACAGGGCAGTATAAATGGAGAAATTATTCATGACATCCTAGGATATTTAAAGTTCACTCTTTCAGGGTCTCACTTCATGTCTACAACAGCAGCTCTCCAAGAGTGGCCCAGAGACCCCTGGGGATCACTGAGTTGCTTTCAGGGAGTCCAAAGTCACTATTTCATAACATATTTAAGATGTTATTTGACCTTTTTGCTCTGTCCTTTCATTGGTGTATGGTGGAACTTTTCAGAAATAATATGGCATGTACTATCACAAGAGCCTAAACACAAAGCAGCTGCCTTCTACTAGGCCTGTCAGTGCTAAGCATAAAAATGTAAAATAATGCCACCCTACTCAATATATTTTTTTTAAATTTTGGAAAATGTAGGTAATTTTCATAATAAGTATGCAATTTCTGTTAACATATAATAGGTTTACTACTGTTACTTTTAAATGACTGCTTTAAAAATTCCTGGGTTGGGCTGGGGATATAGCTCAGTTGGTAGAGTGCTTGCCTCGCACGTGCAAAGCCCTGGGTTCAATTCCTGGCACAATTAAAAAAAAAAAAAAAGGAAAAAGTTCCCAGGTTTATGGCCTGGTAAAGTACATATCTAAAATTACATAAACTAAAGCAGAGAAGAGGGCAGAAATCTCACGAATGGGATTAGTTATCCTTATAAAAGAGACTCCAGAGAGATGCCATGTCCCTTCTACTATGTGAAGACACAGCAAGAAAGCATCACCTATGAACCAGGAAACTGGCTTTCACCAGACACCAAACCTGCCAACACCTTATATTGAACTTCCCAGACCACAAAACTGTAGTAAGTAAACCTCTATTGTTTATAAGCCACTCGGCCTATAGTATTTTGTTACAGCAGCCTGAATGAAATAAGACATTATGTGTATTAAGTTCCCACGTCTGCTATAAGAAAGCACCACAGACTTGGTGGCTTAAAACAACAGAAATTTATTCTGTCACAATTCTGGAGGTCAGAAGTCCTAAATCAAGGCATTAACAGGGTTAGTTCCTTCTGGAGGCTCTGAAGAGAATCTCTTCCATGCCTCCTCCCTAGTTTCTGGGGTGGCCATCAAAGTCCATCATGTTCCTTGGCTGTAGATGCAGCATTATGATCTCTTCACATCATCCTCTCTGATTGTTCTTTCTCATAAGGACTGGCCATGGGATTCAGGACCCACTGTAATCCAGGGTGATCTCATCTGAAAATTCTTACTTTAATTATATCTGCAAAGATCTTTAATCCAAATAATATCACATTCTGAGATTCCAGATGAACCTGTCTTCTGGGCTCTCAATTCAACCCAATATGAAAATGAAAAGCTTGTGGATAGAAGGAAAACTTCACTGTAGGCACCACAAAGGTAGAACCCAGTCTGTCTTGTTCACTACTGTATTCCTTTCTGTTGAAAGTGGTGTTCAAGAACATGCTTTGCCAAAGGACATGTAAGGCAATTACAGGGCCAGGAAGATCAATTGGGATACAAAAGTACAAGGATAGAAGCAATGTGAAATTCCTAAAAGAAAGAATTCTAGAGAATTCCTTAAAGGAAGCCCATGAAGATGTAAAAAGCAAGTTGTTTTGAAATTTATATAGAACCATACAAAGCAACAAATTTTAAAGCTAAGAGAGGAAAATTGCCACTTGTGGGGGGAGAGGAGAGCCTCTAATGTTAATTTTTCAGAGAAAAGAGAAACACCACTGGTTATTTTCTGATCACTGTGAAGAACATAAAATTTCAGCCATACAGGACCCCAAAGAAGTGGACATTTTAGGCTACAAGATAATTCTAGAGATGGGAATTCACAATGCACACTGCTATATGCCAGGTGTTATAATAAACCTACCATTCATTACCCAAGTGCACATGAGACACCACCACACAACCCGGCACACCAGGCCGGCTCTAGTCCCTTTCCAACTATCAAACCTCTGCCTCCCTGTGTACCTCTCATTAACTCAGGTTTCGGTCACTTGCTCACAGATGTCTCTAATGACTGTTAGCTACTTCCCCTAATCCTTTACTATAAATAAATGGTATTCCTTCTTCAGTCTTGCATAATCTTCTGGTTTGAAACTGCTGATTCATCAACATGATTAATTGGTTTTCAATAAATATAAGCATATCCTTCACTGACTGGAAAGGGACTCTCGCTAGGTAAAATCTGAAAGGCTTCATTTTCAATATGTGTGACCTTTAGGCTTTTACCTGCCACGTTTAGTCAGAGGTAGTGTAATGGTATTACAGTATTGGGCCCTCATAAAAATCCAGGTGTGGAACTCTGACCAAACACTGGTACTCATTTCTTCAGTTGGGTGGGAAGCTGTCACTACATAGAGGAGAGATCTCTGGATTGAAAAAGTTATGAATCTGGAGCTGGTTTCCAGTTCATTGATACCTTTTGTCTTTTACCTCTTTGCACCTCACTGTCCTCATCTTGAAAAAGGGAAAAGAGTTATTAAAGCATCCATGAGTATTTGAGAATTTCAGCAAACTGTTACAACAGACTGAATAGACTAAGGCAAAATCCTCCAACTAAAAACTAGAAAATGAGGGAAGTAGAATTTTTTGTGAGTTCAATTTTAAATTGAAATATAAGATCAAGATTTAATAAATGTGGTGATTAACATGATTCCCACCAGAATCACCTGTAGTGTTGAGAGCCACAGCCAAAGGGGCCCCAGCAAACTTCCAGCTGCCGGCTGATGATTGGCTCACAGCAGCCTCAGCAACATATAGCTGATTGGCTCTTCCACGGAGCTGCTCATTGGGCTGTTTCCCTGCCCTTTCAGACCACGGAGCTGCTCATTGGGGGACTTTTTTGGCTCCACCCACACGACCCAGCCAATCGGCCTCAAGAGCAGGAGGATTGTGGGAGGTGGTGAGGTTTGTGTGGGTGAGAGGCTTGTGGAAGCCGGTGGTGGCAGTTGGGCTCTGAGGGTTTTTTCCTGAGGAGCTGTTTTGTTTGGCGTTTGTAGTTCTAAAAATAAAGTTAGTTTCTTTTGACAAGTGGCTCCTGAATTGTGCCCAGCCAGACTGCGGCATTTGGTGGCTCGGACGAGGAGTGACTGAGGGTAAGTAAACTGCTCGCCCCTGAGGGCAGGGCGAGAGGATGGGTAGCCATTTTAAGATTCCTCTTTTGTTTTGCTTCACTTTTGTTTTAAGTTGCCTGTCCCTGGAGATGAGTGAGACAGAAGAAAAACCGCTCACATCTGAGGAAAAACTATTTCCGTCTGAGGAACAGATAGGGAAAAAGGTTATAATGATTTTTTGTTGTTCCATTTTTATTTCATTTTATCTCGGCTTTGTTTGGTGTTATCTTGTTGGGTTGTATTATAGTAGAAATATGGGATCAGAAATTAGTAAAAAACAAACTGAAAGAGTGTTAAGTAAATTGTTAGAGGAAGGAGGCATCCCAGTAAAATCAAGAGCAGTCAGGGCATATGTTGATACAATACAAAAATGTAGCCCATGGCTTTTTAAGGAGGAGTTGTTGAATATATCACAGTGGGACCATCATAGTGAAGATTTAAAAAGAATAGAAAAGAAAAGCCCAGGGACTCTGCCAGTTGGCACATTGCCATTCTGGACGTTGGTATCTTGTTTGCTTAGTCCAAAGCCTTCAATTCAGACAAAGGTAGAGGCTAATAACACCTTTCTATCAGAAAGCGTAAGTGTCCAACCAACAGCACCACCTCTACAGGACACTGCTACTAACAGCATTCTATCACCAGAGGGCATAAGTGTCCAATCAACAGCACCACCTCCATATACTAGGAGCCTCCCAACCCCCGCAGTTGATAGTTGGGATCCTGAGACAGGATCTCAAGTATTAACATGCCCTGTATTTGAGGTAGGAGGGCAGCGAATTTACCAGGGTTTAAATTTCAAAACAGTGAAGGAGCTAAAAGAGGCTGTAACAACCTATGGTCCTCAAGCACCCTTCACTGTAAGCTTGGTCAAATCCATTACCAACTTAAGCATGACACCAGCAGATTGGGCTAATATGTGTAAAGCTGTGCTAAATGGAGGACAATACCTGTTATGGAAGGTTGCCAATGAGGAATTTTGCAAGGAGACGGCTAGTCAAAATGTAGCTGGTTATCCTCAGAGAAATCTAGATATGTTGTTAGGAAAGGGACCTTATGAGGATCGGCAGCAACAAATTGCATATGATCCTGGTGTATATTTACAAATTGCTGTAGATGCAGTTAAGGCATGGAAGACTTTACAAGGACATGGAGGTTTACAAGGTCAATTATCTAAGATAATACAAGGAGCTAATGAACCTTACGCTGAATTTGTAGAAAGGCTTATTTAAACAGCTACCAGAGTTTTTGGGAATACAGAACAAGCAATGCCATTAATAAAACAACTGGCTTATGACCAAGCGAATCGTTGGTGCAGAGATATCATTAGACCATGGAAACAGGAAGATTTAAACACATATATTAAGTTATGTAGAGACATTAATGAACAAGAGCAAGTCATGGCAGCTGTGGTAAAACAGGCTTTATATGCCAGGCCAAGAACATGCTACAATTGTCAACAAACGGACATTTTAAAAGGAATTGCCCCATAGGAGGAGGGTTTAACAAAACTAGGTATCAAAGGAGTAGAATACCGGGTATTTGCCCACGATGCCGTAGAGGGAGACATTGGGCTAATGAATGCCGTTCTCAAATCACCATAGAGGGTACTCCATTATCAAAAAATGAACAAGGACCAAGTGTTTATCCATGATATCATGGAGAAAGACATCGGGCTCCATTGCCAAAAAGTGGACAGGGGGCCCCAATGTTCTGGGGCCCCAGACCACAAATATATGGAGCACTGGAGGAACCCAGCAACCCCAGCAACCCCATCAGGGTAGTGACCAAGACACATTGTCCATCAGATCCCTCATCAGACAAACCAGAGGGAGCGCAGGGTTGGACACCTGTGCCTTCACCAGATCAGTACTAACTCCAGAGATGGGAGTTCAAATCATTCCCACAGGGGTAAAAGGACCTCTTCCCAAAGGAACAGTAGGCTTATTATTGGGACGCAGCTCTTCTACTCTAAAAGGACTTTTGATAGTCCTGGGGTAATTGATTCCGATTATGAAGGTGAAATAGAAATTATAGCCAGTTCTCCAAAGGGTATATCAGTAATTTCACCAGGAGATAGAATAGCACAGTTACTAATAATACCAAGCCTACATGATAAATTTTCCAGTCATGCTGTAGAAAGAGGTTCCAAGGGATTAGGCTCCACAGGTGTAGATTGGGCTATGCTTTCTTTAAATTTAGATTCTCGCCCCATGCTAAAACTAAATATTCAAGGACATTAATTTAATGGGCTACTGGATACAGGTGTAGACCTTAGCATTATCTCTTGTCAAGAATGGCCAAAACATTGGCCATTACATCAAGCCACTCAAATGCTTCGAGGCCTAGGAGTGGCGACTAATCCCGATAGAAGTGCAATGGTATTAGATTGGAAGGATCCTGAAGGATGTGAAGGAACTATACAGCCATATGTATTGGATCATCTTCCCGTAAATTTATGGGGACGAGATGTCTTAGATCAATTAGGTTTGACATTAACAAATAATATCAATCAAAATGCACCCACTATTATGGCTAGACAAGGTTTTAGGAAAGAAAAAGATTAGAAAAACAAGAACAAGGTATAGCAGCACCAATACAAATAGATCAAGGAACAGACAGACATGGGTTGGATTTTCACAAAGGGCCACTGAGACAATAAAAATTACATGGAAATCAGAAAGACCAGATGGGTTCCTCAGTGGCCCTTGACTAAAGAAAAGATACAAGTAGCCCATGATCTGGTCAAACAACAATTAGCGGAAGGACATACACAACCTTCTGTATCTCCCCATAATACTCCCATTTTTGTCATCAAAAAGAAATCTGGTAAATGGAGATTATTGCAAGATTTAAGAGCCATTAATAATGAAATGGTCATTATGGGACCTGCTCAATTGGGGATTCCTCAATTGTCTGCTTTGCCAAAAACATGGTATGTTTTAGTTATAGATATTAAAGATTGTTTTTTTTTTCAATTCCAATTCATCCTGAGGATAGTCCACGTTTTGCATTTACTATCCCTGCACTAAATCATGAAGGTCCTGATCAGAGATATGAATGGAAAGTACTTCCTCAAGGGATGGCTAACAGCCCAACTATGTGTCAAATTTATGTTAACAAAGTAATCTAGCCACTTAGAAATCAAAATCCTGAGCTACAAATATTTCACTATATGGATGATGTATTATTAGCACACAAAGCTAAAAACACATTGCTAGAATGTTATGCCACACTTACAAACTTATTAAAAAATTATAATCTAGAGATAGCAATAGATAAAGTACAATTAAATTTTCTAATTAATTATTTAGGAGTTCTATTATCCTCAACCATGGTCCGTCCACCAAAAATTCAAATACGAGTAGATCAACTCAAATCACTTAACGACTTTCAAAAGTTATTAGGAGACATAAATTGGATAAGGCCTTATCTAGGTATTCCAACAGGAGAATTGGGACCTTTATTTGATATCCTAAAAGGTCCATCAGATCCAAATTCACCCTGAATGTTAACGCCTGAAGCAAGAAAGGCATTAAAAATCATTGAAACATATATGGAAAATATGCATTTGGATAGAATTGATATAAGTTTGCCTTTATTATTTATTGTACTACCAACAAAAAATATTACTACAGGAGTATTTTGGCAAGAAGGTCCATTATTATGGATACATTTATCTTATTCTCCTAACACTATTCTTACTAGGTATCCTGAGGCTATAGGACAATTAATACTCAAAGAAATAAAAACAGAAAAGGCAGTGTTTGGAATTTCTCCTAATAAAATTATTACTCCATATACTATGAATGAAATTGATGAATTAGCTAATAAGTTAAATACTTGGGCAATAATCATGTGCAAATCTAATGTTTCATTTGATAACCACTTACCATCTAATCCTTTATCGTCTTTTTGGTCATTGCATCCTGTAATTTTTCCAAAAATGACAAGAAAAACACCTATCATGAATGCTCCAAATATATTCACTGATGGGTCAAATAATGGTACAGCAGCAATAGTTACACCTGATCAAACTTTTACATTTTTAGTACCCAAACAATTAGCTCAAAAGGTAGAGCTTAATGCAGTATTACAAACTTTTGTGATATTTAAAGATTCTGTATTTAATTTATTTTCTGATAGTCAGTATATAGTTAATGCTATAGTATCCCTTGAAAATGCTGGTAGGATTTCCCCTTCTTCTACTGTTTTCTCTTTGTTTTCCACTATACAAAGTTTAATCTGGGACAGAAAAGATCCATTCTTTATAGGACATATCAGGGCACATACAGGATTGCCTGGAGCCCTTAGTTTGGGCAATGATTTAGCAGATAAAACTACACATGACATACATATTTTCTCTACACTAGAAGAAGCTATAAATTTTCATAAAAGGTTCCATGTCAATGCTAATACTTTACAAAAGCGTTTTAAAATAACTAAGGAACAAGCTAGACAAATAATAAAACAATGTCAAAATTGTGTGACCTTTTTACCACAAGTTAATCTTGGAGTCAATCCTAGAGGACTGATACCTAACCATATTTGGCAGATGGACGTCACACACTTGCCAGAATTTGGAAAATTAAAATATTTGCATGTTACAGTTGATACTTCTTCTGGATTTTTTATGGGCTCTCTTCATGCCGGAGAAAAAACTAAAGATGTTATAGCTCATTGCTTACAAAATTTTGCCACTGTGGGCATTCCAAAACAGTTAAAAATAGATAATGCCCCTGGTTATACTTCTACCTCTTTTAAACAATTTTTCTCATCATTTGGCATTACTCATATAACAGGAATCCCATACAAAATCCCATACAATCCACAGGGACAAGGCATAGTTGAAAGAGCTCATCAAACTATTAAAATGTACTTATTAAAGCAAAAAGACAGAATTGGGAAGGGGTATATATTCCCCAAAGATAAACTTAAAATAACCCTTTTTACTCTAAACTTTTTAAATTTGGATTCATCAGGACTTAGTGCTGCAGAAAGGCATATGTGTCCAAAAAATGTACATAAGCCCAAGGTACTTTGGAAAGATATTATAACAGGACAATGGAAAGGTCCTGACCCAGTAATTGTCTGGAGTCGGGGTCTGTTTGTGTGTTTCCACAGGAAGAACAGCAGCCGATTTGGATTCCAGAGAGATTAACCAAGGTCCTGACCCAGTGATTGTCTGGAGTTGGGGGCCTGTTTGTGTGTTTCCACGGGGAGAACAGCAGCCAATTTGGATTCCAGAGAGATTAACTAAAGCAATTTCTATAGACCAAAGAGAAGATGATTTGGCTCAAATCCATAACAGCTGATATCCAAAACTCCAATTTGACTATCCTTACATCTGCAACAGAACCAGGATGCTTTTTTCAATATCTATTTTATTATTGCCCTTTCCCATATCATGAAGTTCTATTTTGTTTTTTGAGCTCATACAGACCTAGGTTAATGTTTTGCTGATCAGTTCTATTTTTTTTTTTTGACTACAGAGTTTTTAAACATTGTAATGGAGATTTCACCTGTAAAAAGTTATAAGGCCTTTACTATTATGTTATGTGTTGTATGTATTATATTATGTGTGCACACTTGTATTTTGTGTTATATGTTTGAATATATGTATGTCCATATATCATATATGATGAGCGCTCATGAAAAAATGGATCCAAATATTTTTTTTTATTCACGTGATTTAAATGGTTTAATTTAAATTGGGTAAATAACTGTTAAGAATTGTTTTAATATATAAACAAAAAAGGAGGTTAACAGATCTGTTTGTTTACTTTCACCTATCCTTTTCATTATATTTAATAATTCTCTTCAAGATAATGTAAATTGTTAAGAAAATTGTTTTCTTTTAGTGCCTTCTGGAATGTTACACAATTTTTTCTTTAGCCATGATTGCCAGAATTCCTATCTTCATCCCAGTGCCAGTGAAGACAATGTAAATTGTTAAGAAAATTGTTTTCTTTTAGTACCTTCTGGAATGTTACATAATTTTTTTTTTAGCCATTATTGCCAGAATTCCTATCTTCATCCCTGTGCTGATAAAAACAAAGATAAAACTAATCTACAGTTTCTGCAATAGCCATCACTGAACCGCTTACAGAACTTGCCTAAACTATGTGTCAGTTGTATGCATTGTGAACTCACTTGTATGCATTGTGAACTATCTGTTGGTGCAGCGACTTGTGGTAGTGTTGGAGTATTTTTGCTGAGAACTTTTAAAAAACATGGGTACATAGATTGTATCCTAGAGCAGTGCTGCCCAATATGACTTTCTTCAATGATGAAACATTCTAAAAGTGTTTAAAGTCTAAAACATATCTAAAATAGTAGCCACTAACTGCATGTGACCATTAAGCACTTGAAATGTGGCTAATATGAATGGAGAACATATTTTTAAAATTTTATTTGATGTTAATTAAAATGTAAAACCACATGTGGTTAGTGACTACTGAGTTAGCACAGTTCTAGACAAATTGCTTTCAATGGGTGTTCCTCAAATCAGCAGCAGCAGCATCACCTGGGAACTTGTTAGAAAGGCAATTCTTGGGTTCTACCCCAGAGTTACTGAATCACAGGCTCTAGGTTGGGGCTCTACCAGCAGTGTGTTCCAACTTGGGGAGAGGAAATTGCTGATTAGTAACATTTGCCAATGCCCCAAGGTAAATACTCTCATCGTGGCCTGATTTCAAACTACTCACGTGATAGCACTGAGCATGAGATTGGAAAGAGATGTACATAAAAGACTCTGCAGTGGGAGCCAGCTTGCACATGCCAATGAGTCTGTTAGTCTGAGTTTCAGCAAGCCTTTCACTCTCATGGCTCTTAGGCACAGTACAGTTGGAGAACCATTGTTACAGATCTTCTAAATCAAAGTCTGAGACAACAGAGGTCATGCTGTTTGCCTTTTTAAAATCTCCAAAGGGATTTTGATAAGCAGCCCAATTAGAAAGCCAGAACTCAACACACACAGGCCTAGCCACCTCAAGGAGCCACACTCAGACTTATATTAAAAGTTCTCACTCCTGAGCATGGACAAGGCTGAGCCTCATCTTCTCAAAGTGGAGGGCCACATCTAGCCTTTCTTCTTTTAGAACAGCGATTCCAAACTGTCTACCATCTTGATAAGATGAATGATATCACAGGCATAACCTACTCAGGGGGAAGACTCAAGATATATAAAGATATATCAACTTTCTAGTCATTACTCTTTCCTTTACCCACTTAAGAAAAGCAAGGAGAATTGTAATTAGGATGATTTAGAGTCTGCTACAATTAATTATTAGTCTAAAAAAATGTCTTACAAACTGGACAATTTATGAAGATACTTTATAGCTGTTTATAACATAGATTTTAAAATATATTACCATTTTTAATATATTTTTTATTTGTAGTTGTACATAAAAATAAATAAATAAAATAAAGTTATTATGTGGTGCTGAGGATCGAACCCAGGGCCTTGCAAGGTGAGCGCTCCACTGCTGAGCCACAACCCCAGCCCTAAAGTATATTCTTTTGAAAATGCCCACTATGTATCACTTCTAGGGCATATCCTTCTTTAATATAAATTTGAGCTTCCTATATCAAAAGAGTTGTGATAGAGAATGAAATGATAAAACTATGCACACTAAATCATATCTGAAATATTCCAATGCCAGGTACAGCCCTAAGGGAGGCAAAATCATAGACTCATTTGAATTGAACACAGACTTTCCCCATCTTAGAAATCTATGCTGTGGAAGAGCAGCCTGCTTCAATTTCTTTGTATCCTAACAAAAGGAGAAAATAATAAAAGCAATTTAGAGAAACTTGTCTAAAGTCAGGAGGTCACTTCACATAGATTCTCTGAGGTAGAGGGAAGAACAAACCTGATGTATCAGGAAAATCAGCTGATTTTATTATAATCCCAGAGCAGAAAATACAATAAAATAACTATTTGCATTATCTGAATATTTTCATTGCAAAATTCCTAGTCATATTTAACTAAATTCTTTGTTTTAATATGTTGAGTTTGGCCTAGATTCCAAATGAGACTGTTATGGGAAAATTAATATATATTCTCATGCTTATTATGCTCCTTAACATAAAATATATTTACATTTATAATGTATTTAAAGAAAAGAGCTGGAAATCTAAGCTGCAAGTGTATGAGCTCTGATGGCTGGCAAAGGAGTATCTTTTTTAAAAAAACTTTGTTCCCAGGTATTCCAAATTATATCTAATCCATGTAGTGAAGATGCTTATGAGCTAAACTCAAAAGTTTTCTTGAATGGTGAAAAACTAAAATATTATTCATCACCACTTCAAAGGTTTTATGTGAAACTGAAGAAACTATTGCAACTTGCTTTGATATTGATTGCACTTTTTGGTAAAAGATTATTGTACGTTTTCTATGTCTCATGTACTGTGCTAAGCTTTCTGTGTACCTTATAATTTATTCTCTCTAAACCTTTAGCAATTGGACATCATTATTCCCATTATACAGATGAGAAATTAAGGCTTGAAAATATTAAACTTTTGTACAAGTCCATACATCTAGTAAATGGCAAAAATGAGAAAAAGACAAAATCTGGTTCCAAATCCCTTTGAAGTACACCAGTGGATGTTTTTGAAATGCCTATGTTTGTGAGATTTTAGTCATTCTCATTTTTAATTATTAGAGGTCAGGTTACCTCAATTTAGAGAAATGTACTATTTATCCAAATAGTATTTTACTCATCTCAAGCAAAGGAATGATTCAAAAGGACCACTCTTGCATCTCTGATGGTGCCTCTCAGACTTCCTTTCAAGAATTGGGCTGGGGATGTGGCTCAAGCGGTAGCATGCTTGCCTGGCATGTGCGGGGCGCTGGGTTCAATCCTTATTTAAAAAAATAAAATAAAAAATAAAGATGTTGTGTCCACTGAAAACTAAAAACTAAATATTAAAAAAATTATCTCTCTCTCTCTCTCTCTCTCTCTCTCTCTCTCTTAAAAAAAAAAGAATTTGCTGATTAGCTGCAGTGAGGCAACAGCCTCCATAAGCAGCATACTGGGAATCTTCAGCATGTCACAGCATTGCTACCCCATGACACACCTTGATGGGAAACCTTTGAACCAGACCTGCCCTCTAGGCTGACCAAGGCTAACCCAGAACTCCAGTGCATCCTGAAACTCCTCCTACCCAGTCCTCCTTCCTTTCTGTTCACCTTTCACCAGTGTCAGATCTGCTTTCCAGTCTGATCCTTATCCTGCTGCCATTTTTCTGTCAAATGACATTACTCTCCAAACATCTCTTGTATTTCTGTCATGGTGAATGCTGACACAACCACTAAAGGGTATTTTCACATAGTGAAATAGGTCTGTTAAGTTTGTACCAACCAATCTTTGCTCATGCTCCATCACATGGAATGCGCTACCACAGACTCCTCAGAGAGACCGAGACAAATGTGTACCTGTAACACAAACTGTACTTCAAACAATCCTTTTATTCATATGAATTCATGAGCAACAAATACATTAAGAAGTCTAGGAGGATTACTTTGTGGTGATGTGGCCTCTTCTATTATATACTATTTTATGATAGTTACAAAAAATGAAATCACATTTTTTGCACTGTTGGTGGTTTGTATAAAATATTATTTAAGTGTGGGATCTATAAAAAAGAAGAAAGAATGGCTAGGGACTCAAAATGTGTGGATGATTGGATGATTATATTTCTATGTCTCAGAAACTCATTTACTTTTCATCTTTCTGTTATCCATCTGGTGAAATGAGATTACAAACTCCCTTAAGAAGAAGGAGAAATATTTTAGGGGAACACTGATGCACACAAATTAGCCTTTCCTGGCAACTTGTTATTTTGCTTTTGCCCAACTGAATTAATCTCTGCAAGATATATATGATGTTTATTGGTAGTCTTCATAGCTTTTCCCTCCTAGATTTGTTCTTTGATTCAACAAACATTTACCACGCATTAACTCCAAGCTAGTCACTGTAAACCGGTAGAGATAAATGATACCAAGACACATGGTCTTTGGGCTTAGAATCTAGCTCAGTGTTTTTCAAACCTCAATATATATAAAACCACTGGAATTTTGTTAAAAAGACATCTCTTGATCCTATAAGTCTAGCATGGGGGCCAAGATTCCACATCCCTAATAAGCTGGCAGGATGTTAGAGATGTGGATCTATATGCTATACTTTGAGTAACAAAGGACTACTAGTGGCTCTCAGATGCTGTGCTCTGACATACCTCCATACTGTAAGCACTTCTCAGAAGTACCACCCCTAAGAATTTGAATCAATGAATATTGCCAATAGAATGGGAAATATATAGTTTTACTAGGATGCCTACTTGATAGAATTTTGCACTGAGAGAGCAATGATTGTAGGGTACAATCTACTGAGAGCACAAAGTAAAAGGCAAGGCAAGGAATGATATCATGATGGCTCCAAAGGATGATGGAGTTCCCAGGGATAGGTAAGAATTGGCCTGGCCCAGTCTCCTCACCAATGACAACCGAACTAATGGCTAAGGGAAATATCTTTTAGAAATGTTCCAAAATCTGCCTTTCCTTAATCAGTAATCACCTTTCATCCCTTTCACTAAAATTTCTCATTCAAGGTGTTGTGAAAACTTGGTCTTATTTCAAATGTGCAATCTCACAAATAAAAGGAAGCTAAATATATGGCTAGAGACCATATGTTCACAAACAATTGCTTATGCAAACAGCCAAATTATTATATCTGAAAATGGAGTTGTGGGGAGGTGGAGAGGAGTACAGGGTTAATTTAATTCTAATTTAAAGCCAGAAAAACAGGTCATCTAGAATTAATCTGGGAGGAGGCTGAGTGTTCATTTTTCCTAGACTCAAAGGAGAAAATCAATTTGAGATATAAAAAGAGTAAGTCACTTTGATCTCTACAACCCAAAATGCCCAGGTGCAAAATGCAATGAAAGACTGCAGGCATCTGAAACTCATCTACAAATATTTGCTTTTCCAGTCAATCTTTAGTAGTAAGAATTCCCATTAATAATTTAAAGAAGCCATGACCAATAAAAGTAATCTGGATGGGTCAAGGGGTTGGCAGAAGAGTGATGAAGACTAGCTCTGAAACTGGCTCTATATGTTTATACTATGCATGAATATATTCCCCCATGTGGACACCAATGCACAGAACAAGAAGATGGATTTATGAAGAACCCATCCTGCCAGCTCAGACAGGTCCACCTGGTGAGCTGCAAATACTGGTGACTTCACATACATACTTCTCTGCAGTCAGATGTGAAAATAACTGCTTTTAGAATAAGTCAAATTTATTATACAATTCACACATAGACACATTACTATGAAACACGACAATCATTTTGGATCTTTTTGTGAGATCCAATTTTTCTCTTCTGAGAGTTATTTTAGCAGCAAGAGAAAAAGAGAAGTCAGTGGGAAATGCTGTTAGTCATGAGTGACAAAAAGTATTAGATACTGCTGCCATGGTTCCTTGCCAGAAAATTTGTTCATTTGTTCATTTTTCTGGAAATGTGCTATTTCACTTGAAAAAATGAGAGTTTGACAGATAATTCTAGGATGCTCTCCCATCTACAACAATTAGTGTGGTACTGATGTGGACTTCACTGTCACAAAATGATACAAAGAAGTCACTACACAGATTAAAGAAGAAAAATTTAAATGCCTATCAAAACCACCTAAAATCTGACTTAAATACTAAGCAAAATATGTCACTCACCTTAACAACAACCAGCAAATCCATAGGGAGATTATACAGATACAATCCAGTACAGTTGTTCAAGGTTAGTTTTCTATAGTTACTGTGACTGACAAATTATCACAAATTTAGTGACATAGAACGACTAAAAATTATCATGGTTCTGTAGATCTGAGGCAGATATCTAAGCTAAGACCCTGTGGTTCACAGGTGCCTTCCTTTCTGGGGTCTCCAGGGAGAGTCCATTTCCTTGTCTTTTCCAACTTCTTGATGCTACCTTCTTTCCCTGGCTCATGGCCTTTTCCTGCATCTTTGAAGCCAGATATCAATATTGAGCCAAGTCCTTTCACTTGCCACTTCTCTACATTTTTTTAATTTATTTTTTAATTTTTTCCTTTACAGACTTACTTTTTCACTCTTAAGAACAATTGTTATTACACTGAACCTAAAAGTATCAGGATGATCTTCCGACCTTAAAGTCAGCTCATTAGAAACCCTAGTTCCATCTGCAACCTTAATTTGTTCCCCTTTGCCAGGCAGCCTAACATGATTACAGGCTCCAAGGATTAGGAGTGGTCTTTGGAGACCACTCTCATGCCTACTATAAAAATTCTTTTTAGCTGGCAGAAATGAGGAGTTAAGGTAGATTACAAATATGACCCTTACAAATATAACATTGTTCAAGGTTAAAACCTTGGCAAGGCTTCATATGTTCCCAAAATAGAATTTTACATATACAGGACTGAATGAAGAACCTACTTAAATGCTTTATATATATTGAAAGTTTTGCTTTTTAGATTGAATCATAAAATTTAAAGATCAAAAAATTTGTTTTGTTATCAGCTTTGTGAAATCTGTATGAAGAAATAAGCTTATTTTAGTTCATATTTGGTTCAAGTTAATGCATTATGTGGAAAAACAATAAAGGAATTAGTCTGTCTAGCTGAAACACAGGCCTCACACCATTCAATTATATATTTGGGCTTTTTTAATTACCCTAATTTCAGAGTCAGGTAACTAAGAGAGCCTATGATAGCCCATTACTAGTGTTCATCTATTTCTGATTATTTCCTTCTTAGACACAAGGAAGATGGTACTTTCCTTGCACTTGCTGGTTGATTGAACCACATGACTAATTTTAGGCAATGAAATTGAGAAGTGATTTACAAGCTAAGGAATTTACGTGTAAGTATTCTACCTCCAGCCTATTCCTTCTGCTGCTGTGGGGACATTGAAAGCCACAGGCTGAGATGGTGGTAGCTGAAAATAGAAAAAACCTGGATCCTTAGTCACTACATTGGGAAAAGTTGCCCTGGAGAAATTCTTGACCCATATGGGACTTATTGGGAGTGGGTTGTAAGCCCCTGTTATCTAACCCAATAGGTTTATTTGTTATAAGAGCAAGCCTAGCCTAACCTGACCAATACAATTGAGAAATACCATATTATATTTTACAAATCAAAGACACTATCAATTTTAAGATGCACCATTACATTATGTATCATGGAGAAAAACACTTTCCATAAAATTTAGAATGCCATATATTTTGAGAAACATCTCAATGTCACAAATGTTAAAGTGAGTAAAAATGTATCATTTAGGCTGGATAAAATATACTACATGTCTAATTATAAGAAAACAAAATCACCTTGCTCCATTTTTTAATAAAAAAGTCAAACATGAATGCCAAATTATTAGGTGTACAAATTAAATTATAAATGTCTCTGTGCAATATTTACTTTGTTAGTTTAGTAACAAATTTAGATCTATGTTCTCATATAAAATAAGTATATTTAGAGATACTGCTTTTTACCACTCTAAAATTTCATGGGACTCAACTCTAAACCCCTCACATACTTGTAGACATAAGTGTTCTTGTCACTATTGGCTATTTTGAGTTGTGCAATCCAATCTCTCAGAGCACTTCTGGATGAGACATTGGACAAATAGTTGTCCTCAAATCTGTGTAAAAAATGTTATTACAAATTTTATTTTTTTTTTCTTAGTCCCTTTGTGCTACTACAACCAGACAGAGTGGGGTTTAGATAGGTTTTCAAAACTAAGTTTCAAACGGCTTATTAACAAAAACATTCCAGTTTTACAACCCAGGTTAGGGCATGAGTCAGGTGCACAATCATGGTACTGTAAGGCAGCATAGGTGAATTCTATGAAAAGAGAAAAATAATTACTTACAATAGTCAAGGAGTTCTAGTGGGAGACATCAGAACAGGTCAAGTCAAAAAGGAAGTCTTTGATGCAGGTCTTAAGGAATGAGCTAGAGACAGATGGAGTCTCAGTGTAGTTTTGCTTTACATTTCTCTAATTGCTAGAGATGTTGAACATTTTTTTCATATATTTGTTGATGGATTGTATTTCTTCTTCTGTGAAGTGTCTCTTCAGTTCCTTAGCCCATTTGTTGATTGGGTTATTTGTTTGTTTTTGGTGTTGGGTGTTTGAGATCTTTATATATCCTGGAGATTAATGCTCTATCTGAGGTATGTGTGGTAAAGATTTTCTCCCTTTCTGTAGGCTCTCTCTTCACTCCAGTCAAAATGGCAATTATCAAGAATATAAGCAACAATAAACGTTGGTGAGGATGTGGGGGAAGAGGTAATCTCATGCATTGCTGGTGGTACCGCAAATTGGTGCAACAGTCTGGAAAGCAGTATGGACATTTCTCAGAAAACTTGGAATGGAACCACCATTTGACCCAGTCATCCCACTGCTAGGTTGAAGAAGTTAAAATCAGCATACTACAATGACACAGCCACATCAATGTTTATAGAAACTCAATTCACAGTATCTAAACTATGGAACCAACCTAGGTATCCTTCAACAGATGAATGGATCAAGAAATTTTGGTATACACACACACACACACACACACACACACACACACACACAAATGGAATATTACTCAAATGAAATCATGGAATTTTCCAGTAAAAGGATGGAACTGGAGACTATCACATTAAGCGAAATAAGCCAATCCTAAAGAACCAAATGCCAAATGTTTTCCCTGATATGTGGATGCTAATTCACAGTAATGAGGGGGGAGGGTCCTACAAAAGAATAGAGGTACTTGGAATTAGAGGGGAGTGAAGGAAGAGGAAGGGCTATGGAGTAGGAATGACAATAGAATGAATATGTGCATATATGATTACATAACATGTGTAACTCTATATCATGTACAACTAGAAAAATGAGATGTTATACTCCATTTATGTATGATGTGTCAAAATACATTCTATTGTAATATATAACTAATTATAACAAATTAAAAAAATTAAAAATTAAAAAAAATGAACTAGATCCAACAGGTAGACAAGAGGCAACAAGCACTATACCTGGCTTGGTAATAATAGATCCTATCATTGATTAAGCCAGATAGAGTAATGGACATCTAGTACATGTTACTTCACTTAAATCTCACTGTAGAATTCTGAGGTTGGCAGGGATAACTCCATTTTCTTTATTAAAATGCATAAGTTTTAAAACTATAATCAGAGAAATTAAGGTCTTGCTCAAAGTCACAGTGCTAGCATGTAGGAAAGTCAAGATTCAGATATAGACTTAAATTATTCTTGACTCCAAGTCATTTGGCAGCTTAGCTTCATTTGGGCATCATAATGACATTCTCCAGGTAGTAAGTGCATCATGGCCTCAAGCACAAGTGTGAAACTTGAACGCACAGGAAATAATCAACTGAAGGAAACCCATACCATGATGTGTCCAAAACACTCTCTGAAACACACATTACATAAAATTTTACTCTATTATACGTATGTTTTGTTTTGCCTTAAAGCCATGATTGATGCTTCTTTGTTTGATTCATTCCAAATGTGAACAATCCAAGAAAGGCCACTTAAGAATGCCCTCTAGGGGCTGGGGTTGTGGCTCAGCAGCAGAACTGCTTGCCTAGCATGTGTAAGGCATTGGGTTTGATCCTCAGCACCACATAAAAATAAATAAGAATGCCATCTGCCCTATCAGTATGGCCCTTAGTTTAACAACTAAGTGTAATTTGCATCTAGCTAAGGGATGACCCACAGAATCACATACAGCCTTCTCAGGTGAGAAATTTATTTTGAGAGGTCTAAAGGTGCTAATTTTTCCTATGAACACCTGATATTCTGGGGATTGACTCTCTCACTATTTCTATTCTGTTTGTTTAGGACACCACTGTGAAGTGGCTGGTTGGACAGGAGTTACTCTGCATCCACTTTAATTTTTCAAATTGGATATAATCTTTTAAATTTCAGTTACACAATTTTCATGCAGAAGGAACATTACAAATTATTAAATATGCCTCAGAGTAGAGAATCAGCACATCTTAATTCAATATTAGATTTATTTTTATTATCCTCCAGAACTCAGAAAATTAGTGTGAGACTTCAGCAGCCTTTATTCCTGGGATTAGATATATTATTATATAATATTAATATATTATTATATAATATTACTCTATTCTAATATTAGATTCAGGTAGAAACATTATCATAAAACACAAATATAACTCAGCTTAATATGTGGCAAATATGAAATAAACTCACCATTGATTTGTGTTTATAAATCCAGTCTTGAAGACATCAAAAGCTCTGGAGACCAGGAAAGCTCTAGGAACATGGGAAGACCCTGACATTTGGTCTTGTTTACTGAGGGCTAAAAGGCCAGGCATCTCCACCAGCTTGTGTTAGTGGCTGGGTTTTGGGTCTGGGCTAGCAATTTTTTGTTCTGTTAAGCTCAGGCTGCTTAGGTCCTTTTAGTTTTATTTATTGGTTCTTTTAAGTTACATATGACAATATAATCCATTTTCATATAATTATGCAAGCATGGAAGATATCTGATTCCAGTAGAACACCATTCTTTTTTCTTTTCTTTCTTTCTTCCTTCCTTTTTTTTTTTTTTTTTTTTTTGGTTCTGGGGATCGAATGCAGGGGCGCTTAACCTCTAAGTCACATCCCCAGTCCATTTTTATATTTTACTCAGAGACAGAGTTTCACTTAGTTGCTAAGGGCCTCACTAAGCTGCTGAGGCTGGCTTTGAATTCATGATCCTTCTGCCTCAGCCTCCCAAGGTTCTTGGATTACAAGTGTGTGCCACCACACCCAGTAAGAACCCCATTCTTGTGGATGTACATGATGGTGGGTTTCACTGTGATGTTTTCATATATATATTTATGTCAGATTTGTTTTACTGTCTTTCCTATTTTCCCCTCCCTTCCCTCCATTCTCCATTGTATAATCAACTGTACTTCTACTTTCCCCCATTATCAGAGAAAACATTCAACCTTTGGTTTTGGGGACTAGATTATTTAACTTAGCATGATAGTGCTTAGGTCCTTATAGATCTGCTGGTAGGGTTGCCTGCCACTCAAATGTGAGTCTTCTGTCAATACTGAATAAAGAAGAGTCAAAGGATCCCAGTTCATACTACCAAAAGCACTATATAGATTTAATGCAATCCTAATTAAAATCCCAATGGCATTCCTCCATAGAAATAGAAAAAGCAATCATGAAATTCAGCTGAAAAAAATAAAAGACCCAGAGTATCTAAAGCAATCCTTAGCAAGAAGAGTGAAGCAGGTGGCATTGCTATACCAGACTTAAACTATACTACAGAGCAATAGTAACAGAAACAGCATGGTATTGGCACCCAAACAGACTAATAGACCAATGGTACAGAATAGAGGACACAGAGACTAACCCACAAAATTACAATAATCTCATACCAGTCCATCATCTCTAAATATCCAATTTTCCTCCTGAGAGAAGGTCTCAAAACTCTGTTAACAAATCATTATATATGACAATGTTTTTCAGCCTATGTTAGAAGAAAACCCCAAATCCCATGGTTGTTTTCTGGACTAAAAAGGACTTTGTGTCCCAAGTGATATCTAGAGATCATCCTATTTGCTTTTTTTTTTTTTGATATATTTAGTTGTAGATGGACCCAATATATTTATTTATTTATTTTATGTGGCAATGAGGATCAAACCCAGTGCCTCACACATGCTAGGCAAATACTCTACCATGGACTTGTAAACCCAGCCCCCATTTGCTTTTATCTCCATAACTTCACTCATCTCTCTCTCTACTATTCCTTAGCTAATTAATATCTTTTTGTAACATCTATATGATGGGCATTATTCATGATACTTTCTTAGTATTCTGAACATCTAGAAAACATTTTCCTATTCATTAACTTTATTTATGGACAATAAAATGCACTAATCTAAAATATAGAGTTCAGTGAGTTTTGGTAAATAGACACATCTAGGTATCCACCACATCACAATTATAATCACCATATCAAATGTATGTATCACTACAATAGGCCCCTTTGTGCCCTTTAGTGTTGATTCCTACCACCACTACCCCCAGGCAACCATGGGACTCATGTCTATTGCTATAGATAAATCTTGCTGGGCCTAGACCTTTGTGTGGAAATTGAGCCTAACAATGAAAACATTTTTGTATACCCATCCAAAATGGAGCTGAGAGGTCTTGGAGAGAAATTGCTGAGGACATAAGCAATTCCATGAACCACCCTGCTAAGCCAACTCAACAAACTGCCTGTCTTATCTTTAACACTATGTGGTTTTATTTCCCTTAGCAACTTGATGGAACTGCCAATTATGACCCTAAGACTGGCTTTATATAGTAACTGCCATCATATGCCAATCAGAACTTTCCAGCTCCCTCAAGCACAGAGAGTACCAATGAACTCTTTCATAATGACTTGTGTAGCTTTCTCTCTAATACTCCACCCTCCCATTTTTTCTTTGTTCTCTGAACATACCAGAGTCCATCTTGATCTCCATGTGTGTCCTGGATTACAATTCTAATTTCCAGATTACTCTTTTTGTCTTGAGATAAATTTCTTCTTTTAATTTTGTTTTGACCACAAGAAATGGAACCATTCAGTCTATACTTGATTTGCATAAAATCTCTTCTACTTGGTATGTCTTTTACATTCATCCACATTATTGTATGTTTGGGGAATCTGTTCCTTTTCATTGCCCAGTAGTATAAAAAGCATTGACAAAAGTTTATTATCTCACCTATTCATGGACACTTGACTTGTTTTGCATTTTTAATACTTATGAATAAAACAGCTAAGAATATTTACATACAGAACTTGTACACACGTTTTCAGTTCTTTCAAGTAACTTCAAGTGAAATTGCTTGTATTATTTGAGAAAAGTGTCATTTCTTTCTTTTTTCAATTGTTTTACTTCATTGCTTAACAACAGTAAAAGGAGAATATTAGGAATACTTTAAATGCTTTATTTATTTATTTAATTCTAATTTGTTATGTATGACAGCAGAATGTATTACAATTCATATTACACATATAGAGCAAAAATTTTCTTCTCTCTGGTTGTACAAAAAGTAGACTCATACAATTCGTTTCCTCATACATGTACTTAGGATAGTGATGTCCATCTCATTACATCATCTTTTCTACCCTCATTCCCCCTTTCTTTCCCTCCCCTTTGTTGTATTTAGAGTTTGTTTAATCCAACCATCTTTCTCCCTCCCAACCCCATTATGGATCAACATTCTTATACCAGAGAAAACTTTCGGTATTTGATTTTTTTAGGATTGGCTAACTTCATTTAGCATTATATTCTACAACTCCATTCATTTACCTGAAAAATTCCATGATTTTATTCTCTTTTAATGCTAAATAATATTCCATTGAGTATATATGCCACATTTTCATTATCCATTCATCAACTGAAGGGCATCTAGGTTGGTTCCACAGTTTAGCTAATATGAATTGTGCTGCTATAAACATTGATGTGGCTGTGTTCCTGTAGTACGCTGTTTTTAAGTCCTTTGGGTATGGACTGAAGAGTGGGATAGCTGGGTAAAATGGTGGTTCCATTCCATTTCTTGGAAACCTCCGTACTGCTTTCCACATTGATTGCACCAATTTGCAGTCCCACCAGCAATGTATGAGTGTATCTTTTCCCCCACATCCTTGACAACACTTATTGTAGTTTGTATTTTAATAGCTTCCATTCTGACTGGACTGAGATGAAATCTTATAGTAGTTCTGATTTTCATTTCTTTAATTGCTAGAGATATTGAACATTTTTTCCATATATCTGTTGATTGAGTGTGTATCATCTTCTGAGAAGTGTCTTTTCAGCTCCTTGGAACATCTATTGATTGGATTATTTGGGTTTTTGGCATTGAGATTTTTGAGTTCTTTATATATCCTAGAAATTAGTGCTCTGACATGCATGTGGTAAAAACTTGCTACCCAAATGTAGGCTCTCTATTCACTTCACTGATTGTTTCTTTTGCTGAGAAGAAGCTTTTTTGTTTGATTCCATACCATTTATTGATTCTGGATTTCATTTCTTGTGCGATAGGAGTCTTATTAAGGAAGTTGGGGTCTAATCCAACATGATGGAGATTTGGGTCTACTTTTTCTTCTATTAGGCACAGTGTTTTTTTGTTAAATTCCTAGGTCCTTGATCCACTTTGAGTTAAGTTTTGTGCATGGTGAGAGATAGGGGCTTAATTTCTTTTTTTTTTTTTTGCATATGGATTTCCAGTTTTCACAGAATCATTTGTTGAACAGGATATCTTTTCTCCAATGTACGTTTTTTGTGGCTTTTGTCTAATATAACTGTAATTATGTGAATTAGTCTTTGTGTCCTCTATTCTGTACCATTGGCCTACAAGTCTATTTTGGTGCCAATACCATGCTGTTTTTGTTACTATTGCTCTGCAGTATAGTTTACAGTCTGGTATAGTGATGCCACCTGTTTCACTCTTCTTGCTAACGATTGCTTTAGCTATTCTGGGTCTCTTATTTTTCCAGATGACTTTCATGACTGCTTTTTCTACTTCTATGAAGAATGCCATTGGGATTTTGATTAGGATTGCATTAAATTTGTATAGTGCTTTTGGTAATATGGTCATTTTGGCAATATTAATTCTGCTATCCAAGAACAAGGGAGATCTTTCCATCTTCTAAGGTCTTCTTTAATTTCTTTCTTTAGCATTCTGTAGTTTTCATTGTAAAGTTCTTTCACATCTTTCATTAAGTTGATTCCCAAGTATTTTATTTTTTGCTTGAGGTTTTTATAAATGGGGTAGTTTTCCTCATTTCCCTTTCAGAGGATTTTTCACTGATATACAGAAATACCTTTAATTTATGGGTGTTAATTTTATATGCTGTTACTTTGCTGAATTCATTTATTAGTTCTAGAAGTTGGCTGGTGGAATTTTTGAGTCTTCTAGGTATAGAACCATATCATCAGCAAATAGTGACAATTTGAGTTCTCCTTTTCCTATCCACATCCCTTTAATTTCTTTCATATGTCTAATTGCTCTGGCCAGTGTTTCAAGAACTATGTTAAATAGAAGTGGTAAAAGAGGGTATTCCTATCTTGTTCCAGTTTTTAGAGGGAATGCATTCAATTTTTCTCCATTTAGAATGATGTTAGCCTAAGGTTTAGCATAGATAGCTTTTACAATGTTGAGATATGTTCCCATTATCCCTAGTTTTTCCAGTGTTTTGAACATGAAGGGGTGCTGTATTTTGTTGAATGCTTATTCTGCATCTATTGAGATGACCATATTGTTCTTATCTTTAAGTCTATTGATGTGAAGAATTACATCTATTGATTTCCATATGTTGAACTAACCTTGCATCCCTGGGATGAACCCCACTTGATCATAGTGCACTATCTTTTTGATATGCTTTTGTATTTAATTTGTCAGAACTTTTGGAGAATTTTTGCATCTATGTTCATTAGAGTTATTGGTATTGGTCTGAAGTTTTCTTTCTTTGATGTGTCTTTGCCTGGTCTTTGCATTCAGGGTGATATTGGCCTCATCGAACGAGTTTGAAAGTGCTCCCTTTTTTCTATTTCACAAAATAATTTGAGGAGTATTGGTATTAGTTCTTCATTAAAGGTCTTGTAGAACTCAGCTGTGTATTCATCTGGTCCTGGGCTTTTCTTGGTTGGTAGGCTTCTGATGCCATCTTCTATTTCATCTCTTGAAATTGATGTTTACATATTATACATCATCCTGATTCTGTATGGACAAATCATATGACTCTAGAATTTTTTTATGCCTTTGATGGTTTCTATTTCATTAGAGTACAAGTTTTCAAAAATAATTTCTAATTATCTTCTGTATTTCTGTAGTGTCTTTTGTGGTATTTCCTTTTTTATCATGTAATGTTAGTAATTTGAATTTTCTCTCTCCTTTTCATTAGCATGGCTAAAAGTTTATCTATTTTATTTTTTCAAATAACAACTTTTTATCTTTTTTTTATCTTGTCAATTTTTTCAATTTTTTCTTTTATTTCAATTTCATTCATTTCAGCTGATTTTAATTATTTCTGTCTTCTATTGCTTTTGGTGTTTATTCTTATTTTTCTAGGGCTTTGAGATGTAATGTTAGGTCATTTATTTGTTGACTTTTTCTTTTTTTAAGAAATGAAATCCATGCAATGTACTTTCCTATTTTTATATATATATTTATTTTTTAGTTGCAGTCGTCAATACCTTTATTTTTTATTATTTTTTTTATGTGGTACTGAGGATCGAACCCAGGGCCTCACACGCGCTAAGCAAGTGCTCTACCACTGAGCCACAACCTTAGCCCCCAATGTACTTTCCTATTATTACTGCCTTCATAGTGTCCCAGAGATTTCTATAGTTCCCTTGAGTTATATCAGTGTTTTTATTTGCCTCTAAGAATTTTTTAATCTCCTCCTTTATCTCTTTTGCAACCCATTTTTCATCCAATAGCATATTATTTAGTCTTCAGGTGTTGGAGAAGCTTTCATTTTTTATTTTATCATTGTTTTCTAGTTTCATTCCATTATGATCTGATAGAATGCAAAGTAGGTATCTCTACTTTTTTGTATTTGCTAAGAGTTGCTTTGTGGCATAATATTATGGTCTATTTTAGAGAAGGATCCATGTGCTGCTGAGAAGAATGTGTATTTGCTTGGTGAAGGATGAAATATTCTATATACATCAGTTAAGTCTAAGTTATTGATTGTGTTAATGAGTTCTATACATTCTTTGTTCAGTTTTTCTTTGGAAAGATCTATCCAGTGGTGAAAGTGGTGTGTTAAAGATACCCAGAATTATTGTGTTGTGGTCTATTTGACTCTTAAACTTGAGAAGAGTTTGTTTGATGAACATAGATGCTCCATTGTTTGGGGCATATATAATTGTTATGTCTTATTGATGTGTGTTTCCCTTGAGCCATATGTAGTGTCCTTCTTTATCCCCTTTGATTAACTTTAGCTTGAAGTCTACTTTATTTGATATGAAAATGGAAACCCCTGCTTGCTTCCATAGTCCATGTGAGTGGTATGATTTTTCTCAACCCTTTGAGTCTGTGGATGTCTTTTCCTATGGGATGAGTCTCTAGGAGGCAGCATAATGTTGGGTCTGTTTTTTAAAATCCAATCTGCCAGTCTACGTTTTTTGATTGGTGAGTTTATGCCATAAATATTCACAGTTATTATTGAGACATGATTTATATTCCCAGTTATTTTATCTTTGGTATTTAACTTGACTTGCTTTCTCCTTTGATTAGTTTTTCCTTTAGTGTAATACCTCCCTTAACTCTTGTTTTTCACTTCCTCTTCATGGAAGATTTTGCTGAGGATATCTGTAGTGCAGACTTTCACTCTAGTTGTAAATTCTTTTAACTTTTGTTTATTATGGAAGGTTTTTATTTGATCATCAAATCTAAAGTTTATTTTGCTAAATATAAGAATCTTGGTTGGCATCCATTTTCTTTCAGAACTTGGTATATGTTATTCTATGATCTTCTGGCTTTGAGGGTCTTGGTTAAAAAATCTGCTGATATATGAATTGGCCTCCCTCTATATGTGATCTGATTCCTCTCTATGGCCTTTAAGATTCTATCCTTATTCTGTATGCTAGGCATTTTCATTATAATGTGCCTTGGTGTAGATCTGTTGTAATTTTGTACATTTGACGTTTTGTAAGCCTCTTGAATTTGATTTTTCAATTCATTCTTCATACTTGGGAAATTTTCTGATATTTTTCTCAATGAAGAGATTGTGAATTCCTTTGATTTAAAACTCTGTGCCTTCCTCTATCTCAATAACTCTTAGATTTGGTCTTTTTATTCTATTCCATAATTCTTGGATGTTCTATTCATGGTTTCTTATGGTCTTCACTGTGTGGTCAACTTTATTTTCCTGATTGTATACTTTGTCTTCATTATCTGACATTCTTTCTTCCAAGTGATCTAGTCTGTTGGTTATGCTTTCTATTGAGTTTTTAATTTGGTTTATTGTTTCCTTCATTTCAAGGATTTCTGATTTTTTTTCAGAGTCTCTGTTTCTTGAAATAGTCTTTTGCTACCTATATTTGCTCTTATATCTTTGTTGGAGTGATCAATTGTTGCCTATTTTTGTTCATTTAGGTCATCCTTTAATTCACAGATCATTTTAATTACGTTTATTCTGAACTCCTTCTCTGACATTTCATCAACTTCACTGTCCATGGGCTCTGTTATTACTTGTACCTCACCTTGATGTTGAGCTTCCAGACCCTGAAGCTGTGCCTCAATGTGTGCTAGTGAAACTAAAGGTGGTGGTGGCAATAGCAGAGGTAACTCAAGATAGCAGTGGAAGTGCCCCAAAATGGATGCAGGTCTTTCAGTGATTGGGGCTGAAAGGGTGGGCCTTACACTATCTTTGGGATGCCTGCTCCAAGATTCAGCTGCTTCTAGGCCCTGTCTGTTAGCAAAAGGTAAAGGCTACTGTGTGGAGAAGGCTGTGGGGATGTCTGCAGAGTTCCAAGATGGAAGTGGGTTAGGCCTGGCCTGAGGCTGGCTGCAGGGGTATGTGTGTGTGGCAGACCCAGGCCTACCCTGGGCCTGGGTCCTGCACAGGTCAGTGAAGCATCTGAACCAGGCCAGAGCTTCGGCGGGGGTTCATTGGTCAGAGGAGGCGGTCCTGTGCTCTGGAGGGTGTCTTCTGGTGGTGGAATGGACCTAGGCCTATCCTAGGCCTGGGTCCCATGCAGGTGGGTGGAGGTGGATCTAGACCAGGCAGAGAAATGTCATTTCTTGAGTCAGCAGAGGTTTTCTTTTTAAAAAATTAAAACAATAAAAAATACCATGATTACGTTCAAATCACCTTATTTCTACTTGGACATTTAAAAAGAAGAAATAATGTTTGAGTCACAGAGTAGTCCATGAAGGAGTTAAAGAAAAGCCATCTAGAAATAATGCCAGATAGGTATATTGGTTATATCAAGCTGAAATCACTTGAGTAACTGAAACTGTAAGAAAGGCCATTTGAGCTATCCTTCCCCAGATGCAACAAAGCCATAAAGATTCTTTCGGAAGGGATTTGCTTCACGTGCCAAGGTTGGAAAATAGCCTGATCATCAGAGACTGATATTGGGGCGGCAATGAACCTGAGGAAATAAACTCTTTGAAGTAACCCTTATCTTCCACTGTCTTCTACATCACCCCCATATACATAGCATAGTAACATCCTTAGAATTTACTATCCAAGTCCAGACAGCCACTTGTCCTGTCATTTCTTCACAAATTTATTGCTCTTTGTCCAAAAGTATAAAAGCATCATGCCTTGGTCATTTATTTGGATTTTACTCTCTTGTAAAGATTCCTGTGTACATGTAAAATTAATAAAACTTTATGCTTTAGTTTTGTTAATCAGCTTTTATGTTAATTAGTTTCCTAGATTTGGCCAAAAAGCCTACAGAAGAACTAAGGGAGAGAGGAGGGGATTTCTCTCTTCCCTATACCCACAACTGAAAAAAAGGCATGTGGCTTTCCTACAGGCAAACAAAGTATAACCCCCATGAGGTCCAAGTTTTCTCCAGGTACTAAGAGGAGCCTCAGGACTTGCTCCAGAAATAGATAAAAGGGAAATTAAGAGGTGGTAGCTGGTCAGGATGTAGACAGGCATGTGAGGCCTGCAGTCTTCATGCCTTTCAGGTATGGGTTAAGGGATTAAGGGATAGGCTGACTAAGGGATTATGTCCTGGGCAGATCCAAGCTCATGAGTCTCAGGCTATATCAACTTTGCAAGAAATACTTGAGCAAGTCAGTTATGAGCTACTGAAGATAAGGCCAGAGTGCAAGGAAAGACTTTGAAAAAATTAATTTGCAAGAGATGAATCAGCATTAAATATAAGGAATTATTTTAAAATAATTTAACACTGTAGTTTTACTTATTCGTTTGATTATAATAACTTTGGTAACCATGACTTTGGCTAGATGAAATCACCTATAGCCAACTAAATGCACATCAAACAAATAATGTCTTGTCCTGCCTTCTTTTTCTACAGCTCCATACATCCCAATGAGAATTTCCAGCTCAAGATCAAAGAATGATTAAATAGTTGGTGAAGGAGTTTTAAAAAAAAATGACTGAGTAATTTTACTTTGTATATACATGCTAGAAAAAAAGTAAAATAAAATAAACAAAAATGTCCTCTTGGTGCCAAATCTTCTAAAAAGCAAAGAGCCTTGGGAAAATAATTAGCCATTTAATCAGTCTCATGTTTCAAAAGTTCATAATGAAGCTATGTGATCAACAATCATCCTGTATTTGCTCACCATTCTAATGAGATGTCAAACCCAAAGGTTGCATTTTCACAATTCTAAGTCTCTCTTTCAACTTAATGTTTAAGAAAAATTTGTATTTATAAATGTGAATTTACAGAGAAGAAAACATATGGGATATGCTAAAAGTATTTTACAAGGCATCTGACCAACTAAAACTACTTTTTTTGTTTGTTTTAAGTTCGGAATTTTGTTTACCTTACAGCATATTACAGTGATCTAAGTAGTGTTTCTTTGTTGCATAAATAAGGTGGCCAAGGAAATAGATGTGACCATTTCCAGTTTACCTGGTAAATCAATGTGTGGTCTACCATAATGAAACCTCAACAACAAAACACAGAATGAAAAGTAAGGACAGCAGCTCAGGTCTACCAATAGTGGCTGGAATCTGCAATCAGGGGTAGCTTAGGAGTAATTTGTCTACTTCATTTAACAAAAATTAGCATACAGACACACAACAAAGACTTTCTGCCTTTTGAAAGTCCAATTCACTTGACATGCTTGACTATTTCTCATAAACCTATTGCTCCTACCCATCAGTTTGAGGGAAATGGAAGGGGTATGGCTGCATTAGAAAGCAGGTGTTCTAAAGCTCCTTATGAAAAATGATTAGTGTCTTAGGCTTATCATCTCAGAAATGCATTAATAGGTACTTTTCCCTACTTGAAGCTAGGAGGATGAGCCCAAATTCTTGGTTCTAGACCACTCAATTCAATATACTGTCCTGGGACAATGACACTTCCCTACCGCTCAACACAAGCCACACTTATCAGGTGCTACACAAAATGGCCTAACTTTCTCAGTTTTCTGTTATTGGAAAGAAGGGTCCATGGAATATTCCCATTCTTCCAAATTTCACTGTTGGAAACTAACAAACAATATATTAAAGAAATACCTATATAAGATCTAACACAAGTCCCTCTCATATACATATTCATTTGTCAATTATATCTGTTTCAAAATGCTTTTGCAGCATTACTGTTAAAAACTGATTTAAAAGCTTTGTTAGTCCCTGTATTTAGGTGCTAGTATCCATACAGCTGAAGGAAGTAGCTCAACCTCTAAGAGCTCTATCCGGAGAATCTTAAGTGCAAATGTGTGCTGAGATGACCAAACAATCCAAGCTTCACTATCCTAATTCTCAATTTGAGAAGAAAACTATCCTACTGCCCAAGACCTGGCAGACTTCCAACTAACTATAGGGAGTACAAGTGGCCCACGACCCAGCTGCTATGCTTTTGAAATCCTCCACATTCTCTCAGAGGCCCTCTCCAAAGAAGACAGCACAGTACAGCTGGCCTCCAATGGATGGCTTTGCTGGAGGACTTTGTGATACCTTGCTAACTTTGGCTCACAGCAGATGAGAACACTTACACCAAGCATGTTTAGTTAGAATAAGACTTTAATCATAGTCTGACAGTGTCTGACAGTTCTCCTTACCTCTCCCAGCTGCTTTCCTATTTCCTTTCATGCAGGTATTTTCCCTAAAAATAACCATGCATTTTAGTCCTATCTTGGCATCTGCCTCCCAGAAGTCTAGACTAATATATTATTCATTCATTTATTGGTCATTCATTCAAGAAATTGAATTTCCATGTTTCTGGCACTTTATTCTAGGCACTGGGGAGAGTGGTGAGCAAGACTAAGAAAACCTGTACATTCATAAAGCCCCCACAAATTAACATAACTGCTTTTCTTTCTTCAGCTCCTAATGTGTGCTAAGTATTTATATGCCTCATCTCATTTGTTCTTTACAATAACCCTGAAAATGTTGTTTGTTTCATGAATAAAGAAACTAAGACCTGTGCTAGGAGCCACAGCAAAAGTATTATGATACATGGCACCTTTGGTTTAGGTGACTGCCAGCTAGCCATTGAGATGATATGATTATGTTAAGATTTACATTCATATGGAAATTGGACTCCTGCTGTTCACCTGGCCTGCTACGGGACTCATGTTACGGGACTCCCGGAGTGTTCTCATTGGTTGGAGAAGGATAATAGGAGGGAATTTCCGGGGGAGGTCCGGGCCCCCGGTTCCGGTAGACGACACACGTGTGTGGACCTGCTTGCTAACAGGGCGCACACGGGGCACTGGCGGCCTTTTTAAAATAAAACTTTGTTTCTGCTTGAGCGGCTTGTGATTCTGTGCCCAGCCTGATACCTTTCTCCACGATATTGTGGGTAGACACTTGGTCCTTGTCCATTTTTTGATAATGGAATACCCTCTATGGTGGTTTGAGAACGGCATTCATTAGCCCAATGTCTCCCTCTATGGCATCATGGGCAAATACCCGGGATTCTATTCCTTTGATACCTAGCTTTGTTAAACCCTCCTATGGGGCAATTCCTTTTAAAATGTCCTGTTTGATTACAATTATAGCATGTTTTTGGCCTGGCATCTAAAGCCTGTTGTACTGCTGCTAAGACTTGCCCTTGTTTGTTAATGTCTCTACATAATTTAATATATGTGTTTAAATCTTCATGTTTCCATGGTCTAATGACCTCTCTACAGCAACGATTTGCTTGGTCATAAGCCAGTTGTTTTATAAATGGCATTGCCTGTTCTGTATTTCCAAATATTCTAGAGGCTGTCTGAATAAGTCTATCTACAAATTCAGCGTAGGGTTCATTAGTTCCTTGTATTACCTTAGATAGTTGACCTTGTAAATCTCCTTGACCCTGCAAAGTTTTCCATGCCCTTAATGCATCTACAGCAATCTGTGCGTATACGCCAGGGTCATATTCAATTTGCTGTCTCTGACCCTCATAAGGTCCCTTCCCTAATAACATTTCTATATTTCTTTGAGGGTAACCGGCTGCTGCATTTCGCCTAGCTGTCTCCATGCAAAATTCCTCATTGGCAACTTTCCATAATAAATATTGTCCTCCATTTAGCACAGACCAACACACGCTAGCCCAATCTGCTGGTGTCAAGTCCAAGTTGATAATAGATTCAACCATACTTATTGTGAAGGGTGCCTGCAGACCGTAAGTTGTTATAGCTTCCATTAATTGCTTTATTATTTTGAAATCTAAAGCACGGTAAACTCGTTGCCCTTCTGCCCGCTCAAGTACAGGGCATGCTAATTTTTGGGGTCCTGCCTCAGGATTCCGTCCATCAACTATGGAAGTTGAGGGCCGCTCAGCTGCAGGTGGAGCTGTTGGTTGAATTATGCCCTCTGGTGATAGAACGGAGTTAGTAGCAGCCTCCCTATCTGATGGCTGTTTTTCCCCTGAGCTTGCTTTCTTCAAATCTTCCTCTGTCTGACTAGCTTGAGAGACCTTCTCTTTTGCTTGACCTAATAAGTTTTCTACCATAGCTTGGACCTCTAACAATTTACTTAACAGTCTTTCGGTTTGTTTTTTACTAGATTCTAATCTACTATAAAGGTAACGCAACCCAATAAGATAGGATAGAACAAAGCCAAAAGAGAATGAAACAAAAACAGAGAGGAGAATGGTTATATCAATTTCCTCTTTTTCAGGGCTGAATAACTTCAAACCTTGAGCCAACCATTTTCCCCAGTTCGCCTGAGGAAATTGTAAGGCTAGGGAGCTTGAAATAAAAACAAAATAAATCAAAACAAGAATACCCATTCTGTTGCCTTTCCTCAGGGGCGAGCGATATTATTTACCTCTAAGCTTCGGGTGTTCCCCATACGGGCCACCAATTGCCGCAACCCGGCTGGGCACAGAATCACAAGCCACTCAAGCAGAAACAAAGTTTTATTTTAAAAAGGCCGCCAGTGCCCCGTGTGCGCCCTGCTAGCAAGCAGGTCCACACACGTGTGTTGTCTACCGGAACCGGCCTCCCCCGGAAATTCCCTCCTATTATCCTTCCCCAACCAATGGGAACTCTCCGGGAGTCCCGTAACATGAGTCCCGTAACATGAGTCCCGTAGCAGGCGAGGTGAACAGCAGGAGTCCAATTTCCATATGAATGTAAATCTTAACATAATCATATCATCTCAATGGCTAGCTGGCAGTCACCTAAACCAAAGGTGCCATGTATCATAATACTTTTGCTGTGGCTCCTAGCATCTGTCCCCTTCTGTTTAATTAAGCAACAGGCAATGTGGCTAGGGACCGTGCCTGATAGGTATGTCCAATTCAACATATGGTTCTTACCCGTCATCGGAAAACTGACCTCTATGCGTCAGCCTCCTATCTTAGGTTGATACCACTGCAACCGAATCATACCCGTCACTGACTACCTACCGGTCCAGTATATAGCCATACCTGTGGAATAGGCCTATGCACCAGTGGGGGGGTGAGGTTCTTTGCCTCACCTCTGTTGGCCCCCAAATTTGGCCTTGGTGCCGGTGGGGGGGTGAGGTTCTTTGCCTCACCTCAGACCTGGAAGAATAAGTTTCCAGGGGCCTCTCTGATAGGGCCAGCTTTTTTACTCTAAAATCTATGCTTTTCATGGATGATGTATATCATCCATTTAGGTAACAGCTCTAAGCAATTTTATTTTCTAGCAATTCTTGTCCATCTGAATAGTTGATTTTACAAAAATTATGGTTTCATTTCTTTAATATAAATTTATAAGGGCTGGGGGAACAATCTATAAGAGAGGGAAACTGCACTTCAGAGCATTTACAGTCAGTCCTACACTGTTTCATAATCAGGTCAATGATGATAACATGTAATCCATTCAGAGATAGTACCCCACCATGTGAGTTTCCAACTGTGTTCACTATTACGAAGAACATAGAGAGGAAAGAAATGCTTGGTTAATCTGTTTTTCATCCTGGTCATGGCCCAATGCTGGCAAGCTGATAGAGAGTGGTCACGTACAATCAGAGCTTCTCTTAGAGGCTGGCAAGGCCCACTGCAGGCAGCCAAGCCCTCTGATGACAGCTGATGCAAACACATACCATTATGTTCAAGGTCAGTGATGGCCTCTTCGGTACTTGAGTCAAAGTCCAGGGAAGGAATAGGCTGAGACTCAGGCAGGTTCTCTGAAGCTGGTTCATCTAATTCCTTATGGGAGGAAATTAATAATTCATCAGAAGTTGACAGAAAGAAATAGGGCTACCACAAATGAGATCATATTCTTGTTTAAAAGACTATTTGGAAACAAAAACCTACCAAATCCTCTCCCTTAAACATAATAACTTTTTCGAACTTTAAGATAGTAACTTGGGTTAAGAGAAAAATAGTCCTGAATCAATGAGACAGGTGACCTTGGGCAAAACATTTGACCTTCACAGCCCTCAGGTTTAGGTCCATGACTAGTATGTCAAGCAGGATGCCCAGAGTAAAAAATTAATACTCAGGTTCAGGCAAGTGCATGCTCCACTGGCAGCTAGGAGTGATGCTTTCTATTTTGCACCCAGGGCACCCCACCTTTGTCATTCCTGTCCTGAATTTTTCTTCATCTCAAAATTAAAAAGCATTGGCTTGAATGACTTCCAGCTTCTTGTCTAGCTTTAAAAACTCCATGATTCTATGAATTTTAATTTCTTAAAAGCAAAATATCTAAGAGAACACTTAAAATTCTTACTTCAAATAAACAAAGGTAAACTTCATAAACATATCAATAAGTATTTCAACAAATCATCTTGTCCTTTTCCTCTCCAGTTTTGAGTGTGTATATGTTTGCCACCTAGAATGGATGGTAAATTGGCCTCTTTTCCTTGATAAATGGCTTTGATGCAGAGCTACTCCAAGAATATCTTCTTATTAAGAAGGAAATTAAAAGGAAAAAAAATAATCTTTATGTCTTTTGTTTTCTATTTTGCTGTGCTAGGAAATGAACCCAGGGCCTTCTGCATGCCAGGTAAGCACTCTACCACTGACCCACATTACCATCCTAAACTAATATTAAATAAATACGTAAAAATGAAGCTATGCCACACTGTGATGTAGCATTTGTGAGAATATGCTCATAAAGTAGTTTTTAAAAGTCTATTTTCTATACTATATACGTAATTATTTCAGGAAGTACAACTGAATTCCAGATTTCAAAGGATCACTGATGGTACACAGAGAACTTCAAGAACAAAGAGTAGAAATTGCATGAAATGTGATTTTACATGTGCTTTAGCACTTATTTGAAAATAAGTACTTGGACTCTCAAGTGATTTTGATTTGCTAAGGTCCTCTTTTAAGAGAACAAATAGAGTTGTTAAAATTGTTCTTTTAGTATAGAAGGACTTGATCTCATCTTTGATCCCCATTACCATTCCATGCATGATGGAGACCTGCTCTGACATGCACTTTTCACAGAAACCCAACCTGGACACCAGCGCAAATATATACCAAAAAGATAAATGGGGCTTATCTTTTATATTATGGTACATAGTTGTTTTTAAGATACCATTCTTTAAGGAAATGGTGCCTAATATCAGTCTACCTACATTCAACTGTGCTTCAAGATTTCAAAGCCCAAATTCAGCCAAGCAGAAACTGCCTGCCAAAGTAAAAGATGTTGTCAGTTAGGGTCTGAAAAACAAAGCAAGTGACTCTCTCAAATGCTTCAGAGAATTTTTATAACATGTAACAATGAGTTCATTCCCTCCCATAACTGATTCTCTCCTATGACTGCTTCTGAAATAAAAAAGGGGCTTGCTTCAGCCATTCAAGAGAAAAGGAAAAAGGAATTGAGAAGAGAGTCCCCAATGAGATTAGGAAGAAATTAAGTTGTAAATATGTGTAGAGGCAGGGGAATAAAAGCATTCAAAGAAGGGAGCATTTTCCTCTTCTTCTTTATCACATTTTTCTTTAGCCTCTTGCATCTGATTCATCCATTTTCTTTCTTATATTTTATTTCATCTATCTCAGTTCAACAATGCATGATATTTAAAAAACCTTCAGGTCCCTCTGCAAAATGTTTGACTTTGGTTTTCTTCCTCTTTGTTCAGTGAATATCATTAAACCCATCTCACTCTTTTGCCTGTGGATGTGATTAAACTTGCCTCTTCCTTGCCTGGCTGTCTCTCTCCATCCTCCTCCTGGGGTGAACAAGAAAGTCTTCTCTCCATTTGCTCCCCCTTTTCTTCTGTTCCCATTAAGTAATTTTTTTCCTAAAGAGATTATAAGAAGATCTGTTCATTGGAGGTTTTTCCAGGTCTTCCTTTATCTGGAGGTGAACTGCTGCTTTCAGGAGCCCTATTTTCAATCCATAATTAATCAGAGTATGGTCTTGGGCCAGCAGCCTTGGAATTGGCAGAGTGCTTGTTAGAAATGCACTATTCCAGCCACCCCCAACCCCAGAACAAATAAATCAGAACCTGCATTTTAACAAGATCCATAGGCCTCCCAGGTACATGTTGAATTCTGAGAAATGTTACTATAAGCCATAGGAATTTGAGCAAGAGCCAGTTGATTGTGGAGATCAAAGGTCAGAAGGTTTTCCAGAAGAGGAGGTGAAGTTTTGGAAGAGAGAAGATGGGAAGCTAACAATAGGCCAGAGAGAAGTGGCTGTTACAACAGCACAAAAGGGAGCAGGGAGCCTGGAAGAGCTGAGCAACCATGCAGGGCTGAACCAGCTGGGAAAAGGACATAATCTGTGAGAATAGATTTAAGACTCTCACAGACTGGAGCATTTTCTGCTCCCATCAATACATAAACTAGGACACATGCTTCTGGAAAGCTCAGGCCTAGAGATGCTGATAAGCATTAAACCTTGGAAGATCAATGAATGAACGAAAATCTCTGGCCAGGGCAGCACTGGGCACCTCCCTACCTTTTCCGTTTGCTCATTGCTGATAGACAGAGGATGGAATTGAGAATTCACTGAGGAAATCATGATTTTTATAAAATCTTCTTTTTTCTCAGTTGTTCCAATATCTGGATGTTTTGCCTAGCTCCCATGTTCTGTGGGATAACATGGATAACAAAATCTCCTGAGATTCTGCCTGCCATATGGTCTCAGAGTTATCTTTAGTCTCCGAGACACCCTGATATATAGGAGGATGGGAGGACAGGAAACCATACAACCTAGTTATAATGCTGATAATATTTATATCAGAAAAAAGAACACAAAATGATTATCTTGAGGGGTCAAAGAAGGAAAGCAAAAAGTAACTTATTAGATAATAACACTAAAGATCATACTTGAGAATATGCTTTTATTTGCCATATAGTAACTTCAGAAATAAAGTCATTAGTTCATAAAACAAAATGCAACTTCCAGTCTTAGGGGAAAGTCTCTTAGAATCAGGGGTCCCTGAGAATTCCAGAAAAAAGCATCCCAGTTTCTGTCCAGAATAAATAGTTTACACACATTAACGAACAGAATCCTTATAATCCTGCCAGCCCCCCTTGTTTGGATCTATGAAAATGTGCAGTTCTCAGTCTCAGAATCAGGGGAAAAGATCCACATCCACAGGTTTTCCTTGCAGAGCCCACAAAGTCTGAGGAAAGGTGCTAGGTTTTTAGAGGGCTTGGATCATTCCACATCATGGTAGCATCAAATAGGAATCTAACCCTGCTGCTGAACCCTGTATCCTTTCAGCCAACAATTTCTCCACTAACTAGGGTCTGTAACCTCATCTCCCAAGTCTTTGGGACCTGCAAAAAGATCCCACAGCTGGCTTTACTTGAGAGGGGTACCAGATGGGTGAAGAAGCAGAGTGGGATTTAGCATGTATGTCCAGCATTTCCTCAGTATCTGCTAACTGGTCCAGTAAACAGAGGGAGATTGTGAGCTCAGAGGAAGTTTTGCCCCCTATTTGGTACAATTTTGGATTTTCAGAACCCTAAGGCATCTAGAACCCCTAAATATTTGATAAAGGTAGTTCACTAGCAGCTCTCCTCCTCAGAAGGGCAGTAAACAAGTGTACCTAGGCCCTACCTAGCTGAGAGTGAGCTCTGCTAAGGTTTGAATGTCCCTTGATTTGGGGCCTCTGATACTACACTACTACAGAATTAGCATCCTCAGGGTTCAAAGGATTCTCCCCACAGCCTCTGGGGGAGGTTGACTCTTCCTGTGAAAGGTAAGAATATCTTTCACATGCAGGAATTTCCACTGAATGAATGAGAAATATCTCCAACCCAAATTGCTTTTACCAGGAGAGCTATGAGTTAGTGTTGATGTTGAGTAACCAAATATGACCTCATAAAGATTATCTTGAGCATCAGAACCTACCCCAAGGCCTGTGGAGATATTTTCAACATTTGAAAATATCTCCACAGGCCTTTGAAAATGGCATTTGCTATTCAAAGATTTGGAATATAGAGGATATGAATTTGGGATCCATGTCATGTAAACCTACAACCCTATTCGTTATCAGATAGCTATGGTGGTTCTTCAGAGTTTGAATGAAGTTATTAACACAATACACATAAGTGGGAGACAGACAATAAAAAGGGAAAGAATAAAAATAAGAAAGGTCAATGAACTAAAGAGGTAAGACATCTACAACATGGGTGGAATTAAAAATTAGAAATACACATATGTGTTCTAAGATATAGTTATTTAACCCATCAATTTTGTATTCAGTGCCAATCCTTTATAAAATACATAGTAGGCACTCAATAAATGTGATGGATACATCACCTGATCCACTTCTGTGGATCTTTGAATTAGTGGTTTCACCAATTGATGGCCTACATTCTAGAATCCTTCCTGGAATTGGAAACTTGGTCATGGTGCTTTTGTTTTCTAACCCGTCCCTTTTCCTATACAACTACCTATATGAATACATAGAATCTGAAGCAAGAAGGAGTCTTATGTAAAATTTAAGAGATACTTACATGAAGCACATTGGTACTCAGCTGCTGAAAGTTCCGAGATCTCAATTCTTGCATCCGCTTGTTATTCTCTTCATACTTGTCTTCCACAATTTTTCTGCAAATTTAAAGTGAACATACAAAAGTAACTCAAATTTCTAAAACTATGTCTTATCTACAAATATATATGATCCCTATTCAGGGATCATGGGCAGACTAGGCTGGTGGGAAGCCAGGTCATCTGGTCTCTCGCTCAGGAAGTAGTATGCTGTGCATAACACTTTTAAACTTTGATTCTCTTTTAAATCACACACAGGGATACTCTGATTCATTATTCATTCTTAGAAATTCTCAAATGCAGCATAAGGAGAAGACAATTCCTCCCTGTGCATCCTGAATATGATGATGGGGGTTTCCACAGTGCCTGACATATACTAACACCATGAAAAATGTTTTCAGGGTAAACCAACACACAAGCCAGGGAAAAAAGAGATACTACATACCAAATAATTTATGAAAAATATATAGGCATCACTGTGGAAGAAAATTTTCTTCTGTAGACAAATTTTATTTCCCTTGTTTTCTTTATTTATTTCCAACTGGGAGAATTGATTATAATAGGTCTGCTACTAGAAGATTTAAGTTCTTATGATAACTTGTGTGTTAATCTATACTTAGATATTTTCTACAAGTCACTGAACATCCTTCTAGTTAAATTTTCTTGTCTGTAAAATGGATATATTTCAACCTTTCTGACAGTAGAGTCATTTTCTTACTAAAAACACATGTTCCCTTTTATTCTAGAAACAAAGATCAAAATTCCAATACAATTCATTCATAAAATAAACATCAAATTTTATGTAAACACTATCACTTTTAAATGTGAAAATATTAGTGCATCATTTGAAAGATTTATGACTTCCATTGGTCTATAAAATAGTTTTAATCTGAATAATTTGTAATATGCATGTAAATTATTAAATCTGCCATTTTAATCCATTTCTATCAGAGTTTAAGTTTTTCTTTTATCCTCAATCAATGATCTGAATCATGGTACAATGGAGATACTAACATTATAAACAAATTTGAGGTTATGAGTTGATGGAATGGCTCAAGGAATTTATGTGAATATATTTTCCAAGTAAAACCCACACTCAGTGCTACAGTGATTTACAAAAATAAACTAGTATTGGCTCCCAAGAACACACTGTGTACATATCTTCCTAACATTCAGTAACATCACATTGGTAGCCGAAATTGGCCATGGTGGGAGTATTTACAACACAGAAATCAGCAAGCAAGTCAGCTAACTCTAAATCCAGAGCTGGTTGTTAAATGTTTATCAGCACATCACTGCACTTTGATGCAAATCTTTCTCCACATATATTAAAGAAAGCATGTGTTAAGGAAAATAGAGTCTGATAGATTCTTATTTGGTTCATCATGATATTCATTCAGAGTACAAGGATATCTCTAAATCATGTTTCAGGTTTGTTTTGTAAACATGATCACAAAGTAAGCAGATCTGCTATTTGGAACTTATCTATCCCTCTAGTCCTTGGTTGGGATTTCTAAGTTATCAAAGAGCAAGCGAAGGAAGAAAGAAGAAAAATTAGAGAATTGGAAAACCTTGCAACTGAAAAAAAGCATTTGAGAAATTGAGAGTCCGAGGCTCTTTGATATTCCACTCTTCATACATACATCTTTTTCAGTTTTAATAAGATTTAATTAACAGATAAAATAGTTTATATTTATAGTATACATCATGATGTTTTGATATATGTATATATTGTTAAAATGATTAGAACAAGTTAATTAACATATACATCACTTCACATACTTTTTTGTGGTGAGAACATTTAAGGTCTATTACTGAGTAATTTTCAAATCTACAATGTCTTAATTAGTCATTACGACGAACAATAGCTCTCTAGAACTAATTCTTCCTGGCTAACTGCAACTTTGTACCTTTGTCTAAATCTCCTCATCCATGCCCCTGACCCTGTTAATCACCATTTCATTTTCCACCTTCACTAGTTCCATATTTTCAGATTTCATATATATGTGAGATCATGAATATTTGTCTTTCTATGGATGGCTTACTTCACTTAGCCTAATGTCCTCCAGATTCATCCATGTTGGTGCAGTTGATGTGAATATATTTTCTTTTTAAAAGCTAAAGAGAATCCTATTGTATGTACAGTCCACATTTCTCTTTGATTCCATCTTTGGGCTACTGTGAATAATGTTGCAGTGAGCATGGGAATGCAGATCTGTTCAATATTTGATTTCATTTCCTTTGAATATAAACTCAGAAGCAGGTCTGTGAGATCATACAGAAGTTCTATGTTCAAATTTTTAGGGAAACTCCATACTTCTTTCTATAATAACTTTACAAGTTTTCCACGCCCTTCCCAATGCTTGAAATTATACTTTTTCATAAAAATATACTTCTAAACGCCTCTTTTAACAGACCAGAACTGACTGCATTTTACTGCCTTCCAAGCTAAAAATTTTCTGCCAGCAAAACCTCTTCTCCCTGTAGATCAGCTAGGTCTCCTGGTAGAAGAAACACAGCAAGCACCTAGGGAATGAGATTAAAATAATAAAGGCTTCTTTTCAGTCTGTTGCTTGGGTTTGTATAGAAGATGTCAGCACCAATGAGGTTTCACTCAAGAGACTGACCCTATTTTCATCACTAATACACTCCCTGATTTTCAATCTTTCTCTACACTCAACACTGAAAGCCTAATATAAATTGTACCTGGCATCCACTCTAAGACTCAATCATCTTTTGATCGAATGAGTAAATGAATAAACAAATAAATATATAACCATATGCATTTTGGTTTCTTGATTTTTTTTTTTGTCTTCTCTTCAGTGAATTCCTTCACAGCCCCTGGGAGCAGCACAGGAGGCATAGAGTACCAAAGGAAAGGCAGCTTACTTTAGCTTCCTGGCTTTTTCATCAGCTGCCTGAAGCTTCCTCAGCCGCATCCTCTCTCTAGGTGTCATTTTCTGCACTTCAGATAGTTCCCGAAGAGTCTGCAGGTGTATCTTTTTTTGCCTATAAATCATAAAGATTCCCCACATGCTAACATGCTTAGAAAAATTAAACAAATCGTTTACAGAATACTACTGAGAAAGCAAAAGCATTTCAAGACAGGCCAGGCAAAAACTAATAAACTCTGGCTAGGTAATGAGCCAACCAGGACTATAGTTAATTGACAATATTTTTCAAATTAGATTTTTGTTTAAAAGAAAATTATGTACTTTCCAAATTTCTGCTCATTTCATTGCCGATAACTAGTTTTCACAATGGTAAGACCTAAAATTAGGATTGTGGTCATTAGGGAGCAAAAAGACTGTCAGAGTAATTCAGCCATGTGGATAGGTATACAATCTTTGGAGTTAAGTAGGATTTGAATCCCACCTTTACCACTCATTAGCTCAATAGACTTGAATGAGAAATTGAACCTCAATGTTCTCATCTGTAAAGAATGGGCTACAGTAAGTATCATGAGATAATGTATGCGCAAGTATTTATGATGGTATCACAATAGGTGTATTTTGCTGAGTATGACTTATACGAGTGCTTAATCACCCAGGTTAACAACTAAACCTGGGTTCATATCATAACCTCCCAGCTTACATTTTATGTACCCTTGGGCAAATTACTTAACCCATGATATAAAAAAAGTACTACCTACTTCATAGGGTTTTCCTGCCTTTAAATGAGTTCATGTAAATGGATTTTATTAGATACCGAGCTGAGGATATGGTCATTAATCCTCAAAATGTTAGATAATATTATTACTTAAGAATCTTTTTCTTCAATAAAAGGAATGTGTTCACATTAATCTACTATTGAAAGGCCTACAACCACTTTCCCAATGATAATTGCTTCTGTTTCTGACTTGGTTAGGGATCAATATCAAAGAACACCTTTTATAATCCACTCCTTCCTTAAGAACCACTAAGAGAATTGTAATGAGTTTTGTAGCAGTTCTCATTCCTCTGTAATATCATCAAACAGAGTCACCAAGCAAAGTTCAAATTCAGGCATATATATATCCAATTTTCTAAACCCAAACAGATCTCCTTAAAATATAGTCTTAGATCTTGAAAATAAGAGTGACTAATTGAAATCAATATTTCACAACATGAAATGCCCTCCAAATAATTAGATTCTAGCACACTGTTAATTCTAAACAGTGTAAGGCAAAGTGTTTCACAACTGTAGTGCAAAATAATAACTAAAATTAGCTCAATATTTTAAAAATAAGATATCTAGTACTTTCACATTTCCAGTTAATAAAATGAAATTTGAAATTCCAACCTTTCTTGAAAGAATAACTAGAAATTCAACAAAACAAGGTTATTAGAAGCATGCTTAAAAATTTGCCCCCTAAGGCACAATGTGCTTCACCTGGAGATCATGCTTCACACAAAGACTGGATGCCTTGGTGGATAAGTTTCCCCTTTGCATGTGAGGATGGAGACCACAATGCTGCAGTTAGGAAACCCACAGGACTAGGTGTGACAAAAATATTGCTGACTATCTGGCCTTGTAGATCAACCTATTTTAGGACCCCTATTCTCTTTTTTTAACCTTTATTTCATTTATTTATTTTTATATGGTGCTACGGATGGAACCCAGGGCCTCCCATGTGCTAGGTAAGTGCTCTACCACTGAGCCACAACCCCAGCCCCAGGTCTCCTGTTCTCACTTCACTGTCGTGTACACTGCTGAAGAGGGACTGCTCTGCTCTGTGTGTCTTTATAATATTAAATATAGTTTGTTTGGCAAAATTATAGATTTAGTCTTTAAAAGCAGTGGTCCCAGGAGTTGTGCAGTGCACTGCATGCACAGTTACACATGGTGATTCTGAAGTAATATAGCATTCTAGGCTCCTGAAAGTTATAGCACAAAAAATTTGAATGAGGAAAAAGAGAAGTTAGGGCAGAAAATAATTATAATTCTCTGAAAACATACTTTTCTAATTCTTATATAAGAAGATACATACTTTAAGGAAGTAAATCTGGCTTATTTTCAATTGTCCCAGAATCCCATATTCTTCTGCCAGTTCACATTAAACAAACAATGGGTGAAAGCCACTTATGCTTATGATGGAAGGCTCATTAGCATAAATGTTACTAAATGTTTGAGATATTAATTTCTCTATACACTTACAAGGCAGCTGTGGAGCTACCCTGCAGATCTGTAAGCTGTGCAGTGGTTTAAACTTTTATGATTTCAATTTGCTACCACCTGGGGCAAAAAGCTTTGGAATGCTACATTACTGAAGCTCTTTAATTTCCTGGCAAGATTAAGTGAATTCTAGAATGCTCCATGTAGTCAGCTTAGCTCTAATAGATTTTTAAAGACAAATGCATTTAACGTTTATGCTGGATGGGCTTTTGAAAAACAAAGCAATTACTTACATGGCATTAATTATCCGAGCAGCCTCCTTCTGACAATCCAAATTCTTGTCTTCCAGAGTTATTTCAGAATATCTACACATCAGGTGCTAAAAAAATTAATAATAATCCTGGTAAACCTAAATTAGATTCCTCTTCAGTAATGAAATGAATGAAAGGACATAAAACTACTAGGTACCTTTTCTGATTTGGGGTATTATTGACTCTGGCAGGGAGCTTGAAAACTAAGTTCATAGTAACTATTTTTCTCTATATAAAGGTTATATAAAATTACATGGTAGAGAAGACCTACAGGGTCAGGCTCCTGCCTACCTCTCCAACTTTACCTTGTACTACTTGCTCTCTTACTCCTTGTTACCCACTATAAGCAGGCCTGCTCTCAACTCCAAGAATACTCACTTTCTCCAAATCCTAGCCTGGAATGGACAAATCTACATTCTCAGGCTAAAACTAGGGTTTAATAAATGAGGCACTCACTTTAGGTACAAAATCTAAGTGGGTACCAAAAAACTCTGCGACCAAGAGAAATAATAGTTAAATACAATATTATTTTTAAAATCAAAATTAAGTCCTTATATACAAACAGAGATATGATAAATGGTGGTATAAATGTATATTAAGAATTTTATGCAAAAAATAAGAGAGCTCATGTATAATGGCATAATTTGGTGTGAACATACTTTATATACAGAATTACAAAACATTGTGCTGTGAATGGATAATTATGAATGTAATGCACCCCACTATTGTCATATATGTAAGAAATAAATTTTAAAAAGAAAAAAAATAAGTCCAAAAAGCTATGAAGAATACAATATCAAATATTTAAATAAAGACATGATCCAATACTGAACTTGCCCAATTCTACTTCCTTGCTTTACCCTAATCCTGGTTCTGTTGAATCTGTTGTTAAAACTTTAAATATTCTTCACCAGCGATAATTAGTATTATTTTGGATTTTAGATTATTGCATAAACATATATGATTTATCTTGATTGAGTTTTTGGTGTTCCCTTTAAGTTTGTTCCTGGGTAGGTATCTCACTTGCCTGACCCTAGTCTTGGCAGATTCCCTGAGATCCTTTTTGTTTCTTTGTACATTGATGGCTCTTTTAGCTGGCACTAATTTCCCTTTGATAGAGGACTACCCAGAGCCCAATATGCTTGGCACATAGGGAGAACTGGAGGTGCCCAGTTCCTTAACACTTCCTCTCCATGTTTTCCTTAAGTTTCCTCTGGGAGTGTGTGTTTGTGTAAGAACCTTCTCCTCTATGTCCACCTTCCATGAGCACAATTTAATTTAGGGCTGGCTTTTGTACTAGCTGTTTCCGATGATTCAAATTATTCCTTACATTCTGGCTCCTTCTCCTGTGCTCACTGGTGTTGAAATGGTACCTACCCCTTCTTTGACTACCAAAGCCCCTCCCCACCTGTTACTTTTTGTAGAATCCTGTTCACTTTCTTCCTAATACTTGTGATCATTTATTTGTCTACTTTTCCTTGGTCACTGAGTTCTCTTACTAGCAGTCATGCTTCAAAAGATCAAGAACAATACCCATTCCTTTCATTTTAGCCTCCCCCCCGCCAGTGTCAGCACAGTGTCTGGCACTCAAGAATGCGTATACATCATCACCACCTTTGTTTCCTCTGGATTTAGAACTTGGTCCACTGACTGAAAAGATATGCACATTTTGGAAGGTGGACAACTCTTGTGGTTCCTATTAAATCTTTTCATGAAATCTGAAGAAACCTGCCTTAGGGGTTAGTATTGCAAAAGCCAGAGAAGCTAAAAAAAGAAAAAAAAAAGCCCTCAGGGAAGAAACCATTTGCTTCTTTCTTACTACCATAGGCAGATCTACTATATCAAATTTTCTAAACCACAGGAAAACAAAATGAGCTCAATAAATAAAAAGTGTTAGTGAGTTACATATAATAAAGGAGTGGAATAATAAATGCTCAAAGAAAATCCCAGACTAACATCATTATTGGTGCATTCTTGTCCTAGTAGGGATATAATTCCAATGTGTTGAGGTAACAACTGTCAGTATAAGAGCCATAGAGTAGATGTTGAGATTAGGCATAAATTGAAAGCCCCGACATCCCATTTCTGGGCACATCTGGGAACTAGTGTTGATGTACAGTTGCAAACAGATTGTCCTGACTACCTTCTTTTTAATCTTGTTCCTCCTTTGTTTCTTAATGCATCTTATTTCCACAGTATATTTTCAAGTCACAGAATGTGTATATAAATGCTAATACCTGTTTCCCAGTATCCCTTTCATTTTAAATACCTGTAGCTGTTCAGCAATGTAAGGGTTTTTTAAAATTTCTAGAGCAGATGGTCTCAATGAAGGATTCTTGTTCAACATGCTGTAATGTTCAAAAAAGAAAATTATTTTTCAAGTAAGCTAAAGAATAAGTTCATTTAAACAAAATAATATTTTTTGACAATAGATTTCTTTCCATACCTTTCCATGATGGTGTTTAGTTCTCTTGGATATCTCTCAGGGAGGGAGGGTGTATCGCCCTCAACAATTTTTAAAACAATGGACAAGAAATTGGAGCCAGTGAATGCGTGATCCATACAACACATCTCATATAAAATACATGCCAGTGACCTGAAGATAAAAAGAATTTAAATAAGGAATTTCTGCCCTATTTTAAAATGTGCTCATCATCATATAACTTCAGAGGTATTGGGGCACTGGCTGTGAAGTACTAACATACATTTCCGTTGTTTGTTTAAAAATTGCAATTTCAAAATATTATTTTCCTATCTAAATAAAGTTCCCCCACCACCAAAAAAAGAAGAAAGAAAAAGAAATTTTTAAAAAGCACAAAAATAAAGGACAACAGTAAGTCTGAATGAGTGCTTTTTAAAAAGGAGAATAAACACACTGACAGTTAGCAAGTGCCTGCACAAATTTGGTTGATGTATTAAAAAATTTTTGAATTAGATTCTGTGCAGGAAAAATAAAATAAAGCTAAATATTATCTTCCTAAGGCAGTCTTGTTAATGCTATGCATGCAAAATAAAATTTTAATTTATAAGCCTAACCTTCCCTTTCCTGTGTATCCATGCATTTTGATAGGGAAACTAGCATTCTTTATTAGTTTCCTGAACATAATCCATTTTCAAGTATAGTAGGAGAGTAATTTCTTGCAGTTCACATTAAAATGTATAATTCTCCCTTGGGGAGTATGAGACAATATTAAAATTCTAGATCAATCCAACACTAATTTGGATTAGCCATACAAATCAGCATCCTCTAAACCAGCAGAAAAATCTTTTCAATAGCTCTCCATCATGAAGAAAACTAAGGGGTAAATTCATTCCTGAATTTAGTATAAAGAGATAACTGAGCTGGGCGTGGTGGCACAAAGCTGTAATTCAAAGTTAGCCTCAGCAACCTTTTGAGGCCCTAAGCAACTCAGTGAAACCCTGTCTCTAAATAAAATATAAAAAAGGACTGGGAATGTGGCTCAGTGGTTAAGTGCCCTTGGGCTCAACCCTCCTACAAAAAGAAAAGAAATAGTGTACTTCTCCTAAATAATGGGTTATTTTTATCTTATAGGCATTAGGAATTATGTAACTGGCTGGGTTTCTCTTTTCCTGTTATTTTATTGAAAGATTAGAAATAAATATATGATTAACCTTATATAAAGTTGCATTTTATGCAATTTTAAATACTGTATCTAATATATACAAATATATATATGACTACAATAATTTGTGTTTGCTCATAAAATATGTACATGTATAAGAGAATTCTGGATACATACATTGATAATGTTTTTGTCCCCCCAAATAAAAATAATAACACTATTTTTTTCACTAACTGGTGCACTTTACAAAGCACTTTCATTTACTTCTGAATGGAAATTCAAAACTGCCCAGTGAAATAGAGCTGACATACAATTTTTCATATTTTATAGATAAGGAAATTGCCTCAGAAAAGTTAAATGACTTGACCAAGTTCATACAAGTGGTAAATTTAAAACTTGACTCTCAAAATAAGGCATTTTTCTTCCCAAATTCTGTATTATTTTAACTAGAAAGAAGGGGAATGCTAGGAGAAACACAAAACATTGACTTAGAGCACCAAGATCAATGTAAACATAAAAGTAAAGAAAATTATTTGAAGCTCAATGAATATTGCATTCATCCATAATACTATTAAATTGTATGTGACATGTTAGAATACACTTAGAATTTTTATAGCCAGAAGAAAATTTTCCTTCAAATAAAGATGAAAGAATGACATTTTTAGACAAGTGAAAATAGATAGTTCACTGCCAGCAGGAAAGTATTAAAAAGTCCTTAGAGGGAATATTTATGTTAAAGAAAAATTATCCCAGACAGAAACCAGTAATGCAAAAGGAAATAAAGAAGACCCAAAAGACTAATTCTGTGAATATGCATAAATGAGTATTAAATCTACAAAATAATATTAACTATAGCTAGTGAGATTTAACAATTATACAGAATAAAAATTTATAACAAAAATAATGCAAAGGACAAGAGTATAAACAAGAAAATTAAAGTACTTTAAGGTTCTTGAATTACTGAAAAAGTGATTAAAATAATAATTTTTTAACTGAACAACAATAAGTCCAGGATGCAAGTAATATTTCTTAGGGTTATAATGAAAAGAATACAATATTTTTGTTTGTTATACATTTATATGTTTATATAACAGACTATTATAAGTTACTAGATGAAAAAAATCAAATTTCAAAAAATTTAAGCCAAAAGCAAGGAAGAAAAGGAAAGAAAAATGAACACAAAAATATGTGGGACATATATAAAACAATAATAAAATGAAAATAAAAATAAGAGTATAACTACATTAATATAAAATCTTTTCCATTCGAAAAGACTAAGCTTATCAGACTGTATTTAAAAAAGTAGACACCGTTCACAAAATAAACCTAGAATACAAGAACACAGAAGGTTGATAGAAAAAGATACATCATGTAAAAAATATTATTAGTATAGCTATACTGCACAGACAAAGGAGAAGTTAAGGCAAGAACCACTACTAAGATTAAGAAATGGACTGATAAAAAAAATCATATCATTAGGAACATATAACAATTTTAATTTGTATATAACCATTAACATTCTGTGTTTTTATTGTGTAGCAACAACTCATAGAATTAAAAGGAAAAATAAATTATCAATCATTGTGATTCATAATCACACATATTTTCAATAAGCTGATGGAACAAGCAGACATAAAAATCAGCAAGCATAGAAAAAAATCTATACAACACAATTATCAAAATTGACAAAATGGCATAAATGCACCCTACAGTAACGAAACTTAAATTCAGGGACACATTAAACATTTTGCCAAAACTGAGTACATATGGGGTCATAAAACAAGCCTCAACAGATTTCAAGGATCAAAATCTTGTGAATATATACTCCAACTACAGTAAAATTAAGCTAGACATGCATAATGGAAAAATAGAACGTGGGGATGGGGGGACTATAAAATCTCCAACTTATAAATTAGGGAGTATACATTTAAATAATCCTTGTCAAGAATCACAAAAGAAATCAGAAAATATTCTTAACTGAATGCTAATGAAGTTATAAAATATCAACAGTCATTGAATGCAGCAAAGGAAAGTACTCACAACAAAGCTGAAAGTATTTAATGCATATATTAGCAGAGAAAAAGGCTTAAATTCTATGATCTAAGTAAACTTGATAATCTAGTAACAGACTAGCAAATCACAGCAAAGAATTTAAATTTTTAAGAAGAGAAGAAATGAATGAAATAAAAATGAACATAATAAAAACAGAATCAGTAAAGACAAGGAAATTTACTAGACCTCTAGCAAGACTGATTCATAAAACAAGAAGAAAGAAACAGATCAATAATAACAATAATGGAAAAGTGAATGCAATACCGTAGACTCCACATACACTAGAAAGTAGTAGGACAGCATTATAAACATGTTTTCTGCCAATAAATTTGACAATTTGGATTAAATGAACAGTTTTTGAAAAATACAATTTACCAAACACAAGAAGAAATAGAAATTATGAACAGTCCTTTACCTATTAAACATAGAAAAGCCATTATTTAAAATAATGAAATTAGATTGACAGGAGACAGGAAGGTGGCAAGTTAGAGCACCTAGCTCTTGCTCAATTTTCTATGAGATACAATTAAAAGAACTGGAGAGCAACTGGATATCTAGGAAGGTGATAGTGAGAGAATACTGAAGTTCAATAATGGACAGGCAGAGATTTGGATAGTGGAACAGAGAGTAATAAAATGGAGTGCCCAGCATGAGCAATATGGCAGCAGCAGTGCAGTAGAAGATGGAGGAGTCCCCATGAGCACCACTAATGCAGGATTTGACACCTTCAAGGAAAATGTAGCCTAAACAGAAAATAGACTTGGATCTTCATATCAATACTGGTTATGAATAAGTTCTCTACACTTTCCATGTATTCTCAAGGTGCTATACCACGAAGCCATCTTGATTAGTCTTATCTCAGTTTACTCCTCTAAAGTTAAAGGCCCCTGCATTTTTCTGACTCTTGGTCTCCAGAAATATTGCTGGGCTGGTTCAGGAAGCAAACGTCTTGAGATTCAGTTTGGCCACAAACTGAATAAAAATTCAGTAATAATTCAGTAAGAATTCCATGTGGTAGAAACCAGGATTGACACACCCAGGGAACTAAAGATGGCTCCTCTTTAAAACTGGCAGTTTAGAAAACAAGCTGCAGGAATTGTGGGGAGAGGCGGGTACAGGCACACACCTGCAATTTCCTTCAGGAACTATCTTGGAATACCAGAGTCAAAGGTAGTGGATTGGACAGGGCCCACTTTCTCCTTCCCCCAGTACAAATGGCTGAGACTCCACAGCCTCTCCCTGTATTTGGAGTGTGCAACACAAAAGGTGCTGGGGTCCCTGACACTCTGCAACTTCAATGTCTGCCCCAGTCTCCAAATGCACAGTCCAAATAAATCAGAAGTAAATATTTTCCTGGGCAGTTCTGAGTTCCACTCTTGCTTAATTTGGTGTGCAGGGAAGATAAGAGGTCTTCCAACTGAATTCAATCACAAACCATTCCTGCTGGTCATATGGCAAACGCAACAAGGGAAAGAAGTGAAAAAACCTTTTGCTCTCTCCAAAGGGCACTCAGAAGCTCTGATCAGCATAGGTTATTATCATCCACTCTCACATGCACAATTGAGCACCTCAAGAGAGGAAATTTTTTTTTTAGGTTCATATTGATTTCTTTTTTTTCTTTTTTTTTATTGTTGGTTGTTCAAAACATTACATAGTTCTTGATATATCATATTTCACACTTTGATTCAAATGGGTTATGAACTCCCATTTTTACCCCATATACAGATTGCAGAATCACATCAGTTACACTTCCATTGATTTACATATTGCCATACTAGTGTCTGTTGTATTCTGCTGCCTTTCCTATCCACTACTATCCCCCCTCCCCTCTCCTCCCCTCCCCTATTCTCTCTCTACCCCCTCTACTGTAATTCATTTCTCCCCCTTGTATTATTTTTCCCTTTCCCCTCACTTCCTCTTGTATGTACTTTTGTATAACCCTGAGGGTCTCCTTCCATTTCCATGCAATTTCCCTTCTCAAGAGAGGAAATTTTTATTAATATTTTTGTTACTGTTCTTTTGTTTGTATATATAGTTTCTTTTCTTTATCCACCTTTTGAAAAACCTTTTTCCTGTTTCCCCCTTTTCTCTTTTCATTTTAATTTCTAAGTTTTTCTTTTTCCTTTTTTTCATGATTTCCTTTTTATATTGCTCAATATCTTTAGCCATCCATCTCACTTCTGTCAGAATAGTTATTATAAAAAATTATAGCAAGGACATGGAGAAAAAGGAACTTTTATACACTGCTGGTGAGAATGTAAATTAATATACTCACCATGTAAAATGATATAAAGGTTCCTCAAAACACTAAAATTAGAACTACCATATGATCTAGATATGATCTACTCCTAGATATTTATCCAAACAAAAAATGGATAAAGAAAACATTATTCATCCAAAAATAGAATAACAAAATCATGTCACTCAAAGGAAAATGAATGGAACTGGAGACATCATGATAAATCAGACACAGAAAGACAAGTACTGAATGTTCTTTTCTTATACGTGAAAACTCAAAAACAAAAAAAAAAAAGGATGACCTGGAAGTAGAAGAGGGACTAACAGAGAAGAGGAAGGAAGAAGGAAGAGAAGAGGAAGAGGAAAGGGAGGGTGGCTATGATGAGGGAGGGTGGCTATGATGAGGGAGGGTGGCTATGATGAGGGAGGGTGGCTATGATGACCACACAATATATATGTGCATGCATGGAAATGACACAGTGAAATCCATCAATTATACAATGAGTATGCATTAATAATTATAATAATAAAATTAAAAGGCTTTCCACAGGAAAACTATAGGACCAGATGACTTTCCTAGCAAATTCTTTCAAACATGTAATTAATAAATAACACCAGTCTTTTCAACGTCTTCATTTTCTAAAGCCAGAAAAACATATAATAAATATTTTACTGAAAAGGAAAAATCATAGGTGAACGTTTTTCATGAATGTAAATGCTAAAACTCTAAATGCATAATATGTATATACATATTAGAAATGGAATATGATGATATATTAAAACAATACTACATTATGATAAAGTAGATTTTTATTTCAGGGATACAGAGATGACATAACATTTGAAAATCAATTAATGAAACAAACCTCAGGATAAAAGAGAACTATCATAATATCATCTTGATAGATGTGGAAAAATGCATTTCATAATATTAAAATCTATTTACATTTTTATAAAGAAGCAAAGTCAGCACACTAGATATGGGTGGTAACATCCTTAATCTGATTTTTGAAGCTAAATATGTAGTAACATTAAGCTTACTGGTTAAATATGAAAATTTATTATTTTTTTCTGACATAGGAATCAAGATAAGGATGCCTATACCACATCTATTCAACAGATAGTAAAGGTGCTACACAGTACAATCAGTCCAGAAAATTTAATAATAACCATGAAGATTGGGAAAGACATTAAATTGTCACTAATCGTGTCAACATGACTGCATATATAAAAAATTTTGACAAATTGTTAGAATTAACAGGTGAATTTAGTGAGTTTACTAGATACAGGCTGGGGTTGTGACTCAGCAGTAGAGCACTCAGCAGTAGAGACACAAATTTTTAAACTGAAATTTTAAATGTCATTTACAGTAACATCACAAAATGTCAAATACCTACAAATAACTTAGTAAAAGATGTGTCAGATCCTACATTACAATGTAAACCACAATGCAGTGCCAAGAAATTATTTAAGACTGAAAAAAAGAGGAAGAGATCAAAAACAATGAAAGGCAGAAATAACCTGCATAGTTTTTCTTGCCTGGTAATCTGCACCCAACTCTCTATCTCCTTGCCCTTCCCTTGGATAGGCAGTCCACTCAGGTCTTCATGGATACTAGACCCATGGTCACAGATTGGAAGATTCAATACTGATGATTTATAGAGCTAATACAATAACAATTAAAATCCTAATGGATTTTTTTGAAGAAATTTTACAAGTTGATTCTGAATTCATATGGATTGCTATCAAATATCAAGTTTTATTACAAAGTTATAGTACTTATGAGAGTGTGATATTGGAAAAGAAGACAAAAAAAAAAACCAGACCAATGGAACAAAGTAGAACCGTTCTCAAAGACAGTCTTTGAGAACACAGAACTGCACAAATTCAATCACTTGAGTAATGCAAAGATGAACTCTAGTGCATGATTATGTAAGCATGTTTTTTTTAAATTATGCTGGGTCAATTGAATATCAGTACAGAAAATAATTTATTTGAATATATGTCTCCCCTTCCCCTCCCCCCATATCTATCTCTCTTCTCTTTCTCTCTCTCAACACACACACACACACACACACACACACACACACACACACACACACATCAATTATAACATTCCAGGTTATAATACCTCTTTTTAAATTCTCTGTTTCCTCTGATAGGAAGAATCACAGATTCGAGGACATAAGTCCTCTGTGTTTTTCCTTTGCCAGCAAAGCAATAAAACTTCTTTTTCCTTTTTCTAAAAAAAAATCCATTATAGATTAACAGGGAAAGATAAAATCATAAAGCTTTTAAATGAAGAAATGAGAATATCTTCCTGATTTCTTGAGAAACAAATTAACAATAAAGTTATGGGCTTATAAAATGAACTTCATAAAAATTATGAACTTCCAGGGCTGGGGTTGTGACTCAGCAGTACAGCGTTCAACTAGCATGTGCAAGTCCTGGGTTCAATCCTCAGCACCACATAAATACATAAAATAAAGAAGTTTAAAAAATTATGAACTTCTATTTATGAAAAGATACCATTAGAAGAATAAAATGGAATAACAAGAGGGAGAAGATATTTGTGATTCAAATATTCACCAAAGACTGGTAACCAGTATATGCAAAAAATTAATTAATTAATTGAAACTACAAATCAATAAGAAAAACAAAAGAATCCAATAGAAAAATGGGCAAAAGACTTGAACAGGTACTAAGTGGTCAAAAATCATGAGAAAATGCTCAACTCTTTAGCCATCAGACAAATAAAAACTAAAAACCATAGTGCAGTAACTAGACAGACTCCTCAGAATGACTAAAATAAAAACAGACAATATCATTAGTATTTGTTAACTATAAACAAAAGTTTTCTTGGAGAAAAGAGGCTATTTATTCCTAATAAATGATAATAATCAGATTGAATCAAATATTTCTATTTGTGTTCAGAATGTGTAAGATATTTGTGTTATGAAGTGCACTAAAAAGTCTAATTCAAACCTCAAGAATTTCTTTTCCTACTCATAGAATAGTACAGCTAAGGGAGTATAAAGATTTTCTAATTCCAAACTCTCATTTTATCTGAGGATCTATGCTCAGTCCCCACAGGCTCAGAGTTTACTTCAGGACTTGGATTAGAAGCAGAACAAAACCATACAACCTCTCCTGGCTGAAGATCTGAAGGGTTGATGGGAGCAATCATCCCTGAACAGAGACATTTTAAGCTGTCTTGGAAGTGATCTGTTAAGATTGTCTCCGCCAATAATACAAACAGCAACAATAAGAAGTAGTAAAAATAATATCTAAAATTTTAATTGTGTTTATTATGATTTATGCTCTGTTCTACATTCCTTACACATTTTAACTCACTGAATGATCCTCACAACAACCCCAAGGTGGTAGGAACTCTTTTTTCAGATGAGAAAATCAGAAGATTGGGCAAACTGAGTGTTGCATATTGAGTAGGTGGTGGAGTCAGGTGGAGGCCAGGATAGCAACCCAAGCTGCAGACTGTGGAAACATACACTCATGTCATCTTGCCTCTCAAGGCTACTTCAATCAGAGCATTTCGGATCTTTAAGATCTCTTTAGTTGGAAATCATAGGCTAGCCTTGACAGAGCCTTTCAAGCACAGGCTGACTTTCCAGATCAACATTTGGAATCAAAATTCACCTTTAATGATCACTAGGCCCTTCAACAGTAAACAGTGCAAGGCATCAGATCATGGCAAACAGGGCACACACAATGAGACTCTCCATGGAAAATGAAAGAAAGGCAGACAAGTTTGCCTATTGTTTTTTCATTGCTTGGAAGGAAAGGGAAATTAGATATCTCTTAACAGTGACTTGATCATGAGGGTCAACTCCCGGTTTTATAGGGATATAACTCTACCTGAGACACATTTGATGAATTTATTAAGTTTATAAAAAGATGTGCAATTACCTGGCTAAACAGATTACAGAACAGTTAGATCTAGAGGTTGATTCAGTAACCAAATAACTTTGTTATGGCTACTGTCTTTTTTGGAAATTCTCTCAGCTACACTGCATCATACTGCTTTTCATTTATGCGTTCACTTTGATCTATGATATTTGCTTATGCTTGAGCACATGGATAAGTCTTTGTTCATCAGTCAGTAATCTGCAGAAAAAGACCTGCTATGTCCCAGTGCACCTGCTGGAATGGGTACTAATGAATGAAATATGAGACAATTTGGTTACAGAAACCCCCTTGACACTTGGGGTGAAAGGATTTTTTATTATTTGGTTATACATTTAAAATTCTATTATATATAATTTTTAAAATTCTGGTAACTAAATATAGTTAAATATATGTCTCTATGCTAAATATATGTCTCTATGCTTTTATTTTCACATACTTTCAACTTGACATTTACATATGGGAACTATTATATCATCTCAAATTCCTAACTTCCTTTGAAGGATTTTCTCTTATTTGACTCCCAGTTCTTAACTTAGACGATATGAATGTGTTGAGGGGGCAGAGTCAGGTAAGGATAGCTGAAAAATACATTAAGAAGTGTTATTTTACTTAGAAGTCTGTGATTTGAATTCCTTTCTTATCAAAATGCAGTCAACTTTGAAGAAGGAAGCAAATAAGTCCCTGTGGAAATGACTAGAAGTGATAAAAGGGAAAGTTGGGATCAGGTGCATGTGAAGTAAACTATACCTACTCCATAAACTTGCCATTTGTCCAAGTCAACCAGAACTATTGCTGAATCAGAGATTGATAATGAATTTAAAATGCAACTCAGACTTTGCCTTGACTCAGCATAGCTAAATTTGCCCTTTGAAATCTTCCCAGACCCTGTAAACAGAATTCTAACCTGCAGCAGTGAATGCTTTTGGTTTGTTGGGAAGTTTTAGTGATGTTCTTGATAATATTTTTATTTGCTGTAATTGAGAAGCACTTTGATAATACACACTGAAAAAAGAATACACATAATTTAAGCAGTTGAATATAGTAATATAAATTTAATGAGTAGTGAGTTTTGCTTTAGGGTACATTATCCTTAACAAAAGTCTACTTAGAATCAAATATTAACATAAGCTCTGAATATTTAAATTTTTTAAAAATAGACATTGGTTGCTTGAGTTAATACTCAAGAAACAATATTACATAGAAAGTGTTTATTAAGAGCTGCCATGTCCCAGACTTATATCGTTTTCCTTTAATGTATATACAGACTATCTAGTGATCTTGTTAGAATGCTGATTCTGAACATTTGGAAAGAAATGTCAGCTACAATGGAAACACAGCTTTAGGATCTTCATTGAATCCCAATGTAAAATAGAGAAGTTAGATCGCACAAGCTCATGGCCCAATATTTTCAAACAAAGTTAAGTGGTAAGGAGTCCCCTTTGAAGCTCAAAGTAGAAGTGGGTTAAGAGAAACTGCCTAACTACATGACTTGCACAGTCTCAGTATCTGTGTGAGAAGGGAAGGGAAGCAACGACATGATTGAAGGGTCTGAGAACAGTAGAACCTCAAAATAGCCAACAGGTACTCACTTGAAAGAAAGCACAGTGGGCCAAGTTAAGAATAGCAGCTCAAACTAGTAGAGATGCTCCCCAATCCCAAATCAGGGTGAATGTAAAATAAGGATAAGACCTAAAGCAGCTGGAGTAGTATAACTTCAATATAATTTTCCACACTGATAAAAATTTTCTATATTCCTGCAAATAGTGGTCACTAAGCCACATGGAGATAAGAACTTGAAATTTGGTGGTGTGACTAATAAACTGGATTTTTAAAGGAATATTTAAAAGGAAAAGTAAATTCATTCCTCCCACCATTATCATGCACATCACCATGTTTTAGAGAAGATCCATAAAATTATAGAAAAAAAAAAAACATGGTTCGGGTAAATTTCTCCTGCTCATATCAGCTCTAATTAGTTCCAAAATCAGGATTTACAATTTTTTGAAGATTATGTCATCCCTACCCCTAGTGATAGTTCCATGTCCTCTAGACCATAAGAACTTGGCCAATGGAAGAACAAAACCAATACCAAAAGAGAAACAAAGGCAGGGAGACAACAGGGTGTGGAGAAAAAACCTGGCTAAAAGGGAAATCTTTTTTTTTTCATCTTTAGCTATTTTTGAGGTCACAGTCACAAATTTTATACAAGCTATGCAGTTTGGGAAAGGACCATGGGCAGTGCTAAGTTAGTGTGCACAGGTGACTGGTAACAGAAATAATTGGGCATCCTCCCATTCCCAGCTGTTACTCACTCAGACACTCTACTAAGGCTGGATGTGGAAACAGCCTCCACTACTTATGTGGCATAAACTGCTTCACACTTTGAGCAAGTGGCTATATTCCAACTGCTTTAATTTTATACAGACTTCAGAGGCATTTAAAGAAAGAATATCACAAGTAGTCAAATGTGGCAGGTTAACAGAAAATCTGTCTATCTCCCTTCTTTAGTCTGTTCCAGCCATCCCCTCCAGTCTGTTTTCTACAATCTAGCTGAGTATCCTTATAAGACTAACTCCCCTGGAAGACTGATTTCTCTTTGCTCTAATTCCTTTTCCCTTTCCCCATGGAGAGTGTGCTTCCTTTCTTGTTGATATTGGAATTGGCATGACTTGGTTCAGTCAATGTAATATAGGCAGATATGAAGAATGTCACAATGGAGTAGAAGCTTTAAACACTGGTACATAGTTTAGCTAAGCCCTTGCTCCTTCTCTCTCACACTATTGATCCCTTTTTGCTTATGGGAAAATCTGTGTTCTGGAATTGAGAAAACCCTGGAGCAGAGCAAGATAGCAACTTAGAGCAGAGATTTATTTAGCCTGCAGTCTCCATGTAATATGAAGAAAAAAATTACATGTTTTAAGAATGTTAAGATTTTTTTAGAGTTGCTATTCCAGCAAAGCTGATAATACAATGTCCCTAGGCTTAGCAGATTTCAGCAATCCATCATCTCTCAGAATAAAACCCATGTTCCTTATCATGGCTTATATGAGTCCTCCACCATTGACCACCACTCCCCTCCATGCCACATATATGCATTTTATCCTCCAGTTCATGAGAAGACAATGAGCTTTACAATGAGAAGACAATGCTTCCATGTCCTTAATAACAGTGTCCCCCAAGTCTTCAGGAGTCATAGAAAACACACATCATTTGCAATTATTTTTAAATTCCTGGATTATTTTCTAAATACAAAACAAGAATTTCAAAATGTATGATATATTTAAAATTTTCACATTAAATAAATTAATGCCTTTAACATATAACTCCTCATTTGGAGATAACTTCAAACACATATATTTGAGACCCTTTGTGAATGATAAGGCCCAACTCAAATGATTCCTCTGGTCAATCACTTTCTTTCCCTACACAGTCCCCTTCAACTCCTCCAGTAGACACCCTCCATTTTTGGTCATTGATACTTTTCCCTCTACCCAACATGCTTTTTGTCAAACTCTTTTCCATTCTTCATCATTGTGAGCAGGCCCATTACCCACTCTGAGAATATAGTTGATACTCTGCACCACTACTCCAGTAGTGAATCACTACCTCTTTTATACATCAGAGCCCTGTATTATACCATAATAGCATATAGAATTTTTATATGCCTCTCTAGCCTTTGAGGAAAGACACTAGAATATATATATCTTGATGTCTTTCTTTCTACACCACCACAAAGGGGCAAGAAGGAGTAAAGCTAAAGGTATTAGATATCCTGGTACACTAGCTTTCTAGTATCGAAGGGGAAACCCTAATTTGCAGCATTTATTGATTTCCATGATAAAAATACCAACTACTGAATGCTGAGTAAAAAGAGATGTGGGTCTTGCTAGCTGGTATGAGTGGGCTCCAGCATATCAGTGAATTATATGAGTAATGGAGACACGATATTGGAGTAAGTTGATGGTCCAGGGCTGGGGCTGAGTTTGAGAGTAGGGAGAAAGTAAAGTTGGGGTTTGAGGATCAGTGAAGGGAGAGTTCTGGGCACGTGGAAAGGTTGCTGGTGCAGAGGTCATCATTTGAGGTCCGTATTCTTTGGTATTATCCAAATGTACAGTTTTCCTGGCACAAACTGCTTCTCTAAGCCATTAATTGACAACTTTTGAAATAAATTAGACCTTGCCACAATGTAGCCCCAGATTTGAGGCTGTGTCTCAATTCCTGATTAATGACCTCCTGTAAAGGCTCTGTTGAAGTCACCACTGATACATAACAAACCATCCTAAAACTTAGTGCCTCAAAACAATGACCAGTAATTTTGATCATGAATCAATTTGATCAGAAATTGACAGGAAAGCCATGAATCCATTCCTCACAGCACCTCCTGGGGAGGCTGAACTGGGGTTAGATCTATTCCAAGATGGGTCATTAACAATTGGTGTTGGGTCTTAGCTGGGGGCTCAGCTGGGCTGAAGATCAAAGGCCTTGGTTCCTCTCAATGTGTACTTATCCATGTTGGCCTCTCGATATGCTCCTCAGGCTTCCTTACAATGTGGTAGTTGGGTTCCAAAAGCAAGGATCTCAGGAAAACCAGGCAAAGTCTGTGTCACCTTTGATGATCTAGACTTAAGTATTACAGTAACATCAATTTTGCCATAATTACAGGCTTACCCCAATTCAGAGTAAAGGACCACACAATAAGAATACTTTCATTAAAAGTACTATCAACATCATATTGTAAACAAAGCATGTGAAAAGTGATAGATTGTGTTGACCAGTTTCTTCGTTCCAAAGAAGCCCCTTTGCCCAGGAACCCAGGCTCTGCTAGGTTCCAATAGTCACATTCTCCTTATCTGAGATTCTCCTTGCTACGAAGTGCATGGTACTGGGAAGACTCCATCCAAATTTGACTTTCTTTGGAATGACTGGTCTCAACTAGAGGCTCAAGAAATTAATAAAAAGCTACTTACAATTAAGGGTGGTAATAAGCTGGGTAGCTTCAACAAAGGCAGGCAGCTTAACAGAGAGAAGAGAGAAAGAGACAAGGAAATTCCAGCTAAAATCACTGTCATCCAAAGAAAACCTTTATACCCAGGGCTGTACTCTTGGAGGAACAACTTCATAGACTTAATACTACAGGGAAAATAGATTTTACCAAAATATCCCAGAATGTCATCAAATAAGTAAGTAAAAAAACAAGCCTCAGAGAAGGTATGGTAGTTAAAGAGGGAAGAATGAGTGTTCAGAGTTGCTACAATATATTATCTAAAATGCCCAGTTTTCAACAATTGTGAAACATAAAAATAAACTGGAAAGCAGACAATAGACATTACCTGAGAAGTTGCAGATATCACCTTTAACAGACAAAGACTTCAAAGCAGCTATTATAAATGTGCTCAAATAATTAAAGAAAAAATGTGTAAAGAAGTGAAGTGTGATGAAAATGTCACATCAAATAGAGAATATTAATAAAGAGAAAAATTACACTAAAAATCACCAAACAGAAATTTTGGAGATGAAAAGTACAATTATGGAAATTAGAAATTCACTAGAGGAGATGAACAGTAGACTTCAACTGAGAGAGTAAAGAAAATGGGTAAAGTTTATGCAGTCTGAAGAACAAAAAGAAAAATAAATAAAGGGAAATGTGAGATACTATCAAGCACCTGAGTATACATATAATGAAGCACCAGAAGGAGAGAGAAAGGAAAAAAATATTCAAAGCAATAATGGCTATAATCCTCCTGCATTTGAATAAATACATTCATTGACAAATATAAGAAGCTCAACTAATTTCAAGTAGTATAATGAAAAATTCAGTCCCAGACACCTCATAGTAAAAACTTGAAAATTTTCAAAGAACAGTAAGACCTTGGTTGAGTAAATTGTGATCTTGTATAGAAAACTATGCAAACATTTAAATGGTATGTAGATATATGTTTATTGAAGCAGAGCAAGATTCCATTTGCTAAATGAAAAAAAGCAGGTTATAAAATTACATATTGTATTTTTTGGTAATATTAATTAAATATATGGAGCAATTAGAAGAGTAACTATTAATTAATCATAGAGTGAACACTCCATAAAGGGTAGCTCTTATTGATTTTATTGCTGCTTTTGTGTTTATTTTCATCATCATTGATATCAATTTAACCAGGATTTATTATGTTATAATCTTAAATTTCATCAGGTCAAACTTGTAGATAATATAGAGTTTATGTCAATCATTTCATGCCAGTCATAGAAAAAAAATATATAATTGCTCAAATCTACTGTAAGTGACCATATGTTTTCCTACCCTGGCTTTTGTTGGTTAAAATAATTATATCAGCGTTTATTCTCTAGTAAGGTATTCCCCATCTGACAGCTTGCTTATGAACTTACACAAGAACTGCTCAGGTCATGGGCAGTTAAGAGGAATGGCCTCTCTTGTTGTAGAGTTTCCCTCACCAACAGAGGCCTGAAGAGGCTGTTGAATGTCAGATACTAGCAGGCCTGATTTTAGTTATAGGAGTTACCAACTTGGCCTGTATTTATCTTTCTCCTATATCCTTCACCAGAAAATAGGCTATTGCCCTCCCTAACCCTTCTCCTGTTCACCCAGGAAATATTCCCTAATGAGGACACTTTCTTGGTCCTGATGGACCAGGAAGGTGCTGGTTCCTTTCTGTTTTCTTTCACCTGTAACTAAACCTTGCTGATACTTCTGTCCAAAGCCTGATTCCAATACTGGGCATAAACTATATTCTTCTAGTGTCCCTTACCCAGCTGACCTCCATGCTGGATCTATGAGCAAAAATCTGAGCTTCAGCAACATCCAAAAGCCTCAGAGTTCACTCTAATGTCCCCAAAATGCCCAACATTATTTCCTCCACTTAAATCACCCCAAGAATTATAGGGCCACAGATCAAAGAGCCATCTGATTAACTTCTCATAACATGATTAATATGACAAACAGTGAAGTATTCTATTGCCTTATTCCAATACTACTGTCCTTTGTTTCTCCTACAAAAATTATGTATTCGAACTATTCATAGTTTAGATCAATTTAAAGACCTGGCCTAGGAACCAACACATGCATGTTTATATTTCTCCTGTAGAGAAAAAATTATTTACCAATTGCTATTACAAATCAGCTGTGTTCAAAGCATTGTCCTTAGTGAACCTAATTATCCTCTTTCCAAATAACTGTTTATTAACTATTGGACTAACCTACTTTTAAGAGAGTGACTTACTGTATTTAAATACTATAAATAATTAAATCCAGAAAGGTTTAACAGAGTGTGGAAGGAAGATGAAGTTACATATGGGTAAGCATTGACAAAAGAAAATATTATTAATATCAAACCAATTCTTCTTTAAGCATTATAAACATAATACATACAGCTATTAGTTGCTAAAGCAAAACACCTGTCAATTATTTATAAGAGTTTCCAATTCTAAGAAAGTATTTTACAATAAAAAGATGCTACATGCTAAAATACAGAGACAGGGTGTCATCCTCAATCTAATTTTTCTATGAGCGTCTCCCCAAGATTAATAATTACATATATATATATATATCTGCCACTACACTTAACAAATATTTCTCTGTCATTTTTCCCACTTAGGTTTGGCAGTTGAAATTTCATTACCAGATAAGCTCATTTTAATTTAGACACAACAAAGGTAATCACTAAATTCATAATAAGATGGTTTGGTGGGGGGTCAGGATGATGATGAATCCTCAGCTTACACTTGCTAAATAGTTAATCATCCCTGCAAGGGCAGTGGACCTAAAGCTTGTACAGATAAATTAAAATCTCTCTGCAATTTTATATTTGGAAGGTTTTGGCTTTTCCTGAGTCAGATATTTTTGTAAACACAAAACATAAAGCAACACCATTTTGTATTCCTATAATTCTTCATACAGTGGTAAGAGCAATTTGTGGGAAAAAAAAGTAGCACTAACACAACTGAGACAAATTCTGTGCTTTATTCCTCCTTGTGGGTCCTCTTGCCCCATTCTCTAGGAGATTGCTATCAGACTTGACAAGCAAATGCAGACACCTCATCAAAAGGAACCAGGTTAACTGCTATATGTAATTTCCAAAACTTAAATGATGGGTTTCCTAAATTAATTCACTCTTAATCAAATGACATTATGGCATATCTTCAGATATCAACCTTAAATTATGAAGACATATATTTGAATCTGTTTTAAACATCCACAATAATTGTTAAAAATGTAAAGAGAATATAGATATGTAACTGAATTCAATCTGAAGCCTAACATTGATGTCCTGTAACTGAAGAAAGTGACATCAAGATGAACAAGATTTCTCATGATGAACAGGAATCCCATTGGTTTTGCTTTTATACTCCAAGGGCTATTGCACAATTTGGGGCAAATAGTAGATGCTGAAAAAGCAAAATTTAAAGAAACTTATTCCTCTGAGCATTGTATTTTATTTTTGTTTGATTTGGGTTTTGTTTTTCACTTTTAGTGGGGACATGGCAGGAGATGGATAAGGGAAAATGATATGTGAACTGAAAGAGACCTATAGGACAGAAGCAAGCTAACAAGGAAAAAACTCCAGTGAAGCCACTAGAAACAAATAACCATAAGAATGAAACAAAGGGAAGAGATTTATGGGGAATTTCCACAGCCAGACATAATCTTGACAGTGTTCTCTCCCACTAGGGAGACACCACAAGAACAGAAGTAATGAGCCTTATGAAAATTCCAAGCTATATTCCCTGTTGTGGTTCACTTTTCCTTAACCAGAGAAAAGATAATTTTCTCCTTTATCTTCTTTAAAAACTGAAGTGGGTACATATTTCACATTGCTCATCTTTGAAACCTCAGAACTACTTACATTAATTTGCATACAATAATTATTTACTTAATTAACAAGCTCTCAGCTTGATTATCCCTTCAACCCTTAATAAGCTGAAAATTATATGATTCCTCTTCAAAGGAAAGACATATTCCCTAAATAGGATCTATTGCTTATAATAGGACTTACTGAACACAATTTCCACATGGCTTTTGCAGTGAGATTAAAACTGGTTCCATGACAAAGAGGGAGAAATATATTTAATACTAAGAGCTCAGAAAAAGAGAAATCTCAGGTGTATCTATCATTGAAAATCCAGAAATTTTGAAATTTAGGTTATCTAGAAAGCCAATATCTTTAGTAAAATTCTTAAAAGTAACAAGTAGAAAAAAAATACTGAGAAGTAATATATCCCTCACAGAGCTTTAAAAAACACCAGTATTTAGAGTTACAAATGCTTTATTTAATAAGTTAGCAGAACATATCAAAATTTAATGCTCTTGGTACATTAAGAACTTTCCCCTGTGGTTTAGGAACTAAAAATCCAAACCAACCAATTAATCTATGAATAAAGAGAATTTTTGAAATCAATTTAATGAAAAATAGCAAGTTCCAAATCCAAAAGACCTTCTTTTACTCTGGCCACAAAATCACTCAAATGTCAGAAGGATAAAGTGAGTGGATGTAGTAAGTAAGTGAGCTTAAAAACAAAATGAATTGTTCTCTCTAGGCAACAGATGAAGAAGCAATCTGGGCCAGCCCACTGCCCACTCACCAGATGTCTGACTTTGTGTCATAGCCTTGGTGTTTCAGAGCCTCAGGACTCATATAATGCGGAGTTCCAGTTAAAGTTGTGGCCAGGTCACAGGATCCCATTAGGAGTCGAGAAACTCCAAAATCCCCTAGAAATAATAATTAATCTTTATGAATACTTTAAAACAATAAAAATCAGCACTGGAAATTAAACACTGGATGTGTGTCTAATTTGATCATTTTATTATGCAATGCTTCTACTATTTTAAAGGGGAAGAAAGTGATACTTTAAATTCTACAAAGCTGGTAAATAGTTATAAAAACACAAGTTTTATAGGAAAAAAAGACTGAGCCAGTACAGTGAATTATATAACCTAAAATTATTTATTTCTGGAATTATTAACAATTAGACAATTTGATATAAAATGCTTCTTCAAGTCTGAAATGATTCTGGAAGAGTTGAATATGATGATGGACAATTTTATCTGAGGAAAGGGAAGGTTTGTTCTTTAATTTACAATAAAGGGAAAATGTAAAAGACTTGAAACTACTCATGAGCATAACTATAAAAATTTGAATACACTGGCTTTTCTATTTTTGCCTCCTTAGATGAATGCTTTTATTCCTTCACTCCCTAAGAACATCTTACATGATGATTAGATAATCTAGTAACTGTGAAGTGAGGGTACAGTTCTGAAGAAATAAACACTATAAAGCCACTATATCAACATTTTAATTATCCATGATAACTTCTTATTGCTTATGTTAAAGTCAGTGGGAAACCTAGATAATTAATCAAACCAGTTAAACAAGTCTAACCACCTATCAAGAAAGTGAACTCAAAGTATATCTGAGCAAGACTACAACGTATATTTGTCAAATCAACCAAGCACATAGTAAATGTTCTATACCCCAATTTATGTTGGATAATCAGAAACAAAACAATTGGGTTTAGTTGGGCCCATCCAAGCAAAAAAAATTGAGAAGTTTAAAGAAACCAATGATAACTCTAATGGTTCCATGTGCCATATACTTCAGCTTGATAAAATAACATCTAGAAAAATATGTAATGTTTTTGGATTACATATTTTTTAAAACTTACCAATTTTCAGTAGATTATTTTTCAAAAATATATTCTTTGATTTCAGATCTCGATGAAGTATCCTCCTACAAAAGGCAAAAAAAGGATATATGACTTCATGTAAAATATAAAATTTTGAAATTCAAATATTGTATATGGTTATATGTGAAGTGATTCATAAGTGTGTGTATTTTATATATATATATATATATATATATATTCATATATATTCCCACTGATATATTTTATTTTATTTTTTTGGTAGCAGGAATTGAATCCTGGGTTGCTTAATCACTGAGCAACATCCCCCCAACCCCTTTTTCATTTGTGTTTTTTTTTTTTAATTTTGAGATAGGATCTTGCTAAGTTGCTTAGAACCTCACTAAGTTGTTGAGGCTGGCTTTGAATATGTATCTTTAAATTTTTCAAGCTGCTAAGCCATAAGCAGTGTCATGGAAATGTTTATTTAAATAAAGGTTTTAGAGGGGAAAATGTAGTTGGGAAAAGTTGGGAAATTAACGATTTTAACAGGGCAGATCGTATTATGTTTCTGTAGCATGATTTATAAAGATTCACAATATAAGACTATGTATCCCTTATAATCAAGTTGGAGATAATTTAAAAGGCACATAAATGATGGTAAGAGATGACTAGAAGGGGAAACTAGTCATTGTACCTTAATTAAATATTATTTATAATTATAGTTATAAATACAGACATTAGCTTAGTATAAGGAAACCTCTTTCCCAACAAACGATTACTCTAAAGTACATGCCCACAAAATTAATAAAATTATTATTAGTTGAAAACCAGAAATACTGGTTATAAAAATAATAGTTTCACCATTACAATTAATGGTATTACAGTTGTAGTAATACATTTTTATAGTGGTTAGACCTCAACCTTCCAGAACAAGTTGAAATTCAAACTAAAGAACAGATCCAAAGAAAGGCTAAATTTAAATAGTTCACTTCATAGGAGACAAAAATGGCACAAAATCAACCAAGCCTAAGGAATCAGAATTATGTATAATTTAC